>NC_068930.1:6818511-9274761 GCF_023091745.1 Budorcas taxicolor | reverse complement strand
ACACCCATGCATGACTACAGGAAAAACCATAGCTTTGACTAGACCAACTTTGTCAGCAAAGTGATATCTCTGCTTTTTAATATGCTGTCTAGGTTTGTCATGACTTTTCTTCGAGGAATAAGTGTATTTTAATTTCATGGCTGCAGTCAGTGTCCACAGTGAGTTTGGAGCCCAAGAAAATAAAATCTGTTGCTGTTTGCATTTTCCCCCATCTATTTGCTATGAAGTGATGGGACTGGATGTCATCATCTTTGTTTTTTGAATGGTGAGTTTGAAGCCAACTTTTTCACTCTCCTCTTTCACCTTCATTGACAAGCTCTTTAGTTCCTCTTGACTTCTGCCATTAGGGTTGTATCATCTGCATATCTGAGGATATTTATTTCTCCCAGCAATCTTGATTCCAACTTGAGCTTCATCCAGCCTGTCATTTCACATGATGTACTCTGTGTGTAAATTAAATAAGCAGGGTGCCAATATACAGCCTTGACGTACTCCTTTCCCAATTTGGAACCAGTCTGTTGTACCATGTCCAATTCTAACTGTTGCTTCCTGACCTGCATACAGATTTCTCAGGAGGCAGATAAGGTGGTGGGGTATTTGCATCTCTTTAGGAATTTTCCAGTTTGTTGTGATCCACAGAGTCAAAGGCTTTAGAGTAGTCAAGGAAGCAGAAGTAGTCGTTTCTCTGGAATTCCTTTGCTTACTCTATGATCCAACAGATGTTGGCAGTTTGATCTCTGGTTCCTCTGCCTTTTCTAAATCCAGTTTGTACATCTGAGGGTTTTCTCGATTGACGAGAAGCCTAGCTTAACGGATTTTGAGCACTACTGTGCTAGCATGTGAAATGGGTGCAATTGTGCAGTAGTTTGAACAGTCTTTGGCATTGCCTTTCTTTGGGATTGGAACGAAAGCTGACCTTTTCCAGTCCTGTGGCCACTGCTGAGTTTTCCAAATTTGCTGGCATATTGAATGCAGCACTTTAACAGCATCATCTTTTCAGATTTGAAATAGTTCATTTGACATTCTATCATCTCCTTTAGCTTTGTTCATAGTCATGATTCCCTGATGCCCATGTAACTTTGCATTCCAGGATGTCTTACTCTGGGTGAGAGATCATACCATTGCGGTCATCCAGGTCATTGAGACCTTTTTGTACAGTTCTTCTGTGTATTGTTGCCACCTCTTTTTAATCTCTTCTGATTTTGTTAGGTCCATACTGTTTCTGTCCTTTAATGTACCCATCTTGCATGAAATATTCCTTGGTATCTCTTAATTTTCTTGACGAGATCTCTAGTCTTTTCCATTCTGTTGTTTTCCTCTATTTCTTTGCATTGTTCACTTAAGGCTTTCTTATCTCTCCTTGCTATTCTTTGGAACTCTGCATTTAGATGGGTGTATCTTTCCTTTTCTCCTTTGCCTTTTGCTTCTCTTCTTTCCTCAGCTATATCTAAGGCCTCTTCAGACAACCATTTTGCTTTGTAAATATTTCTTTTTCTTGGGGATGGTTTTAGTCACTGCCTCCTGTACAGTGTTATAAAAATCTGTCCATAGAATGAACAGAAAATGAAATGTAAAGAGAAGAGTCAAAAGAAAATAGAAAACAAAGCAATACCTCCTCTTAACCTAGAATTTTGTACCCAGCAAAAATATCTTTCAAGATATGAAAAATAAAAACTTTCTCAAACAAAAATGTGGGAATTTATTGCCAAGAGACATATATACTCTACAAAAAATATTAAAGGATGGCCTTTGGAAGAAGGAATACGCTACTAGAAAATTCTTGGGTCTGTACAGTAAATAAAGAACAATGGAAATGGAATAAATGAAGATAAAAATAAAGTTAATTTTGTCTTCTATTTTATAAATTTCAATTTTAAAACAGTTTTAAATTTATATAAAGATAGCAAAGATAGTACAGAAAGTTCCCATATGCTTCACAGTCAATTTCTCCTGTTACTAACAGATTAGTATTACAGCTAATGAGTCAATGTTGATAAACTGTTATAAAGTCCATTTATACATTGTTTTAAAGTCCAGAGTATTCAAATACTCTTAGTTTTTAGCCTTATGTCTTTTTCTGTTCTGGAATCCAGTCCAGCATACCATATCGAATAGTAGTTTATCTGGTAGTAGTAGACATAGTAGTCATGTCTTTTTAGGCTCTTCTTGTCTTTTGATATTTATCTAAGACTTTACTTACTTTAGTGACTTTGACAGTTCTGAGGAGTACCGGTCAGATATGCTATAGAATGTTCCTCAGTTGGAGTGTTTCTGATGTTTCCCTCATGGTTAGCCTGGTTTTACACATTTGAGGGAGGAAGGTCATGGAACTAATGTGCCCTTTTCATCACATTATATCAGGGGTACATACTATGTCCATGACTATTGATTACTTTGATCACTTTGCTGGTGTAGTATTTCACTTGCTGCTATTTTTCCCCTTCCCATACTGCCCTCTTTGGAAGAAACTTACTGTGTGAGGCCCACATATAAGGAATGGAGGTTATATTCCACCTTTTTTACTGCAGATTATAGATTATTTGGAGTTCTTCTGCACAGGTTACTTATTGTTCTCTCTCATTTAATCATTTGTTTATATTAATACGAACTCATGTACATTGATTTTATACTTTAGGTTATAGTAGTACTAAATTCTGTTAATATATGATTCTACCAGTGCTGGTTTATTCTGTTGCTCAAATTGTTCCAGCTTTAGCTATTGAGGACTATTCACTTGGTTCCTGTCCCCTTTTATATTCCCTTGTTGTTGTGGGGTTTTTTTAGCAGGGGAAAAGGTGGGGGAGTTACTGTTTTATTTTCTGGTTACTTTGGAATGCTTCAGGATCATCTTGTGTGTTTTTTGCTCCAGTTCTACAATCAGGCATTTCTCTGAGGAACCTTGGCCTGTTTTTGGAGAATGTTATTAGAAACCAAGATCTGGCGGTTTTCCCTCTTCTTACTTGCTTCAGAAGATAGTTGACCCTAAAGCAAGAGTAGTGGCAGTGACTTTTGTGTTTACAGCACATGTAGAAATAAAATATATTAATATTAAGTTGGTAAAAAAGTAATTGTGGTTTTGGATCATGAATTTTACATCATTATAATTAAGCTCAAATATATCTTTATTAATCAAAAGAGGAATCATTATAATCAACACATTTTTCCCAACAAGAAATAAGTTTATTTATTCCTGTAGCATAAAAATCCATGTTTTGGGATTCAGCGAACTCTTGGAAAGCATTTTCTGCCTCTTCCTGGTTGTGGAAGCATTTTCTCTGCAAGAAGTTGTCAAGATGCTTAAAGAAGTGGTAGTAGTCGGTTGGCAAGAGGTCAGGTGAATATGGTGGATGAGGCAAAACTTTGTAGCCCTATTCATTCAACTTTTGAAGTGTTGATTGTGCAATGTGTGGTTGGACATTGTCATGGAAAAGAACTGGGCCCATTCTGTTGACCAGTTTCAGCTGTAGGCATGGCAGTTTTTGATGCATCTCATAGATTTGCTGAACATACTTCTCACATGTAATGGTTTCATCAGGATTCAGAAAACCACAGTAGATAAGACAGGCAGCAAACCACCAGTGACTGTGATCTTTTTTTGGTACAAGTTTGGCTTTGCGAAGTGCTTTGGAGCTTCTTCTCGGTCTGACCACTGAATTGGTCATTGCTGGCTGTCATACAAAATCCACTTTTTGTCATACATCACAATCCCGTCAAGCAATGAGTCGTCATTGTTGCATAGAATAAAAGAGGATGACACTTCAAAATGACAGTTTCTTTTATTTTTCAGTCAACTCCTATGGTACCCACTTATCGAGCTTTTACACCTTTCCAGTTTGCTTTAAATGCCAACCGACTGTAGAATGGTCAGTGTTGAATTCTTTGGCAACTTCTGGTGTAGTTGTAAGAGGATCAGCTTCAATGATCCTCTCACTTGGTCATTGTCAGTTTCTGATGGCTAGCCTTTCTGTGCTCCTCGTCTTCAAGGCTTTCTCTCCTTTGCAAAACTTCTTCAACTACCACTGCCCTGTACATTTGTTAACAGTTCCTGGGCCAGATGTGTTGTTGATACTGCAAGTTGTCTCTGCTGCAAGTAGTAAGTTATTATGGAGGAGGAAATGGCAACCCAGTCCAGTATTCTTGCCTGGAGAATTCCATGGACAGAGGAGCCTGGCAGGCTCCATGAGGTCACAGAGAGTCGAACACGACTGTGATTAACATACACACAAAGTAAGTCATTAGCAAAAAAATAAAGTGAGAATTGTACATTAAAATGATGTATGACATACCCACATTTAAGAATGTGTTCCAATATCAAACAGCAAAGTTCAACAGTGCGAAACCACAGTTGCTTTTGTACCAACCTAATATGATGACAGAGTGGAGAATTAGAAATACACTTTTATAGGTCTTTACACAGGATGAGGTATACATTTGAAGTTTAACTCAAATTAACTGAAAGTAGATATTGTAAACCCTAGTAAAACTACAGGAAATAAAAAGAGGTATAAATGATAAGGCAATAGAGATAAAATGGAAATAAAAATATGCTCCAATATCCCAAGAAATGGGAGAAAGGGCAAAAAATAAAGAACAGACAGAGCAAATGAGATATAGCTAGCAAGATTGTAGATTTTAATCCAACTATACAAGTAAACAGGAGAAGGCAATGGCACCCCACTCCAGTACTCTTGCCTGGAAAATCCCATGGACGGAGGAGCCTGGTAGGCTGCAGGCCATGGGGTTGCTAACAGTCAGACATGACTGAGCGACTTTACTTTCACTTTTCACTTTCATGCATTGGAGAGGGAAATGGCAACCCACTCCAGTGTCCTTGCCTGGAGAATCCCAGGGACGGGGGAGCCTGGTGGGCTGCCATCTGTGAGGTCACACAGAGTCGGACATGACTGAAGTGACTTAGCAACAGCAGCAGCATACAAGTAAACATGGTAATAAACATCAGTTAAAAGACAAAATGTCAGATTGGTTTTTTAAAATAAATAAAAAGGTCATACTATACAATGTCTGTAAGGACCCCACTTTAAATGTAAAGATATAGGTAAAAAGATGGAGAAAAATATACTATGCAAACGTTAGCCAAAAGAAAGCTAGTACAGCCATATTAAGTTCAAACAATGTAGACTTCACAATAAGAAATATTATCAAGGATAAAGAATATTTGCTGACAAATATTTGCCAACAAAGGTGTCTCTAGCCAAAGCTATGGTTTTTCTAGTAGTCATGTATCGATGTGCAAGTTGGGCCGTAAAGAAAGCTGAGCACTGAAGAGTTGGTGCTTTTGAACTGTGGTGCTGGAGAAGGCTCTTGAGAGTCCCTTGGACTCGTATTGGACTGCAAAGAGATCAAACCAGTCAATCCTAAAGGAAAACAGTCCTGAATATTCATTGGAAGGACTGATGCTGAAGCTGAAACTCCAGTACTTTGGCCACCTGATGCAAAGAACTGACTCATTGGAATAGACCCTGATGCTGGGAAAGACTGAAGGCAGGAGGAAAAGGAGATGACAGAGATTGAGATGGTTGGATGGCATCACTGACTTGATGGGCATGAGTTTGAGCAAGCTCTGGGAGTTGGTGATGGACAGGGAAGCCTGGCGTGCTGCAATCTATGGGGTCACAAAGAGTTGGACATGCCTGAGCAACTGAACTGAACTGAACTGAACTGAAAGAAGACTATTACATATTCCAAGAAATATCTTTAATGTGTATGCACCTAACAGTAAACATTCAAAATACAGAAAACAAAGATGATACAACTAAAAAGTAGAAGAGAAAAATCCATAATTATAGTTGGAATATTCAACACTCTTCTCTCAGTAGTTGATAGAACAAGTAGGCAGAAAATTCAGTTAAGGATCTGGGTGACTGAGAAATATTTAACCAGCCTGATGTAAGAGACATTTATAGAACCCTTCACTTTGCATAGCAGAACATACGTTTCTTCTTTAGGGCACTTGCAACATGCCTTGGGTATCCAGTGTCATAAAACCTCAGCAAATTTCAAAGAATTGAAATCATACAGATTACAGTCTCTGACCATAATAAAATCAATAACAGAAAAACAACAGGGAAACCTCCACATATAGAAATTAAAGAATATGTTTTTAAATAGCTCCTGGGTCAAAGAGGAACTATCAAGAGAAATTTTGAAATCTATAGCATATCAGAATTTTTGAGACCAACTAGGAGGAGTTTTGAGAGGGGAAATTCATAGCATTTATAATAGAAACGAGAAAGGTCTCAAATCAGTATGCTTTTACTTTAGGAGAGAAAAAAGAGCAAACTTAACCAAAAGGAACCAGAAGAAAAGGAAAAAATGAGCGGAAATTAATGAAACTTAAAACAGACAGTAGAGAAAAGGAGTCAGACCAAAAGCTAATTCACTGTAATTTACCATGTTAAAAGAATTCCACTTTTATTCATAATAAAAATAACTTTCCCAAACCCGGAGAAGAAAGGAACTTTTTTAACCTCACGAAGACTGTTTTCAGAAATTCTGCAACTAATATACTTAATAAGGGGAAACTTCAGTCTTTTAGTAAAATAATAGTAGAAACTAGATAGTGATGTTTTAGTCTCACCACTCACATTCAGCATTATACTGGAAGTCCTGGATGAGGCAGTAAGGCAAAAAAATTAAATGCATACGTACTGGGAAGGAAGAAATTAAACATTATTCATAGAAGATATAATATGTAGAAAAGCATAAAGAACCTACCAAAAAATCTTCCAGTGGAAGTTTCATATTGGAATATGAAATTTTAAAATATCATGTAAACATTACTCAAAAGATACCTACAAATCTAACCATATGATTTTCATGCTAAAACTATGAAAGATTGTTGAAAGAAACCAAAGAGCCAAATACGTTGTTTTCAGTTGCTAAGTTGTGTCCAACTCTTTTATGACCCCATGGACTATAGCCAACCAGGCTCCTCTGTCCAAGTGATTTTCTAGGCAAGAATACCAAGGTTGGTTGCCATTTCCTATCCAAGGGATCTTCCCAACCTAAAAGGATCAAACCTACATCTTCTGCATTGAAGGCAGATTCTTTACCACTGAGCCACCAGGGAAAGCTACGTCAAGATGTTATTCCTTCCTAAATTGGTTGGAAGATTAAACACAACCCTGGTTTACATCACAGCACAGATTTTTATAGGTATCAGCAAGCCAGTTCTAAAATATGTGTGGAAAGGCAAAGGAACTACAATAGCCGGTACAATTCTGAAAGAGAACAAGATAGACTGACACTTCCTGGTTTTAAGACCTAGTGTAAAGCTGCAGTAGTGAATGTATGGGGGACTTCTCTGGTGGTCTGGTGGCCAAGACTCTATGCTTCCAATGCAGGGAGCCTGGGTTCAATCCCTGGTCAGGAAACTAGATCCCATGTGCTGCAACTAAGACCTGGCATAGCCAAATAAATAAATATTCTTTAAAAGACGGTGTGGTACTGGCAAAAAGATGAGCACCGTAGGTCAAAGAGAGCCCAGAGAATATATTCAATTGGTTTTTTACGAAGGTAGTAAGGCAGTTCAATGGAGTAAGGATAGTCAGTACAACTAGTGGTGCTGTAGCAATTTGGCATCAGTATGCAAAAACAGAACCTCAGTGTAATTCATACCTTATACAAAAGTTAACTCAAAATGTATTATAGATCCAAATGTAAAACACAAAACTGTGACACTTTAGAAGAAAACATTAGAGAATATACCAAAAGCATAGTCCATAAAAAATGAATATATTGCTATTTATCAAAGTTTAAGATTCACTCCATGAAAAGGCCCTGTTCAGAGAATAAAAAATCAGTCTACAGATTAGGAGAGAATATTTACAAAATCAGCGATCTAGTAGAAGACTTGTATCCAGAAAGATACAACTGCGTACCTGTGAGGCTAAAATTACAAAAACAAAACCAAAAAAAACAAGAAGTGCCAAGTTCTGGAGGATGCAGAGCAACAGGAATTCTCATGTATTCCTACTTAGAATGCAAAATAGTAGGCCTGCTTCAGAAAGCAGTTTGGCAACTTCCTATAAAGTTAAATATGTATTTGTCATACAACCGAACAGTCTTGCTTCTAGAGAATTTACTCAAGTGAATTGAAAACCATACTTACACAGAAACTGTATTTTTCACTAATTTCCCCCAAAGAAAACAACAGAAACAACCTTCTAGCAGCTGAATGCATATACACACTGGTACATCTGCAGAAAGGAATATTGCTCAGCAATTAGGAAAAAAAGGGATGAATTTAATTCACGACAATATAAATGAATCTTAAATGAATTTTGCTAATTGAAAGAAGCCAGATCCAAAAGATATGATTACATTTATATTTCATTCTGGAAAATGGAGAACAGGTAAGTAGTTGCCAGGGGTAGGGAGAGAAGCCGACTACAAAAGCAGTAGTATAGGGAGTGTTTGAGGGGATGTGATGCTGGAGTGTTGGATACATGAATCTATGCTTTTGATAAAACCTACAAAACTATACAATACAGAGTGATTTTTTTTTTAACTGTATGCAATTAAAAAAATCAACCAGGATTCCAGGGGAAGCCAAGATGAAATACATGAATAATTATTAAAAATGAGTGATATGATATGGAAGGGGATGAACTGGTCTAAATAACTTTGGAAACTATTGCCCAAGATGGTAAATTTGTTACACACACACAGACACACACACACCCTTAAATAAGTGAATATTATACATTGTAGATAAAGCCAGGTTTTTTGAGAAATAAATTTTCAGTTAAGCAAGGTGAATGGGAAGATTATAATGAGCCCTATTTTTCTGGATTGTAGTTGGAGGTTTCAGTATAAATGTATTTTTTTAAACATATATACAGATAGATAGATACAAAAGTATAGATGTGTGTACACATGAATTCGAATACATCTGATATTTCCTCACTCTGACTGCTGAGTCTTAAATCAGTGACACTTGGAAACCGAGCACACCTAGCCCTCAGGTCCTAGTTTCTAAACACCATTCTCCAATGAAAGGAATCAAGCCTCCTTGCAGAAGTGATTGATTGTAGAGCTAGGGCCAGAAAAATGCACATTGATCCGGAGGTGCCAGCAGATAAGGAAATACATGTCAAGTCACAGGAGCCAACCTTTCAGAGGAGCGCCCAATGGCGAGATCTAGAATAATTTAAACAGCAGAATAAATAATAATATTGGATTATAACAAAGAAAAAAAAAGTGAGACTGTTACTTATTGACTGAATAAATAAATGGAGAAGGGGCAGCTGTTCCTTAGAGAGGAATTGTAATCAGTGCATGTAGAAAGTCTTGCTTACAAGAAATGGGGGACAGAAAGACCTCTGTGCCTGGGAGCCCCCACAGGGCCCTACTCAGTTTCAGACTCTTCACAAAAATTAACTCAAAATGGATTGCAGACCAAAATTTTTAAATGCAAAACTCTTAATATTCTTAGACAATAATAAGTGAGAAAACCTAAATGACCTCGGGTATGGTGATGCATTTTTGGATATAACACTATAGGCATGATCCACACAAGAAATAATTGCAGAAGACGTCAAGAGAATGAGAAGACCAGCCAAAGACTGGGAGAAAATACTTACAAATGACACTTCCAATAAAGGACTTCTACCCAAAATATACAAAGAACTCTTTAAGACTCAACAATAGGAAAACAACTCAATTATAAAATGGGCCAAAGACCTTAACAGACAGCTCACCAAAGAAGATATATAGGTGAAAAATAAACATATGAAAAGACATTCCACATCGTATGTTATTAGGGAAATGCAAAATAAACAACAGTGATATACTCCTACATGCATGTTAGAATGGCCAAAATCTGAAACAGAACACTAAATGCTGGCGAGTTTGTAGAACAATAGGAACTGTCGCAAATTGCTGGTGGGAATGCCAAATGGTAAGCCACTTTGGAAGACAGGTGACGTCTTAACAAAACTGCTGCTGCTGCTGCTAAATCACTTCAGTTGTGTCCAACTCTGTGCGACCCCACAGATGGCAGCCCACCAGGCTCCTCTGTACCTGGGATTCTTTAGGCAATAATATTGGAGTGAGTTGCCATTTCCTTCTCCACTTAAAAAACTAAGCATACTTTTACCATATGATCCAGCAGTCACATTTACCTGCATAAAAACTTGCACATGGATGTTTATAGCAGCTTTATTCATAATTATCAAAACTTGGAAGCAACCAAGATGTTTCAGTGGGTAATTGGATAAACTGTGGTACATCCAGACAATGGAGCACTTTTCAGTGCTAAAAGAAATAAGTGATTGAGCCATAAAAAGAAATGGAGGAAAATTAAATACATGTTACTAAGTGAAAGAAGCCAATCTGAAAAGGCTACCTACTGCATGATTCCAACTATATATGACGTTCTGGAAAAGGCACACTTTTTCTTTTTTTTAGTAAAAAGATCAGGGGTTGAAAAAGGGAGGGATGAATAGGCAAAGCATGGAGCATTTTAGTGCAGTGAAATTCTCTGATATTATAATGGTTGATACATTTGAACAAACCCATAGAATTATGCAACACCAAGAATGAACCCTAATGTAAACTAGGGATGTTGGGTGATAATGGTAACAAATGTACCACTTTGGTAATGGGGAAAGCTATGTATATGTGAGTTTATGGAAAATCTCTGTGTATGCCCCTCAATTTTGCTGTCAGCCTAAACTGCTCAAAAAATAAAGATTTAAAGAAAGAAAAATATTATTGGATTATAACACAAAGAATTACAAAATAGTGAGACTGTTACTTAGTGATTGAATGAATAAATGTAGAAGGGACAGCTCTTTGTTAGAGAAGAATTCTAATCAATGCATGTAGAAAGAATGAGCGAAATGGCAAATCACCATTATAATACGACAGTGCAGACCTTGAAGGCAAGGTCAATGGATGAGTACTAAAGTTAGCAAAAATTTAAGGAGAAACAGGATATTTAATAAACCTCAGAATGTCACTCCCCAAATAATAGTTGATTATAAAAAGAAAAAAAGTGATTTTTATAGTAGAGAATCCTAGTCATTTGGTTTGTCTTTCAGGAACTGGATGTGGAATACTGCCACTATTAGAAATAAACACTATAGGAAGTTTCATTTAAGGCATAGAAATATGTTTATAAGAATTGTAATAAATTGCAAAATTGATGGACAAACTACAAGTTTGACATTTAGCAACTTGTCAGTTATCTTGGTCTTTTTTAAGAGTTCATGAAGCATCTCTGTGGAATTCTAAAATCTGCCGCAGAAGCTATCAGTATTTACACTGTTATCCCTGTAAGTTAAAGTGAAAACTGAATACACACACACCCATAGTATTTTGTTGTGTCTTAACAGTTGGAGATGGGTGAAGATATCTATAACAGAACAGTTGAAGAGGATTTTGCCATGTTTGAAACAGCAGTTTATAGGCCAGGTAGTTATTTTTCAGAGTCAGTAATGAGCCTCACTCCTCTTTCACACTGTTGTCTGCAGATAAACCTGCTTTCAGATTGGGACTTCATGCATCACTGATGCTTATAAAGATATCTTTTGCAGATTGACAGAGAAGCTTGACTTACTCAAGTAAAATAATTTTTAAAAACTAGTTGGATTATTTTAGCATATTAATATTTTTATATGTGTAGAAAGAAAAGGAGCAATGTTTCATTCATCTCTTTTCTGTATGATTTATCAATTCATTTCTCCTCTCATTTTCTTTATTTAGGTGATTTATCAGTTCATGTCTCCTCTCATTTTCTTTATGTGGCTTTTCTCCATTGAAATTATTATACTCATTTGAAAATTATATTTGCAAATGATAAATATATAAATTTGTAAAATTATTATACTTATTAACAAATATTTGAGTTCTTATTGTTTCATAATACTGTGTTAGTTACTGTGGGAAAAAAGAAAACATAATTTCTGCCCACCACAGAATTTAATTAAGATAAATGTACATGTGTAACCAGGTAGGGTAGGGATGGGAGGATTTAGATGTAAGTATTGGGCAAATTCCAGGAGATGGTGAAGGATAGGGAAGCCTGACATGCTGCAGTTCATGGGGTCACGAAGAGTTAGACACAATTTAGCGTTTGAGCAAACAAAAACAAAAAATAGCGTTGGCGTTCTCCAGATTCCAAACAGAAACTAGTTTCACAATTAGGAAATCCTTTTATATGTTATCACAGCATGGCATAAGAACAGAACAAACTGGGGTAGGAGGGTCTTTAAATACTGGCCCTAGAGAATTTAAAAGAATCTTTCCTGTCTTTTGAAGTCAGCTACAGGTACAGAGACAATAAATAACGTATATTTGTACTCACTGCCTATGTAATCATCTCTTTAGATTTCCAAACAACTCATAGTGTTCAGATAACAAGCTTTTCTAAAGAAGTATTTTATATTCAACTACCAACAGTCTTAGTAACTCTCTTATTCCTCTTATGTGCTGAGTGCAGTCGGAGGAAGAGGAATTGGAGTTGGTGAGTGTGGGTTTCTACTTGAATGGAATTGAAAAAAATATGGAAAGTACTAATTCTTTTCAGTGTTTTTATCTGAGTAATGTTCCCTTTATTACACAGATTTTTTTTTTCTTGCTGTTAAATACTGTCCAAACATTTTGAATAACTGAACCAAGCACTGGTACTGCAGAATGTGGTTTTTCTACTCATAATTATGTATCTTGACCTGTTTTATTTGTTCTGGAAACTTTGGAATAGAGCCTTTATAAACAATAGCTGTCCATGATCACAAGACATGTTAAAGAATTTTTTAGGAAGATATAAAATACCTTATATAGTTCCCCAAATTATTAATATATTTTTAGAAAATGACTTCACCCTCACAGTTCCTCAGATTGTAACACACTGTCTTGTGTTGTTTCTCTTTCTTTCAAAAAGATTACATCATTTTTGGTGAGGTCACCTTTTTCACAGAGTTAGAATTATTTCATCCTGCATGAGACAATCTGAACCACAAGGGGGTTCCCTGTTTATTAAAACGAATGTCTTTAATTGAACATACACAAACTTCCTTTTTTTCTATCAGAAGATATTCTGTCCTTAATAGTAGCTGTTACTTTTTTTCAAAAACAAATGATTTCTATTGGCTTTTCTTCTAGAAAATAAATTTGACTAAAAATAACTTTCAGTTGCTCTTTGGGAACTAAAACTCAAACCTCACAGAACTGATCTTCTGATTTCAAAGTCAGCTGCTAATTAGGTGACTTTAAGGGAACTAAAGACACGAAAATGTTTAGTTTTTAGCATGGACAGGGGTTTAGATTGCATGAAAGCATGGGGGAAAGGCATCTGTTCGTTTTACATTTTATTATTACATATATATGCATGCTGGTATGTTTTGCACAGTTTGTTTCTTTTCAAATAAGGTTGTCTGTGCTCTGTCCTTAAAATTAGAGATTCTTCTTTAACTTTGTGATCACTCTCACAGTTTTGGATGTGGTTTCACATTGGGTAACTGAAATACACTGAAAGTGATGAAAGTGAAAGTCGCTCAGTCGTGTCTGACTCTTTGCGACCCCAAGGACTATACAGTCCATGGAAATCTCTTGGCCATGGAATTCTTGTGGTGTTGGATTATATCATGTGCAGATTTTAAGTATCTTTTGGGAAAATACTTTACTTACTGATACAATAATGATTAGCAAATGATAGTTTAAATAATTTGTCTTAGATTAAATCTCACTATTTATACTCTTAAGAATTTAATCATGAATGCTTCCTTGTGAATTTATGAATTATCTAGCAGTATGTTGCCCTCTAGTGGCTGTTGAAATCAATGCCATTGAGATTATGAGCCTTGATGGGTAGAACCAATATATTGGAGTGTCACCGTTTTACAGACACACACCACCACCGCCACCCCATCTTGAGGTCACATTAGGAGACTTCCGTGGAGGTGAGGGTAGGGCATGGATAGAACCAGGCTAGACCATGTCATACTGTGTTTTTCACCTAGTATTTGACTCTTGAAGTTTCAGTGACAAAATTTGTGAGAACAGATCTCTGTTCTCTCAAAGTAGATCTCTGTGTCAAAAATTCACTAAAATTTTTAACTTGATGCTGAGACAAAAATGTATATTTAGTTGTTATATGTTGACTTTTACATTCCTTAAAGTATACCCTCAATTACAAAATCTCAAAGGTAAATTTCTAAGTATTTGAAGATTATAAAATCTAGCACATAAAAATACTTTTGATTAAGAAACAAATATTTAACCAAAAACTGTAAATAGTCATTGATATTCTCTAAAACTTAAGCTAATTCAAATTCTAAAACTTATTAAAATGCAGAGCTCTGTGTGTAGAACCAAATCACAATCAGAGACACAATCTGTTAGAATCTAGAAAGTTGTTCAAATTGGCTTGAGCTCTAGAATAGAATCATGAGTGGCTCTGACCCAGAGTGAGTGCCCTGGAACCTACACTAAAGGCCCGTTTAGAGCCAGGCTATAAAGATGCCTTTAAAAGTCTTGCAATTCTAGAACAACTCTCCTTTCTGACAGCTCCAAGGGAATAGCTATGGATCAGAAGGAATAACTATATTTACCTTAAAAAAAAAAAAAAAAAAAGCCAGTTATGTAGAAATCTTGGGCCAGAGAGTATCTTAGAACAATTTAAGGATATATGTTACATTTCTGAAGTACTTAATTTATCAAAGCACTTCTTACTGTTGCCTTACTAGATTCTCACAGTAGCACTACCGAGCAGCAGTGCAGTGATCACCGTCTTCTCTGCTTTGGAGAGGGTCAAGGATTTTTCCAGTGCTCAGGAATTAGTGAATCTGGGGCAAGAATCAGGCCAGTATAGCCTGAGTGGTCTTTCTAATATCCTCTAAGTTAAGATTGGACAGAAAATACAAACTAAAAAGAAATAAAGCGAGATAGGAAATGTCTAGATCTCACCGAAGCTCTCCAATCTGATTGCCATTTGAAACGGTAATAGAGAAGACTGAATGGCGCCCTGCTGTCTGTAACCTCAGGGGCACTGAGCTGCACTTCGATATGGCGTAGGTCCCCTACATGTCACTTACCAGGCTGTAACTTCTTCATTTAGGAAAAATAATCCTGGAGTTATGCTTTCGCCTTCTTGTGTTCTAACCACATGGAACTTGGAGTCTCTGTTTCGCTGATTCCCAGTTTTAGGACGTGTTTGCTGGAGGCAGCATTGTGAGAAACTGCTCTTTCATATCCATACCCTTACAGAATGGTGACTGTCTTAAACTGACTTGATTCTTCTGTAGTTCATTTTGTTTCACTCCCACTGTAGATGGGATGCTATGTAGATGCAGTCGGTCAGCAAGCATTTACCGCTGGTCATCCGCAGCCCTATCAGAAGTATTATATTTTATTTAAAAACTCTCTACTCAAAGCTTCTCCATTCATAAGCGTCCAGAGAAGGGATACATGGCTGAGTCTGCCATTAAAAAACAGGTCAATGGCGGATGATGGGAGAGGCTCTGCATGTATAGGGTCAGGGAGTATATGGTAAATCTCTGTACCTTTTCATCAATTTTTCTGTGAACCTAAAACTGTTCTTTAAAAAAATCTTAATAAAAATTTATATCTAAATACATACACATACACATATTTGTGTGTTTACTGCAGGATCTCAGGGAAGGAAATATGAATACAAGCTGCAGTTTAGTAAGCTATGACTTAAAACCCTGTTAACTTGTAAATCCAGCAAATAGAAGTAGTTTTGAACTCTCTTGGACTCTCATGGACTTATAATCTTTATATACACAGATAACCTTGTTATCCTCAGGTATTTAAAATCTACACATATCTTACTTAGGTAGGGTAGCCTGGCAGTCTTTATAAGTTGGGGCCTCAAGTCCTCATTTATGTTAGCATATAAGTGTTATCAGCTCTAATGCAAGTTTCTATTTTAAGGATGTATCTCTGACATCAATAAACTCTCTGAAAAAGGCACTAGGGGAAAATGAATGATTAATGCAAAATACATCCCTTAAAATTAAATATTTAGTTATTCTCATTAGT
This sequence comes from Budorcas taxicolor, assembly GCF_023091745.1. Taxonomy (NCBI): domain Eukaryota; kingdom Metazoa; phylum Chordata; class Mammalia; order Artiodactyla; family Bovidae; genus Budorcas; species Budorcas taxicolor. The sequence goes on along the minus strand of NC_068930.1, from coordinate 9,258,732 downwards.
ATTTTTAAAGTTTTCACATGATCACTTGCTTCAGGGAATGATGTTCACATCATAAAACTGTGAAAAATGTCACTTTTAAATTGAACATTCTATTTTAAATATTAAGCTTAAATATAAATACTCATAGAATAACACTTTTTTCTACTCTCTCACAGAATACCCAAAGGATAAGCAGTTCTCAAGCGACTCAACCCCTAGCTACCCCAGTGGTGTCTGTGACAACTCCAAGCCTGCCTCCGCAGGGCCTGGTGTACTCAGCAATGCCGACCGCCTACAACACAGGTGAGCCTGCCCTGTTGCCTTTTGTGGGGTTTTTTCCTTTGTTTTGTTTCAGTGTGTGCTTTTGTGATTTAAAAAAATATATATTTATTGAAATAAATTATTTCAAGTTTCTTAGATTCACAGTTGGATATGTTAATGAAATACATGCTAGTCTTGAAAAAATTACACAGTACACATTGATTATAGAAAGATTCCCCAGCATGAACTTCTGCTTACCCCTGAGAGACAACTAGCTGTTATCAAATTATGACACACAGCAAACGGAGCAAAACAGTTGGTGTTTTCTGTGTAGTTCTTGTTACATAGCATCTCACTCTTTCAAGCTTTTGAAATAAGATGTTTTTCTGTATGCTGTGTCAACCTACCTTGGGAAAGGCTGCATCCCTTGGGACCTCAGGACTCAGGGAGGTGGATCTAGGTAACTGTGTCAACAGGTCACATTTTCCTCCATGTGATAGCCCATCTGGTTTATACTGTTTGTGCCTCGAGGGCAAGACCAGGAGCTTTCTTACTTCTCTTCAAAACCAGTCACTCCTCACCTCTGAGGTGAGCTTTTCACTCATTCATGTAATTTAGACTTTTCATCCACAAATACCCTATTTAGAGAGTATATTAGGTAAGTTTAAAAATACTGCAATGATTGGAGGGGTGCTTTCACTGTGTGGAGAGCCCAGTGTATGACGGTTTCTCTAGATGTGCCATTTAGGGATTGGCAGAGGACACGTTGGGGAGCTTCCCTTTCTCACTAGCTGAGCCAAACACCTGATGCCTCAAAAGGTGGAGGAGCGAGGGAAAGAGTTAAAAATACCTTGCCAGTTTTTCAGAGACCACAGGGCAGGGCATTTATTCTTTTGTGATTCTGATAAATAGATGAATAAAGATCATCTAATTTCAGACTTCAGGGTAAATGCTGTAGCACAGTCTTTCATCCTGATCTGTGGAGCTCCCTGAGGGGTGCAGAGCCATTGGTACATTTGATTGCTGCTTTAATTCCAAGTAGTTCTTTTAAAACAAAAACAACTTTAAATGGTTTTGTTGAAAAGAAAGCTTCTTAGGAAATGTCTACTACCTTTTCCAACAGTCAATATTTTAAAAAATATCCAAATCCATCAACTAAATCTAGAGTAAACTCAGGGATTATATGTTCATAGAAATTCTGTTTCATTGCCCTGGTCACCAGCTATATGAGCAACACTAGTCTAGGGACATACATTTTCTCCCAGGTTTATTCTGGAAAAGGAGACATACCCAAGCTGGTAACCTATGGAGGGGAAGTCCTGAGTTGTTGAGGTTACCAGTTTATACTGTGATCTTGAGAAGGTGAGGAAAGTAGAAAATTTGTGAGCTAGAATGTTCAGAGGAGCGTTGGCCAAGGAGATGGTTCTTGAGCTGGGTGTCACCATTACATTACAGTTTACCGAGCATTTCATGACAGGTTTTTCCAATAGAAAACTTATATACCCCACTATATTTGTTTTTAGAAATGCCATTGGCTTTAAAGAATATTTTTTCCAAAATCCAGAAGGAATTACCAAAACACAGAAATGGAGTCACATTCTCTTGAAACCATCCCTTATCAGTCTCACTCCTGTAACTACTTACTTCTCTCTCAGAGCACCTGTTCTGTTTAATGTTACCACATTATCTTTAATGTATTTATCTTTTTAAAACATGCATCTATAATTTGTCTTTCATTAGTATATCAACTACCTTTCTGTACATAGTTAAGAATCAAACAAGTGCCAGTCAGTCAGTACAGGGATGAATAAGTGAGCAACATTTCAAAAAGTACAGTAGTTCTGTGTCGAGGAATCATATAGACACTTCCTCATGCCCGTCTGTAAGATCACTCCCAGCTTCTCAACTTATTCATGGATCCATTCAGCACAGATACAGAGTGTGTTCTGTGTGCCAAGCACCGTGCCAAGCACTGGAAATACACAGGAGCACACAGTTAACAATGGAACGTAGGGTCTATCAGAGGAGAAAGACACAAGACAAATAGCTCTAGGAGTAACCTATCACCTTCGTGTTAAGGGCCATACTGAAGCTTTGACCTGAAGAGGCTTCAACCTGCCTCAGCCAGGCAGAGTAGGGAGAGTGCTCCAGAAACGGGGAGCACTGTATGCAGAGACAGCAGGAGCATGGCTGATGGGTCTGGATGGCTGTAGAGTTGAAACCACAGAGGCAGGTTGGGATGCATACACCTTGCTGAGGACTTTTGGACATGATCTTGAGAGCATTGGGAAGCCATAAAAAGGTTTTAAGCAGAGCGGTATCATGACTATATTTGTTTTGTATGATCACTTAACTACAGCACTCATGGGGCCACCACACAAGAGCCTACTATGATAGTCCAACTGATGAGTGCTAATGGTGTGAACTAGGCTGGTGGCAGTAGAGACGGTGAGATGTGGGCAGGCTTGAGAGACAGTAGCTAGAATTGACTAGACTTGATTGTTGGTGGAGAAAGTAAGTATCAAGGGTAACACCCACAGATTTCTGGCATGAACAGTTACAGGAGAGTTGGTGCCATTTACTACAGAGAGGCAGGTTTGGAGGAAATTATGAGTTCAGTGGGGTCATGTCAGACTTGATGTGTCTGGAGAGACATCATGACAAGTAGACATGTCAAGTGGGTAGTTGGAAGGATGTGGAGGCACTGTAGAAGGTGCAGTGTGATGGACCCCCCGACTCAGCTTCTGTGGGGAGGGGCAAGGCAGTGTTAGAGAACAGTGACTGAGAAAAGATCCCAAGCTACAGCTATGCTGTTTAAATTCAGTTTCTTTTTTAAAATGCTCATTCACTAGGGAGACTAATTTCTTTAAATACTTCTCTCAAGACATAGAAAAGAAGTTAAAAGTAGAAGAGCTTTTGCCACCTCTCTTTAGAACTAAATGGAAAAAAACAAATGTCAATGTTGAACTGAAATAACTCTACATATGAATGATAACTAACATACTATGTCTTGGCCAAAATGATGATGACTGAAGCGTTTATGTCTTGTAACACAAAGTTTTTTGTGAACTTTGACTTTGCATGCAATCAGGGATCTTTGACAGTTCCTGTACTTCGAAGAAATGCAATTAGTTAATTGTATGATAATGAATATACTGTCTATGTCACTAAGCTTGACAGCCCGGGAAAAGGGGTCCTGAATCTTTTCTGCTTCCCCTGTACTTCAGAAGTATGAGACATGCTGAACTAGTTGTAGTCAGGATGAACTGGAGTGTTTTCTCTTTGTTCATGAGGGTAGTGGTGGGCATATATATTTTAAATGGCAATTGTATAGGAATATCTTCTAGTGACAGCATTTTTGTTAATTCTGTTTACAATCCTGGAATAAGTATCTCAACTTTTTGTGAAATAATAAGCTATAAATATTTAGTACAAAATTGAAACCTCTTTTACTGAAATAATCCCAGACAACTGAATATAGCTAGGTCCTAGAAACCTCCCAAAAGAAAATGTTTTGTCAGTTGTAGACCATAAGCGTGTTTTTAGCTTTCCTGGTGGCTCAGTCAGTAGAGCATCCGCCTGCAATGTAGGAGACCCGAGTTCTATCCCTGGCTTGGGCAGATCCCCTGGAGGCGAGGGCATTGCAACCCACTCCAGTATTCTTGCTGGAGAATCCCCATGGATAGAGGAGCCTGGCGGGCTTGTTGGACATGACTGAGTGACTAAGCACAAAGGGAGTTTTCTGATGTTACGAAGTACCTGGCTTCTTTCAGACTAAGAAAAGTTTGGGCACAACTATTTGAAAAGCAGGTGTTGCATGGTCCTTTTCTTACACACACAAGGAACATTTTCTTCTTTTTTAGACTACTCACTGACTAGTGCAGATCTGTCAGCCCTGCAGGGCTTCAACTCGCCAGGAATGCTGTCTCTGGGACAGGTGTCCGCCTGGCAGCAGCACCATTTAGGACAAGCAGCCCTCAACTCTCTCGTGTGAGTAACTGACTAGATGTTTTCACCAAACCTCTACCTATGCTTCCCAACCTGTGTCTCATTCCACTGGTAGAAGAAAGGTAACCTGAAGGTATTCCGGCCTACCTGCCACCCTTCTCTTTCCTTGTTTTGGTTAACATCAACAGACGGAATAAGAAAATCCATTAATACCAACCAAAACATCAACATTAAGCTGTACCCGTTGCTTTATCCCTGGATCGTAGGGAAGGGTGGTAGGGGCTGGATTTCTTACGTATGGGTCAGACTACGGGGGATTCATGTGGTTGACCCCAGTCCACTGCACACATTGTACCTCTCCAGGAAGGGTTCGCAAAAATGTTCCTTACAGACAGCATGGAAAGGGATTACAGTGGTGCTCAGGTAGGACAGGCATCACTAGCAGGAGGAGAAGGAATGGTGTTTTGGTAAAACTAGAATAGTCAGCCCAAGGAGAAGCTGGAGGAGAACAATCCAGAAGAGGGGACAGCATAACAGGTTAGCTGTGTTGCTCCTGTCAGGACACGTGGGACTCCCAGCCTCTTGGCCTAAAAGTCCCCAGAGAGGCTCCCTGCATCCTGGTAGCTCCACAGTACACACTGTCGTTGGTCATCAACTTGGGAACTATGTCATGGAGAAATGGCCAGGGTATCTGAAGGAAATCTCTTTGCTTACACAGGGGTTTGGCCCTCGGGCGTGTGCAGAGCATCCTAAATGAGTACACTAAAAATAGCCGTGCAAAGGCAGGCGCAAAAGGCTTGGTACTCAGACTGAGGAAAAGGCGTGTGCACACTTTACTGTGTCCTCCTCTGAGCCACTCACTTAGCCTTTCTGAGACTCATCTGGAGAGTGGGGTGACGTGGCTGCCTTCTGAGAGCTGCTGTGAGCGTAGGTGGCAGGTGCTGTCACAGAGGCAGAGCAGAGGGGAGAGGGAGTTGGGGTTGGGGTGCCACTGTCCCTCTGCCGCTTTGGTCCCCGCGCGTCAGTCACTGACACTGTTTGGGAAATTTCAGCCACAGAAGTACCAAGATTTGGGTAACAGAACCAGCCACTAGACATCTTGACTGTACTCATTTCTGTTTTTACCAGGGATATGTTATTTTTTCTGTGTGAAGCACTGCAGGAAACACCAAAACTGGTCTTGGGGAGTTCTGGCAGTGTTTCAGACCCTGGGCTCTTTGTCAGTCAGGTGGTATCTGTAGTAGCCCGTTCATGCAGATGCACTCACAAACCAGCTGTCTAACAGATCTTTGTTTTTTTCCTTCAGTGCTGGAGGGCAGTTATCTCAGGGTTCAAATTTATCCATTAATACCAACCAAAACATCAACATTAAGTCAGAACCAATTTCACCTCCCCGGGATCGAATGACCCCATCAGGCTTCCAGCAGCAGCAGCAGCCACAGCCACAGCCGCCGCCGCCGCCGCCTCAGGCCCCACAGCCGCAGCCCCGGCAGGAAGTGGGCCGCTCCCCTGTGGACAGTCTGAGCAGCTCCAGCAGCTCCTACGACGGCAGTGACCGGGAGGATCCGCGGGGCGACTTCCACTCTCCCGTTGTGCTCGGCCGGCCCCCAAACTCTGAGGACAGGGAAAGCCCTTCCGTAAAGCGGATGCGGATGGATGCATGGGTGACCTAAGGCTTCCAGGCAGGTGTTTGTACTTTGTGTTACTGCAGTGAACTGCTCTACATATCTAAACTGGTAAATAAGGACATGAGTTAAATATATTTATATGTACATACATACATATATATCCCTTTACATATATATGTATGTGGGTGTGAGTGTGTGTATGTGTGGGTGTGTGTTGCGTACACAGAATCAGGCACTTACCTGCTAACTCTTGTAGGTCTGCAGGTGTGTGTACCACGGCAAACAGAGCACCCTGTAGGCAGAGTCTAGTCTGGCACTTCCTTGGACTACTTGTTTCATAAGATAACCAGTTTTTGCAGAGAAACATGTACCCTATATATAATTCTCCCACACTAGCTTGCAGAAACCTAGAGGGCCCCTACTTGTTTTATTTAACTGTGCAGTGACTGTAGTTACTTAAGAAAAATGCTTTGTAGAACAGAGCAGTAGAAAAGCAGGAACCAAGAAAGCAATACTGTACATAAAATGTCATTTATATTAATTACCCAACCTGGCATGGGTCTCTATTGCAAAGAGGTGCATGGGAAAGGGCTGTTGATATTAAAAAACATTACAAAAAAGCCCCACACATAACTGTTTTGCACGTGCAAAAATGTATTGGGTCAAAGAAGTGATCTTTAGCTAATAAAAAAGAGAGAGAATAGAAAACACGCATGAGATATTCAGAAAATATTAGCCTAGAGATATAGAGCATTAACCGTGAGTTAATATATTGAGTATAATGGGACTATGTCAAGTTTCTTTTTACATTCATATCATAAAATTAAAGAAACTGATTTTAGCTCGTGTATATTTTATATAAAAGAAAACACCCTTATAAATTGATGACTATATGTAAAATTATATTCACTACTTTTGAACACATTCTGCTATGAATTATTTATATAAGCCAAAGCTGTATGTTGTAACTTTTTTTTTTTTTTTTTAGAGAATAGCTTTATCTTGTTTTAACTTTTTAGTTTTATTTTGAGAGGGGGAAAAAAACAAACAAAAATATCTTGCAAGCAGAACCTTGGAAAAAAAAAGCCATGAACACTTATTATTCTATATGTAAATTAAAAGTTGAGCCAAACTCTTTGTGTATATAGCATCTTAAATATATTATCACCTTTGATGTAAGTACCTATGTATTGTATGGTCACCAGATTAAAAAGTATATTTTTGTGGATTGCCGCCAATTTAGGGGGAAAAGGCGAGATCCTTATTAAGTAGAGTATTCACTGTTTAATATTTACTATTTTGTTAAATATACTGTACTTTGGATTTTAATTATTGGCCCAGTCTTTTCAGAGGATTGTATAAAGGGGTTTCTCCCCTCACTGGTGGTGAATGTGTGATGTTACATTGTAATCTTTGTGCAGTATGGGTTGAGCATTATTATATATTTTATATGTGTATATAGATAGCAAAGTGGCAAAAAAAATTGATGTTAAGTTCATCCTGCATAAATGTAAAATGTGTTGTAACAGATTTTATAAGGCATTATTTAAAACTTGCCTTTTGTGAGGAAAAAAATATAGTAGAAAAACTGACCTAATTTAATTAATATTAGAGAAGATGGCAAAATAGTAGATGAGCACAAAGGTTTTATAAGTGGTAAATGATTAGGTAAGAATATTTGTGGGGGAAGGGATCTTTGTTTCTTGACCCTCTAAAATAGATTGATGCAGCTGGTTACAAGATAACTATCATTCTGGACACTCTGTGCATTGAATGACACTTCAGTGTGGGGAGAAGTCCTCTCATGGTGCAGATCCTTGGCATGACTCTTGCCATCCTGATGCCCTCAACTGAGATGCTGACCAAGGCCTTACTCTCTCAGGAAGACAGCTAAGTGGTGACAGCAAGTTCGGCAGTTCCCTGGGCTTGTGCCATGACAAAATTCAAAGTCCTGTATATCTTTCATCGTCAATTTTTAAATACTCGTTTTCTTGAGAAACTCAAAGTAAGGGTTGAAAATTACTGCTATTTTATATTTTAAACTTAATATTAAGCAGCTACCTACAATTTTTACTTACGTTTTTGCTTTTTCCCCCTAAATTGCGTTTCTTGTGACATTTTCCTCATATGCTGTTCGTGACAAATCATCAGCCAGATTTCCTGGCTGACACATAGGTAGTTAGGTACAGGATAAACTTGTGGCATTCACAGCTGCAAAGTGGAATTCTGTTTTTAATGACATTTTGGGTAGTAAATTTTGATAGAGGCCAAAAAAGGGAGGGTGATACACTCTCTCCTCTCATCAGTTTAGACATTTGGCTTTTATTCAGAATGGATTTGTTTTGTTTTGTTTTAAATATACTTATTTTACTGAACAACTTACAGGCACATTTCTTCATGAGGTCACACCTAGTTGAAACAACGCAGTTTCCCAACACTGAATTTCCAAGATAATCCTTACCACTTTGTAAACCATTTATAGCTTTGAAAGTGTTCAGTGCTTCTTTGGTTGTTATTTATGCATGTTCATGAACTTCTGCTGTACATGGGATAGGAGTTAACACATTCACATTTACTGTCTATTTTCTTGTGTGCCTTATGAGATGGCTTTTCTGACTGTATCTCAATAGTCTTTCTTTCTATGCAGGTTTATAATCAGTACAACTACTGTTTTCTAAAATAATATTACCAAGGCTCGGAGTTTGTATTTCAATTACACTGACCAAGTAACAATGTATTCCATTTTCAGGAACTGAGTATTTGACTGTTAACCCTTTTCTCATATGCCCAGTGTGACTTAGAGCATATGGACTTGACAGAGGCACCCTCGCCCAGACCCCATGTACGAACACATTACACACATGAATCTCCTGGTGGGAACCAGCTCAGAGTGGGGAAGACACGAACCACATTACTTTAGAACCTACTTTTCTTACCCTTTTTGGACTCCTGTGTTTTGTATGACACCATTGCAAGAAATTTTATCCCTGCAGATGAAGTATTTTATTACTAAAAGACAAAAACAAAAAAAGCTAGAGTAAATTGCACTGGTTCGAGTACGGTTTCCAGCAGCTGTACTTCCTTCAGCAGTCTACCTGGTACTACATTGAAAGGGAAAGTCACCATTGTATGTCTATAGATGGTCCCAATCAAAACTCCATCTTTTGAGCCCTAATTATGTCCATTGTGTTAAGAGACTAAATCAGGGGTTTGTTCTAAAAGAACAATATATGTTTTACCATTTCCTTTTACTGTAAGGACAGCTAATAAAGCATTAACATATTTTCTGTATTAACCATCATGCGCACAAGAAATACATAGTAAATAAGGAACCAGAAAACTCCTGGCATCGGATCATAAGAAGCTAGATGATTAGAATGTGAAAAAGATTTTACAAATGTAAAACTTTTATTTCTCTGTAGAAACTTTCTTCACTTTGCTGTGCAAGAAGACACTGCTTTGCTATATTTAAAATGGCTTTTTTAAAAGAGATTTATGTATTTGGTAAATGTTTGTAGTCAACAGTTCACACAAGAAGCTGTACACGGTTTGAACATGTAAAACCGTTTGGCGGCACAAGCTGGACTTTGTTGCCATCCTTGAGATGAACCTTTTAAGAAAAAATAAGTTAATCTCAATTTTTCCCTGAATGTGTTGTTTTTTTCCTTCATTATACAATAAATATTATAGTGAACTTTTTATCAAATGGTAAGAAAATGTTAGAGGTTGTTGTAAACTATTTGTATCCTGCACTCACTACAGTAAAGACGGACTGGCTTTTCCTGTGTACTCCAGACTCTGTCATATTTGCCACCAGTCGCCCTCTTTTCCATTCCCTTCTCTTTCCCAAACCTCTTCTGCCTGCAGGTCCCTTTTACTTCCTTTGAGATGTGGTCGAGGAAATTGTTACAGCCCCACCCCCACCCCCCACCCCCGTATTGGCTCCTGAGGCCTCTCCTCCTGGGCAGCCCTGGACCCTTCAGGAAGCAGCCAGCAGTCTAGTCCCGGCATCAGCCAGCCCGGCTGTTCTGTGCCTGTTGGTGTGGGTACATTAAACCCATTCGGGCTCTGATAACAGCTTCCTGCAGGATACGCTACTGGAGTGCGGGGATGGATGTGGGGCATTTGTTAGAACTTAACTGTCATCAGTTTATTTTCCTTTCAAGTTTAGGTGGCGAAATGATTTGTTTTACCCAAAATGCATACATAATACTGAGCTGGAGTGGCAGAAACAGATTTACTAAATAAATTTTTATTTTCAAAAGTGACAGATGTGAAAAATTATCTTACACTTGCAGTGAAAAGTTTTTTTCCTCTGATTTGCCTTCCGAGCCATCTCCCAGCTAAGCAGATTCTTGCTGTCAATTAAATTAAAAGCTAAATTTTTGTGCTGCCTTTACTTGCTAGCTACTGTGAAACTCTGATTAGCTGGTTTTGAAAGCTGGTTGAAGCCTGTGGCTAAAAATAATCACAGCTGCAGCTACTTGAAATCAATTCACTGCGACTTCCTAGTTAGCTCCCATGCATCCTGCCTTCCTCTAGGCTCTGTCTTGTTTTTAAGTTGATTCTGTGTCTGACTGGTACCAGCCAAGAAAATGGTTTTTCAGTGATGGTCTTCTGCCAGCAGGCTGGCTCCTGCCACCTCCCATCTGCCTGTCCAGTCTCTCACAAGGAGTCAAAGTACCCCTTGGTTGTAGAACTGAGGAGACAGCTGTATTCCTTCCAGCTGACGCAAGGGTTGGGAGGTTCCGCACGGGCACCTGAAGCACTCCAGGGAGGGGCTGGCAGGGGCTGAGTGGACATGTGCCCTTGGACAGTGTGAGAGCTGGGCCCCAGCCCAGGACTGCACATTGCCAGAGTGAATTCCCACCTCCACTTCAGTGTCTGCTTCCAGAGGACCCAGCTTCGAGAACGTGTCCTAGACCCCACAGGCGGGCTGCTCTGTGAATACCGAAGTGTCCGAACGTAGCTGGGGAAAGAAAAAAGTCAGTTATACTAACTGGTTTCACCATATTATCCTCTCCTACCTTTCTTCTTAGACTTTAGTTTTGAATTAATTTTTAACTTACAGAAAAGTTGAAAAAATAGTAGGTTCATATGTCCCTCTCTCAGCTTTCCCTAATGTTAATATTTACATAACCGCAGTACCACTATCTCGAAGAGTCAGACACCACTGAGCAACTAAGCACAGCACGGTACCACTATCAGAACCAAGAACTTAACACCGATAGAGCACTCGTAACTAAACACCTTACTTGAATTTCACCACTTTATCCACTATTTCTGTTCTAGGATCCAACCCAGGATCCCACATTGTATTTTGTGGTTATGTCTCTGTAATAGTTCCCCAGTCTTGTCTTGTCTTTAAAAAGACAAGGTGCTTTTGAAGACTACTGACCAGTTATCCTGAATAATATTCCCTTGATGTGGATTTGTCTGATGTTTTCTTACGATTATAATGAGCATGCATTTTGGCAGGAACACCACAGAAGTGTGCCCATAATGCATCATGCATTTCATGATGTCATATGTTTGCACAGGTGATGTTGACCACGACTACTTGGTTAAGTGGTTTCTTTTGGGTTTCTCCACTGTGAAGTTACTATCTTTTCCTTGTTGATAAGTATCTTGGGGAGATACTTTGAAACTATATAGATTTCTCAAACATACCTATTAATTTTAGCTTCTTGGTCACAATAATTATTTCTAAAGTATTTGCCTGATTTCTTCTACATTTATTAATTGGGAGCTGTCCCTCTCCCCACTGATTTATTTGATTATATTATAATGGATTCATGATTTTTTTTTTCCTTTGGGTTATAATCTAGTACTATCATTCTGTTCCTGAAGTTATTCCAGCTTTGGTCATTAAGAGCTTCAGGTAGATGCTGATGTTTCTTGGAAAAGCTCCTTCCCATCTTTCAAGCATTTCTTTACTTTCTGGCAAGATGTTGAACACTGACACTCATTCCAGGTACTGGAATAACCACCTCTCTAAGATTCCTAGATCCATGTATTGGAGAATAGCATTTAGAAACCAAGGTAAGTGCACTGTATTTGCTCATTGCTGCTAGAATATTACTGCTCTTTGGCCCTCTCTGCAGCCAAAGCTAGGAAATAAGTGTAGGTATGTTCACTCACGGGCTTCCCAGGTGGCTCAGTGGTAAAGAATCTGCCTGCAAATGCAGGAGATGTGGGTTCCATCCCTGGGTGGGGAAGATCCCCTGGAAGAGGAAATGGCAACCCAGTCCAGTATTCTTGCCAGGATAATCACATGGACAGAGGAGCCTGGCAGGCTACAGTCCATGAGGTTGCACAGAGGTGGACACGATTAGCACTCATGCATGCTCTTGAAAACACATAAATTCATATTTTGCAGCTAGTTATCTAAACATGTATGTGGAAAAATACAAGTTTTGTAGTAATACTTTTATATTTCAGTTCGACTTCACAGGATTCCTTTCAGCCTCTCCTTTCCTTATTTGTGAATTTTCTCCTGAGGTAAGAACCTGACTTTACTATCTGCAGTCTGTTTTACTTACTTCTTCAGTTTTAGTGTACACATTAGTTTTAGAACTGCCCGTCCAGGGACTTAGTTGGTCCAGTGTTAGGACTCTGTTTCCACTGCAGGGAGCACTGGTTTGATCCCTGGTCTAGGAACTAAGATCCTGCCTGACTTGCAGCCAAAAAAAAATTGCCAGTCCACACCTAAGTGAGAAACATTTATTGACCAGATTAGAGCATTTGAATAGTTCCTTTCCCATCTGGCCTTACATTTATCCGTTGAGGGCAGTGTTTTCCATAGTTTTAGTTCCCAACCACCTTCCATGTTGTTATTCAATATAGTTAGGATCATCTGTTGATGTTTTTACTTCAGGTACCCTCCCTTCGTGGGCCTCCCAGGTGGCTAGCTCATTGGTAAAGAATCCACTTGCCAATGCTGGAGATGCAGGTTCAATCCCTGGGTCAGGTAGATCCCCCTGGAGGAGGAAATGGCAACCCAGTCCAGTATTCTTGCCAGGATAATCCATGGAGAGGAGTCTGGCAGGTCACAGTCCATGGGTTTGCAGAGTTAGACAACTGAGCACACATGCACTCCCTCTCATGCTAGTTGTTTTTATTGGAGGGGAGATGAATGAATGGTATCTGAAGCATTGCTGCTGCTGCTGCTGCTGCTAAGTCACTTCAGTCATGTCCAACTCTGTGCGACCCCATAGACAGCAGCCTACCAGGCTCCTCCGTCCCTGGGATACTCCAGGCAAGAGTACTGGAGTGGCTGCCATTTCCTTCTCCAATGCATGAAAATGAAAAGTGAAAGTGAAGTCGCTCAGTTGTGTCCGACTCTTAGCGACCCCATGAACTGCAGCCCACCAGGCTCCTCCATCCATGGGATTTTCCAGGCAAGAGTACTGGAGTGAGGTGCCATTGCCTTCACTATGTTGGAAGAATCAGAGCTATCAAAAGATAACTCGAGTATTGTCACTCTTTTCTCACCCCTGCTACCCAACTCCTCCCTGAATTCTGCCAGCCCTCTACTGATAACTAATCTCTAGCTTCTGGTTTAATCCTTCCAGTGTATTTGGTATAAACAGGATATAAACTACACACTCCTGAACAACTAATGGGTCAAAAAAAAAAAAAGAAGGAATATCCTGAAACAAATGCAGGTGGAGACAAAACATACCAAAACTAATGGGATGCCGCAAAAGTGATTCATAAAGAGAAATTTATAGTGATAAATGCATATATAAAGTGAAGTGAAAGTTGCTCAGTCATGTCTGACTCTCTGTGACCCCATGAACTATACAGTCCATGGAATTCTCCAGGCCAGAATACTAGAGTGGGTAGCTATTCCCTTCTCCAGGGGATCTTCCCAACCCAGGGATTGAACCCAGGTCTCCTGCATTGCAGTGGATTCTTTACCAACTAAGCTATGAGGGAAGCCCAGAAATACATATATAAAAAAGAAAGATCCCAAATAAAAAACCTAACTACATCTCAAGGAACTTAGAAAAAGAACTAACTAAGCCAAGGTAAGCAGAGAAGGAAACAACAGAGCAGAGGGGAAATGAAATAGATCACAGAAAAAAATGTAAAAGATTCAAAACAAAGAGCTGATTTTGAAAAAAAATTGGCAAACTTTTAGCTGGACTAATCAAGAATAGAAGAGAATGCAATGAGAAATGAAAAAGGCTATATTACAACTGATAGTACAGAAATACATAGGATCATAAGACTTTATGAACACTTTTACATACCAGCAAATTGAACAACATAGAAGAAATGGATAAATTCCTAGAAACATACAACCTACTAGGACTGAATCTGGAAGAAACAGAAAATCTGACTAGACCAATAACAGATTAAATCAGTAATCAAAGACCTCCCAACACATAAAAAGCCCAGGGTCAGATGTTTTGCTGGTGAATCCTACTGGTTAAAGAATTGCCAGTCCTCAAACTATTCCAAAAAAATGGAATGGGAGGGAACACTCCCAAACTCATTTTATGAGGCCAGGACTTACTGATACCAAAGCCAGATAAGGACAATGTAAGGAAAATTACAAGACAGTATCCCTGATGAACAGAGATGCAAAAATTCTCAACAAAATAGTAGCAAAACACATTAAAAGGATATATGATCAAGTGAGATTTATCCCTAGGATATAAGGGTGGTTCAACATATACAAATGAAACCATGTGATAAATCACATTAATGAATGAAAGATGAAAACCATATGATCATTTCAATAAATGCAGAAAAAGGGTTTGACAAAACATCCTTTCATGATAAAAATGCTCAATGAAGTGAGTATAGAAGGGGCAAACCTCAACATGACAAACCCACAACCATCCAACCCCAGTCATGCAACAGTGAAAGGTTGAAAGCTTTTCAACATCAGGAACAAGACAAGGACACCCACTCTCCACTCTTGGTCAATGTACTTGCAGTCCTAGCCAGAGCAATTGGCAAGATAATAAAATAGATTCTGGGGGGGAAATGGGTATGTAGGACATCCCAGCTTCCCCAGTGATTAGGCAGCTATTGACAAATAAAAACCACTCCAGGAGATCTCTCAAAATTTTAGCAACACCATGGAAAAAAACAAAATGAAACACTGAGAATAACTGAACAAGAAGAGAAAACAAATACTACATTTTGCCTCTGCATTATCCCATCCTCCAACACAATATTCAGCAGCAAGAAGGCACTTCCCAGCTAGGAAGAGTCCCCTGAGTGGGAGACTTGCCCTACAGGAAAACTCAGCAGCTTCTACCACTGAAGTCACCAGCTAGCTGCTCCTATTTGCCAGCCACACCGTTTACATTCCAAAAACCAGCCAGATGCACTTCGCTCCAGTCCCTGCTTCCCCACCCTCCCCTCCCTCTCTTGCCTTCCGTCAGAGCCTGGACCTGACGAAGGTAGTGCACCAAGGTCCCCGTGGCTGCACAAAGGGGTCAGACACCTGAGTCTCTCCTCACCTCCACCAGAACCTGGGAGCTACACCTGGAGCAAACTGGCTTCAGGAGCTCCATTAATGTAAGACAAGCCTCTGTGCCCTCACCTGACCCTCACCACTGGCTCTGTGTGAGGGACTGGACCCTCCAAATGCCCACATGTATGCACAAGCCTGACCCTGGCCACAAGCCTAACGCTGGTCACTGGCCTCCACTGTAGCACATAAACAGAGAGAGGAGGGGGTACAGCCACAGACAGACATCCTGACAGCCAAAATCCCCAGAGGCTGCTTTTTGGGCAAGGATCAGGCCCTGCCTTCCCTTACTGGCAGCAACAAGATGCCTGCCTATCAAGACCCCCTTCCAGCTTTGCTCCAGCATGCCAACAACTCAACTCTCATCACCAGCCCTCACTATAGTGCACACACGCCCCAGGGAGAGTGTAGCACATGGACATCCAGGGCACCTGCAGCTGCTTGCAGGCCTGGATCAGACCCTGCCTTCTGTCCCTGGCCAGTACCACCACACTTACCTGTAACTAGCCCCTCCGACAGTGCCCCTTCATGTCTCCAGCCTGAGCCCCACCCCTGGCCTTCACTGCAGTCTGCATAGCCAGGGAAGAGAAAACAGACAGACATAGGAGAGAGCACCAGTGTCCAGGGCCCCCAGCAGCTGTTTCTGAGTCCAGACGAGGCCCTGTCTTCTGTTGCTGGCCAGCACCACCATGCTCACGTGTAGCTAGTTCCTCCAGCTGAGGATCTGCATGCCCCCAGGCATAACCCCGTCACTATCCTCCACTGCAGGATGCATGCCCCGGGGGAGAGTGTGAAGCCGCAGGACACCCAGGTCCTCCACAGATGCCACTGACCCACATCTTGCTACCAGGCTTGACCCCCATCACTTCAAGTGTGCCTGAAAATAACCTCTGCCACTACATAAGCACCAGCAGTGGCCCCTGCAGCACAGTATGGGCCCACCACTGGCTCCAGCCACTACTACTGTCTGCCCTGATCACTAGCTACTTGATCCAGGAGGCACAGCTTAGAAGGCCCATATCCCTTGCAGCTATTTCAGACTCCGTGAGTGCTCACCTAGGGATACAGTTGTCAATACTGCAGATCCGACTCGTTTGAGACACACATCACATCTCCATTGGATCCAGTGCTACCATGTGGCCTGTGCCACTAGACCAGGGGTCACCACACAATATGGTGTTCCCCTTTCCACAGGTGACAGGCTTCTTTTACCAGGATCAGTCCCCACAAAGTTTGGTGGAGGTGACTGCCTCATCAAATTCTCACATCCCTACAGAAGTCTATAGGGATTACAAAGAACCGAGAAAGCATGTCTCCACCAAAGGAATACAGTAAGCCTCTCATATCCAGACTAAACAAATGGAGATTCAGGAATTTCCCAACAAATAATTAAAAATAATTGCTCTACAGATGCTCAGAGAACTATAAAAGAACACAGATCATCAATTTGATACTACAAGGAAAATAAGAACAAAATGAGAAGCTCAATGAAGAGACAGAAAACATTAAAAAAACAAATTTTGAAGTCAAAGAATACAATGACTGAACTGAAGTCTTCAACAAAGACCTTCAACAGCATATTTGAACAAATAGAGGGAAGAATCAGTGGGCAAGAAGACATTGATTAAAACTGTGCAGTTCGAAAAGCAAGAAGAAAAAATAAAAGGACAAAGAAAGCCTACAGGAGTTAATACATAATCAAAAGAAATAAAGTACATATTACTGGAGTCCCAGAATGAGGAGAGAGGGGGAAAGGTGTAGAAGCTTATTTAAGGAAATAATGGCTCAGAATTTCCCGATATGAGAATTGGACATTCAAGTTCATAAAGCTAACAGGTCACCAATCCAAAACATTATTTTCCAAAAAAACATAGTGATAAGATTGATGGCAAGAGAAAAAATTCTCTTATACAAGGGAGACTCCATAAAGCTATTAGCAGATTTCTCACCAGATACTAGGCAAGGATAAAATGACATGATATATTTAAAGGGCTAAGAGCAACTGCCATCTAAGAATACCTTATCCAGTAAAGTCCTTTAGAAATAGAGGTGAAATAAAATCTTTCCCTAATAAACAAAATCTGAGGGGACTCATTACCACTGAACCTACATTATAAGAAATGCTGAGAAGAATTCTTCAAGCTTAAAAAAAAAAAAAAAACACTAGTTAATAGATTGAAAACATTTGAAAATATAGAACACACTGGTAAAGGATAGAATAAGATTTCAAATACAGTAATATGGTGATGTGCAAACTAGTTAACTCTAGATAAAGACTACATGGCAAAAGTATGAAGCATAGCTTAAGTAGCAACAATTTGTTAATGAATACATAATAAAATATGTAAATGGTATCATGAAAAACCTAAAAGGGGAGGAGGAATAAATGGATACAACTTTTATATGCCATCAGACTAAACTGTTATAGATCAGGAAGCTAAAGTGTGAGGTCACAAAAAGTCTTAGCATATTTAAGAATGAACTCATACTAAGTATCTTTTCTAACCAAAGTGGTATGAAACCAGAAATCAATAGCAGGAGGAAAGCTGGAAAAACCCCAAATATATGGAGACTAGACAACATGTTCCTGAATAATCAATGGGTCAAAAAAGAAATAGAGAAATTAAGAGTTAGCTTAAAACCCAATGAAAATGGAAGCACAATATGTCATAACCTATGAGATGCCACAAAAGCAGTCTTAGAAGTTTGTAGTGATAAACGTCTGCCTATTTTAACAAAGAAAAAGCTCAAGCAAACAACCTTACTTTGCAAGTCAAGGGACGAGGGAAAAAAGAATGTAAAAAGCCTAAATTTAGTAAAAAGAAGGACATAAAAAGATCAGAGCAGAAATAAATGAAATAGAGACCAGAAAAATAATAGGGAAAAAACCAGTGAAACCAAGAACTGGGTGTTTTAAAAAGATAATAAGATTGAGAAATCTTCAGCTAGACTGAATCAGAAAATGAAATAAAAAATATTACAAATGATAGAAATACAAAGGATCGTGAGCAACGACTACACACTAACAAACTGTATACCCTAGGAAAAAAATGAAGTTTCTTAGGAACACAGAATCTACCTAGACTGAAGATATAGAAAAATTTAAGCAAGCCAATATTGAGTAAGAAGATTGAATCAGTAATCGAAACCTCCCCACACAGAAAACCCATATGGTTTTGCTGATGAATTCCACCGAACATCTAAAGAAGAAATAATGAAAATCCTTCTCAAACTATTGCCAAAAAATAATTGAATAGGAGGGTATATACCCAAACTCATTTACAAGGTACCATTACCCTGATACCAAAGCAAAAACAGATACTTCAAGAAATGAGAACTATAGGCCATTATCCCTAATGAAGATAGATGCAAAGAATTTCAAAAAAATATTAGCAAACTAAATTTAGCTGAGTGAAATGATCATTTACCATGATCAAGAGAGATTTATCCTTGGACACAAGGTAGTTCAACCTATGCAAATCAGTCAACATGCTACACCACTTTAATAGAATGAAAGATAAAAATCATATGATCAACAGATGTAGAAAAAGCATTTGACAAAATACATCCTTTCCTGATAAAAATGCTCAAGAAAGGAGGTATAAAAGGAACATACCTCAATACAAGTCATACATGACAACTCTATAGCAAATGTTATGTTCAATTGCTGAAAGGCTGAAACCTTCGACCCTGTACCAGGAACATGACAACGTGCACACTCACCACTGCAATTCATAACACTGGAAATACCAGCCACAGAAATTTGGCAGGAGAAAAACAGACACCTCCAAATAAGAAAGTAAGATTGACTTTGCTTCCAGATGATATAATCTTATATCTGTATATGAAATCCTAAAGACATAATTCTAAAATTGCTAGAACCAATTAATAAATTCAGTAAAGTTGCAGGACACAAAATCAACATACAGAAAACAGTTGTGTTTCTATACACTAACAATGAAACATCTGAAAAAGAAACGAAACAATCCTATTCATAATAGCAAATATAAGAATAAAATACTTAGGGATACATATAGCTAAGGAGGTAAAATTTCTTTTGCCTGAAAACTACAACTGTGATGTAAGAAACTGAAGATGATACAAGCAAAATGATAACTAGTATTCATGGACTGGAAAAATTAATATTGTTAAAATGTCCATCATCTCCAAAGCCATCTATGGATTCACTGCAACCCATATCAAAATTCCAAAGACATTTTTCAGAAAAATAGAAAAAAAATCCTTAAATATGTAAGGAGCTATAAAAGACTCTAAATGGCCAAAACTATTAGAAAGAAGAACAAAGAAAGACACATCATACTTTCTGATTTCAAACAATACTACAAAGCTACAGTAATCAAAATAATGTTGTATTAATATAAAAATAGACATACAGGGAATTCCCTGATCCCTGATGGTCCAGGGTTAGCGCTTGGTACTTTCACTGTGGTGGCAATAGTTCAATCCCTGGTCATGGAACTAAGATCCTGCAACCCACCCTGTGCAGACAAAATAAAATCGACACACAAGTCAATGGAACAGAAGCAAGAGCCCAAATATAACCCTTGGATATATAGTCAATCAATATTGACAACGGAGTGAAGAATGCTCAATAGCGAAATGATAGTTTCTTTCCTTTAAATGGTGCTGAGAAAATTTGATAGTCTCTTTCCGGTCAATGGTGCTGAAAAAACTGAGTATTCATACATAAAAGAGTAAAAGCAGAGCCCTGTCTTACACCAATCACAAAAAATAACTAAAAATGGATTAAAGACTTAAATATAAGACCAGAAACCATAAAACTAGAAGAAAACACAGGGTAAATTTCCTTGACATTGGTCATAGCAAGGATATTTTGGATATGACACCAAAAGCACAAGCAAGAAAATAAAAATTAAACAATTTGGACTATATAAAACTAAAGAGTTTCTGCAGAGAAAAGGAAGCAATCAACAAAATAGAAAGATAGCCTACAGAATAGGAGAAAATATTTGCAAACTATATATCTAATAAGGGGTTAATAACCAAAATATATTAAAGAACTAACACAACTCAATAGCAAAAATAAACAATCCAATTTAAAAATGGGCAGAGAATCTGAATAGATTTTTCTTTCCTCCCAAAGGAAAAATACAGATGGTCAACAGGTAACATGAAAAGATTCTCAATATCTTGAATCATCAGGGAAATGTAAATCAAAATCACAATGAGATGTCACTTCATACCTGTTAAAATGGTTGTCATCTAAAATGTGAGATAATAAGCTTAACAATGATGTAAAGTAAAGGGAACCACAATGCACAATTGGAGAGAAACTAAATTGCTCTAGTCACTATGGAAAGTGTACGGAGGCTCCTCCCAATTTTTGAAACTAATGATGACCCAGGAATCCCACTTCTGGTATATAGACAAAATAAACAAAAACACCCCTTCATGGATCACAGCCTTGTTGTAGTGAAGAAGCTTGCAAAACTCAATGAAGCTATGAGCCATGCCATGCAGGACCACCCACGATGGATGGGTTATAGTGAAGTGTTCTAACAAAATGTTGGTCCACTGGAGGAGGAAATAGCAAGCCATTCCAGTATTCTTGCCGTGAATGAACAGTGCAAAAAGGCAAAAAGATGTGACACTGGAAGATGAGTGCCCCCAAGAGGGAAGGTGTCAAAGACTACAGCAGAAGAGTGGAGGGAAATTACTAGTAGCTCCAGAAAGAATGAAGCAGCTGGGACAACGTGGGAATGACAATCAGTTGTGTATGTGTCTGGTGATGAAAGTAAAGTCCAATGCTGTAAAGAACAGCATTGCATAGGAATCTAAAATGCTAGGTCCATGAATCAAGGTAACTTGGAAGTGGTCAAACAGGAGATGGCAAAAGTGAACATCAACATTTTAGGAATCAGTGAACTAAAATGGACTGGAATGAGTGAATTTAATTCAGATGACTGTTATATCTACTACTGTGGGCAAGAATCCCTTAGAAGAAATGGAGTAGCCCTCATATTTAACAAAAGAGTCCAAAATGCAGTACTTAGGTGGGATTCTGAAATTACAAAACAATCTCCACTTGTTTCCAAGGCAAACCATTCAACATCACAATAATCCAAGTCTATGTCCCAACCACTAAAGCCAATGAAGCTGAAGTTAAACGATTCTATGAAGACTTACAAAACCTTCTGGAACTAACACCAAAAAAAGATGTCCTTTTCATCATAGGGAATTGGAATGCAAAAGTAGGAAGTCAAGAGATGCCTGAGTAACAAACAAGTTTGGTCTTGGAGTACAAAATGAAAAAGGGCAAAGGCTTGCAGAGTTTTGTCAAGAGGACACACTGGTCACAGCAAACATCATTCAATAACACAAGAGATGACTCTACACATGGATATCACCAGATGGTCAATACCAAAATCAGATTGATTATATTCTTTGCAGCCAAAGATGCAAAAGCTCTATACAGTCAGCAAAAACAAGACTAGGACCTGACTGTGACTCAGATCATGAACTCCTTCTTGCAAAATTCAGGTTTAGATCAAAAATAAATAGGGAAAGCCACTAAACCATGCAGATATGACCTAAATCAAATCCCTTATGCTTATACAGTGGAGGTGATGAATAGATTCAAGGGATTAGATCTGGTAGAGAGAGTACCTGAAGAACTATGGACAGAGATTCATAACATTGTACAGAAGGCAGTGACCAAAACCATCCCAAAGAAAAAGAAGTGCAAGTAGGCAAAGTGGATGTCTGAGTGGACTTTACAAATAGCTGAGAAAAGAAAAGAAGTGAAAGGAAAGGGAGAAAGGGAAAGATATGCCCAACTGAATGCAGAGTTCCAAAGAATAGCGAGGAGAGATAAGAAGGCATTTTTAAATGAACAATGGAAAGAAACAATAAAAAACAGTAGAATGGGAAAGACTAGAGATCTCTTCAAGAAAACTGGAGATATCAAAGGAACATTTCATGCAAGGATGGGCTCCATAAAGGACAGAAATGGTAAGGACCAAACGGAAGCAGAAGAGATTTATAAGAGGTGGCAAGAATAGACAGAACTATGCAAAAAAAGTCTTAATAACCTGGATAACCACAATGGTGTGGTCAATCACCTAGAGGCAGACATCCAGGAGTATGAAGTCAAGTGGGCCTTAGGCCTTACTGCAAACAAAGCTAGTAGAGATGGAATTACAGCTGAACTGTTTAAAATCCTAAAAGATGATGCTGTTAAACTGCTGCACTCAATATGTCAACATATTTGGAAAACTCAGCAGTGGCCACAGGACTAGAAAAGTTCAGCTTTCATCCCATTACAAAGAAGGTAAATGCCAAAAATTGTTCCAACTATCATACAGTTGTGCCTGTTTCACATGCTAGTAAACTTATGCTCAAAATCCTTCAAGCTAGACTTCAGCAGTACTTGAGTCAAGAACTTCCAGATGGACAAGTTGGATTTAGAAAAGGCAGAGGAACCAGAGATCAACTGGCTAACATTTGTTGTATCATAGAGAAAGCAAGGGAATTCCCGAAAAACATCTACTTCTGCTTCACTGCCTACACAAAAGCCTTTGACTGTGTGGATCACAACAAACTGTGGAAAATTCTTCAAGAGATGGGAATACCAGATCATCTTACCAGTCTCCTGAGAAACCTGTATGCGGGTCAAGAAGCAACAGTTAGAACCTTACATGGAACAACTGACTGGTTCAAAATTGGGAAAGGAGTATGACAAGACTGTATATTGTCACCCTGTTCATTTAACTTCTATGCAGAGTACATCATGTGAAATGCCAGGCTGGATGAGTTACAAGCTGGAATCAAGATTGCTAGGAAAAATATCAACAACCTGAGTATGCAGATGATACTACTGTGTTGGCAGAAAGTGAAGAGAAACTGAAGAGCCTCTTGATGATGGTGAAGGAGGAGAGTAAAAAAAGCTGGTTTAAAACTCAATATTATAAAACTAAAATCAGGGCATCTGGTCCCATCACTCCATGGCAAATAGAAGGGGAAAAAGTGGAAGCAGTGACAGATTTTCTCTTCCTGGTCTCCAAAATCACTGTGAATGAATACAGCCATGAAATTAGAATATGCTTACCTCTTGGAAAGAAGGCTATGTCAAACCGGACAGCCTATTAAAAAGCAGAGACATCACTTTGCTGACAAAGGCCCATATAATTATGTATGGATGTAAGAGTCAGACTATAAAGAAGACTAGTGAAGGACAGGGGAACCTGGTGTGCTGCAGTCCATGGGGTCGCAAAGAGTCAGACATGACTCAGGAACTGAAAAGCAACAACAAATGAAAACAAGATATCAAAAAGGAATCTGAACTTCCATGTTTCTTGCAGCATTGTCCACAAAGTATAGTAACAAGTAATATATATCAATCAATCAAGGGATGAAGTAGCTATAAGGTTACCCTGTGTCTCCACTGAGAGTGTCAACCCCTAGCCTAGTACCTAAAATCTAACATCATAAATATGCTTATCTATGTCTAAGCAGCAGGGTTGGGAATAGAGGGATGAATGAGGCACTTTCCATGTGTGCAAAGTCTAAGGGGTACCAAAAATCTCAGTAATCACGATGAATAATATCTTAGTAAAATATTTTGGGGGGACTGAGACATGATGGAGTAGAAGAACATGAACTCAATACTTGTTATGAAAACACCAAAATTGCAACTTACTGCTGTATAACTATCAACAACAACAAAAACAAAAAACAAATGCTGGAAGATATCCTACAGCCAAAGACAAAGAGGCCACAACAAGAGGGGAGCAACTGTAATAAAGTAAAATCCGTATCCACCAGGTGGTAACCCACAAACTGGGAAATATCATACCCAAGAAGTTCTCTCATAGGAATGAAACTTCTGAGCCCCATACTAGGCTCACATGCATGGGGGCCTAGCAAGAGGAGGATAAGCCCCCAGACAATCTGATTTTGAGGGTCAGTGTGGTTTGATTACAGGAACTCCACAAGATTAGGGAAAACAGAAACTCCACTCTTGCAGGGGACATGCAAGCTCTCATGCACACTTGGACTTGGGACAAAAACCAGTGACCTTGTAAGAGTCAAGGCCAGAGCTACCTGCAGAATTGGAGGGTCTCCTGTAGAGGCAGGAGGTGGCTGTTAACTCACTGTTAGGACAAAAATACCGACAGTGACAGTTTTGAGGCGTACTCATTGGTGTGAACCCTTCTGGAGGGCACAATTTCTCACCAAGAGAAAAGGGCCAACATCTTTAGTGCTGGGACACCTCAGGCCAGACAACCAACTGGACAGGAGCACAGCCACACTCATCAGCAGACAGGTTGCTTAAAGTCTTCTGGAGCCCATGGCTGCCTGCTAAACAGAAACCCTGTTGTGGTCCTGCTTGACAAAGGGGCAAGGTTCAGTTCCACCCACCAAGGGGCAGCAACCAGTCCTAACTACCAGGAAGCCTGCAGAAGCCTCTTAGACAGCCTCATCAACCAGTTGGGAGACAGCACCAGCAAGAACTATAACCTTGCAGCCTGCAGAATAAAAGTCACAATCACAGAAAGCCAGACAAAATGAAACAGCAAAGGAATATGACCCAGACGATGGAACAAGATAAAACCTCAGAGGAACAGTTAAGTGAAGTAGAGATAGGCAACCAGTTTGAAACAGAATTCAGAGTTATAATTTAATGATGATCCAAGATCTCCGAGAAAAGAATGGCACAGATCAATAAGATATAAGAATTGTTTAACAAACACCTAGAAGAACCAAGGAACAAACAGAGATGAAATAACTAGAATGAAAAGTACACTATAAGGAATCAAGAGCAGAATAAGGGAAGCAGAAGAACAGATGAGTTGGAAAACAGAATGGTGGAAATCACTGCCATGGAACAAAATAAATTTAAAAAACAATTAAAAGAAATGAGGACAGTCTCAGAGACCTTGCTGCTGCTGCTGCTGCTGCTGCTAAGTTGCTTCAGTTGTGTCCAACTCTGTGCGACCCCATAGATGGCAGCCCACTAGGCTCCCCAGTCCCTGGGATTCTCCAGGCAAAAGTACTGGAGTGGGGTGCCATTGCCTTCTCCGCAGAGACCTTTGAGGCAACGTCAAATGCACCAACTTTCGAATTATAGGAGTCCTAGAATAAGAAGAGAGAAAGGGCCTGAGAAAATATTTGAAGAGATCATAGCTGAAAACTTCCCTAACATGGGAAAGGAAACAGTAACAGAAGTCCAGGAAGCACAGAGAGTCCTGGGCAGGATAAACCTAAGGAGGAACACAACGAGACACACAATAATCAAATGGACAGAAATTAAAGACAAAGAATAAATACTAGAAGGGACAGGGGAAAAGCAGCAAATACAATACAAGGAAATCCCCATCAGGTTGTCACTTGATTTCTCAGCAGGAGCTCTGCAGGGCAGAAAGGAGTGGCACAATATATTTAAAGTGATGAAAGGGAAGAATCTACAACCAAGAATACCCTACCCAGCAAGGCTCTCATTCAGATTCAATGGAGAAATCAAGAACTTTACAGACAAGCAAAAGCTAAGAGAATTCAGAACCACCAGACCAGCTTTGAAACAAATGTTAAATGAAATTCTGTAGACAAAAAAAGAAAGTCCAAAAATATAAACAAGAAAGTTACAAATGGAAAAGCTTACCAGAAAATACAAACAATAAAAGTAGGAAATCACCCCTACACAAATATGATATCAAAACCAGCAATTGTGAGGAGGGTACAAATGAAAAATATTGGAAATGCATTTGAAATTAAAATACCAGCAACTTCATCTAATTTACATTGAGGCTGCTATAACAAAATCCCATAATAATCACAAACTGAAAATCTATAGTAGATATCAGACTGTTCAGTCACTCAGACATGTCCAACTCTTTGTGACCCCATGGACTGCAGCATGCCAGGCTTCCCTATCCATCACCAACTCCCAGGGCTTGCTCAAACTCATGTCCATTGAGTCAGTGATACCATCCAACCATCTCATCCTCTGCTATCCCCTTCTCCTCCTGCCTTCAATCTTTCCCAGCATCAGGGTCTTTTCCAAGGAGTCAGTTCCTCTTATTGAGTGGCCAAAGTATGGGAACTTCAACTTCAGCATCAGTCCTTCCAATGAATATTCAGGACTCATTTCCTTTAGGATGGACTGACTGGATCTCCTTGCAGTCCAAGGGAATCTCAAGAGTCTTCTGCAACCACAGTTCAAAAGCATCAGTTCTCCAGCACTCAGCTTTTTTATAGTCCAACTCTCACATCCATACATGACTACTGGAAAAACCATAGCCTTGACTAGATGGACCTTGGTCAGCAAAGTAATGTCTCTGCTTTTTAATGTGCTGTCTAGATTGGTCATAACTTTTCTTCCAAGGAGCAAGCATCTTTTAATTTCATGCAGTCACCATCTGCAGTGATTTCGGAGCCCCTCAAAATAAAGTCTGTCACTGTTTCCACTGTTTCCCCATGTGTTTGTCATGAAGTGATGGGACAAGATGCCACGATCTTAGTTTTCTGAATGTTGAGTTTTAAGCCAGCTTTTTCACTCTCCTCTTTCACTTTCATCAAGAGGCTTTTTAGTTCCTCTTTGCTTTCTGCCATAAGGGTGGTGTCATCTGCATATATGAGGTTATCAATATTTCTCCCGGAAATCTTGATTCCAGCTTTTGCTTTATCCAGCCCAGCGTTTTGCATGATGTACTCTGCATATAAGTTAAGTAAGCAGGGTGACAATATACAGTCTTGATGTACTCCTTTCCTGATTTGGAACCAGTCTGTTGTTCCACGTATGTTTCTAACTTTTGCTTCTTGACCTGCATACAGATTCCTAGGAGGTAGGTAAGGTGGTCTGGTATTCACATCTCTAAGAATTTTCCATAGTTTGTTGTGGTCAACAGAGTTAAAGGCTCTGGCATAATCAATAAAGCAGAAATAGATGTTTTCCTGGTGTTCTCTTGCTTTTTTTGATGATCCAGTGAATGTTGGCTATTTTATCTCTGGTTTCTCTGCCTTTTCTAAATCCAACTTGAACATCTGGAATTTCACAGTTCACGTAGTGTTGAAGACTTGCTTGGATATAATAGGCAGAGAAAAAAGAAAAAACAACCCAAACAAAACACTAAAGTGAGTCATCAAATCACAAGAGAACAAGAGAGGAAGGGTTAAAAAAAAAAGGACCTGCAAATCCAAACAATTCACAAAATGTTAGTAAGAATATACATATTGAAAATTACCTTGAATATAAACATGTTAAAAGTTCCAACCTGAGATGTAAACTGCTTGAATGGATACAAAAACAAGACCCATGTATAAATTGCTTTCTAGGAACCCACTTCAGATCTATGAACACATACAGGCTGAAAGTGAGGGGACAGAAAAAGGTATTCCATGAAAATGGAAATCAAAAGAAAGCTAGAGTAGCAATGCTCATATCAGACAAAGCAGACTTCAAAATAAAGACTGTTACAAGAGACAAGGGACACTGCATAATGATCAAGGGATCAATCTAAGAAGATATAATAATCGAATATATATATGCATCAAACATAGGAGCATCTCAATCTGTAAGGCAAATACTAACAGCCATAAAAGTAGAAATCGACAGAAACACAATAACAGTGGGACTATAACATCCTACTATTATCAGTGGACTTATCATCCAGACAGAAGATCAGTGTGGAAACACAGCCTTAAATGACACATTAGACCAAATAGACTTAATTGATATTTATAAAACATTCCATCCAAAAGCAGCAGAATATACATTCTCCTCAAGTGCAGATAGAACATTCTTCAGGACTGATCACATGCTGGGCCACAAAGCAAGCCTCAGTAAATTTAAGGAAACTGAAATCATATCAAGCATCTTTTCTGACCACAACACTATGAGAATAGAAATCAACCGCATGAAAATAAAAAAAAAAAAAAAAAACACAAACACGTGGAGGCTAAACAATATACTACTAAACAACCAATGGGTCAATGAAGAAATCAAAGAGGAAACAAATGAGCAAAAATGCCTAGAGAGAAGTGAAAACAAATGCATGATGATCCAAAACCTATGGGATGGGGCAAAACCGTTCTAAAAGGGAAAATTATAGCAATACAATCTTACCTCAGGAAACAAGAAAAATCTCAAATAAACAACCTAACCTTACACCTAAAGCAACTAGAGAAAAGAAGAACAAACAAAATCCAAAGTTAGTAGAGAGTAATCATAAAGATAAGAACAGAAATAAATGAAATAGAGATGAAGAAAATCATAGAAAAGATCAATGAAAATAAGCTGGTTTTATGAAAAGATAAAAAATAGTCATAAACCCTTAGGCAGACTCATCAAGAAGAAAGAGAAGGCTCAAATCAATAAAATTAGAAATGCAAAAGGAGAAGCTATAATGTACACCAAAGAAATACTAATGATCATGAAAAACTACTACAAGCACTATATGCCAAAAAATGGATAACTCAGAAGAAATGAACAAATTACTCACAAGGCACAATCTACCAATTTGAACCAGGAAGAAATGGAAAATATGAGCAGACCAATCATGAATGCTGAAATTAAAAATGGAAATAAAAAAGCTCCCAACAAACAAATGTCCAGAATCAGAGGGCATCACAGGCAAATTCTATCAAATATTTAGAGAAGAGTTAACACCAATCCTTCTGAATCTCTTCCCAAAAATTGCAGAGCAAGAAACACTCCCAAACACATTCTATGAAGCCACTATCACCCTGATATCAAACCAGAGAAAAATAGCACAAAAAAGAAAATTACAGGTCAATCACTGATGAACATAGATGCAAAAAATTTTCAGGAAACTACTAGTAAACCAAATCAAATAATACAATAAAGAATCATACACCATGATAAAGTGAGACTTATCCCGGGGAAGCAAGGATTTTTCAATATTTGCAAATCAGTTAGTGTGGTACATCACATCAACAAATTGAAGAAAAACATCATATGATCATCTCAATAGATTCAGAAAAAGCTTTGGACAAAATTCAACCCCTATTTATAACAAAAACTCTCTGGAAATTGGACAGAGGGAACATGCCTCAACACAATAAAGGCCATATATGAAAAACTTACAACTAGAATCATACTCAGTGAGGGAAAAGCTAAAATGATTTCCTCTAAGATCAAGAAGGGCTTTCCTGGTAGCTCAGCCGGTTAAGAATCTGCCTGCAATGCAGGAGAGCTCAGTTTGATTCCTGGGTCAGGAAGATACCCTGGAGAAGGGATAGGCTACCCACTCCAGTATTCTTGGGCTTTCCTGGTGGCTCAGACAGTAAAGAATCCACCTGCAATGCAAGCGACCTGGGTTTGATCTCTGGGTTGGGGAGATCTCTTGGAGAAGGGCATGGCAACCCATTCCAGTATTCTTACCTGGAGAATCCACATGGACAGAGGAGCCTGGTGGGCTGCAGTCAATAGGGTTGCAAAGAGTCAGACACAATTGAGCGATGAAACCCAGCACACAGCAAGATCAAAAACAAGGCAAGGATGTCCACTCTTGCCAACTTTACTCAATATAGTTTCAAAAGTCCTAGCCATAGCAAACAGAAGAAAAACAAATTTTAAAAAAGAAAATGTTAAAACTGTCACTCTTTGCAGATGACATGTTACAATACAAAGGAAACACTGAAGATGCTACCAGAAAACATTTAGAGCTTATCAGTGAATTTGGTGAAGTTGCAAGATGCAAAATTAATACACAGAAATCTCTTCATTTCTATACACTAGCAATAAAAACTTAGAAAGATAAATTAAATAAATTATCCCATTTACCACCACATCAAAAAGAATACAATACATAGGAATAAACTTACCTAAGGAGGCAAAAGATCTATAATATAAAAGCTGTAAGACCCTGATGAAAGAAATAAAAGATTACACAAACAAATGGAAAAATATACCAAGTTCTTAGATTGGAAGAATCAATGTTGTCAAAATGACTATACTATCCAGATTCAATGCAATCTCTATCAAGTTACAAATAGCATTTTTCACAGAACTAGAACAAAAAAATTAAGATTTGTATGGAGATACAAAAGACCCCAAGTATCCAAAACAATCTTGAGAAAGAAAAATGGAGCTGGAGAAATCAGGCTCCCTGTCTTCAGACTATATTACAAAGCTACTGGAATCAAAATGGTATGGTCGTAGGTCAAAAACAGAAAAACAGATAAAAATGGAACAGGACAGAAAACCAAGAAATAAACCCAAACATCTATGGTCAATTAATCTATGACAGAGGAGGCAAGACTATACTTTGGAGAAAAGAGAGTCTCTTCAGTAAACGGTGCTAGGAAAATTGGACAGCTTCATGTAAAACAATGAAATTAGAATATTCTTTAACACCATACACAAAAATAAACTCAAAATGGTTTAAAGATCTACATATAAGACCAGATAGTATAAAACACTTAGAAGGAAAACGTAGGCAGAACACTATTTGACATAAACCACAGTAATGCCTTTTTTGATCCATCTCCTAGAATAATGGAAATAAAAACAAAATAAACAAATAGGACTTAATTAAACTCAAAATCTTTTGCATAGCAAAGGAAACCATAAACAAAACCAAAAAACAAACCAGAGAATGGGAGAAAATATTTGCAAATGATGCATCCAACAAGGGATTAATTTCCAAAATGTACAATATGCAGCTCAGTATAAAAACAAACAATTCAATCCAAAATAGGAAGAAAATCTAAATAGACATTTCTCCAAAGAAGACATACAGATGTCCAAGAGGCACGTGAAAAAATGCTCAACATCACTAATTATTAGAGAAATGTGAATCAAAACGACAATGAGGTGCCACCTCACACTGGTCAGAATGGCCAAAATGTTGGAGAAGCTGTGTAGAAAAGGGAACCCTCCTACAGTGTTGGTGGGAATATAAATTGGTACCTCCACTACGGAGAACATGCGGAGGTTCTTTAAAAAGCTAAAATAGAGCCCCAATCAAAAAATGGGCCAAAGAACTAAATAGACATTCTCCAAAGAAGACATACGGATGGCTAACAAACACATGAAAAGATGCTCGACATCACTCATTATTAGAGAAATGCAAATCAAAACCACAATGAGGTACCACTTCACACCAGTCAGAATGTCTGCGATCCAAACATCTGCAAGCAATAAATGCTGGAGAGGGTGTGGAGAAAAGAGAACCCTCCTACACTGTTGGTGGGAATGCAAACTAGTACAACCACTATGGAAAACAGTGTGGAGATTCCTTAAAAAATTGCAAACAGAACTACCTTATGACCCAGCAATCCCACTGCTGGGCATACACACCGAGGAAACCAGAATTGAAAGAGACATATGTACCCCAATGTTCATCGCAGCACTGTTTATAATAGCCAGGACATGGAAACAACCTAGATGTCCATCAGCAGATGAATGGATAAGAAAGCTGTGGTACATATACACAATGGAGTATTACTCAGCCGTTAAGAATACATTTGAATCAGTTCTGATGAGATGGATGAAACTGGAGCCGATTATACAGAGTGAAGAAAACCAGAAAGGAAAACACCAATGCAGTATACTAATACATATATATGGAGTTTAGAAAGATGGCAATGATGACCCTGTATGCCAGACAGCAAAAAAGACACAGATGTGTATAGTGGACTTTTGGACTCAGAGGGAGGGGAGAGGGTGGGATGATTTGGGAGAATGGCATTGAAACATGTATACTATCATGTAAGAATCGAATCGCCAGTCTATGTCTGATGCAGGATACAGCATGCTTGGGGCTGGTGCACGGGGATGACCCAGAGGGATGTTGTGGGGAGGGAGGTGGGAGGGGGGTTCATGTTTGGGATCGCATGTACACCCGTGGTGGATTCATGTCAATGTATGGCAAAACCAATACAGTATTGTAAAGTAAAATAAAGTAAAAATAAAAATTTAATAAAATAGAGCTCCTGTATGACTCATCAACCTTGCTCCTGGGCATATATCCGGAGAAAAACATGGTTTGAAAGAATACATGCACCCCAATATTCATTGCAGTGCTGTTTATAACAGCCAAGACACGAAGTGAAGTGAGGTGAAAGTCGCTCAGTCATGTCCGACTCTTTGCAACCCCATGGACTGCACAGTCCATGGAATTCTCCAGGCCAGAATACTGGAGTGGGCGGCGTTGCCCCTTTCCAGGGGATCTTCCCGACCCAGGGATCAAACGCAGGTCTACTGCATTGGAGGTGGATTCTGCAATGCATGGGCAGCCCCAGCCAATACATGGAAACAGCCTACATGTATATCAGAAGCTGAATGCATAGAGAAGATGTGCTACCTATATACAGCGGAATACTAGTCATCAAAGGAGTGAAATAAT
Source organism: Budorcas taxicolor (assembly GCF_023091745.1). NCBI lineage: Eukaryota > Metazoa > Chordata > Mammalia > Artiodactyla > Bovidae > Budorcas > Budorcas taxicolor. Next base: position 9,226,072 of record NC_068930.1, on the reverse strand, counting down.
GCCATTTGTAGCCACATGGATGGACCTGGAGATTATCATACTAAGTGAAGTAAGTCAGACAGAGAAAGACAAATAGCATATGATGTCCCTTGTATGTGAAGTCTAAAAAATGATACAAATGAACTTATTTACAGAACCAAAAAACAGAAGCAGACTCACAGACTTAGAGAAGGAACTTATGGAGAAGGAACCAGGGAGAAGGGTGGGGAAAGGGGATTGACAAGTGCACACTGCTATATTTAAAACAGATAACCAACAAGGATCTACTGTTTAACACAGGGAAATCTCCTCAATATTCTATAATAACCTAAATGGGGAAAGAGTGTGAAAAAGAGTAGGTACATGTACAGTTGATTTACTTTGCTGTAAACTAAGGCAGCATTGCTAGCCGACTATACCCCAATATAAAACAAAGATTTTTTTAAGATGTGACATATATGGGCTCCCCAGTGGCTCAGTGGTAAAGAATCTGCCTGCAGTGCAGGAGATGCAGTAGATGCAAAAGACCCCCTGGAAGAGGGAATGTCAACCCACTCGAGTATTCTTGCCTGGAGAATCCCGTGGACAGAGGAGCCTGGTGGGCTACAGTCCATAGGGTCACAAAGAGTCAGACACAGCAAAAGCACCTTAGTATGCACACACACACACATATATATATTATTGTAAATATATATCTTTATATATATTTGTATATATATACAAATATATATATGTTGTAAATATATATATTTGTGTATATACATATGCAAATATGTATATATATGTGCATACATATATATGGAATATTATTCAGCCATGAGAAAGGGGAAATTCTATCATCTCATAAAACACAGTTGAACCTTGAGCAAATTATGCTAAGTGAGACAAGTCAGGCGGAAAAAGACAAAATACTGTTTGATATTTATATGTGAATCTTAAAAGGCTGAACTTCTAGAAACAGAGAGTGGAATGGTAGTTGATACTATGGCCTGGGGGGTGTGGGAAGTGGGAAGATGTTGGTCAAAGGGCACATACTTGCAGTCGGAAGATGAAGAAGTTCTGGAGATCTAGTGTACAGCATTTTAATTACATCAACAGTAATGTATTATACTTCAAAGTTGCAAAAAGTTTAGATCTTAGATATTCACACCACAAAAAAGAAATAATTATTATGTGATATGATAGAGGTGTTAGCTAAGTGCTTCATTGGTAATCATATTGCAATATATAAATGTATCAAGTCATATATTGTACATCTTAAGCTTCAGTTCAGTTCAGTTCAGTTGCTCAGTCGTGTCCAACTCTTTGCGACCCCATGAATCGCAGCACGCCAGGCCTCCCTGTCCATCACCAACTCCCGGAGTTCAAGCAAACTCACGTCCATCGAGTCAGTGAGGCCATCTAGCCATCTCATCCTCGGTTGTCCCCTTCTCCTGCCCCCAATCCCTCCCAGCATCAGAGTCTTTTCCAATGAGTCAACTCTTCGCATGAGGTGGCCAAAGGACTGAAGTTTCAGCTTTAGCATCATTCTTTCCAAAGAAATCCCAGGGCCGATCTCCTTCAGAATGGACTGGTTGGATCTCCTTGCAGTCCAAGGGACTCTCAAGAGTCTTCTCCAACACCACAGTTCAAAAGCATCAATTCTTCGAAGCTCAGCCTTCTTCATAGTCCAAATCTCACATCCATACATGACCACAGGAAAAACCATAGCCTTGACTAGATGGACCTTAGTCGGCAAAGTAATGTCTCTGCTTTTGAATATACTATCTAGGTTGGTCATAACTTTTCTTCCAAGGAGTAAGCGTCTTTTAATTTCATGGCTACAATCACCATCTGCAGTGATTTTGGAGCCCCCAAAATAAAGTCTGACACTGTTTCCACTGTTTCCCCATCTATTTCCCATGAAGTGATGGGACCAGATGCCATGATCTTTGTTTTCTGAGTGTTGAGCTTTAAGCCCACTTTTCCACTCTCCACTTTCACTTTCATCAAGAGGTTTTTTAGTTCCTCTTCACTTTCTGCCATAAGAGTGGTGTCATCTGCATATCCGAGGTTATTGATATTTCTCCCAGCAATCTTGATTCCAGCTTGTGTTTCTTCCAGTCCAGTGTTTCTCATGATTTACTCTGCATAGAAGTTAAATAAATTATTATGATAAGATGACCAAGGTTAAAGCCCACTTGGTCATCTCATCATAAATGGGTGTTAAATTTTGTCAAAAGCTTTCTCTGCATCTATTGAGATAATCATGTGGCTTTTATCTTTCAATTTGTTAATGAGGTGTATCACTTTAATTGACTTGTGACTATTGAAGAATCCTTGCATCCCTGGGATAAAGCCCACTTAGTCATGGTGTATACCTTTTTAATATGTTGTTGGATTCCATTTGCTAGAATTTTGTTGAGGATTTTTCCATCTATGTTCATCAGTGATATTGGCCTGTGGTTTTCTTTTTTTGTGGCATCTTTGTCTGGTTTTGGTATTAGGGTGATGGTGGCCTCATAGAATGAGTTTGGAAGTTTATCTTCCTCTGAAATTTTCTGGAAGAGTTTGAGTAGGATAGGTGTTATCTCTTCTCTAAATTTTTGGTTGAATTCAACTGTGAAGCCATCTGGACTTGGGCTTTTGTTTGTTGGAAGATTTTTGATAACAGTTTTGATTTCCATGCTTGTGATGGGTTTGTTAAGATTTTCTATTTCTTCCTGGTTCACTTTTGGAAGGTTATACTTTTCTAAGAATTTGTCCATTTCTTCCAAGTTGTCTTTTTTATTGGCATATAGTTGCTGATAGTAGTCTTTTATGATCCTTTGTATTTCTGTGTTGTCTATTGTGATTTCTCCATTTTCATTTCTAATTTTGTTGATTTGATTCTTCTCATTTTTTTCCTTGATGAGTCTGGCTAATGGTTTGTCTATTTTATTTATCTTCCCAAAGAAGCAGCTTTTAGTTTTGTTGATTTTTGCTATAGTTTCATTTCTTTTTCACTTATCTGCTCTGGTTTTTATGATTTCTTTCCTTCTACTAACTTTGGGTTCTTCATTTCTTCTTTTTGTAGTTGCTTTAGATGTAAAGTTAGGTTATTTATTTGATGTTTCTCTTGTTTCTTGAGGTATGCTTGTATTGCTATGAACCTTCCTCTTAGCATTGCTTTTACTGAATCCCATAGGTTTGGGGCTGTCATATTTTCATTTTCATTTGTTTATATGCATATTTTGATTTCCTTTTTGATTTCTCCTTGATTTATTGGTTATTCAGAAGCGTATTGTTTAGCCTCCATATGTTTATATTTTTAACAGTTTTGTTCCTGTAGTTGACATCTAATGTTACCACACTGTGACCAGAAAAGATGTTTGAAATGATTTCAGTTTTTTGAACTTACCAAGGCTAGATTTATGGCCCAGGATGTGATCTATCTTGGAGAATGTTCCGTGTCCACTTGAGAAAAAGGTGAAATTCATTATTTTGGGGTGAAATGTCCTATAGATATCAATTAGGTCCAACTGGTCCACTGTATCATTTAAAGCTTGTGTTTCCTTGCTAATTTTGTTTGGTTATCTATCTATAGGTGTGAGTTGGGTATTAAAGTCTCCCCCTATTATTGTGTTACTGTTAATTTTTCCTTTCATACATATTAGCATTTGCCTTACATATTGAGGTACTCCTATGTTGGGTGCATATATATTTATAATTGTTATATCTTCCTCTTGGATTATCGTAAATTATTTCTTAATGTTTAAATTTGACTTTATTATGAGTGAATTTGAATTTTTTCATATTTTGGGGCTATGTTAGTATCTTTAGTGTCTGTCAATTGTCTGTATATGCCTTTTTCCCATATCAAATGGATTTTTGGTGTCTAACCCTCAACTTTTAAGTTCTTTTATATTACAGAAATTAGTCCTTTGTTATATATGCTATGAATATGTTCTCTGAGTTTATCTGTTGATTTTTAATTTTTTTTTAAATTATGAAAGTATGAATACACATTTACAGGAGACTTGGAAAATACAGAATAAGGCTACATATAGTTCCACTATATATTACAATTTTAAGTAGATGAATTAAGATTTTTAGTTGTAGTTTCAATGTCAAACTCTCAAAAATTAATAGAATGAATATACAGAGAGGAGAATGATATAGTAGACCTGAAAAGCACTGTGAGCCAATTCAACATAATGAAAATGTATACAGTTTTCATATGAGTATACAGTTTTCATATGACAGAAAGTACAAATTCTATTCACGTTTCCATAGACTGTAAACTAGGAGACACTGGAACGTATCCAGGGACATAAAACAAGGTGTAAAAGTTTCATGATCTAAATGCATTCTCTTATCACTGTGGAATTTTGTTAGAAATCAATATTAAAATATATTTGAAAATAACCCATATATTTTCAAGTGCAATGTGACATTTACCAAGAAAGATAATCGACTTCAGCCATCAAAAGCTTCAGTAAAGTTAGACTGAAAAAAAAACACAGAGGTTGATTGCAGAGCAAAAAATCATTAAAATGAGAAATTAGTATCAAAATGAGAAAATATTAAAGATACTCTAAATAAAATCCCATGTATTTGGAAATTAGCTGTCCTCTTTTAAATGACGGGTGTATCTAAGAAATGATAACAAGGAAAATTAGAAAATATTTGTAGTAGAATAAAAGTGAAAAAAGAATTTACCAGAATTTGTTGCATGAAGCTTAAGCTGTTCAGTGAAATTAAATACAGTGTGGAGTCTTGAATAAGGTATGAAAACAAGGAATGGACACTAGCATAGAATTTTGTGAAATTTGAATAAAATCTGTACTTCAGTTAGTAATACTGCATCATTGTTAATTTTCCTTTTTTTTTTTTTTTTAAACAACATAGTATTTCTCTATATTCTCAGAACTGGATTAGAAATTTCAAGCCTCATTCAAATATTTTTTAATCACTAAAATATTGTCTAAGCTTTTAGCAGTAATGCTAGATGCCAAAATGCATGGAACTATATCAAAGTTTTGAGTGAATATAAATTAGAAATCTAGCATTCTATTTATACTAAGTCAAACTAGCCTGGGAAAAATTCATAAAATTTCCAAAATATATTATATTATTTACACATACTATATTTATGTATCTACAACAGCTTTTCTATTATGATTGAAGGCTTGAGAAAGAATAACAACAAAGAGACAGAGAAATAGGGAAACATTAACTAAATGAAATGGGAGCACTTGTCAGTTGATTTTTGACCTTGTGGCACTTTTGTCATGAAAATTTTATTATTTTTGTGTGTTCAAATTTATCAATATTTTCTTTCATTGGCTGTGGATTTTGATACAAAGTTAGAATCCTTTCCCTACACCCAGGTCAGAGGGGAACTCACTCACATTTTCTTCCAGTGTTTAGAACAGTTTTATCTTTTACATTTAGATCCTTAATCCATTTGATGTTAATTCTTACATGTAGATTTAGTTTTATATCCTTTCAAATAGCTAGCTAATTGTCCTGGAACCACTTATTTAAAAGTTTACATTTATCCCATGTATTTATTTAAAATGTCATCTTTGTCATATACTGTTTCTATATGTATAATTCTGGGTCTAATTCTGGACTTTCCAATTTTTATTCCACCATGACCACAAATTTTAAAAGACTCTTAACATTGCCCAGAAGTGTGACTACAGTTCTCTAGAATGTAGACTTCTTCACTTTCTGTCATCACTATTTTACTTTCTCATCTCTAGTCCAACCTCTAAGACCACTTCTTCTCAGATGATCACTCTGTCTTATATTTCCATTGATAAACAGATTTAATCAAATGACACACACCTAGTAGTCCCACCATAAAATCTAGGCATCTTTCTCCACCTGGAAGGCTCTGCCTTCCCTCCAGGAGTTATAGAGGTCTCTGCTTTTATCTTAGGCCAAACTTTCCATGTTGTATTTATACTGGAGCTCATCACATCTATGCTTCTTAAGGTCTTGACTCCTGCAACTATCCTCTCTCTGGTAGCATTAATTTCTCCTCGTCTAGATCTTTCCTACTGGCATAAAAGCATGCCTTTTGATCACCCATTTTAAAAATCTGACAGAAGGAACAAACTCTCTAAGCTCCTACCTCCTCTGGCTATCTGTAACACTACAGCTCATACAAAATCAAATCCACACCTGTTTCCTTCAAGATTCTGTACGTATTTTCTAAATGTGCTATGACCTGAAAAAGATGGGGAGTCACTGATCTACATGGATACCAAGAATAAAAACAAGTGCTCAAGTCTTCAGTGGATGAGAGGGATAGACCTGAAGATCTATAGATGATGCATGTGCTGGTAACATATACTTCAACAGAGCAAAAGGATTTAGAGAACAGAGTGGAACAGTTATCTCAAAGCAGCAAAAAGGAATATAAATAACAGTGCCACAGCCCGGACTACTAGCACATGAGCTGTACTTCCTTTCCAATGATTCAGGTGAGATACCACACTCAGACTCAGGGAGTCTAGAAGCAGACGCACAGAGGAATGACATGAAAGGCAGAAGTAGTACAATTGTCTATACCCACGATAATCAGTTAAACGATACACAAGACAATTAGATGTAAACATGATATCAAACACAGTAAACCGAAGTGAGGAGATTACAAATGCAGAGTTGTTAAAATGCACTTTAAATTAAGAGATCAGCAACTTAAAACGATCACATATATGCCAAGCCCACAGCTAAAATCATATTCAATGGTGAAAAAGTGAAAGCAGTTCCTCTAAAATCAGAAGCCAAGGAGGCTCATTTTTGCCATGTTTATTCAAAATAGAATTAGAAGGCCTAGCCACAACCATCAGATAAGAACAGGAAATAAAAGGAATCCAAACTGGAAAGGAAGACATGAAACTATCACTATTTGCAAACAACAAGATGCTATACATAGAAAATCCTAAAGATGCCACCAGAAAAATACTAGAGCTCATCAATGCATTTGGCAAAGCTGCAAGATGCAAGATTAATATACAGAAATTTGTTGCATTTCTATACACTAATGAATATCAGAAAGAGAAATTAAGGAAACAATACCATTTACAATCACATCAAAATGAATAAAATACCTAGGATTAAACCTACCTAAGAAGGTAAAAGACCTATATTTGGAAAACTATAAGACATTGATGAAAAAAACTGAAGAAAACACAAACAAATGGAAATATATACCATGTTCATGGACTGGAAGAATTAATATTGCTAAAATGACCATATTATCCAAGAAATATACAGATTCAATGTAATTTCTATCAAAATACCAAAGGCATTTTTCACAGAACTAGAGTAAATAATTTTAAAATTTGTGTGGAAACACAAAAGGTCCTGGGATAGCCAAAATAATCTTGAGGAAGAACAGAGCTGGATGAATCACTCACCCCTGATTTCAGCTACAGTTACCAAATAATATGATACTGGCACAAAAGCAGACACGTCAATCAGGGGAACAAGACCGAGAGACCAGAAACAAATCCACACACTTATGGTCAATTAAGCTATGACAAAGGAAGCAGGAATGTATAATGGAGAAAAGACAGTCTCTTCAATAAGTGGTACAGGAAAACTCACAGCTACATGTGAAAGAATGAAATTAGAACATGCCCTAATATCATATACAAAAATAAATTCAAAATGGATTAAAGGCTTAAGTGTAAGACAGGAAACCATAAAACTTCTAGAAGAAAACAGGCCGAACATTCTGACGTAAATCATAGCAATAGTTTTTTCATATCTGTCTCTAAAACAAATAAAAGCAAAAATAACCAAGTGGGACCTAATTAAGATTTTGCACAGCAAAGGAAACTAGCAACAAAATGAAAAAAAACTACTGAATGGGAGAAAATATTTGCAGATTATATGACCAATAAGGGATTAATATCCAAAATACATAAACAGCTCATGCAACTCGGCATGAAGAACGCTGATGACCCAGTTTAAAAAATGAGAGATGACTTGAATAGACTTGAAGACCTCTTTTCCAAAGAGGACACACAGATAGCAAATAGGCCTAAGAAACCGTGAACAACACTGTGAGTCATAGGAAAAATGCAGGTGAGCCTAGAGCCTCTTATACAGAGTGACGTCAGAAAGAGAAAAATAAATACGATATATTAATGCGTGTGTATGGAATCTAGAAATATGGTATTGATGAACCTATTTGCAGGGAAGGAATGGAGACACAGATGCAGAGAATGGACTCCTGGACACAGTGAGGAAAGGTAAGAGTGGGATGAACAGAGAAAGTAGCATTGACATCTATACGTGTATAAAATAGATAGCTAGTTAGGAGTCACTATATAACACCGGGAGCCCAGCCTGGCACTCTGTAATGACCTAGAGGGGTAAGGTGGGATAGGAGAGGGGAGGGAGACTCAGGAGGGAGCTGATATATGTATAATTATGGCTGATTTGCATTGTTGTATGGCAGAAACCAACGCATCATTGTAAAGCAACTTTCCTCCAATTAAAAAAAATTTAAAACCATAAAGTAAGTCTTGGGGGAGAAAAGAAAAATACAAATTAAAAACTACGGTTTTCCCCTCACATCTGTTAGAATGGCTATTATCAAAAGAACAAATGGTGAGGATGTGAAGAAAAGAGAACTTTAGTACAGTGTTGGTATGAAGTAAACTGTTGCAGCCATTGAGGAAAACATTATGGAGGTGTCTCAAAATAAAACTACAATATGACTCATAAATTCCACTACCTGGGTATCTATCTGAAAAAAAAAAAAAGAAACACTAATTGAAAAAAGATAAGTGCATGCCAATGTTCATAGCAGCATTGTCTACAATTGCCAAGATATGCAAGTGTCCATCAACTGATGGACATGTACAAAAATGTGATATAGACACACATATATACACACAACTGGATACTACTTGGCCATAAAAAAGAATGAAATTTTGCCATTTGTAACAACATGGATGGACCTGGAGGGTATTATGCTTGTGAAATAAGTCAGATGGAAAAAGACAAACACTACATGTCATCACTTACATTTTGAATCTATTGAAAAAAGAAAAAGAATGCATGTAACAAAACAGAAATAGATTCACAGAACAAACTAGCGGTTACCAATGTGGAGACAGAAATGGGGAGAGGAGTAATAGGGGTAGAGAATTAAGAGGCACAAACTACTATGCATAAAATAAGCTACAAAGATTTATTAGACAACACAGGGAATATAGCCAATCATTTAAAATAACTATGAATGCAGTATAACTTTTAAAAAGTGTAAATCATGATATTGGCCACTTGAAACATATATAATATTGTATATCAGCTATACCTCGATTTTTAAATTCTATGTTTAAAAGTTCACTTATTTATTTTATTTCTGGTTGCGCTCGGTCTTCGTTGCTGCGCAGGCTTTCCTCTAGTTGCGGAGAACAAGGACTACTCTCTCTAGTCGCGATGTCGTCTCTTGCTGCGGAACACAGGTTCTGGGTGCACAGGCTTCAGTAATTGCAGCTCAAGGGCTCTATAGGTTGCTCAGGCTCAGAGGCTGTGGCTTGTAGAAGAGAGTGGGCTCAACAGCTGTGGTGCAGGGGCTTAGAAGCTTCCTGGACCAGGGATCAAAGCTGTGTTCCCTGCATTGGCAGGTGGATTCTTATCCACTGTACCACCAGGGAAGTCCCTATACCTCAATTTTTAACAAGTAAATGAAAAATAAAGTATCTCCAGTCACCACCTGCAAAAACAAAAAACCAAAAAACACACACAAATTTCTAATACTGACCTACATCACCTTTTTGAGGTTTTTCTCCTCCAAAACTGTGGGATTACTATTCCTAAAGTCAGTGCCCACCCACACTCTCTACTGTTTAAAGACTTTCCATACCTTGCCAATGTGCATCAAATAATGTCCAAATCATTTATGTATAGAATTCAAGGTTGTCTATAAGCTGGCCCCTAACTATTATTGCAGCATTTTCCACAATTCCATTCACACCTCCTTCACTCCAGACCACTAGGCTGCTCATAGTTCCCTGTTCACATGATCCTCCTGGTTTCCAGCCTCTAGATCTTTGTCCATTGCTAGAACATTGGGAGAGCCATCCATGATCATCTTACAAAATTCCACCCACCCTCCAGGCGCCAGCTAAGGAAATATCAACTTCTCTAGAAAATCTTTCTTATTTTACCAACTGAGTGTCATCGAACCCTTTGCCCTCTCCTGGACCCAGCATGCTCTGACATATTACCACTTTTACACAGGCTTTGTCTTTCCCATTAGACTTACATGTACCTTAGAGGCAGAGATCATATTTGTTATCACTTGATCTAGTGATCTGACAGATAACTTGTGCTTTGGAAGATTTATGAATAAACCAATGGACACGACAGCATGTGTTCCTTATTCAGGGACAGTGAATGGGCTTGAAATCATGGTGTTTTCTGAAGATCTGAGAAAGTCTCCCTGAGCGTGTGATTAAAAAAGCACTGCTGTGGCAGTCCCTCAAGGCCCCTGCACAGTTTCGAGTACAGATGGGAGAGGGCAGAGGTCACAGATTGGAGCTGTACATGGCCACCATGCCAGTCCTTCCAAGGGCCATGGGGCCTAATTGGCTGTGCAGGAAGGCAAAGAGTCTGTACTCAGTTCCTGGATAATGGACAAAAATGGATTCTGTCCCCTGTGTCCCTGGTCAGCTTGAGAAAGACAGCCAGACATCCTCTCTGGAAATAAGCTTGGAGGAGTCCTGTCACCAGGCGTTGGGTCTTGGCGGGGAAATGGCTAAAGGAGACTACTTTACTGACACAAATGAGGTTTCTTTCTCAGCCAAGGAGTCTGGCTCATTTGCTCAGGGACACTGCCAAGAAGACAGGGAGGTAAAATGCTGAGTGTACATTTCTCCTGTGGTTCAGGACTTTTCTTGTCACACGGCCGGTGCCCCATGTGAACCAGTAAATTTTCTTAATTATTCACTCTGCTGCCCCCTCCCCAAACCCCACCGTGTGAGGCCACGAGCCCAGGGCAGTTAAGGTCCAAATGCCCACCACGGTCTGTGAGCCCTGGTCATGTGGTCAGTTCCCTCCCCAGGCCCACCGTGGACAGTCACCCAGCTAGCAGAGCAGCCAGGTCCTGAGCAAAGGGATTGAGAGCAACAGCTCCTAAGCCCGTCAGCCTGGGCTGGACTCCCGGTACCCCATTTACTAGCTATGTACTCTTGGCTTAGTTTTTCCATCTGTAAAATAGGAATAGTAAGTGCCAACCTCACAAGGACATTGTGAGGATGAAATGAGTGTGTATAAAGCGCCTAGAGCATTATCTGGCATCTGATGGGTGTAATGGGTTAACAACGATTGTTTTCACTCTTAGGGCTGCGTCTTAGTATTTTTCCAAAATGAAATCTGCACATCTGTTTGGGTACTTCTTACAGTAGAGCTCAGCCTCCTTCCCCTGTCAACCTGAGTGGCTAATCTCTCAGTTCAGTGGGTTTAGATGTCTCCTGCCACCTGTCCCTCCCACTGCACTCCAGGCCTTGCACAGAGCCTGGACTGTTCCCAGGTGATAACTTCCAGGCCACACCTTCCTCACCTCTGTGGGTCACCCCAGCGAGAACCTAGCACAGAGGAAGTGCTCTGTGTGTCACTTATATAAGTAGATAAACTAGTCCATTCCACTGCCTTCTCTGACACTCCCTCCAGGGCACCAGACATGAGGGTGTTGGTGAACTTGCCAGACCACAGATACCAATATCTTTCATGCTCCTGCCAGGGAGAGTGAACATTTTAAAACTCCATCTTACATACAGTTTCAACTCTTTAGTCAAAGATGTCCATAATGAAGGAGCTCCTGGGTTGCGTCAGAAGAACACTTCCAAGTAATGATGGGGAAAAAAAAGCCTGAGGGAAGAAGTGGCAGCTACTCTTTGCTCATTAGAAACCTAGTATCAAAGCACGAGTTGTAGCTGGAGAAAAACCCAGAAAGAACAGGCCAGCACTGCTCCTGAACAATAGCTACAAGTAAGTAGCAAACTCTTTGATAGAAGCTTCATATTGACAGGGTTGCAAACGCTGCCCTGAAATGACAGCATTTTAACAGCAGCCAAGTGACAGGGGAACTGAAATTCCAGCACCATCCGACTCCAAACTCTAAGCTTATCCAGAAATCTGCTGCTTTACCTGTTCTCTTAAAAACTGTCTCCAGGGACTTCCCTAGTGGTCCAGCAGTTAAGAATCCACCTGGCAATGCCGGGGACAGGCGTTCGATCCCTGGTCAGGGAATTAGGATCCCATGGCTCAGATGGTGAAGAATCTACCTGCAGTACAGGAGACCCAGGTTCAATTCCTGGGTCAGGAAGATCCCCTGGAAAAGGTAATGGCTACCACTCCAGTATTCTTGCATGAAGAATCCCAAGGACAGAGGAGCCTAGCAGGCTACAGTCCATGGGGTCACAAAGTCAGACACAACTGCATGCGTGCCAGGGAGCAACTAAGCCCAGGCACCAGCACTAGAGATTCTGTGTGCCCCACTGACAGATCCCACATGATCTAATGAAGATCCTGTGGGCTCAGATAAGACCTGATGCAGCCAAATAAATGAAGTCAAAAGAAACTAACAACAACAACTGTCTCCAGTGCTGATTATTTGTTCTCTGGACCAGATGATACTCAGGCCACCAAACCACCTCAGACCAGGCTTAAATAGGAAGTCTGCAGTTGGAAGTCTGGACAAAGCTCCTCTGTGCCAGGCTACATTTTAAACAGTTAACACTGAGGTTTTTCTTCCTTTTTTCTCTTTCTTGAGGTAAATATGGACTATGTATATCTGACTGGCTTTCCCCACTTATGTCTCTTAAGTATTCCATATGTGTGTGTATATATTTATATCCCTTGTCCATTGAAACTTTAAACACATTCTTTCTCCCAAAGGCTTCAGAGTGCAAATAAAGTGAGTAAGGACCATTTGGTGGGATCTTTCAGGATCCTGCACATAGATGCAGTTCAGATCAAAAGTGCCCTTCCACTTTTGTCCCCATACAGGTATGCCCTACCACATTCCCTTATGTCATCTGCGCAGCACTTTTCACACCTGAAATGACTGTGCTTGTTTCCTGTCTATTGGGAAGATTAACTTTACCAGAGGAGGGACACTACCCACAGCTGTATCCCCAACAGAGGTAGGCATGTATTAACAGTTAGATTTTATGAATCAGTGAGGAAGTTTGTTTTAGTAAAGAGGAAGAGAAGAAAAAAGACAACAGTTGTTGGAAATTATAAATTTTTTCTACCAAAAATACTAATCAAACGTAAGGTTACTGATTCTCTTCTGATCAATGGCATAAGAGACACTGCAAATTTACTTAAATGGATCCCTTTAAAACTATGTTCGTGGAAGCAACCCAAGTGGTGAATGAATGGATAAACAAAATGTGGTGCATACATACAATGGAATATTATTCCACATGCTAAAACATGATGAAATTTGCAAACAAAATGCTAAGTGAGCCAGACACAAAAAGGCAAATATTGTATGACTTCACTTACATGGAATTGGGTACTACTACAGTAGTCAAATTTATAGATATGGAAAGTTGACCAGGGGCTAAGGAAAGGGGAGAAGGAGTTTTCTTTAATGGAGTTTCTGTTTAGGAAAATCAAAGTTCTGGAAATAGACAGTTGTGACGATTGCACAACACTGTGAGTGCTGGATTCACATGTTAATATAACATGTTAATTGTAAATTCACAAATTTATGATTTTCAATTCCATGTTAATAGGATGGAATTGCACACTTAAAATGGTTAAAATGGTAAACTTTATGTTATATATATTTTACCATAATAATAATAAAAAAAAAAACTGTGATGGGCAACCCAACAATAAATTAAGAACTTAGACTTGATGAAAAGTGTTAAAGGCATGATATCACTAAGAGGGCAGCATAAGTCATTCCTGACTTCACTCCACCCTCACAAGAAGAACAACAAATAATTCCATAAATGAGCTAAATGAATTCAACCTAATCCTCTTCTATTGGACTTTTTTGGGCTCCCCTCCCATTTCTCACCACTAAGAACAGTTGTACATCAAATCTTTTTACATGTCATAATTATTTCTTTGGTAAATTATAGGAAGCAGAATTGAGGAATATGAACATATTAAAAAATATTGCTACAAATGTCCTATGTTCCATACCTGGGACAGGAAGACCCGCTGGAGAAGAGAATGGTAACCCTCTCCAGTATTCTTGCCTGGAGAATTCAATGGACAGAAGAGTCTGGTGGGCAACAGTCCATGGGTCACAAAGAGTCAGACACAACTGAGCAACTAACACCTTCATTTTCACAAATGTCCCAGTGGACATTCCTACCTGCAGGGCCTGCCTGAGAGTCCACTATCCCTGCCTGTGCAACCACACACCACAGAAGCCTCTGAGGTTTGAGTTTTTCAGGGTGCTGCAACTATTTGAGTTTCCATTGATTGCCTATTTGTAAAGTGCCTGGTCTAACTCAATGAAACTAAGCCATGCCAGTGGGGCCACCTAAGACAGGCAGGTCATGGTGGAGAGGTCTGACAGAATGTGGTCCACTGGAGAAGGGAATGGCAAACCACTTCAGTATTCTTGCCTTGAGAACCCCATGAACAGTAGGAAAAGCCAAAATGATAGGATACCAAAAGAGGAACTCCCCAGGTCAGTAGGTGCCCAATATGCTACTGGAGATCAGTGGAGAAATAACTCCAAAAAGAATGAAGAGAAGGAGCCAAAGCAAAAACGATACCCAGCTGTGGATGTGACTGGTGATAGAAGCAAGATCCGATGCTGTAAAGAGCAATATTGCATAGGAACTTGGAATGTCAGGTCCATGAATCAAGGCAAATTGGAAGTGGTCAAACAGGAGATGGCAAGAGTGAACGTCAACATTCTAGGAATCAGTGAACTAAAATGGACTGGAATGGGTGAATTTAACTCAGATGACCATTATATCTACTACTGCGGGCAGGAATCCCTCAGAAGAAAAGGAGTAGCCATCATGGTCAACAAAAGAGTCCAAAATGCAGTACTTGGATGCAATCTCAAAAACAACAGAATGATCTCTGTTCGTTTTCAACGCAAACCATTCAATATCACTGTAATCCAAGTCTATGCCCCAACCAGTAACGCTGAAGAAGCTGAAGTTGAACGGTTCTTTGAAGACCTACAAGACCTTTTAGAACTAACACCCACAAAAGATGTCCTTTTCATCATAGGGGACTGGAATGCAAAAGTAGGAAGTCAGGAAACACCTGAAGTAACAGGCAAATTTGGCCTTGGAATACAGAATGAAGCAGGGCAAAGGCTAATAGAATTTTGCCAAGAAAATGCACTGGTCATAGTAAACACCCTCTTCCAACAACACAAGAGAAGACTCTACACATGGACATCACCAGATGGTCAACACCAAAATCAGATTGATTATATTCTTTGCAGCCAAAGATGGAGAAGCTCTATACAGAAAACAAAAACAAGACTGGGTGCTAACTGTGGCTCAGATCATGAACCCCTTATTACCAAATTCAGACACAAATTGAAGAAAGTAGGGAAAACTGCTAGACCATTCAGGTATGACCTAAATTAAATCCCTTATGATTATACAGTGGAAGTGAGAAATAGATTTAAGGGCCTGGATCTGATAGATAGAGTGCCTGATAAAATATGGACGGAGGTTCCTGACATTGTACAGGAGGCAGGGATCAAGACCATCCCCATAGAAAAGAAATGCAAAAGAGCAAAATGGCTGTCTGGAGAGGCCTTACAAATAGCTGTGAAAAGAACAGAAGCGAAAAGCAAAGGAGAAAAGGAAAGATATAAGCATCTGAATGCAGAGTTCCAAAGAATAGCAAGAAGAGATAAGAATGCCTTCTTCAGCAATCAGTGCAAAGAAATAGAGGAAAACAACAGAATGGGAAAGACTAGAGATCTCTTCAAGAAAATTAGAGATACCAAGGGAACATTTCATGCAAAGATGGGCTCAATAAAGGACAGAAATGGTATGGACCTAACGGAAGCAGAAGATAAGAAGAGGTGGCAGGAATACACAAAAGAACTGTACAAAAAAGATCTTCACGACCCAGATAATCACGATGGTGTGATCACTCATCTAGAGCCAGACATCCTGGAATGTGAAGTCAAGTGGGCCTTAGAAAGCATCGCTACGAACAAAGCTAGTGGAGGTGATGGAATTCCAGTTGAGCTATTTCAAATCCTGAAAGATGATGCTGTGAAAGTGCAGCACTCAATATGCCAGCAAATTTGGAAAACTCAGCAGTGGCCACAGGACTGGGAAAGGTCAGTTTTCATTCCAATCCCAAAGAAAGGCAATGCCAGAGAATGCTCAAACTACCACACAATTGCACTCATCTCACATGCTAGTAAAGTAATGTTCAAAATTCTCCAAGCCAGGCTTCAGCAATACATGAACCATGAACTTCCAGATGTTCCAGCTGATTTTAGAAAAGGCAGAGGAACCAGAGATCAAATTGCCAATGTCTGCTGGATCATGGACAAAGCAAGAGAGTTCCAGAAAAACATCTATTTCTGCTTTATTGACTATGCCAAAGCCTTTGACTGTGTGGATCACAGTAAACTGTGGAAAATTCTTCAAGAGATGGGAATACCTGCCGGGAGCCCGGACGGGAGATCCCGCCCATGACAAGGTCATGCGGAGAGAGACCTGATGGGCAAGGCAAGTCAGGTCGCAAGGGGTCCTCTGTCTGAGCATCTACCCCAAAACCAAAATCTGTCTGTTTACTGTCTGCTATACTATACTCTTCTGACATAACAGAGGTCTATCCCCAAAAGAGTTAATTCAGAGCTCTAGTTAACAGTCTCCTGCATATAAAAAGAATGTCTTGGCTTAAAATCCTTTGATTGCTTTCTAACTTACCTGACCGGTCTTCCTGGACTTTTACAACTTGTGATTGTTTACAGCCCCCCAAACGCGAGAGGCACAAAGCTTAAAACATCTTAAAGATATAGAGTCTTTTAGAGTTAAGAATTAGTTTGGTGAAGAGCTTGTTGAGTTAATGTTTGCCACTAGGCCTCGATATCCTTCATCTTTTAGGCATCTGGGAGGATATTAATCAATGTAAACGGGATGCAGAAATAGGAATATAGTAGTTTTGATGTTAGCAACACTAGACTTTTGAGTTAATCAATTTTCTCTTTGTTAAAAATCACTGTACTCCTTTTTCCTTGTTATAAATTGTTGTGTCCTTGCTATGTAAGAATGTAACTTTATTTAGTGCTTTCTGAGAGTGGCACCAGACTTTGGGAAGAACAACACTATTACCCTTATCAGAAAAGGGCTGTAAAATGCTAATTGGCCTTCCGGCGAGAAGATGATGTAAATCACCTAAGACTTGTGTATACAACTAGGTATGCAGAGAGAAAGCCTGGTCTCAATAAGAGTCAGGGCTGTTGACACTGCATAATTTTATATTATCCATTGATCTCTATGAACAAAAAAAGGTATAAAAAGCCTTTACAAACAATAAAGGATGGACCAGTTTCTTTGACCAGCTTCTTGAACTGGTTTCTTGGAAATCTGGCTCCCCCTGTGTTGAATCTCTCTCTCTCTCTCTCTCCCTTTCCCTTCCTCTCCTTTTCAGGCTGAATTCCCATCTGGGGCATGGAGGCTGTCTGAGTCCAATTACTTGCCCTGGCTTCTAAGACCCATGGAAGAGGGAGCCTAAGGCGGGGCACCCTCCGCTATTCAAGTGGGCGCCGGTGGCCTAATGTAGATGGTGCAAGTTCCTTGTTTTGGAACTTTATTAGTTTTCCGTGTAAACCAAGTTATTCAGCCTCTTTTCTCCACTAAATTTCCCACTATACTATTCTTTCCTAATCTCTCTTGTACATTTCTAAACAAGTAAGTTTTTCCTTGCCTACTCCATCTTCCCTTTGAATTACCCTGGATCCACCAGGGCAGGACCCCAGCAAATACCAGGCCACCTGACCTGCCTCTTGAGAAACCTATATGCAGGTCAGGAAGCAACAGTTAGAACTGGACATGGAACAACAGACTGGTTCCAAATAGGAAAAGGAGTACATCAAGGCTGTATATTGTCACCCTGCTTATTTAACTTCTATGCAGAGTACATCATGAGAAACGCTGGGCTGGAAGAAGCACAAGCTGGAATCAAGATTGTCGGGAGAAATATCAATAACCTCGGATATGCAGATGACACCACCCTTATGGCAGAAAGTGAAGAGGAACTAAAAAGCCTCTTGATGAAAGTGAAAGTGGAGAGTGAAAAGGTTGGCTTAAAGCTCAACATTCAGAAAACGAAGATCATGGCATCCAGTCCCATCACTTCATGGGAAATAGATGGGGAGACAGTGGAAACAGTGTCAGACTTTATTTTTGGGGGCTCCAAAATCACTGCAGATTGTGATTGCAGCCACGAAATTAAAAGACGCTTACTCCCTGGAAGGAACGTTGTGACTAACCTAGATAACATATATAGAAGCAGAGATATTACTCTGCCAACAAAGGTCCATCTAGTCAAGGCTATGGTTTTTCCAGTGGTCATATATGGATGCAAGAGTTGGACTGTGAAGAAAGCTGAGTGCCGAAGAATTGATGCTTTTGAACTGTGGTGTTGGAGAAGACTCTTGAGAGTCCCTTGGACTGCGAGGAGAGCCAACCAGTCCATCCTGAAGGAGATCAGCCCGGGGATTTCTTTGGAAGGAATGATGCTAAAGCTGAAACTCCAGTCCTTTGGCCACCTCATGCGAAGAGTTGACTCATTGGAAAAGACTCTGATGCTGGGATGGATTGGGGGCAGGAGGAGAAGGGGACGACAGAGGATGAGACGGGTGGATGGCATCACCGACTCGATGGACGTGATTCTGAGTGAACTCCGGGAGTTGGTGATGGACAGGGAGGCCTGGCGTGCTGCAATTCATGGGGCCGCAAAGAGTCGGTCACAACTGAGCGACTGAACCGAACTGAACTGAACTGACACCCCTTTTTCTATACGTATTTCTTTAGCAAATTGTTTACATCGTTATTCCATTGAGTGTTTGTTTTTTCTTATTAAGGTCTGAATGTCTTTTATATATTCAAGATATTAACATATCAAAGACAACAGATTTTTTTACCCAATTCATCACATGCCTTTTAACTTTTTAATAATTCTTTTTTGCTGTACCAAATGCAATCTATTTCTTAAGCCTTTTTTCTACCACTTTCTTCTGAAATCCTAAAGTTGGCAACATCTTTGTAGGTGTGAGCTTTAACACTCATTGCCATGTTTCTCCCAAGGGCTTCATTTCTAAAAATGACTTTACAACATGTGGAAGAAATCAAGAGGCTGTGATTTTTCCCGTTTGTGGATAGGAGACTGAGCCACAACGACCAATGGATTTTCTTGTGTCACTAGAGAAACCACAACCTAAGAAACCAGATCAAGAACACCCAATTCCACAAAGTAGGGATGGCAAGCCAACTTCACCTCCTCTGACAGTATAGCTCTATTGGTCCTGGCTGTCCTGGATGTTCTATGCTGATGCCTAACAGCTGTCTGGGCCTCTGTGATGAACTAGCAATGACCTCCAGGGGTAGGTGGAGAGCATGTGCTTTGAAAACTGCCACAGGGGCAGAGAGTGTGTCCAGACACTGTGAGAAGGGAAGGGGTGTTAATGATAATTGTGTTGAGACAACAGGCATAACCTGGAATTATTCCAGGCAGGAGGAATGTATGACCACCCTGGGCGTAGGAAACAACACAGTAGAAGAGGGTAAGTGAAGTTAAAGTAGCTCAGTTGTGTCCGACTTTTTGTGACCTCATGGACTGTATAGTTTACGGAATTCTCCAGGTCAGAATACTGGAGTGGGTAGCCTATCCCTTCTCCAGCGGATCTTCCCAGCCCAGGAATTAAACAAGGGTCTCTTGCATTGCAGGCGAATTCTTTACCAACTGAGCTATCAGGGAAGCCCTGCTATCAGGAAAGAGGGGACCAAGGCCCAAAAAGCTTACAGAAAGATCATGGTTGCACAGCTGGTAAATGCAGAACTGGTGTAGGCTTCCGTGCATTTTCCATAGTGCCTCAAAGCTACTGCTAACCTACTGTGAACCTTTGGGCTAGTCTCCCTTAGGAAGCGTTACTATGAACTAAGCTGGTGGAGGTGATGGAATTCCAAATGAGCTATTTCAAATCCTAAAAGATGATGCTGTTAAAATGCTGCACTCAATAAGTCAGCAAATTTGGAAAACTCGGCAGTGGCCGCAGGATTGGAAAAGGTCAGTTTTCGTTCCAATCCCAAAGAAAGGCAATGCTAAAGAATGTTCAAACTACTGCACAATTGCACTCATCTCACATGCTAGCAAAGTAATCCTCAAAATTCTCCAAGTCAGGCTTCAACAGTACATGAACCATGAACCTCCAGATGTTCAAGCTGGATTTAGAAAAGGCGGAAGAACCAGAGATCAAATTGCCAACATTCACTGTATCATGGAGAAAGCCCTCCACCATGTGACACTTGATAAATTATGTTTCTTTGGTCATTGTTTGCGCGGTTCGTTGTGTTACACCGGTGGACTTTTCTTTTTTATCCTTTTGGGCGGGGCGCGGCGGAGCAAACTCCCGTGTTCAGACCAGAGAGGACCCAGGCTGCGGAGACCCCTCACCCTCCCACGCAGATGCCCTGGGGCTCTTTCTTGGCCGGAGGCCTCAGCTACCCTCTACTAGGTACCCGAGCTGTCGTTACATATCACAGACAGAGAGGGGGTGAGAGAGCGGAGGCTCAGCGGAGAGCTGGGAACGACAGAAGCCAGGACCAGCCAGGGGGCGCGGCACCCAGTCAGGCGGGTGTGGCACCCAGTCAGGCGGGTGTGGCGAGGTTCGGTCCAGGGGTTCTGCCTGGGCCCCGCCCCGCCGCCGGCCTCGGCCCCGCCCCTGGGATTCGCCGGTCCTGTGCCGACCTCTGCGCACTGCCGGAGCCGCCCATCACTGATTTCATTGGCTACGTCGCCGTTCCCGCCCCCAGACACCAGCTGATTTCCGCAGCCAATCGGCAGGCGCGGCGGCGGCGGGTCTCGGTGGATCCCGGATGCTGAGGTACCGGGCCTGCTGGAGGGGGCGACGGTCCTAATTCGGGGCCGTGGCGTCGCCCCGCTTGTAGTCTGGGTGTCCAACTGCCACTTCTGGGACTCTGAGGTCACCCTCTTGCAGCTGGAGGTGCCGCGACCCAGACTGTCGAGGGCTGGCCGGAGGTTTCTGGGGTGGAGGTCGGAGGTCGTGCCTCTGTGGAACGTTGGGACTCCGCCGGTTTTCTTAGACCGCTCCTGTTTGGGGGTCCCCCTTCCTTTCGCGGAAGGAGCTCCGAGGGAAGCGGGGACCCCGGGGCTTCTTGCAGGCACTGAGCTCCGACGGGAAGGTCCGCTCGAGCTCCGGCCGCCGCGGGTGACCCTCGGACATCCGGAGAGCCGCCTCTTACCTCCCTCCCCGCGAGCCGGCGGGGGCTCCGAGTGCGGGGAGGGGGCTGGGGCCAGGGAGGGGTCGCTCCGCGGCCCCGCTGTTCCTAGGGGGCCGCATCCCTTCTGGTTCCCAAGAAACCCAGTGCCAATTGTTGCAGGCTGTCGTTCCCGGTTTTGAGATTTCATTTCTGGAAGTTCATTCGAGCCACTTGGAGAGCGAAAAGGCTGTATTGTGGCTTCTGCACTTGTCTGGAAGTGAAAATAAAAACCAGACTTGGGAAGGTTCTGAAGGCCAAGGGAGCTGTGAGAAACCGGATGAATTCCTTAGTTTGACAGAAGTCTTCCCCTTAACTTGCCTCACTTGTTACATAATTCGAGCCGTTTCAAGATCAGAGTATTTAGTCTCATAATTCTTCTAAGCAAATATTCTTAGTCTTGACCTTAAGTAAAACTACTTTGGAATGCTTGAAGAATTGAGCAAGAATTTTTTTGTAAGAGGTTCTGAGTATAAGAGTCTTAGTGCAAGGAAGGAAGTTGGGAGCAGTCCTTACCTCTCGTCAGTGATCCCAGCTGCTGCTTTATTACTCCAGGACCAAAAAGAGAAGTTATTTCTGTACATCTGGGGGTTCTGGGGAGACATAGCAATGGATGAGGAATAAAGGGAGAAGAAAGGGGATTCTTGTTTTTTGCTCAAAAATATGTAATTAAGAAAAAGTATTTATTTGCCTATCTCTCCCTTCATCTCAGCCAGCATAAATACGTTTGAATATTTTTTGTGCACAAAATACTCTACACATGTCATGAGTATGTGTTGAGTATTTATTTTAGGGAAAGAAGTCATCTCTAACAAGAAGAAGACATTTATCTTCATTGTAGTCCCAGAGGAATGAATATGCCTTGTGTGAAATTAACCTTGGGGTTTGGTTTTCAGTTAAGGAAATGAGGCAGAAGGAGGTGATAACCAAGACCTTCCAAGGCCCAGCTGTGGTCTGTAGGACTCCCACGAGCCACGTTTACATGTTTGAGAATGGTGTTGACGACTCCGAGGACTCCTCTGAGGAAGAGTCCCACCGAGTGGCCCTGCGGCCCCGGGGCAAGGAGGGCCAGAAGAAGGGTGCCCACCACTCTCACCGGCCAGGAGCAGGGGACGTGGTGCTGCTGCAGCGGGAGCTGGCCCAGGGGGACAGCCTCAACAAGCTTGCTCTTCAGTATGGCTGCAAAGTAAGAAACCCCACAGGAGAAGGCGCCACCTGCCCCTTGGCCCTGTGTTAAGAGGAACAGAGGCACTCACTGAAGGTTGGGGACCCTTCGTACCTCTTCCTGACCCCCAGAAGTGGTTGGGAGAAGCCGGTTCTAGAGTAAAGGACACTCCTATCTAGCTAGAGATGGAGGGCAGGTGGAATGACCTGTTCATCACAGAGAGAGGGAATTAGGAGTTTCAGGTGATGGGACAGTTCCCTCTCTGCCCAGTACTTCTGGCCTTCCTTGTCCTTCCAAACTGAAATTCTGAAACCTTCTTTTGTCTTTTGAGTACATTTTATTTAACGCATAATGGGCCAGAGATGCCAGGCAGAGTTTATCCAAGATTTCTTTGGTGTGCTTCCTTTTTTTTTGGCTACTTTTCTGTTTTTAAACCTTTCTTGCTAATTGTAGCTTATTTGATTGGTAAATTTTTGCCTTCTCTCTTTCAGAACTGCATGATCTATCCTTTGTATGCTGTGTATCTATATAACCCTGTTTCTCTCTTTAATTATGTTTTTAGCATTCAGAGTGATTAACAATGGCAAAGTAAGTAGGAGGGTATTTATTGAATTGTTGCATTTTCTCCTAGATTCAAACTATTTCATTTTGCTAGCACTGTGCTGCTATTTTCTATGGCTCTTTCCAGGGCTGTATAAGCTACTTGTTTAAAAAATCCTTTTATCGTTGAAGGGTCTCATTTATCTAGCAGGGATCAAATGACTCAACATGTTGTGTGGGACTGTTTCCCATGGTATTAAACTGGTCTCCAGGGACACATGCAAGCCTGCTCAGTTGCTAAGTCATGTCCAGTTCTTTGTGACACCGTGGACTGTCGCCATCTAGCCTCCCCTGTCCATGGGATTCTCCAGGCAAGAATACTAGAGTGGGTTGCCATTTCCTACTCCAGAGATCTTCCTGATCCAGGGATCGAACCTGTATCTCCTGCATTGGCAGGCGGATTCTTTACCACTGAGCCACCTGGAAAGCCCCTTGGGACTAATAATTGTCTCTAAATCGTACTGAGATTTTTATTTGATCCTAATAATCAGCTTCTGTAGGCATACTAAATGGTTTATAGAGGAAGGGCTAAAAATTGAATCCTTTCCTACAAAGACCTGAATAGACGCAGTGGGCTTCTTGAAATGCTGATGTTTAACAAAACCAAAAGAACTATATAATTTATCTAATAAGTGGTCAGTTTTCCTATTTGAAGTAAATAAGTTTGATGTTAGCTTATTAGGATCAAAGACAAAAATATCTCAAGAACCTTAAGTTACATGATGTACCCCAATACAATTAAATGGTAAAAGCAATTGCTAAATAATTAAAATAATGAAGATGATTGATTTGAATGAAGTCTGTTGACTATATTTACATTCTAGTTTAAATGGACTTAGGAGTTAAAACCTTAGAATCTATCTATGATGCTTTTGGTAAGTTTTCAAACAATCACTTGAGGGAGGATCTGTCTTTGACTTACATTTCCCCCTACTTTTTAAATCTTAAAGTTTGAGTGTGAGGGGAGTTTGTTATGACTTTGTCATAAACTTTGTTGTGAGTCTTTAAAACTCAGGTCATGTTCCTTTCTCAAGTCATAATATTGAAATGGAAGGTGTCAGTCTGTAGTTTCCAACTTGATGCATACTCTGTGCATGTTTCTAGTTATAGAAAGTGTTTTGAAAGCCTCAAACTGAATTAACTCTAGGTTGCTTTTATTTTAAAAATAAGTTTATAGGCCATATAGTACATCTGGAAAGGAGAACGTAGTAGAATCATGAGAGCACACCTTTTAAGAAGTTGTTACATATGAACTAGGTCCTAGTGTCGGTAGAGCTGGCTAAGGCTTTGTGTTTGCTGAATGCTGATATCTACTACAGCTACTAAATTAAATTCTGATGCAGGAGTCAGCCAGACAGGGGCACTGTTGCCTAAAAAGTTAAATGCAGAAAGGGCTACAGCCTTCTTTTACCATGAAGTGTTTCACCTTAAGGCTTTTTATTGAAGGCACACTTTAAACAAATAAACAATAAATTCTTTTCCAAAACTGATCTTGAGTTGCTCCAATTTGTAAGTCTATACAAAAATTTGATGACTAAGCTGTACATTAAGACTGAGTTAAAGCCAAAAAACAGTTATTCAGCCTGAACTCAATTTTGTGTATAGTTAAACAGTTTTCCAGTGTTCGTCAGATTCTTAAGTGTGTGGGTGTGGACCATCACCCAGGAAGGTTAAGTGCCATTTTTTGGATATTAGTTTTAAAGAGCTTTATATATTTTGTGATGTTTGTCTTCATGGCTTTCCTAGGTTGCTGATATCAAGAAAGTCAACAACTTCATCAGAGAACAAGACTTCTATGCTTTAAAATCTATTAAGATTCCAGTGAAAAACCATGGCATCCTAACAGAGACCCACAAAGAACTTAGACCCCTCCTGAACTCATCCTCAGAGACCAGAGTGACCTTCGAGGAACAGCCAGACCCAGACAGAGCAGCTGTCAATGCCAGCGCCTCATCTAGCTCACTGATGGATTTCTTTAAGGGCATTGATCAGAATATTGAACATGCAGTTCAGTCAGAAATCTTTTTGAGTGAAAGTTACTCCATAGAGACCTCCAGTCAGCCACTGCTTCCTGCTCCTCCAAAGATACCGACATATGGTGCAGACTGTGGAATTCAGTGGTGGAATGCTGTTTTTATCATGCTTCTAATTGGAGTTGTTTTACCAGTGTTTTATTTGGTTTATTTTAAAATACAAGCTACTAGTGAGACCCCTAGTATCTTGAATACAACTGCTATTCCTAATGGCTCCATGGCAGGGAGTGCAGTTCCAGGGCAAGCCCCCAGATTAGCAATTCCAATGCCAACCATCCCCTCTTCAGACAGCCAGTTCAGTCAGACCACCCATGGGGGGAACTAGCTCTTGTTTCTAAGGAATCAGGCCAACTTTAGCACTTGGGCTTCTGCTGATGTTGGCCATATCTTAGCATGCTGCATTTTTTTTTTTTTCTGTGACATATGGACAGATAATCAGAAGTTACCATCATGTTCTCAGTCACATTCATCATGGGGAGTGGACTCACCCAAGCTTGTGGGAGCCAAAACATCAGCATTCTCAGCCTCTTACATCCAGAGAAGAGCGACAGGAGAGACCTTTACACATGGCAAATGCTGCTCCTTGAAGGCCTTTAGTGGACTGGACTTGGTGTGTCTTCACAATAGCACTATAGGCCCTCAAGTTGGACATGCTTGGAGGGAGATGAATGGCCTTGGCAGATGGACCTGCATATGGGAGACCCTGGTGTCAGCTTTGTTTGTGTGTTGCTTTGTCCCCTGCCTACTGTGGAGGGATGGCTGGCTCTGAAAAATGATGTTTAGTATCTCCCAGCAAAGACGGTGTGCAATAATGAGATGCCACCCTGTTTCAGTGCGTGATACATTACAGTTGTAACAAGCCCTGCTTCACATTTACACCCAGGTAGCTTTTTTTATGTCATATCTAGAATTTTGAAAGCCCTAAATTGAAACTGCTGTAATATTGAGTAAATAGCAGTTCTGTTCCTCATAATTTTAGAGCTCCTTAATCTGACACACAGGCACATTTTAAGCTCTTCGTGGTGTAGCCAGCACTTGCTGGCCAGAACATTTGAAGGCCATAGCCCAGTTTCACCTGAGGACCTTTTCCATAGTGATTGCTAACTGGATTCCCCAAGTCAGCATCCTTGGAAGGAGCTCTTTCTGATCTGTGTTGAGTGGGGTAGGTATAGGGAGAAAGATGAGTGCCTTATCACCCAGGTCCCAACACATGACATTTCTAAAGCTGAGCAGTCACCAGCCCAGTATCTGCTGGCCCCAGTATGCTCCTGGCAAAGTGGTGCAGGGAAAATGGATGTACTTGCTCTGCTTCCTTGATCCCGTTCTTAGGACTTCTAGAGTTGTACAACAGGATTAGGACTCAGTCACCTTTCTTTGGGTGAATACAATGTAGCTTATTGATGTTTAAATACCAAACACTTAATGTAGAGCCTAGAGGTGACTCTTGCTGTGGAAAACCATAAAAAGAGATGCTTGAGGTTTGCCCATCTTCTTCTCTTACAAGGCAACAGTGGTGTTAAGTTTGGAAGCTCGTGGAGGGCCTGGTTGGCCTCTGAGGCCTTGCTGTTGTAGCAAGCGTGATTGGGGTGAGGGTAGGAGCCTGCCTTGGTCCTATGGAGGAGTGGAAATTGGCCAGGGTGGCTGAGCCTTGGAAAGGTCTGCCTCCAGGGAGAAAAACATGATGCTCAAATGCTGAGCTTTGGGCAGATTTAAGGCATTTGACACCTTTGGCCTAGAGTTCAGTTTAAAAGAGCTTATGTAAGAAAAGGGGAATGTTGTGGATGAGTACTTGAGATGGGTTTAGTTTCCCCTCTCAATCATGTGAAAAACTGTTTTGTCCTAGGTTCAATTAGCAGATTTAAATCATAAAACTAAATGTTTTCTTCAAAGTCAAACTGGTCTTAAAGTGAACTTGTGAATCATTGCTACAGGAAATGTTTTGATCATATAAATGCCTTTCTAGTCAAATGTTTGTGTGCTGTGCCCAAGGACCACAAGTTTCTCTAACATTTTGTCACCATTAATTTCAAAAGGCAGGATGCAGACTCATGAGAAAATGACTTTTGCCAGGCAAAGAACTGTATACTTTTTTCAAATGGAATAAAATAATTTCTTCTGTGAAGGAAAATTGATTCCTCCCTTTTAATTTGGGAATTGGTAATTCAGAATTAAAAGATGTGGGATGCTGGAGAAAATGGAGTTGTCTGTGTCCAAGAGGTGAGGCCTGCCCAAGGCTTACACCCACAGTTACCCCAATAGGTGAAGAACAAGTGTTAACAAACACAGTCTCACTGATTGGCTACATGACATGCTTTAAAATTGTTTTAGGTATACATAGGAGATGGGGAAACAGTGTCAGACTTTATTTTTTGGGGCTCCAAAATCACTGCAGATGGTGATTGCACCCATGAAATTAAAAGACGCTTATTCCTTGGAAGAAAAGTCACGACCAACCTAGATAGCGTATTAAAAAGCAGAGACATTACTTTGCCAACTAAGGTCCATCTAGTCAAGGCTATGGTTTTTCCAGTGGTCATGTATGGATGTGAGAGTTGGACTGTGAAGAAGGCTGAGTGCCGAAGAATTGATGGTTTTGAACTGTGGTGTTGGAGAAGACTCGAGAGTCCCTTGCACTGCAAGGAGATCAGCCCTGGGATTTCTTTGAAAGGAATGATGCTAAAGCTGTAACTCCAGTCCTTTGGCCACCTCATGCAAAGAGCTGACCCATTGGAAAAGACTCTGATGCTGAGAGGGGTTGGGGGCAGGAGAAGAAGGGGACGACCGAGGATGAGATGGCTGGATGGCATCACTGACTTGATGGACGTGAGTCTGAGTGAACTCCGGGAGTTGGTGATGGACAGGGAGGCCTGGCTTGCTGCGATTCATGGGGTCGCAAAGAGTCGGACACGACTGAGCGACTGAACTGAAGAGATACCGTGGAGCTCACTTTCTGCATGTTTTCTGCATTTGTAGTGTGTTTTGGGAGTTGTGTTGTAAAGAAATAAGTAGACTTGTTAGGTAGTCTCCGATCCTTTTGATTGAACTGTTGTGCTTAATATTGCAGAAGTCTAAGGAATCTGTCATCAGACAAAGGATACTCCCATCTGGGAAGGCAAGGATGCGAAGACGAAGCAGACACCTTAGGGTCACCCAGAGCAGGTCTACCCGGTCACAGCCATGACACAGCCCCTCCTCAGGAATTTAGTTCTTTACTTTGCCTCTGTGAATACCTAAATAAGGGAGAATAATATGGGCCCTAAGATGATGGCTCATAGAGGGGATTTTAACATTTTTTCCCAGTTTCATTGAGATATAATTGACATACAGCACTATATGAGCTTGAGATGTACAGCATAATGATTTGACAGATATGTTGTGAAATGATTACAAGTTTAGTTAACATCTATCATCTCGTGTAGATACAAAAAAAGAAAGGAAAAAAAAAACATGTTTTTTTCCTCTTGTGATGAGAACTCAGGATTTATTTCCTTAACAACTTTGGTATATACCATATAACAGGTGTCAGCTATAGTCATCAAGTTGTACCTTATTACTTTTGTAATACTTCTCATAACTGGAAGTTTATACATTTTGACCACGTCTTCCAATTTCCTCCCTGACCTCACTCTCTGCCTTGGTAGCTACAAACCTGATCTCTTTCTATGAGTTTCGGTTTTTTTCTTTGCAGGGTTTTGTTTTGTTTTGTTTTGTTTTAGATTTCATGTATAAGTGAGATCATACAGTATTTGTCTTTCTCTGACTTATTTCACTTAATGTAATGCTGTTAAGATCCATCTGTGTTGTTCCAAATGGCAGGATTTCCATCTTTAATAGCTGAAAAACATTCCAGTGTACGTTTATGTATCACAATTTCTTTATCCATTCATCCCTCAGTAGACACTTAGGTTGTTTCCATGTCTTGGCTATTGTAAATGAATGCTGCTCTGAACATGGAGGTGCAGATACCTCTTTGACAGTGTTTTTATTTTCTTCAGATATATTCCCAGAAGTGGAATTGCTGGATCATGTTGTAGTTCCATTTTTTAATTTTTGAGGAACGTCTATATTGTTTTCCATAGTGGCTGTACCAATCTATAACCTCACCAATAGTACACAGGGGTTCCCTTTTCTCCACAACCTTGTCAGCATTTATTATCTCTTGTCTTTTTGATGATAGACATTCTAACTGGTGTGAGGTGGTATCATTGTGGCTTTGATTTGTACTACCCTGATGGTTAGTGATGGAGATAGGTTTTCATGTATGTGTTGACTTTTCATATCTCTCTTCATTGGAGAAATGTCCATTCAGGTTCTTTGCCCATTATAAATTAGATTTTTTTTTTTTTTTGCTGTTGAGTTACAAGTTCTTTATACATTTTAGATATTAACCCCTTATCAGATACATGGTTTGCAAATATTTTTCTCCCATTCCATAGGTTATCTTTTCATTTTGTTAATGGTTTCTTTTGCTGTGCAGAAGCTTTTTACTTTGATGTAGTCCCATTTATTTTTTTATTTTGTTGTTTGTGCTTTAAGTGTCATATCCAAAAAAAAATTGCAAACACTGATGTCATGGAGCTTACCGCCTGTTATTTTCTAGTAGTTTTACGGTTTCTAGTCTTTGAGTCAAGTCTTTAATTGATTTCAAGTTAATTTTTGTGAGTGGTGTAAGACAGGCATCTACTTTCATTCTTTGGATGTGAATATCCAATTTCCTCAGCCCTGTTGTCAAAAAGACTGTTTTTTCTCCGTTGATTATTCTTGGCTCCCTGGTGAAATATTGCTTGACTCTATATGAACGGGTTTATTTCTGGGCCCTTGATTCTGTTCCATTGGTGTGTAGTTTTAATGTCATTACCATGCTGTTTTGATAACTAAGCTACATAGCTTGTAATCAGAAAATGAGACGCTGCCTACTCTGTACTTGTTTCTCTCTCAGGATTGCTTTGGTTCTTCAGAGTCTTTTGTGGCTCTGCATAATTTTTAGTGCTGTATAGTTTTTCTCTAATTCTGTGAAAAGTGCCATTAAAATTGTGATATAGACTGCGTTGAATCTATAGATAGCTTTCAGTTCAGATCAGTTGCTCAGTCGTGTCCGACTCTTTGCAACCCCATGAATCGCAGCACGCTGGGCCTCCCTGTCCATCACTATCTCCTGGAGTTCACTCAAACTCACATCCATCGAGTCGGTGATGCCATCCAGTCATCTCATCCTCTGTCGTCCCCTTCTCCTGCCCCAAAACCCTCCCAGCATCAGAGTCTTTTCCAGTGAGTCAACTCTTTGCATGAGGTGGCCAAACGTGTAGGGAACTAGGTTTAAGGAAGGTTGAGAAGTGCTTGCAAACGAGACTCTCAACCAGGGCTGAACATTCTTGCAAACGAGATGTTCAGCTAAGAATCCTGTTTGTTCCCGTGGGTAAAGAACATTTCTTGCACACAAGGATGTTTCTCTGATTCCTCAAAAGGAACAGACCCTGGGACAAAACGGATTCTAAGTTGATAAGGAAGTTCCCCAAAACACAGTCTTAGCTGCAGTAAATAAGTCAAGGTAAAGGTTATCTCGCCCTGCGCCTGTGCACTGTATAGTCTCTGAATCATAGTGCTTGGCAGCTTGCCCTGTAGCTTGTTGTGCTAGGGATATAAAATAAAGTAGTTATAAGAAGCAAGTGTTAAAATATAAAGATTTAAACCACTCTGCAGTGTTGGTGTTTCATTCCGTCACCAGCAAAAGGACTGGAGTTTCAGCTTTAGCATCATTCCTTCCAAAGAACACCCAGGGCTGATCTCCTTTAGAATGGATGGGTTGGATCTCCTTGCAGTCCAAGGGACTCTCAGGAGTCTTCTCCAACACCACAGTTCAAAAGCATCAATTCTTCAGCACTCAGCATTCTTCACAGTCCAACTCTCATATCCATACATGACCACTGGAAAAACCATAGCCTTGACTAGACAGACCTTTGTTGGCAAAGTAATGTCTCTGCTTTTGAATATGCTATCTAGGTTGGTCATAACTTTCCTTCCAAGGAGTAAGCGTCTTTTAATTCCATGGCTGCAGTCACCATCTGCAGTGATTTGGGAGCCCCCCAATATAAAGTCTGACACTGTCCACTGTTGCCCCATCTATTTCTGATGAAGTGATGGGACCAGGTGCCATGATCTTCATTTTCTGAATGTTGAGCTTTAAGCCAACTTTTTCACTCTCCTCTTTCACTTTCATCAAGAGGCTTTTTAGTTCCTCTTCACTTTCTGCCGTAAGGGTGGTGTCATCTGCATATCTGAGGTTATTGATATTTTCCTGGCAATCTTGATTGCAGCTTGTGCTTCTTCCAGCCCAGTGTTTCTCGTGATGTACTCTACATATAAATTAAATAAGCAGGGTGACAATATACAGCCTTGATGTACTCCTTTTGCTATTTGGAACCAGTCTGTTGTTCCATGTCCAGTTCTAACTGTTGCTTCCTGACCAGCATATAGGTTTCTCAACAGGCAGGTCAGGTGGTCTGGTATTCCCATCTCTTTCAGAATTTTCCACAGTTTATTGTGATCCACACAGTCAAAGGCTTTGTCATAGTCAGTAAAGCAGAAGTAGATGTTTTCCTGGAATTCTCTTGCTTTTTCTATGATCCAGCGGATGTTGGCAATTTGATCTCTGGTTCCTAAAACCAGCTTGAACATCTGAAGTTCACGATTCACGTATTGCTGAAGCCTGGCTTGGAGAATTTTGAGCATTACTTTACTAGTGTGTGAGATGGGTGCAATTGTGAGGTAGTTTGAGCATTCTTTGGCATTGCCTTTCTTTGGGGTTGGAATGAAAACTGAGCTTTTCCAGTCCTGTGGCCACTGCTGAGTTTTCCAAATTCGCTGGCATGTTGAGTGCAGCACTTTCACAGCATCCTCTTTCAGGATTTGAAATAGCTCTACTGGAATTCCATCACCTCCACTAGCTTTGTTTGTAGTGATGCTTTCTAAGGCCCACTTGACTTCACATTCCAGGATGTCTGGCTCTAGATGAGTGATCACACCATCGTGATTATCTGGGTTGTGAAGATATTTTTTGTATAGTTCTTCTGTGTATTCTTGCCTCCTTTTCTTAATATCTTCTGCTTCTGTTAGGTCATACCATTTCTGTCCTTTATCGAGCCCATCTTTGCATGAAATGTTCCCTTGGTATCTCTAATTTTCTTGAAGAGATCTCTGGTCTTTCCCATTCTGTTCTTTTCCTCTATTTCTTTGCATTGATCATTGAGGAAGGCTTTCTTATCTCTTCTTGCTATTCTTTGGAACTCTGCATTCAGATGCTTATATCTTTCCTTTTCTCATTTGCTTTTCGCTTCTCTTTTTTTCACAGCTATTTGTAAGGCCTCCTCAGACAGCCGTTTTGCTTTTTTGCATTTCTTTTCCATGGGGATGGTCTTGATCCCTGTCTCCTGTACAATGTCAGGAACCTCTTTCCATAGTTCATCAGGCACTCTGTCTATCAGATCTAGGCCGTTAAATTTATTTCACTTCCACTGTATAATCATAAGGGATTTGATTTAGGTCATACCTGAATGGTCTAGCAGTTTTCCCTACTTTCTTTAAGTTCAGTCTGAATTTGGTAATAAGGAGTTCATGATCTGAGCCACAGGCAGCGCCTGGTCTTGTTTTTGTTGACTGTATAGAGCTTCTCCATCTTTGGCTGCAAAGAATATAATCAATCTGATTTCGGTGTTGACCGTCTGATGATGTCCATGTGTAGAGTCTTCTCTTGTGTTGTTGGAAGAGGGTGTTTGCTATGACCAGTGCATTTTCTTGGCGAAATTCTATTAGCCTTTTCCCTGCTTCATCCTGCATTCCAAGGCCAAATTTGCCTGTTACTCCAGGTGTTTCTTGACTTCCTACTTTTGCATTCCAGTCCCCTATAATGAAAAGGACATCTTTTGTGGGTGTTAGTTCTAAAAGGTTTTGTAAGTCTTCATAGAACCATTCAACTTCAGCTTCTTCAGCAGTACTGGTTGGGGCATAGACTTGGATTACTGTGATATTGAATGCTTTGCCTTGGAAACAAACAGAGATCATTCTGTTGTTTTTGAGATTGCATCCAAGTACTGCATTTCGGACTCTTTTGTTGACCATGATAGCTACTCCATTTCTTCTGAGGGATTCCTGTCCACAGTAGTAGATATAATGGTCATCTGAGTTAAATTCACCCTTTCCAGTCCATTTTAGTTCACTGATTCCTAGGATGTCGATGTTCACTCTTGCCATCTCTTGTTTGACCACTTCCAATTTGCCTTGATTCATGGACCTGACATTCCAGGTTCCTATGCAGTATTGCTCTTTACAGCACCAGACATTGCTTCTATCACCAGTTACATCCAATACAGGGTATTGTTTTTGCTTTGGCTCTATCCCTTTATTCTTTCTGGAGTTATTTCTCCATTGCTCTCCAGTAGCATATTGGGCAGCTACCGACCTGGAGAGTTCCTCTTTCAGTATCCTATCATTTTGCCTTTTCATAATGTTCATGGGGTTCTCAAGGCAAGTGGTTTGAGAAGTGGTTTGCCAATCCTTTCTCCAGTGCACCACATTCTGTCAGACTTCTCCACCATGACCCACCTGTCTTGGGTGGCCCTACATGGCATGGCTTAGTTTCATTGAGTTAGACAAGGCTGTGGTCCTAGTGTGATTAGATTGACTAGTTTTCTGTGATTATGGTTTCAGTGTGTCTGCCCTCTGATGCCCTCTTGCAACACCTACCCTCTTACTTGGGTCTCTTACCTTGGACGTGGGGTATCTCTTCACAGCTGCTCCAGCAAAGTGCAGCCATTGCTCCTTACCTTGGACGAGGGGTATCTCCTCACCTCTGCCCCTCCTGACCTTGAACATGCAGTAGCTCCTCTAGGCCCTCCTGCGCCCGCACAGCCACCACTTTAAATAGATAGCTTTTAATAATAGAAAATCTTCAATCCATGAGTACAGGATAATTTTCCCTTTATTTATATCTCCTTCGTTTTCTTTCATCTGTAGCTTGTAGTTTTCATTGTAGAGATATTTCATTTCTTTTCTTAAATTTATTCATAAGTATTTCATCATTTTTGATGCTTTTAAGTGGCATCATTTTATTTCTTTTTCAGATAACTTATTGTTAGCATATAGAAACACTATTGTTTCTTTTGTATCCTGGAACTTCACTTTGTTAATTAAATCTAACTTTTTTTTGGTAAAGGCTTTAGAATTTTGAATATGTAATATCATGTCAACTGCAAATGGTGACATTTCTATTTCTTCTTTTCTAGTTCTGGTACTTTTTTTTTTTTTTTTCTTGATTCCACTTCTGATTGCTCTGTGTAGGACTTCCAGAACTATATTGAATAGAAGTTTTGAGAGTGGACCCCCTTGTCTTGTTCCTGATCTTATGGGAAAAACTTTCAGCCTTTCATCATTGATCATGATATTAGCTGTGGACTTGTCATATTTATGGCCTTTGTTATGTTGAGATATGTTGTTTCTATACCTAATTTGTTAAGAGTTATTTTTTTAAAATCAGGAACAGATGTTTTATTTTGTTAGATTCTTTTTCAGCATCTGTTGAGATGATCATATGATTTTTATCCATTCTGTTAATGAGGTGTATCACACTGATTTATTTGCAAATGTTGGAACATCTCTGCATCTGTGGAATAAATCACACTTAGTCATAGGAAATGATCCTTTTAATGTACTATTGAATTTAGAATGCTGATATTTTATTGAGAATTTTTCCATCAGGAATACTGACCTATAATTTTTTTTTCTTATAGTGTCTTTTTTAGAATAGATAATGCTGGCCATGTAAAATAAATTTGGGAGTTTTCCTGCTTTGATTTTTGAGAATAGTTTGAGTAGGATTGGCATTAATTCTCCTTTAACTGTTTGGTAAAATTCACCAGTGATGCTGTCTGGCTGTGGGCTTTTCTCTGTTGGAAGATTTTTTATTACTAATTCAGTCTCCTCACTTGTAGTTGGTCTGCAGATTTTCTATTTCTTTCTGATTCAGCCTTTATAGGTTGTCTGTTTCTGAGAATTTTTCCATTTCTTCTAGATTGTCCAGTTTGTTTGCATATAGTTGTTCGTAGTAGCTCCATGGAGTCTTTATATATCTTTGAATCAGTTGTAATGTCTTTTTTCATTTGTAATTTTTTTGATTTGGGTCCTTTCTTTTTTCCTTGGCTAGTCTAGCCAAAAAATTGTCTAATTTTGTTTATCTTTTCGAAGAACCAGTTTTTAGTTTCTTATCTTTTTAGTCTCTATTTCATTTTTTCTCCTCTAATCTTTCTTTCCTTTCTTCAACTAACTTTGAACTTAATCTATTCTTCTTTCTGTAGTTCTTTGAGGTGTAAAGTTAGGTGGTTTATTTGAAATCTTTCTTATTTCTTAATGTAGGTGTCTATTGATGTGTGTTTTCCTCTTAGATCTGCTTTCTCTACATCCCATACATTTTGATATGTTGTATTTTCATTTTGGTTTGTATCAAGAAACTTTTCTGTCTCTCTTTAAAAAGATCATATACCATGATCAAGTCAGATTTGTCCCAGGAATGCAATAATTCTTCTGTATATGCAAATCAATCAATGTGATACACCATGTTAAATTTAAAGCTAACCATACGATAATCTCAATAGATGCAGAAAAAGCTTTTGACACAATTCAAACCCATTTATGATAAAAAAAAAAAAAAACTCAAAAAATGGGCACAGAAGGAACCTACCTTAACATAATAAAGGTCATATACAACAAACATAGCAAACCTTATTCTAAACAGTGAAAAACTGAAAGCATTCTCTCTGAAATGAGAAACAAGACAAGGGTGCCCAGTCTCACCATTATTACTCAACATAATTTTGGAAATCCTGACTACAGCAATCAGAGAAGAAAAAGAATAAATGGAATCCAGATTGGAAAGAAAGAAGTAAAACTCTCACTATTTGCAGATGACAGATTCAAATAGATGACTGTTTACAGATACTGTAAATAGAAAACCCTAAAGATACTATCAGAAAATTACTAGAGCTAATCAGCAAATTTAGTAGCATTGCAGGATGCAAAATCAGTACACAGAAATCACTTGCATTCCTATACACTAAAAATGAAAAATCAGAGAAATTAAGGAATCAATCCTACTTACTATTGCAACAAAAAGAATTGAATATCTAGGAATAAACTTACCTAAGGAGACATGTAAAGATGCTCTAAAGAACAATATCGCGTAAGAACCTGGAACGTTAGGTCCATCAATCAAGGTAAATTGGAAGTGGTCAAACAGTAGATGGCAAGAGTGAAAATGGACATTTTAGGACTCAGTGAATTAAAATGGACTGGAATGGGCGAATTAACTCAGATGACCATTATATCTACAACTGTGGGCAAGAATCCCTTAGAAGAAATGGGGTAGCCCTCATAGTCAAAAAAAGAGTCTGAAATACAGTTCTTGCTTGCAATCTCAAAAATGACAGGATGATCTCTGTTCATTTCCAAGGTAAACCATTCAATATCATAGTAATCCAAGTCTGTGCCCAAGCAGTAATGCTGAAGAGCAAGTTGAATGGTTTTATGAAGACATGCAAAACATTCTAGGACTAACACCCTAAAAAAATGTCCTTTCCATCACAGGGGACTGGAATGCAAAAGTAGGAAGTCAAGAAACACCTGGAGTAACAGGCAAATTTGGCCTTGAAATACAAAATGAAACAGGGCAAAGGCCAACAGAGTTTTGCCAAGAGAACACACTGGTCATAGTAGACACCCTCTTCCAACAACACAAGAGAAGTCTACACATGGACATCACCAGATGGTCGATACTGAAACCAGATTGATTATATTCTTTGCAGCCAAAGATGGAGAAGCTCTGTACAGTCAGCAAAAACAAGACCAGGAGCTGACTGTGTCTCAGATCATGAACTCCTTATTGCCAAATTCAGACTTAAGTTGAAGAAGTAGGGAAAACCACTAAACCATTCAGGTATGACCTATAGCTAATCCCTTATGGTTATACAGCAGAAGTGACAAATAGATAAGGGATTAGATCTGATAGAGCACCTGATGAACTATGGAATGAGATTCCTGACATTGTACAGGAGGCAGGGATCAAGACCACCCTCAAGAAGAAGAACTGCAAAAAGGCAAAATGGTTATCTGAGGAGGCCTTACAAATAGCTGAAAAAAGAAGAGAAGTGAAAGGCACAGGAGAAAAGGAAAGATATACCCATTTGAATGCAGAGTTCCAAAGAATAGCAAGGAGAGATCAGAAAGCCTTCCTCGGTGATCAATGCAAGGAAATACAGGAAAACAATAGAATGGGAAAGACTAGAGATCTTTTCAAGAAAATTAGAGATACCAAGGGAATATTTCATGCAAAGATGGGCACAATAAAGGACAGAAATGGTATGGACCTAACAGAAGCAGAAGATACTAAGAAGAGGTGGTAAGAATACACAGAAGAACTATACAAAAAAGATCTTCATGACCCAGATAACCACGATGGTGTGATCACTCACCTAGAGCCAGACACCCTTGAGTCTGAAGTCAAGTGGACCTTAGGAAACACCACCACAAACAAAGCTAGTGGAGGTGATGGAATTCCAGTTGAGCTATTTCAAACCCTAAAAGGTGATGCTGTTAAAGTGGTGCACTCAATATGCCAGCAAATTTGGAAAACTCAGCAGTGGCCACAGGACTGGAAAAGGTCAGTTTTCATTCCAATCCCAAAGAATGTTCAAACTATCACACAGTTGCACTCATCTCACATGCTAGCAAAGTAATGCTCAAAATTCTTCAAGTCAGTCTTCAACAGTATGTGAACCATGAACTTCCAGATGTTCAAGCTGGATTTAGAATAGGCAGAGAAACCAGAAATAAGATTTCCAACACACATTGGGTCACTGAAAAAGCAAGAGCATTCCAGAAAAACATCTGCTTTATTGACTATGCCAAAGCCTTTGACTGTGTAGATCACAACAAATGTGGAAAATTCTGAAAGAGATGGGAATACCAGACTACCTGACCTGCCTCTTGAGAAACCTATATGCAAGTCAGGAAGCAACAGTTAGAACCGGACATAGAACAACAGACTGGTTCCAAATCGGGAAAGGAGTACGTCAAGGCTGTATATTGTCACCCTGCTTATTTAACTTATGCAAAATGCTGGGCTGAATGAAGCAAAGCTGGAATCAAGATTGCTGGGAGAAATATCAGTAACCTCAGATACACAGATGACACCACCCATATGGCAGAAAGTGATGAAGAACTAAAGAGTCTCGATAGTGAAAGAGGAGAGTGAAAAAGTTGGCTTAAAACTCAACATTCAGAAAACTAAGATGGCATCTGGTCGCATCACTTCATGGTAAATATATGGGGAAACAATGTAAATAGTGTCAGACTTTATTTTGGGGGTCTCCAAAATCACTGCAGACCAGATGGTGACTGCAGCCATGAAATTAAAAGATGCCTGCTCTTTGGAAGAAAAGCTATGACCAACCAAGACAACATGTTAAAAAACAGAGACATTACTTTGCTGACCAAGGCCCATCTAGTTAAAGCTATAGTTTTTCCAGTAGTCATGTATGAATGTGAGAGTCAGACTATAAAGAAAGCTGAGCACCAAAGAATTGATGCTTTTGAACTGTGGTGTTGGAGAAGACTCTTGAGAGTCCCCTGGACTTCAAGGAGATCAAACCACTCAATCCTAAAGGAAATCAGTCCTGAATAGTCATCAGAAAGACTGATGCTGAAACTGAAACTCCAATAGTTTGGCCACCGGATTTGAAGAACTGACTCATTGGAAAAGACCCTGATCCTGGGAAAGACTGAAAGCTGGAGGAGAAGCAGATGGCTGAGGATGAGATGGTTGGGTGGCATCACTGACTCGATGGACATGAGTTTAGCTTGGGAGCTGGTGATGGACAGGGAGGCCTGGCGTGCTGCAGTCCATGGGGTCACTAATGAACTGAAGGAGACAAAAAGAGTTGTACAAGACACTGATGAAAGAAATCAAAGTTGACATAAATAGATATTACATGACCCTGGGTTGTAAGAATCAATATTGTGAAAATGAGTATACTACCACATGCAATCTATAGATTTAATGCAGCCCCTATCACTTTTCACTTTCATGCATTGGAGAAGGAAATGGCAACCCACTCCAGTGTTCTTGCCTGGAGAATACCAGGGACGGGGGGAGCCTAGTAGGCTGCCGTCTATGGGGTCACACAGAGTCGGACACACTGAAGCAACTTAGCAGCAGCAGCAGCAGCAGCATCACATTACCAATGGCATTTTTACGAGAACTAGAACAAAAAATTTCACAATTCGTATGGAAACACACAAAACCCAAAATAGCCAAAGGAATCTTGAGAAAGAAGAATGGAGCTAGAGGAATCGACTTACCTGATTTCAGACTGTATTACAAAGACTGGCACAAAAGCAGAAATATAGATGAATGGAACAAGATAGAAAGCCCAGTGATAACCCCATCTATGGGCAGCTTTTCTTTGACAAAGAAGGCAAGAATATATAATGGAGAAAAGATAGTCTCTTCAATAAATGTTGCTGGGAGAACTATGTATAAAAGAATGATATTAGAACACTTCCTAACACCATACACAAAGATAAAATGGATTAAAGACCTAAGTATAAGGTCATAAATCATAGAATTCTTAGAAGAAAACATAGGCAGAACACTGTATGACATAATCCTAGAAAGATCCTCTATGACCCAGCTCCTAGAATAATGGAAATAAAAACAAAAATAAACAAGTGGGATCTAGTTAAACTTATCCTTTGCAAAGCAAAGGAAACTGTAAACAAGGTGAAAAGACATCACTCAAAATGGGAGAAAATAATAGCAAATGAAACAACTGACAAAAGTTTAATTTCCAAAATTTACAAAGAACTCATACAAGCCAATACCAGAAAAACAACCCAATCAAAAAATGTGGAAAAGACCTAAAAAGACATTTCTGCAAAGAAGACATATAGATGCCTAATAAAAACATAAAAAGATGCTCAGCATCTCTCATTATTAGAGAAATGGAAATAAAAACTACAATGAGATACCACCTCACACTGGTCAGAATGACCATAATTAAAAGACTCACAAACAACAAGTGCTGGAGAGAGTGTGGAGAAAAAGAAATCTTTCACTTCTTGTGGGAATGTGAATTGAAACAGCCACTATGGAAGACAGTATGGAGATTCCTTTAAAAACTAAGAATAAAACTACCATATGACCCAGCATTACCACTTCTAGGGATATACCCTGAGGAAACCAAAACTGAAAAAGTTACAAGTACCCCAAGGTTCATTGCAGCACTATTTATAATACCTAGGACATGGAAGCAACCTAGATATCCACTGACAGATTAATGGATAAAGAACCTGTGGTACATATATACAATGGAATATTATTCAGCCATAAAAAGGAACACATTTAACTCAGTGCTAATGAGGTGGATGAACCTAGAGCCTATTATACAGAGTGAAGTAAGTTAGAAAGAAACAAATATATATTAACACCAACACACAAACATACACATATACGTGGAATCTAGAAAGATGGTATAGATGAACCCATTTGCAGAGCAGCAATGGAGATGCAGACATAGGGAACAGACTTATGGACATGGGTGGGAAGGGAAGAAGGAGAGGGTGAGATGAATGGAGAGAGTAGCATGAAAGCATATACACCACCTTATGTAAAATAGCCAATGGGAGTTTACAGTATGACTAAGAGTTGGACTGTGAAGAAAGCTGAGCACCAAAGAATTGATGCTTTTGAACTGTGGTATTGGAGAAGATTCTTAAGGGTCCCTTGGACTGCAAGGAGATCCAACCAGTCCATTCTAAAGGAGATCAGTCCTGAGTGTTCATTGGAAGGACTGATGCTGAAGCTGAAACTCCAATATTTTGGCCACCTCATGCAAAGAGTTGACTCATTGGAAAAGACCCCGATGCTGGGAGGGATTGGGGGCAGGAGGATAAGGGGACAACAGAGGATGAGATGGCTGGATGGCATCACTGACTCGATGGACATGAGTTTGAGTGAACTCTGGGAGTTGGTGATGGACAGGGAGGCCAGGCCTGCTGTGATTCATGGGGTCGGAAAGAGTCGATACAACTGAGCAACTGGGCTGAAGGGAACTCAATGAAGGGTTCTGCAGCAACCTAGAGGGGTGGGAAATGGTGGGAGGTGGGAGGGAGTTTCAAGAAGGAGGAAACGTTTATTCAGTTCTGTTCAGTCGCTCAGTCATGTCCGACTCTTGCCGACCTGATGAATTGCAGCATGCCAGCCCTCATTGTCCATCACAAACTCCCAGAGTTCACTCAGACTTATGTCCATCGAGTCGGTGATGCCATCCAGCCATCTCAACCTCTGTCATCCCCTTCTCTTCCTGCCCCCAATCCCTCCCAGCATGAGTCTTTTCCAGTGAGTCAACTCTTCGCATGAGGTGGCCAAAGGACTGGAGTTTCAGCTTTAGCATCATTCCTCAAAGAACACCCAGGGCTGATCTCCTTCAGAATGGACTGGTTGGATCTCCTTGCAGTCCAAGGGACTCTCAAGAGTCTTCTCCAACACCACAGTTCAAAAGCATCAATTCTTTGGCGCTCAACTTTCTTCACAGTCCAACTCTCACATCCATACATGACTGCAGGAAAAACCACAGTCTTGACTAGACCGACCTTTGTTGGCAAAGTAATGTCTCTGCTTTTGAATATGCTATCTAGGTTGGTCATAGCTTTCCTTCCAAGGAGTAAGCGTCTTTAATTCCATGGCTGCAATCACCATCTGCAGTGATTTTGGAGCCCAAAAAAATAAAGTCTGACACTGTTTCTACTGTTTCCCCATCTATTTCCCATGAAGTAATGGGACCAGATG
This sequence comes from Budorcas taxicolor, assembly GCF_023091745.1. Lineage (NCBI taxonomy): Eukaryota > Metazoa > Chordata > Mammalia > Artiodactyla > Bovidae > Budorcas > Budorcas taxicolor. The sequence goes on along the minus strand of NC_068930.1, from coordinate 9,183,943 downwards.
CCGTGATCTTCGTTTTCTGAATGTTGAGCTTAAAGCCAATTTTTCACTCTCCTCTTTCACTTTCATCAAGAGGCTTTTGAGTTCCTCTTCACTTTCTGCCATAAGGGTGATATCATCTGCATATCTGAGGTTATTGATATTTCTCCTGGCAATCTTGATTCCAGCTTGTGCAATTCCAGCCCAGCATTTCTCATGACGTATTCTGCATATAAGTTAAATAAGCAGGAAGATAATATACAGCCTTGTCGTACTCCTTTTCCTATTTGGAACCAGTCTGTTGTTCCATGTCCAGTTCTAACTGCTGCTTGCTGACCTGCATACAGGTTTCTAAAAAGGCAGGTCAGGTGGTCTAGGATTCCCATCTCTTGAAGAATTTTCCACAGTTTACTGTGATCCACAGAGTCAAAGGCTTTGGCATAGTCAATAAAGCAGAAATAGATGTTTTTCTGGAACTCTCTTGCTTTGTCCATGATCCAGCAGATGTTGGCAATTTGATCTCTGGTTCCTCTGCCTTTTCTAAACCAGCTTGAACATCTGGAAGTTCATGGTTCACGTATTGCTGAAGCCTGGCTTGGAGAATTTTGAGCACTACTTTACTAGCATATGAAATGAGTGCAGTTGTGCAGTAGTTTGAGCATTCCTTGGCATTGCCTTTCTTTGGGATTGGAATGAAAACTGACCTTTTCCAGTCCTGTGGCCACTGCTGAGTTTTCCAAATTTGCTGGCACTTTCACAGCATCATCTTTCAGGATTTGAAATAGCTTTACTGGAATTCCATCACCTCCACTAGCTTTGTTTGTAGTGATGCTTTCTAAGGCCCACTTGACTTCACATTCCAGGATGTCTGGCTCTAGGCGAGTGATCACACCATTATGATTTCTGGGTCATGAAGATCTTTTTTGTATCGTTCTTCTGTGTATTCTTGCCACCTCTTCTTAATATCTTCTGCTTCTGTTAGGTCCATACCATTTCTGTCCTTTATCAAGCCCATCTTTGCATGAAATATTCCCTTGGCATCTCTAATTTTCTTGAAGAGATCTCTAGTCTTTCCCATTCTGTTCTTTTCCTCTATTTCTTTGCATTGATCATTGAGGAAGGCTTTCTTATCTCTTCTTGCTATTCTTTAGAACTCTGCATTCAGATGCTTATATCTTTCCTTTTCTCATTTGCTTTTTGCTTCTCTTCTTTTCACAGCTATTTGTAAGGCGTCCTCAGATAACCATTTTGCTTTTTTGCATGTCTTTTCCATGGGGATGATCTTGATCCCTTTCTCCTGTACAATGTCACGAACCTCGTTCCATAGTTCATCAGGCACTCTATCTATCAGATCTAGGCCCTTAAATCTATTCCTCACTTCCACTGTATAATCATAAGGGATTTGATTTAGGTCATACCTGAATGGTCTAGCAGTTTTCCCTACTTTCTTCAAGTTCAGTCTGAATTTGGTAATAAGGAGTTCATGATCTGAGCCACAGTCAGCTCCTGGACTTGTTTTTATTGACTGTATAGAGCTTCTCCATCTTTGGCTGCAAAGACTATAATCAATCTGATTTTGGTGTTGACCATCTGGTGATGTCCATGTGTAGAGTCTTCTCTTGTGTTGTTGGAAGAGGGTGTTTACTATGACCAGTGCATTTTCTTGGCGAAATTCTATTAGCCTTTTCCCTGCTTCATTCTGCATTCCAAGGCCAAATTTGCCTGTTACTCCAGGTGTTTCTTGACTTCCTACTTTGGCATTCCAGTCCCCTGTAATGAAAAGGACAACTTCTGTGGATGTTAGTTCTAAAAGGTCTTGTAAATCTTCATAGAATTATTCAATTCAGCTTCTTCAGTGTTACTGGTTGGGGCATAGACTTAGATTACTGTGATATTGAATGCTTTGCATTGGAAATGAACAGAGATCATTCTGTTGTTTTTGAGATTGCATCCAAGTACTGCATTTCAGATTCTTTTTTGACCATGATGGCTACTCCATTTCTTCTGAGGGATTCCTGCCCGCAGTAGTAGATATAATGGTCATCTGAGTTAAATTCGCCCATTCCAGTCCATTTTATTTTGCTGATTCCTAGAATGTTGACGTTCACTCTTGCCATCTCCTGTTTGACCACTTCCAATTTGCCTTGATTCATGGACCTGACATTCCAAGTTCCTATGCAATATTGCTCTTTACAGCATCGGACCTTGCTTCTATCACCAGTCACATCCACAGCTGGGTATTGTTTTTGCTTTGGCTCCTTCTCTTCATATTTTCTGGAGTTATTTCTCCACTGATCTCCAGTAGTTTATTGGGCACCTACTGACCTGGGGAGTTCCTCTTTCAGTATCCTATCATTTTGCGTTTTCCTAGTGTTCATGGGGTTCTCAAGGCAAGAATACTGAAGTGGTTTGCCATTCCCTTCTCCAGTGGACCACATTGTCAGACCTCTCCACCATGACCCGCCTGTCTTGGGTGGCTTCACGGGCATGACTTAGTTTCATTGAGTTAGACAAGGCACTTTACAAATAGGCAATCAATGGAAACTCAAATAGTTGCAACACCCTGAAAAACTCAAACCTCAAAGGCTTCTGTGGTGTGTGGTTGCACAGGCAGGGATAGTGGACTCTCAGGCAGGCCCTGCAGGTAGGAGTATCCATTGGACATTTGTTAAAATGAAGGTGTTAGTTGCTCAGTTGTGCCTGACTCTTTGTGACCCATGGACTGTAGCCCGCCAGACTCCTCTGTCCAAGGAATTCTCCAGGCAAGAATACTGGAGTGGGTTGCCATTCCCTTCTCCAGCAGGTCTTCCTGACCCAAGGATGGAACATAAGGCATTTGTAGCAATATTTTTTAATATGTTCATATTCCTCGATTCTGCCTCCTATAATTTACCAAAGAAATAATTATGACATGTAAAAAGATTTGGTGTACAACTGTTCTTAGTGGTGAGAAATGGGATGGGGGCCCAAAAAAGTCCAATAGAAGAGGATTAGGTTGAATTCATTTAGCTCATTTATGAAATGGAATAAAGTATGTACAAGCATTTAAAATACTCTCATAGAACCATAGTTAAAGACATGGAAGTGTGGTTATGAATAAAATTCTCTATAAAACAAAGTAAGGGACAAATTCGCACAGTATCACCCTACATCCATCTGAGGTTGTAAAGCAGAATGTTCCTGTAGTTCTTCCTAGGTGACTTTGTCTTATTTTCGTGCATTTGCATGTTTAAACTTGCCTCTGCTCCACACATTTGCTCCTGTAATGAGGAGGTGGTGGACCTGCTGAATAGTGGTTGAAGCCACAGGAGCTCAAATCAATTGCCTAACTTTGAATCTATAGCCATCCCTTCGGATTTGTTGGAAAATTCTGTGACCTCCACAAGCCTCAGCTTTCTTATGTATACAATGAGATCTGAAAAAGAATATATGCATATACATATGTATATATATACACACACATATATATATATATATAATGAAATTACTTTACTGTACACCTCAAGCTAACACAACATTGTAAATCAATAATGTTCCAAAATAAAATAAATAGGATCTAAGACAGACCTTGCTGTTCTCCAGGTGCCTGGCATACAATAAGCATTCCATAAATGTGGTTTTCATTGTTACCAAGGGGGAAACCATAAAGGCATAAAAGTAGTTTTTCATTAAAAAATGCATTCCCACCCACTCTAACTTAGGTAGCTGGAAGTGGTTTGTGAGGCTCAGATCTGCTTTGATCTGGGGATAGGTGTTTTTAGGTGAGTTTAAGTCTGTTTGTCAACAGCTTTATTTGCATCAGATTTGATTGTCCCTGGGGGCCAAGGTGTGGGGCAAGTGAAAGTCAAACTCACTCGGTTGTGTCTGACTCTTTGCGACCCCATGGGCTGTGCCTGCTGGGCTCCTATGTCCATGAAATTCTCCAGGAAATAAACTGGTGTAGGTAGCCTTTCCCTTCTCCAGGGGATCTTCCCAACCTAGGGATCGAACCCAGGTCTCCTGCGTTGTAGGTGGATTCTTTCCAGTTTGAGCCACCAGGGAGTATTAGGCTACACACTGGAGCCTGATGAGGCAGGCAGGCTGTCGCAGGCAGTGTCATTGGGGTCAGTGATCTCAGACTCGGGAGCACCCCGCCTGCAAAGGCCACGCCTAGCCCAAGCTCTCAGGTTACCCCAGGCTGGCTTCTCCCTGGGGCTGCTCCGTCAGCTCCAGCTTGGCAGGGAATTCACTCTCCAGTTTTAGTTTCCCAGAAGAGCAACACCCACAAGACCTCAGTGTATACAGTAGGGTGTTTAAAATTTCATAGACACATCTTGACACTTCTCAGGAGCAAAACCCCAGTACCCCTCCACCCCCACCATTTTCCAATCTGCTCAGCTTGGACTCCCTGGGGTGTTCCTGGGAGTTATGCCCAGGGTCAGAGGGCCTATTTAACACTTCTATGGTCCCTGTCTCCTCCCGGAGACAGACCTCCTTTGTAATTTTTATATGACTTACATGGCAAAATCATACTATATTAGATACATTAAGTTAGAGGAAACATTAAAATCAACTTCACCTTTTAGATATTTTTTTTAATGCGACTACTAGAAAATTTAAAATGGCACCCAGTTCCCCTTATATTCTTATTGGCCAGTGCTGTCTGCAGTGCCTGAAATCCAGTGTTTAGAGCCGCGCCTTTGTCTGCAGGTCTCTATGTTCTCTAAAGGACCCCAGTTAACATGCAGGTGTCCTGACCATCTGGGGCTTCCAGGTGGTTCAGCAGTAAAGAATCCACCTGCCAATGCAGGAGATGTGGGTTTGATCCCTGGGTTAAGAAGATTCCCTGGAGGAGGAAATGGCAACCCACTCCAGTATTCTTGCCTGGAGAATCCCATGGACAGAGGAGCCTGGTGGGCTACAGTCCATGGGGGTCACAAAGAGTCGGCCATGACTGAGCATGCGTGCACACCAGTCCTGACCATTTGAGTCAAGTCCAATCTTGGTCAGAATGTCAACAGCAGGGGAGGGATGAAGGAAGGCAGGCATTGTTCCCTTCCTCCCCAGGCACTCAACCAGGACCCTTTAACCTGAAGTCCCATACAGGTGGTGGGCTGGGAGCAGCAAGGCTAGCTAGAAGGTAGGAGGTCTCTCAGATGAAGACTCAGGGGAGTGGTGCCAAGGGAAGCTCCAGGAGGAAGGTGCACTCAATGATATTTCAGACAGTAGAGTGAGAATGGGCCACCCAAAAGGAACAGGGGCCCAGGGCCTCCAAGACAGGTGAAGGAGGGCCCTGGGCTCCTCAGCCCAGCATCCTACCCAGAAGCTTCCTCATGGTTCCCAGGTGGGACCACCAGGCTTTTCTGCCTGGAGGGACTTTTTGGCTGATGTTCTCTGTTACTGCAGGTCAGGGCACAAATCTGTGAAATTGCAGGCACCTCTGGCAATGCCACTCTGCTGGGACTCGTGGGCTACAAAAGCTTTGATGACATGCATGAGTGTGTCAGGCCCCTCAGCAGTGCTCTTGTTGCCTCCAAACAGACTTCAAGCTAATGCACCCTGTATGTACAAAGTAAGTGCTTAAAACCAGGTTGTAAACATCTTAACCCCAGAATTAGAAGCCGGGGGGCTCAGAAAACTTCTACATAATGGACTTGAATAGGTACTTGGCTAATGCTCCTGAACCCCATCTTCTGCTGCATCTTGAACTGTTTCAGCATCATTTCCAGCCTCACATCCTTTCAGGAACAATGGGCCTCTGTATCATCAGGATTTAACCAAGAAGCGACTCAGAGTATTAATGCTGGAGGGACCTGCATGCAGGGATTGGGGTCATTGGTGATGGATATACAAGCTAGGGACATTAGCCACCATGGTGGAGCCACCATCCCCCTCTCCTGGGGGCCATTGTGAAGAAGTGCTGTCATGGGAACCCAGGAAACCACAGGCACTTACTCAGTGGGAGCCAGAAACTTGGAAGAGATGAAAGTGCTAGGGAGCTACCTTATGAAGCAATGAGGGTGAGTGGAACAATATCCTCAAAATTTCAAAGAGAAATTGTTTTCAATCTAGAATGTTTAGACTCAGCAAAACTATCAGTGAACTGAGAAGATGAAGTAGAAGTATTTCTGAATATATAGGATCACTCAAAGTTAACCTCCCATATACCATTTCTCAAGATGCCACTGAAGGATCTTTTACTCTAAAAACAAAGGAGTGAAAACAAGAAAGTGGTGAAAAGGCATCCACAAAACAGAGACTGCATCACAGAAGGAAGGGCAGTGGGAAGGTGTGCGTGAGGTGAGCAGGTAGGGTGCCACCCACTCTGGATCAAAGGAAGGCAGATAAATCTGAATGTATTGAGAGTGGGAGAGGGGATCAGCTTATTGTTAAAAAAAACATAGACAACTAAATAGATGTTTGAAAAATCCAACAATTACGATTCTGAACAACCCACAGAAACTAGAGCAAGATGCAAAATTTAGAGTGTTATATGGCATGACTCAGTTGTAAGAAGTGGGCTGATCTGCCTGGCAGGTAGACGAGGAGGGTCTCTGTGGTATAGTGGGGCACAGAGCACCCCCCTCCACATTGCACAAACTCAACTGCCATCTGACACACAGAAGGAAGGTGACATGAAGAGACACAGGGAGAAAACAGCCAACACAAAACACAGGGATGGGCCTGAAACAGACTCTTCACTCATGGCCCTCAGAAAGAACCAGCCCTGCTGACCTGAGAACTGTAGTCTCTAGAACTATGGGAAAATGAACTTCTGTTGTTTCAACCAGCCAGTATGTGGTGCTTTATTACAGCAGCCTTAGGAATCTGATGCACGATATGAGTACAAGTATTTCTCATCTTCTGAACTGGGAAGTTGCTGCAGACTGAACGACTGTGTTGCCCCCAAATTCATACGCAGAACCTTAATCCCTGATAAGACAGTATTCAGAGACGGGGCCTTTGGGAGGTGATTAGGCCGTGAAGTGAAGCTTTCATGAATAGAAATAGTGTCCTTAGAAGGAGAGACTGGAGAAAGAGGATCTCTCTCTGCCATGTGAGGACAACAACAAGAAGACATCTGCCTGCACACCAGGAAGAGTGCTCTCACCAGGAACTGAACTTGGACTCCCCAGCCCCCAGGACTTTAAGGGACCTTGAGGGATCTGTTCCAGGCCCCTCTCCATGGTTTGTTTTCTCCCTGCATCTCTTCACGTCATCTTCCTTCTGTGTGCATCTGCCTTTGGGTCCAGATGTCAGTTGTTTAAACCTCCCAGCCTATGGTATTTTTGTTACAGCACTCTGAGCTAATATACTACCCCAGGACCTGCCCCATGACAGTTGCCCATTGCATCATGGCAGCGCGCCAGAGGTTACTAGTGCTTCAGCTCTCACCAGTGATGGGGTCTTCCTTGCTGGCCAGCAGGTGATCCAGCTCCAAAATTCCAGGAAAAGAGACTCACCAAAATCTTGAAGGAGTTGTTCCCAGAGGATATGAACTTACCACGCAAATCCAGTGAGCCCAAGTGGCACAAGGAATGAATAGACAGTACTGGATGCTACGGTCCCCTGGTCAGGGTGACTCACAGCTGAGTTTCACTTTGGGAATTGCTGAAGGTTAAGTCTCATCCTAGGGGAATCCAGGTGACTGGTTAGTGTAGGGGTAAGACAGGCTGGGACCTGGGGACCTGGGTCCCGGAACCCTCTGCTGTAGTGTTTGCACCAGGACAAACATCTCCTCAAGCAACAACAAAATAAAACTACTTGTTATTGCTGTTCAGTCATGTCTGACTCTTTGCAACCCCACAGACTGCAGCACCCCAAGCGTCTCTGTCCTTCACTGTCTCCTGAAGTTTTCTCAGACTAATGTCCATTGAGTCAGTGATGCCATCCAACCATCTCATCCTCTGTCGTCCACTTCTCCTTTTGCCTTCAATCTCTCCCAGGATCAGGGTCTTTTCCAATGAGTCAGCTCTTTATATCAGGTGGCCAATGTATTGGAGATTCAGCTTCAGCATCAGTCCTTCCAGGGTTGACTGGTTTGATCTCCTTGCAGGCCAAGGGACTATCGAGTCTTCTTCAGCACCACAATTTGAAAGCATCAATTCTTCAGCACTCAGCCTTCTTTATGATCCAACTCTTATATCCATACATGACTACTACAAAAACCATAGCTTTGGCTATATGGACCTTTGTTGGCAAAATAATGTCTCTGCTTTTTAATACATCATCTAAGTTGGTCATAGCTTTCCTTCCAAGGAGCAAGTGTCTTAACTTCATGGCAGCAGTCATCATCCACAGTGATTTTGGAGCCCAAGAAAAGAAAAGCTGTCACAATTTGCATTCCCCCCCCCCCACTTGTATTTGCCATGAAATGATGGGGCTGGATGGCATGATCTTATTTTTTTGAATGTTGAGTTTTAAGCCAACTTTTCCACTCTCCTATTTCACCTTCAAGAGACTCTTTAGCTCCTCTTCACTTTCTGCCATTAGAGTGATATCATCCTGACAATCTTGACTCTAGCTTGTGATTCATCAAGCCTAGCATTTTGCATGATGTACTCTGTATAGAAGTTAAATGAGCAGAGTGACAATGTGCCGCCTTGTTGTACTCCTTTCCCATTTCTGAACCAGTCAGTTGCTCTATATCCAGTTCTAACTGTTGCTTCTTGACTTGAATGCAGGTTTCCCAGGAGACAGGCAAGGTGGTCTGGTATTCCCATCTCCTTAAGAATTTCCCACAGTTTGTTGTGATTCACACAGTCAAAGGCTTTAGTGTAGTCAATGAAGCAGAAGTAGATGTTTTTCTGGAACTCCCTTGCCTTCTCCATGATCCAACAAATGTAAAGGACTTAAAATAACTATGTGCATGCACAATTGGGGCAAATTATGAACAAGATACAAAAATACCAAAACCACAGCTACCACTTCTGAGGAGCCAGGAGGAAAAGCAGGTACTGTGCATGCCCCTGCACAGAGCACCACCAAGCGGACAGGCAAATTACCCAAGCCACCCCTCTGGCCCAACCTGTGGTCCACCCCTACACTCACCCCAGGTAAAGAACCTGCTTGCCCCGCTCAGTGAGCAAGCAAGGGAACATGTTGTTCTCACTCACTCCTGCTGCACATGAGTCCCAGTAAAGCCTTACCTGAATTTGTGGTCTGGCCTCCTATCAATTCATTTTGATGAAGGAGGTCAAGAATCCTGGCCAGTAACAGAGGTACAAAGGCCTGTTTCCTGAGCTCAATTCTGGGCAACACTAAAAAGCCTATCTAGCTCCAGCCCTTTGTGGCTTGTCAGTGGCTTCCCTCATGAGGTAGTTCCCAAGGGCATTTCACCAGTCTCAGCAACAGAGTCTATTTCCCAGGGAATCAAACTGAGATAATGCTATTTAAGGTGTGAATGAACCATAATTCATCCAACCATCTCCCTGTCAATGGCATTCACTTTGTCTCCTATTTTTCCAATACACAATTAAAATCTTGCAAATATTGTTCTATGTTCATATGTATTCTTTTATCACTCCGAGTTTGATTGGCAGGAATGGGATTGCTGGATTAAAGAGCATATATCAATTTAATTTTACTAGGTATTACCAGATTGCTTCGCAAAAATGCCACAACCATTCACATTTCAGCAACAACCTTCAGAGAAACACTTTCCCTGCATCTTTGCCCACAATACACAATAACACTTATTTTTAAAATCAATCTGATGGTTATAAAGTGAAATATTATTTCATCTATATTTTTATAATTACTACACTTACCAATTACAAGTTTGAGCACTTTTTAAAAAGCAAATATTTTAAAAAGCAATTTATTTGGCTGCAGTGGGTCTCTGTTGCAGCACACGGGGCCCTTGCATCATGCAAGATCTCTCCATTGCAGCACACGGGCTCAGTAGTTGCAGTGTGTGGGCTTAGTTGCCTTGTGGCATGTGGGATCTTAGTTTCCTGCCCAGGGATCAAACCTGTGTTCCCTGCATTGGAAGGCAGATTCTTAAGCACTGGACTACCAGGGAAGTCCCGTGTACCTTTTAACGTTGGTCATTTAAATTTGTTCCTCTATAAATTGCTGTGTTGGTTGGGTTAGTTTCAGCTGCTTACAGCAGAAAACCTCCCCAAATAGCAGAAGCTTAAACTGGATGGAAGCTTATGTGTCTCCTGTAGAAGGATTCTGGAAGTTGGAGGTACAGGGTTGGTATCATGGCTTTGCTAACTTTTCAGTATCTTCCAGGGCTCTGTTTTTCTCGCTCCACAATGGCTATGGTCCTCAGCCCCTGTTCCAAAATAGCTGCTGATGCACCAAACATTCATATTCTCATTCTAAGCAGCAGGAGAGAGGCAGGCACAAAAGAGGACACATACCCTCCCTTTAAGGAGATTTCCTGGATATAACACACAATTCTCCTGTTTGCATATATTGATTCAGAACTCAGTCCAGTGGCTACACTTTGTTGAAAGGAAGCTTGGGAAATTCAGTTTTTGAGTTACCACCTTGAATAAAATCAGAATTTTATTACTGAGAAAGATGGAGATTGAGGAAATGGTAATTGGAGTAAGCAACCAGAAGTGTCTGCTGTAATTGCCTTCTTTTGCCAATATTTTTCCATTTGTCCTTTTGCCTTTTTTTCTTGTCAACACTATATTAGGTTGAACTATATGAAATTTGTTAATATTTTTCTGTTTTGACCAATGAAAACAGCAAGTTCATATGATTCACCTTAGTAGATATGAACCCTTTGTCTTTTTAACAAGGCAAAACTTTTTTTGCCACAGTTGATAATTTGTATACCAGACGTGTTTGTGGTCCTTTTTGCCAATCAAAAGTTTTAAATTTCTGTATCATCAGATGTGACTTTGTTGTAGCTTCTGGGTTGCCTGTTTTGGCAGATAAATGTTCATGTACATTTAATGTCCTGTATTTTCTTCTAAGATTTGCATTGTATTACTTTCTCTTTTACAGTTAAATCTTTCATTGTTCTGGAATTAATTTTTGTGTATGATGTAAAATAAGGTCCAATTTGATAGTCTTCATCTGGATGGCCAACTGTGCCAGAACCATTTATTAAGTAGCTCATCCTTTTCCTGCTGGGTTGAAATACCATCTTTGGTGAACATTAAAGGCATATGCACAATGGGATCTATTTGGAAATGTTTTTGGTAACATGAACTTTTAAACTTTATGACTTATTTGAAACAAATGAGCTTCCTGCCCGCCCTTTCTGCCTCTTCAAAGGTGGCTGGTGTGTGACTGGTGATGTTCTGGAGAAGGTCAAATACAAGGCAAGTGGCCAGCTTCTTAAGTCATCCATGTCTTTCTTTTTTCATAACCTGATTTAAATCCTTGGCCTGTGTCATAGATAGTTTTGCAACAGGCCAACATCAGTTTGTGTGATGAATGGCCCATTGATTCACATTCAAGTGAACCACACTCTAGCTTCCTTGCAATGCACCCCAGCAGCCACCTGGGGCTCCACTGTTAAAGGGTACATGGATCTTGTCAGTATGTAGAGTGCTGCCTAAACTGCAGCAATGGTCATGAGCACCAGCTTCTTCCACCCTCAGCACAGCCACCTGAGACAGGCTCTGTTGGTATGATCTCCATTTTACAGATGAGGAAACTGAGGCTTTGGATCACTCAGAGGCAGAACTGGATGTCTAACCACAGAGCCTGGGCAGTTAATGTCATGCCTGTTTTGCCTACTCACAGACAGACAGCAGGGACCCAGGCCCTGATCTGAACTCAGGTAAGGCTGCTGTGTGGCAAAAGAAGGGCCAGAAGGGTTACATGGCCCTGAAGGAGACACTGACCTGGCTTCTTGCATCTGCTCTGTGGTGTGGAAGAGAAGTGGGAGAGGAAAAGAAATGGTGCCTGCTGGGAGCCAGCATGGGAGATCCCACCCATGGCAAAGGTCATGAGGAAGAGCCCTGATGGGCAAAGGAGGGTCAAGACTTGAGGGACTCCCCAACCCCACCCATGACAAGGTCATGCGGGATAGGCAGATCAAGACTCAAGAGGTCCCCTAGATCTGCTCGAGCATCTACCCCCGAAACCAAAATCTGTCTGTTATACTACACTCTTCTGACATTAACAGGGGCTATCCCCAACCACCTTTCTCTGGAAAATTAACTTAGAGCTCCAGTTAGTAGTCTCCTGCATATAAAAGGAGTGTCTCAGGTCAAACCTCTCTGCTGGCAGACTAGCTTGTGTGACAGGATTATCCACACTCCTGCTACTGCGCACATGATTGTTTACAACCTCTCAACCATAAACAGCACAGAGAGTTTGAAGTATTTTGAAAGTCTTAGTTAGCATAGGGTTTTTCTAAAGATAAAAATCGTGTTGGTGAAGGGTTTCATTGCTGAGTTAATGATTGCCGCCAGGCCTCCATATCCTTAGGCACCTGGGAGTATGTTAATCAATGTAATTGGAATGTAGAAAAAGAAATATAGTAGTTTTGATGTTAGCAATACTAGACTTTTGAGTTAATGAATTTTCTCTCTGTTATAAATCACTGGACTCCTCTTCCTTTGTTATAAACTGTTGTATCCTTGCTATGTAAGAATGTAACTTTATCACTATCTTAAGACTAAGTAGATCTTAAGGGAAAACAAGTTTTCTGATTGACTAACCTTTATCAATAGAAAGAAAGATGGGGCCATAAAATGTTAATTGGTCTCCAGACCAGAAGATATTGTAAACAAAAGTAAGACCCTTGTAAGAACAAAGATATGTAAAGAACACTCTGTCTTTAGATAAGGGTCAGAACAGCTGACCCTGCGTGACTCTGCTTCTTACATTTATCTCTATGCACAACTTAAAGTATAACAGCTTCCCTGAAAAATAAAGCGACGGACCAGAATCAGGACCAAGACCAGTTCCACGAAAGCCTAGTTCCCCCGTGTCGTCTTTTCTTTCTTACTCTCCTTTTCAGGTTAATTCCCATCAGGAGCACAGAGGTTCTCCGTGTTTCTTTGCCTGGGCTTCTAAGACCTGAATGGGAAGGTGCCCTGCGTCTTCACTCCCTTGGGAGACTGGGAGGGCACCTGTGGCCTACGTAAATGGTGCAAGTCTCTTGTCTCGAGACTTTATTGATTTTCTGTGTAAACCAAGGAATAAAAGCCTTTTTCTCTCATCTGTTTTCCTAACTGCTATATTCCTTCATCTCTTTCTATATCTCTAAATAAATCATTTGTCTAGGACACTGACGCTGTCCCCCTGAGGATACCTTGGATCCAACTGGGGCAGGACCCAGGTAGGTGCCCATGGATACGCTTAGCTCAGGCCTGCATCATGTGTGGGAAGATGGCGGCCTGGATGTCCTGGGCTCCAGAGCATCACCTACTCTTGTTCCTTTGCTGAGAAGCCACTCTGCCATGTGCTCCCCAAAGACGCTTAGGGGCCCTCCCAATGTTGCATATCTTGTGAGCAGGGGCACCCATAGCCTTTGACTCTGGACTGTCTTTTCAGAGATGTGTATATAGTGAACAGTCTTGGAGGATGGACCTCGTGTTTTTCTCTATCAAGCAAGAGTAGACATGCTGTCTGGTACCACAGAGATGATTTCTCACTCTGGGCAGGATTGCTTGAAGTCATTTTAAAAGAATGAGGATTGCTGAACTCGAGGTTCCTCAAAAGTGTTAGTCACTCAGTTGTGTCCAACTCTTTATGACCCCCATGGATGGTAGCCCTTCAGGCAAGAATACTGGAGTGGGTTGCCATTTCCTTCTTCAGGGGATCTTCCTGACCCAGGGATTGAACCTGGGTCTCCTGCATTGCAGGTAGATTCTTTACCATCTGAGCCACCACGGAAGCCCTCAGCTGTGATGCAAATCCACCAGATGCAAAGAAGCCAACTATACCTGCCTTGGCATCATCTCATGAAATTTGTGAGTACAGTGGGTTGAATCACGTCCCCGCAAAAGACATATTCAAGTCCTAACCCCCAGTACCTGTGAATGTGACCTTATTTGGAAATAGGATCTTTGTAGATGTGGTCAATTTAAAATGGGGTCATACGGGATTAGGGTGGGCTGTAATTCCAATGACTGGTGTCCATATGAGGAGAGCCATGGAGGAGATGCAAAGGAAGAAAGCCACGTGAAGATAGAGACAGAAATTGGTGTGATGCCACTCCACGCCAAGGAGTAGCCAGTGAACTCCAGATGCTAGGATGCAGGCACGGAGCAGATTATCCCTCAGAGCCTCCAGCAGGGCTCATCCCTGCTGACCTCTTGATTTTGGACCTGTGGCTCCAGAACTGTGAGAGAACTAATTTGTTGTTTTAAGCCACAAAGTTGGTGGTGATTTGTTGGGGCAGCCCTGGGAAACCAACACAGGAGGGCAAGAGGAAATGGTGCCGACAAGGAGCTCATGGTGCTGCTGCACTGGGAGCAGCACAGCCCCTTTCCTCTGATCCAGGCTTGTGTCTTCGGGGAGCATCTAAGTATCTGTGGCAGTCTGCTTGTTAGCTTGCAAGTAGGGTGAAATCTCAGACTCTTTGTACATCTGGACAGTTTTTGTTAGTGAGGATGGGATGATGGAAGAGACAGAGCTCTCTGAAGACAGAGGACCAGGGCTTCTGAGGGCTGGGTGAGGGGACATGCAGAGGCTCCCTGGGGCCTGGTGAATGCTTTCCTCCAAATGGGTGAGGGATGAGGGAGTAAGGGCCCCCACTGTTCTACCTGTTGATGAATGTTTAGAGGCTGAGCAGTGAGGGGTAGGAGAGGAAGAAGCAGCTGGAATGGCGCTCTGCATATTGCTGACTCTCCTCTGGGAGTGAGGAGTATGGGAGGTGATCACCACACAGAGCAGCTCCAGCCCCACATCATTGTGGTTATGACTGCTGAGTCAAGGAGTCTGCAAAACTGAGTGCAATAAGAGGAAACTTGCTATTCAGTATTGAGCTTTGGGTGGACTCAAAACAAGTTCCTTTAGCTGATTCTAGTCCGGTATTGGCCACTTGAACCTCAAAGTAAATGCAAAACTTGTTAACTATGCAGATAATCACGATGGTGTGATCACTCATCTAGAGCCAGACATCCTGGAATGTGAAGTCAAGTGGGCCTTAGAAAACATCACTATGAACAAAGCTAGTGGAGGTGATGGAATTCTAGTTGAGCTATTTCAAATCCTGAACTCAATATGCCAGCAAATTTGGAGAACTCAGCAATGGCCACAGGACTGGAAAAGGTCAGTTTTCATTCCAATCCCAAAGAAAGGCAATGCAAAAGAATGCTCAAACTACCGCACAATTGCACTCATCTCACACACTAGTAAAGTAGTGCTCAAAATTCTCCAAGCCAGGCTTCAGCAGTTCATGAACTGTGAACTTCCAGTTGTTCAAGTTGGTTTTAGAAAAGGCAGAAGAACCAGAGATCAAATTGCCAACATCCGCTGGATCATGGAAAAAGCAAGAGAGTTCCAGAAAAACATCTATTTCTGCTTTATTGACTATGCCAAAGACTTTGAGTGTGTGGATCACAATAAACTGTGAAAAATTCTGAGAGAGATGGGTATACCAGACCACCTGACCTGCCTCTTGAGAAAGCTGTATGTAGGTCAGGAAGCAACAGTTAGAACTGGACATGGGACAACAGGAAAAGAAGTATGTCAAGGCTGTATATTGTCACCCTACTTATTTAACTTCTATGCAGAGTACATCATGAGAAATGCTGGACTGGAAGAAACACAAGCTGCAATCAAGATTGCCGGGAGAAATATCAATAACCTCGGATATGCAGATGACACCACCCTTATGGCAGAAAGTGAAGAGGAACTAAAAAGCCTCTTGATGAAAGTGAAAGAGGAGAGTGAAAAAGTTGGCTTAAAGCTCAACATTCAGAAAACGAAGATCATGGCATCCGGTCCCATCACTTCATGGGAAATAGATGGGGAAACAGTGGAAACAGTGTCAGACTTTATTTTTTGGGCTCCAGAATCACTGCAGATGGTGACTGCAGCCATGAAATTAAAAGACACTTACTCCTTGGAAGGAAAGTTATGACCAACCTAGATAGCATATTCAAAAGCAGAGACATTACTTTGCCGACTAAGGTCTGTCTAGTCAAGGCTATGGTTTTTCCAGTGGTCATGTATGGATGTGAGAGTTGGGCTGTGAAGAAGGCTGAGCACCAAAGAATTGATGCTTTTGAACTGTGGTGTTGGAGAAGACTCTTGAGAGTCCCTTGGACAGCAAGGAGATCCAACCAGTCCATTCTGAAGGAGATCAGCCCTGGGATTTCTTTGGAAGGACTGATGCTAAAGCTGAAACTCCAGTCCTTTGGCCACCTCATGCGAAGAGTTGACTCATTGGAAAAGACTCTGATGCTGGGAGGGATTGGGGGCAGGAGAAGAAGGGGACGACAGAGGATGAGATGGCTGGATGGCATCACTGACTCGATGGACGTGAGTCTGAGTGAACTCCGGGAGTTGGTGATGGACAGGGAGGCCTGGCGTGCTGTGATTCATGGGGTTGTAAAGACTCGGACACGAATGACTGACTGAACTGAACTGAACTGATACAGATTTCTCTGTCCCTTTCTGCCCCCAACACCTCTCATTCTCTCCATTCTGACCTCAGCCACTTTAAAGAAAAAGCTGAGTATTCTGGGGAGCTTCAAAGAAGAGAGGAACTCAAAGTTTTATGGCTCTATGGGATAAAGATGCTCAGGTTATCATACCTGTCTTGTGGGGTAAGGAGGGGCACATATTCCACTGATGGGATTTGGAGTCTTCCTCATTGAGGAAAATGACTGCCCTGGTGTGGCTCTGCCAACTGCCTTAAATTTAACTGAAGGGAGGTGGCATCCCTTGCCAGATAGCCCTAACCATGATTTGATGGATGTTCCTCTTCACCTTTGTCCCCTTTGTCTACGTTAACAGTGAATGATGGCCCAGCTACTGCATTTCCGGGCAGTCATAGGTTAACTCAGCAGGCCTGGGTTGCCGAAACTCTGCACATTCCAAAGGTCTTCAGAATTGGCCCTTGACCAGCTCTTGGGGGTAACCTCTCAGATCCTTCAATATCCTACCTGAATAGGGTAGGGACCTGGGGCCACACCTGGCAGAGTTAGCAGTGTGATTTATGGTGGGGTCTTGGGCCATGTTGCATCAGTTTGACCTCTGGCAGGTCGGAGATGAGTGACTAAGGTCAGGCACACGGACACTCCATACCTATGTAGCTGGCCCTCAATAAGAAAAACCTAGACACCATGGTTCAGGTGAACTTCCCTGGTTGACAATACTTTCCACCTCTTGTTGCTTTTCATTGCCAGGGAGAATTAAGCACTGTCCATGCGATTCTACTGGGAGAGGACTGACTTCGCTGCCATGGTGAAGTTTATGCCTGGTTTCTCCTCAGCTCTACCTTATGTATCTCTTCCTTTGCTGAGTATAATCTATACCCCTTTGCTAAAAAAAAAAAAAAATTGTAACTATCACAGCTTTTCTGAGTCCTGTGAGTCCATCTAGCTAATCACTGAAATTGAGGGTGGTTTTGAAGACAACCTGGCTCAATACTCTACACTAACCACGTCTGGATATCTTCCCTAAACACTCATTTGGTGGAGTAGACAAATGTCACCCAGCTGGGGTGTGGACAAATAGGACACATAAGACATATGGCCTGTGGCCAGTAATCCCTCCAAAACAAGGGGTCACTCAGTTATTCAAATGCAGCTTGGGCCTGGAGGACTGGTTGGAGGCTCTGCCCCCTGTACCCCGACTGACAGAGGTTTCATTAGAATTGTTGGTAACAGTTGTAAACATATTTTCTCTTTAAGGACACCATGCATGCCTCAGAATCCCACTTCTTATGTGGAAGTGAGGCATTGACTTGTATCTCTTCCCCAAACACAGGCACTTGCACCCTAGAGCTGTTCATACAAGACCTCAAGGAAACACCACCAGTAGATCTCGTGGCCCTCCAGTGACTTCAGAGATCTTTTTCCAGTGAGATGACCCTAGGTTTCTGAGGGAAGCTTCCTTGATGGTTATTCAAGTAGAGCCTGCAGGCGGTTTTCCATATACAAAGTATATACCAAAGAAAGGGTGGTGCAGTATTTGCCACTGACTTTAGCTAAAATGATCAGTAATGCCACCTTGGCCCTGAAAGTGTTCTACCTCAACGTTGGTGTGACTGGAATGGCATCATCTCATTAGTTCAGTTCAGTTCACTCTCTCAGTCATGTCCAACCCTTTGCTGCTGCTGCTGCTAAGTTGCTTCAGTCATGTCCGACTCTGCGACCAAATGAATTGCAGCATGCCAGGCCTCCCTGTCCATCACCAACTCCTGGAGTTCACTCAGACTCATGTCCATCGAGTCAGTGATGCCATCCAGCCATCTCATCCTCTGTCGTCCCCTTCTCCTCCTGCCCTCAATCCCTCCCAACATGAGTCTTTTCCAATGAGTCAACTCTTTGCATGAGGTGGCCGAAGTATTGGAGTTTCAGCTTTAGCATCAGTCCTTCCAATGAACACCCAAGACTGACCTCCTTCAGAATGGACTGGTTGGATCTCCTTGCAGTCCAAGGGACTCTCAAGAGTTTTCTCCAACACTACAGTTGAAAAGCATCAATTCTTTGGTGCTCAGCTTTCTTCACAGTCCAACTCTCACATCCATACATGACCACTGGAAAAACCATAGCCTTGATTAGACGGACCTTTGTTGGCAAACTAATGTCTCTGCTTCTAAATATGCTATCTAGGTTGGTCATAACTTTCCTTCCAAGGAGTAAGCATCTTTTAATTTCATGGCCACAATCACCATCTATAGTGATTTGAAGCCCCCCAAATAAAGTCTGACACTGTTTCCACTGTTTCACTATCTATTTCCCATGAAGTGATGGGACCAGATGCCATGATCTTCGTTTTCTGAATGTTGAGCTTTAAGCCAACTTTTTCACTCTCATCTTTCACTTTCATCAAGAGGCTTTTTAGTTCCTCTTCACTTTCTGCCATAAGGGTGGTGTCATCTGCATATCCGAGGTTATTGATATTTCTCCCGGCAATCTTGATTGCAGCTTGTGCTTCTTCCAGCCCAGCGTTTCTCATGATGTACTCTGCATAGAAGTTAAATAAGTAGGGTGACAATATACAGCCTTGACGTACTCCTTTTCCTATTTGGAACCAGTCTGTTGTTTCATGTCCAGTTCTAACTGTTGCTTCCTGAACTTCATGTAAGTTTCTCAAGAGGCAGGTCAGATTGTCTGGTATACTCATCTCTCTCAGAATTTTCCACAGTTTATTGTGATCCACACTCTCAAAGGCTTTGGCATAGTCAATAAAGCAGAAATAGATGTTTTTCTGGAACTCTTTTGATTTTTCCATGATCCAGCAGATGTTGGCAATTTGATCTCTGGTTCCTCTGCCTTTTCTAAAACCAACGTGAACAATTGGAAGTTCACTGTTCGTGAACTGCTGAAGCCTGGCTTGGAGAATTTTGAGCACTACTTTACTAGTGTGTGAGACGACTGCAGTTGTGCAGTAGTTTGAGCATTCTTTTGCATTGCCTGTCTTTGGGATTGGAATGAAAACTGACCTTTTCCAGTCCTGTGGCCACTGCTGAGTTCTCCAAATTTGCTGGCATATTGAGTGCAGCACTTTCACAGCATCATCTTTCAGGATTTGAAATAGCTCCACTGGAATTCCATTACCTCCACTAGCTTATTGATGCTTTGTAGTGATGCTTTCTAAGGCCCACTTGACTTCGCATTCCAGAATGTCTGGTTCTAGGTGAGTGAACACACCATCATGATTATCTGGGTCGTGAAGATCTTTTTTGTACAGTTCTTCTGTGCTTTCTTGCCACTTCTTCTTAATATCTTCCGCTTCTGTTAGGTCCATACCATTGCTGTCCTTTATCGAGCCCATCTTTGTATGAAATGTTCCCTTGGTATCTCTAATTTTCTTGAAGAGATCTCTAGCCTTTCCCATTCTATTGTTTTCCTCTATTTCTTTGCACTGATTGCTGAGGAAGGCTTTCTTATCTCTTCTTGCTATTCTTTGGAACTCTGTATTCAGATGCTTATATCTTTACTTTTCTCCTTTGCTTTTCACTTCTCTTCTTTTCACAGCTATTTGTAAGGCCTCTCCAGACAGCCATTTTGCTTTTTTGCATTTCTTTTCCATGGGGATGGTCTTGATCCCTGTCTCCTGTACAATGTCAGGAACCTCCGTCCATAGTTCATCAGGCACTCTATCTATCAGATCTAGTCCCTTAAATCTATTTCTCACTTCCACTGTATAATCATAAGGGATTTGATTTAGGTCAGACCTGAATGGTCTAGTGATTTTCCCTTTCTTAAATTTAAGTCTGAATTTGGCAATAATGTGTTCATGATCTGAGCCACAGTCAGCTCCCAGTCTTGTTTTTGCTGACTGTATAGAGCTTCTCCATCTTTGGCTGCAAAGAATATAATCAATCTGATTTTGGTGTTGATCATCTGGTGATGTCCATGTGTAGAGTCTTCTCTTGTGTTTTTGGAAGAGGGTGTTTGCTATGACCAGTGTGTTCTCTTGGCAAACTCTATTAGCCTTTGCCCTGCTTCATTCCATATATCAAGGCCAAATTTGCCTGTTACCCCAGATATCTCTTGACTTCCCTGGTGGCTCACACAGTAAAGCGTCTGGCTACAATGTGAGAGACCTGGGTTTGATCCCTGGGTTCGGAAGATCCCCTGAAGAAGGAAATGGCAACCCACTCCAGTATTCTTGCCTGGAAAATCCCATGAACGGAGGAGCCTGGTAGGCTACAGTCCACGGGGTCACAAAGAGTCGGACACGACTGAGCCACTTCACTTTCTCTTTCACTTTTCAGGTATCTCTTGACTTCCTACTTTTGCATTCCAGTCCCGAATAATGAAAAGGACATCTTTTGTGGGTGTTAGTTCTAAAAGGTCATGTAGGTCTTCATAGAACCGTTCAACTTCAGCTTCTTCCGCGTTACTGGTTGGGGCATAGGCTTGGATTACTGTGATATTGAGTGGTTTGCCTTGGATACAAACAGAGATTATTCTGTCATTTTTGAGATTGCATCCAAGTACTGCATTTCGGACTCTTTTGTTGACCATGATGGCTACTCCATTTCTTCTGAGGGATTTCTGCCCACAGTAGTAGATATAATGTCCCATATATCTAAATTCACCCATTCCAGTCCATTTTATTTCACTGATTCCTAGAATGTTGATGTTCATTCTTGTGCTCTCCTGTTTGACCACTTCCAATTTGCCTTGATTCATGGACCTGACATTTCAGGTTCCTGTGCAATATTGCTCTTTACAGCATCGGACCTTGCTTCCATCACCAGTCACATCCACAATTGGGTATTGTTTTTGCTTTGGCTTCATCCCTTCATTCTTTCTGGAGTTATTTCTCCACTGATCTCCAGTGGCATATTGGGCACCTACCAACCTGGGGAGTTCCTCTTTCAGTATCCTATCATTTTGGCTTTTCCTACTGTTCATGGGGTTCTCAAGGCAAGAATACTGAAGTGGTTTGCGATTCCCTTCTCCAGTGGACCACATTCCATCAGATATCTCCACCATGACCCATCTGTCTTGGGTGGCCCCACACGGCATGGCTTTATTTAATGAGTTAGACAAGGCTGTGGTCCGTGTGATCAGATTGGCTAGTTTTCTGTGATTATGGTTTCAGTGTGTCTGCCCTCTGATACCCTCGTGCAACACCTACTGTCTTACTAGGGTTTCTCTCACCTTGGAGGTGGGGTATCTCTTCACGGCTGCTCCAGCATAGTGCAGCCGCTGCTGCTTACCTTGGGCAAGGTGTATCTCCTCATGGCCGCCCCGCCTGACCTTGAACATGCAGTAGCTTCTCTTGGCCCTTCTGTGCCCATGCAGCTGCTGACTTCCAAGACTACCTCTGAAGTCTTGGAGTCAGATTTACTTTAGAACTCCAAAATTTTGATTTTAGACATGGTTTTAGAAGCTTTTATTATATAAAACCCTGCTAGGATACAGAGGAACATCTTGTTAACAAGCACATTTTTATTTTTGCAGCAAATATATGAATAGATCTACCAAGTGGGATTAAATGAGGGATATAAATGTCCTCAGCTCAATGTAGTGAGGTCTTGTCCCCAGTTTATTAAACTTTTTTCATTTTTTGGAGACCTTTTTGTGTTTTGAAATTGTTGACCTGTATTATCACAGTCATTTTATGGATGAGCAAACAGATGCAGAGAGGTGAAATAACTCGCCCAGGGTCACAGAGCTAAGGCCCAAATCGAGATTCACTCAGCCATCTGGCCCAGAGTACTAGGTTTGTCCTCATTTGTGACTTGCTGCCTTTGCAATGGCACAGTTGGTGACAGACCCATCTCTGGCCAGAAGATGTCCCCTGAGTCCCTCCCAGCTAAGAGTGAGCCCTCTGCCTTTGTTGCATGTGGGGGTCAGGTTGCCGGCTTCTCATCTGACTGGCTTCTGGGGGATCTCTGTCCTCCCAGGAAGAACCAGCCATGCCCGAGGGCTCAGGGCTCAGCAACCTGTAATTCTGTGCTGTGGGAGCCCCAAGCAGCCTTAGGCAGCCCCCACCTTTTGAAACATGCTTCCCAGACTCTGGCTTCCATCCCTGGATTACAGATGGATGGTGTTCCCACCACAAAGCTTGGGTCATTTGCTTTGCTCAGAGGCCATGTATTATTTACTTATGCCACTGCTTGGGCTTTTCAGAAACTTAAAATCCCCTCAATCTATAGGACTTTTCTTTTGTGGCTCTGCTGGGGACAGTGGCAGTGAAAAGGGTGAGTAGAAGTTTAATCCATATGGGAGCACAACCGTGGCTCCAGCTCCCCTACCAAGAGTTGCTCCTCCTCTGGTCATGCCCTCTGCAGGATGGAAGAGCTTCCATCCTCCTCTGGGTGCATGCAAGTGGTTCATGACTGCTCTCAATCAGACCATCCTCTGAGTTGTCTCCATTTATGATTATTTTTTTAAGATCTGGATGCCAGAATTGGCAAGATTATTGCTAAAGTACAATATGGCAATAATTGGGGCTGAGTAGAATGTTTTTGACATCTTCCACCTTCCTGACCCACTCCTACTCCTGCCTGCTACAATCTTGATGACATTGCTTTAGAAACCTAAAGCAATGGTGGAGTCAAGTAGAAACTTATGGGCTTTCACAGAGGAGTGGGCAGGGGAGGGGGACTCCCAAGCACGTGCCTGCAGTATCCCAGTTGGAAACAGTCTTTTCTAAACTATTATGTCCATGACCCACACCACCCTTTTGACACAGGACTCATCTCCACATCTACACCTAAGATCTGTTTTAAAGAAACCAGCCCTCCCCCATAGCACATTGACAGTGCCCTTTGCTCTTTCCTAGCTCACCTTTTGCCATTTTGTAAGATGCCAGCTCTGACCTTCATGGCCCAGTTAACTTCACAGCCCAGAAATGGACGTATTTGCAACAGTTCGGAAACCAGTGCCCTTGACTGGGAGCCCTCTGAGGACAGGGCCCTCTGTGACTGGCCCTGGGTATGGCACACAGCAGCGCTCCGTGAAGGTTTGAGGATGTAGGAACAAGGAGAGAAGCGGGGCAGGGTGTGGCGGTGGAGGTGTCGGAGAGTCTGTGAGGTGTTATCATAATGAGAATTATAAAATGTGGATGTCCCTTGTTGCTCAAGCTGTCAGAAAGTTCAAGCAAAATCAAAAGCTTACCCCAGAGACTAACTTAACTCTCATAGTTTTTCGCTTTTTAATTTTATTTACCTATTTATCTATGTCAATTTTGTGAGTTGCTTCATGTTCGTTAAAAACAAAAAAACTCTGGGTATTTATAAACAAATACACACATAACAATAAACAAGTGGATATGTTGCCAGTTTGGAAGCACATCCCTGGATTTCTACTTGGACCTCTTTCTCAGTCTGGCAAAGGTCAGGTTCCCAGTCCTCCTGTGAGGATGCCTGAGGCTTCTGTGTGTGTGTCCGTCACTCAATCATGTCCAACTCTTTGGGATCCCATAGACTGTAACCGGCCAAGATTCTCTGTCCATGGAATTCTCCAGGCAAGACTACTGGAGTAGGTTGTCATTCCCTTATGCAGGAGCTATCCCTGACCCAGGGCTTGAATCCTGGTCTCCTGCATTGCAGGCAGATTCTTTACCATCTGGGCTACCAGAAAAGCCTGGTAAAGGTCGGGTTCCCAGGCCTCCTGTCAGGATGCCTGAGGCCCTTACTTCTGTTAGAAAAGGCAGGGTTGATCTCTATTAAATTAGATCCCAAAGGTTCAACCTTCTACTTGGGCTGCTGCCCTGACAATAAATGCAGAGAACTTCCTCCCAAGTTCTCTGAGGCAAGTAACTTCTGCTATTTGCAAACCCCTGAATTGCCCCAGGACCTTCTGGAGCTGATTCAGGAAGCTGTTCAATGAACCCTGAGGCTAGTCCTCACCCCTTGCTTGAATGTTCTCCACACCCACTTCCCCAGATTAGCTCAGCTGTGGTAAACCCTCAAAGTTCAAAGCCGGTCAGTGTCACTGGCACAAGATGCCTGTATTTTAATGGTAACTAGTTGTGGACAAGATCCAAAGGGTGAAATGTCAGCAGCTAGGGATGAGCAGCACAGCTTTGTTGTTCAGCTGCTCAGTCATGTCTGACTCTTTGTGACCCCATGGACTGTAGTATGCCAGGGATCCCTGTCCTTCACCATCTCGTGGAGCTTGTTCAAACTCACATCCATTGAGTCGGTGATGCCATCCAACCATCTCATCCTCTGTCATCCCCTTCTCCTGTTGCTTTCAATCTTTCCCAGCATCAGGGTCTTTCTAATGAGTTGGCTCTTTGCATCAGGTTGTCAAAGTATTGGAGCTTCAGCTTCAGCATCAGTCCTTCCAATGAATATTCAGGACTGATTTCTTTTGGGATCAACAGGTTTGATCTCCTTGCAGTCCAAGGGACTCTCAAGAGTCTTCTCCAACACCACAGTTCAAAAGCATCAATTCTTCAGTGTTCAGCCTTCTTTATGGTCCAACTCTCACATCCATACATGACTACTGGAAAAACCGTAGCTTTGACTAGACGGACTTTGTCAGCAAAGTAACGTCTCTGCTTTTTAATATGCTGTCTGGGTTGGTCATAGCTTTTCTTCCAAGGAGCAAGTGTCTTTTAATTTCATGGCTTCAGTGAGCACCCTGCAAATTAATCCATGGAGGTGGCTACCTTCTCAAGTGTATTTGAAAACTCATTTCTAAGTAAATGGAAATCAGAGTTTAGCTGTGTTAACAGAAATGTATGCATCTTATTATAGCAAATGAGCCTAATCAGATGATGATATCAAATATTACGGCAAACTTCCATTTCTTGAGAGTTGCACTTGGGGGGCAGACACAGATTTTACTGGCTAGCCCAGGCCCTGGGTGTCCCCCCTAACTTCCTTGTCCCTTGGCCTCCCTCAGGTAGGGTGCTGACCTCATCTGTCCTGCCTGTGAGTCCTCCTCTGCCAGGCTCTCATTCTTGTTCCAGCCGGATCGTCTCATGTCCTTTTACATCTCCCCTTGGTTCTACCTGGAACACCCTTTTCCTTTAGTCTGCTGGAGGAGTTCTGATTTCCTTCTCAAGACTCAACTATGATGTTCTCTGAAAAGATCCCTGAACTCTCCAGAAAGAGTTCACACCCCTGCTCTGGCTCACAGTGGGTGGGCCACAGGGAGGGGGCAGGAGGAGGCTGTGACATAAAAGTGCCCATGGCTGCTGTCGCTGGGGGAGATTTTGGCTGTGTGGCCTCCAGGGATGATGACACAGCCCAGAGCAATGGGATGGATGGACCAGGATTCCAGGGGACACAGCTGCCCCATCTGTTGGCCCCACGTGACCCTGTGCAGACATGGAGGAGGAAGCACAGCCCTCCACAGAGATGGCTGGACAGCCCAGGGCACTCAGATCATGCCCAGGGATGGTGGTCTCATAGTTGTGGGAGGAGGCCTGGCCTGGAAGAGCACGTCTTCACCTGTCCCTCCTCACCTGGAGCTGATGTAGATGCAGGAACCCCACACCTCCTTCCAGTCAGGAGGAGGGTGGCCCCATTTCAGAGTCATTCTTGAAATTCTCAACACTCCCTTTGGCATCTGCACAAAGCCCAGGTTAAAGATTCTAGATGTCATGACTGATGGCACCTGGGCTAGGCTGCTAGCCCTTAATTAGTGTTCCCATCCGGGAGTCTGTCCTGTGCCTCTGTGATGGCTACAGCTGTCACAAAGACCATCTATATTCACACAAAGCACAATCCACAGCTTCCCTTTCTACATTTCTAAGGCCCAGCCTGGTGCCTCGATGACAAGCATAGCAAATGTTTATTGACTGACCGAGTGAATGAAAAGTTTCAAAGCTTCCTGTTGCCTCAGGAAATTTCCATCAGGAAAAGCAACTTCAACAGAGAACTGTTGGAGGATGGCCTGCTCTGTCTCTCTGGACCCTAAGCCCTCCGTGCCTGAGGAAGTCTGTGTCTGTCTGGGATGTGGTAATGGACCGCCTGCCTGCAGCCGTGCCACGTTGTGAAATTATGGAGACATTTTTACTTCCTGTAGGTTGCCTCCTGTGGCTCTCACCAGGTTATGGACTTGGATGGGCAAGAGAGCTGCTTAACAGCCCCTTGGGGTCTGTTAAAAGGAGACTCTGGCCCCAGTAGCTCCTCAGCAGACATTATCCTGCTGTACATGGTTTTCCTGATGCAGGTCCTACTGCTGATGGGATAAGAGGCTTCCTTGCCTCCCAAGGATCGCCTGTGACACTCAGGGGCATCTGTGACTCTACTGGAATGGCATCTTCTCGCTGGGAGAGGAGCCTCTGTGGAGGGATTGGATGGCATGCCGTTTGTGAGGGAGTCAGGAACAGATGCTAAGGTCTGCAGAGGCAGCAGGGCAGGAGGGGCAAGGGGGACCATGGTGACTCGAGCCAGGGGAAGGGGTGGTACGTAAGGGAAGGAAGCAGGCTGAGGTGAGTGCAGTGCCTGGCCCTGTGGAGGAGGTCCCACGAAGGGAGGGCAGCATGAAGACCACCCTCAGAGGACCTGGCAGGGCAGCAGGGGGGAGGCACTACCCCCTTGACCAGGTCACTGAGCCCTTACCTGTGCCAGGGGGTAGGGGTCCACTACATGAGTACTTTACACTGCAAGGGAGACCAGCAGGATCCTCCCCAGTTTACAGATGAAGAAACTGAGGCTCGGAGGCTTGTTCCAGCTCAGTCCATCCATAAATGTGTCTCAGCCCTATAAGCTGAGGTCTCAGAGAAAGAAAGGGCAGTGTCTTCTGTGACTTGTGGAAGACATGGAGACCGTCCCACAAAATGCTTTGTAAACACCCTAATGTTTTTCTTTGACTGGGGATTTCCCAGAGAAAAGCCATTTGATATGGATCTCCAGGTTTTAACACCTTCTCTAACTCTTGCTTGGGTCAGTGGTTGTGGAAAAGTGGTTTTTATGTCAAAAAACTTATCAGTCTCAGATCCAGGTTCCCCTAGGGGAGGGGCTGTCCAGATCTTTCCTTCGCTGTGAGGGGTTGAACTGCGTCCCCTAACAATGCATACGTTGAAATCCTAACTCTCCCAACGCTTAGAACGTGGCTGTACCTGGAGAAAGGATCATTGCAGATGTAACCAGTCAGGTCATACTGGAGTGGGGTGGCCCCAAATCCAAAATGACTGCTGTCCTGATGAAAAGGGGAAATTTGGCGCCAGAGACAGACATGGACAGAGAACACCGTGTGAATGTGAAGGCAGAGGCTTCTTCATGAGGGGATGCCTGTGCAAGATAAGGGCTGTGGAAGGCTGTCGGCACACCACCGGCAGGTAGGTGAGGGCCTGAAACAGCCTCCCTCACGGCCTCAGAAAGAATCAACCTGCCAACACCTTGTTCTCAAACTTCCAGCCGCCAGCACCGTGAGAGAATAGATCTTTCTTGTTGAAGCCACTCAGTGTGGGGTACCTGTTCCAGCAGCCCTAGGAAGTGAATAATAATCTTATCACACACTCCATGGGCCCAGCAGACCCTCAGGCTCCCTGCATGGAGTTTCTCTGATGGGGACCCAGGAAACACCGTATTGCTTCCCGGAGGTGCTGACAAGGCCTTCTTGGCTGCCATTGCCTCCTGTCTGCTACGGCTGATTTTCCCTCTTCATCTTTTCCCAAAAAACAAACTTGGCCCTCTCCCAAGGCTCATTAATCTCTGTGTTTAGGGAAGCTCAGCATATTATATAAATGCTCTCCTTGCTGTTGAAAGTATGGCTTCTTGAACCTCAGGGTCCTTGTGTCATGTTGATTATCCTGAGGAAGTTTCCAGGCCCTCCCTTTCCAAACAACTGTTCAGCAGCTTCAGTGTGCAGCAAGGCCCCCTTGGCACCCCCCAACAGCGGGAGGGGCTGAGAGGTGCCCTCTTCTCTTCTAACAGAAGCACTTTCAGAGAATGTCATACATTCCAGTTAGATGCTTTAAAAGATGTCCCTATGGCTGAGAATCCTTTTGAATTAGCAACATGAAAACCACAAGGTTCCCCAGCTGTCAGATCTAGAGGATCCATCCCATAGGCACTGTAAGAAATGACACGCACAAGGAGCCAGTGGTTAGTGTCCCTCACCAGGGCTTGGTTTAACAAACTGCACATCCATGCAAAATAGCTTAAGAAGTGAAGAAGCATTTTAGGAGCAGGTGAGCAAATCACCCAAGGTATTGTTAAATGAAGAAACAGGGCACAGAATAGAGTATGTTACAACTTGTATAAGGAAGACAGTGGGGGGGTGGGGTGGGGGGTGGTGTTCAAGTGTAAATTTATATTTCCTTCTATTTGCATAAAGAAATAGTGAAAGGCCAAGTTGAAAATTAACGAAAGGCATTATGAAGATTAATTTTATGTGTCAACTTGGCTATACGATGGTACCCATGTGTGTGTTTATTCACTCAGTCATGTCCAACTCTTTGTGACCCTTTGGACTGTAGCTGGACAGACTCTTCTGTCCTTGGGATTTTTCAGGCAAGAGTACTGGAGTGGGTTGCCATTTCCTTCTCCAGGGGATCTTCTTCACCCAGGGATCAAATCTGCTTCTCCTGTGTCTCCTGCTCTGTAGGCAGATTCTTCACTTGCTGAACCATCAGGGAAGCCTACCCATGGTACCTAGTTATTTAGTCAAACATTAGTTTAGAAGCTGGTGTGATGGCATTTTTTAGATGAGATTAACATAAAAACCCACAGATTTTGAACAAAGCAGATTATACTTCTTAATGTGGGTACAAAGACTGAGGTCCCCTGTGGAAGAGAGAATGGGCTTCCAGACTGACTTTGGATTCAAGCTGTAACATCAGCTCTTTCCTAGAGCTGGCCTTAGCCTACTGGTCTATCTCACACAATTTGGACTTGCCATTCCCTCACAATTGCATAAGCCAATTCCTAAAAATCTCTCTTCTCTCCACTCTCTTTCTGTCCCTCACTTTTTCGTGTTTCTCTGTAGAACCCTGACCAATACAGGAACTGGGCATGCGTGCTCAGTCACCTCCAGCTTTGTGACCCCATGGAAAATGGCCTACCAGTTTTCTCTGTCCATGGGATTTTCCAGGCAAGAATACTGGAGTGAGTTTCCATTTTTTACTTCAAATACAGGCGTTCAGTTCAGTTCAAACGCTCAGTCGTGTCCAACTCTTTGCGACCCCATGAATCACAGCATGCCAGGTCTCCCTGTCCGCCACCAACACCTGGAGTTCACTCAAACTCACGTCCATCGAGTCCGTGATGCCATCCAGCCATCTCATCCTCTGTCGTCCCCTTCTCCTCCTGCCCTCAATCCCTCCCAGCATCAGAGTCTTTTCCAATGAGTCAACTCTTCGCATGAGGTGGCCAAAGTACTAGAGTTTCAGCTTTAGCATCATTCCTTCCAAAGACCACCCAGGGCTGATCTCCTTCAGAATAGACTGGTTGGACCTCCTTGCAGTCCAAGGGACTCTCAAGAGTCTTCTCCAAAACCACATTTCAAAAGCATCAATTCCTGGGCACTCAGCCTTCTTCACAGTCCAACTCTCACATCCATACATGACCACAGGGAAAACCATAGCCTTGACTAGATGGACCTTAGTCGGCAAAGTAATGTCTCTGCTTTTGAATATGCTATCTAAGTTGGTCATAACTTTTCTTCCAAGGAGTAAGCATCTTTTAATTTCATGGCTGCAATCACAATCTGCAGTGATTTTGGAGCCCCCCCAAAATAAAGTCTGACACTGTTTCCACTGTTTCCCCATCTATTTCCCATGAAGTGATGGGACCGGATGCCATGATCTTCGTTTTCTGAATGTTGAGCTTTAAGCCAACTTTTTCACTCTCGACTTTCACTTTCATCAAGAGATTTTTTAGCTCCTCTTCACTTTCTGCCATAAGGGTGGTGTCATCTGCATATCTGAGGTTATTGATATTTCTCCTGGCAATCTTGATTCCAGCTTGTGTTTCTTCTAGTCTAGCGTTCCTCATGATGTACTCTGCATAGAAGTTAAATAAGCAGGGTGACAATATACAGCCTTGACATACTCCTTTTCCTATTTGGAACCAGTCTGTTGTTCCATGTCCAGTTCTAACTGTTGCTTCCTGACCTACATACAGATTTCTCAAGAGGCAGGTCAGGTGGTCTGGTACACTCATCTCTTTCAGAATTGTCCACAGTTTATTGTGATCCACACAGTCAAAGGCCTTGGCATAGTCAATAAAGCAGAAAGAGATGTTTTTCTGCAACTCTCTTGCTTTTTCCATGATCCAGTGGATGTTGGCAATTTGATCTCTGGTTCCTCTGCCTTTTCTAAAACCAGCTTGAACATCTGGAAATTCACAGTTCACGTATTGCTGAAGCCTGGCTTGGAGAATTTTGAACTTTACTTTACTAGCATGTGAGATGAGTGCAATTGTGTGGTAGTTTGAGCATTCTTTGGCATTGCCTTTCTTTGGGATTGGAATGAAAACTGAGCTTTTCCAGTCCTGTGGCCACTGCTGAGTTTTCCAAATTTTCTGGCATATTGAGTGCAGCACTTTCACAGCATCATCTTTTAGGATTTGAAATAGCTCCACTGGAATTCCATCACCTCCACTAGCTTTGTTCGTAGTGATGCTTTCTAAGGCCCACTTGTCTTCACATTCCAGGATGTGTGGCTCTGGGTGAGTGATCACACCATTGTGATTATCTGGGTCGTGAAGATCTTTTTTGTATAGTTCTTCTGTGTATTCTTGCCAGCTTTTCTTAATATCTTCTGCTTCTGTTAGGTCCAGACCATTTTTGTCCTTTATCGAGCCCATCTTTGCATGAAATGTTCCCTTGGTATCTCTAATTTTCTTGAAAAGATCTCTAGTCTTTCCCATTCTGTTCTTTTCCTCTCTTTCTTTGCACTGATTGCTGAAGAAGGCTTTCTTATCTCTCCTTGCTATTCTTTGGAACTCTGCATTCAGATGCTTATATCTTTCCTTTTCTCCTCTCTTCTTTGCACAGCTATTTGTAAGGCCTCCCCAGATAGCCATTTTGCTTTTTTGCATTTCTTTTCCATGGGGATGGTCTTGATCCCTGTCTCCTGTACAATGTCATGAACCTCATTCCATAGTTCATCAGGCACTCTATCTATCAGATCTAGGCCCTTAAATCTATTCCTCACTTCCACTGTATAATCATAAGGGATTTGATTTAGGTCATACCTGAATGGTCTAGCGGTTTTCCCTACTTTCTTCAATTTAAGTCTGAATTTGGTAATAAGGAGGTCATGATCTGAGCCACAGTCAGTTCCTGGTCTTGTTTTTGTTAACTGTATAGAGCTTCTCCATCATTGGCTGCAAAGAATATAATCAATCTGATTTCGGTGTTGATCATCTGGTGATGTCCATGTGTAGAGTCTTCTCGTGTGTTTTTGGAAGAGGGTGTTTGCTATGACCAGTGCATTTTCTTGGCAAAACTCTATTAGTCTTTGCCCTGTTTCATTCCACATTCCAAGGCCAAATTTGCCTGTTACTCCAGGTGTTTCTTGACATCCTACTTTTGCATTCCAGTCCCTTATAATGAAAAGGACATCTTTTGTGGGTATTAGTTCTAAAAGGTCTCATAGGTCTTCATAGAACCGTCAACTTCAGCTTCTTCAGCATTACTGGTTGGGGCATAGACTTGGATTACCGTGATATTGAATGGTTTGCCTTGGAAACGAACAGAGATCATTCTGTCGTTTTTGAGATTGAATCCAAGTACTGCATTTTGGACTCTTTGGTTGACCATGATGGCTACTCCATTTCTTCTGAGGGATTCCTGCCTGCAGTAGTACATATAATGGTCATCTGAGTTAAATTCACCCATTCCAGTCCATTTTAGTTCGCTGATTCCTAGAATGTCAACGTTCACTCTTGCCATCTCCTGTTTGAGCACTTCCAATTTGCCTTGATTCATGGACCTGACATTCCAAGTTCCTATGCAATATTGCTCTTTACAGCATTGGACCTTGCTTCTATCACCAGTCACATCCACAGCTGGGTATTGTTTTTGCTTTGGCTCCGTCTCTTCATTCTTTCTGGAGTTATTTCTCCACTGATCTCCAGTAGCATATTGGTCACCTACTGACCCAGGGAGTTCCTCTTTCAGTATCCTATCATTTTGCGTTTTCCTAGTGTTCATGGGGTTCTCAAGGCAAGAATACTGAAGTGGTTTGCCATTCCTTTCTCCAGTGCACCACATTCTGTCAGCCCTCTCCTTCATATCCCGCCCGTCTTGGGTTGCCCCGTGGGCATGGCTTAGTTTCATTGAGTTAGACAAGCTGTGGTCCTAGTGCGATTAGACTGACTAGTTTTCTGTGAGTATGGTTTCAGTGTGTCTGCCCTCTGATGCCCTCTTGCAACACCTACCCTCTTACTTGGGTTTCTCTTACCTTGGGCATGGGGTATCTCTTCACGATTGCTCCAGCAAAGCACAACCGCTGCTCCTTACCTTGGACGAAGGGTATCTCCTCACCACCGCCCTTCCTGACCTTCAAGGTGGGATAGCTCCTCTAGGCCCTCCTGTGCCCATGCAGCCACCACTCCTTGGATGTGGAGTTGCTCCTCCCGGCCACCGCCCCTGGCCTTGGGCGCGGGGTGGCTCCTCTAGGCCATTCCTGTGCCATCGCAGCCTGACACTCTCGGCCACTGCCCCTGACCTTGGACGTGGGGTAACTCCTCTTGGCCGCCGCCCTTCGGGCATGAGGTCCTCCCGGCTTCTGCCCCTGACCTCAGACATGGGGCAGCTCCTCTCACCCGCACTTAGTGCGCCGGTTGCAGCCGCCTGATCTACTGTGGTCAGGGTAGAAAGTAGGAGTGGGATTAAGAAGGCTAGGACTAGAGCAAGATTGCTCACTGTATTCTTTTTTATATCATTTTTGAAGCATATGCATGTATTACCTATTAAAATTCTAATAATGAAAGAACTTAACAGATGAATGGATAAAGCAGATGTGGGATATATAAATATTGTTGTTGTTTAGCTGCTAAGTTGTGTCCAACTCTTTGCAGCCACATGGTCTGTAGCAGGCAAGGCTCCTCTGTCCGTGAGATTTCCCAGGCAAGAATACTGGAGTGGGTTGCATTTCCTTCTCTAAGGGATCTTCTTGACCCAGTGAATGAACCTTTGTCACGTGCACTGAAAGCAGATTCTTCACTGCTGAGCCACCAGGGAAGCCTGTGGTGTATATGGAATATTATTTGGCCAGTAAAAAGAAGGAAATCTTGCTATTTGTGACAATATGGATGGACTTTGAAGGCATTATGTTAAATGAAATAAGTCAGACAAAGATAAATACTATATGATCTCACATATATGTGGAAGCTAAAACAGCAAAACTCATAGATAGAATAGATTGGTGGTTGCCAGAGGTGAGGGGTAAGTGGAATGAGTGAAGGTGGTCAAAAGATATCAACTTTCAGATATAAGAAATATAAGTCCTAGGTATGTAGTGTACAAGATGTAATGTACAGTATAGTCAATACTGTATAGTATATTTAAAAGTTGATAAGAGAGGAAATAAAAGCTATAATCACAAGAAAATAGTTTGTAGCTATGTGAGGTGATGGATGTTAGCTAGACTTATTGTGTGACCACACGACAATGTGTACATATATCAATTGTTATATTGTACACCTGAAACTAATACAGTGTTAAATGCTAATTATATCTCACTTTTTTTTAAAAAAGGGAAAAACACTGAAGAATGATGGGCACACAGCTTGTTGAGACAAAGTTGTTTCTAGAATAAGTTGGGAGGTGCAGCAACTTTCCTTGTTATATGGCAATCTGGGATATTTTCTAGAGCACACAGTGACAAGCGGTCCAGGGCTTCCCAGGTGGCACTAGTGGTAACAGAACCCACCTGCCAATGCAGGAGACCTAAGAGACCCGGGCCTGACCCCTGGGTCAGGAAGCTCCCCTGGAGGAGGGCGTGGCGACCCACTCCAGTGTTCTTGCCTGGAGAATCCCATGGACAGAGAAGGCTGGTGGGGTGCGTTCCATCCGGTCTCACAGAGTCAGACACGAATGAAGTAACTTAGCACATCAAAAGAGGCTCCAAGTAGGCTAGGCTCAGTGAAAGATAAAGAACTCTGGGTGTGTGGAGCATCACATAGACCCCTTCATCCTCCATTTGGAGAAGGTCAAACATATCACCAAATATGTACCTGTCTTGAGTGTCTGCAGAGGTGTCAGTCAGCGCCCTTCTATTTAAAAATGTCCAAAGAACTGGCCATGATTTTGCCTGGTATCATCACAGTGCACCCTACCCTCAGACCCACCAGCACCTCCTGAGAACCTGCCCCTTGCCGGACACCCCATTAAGCCCAGGTACTCAACAGCACGAGAGACACCACTTATCCTCATGGGGCTCACGGACTGAAGGAGAAGACAAGAGATAAGGTAAACATGATGGATGGTGAGCTGCTCTGGGAAGACAGAATACAGGCTCCTAGGAAGAAGAAGAGGTTTTTTTTTTTTTTTTTTTTTTTTACATAAAGGAGGAGAAGGATGGCTTACATGGGCAGAAGGCATGAAAAGATGAGAAGGAACTAGGCTGGTGATGATTCCAAGGAGGAGGGACCCCCTTGCCGTAGGTCAAGGGATGCAGAGGAGGTGCAGACACCTGTCCCCTTTCTGCTCTTCAGGTGCCTGAGACATCAGGGTGATTGAGGACAGGGGAGAGACCGAGGCCTGGAGGAGAAGTGAGCTGTCCAAGGTTCCTTGCTCCCACCCCTGCTGGATGTGGGCACCCTGCTGTGCGTGTGTGCATGCTAAGTTGCTTCAGTCATGTCTGACTCTCTGCAACCCCATGGACTGTAGCCCTCCAGGCTCCTCTGTCCATGAGATTCTTCAGGCAAGAATACTGGAGGGGTTGCCATGCCCTCCTCCAGGAAATCCCGACCCTGGGATCAAGCAGCCATCTCCTGCAGCTCCTGCATTGCAGGTGGACTCTTTACTGCTGAGCCACTGGAGAAACCCTGGGCGTCCTGCTATGTTTACTGCTAATTCAGCAGAGGAGTGTTTCTCTGCTCATGTCCTTTTTCAGCTTCTGGAATTTTCCTGAAAGGCTAGAACTTGAGAGACTGAGTGCACACTTGGCTGCCCGTGGGTTCTGGAGTCAGAACTGCACCGGGTCAAACCCTGGCTCTGACACTTTTAGTTATATGCTCTTGAATTGGCATGGAATTTCTCTGGGCCTCAGTTTCCCTACCTGAGCAATGGAGGATTGTTAAGAGGATTAAGTATGAAATTGCAGTGTGTGATATGCTGTAGGTCTTCTCTGTGTGAGAGCCACTGTATGCTCTCTGTTCATGACATTTTCATAGAAAATAAAAAACAAGAGACAGCGTGTGTGAGGGGAGGGCACAGGAGAGGTTTTGTAGGTGAAATCTCTAGAGGAGATTTCAACAGCTTCTTCGGAGCCTCTGAAATGGGAGATTCCCTCCGAGGACAGTTTTGGAGCCAACATCTCCGGGATCCCCAGGGGGTTAGAAATGCAGACCCTCAAGGCCCACCCTCAAGAACACTGAGCCGGAATCTGCATCTTAACACAGAGGTTGTGCACCTCAACTCTAGCTGAGGAGCCCTGCTCTTCTATTGGACTGCTACCCAGGCACTTTGGCCTTGGTCAGACCAGCCCCTGTGCCAGCTCTGCCCTGAGTCAGCACCCCCAGTGCCTCTCTGGGTCACTCTCAGGAGTGCTTTTCTGCTTCGCTTGCTGTTGCCTCAGGCATGCCCTAATTCACTGTCCTTTGCAGACCCCTCCGTCCCCAAGCAATGACTCAGAGAGTGGGAGAGAAGGGGCCTTGGCGGTGGGGACCATGTGAGCATGAGGAGAACCAATTTCCTGCTCTCCTGGGGACAAGGGATGGGCAGACATATGTGCCCTGAATGGGTCCAGGGATAAGGGGCCTTGGGCCCTCTTTGGTCTCAAAGGTTTTGGAGGGAGGTTCCCTAGAAGAAGTCAAGCCCTCAAGGCTGAAAATGGGGGTGTGACATGTCTGGGAAGAAATAGGAACCTCACTCAGGCCAGGACTCTAAGCCCTCAGAGGGAGCAGAAGAGCTCCTCATGAAGGAACTTGGGCAGAGGAACAGAAGCCTTGGGACCCCTGGAGTGGAGAGGAGTTTTAAATGGGAATTTGAGAGTAAAGACGTAACAAACCGACAGGACTGAGTCGTGATCCTTAAAATGAGTGACTAAAGGAGGCTGAACAGTTATAGCTCCCCAACAACATCTTAAGGAACTGCTACCCAGTGGGGAACAGGGGGCTCTGCAGTTGGTGGCTGATGCTGGAGGAAATAGACCATTTCATGGATAAACTATGCCTCAACCGCATGGTCTTGTTGACCTGTGTTGAGCACGAAATGGTGGATGAGGACTGAGGGTCCTGCAACTGGATCAGTAAATAGCTCTGACCTTCAGAGCCATGTCCCTTCCTCTGGGCCCTTCCCACCCACTCCTGCTCAACTCTTCACCTGTCCACAGAGCCCTTTCTTTCAGCCTGAATAAAGGCTTTATCTTCCTGCCACTACCATTCCCTAGGACCACATGTATTCATCAGGAACTTTCGGAGAAATAGAACAGACACACACTCACTCACGCACATAGACATACACACACATTATAAGGAATTGGCTTACACAGTTATAGAGGTTGACATCTCCAAATCAGGAGTTAGCAGAAGGACAGTTGATGGTTTGGCTCCAGTTCTAAGGCCAGTAGGCCTGAGACCCAGGAAGAGCCAATGTTTCAGATCAAAAGCTCCAATATCCCAGTTTGAAGGCAGTAGGTAGGTAGGAGGAATTCCCTCTTACTCAGAGGAATATCAGCTTTTTTGTTCTATTGACACCCTCAATAGTTAGATGAGGCCTGCCTGCCTTGGGGAGGGCAATCTGCTTTACTCAGTCTACTGATTTAAAAGTTAATCTGATCCAAAAATCCTAAAGCACATATTTAGAAAAGTGTTGACTGAACGTTTGAGTACCCTGTGGCCCAGTCAAATTGACACAAAAAATTAACCATCACATCCTCAAAACAACTAAGCAAAAACCGAAACTTTTCCCTAATATGGCTTCCTGCTGGCCACTTTCCCTTTCTTCTCTTGGTTCTCATCAAACTTCTAGAAAGGTTGCTTTCCCTTGCTCATCCATTTCCTCAACACCCTCCAACTCCCACCCTGGGCTCCTCAGTCTTCTGCCTCTGGCCTTGTCCTTGAGAGAGTGACTCATGGTTCATTGCCAAATCCAGTGGGCACTGGAAATCTCATCTTATTTGACTGCATAACTTGTCCCAAATCAAACCCCTCTTCTTCCTTTCCCTTCACACAACTAATGGCACCACCACAAGCCCCATTACTCAGAAAATCCAGTCATTACCACCCTCTCCAACTTCCCTTCCCCAGGGTCAATGGTGTATCAACTCTGCCAACTGGGCCTCTAAATCCCCATCATACCCATTCCTTCTCACCAGCACTGCAAGATGCCCCGTACTACTTCTTATTTCCTTTCGCACCTGCCTCCCATACCTTTCTACACATCCAATGGAATGGTCTTCCTAAAATATAATTCATTTGTATTCCCAATCCCCCACCATTGGTTTTGCACTGTCTACTGGACAAAATCCAGATTTTTCCTTGGCACAGACTACAAAGCTCTTACAGATCCACTTTTCCATCTTCATTTTCCCACTTTCTTTCTACTAAACTCTGGAAACTATCACACAGAATTTCCCACCGTTCTATGAAAGTGTCATGCCCTTCCATATATCTACATACCCTCTTAGCTCATGCCATTCCCTCATCCTGGATTTCCTTTTTACCTTTTGTCTGCCTTGATGTAAATGCCTAGAAACAATAAATATTGGAGCAGAAAAAAAGAGAGAAAATAGAAGAATGATAGAGAAAATTGATGAAATAAAAAGTTGGTTCTTTGAAATGATCAAAAAATGACCAAACAAGCTAGGCTGACCAAGAGAGAAAAAGAGATGATTCAAATGACTAAAATCAGGAATTACATAGGTGATTTGACTACCAACCTTCAAAAATAAAAAAGATTAGAAGAGAATGACACAAACAATTATATGTTAACAAATTACATTAGCTAGACAAAATGGACAAATTTCTAAAAAGACATAAACTTTTGAGAAGAAGAAATAGAAAACTGAAAAGATCTGTAGGAAGTGAAGCTTCCAAAACAACAGCAAAAATCCAAGGCCAGGTGGCTTCACTGGTGAGTGAGTTCTATCATATGTTTAAAGAATATATAATGCAAATCTTTTATAGACTCTACCAGAAAGTAGAGAAGGGAGCCCTTCTCAAGTCATTCTATGAGGTCAGTTCAGTTCAGTCACTCAGTTGTGTCTGACTCCTTTTGACCACATGGACTGCAGCATGCCAAGCCTCCCTGTCCACCACCAACTCCGAGTTTACTCAAAACCATGTCCATTGAATCGGTGATGCCATCCAACCATCTCATCCTCTGTCATCCCCTTCTCCTCCTGCCTTCAATCTTTCCCAGCATCAGGGCCTTTTCCAATGAGTCAGTTCTTCGCATCAGGTGGCCAAAGTATTGAAGCTTCAGCATCAGTTCTTTCAATGAATATTCAGGATTGGTTTCCTTTAGAATGGACTGGTTGGATCTCCTTGCAGTCCAAGGGACTCTCAAGAGTTTTCTCCAACACCACAGTTCAAAAACACCAATTCTTCAGTGCTCAGCTTTCTTTATAGTCCAACTCTCATATCCATACATGACCACTGGAAAAACCATAGCCTTTACTAGACGGACCTTTGTTGACAAAGTAATGTCTCTGCTTTTTAATATGCTATCTAGGTTGGTCCTAACTTTACTTCCAAGGAGCAAGTGTCTTTTAATTTCATGGCTGCAGTCACCATCTGCAGTGATTTTGGAGCCCAAAAAAGTAAAGTCTATCACTGTTTCCCCGTCTATTCGCCATGAAGTGATGGGACCGGATACCATGATCTTAGTTTTCTGAATGTTGAATTTTAACCCAACTTTTTCACTCTCCTCTTTCACTTTCATCAAGAGGCATTTTAATTCTTCATTTTCTGTCATAAGGGTGGTGTCATCTGCATATCTGAGGTTATTGATATTTCTCCAAGCAATCTTGATCCCAGCTTGTGCTTCATCCCAGTTCAGCATTTCTTATGATATACTCTTCATATAAGTTAAATAAGCAGAGTGACAATATACAGGCTTGATGTACTCCTTTTCCTATTTGGAACCAGTCTGCTGTTCCATGTCCACTTCTAACTGTTGTTTCCTGACCTGCATACAGATTTCTCAAGGAGCAGCTCAGGTGGTCAGGTATTCCCATCACTAAGAATTTTCCAGAGTTTGTTGTGGTTCACACAGTCAGAGGCTTTGGCATAGTCAAGAAAGCAGATGTAGATGTTTTTCTGAAACTCTCTTGCTTTTTTGATGATCCAACGGATGTCGGCAATTTGATCTCTGGTTCCTCTGTCAATCCAGCTTGAACATCTGGAAGTTCATAGTTCATGGTTCACGTACTGTTGAAGCCTGGCTTGGAGAGTTTTGAGCATTACTTTGCTAGTGTGTGAGATGAGTGCAATTGTGCAGTACTTTGAGCATTCTTTGGCACTGCCTTTCTTTGGGGATTGGAATGAGGTTAGTGTTACTCTGATACCAAAACCAGACAAAGACTTCACAAGAAAACTACAAACCAGTGACACTTGTGATTGATGTAAAATTCCTCAACAAAATACCAGGAAACCGAATCTAAAAGGTTATAAAAAGGATTATAAACCATAATACAGTTGGATTTGTCCCAAGAAGCAACATATAAAAGGTTGATTCAACATATGAAAATCAATCAATGTAATACACATATTAAGAAAGAAAACCCACATGATTATTTCAATAGACACAGAAAAAACATTTGATAAAATTCAACACTTTTTAATGAGAAACACTTTCAACAAACAATGAATAGATGGGGACTTCCTCAATACAATAAAATGGCATCTGTGGGAACCCTGTATCTAACACCATGATTATTAATGAAAGACTGAAAGGCTACCATTTAAAATCAGGGACTGGACAAGAATATCTGCTCCTGCCACTTCTATTCAACATTGTTGTGGAGGTTCTATCTAGGACAACTAGGCAGGAAAGTGAAATAAAATGCATTTAGGCTAGAATTAAAGAAATAAAACAATCTCTATTTGCAGATGACATGATTTTGTGTATAGAAACCACCCCCTTCAATCCATGAATAAACTAAGGAGTGAATTAAGAACTAAGGAGTGAATTAAGCAAGGTTACACAATACAAGGCCAATATATAAAACTCAGTTGTGTTTCTATGTGGTTGCAATGAGCATTTTAAAAGTGATATTAAAAAACAATTACATTTATAATATATTTGAAAGAATAAAATACTTCGGAAGAAATTTGACAAAAGAAGTGCAAGACTTGTACACAAAAAACACAGAACTAAAAAGGACCTAGACAGATGGAAAGTATCTCATGTTCATACATTTAACAACATAATACTTTTAAGGTGGCAATTCTCTCCAACTTGATTTATGGATTTAATGCAATCTCTCTCAAAATTTCACTTGTCTTTTTTATTATAAGTATAGACAAGCTGATTTTATAATTCATGCAGAAATTCATGAGACCATAATGGCCAAAATAATATTGAAAACCAAGAAGAGATTGGTAGACTTATAATTTCATTTTCAGAACTTACTACAAACTTACCGTACAAATCAAAATTAGCCTAAGAATAAACATATAGATCAATGGAATAGAACTGATAGTCTAGGAAAATCTTCACATTACAGGTCAATTGATTTTTTATAAGGGTGTCAAGGCCATTCAATAGACAAAATAATAGCCTTTTCCACAAATGGGACAACGGATATCCACAGTAAAAAAAAATCATTTGCGTCTCTACTGCACACCATACACAAAAATTAACAACGAACCAAAAATTTAATTTAAGAGCTAAAACTATAAAATTATTAGAATACAATATAGGTAGAAGGTTTGTGACTTTGGATTAGGCAAAGTTTTCTTAGATATAACACTAAAAGCACAAGCAATCAATGTAAAAATAAATTGGATTTCATACAAACTAAAAACACGTACAAACAACTTAAAAATGGACAAAGGGTTTGAATAAACATTCCTCCAAAGACAACATAGAAATTACCAATAAGCACATAAAAAGAGTCTCAACATCATTAACCATTAGGAAATGTAAGTCAAAACCACAATAACATCACTTCACACTCTCTGGGATAGCTATAAAAAAAGTGTCGACAAGCATGTGGAGAAACTGGAATTTTCATACAATGCTGCTGGAAAAGTAAAACGGTGTGGCAGTTGCATAAGAGTTTGGCAGACAGGACACAGAGGTCCTATATCAGGTTGAGAGAGTTCCCTTGTCTCCCTATATTATTAAGTGTTTTCATCATGAAAGGGCATTGTAAAGTGTTTATTTTAAATTTATTGAGATTATCACATGTTTTTTCCTTTTATTCTATTAATATTTAATTCCATGAATTCTATCAATATCTAATAACATTCTATTGGTATGTGGTATGCTAAAAAATGACACCTCAAAGATGTCCAAGTCCTAGTTTCTAGGCCTGTGAATATGTTATTTTTTGTGATAAAGGGGAATTTGCAAATGTGATTCAGTTAAGGATTTTGAGATGGGGTATTTTCCTAGATTATCTGGGTGAAATTAATGTAATCTCAGAGGTCCTTATAAAAGCAGGGTAGGAGGATCAGGGACTTCCCTGGGAGTTCAGCTGGTAAAGAGGCCACCTGCACTGCAGGAGACACTGGTTTGACTCCTGGATTGGAAACACCCCCTGGAAGAGGGCATGGCAACGCACTGCAGTATTCTTGCCTGGAGAATCCCCATGGACAGAGGAGCCTGGCAGGCCACAGTCCATAGGATTGCAAAGAGTCAGACCTGACTGAGCAACTAAGAACAGCACAGCACAGCACAGCACAGGAGGATCAGAGTCAGAGAAGGTGTTGTGAGGATGAACAGAGGGAGAGAGAGATATTTGAAGATTCTTAATCGATTTGTGTTGTTTTTAAGCTAGTAAGTTTGTGGTAATTTGTTATAGCAGCAATAGGAACTGATACAGTTAACACCAGCTAATTGTTGTGTGTTGAACCAAGCTTGCATGCCTGGTATAAATCTCACTTGGTCATGGTGGGCCATCTTTTAATACACTGCTGGAATCTGCTAGTATTTTGCTGAGGAATTTTGTGTATATATTCACAAGGAATATTGATCTATAGTTTTTCTTTACTTGTGATGTCTTCATATGGTTTAAGGTCAAGGTAATATGTCTGGCTTCATAGAATGAATTAAGAAAAATTTCCTTTTCTATTATTTTGGAAAAGTGTGTGAAAGATTAGCGCTAATTTTTCTGAAACATCTGGGAGAAGTCTTCAGCGAAGGTCCTGGACTTTTCTTTGTTGAAAGTTTTTGATTATTGGCTCAATCTCTTGTGGATCTATTTAGATTATCTAATTGTCTTGAATTAGTGTTAGCAGTTTGTGTCTGTCCCAAATTTTCTCCATTTCA
This sequence comes from Budorcas taxicolor, assembly GCF_023091745.1. Lineage (NCBI taxonomy): Eukaryota > Metazoa > Chordata > Mammalia > Artiodactyla > Bovidae > Budorcas > Budorcas taxicolor. The sequence continues at coordinate 9,140,903 of NC_068930.1, read as the reverse complement.
TCTATATTATCTAATTTTTGGTATTCAATTATTCATAATATTCACTTCTAATCCTTAATATTTCTATAAGTTTGGTGATAAAGCCACTTCTTTTCTTGTTTTAGTTATTTGAGTCTTCTGTTTGTCTATTTTCTGGTCATTCTAGCTAAAAATTGTTAATTTTGTAAATCTTTTTAAAGAATACTGTTCGTGCAGTTCTCAAGGCAAGAATACTGAAGTGGTTTCCCATTCCATTCTCCAGGGGACCACGTTCTGTCAGACCTCTCCATCATGACCCGTCCGTCTTGGGTGGCCCCAAAGGCATGTCTTAGTTTCACTGAGTTAGACAAGGTTGTGGTCCATGTGACCAGATTGGCTAGTTTTCTGTGATTATGGTTTCAGTGTGTCTGCCCTCTGATACCCTCTCGCAACAACTACCGTCTTACTTGGGTTTCTCTTACCTTGGACGTGGGGTATCTCTTCACGGCTGCTCCAGCAAAGCGCAGCCGCTGCTCCTTACCTTGGACGAGGGGTATCTCCTCACTGCCGTCCCTCCTGACCTTGAACGTGAGTAGCTCCTCTCAGCCCTCTTAGGCCCGAGCAACCGCAGCTCCTTGTGCCTAGGGCTGCTACTCTCGGCCACCGCCCCTGACCTTGGGCGTAGGGTAGCTCCTCTCAGCTGCGCTTCTGTGTGGTCAGTCGCAGCCGCCACGCTTCTGTGTGGTCGGTCGCACTGAAAGATGAACTCCCCAGGTCGGTAGGTGCCCAATATGCTACTGGAGATCAGTTCAGTTCAGTTTAGTCACTCAGTTGTGTCTGACTCTTTGCGACCCCATGAATCGCACCACGCCAGGCCTCCCTGTCCATCACCAACTCCCGGAGTTCACTCAGACTCATGTGCATCGAGTCAGTGATGCCATCCAGCCATCTCATCCTCGGTTGTCCCCTTCTCCTCCTGCCCCTGATCCCTCCCAGCATCAGGGTCTTTTCCAATGAGTCAACTCTTCTCATGAGGTGGCCAAAGGACTGGAGTTTCAGCTTTAGCATCAGTACTTCCAATGAACACCCAAAACTGATGTCCTTTAGGATGGACTGGTTGGAATCTCCTTGCTGTCCAAGGGACTCTCAAGAGTCTTCTCCAACACCACATTTCAAAAACATCAATTCTTCGGCACTCAGCTTTCTTCACAGTCCAACTCTCACATCCATACATGACCACTGGAAAAACCATAGCCTTGACTAGATGGACCATTGCTGGCAAAGTAATGTCTCTGCTTTTTAATATGCTATCTAGGTTGGTCATAACTTTCCTTCCAAGGAGTAAGCATCTTTTAATCTCATAGCTGCAGTCACCATCTGCAGTGATTTTGGAGCCCCCCAAAATAAAGACTGACACTGTTTCCACTGTTTCCCCATCTATTTCCCGTAAGGTGATGGGACCAGATGCCATGATCTTAGATTCCTGAATGTTGAGCTTTAAGCCAACTAAGGATCAGTGGAGAAATAACTCCAGGAAGAATGAAGGGATAGAGCTAAAGCAAAAACAAAAAACAAAAACACCCAGGTGTGGATGTGACTGGTGATAGAAGCAAGGTCTAATGCTGTAAACAGCAATATTGCATAGGAATCTGGAATGTTAGGTCCATGAATCAAGGCAAATTGGAAGTGGTCAAACAGGAGATGGCAAGAGTGAACGTCAACATTTTAGGAATAGCGAACCAAGATGGACTGGAATGGGTGAATTTAACTCAGATGACCATTATATCTACTACTGTGGGCATAAATCCCTCAGAAGAAATGGAGTAGCCATCATGGTCAACAAAAGAGTCCAAAATGCAGTACTTGGATATAATCTCAAAAATGACAGAATGATCTCTGTTCATTTCCAAGGCAAACCATTCAATATCACGGTAATCCAAGTCTATGTCCCAACCAGTAACGCTGAAGAAGCTGAATTTGAACAGTTCTATGAAGACCTACAAGACCTTTTAGAACTAACAGCCAAAAAACATGTCCTTTTCATTATAGGGGACTGGAATGCAAAAGTAGGAAGTCAGGAAACACCTGGAGTTACAGGAAAATTTGGTCTTGGAGTACAGAATGAAGCAGGGCAAAGGCTAATAGAGTTTTGCCAAGAGAATGCACTGGTCATAGCAAACACCCTCTTCCAAACACACAAGAGAAGACTCTACACATGGACATCACCAGATGGTCAACACCAAAATCAGATTGATTATATTCTTTTCAGCCAAAGATGGAGAAGCTCTATACAGACTCAAAAACAGGACCAGGAGCTGACTGTGGCTCAGATCATGAACTCCTTATTGCCAAATTCAGACTTAAATTGAAGAAAGTGGGGAAAACCACTAGACCATTCAGGTATGACCTAAATCAAATCCCTTATGATTATACAGTGGAAGTGAGAAATAGATTTAAGGGACTAGATCTGATAGACAGAGTGCCTGATGAACTATGGATGGAGGTTCATGACATTATACAGGAGACAGGGATCAAGACCATCCCCATGGAAAAAAAATTCAAAAAAAAGCAAAAATGGCTGTCTGAGGAGGCCTTACAAATAGCTGTCAAGAGAAGAGAGGCGAAAAGCAAAGGAGAAAAGTAAAGATATAAGCACCTGAATGCAGAGTTCCAAAGAACAGCAAGAAGAGATTAAAGAAAAAAACCTTCTTCAGTGATCAATGCAACGAAATAGAGGAAAACAACAGAATAGGAAAGACTAGAGATCTCTTCAAGAAATTAGAGATACCAAGGGAACATTTCATGCAAAGATGGGCTCAATGAAGGACAAAAATGGTATGGACCAAACAGAAGCAGAAGATATTAAGAAGAGGTGGCAAGAATACACAGAAGAACTATACAAAAAAGATCTTCATGACCAAGATAATCATGATGGTGTGATCAGTCACGTAGAGCCAGACATCCTGGAATGCAAAGTCAAGCAGATTTTAGAAAGCATCACTACAAAAAACGCTAGTGGAGGTGATGGAATTCCAGTTGAGCTATTTCAAATCCTGAAAGATGATGCTACGAAAGTGCTGCACTCAATATGCCAGCAAATTTGGAAAACTCAGCAGTGGCCACAGGACTGGAAAAGCTCAGTTTTCATTCCAATCACAAAGAAAGGCAATGCCAAGGAATGCTCAAACTACCACACAATTGCACTCATCTCACACGCTAGTAAAGTAATGCTCAAAATTCCCCAAACCAGGCTTCAGCAGTACATGAACTGTGAACTTCCAGATGTTCCAGCTGGTTTTAGAAAAGGCAGAGGAACCAGAGATCAAATTGCCAACATCTGCTGGGTCATCAAAAAAGCAAGAGAGTTCCAGAAAAACATCTACTTCTGCTTTATTGACTATGCCAAAGCCTTTGACTGTGTGGATCACAATAAACTGTGGACAATTCTGAAAGAGATGAGTGTACCAGACCACCTGACCTGCCTCTTGAGAAACCTATATGCAGGTCAGGAAGCAACAGTTAGAACTGGACATGAAACAACAGACTGGTTCCAAATAGGAAAAGGAGTTCATCAAGGCTGTATATTGTCACCCTGCTTATTTAACTTCTATGCAGAGTACATCATGAGAAATGCTGGGCTGGAAGAAGCACAAGTTGGAATCAAGATTGCCAGGAGAAATTTCAATAACCTCAGATATGCAGATGGCATCACCCTTACGGCAGAAAGTGAAGAGCTTCTTGATGAAATTGAAGGAGGAGAGTGAAAATGTTGGCTTAAAGCTCAATATTCAGAAAACTAAGATCATGGCATCTGGTCCCATCACTTCATAGGAAATAGATGGGAAAACAGAGGAAACAGTGTCAGACATTATTTTTGGGGGTTCCAAAATCACTGCAGATGGTGATTGCAGCCATGAAATTAAAAGACGCTTACTCCTTGGAAGGAAAGTTATGGCCAACCTAGATAGCATATTGAAAAGCAGAGACATTACTTTGCCAACAAATGTCCATCTAGTCAAGGCTATGGTTTTTCCAGTGGTCATGTATGGATGTGAGAGTTGGACAGTGAAGAAAGTTGAGCACTGAGAAATTGATGCTTTTGAACTGTGGTGTTGGAGAAGACTCTTGAGAGTCCCTTGGACTGCAAGGAGATCCAACCAGTCCATCCTAAAGGACATCAGTCCTGGGTGTTCATTGGAGGGACTGATGTTGAAGCTGAAACTCCAATACTTTGGCCACCTCATGTGAAGAGTTGACTCATTGGAAAAGACCCTGATGCTGGGAAAGATTGGGGGCAGGCAGAGAAGGGGACGACAGAGGATGAGATGGCTAGATGGCATTACTGACTCGAAGGATATGGGTTTGGGTAGACTCTGGGAGTTGGTGATGGACAGGGAGGCCTGGTGTGCTGCGATTTATGGGGTTGCAAAAAGTCAGACATGACTGAGTGACTGAACTGAACTGAAACTTTTAAGAAATTTAAAAATACATTTTGCTCTTTCTTTTCTGTTCTTTGCTTTGTTTATTTTCACTTTCATTTTATATTACCTTACATATGATTGCTTCCGTTTAGTTTAGTCTTCCTTTCTAGTTTTGTTCATTTTTTGGCCATGTTGCATGGCTTGTGAGATGTAGGATCTTAATTCCCTGAGCATGGATTGAACCCGTGGCAGTTAGAGCATGGAGTTCTAACAACTGGACTAACAGGGAATTCCCTCCTTTCTAGTTTCTTGACATTGAAGGATAGGGTATTGATTTGAGATCTTTCTTCTTTTTTGACATAGACATTTGTAGCTATGAATTTCTCTCTGGGCACTACTTAACTGCATCTTGCATCTCATAAGTTTTGGAATGTTGAGTTTTCATATTCATTCATCTCAAATAATGATAAAAGGGGCAATTTTATCATCAAAGTATGCTCCAATTTCCATTGTGATTTCTTCTTAACTCATTGGTTTGTATTTAATTTTTACATACTTGTTGATTCCCTCAATTTCTGTTATTGATCTCTAATTTCATTTCACTGTGGTCCGAAAAGATGTTTCTTATGATTTGAATCTTTATAAAATGTAGTTAGACTTTTTTACTGGCCTATATATGGTCTTGCCAATGTATACAAGTGTTCCACACATTGTTGTTCAGTCACTCAGCCCTGTCTGAACTTTTGTGACCCTATGAACTGCAGCATGCCAGGCTTCCCTGTCCCTCACATCTCCTGGCGTTTGCTCAAACTCATGTCCATTGAATCGATGATACCATCCAACCATCTCATCCTCTGTCAGCCCCTTCTCCTCTTGCCTTTAATCTTTCCCAGCATCAGGGGCTTTTCAAATGCAAAGAGTTGGCTCTTTGCAAAGATGCAGAGAGTTGGCTCTTTGCATCAGGTGCCCAAAGTAGTGGAGATACAGCTTCAGCATCAATCCTTCCAATGAATATTCAGGGTTGATTTTCTTTAGGATTTATTGGTTTGATCTCCTTGCTATCCAAAGGACTCTGAAGAGTCTTCTCCAGAACCACAGTTCAAAAGCATCAGTTCTTCTCTATGTACTTGAGGACAATGTGTAACTGAATTGGATGGAATATTCTACAGAATTTGTTAGATTTAGTTGATTTATAGTGTTGTTCAAGTCTTCTGTTTCCTTATTGGTTTTATATCTAGTTGGTCTATCCATTATTGGAAATGGAGCATTTAAATCTCTAATTAATATTGTTGAATTTTCTAGTTTTACCTAATATTCTGCCAGTTCTGCTTCATGTATGTTGGGACTCTTGTTAGGTATGGATATAACTGTTAGATATTCTTACTGAATTGCCCCTTTTATCATTATAAAATTTATTCTTTGAGTCTAATAACAACTTTTGTTTTAAAATCAATTTTGTCTGATATTAGTATAGCCACTCCAGCTTTCTTATGGTTAATTTGTCATGGTATATATTTTACTACTCTTTTGCTTTCAACCTATTTGTGTCTTTGACTCTAAATTTCTTGCAAGACTGATATCTGAGGTTATTGATATCTGAGTCTCAGGTATGCAGATGATACCACCCTTATGGCAGAAAGTGAAGAAGAACTAAAGAGCCTTGATAAAAGTGAAAGAGGAGAGTGAAACAGTTGGCTTAAAAATCAATATTCAGAAAACTAAGATCATGGCATCCAGTCCCATCACTTCATGGCAAACAAATGGGGAAACAGTGACAGACTTTATTTTTTTGGGCTCCAAAATCACTGCAGATGGTGACTACAGCCATGAAATTAAAAGATGCTTCCTCCTTGGAAGGAAAGTTATGACTAAACTAGACAGCATATTAAAAAGCAGAGATATTACTTTACCAACAAAGATCTGTCTAGTCAAGGCTATGGTTTTTGCAGTAGTTATGTATGGATGTGAGAGTTGGACTATAAAGAAAGCTGACTGCCAAAGAATTGATGCTTTTGAACTGTGGTATTGGAGAAGACTCTTCAGAGTCCCTTGAACTGCAAGAAGCTCCAACCAGTCCATCCTAAAGGAAATCAGTCCTGAATATTCATTGGAAGGACTGATGTTGAAGCTGAAGCTCCAATACTTTGGCCACCAGATGCGAAGAGCTGACTCATTTGAAAAGACCCTGATGTTGGGAAAGATTGTAGGTGGGAGGAGAAGGGCGTAATAGAGGATAAGATGGTTGGGTGGCATCACCAACTCAATGGACATGAGTCTGAGTAAACTCTGGGAGTTGGTGATGGACAGGGAGGCCTGGTGTGCTGCAGTCCATGGGGTCACAAAGAGTCAGACATGACTGAGTAACTGAACTGAAGACTGACATGCTATAAATTCAGGATATAGTTGGGTCATCTTTTTTCTTTTAATTCATTCTGACAATCGTTGACTTTTAATTGAAGAGTTTAATCCATTTATATTTGATGTAATTACTGATAGGGTAGGATTTATATCTTCTGTTTTGCTATTTGTTTCCTATACATTTTATGTCTTATTATTCTTCTATTCCTCCATTACTGTCTTTTGTGTTAACAAGATATTGTCTTCTAGGAGTTTTATGGTGTCATGTATCATGTTTAAGTCCTTAATCCATTGTAAGTTTATTTTTATGTTTGGTGAGATCATATGCAAAACATTCTCTGACATAAATCAATACCAATGTTTTCTTAGGCCAATCTCCCAAAGCAATAGAGATAAAACCAAAAGCAAACAAATGGGACCTAATCAAACTTACAAGCTTTGGCACAGCAAAAGAAACCATAAACAAAATAAAAGATAATTTATAGAATGGGAGCAAATATTTGCAAACAGTGTGACTGAAAGGGATTAATTTCCAAAATACACAGACACCTCATACAGCTCAAGAACAATAAAAAAACAAACAGCTCAATTGAAAAATGAGCAGATGCCCTAAATAGACATTTCTTCAAAGAAGAAATGCAAATGGCCAATAAACACATGAAAAGATGCTCAACATCCCTAAATATTTCTTGTTCAGTCACTCAGTCATGTCTAACTCTTTGTGACCCCAAGCACGCCAGGCTTCCCTGTCTTTCACCAACTCCTGGAGCTTGCTCAGACTTATGTCCACTGTGTTGATGACGCCATCCAAGCATCTCATCCTCCGTTGTCCTCTTCTCCTTCTGCCTTCAATCTTTCCCAGAATCAGGGTGTTTTCGAATGAGTTGGCTCTTTGTATCAGTTGACCAAAGTATTGGAGCTTCAGCTTCAGCATCAGTCCTTCCAATGAATATTCAGGACTGATTTCCTTTAGGATGGACTGGTTTGATCTCCTTGCAGTCCAAGGGACTCTCAAGAGTCTTCTCCAGCACCACATCAAATCTTTGGCACTCTGCCTTCTTTATGGCGCAGCTCTCACAACCAAATGTGACTAATGGAAAGACCACAGCCATGACTATACGGACCTTTGTCCACAAAAGAATGTCTCTGCTTTTTAATACATGGTCTAGGTTTGTCATAGCTTTCCTGCCAAGAAGTAATCGTCTTCTAACTTCATGGCTGCAGCCACCATCCACAGTGATATTAAAGACCAAGAGGATATCTGTCACTGCTTCCACCTTTTCCCCTTCTATTTGGCATGAAGTAATGGGATCATATGCCATGATTTTAGTTTTTTTAATATTTAGTTTTTAGCCAGCTCTTTCAGTCTCCTATTTTACCCTCAAGAGGGTCTTTGGTTCCTCTTCCCTTTCTGCCATTAGAGTGATATCATTCACATATCTGAGGTTGCTAATATTTCTCCCAGCAATCTTGATGACAGCTTGTAACACAGCCAGCCCAGTATTTCTCATGATATGCTTTGCATATAAGTTAAATAAACAGAATAACAATAAACAGCCTTGTTGAACTCCTTTCTCAATCCCTAAACCAATCAGTTGTTCCATACAGGGTTCCAACTTTTGCTTCTTGATCAGCATACAGGTTTCTCAGGAGACAGGTAAGATGGTCTAGTATTCTCATCTCTAAGAGTTTTCCACAGTTTGATATGATCCACACAGTCAAAGGTTTTAGCATAGTCAATGAAACACAGGTAGATGTTTTTCTGGAATTCCCTTGCTTTCTCTATGGTCCATCGAATGTTGGCAATTTGAGCTCTGGTTCCTCTGCCTTTTTAAAACTCAGCTTGGACAGCTGGAAGTTCTCTATTCATGTAATACTGAAGCCTAGCATGCAGAATTTTGAACATAACCTTACTAGCATGGGAGATGACTGCAACTGTCCTGTGGCTTGAACATTCTTTAGTACTGCCCTTCCTGGAAATTGGGAAGTGTATCGACCTTTTCTAGTCCTGTGGCTACTGCTTGGTTTTCCAAATTTGCTGACATATTGAGTGTAGCACTTTGATAACATAATCTTTTAAGATTTTAAATAGTTCTTCTGGAATTCCATTGCATTCACTAGCTTTATTGACAGCAGTGCTTCCTAAGGACCACTTGACTTCACACTCCAGAATGTCTGGCTCTGGGCGAGTGGCCACACCATCAAGGTTATCTGGGTCATTAAGATCTTTTTTGTACAGTTCTTCTGTGTATTCTTATTCTTTTCATCTCTTCTTGGTCTCTTCTGCTTCTATTACATCTTTATCATTTTTGTCCTTTATTATCTCTATCTTTGGATGAAATGTTCCTTTACTATTTCCAATTTTGTTAGAGATCTCTAGTCTTTCCCCTTCTGTTGTTTTCCTCTTACTTCTTTGCATTGTTCATTGAAGAAGGCCTTGTCTCTCCCTGCTAGTCTCTGGAACTCTGTGTTTAATTGGGTGTACGTTTCCCTTTCTCCCTTGCTTTTCACTTCTCTTCTTTCTTTGGCTATTTGTAAAGCCTCTTCAGACAACCATTTTGCCTTCTTGATTTTCTTTTTCTTTGGAATGGTTTTGTTCACTGTCTCCTGTACAGTATTACAGGCCTCTGTCCATAGTTCTTCAAGCACTCTGTTTGCTAGACCTAATCCATTGAATCTATTCATCACCTCCACTGTATATTCATAGGGGATTTGATTAAGTCATACCTGGCTGGCTTAGTGGTTTTCCATGCTTTCTTTAGTTTAAGCCTGAATTTTGTTATGAGAAGCTGATGATCTGAGCCCCAGTCAGCTCCAGGTCTTTTTTTTTGCTGACTGTATACAGCTTCTTCATCTTCAGCTACAAATAATGTAATAAATCTGATTTCGGTATTGACCACCTGGTGATGTCCATGTGTAAAGTCGTCTTTTGTGTTGTTAAAAAAGGGTGTTTGCTATGACCAGTGCATTCTCTTGGCAGAATTCTGTTAGCTATCACCCTGCTTTATTTTGTACTCGTAGGCCAAACTTGCCAGTTATTCCAGGTATCTCTTGACTTCCTACTTTTACATTCCAATCCCCAATCATGAATAGGACATCTTTTTTTGGTGTTAGTTCTAGGAAGTCTTCTAGGTCTTCATAGAACTGATCAACTTCAGCTTCATTGGCATTGGTGGTTGGGGCATAGACTTGAATTTCTGTGATGTTGAATGTGGTTTGGCTTGGAAATGAGCTGAGATTATTCTATTGCTTTTGAGTTTATACCCAACTACTGCATTTTGGACCCTTTTTTGATAATGAGGGCTACTCCATTTCTTCTATGGGATTCTTGCCTATTGTATAAAAGGGCAAAAAGATATGACACTGAAAGATGAGTTCCCAGGTCGGAGGGTGTCCAATATGCTACTGGTGAAGAGTGGAGGAGATTAACTACTAATAACTCCATAAAGAATGAATTGGCTGGGCCAAAGTTGAAATGGTGCTCAGTTGTGGATATGTCTGATGATGAAAGTAAAATCCTATGCTGTAAAGAACAGTATTCTTTACAGTTCCAGTATAGGAACCTGGAATGTTAGGTCCATGAATCAAGGTAAATTGGACATGGTCAAACAGGAGATGGCAAGAGTAAACTTTGACGTCTTAGGAATCAGTGAACTAAAATGGATGGGAATGGGTGGATTTAATTCAGAATTACCATATTATTCAGCAATTCCACTCCTGAGCATATATCCAGACAAAACTCTAGTCCAGTAACATACATGCATACCTCTGTGCATAGCAGCACTATTTACAATGGCCAAGACACAGAAACAAACTAAATTGTCCATTGACAGATGAAGGGATAAGGAAGATGTGCTACAGACATGCAATAGAATACTGCTCAGCTATAAAATAATGACAAAATAATGCCATTTGTAGAAACATGGATGCAACTGGAGATTATCATACTAAGTGAAATACTTCAGAAAGAAAGGAAAATACCATATGATATCACTTATATGAGGAATTTAAAATACGACACAAATGAACCTATCTGTGAAACGGAAACAGACTTAGAGAATAGAGACCAGACTGTTGGTTGCCAAGGGTGAGGGTACTGGGGGAAAGATGAGTGGGAAGTTGCGGTTAGCAGATGTAAGCTATTATATAGGGAATGGATAAATAACAGGATCAGAAGCACAAAGAACTATATGCTGTATCTAAACCAAATGAAAAGAATATATATAAAAAGTGAAAGTGAAAGTCACTCAGTCGTTTCTGACTATGTAGCCCACCAGGCTCCTCCGTCCGTGGAATTCTCCAGGCAAGGATACTGGAGTGGGTTGCCATGCCCTCCTCCAGAGGATCTTCCTGACCCAGGGACTGAAGCTGGCTCTTACATCTCCTGCATTGTTACACAGGTTCTTTACTACTAGCACCAACGTTAACTATGAAAGAAAGTGAAAGTGAAAGTCGCTCAGTCGTGTCCGACTCTTTGCGACCCCATGGACTGTATAGTCCATGGAATTCTCCAGGCCAGAACACTGGAGTGGGTAGCCTTTCCCTTCTCCAGGAGATCTTCCCAACCCAGAGATTGAACCCAGGTCTCTCACATTGCAGTCGGATTCTTTACCAGCTGAGCCACAAGCCCAGTTAACTAAGGGAAGTAAAGTTAACTATACTTCAGTAAAAACGTTTTATACTTGCTCAAAAAAATAGGATTGTCCAGTGTACCGTTTTAAGTCCCTTTTTTTTAAAAATTATATATAGTTGGAGTTTATTTTCTTAGTGGTTACCCTGGGAGTTACCATTAACATCATAATTTATAACAACTTTGTTTGGAATTGTTCAGTCACTAAGTTGTGTCTGACTCTTTGAGATTCCATCAGCTGCAGCATGCCAGGTGTCTCTGTCCTTCTCTGTCTCCTAGAATTTGCTCAAACTCATGTCCATTGCGTCAGTGATGGTATCTAACTATCTCATTCGAAGCCACCCACTCTTCCTCTTGCCCTCAGTCTTTCGCAGCATCAGGGTCTTTTCCAGTGAGTTGACTCTTCACATCAGGTGGCCAAAATATTGGAGCTTCAGCTTCAGCATCAGTCCTTTCAAAGAATATTCAGGACTGATCTCCTTTAGGATGGACTGGTTGGATCTTCTTGCTGTCGAAGGGACCCTCAGGGGTCTTCTCCCATGGTTTGAAAGAGTCAGTTCTTCCACACTCTGAATTCTTTATGGTCCAACTTTCACACCCATACATGACTAGTGAAAAAAACCATAGCTTTGACCTTTGTCAGCAAAGTGATGTCTCTGCTGTTTAATATGCTGTCTAGTTTTGTCATAGATTTTCTGCCAAGGATCAAGTGTCTTTTAATTTCATGGCTGCAGTCACCATCCACGGTGATTTTGGAGCCCAAGAAAATAGTCTGTCACTGTTTCCATTATTTCCCCATCTATTTGCCATGAAATGCTGGGACCAGATGCCATGATCTTAGTTTACTGAATGTTGAGTTTCAAGCCAGCTTTTTCACTCTCCTCTTTTACCCTCATCAAGAGGTTCTTTCAGTCAGTCAGTCAGTTCACTCACTCAGTCATGTCTGACTCTTTGCGACACCATGGACTGCAGCACACCAGGCTTTCCTGTCCATTACCAACTCCCAGGATTTACTCAAACTCTTGTCCATTGAGTCGGTGATACCATCCAACCATGCCATCATCCTCTGTTGTCTCCTTCTCCTCTCACCTTCAATCTTTCCAAGCATCAGGGTCGTTTCAAATGAGTCAATTCTTTGCATTAGGTGGCCAAAGTATTGGAGTTTCCACTTCAGCATCAGTCCTTCCAATGAATATTCAGAGTAGATTTCCTTTAAGATTGATAGGTTTGATCTCCTTTCAGTCCAAGGGACTCTCAAGAGTCTTCAACACCATAGTTCAAAAGCATCAGTTCTTCAGGGCTCAGCTTTCTTTATGATCCAACTCTCACATCCATACATGACTACTGGAAAAACCACAGCTTTGACTAGATGGACCTTTGTTGGCAAAGCATTATCTCTGCTTTTTAGAAGAGGCTCTTTAGTTCTTCCTCGATTTCTGCCATTAGGTGGTATATCTGAGGTTGTTAATATTTCTTCCAACAATCTTGAGTCCAATTTCTGTTCATCTAGTCTGGCATTTTGCATGATGTACTCTGCATATAAGTTAAATAAGCAGGGGTAACAATATACAGCCTTGATGTATTCCTTTCCCGATTTTGAACCAGTTTCATATCCAGTTCTGTTGCTTCTTGTCTTGAATACAGGTTTCTTAGGAGAAAGGTAAGGTGGTCTGGTATTCCCATCTCTTTAAGAATTTTCCACAGTGTGTTGTGATCCACACAGTCACAGGCTTTAGCGTAGTCAATGAAACAGATGTTTTTCTTGAATTCCCTTTGTTCTTCTGTGATTCAGTGAATGTTGGCAATTTGATCTTTGGTTCCTCTGCCTTTTCTAAATCCGGCTTGTACATATGGAAGTTCTCAGTTCACATATTGTTGAGCATAGCCTTACTAGCATGAGAAATGAATGCAATTGTCCAATAGTTTGAACATTCTTTGTCCCTGCCTTTCTTTGGGACTGGAATGAAAACTGATCTTTTCCAGTTCTGTGGCCACTGCTGAGTTTTCCAAATTTGTTGGAATATTGAGTGCAGTGCTTTAACTGCATCGTATTTTAGGATTTGAAATAGTTCAGCTGGAATCCCATCAACTCCACTAGCTTTGTTGGTAGTGATCCTTCCTAAGGTCCACTTGACTTCACACTCCAAGATGTCTGGCTCTAGGTGAGCGACTGCACCATCATGGTTATCTGAGTCCTTAAAATCTTTTTTGGATAGTTCATCTGTGTATTCTTGACACCTCTTCTTAATCTCTTCTGTGTCTGTTAGGTGCTTTCTCTTTCTGCCCTTATTGTGCCCATCATTGCATGAAATGTTTCCTTGGTGTCTTGAATTTTCTTGAAGAGATCTCTAGTCTTTCCCATTCTGTTATATCCTCTATTTCTTTCCATCATTCACTTAAGAAGGCTTTCTTATCTTTTCTTGCATTTCTCTGGAACTCTGCATTGAGATGGGTATTTCTTTCCCTTTGTCCTTTGCCTTTTGCTTCTCATCTTTTCTCAGTAAGGCCTCCTCAGACAACCACTTTGCCTTCTTGCATTTCTGTTATTCTGCTTTGGAATAGTACCAATTTAATTTTAAAAGTATACAAAAACTTTGCTCCTGCATAGCTCATTCCACTCTTCCTTTCTTTATGCTCTAATTGTCACAAATTACACCTCTATACAATATGCACCTATCAACACAGACTTAAAATTATTGTTTCATGCAATTGCCTTTTAAATTATATATGAGAAAAAGGTACAAACAAAACAATCAAATTATATTGCATGACAACAATATAAGACTAACACAAGTCAGTGTAGGCTACTGTAACAAAATGACATAGACTGAGTGGCTGAAATAACATTTATTTCTCCCAGTTCTTCAGGTTGAGAAGTCCATGTCAGGGTGCTGGGATGGTTGAGTTTTGGTGGGGACCTTCTTTCTGGCTTGTAGATGGGTACTTTCTAGCTGTATCCTCAACAGGGTGAAGAGATCTGCTGTCTCTTCTTTTTTGTTCAGTTTAGTTCAGTCACTCAGTTGTGTTTGACTCTCTGTGACCCCATGAGTTGCAGCACGCTAGGCCTCCCTGTCCATCACCACCCCCGGAGTTCACTCAAACTCACGTCCATCGAGTTGGTGATGCCATCTAGCCATCTCATCCTCTGTTGTCCCCTTTTCCTCCTGCCCCCAATCCCTCCCAGCATCAGAGATTTTTCCAGTGAGTCAACTCTTCACATGAGGTGGCCAAAGGACTGGAGTTTCAGCTTTAGCATCATTCCTTTCAATGAACACCCAGGGCTGATCTCCTTTAGAATGGACTGGTTGGATCCCCTTGCAGTCCAAGGGACTCTCAAGAGTCTTCTCCAACACCACAGTTCAAAAGCATCAATTCTTCAGCACTCAGCTTTCTTCACAGTCCAGCTCTCACATCCATACATGACCACTGGAAAAACCATAGCCTTGACTAGACGGACCTTTGTTGGCAAAGTAATGTCTCTGCTTTTGAATATGCTATCTAGGTTGGTTATAACTTTCCTTCCAAGGAGTAAGCGTCTTTTAATTTCATGGCTGCAATCACCATTTGCAGTGATTTTGGAGCCCCCCAAAATAAAGTCTGACACTGTTTCCACTGTTTCCCCATCTATTTCCCATGAAGTGATGGGAGGGCATTAATCCCATCACAAAGGCCTCACGCTCATGACCTAAACTAAAGCTAATTACCTCCAAAAGCCCCATCTCCAATTATGATTCCACCCCACTGGGGATTAGGTCTTTACATATTAATGCTGGGTGATTTGTTGTTGTTCTTTTGTCACTAAGTTGTGTCTGACTGTTTACAACCCCATGGATTATAGCCTGCCAGGCTCCTCTGTCCATGGGATTTCCCAGGTGAGAATACTGGAGTGGGTTGCCATTTCCTTATCCAGGGAATCTTCCTGACCCAGGGCTCGAACCTGTAATCTCCAGCATTGTAAGTAGATTCTTTACTACTGAACCAAGCAAACAAATTTCCATTTCATAGCAACTGCCTTTTATATTTACCTATGTAATCACTGCAGATGGTGACTGCAGCCATGAAATTTAAAGATGCTTACTCCTTGGAAGGAAAGTTTTGACCAACCTAGACAGCATATTAAAAAGAAGAGACATTACTTTGTCAACAAAGGTCCGTCTAGTCAAGGTTATGGTTTTTCCAGTGGTCATATATGGATGTGAGAGTTGGACTATAAAGAAAGCTGAGTGCAGAAGAATTGATGCTTCTTAATTGTGGTGTTGGAGAAGACTCTTGAGGGTCCCTTGGACTGCAAAGAGACCCAAACAGTCCATCCTAAAGGAGATCAGTCCTGGGTGTTCATTGGAAGGACTGATGTTGAAGGTGAAATTCCAATACTTTGGCCACCTGATGCGTAGAGCTGGCTCATTTGTAAAGACCCTAATTCTGGGAAAGATTGAGGGCAGGAGGAGAAGGGGATGACAGAGGATGAGATGGTTGGATGGCATCACTGACTCAACAGACATGGGTTTGGGTGGACTCCAGGCATTGGTGATGGACAGGGAGGCCTGGTGTGCTGCGGTTCATGGGGTCACAGAGTTGGACATGACTGAGCGGCTGAACTGAACTGAACTGATGTAGTTACCTTTACCAGTGCTTACTTCTTCATGTGGATTCACATTTCTTTGCCATGTGCCTCTTTTGCTTTCTGTTCATTTCTCGTCACTAATTCATCTTCTTTATCCACAACTTCAGGCAATGTTTTTTTTCATCCTATGGGCCTCTAAGTGCTTAATTTCCTATCTGTGCAACCACTGACCTCTGCTGCCTTCCAAGGCTGCCTTCTGTCTCTGCCCTCATCTCAGATGCAATGTGTAGACATCTATTTCTCAAGCTGTAGGAACATAACCCACTTGAGGGAAAACTGACTTGCAAATACAATATTTACCATGTTGTCTCTAGAAGGCTGTACTATGCCAGCCAATTTCACATAGTTAGTAATCATTAAGTAAAGCATTTGTCCCCTTGAGTGGTTATTAGGCTCCAGCAGGGATGCTGTAAAACACAGAGTAGGCTTAGTAATGGGTTTCTGGTAGGAGCAGACCACCAGAGCTGGCCATTAGCACCACATTATTCAGGGCCATTGTTAAAGAACTAATCAATTGTGAGTTAGAGTTTGAGCCATGCACAACTTATTCATGGCATGGTGTCACCATTAATCGTGTTCCAGAGTGCTGAGAAAAGACTAAAATGAGCTAAAAGTCGAAGGTTTAAGGTTTCTTGAAACAAAGCTCATTTAATAATATTCGTGAGTGGATGACGTATTGTGGTAACCAGTCCTTGGTATTAGTCCAATTCCATTGGTGATCCCAGGGGCTAGATGGCTGCCCAGATGCTGAGTTTTCTGGAAAATAGTGATTAGTATTCAACAGAAGTCTGGGGAGAAACCATACACAGCACATCTTGTATTTTCAAAACTCTAAATGGAGACTAAGTGAGAAGGAGAGGTTTAAGATTTCCACATAAAATCCAAAAGTTGTATTAGGCTGGAGAGAAGGGCCAGATTTCCTTGCAGTTTGGGACTTAATTCCTGAGAGCCCAAAAGGACCGGAAACTTTGGAGCAGCAAAACACAAAGCAAGCTTGGATTTGCATACTGCTCAGGCACTTTTTAATGCTACTTGTCCAGCTTATTATTATCTTGAACAATAATGCCAACTACCATTTATTTGGATCTACTGTGTACCAGACTCTGTCTTAGGCTTTTGACCTTGCTGTACCAGGCTTTTATAGACATCAACATATATAGTTTAACTTCAGAGCAATCTTTCATGGTAGGTTGTGTTCATTTCAGTTCAGTCGCTCAGTCGTGTCTGACTCTTTGTGACCCCATGGACTTCATTAGGTTGTATTATCCCCACTTAAAGATGAGAAGACCATGCACCTCACATATCTGTGGTATTAAGCACACAAAAATTCCATGGGTGGAATGATCGTGAAGCATCTTATTGCTGCCTCTTCTTATTCCTGTAAATCCACTCTGAGATGCTGATTCTTCTCCTGACCCTGGGTGAAAATTTTGGCCCATGAATTTTCTGATCTCTTCTAGGTAATAAAAGCAGTTCTCTGGTCACTTTCTTAAGTCAATTTAAGGTGTGAAATATAGTCTCAATTCAGTAATAAAAATATCTAGTTCCACTTAATAATCCAAACTCTGAACTTATTTAAAGTTGAAATGACTCCTTCTCCTGTGGCTTGGGCTGCAAACCTGCTTGGGTCCATGATAAATCTCTTTGAGCTTTCCCCACCTGGGCCTTATTCTTCTTCTGTGGGAATGGGGAGGATGGAGAGGAAAGGGAAGCAGAAAAGTTCGGGCCACTTGCCCGCCACTTGGCAGGGTCTCCCCGCCACTTGCCGGGGTCCAGCCCCGGTGGATCCAGGGTAATTCGAAGTGGAGACAGAGTTGGCACCCTAGGAAAAAGCTATTTAGAAGTATAAAGAGAGCTTAGAAAGGAATAGTGTAGTAGGAAAATTAGTGGAGAAAAAGAGGCTGAATGACTTGGTTTACATGGGATACCAATAAAGCTTCGGGACAAGAAGCTTGCACCACCTACATAGGCCACCGGCACCCACTTGAATAGCAGGGGGTGCCCCTCCTTGGGCTCCCTCTCATGTGGATCTTAAAAGCCAGGGCAAAATTAGTAGGCTTGGTGAGCACCCATGTTCCAGATGGGAATTCAGCCAGAAAAACAGAGAACAAGAAAGAACAACACGGGGACTCAGTCTTTCCAGAAACTAATCTGTTTTCTTTATTTTCAGGTTTGCTTATATACCTTTTGTTACACATAGAGACAAATGGAAATTTTAAAGTCACGCGGGGGTCAGCAGTCCTGACCTTTATCAAAATCAGGTGCTTCATATAAATGTACACAAAAAGGTCTTAGGGGTTTTATATCATCTTCTGGCCAGGGGGCCTACTAACATTTTATGATCCTTTCTTTCTGATAACGGTCAGTCAACCAGAAACTTATTTTCCAGGGGTGATTTTTCTTAAACCAGGTACCACCCTCCGAAGGTACTAGATAAAGTTGCATTCCTATAGGGTGAGGGTGTAGTGGGTTACAGTTAAGAAAGGAATTTACTTAGCCTAAGGTTAACATGATTAATCTTAAAGGTTAATACTTATTTCTTCTATATACTAGTTATATTCATTATAAGGGCAGGGAATATGGAGACTTAGCAGCAAATATTGGCCCAACAAATGAAAAACCCTTCACCAATATAATTCCTAATCAACCCACTATACTAATCATTTCTAACTTCCTAAAAGAATCTGCCTTTAGAAAGTCTAAAACATCTCTTGCCCTCTCACGGTTGGGAGGCTGTAAACAATCACATGTGGCCAGACAAACCTGTACAGGCAGGCTAGATAACCTTCAGAGGAGTTCGTAAGTTGAAACACTCTTGTCACGCCCAGGAATTTTTATTAACTGGAGCTGTAGGTTAACTCCTTCTCCGAGAGAGGTGATGGGGGAAAGCCCCCTGTAAAGCCAGAGGTATAGGTGAGAGCATAAAACAGTAAAGTAGGCAGACTCTGGTTTTGGGGGTAGATGCTTGGGAACAGGGGGTTTCCTGAGGCTCGATCCCGCCTTTGCGTATGCCGAAGCCTCCTTCCTCATGACTTTTGCCACAGGCGGAGTTCCCCACACTGGCTCCCGGCATCCACTGATGCAACTATGGGGTTGAAACATCCTTTGAGCCTTGACCTTTCTTCTAGAGCATATTCACAGGTTGTTTGGAGATACGCATACATGCATCACTCCATTATCTGCTGGGATCTTTCACCTACATCCTGCTGTGTGAGAGACCTACCCTTTTCCCTTGTGGCTCACATTTGTTCTTCAGTTCCTGGGATGCTGACAGGTCACAGCTGTTGTGGTCCCCTCAAACCAGACAGTCTTCTTGAATAGAACCCAGGGCCCCTACCCTGGCGCTGTTTCATTTAAAGCCCACACATTCTGACACACTCTGGAAATTCAGGCTGATCCTACTGCAGTTACCTCTCATTTGCTCTGCCATCAAAACAGCTAGGCAGGCTGCTAGGAACTGAATTGTGTTCCCCTGCCTCATTCATATGTTGAAGTCCTAAGCCCCAGTATGACTGTTTTTTGGAGATGGGGCCTACAAGGAGGTAATTAAGGATACTAGTAATGTAATGCTCAAAATTCTCCAAGCCAGGCTGCAACAGTACATAAATTGTGAAATTCCAGATGTTCAAGCTGGTTTTAGAAAAGGCAGAGGAACCAGAGATCAAACTGTCAACATCTGTTGGATTATCCAAAAAAGCAAGAGAGTTCCAGAAAAACATCTATTTCTGGGACTATACCAAAGCCTTTGACTATGTGGATCAAAATAAACTGTGGAGGATTCTGAAAGAAATGGGAATACCAGACCACCTGACCTGCCTCTTAAGAAACCTATATGCAGGTCAGGAAGCAACAGTTAGAAATGGACATGGAACAACAGACTGGTTCCAAATAGGAAAAGGAGTACGTCAAGGCTGTATATTGTCACCCTGCTTATTTAGCTTATATGCAGAGTACATCATGAGAAACACTGGGCTAGATGAAGCACAAGCTGGAATCAAGATTGCCAAGAGAAATATCAATAACCTCAGATATGCAGATGATACCACCCTTATAAGCAGGAAGTAAAGAACTAAAGAGTCTCTTAATGACAGTGAAAGAGGAGAGTGAAAAAGTTGGCTTAAAACTCAACATTCAGAAAACGAAGATCATGTCATCTGGTCCCATCACTTCATGGCAAACAGATGGGAAAACAGTGGAAACAGTGGCAGATTTTATTTTGGGGGGCTCCAAAATCACTGCAGATGGCGACTGCAGCCATGAAATTAAAAGACACTTCCTCCTTGGAAGGAAAGTTACGACCAAACTAGATAGCATATTAAAAAGAAGAGACATTACTTTGCCAAGAAAGGTCCATCTAATCAAGGCTATTGTTTTTCCAGTGGTCATGTATGGACATGAGAGTTGGACTATAAAGAAAGCTGAGCACAGAAGAATTGATGCTTTTGAACTGTGGTGTTGGAGAAGACTCTTGAGAGTCCCTTGGACTGCAAGGAGATCCAACCAGTCCATCCTAAAGGAGATCAGTCCTGAATATTCATTGGAAGGACTGATGCTGAAGCTGAAACTCCAATACTTTGACCACCTGATGCAAAGAACTGGCTCATTGGAAAAGACCCTGAGGCTGGGAAAGATTGAAGGCAGGGGGAGAAGGGGACGACAGAGGATGAGATGGTTGGATGGTGTCACTGAGTCAATGGACCTGAGTTTGAGTAAACTCTGGGAGTTGGTGGTGGACAGGGAGGCCTGGTGTGCTGCAGTCCATTGGGTCACAAAGAGTCAGACATGACTGAGCAACTAAACTGAACTGAAGGAGGTCTTAAGGTGGGGCCTTGATCTAATAGGATTAGTGTCATTATAAGATAAGAGACAGAGCACTTATTAACACCCTTCCTCCCTCCATCTCTCTCTTTCCCTCTTCTTTCCTTCTTTCTTTGTCTCACAACATACCAACAACCCTCTCCAAAGAATTCCTTTAGTTGTTAGTGCTTTCAGACGTGAGTGAGTTAGTGGTTTAAGAGACATGTTTTGACTCTCGATTTGACAGTTTTGGCCAGGCATTTGATCTTTCTAGCAACACAAATTCCCACTGTAATGCTGTATTATAAATAGCCACAAGAAGCTAGACCTGTGTCTTGAATCCAGGTCTCTTTAAGATGTGATCTTTCCACAATTATATTGCACTGATCCCTGAATGGCAAGATTCCAGACCGCAAGCTCATGAGGCAGGACTGTGCCTGTCACATTTCCTTTTGACTCCTGATGCACTTGGCACAGAGCCTACACTACTGTGCAGGTGATGTCAGCTAGCATGGTGCCTGGCACACAGCAAGTAATCAATGAATGTTTGTTAAAGTTGAATGAATCTCGACAGCCAGCTCGCCAGGACCAGAATGAGGGACTGGGAATCACATAAAGATGCCAGAGTCTTCTGGACGGTCCAGGGAGGTGTTTGTGAAGGGAGCCTCCATGGGACACAGCTGGGAAAAGTTACCACCTGCACATTTACCGCAAGGCTGGACGGGCCTGGGGCCACCTGGGTCCAGCTCACCTCTCGCCCTGCTTTTCCCCAAGCATACATGAGCCATGTCTTCTAGGAGAAAATCTCAGAGGACAGAAGCACACTGCTGTGAGCAGGCTGGCGTTGGCTGCCTGGAGGAGCGGGCCTCTGTCCCGGGCCTAGACGTCAGGGCCTCAGCCATGGTTTGTAGATCAGCCTTGGCCCTTGGCTGAGGCAGAAGGGGAAAAACCAAGAGAAGCACAGTTAGGGGAGGGGCCAGAGGTCTTTGCTGCTTTCACTTTCACCCCTAGTGTGCTGTGTGACCTTGGCAAATATCTGTACTCTCTAAACAAGCTGGGGAGTGGGAGTCTGCTAGCTAATGCTTTGCATATGTATGTTGCAAGGAATAATGAGACAGGCTCCATGAACTGTATTTTGTCCTTGAGGGACAAACAGTTCAAACTATTTATTTTAGGAGAATGGCCTAACCAACTCCTCTCGCTCAGCCCAGAAACCCCCGGCAATCCTGGCATGGGCTCTCAGAAGCAACAAAGCCTAATTAGGTGTCCTTTCCTGCCTGGAAACCAGCTAGCCAGCTCCATGCAGATGGCAAAATGCTGTTGATCAGGCATTCAGGGTCCCCTGTGTCTGACCACAACCACCTCTTGTCCTCATTGACTTATTGAGAAGTCTTTATTGAGCCATTAATCTTCACAAGGCTCAGTGGGCCTGGAATGCAGAACTAGGAACATACTGGTCTTTGCATCTCTGGGTTCAACTCCCATTATGCCCACAACACTATAGTCTGAGTTCCAGCAACTTTCTACCCATCTCTGTTCCCCTGCACAGCCTGTCCCTCCTGCTCAGAATGCCCTTTCCTCTCCTATGCCTGCCAAATCCTTACTTTCCTTCAGTATCACTCTCTGTTCTTGTTATTTTGTGAGAGGTAATGATAAGAGTACCTCCCTGGCTGGGGCATTCCTGCTGTGAAGGTGACTGCGTCGCCTTTGTCTGTACAGTGATGTCCATCTGTAGAGTGATGGATACCCCTCATTACTCTTCATTTGGGTAATGAAGAATGAAGAGAGTAATGTCTCTTCATTACTCAAAGCTGATAAGACTTCATTTTGAGGTTCTTTCACTCCAAAAGCTGTCTCCAGACCTAGATTCTGCAGCCAGAATTCCTTCAGACCTCTGGGGGGTAGTTTTGAATTCTGATAAGGTAACGTGCATTGTGGCTTACAGGAACCTGTAAGAGTCCAGAGTAGGAGACAGGAGGTCCAAAGGGCCAGGAAATGAGATAAAGTAAATAGTTTGGTGTTTGATTTCCTAGTGTTTTTCTAAGGAGAGCCACCAAGAGTCAGGTGCATTTCTCACCCTGGAAGGAAGTGTAGGCCGCGGGTCAGCTGAGGGCAGGCTGGCTGAGCGTGGGAGATGGCCACTGATGACTTGCTCGGACACAAGCCTTTGACCTTTCTGCTTCCCTTCCGTGGCACACAGACCCCAGAGTGTCCACCTATGGGTGCTGCCTGCATTCTCCTGAGAGTCAGGACCATTTTCCTCTTCTCGTCCTGTTGTAAAATACAATGTACTCCTAGAATACATGACGTACAGCAAGACTGACTGACCAGGAGATGACTGCAAGTGACAAGAGGGTTTGTGACTCACAGTTCCCAGGAGAGGGGAGCAGGCCACGCCGCTCAGGGCCGTACGGGAAGCCCTGGGGCCCATCAGGAGTCAGAAAGTGTGGGGGGCAGATATGGGGAAAGGTTTTTTCCTTTTTTTGGCAAAAGCCTTTACTGAGGTTTCTATTGGAAGAAATAGGCGAGGCAGGGTAGACTGCCTTAGGATTGCCTGGTTAAAATGATTTCAGCTGCAGAGGGGTCTAGGACTGTGATGTGCTTAGTCGCTCAGTCATGTCTGACTCTTTGTGACCTCATGGACTGTAGCCCACCAGGCTCCTCTGTCCATGGGGATTCTCCAGGCAAGAGTACTGAAGTGGGGTGCCATGCCCTCCTCCAGGGGATCTTCCCAGCCTGGGGACTGAAGCCAGATCTGCTGCATTGCAGGCAGGTTCTCTACCATCTGAGCCACCAGGGAAGCCTAAGGGCTGTCCCTCATTATCCAGCACCTGACCCTGGGGTGCTCAGGCAGCTGGAGAGTGGCCCAGAGCGTGAGAGCCTGATGGAGGAGGTGGCTGGGGATGTGGGCTGTGGACCAGTTGGTTTTCATGTGAGGAGCACGCTGTCAGACTAGTCTAGGAATTGGCTAACCTTGGGAGGGGCATTCCCTTCAGGGTCAGCGAGACCCCAGATGTCAAAGGACCAGAAAACAGAAAAGACAAGGACGATACACGTCTCACCCTGAAGCACACGGCTTTCTGGCCTTTGCAGGTGTGCACCCCAGCACTGGGGGCCTGGACATCCTTCACAGACAGGCACAGCCCTCATGTCACACCCCAGCTGCGCCTTGAGTGGGGAACCTGGGACCATACCCCAACAATGCTCAGCACCTGCTAGGCCATGGGCTTTGGGAGACTCCGGGAGACAGAAGGGGGAGGTCGTGGGGCCCTGAGGGCCATGAGGAGGAGCTGTCGGGAGGAGGACCCAGGGCAGGGGTGTGTGTGGGTGCAGCGACAGGAGGGAGGGGGCAGCATTCAAGGGCACAGGTGAGAAGTGGTGCCCCTGCCTGGGATTACTGTGCCACATGAAAGAGAGCAACTCAGGTGAAGGTGAAAGTAGATAACATGAGATTCTTAGGAGCCAGCGTAATTCAAAGAATTGTACCTGGAGTTACCTATAAGATTGTGCTGAGAAGAGTGATGTGGCGTTGCTGGGCCCCACCCCACGGCCAGAGGCTGGGCCAAAGAGTTGTCCAGACAGGCCAGAAGAAAAGGAAATAGAGCAGGATCTGCAAGAGAACAAGTTTTGTTAGTTTCGTTAACTATCTTTACCCATGTCGCATCTGTGGGCTTAAATATTCACAACCTAAAAGTTGAGAGCCACGTCTGATTTGGTGGGAGTTTTTAGGACTTCAGGCCTGGGAGACAGTATCTCAGGTAACCCCAAGAGAACTGCTTCTAGGAGGAGAGGGAGGATTCAGGTTATTCAGAGGTTTTGCAACAAAGGGCAGGTGGTCTGAACATCAAAAATTATTGTTCATTGAAGAAAACCAGATATCCCAAGTTAAGGAATTTAGCACTATTTTATGAATGGAAAGATGCATGAGTCTGGGCTCACTGAAATCATTCCTTTTACATGTACCTCAGCTGTCGAGGCCAGTATACTTTTCATATCTTGAACTTACTTTCCTTGGGGCTCACCTTTCGGAGTGGCTGCAGTCTGATGGCCGCTAGATGGCAGGTATTCTTCCCTTTCTGAGTTCCCTCTGGGCTCACAAGCTCACCATCCATGGTGGCTGCAATTGCTGGTGACTATGACATCCTTGTTAACTGATAAGGCAGGAAGTATTCCATTTCTCACATCTCAAAGAACGACAGGAAGTCGCCTCCACTGGAGTGTGCAAGGACAAGGTGTTATTGGGGCAGAAAACTAATCTATAGAGCCAACCTCAGACTGGTGACCCTCACACTCCAGGCTCAGACACACTTCCCACTGTGTCATTGAGAACAAGCAGAGGAAAGGGGCACCATTGCTGACCCAGGGGCCCAGAGGGCCCGAGTGTTTTAGCCAATGGCAGTGAACAGAGACCCGCCTGGCAGAGATGGGCCCAGCGCCTCCCTGAACACTGAGCTTACAGAGCCACAGTGAACTGGCACTGGCAGTCCATCCCGGGAAGGACTGTCCTCTCTCGTGCAGCCTCTCCTCTGCCAGTGGGCTCTTGCCCAGCCAGTGTTCTGCTGGGCCTGAGACTGAGCCTGGGGAGGTCCAGGTCCTGCCTACAATAGCTCTTGGCCTCACAGGGAGACAAGTGACCGCTGGATCAAATGCT
Organism: Budorcas taxicolor; assembly: GCF_023091745.1. NCBI lineage: Eukaryota > Metazoa > Chordata > Mammalia > Artiodactyla > Bovidae > Budorcas > Budorcas taxicolor. The sequence goes on along the minus strand of NC_068930.1, from coordinate 9,115,464 downwards.
GGGATCTGAGTCAGAGTGGCCAACGCACATCAGAGGGTGCAGGGAGAGGAAGTTTAGGTCGAGGGTACAGCTATGGAAAGGCTAGAGATCTTAGCGTGCTTAGAGCAGGGCTAGCAAATATTTTCTGCAGAGTCACGTGTTATGCATTTTAGGTTTTGCAGACTCTACAGTCCTCCTCCTGGGCTCTGTCTTTGCTGTGCACAAGCTATTGCAGGAGACAGACTAAGAGGGATACGTAGCTTATTCCAAGTAAACTTTCATTATAATGGCAGCCAGTGGGAAGGGACTGGCTGGTGGGCCATAGTTGGGCTTCCCTAATGGCTCAGACAGTAAAGAATCTGCTTATAAAGTGGGAGACCTGTTCAATCCCTGTGTCAGGAAGATCCCCTGGAGGACAAAATGGCAACCCACTTCAGTATTCTTGCCTGGAGAATTCCATGGACAGAGGAGCCTGGTGGGCTACAGCCCATGGGGTCACTTTCACTTCAGGAGCCCTGGTAGCTCAGATGGTAAAGAAAGTGCCTGCACACAGACTCCTGGCTTGGAGAGTTGGGGGCTCACAGGCAGGCCTGGGCAGTGTTCAAGAGAGGGACAGAGGGGCTGGTGAGCCAGGGATGCCTTTGAGCAGGGAAGCAGTAAAGGGAGGACTTACTAGATAGAAGTCTTCCAAAGGTCACCTTAGCACTGGTGTGGCAGCTGGTGGCTGCTGCAATGGGCCTGAAGCAGAACAGTGACCCTGAGGGTGGGGAAGAGGGGCAGACAGAAGAGAGTTTAAAGACTGAAAGTGACAGTCTTGGGCTGATTCTCAGGTTTCTGGCTTTTGTATGAATGGATGGATCATGGGGCCACAAACATGAAGATGGAGCCTGTCAATTATGGGAGACTCTGAAGAAAGACAGTGCTGGCTTCCTTTTAACCTATCTTTAAAAAATTATTAATTTGTAATAGAATAATTGCTTTACAATATTGTGCTGGTTTCTGGTTTCTGCCTTACATCAACATGGATCAGCCATAGGTATACACATGTCTCCTCCCTCTTGAACCTCCTTCCCACCTCTGACCCCCCTCCCCCCACCCAGGTTGTCAGAGAGCCCCAATTTGAATTCCATGGCTATGTATTTTACATATGGTAGTGCATATGTTTCCATGCTACTCTCTCCATTCATCATACCCTCTCCTTCCGCCCTGTCCCATATCCGTAACCGTTCTCTATGTCTGCATCTCCATTGCTGTCCTGCAAATAGCTTCATCAGTAACATCTTTCTAGATTCCATATTGTGTGTTAATATACTATATTTGTTTTTCTCTTTCTGACTTACTTCACTCTGTATCATAGGATCTAGGTTGATCCACCTCATTAGCACTGACTCAAATGCGTTCCTTTTTATGACTGAGTAATATTCCATTGTATATATGTACCACAGCTTCTTTATCCATTCACGTGTTGATGGACATCTAGGTTGCTGCCACGTCCTTGTTGTTGTTCAATTGCTCAGTCTTGTCTGACTCTTTGCGACAACATGGACTGCAGCCAGTCGGCTTCCCTTTCCATCAACTCCCAGAGCTTGCTCAAACTCACGTCCATTGAGTCGGTGATGCCATCCAACCATCTCATCCTCTGCCACCCCCTTCTCCTCCTGCCTTCAACCTTTCCCAGCATCAGATTCTTTTCAAATTAGTTGGCTCTTCACATGAGGTGGCCAAAGTATTGGAGCTTCAGTCTCAGCATCAGTTCATGTCCTAGCTATTGTGAATAGTGCTGCAATGATATTGGGGTACATGTGTCTTTTTCAGTTATGGTTTTCTCAGGGTATATGCACAGATTGTTGGGTCATATGGTAGTTTTATCAGAGAAGGTGATGGCATCCCACTCCCGTGCTCTTGCCTGGAAAATCCCATGGATGGAGGAGCCTGGTGGGCTGCAGTCCATGGGGTCACTAAGAGTCGAACACGACTGAGTAACTTCACTTTCACTTTTCACTTTCATGCATTGGAGAAGGAAATGGCAACCCACTCCAGTGTTCTTGCCTGGAGAATCCCAGGGATGGGGGAGCCCGGTGGGCTGCCATCTATGGGGTCGCACAGAGTCGGACACGACTGAAGCGACTTAGCAGCAGCAGCATGGTGGTTTTATTCCTAGGTTTTTAAGGAATCTCCATACTGTCTTCCATAGTGCCTGTATCAGTTTACATTCCCACCAACAGTGCAAAAGGGTTCCCTTTCCTCCACACCTTCTCCAGCACTTATTGGTTGTAGTTTTTTTTGTTTTTTGTTTTTTTTATATAATGGCCATTCTGACTGGTGTGAGGTGATATCTCATTGTAGTTTAGATTTACATTTCTCTAACAATGAGCAATGTTGAACATCTTTTCATGTGTTTATTAGCTATCTGTATGTGTCTTCTTTGGAAAAATGTCTGTCTAGGTTTTTTTCCCTTTTTTTGATTGGGTTGTTTGTTTTTCAGTTATTGAGTTGCGTGAGCTACTTGTATATTTTGGAAATTAATCATGTTCAGTTGTTTCATTTGCTATGATTTTCTCCCATTCTGAGTGCTGTCTTTTCACCTTGTTTACAGTTTCCTTTGCTGTAAAAAAGCTTTTAAGTTTAATTAGGTCCCACTTGCTTATTTTTATTTCCATAATTCTAGGAGGTATGTCATAGAGGATCTTGCTGTCATTTATGTCATAGAGTGTTTTGCCTTGGTTTTCCTCTCAGAGTTTTATGGTTTCTGGCCTTACATTAAATCTTTAATCCACTTTGAGTTTATCTTTGTCTATGGTTTTAGGAAGTATTCTAATTTCAATCTTTTATGTGTAGCTGTTCAGTTTTCCCAGCACCACTTATTGAAGAGACTACCTTTTCCCTGTTGTATATTCTTGCCTCCTTTGTCAAAGATAAGGTGTCCATAGGTATGTGGGTTTATCTCTGGACTTTCTATCTTGTTCCATTGGTCTATATTTCTGTTTTTGTGCCAGTACCATACTGTCTTGATGACTTTAGCTTTGTAGTATAGTCTGAAGTCAGGAAGGTTGATTCTTTCAACTTCATTCTTCTTTCTCAAGATTGTGTTGGCTATTTGGAGTCTTCTGTGTTTCCATACGAATTGTGAAATTTTTCATTCTAGTTTTGTGGAAAATGCCATTGGTAATTTGATATGGATTGCACTGAATCTGTAGATTGCATTTGGTAGTATAGTTATTTTCACAATATTGATTCTTCCAACCCAGGAACATCTTTCTGAAAGATTTCCTCTTCATTCTTGATTTTTTTGCAGTTTCACTGTGACTGTGAGGTATGGATTTCTTTCTATTGTTCACTACTTGTGATGCCTTTTGATATGAGGATTCATGTCTTTCTACATAATGCTTGGACCTTCTAAGTTGTTACCTCTTCTAATATGATTCCTCTGCTATTTCTTCTGTTCTTTACTCTGGAGTCCCTGTTAGACAAAAAATGGACACCTTTCAAGGTATATTGCTCTTCATCAATTTTCAAAAATTTCATTTAAAAATTCCTTTGCTTCTCTATACTACTTCTGGGCTAAAATTCTTCAATCCTACCTTCCACTAATGAATCCTCTGTTTGATTCCTTTATCTCAAGAGTTTATCCAGTATTTTGAACTTTTCATTTTCATATTTGACTTTGCTTATCATTTCTGAGTTTTCTTGTTTTTTTTTCTTCTCTATTTTATTTTGCCACATGACTTACTGTTTCTTTAAAATGTATGTTACTCTTTGATTTATCTGTTTGAAAATCCCAAAATAGCTGTGTAAAGGTCCAGCTTATATCTTCAACTGGCTGTGTGCAGACAGATATCCACCCATCACAGCCAAGGAGTTTGGTCTGCACAGATAAAACCACCCAGGACTGTTCAGTGTGGTCTGACCCCTCAACACACTGGGAAAGCCCAGATGATGTCATCATGAAGTGGCTTTTGTGATGTCAGAAGCACAGAATGCACTTGAGGGTGTTTATGAGGGAGGCATGCCAGTTTTGAGAACTTGGCTTTGCTGAGTTAGACCCATCTGAAAGATAGTGGATCTGATTTCTTCTTGGGCTGAAGTTCGTTTATCCTGAATTCAGAGCCAATGGCTCTATTACCTTTGAACCAACTTAAATATTTTTCCACATTTGAGCAGAGCCACTGTTTGCCAAAAGAAGGTACAACTTCATAATGTTGTGATTCTCTGAGGACAGGAGACTGTGCATCATTCATCTCTCCCTTCACCCTGCCTGGACCGCACTTCTCAATAATTTAGTGGCTTATGTTGTAAAATGATGGTTTAACATATGAATCATGGTATACATTTTATATATCAGCACTTATATACATTCAGATGGGTGTTGTAGCAGCCTTTGGAGCCTCTGTCCTGACTGAGTGGCATGGAAGCAATGATGCTGCTGACTGAATCACTCTCAGGCCAGTGTTTTATACGTGTGTGTTTGTCCACTTGGTATATATAGAATTAAAACAGAATATATCATAATGTGCATGGATATATTACATGCTTATTTTGTAAAAAGCAATACTGGCAAAAATCATTAACATCAAGTCAATGCTGTTGCAACACTTACAACAGGCTCTCTTCCGTTTGTTGTTTTCAGTCACCCAGTCATGTCTGACTCTCTGCGACCTTGTGGACTGCAGCACGCCAGGCCTCCCTGTCCCTCACCATCTCCCGAAGTTTGCTCAACTTAATGTCCATTGCATTGGTGATGCCATCCAGCCATCTCATCCTCTGATGCCCTCTTCTCCTTCTGCCCTCAATCTTTTCCAGCATTAGGGACTTTTCCAATGAGCTGGGTGTTTGCATCAGGTGACCAAAATATTGGAGCTTCAGCTTCAGTCCTCCCAATGAGTTTTCAGGGTTGATTTCCATTAAGAATGATTCAATCTCCTGGCTGCCCAGAGGATTTTCAGGATTCTTCTCCAGCAAAGAGAATTGAAGGCATCAAATCTTTGGTGTTTTGCCTTCTTTATAGCTCAGCTCTCACAATGATATGTTAACATATAGGTTAAACAAACAGGATGACAACAGACAGCCTGGTTGTACTCCTTTCTCAATCTTGAACCAATCAGTTGTTCTATACAGAGTTCCCTTTACTGTATCCCAATTTAATAAAATGGCATTTGGCTTCCACTGAGGTTTCCAGTGGGAAGACCATAGCTTTGACTATACGGACATTTGTCAGCAGGGTAATGTTTCTGCTCTTCAACACACTGTCTAGGTTTGTCATAGCTTTCCAGGCAAGAGGCAAACATTTTCTAATTTCCTGGCTGCAGTCACCATCCACAGTGCTTTTAGAGCCCAAGAAGAGAAAATCTGTCACTACTTCCACCTTTCCCCCTTCTATTTGCATGAAGTAATGGGGACAGATGGCATGATCTTGGTTTTTTATAAATATTTAGTCTTAAGCTGGCTCTTTCACTCTCCTCCTTCACCCTCATTAAGAGGCCCTTTAGTTCCTCTTTGCTTTCTGCCATTATAGCAGTATTATCTGCCTATCTGAGGTTGTTTATGTTTCTCCCACCTATCTTGATTCCAGCTTGTAACTCATCCAGCTTGCCATTTCTCATGATGTGCTCAGTTTAGTTCAGTCCTTCAGTTGTGTCCAACTCTTTGTGACCCCATGGACTGCAGCATGCCAGGCTTCCCTGTCTATGACCAACTCCCGGAACTTGCTCAAACTCATGTCCATTGAGTCAGTGATGCCATCCAATTATCTCATCCTCTGTTGTCCCCTTTTCCTCCTGCCTTCAATCTTTCCGGCATCAGGGTCTTTTCCAGTGAGTCAGCTCTTCACATCAGGTGGCCAAAGCATTGGAGCTTCAGCTTCAGCATCAGTCCTTCCAATGAATATTCAGGACTGATTTCTTTTAGGATGGACTGGTTGGATTTCTTTGCAGTCCTAGGAACTCTCAAGAGTCTTCTCCAACACCACAGTTCAAAAGCATCAATTCTTCAGTGCTCAGCTTTCTTCATGGTCCAAATTTCACATCCATACATGACTACTGGAAAAACCATAACTTTGACTAGACAGAACTTTGTCGGCAAAGTAATGTCTCTGCTTTTTAATATGATGTGCTCAACATATAGGTTAAACAAACAGGGTGACAACAGACAACCTGGTTGTACTCATTTCTCAATCTTGAACCAATCAGTTGTTCTATACAGAGTTCCCTTTACTGTATCCCAATTTAATAAAATGGCATTTGGCTTCCAGTGAGGTTTCCAAATCTTTCAGTATTTGATAGGTCAACAATTATAATCATATGTTGACTTTGCAATATATTCTTTTAATGGTGTGTTAATACATAGCAATCTTTGGACAGAACTTGCAGAAATGCTGTTTTATAACTATCATCTGACACCTTAAATCTAACCTCCATGGTGAGAAAACCAATAGCTGGAGATATATCATTAGCCAAAGGATTGCTGAAGGTGTGATTGGCACATATAGAGTTGAGCTACAAATGAGACCCCAGAGACCTCTAAAACTTCTAAAGAGCAGTTAGTTTGCGAGGATCCTGGATAAGTGGTCCGAGAGTAAAATTTTAAAGGGTACTTGGTTGTCTAAAGGCTCTGTGAAAATTCAGTCCCTAGAGAAGTTTATCATTCCTTGGGCCCTTGGTGGAAGTTCTTACAGGGACACAGAGGCAGAAGTAGAAAGTCATTTGAAATTAGAAAGAGTGGGGAAAATTCAGGCAGTGGAAAGAGAAGGAAGAGAAAAGGAGAGATGGATATAGGGAGAATAAATAAATGCCAGCCCAAGAAGGAGACAGAAAGTGAGGTAACAAGATGGAAAGCATGAATAAGAGAGAGAGGGAAGGCGAAACATCATGGAAGAAGCAGGAAGGAGCCCGCTGGAAGCTGGAAGGACGTTCCCGTTTCCCCCGAGCCTCACTTAAGCCAACTGCCATGTCCGTGCACATGCGCTGTGTACTGGGCTACAGTACTGGGCGGGTCCCCAGGCAGCCCTGCTAGTGTGCTGGGCCTTCTCATTGCTCTATCAGAAAGGGGATTTTCTTTGGGTCGCTTGGGCTCTGCCAAGGGGCCCTTTGATTCACTGAGTCATTTACATTTTTCTTAGAGTGGTATGGGTTCCTAGGACCTGAGTATCTAGTCTTTTCCAAGGGAAATCTCAGTGTTCTAAGAAATTCCAGGAGGAAACTTTCTAATCTTCTGGTCATTTTTGAATGTTATACACTGTAATGCTGAAGCTGCTCAGGATCTGAAAGCGGTTATTTTTGAGAAGGCTTCAGAGCCAAGGGAATGCCAGTGCCATGGTGCACAGGGCGGGGATGGGCGCGCGTGATTACAGTGGGCCTGCCCGCAGAGCCCCATGGGGAGCACTCCTGTCGTGCAAGAATCCGGTCAGGGATGGGCATTGTCCGGGCTGAGTCCATGAACCTCGTTGTGTTAAACTTTTATTCCAGAAACACCAGATGGTGGCACCACAACAAGCTTTGCAAAATCCTCAGCAAACCAGGGACTTTCTCTTCCTCCTGAGTCCGTCACTCTTCTCTTTGAAAGCTGAAAACAAAAGAAAGCTTCCAGATCACCATGGAAACCACCTGAAAACACCTGTCTCTGTTGGCAAGGGGTGGTTGACAAAGGGGAGAGTTTGAAAAACAGCCAACATCTTGTTCTCATGACTTACAGCTAGTTGTCCAGATATTTGTATCATTTAAGCCACATGCAAAAGACTCATTGAATTCAGAGTGCACTATTCTTGTCCAGTATAAACATCTTCTGGTACAGTCCTGAACGGATCTGAAAAGAACCAAGTCGTAACCAACAGAGAAGAAGCATCCTCACTTGGGGCATGCCTGTGCTGGGAACCAGGGGTCCAGCCATACACAAGAGGACCTGTTTTCTGGCCTGATGAAATTCACTTTCTAGATGGGAAAACAGGCACGATGTAAGTTTGAAAGTTTACAAACTAGTGATAGGTTGGGACAGGTATCAAGGAGGGAGGGAAGACGGCTGTTGGGCCAGGGAGCCCACCTGAGATGGAGTGCCAGGAGCAGCTGTCTGCTGGATGATATTTCAGCTGCGACACAGAGGGTGACAATGATCAGCCATGGGAATATCTGGGGACGGGTGGGGATGCTGCAAAGGGAGGGAAAGACACCTGCAAAGGCCCTGGGGTGGTGACGAGGGTAGAGGAGCGCGACAGAAAGGGGACTGTGGGCTGGTGTGCGTGTGTGTGTGTGTGTGTGTGTGTATGTGTGGACGCGGGTGGGAGAGGAGGACAGCAGGGGCCCTGATCACACTGGGCTTGAAATGCGAAAATTCCAGGGGCGAGTAGCTAGTGAAGGGTTTTCAGTGGGGAAGGCCAGGATTTATGTTTCTGAAGTCTTACTCTGACTAGGGTGTGAGAATGTACTGGAGTCAGGCGGGAGGGAAGTCGTCAGGAAGCTTTGGTGGGGTCGCGGGGCGAGGTCTGTGACTTGTGCACAGTGGTGGCAGCGAGATAGGAGGCAGCAGACAGATCAGAGACTTAACCTGGAGGCAGAACAAATGGTATTTGTGGTTGTGTTAACTGGGGATGGAAGCAAAACTGAGGAGACAAGGATGACCCTGAGCTATTGATGGACAGTGTCTGATCCTAGTGAACAGTGTCTGACACTGAGATGGGGAAGCCTCCAGAGTAAGAAGACCGTGTGAGAAGAAGGAGACTGCAGCGTCCAGGTCTGAGGCCTGCAGTGGGCGCTGCGGTGTGCCATGGACGCCCCTTATGGACCGCCTACCCCCAGCTTCCAGCAGTGTCGGCCGACTCCCAGCTGAGCCCATCCCGGTCTCACCCTTCATGTAGGGGAACTGACTTTTGTGCAGTTCAAGGCTCCCCGTGGGACCACCTGAGCCCCTGTTATGATCACTGGAGAGTTCCTCATCTCCCTGTGCCCATCCCAGCTTCTCTCAGTCCCTCATGTGCCCGGGGCACCTGCCATGAATATTCTGCCCACACATGTCCACACATCTTAGTTCCCAAGAACCCAAACTAAGACAGGTAGTTCCAGGAACCAGAAACTCTAGGAATTTAAAATCCTATGGGATTTTAGAGCTTCATCACCTGCCAGCTATAAGGATGCCATGCCCTTGGCATCTGAGAAGGGTTATGATTAAAACATTGACTGGTGGTGCAACATCTTGGTCATCTGAGAGAAACAGGGAAATAGAAATTGTAAAGCAAAGAAATTCAATGACTGTTGCTGAGCATAATGGATGTGCTGGAGAAAGACAACAAATATGCTGAGAATGATTAATCGTTAATTTACCTGCTGCACATGGGATCCAAGTTGACATTGCTGCTGGGGCCCAGAATGTTCTTCTGGTCCCCCTTTTAGAGTCAAGGGGGATGGGGTTCATGCAATAAATGGAGTCCTGGTTCGAGTTTGGTTCACAGTGGGCCCAGTGGGCCCTTGAGGTCACCCAGTGATCATTGCCTATCCCTGAATATACACTTGGAAAGGATGAAACCTGGTCCTTGGCCTGTGGGAGAGAGAACTGTTATGGGAGGACAGGTTATATTGTGAAACTGTCTCCCTCTCCCCAGGCAAGATAGGAAGTCCACGACAATATTGTGACCTGGCGAGACAGGAATATTTTAGTGAAACACTCAAAGACCTCGTCATATCCCCCTGTAAGTCAGTCTGGGGTTGGGTCCTGTCACGTGACAGTGGACTACCGCAATCGAAACCGAGAATGACCCCCTAACTCACTGCTGTACAGGTTAACAAGGCTCAGACACAAGACGCACGCCTGTTGAGCTGGGGCGCGCACTCTTTCCCATCCTGTTAGAAAGGAGACCCAGTTCACATTCACGTGTGAGACACCAGTACCCACTTATGCTCAGTTTTTCCCGGGGCCATGTTAACTCTCCCACACTCTGATACAGCGTAGCCCCGAAAGGCCTGGACTGTACCCACCTTCCACAGAATCCACGTTGACCCACTGTGCCCATGACATTAAGTTAATCAGACCAGGTAAAGAAGAAGAGGCCTTAGTACAGCATCTGCCCTCTAGAGAGGATGAGATAAGCCCCAGGGAGAATCAAGCAGACATCAGTGAAGTTTTCAGGAGTCCAGTGGTCTGGGGTATGTTAGAACATCCCTCTTCAAGGAAAAGGGCGCTTGACAGAACCTTGCTTCCCTTTCCATTAAGAGTGGATTACAACAAGCAGCGAGCCTCTTTGGGGCTGGAGGCAGCCCAGGGAGAATCATTCACTGGGAGCAGGGCTGAGTCTAATGGGACTGGCCACATGAGCCAGGCTGGAGCCTGACAGTGACTGCAGAGTCACTCAGAGCTGAGCCGGACAGTGACTGCAACGTGCTTCCCCTTCCCGTCCGTTTTAAATAGGGAGTATCTAGAGTGGTGCTCCCAGGCCATCCCACCATTTTCTCTTGGGTGTTGAGAAATGGGTGGAGATAATCTCTCTTTTGAGTTCACTGCTCTTACAGTTGAGAGAGAAACTGCTTCAGAAGCTGTACCTGAGGATCCTGGCGGGTCTCACCTGCACTTAACTTGGATGAGGCGATCCTGGACTGGGAGCCTGAACATGATGCTGAAATAAGATGAGGCTTTGTGGGGAGGGTGGCAGAGGGATGAATGCATCTGGCATAAGGATGGGGGTTGTGTGTGACTATTCCCTCAAATGGCCACAGCAATCTTCCCCATCTTATGCACTTGTCCAGAACCTTTCCATTCTCTGAGCAAGAGGTGGACCCTTTGCCCCTCCCCTTGAAGTTAGTGGGCCTTTGTGAGGATGGTGGAAGTGAGGCTGTGTAACTTTTGAGTCATCATATGAGGGGACATAGTTCTCATGAGCATCCCTGTTGCTCAGGATGTTTGCCGCTGAGACTCTGCCATCATACTTCAGGGTTGCTAAGCAGCCCCTTGGCAAGGCCGCTTATAGGTGTTCTGGTTAGCAGTCCTAGCTGAAGCTCTTAAGGCTGGCATCAGCGGCCAAATTTGAAAGTGCCTGAGTCTTCTGGTAGTCCCAGGCTCTACTTGTCCTCGGAGCTGCCCCACACGATGCCACATGGAGCAGAGGTGAGCCATCCCACTGACTCTCCGGACTGGAACCCCTCTGGGGGGCCATCCCAGCCCTGGGGCTTCCCGTGGAATTGCCTGTGCATGCGCAGAAGGCATGCGGAGGCTGAGAGAGAGGCCAGGAAGGAAGAAGCTAATTTGGGAGACACCAGAATGTCAGTGGTTGTAAAAGCCTTGAGTGGGTGACATGACTCAGGGAGAAAGGAGAGAGAGAGAACGGGGTTTAGGACTGAGCTTTGGAGCACCCTGTCATCTAGAGAGCTGCTGGAGGAAGGGGAGCTAGGGAACAGAGGAGGGGAAGTCAGGAGAGGGGAGCATCCCAAAGGAGAGGGTTGCTGAAGATGTCTGCAGGTCATGCCCAGAAGGTCACTGGGGACCTGTGAAGAACAGAGTCCGTGCAGGGGGCAAAAGCCAGGGGAGAGGTCTGGAGAAAGAATCAAAGTCTGGAGGTAGAGAGGGAGTGCGGAGAGGCAGTGGGAGCTCAGTTGCAGGTATGAGGGCTGGCCTTCCGAGAGGACTAGGTCAGCTGTCAGAGGAGGAGGCTTCAGATGCAGGCAGATTTGGGTCTAGAAGTAGAAACATAAGGGCTTTTCCAAAAGTCTTTGCAGATGGCGAGTGCCACTGGGAAGGATTTCAGTGCCAAGCCTTCTAGCCTGTGTCCAGAGGGCAATCAGTAGACCCACAAGGGAAGCCCTGACCTTTCCTTCTCAGAGTTCCTGAGGCTCTCTCTTGTTCTCTCTCGTCCAGGACTCCAGGCTTGTCTGAGGGGCTGGGGGCACCAGAGCAGGTCTTTGGTCCATTTGTGTTCTCGGTGGCTCCAGGAAGTGCTTGATTCCTAGTGGAAGCTCACCCAACACTTGCTGATTGCTTGCTTGTCAGTTTCATTCTAACAGACTGGAATCTAAGCAGCTTATAAAGAAATTATATAGCATCAGAGCTGTTAGAAGTTAACCCACCAGAGAGATCAGAACTCTCAGGGCAAGGAGAGGGTTCTAACAGGTCCTGGAGGCAGGTGGCTGATGGTTCGTGGGAATTAATACAAACTATAGGTTTCTTGGTGATGGGGGAACTATGGGGAGTTAGCTACTGATTAAACAAATGGTCTTTATTTTGTGAAACTTCTGGGTGTTGCTCCAACATTAAAAAGAGGCGTTCTGTCTAATGAAGCCCTGGGGGAGTTCTTTCCCCTTGATGCCAGGAGGAGCCAGTTCCCCCAGGGGCAGGTGCTGTGACAGCCCGGCTCCCTGTCAGGCCCAGCGGGGCTCCAGAGGTCCCTGCTGTGATGGCGTGGTGCCCGTGCTGAGCCTGCAGCCTGGGAGGTCAGAAGGGCCAGGTCTGCCTCACAGCCTCAGGAGGGGAGCCGTCAGCAGGATTAGGAGGGGGGCTAAGGGTTGAAAGGGCAAGGTTGTGGGGAGCAGGCACCCATTTTGGTGTGACGGGGCCCCCTGCAGAGGGGTCCCTGAGCCCCCATGGAGCCTGGGCAAATCCGCCAGCGAGGGGGCTGCTCCGTGTCAGACTCTCAGATTCACGGTGCAGCTGTCAGACCTTCGTGTCTCCACCCAGGGTTCTGGAGGTGCACAGGGGAGGCCCAGGACTGAATGGTTTGCTAGTGCTCCCTGGGGGAGACACAGCCGCCCACCAGAACTGCCTTTACCAGTGACCTCTGACAGTGCCCACAGCTGTGGTCAGCAGGTTGCGGTTCCTTGCAGCCAATCCCAGGCAAGCAAGGTGACCGCCGCAGAAGGAAAGGACACAGCCTCCCTCCGCCAGCCCTCGAGGACTGGTTTTTGTCTTTTACTTCACAGACAGCTTAACATTGTTATGGAAGAACATTTTATTAAACATATTCAACTCACTTCCAATGAAATGATTAATTTTTCATTTACAGTGGTGTCCAATGTTTGTCTTCTGTTCTTTTTTTTCCTTTCAAACCAGCACCAAAAAGTAAAACAAAAATACCATGGGTACAGTACGTACGTTAACTAATGGAAAATATATACATTTGACTCTGAAATGAAGAAAAGAGAACAAAGCAATGATATTATTGCCATTGAGGATCTTTCCCTGTGTTCTGATAATATCAAGCCATGGTCAACCGAGAGGGTTTCACGTGCACCAATGAAATAGCACCATAAGATTGTTGAGAGTCTGTAGTTAGTAACACATTTGTGCAACCAAAAAGGTACAGTACTTGAGTGACAGTACGGGGTATTGTTACTAAAGAAACATCGCTGTTGCAATGACAGGGTTTCATTGTCTTCTGTACAACGTGGAGCAAGAATGCCGTGACGGCTTCACCGAGATCAACCATTGCTTGTGCCGTGAACAGAAGGCGGGCTGGTGAATTTCAGAGCGACAGTGCCAGCAAGAGCTACAAGAGCTCAGAAAAGCCCGAACTTTGGGGAACCAAAGGGATGTTTAATGATAACTCAATCAATCACTTGCATTCTGAGGGTGTGGGGCCCTTGCCAGGGGTGTCCAGTTGATATGGCCAGGGTGGCCAGTGGGGAGACTGAGAAGCACCAGGAAAAGGGCTCACCTCTGGGCCATGCACAGGCCTGCCCAGCTCGGGTGGGCCCCTGGTTCCCATACAGACAGCACGCAAGGCTGCCCTGACTTCTTGGCTGGCTGCCCTGATTCCGCTCCTCAGCCCCCGAGGCTGAGAGCTTTCCGTCCATCCATGGTAAAGCACAGCTCATCTGGGGCTGGGGGAAAACTAAGCCCTAGCTCCCCAAGGCTTTGAGGGCCTTGGGGGAGTCTGCTGACGGCCAAGCCGGAGCAGGGAGGACAGCGTTGCTGCACAGGCCCTGGGCAGCCGCAGGAGCTCACCCTGCAGATGGGCTGCCCCAGCCTGGCACCCTCCGGGGTCTTTCCAAAGAGCACCTAAGGAGATTTCTCAACACTTCTCACAGATTCAAGTGGAACTGAACAGATGCCCGGCCATCCGACCACTTCTCTGTCTCCGGGGTAGTAACAATCAGAAAGCAAAACAAGCCCGCAGGGCAGGCTGGACAGGGCAGAGTGTCTCTTTCTTTCTGATTTAAGCTGACTCCAAAGTTGTGACGTCAAAAACACAAACACAGATACATAAACACAGCACCAGTAAATCAAGAAGCACTTGGAGATGATCCCGTGGAGATTAGCCTAAGTAAGATCCTCTCTGAAATAAGGGAGGAGAGGGTGGGTTTTTCATGATAAAGTCCTTGAATAGAAGCACCCATCAAACACCCACCAGGCTGGCCAGCAGACCAGACCTCCCAGCATGTCGGGTCCCCTTCCCCCAGGTTCCCTGGCGGGCAGGGTCCTACCATCTTTTGTACTTTCACACACTCCTGTCATCTTCCTGCGTTCAGAAGAGGGCCCAACCATGTTTTGAGGGGTAAGGTGACCGTAGGAGGCAAACGCCTTCTGCAGGCTTTTCTGTCATCCTTGCCCCACTAACGTGGGTCAGTAATGACAGCATGACAGTGACGAACGCTGCATGGTCTGGACCACAGGAGAGCGGGACGAGCGCACAGCCATCCTGGGCAGGGGGCACTCCTCTGCCAGGCTGGGTGGTCCTGGAGGAAACCCGCCCTGTGTCAGGGTGAAGCACCAGGTCTGAGCCTGAGTCAGCGCTTCCAAGAAGAATCAACTTCAGATAGATGGCCAGGGTCAGCATGAAGCCATCTCTAACGGGTGCAAAGCTTCCTGACCTCTGGCTAGAGCAGAGGTCCCTGGGAGCAGAGAGGGAGCGCCTCACGCTCACAAAGCTGCTCTGAGCTCACCTCTGTGCAGGCAGCAAGCCCAAGGCTAGACCGGCACGTGCCTCCGCGCACAGCACCTTGAGGAGTGGCTCTTCTGTCCCCCTGTGTGGGGGACCGCAGAGATCTGAAAAACTAGCTGCGTCCTCTCACCCGGACACCACTGGAACATTCTCCCCCATGTGGCTGCTGTGCAGAGCTACATAGGCCTGGCATCCTTGGTGGTTCACACACACTCAGCCTCCCAGGGACAAGACCTCCGAGGAGAGACCCAGGACCTAGAGAGCATGTTCCCTGACCTGGCGCAGGGCCACGTGGCGTCCTGGTGGTGTCCGGGGAGCTCCGGCAGCGCCCCCTCTCCAGAGAAGCCTCCTCCCATCCAGAGCATCACTGGCTTTGAGAATAAAGCCTGTTTTAAAGGAAAGCATCTCATTTTGGGGGATATCCTCCCCCCGCCCCCACCCCCACCTCGCGGTACATCAAGCACTGGGAATTCAAACGTCAGAGGAAAAGTCAAGAGAGGGGCGCCCGTGACGTCTCTCTTGACGACCGTCTGTCAGAGGTGTTCCCTTTGAGGTACGTGGAACTTAGAAATTACAATTATTTTGTGACTCATGCCTATTTTTTTTCCTTATCGTAGAAAGCCATCCAGTGGCTGTTAACAATATATTAAGTATAAAAGCACTAAGCAAACGTCAAGTCCGCTCTCAAGTTCTATGCAGTCGGATTCTCGGGACAGCCTCCTGGGTGAGCCGCGGTGTGCCTCGGTGGGTCCCGGCCGCAGGACCGGTGGGCTCTCAGGTGGGTGGGCTTTCACCTAGCCGTGGCGTCGGGACGCAGACCTCGCGTTGGAGCATCGCAGGACCAGCGGGCCGCCTGTCAGGAGCTCGGCGGCGGGGGCGGCTGGCGCATCTTGTTCGCATAGAAGTCCCTGCACGTCTGGCAGCAGCGCTGGTACCACCGCATGTCCTGGCAGAGGTTCTTCTCTCGGATGACCCTGCAGTACACTGTCCATTGGTCCCGCGTGCATTTGTAGGTCAGGGCAGCTAAGGGGACGGTGGAGAGAGAAAGCCCAGGGGTTACGGGTGCCTGCGGATGACATTCCCGGGCCGCCCGCTCCCACGTGGATGCCGGAGCCCTGCACAGACTGGGGGGGGCCACGCCCCTGCCAGGGCTGTAGCTTTCACAAGGGACACTCTGGGTCCAACCTGACCATTTCAGGGTTCAGTGCTCCGGCTGCCTCCACAGTGCGAGGGCACTGCCCCCCTGCTTCCGAGCTAAATGGCATCCACAGTCATTTTACAGGTGAGGATGCCATCTGTTGGCATTTATAAAACAGAAGGGCACAGCGAGTGGACATCCAAGGGCCCACAAAAGCACATGGTCACAGCACAAACAAGTGGCCTGAATCTCCCTGCTCTCGGTCATGCAGAGAGACACTCCTGCCTGAGCGAGGCCTCTGGAGGATACCAAGGAGGGCTGTGCAGGCCAAAGCCTGGCGAACACCTCGGCAAGCTTGAAGACCCCCCAGTGAAGCTTGTTTGGAAACCCCTTCCCATTGGTGGCACCCCAGCATTAGGAAAGGGGCTCTGGGTGGGAAACTGTTCCTGAAGGATTTCTATTTGGAAAAGCAGGAACTCTGTGCATGGAATCATCAGATCAGCGCTAGACATTCTTATTTTGGGGCCACCACTGGCTGGGGATGTGGCCAGGTAAAGGGCTGGGTTTGGAGCACTCAGGGGCAAACTGCTCACATCAAAGCTCCCTGCTGAATTAAAGGCTCCAGTCTGTCAACACCTCTGCTTTCTTCTTGAGCATAAGCTTCAGGAGCATTCCATGTATGTATCACCCAGATTTCATAAATGACACCCCTGGATCCTTCATTTCCTGAGTAAGCACCTCCCTTTGTCTTCTTCATGCAGAGAATCCCAAAACATTTGAGGAGCATTCTCTCATGTTGCCCTTTGTTGGGAGAGGGGCTCACGGGTTTGAGGCATCTTTTTCATGACAAGGAATGAAATTCCATCTCTGAAACCTCAGATCCTCTCCAGAACTGACACATGTTGGCCTCTCCAGAGCTCAACTAAAACCCAAGGAGCACACTTTCTGGCTTACAGAATTCCCACCACCAGTGAGGACTCACTGGCCAGGGGGTGCAGCAGCCCCAGGAGCGGGGGCTCAGCAGAAGCACTCACCGAGGCGAGGGGAGGTGATGGTGTTCACGTTGATCTTGTCATTGCAGACTTCCTGGTGGCACTGTCTGTAGGCAGCTGGCTTGGAGAGGGCAGGGCACTCGTTGCCGTGGCGCCCGGTGACCTTGTGCATGCACTGCACCACCCGGGACTGCAGGCCCTTCCCACAGGTCGACGAGCACTGCCGGAGACAGGGAGGGCTGGGCTGGGGCAGCTGAGCGAGGAGCTGAGCTCGGGCTGAGGGGCTTTGACGATGCCACTCCTGGGTCTGGCCCCTGCACGTCATTCCTAAGTGCTTGAAATAACCGTTGTACAAGAGGGCTTGGCTGCTTACCAGTAGCCTGATGGAAAACTGTTTCAAGATGTTACAGACTGCATGTCTGGGTCCCCTCCACCTCCAAATATTTACATGTTGAAGCCCTAATGCCCGTGTGTGTGTTAGTTGCTTAGTTGTGTCCAATTCTTTGCAACCCCATGGACTGTAGCCCACCAGGCTCCTCCATCCATGGGGTTCTCCAGGCAAGAAAACTGGAGTGGGTTGCCATTTCCTTCTCCAGGGGATCTTCCCAACCCAGGGATTAAACCTGGGTCTCCCCCATTGCAGGCAGATTCTTTACTGTGTGGGTGACCCGGGAAGCCCTAACCCCCAGTGGGATGGTATTTGAAAGTAGGTCCTTTGGGAGGTAACTGGGTTTAAATGAGGTCATGAGGGTGGGGCCCCCATGATAAGATTAGTGTCCTTATAAGAAGAGGGAGAGTGATCAGGGTTCTTTTTTTCCACCATGTGAGGACACATGAGAAGGCGCCTGTTTGCAAGCCAGGAAGTGGCCTCTCACTAAGAGCCAAATATCCTAAGCACCTTGACCTCGGCCTTAGCCTCCAGAACTACGAGAAATAAATGTCTTGTTATACAAGTCACCCAGACTGCAGTATTTCATTACAGCAGCCTGAGCTGACTAAGACACATTGCTGAAATATTAATTTATGCTCATTGCACTTCACCTCTCACCCTCTCACTCCTGTTCTCGAGAACCAGCTGGGCTTTAAAATTCTCCAGATAGTGAGCAGGGTGGCATGCTGGCACCCAGGAAGGGACTGAACCTGATGACCACAGGGATGTCCCTGGCACTTTGTGCCACACAAGGCTCCCAGGCATTTGCCCAGCCCTGGGTGTAGGGAGGAACCCAATAATCATGGGGTTGAATTTCCACAAGGCTGAAAGGGTGGGGATCAGAATTAAGTAAAGATACAGGAAAAGAAGAAGTGCAACCTTTCTTGCATGATAGACTCATGGACTAATACGGGGGCTAACAGTTTCAATTTAAACACTCAATCCCTAGTTCTTGGCATTTCCAGCATTTGCAGATAATCAAGGTGGTATGGTCACTCAGCTAGAGCCAGATATCCTGGAATGTGAAGTCAAGTGGGCCTTAGAAAGCATCACTACGAACAAAGCTAGTGGAGGTGATGGAATTCCAGTTGAGCTATTTCAAATCCTGAAAGATGATGCTGTGAAAGTGCTGTGCTCAATATGCCAGCAAATTTGGAAAACTCAGCAGTGGCCATAGGACTGGGAAAGCTCAGGTTTCATTCTAATGCCAAAGAAAGGCAATGCCAAAGAATGCTCAAACTACCGCACAATTGCACTCGTCTCACATGCATTGAGTTAAGTAATGCTCAAAATTCTCCAAGCCAGGCTTCAAGCTGGTTTTAGAAAAGGCAGAGGAACCAGAGATCAAATTGCCAACATCCGCTGGATCATCGAAAAAGCAAGAGAGTTCCAGAAAAACATCTATGTCTGCTTTATTGACTATGCCAAAGCCTTTGTGTAGATCACAATAAATTGTGGAAAATTCTTCAAGAGATGGGAATACCAGACCACCTGACCTGCCTCTTGAGAAATTTATATGCAGGTCAGGAAGCAACAGTTAGAACTGGACATGGAACAACAGACTGGTTCCAAATAGGAAAAGGAGTACGTCAAGGCTGTATACTGTCACCCTGCTTATTTAACTTCTGTGCAGAGTACATCATGAGAAAGCTGGGCTGGAAGAAGCACAAGCTGGAATCAAGATTGCCGGGAGAAATATCAATCACCTCAGATATGCAGATGACACCACCCTTATGGCAGAAAGTGAAGAGGAACTAAAAAGCCTCTTGATGAAAGTGAAAGAGGAGAGTGAAAAAGTTGGCTTAAAGCTCAACATTCAGAAAATGAAGATCATGGCCTCTGGTCCCATCACTTAACGGGAAATAGATGGGGAAACAGTGGAAACAGTGTCAGACTTTATTTTTCTGGGCTCCCAAATCACTGCAGATGGTGATTGCAGCCATGAAATTAAAAGACACTTACTCCTTGGAAAGAAAGTTATGACCAACCTAGACAGCATATTCAAAAGCAGAGACATTACTTTGCCCACTAAGGTCCGTCTAGTCAAGGCTATGGTTTTTCCAGTAGTCATGTATGGATGTGAGAGTTGGACTGTGAAGAAGGCTGAGCGCCAAAGAATTGATGCTTTTGAACTGTGGTGTTGGAGAAGCCTCTTGAGAGTCCCTTGGACTGCAAGGAGATCCAACGAGTCCATTCTGAAGGAGATCAGCCCTGGGATTTCTTTAGAAGGAATGATGCTAAAGCCGAAACTCCAATACTTCGGCCACGTCATGCGAAGAGTTGACTCACTGGAAAAGACTCTGATGTTGGGAGGGATTGGGGGCAGGAGGAGAAAGGGATGACAGAGGATGAGATGGCTGGACGGCATCACCAACTCGATGGACGTGAGTCTGAGTGAACTCTGGGAGTTGGTGATAGACAGGGAGGCCTGGCATGCTGCAATTTGTGGGGTCGCAAAGAGTTGGACACGACTAAGCAACTGAACTGAACTGAAAATCCCCAGTGTCGTTTGGCAGACCATCCCGCCCTCCCATAGAGAGGCCTTGTAAGACTATGTGTTCTGTCTCCTGCCCTTCTTCTGGTTCCCCCTTGTGCTCCTTTAAAGTGTTTTACAGGGAACCTGCCAGGTATCCAGCATCAGGATTCCCTCCCCCAGTCCTGCTTGCCAGCTCCTTGCCCTCACTTGCTTTCCTGGGAGCCCCTAGAACCGTCTCTCCATTAAGTTGTTCAGCTCCTGGCCAGAGAGCCTGGTCCCCACACACACTTTCTTCATCTGAGGTTCACTAACATGCACACAACCTATGGTTTACAGGGTTCTGAGAGCACTCTGCATAACTTGAATAAAGCAAAGACCACAGGTGCAGCAGCCCAGTCGGGGTGGACACGGGCACCTAGAGGTGAGAGAGGGGAGCAAGGCCTCTCTGAATGCCAAGTGTAGTGAGGATGCCAGGCGCTATCTGCATCACGTGTCTCCCCATTTCTCCCCTTGGTCGCCCCTGGCCTGTGCTGGAGGAAGGGGCTTCTCCAGGGCCTGGGAGGAGCCCTCCTGCACAGGCTCGGTGCGGAGCCCTTCATCTATGAGACGCGGCCATCATCTGTGCTCCCAAAGGGGCTTTTGCGCCCCAGGTGAATTCTTCTGCTTTCTAGTCTAACAAGCAAGATCACAATGTTTTTTTCACTTTAGAAAGAAGAAAGGCTCAGAGGGCACAGTGCCCTGATGGGCCACAGTCTTTCCAAACCATAAACGACGTAGGAAAACCACAATGCCCTCTTCCCCCACCTCCTCTGCTGAGGGTCCTGGCACATTCAAACCAGAATGAGGATGAGATGGCTGGATGGCATCACTGACTCGATGGACGTGTGTTTGAGTGAACTCTGGGAGCTGGTGATGGACAGGGAGGCCTGGCGTGCTGCAGTTCATGGGGTCGCAAAGAGTAAGACACGACTGAGTGACTGAACTGAACTGATGTATAATTAAGCTTCCTAGGTGGCATCAGTGGTAAAGAACCTGCCTGCCAATGCGGGAGATGTTTAAGAGGCATGGGTTTGATCCCTGGGTCAGGAAGATCCTTTGGAGAAGGGAATGGCAACTCACTCCAGTATTCTTGCCTGGAGAATCCCATGGACAGGGGAGCCTGGCCGGCTACAGTCTGTGGGGTCACAAAGAGTCATATACGACTGAAGCAACTTAGCACAGATGTATAATTAAGCAAGAACAGACATCCACCTGCAGTCCCAAATATTAAGTTTATATAGAGGTGATGTGTGCATGCTAAGGCACTTCAGTTGTATCCAACTCTTTGGGACCCTATGCACTGTAGCCCTCCTCCAGGGGATCTTCCCAACCTAGGGATCAAACCCATGTCTCTCATAGTTCCTGCACTGGCAGGCATGTTCTTTATCACCAGTGCTACCTGGGAAGCCCAGACAGGTAAGCGGTGTGCTCAAATACTAGAAGGGAAGCCTTTCATTCAAAATTATTCTTGGAAAAGAATAAATTGCCTAAGTAACAACAAAACCTCTCACAGTTCAAGACAGGGGTAAGGGGTGCCCTCAATTATTTGTAGCAAGATCAGCTGGGGGTTCAAAGAAAAAGAGAGGCAAAGTAATTTAGCTTTTTTCTCCTCAAAGTAGGACATTATAATCCATTAAATTATGAGGGAGGGTGGTGTAAAAATGTTTAAAAATCACTTGAAAGTAATCTGGGAAGTGGCTATCCATAGAGACTGGAAGTTCACACCAACAGGGTAAGTGGAGGAGATGGCCCAGGGTCTTGCGTGCTTAGTTGCTCAGTCGTGCCTGACTCTTTGAGACACCATGGACTGTATGTAGCCCACAGGCTCCTCTGTGCATGGGATTTTCCAGGCATGAATCCTGGAGTGGGTTGCCATTTCCTACTCCAAGGGATCTTCCCAACCCAGGGATTGAACCTAGGTCTCCTGCATTGCAGCCAGATTCTTTACTGTCTGAGCCACCAGGGGAGCCCGGTTCAGGGTCCTAACACAGTGCAAAATTCTATGAATGAGAGCAAAGCCTTGCCTGTTCGAAGTCATGCCAACACGGAGCAAGGTTACCCAAAGCAGAGCAGGGCCATGCCAACCTTGTAAGGGAATATCCAATGAAAAGAGTACATCCAAAATAGGCGGCATCTCAGTGGACGGGGATGGCAGTGCCCTGCACACTGGCAAACTGAACAAGGGATCAGAAGGTAGAGTGAATGATGAAGAAGACAGATGCTGCAAATACTAGGATGCACTTTACAAAACTGCTTAGATTCAACTGTTTTCGACTCCATAGGAAATAGCAATTTTATCAGGTTCAACTTCATAATACAATAAAGACAGAGAATAGCAGTATTTCTAAATTAAAACATAACATATAAACTTTAAATATGAACATATAATTACATGACTAAGTTACATACTTTAAGTAGGCATTTGACTAGTCCACCTACACCATTAAAGGCTTTTATATTTAAATTGCTCATAAATTTTTTAAAGCCCTGCTCCCTGGGAAAGCATGTGTGTGAAGCCTCATTTCTGTGACTACTGGGTACTTGGGGAAGAGGGGTTCATGTGTGCTACTGGACGGACCCACTGGGCCTTGTGGCATCTTGACCTGGCTCACCGGTGCCACCTGCTGTGGGAGACACAGCAAGAGGAAGAGTGGGGTGTCCTGGTGCTCCCTGGAGAAAGAGGTGGGTAGGCCGTGGTGGGTTTTCTGGGTCCCCAGGAAACTACACAGGCTAACAGAGAAGGACCTGGGACTCTGGTCTCACGTTCATGGGCCCCCTGACTGCGAGGTATGCAGACCCTGCCAGCAGGGCACTTCCTGTCCAGTGCCTTTTGCAGGTGTCATTATTATTTATGTGCAATCAGGGTAAGGGCTCAATCCTATGGACCTACTAAAATCACATGCAGAACTCACAAGGCTTCTGGTGTGAAAGGACCAATGACTGCTGTAAAATTCAAGAGCCTAGGGCAACCTGGAAGACTAATCTCCCCTCTGAGAGTTCTTAGTCTTGTTTATTAACATGCTCTGGGGCTGGGCTGGGGCAAAGCACTCGGGACACCTCCTGCCTGTGTATGCAGCTTGTTCTGTCTGTGGGCTCACCTGTAGGATTCCACAACAGTGTGGAACATTTTACAACCATCCACCGAGATAGACGGCTGTCAGAGTCTTGCCCAAGGTTACAGGTAGTGAGTGGGAGGGACAGGACTCCAGCTGCCCCATTCCACGGACCGAATTTCATCTTCCTGTATGCATTAGAGATTGTACTGGATGGAGCTTCTATGGGGGGCCAGGAATCAGAAAAACAGGTGATTGCCCAGATCCACCATTTCTCCGTTATTTTTCCTAGCTCAGTCACTGATGTTTTTCCCAGTCTGTAAAAAGCACTGCCCTATGAGATCTCAGAGGGTGTCTCCAAAGTCCTGCAGAGGCTCCAGCATCTGTCCTCACGGCTTTCAGCACCTCTATGAGGCAGGGCCGGGCCTGATGGCTCAGCTGCTGTGGGGCCTGCTGAGATCCTGCAGATGCCACTCCTCATAGGGATCTGACTCGAAGCTAGATAGCATATTGAAAAGCAGCAACATTACTTTGCCAACAAAGGTCCGTCTAGTCAAAGCTATGGTTTTTCCAGTGGTCATGTATGGATGTGAGAGTTGGACTGTGAAGAAAGCTGAGCGCCGAAGAATTGATGCTTTTGAACTGTGGTGTTGGAGAAGACTCTTGAGAGTCCCTTGGACTGCAAGGAGATCCAACCAGTCCATCCTAAAGGAGATCAGCCCTGGGTGTTCTTTGGAAGGAATGATGCTAAAGCTGAAAGAAACTCCAGTACTTTGGTCACCTCATGCGAAGAGTTGACTCATTGGAAAAGACTCTGATGCTGGGAGGGATTGGGGTCAGGAGGAGAAGGGGGCAACAGAGGATAAGATGGCTGGATGGCATCACCGACTTGATGGATGTGAATTTGAGTGAACTCCGGGAGTTGGTGATGAACAGGGAGGCCTGGCGTGCTGCGATTCATGGGGTCGCAAAGAGTCGGACACGATTAAGCAACTGAACTGAACTGAACTGAACTGAACTGATATCTCAGCTGGTAAACAATCTGCCTGTGATGCAGGAGACCCTGGTTCAATTCCTGGGTCAGAAAGATCCGCTGGAGAAGGGATAGGCTACCCACTCCAGTATTCTTGGGCTTCCCTTGTGGCTCAGCTGGTAAAGAATCCTCCTGCAATGTGGGAGACCTGGGTTCAATCCCTGGGTTGGGAAGATCCCCTGGAGAAGGGAAAGGCTACCCACTCCAGCATTCTGGCTTGGAGAATTCCATGGACTGTATAGTCCATGGGGTCACAAAGAATCAGACACGACTGAGCGACTTTCACTTTGGGTTATGCAAGATTTGTTCTCACTCAGAAGAACATTTGAGAACGTCAGGTGTCTACATAGCCTCCTGGGAACGGGGGCTGATCCAGCCCCGCAGAGGCTGTTTTGAGCCTCAGGTGAGGAGACAGACAGGTTACAGAGTAGCCCGTACAGAAACCATCCTATTTTTGTTCAGTATCTATGGGAGCGTATGTACGCATATAAAAGTTTGGAAGACAAACCATTGAAAAAGTTTACATGTCATCACCTGGTTTGTGGGGCTAGTTTTTTCTTCTGTCATTCCAACCAAGATGGAATCACCTACGTAATTAAACACAAAAATGTAGAATTCCACTAAGGACGCTCTGGTGCAGCTGCCACCTTCCAGGCCTGTTGCATTTTCATCTGGGCCAGGGGAGTGCCTCAAATGGCCCTGGCCTAAAATCCATGCATATCTACCCACTCCTTGGCAGGAGTTTCAGCAGGGATGGTCAGTGCAGGCAGGACAGGCCTGTCAGCAAGCTGCATCCCCCCCTTACTAGCAGTGAGACCTTGGACAAGTTGCTTCACCTATATGAGCCCTGGCTTCTTTATTTGTAGCTTGAGGATAATAAAACCTTTCTTGTAGGATGATTTTCAGGGTTAAAGACAGCTTAGAACAGGTGCCTGACAGGGAGTCTCGGATGGACAAGTGCTGCTACTATTGTTAACAACAGCAAGCCCCGGTCTAAAAGCAGAGAGAGCTGGCCAGGGGTCCCTGGAGTCGAGGAAGGTGCCCTAAGTCACTGGCCCACTTAGCAGGTGCAGACATCCACACTTGCCTGGCTCTCGGCAATGATCGGGCAGCGCGGCCACATGGTGTGCAAGAGCACAGTTAGAGGGTGACTTGGCCCCGAAGACACACGTGATTCCAGAGAGGCTGCAGGGCTGCATCCCCCTGTAACCTGAGCTCGTGACATTAAGGGTAACAGGCACAGATGATGACTCTCGCCTCTGTCGGCCTCTGCTCAGCCACTGTTTTAAGTAAACAGCAAGGAGACAGCAGTGTCTCCTGATAGCATTGAATTAGCCCCAGGCATCACTGTGAAGCCATTTTTTAGGCTTTTAAAAACTAAGCAAACAGGTCTATAAAAAGCAGGTCTGGCCTTTTGTGAGGCACTCTGTCACTGTTGGGTAGTCGTTTCAAGCCACTCTTGACATTAACATTTAATGTGGCTCCCCAAGCCTCGGGAAACCAAGACAGAAGAGGAGCAGGAATAAACCCGCTGGGAGAGCTCCTTCCGCATGGCCTGAGTGTGTGCAGACCCCCAGGCCCCGTCTCCAGCAGTGCCTGCAGCGGCCCACCACACACAAGGCCAGGGGGCCTCCCACCCATCCTGTGGGTGGCGATGATGACGATGCTGGTGGGGTTGGCAGCAGAAGAGTGGCAGGGCCCACTCTGCCCACCCGCCTGCCGGTGCTGGGTGTGAGGCTCATACCCATTCTCGTGAGTCCTCCTTAATCTTCATGCTAATGGCCAGTAGGGGTGGGGAGGCGCTCAGAACACAGCAGGTGCAGAATCACCATGTCCCTGCAGGAATGGGGTCCGCAGGGCACAGCACTCCCTTCAGGGAGGCAGAGCACAAGGCTCAGAGCATCCACATCCTCCTGCGATGCAGCCCCAGGCCCCCACCCAGCTGCTGGCACGCCTCCCGGACACTCGTCCCCGCAGGGCGGGACCGGGCCTCTCACCACCAGGGGCCTGGCTCCAGGACACCTTCACCAGGGTGAGCTCCTCTCCACTCCTCCCAGCTGTGACATCAAGAGTACACACGACACCAGATCAGAAAGCGATGTTATGAGAATCAGCTAAAGGAAGTTGTAAAAATCCAGGAAGAGGAAAACGCGCGCATACAGAGCACTGGATCCTACAGAGCGGGGGACGGGCAGGGGCTCCTGACACAGGCTCTGGGGTGAGCAGGAGATGGGGTGAGTGTGCGCTAGTGCAAGGAGGAACCCTCACGTCATGGTGTGCCCACACCATGCTCTCACCGAGCCATCCTCTGAAGCGCGGGACAGTGAGGGGGCTGCAGAAGGAGTCCCCTTACAGGAACTCCATGTTCTGCTTGTGTCTAAAAGGCCCTGGGATGGTAAAATGTCAAAAGATGTTTTGACAGATTTCCCCCCAGACTTGGCATGAACCATGAAAACCTCAGAAGCTGTTGAAACCTGAAACAGCACGTTTAAACAATGATGAAAATCCCCACCATCTTTGCTCCTGCCTTGAAACTAGAAATGCTTTCACACACACACACACACACACACACACACACACACACACGTTCCTCTTTCAAACTGTTTCTGAAATCCTCGAATCCTTGAATCCTAACCTCAGCCTTAGCTTTGGTTTCCCCCGTCTCTGAATTTGCAGCCTGCTGACCTACAGGTTCTGTTTGGGACACTATGGGACCGAGAAGGCCGAGGTCACCACCGTGACCTGCAAGGACGGGTTGTCCCAAGAGCTCTTGCTTCTTGCTCCAGACGGGTGCTGTGAGCACAGAGTGGGCTGCAGGGGCTGGCTCACTGTCCCCCCGGGGCAGAAGCTGCCACCAGTGTGGTGACAGAGCTCTCCTAGCTCCTCAGCGACTGTTAGAAAGGCCGTCTACCCCTCCTACAGAGGATGGCCCAGGTGCCCAGCAAATGCTGCATAGCTGTCTCCTGCCCCGAGCCACGCTGTCCTCATGCAGAGCCCCAGGTCAGACAGAGCACATGCTGTTTCATGGGGTTCAAACCACATTCAAAGAACTCATCTCCTAAGGCATAAATAGTTTACAAGACACATGATTCGGACCAGAGATGAGAGCCCTGGGTATCCGGGATAATGCTGGTGAAGATGATGATGATAAAAATGCCAAAGCCAGGCAGTGTCTTAGGTGCCTTATATGGATGCTCTAGGAGGTGGGCACCTCTGATGCCATCTGACAAAGGATGACTCTGCTTCAAGGTTATGGCATCGGGACAGCAGGGACGTGCCCCTGTGTTGTCCTGCAGAGGTGCCCTGCTCTGAGGTCACTGACAGCATGTGTCAAAACTGAAGTGTTTTTTAGGGATGGCAGCTTCTCTGATTCAGTGGCCAGGTCTATGGTTAAAACCTAGGCTGGCATGTGAGGCAGGCATCCCCACTCTCTGACCTCTGATTCTACACAAAGGAGGCTGATCTGAGGAAGCACAAAGGTGAACTAAGGACAGCAGGGGGACAGAGGGGGCAAAGGCAGAGGCCTTCAGACTACAGCTGACCCTTGAACAGCCGAGGATGCCACCTGGACCACGTACACTGCAGTATTGACTGTTGGAAAATATCTGGGTATAAGTGGACCCTGCAGTTCAGACCAGCGTTGAACAAGGGTCAGCTGCATTCAGTTCACTCCCATGCAGGCGCCTCACCTGGCAATTCCAGGGACCCTGCTGCCCTAAAACAAGTTCTTCTCTCTCATCTGAGCAGGTGTGGGCCGTGGACTTTTCTTTAACTTCATGACCCAGTGGCCAGCTCTGCTCCGCCTGACAAAACGCTCCAGACCAAAGGGGAGCTCCCTCCTGCCCACTCAAAAAAGCACTGACGCCTGGTGACTCTCCTTCCGCTGCTGCCTACACTCCTGAGAGCAGTGTGGGATGGAGGACTTCCTGATCCCTGTCTGCAGGGTTTCCCTGGTGGCTCAAATGGTAAAGAACCCGCCTACAATGCAGGCGACCTGGGTTCGATCCCTAGGTCGGGAAGATCCCCTGGAGAAGGGAATGGCTACCCCCTCCAGTAGCCTTGCATGGAGAATTCCACGGACAGAGGAGCTTTATGATCTATAGTCCTGGGGTCGCCAAGAGTCTGACATGACTGAGCAACTACCTTTTGTGGGTTTCCCAGATGGTGCTAGTGGTAAAGAACCCTCCTGCCAATGCAGGAGATGTTAAGGGACTCAAGTTCGATCCCTGGGTTGAGAAGCTCCCCTGGAGGAGGACACGGCAACCCGCTCCAGTATTCTTGCCTGGAGAATCCCAAGGACAGAGGAGCCTGGTGGGCTATGGTCCATGGGGTCGCAAAGAGTCACACACGACTGAGCAACTCTTTCACTTTCACCCGCTTGCAGAGTGCTGGCTGTCTGTGTTATACAGTTTCACACATCCCAGAAAAGGGCCCTGGTGTCTCCAGTGCCTCTCATGCCTGCTCTTGGATGCTCAAGTTTCTTTTAATTAGGACTCAACTGCTTATTTTACAGATAAAGGAAGACGACATGCATGATCGTCTGTAGAGACAATAGATTTATACTACAGTGTAAATGACTAATATAAAACCCTGGGGAGAGCAGGTTTTGATTGATGAGTTGGAGAGAGAGTGGATAAATACTTGGCTTCACAACAAGCTTAAGACTATGCTGGTTAGATCTGAGGCATATAATAGTTCATCTCCTTCCCATTTCAAATTAAAAACCCAAGCCTCTGACATTATTATGCATTTAAAGGAAAGGCGGATTAAGAGCCAGAAGGCAAGGACTGGACTCTTAGCCCTGCCATTTTCTAGTAACGTGACCTCCAGAAAAAACCTCACATCACTACTCTGAGCCTCAGTTTCTTTACCTGTAAAATGGGGATAGGGTCAAATGAGAGAATGTGAGTGCAAATGCTTTGCAAATTCTAGAGACCTGGTGAATGTCAGGACCACGGTCAATGGTCCCAGCAGAAGCAGCATCGCTCTCCACTAGCACTCCATTCAGGGCCGCCCGCCGGCAGGGGCTGTGTTCATACCTGCCAGGGGACTCTGTGAGGCCTAGCATCTGTAGCTGGCTCTCTGTCTCCTGGATCTCCTGGGCACTGTCCATCTCGTCCCCTCAGTGCCCAGCACAGACTGGCACACAACAGGAGCTGGCTGAACCACACTGAACTTGGCTGCAGGCCTACAGCAAGTGGGTGTCCCTACTGGCCCCGCAGGCCAGCCTTGCAGGGCTGGGGGAGCCGTCACGCCCCAGCACAGGAAGTGCGGGCTTCAGAAGTGGTGAAAAGCTCTCTGGAACAAGCCCCTTCATGACACAAGGTCTGTCTGTTTCTAGGGCCATGGAACTCAAGCTCCCATCCCTCTGCCCACAACCCCAGAAGGTATCTTCCTGCTGTTCTGGGAGGGCACCGACATGGCCCTGTTTGAATGAGACACTCTCCCTGATTTCTTCCCGGGGCTCTGCGACTGCAGGCACGTGCGTCTTTACAGTTTCATTTGGTCTCCTACGGCCTCTGGGACGTGCTGGGGCTCAAGTGTGAGTGGCATACCTGGGGCACCACCAAGGCCTCAAGTCAGGCCAGCCCCCTTCCAGGGCACCTCCGCCGGCACCAGGAAGTCAATGGCCACTTTGATCTTTTTGGTAAAAGGGGACATACTCTTAGAGTCAGTTGCTGCTAAGCTAAGTCACTTCAGTCATGTCCGACTCTGTGTGACCCTGTAGATGGCAGCCCACCAGGCTCCCCCGTCCCTGGGATTCTCCAAGCAAGAACACTGGAGTGGGTTGCCACTTCCTTCTCCAATGCATGGAAGTAAAAAGTGAAAGTGAAGTCGCTCAGTCATGTCTGACTCTTAGCGACCCCATGGACTGCAGCCTACCAGGCTCCTCCATCCATGGGATTTTCCAGGCAAGAGTACTGGAGTGGGGTGCCATTGCCTCAGTGGTCTTCATTAAAACACCATCTATTATAATCCCTCCAGAATAATTTGTTTCTAATTATTTCAGTGGTGATTAATGCCTCTGGTCTTGAAACTGTAACATCTCAACTTTTGATCAAAAGTCACGCTGCTCTAGAAAGAAATGTGATTTCCTCTTTTCCCGGTTTCAGGGGCCCTCTCTTCCACACACCCAACTCCCCACCCCTCGTTCATTCTACCACCAGGTTGAAGATGTAGGCCCAGCATTTAGTGGGAGAAAACAATGATTCCCACAGATCTGGAAATAGCTTACATCCCAGGAGGGCAGGCAGCTGCAAGGCAGTTTCCACACAGAGCAGAGTGGTACTAATGCCCTCCGCAGGGCTGGGAAAGTGAAGCAGGTTTTTGGATAGGTCTCTAGTTAGGGTTCAGCTGTTTGCTGAAGGTGGGGGAGGGGAAGGGGCCCCAAATGCCCTCCAAGCCCGCCCTGCCTCAGCCAGGCTCTGGGTGCGGCTCTCAGGCCCCCTCACCCAGCTGGAGGAACGGATGCTTGGTCCTGCTCACTTCAGGAAGTCCAGGACGGTACCTGCGGCTTGTCCTTGGGCTGGCCCATCCATCACTTCCCTGGAGACAGGCTCATCTTTCTCAGCAGCACCTCTGGGTCAAGTGATGGGAGGCTGCTTGGAAGGAAGATGTCAAAGCATCCAGATACACTGCACCGGGGGTCTAACAGTGCTCGGACTTCTTTCCACTTTCCTTCTGGGGAACTTGTTTGCTGCCTTCAAAGTCTGGCATGTGGGAGGTCTGGATGCCAGTTAGAGGAGGGTTACCCACAATGACTGGATTGAAAGTGCATCAGACTCCAGTTGTGGGTTGGCTTAGACGGTAAAGCGTCTGCCTGCAGTGCAGGAGACCTGGGTTCAACCCCTAGGTTGGGACAATCCCCTGGAGAAGGAAAGGGCAACCCACTCCAGTACTCTTGCCTAGAAATATCTCATGGGTTGAGGAACCTGGTAGGCTACAGTCCATGGGGTCACAAAGAATCGGACACAACTGAGCGACTTAACTTAAAAAATAACCTATCCATCAAAAAGCAAATCCAGGCTGAACAAGTGAAAATGTTAGGGGACCATCATCGCCTGGAATCTGCTTCCATCAGTGTGGTCACCCAGTGACTTGTATCCCTCCCATGTCTCCAGAGCAGACACAGGGAAGCAATAGGCGGATCTCTTCTCCTGTGCTGGGAAGGATGGGGGAGGTGTGTGCCAGAGCACTCAGAGGTGGCAGCTGCAGAAGTGGGTAGGGGTGAGCAAACAGTTGGGGTGGGAGTCTCCTGGTTCAGTTCTATGTGGTCGCTATCCCCACCAACCCTTGTTTCCAGTGTGTGCACACACACGCACACACACACACACACACACACACACACACGGTTCAGGTCTATGCGGTCGCCATCTCCTCCAATCATTGTTTCCAGTGTGTGCACATGCACGCACACACACACACAGTTCAGGTCTATGCGGTCAGCATCCCCACCAACCCTTGTTTCCAGTGTGTGCACACGTGCACACACACACACACTGTTCAGGTCTATGTGGTCGCCATCCCCACCAACCCTTGTTTCCAGTGTGCACACACGAGTGCATGCAATAAACACACACATGCTACCTTCCAAGTCAGCGTCCTTATAGTTCTCAGCTTGGAAGAACGAGCCTGCCCTGAGCCCCGGCTCTGGCCAGACCTGCTGGGGAGGGAGTGGCTGGCACCAGTCCAGGGCTTGCCCCAAAGGCTGGATGCACACCAATTTGAAGCCACTGGATGCCAGCCGTGGGCAGAGGCCCTGTACATCCCCTTAGTCTCTCTTGTTCTCACTGCCCAGCTGATCAAGCTGGCTGTGGCAGAAAGTAGGCACTGCAGCCTTCTAATATCTTAGTGTCCAGAAGGCCAGGAGGCGTTATGCTTTATGGCCTGGCTAGGAAGGTGAAGGCCAGCTAAAGGCTCTACTTCCCTGGAAGCCATGCACAGTGGGCTGTGTGGGGGCAGTTTGCCAGAATGTGCGCCCATGTCCTCAGCCAAGGAGGGGCCAAGTGCTGAGCTGAGCTCCTTAGCATTCTTCACATCCATCTTTGGACATTCTGCTGCTCCTGGGGAGCTTATAGCACTCAGGAAAACAAAACATCCATCTGGTCCTCAAATCCAGAGTGATCAAAAGCTCTGGCAAGGCATCCACAGAGCATGGATGCCATGGGGACTCAGGACCCCACCGTGTGTCCACCCAGTAATGGAACTCTGAACTGGGGCTCAGGAGCCTGGACTCTGTCAGAGAGCCGGGGCCGAGTCGCTTAACCTCTCTGCACCTCTGCCCCTTCTTCTGTTATGCAGGGATCAGCACGGGAAAGGGCTGCTGGCGCAGGGGTCACTGCACAGAGGAACCAAGGCTGGGGCCCCAGACCCCCAAGGCCCAGCCGATCCCTCCTCACCTCTCCTCCTGCCTGGGGACACCCGTGACCACAGGTGTTGCCCTTTAGCGGTATAGGCTGCATTCAGGATGTGACCACAAGGACCCTTCGAATAACGACAGCTTTATTCTAATTCACACCTGGACATATGGAGTCCAGACAATGCTATTCTGCCTGGCCAGACAGATAAATTAAATCCCAAAGTGCCTGGAGGAGCCTGGGGAGACGCAACAGCCCTGCTAGGCCCCAGGTCACGAAGGCCATGTGCAGATGGAGGCGAGGTTGCCAGATTTCCGTAGAAAGGCCCAAATCCAGATTGCCAGGTGAAATTTCCCATTTTTCTTTTTTTTTTTTTTTGAAATTTCCCATTTTTCAACTGTTAGCAATCAACTCTCAGACAAGGCAATGGCACCCCACTCCAGTACTCTTGCCTGGAAAACCCCATGGACAGAGGAGCCTGGTGGGCTGCAATCCATGGGGTTGCTAAGAGCGGACATGACTGAGTGACTTCCCTTTCACTTTTCACTTTCATGCACTGGAGAAGGAAATGGCAACCCAGTCCAGTGTTCTTGCCTGGAGAATCCCAGGGATGGAGGAGCCTGGTGGGCTGCAGTCCATGGGGTCGCTAAGAGTCGGACATGACTGAGCAACTTCACTTTCACTTTTTACTTTCATGCATTGGAGAAGGAAATGGCAACCCACTCCAGTGTTCTTGCCTGGAGAATCCCAGGGACGGGGGAGCCTGGTGGGCTGCCATCTATGGGGTCACACAGAGTTGGACACCTCTGAAGTGACTTAGCAGCAGCAGCAATCAATTCTAAACTGTTCCCACCAGTGTATGGCCTTCGACCATAGATATCAATGGAAGCAAATGAGGAGCTGCCAGTTACTGAGACCAAAAGGAAACAAACACGCTCCAGGTTCTCACTGGAAATTTTCATCAGAAAATCAGACAGGAGAAACCTTACAGCATTTGGAAGAAGGTTCTAGAACACTCATGGAAGGTTCTCAGGGTGACAATGGTATCCACCTTGAGTACAGGTCAAGGATATCAGATGAATGTATAAAGGAATAGCTAGCAGGGAACTTTCATTCACTTGAATGCTGTTGAACTCCCCTGCCCCGAGGCTCTGGGAGATGGCCTCCTTTCCTCAACCCAGGGCCGTGTGCTTTCCCCTCAAGCGTCGTCCAGCCCTCGCCCAAGGGCCCTGGGGACAATGATGCTCTGTCTGCCAACAGCGTCTCTGTGTCTGCCTGGGGACAGACTCCCAACCGCTGAGGAGGCTCTCTCAATGGCTGGTGACGAAGCCCACTGCAGGATGCATGGGTCCCCTTGGCATTCTTCCCTGCTTTGGGGGTTCTCGGGGCCCTTCTAAATGGACCCCGTATGGGTTCACCAGCAGGTGTGGAGTTGGGAGAGAAAGTGAATTCAGCTGGTGAGACTGGGACCATCTGGTTGAACTGGGGCCCATGGTGAGAGGGCTGAGCCCCTTGAGTCACCTCCACTTCCTGGGTGGGATGGATGCACAGGCACCATACTCACCTTGGACCAGCTCCCGGTTTTCCACTCATAGCAGCCAGAGTAGTCCTCACAGGGCTCCTCGGCTCTCGGCCTAGTGGACGCATCACATTTTCCTTGGGAGTTGGTGCACGTCACAGTCCGTTTCTGTGTGCCTTTGCCACAGCTGGAAGAACACTGCAAGACACCACTCGGAGACTGAATCCAGTCCAATCCAGTCAGGTCCATCCACACCTGTTAAGTGCCTACCAGGTGCCAGCCCCAGCACTGAGGATACAAGGATGAGGATGCTATTTTCTGTCCTTGAAAAGCTCCTGGCCTTTTTGAGTCTTATGCACACGGTCCTACTCTGCTCCTCCCAGCTGGCCTCCAGGTCCTGTGCTTGGCCTGAGCCATTCGGGAGTAAAGGCACCAGTTCAGGGGTGGCAGTGGGGGAGGAGATGGAGAGCAAAGCCCCCAGTGACTCTCACAGAAGGTGCCTGCAAGCCCCTGGGTTTCATGTGAACACCAAGAATGGTAACAGGGTCATGCTCCTTGTGCTATTTCACTTCCTGGGAAACAGGAAGAGATGGTGTGGGCAGGGGACCCAAACAGCGGAGTGCCGTGTGAATCCTCAGAGTTTCCCACACCCCTAGGCAGCAAGATCCATGGAAACAGGAACAGAGCTGGAGAGGCGACAAGGCACAGACGAGGCAGACCTGAGGGGTGGTCTGGAGCCCAGTTGGGAGATTCCCAGCCCTGTCCTCTGGGCTGGAGATCGGCTGGTGCCTGGCTGACA
This sequence comes from Budorcas taxicolor, assembly GCF_023091745.1. Classification (NCBI taxonomy): domain Eukaryota; kingdom Metazoa; phylum Chordata; class Mammalia; order Artiodactyla; family Bovidae; genus Budorcas; species Budorcas taxicolor. Next base: position 9,080,804 of record NC_068930.1, on the reverse strand, counting down.
CGAGTGAATTCTTACTCATCTCAAAACAAAGCATGAGGGAACTCAAACCCTGGCTCTGTAACTACCTGGAGGGGTGGGAGGGGTGGGAGGTGGTGGGGAGGTTGAAGAGGGAGGGACACATGTATACCTGTGGCTGACTCAGGTGGACGGACGCCAGAGGCCAACGCAATATTGTGAAGCAATTCTCCTTCAGTTAAAAATAAACGAGTTTGGGGAAGAAAAAAACAAACCACAAAGCACGAGGAAGAGAGGACCCTTGACCCTGGGAGACACAACTGACTTGATCAGCAAGCAGAGGTGACATGGTCGGGGAACCTGGGGAGCCCACCCTCTGGTCGCCATGTGGGGAAGCCCAGTCCCCACCACGGAGACAAAAACACAGCCGGCAGAGACGGTGGCCGAAGGCTGGGTTCTGTCCAATGCACAGACACGAAGAGACCTGGGAGATCTGGAGGGGACTCCCTCCCAACAGCTGGGTGGGGCTCCCACCAGCCACAGAAGCATGAGTGGAGCCCCAACAACTCTAACTTTGGTTCTCACCCTTGCGTGATTGAGAGGGTACATAGTGATTTTTCTTGAGCTACAACAAACTTGACTTTTCACAAGTTCCACTATGTCCACTGGAAAAATGCACATAAAGGACAAATGTCATTCTTTATATTTGTTATTAATATTTATCTCAAAATGTTATCTAGTTTTATTTTTCCTATGAATTCAACCTAGCTCTCCATCTGAAGGTCCTATTCTTGTTTTCTTTATTTACTTTTTTGAGATGAATTTAAACTGGTTTGTTTTAGAAGTAATACACGTTTCACAGGTCATTATGGTATCATTGAGGGGCAGGGGGTTGGAAGAGCACTTGCATTTGATCTTGCATGTGGGTTTTAAAGGGACTTCGGATGCAAGGAGTCAGTCCCTGGCAGGCTTTACGCACAGGCCTCCTAGGGCAGGAGGCGTGGGGCCAGGGACCCTGGGTTATTGTGTTAAAGGGCTCGCCTTCCGACCAATTCAGCAACTCCATTCTCACCATCTGCCTCATGGGCAGCTCCCTGGTACCAGCACCCACACCATCAGCTCCTTCTGCAACTAGGGGCCTACTCACCACTTCTGCCTGAGTTCCTGCTTTGTCTCTCTCTACTCTGCGTTCCTTGCCTCGTCCCTTGAATTTCAAACACTCAACACCAAGCCCACTTCTTGACCAAATCCTGGTCTGGCCCCTTTTGACCAGCAGCCTGTTGGTGGAAAAGCCTTTAGGGAGGGCACTGCTGCAGGCTGGGATCACCCTGCAAAGGGACCTGGGAGGGTGATGTTCAGTTTCTCTCTTGGTTTCTGACCCAGGGGTGTGAATCAGAAGTCAAAGACAGGAGACAGTTGCTACCTTTTGCTTCCTTTTAATATTTGTTCCTTATTCTGATGAAGTGGGGAAGAAGCTGGGGACTCCTGGTGCCAGTGGTCAACACTGCCAGCTGAATACAAGCAAGCCCAGCAATAAAAACTCACCCACTAGAAATTTAAACCCATTTGTTTCCAGAAGAAGAAGTGTTAGAGGGACTTCCATATGTGGTAAAGTGGTAAGGATACCAATTTTGTGAGCATCTCAGGGAGGAAAGATTTGATTGTGCATCAAATGTTTAGAAAGAAGCATTTTGAGCCTTGGCTGAGGCAGAATTAGACTGATTGGTGTGGATACTATTTCAGGATTAGCATCAGGCAACACACAGATACAGAAACAGAGATGGAGAAATTTCTTTAAATCTTGCTCCAACTGTCTTACACTTTCCAAAATAGACCTCTTCAATACTATAATGATAGTTGATTATATCAGGCTTATTTATTTTGGTTAGAGGCATTTTTTTCTTTTCCCTGTAAGAGTCCTATAGGTGGAAAATTTATGGTTTTGGTCTGATTAAAACATAAATCTTATTCGGATCAAGAAGCAGGTGATCAAGGTCCTAAGCTCATGGCAAGGGAGACTACACACCTGCCCCTAGCTTTCCAATTACCCTCCCTAAAAGCCCACTGAATGTTAAACTTCTTAACCTAGGTACATGTAAAAAGAAAAAACTTAAAAAAATTTAAACTCTGTCCTTTCCCTAAAATATCTTAAAGGGTAGGCAAAAACCTCCCCTCTTTGAACAGGTACATGTCAGGATCTGCCTAAAAAGTAAACTCAGTCGCCCAAGGGCAGACTTTTCCTTCATTAAAAATGGGCTGAATACTTTCTTATTCAAAATAATTCCAACTGTTTGGCAATAAAAAGGAACTTTAAAAATACTTTCCACACTGAAGAGTGTCTTGGATTTAGCCCTTCTGACTTTCCTAGAACACGTCTGATGGAAGACCTCAGGGAAGCATGCCCTTTATTCAGCTATTTTTTTGGTTTGTTTGTTTTATAGCCAAACAATCAAAATCATTACTGCAAGTTTACTGCAAAGCCTTGAAGGATGATATTACCAAAGATAAGATATTTCCAGGATCAGTCTTCAAAGTTAAAACTTAAGGCTTAATTGACCTCTTTCCAAAATGTTACATGGCATGAGATCTGTGACTCCAACTCACACACTAAAACCTGTCTCTCCCAGCATCCACCTGCCTCTTGCAAAGGTAACTCCACCATGACTGCTGTGGAGCTGAAGGGAAGTCTTTGAAAGCACTTTCCCAACCTAACCACCCTATAGTTACAGAGTGCACAAAAGAGATGAAAAGGTATCTATTTGTCTACCCACCTACCTATCTCCTATCTATCCTTCCATCTATATTTACAAGAGAATTCTCACAGCAAACAAACCAAACAGTACTGTGATATATATTATAAAAAATACACTATCCATGGTTTTTTGGCCATGTTGAAACATCAGATGGAATTTGACAGTATGTGACCCAGAACAAAGCTTTGAGCTGCTCCAGGGTCTGGTGAGGATATTCCTTGGGATGTGTCACAAACAGCACGGAGGGAAAGGGGCCATTTTGGGGTCCCTGCAGATGAGGCTCTGGGGCCTTGGTGATGGTCTCAGCACTGAGGGCAGCCCAGGCACCCACCTGTGACCACTCTGATGCTTCCCAGATGGACAGGCAGTCCTGGCCCTCGCAGCTCTGCACTGGTGATGGCCGGGGCACGGGGCAGTAGAGGGGCCGGGTGGCAACGTGTGTGCCGTTCTGCAGCTGGTACACGCAGGTCACTTCCCGGTGCTGGATGCCCTTCTCGCAGGTTGCTGAGCAGGGGCTCCATGGGCCTGCCACCCACCTGCCCAGAGAAAGACAAGACAGTGAGAGGACGAAGGGCCTTCCAGACAGATCACGGGATCATGGGCCTGTTGTGGGAGGGAAGGAGGCAGACGCAGCTTTGCAGTTGTGTTTGGCGACAATTCCAGACTATCAGAGCTGTCTGAGTGGTTCAGTGGTCTTCTCAGCACAGAAACCCTTCTGACCCCACTCCCCATGTCAGACTGCTACTGTCCCTACGTCTCCATCCTGCTGTCTTAGGCCATCTTTGTTCAGGTGTGATGGACACGAAGCAGGCCACATCCCAGCAGAAGCTTTGGGTGACTCTGGCTTCTCTCTCTCTCTCTCTCTTTCTGCTCTCTCTTTCTCTCTCTGTTCTCTGTGAGAACAGCATGTCCAATACAGGGGCTGCCCCACCACTGGGCTCTGTCATACATGATGCTGTGGTATGCCACTGAGATTCTGGGGTCGTTCATCACTGCAGCAAAAGGTGACCGGCAGAGCCCTTGACAGAGGACGCCCTAGCCCCAGCTCAAATACAACAGGCCTCCCCGCTTTCCAAAGGGTGGCAGGCCCTCTTGAGGAGGCAACTCAGGATGGCCAAAGTCTCTCTAGAGTGACTAAGCTGCTGAGGCCACCAGCTGAAAGTGCTCAACTATGACTTTTTCCACATGCCTAACATTTCAATGATCCCAACTCTGTCAGGTCTCTGCTGCCCTTACAGTGCTGGAAAGGAGCCAGGCAGTTTAGGAATCATTTCTCAGGACACAAACAGGGCTTTGAATATCCTTTCAGAGACTCTCTGTGCTGTGGTCCCTGGCATGCGTGTGTGCCGAGTCACTTCCATCATGTCTGACTCTATCTGACCCCGTGGACTGTAGGCCCGCCAGGCTCCTCTGTTCATGGGATTCTCCAGGCAAGAATACTGGAGTGGGTTGCCATTTCCTCCTCCAGGGGATCTTCCCAACCCAGGGATTGAACCCACATCTCCTCCATTGCAGGTGGGTTCTTCACCACCAGTGCCAGCTGGAAAGCCCTTGTGAGGCCCCAATAGTGGCAGTTCCAGGAGCTCATTGTTTGACAAAGCAGCGTTGCCTGGAGGATCAGTGCTGATAACCACTCAGTTCTCACAACAGTTAGATCCAGATCCCACCTGATGAGGCCATCCCCCTTGGAAACATCTAGGTGCTGGTGATGAGTCAGAGAATGAAACAAAGCCTGCCTCTGAATCTTGGGGATAGAAAGTAAACTGATGAGCAATATACAACAGAATACAACATAATGTAATAGAGAGAATGAAAGCTGATTGAAGGTGAAAGTGTTAGCTGCTCAGTCATGTCAGACTCTTTGCGACCCCATGGACTGTAGCCTGCCGTATAACATGTTCTATACCACAGACACAGAGAGAATGTGCCACGCCGTAATAAGTGCTTCAGAGGAAAGCAAAGCAGCATGGGGCGGATGGGGCAAGGTGAGGGTTAGCACTATATTATCCAAGGTGGGGGATGGCCTGCCATGGGCAGCACCTGGGAGGAAGTGAGGCAGGAGCCCTGTGCTTTCTGGGAGAAGATGTAGGCAGAGCACACAGCAGGTGCAAAGGCCCTGGAGGCGGTGTGTGCTGGCAGGGCCGAGGGCAGCCAGGAGCAAGCATGGCCAGGGCAGGGTGAGAAGGAGAGGGCAGGACCCGAGAGGCTGCAGGGGGAGGTCACGCAGGGCCTGGCAGGCTGCTGCCTCCTGCTTGAATAAGATGCAGTCTGAGGGTGTTTAGAGAGAGGAGGGCACGTCCCTCCAGGGCCACCCTGGCTCCGTGTGGCGGTGAGCCTACAGTGGGTGGAGGCTGCAGGGAGGGCATGGAGGAGGCCACTGCAGTGGTCCAGGTGGGAGACAAGGGTGGCCTGGACCAGATGGGGCGCTGGAGGGTGTTGGACTAAGTTTTGAGCAGATGGGGCTACCCGGTTCCATCCCAACATGGTTCCTCCTCATCCTTTAGGGCAAGCTCAGGCCACCTCATCTAGAGCTCACTCCAGACCCCTTGGCAGAGCTCACCACTCTGTCCTTCGCAGCCCATGGACTAACTGCAGTGATGCTCCTCTCATCAGACCCCTTGCTCATGCTACGAAGATGGAGACGCAGTGCCAGGCTTCGGGGTGAGGATAAGCAGCACACCCCCTGCAGGCTGCTTATGGCAGTGCCTGGCACACTGCCTTATAACGGAACCAGTATTGTCATTATTCTGTGTCTCCTTGGTGGGAGATGAAGACTTCACAGATGGCATGCAGCCTTGCTCCCATTTCAGTGTCTGACAACTGCTTGAACACTTCTGAAAGACAGGAACCAACTTCTACCCATTTCTCCTAGTCCTGGTCTTTAGAGTATAAGAATTCCTCCTCAAATATCTGAAGATAGGTCTTTGGTTCCCCTTTTAAGTTTTCTCTTCTCTTGATCAAAATAATGTACAGATTCTCAATCTGTTGTAAGTCTCAAATCAGTCACTGCTGTTCTTAAAATGATTGATATGTCACGGATAGAATAGTCCAGATGTGACCTGAAAGCGGCGAGAGAATGTGCTGGTTTTCTCTTTAAGTGGGGACTTGCTTTCATGAATGCTCCCCAACTCTGCGCCATTTCCTTTCTTTCTTAAAGAAACCACACTAACCTCTGCTAGCACCTATTACGTTTTTCTCTCAATAACTGACTCTCAGCTTCCGGGAGCCAGCACGGGAGATCCCACCCATGACAAGGTCATGTGGAGAGACTTGACGGGCAAGGTGGATCAGGACTCGAGGGATCCCCTGGACCTGCTCGAGCATCTACCCCAAAATCAGAATTTGTCCGTCTTACTATCTTATGCTTTTCGCCAAACTCTTCTGATATTAATGGGGGCTGTCCCTGACCACCTTTCTCTGAAGGAAATCAACTTAGAACTCTAGTTAATAAGTCTCCTGGGCATGATAAGAGTGTTTCAATTCAAACCCCTCTGACAGCTTTCTAACTTGCCTGATAGGTTTATCCAGGTGCTTACAGCTAAGCATGTGATTGTTTACAGCCTCCCAACCACAAGAGGCATGGGGAGCTTAAAACACTCTAGGAATGTAGAGCCTTTCGGGGAGTTAAAAATTATTAGAATAGAACTGGTTAAGGGTTTCATTGTTGAGCCAATACTTGCCACCAAGTTTTCATATCTTTCGTTGTGTACCTGGGAGTGCATTAATTAATATAGTTGATATATGGAAATATAAGTAAGTAGCCTTGATATTTACAACATTAAACCTTGAGTTAATAAATTCCTTTCTTGTTATAGCCCACCACACCTTTGCCCTATAGGAATGCAACTTTATCTAGTGCTTTCAGGGAGTGGCGCTAGACTTTAGAAGAATCACCTTTAGAGAAAATAAGTTTTCTGGTTAACTAACCTTTATCAGAAAGAAGGGTCATAAAATGTTAGTAGGCCTCCTGGCCAGATGATGATGTAAATCACGTAAAACTTTTGCATATGGAAAGGTATGCAGAAAGAAAGCCTGGTCTCAATAAGGGTCAGGACTGCTGACCCTGCATGACTCTGCATCTTCCATTATTCTCTATGTGCAGCTCAAGGTATATAAGCTCCCCTGGAAAATAAAGTTTTGGGGCCTTGCTCACTGAAGCTTGGTCTCACTGTGTCTTTCTTTCTCTTTATTTTCAGGCTGACTCCCTGGAGCGTAGGGGCCCTCTGAGTTCACTTTCCTGCCCGGGCTTCTAAGACCCACGTGAGAGGGAGCCCAAGGTGGGGCACCTTCCGCTATTCAAGAGGGTACCTGTGGCCTACATGAACAGAGCAAGTCTCTTGTCTGAGGCTTTATTGGCTTTCTGCATAAACCAAGGAATATCAGCCTCTTTCTCTCCTCTATTTTCTTAACTGCAACATTCTTTCCTTATCTCTCTCTGTATCTATATCTCTCTCTTGCCTCACTGTCCACGCTTCGGATACCCTAGATCCAACTGGGACTGGACCGCGGTACACAGCCAAATCTCCTTCGTCCTGACCTTTTGCGATTAACTTTGCAAATGTAAATGTTAGGTTTTAGGTGGAGACCTAGGTTTTAGGTTGAGGTCAGGTTGTTGTGCTGAGCCTTGTGAAATGGCTTAGAATCCTGCTGCTGCCTTTAGTATTTGCTGTGCTTCCCAGGGCTGAGCCCAGGGAAGCACAACACATCCACACTGTGGGATACTCATGGGATACGCAAACACTGCCGTGTCATACTCACGGGGCTATCATTGCCCTCGGCATGCATGCCACTGCCATGGGTGCCAGCTTCTCCACTTCTGGGCACATAATCAGAGCCTGTGCTCTAGGGAATGTGGGTACCAACTCTGTTCACACAAAGGTCCCATCCAGGAGACAGGGAGCTGCTAGCAGGGCTCAGCAGTCCGAGCCCACCACTGGCTACAAAAGTCAGGTCTGTGGGGGTCAGATTCCTGTAGAGCTGGGAGGGACTGCCAGCCCCTCAGGTCTTTCTCTCCTTTACCTCTGGTGTCTGTTGTGTGCTATGCTTAGTCGCTCAGTCATGTCCCACCCTTGTGACCCCATGGACTCCTACCAGACTCCTCTGTCCATGGGGATTCTCCAGGCAAGAATACTGGAGTGGGTTGCCATGCCCTCCTCCAGGGGATCTTCCCACCCAGGGATTGAACCCAGGTCAGTGTTTGATCAGAATCTTTACCATCTGAGCCACCGGAAGCTCGTACTTCTCAAAAGGATGACACGATGGAAAAGAGCTCATGTACCCCTTGTCCTCTTTCCAGAAGAATCCTAAGATCCATCCCTGCCTGAAACACGTGCCAAGCCACCGACAGAAGGGCTCTGTGTCATGGGCACACCTGCTAAGGGTTATTTGAACTATTTTTCAGCTGGACCTTCTTGCTCTTGAACTTAAGAAATACCTTGGTGAGGAATGGGGATGAAAAGTGGCCTCCCTAAGACTTTGCTTTTGGTGACAGAAAGAAACCACTTCTGCTGAAGGGCTCGGCTGCACGAGGCCCACGTGGGACAGGAGATGACATCACATGCCTGGACATCACAGTCAAGTCCCATCGATTCCAAGTCTATTAACTTGAGAAGGGCCAACAGTTCCACACAACAATATGTACTACAATTACAATGCAAACCTGAGCTTTTTTTACTCATATCCTCTAAAACTCTTAACAGCGACATTCATTAGCCAAGTTTGAGTTAGTAGTTCTTCTTAAAAGCAATAAAACTGTAATTCTTGATGAAGCCACCATACTACTTCCATAATTCAGGTCCCTCCCCCATTCCCACAGGGTCAGGTCAGCCTCTCCTGTCCAACCAACACAGACACATCTCCTTTGTACGAGTGCCAAGTTCAATCATTCTAATCAGGTAGTTTTCCGCCTTTATCTGTGGTTTCTCTTTCCCCAGTTTACTAACAGTCAACTGCAATCTGAAGACATTAAGTGGAAAATTCCAGAAATAAACAATTCATAAGTTTAAACTGTGTGCTGTTCTGAGCAGTGGGATGAAATCTCCCACCATCCCAATCAGTCCCACCTGGGATGTGAACCATTCCTTTGCCTAGCTTATCCACACTGTATAGGCTCCCTGCTGCTTAGTACAGGAAATACATAGTATGTAAATACCTGCAGGGTTCAGTACTATCCTGGGTTTCGGGCATCTACGGAGGGGCTTGGGGTGTATGGCCCATGGACGAGAGGGGACTACTAGATTTTGGACAGCTCTGTTACTACTTGACACCCTGTTTTTTGTTTTGTTTTATTTTGTTTTGCTGCTGTCGCAAACTGCTATAAACTTAAGGGCACCCAAAAATACAGACTGATTATCTTGCACTTCTGGAGGTAGAAAGACTGATGTGGATCTCAAGGGGCTAAAATCAAGGTGCTGCATGGCTGGTTCCTTCTGGAGACTCGAGGAAGACTGGGCTTCCTTGCCTTTCCCAGCTTCTACACGCTGCCCTGAGTCCCTGGCTGGTGGCACCTTCTTCCGTCTTCAAAGCCAGCAAATCAGGTAGAACTCTTCTCGCGCTATATCACTCCAACCTTCTCTTCTGCGTCCCTCTTCTGTTTTAGGACCCTTGCGATTACACTGGACCCACTCAGATAATTCAGGAAAAACCAGCTGACTAGAAACCTGTATTAATTTGCTAGAGCTGCTGCGAAGAAGTAACACAAGCTGGGTGGCTTAAAACAGTTCAGTTCAGTCGCTCAGTGGTGTCTGACTCTTTGCGACCCCATGGACTGCAGCACGCCAGGCCTCCCTGTCCATCACAGACTCTGGGAGCTTGCTCAAACTCATGTCCATCGAGTCGGTGATGCCATCCAACCATCTCTCCCTCTGTCATCCCCTTCTCCTCCTGCCTTTTATCTTTCCCACTATCAGGGTCTTTTCCAATGAGTCAGTTCTTATCATCAGGTGGCCAAAGTATGGGAACCTCAGCTTCAGCATCAGTCCTTCCAATGAATATTCAGGACTGATTTCCTTTAGCATTGACTGGTTGGATCTCCTTGCAGTACAAGGGACTCTCAAGAGTCTTCTCCAACACCACAGTTCAAAAGAATCAATTCTTTGGCGCTCAGCTTTCTTTATAGTTCAACTCTCACATCCACACATGACTGCTGGAAAAACCATAGCTTTGACTAGACAGATCTTTGTCACCAAAGTAATGTCTCTGTTTTTTAATATGCTGCCTAGGTTTGTCATAGCTTTTCTTCCAAGGAGCAAGCATGGCTACAGTCACCATCTGTGATGATTTTACTGCTGCTACTGCTGTTGAGTCGCTTCAGTTGTGTCTGACTCTGTGCGACCCCATAAACGTCAGCCCACCAGGCTGCCCCATCCCTGGGATTCTCCAGGCAAGAACACTGGAGTGGGTTGCCATTTCCTTCTCCAATGCATGGAAGTGAAAAGTCAAAGTGAAGTCGCTCAGTCGTGTCTGACTCTTAGTGACCCCATGGACTGTAGCCTACCAGGCTCTTCTGTCCATGGGATTTTCCAGGCAAGAGTACTGGAGTGGGGTGCCATTGCCCCCCAAAATAAAGTCTCTCACTGTTTCCATTGTTTTCCCATTTATTTGCCATGAAGTGATGGGCCCAGATGCCATCTTTGTTTTCTGAATGTTGAGTTTTAAGCCAGCTTTTCACTCTCCCCTTTCACTTTCATCAAGAAGCTCTTTAGTTCCTCTTTGCTTTCTGCCATAAGGGTGGTGTCATCTGCCTATCTGAGGTTATTGATTTTTCTCCTGGTGGCAATCTTGATTCCAGCTTGTGCTTCATCTAGCCTGGCATTTCTCATGATATATTCTGCATATAAGTTAAATAAACAGGGTGACAATATACAGCCTTGATGTACTCCTTTCCCAATTTGGAACCAGTCTGTTGTTCCATGTCCAGTTCTAACTGTTGCTTCTTGACCTGCATACAGATTCCGCAGGAGGCAGGTACGGTGGTCTGGCATTCCCATTTCTTTAAGTTTGGCATTCCCAAACTCTTCTACCGTTTGTTGTGACCCACACAGTCAAAGACTTTGGCATAGTCAATAAAGCAGAAGTAGATGTTTTTCTGAAACTCTCTTGCTTTTTCTATGACCCAATGAATGTTGGAAATTTGATCTCTGGTTCCTCTGCCTTTTCTAAATCCAGCTTGAACATCTGGAAGTTCTTAGTTCACATACTGTTGAAGCCTTGTTTGGAGAATTTTGAGCATTTCTTTGCTAGTGTGTGAGATGACTGCAATTGTGCGGTAGTTTGAACATTCTTTGGCATTGTCTTTCTTTAGGATTGGAATGAAAACTGACCTTCTCCAGTCTTGTGGTCACTGCAGACAGAATGAAAATCACAAGCACAGAAAAGTAACCAAAATGACCACATGGACCACAGCCTTGTCTAACTCAAGGAAACTATGTGCCGTGCCATGTAGGGCCACCCAAGACAGATGGATCAAAATGGAGAGTTCTGACAAAAACGTGGTTCACTGGAGAAGGGAATGGAACCACCTCAGTCTTCTTGCTTTGAGAATCCCATGAACAGAATGAAAAGGCAAAAAGATAGGACACCGAAAGATGAACACCCCAAGTTGGTACGTGCCCAATATGCTACTGGAGATCAGTGGAGAAATAACTCCAGAAAGAATGGAGAGACGGAGCCAAAGTGAAAACAACGTCCAGTTATGGATGTGACTGGTGATGGAAGTAAAGTCCAATGCTGCAAAGAACACTATTGCATAGGAACCTGGAATGTTAGGTCCATGAATCAAGGTAAATTGGAAGTGACCAAACAGGAGATGGCAAGAGTGAACATCGACATTTTAGGAATCAGTGAACAAAAATGGACTGGAATGGGTGAATTTAACTCAGAAGACCATTATATCTACTGAGGCCAAGAATCCCTTTGAAAAAATGGAGTAACCCTCATAGTCAACAAAAGAGTCCAAAATGCAGTACTTGGATGCAATCTCAAAAATGACAGAATGATCTCTGTTCATTTCTAAGGCAGACCATTCAATATCACAGTAATCCAAGTCTATGATCCAATCCACTAGTGCCGAAGAAGCTGAAGTTGAATGGTTAAATGAACCTACAAGACCTTCTAGAACTAACGCCAAAAAAAGATGCCTTTTTCATCATAGGGGACTGGAATGCAAAACTAGGAAGTCAAGAGATACCTGGAGTAACAGGCAAGTTTGGCCTTGGAGTACAAAATGAAGCAGGGCAAAGGCTAATAGAGTTTTGCCAAGAGAATGCACTGGTCATAGTAAACACCCTCTTCCAACAACATAAGAGAAGACTCTACACATGGACATCACCAGATGGTCAACACCAAAATCAGATTGATTCTATTCTTTGTAGCCAAAATGGAGATGCTCTATACAGTCAAGCAAAAACAGGATGGGGAGCTGACTGTGGCTCAGATCATGAAATTCAGACTTAAATGGAAGAAATTAGGGAAAACCACTAGACCATTCAGGTATGACCTAAATCAAATCCCTTATAATTATATAGTGGAAGTGACAAAAATAAATTCAATGGATTAGATTTGATAGACAGAGTGCCTCAAAAACTATGGATAGAGGTTCATGACATTGTACAGGAAGCAGTGACCAAGACTATTCCCAAGAAAAAGAAATGCAAAAAGGCAGAATGGTTGTCTGAAGAGGCCTTACAAATAGCTGAGAAAAGAAGAGAAGTGAAAGGCAAAGGAGAAAAGGAAAGATATACCCATCTGAATGTAGAGTTCTAAAGAGAAGCACAGAGAGATAAGAGAGCCTTCCTAAGTCATCAACGCAAAGGAATAGAGGAAAGCTATAGAAAGGGCAAGACTAGAGATCTTCTTCAGGAAAATTAGAGATACCAAGGGAAAATTTCACGCAAAGATGGGCTCGATAAAGGACAGAAATGGTATGGATCTAACAGAAGCAGAAGATATTAAGAAGAGGTGGCAAGAATACAGAGAAGAACTGTACAAAAAACATCTTCATGACCGAGATAACCATGATGGTGTGATCAGTCACCTAGAGCCAGACATCCTGGAATGCAAAGTCAAGTGGGCCTTAGGAAGCATCACTATGAACAAAGCTAGTGGAGGTGATGGAATTCCAGCTGAGCTATTTCAAATCCTAAAAGATGATGCTGTGAAAGTGCTGCACTCAATATGCTGGCAAATTTGGAAAACTCAGCAGTGGCCACAGGACTGGAAAAGTTGTTTTCATTCCAATCCCAAAGAAAGGCTTGAAACAACAAGAATTTATTCTTACCGCTCTGGCGGCTGGAAGTAAAAAAATTAAAGTGATGGCAGGGTGGTTTCCTTCTGAGGATTCTGCGGAGTCTGTTCCATGCCTGTCTCCCAGGTTCTGGTAACTTTATTTGGGGGAGACCTATAACAACCTAATTCCACCTGCAGCCCTAACTTTCCTCTGACATGTAACCTAACATTTTCATGAGTTCCAGGGATTAGGATGTAGACATCTTTGATGGTCATTAAGTATACATCACATTAACAGTTCTCTTTTCAAAATTCAGTTTCTATTCAAGTCTTGATTTAAGACTTAAACTAGGTAAAGATCTCATGTGATCTGCTGAAATGTGTCTCACAAAGAAACAATGGCATCTTCAGGATCACATTCTACTAACACAGTTATTCTAGGTTGAATATAAAGTGAATCTCCAACATAGATAACCAAAAAAAACACATTTGTGGGTCATTCATTTTCAGCAACTTCAAACTGTCAAAAAGTGTGAGCTGTTGTATTTCAACATAACAAGCATTTAAGATAGCAAGTGGTTTGTCTGTGGGGTCAGTTTTATCCATCTCCAAAATGGGTCAGTAGGAAGGATCTGGCATTGACTAAGCACCTAGTCTGTGCCTGTCTCTGAGCCAGGAAAGTTCTTTACAGTAGCTAAATTAATTGAGGTAAGGTGCCTGTATGTGTTTGCCTGAGCATCTGTTGTAGAGACATGCAAATTCCAAACACAGAATCAAATATCCTACAGGTAAAATACCACAGCATAAAAAGAAGGATGTGAAACAGCCCAGAAGCTCCAGAAAGCTGCAGGGAGGTTAAAGAGATTTTGGCTACTGGGATGGCTACTTTGTCCAACCTCATGCCCTCTGTCCTCCAGACACGTGGGTATACACTTCATGCCAATCCCTGAACCAAGGGCCCAGGCACTCAGCTCAGCGTCCCCACCTTCACAAAGCTCAGTCAAGCATGTGGTCCTTGGGGGAGAGGGAAACATAAAAACAGGCAGTGTCATCACTATCTGATAAGTGCAGTGGACGAAATGGAGCTTGAGCTGGGTCATGAAGGTCAAAATGAAGCTGGTCAACCAAAGAAACAGGGCTCAGGGCTCTGAGAGCGAGCACCTACCCATGAAATGTTGAGGAGCAACTGTGAGTTTGGGATGACCAATCCTAAAGGATACTTCAGGGTGGGCAGGAGGAAAGCTGCCTTGGGGGTCTCCGGTGATCGTGTACCCTGGGGCAAATGACGGGTTTCACCAAGGCAGCAGAGAAATGGGTAACAGGCATGCTGATACAAGCCTATGGAAGGGTGGAGTTGACAGGGCTGTGGGTACATGGGGTCATGGAGAGAAAGGAGGCAAGAGTCAAGCTCAGGATTATGACTGGTCCAGAGGATGCTGCTGGTGCCTCCACTGCGAGGGAAGAACACAGGGAGGGGAGTTGACCTGGGGGCGGAAGGGGGTTATTACTTTCAGGTGGCCGCTAGGCCACTCAGTGGTGCTGGGAAGGGTCTGCAGGTGTGGTTCTGGAGGTCAAGGGTGCCATCTGATGGGAGACACTGGGTTGGAAGTCAAAGGCAATAAAGTCCTGGTATACAGCAAGGGTAAGAATGACTAATGACTCATCCGGAGAGCTTACACTGGAGGACAGGGGCCAGGGCTTGGGGAGTGCAAGCACCTGGGGCTGGACTCAGTCATGGAAGGTTCTGAGGAGTGGGAGAAGAGGTGATGAGCAAGGCAAGTGAGGGCAAGTGGACAGTGCAAGAGGCACCAAGAAGGGCCTGGCTGGATGAGGCAAAGAACATCCCTGGATTTAGCCAGGAGGCAGCGAAGCTGATTGGGGGGAGGACTGGGGAGACCAGTCGCCAGCGCTGTAAGTGCAGAATGGATGAGGGTGAAGAGGAGATGCTGGCACTCTTAGCAGATTTGGTTTGATGCCTACAGAGTGGGAGCCACAAACCCTCAATGCTGGGGTGACACTCCACCTTTGGAAACTGGACCTAGAGGTCAGCAAGACGTCCCATGACTTGGGAGTCTCTGGTCAAGCAAGCTGTATGTGGGCGAGAAGATGAGTGAGGATGTGAGAGGGGACACCTGCATGAGAAGGGGATGCTGAGAACAGCCGAGGGCTGCGAGCAGTGGCTCACGGAGCCACCTGTCTGGACCTGTGGGCCACCCTGCCCACTGGCAGTGCCTCGCGGCAAGTCATCTGGGCCAAACGGCAGAGCAGATGACCTGTTGGAGACCTGGGTCATGTCTGAGAAGCTGGAGGCCAGGTGGGGAGCGAAGCCAGGGGCCTGGTGTGGAGAGCATTGTGAGGAGAAGACTGTGTAGCCCACCAGGCTCCTCTGTCCACAGGACTTCCCAGATAACAATGTGTTGTACTTAGTTGCTCAGTCACGACCGACTTTTTGCGACCCCACGGACTGTACAGTTCAGAGTTCTCCAGGTCAGAATACTGCAGTGGGTAGCCTTTCCCTTCTTCAGGGGATCTTCCCAACCCAGGGATTGAACCCAGGTCTCCTGCACTGCAGCTGGATTCTTTACCATCTGAGCCACCAGGGAAATCCAAGAATACTGGAATGGGTAGCCTATCCCTTCTCTAGGGGATCTTCCTGACTCAGGAATTGAACCAGGGTCTCCTGAATTGCAGGCAGATTCTTTGTCATGGAGCCACCCAGAAAGCCCTGCCCAGGCCTTTTTCACTGCCATCTTGCCTTCGACCAACCAGAATGCCCAGAGGAAGGCAGCTCAGGGCCTGCTGGGGTTGCTTCACAGACGGAGGAACCGACTCAGACAGACAGCAACACTGGCCCAAAGCCCACCAGTTATTAAGTGGGTGAGTCCTCTGTGCCCCGACCCAGGGACTTCCTTTTTGTATTTACACACTCATGCTCTGGTTAGGGGACACCTGACCGATTTCATCAGGACGCCCCAAGGGTGAAAGGTGCCCACTTACTAGAGCCAGACATTCTCAAAGTCTCAGCAGGTCGCGTTCAGGATCCTGGGATCAGATGGGCCTGGCCTTGAGTATTCCTTCCACCAGCTTGCCAGCTGTGTGACCTTGGACAAGTCAGTACTCAAGCCTCTGCCAGGAGGTCAGCCCAGGCCTGGCGCTCTGTGTGCCTGATAAATATCAGCTGCTATTACTGCTAGAACTATTATTCTCGGTCTAGACATCTGTCTTATTCAGAGGAACTGCTGTTCCTCAAAGCCCTCTGGAATGGCTCGTCTATGTGGGCATTTGGAACCAAAACAAACTCATTTGAATTTTTAGAAAATTTTCAATAAATCTGTATGATTCAGATGACAGGAATATGAAGAACCTGCTTGAGTGCTGAGTCCTGTAACTCGGTGTGCATTTTCTCCCCGCTCTGAGCCCCTGGCTCTCATCCATAAAGCAGGACTGGATGCTGACCTCACAGCAGGTAAAGGCCCTAGGGGGATGCCCACAGGAGAGCCCCAGGGATGGACATCTCCTCCCTCTCCCCCTGGGGCAGGGCTGCTGCCTGCGGGACTGTGAGTGTCCGGCCGAGGTCAGGCCAGCAGAGTTCTGCCTTCCGCGGATGACGGCTCTCCCAGGACACCCGGGCTGTGCTCACCACGTGCACCACCGGCCTGGGCTGAGCAGACGTGGCAGAGGCTGCTGGCCTGGAGCCGGACCTTCTGGGCCTCATCCCAGAAACACCACGGAGGACGCAGCAGCGGCAGACGCCGCGTCGGCCCGGGTCACTCTCACAGCTCAGGGCCGGCTACAGCCAGCAGCTCTGTTATGAGAACAATCAAAACATGCCTTTAACATGTGCCATTTAAAGTCTCCGAAGATACGTGGCTGCTTTTATTGAGCAGATGTCCGTGAGAGGAGCGGGGCTGGAGGGGGCAGCATGACCAGGACTTAACAGGCTGGGCTGCGAGTTCCTCCCAAGGGATGGAGGGGGACACCTCACAGCTGCACATGAAGTTTCAACGCAGCATTTCTCCATTTAAAACTTGAGAATTATGGGTTCTCATATATATTTCCTTGAAAAGGAATATTATCCACATATTTGTTTTTTTACAGGAGGAAATGAGAGCCTGCAGTGGGTGATTGGGAGAGAATACCCGGGCCTGTGCACGTGAGCTTCTGCTAGAGGACATTAGTCCTCCCTGAAAACCAGGCTGGGTCAGTCTGAGAACTTGCCATGCTTCCCTGAAAAGGTTCTTGAGTCAGTGTGGTTAGTTCTCACGTGCCAGGGAAAGGAAGAGAAAGGAAGGAGGAAGAAAGAGGGAGGGAGGAAGGGGCAAGGAAGGGAGGGAGGAAGGGGCAAGGAAGGGAGGGAGGAAGGGGCAAGGAAGGGAGGGAGGGAGGGGCCAGGGAAGGAAGGCTTTGCTAAAATACAACTTAAGGGAACATGTTCCAAGAGTGGTTTCTCTAGATATTGTACCAGCTAACCATTTTGGGAGCTTCCTATGTACCAGGCAATGTTCTGAGCACTTAACATAATTCGAATTATTTGATCCCTGTAACAATCCTACGGAGAGCCATTCTACAGATGAGGAAATCAAGGCACGGAGAGCTTAAGTGGCTTGCCCAAGGTCATACATTAGCAAGCATAAGCATGATTTTAACAGTTCCATTGAGACCTAATTCACATACTCTACAATTCATCCACATAAAGAGAACAATAATATTCTGAGTTGTGAAATAACCACCACAATCAATTTTAGCACATTTTCATTACCCTCCAAAGAAAGTCTACAACTCTTAGCTGTCATCTCCCAATACATACCCCCTCCCACCCCTCTCAGCCCTAAGCAATCACTAACCTACTTTTCGTCTCTATAGACTTGCCTCTTCTGGACATTTCATATAAATGGACACATAACATGTGGTTCTTTGTGCCTGGATTCTTTCACTGAGCATGATGTTTCCAAGGCTCATCCACATGATAGCACCTATCGGTATTTCATTCCTTTTTATTATTGAATAATATTTGATTGTATGGATATACCATATTTATTTATCAGTGTATCAATTGAGGGACATTTGGGTTATTTCCACATTTCAGCTATTACGAATAATGCTACAGTGAAGACCAGTGGATAGTTTTTGTATGGACATGTGTTCTCATTTCTTTTGACTATATACCAAGGAGTGGAACTGCTGGATCATATGCTAACTCTATGTTTAACAATTTAAGAAATTCCAGACTGTTTCCAAAGCAGCTGCACCATTTTGCATTTCTATAGTAGCATATGAAAATCTAAATTCTCCACACTAACATGTGTGTATGTTAGTTGCTCAGTCATGTCTGACTCTTTGCGTAGCCCATTGGGCTTCTCTGTCCATGGGATTCTCCAGGCAAGAATACTGGAGTGGGTTGCCATTTCCTTCTCCAGGGGATCTTCCCCACTTGGGGATCAAACCTAGGTCTCCTGCATTCCAGGAAGATTTTTTTACCATCTGAGCCACCAGGGAAGCTACATTCCCATAAATTTTTGCTATTATCTCTCATTTTGATTACAGCCATCTTAGTGGGAGTGAAGTGGTATGCCATTGTGTTTTCATGTACTGTGGTAAAATATGTACAAAATTTACCACTTGTAACACTTTGCAGTGTACATTTCAGTAGTATTAAATACATTCACATTGTTGTCCAACCCTCATCATTATCTCCAAAATTTTTCACCTTCCCAAACTGAATTAATTAGATTCAATAAACAATAACCTCTATTCCCCGGCTCCTCTACTTCCCCTGGCTCCCGGCAACCACCATCAACCTTCCTGTCTCTATGGCTTTGTCTGCTCAGTTACCTCATACAAGCGGAGCCACACAATGTTTGTTGTTTTGTAACCGTCTTAGTTCACTAAGTATAATGTCCTCAAGGTTCATCCAGGTTACAGCATCTGTCAGAACTCCCTTCCTGTTGAAGGGTGAATAATACTCCATTGTACATGTGTAACACGTTTCATTTGTCTGTTTGTCCAGAGAGGAACACTTGTGCTGCTTCCACCCTTGGACTATTGTGAAAAATGATGCTATGAAGATAGCTGTACAAATTTTTGTTTGAGTTCTTTTTTTTTTTTTAATTCTTTTGGGTATATACCCAGAAGTAGAATTGCTGGATCATATGGTAATTCTGTGTTTAAGTTTTTAAGGAATCACTGTACTGTTTCCCACAGTGGCTGCACCATTTGACATTTCAATCAACAGTGTTCAGTTCAGTCCAGTCGCTCAGTCATGTCTGACTCTTTGCGAACCCATGAATTGCAGCATGCCAGGCCTCCCTGTCCATCACCAACTCCTGGAATTCACCCAGACTCACGTCCGTGGAGTCAGTGATGCCATCTCATCCTTTGTCGTCCCCTTCTCCTCCTGCCCCCAATCCCTCCCAGCATCAGAGTCTTTTCCAATGAGTCAACTCTTTGCATGAGGTGGCCAAAGGACTGGAGTTTCAGCTTTAGCATCATTCCTTCCAAAGAAATCCCAGGGCTGATCTCCTTCAGAATGGACTGGTTGGATCTCCCTGCAGTCCAAGGGACTCTCAAGAGTCTTCTCCAACACCACAGTTCAAAAGCATCAATTCTTCGGTGCTCAGCTTTCTTCATAGTCCAACTCTCACATCCATACATGACCACAGGAAAAACCATAGCCTTGACTTCTTTGGAAGGAATGATGCTAAAGCTGAAACTCCAGTACTTTGGCCACCTCATGAGAAGAGTTGACTCATTGGAAAAGACTCTGATGCTGGGAGGGATTGGGGGCAGGAGGAGAAGGGGACGACCCAGGATGAGATGGCTGGATGGCATCACGGACTTGATGGATGTGAGTCTGAGTGAACTCCGGGAGATGGTGATGGACAGGGAGGCCTGGCGTGCTGCGATTCATGGGGTCACAAAGAGTCGGACACGACTGAGCGACTGAACTGAACTGAACTGACTAGACGGACCTTAGTCGGCAAAGTAATGTCTCTGCTTTTGAATATACTATCTAGGTTGGTCATAACTTTTCTTCCAAGGTAGAGGGTTCCAATTTCCCCATATCCTCACCAACACTTATTTGCTGTTTATATATATATACACACACACACACATATATATAAGCTATCTACAGGGGTACAAAGTGGTCCTCATTGTGGTTTGATTGGCATTTCCCTAATGATTAGTGATAATGAGCATTTTTTCAAGTACTTACTAGCCATGTGTAAGAGAGTGAACATTGGAGAAATGAGTGAACATTTTCTTTGCCTATTTCTTAATTGGGTACCATTTGTTGTTTAGTTATAGGAGTTCTTTAGATATTCTGGATATTACTTCTTTATTAAATATATGACTTGCAAATATTTTCTCCCATTCTTTGGGTTGCCTTTTCACTTTGTTGATGAGGTTCCTTGATGCTCAGTTTTCAAATTTGATGATGTCCAATTTGTCTATTTTCCCTTCTGTTGCCTATGCTTTCTGTCATATCTAAGAAATCATTACCAAATCCAATGTACGAAGCTTTTTTCCTATATTTTATTCCAAGAGTTTTAGCTTTAACTCTTATGTTTAGGTCTTTGACCCATTTTGAGTTTATTTTTGTATATAGTATAAGGTAAAGATTGGTGGGAGAAATATCAGTAACCTCAGATGTGCAGATGTCACCACTCTTATAGCAGAAAGCGAAGAGGAACTGAAGAGCCTCTTGATGAAGGTGAAAGAGGAGAGTAAAAAAGCTGGCTTAAAACTCAACATTCAAAAAATAATGATCATGGGATCTGGTCCCATCACTTCATGGTAGATAGATGGGAAACAATGGAAACAGTGACAGACTTTATTTTCTTGGGCTCCAAAATTACTGCAGATGGTGACTGCAGCCATGAAATTAAGATGCTTACTCCCTGGAAGAAAACTATGACAAACCTAGATGTCGTATTAAATAGAAGAAATGTTACTTTGCTGATAAAGGTGCTTATAAGTCAAAGCTATGGTTTTTCCGGTAGTCATGGTATGGATGTGAGAGTTGGACCATAAGGAAGGCTGAGCGCTGAAGAATTGATGCATTTGAACTGTGGTGTTGGAGAAAACTCTTGACAGTCCCTTGGCCTGCAGGGGGATCAAACCAGTCAATCCTAAAGGAAAACAGTCCTGAATATTCATTGGAAGGACTGATGCTGAAGCTGAAGTTCCAATACTTTGGCCACCTGATGGGAAGAACTGACTGACTGGAAGACACTGATGCTGGGAAAGACTGAAGATGGGAGGAGAAGGGAATGACAGAGGATGAGATGGTTGGATGGCATTACCAACTCATTGGACATGAGTTTGAGTAAGGCCCATGAGTTGGTGATGGACAGGGAAGCCTGGTGTGCTGCAGTCCATGGGGTCACAAAGAGTCAGACACAACTGAGCGACTAAACATAAGGTAAAGGTCCAACTTCATTCTTTTATATTTTGATATCCATTCTTCCCAATACCATTTATTGAACTTTATTATGGCTTTGATTTTTGAACTCCTTGATGACTGATGATGTTGAGCATCTTCTCATGTGCTTATTGGCCATTTGCATATCTTCTTCTGAGAATGTCTACTCAGATAATTTACCCATTTTTAAATTGGTTTTTTATTATTGAGTCGGAAGAGTCATGGATGTGTGTTGTTTCAATCACTCAGTCGTGTCCAACTCTTCTGAAACTCCCATTGACTGTAGGCCACCAGTCTCCTCTGTCCATGGGATTTTCTAGGCAGGAACACTGGTGTGGGTTATCATTTCCTACTCTAGCAGATCTTCCCAACCCAGGGATCGAACTCATTTTTCTTGGGTCTCCTGCATTGGCAGGCAGATTCTTTACCACTGTGCCACCTGGGAAGCCCAAAGAGTCCTTGATATATTCTAGTTAAAATGAAGTGAATTGAAGTGAAAGTTGCTCAGTCATGCCCAACTCTTTGCGACCCCATGGACTATACAGTCCATGAAATTCTCCAGGCCAGAATACTGGAGTGAGTAGCCTTTCCCTTCTCCAGGGGATCTTCCCAACCCAGGGATTGAACCCAGGTTTCCTGCACTGAAGGCAAACTCTTTACCAGCTGAGCCACAAGGGAAGCCCAATAATACTGGAGTGGGTAGCTTATCCCTTCTCCAGCGGATCTTCCTGACCCAGGAATTGAACTGGTGTCTCCTGCATTGCAAGTCGATACTTTACCAACTGAGCTACCAGGAAAGTTAAAATAATCTTCTCAGATATATGATTTGTGAAAATGCTTTTC
The DNA here is from genome assembly GCF_023091745.1 of Budorcas taxicolor. Taxonomy (NCBI): domain Eukaryota; kingdom Metazoa; phylum Chordata; class Mammalia; order Artiodactyla; family Bovidae; genus Budorcas; species Budorcas taxicolor. The sequence goes on along the minus strand of NC_068930.1, from coordinate 9,058,607 downwards.
TCCCATTGGTTATCTTTTCATTTTCTTACGGCTTTGAAGAACAAAAGTTTTAAATTTTTATAATGTCCTAGTTTATTTTTTCTTCATAACTTGCGTTTTTACTTTCATACCTAAGAAACCATCACCTAATCTAGAGTCAGGAAGATTTACGCCTAATGTTTCCTTGTTTTATAGCTTCAGCACTTACATTTAGTTGATTGATCCATTTTGAGTTCATTGTTGTCTATGGTATGATCTAGGGATCCAACTTCTGTTTTTTGATGTGGACATTCAGAGTCTCAGTTCCATTTATAGAAAAGTCTATTCTTTTTCCATTGGGTTGTTCTGGTATCCCATGTTGAAAATTAACTGATAGTAAATGAGAGAATGTTTATTTCTAGATACTCATTTATATTAATTGTTCTATATGTCTGTCTTTATGCAAGTACCATACTGTCTTGATTATTCTAGCTTTGTAGCAATTTTTTAAACTGAGAGGCATAAGTCCTCTAACTTTGTTTTTATTTTTTTAAGATTGTATTGACTATTCAGAACCCTTTGCAATTTCACATAAATTTTAGGATCAGCTTGTTCATTTGTGCAATAAAGACAATTGGAATTTTGATAGGGATTATGCTTTGTTAGTAGATCAATTTGTGGAGTATAGTCCTCTTACCAATATCAGGCTTTCTACTGGGATGCATTTAGGTATTCATTAACTTCTTTCAATAACGTTTTGTCATTTTCAGTGTTTAAGTCTTGCAGTTCTTTTGTTAAATTCATTCCTAAGTATTCTATTGTTTTTGATGCTACTGCAAATGGAACTGTTTTCTCCATTTCCTTTTCAGACTATTCATTGCAAGGGTATAGGAAGAGAATTGATTTTTGTCCATCAATCTTACATTCTATAACCTTGGTTAACTCATTTGTTAAAAATAACAAGCCCTAAATGGCTTGTATCATTTGCCACACCCACCACCATGACAGCAAACCACGACTTAATTGCAGTTTCAATCCCTTCCAGAAATATGACCTTTAAAAGAGTCAATCTGAAATTTACTTAACAACACTAGTGAGGTAATGTGCATGATAAAGCCCTTCCCTTCCCCCAAAAGAAGATGCCTGGACTAAAGCAGTCTTTCTGTGTGTTAGTCACTCAGTTGTGTCCGACTCTTTGTGACCCCATGGACTGTAGACTTCCAGGCTCCTCTGTCCATAGCATTCTCCAGGCAAGAATACTGGAGTGGGTTGCCATTCCCTTCTCCAGGGGATCTTCCTGGCCCAGGGATTGAACCCATGTATCCTGCATTGCAGGCAGACTCTTTACCATCTGAGCCACCAGGGAAGCCATCTCTACTTGTTAATACTTTCTTGCCCCACCCTCTTCCTGCCAGTAAATACATTCCATTTAGTATGGCTCCTTGGAGCACCCTTCTGGTCGCTAGCTGAGATGCTGCCCGATTCAAGAACGGTTAAATAAAGTCAACTAGATCTTTGAATTAACTGAGCTGAATTTTGTTTTTCAGCATGTACATTAGTTCTAGTAGCTTTTTTTACTGGATTCTTTAGAATCTTCTATATAGAAGATCATGTCATCTGCAAATATATGTAGTTTTACTTCTCTAATCTAGATGCTTGCTTTTTTTTTTTTTTTTCCGACTAATTTCCCTGGCTAGAACCACCAGTACAATGTTGAATATAAGTGGTGAGAACAGATTCTTGTCTTACTCCTCTCTTAAGGGAAAAGCATTTAGTCTTTCACTTTTAAGTGGGATGATATCTGTGGGTTTTTTTAGGCGCCCTTCATGAGGTTGAGAAAATCCTATTCTATTCATAGTTTGTTGAAAGTTTTGATCATGAAAGAATATTGAATTTTGTCAAATACTTTGTGTGTGTGTGTTAATTGAGACAATAATGTGGTTTGTCTTCTATTCTACTGATGTGGTATATTACATTATTTGATTTTCAGGTAAGTTTCCACTTGATTGTGATATGTAGTCCTTCTCATATTGCTGGATTCCATTTACTAATATGTTGTTGAAGACTTTTGTGTCTATATTCATAAGTGATATCGGCATGTAGTTTCTTTTCTTGTGATATCTTTGTCTGGTTTTGTCATCAGGGTAATACTGGTCTCATAGAATGAACTGCAAAGTGCTTCCTTTTCTACTTTTAGGAAGAGGCTACTAAAAATTGATATAAATTCTTCCTTAGATGTTTGGTAAAATTCACTAGTAAAACCATCTGATCCAGGGCTTTTTTCTGTGGGAAGTTTTTGATTATTAATTCAATCTCTTTACTTGTTATGGGTGTGCTCAGGTTATCTATTTATTCTTGAGTCAGTGAAAGTAGTATTTCTAGGAATTTTGCCTGTTTCATCTAATTAATACAATTTTTCATTACACCAGAACATTTTTAAGTTTTCAGTATAGTAATGCAAAATGTCCAGATAATAACGGGAAGACGTAGAGGCTGTTTGAGGGTCACATACACTAAGGACGCTGTCTTGTTTAGGAAGAGGCTGGTGATTCTAAATACTTTGGACTTTAGTGAAATGCTTATAGTTAAGGTACTGGGGTCACATTTAAGAGTAGCTATCAAAAGAACATAAATATAATCCACAGCTTCCCAAAAATAGGGAGACAAAAGAAAACTGTTAGTTCTGAACATCTTATAATTTCCAATACCATTTCCTCCAAAGTCATGAACTACATATTTTTTAATTTCTAAAAATATAGAAAAAAGTAGGTCACTATCTTTTTACTGCTTATTTCCAGTGTAATTTTCTACAGCCAGAAAGAATAGTGTGTTTTATTATCTTGGTTACCATAAATACAGCCTTATCAATCAGTGGGAATGGGGTGAACTAGCCTTGATATAATGCAGAAACAATAGGTTATCATATGGAAGAAATTAATTCATTGTCTCAACTCAGACTATACAGAAAAAGGCATTCTGGATGTGTTCAGTTCAGTTCAGTTTAGCCGCTCAGTCGTGTCTCACTCTTTGTGACCCCATGGACTGCGGCTCACCAGGCCTCCCTGTCCATCACCAACTCCCGGAGCTTACTCAAACTCATGTCCATCGAGTCAGTGATGCCATCCAACCATCTCATCCTCTGGATGAGTTAAAGCCTTCTTATATGCACAAAAAAGCCAAACCTTAAAAGTTCTGAAAAAATACATAGGAAAATATATTTGCAGTTGTAAGGTCAGGAAGGGATTGTGAAACAAGACAAAAGAAGGACAATTCCTAAATTAAAAATTAACCAATTTAACTAAATTAAAGATGAAAGCTTCTACTGAAAGACCTCATAGGTGAAGAGAGATGCCTCAAATAAGGGAAAATATAACCCAAGGTGTATGAGGAAGCTCATAATCAATTGGTAAAAGATAAGTAGCCCAACAGGATAATGGGCAAAGAACAGGAGGATAAATCACAGAAAAAATAAAAATATCCTCTTAACATATGAAAACACTCAACCTCACTACAGCACAGGGGAGTTTAAAAAAATCAAACAACAAGGCACCAATTTCTCCCCACCAGATGGCAACGCTACAAAGTCTGCTGCTGCTGCTGCTGCTAAGTTGCTTCAGTCGTGTCCGACTCCTAGCGACCCCATGGACTGCAGCCTACCAGGCTCCTCCGTCCACGGGATTTGCCAGGCAAGAGTACTGGAGTAGGGTGCCATCGCTTTCTCCGACAAAGTCTGACTAAACTAAATTTGTTCACAACTGGAGCAATGAGAGCCGTTATGGCGCTGGTGACAGGGTAATGCTAGGCAAGCCTTTGGAGAAAAGCTCGAGGTGTGCAGACCTACAACTGTGTAGCCACCCTTGTAGGGACACAACTTGCACATGTGTCCAAGGAAACTGGACAAGGATGTTCACAGCATAGGTGTTTATTAGCTAATCTCAGACTTTCCTACACTTCTGAACATTTTTCATAAGAAAAATGCTTGCACAACCCAGAACCAGGTCAGAGGCACTAACTGACCTTGACTGCTGAGAGCGGCAGCATCTGTGGTCAGCTGAGAATGAACGTGGTGTCTGTCCTGGGAGCTGCCAGGCTCCAGTCTACTGTTGCCATGTGGGTCAAGTATTGCCACATCTTTCCTTTTAAAAAATAATGTTGAAAGCTCCGAGTCTTACTGCAATCTCTTGATTTTTAAAGTATTGGAAATGAACTCTAAAACCTTAAGACGCCTGTGCAGGCCAAGCCATGTCTGCTGTGGAATTCAGTTCTGCCTCTGGTCTGGGACTGCCCACTTAAATTTTCCACGGAGGCAGCTCTGGTGGTTCTGAGCCTAAACCAGGGAGGCTGGATGCGCATCTTCCTGTGGCTCCGGCCTGAGAGGCCACTCTGCACCTCTGTCTTGCCACATGGGTCCTCCCGCAATGCTTTGTCCCCACATTCCTATTACACACACACTCTAATTTGTCTTTTGGTTGGCTCAATATGTGTGTCCCAAGAATTCTGTCCTGAGAAGATGAGGGACACAAGACTCCCCCAGATTTATGATGTGATGCAGTTTTCCCAAGACAGCAGTCTGAGCGGTACCAGTCTGAAACCAACACCAAAGTCTTGAATCCAGGAGGCTGCAGAGATAGCTGGAGGCCTGATGGACGCCAGCGGGAGCCCCTGCCCAGCTGGCCCAGTAGCCCAGCCCCACCAAATTATTCAACGTGCAAACATGCAAGCAGGCCTCCCCGACATTCCAGCCCTGCCGCTGCCTCACACTGGCTAGGAAAACGCTCAGGATTTCACAAGACTCTCTGAAAACGTTTCTGGGGGAGTTCTCCAGAGCTGGAGCGAGTCACAGCCCTGCGTCTTCTGGAAGGGGCACAGAGGGGAAAGGCCGTTGTGTGCAGAGGGACAGGGGCAGGGCTCCAACAGGACCAGTCTGCAAACCTGGCTGACGCTGGCTCCGAGCTGGCCCTGCAAGGGTTCTGGCCCGGGGCTTTGCGGGCTTTACGAGTGAGGGAATGCACAGCACCGCCCGCGCCCCCACCCACGGCTCCCTTTAATTGCAAACCTCCCAGTTGCTCTCTGAGCCCCTCCTGCCAAAGGCGCTTCCTGACTCCCCCAGAGCAGACAGGAGCCGGCCAGGGCCCTGGACAGCAGCCTCCACGGTGACTCTTTGTTGGTCTATTTTGAATTGCTGGTACCGCCTAATGTGCTGCTGGGTTAGAAGTGGTGGCCCTGCTGCGATGGTTTGGAAAGGGTGGTGTCTGCGTTGAGCCTGGGAAGAGATTCCCCGGGGGAGACAGACATCCAGGCCAGAGCCACGTGGAGACAGCTGGCGATGTGGTGCCCCAGTCCTGCTTGGGGGCTGGCATCCTGCAATGTCTTCCTTCCCGCACTGACTAAAATGATGCAGGGTCTTCGGTGAGCATCCCTTGTCATGCCGATCCTTAGTGCAGACGGCAGCTCCGACACCCCTGACCCCGGCAACCAGCCTGCCTCATTTATACTGGTTCCTCCTTGGCTTCTCAGACGCCGGGAGCTCCTGCTGCTTGCCTTCTACTTCTCGGAAGCCTCCTCCTCCCCTGTTTTCCAAGGAGTCCCGGTCCTACCCTGGCTCAGCCTTGGGCTCCTTTGTTCCCACGGCCCTCCTTCCTTCCCTTCCCTTTCTTTTCTTTTCCCAGAGCTAACTTATGATATGATTCCCGTATGTGTCATGATGCATAGACCTCCCTGCTCTCCACTTCGGAAACTCCAGGACTTCGTGACTGGCAGCCTGAAGGACATCAGGGGTCCCACACCTCTGGTTCTGGACGGGGAAGGTCACAAACCATACCTCCTTGCCCCACTGCCAAGACTCTTTTCAAGAGACCAGCCATGCAAGGTTAGAGGGCAGCTGCTAAGTGCCACCAAGCCAAGCCCCATGAGGGATCTCAGATCTGCCTCCCTTCTCCATTTCCATGGCCACCTTGCCTGGGGTATTGTTAACAGTCTCCTAACTTGCCTTCCCACCATGGGATCGCTTTTCTCTTCCAAGTAATCTACGCACCTCTGCCATGGCATTAGTTATGTGACTTCCTCACTCTAAAACCTTCAATGGCTCCCTAGGGCCTACTATCTTTCACATTCTGAAGTCACACTCAAGGCCCAGCCCAATAACTTAGTCATTCCTTCAGTCCAGGCTCCTCCATCATTCCACTAGGGATTGAAGATGTCTTCATGAGTATAAACAGGCAAACAAAAATAAGACACTACTCTAAAACAAATGAAAATTAGGTCAGATCAAGGTAGCAGGACTAGCCTTACCCCTGGCTTTCGTTGGCCTCATGCGCTCCTCCCTGTGTTTGACGTTCCCTGACCTGGAGACATGGGCACTGATCCCTCTGCCTGCACAGCCTCCTCACTTGCTCAGTTGGCCAGTTTCAAGAGTCTGCCCCTCTAGGAGCTCTTCCAGAGGTCCCACATGTGCCCTCTTCTGCCTCTGGTTCCCAGTCTGAAGGATACTCTTTCCCCCAAGAATATCCTCACCTTGTTGTGCCTGGGAACCTCCTAGGAGGCAAGAGGTTTGGTTCTAGTTTGGGTTCACTGGCTAAGTGTTTGATGACTTTGGCTGCTGAACTTCCCACCTTTGCTTTACCATGTGAAATGGGGTGATGGGGTGAATGGCGCCTATTCATTTCTCACGTGGACATGCCAGCGATTGATCACACATGTCAACTTGTTATCATCTTGTGCCCCCCTTCTGGATGGACCTAGGTCTTAGTGGGCTCATCACTGAATAGTCCAGGATCTGTATTTCCCATCCCATACACTTACTTTAGCACATTGCTCACAGTCCTGCCTACCTTCTCCTCAAGGGTGGATCTCATTAAGGCTGTGTGTTCTGAGAACACCCTAAACCTTGGCTCCAGCACTCTGGAGAGACACTGTGTATTAACGCTGCTGGCTAATAAAACCACCAGCAGTTTCCTATAAAATGTTACAGTGGGATAAATCTACAATAAAATATTCATGCCCTTTATTTCACTTCACAGAAAGATTCAAACATCCCAACCAAATGGAGTCACAGCAGATGCTGGGCAGATGTTCTTCAGTCAAGGGAATGAGAGACAATGATTAGTCTCAATTAAGTTCTCAATAAATTATGTAACAGATTCCTTTAGCCACTCAGCCCTGAGTGGTTTGCTGGGCCAAAGTCAGTGAACCTGGTCCAAAACTATTTAGAAACTTTGGATTGCTTTGGACAATTCATGTTCTGAGTAGACTGTAGGGAATCTTGGCATGAGAGGAAATAATGAATACCATAACCACTTTCAATTGAAAATAATAATTTGTTAATAATTTTAATAGCTAATGAGCTACAGAAACTGTGTTCCTGAGCCCTCCAAGTAGAAAGGAAAGAGGTTCATTTTATTTCTGGCATTATTAAGTCAATGGTATGAAATCCCCCTGTGAACTTTTGAGATTTTTATTCAGCAAGTACTGTGTCAGAATGATCTATTTTCACTAGAATATTGCTCCTTCTCTTTGATATGTAAAAGCAGGTTCCTAAGTGTCTGTCCTGCAAAGGCAGCTCTATCTAATTGAGCTGTAAGGATATCCCACCAACAGGCACACGAGACTGGCCACACTCTACTCTGTCATCAAGAACCAGAGAAAAGAGACTTCTACTGCAAGTTTTGCTGGACTGAGTTCCATGACATCTTCTCCCTCCTCCAAGTGTTGCATGTTGTCAATTTTAACTTTTCGGCGAACAGAAGAAAATTTTGTTTAGAAAACTGTAGAGAATGTCCCAGTCCTTGGCAAAATGTTTGGGGTCACTCAGAGTCCAGACTCCCTTCCCTCTGGTTCTCAAAGGCCTGGTCCCATTTTGCTGTCGATGATTCTTGTCTCTGGCTCTTCTGAGAGAAAGCTTCTAGCACAGAGCCTTGTGCTTATTAAGGGTGTAACAGATGTTTTTTGAATTTAATTGAATTCCATGATTGTCAATAAAGAAAATTGAGAAGTGATCAGGAGCTTCCTAACATGATCTTTGTGTTGGTCCCCAGGGTATCTCTTGTCTACACTTTCAGTCACATTAGGAATCTCTTCTAGAGTCATATTTTTTGTTTACTTAGCAGAAGTGACAAATACAATTTATGCACATTGTTCAAAATCTGAAAGGTACATAAAAACATAAAGCAAGAGAACTGAAGAACATACATGGTCCCAGTCTTTTCCTAAACATATTTTCTTTAAAGATACCATGTTATAAACAAGTCTCTAAATATTTGGCCTATTTCTCTCTTGATAGGAGAAACAATTCCTATGTGATCAAAAATATTGTCTCAAGAGTGATTTTTAATGCTTGCATAATGCTGCATTGTATAGAGCGAGCCATTTTATTTAGGTAGTGCATACTTGGACATCTGGGTAGTTGCCAATTTTGTCCATAATTTGGATGATTTCTAGAAGGCAAAAGTTGAAGTCCTGGATCCAAGGTGATGAGTGATGCCTTCCGAAGACTGGCAGGGACTGCGTGGATCTGTGCATGATGGGGAGCTCATCCCACTATGGCCAGGATGTCTGTCCCACTAGCCTGTTGAAGCACCAGAGTAGGGGTGCTTATTCTCCAGATGATGACACAAAGTACACAAAGGCACTGGGGCAAATCCTTCCAGGTATCTGAAAATCCCTCCAGATACTCTGAAATCCTTCCAGGTATTCCTTTAGTTTTCTTTTTTATTACTAATGTACATAGCCTTTCAGTTGGTCTTCACGAGGCAGCAGTATCTGGGCCTCTCACCCTTGACTGCCATCTCCTGCTGTGGACATGGCCATCCCAGCCAACTCGTGCCCTAGCATGTGGCCGTAACAAACGCACTCTTCAGTTATAACCTGAGCAGCTTCAAGTCAGTAAGCAGTAAACACACACTAACTGGACCCCTCTGTAAGCAGATGCTATGTGCTTTAGTCTCTGCTCGGTTCCTACTAAGAGGAGGAGAGGGAGGCTCATGCGAAGTGGCCTGCTCGGGCTTACACAGCCAGTAAGAGATGAGCTGGCTCCACCCAGGTCCCCTGGGATGCAGTACAGCTACTGCTTCCTGCTACCCTGATGCATCCACACAGATCTTGGCTGGGCATCTGACCCCTGCCCTAGTCACGAGCTCTGCTACCCTGATGCATCCACACTGATCTCGGCTGGGCATCTGACCCCTGCCCTAGTCACGAGCTCTGCTACCCTGATGCATCCACACTGATCTCGGCTGGGCATCTGACCCCTGCCCTAGTCATGAGCTCTGCTACCCTGATGCATCCACACTGATCTCGGCTGGGCATCTGATCCATCCCCTAGTCACGCATTCTCCCACAGGGATCAGGGCTAGGGCTGCCCTGTGCCCCTGTAAGTTTTTCTCACCCGGAGGAAGCTCTGAAAGGTGGAGAGGAGACTCTTCATCAAATGTTATCCTCAATTGGTGCTCAGTTAAGGCTGTTAAATGAATGAAAAAAGGAACAGCTTTAAATGCCCAGGCTGAGTTTAATGTCAGTGGACATCCCCAGGTCTCTGCACTTTTGAGTTACTTCCCTTTGAGCCAAATGTGGGTTTTGTATCCTATAAATTATAATTTTCAGTTAGAGGGGACCTTTGTTCTTAAAATTTTTTTCATTAATTTCCAACTCCATTGATTTGTGATCAGAGGCTACTATCTGTACTATTTCTAGGAACCTATTGACGTTCTCTTTGTGCATTTGAGAAAAAGGTGTGTTTTCTATTATCAGGGTATACTACTTGGTATATATGATTTATATTATTGATTATGTTATTTAGATCTTTCATATCCTTTCTTATTTTTTATTTACTTGCCACTTGGTCTGTCTTATATTAATAGTCACCTATATGCAATAAATTTCTGTCTATATTTCTTTGCATTTCCTGTGGTTTAGGCTTTACATAGGTAGTTGCTGTGTTATTTGGGACATAAATATTCATTACTGTTATATCTTTATTGTTCAATATGCCTGTCTCCACCTTTGTTTTAGTTTTACCTCTACAACTAAACATTTTAAAATGTTCACCATCAACCCTTTTATCAAAGTGTCCCCAGTAACCTCTCAGTTAAATGAAGAGCATCCTATCATAGCGGAGTTGGCAAACTATGGCCTGAGGGCCTGATCCCTTTTGACATTTGTTTTTTAAATAAAGTTTTACTGGGAAATAGCCCTACCTATTTATCTATTGTCCATGGAGGTTTCGGCGCTACCACGATAGAGTTGAAAAATAATGACAGAGATCACATGGCTTAGAGAGCTAAAAAATTTTCATATCTTTAGTTAATAGAAAAAAATCGCCAGGTCTTGGTCTGGTAGAGTCCTTAAGAAGGGCTCATGGGCATAGCAGCCTAAGCTTCTGCCCAAAGGACAGTTGTGCTAGCTATAGAATCTTCAGTGCACATTCTTCCTCTCTGTCTGCTGTCCTTAGAATCACTGAGAGCCGGGAGTCTGCATACTATTCCCGGAACCACACGGAGTGGGTGGGGGACGGAGTGGAGGGGGAGTAGACTGGGTGCTGGGCTCTGAGAGGAGCCCTACCACTGAACAGCCACAAGTTTCTGTGGAGCCTCCTGATCACACAGCGTCTCCCACCACAGAGCCTGGCCCAGACGAGTCACATGACAAGACTCTGACAAACTCTGCAGGCAGTGCTGCAGACACACACCAGGGGCCTCCCTGGACAGACAGAGGAGACCTGGGTCTAGTAGCAGCTCCATGGGGACAGGCCATCCGTCCACCTGTTTTCCTGCTTCATCCATAGTGATACCACGGAGACTTGCTAAGTGTTCTGCTGACCTGACCCACCACCCCATTAACACTGTCTGACAGGCACTGAGTGTTCTCATTAAACCCTCCCTCATTTAGGGCATACACGCAAGCCTTCTTTTCTAAAATGCACATAAACCATCTGTCTAAATCATTGATTTGTCCTCTAGCTGTGCCAGGGGTTGACAAAAGGCTGAGGCTACATTCCTTGGACTTGCCCATTTATGCATTTGGGAAATTGAAATCCACCCTCAGACTTTTGGCTCTTCTCTCATCAGCCACGATTTCAGAGAACCAGTCGGCAGAGTCTTGGAGGTAACATCTGTAGAGTTCTGTAGCATCTTGGATTGAGTTTCCTCCTGGAATGGGGTTTTGGATACTTCTGAAAAATCGTGATGATGACAGTGGTCATAAAAATGACATATTTATCACTTACTGTGTGCCAAGAACTGTCCTAAGCAATTTATTTCTATTAACTCATAATTCTCATGACAGCCTTATGAGATGGGTGCTATCTATGTCCCGTGTTTATGGAGGCAAGTGGCCTGGTTGAGGTCCCCAGCAGCAACTGTGAAGCTGGGACAGGCCAGCAGCTGAGTCCTCCTTCTTGAACTTGGACACACAGTTTCCTGAGGCTCGAGCTCCACCGTCTCTGTACTACTCCTGGCTGCCATGCTCTGGTGCTTTCTTTTATCTGTCCCAGTTTTCATTCCATTCTTTTTGTTGAAAAGCTGCAGGATTTTGGTCTTACTTGGGCTTATCTTCCAGTTTTTACTTTGAAGGTTAATTTAATAAAAAAACAAAAAGCTATCTTTGTAGACACTTTGTAAACAGGGATCAGCTTGCAGGCCTCTGCCTGTCTGGCTTGAGTTATCTGCTGAGGTTTCAAACTGTTTTCTACCTGTGCTTGCTACCTGCCTCTTTCTCTTGTCTTCTTAGGTCTTTACATCCGACTCATCCAGGGCTGCCAGGTGGCCCCTGGCTCTGCATCTGTCCCCCTCCCCCTTTGTCTGATTGGGCCTGTCCATGATTATGGCATCTAAATAGAATCTTCCAGAATTTCCCCTACCTGCTGAGCTGTGTTGACCTTCTTTAGCTATGGGATCAGAACTAACTCTACTCTGACCTTTATTTATTCTCTTTTTTAAAAGCAGAGCAGTCTTTGCTGAACCTTGCTCAGAGTTCCCTGTCCTGACTGTGGCAAACTGCAGAATGATAGTCAGTCATTGCTGCCCAGGTTTTGGTTACTGTTCTCCAATGACTCCTTCTTCCTGGTGTAAGAATTAAAGTCAGAGTGATGAACACCTGCACAGCATCCTTTATCTTCTGAGAGAAGAGAAAGTGGGGAGTGCTTTGCCTCTAAACTTGGGTGACCAGCTGCCTGATCTCCTATCTCTATCTCCAGTCATGGAGTCTCTGCTGTGCAAGGCCTGGAGCCTCCAAGAGGGTTCCACCTGCATTTGACTTGGGTAGGGTCTCTGGCCCCAGCTGCCCTCTGGACCTCCTAGGCCTCAGTAGATAAGATAACTATCTTTCCTTCCCAGATTAGCCACATACTTGTTCTACTGGGTGATTTTTGTGTCTGCTGTCAAGTTCAAGTCACAGAATCCAGCTCACCAGTCTTGGTTGTTTTCATCATATTTCTTGAGTTAAAATTTCAAGTAACCTTTGTTACCGTATGCCAGGGGCTCATCGTGTGGTACCCGCACCTCCTTATTGGAAGATTTGTTTGAAATGCAGAATCTCAGATCCCTCCCTAGATCCATTGAATCCGAAACTGTAGTGGTGGGCCAGACATTCTGCAGGTCAGTAAGACCCCGGGAGATCCCATTCCCTGAGGATCATCCCCTGAGGTTCAAGCCTGTCTAGCTCTTGGAGAATGGCTGGCCCTGAGGTTACCCTCTGTCCTCCCTGACAACTCACTGGGCAGATGCAGCTGAAAGTTTTCCCTCCCTGCTCTCAAGATTTAGTGTCAAGCTCACTCAAAGTGGCCAGGAAGTGCTGGCTCCCCAGGAAACGGATTAGGAGTCACGAAAGGGAAACATGCCCAAGCCACGTGCTTGGTGTGGGCCAGAGCACATTCATTACCTCTGCGGTGCTAATTTCTGCTCTCAGGGCCATAAGAAATTATGTACTTATATTTCACCAGGCTCCTTCCTTCAGCAGTATTTAAATCCAAACACAGGTTAGCAGGCAGAGGTGCTGGCAGGAGCCAGCATTTCACATCCATCCGCATCAAGCAGAAATTCATCCCTCACTCCCACCACACACCTCTCCAGCCCACTTTGCACTAGAGCCACAGAGGGGGACACATCTGGAAGTTTCCAGTCACACACCAAGTCATAATCCAACTTTGGGGTCTGAAAGATGCTGAAACCCCTTCCATAACCCCTTTTCCTTCGCAAGTCCTACCCTTGTCCTACTGATAGTATTATCTGAAGTCCAAAAATTCAGAGCTCAGAGACATTCATAAAGTTAGAAATGAACCACTCAACATAGTTCTGCTGTTTTAATTTATCCTAAAATACATGTAAATTATGTAAACTTCTTCTGATAGGAAGGGGAATGTTAGCATATACTAGGACCTTCCCCCAAATCTTCATTACCTGCAAAATACCACTATAGGTTATTTAAATTGTATAGTTACACATTGTACTATGTCTGTGTGCACACACGTGTGTGTGGCATTTTCAGAAATGATGGACAACATATAAATGCTGGCCTTCAACAACTGGCTGATGTTTACCACTAATAGAGTTTTGTAGCTGAGCAGTGGTGATGGTTTTGGCTAGTGTTCACCGAGGGCTTACTTGGGACGGAGGAATTCATAGGCATTACTTCACCTGATTGTCTCAAGACTTCTATGAGAGAGGTTCTAATTTCCCAGTTTATAGGTGCTAAGATCAGGTAACCTGCCCACAAGTTTGCCTGTAGCTAGTGGTAGCTCTGGTACCTGAACCTGTGCCTGCCTTGACCAAGTTCATGACCTCAGTAACCTCCACGTGAGGCCACCTGGGATAATATGGAGAGAGCTTGTCATTCTTTAGCACCTGAACCTAATAAGTTGGGTGCCTTGGTTCTTCCACATAATAAGGATATAATGCTCTTTTGTTCCCGCCTTTAAAACAAATCTATTTAAATAAAGGCCACAGTAAGGCATGATGGGTGAAGGAAAGATTTAAGAGGTTTCTGCAGGAACTGATGCTAGTAGAACAGAATGAGAAGGGCTACTGGGAAGGTTCAGGTTGAGTCAAAGTCAGAGTCAAGTCAAGGTCAAGTCAATGTTAAGTGGGGCAGGACACAGCATGGATAAATCCACGATGACTCTTCTGCAGGAAGGTGAAGGATTTAACCACAGGGTCCCAAACCAGCCTCTGACTTCCACTCTTCTGTCATTGGAGCATCTGCCCCGCACCTGCACTGGTGTGTAAACACTCACAGTCCTGGAATGAAACCTCATTTTCAACACAATGCTGCTGACCATGAAGGTGAACAATTCTGGACGGCTGAGGTGCTTTCCCTCCACCAGTACTAAACAATCCATTCATCTGTTCAAATGACTCACCAGCCCTTCTAAACCCTGGGTGCTGTTGGGCACAGGGGAGAGAGAAGCATAGCCAAGTTTCCAGTGCCCACCTGAGTCATGACAGGTGCTCTACAAATGTTTGTTGAATGAATGGGACATTGACAAGGACCTTGCCCTTGTGAGAAGAAAGAGAAGGGGAACAGTAAACAAAGGGCTGACATAGGTATACTACCCATTCATGGCACCCTGGCTAGGTGAGGTCATTGTTCAGCCCCAGTGGGCACACTGGAGGTGTCACAGCTATGGGTTTGAACCCTCAATGGGCAGGTTTAGCTTCTTACCCAGAAAGACTGTGAACCTGGGCCACAGATGGCCTCTCACCTGTCCAGTGCCCTAACTTATGCCACTGCTCCCTCCAGTCTGAGAGTCCCTCCCAGTCTCTCTGAGCCCAATATCACCTGACTGGGGGCCAACAGGAGAAGGCAATGGCATCCCACTCCAGTACTCTTGCCTGGGAAATCCCATGGACAGAGGAGCCTGGTAGGCTGCAGTCCATGAGGTCGCTAAGAGTTGGGCACGACTGAGCGACTTCATTTTCACTTTTAACTTTCATGCATTGGAGAAGGAAATGGCAACCCACTCTAGTGTTCTTGCCTGGAAGATCCAAGGGACAGGGGAGCCTGGTGGGCTGCCGTCTGTGGGGTCGCATGGAGTCGGACATGACTGAAGTGACTTGACAGCAGCAGGGGGCCAACAGGGAACCATAGGGCATACACAGGACAGCACCCCTACAAGCACCACACCTGCACCCCAACACTGTACACACACAGAGGCTTCCTGGGAAGCCACCTTCACATCTGAACCCCTCATATTAGATAGCAAAATTCCTGAATTTTAGTTTCTTATCTAGCAAGGGTCCAGATAACCATAAGAACAAGTCAGAAAATTAAGCAGCTATAGCATTTAGCATAACTGCTCTAGTGTTTAATTTTAAAATTGTAAGTTTCATAGTATAGTCTAAAGTCAGGAAGGTTGATTCCTAAAGCTCAATTTTTCTTTCTCAAGACTGCTTTGGTTATTCAAGGTCTTTTGTGTTTCCATACAAATTGTGAAACTATTTGTTCTAGTTCTATGAAAAATACCATTGGTAGTCTGACACAGATTGCTTTGGGTAGTATACTCATTTTTACTATATTGATTCTTCCAATTCAAAAGCATGGTACATTAATCTATCTGTGTCATCTTTGATTTCTTTCATCAGTGTTTTATAGTTTTCTGTACACAGGTCTTTTGTTTCCTTAGGTAAATTCATTCCTAAGTATTTTACTCTTTTCTTTGCAGTGGTGAATGGGATTGCTTCCTTAATTTCTCTTTCTGATTTTTCATTGTTAGTGTATAGGAATGCAAGGGATTTCTGTGTATTAATTTTATATCCTGTGACATTACTATATTTATTGATTCAGTTCAGTTCAGTTCAGTCGCTCAGCTGTGTCTGACTCTTTGCAACCCCATGGACTGCAGCACGCCAGGCCTCCCTGTCCATCACCAACTCCCAGAGTTGACTCAAACTCATGTCCCTTGAGTTGGTGATGCCATCCAACCATTTCATCCTCTGTCATCCCCTCCTTCTCCCACCTTCAGTCTTTCCCAGCATCAGGGTCTTTTCAAACGAGTCAGCTCTTTGCATCAGGTGGCCAAAGTATTGGAGTTTTAGCTTCAACATCAGTCCTTCCAATGAACACTCAGGACTGATCTCCTTTAGGATAGACTGGTTGGATTTCCTTGCAGTCCAAGGGACTCTCAAGAGTCTTCTCCAATATCACAGTTCAAAAGCATCAGTTCTTCCATGGTCATTATAAATGATGCTAATTTATTGATTAACATAGTAATAAATAATGCTAATTTATTTATTGATTAATTTATTGATTACCATAGTAATTTTCTGGTGGAAGCTTTTTCACTCTCCGCTTTCACTTTCATCAAGAGGCTCTTTAGTTCCCCTTCACTTTCTGCCATAAGGGTGGCATCATCTGCATATCTGAGGTTACTGACATTTCTCATGACAATCTTGATTGCAGTTTGTGCTTCATCCAGCCTGGCATTTCACATGATGTACTCTATATATAAGTTAAATAAGCAGGGTGACAATATACAGCATCGATGTACACCTTTCCCAATTTGGAACCAGTTCATTGTTCCATGTCCAGTTCTAACTGTTGCTTCTTGACCTGAATACAGATTTCTCAGGAGGCAGGTAAGGTAGTCTGGTATTCCCATCTCTTTCAGAATTTTCCATAGTTTGTTGTGATCCACACAGTCAAAGGCTTTGGCGTAGTCAATAAAGCAGAAGTAGATGTTTTTCTGGAACTCTCTTGCTTTTTCTATGATCCAACGGATGTTGGCAATTTGATCTCTAGTTCAAAATCAAAAATAAAAAAAAAATCAAAATCGGCATTTCTAAATCCAGCTTGAACATCTGGAAGTTCTCGGCTCATGTACTGTTGAGGCCTCACTTGGAGAATTTTGAGCATTACTTTGCTAGTGTGTGAAATGAGTGCAATTGTGCGGTAGTTTGAACATTTTTTGGCATTGCCTTTCTTTGGAATTGGGATGAAAACTGACCTTTTCCAGTCCTGTGGCCACTGCTGAGTTTTTTAAATTTGCTGGCATACTGAGTGCAGCACTTTAACAGCATCATCTTTTAGAATTTGAAACAGTTAAACTGGAATGGAATACTACTCAGCTATGCAGTTCTAATGAGGTGGATGAAACTGGAGCCTATTATACAGAGTGAAGTAAATCAGAAAGAGAAAGACAAATAGGGCATATTAACACATATACATGGAATTTAGAAAGACAGTTACAATGACCTTTCATGCAGGGTAGCAAATGAGACACAGATGTAAAGAACAGGCTTTTGGACTCAGTGGGAGAAGGCAAGGGTGAAATGATTTGAGAGACTAGCTTTGAAATATGTATATTACTGGACTTCCCTGGTGGCTCAGATGGTAAAGCGTCTGCCTACAATGTGGGAGACCTGGGTTCAATCCCTGGGTCAGGAAGATCTCCTGGAGAAGGAAATGGCAACCCACTCTAGTATTCTTGCCTGGAAAATCCCATGGACGGAGGAGCCTGGTAGGCTACAGTCCATGGGGTCACAAAGAGTCGGACATGACTGAGCGACTTCACTTTCTTTCTTTCTTTCTTTTATGTACATTACCACATGCAAAATAGATGGTCAGCGCAAGTTTGATTCATGAAGCAGGGTACCCAAAGTAGGTGCTCTGGGACAACCCAGAGGGACAAGGTGAGGAGGCAGGTGGCATAGGTTCAGCATGGGGGGGACACATGTATATCCATGGTTGATTCATGTTGATGTATGGCAAAAACCATCACAATACTGTAAAGTAATTACCTTCCAATTAAAATAAGTAAACTGCTTCTTTAAAAAAGGTTAAAAAAAATAAAATCATGAGTTTCACTTCCAGACAAGGGAACCACCATGGCTCCCCTACAACCCCCTCTGAACCCAAGGTCACTACAATGCCATCTGCTGACCTCTCCTGTTCCACTTTAAAATATCTACTTACAGGTGCCCTGGTCAAAAAGGGTTCTTTTTTCATGCCGTGGTAGAAGTTAGTTGTACTACTTTGAAAATGAAAATGACATAGCAGAAAGTATGAAAGATTTAACGTAGGAAAACCTTGGTTTGAGTTCTACC
Source organism: Budorcas taxicolor (assembly GCF_023091745.1). Lineage (NCBI taxonomy): Eukaryota > Metazoa > Chordata > Mammalia > Artiodactyla > Bovidae > Budorcas > Budorcas taxicolor. Next base: position 9,040,620 of record NC_068930.1, on the reverse strand, counting down.
TGCTATGGGTATGACCCTGAGTAAGTTACGCAACAACCAAGTGTCTTGAAATCTTCATCTGTAAGATGGTGTGACAACCCCAACTTCCCAGCCACTCCCCACCATCTCTCCTTGCTACTGACAGGCAGGGACAGACTGGCTCACTCCTACCCTACCCTGGATTTCTGCCACCTCCATAATTTACATCTTAGCAAGAAGAACACAGGTCCTCAGTTTCAAGATTCTCTGTTTCTACAATAAATTTGTTCTCAAATATTCTCTTGAGAGAAAAAATCGTTTCTCTGGGATTTATAGGAACAAACTGAATTCGCAGTAGGAAAGCAAAAGGACAGTGAATAGGGCTTAACCAGCAGCTGATGAGATCACAGCCTGGCAGCATTTCTTCTCAGCCATCACACCTGATCAGATTACACTCCATTACTGGCATTTGTGTTGGTATGATTTGGGGGTTAAAACAACCAGGAGAAGCTTGGGTTTGGTAACAGGTTGTACCACACCCAGGGACTCAGAGTTTGGAAAAAAAACTCTCATGCTTTGAGAATCACATGGCTGCTGATGTTGAAAGTTCACATCCAAGAGTAACATTCCCGACAGGCTGCCTTTCTCACCAGGACACAGGAATTTTCCAGTACAGTAGCCCTCCTGCTAATAGACTTGCCGGCACTCATCCTAGCTGGACAGCGTCCACTGGATGGTTGTTCCTAGTCTTGGTTTGATCATGATGTCAGCATGTCTCTATGTGTTTGGGGTGGAGGACACATCTGCTGCTTTTGCCTGCCCAGTGTCGCCTTCCTTTTTCTGATAAGAACACCTCAGTTTTCCTTTGGGTGTCTACATCATGCCACTGGAGGGCATGTGAACCAAGCCAGGCCCATCGGATCTTCTCCAGGAAGCTGGACTCTCAGTGGAGCAGCTCCACTGCAGTTGCCTCTGAGAATCCCTCTCCAAAATGCTTTTCACCATTGCTTCAATTTGGGGAGCTCTTCCACATCCTATTTATATATGCTTGTCTTTTTGGTATAGTTTTAGATTCAATTCCTGTTGCTTGGGATCAAAAACCTTGATGTTCTTGAGTCCAACACTTTGCTTTCCCAAAGACAATGTCCAGTGAGATTTAGAAGTTGATGGCCTCATTCATTTTGGGAGGCTGGTGGAGCAGGAGTTCCTTTTGCAGCCACATCCTGAGTGAAGCAGGTAGGAAGAGGTCGATGGAGTATATCTTCAGGTGCAGACACATGGCACCCTGAGCAGTCCATCTTGTTGGGTAGGGGTACCTTGAGTCTCCTGCTGGAGCACCTGCCTCTAGAAGCTCTAGGAAGGGTGGTTTTCAAGATCAAAGTCCTCTTGGGGAAACAGCACAATTCTCATAGTGATTCACAGAGCACAGTGGCACATCAAAAGTGTGTCAGTGAGGGACGGTATGCTCATAAGTCCCATGTGTGTCTATGTAACCGGCACTTCTCTTTCTGCACAACCACAGGGAACTGCCTCCCTCTAAACTTTCCATGGGCCCTGCAGTGGCAAGAACAGACGTTTGATCTTATTCTTTTTATTTTTTAGCTACATATCATCAATATCCTTTTAAGAGAAAATGGAGCATAATTTCAGTGGGCTTCCCACTGGTGGCTCAGTGGTAAAGAATCCACCCGTCAATGCAGGAGATGTGAGTCTGATCCCTGGGTCAGGAAAATCACCTGGAGAAGGAAATGGCAACCCATTCCAGTATTCTTGCCTGGAGAATCCCATGTATAGAGGAGGCTGGTGGGTTACAGTCCACAGGGTCACAAGAGTTGGACATGACTTAACAACTCAGCTCCCCAGTGGCTCAGCCAGTAAAGCGTCTGCCTACAATGTGGAAGACCCGGGTTTGATCCCTGGGTCAGGAAGATCCCCTGGAGAAGGGAATGGCAATCCACTCTGGTATTCTTGCCTGGAAAATTCCATGGACAGAGGAGCCTGCTGGGCTACAGTCCATGGGATTGCAAAGAGTCAGACATAACTGAGTGACTAACACCTAACAACTCAACAACAACATAATTGCTTTGCAGTGTTGTTAGTTTCCACTGTGCAACAAAGTGAATCAACTGTATGTATACATATATTCCTTCCTTCTTGAGCCTTCTTCCCACCCACCCCATCCCACCCCTCTCCATCATCACAGCACACAGAGCTGAGCTCCCTGCGCTATCCAGCAGCTTCCCACTAGCTCTCTATCTCACACACGGTAGTGCATATATGTCAGTGCTACTCTCTCAGTTTGCCCCATCCTCCCCTCCCTCTGCTGTGTCTGCATGTCCATTTTCTGTGTCTGCATCCCTATTCCTGCCTGGCAGGTAGGTTTATCAGTACCATTTTCCCAGATTTGACATATATGCATTAATATACAATATTTGTTTTTTCTTTATCTGACTTCACATTGTATGACAGACTCTAGGTTCATCCACATCACTACAAATGACCCATCTTCATTCCTTTTTTGTGGCTGAGTAATATTCCATTTGCACCTTATTCTTGATCTTAGGGTTAAAGCATTCAGTCTTTCATCATAAAGTATGACGTTAGCTGTGGGTTTTTGTAGATACAGAACATTTTGTAGATATCTGTATGTATTTGTAGATACAGAATATTTTGTAGATACCAGGCTTAGGAAGTTCTTTTTCAATCCTAGTTTGTTCAGTGGTTTTTTTTTTTTTTTTTTTTAATCATGAAACGGTCATGTATTTTGTCAAAGTCTGTTTTTGCATCTACAGAAATGATCATTTTGTTTAAAAAACAATTTATTGATAAAGTATATTACATTAATTAATTTTCAGATGATATACCAACCTTGTATTCCTGGGATAAGTCCTATTGGTCATGATGTATACCATCCTTTTATTATGTTGCTGGATTCAGTTTGCTTGTATTTTTTTTTTTTTTTTGCATCAATATTCATGAGAAATATTTGGTTTGTAGTATTCTTTTTCCTTGTGATGTCTTTGTGTGGTTTCAGTATCAGGGTTTTACTACCCTCATAGAATGCACTGGAATGTGTTCCCTACTAATTCATCTTTTGGGAAGAGTTTGTGAAGGGTTGGTGTTAACTCTGCTTTAAATATTTGGTAGAATTCATAAGTGAAGACTTGCAGTCCTGGACTTTTCTTTGTAGAAAGTGTTTTGATCAGTAGTTTAATCTTTTTGTTTATTATAGGTCTATTCTTTCTATTCTTTATTCAGTTTGGCTAGCCTGCATCTTTCTAGCAGTTTGCCTATTTCATGTTCATTATCTAATTTACTGACGTACAGCTTACTGGCATACAATTGTTCATGGCATTCCTTTACAGATCTATTTTATTTCTGCAAGGCCTGCCTTGAGGCATGAGGGATTTTAGATCCCTGACCAGGGATCAAACCTGTGTTCCCTGCAGTGGAAGCATGGGGTCCTAATCACTGTACTGTCTGGGATTCCTCTTCTTTTTAAATATAGTGTTTACTGCTATACATTTCTCCCTAAAGTTTGCTTCCATTGCATTCCCTAAATTTTGGCATGGTGTGATTTCCTTTACATTCATCTGAAAGTATTTTCTAAATTTTCTATGATTTCCCTTTCACTCACTGGTTATTTAGAAAGTGTTTTGTTTAATTTCTACGCATTTATGACTTTCCAAAATTTCTTTCTGTTGTTGAATTCTAATTGTATTTTTTTCCTGTAATTGTGACATAAAAATCAGATGCAGATATTGAGTACTTAATAACTCAGGAAAGAGAAGGCCCTCCTCAAAGGCCCCGGCACCACATGGAAAGCATTAGTCAACAGAATTTGGTTACCTGTGAAACTGGTATCTGGGAAGTCTCTTGTCCTCTGATGATCAAAGGGAGGGATATTCAAATGGTCAAAGAGTTTACGTATGGAAGAAAGGAAGAAAACAGAAGCTTTAAGACAAGACTTTGGAATCCTTTCTTTCTCCAATGTTTCCTACTTAAGACAAATAAGTAAAAGCTTCAAAACAATACTATTTAATTTAAACACAAGTGAGGTTCTAGATACTTTGGCCACCTGATGTGAAGAGCTGACTCATTTGAAAAGACCCTGATGCTGGGAAAGATTAAGGGCAGGAGGATAAGGGGACAACAGAGGATGAGATGGTTGGATGGCATCACTGACTCAATGGACATGGGTTTGGGTAGACTCCGGGAGTTGATGGACAGGGAGGCCTGGCGTGCAGCAGTTCATGGGTTGCAAAGAGTCAGACACGACTGAACTGAACTGAACTGAGGTTCTAGAATTTGGGTAGTGTCAGAAAGAAGTTTTGGAATTCTTTCAACTAAACTTTTCCTCACCATTCAGATACTACTGAATAGGCATATAATGGATCACTGATGCTATTCTCCTTTTTCCCCCTCAGGCCCTTTTCCTTTATTTCACAGGGACTGTGGGGCACCCCTCATTCCAAGCCTCTAACCACCTGTTCAAGTGTCTGGACAGTGGCTGAGCCTGAAAGACAGGAGCAGCACTCCAGTGATTCCGAGGTTCTTACTGCTGCCTGCAGGCCCCGCCCACCCTATCTGAGAGCTCTCCCCAGTAGCGGGCTCCTGTTTGGCCACATGGCAGTGCCCCAGGCAGCCTCCTCCACTCTCCTACATTCAAGGCACAGTGAACAGAGGAGTGACTATTAGACTTACGTATTTTATTTTAGAGGAAAGCAGAAAAGCAAAAAAAGCTTTAAGTTTTAGACTAGCTAGAAATGGATTAAACAATGGTATCTTTTCAGATACTGGCAGTACCTTAGGGCCACATGTTACAGGCTTCATTCTTAAATCAGGATCACATACACACACAGACCATGCTTTCATAAAAACATGAGGAATTACATTCAGTTTTAGCCTAAAATGAGGCAAACTGGATAAAATAATTGAGCAAAGAGGACAAATTTAAAATCCAAATACATTTCCTTGCAGACAACTATTCAATTCAATTCTGTTGCCAGTAAGATATTGAATATTCTTTCTTGAATCACCCTAATTCAATGTACAGTACAGTATGTACTGCCTGGGAAGAAATTCAAATCATAAATACTATAGGGAAATATCCAATAGCTCAGAATGGCCTTTTCAAGTAGCCAATAAGCTCTAAAAGACTGCAAAAATATTAAATCCGGTCACACATGGGCTATGTGTTCCAGACTGAGCACATCTTGCTGTCATAGGCCCCCCCTTGCTCCAGGACTACCTGGAACTGGGTCTTAAGGAGTTGGCACACAGGGCCGCTTGGGCTGCTCACTGAATGCCAGATGACGGCGGGGCCTCTTCCCTGCAGACCGTGGTCGGCAAGGTGAAGGCTGCTGGTCACAGTCACAACAGCTGAGCTGATCTGTGATTTCTGCCTCTCCTGCCAATGTCAGGTCCAGGTTTGCTGATGTGTTTGTGCTGCTGTACAAGATACTGGAGAGAGGCTGTCTGCCCTGCATGTCAGATTTAGACTCCACATGGTTATGGCAGGGTTTGGGAGAAGGATCCACAGAGCGAGGGGCAGGATTAGAATAAAGAGGTGTTAATGGTGTGAGTTGGGAAGGTAAAGGAAACTGTCGGGAACTCAGTGGGAAAAAAAAAGGTTAAAGAAAATTAAAGGGGGATCAGGGGAAATAAAAAGAAACAAGGGAAAAAGACAACCATCTCTGTTGTTTTAAAGGTCAAAGAGTAACAATAATACCGAAAGACTCTTTCATCTTGCCAGATTCAACAGCACACGACATTTTGGCTTTTTAAATAACGTTTACACCATTGGGTTCTGGGTTCTTCTTAAAATCACAGGCTCTGACTTCCAATCGTGCTTACTCCCAACCCCCTGAAGCACCTGTTTTTTTCCAGACCGCACACTTCTCCAAACCCCACCCCCTGACCTAAGTTCAGTTTTCATATATGATTATATCTCTCTCTGTCTGGCACTCATTTTCTAAGATCCTCACTTCTCTTCACTTACTAGCCTGAATCCATATTACTCTATACTTTTAAGAAAGATTCATGACAGCTAGACCATGCCATGTAATAATTCAAGTTTTACTGTCTAAATGTTTGTGTGTATATTCAAAATATCTGTATGTAATACATATACACATATATACGTATATTGTGCATGTGTGTGTATGTATATAAATAAATAAAAGTAGCATTTGCAAGAGTTTTAAAATCTATCAGATCACACATTTCTTTAGCCAAACAATAAACACTCTGTGATGAGTCATGTTACCTCACTTTCAAGTGTCCACTTTAAGAAACAGTAAGAAGTCAGATGGTTCAAAATAAGCAAACAAGCAAACCAACAAATACAAGCAGTCTGGCACGGCGGAGCCTGGTGGGCTGCCGTCTATGGGGTCGCACAGAGTTGGACACAACTGAAGCGACTTAGCAGCAGCGGCAGCAGGATAGGCATCCGGGAATTTCTTTTCTAGGCTCTGAGGCAAATTCCAGGTGCTGTCTTCTCTTTTATCAATTTTATTTCCTACTCTGTTTTTGCAAATTCAATTCATTCTTCCAGTCTGGTGTATATGACTTCACAGAGTTGGAAAGGGAATGAAAGGGGGTGGGACCAAAAGGAGAGTGGTGGGAAGGAGAAACCTAATGTTGATCAAGTTTGTTGTTGCTGTTTGGCTGACAGTAAAGACTTTGCCTGTCTTTCACTTCTATATACATTGGTACCAAGAGCAAAGCCAAGTGAATTTATTCAATAAACATATATTGAATAAATGACATCACTGACTCTATACTGTGTGCTGAGGGGCATGCTGGATGGTTATAAAGAGAGTACTGGCTTCCCCGATGGCTCAGTGGTAAAGAACCAATGCAGGAAACACATTGGGTTTGATCCCTAGGCTGGGAATACCCTGTGGGTTTGATCCCTGGGTTGGGAAAATCCCCTGAGAAGGACATGGCAACTCACTCCAGTATTCTTGCCTGGGAAATCCCATGGACAGAAGAGCCTGGTGGGCTGCAAGGCCATAGGATTGCAGAGAGTTGGACACTGACTGAAGCTCGTGAACACACATACTGAATAACTGGGCAATGAAAAGTAACTCAGTATAACAAGGTGCCCTCCCTTGTATGATAAGAGAATACATTCCCTGAGGTGGTGCCTTCAGAGCTGAGCCTGTGATCCCATCATCTCAGTGGGCAAAAACAAGGGTAGGCAATAACTTCAGGCAAACTGTCATTCATGGGCCAAGGCTGGCCTGCAGATTGTACAGCCCAGGAGCTAACAATGGTTCTTACGTTTAACAGGGTTATAAAACAAGACAAAAAACACAGCAGAAATCATACACAGCCTACAAAACAAAAATATTTACTCTCTAGCCTTTCACAGAAAAAGTTTTCTGACCCTTTTCTAAAGAGACACTAAGATTGGAGAAGGAAATGGCACCCCACTCCAGTACTCTTGCCTAGAAAATCCCATGGATGGAGGAGCCTGGTAGGCTACAGTTCATGGGGTCGCAAAGAGTCAGACAAGACTGAGCAGCTTGACTTTCTTTTCTTTCTTTCTGAAGTTGCTGTTGTTTAGTCATTGTGTCCAACTCGTTGTGACCCCATGGACTGTAGCACACCAGGCTCCTCTGTCCTCCACTACCTCTTGGAGTTTGCTCAAATTCACGTCCATTGAGTCAGTGTTCAAACTGGTTTTAGAAAAAGCAGAGGAACCAGAGATCAGATTGCCAACATCCACTGGATCATCAAAAAAGCAAGAGAGTTCCAGAAAAACATCTACCTCTGCATTGTGGACTATGCCAACGCCTTTGACTGTGTGGGTCACAGTAATCTGTGGAAAACTCTGAAAGAGGTGGGAATACCAGACTACCTGACTTGCCTCTTGAGAAACCTGTATGCAGGTCAGGAAGCAACAGTTCGAACTGGGCATGGGCTGGACACGACTGAGCAACTGAACTGAACTGAGTCGGTGATGCGACCTAACCACCTCATCCTCCGCTCTATCCTTCTCTGTTTGCCTTTAATCTTTCCCAGCAACCCAGTGTGAGGTTGCTTTTAATCTAAAGTGTGTTCGACTTGAATTGTGTTCAAACACAGCAAGACTGCAGGCCTAAGCTCTGTGGGCATTCTGGAGCCACACACACAAGCTCAATGTTACATGCATATATAAAAAGTACAATAGCTGCTTTGAAATTCTTGTCTGCTAATCCCAATATATATGTCATCTTGGAGTCAATTTCTATTAATTGCCTTCTCTCATGAGTATGGATCACATTTTTCTGTTTCTTTGTAAGTCTAGTAATTTTGGATTGTATTTTGTTATGTTAATTATAGCAGTGCTGTCCAATACAAAAAAAAATGAGCCACACACATAATTTTAATTTTCTATTATCCACATTAAAAAAGTAAAGAAATATGTGACTTTAATATATTGCATTTTGATCCAATGTCTTCAAAATACAACAGGCTTCCCTGATGGTTCAGTAGGAAAAGAATCCTCCCCAAAAGCAGGAGACACAGGAGACATGGGTTTGATCTTTGAGTAGGGAAGATATCCTAGAGCTGAGGGCATGGCAACCCACTCCAGTATTCTTGCCTGGAAAATCCCATGGACAGAGAAGCCTGGTGGGCTACAGTCTATGGGGTTGCAAAGAGTTGGACATGACTGAGCGACTGCATACATACACATTCAAAATGTAATTATTTTAACATGTAATAAATATTAAAAATTAATAAGATATTTTATAATTTCTTTCCAGACGAATTCTTTGAAGTCAGGTGTGTATTTTGCATTTATAACACATCTTGATTTGGACTAGCTAGTGGCTACCATGTCAATCAATCAGCGTGCATGCGTGCATGCATGCTCAGTAGTGTCTGACTCTTTGTGACCCCATGGACTGTAGCCCACCAGTCTCTCCTGTCCATGGGACTTTCCTGGTAAGAATACTGGAGTGGGTGGCCATTTCCTCCTCCAGGGGATCTTCCTAACTCAGAGATCAAACTTTCTTTGCGGGCAGGTTCTTTACTGCTGAGCCACCAGGGAAGGAAGCACTGATCAGCATAGCTCTAGAATATCATCCTAGGAGAATGCTGAGGGTTTGTCCAATATAAGCTCTTCCATCATGATGGGAAAGAGAAACCTTGACTGATAGTTTTTAAACTTTACCCCTTGGTATTTCACAGAGGTGCTGTGGGCCAACTGAGATGAGGGGAAGGCTAAGTGCACTGAACCACTCTTCCCAATTATATATGCATCTCAAGTCACTCAGACCAACTCTGAATTCATGTTTCATGTGTTTCGTTTCTGTGCATAATTTAAAAAGATTTTGATACTAAAATAGCATGAAAACATAAATGACTGTAGAATATGATTCTTGAGTGGGTCCCTAGGATCATTCTTGCTCAATTATCCCTTTGAACCTATGCTAATGTCTCTTCTAGAGTCACTTACTCTCCTTTCTAATCATATCACAAGAGCCAGCTATCTCTACCTTCAGGAAAAGAAGCTGTGGCCTCTCTGATACCTACGTCTTTACAGTGGCAAGTTCTTCTTTCTTCAGCCCTATGTGTGTGTGACTGATTGACTGATAAACCGATCAGTCGACTGATAGGTTTGCAGGATGGCTGTTCACACCCAAATTCTCAAGACTTCTAGAAGTGAGCTGTTTCTCATGCCCTTCACCATTAGGGTAGAAAATTTCATTCTTAATTTTCCAAGGACCACATAAAACCACATCTCACCTTGCTTCCCCTTCTGGCTTCCCTCTCTTATTCACGCACATTTTATCAGTTTGACAAAGAAAAGAGGGTCAGAAACAAAACCAAATGCTTTGTGATACTTTTCACCAGGTGAGTGGTAAAAATTGAGCTTAAGAAACCCAAAAAACTGCCAGGTTAGAAGTCCAGCCTCTTTGAATTTTGCTTTCCTCAGGGTATATGCCTTAAAGCAATTATCCTTCAATAAAAAATAAATAAATAAATAAAAAGTCCAGCCTCTTTACAAAAGCTATACATGCCTTAACCTGATGCATAGAACCACAAAACAAAAGCCACATACTTCAACGCTGGGCAGAACGGGAGGCCAGGCATGATATTACATGATACAACAGAATCAGATGCAAAGTCCCACTAAGATGGAAATAAGGAGGCTTAACTGATGAACACATTCCACACAATTCATCTCAGTTAACAACCCAAGAGAATGCACTTTGGAGCACATGGCCGTGAAAGCTAGGGTTGGAAACAGAAGTTCTGATGGATCCCAAACAATAACAACTTACTGATGTTAATTTCAGCCACTAAATCAGATCAATCACAAACACTAACCAATCAGAATCACTAACACCTACTCACAGGTACTCACACTCTGAGTTCCTTTTTCTCCAAGACAGAGTAACTTGGAGGAGGTGACATGTGCCAGGAGAAAGTGTGTGGAGATGGCTGTTTCTTTATTCGTGAGATGTTCTTAATGGTCCCCTATGAGACGCCTTCCAGTGAGGACTGTATACTGCTATCAAAGTTATGGCTTAGTAGCCAGAAATTGAGTATTTTGAACAATCAAAAATCACTCAGCATCAACAATGGAACACAGAGTAAGACTGGTATTAATTGCGCATCACCATACCCTGTTCATGGGTGCTGCTGCTCTGCCCCTGAAGGATCCAAGCTTGAGAACACAGCTCCTTACCGTGACTGGCAGGGGTGCAAGTTGCACCTTCGAACCTGGGGCTCCGGGCGGCTGGCCTGAGGGCAGTCACTGTCGTTCACTAGAGTTGTGGTCTTGTTAACAATCCGTGTGCAGGACACGATGCTTCTGCGTTCCCCTGGAAACCAAAGTGCACAGAACTGAGAGGCCACAGAACGCATGCCTGGAAAGGCCACTTATTCACCATGTGGAGGAAGGTTCAGGGGCACCTTGTGATCAGTTCATCAATTAAACTGACTCTTCTAATGCCTGTGCGTTGTCAGAGAGGGATCATAATCTTAAGGATGAGGGTGTGTGAGACAGGACAGGGGTAGCAGGGGCAGGAGAACGACCCTAGAGCAGGATCAGAGAGAAGCGACGCTTCAGATCAGCTGTGTTCTTGGACACCTTGGGGCTCATTGGGGCCAAAGTTCTGATTTGGGTCTCTGATTTCTTACAAAGCTTACCAGTCTCTGTATCTGTTTGTTTGAAGTCTATGGAGATCTGGGCTTGATTAAACAACTGTACAACAGCCCTCACCAGAGATGACAGTTACTTATTACAGAATTCCTGCTTTCTGGAGAGAAGCGAGAAACAGGAAGGCTTGTCTGAAGGACACAGACCAACCTGAAAATTTTTCTATCAACTGCCGCTCATGCCCGAGCATCACCTGCTCTTGGGAAGCCTCACAAACCCCAGCTGACTACACATTCATTCTTTTGGGTGTTTCCCAAGCACCCTGCACACTGCTTGGCCATGACTTAGTTAGGAGTGGGGATGAATGATTGGGAGCTAGAAGGGCAGCCTCTGGAGCCAGGCTATCTGGGTTCACACTTGGTTTATTAGCTAGCAGAGTGAGCACAGGATTGATACTTAGCCATCATGTTTCTGTGCATTGGTTTACTCCACCGGGCTGGCTCACTGAACTTCCGTATGCCTCAGGATGCTTTAGAGATGGTTAAAATGAATTGATATATAAAGTGCTTAGAACAGAACCTGGTAGGGGTTAATACTTTATGTTAGCTATATTATACTAAAAGACCAACAGAAAGTCAAGCACAACTCGGAGAAGGCAATGGCACCCCACTCCAGTGCTCTTGCTTGGAAAATCCCATGGACGGAGGAGCCTGGTGGGCTGCAGTTCATGGGGTCGCGAAGAGTTGGACACGGCTGACAGCCTTCAATTTCACTTTTCACTTTTCACTTTCATGCATTGGAGAAGGAAATGGCAACCCACCCCAGTGTTCTTGCCTGGAGAATCCCGGGGACGGGGGAGCCTGGTGGGCTGCCGTCTATGGGGTCGCACAGGGTCGGACACGACTGAAGCGACTTAGCAGCAGCAGCAGCAAGCACAACTATATGGATCCCACGCTCCTCAATCAGTCTGTCTTCTGGGGAATTCGTCATGGTACAGCCCTGAACTTGAGTGAGCATAGAAAGCACAGAGATGCCTCAAGCCAGATTTTGGATTGGGTTGCAGGTCAGGGAGCTGGGAGTCACTGGTGCCATAAAAGGTTGTGATAGTGGCAGCTGCAGAACGGCACCCCTTACCCCAGCCAGTGAAGCCTGCTAACTCTTGTACTGGGGCCATGCTGAGTCTGCAGCAAGTTGGCCTGGGGGAAGTTTGGTGCCATCAGCCCTGCAGGACCAGTGTTGTGCCCACGTCTTACCTGCCAGCCCACCCTCTGGGTTGGCATTCCAGGGTCCAGGTCAACCTCTGTCCTAACTCTGTCCATCAACATTTACCTGACTTGCCTCCATCCCATGACCCTGCTCTGTGTCCTGTCAGGGTGCTTTTGGCTAAGAATTCAGAATGCTTCCCTTCACTCCTCCTAAACAACACAGTAACAACTGTGATGTTCTTTGTTCATATTGATGTTCATGGTATTTGAGTTTCCTCGTGCAGTGGGCATGAGGGCTGATCATCCTATTTTGGAGGTGAGGAAATTTAGGTACAGAGAGAATACATCATCTGCTAATAAATGGAGGCAAATCATGAAGCCAGAACCCAGGCCAAGAGTGTTTCACTGGAGTTGGAGGACTTTTCTTTCCATTATATTACTGTTGATTCCACTGGTTTCCACGTTTTTCCACTGGTGACTGTGGCAAAAAGGAAAGGGTATTTGAAGGTCAGAAACATCTTCCAGTGCCCTTTTACCAAGCATAACAGATGAAAGTCTGTTCTGTACACTCCCAGGGTCACCTGTCACACTTGTGACACAGCTACACATTAGTCAAACCTCCACTCCGATCAGCATCAAAGGCTGTAGGCAAAGCAGCCATGTGGACGCAACTTCAGTCTGGAGGAGTCTGGAAGAAGACCCTGACCAGAGAAATTTGCAGCAGGATGCAGTTACATTCCACAGAAATACGTTACTTATGTGGCCAGACTTTCCCAGGCAATGTGCACCTGCCACAGAGTGCCCTGAACTCACTTCTCCTCTGTTTGGTAAAACCCCACACCCAGTGAGCCCACAACCCTGCTGCTCACCTCCGCCACACTGCACACTGCACCCTTCCCAGCCGCTGTGGGTCCAGATGAACAAGGAGTCCTGGGGTTTTTCTGGTTCACTTTGATTTTCAGTGGTGTAGTTTACAGGAATGGTGTATTCATAATGAATTCCGTAATTTTGGTCATGAAATAACAACACCTGCATCAGCAGCAAAATAAAAGGCCACTTTGAAATAGAGCAAAAGCCCACAGGATTGCTGAATTTGCAAGCCAACCCGTGTTGTGGCTGTCTTCCCACCAGGGATAGCCCATTCTTTGGGGGGTTTCAAAACAGGTTCATTCCAGGGGCACTCCTTTCTTTCAGGTTTGGTTTGCACAGATGCTCAACTCGGGGGCGGGAGCATATGTAAACCATTGGCAGGGAGCTCTACTCTTTTCCACTGGAGAGAGGACTGGTTTAGATGAGGGATTTGGGGATAAGCCAGTCTGAGTGCTCTAACTACACTTCACCTGCTCCATGTAATCACCCACGAAACTGCCCTTGTGGGTGAGGAAGACACAGATATACTGCTTTTTCTAAACAGGCATCTGAACAAGTAGGGTGACTCCTTTGAAAATGAATGCCACTCTTCACTCCCTGAGCACCAGTCACTGCCATGTGCACGGCAGGCTCCAGGTTAAACAGAGCCACCGGAAGGGAACCTTGTGGATGCCCGTCAAGGATGCAGGAGCCTTCCTGTACCATGGGAGCTAGGATCACGACAGTGCCCACAGGGTGGCACAGGCCTGGCACCGGGCTTAAAGCTGGCAGTGAGGCACGGGGGAGCCACGATCCTGCAGCTTGCAGACCCTGGGGTCTGAAGTCCTGGCAAGTGGGCAGGTGGAGGGGCCTTCTCTTAGCTTGGTAATGCATTTGACAAGCCTTGTAAGCACAGAGGTGCTCCTTGGGCGTTATTTCCCATGTGTACCTAATGGGGCAAAAGAAGCTCTCTTGTGGGAGCTTCAAATGGCCTGGTTGTTGGTGGTGCATCTTCAGCCCAGGCTTGGAACCGGGTGGCACTCCTGGGTCTAAGCAGCCAGCACCTTCACTTCCAGGCTGCAATTCTGGGACAGCCAGTCAGCAGGAGCTGGAGGCAGAAGGTGCTCCATCTGACCTGACGGAGGCCGGGCAGACTGTGTGCCAGACGACAGGAGTCGCTCTCCTGCCCAAGCATCTCCCAGCCCTCCTGGAGTTGCAGGGGGGGGGTGGGGTGCTAAGAGCAGCCCAAACTGAATAAACATCTACTTCTCCAAGAAATAGACTTGCAGTAATACATTTGGAAAAATGCCTCCAGTTAAAAAAGAAAAAAAAAAAACCTCTTTAAAAGAGATCTTTATTATCTCAGTATGGGAATAAGGCTGGTGAATTGAGAATCCATATGAAACCAATTTCATGCAATTTTGTAGCCACGTATAATTTGTGTGTGCATGTACGTAATTGGTTTCAAATGCAGGTCCCCATGGCTCTATGGGCACTCCTGACCTCGCAAGCAATGAGCACACCTCAGTTAGGGGACAATGGATTTCCCTTCAGAGGAAGACGGGCTCCTCTCATTTCCAGGTTTAGAAACTGGAAGTAACTAGCAATCATATTTCAAGAAAGATAAGTGATTAATGTTCAAGAAGGCAGGAACTTCAGCTGTGGCAGTTGTTGCATTCCCTGAGTTTTGTTTATCATGGTCTGAATGAATCCAGGCTGTGCATTTGCTTTAATGGGCTGACAATTCACTCACAGTTTATGCAAGCTTTTGGGAAAGAAGGGAAATAGACCCATCTTGGTGTTTGCTAGAAAAGCAACTCATGTGCTAACAGGTGATACTGCTATCTTGGGTTTTATCTTATCTTTCACTTCGTCTTTTAGTCCCTCTGAATAACTGCTTTTAACTCAGGACAGGAGGATTTGTTCCAGTGACTTAGATTAGGAAACAATCTAATCACAGAGAAATGGCTTAGGTACAGGCTTTCGCAATGGCTCAGCCGGTAAAGAATCTGCCTGCAATGCAAGAGACACAGCAGATGCGGATTCAATCCCTGGGTCAGGAAGATCCCCTGGAGGAGGAAACGGCAACCCACTTCAGTATTCTTGCCTGGAGAATCCCATGGACAGAGGAGCCTGGTGGGCTACAGTCCACGGAGCCGCAAGAGTCAGACACGACTGAACGCATAAGTGTACACAGGTTCTCAGGCCCCAGAAATCAACTTTCAAATGTATATCTGCAGTAGCTTTAGGGTGTGGATTGTTGCACTATGTCAGCCATGGGAACTAGCTCCCTTTGCTCTTACTGGAAACTGTAACAGGCTTAGGGCCACCGTGGGAGACATCTCTGCTCAGTCTCAGAGCTCGTCTCCTCAGGAGATTCTTACTGAGAGGTGGCCTGGGAATCTCTCGGGTATCACCTAATCTTAAACAGATGCTGGCTGCCAGAGACCACAAATTAATGGGGATGATAAGAACTTCCAAGTAGAGACTTTGGGTGGCGTGGAGGGAAAACTGTGCTTTGATTACATACACACAAGCTGTCACAATCCCCATTCTTTGGAAGAAGACATGGAATCAGTCATTATGAGCTAGCCAAAGTTAGCCACGAGAACTCCTGAACCCTGAGAAGGCAATGGTGGCATTCTTTTCCCTGGAGATCTTTCACAGTCTTAAAAGGCAGTATAACCAAACATTTCAGTGGTTTGCATGTGGTCCTTCCTGAGACAACATGTAAGACCAGAGGGCCCTGATCTGGCCCAACTCCACAGATTTCTTGAGACCATCTGGGGAGTAAACAGTCCAGCAGAATTTGTTTCTGTCTCAATTCCTGAAGGCTAGTTGCAAGCTGAGTCTGGAAAACCTGAGTGGTGTCGGTTTGGAAACAGAGTCAACAGTTTGTTTTCAAAAGGTAGTTTCTGATGTAGTTACACAAAGTGTGGGGCAAATCTAAGCCACCTGATAGGAAAACGGACTCTGAGTGGGACTGTCTGCTTAATAATGCCGGGTCTCCCTGGCAGCCACATGACTAAGCATTTCCATCCTGGAGGTAGTTCCTTTTGGAAAAGATGGGAGTTCTGCCAGTAAAGAGCCAAGGCAGAATTTTGAGAGGGCAGCATTTTGAAGCATGTGGCAAAAAGGATTATACAAGGGAAAAACCAAGAGAGAGACTGGAGCAGCAGCTGGCCAGGTAAACCACCAGGAACCAAGTGTATCTCCTCCCGTAGGGCCCCAGGGAAGAAGTCAACTGGTAGACCTCTTGGACCCAACCAACTCAGGACAAATACAAAAGCACAGCAAATTACCATCAGATGCAGTGGCATTTTGGTCGGTCCCTTGGCAGAAATTTTCTCCCACAGGCCCCTTCGAACATAGCGGACGGTTGTGCCTGCAATCTGGAACTCTCCAGGGAGCTCTATCTTCCAGTCACTGTTGATGGATCTCTTACTGGAGTCTTTGAGAGCTAGAAAGAAAATGGAACACCACGGAACTGGGGGAGTCAGCCTGTCTTTGAAGGGAATCTTGAGGGGTGTCTTGAGGGGTGGGTCAGAGCTCTCATGTTCCGCCTCCACAGGGGAGAGGAGGGAGGCCTGCCCTGAGACAAAGGGAGCTTTCTCTGAGAACAGAAGACTGGCTCACGGGCAGAGAACGGCTCCTGACCCCAGGTCCCTGAGCACGAGCTGCCTCGACTCCTGCACCTCAGAGCACGGGCTGGTGTCTCAGAACCAGCTCACATGGAGTGGGTGTGGGGAGCAATGCCAGAGGACGCAGACAGCCACACACAGCCCTATCGTATTTCACTAGACTTACAGAGTAGAGGGTTTTCTGCCGGATGAATGGATTCTATTTCAACATGTCCAAGTCTCCAAAACAGGTTTTGCAGCTTTAGCAAAATTCATCATTCATTTCACTCTTACCTACCTGGGGCTTTTTAGAGGGCAGCCTAACTCTAGTATCCCTTAAGGATGTGATAGCCCCAAATTAGTGAAGTAGATGCTCCTTCAAGAAGCAAGTGCCCATAAAGATGGGAGTCTCCCACCCTGAGCTGCTTGCAGACAGACGTGGCAGTAAGTCAGCGGATGCCTCGGGAGTGGCAGGGGTGCACCCAGCCTCAGCTTCATGGCCTCTGCCAGTTTCACACTTTGCTCTCTCAGTGTGTTGGAACTGACACGGAACTGACATTCTGCTGACTGGCCATAGCAAAGATTTGGTTTTCCACACAAGCCATGTATTTATTATCACCCCACTGCTCACCCGTCATTTCTTTGTTTTTTTCCCTCACTTAGGCTTTAGAGTCATGTGGTTCTCATGAGAGAGCATTCTACAGTGAAATTCTGGGCTTTCTTGGTTTGTTTTGCTTTGTTATTCAGGAAAGTAAACAATGATTATAGAATGTACTCTGACATGTAAGAGAAGGTGGTAAATGAAAATAGTCAATAGCAAGTCTTTATGTCACTCAAAACATAAAATTCTCTGTGCACCCCAAGCCCAATGCCACATTCTCTGCTAGCATCCCTGAACCCTGCTCAGTCCAGAATCAATAAAATCAGGTTCCCTACTCTTTGCTTATAAGGTCAGAAACAACATGCCCACATATAATACCAGTTTTGGATAATGAGAGTTGAAACCCACAAGTAGTTTCAGTTAAGCCTGAGCCCATGAGCCCTGGCCCAGGTTAGGACCTGATGGGTCCAATCTTGGTCAGGCCACAAGCAGCTGGGGCTGCTGCCATCTGCTTCCTGGTCTGCAGGACATGGTGGTCCTGGCTGGCTCCCCTGCCCCGAGGGGGAGGTGCAGGCTCAGCACTCCGCATTTACAGGAACCACCAGGAGAAACCGAGGGCTCTGGGTAGGGCTGCCTCCCAGTAGGACAGCTTCCAGGAGGGGCCACACTCAGTGAGGGTGGCTGCTCAGCGCGTGGCTGCGGATTACAGGACTCCAGGAACGGCTTTGAAAACAGAACACTCCACCACTTAGAACCCAATGTTTCCCTTCAAAGAATTCTACCCACTCTTGGGATCTCCAAGCTACTGGAAGGAAGCGAGTCTGTTGGGATACTCACAATTTCTGCTCCTTTTTCTCTTCCTCAGCCACCACCTGCAAGGCCCCATTTAAGGGGCACATTCTCTGGTTTAGCTTCTCTGTATGTTTTTACCCATTTGACCTTCCCAACAGTGCTCTAAGGTAAAGGATTACTGTCTTCTTTCTCACAGATGAGGAAATGGGGGCACAGGGAGGTTCAGTATCCTGCCTGAAGTCACACAGCTATTGCCACGTGGAGACTGGTACCTAAACAGACCAAGGTCCCACGTTTGTTAGGTTACAGCACAAGTCTAGAGTTTTATGACAGACACTGAAATATGCAAATGTTATATTCTCCCAGAGAACACATTCCAACCTCAGATCACTGTGATGCCTCATGTTCTGCATATCCTTGTAAAAACACCTAAGCTTGTGGTTTTCCACAGCTTCCAGTGAACTACCAGCCTACAAGTACTTTCGGCCATATTAGCTATTGGGGTATCTAGCAACAGGTGCATGGGTGTTCGCTGCTCTTTCACTTCCTCTGAAGGTTTGGACAATTGTTTTTTTACCTCTTTCCAAGGGCTTTGTAGCTGGTGCTGAAGACACAGCTCCTGCCCTTGGTAGCTCAGGGTTTGAAAGCGAGGTGGGCGAGAAGACAGATAAACGTGAGACACTTGCAGAAGCCCTGAGCCAGAGGCCAGTCCAGGGCTCACGTGTGTGTGGGCAGAGACTGGGCCCGCTGGGGAAGGCCTTCTTGAGGGGAGGCCCGGAGCTGAGACGGCAGGAAAAGCAGGGAGCAGAGGCAGCTGGAGTGCCTGGCAGCTTGGACTTGCTCCATGGCTCCTTGTTAAGCTCAGTTTCTGTGCAGAGTTTGGGGTGGGGGGAGGCACCCTGCCCATGAGGAGAAGCAAGAGGAGGTGGCAGAGAGGGGCTGCAGAGGCGGAGAAGGAGAGGGCAGGCTTACTGTCATTGTTACTGGGCGGGGGACGCTCGAGCGGGTTGAGAATCTCTGCAACTTGGAATCAGCAAGACGAGCAGAGTGAGTCTCTGTAAAGCTGGCTGCTGACCACCATCACTCTGCGGCCACCCCCAGAGCCCCTTTCCCTCACAGAGACCAGGGCACACTGGGGCGGCCCGCCCCTCCCGTCTCAGCCCGCGCTTGCGCCCCAGTCAACTCCGGCACTCAGTGCCCCCGGCCGGGCCTGGCCTTGCTCCACATTAGGGCTTTTGAACTGTGGGGTTGGAGAAGACTCTTGAGGGTCCCTTGGACTGCAAGGAGATCCAACCAGTCCACCCTAAAGGAGATCAGTCCTGGGTGTTCATTGGAAGGACTGATGTTAAAGCTGAAACTCCAATACTTTGGCCACCTGATGTGAAGAGCTGACTCATTGGAAAAGACCCTGATGCTAGGAAAGATTGAGGGGAGGAGGAGAAGGGGATGACAGAGGATGAGATGGTTGGATGGCATCACTGACTCAATGGACATGGGTTTGGGTGGATTCCGGGAGTTGGTGATGGACAGGGAGGCCTGGTGTGCTGCGGTTCATGGGGTCGCAAAGAGTTGGACATGACTGAGTGACTGAACTGAACTGAACTGAGTGTGTTTCTCCCTGACATCTCTCTGTCCTTCTGCAAGTAACAACCCCCAAAGGAGCTTCTGGGGACGTGTTCTTCCCCAGTCATGGGAGGCTGACCCTAAACTCCTCCTCAGCTCCAGAAGCAGGTCCACCACCCAGCTCGGGACAGGAAGAGTTGATTGCAACACTTGCATTCACCTTGGGAAGCAGCAGCTCTCTTTCCCAAAGTTGCCCAGAGACTCGATCTAAGTCTGAGTCTGCCAGTACGTGGCAAGAGGTCCTCAGATGACAGTGCACTGAGGCAGGACTGCAGTGCCAGGATACAGGCATCATTTCCCACCATTTTATCCCCCTGGGCCCAGTGGTACCTGAAGGCAACTCAGAAACCGAGGACTGGGTTTAGCTTTCACATGTCACATTTAGAGGTTGGTTTTTGAAAAACATTAACCATGATAGAAGCAGGGCAGAGTATGGATTTCTAGAAGTCACCCTAGGATCCTTACTGAAGTCAGCTTAGTACCCTCTGAGACTCAGAAAGGCACACTCCATCCGGGCCTTAAACCCTATCTGGGACCCTGCCCTGTCTGGTACTTGTTTGGGGTGAGGTGGCTCTTTCTTACTTGGCCTTGTTTCCAAGGCACTTTAACAGGACTTATCGGATTATGAACTGAAAACCACGCCACCCTCGTGCCAAAAGGCAAGCATCGGGGAGGTCAAGAGTGGGAAGAACTGGAAAAAGTGCAGGAGGGCACAGCTGGAGCCAATTATAACCCATCCACAGAAACACCACACAGAGGTGTGGGGACCGCCTGGGGAAGCCCCATTTCTGTGGGCAGAAGCGCCTGCTGTGGGTCCCCCCAGGAACAGAGTCTGAGGGCGCTGGGCACGTGCCACCCCCTCACCACAAGGGCAGGGTCCTGTGGGGCGGTAGGGATGAGGGGAGGAGACGTTTCCATAGCCGGTCCGCAGGCTGGGCGGGGGAGGTCATAGAAGGGTGAATGCAGCCAGGAAAGACGGAGGGCAAGCGAGAGAGGCAGGCAGTGGCTCCCTGGCGATTCCAGAAAGGCAAGGAGCAGGACAGGGAGGGACACACCCAATGGCACAGTGCTGGGGACAGGGCGGGAAAGCAGCCTAGACTTCCACTGCTTGTCACTACTCAAGCTGTAAACGTGCCCCGTGGCAGATTTCAGGGAGCCACGTGAGCTCTGTGAATGCAGAGCTGGGAAGAGACGTAAACCATCAGCCTTCCCATCCACACTCTGCTGCTGGGCACTCTTGCGACTTCTGAAGGCACCTGCCTGGTCTTTGGAGGTCCTGGCCTGGGCTGCTGAATTGGCAAAATCTCACTGTCACAGCTTCAGGGGGTGTGTGTATGGGGGGCGGGCTCTCATGGCCCCAGAAAGAAGAAACTCTGCCTGTCCAAGCTCTGCTGTAGTCGTCTGCACGGCAGCTGCAAGCTTGCAGAACATGCAGCCAGTTTCACCACCGCCACTGACCCCCTCATCCAAACACGGCAACCCTTCCTCGGGACAGTGGGCTCATGATGACAATCCTTCATGCGTTTTGCACAGGAGGATAACTCAGAGGCAGAATTCTAAGTAGGAGGCCATCAGTTCCAAGAATCATGGAGATTGCTGCAAGCCCGCTGACTCTGGGGTGAGTCATTTAGGCAGCAGGATCCAAAATCTGCAGGCTGCTATGGTCCATGCCGGAATTCTGAACTTCCTGCTAAAACTGGACGTTAGCACCTGACATCCTTTCAGAAGAATATGAGTGCAGCCTCAGTAAGTCTGCTCGAATCTCAAGATCTGAACATCACTGACAGTGGACAGCTTCAGTGTGGAGTCTGATGAGAAAACCACCCTGTGGGGCACGTCAGCCCCAGAGAACAGGTGTGCAGGTCACTCCTGGGCCATCTGCAGCAGCCTCCAGAGTGAGCTGCCCAGAGCAGGGTTTGCACAACCCAGGGGAGTTGAAGCTCCAGAGCCCCTCGTGGTACCCTTTCCAAGGCTGTATACAAAATGCATTCTGTTCCTCAAAGAAGCCCTCCAAAATTAAACAAGTTTTGGGCTCCAGAAATTCCTGTTCCTCTCAGTCCTTGGCATCAATGGTATTTGCAGGCCCCCTTCATCTGTAAGCATTTTGAGATGAATTTGTATTTGAAATTAGAATTTTTAGGCTGAGAAACCCGACAGGGGCTGTTATGTTGTTGCTCAGTCGCTCAGTGGTATCTGACTCTTCGTGACCCCATGGACTGCAGCACACCAGGCTTCCCACAAATGCTCTGCTCTGACAGAGAAATAATGGAGTTAAGAACAAAGGCGATGCCAGAGCAACGTGATCCTATCCATAATGTCAGAAGTTCGGATTCACTGGGGAGGAGATTTGCACTTGTTGGTCCTGCCTCAGTCAGAAGTTGGATGTTTAAACTCTGCCCCAAATGCAACAGTACTTGTTTTTGTGTGTTTTGCTCAGGAGCTACTAGAAGCCTTTCAACAGCTGAAGAGACTTTCGCGGGATGAAGATGAGTACACGCCTTCCCCTGCTACCATGGCAGAGCCAAACCTCCTCAAAACGGCCCGAAGTGTGAGGTCACGTGGGGACCGTCCGTTTCCATCTGGCCCTCCTGTCTCTCTGCAGACATTGACACAATGTCCCTGGACTTCTGGGCACCACGGGAGATCCTGAGCCTTTCTGGGGAGCGGAGAGGGGGCATTCCTGCCGGGATGGCCGGGCTCCTCTCTGGACTGCTCCGAGGCAGACACAGGCAGACCTTGTCCGCATGCCCACCTCTCGCCCAGCACTGTGAAGAAGCCGGGCTCCTTCCTGTCTCTCTGCCTCCTGGATTCCACTGGAAGGCTTGACCCACATTCAACCTACTTCTCATCCTGGCGTGGAGTCAGCTCCTTTTATTTCCACTCGGAGTTCTGCCAGCTCTGCTCTCAGCTATGGATGCAAACTGCACAGGCATTTCCTGTTCCAGGTGGTTTAGAGCAGAAAGCCAGGCAGCGTGGGTTGAAGGTAGGTGGGGTGAATTCTTCAGGAACTGCTCCCGCAAATGGGAGAGCAATTCAGTTACACAGGGTTGATATCCAAAGCACCCAGCCCTGGGTGGAAACGAGGCTTCTTTGAACTGACTTTAGAAACATATCGAGCATGGACCGCCTTCGGATTTCCCTCGTGTACACACCAGGCCCTGGGACACTGGAACTGTGATTTGCAGAGAAGGTGTCAGAGTCTGGCTCCAACCTCCCAGGGAGGTCCAGTGCTTCTAGGGAGCTGAGAATTCGTCCTGAGACATTGACCCTATCTCCTCAGATGGATATGTGCTTCTCTGAAACCCACACATCAAAGCAGTAGCAATGGGCAGGTTTAACACGTTCTCCAGTGAAAAATCGCCTCCATCCAATCTCTGGCTGTGACTGACGCCTCTGTGAGCTGCAGCAGGCCAAGCTGGAGAGAAGCTTGGATGAGCAGCTGAACTCCCAGAGCCCTGGTTTCCTCCTCAGTGTATTAGGTACAGCAATACTCTGGTATTTGGAGATCAGGGGTCAGGTCTTCAAAGCAGAGCAGAGCTCAGTGACTGGGACTCACGACGTCAGTGTCAGTGTTGTTATTGGAAGTTGTGGCCCTTGGCATCAGGGGCAGAGAGGGACCACCATGAGAAAGCTGGCTCCCCCCAGTGGCATCCTCTAGGGGTTACTTGTTGGCCCTAACAGGTTCCAGTGAAAAGTCATCTTCACTACAGGAATTAGATGTCGAGGGATCTAAAGGATTCTGACAACCTTCTGTCTATTCTATCACACAGAAAAGCAGACGTAAGGATCATGTTCCCACCTTTACCAGATACCTGGGGCTGGTGGAATGGTGCTGGGAAGTCTTAACGGCAGGACAGGAAGCTGAAGAACTTGCAGGGCACCTACTGGTGCTTTACGGAAGGACCAGGAAACTGACCTTGGAATTGTGCCAGCACCTGAGATATCAGGATCATGAGTTTTGAATAAGATAAAGGTCAAAGGTGATGTCAGATTCCCACAGAGGACCAATGCTTCTGGGGAGCAGAAACATCTCCAGGTAGGGGAGGGCCAATGGAACAGTTGGAAACGCTAACTTTTGGCATGACACTGGGTGATGGGGCCCCAAAACAAATGCTGATAAAGTCGACCAAATATCCTTAGATGGGCAGAAAGAAGGGGCTGGTGTTCTTCAAGAATTTGGTAAAAAGGCTGTCACTTTGAAAAAGTTGCAGAGAGCAGGGCAGGCCCTGTTCTGGAAAGCATTTATGAGCGTCACTCTATTTGTAAAGCAACAGCTGGATGGCTGCAGAGAAGAGTGCCAGGCTGGACCAGGCCAGCGTGGGAAAAACCACAGGGCTGGAGACCAGTGTGGATGCCAACCTGAGGAACAGCAGGTCCCAGGCTGGCAGCAGGAAGAGCAATGCCCATTATGGCTTCCAGGACGTGGATGGATGGGCAGCAGGTGAGAGAGTTGGAGGGGGCAGGGCTGTCTGGGACCCAGTAGGGACCCCCGGAGGCTGCTTGCCCACGAGCCTGGTGTAGGCACTTAGAAACAGGAGCTCCTGTGCCCACTCCCAAGTCAGGTGTGAGAGGGCTATCTCGGTGTCTGTAAGTGGTTTGCAATTCCTCTATAAGATGGTGCTCTTCTCTGTGCACCTGCCTACTAGAGGTTTGGTCTGCGTCCATCTCATCAGACTTTGGGTTTTTCAACTGGAGACCATTTCAAAGAAAGACTTAGATACTTTTATCTACAAAGTAAGGGATGTGGACAAAGCCATGTTTTTAAAAATCAGTGATAAAGGATGAAATAAAAGCGTTTCATGAGTAAACTTCATTTTAGCCAAAATAGCTTAATTCTTAAGTTTGAAGCCAGAAAAAGATCATGTCTTACATAAAAAAAAAACCTCAAACAGCACCTTGCCACACAGATGGGGAGATACAACATGAGGACGCTTGAGAGGGGTGCCTGGGCAGGAGGTTAGCCACCTCCATGCGAAATCCAGCCCAAGACAGGAACGCGGGAGCAGGACTGGGGGCCAGGGGGCACAGCACGTCCCCATCCCCGTGAACTCAGGGCAGAGGCGGGCCCTGCATGAGGCAGCATTCAGAACGGCTGTGTGTCAGCTCAGCACTAGTGCCACCCTGGTATCTGAGCATGAGGTGGACCTCTCAGGGACTCATGGAGAGTCTGAGAATTGAGTTTAGGGCACACTCAGAGGATCTTCTGTGGCTAAGAAGGGGCTAAACGGAACAATCCTTGGGCTTTAAGCACACTTCTGTCAGCTCTGTTGAAGGCAATGAAGACCAGTGTGGAATGAAACTTAATCCTTCAACAGAAAGATGAGCAATCGTCCATGCAGTTGGCACTGGGAATTTGGGGCACACAGTACTCAGTGAAACCAGTGTTCTTTTGGGCTTCCATTAGATTGAGAGCAGTTATTCTTCTTCCAGATAAGGAGTCGCCCCGAGAGCCACCCACAGCCTACAGGAGCTCCCACAAGTTGGGTGCTGCACCCTTGCTGCTCGGGCTCTGGGTGCCTGAGCGCTCCTGCAGTTACTTTGGGGGACTCAGCCTACCCCGATTCCTTACAACGTCCTTCATTCATCTTCTATCACCTGCCTTTCTGTCCAAAGCTGGTGGTTCCTATTTACCCCCTCCCCTCATCCACCTGGGGGTTGGCTGCACTTTAGCCAAATACGACAGAACTGCTTGGTACATGCTGATTGCTCACTACGCCTAAAATAAGAGTTAAAATCAATGGTCTGAGAGCACTGTGTCAGCATTTTGCTGACCCAAATTAGCAGCTTGATCGTCCAAATCAACGTTCAGAACATAAACTATGAGTCAAACATTTTCGTTTTACCCAGAAAACTGTGGCCAGGTTTATCCTCCACCACACGAATCCTTCGAGCTCCGGCTGGAATGATGGCAGCTTCAATATAACCTGTAGTGACAGATAAACACAGGTGAACCAACATACCTCCACCCACCATTAGAGGCTCACAGCAACCCCCACCAAAACCCACTGCTCCACCCCCACGGTGACTTCAGAGCTCTGAGAAATCAAGCTGGTCCACTGATAAGAAGCGTTCTTCTCTAGCCAGAGTATCCTGGCTGCCCAAATTCCAGAGAGCACCATTTGCCTGTGTTATGAGTTGAACTAGGTCCCTCCCACCGCCAAATCCATATGATGAAGTCCTAAGCCCCCGGACCTCAGAATGTGACCTTATTTGGAAACTGGGCTGTTGCAGACGTAATTAGTTAAGATGAGGTCGTACTGGAGCAGGTGGGCCCCCAGTCCTATAGGACTGGTGCAGTTAAAACATGAGGAAGACTGGACACAGACATGCACACAGGGAGAATTCTGTGTGATCACGAAGTGGAGATCAAGACGATGCCTCTTACAAGCCGAAGACTGCTAGCAAAACACCAGAAGCAGGAGAGAGGCATGGGACAGGTTCTTTCTCACCTGCACGAGAAACCAACACTGCCAACAATCGATCTCAGACTACTAGCCCCCAAACTGAGACAGTGTGTGTCTCCTGTTTATTCATGCCTCCCTGTGGTACTTGGTTGCAGCAGCCCCAGTGAACAGCGAGCCTGGAGTTCTGTGTGAAGAGCATCGCCCTGGAGCACGGGTGCCAAATGTCCCTGGCCACCCCATCTGCTGGGCTCCTTCCACCTTTGCTGTACTTTGTCCCTGGTTCTACGGGATGACGGCAGAAACTGGGCTACTTACCCTACGACAAAACCACTGCCTTATCACCAGGTATCATTTCCTGCTTTCACTGCCCTTTGGACTTCTCTGCAACCACTGCAGTGTATGCTTTTGTCCATTTCCCTATTTCCAAGTATAATGGGGTCCCTCAGAGGTCAGGGCCTTCGGCCCATGCTCTGACCCCACACATGCCCAATAAGGCAGGTGGTTAGTGAAGTTCTGGAAGGAAATGACTGAGGCTGCCAGGGAGGAAGTTAGGGGCTGGCTAAAGCCTGGTTAACAGGGCAACTGTGTCAATTAATGAGCCCAACATAATGGTGAGATTCTGAAATGTAGGCTGGTAATCACTTGGTTTTGGTTTACATTTGGGTTTTAGACAAAGGTAATATACATTTGCTTCAGCAGTTTAGCTGAGGGTCCCAAATTAGATGATAATTCCTACCCCTGTGGTTTCCAAATGTGATCATCAGAATCAGCAGGGGAGTTTTTAAAATGAGAAATTTCTGGCCCAAGTATGTAGAGATTATGGAAATATCTATTTTGAGGAGTTTATTTCCTCATTTTCTCCTAGTAAACATGGTTCAATTTTCATTATAAATATAGTACATGATAATTCAAACCAACAAAAGGGGAAAAACTACAAACAAACTGTACTACATTGAAAATTACCCTTATTTTTGATGACCAGCCTTTTCAGCAACTTTTAATGCATATAAACATATGCACATCGTTTTATGCCAACAGAATATTGTATATAGTTTTAAAAGATCAGGGACAACTTTAAAATAACTAAGAGTTTTGTCTGGCAATGTGTACCCAAGGTGCAAAATTTTAAAGTTATAAAAGGATACGGTAGGAAGTATATTGATACTATAAGATATTGGATAGGTCAAAGACTCCCGTAAAAATGCAAATGAACTTTTTGGCCAACTCAATATATCCTATAGTTGGCTGTCTTTCTAACACTTATCATTTATAATAATTTGTGTATTTTAGCTGGGTTTCTATGTTGCTAACTGAAATGTAACCGAACGACAGTTTTGTCCCTTCCTTTCTCATTTTTATGCCTTGGATTTCTTCTTCTTTCGCCATTCTGGCTGGAACTTACAAAACCACATTGTGGACCACATGAGATAGTGACATCCTTGTCTTATTCGTGAAGTTGGAGGAAGGGAATTTTCCCACTGAAAATGATGTCAGCAGTGAGAATGTGATAGGTATCATTCATCAGGTTAGGGAAGTCCTCTTTTTCCCTAGTTTGTTAAGAGTTGTGTTATGAAGAGGTATTGAAGTTAATCAAGTGCTTTTTTGCATCTACTGAGATCATCATACTGTTTCTCTCCCAGACATCATAAAGATCTCCGAGCAGTTTAATGGCAGTCACACTTCTCACGGCTAACATGGTGTGTGGGTCAGTATCTTAGCTCTGTTTTTCCCTCATCCATCCATTTTAGTTCACCGTTACCTCTTTTTATTCTGATGTTTTCCTGTGAACCTTTAATTACATTTACACTTCTAATACATGACTTATCAGCTATAAACTAGTTTAATCTCTGGATATTAAAAGATGAGGAAATCAACATAATACACTGCCCTTCATTCTCTTACACTGCTCTTCAACATTTACTGAATCATTTCTATGCTGTTAATTTACAACATTTATCTTTTGCACTCTAATATAATTCCTGCAGTTATTTTAGTCCTAAAAATTAATTTAGTGTTGACTATGTGTCCTTTTTTCAGTTTTTCTAATAAATTCTTGCTGGCCTCAAGTTTGTTCTCTTTGAGATGGACTCAAAGAAAATTATAGCTTCTGAATTGTAATATAGTAAAATACACTATATATAAATACATACATATATATATGTATATATACGTTTTTGTTAAGTTGCTAAGTCATGTCCAACTCTTTTGTGATCCTGTGGACTACAGCCCGCCTGGCTCCTTTGTCCATGGGATGGCCCAGGTGGCTCAGTGGTAGAGTCTGCCTGAAATTCAGGAGATGCAGGTTCGATTCCTGGGTTGTGAAGATCTTTGGAGAAGGAAATATATTGCCTTCTGCCACCGATAATTTTTATATATATATATATATATATATATATATATCATCAATTTGTTAGTGTTCTTTCTTCAGGAATACCAAATTATTTCTGTTTGACCCCCTTTTTCTTCCATAATGCTCACTCAGTTTCTTGCCCTTCTGATTCTTTGTTTCCATTTTGCTTTGCTCGTTTCTCTCAGTCCTGTCCTCCATGCGTCTCGCTGTGTTCTCAGCAGTGTCCCTTTCCTTTGAACCCACGCAGACGTGCTTTCTGTAGTGGACTCTTTCTCTTCCTCTGCCCTTTTCCTCAGTTGAGTCTCATTTCATTTCCCTCTGTTGCTTCACTGGCTGCTCCTTGAGCTCTCGTGTCTTACCAATGGGTTCTTCTTTCATTGAGGCTATTACTTAATCAGCTTTTGGAATTTATAGCAATAATGTTTGATGATTATTTTCAGCTTCTCGGTAATATTTTGCTGGTGAGTTTTTTGTTTTCTTTAACTGGTTGTTTGTTCTTATCCCTTTCCTCCTTTTCCTATTGCAGTATATCTGTGTTGATCCTATACTAATTCTCTTTCTAAATTTATTACCAATTTTTAGCTGACACAGTTTTAAGTGTACCAACTGCATCTATGTTTGTATGGTAATAATAGGACTGTGTTGTGGGCTAACAGAAGTTTCCCTTAGTTTACAGTAAAATTTGTTAAGACATGGGTTTATATGTATCAATGAGTTAATTTTTATGATTGTAAACATTTATGTATTTTAAATTTACAGAAATATACAGGTATATTTCCCCATTATAAAAATTTTAATACAGGTAAATCCCACTCCGATCCCCGTGGGAACTGCCATTATCAGTCTGATGTATAGTCATTCAGATATTTTACTGCTTATACCAATGTCTACACAAATACAAATATGAAAATATCAAACAGTATATGTTTTGTCTATATTTTATATAAGTGTTAGGAAAAGCATTATGAGTATTGTATTATACCACATTTTTTTTAAGAAAAGCAGGTTATGTCTTCTATCCATGTATGTGCAGCTCTCCTTATTTTTCATTTACATTGCAATGTAGCTTATGTAACTACTCCCTACTGATTTAGGTTATTTAAAAATTGTGATTAGGACATTAAGGTTATTTCAAAATTGTCACTTTTAGAAAATATGCTATATCATATATGAATATGCACACAAGACACCTCAATGAAACACTAGCAACCTATTTCAACAAAATAAAAAGAGATTATATGCCATGGTCAAAGATAATTTATCCTAGGAATTCAAGGTTGGTTCAACATATAAAAATCAACCAGTGTAATTTATCTGAAAAAGGACAAAACACTTTTTCATTTCAATGGATACAGAGAAAGCATTTGGCAAACTTAATACTATTCCATGATGAAAATACTTAACAAAGTAGGAATAAAAGGAAACTTCCTCAGCCTGATAAAGAACATTTATAAAAACCCCACAGCTAACATCAAACTTAATGGTAAAATATTTAATGGTTTACTTTTAAGATCAGGAAGAGGAGAAGGATGTTCAGGAAATGCTCTTGCCTGTTCTATTCAACACTGTACTAAAAGTTCTCTCTCTGTCAACTAGGCAAGAGAAAGATTTTCAAAGGGCATTCAAATTGGAAAGGAAGAAGTAAAGTGATCTCTATCTGCAGATGTCAAGACTTCATATGTAGAAAAATACTAGGGAAGCCATTAAACTCTGATAGAACAGGTTCAGCAAGGTTACAAGATATGAGATCAATATACAAAAATTAACTGCATTTGTATTCATTAGGGTTAAACATTTCCAAATGAAATTAAGAAAAACATTTGACTTAATATTAAAAACAAACACAGGAATACATTTAATAAAAGATATACAAGATATCTACATCAAAGACTACAGAAACCTTGTTGAAAGATATTAAAGAAAATATAAATAAATGGAATGATGCTACATGTCCATGGTGGAAATACCTAGAAATTGATTTACAGATTAAACAAAATCCTTACTAAAATTCCAGCTTTTTTCCCCCCCAAAATGATAAGGTGATTCTCAAATTCATATGCAAATGCAAGGGATCCAGACTAGCTGAAACAATATTTAAAAAGAATAAAGTTGGAGGACTGACAATTCTTGCTTTCAAAGTTCTAGTCAGTTCCTAGAATCAGGACAATGTGGTACTAGCATAAGGACAGATATTTCTATTAATGAAATACAGTTGAGACTCTAGAAATAAGTCCCTTATTGATTTCTTAAAACAAAAATGCCAAGAATATTCAATGGAGAAAGAACATTATTTTCAACAGTGTTGGGATGACTGTATATTTACATACAAAGGAATGCAGAGGGACTTTTACCTCAAACTGTAATAAAAACCTAACTAAAACTGGTCATAGACCTAAATCTTAGAGCTAAAAATATAAAATTCCTAGAAGAAAACACTGAAAGAAATCTTTGTATCCTTGGATTAGGCACTAGTTTTTCAGATAGCAAAAGTGAAACTGTACAAGAGCCTGTATTCTTGTCTTTTGAAATACAATGCTGGCTCAAGAGTTAATGACTGGGAAATGTGAAGATGCGAAAATGAAGAACGGCTGTTGGGCTAGGGAACTGGTAACAATTCCGACTATAATTCTGCCGCATATCAGAATCACTGAACTCCCACTTCCCTGAATGACATTGATAAAGGCTTGACACACATTCCTAAGTTGTCTGGGAAACACACCCCTCCAGATGAAAACTGCTTATCAACAAGAACACAGACTCTAGACTGGTTGAAACCAGAAAATTGATGATGCTTGAAACTTCACCCTGATGGCAACCAATCCAAGAATTGTCCACAAGCTGATCATGCCCTCTTCCTTGAACACTGAAAAACTTCTCACCATCCCCTCCAGGGTGGGTCACACAGTCTTGAGGACAGTAGCCCACACTGTGGCCCCCTTTGCCTGGCAAAGCAATAAAATCCACTCTTTTCTACTTTATCCAAAACTCTGGGTCTGCATTTCTATTTAGCACCGGTGAACAGAGGCTGAGTTTTGGCAACTCACAAGCAACAGGAGGAAAAAAAGAAAATGGATCATATTAAAATTTTAAACTTTGTGCTTCAAAGGATACCATCAAGAAAGTGAAACGGCAAACCCATACACTGGGAGAAAATATTTGCAAATCATTTTGATAAAAGAACTATGTCCAGAGTATATAAAGAAACCTTACAACTCAATAATAAAGTGGCAAATAATCCAATTTAAAAATGGGCAAAGGATTTTAATAGACATTTTTCCAAAGAAGATGCATGAAACGCCAAAAGGCACATGAGAAGAGTCTCAGCATCATTAGTAATTAAAGAAATATAAATCAAAACAACAATGTGATACACTTCATACTTACTAGGATGCCTATAATAAAAATGATAAACAATAACAAGTGCTGGAGAGGATGTGGAGAATTTGAACCCCTCACTTACTGCTAGTAGGAATGTAAAATGGTACAGGAATACTGGAGAAGAGTTTGATAGCGCCTCAAAACAGGAAAAATAAAATTACCAAAAAACCTACCAATTCTACTCCTATGTATTATATATCCAAGAAGAATGAAAAATATGTCCATATAAAAACTTATACACAAATGTTTATATCAGCATTATTCATTATAACCAAAAAAGCAGAAAAAACTCAAATGTCCACCAAGTAATGAATGTATTTTTACATGCACATTTAAAAAATATGAAATCCATTTTTACAGTGGGTATGATTTAGCAAAAAAGTATGAAACACTGATAGATGATACAATATGGAAGAAACTTGAAAATGCTATACTAAATTACTAAGGCCAGTCACAAAGATCACATATCGTATGATGCCATTTATAGGAAATGTCCAGAACAGACAAATAGACACAAAAGTAGCTGCCTAGGGCTGGGGTAGGAGGAGGGAGATGGGGAATGACTGCTAACGGGTGTGGGGTTTCTTTCTGGGATGACTGTGGTCATGGCTGAAGAGCGCTGTATATTTACTAAAGCCCTTTGAATTGTACACCTTAAATGGATGAATTTTATGGTATGTGAATTAAACTTCTGCAAAAGTGCTAAAAAATCATAAATTGCAATGAACAGCTTTGCATGTCTATCTATGCATATATACAATGTCACACACGTCAGCTGTGAGAATTGCTGGGTCAAACATACCTGCAGTTCAGTTCAGCTCAGTCACTCAGTTGTATCCGACTCTTTGCGACCCCATGGACAGCAGCATGCCAGGCTTCCCTGTCCATCACCAACTCCTGGAGTTTACTCAAATTCACGTCTATTGAGTCGGTGATGCCATCCAACCATCTCATCCTCTGTCATCCCTTCTCCTCCTGCTCTGAATCTTTCCCAGCATCAGGGTCTTTTCAAATGAGTCAGCTCTTTGCATCACGTGGCCAAAGTACTGGAGTTTCAGCTTCATCATCAGTCCTTCCAGTGAATATTCAGGACTGATTTCCTTTAGGATAGACTGTTTGGATCTCCTTGCAGTCCAAGGGACTCTCAACACCACAGTCTTCTCCAACACCACAGTTCAAAGGCATCAATTCTTCGCTGCTCAGCTTTCTTTATGGTCCAACTCTCACATCCATACATGACTACTGGAAAAACCATAGCTTTGACTAGATGGACGTTTGTTGGCAAAGTGATGTCTCTGCTTTTTAATAAGCTGTCTAGGTTGGTCATAACTTTTCTTTGAAGGAGCAAGCGTCTTTTGATTTCACGGCTGCAATCACCATCTGCAGTGATTTGGGAGCCCCCCAAAATAGTCTCTCACTGTTTCCACTGTTTCCCCATCTATTTGCCATGAAGTGATGGGACCGAATGTCATGATCTTAGTTTTCTGAAAGTTGAGTTTTAAGCCAACTTTTTCACTCTCCTCTCTCACTTTCATCAAGAGGCTTTTTAGTTTCTCTTCACTTTCTGCCATAAGGGTGGTGTCATTTGCATATCTGAGGTTATTGATGTTTCTCCCGGCAATCTTGATTCCAGCTGGTGCTTCTTCCAGCCCAGCATTTCTCATGATGTACTCTGCATAGAAGTTAAATAAGCAGGGTGACAATATGCAGCCTTGACGTACTCCTTTTCCTATTTGGAAGCAGTCTGTTGTTCCATGTCCAGTTCTAACTGCTGCTTCCTGACCTGCATACAGGTTTCTCAAGAGGCAGGTCAGGTGGTCTGGTATTCTCATCTCTTTCAGAATTTTCCACAGTTTATTGTGATCCACACAGTCAAAGGCTTTGGTATAGTCAATAAAGCAGAAAGAGATGTTTTTCTGGAACTCTCTTGCTTTTTCCATGATCCAGCGGATGTTGGCAATTTGATCTCTGGTTCCCCTGCCTTTTTTAAAATCAGCTTGAACATCAGGAAGTTCACGGTTCACGTGTTGCTGAAGCCTGTCTTGGAGAATTTTGAGCATGACTTTGCTAGCATGTGAGATGAGTGCAATTGTGCAGTAGTCTGAGCATTCTTTGGCATTGCCTTTCTTTGGGATTGGAATGAAAACTGACTTTTTCCAGTCCTGTGGCCACTGCTGAGTTTTCCAAATTTGCTGGCATATTGAGTGCAGCACTTCCACAGCATCATCTTTTAGGATATGAAATAGCTTAACTGGAATTTCATCACCTCCACTAGCTTCGTTCGTAGTGATGCCTCTCAAGGCTCACTTGACTTCACATTCCAGGATGTCTGGCTCTAGGTGAGTGATCACGCCATCGTGATTATCTTGGTCATGAAGATCTCTTTTGTATAGTTCTTCTGTGTATTCTTGCCACCTCTTCTTAATATCTTCTGCTTCTGTTAGGTCCATACTATTTCTGTCCTTTATTGTGCCTATCTTTGCATGAAAAGTTCCCTTGCTATCTCTAATTTTTTGAAGAGATCTCTAGTTTTTCCCATTATATTGTTTTCCTTTACTTCTTTGCATTGATCACTGAGGAAGGTTTTCTTCTCTCGCCTTGCTATTCTTTGGAACTCTGCATTCAAATGGGTATATCTTTCCTTTTCTCCTTTGCCTTTCACTGCTCTTTTCTCAGCTATCTGTAAGTCCTCCTCAGACAACCATTTTGCCTTTTTGCATTTGTTTTTCTTGGGGATGGTCTTCATCACAGCCTCCTGCACAATGTCACAAACCTCCGTCCATAGTTCTTCAGGCAGTCTGTCTATCAGATCTAGTCCCTTGAATCTATTTGTCACTTCCACTGTATAATCATAAGGGATTTGATTTAGGTCATACCTAATGGTCTAGTGGTTTTCCCTACTTTCTTCAATTTAAGTCTGAATTTGGCAATAAGGAGTTCATGATCTGAGCCACAGTCAGCTCCCGGTCTTGTTTTTGCTGACTGTATAGAGCTTCTCCATCTTTGGCTGCAAAGAATGTAATCAATCTGATTTTGGTATTGACCATCTGGTGATGTCCATGTGTAGAGTCTTCTCTTGTGTTGTTGGAAGAGGGTGTTTGCTATGACCCGTGTGTTTTCTTGGCAAAACTCTATTAGCCTTTGCTCTGCTTCATTCTGTACTCCAAGGCCAAATCTGCCTGTTACTCCAGGTGTGTCTTGACTTCCTACTTTGGCATTCCAGTCCCCTATAATGAAAAGGACATCTTTTGGGGGTGTTATTTCTAGAAGGTCTTGTAGGTCTTCATTGAACCACTGAACTGTTCAACTGTTCAGCATACATGCAAATTGAGTTTCCATTCAACATACATGCAAATTGAGTATTTCTTAAGTAAAACTTACTGCTTTGTGCTAAGTCCTAGGACTGTTTCCAAGAAGTCAGCTTTAGAGAAAGAAGCTTGTTTTCTAATTGCACTTTAGAGTGAAGATGACATCATTACCACTGTGGGAAAGTATAAATATTGACAGTTTTAGCCTAAAACTAAAAACAACCAAACCTAGAATGTCTTGACTCACCTGCATTCTATTCAACACAGAGGTCAATAATAAATCTGTCTACTGAAAAAATATACATGCAGTTTAAATGTTAAATGTACATTAAATTGCTCTCCATAATGGCTTAATATAGAAGTAAGCCAATTCTATAGGAGAATACATGTTGGTCCACATGTTTAGATAATTGATATTATCAATCCTCTTGATATTTGCTGGTCTAAGATGTGAAAAAGTAGATATTATAGATGTAATTTGCATTTCTCTCATTATCAGTGTGGCTCTGCATGTTAGCATATACTTATTGGTCATTTGTGTTTTCTCTTCAGTTAAGTACCGTATTCACAAGTGGTGTCCATTCTCCTACCGGCTTGTTTTTATTTGATAAGCAAGAGCCATTAAATATATTTTATATCTATTAATGTGTATTTAATATATTTTGGACTGAAACTCAAACTAGACTTGCATTCATTTTTTTCTGTCATTTGTCATTTCTTTATGTATGTTGCTTTTTATTCCAAGGTTTTAATATGATAGTCATAGTTTTAATAATTGAGATCTCCTTTTTGTTTTCTGATTGCTTCTTCTCATGGCACTCTGTACTGGTTTTTTGAGTAAAATCACTTCTGAAACATTTCTAAGAATAGTTATGAGAGATCTGGAACTTCTATTATTTGAGTCATCTTATTTTTCACATTTCAGTTATCTTGGTCTCTCCCATTTGTTGCAGACTCTTCTGAGAAGGATGCCGTAGATGAGTTGCCTCTACATACAGTAACCTCCTTATCTGCAGTGTAACTTTCTGTAGTTTTAGCTACCTGCAGTTAATTGTAGTCTAACAATATTAAATAGAAGATTCCAGAAATAACAATAAGTTTAAAATTGCATGCCATTTGACTAACGTGATGAAATCTCACACAGTCCCACTCCGTCCTGCCCAGAACGTGAATTATCCCTTTGTTAACCATAACCTGCCTACTAGTCACTTAGTAGCCATCTCTTATCAGACTGACTGTTGCAGTTTCACAACAGTCAAGTGATCTTTATTTTACTTTATAATGGCCCCAAGGCACCAGAGTAGTGATGGTGGCAATTTGCACATGCCAAAGAGAAGCTGTAAAGTTCTTCCTTAAGTGAAAAGGTGAAAGTTCTAGACTTAACAAAGAAAGGGGGAAAAAAAATCATATGCTTAGGTTGCTAAGATCTATGGTAAGAATGAATCTTCCATTGATAAAACTGTGCACAAGGTAAAAAGAAATTTGCTCTCACATCTCAAACTGCAAAAGTTCATGCCCACAGTGCATGCTAAGTGCTTAATTAAGATGGAAAAGGCATTAAATTTGTACAGTAAGATATTTTGAGAGAGAAATACCACGTTTACATAGTTCGTATTACAGGATAGTACTGTAATCATTCTATTTTATTATTAGTCATTACTAATCTCTTACTGTGCCTAATTTATATATTAGACTTCATCTCAGGTTGTGTATTTGTAGGGAAAAAAGCATAGTATTGGGATAACCAAAAAATTCATTTGGGTTTTTCCATAAGACGTTATGTAGAAACCTGAAGGAACCTTTTGGCCAACCCAATATATATAGTGCCCCATACCATTTATGCTTTCAGTCGTCCACTGGGGGTGTTGAAAGATACCCCCCAGGGATAAGGGAGTCTACTGTACATGGATGGTGTTTGCTGCTTATCAGGACTGGCTTTCAGTTAGGGGCCAGGGAATGATATCATGTGTTGGCAACCAAAATACCAGAAGGCAGAGAAGTTTGCTAGAGGTGCTGTGTCATGGGGCTGGCCACCAAATATTGTCAGGTCTCTCTCTGGAATCATGGTAGGAATGCCTTTCCTTGACCTCTTAAAATTATGTGACCATGTAACTTATTTTGACCCTTAAAATGTGAATGACAGTGGTGTGTATGAGTATTAGGACCTGCTCCGCCGTGTTCCCTTTTTCCTCCAAGGTAACTGTGGCAGTGTGTGTTTTGCTTGTTTGCTTATTTACTACATCTAAACCAAATCTATTTATTCTCATTCAAACAACATATGAACATCCACTTGATATGAGCTTACTCTCCCTAGACCTTTTAATAAGTTCCTGCTCATTCATTTTAAGGTGATCATGAGAAGCCAAGAAGATAAACACCTGTGTTCAACCAGCCATCCCAGATGGAAAGTTTAGTGGAGTCCTTGAGTCTTGATAGAAAATATTTTGGCATTGTTACTAAAGATCCAGTCTTGGATGCCTACAAATAAATGTTTTGTGCTTAGGAAGACTTCACAGATGTTGACACAGTTCGGTATGAGTTGTCTACTTCTTGTGCCCTGATCCTCCCTGATTCCCAGGCAGGCAGGATGACTTCCTGAACCAGGTGGGAGTATGGTCCTCCAGTTGATGCCCTCCAACCACCTCTCACTTAAGGGCAGCAGCACCAACTTGCAGGCACAGCCCCTCCACTTTCCAGTCCTTTCAGCGTGCTGTTGTTGTATAGATGCTAAGTTGAGTCTGACTCTTTGCAACCCCATAGACTGTAGACAACCAGGCTCCTCTGTCCATGAGATTTCCCAGGCAAGAATACTGGAGTGGGTTGCCATTTCTTTCCCCAGGAGATCTTCCCAATGCAGGGATCGAACCCACATCTCCTGCATCCTTTACCGCTTAGCCTCATAGCATGAGGCAAGGTTTTTTGATTAAAAACAATTTTTGCTTCAGGAATGCAAAAAAAAAAAAAAAAAAAAAAAAACCTTTGAGGATCACAGCAATGGATTTTATATCACAAATCTCTCTTAGAGAAAAGTATTCCTTCTTGGGAAGTTTGAAGACTCATTGGATTCCAGGCATAGAAGACAGTGAAGTATCAAAAATGAACACAAAATTGTTCAGGGTTGGTGGTGATTAAAACCTTTTTTGGAGAAATTCCCATTTAAATCATTGAACTGACCTGGTAACAAGATCTCTGAAAATTGCTGCTGTTACATGGACTTTTCCTATTTTGTGCCTAACAAATCTTGGTGTTAGCATCACCAGCAGAACCAAAGGCAACAGACATATTTGCTAAGGTCCCAACCAGTTAACTTTCTACATTCCACAGCAAGGGGCATCTGCACTGGATGTGTGCTCATCGGCCTATTTCTAAGCTTAGATTTGGCACATGTAGTAGCCCTGAAAAGGCACCTGCTTCCTCTCCTTTCTCAAGTACCCTGGTGGACAGAGGCTGACGGGGAGTGAAGAGCTCAGGGCAGACACACAGCGCAGTTGTGTCTGAATAAAGGTAATCCCTGAATAATGGGGCAGGGCATTGCTGTCCTTGGGCTCTGCTAACCTTTCCTTCTAAGATGAGCTTCTCTGCTCATGACATGGAATGATGAAATAATGAAAGAGAAAATCCCTGAAGTGAAAAGCGGGGCCTCTGTCCACAAACCAAGGACACCATCTCTCATGCACTGTCCCCGACAGAGCCCAAAGCCCAGCCCAAGGTTGGCATGAAGAGTGGCCAGCCAGGGAAAGAGACCCAGCACCAAGCCCCAAAGCACCTTGCCATCCCTCATGCCAGATGTCTCCCCTCTGCAGATGCCAGTTATCACTCTGTGGATGGCGTGAAACGGAGGGGGGCAGTTTACCCCAGGAATTCACAGGATAGAGTCACACTTTAGGGAAGACACAAGACTACCTTTAATTTTCCATTCTAGCCTCTGCCATTAAGCAGGAGAAATCCAGTTAGAGGGACACACTTTAGTGTCATGAGGAAGCCATGGATAAAAGTTAATATTGTTGCCATTATTCTAGGAGAACATGTAATTTTTGCCATCAGGACAAGTAGTCAGGAGGAAGTTCAAACTGATGTTGACCTTAAAATGATGTTGATCTTCAACCTGCCTCAAATTTTCTGAATAATTCATATCACAAGGCTATAAGCACATTTCCCTGCAAAATACCTTTTGTCTGAGCTTTACATGTAGTTTATTTAGATCATATTTTCCCCTTGTTACAGGCTTCAGCAGCATTAACTTTCTTTGGAAGAAAACCATTGAGTTGATAAGGTGCCATGATGGAACACAGGTAATACCCTGGCTACACTGACTGGGACACTTCCAAACGATTGTATCAAACATGTACAAAAAGAAAAAAAAAAATCAAAGGTTTTTTTTTTTTCTTTTGGGAGGGGTAATAATCTTTAAAAATGCATGGGGAGGCCTTTGTGTAAGTTTTTAGTTTTTGCTGTTTACAAAAGTTGTTTGTCAGAGTATTACTGTCTTTATGTTTATTCTTAATGGTTTCTCTGGTTCCAGTCGAAAATGATTTGGGAAGCCCAGGAGTCTGGCTAATATCCTGGCTCAGTTCTCAGAATGTGAGGTCAGTGCAGGTGGGCTGAACAAGGCCATGGCCTTTATCTCCAGCACGAAGACCAGGAGGGTCTTGTCAAGTGTCCTTTGCCTTTTGGAAAGCCCAGCCATGTAATGCGGAAACTTCCATTCTCTGGCAAATCTTAGTGTTTTCTGCCAAAGTGCCAGGTGAGGCTGAGGAGAGTGAAGACGTGTCCCCGGCATACTGACATATGTTTCTGTATGGCCCCTGATCTGATGAATCTTTATCTTTTATAGACTTAGAATTGGTTTTATTCTGTAGCTTTTCCTTTAGGTCATCAGTCTTACACATCAATTACACATAAGCGATATGTGTTTATCCACGGCTTCATACATGACTCCCTCCCACTGACTCTACTTAGCAAACATTCAGGCACATAAGCGAGGTAAGAGCCCCACACCAGGCATATCACCACTAGCTCTGCTCGGAATAGCCAGAATCTTACATGAGAAACACCTGGGAACGGCCTTTGCCATCACACATGTGGACACTTTGGTACAAAGATTATTCCTGACTGAGAAAAAGAAAGACATGGTAATTGGTTTACATGCATATTGAAGGAACTGATACTATAGTTCACAGTCAGTACAAGGAAGTGGCTCTGTCGCCATCACAGAGTGGTAGATTCCCCATGGAACCTCCACGCCCCACATCTAGACACTGGAGCTCAGAACTTGGCATGAGGTACAGGTTCTAAAGGTAATTACTGAACAAACATTGACATGTGGATCTATCCATATTCAATAGGGATAGATCACATCACTCTCCTTTTCAAGAACTGATAGTTTGAGAAGGTTCTCTTCAAGGACACAGTGCAAAGGGATTCGGAGCCCATGGGGCATCATGGCCAGCTCTTGGTGGGGACTTGAGTCCAGAGATGACCTGGACTGGGTGTCCATGGACGTCAGACACCTTTCAAGTGTCAAGGAGCAGCATGCAATAATGTGAAAACGACAATTTAATGAATGAAATGAAAGCATCCTATCAAGAACTTTCAAGTTTCTAAATTAAAAAAAGCTCAGCTGTTTCAACTCAATCCAAGGCTTGTGCATTCTGAAGCCCATCCATCAGAAAAGTAATATGATAGCCAATTCAAGTGGATTCCCCTAGAGCCAAGTGGCCCAAGACCGCATCTGTTCAAAGTAGGAAGGCAAGGGGTCAGAGAGCAAACACTCAGCTCAGGATACTGCGTTGGGACCTCTCCAGGACACCTGAGGGGGGCATCCTGGGGGCGTGGACACCCTCCCTGTGTAGGTCTGTTCGGGGTCCTTAGCTCAAGTATGTGGGTTAAGGACCCAGAAGAGTTCAGGCAAGGGTCAGGACTTCATATAATTGGGCAAAAATCCTGCATTTGATTCCGCTTTATCTTTTGGGTATGGTATTTTCTTTGATATTCACCCTCAGGGTGATAAGGCATTCCTCCTCGCTCCTGTCTTTAGAGTTGGGCAGAGATGAAAGTTACCTTCGTATCTAAACTGACAGGATTCTGCTTTCATCCAGCTGCCCTTGGAGTCACCTAGATGTTACACGATGCGAGGGCTTTATGCCATGTCTAAGCTGGGTTTTTCCTGCAGCCTGAAATGTCCTTCCCAGACCTCCACTGTCATTTAATTCCTACTTATCCTTTAGGTTGTGGGGGCCACCCTCATCTGTCTGCAGGGCTGGGCGAGGAGCCCCACCAGGACTTAGGGCCCCATGGTACCCCTAGAGCCGAGTGGAGCCCCCTCCACCTCACATGTGGGCTCAAGCTGTTTGCCCGAGGGTCCCCTCCCTTGACTGTGACCAACTCAGTGACAGTTTTATTTTTGCAACTCAAGCTTAAAATGCAGCAGTGCTGCACAAGCGTTCATAGGGTGAGTGGGCTCACAGGTGGCCGTGTGCATTATCTCTTGAACGTGCATTCCAGAATGTCAGAACTGGATTAGAGGTTTGTGTCTGATGAAACTTGAATTAGCGACTCATCCATGTGTGAGCAAGCATTCTACACACATCTTTAATAAACAGAATCTACACTGACATGAGCTGATGCTCACAGACCCCAGTCCCTAGGATTTGTTAAAGACAGTTTTAGACTTCAAAACAAAGGTGTAACATCTAGCAAGCATTCAGGACAGAACTTTTAGAGGTGAGTGAAGCTAACTGAGCTTATCTTTCTCTGAAGGTTTGCTAAGACTCCAGTGAAGGAGCACTAAGTGGCATGTCAGGGTGGGGACCGCTCTCCTCCAGAGGCTTCCAGTCCACCTGCCCTGTGTGTGTGCAGGGCGCCAGGCACAGGCTGGGGTGGAGAATGCGGGGAGCAGAGAAGGACGCTGCCGTCATAGGAGGAATGGATGTGCTCGAGCCAGGACCAAAGGCCAACAAGTGCGTTAGAGCCTGTGGGGAAAGACAGTGCTTCTGTCCTGATCTAAGCGCTCTTGAGGTTGGCAGCTCTGTGGTGCACAGTGGTCGTTTATAAAGGACTATGGTGGAACCTTCCTTAGGGCTCTGAGAACTGCCTGGGGGCAGAAGTGGGCACGGCTATGCTCGACTGCCTTCCAAGAATGGAGCAATCGCACAGTTCAGCTTACTGGAGCTCAGCACAACATTCAGTGTATAAACATAAAGGGTTCTAACGCTGACTTAAAAAAAAAAGTCAGTAGCAAACACTTGCCAGGAGCTGAGGTCTGCCTTGCTGCTCAGGTGAAGCAGGAGGCAAGGTCAGTCTCATGGCAAACTGGAGCTGGAGTCCAAACAGGGACAGTGGCATCAGATGAAACAGAGAGCAGATGTCCCCAAAGGTGCAGAGCACTGCTGTCCGACTGAACTTTCTGCAAGGAAGGAGCACTTCCGGCTGTGACAGTCAATGTCGGAGCCCCCGTCACACGTGGCAACAGGGCACTGAAATGTGGCTCACGGGACTGAGGACTGAAGTTTTATGTTGGTTTCATTTAAACTAATTATATTGAAAATCTGAATGGACATCGGTGGCCTATGGCGACTGCAATGGATGGTGCCGCTTTGGGGGGCGCCTCCCCCACACCGACTCGTTCCAGCGGCAGCTTCTTTGGCTTTCGTCAGGAGGGCAGGAGGCAGAGGTTCCCTCCAGAGGCCTGTTCCACAGCCTGGGCACCCATCTTCCAAGTCCAGAAACCAGTCCTTACTGAGCCGGAAGTGTAATTCTCACTTGTGTGTGGCTCTGGTTTGGCAGTCAGGATTCTGCAGAGTGTCTGTGTAAGTAGGAGCCCTTTCTGTGAGGTGTCTAGAAACAGCCTTTGCTCCAGACCAGGGCTCCTGTCCCAATAGAGAAAGGGGGCCGTGCACGGATTCTCCTCTCTGCTCGCTCTGTGGGACGGGGAACAACTGTGATCCTGTCCCTGTACCAGGGGAATGCACCTGAAACGCCTCCATCCAAAGCAGCTCTGGGAATTAGAAGCTTCTCAGCTCAGCTCCACTCAGCGAGTTATCCTGGTGCCGTAATCCTTGGCGGTGTCAGGGGAAGGGACACTCACTCGCCCTCCGGGTGACTTGCCCTCCTCGTGCTCCTCTCGCTGAGTGGGTGTCAGCTACTTCTCTGGACATTGTAAGATGGCAGCCACCAGGCAGGCGATCAGAAACTCTCCCACCTCTGGGCAAGGCAGCCCCCACACACAGGCTGTGAAGACGGTTCCAGTGGAAAGACTGTGCCGCTGATCACCTGAACCCTGCGACTTCTCCAGGCCCGGGCCGGGGGCCGGGCTACATCTGGGACACGGGAGTCACAGGGGCTCTGCAGCCCCAGCCAGCAGCCACATCACGGACGTCCCAGAGCATGGGGCTTCAGGCATGTTTAGGGATGTGTGTAAATGCTATCCTTTTATTGACAGAAAATTCAGAGTCAGAAAAGAACCTCATCATTTTACGTGGGTAAAAACGATGTGGACAAGTGTCTTTGTCGTCACCTTTGTACGCGGGACAGACAGACGAGCTGGCACGTGCTGAGGGGGGCGGGGGTGGGGGGAGGCTGGTGGGACAGGGAGCCACTGCATGAGAAAGGACCTCGGGGGCCAACCCACAGCACTGGGGCAGGCTATTCACATCAGAGAACCTAAACATGTCATTCTGGCTATAATGTTTTTCTCTGCCTTT
Source organism: Budorcas taxicolor (assembly GCF_023091745.1). Classification (NCBI taxonomy): domain Eukaryota; kingdom Metazoa; phylum Chordata; class Mammalia; order Artiodactyla; family Bovidae; genus Budorcas; species Budorcas taxicolor. The sequence goes on along the minus strand of NC_068930.1, from coordinate 8,996,729 downwards.
CAGAAATCCTAAGACTAAAGTGCAGGGTGCCCTAAATACTACTGTGGGGGCATGCTCAGTCACTCAGTTGTGTCCAGTTCTTTGCAATTCCGTGGACTGTAGCCCGCCAAGCTCCTAAGCTCCTCTGTCCATGGGGATTCTCCAGGCGAGAATCCTGGAGTGGATTGCCATTTCCTTCTCCAGGGGAATCTTCCCAACCCAGGGATTGAACCTGCGTCTCTTGCATCCCTTGCAACGGCAGGAAGATTCGTTACTGCTGTGCCACCTGGGATGCCCCCCTAACTATTATTAACTAGTCCTTACATGTAAGATGCAAGGAAGGCAAGTGATCATTGACTCTGGGCAAGAGAGGACCCACTAAGATTGGCTTTGGGCAATAAAATGCACAGCACTTGCAGGCTGTCCGGTTGCTGCAGCAACACCTCGGGGCCCGTGCTCACCTGTCTGCTCTCAGTGGCCGGGGTCACCTTTCCCGAGGCCCGAGCTCACCTGTGCCCCGAGCGTGGCTGAAGTCGCCCTTGACCACGCGGCAGGTCTTGCCATCCCCGCTGCAGACCCCACACCGGTCTTCCTTGGCCGCAGACCCGATGATGCCATCACAGCCGATTTTCTAAACAAGCAGAGTGCTGGGTTATTCTGAGTGCAGCACTCAGAGGCACACCCTGCAGGGCTGACTCTCCATGAGACCCAGCAGGCTGGCGCGGGAGGGCTCACACCTCCAGAGGCCCAAGCAAATATTTTAAAACCAGGAGAGAAAAAGAATACAATCCAGCTTGTATTACGTTTGCTCTTACACCACACAGTCATCAAATACCTGCGTTAGTGTCTGTTAGGGAGGAGGGATCTGTGAAGGCCCAGGGGCCTGGAACTCACACTGGGGCCCGGGCCAGGCCCTTGGAGCCGCCCAAGGTGGGACCGTGGGGAGAAGGGAAACCAGTTCCCACACCTCCTGGCATGGCCACAGTTTCACAAGACCCATGATCCCCTTGGAGCTGCGTGAGTCCGTGATTCTATCTCGGCTGGAATAGCCAACAGTCTCAGAAGACACGGCAGACACCATAGTGACTTCTCTGCTGGGGTTGGGAAGCCCAGAGCCCACTCGGGCCGGCTGGGCTTGAACCCCCTAGTCCTCAGTCAGGGGGATGTAGCCCAAGAAGATACCCTGCTGCTCAAACTTTTTCAAGGAGGCCTGTCTGAGGGCAGAGGAGGGTCACCCTGACCCTGGCTGGCCCCAGGGAAGCACAGTCAGTTCCTAAAAAGTGGGAAAAGGTTGTGAATTCCTGTTTCTCCTTAAAAAAAAAAAAATTCATGAGACTTTTATGGTCTGCAAAATAACATACCTGAGTTTATGTTACGGTAAACACTGGTGTGTTTAATTATTTGCTAGTTAAATTGCTAAAATGTCTCTCCACCCTTCTGCCCTGGAGTAAAGAATTCCAGAACAAGAACTGAGTCTCCACTGCCCTGTACCCTGCATCAGGCCATGAAGGGTTCTAATCCAGACAAGCCAGGCCCAGGTGACTGCACTCCTTCTTCCCTCTGTGTCCCCGCTCCCACGGGGGCAGGGCACGGAGTAGAGCCAGCTGCACCGCAAATCTCCTGGAGGCGAAGGTTTGGCCCTGCAGCTCACCCACTGAACCAGAATCCTCTGTTTCATAAGGGCAATGATTCTTAAATGTCAAGGTGCATCTAACTCACCAGGAGGGCCGTGAAAACACAGATGCAGGATCCACTCCCGGAATTTCTGATCCAGCAGGGCTGAATGGACCTGAGTATCTCTATTTCTGTGAAGTTCCCGAGTGCTGCTGTGGCTGCTGGCCAGGACCACACTCAGAGAACCCTGGCACCGTGGCATGCTACACGAAGCACAAATGAGGCTTCCCCGTCTCCAGGTACTCTCAGCTCTAGACTCCTCTCACACTGGTTTTCTATTACTCTCTTAATCACACTGTGGCTCAGCAATAGTGGGTCTCTGATTTGAGCAGGTACCACTGATATCTCAGTCAGGGTGTCCGGATAAAAGTTTTCTGGATACTCTAAGCTAATAGCCCTCCTGATCTGGACAGCTTTCCCCAGCCCAGCGAAGGCACCTGGCAAACCTAGGGGCCACACAGTGGGTGTCTGGCAGGGCCAGGAGCAGTCCTTCACCTCCTGCCTCCTGGCCCCAGGCTGGCTGGGGAACCCTGATGTCCCCAGCCTGGGACTGAGGCCACTGTAAGACCTTCTGGACAAGGTCAGGCCTCTCCCCAGAGCATGCTGGGTTTGTGAGAATTTTGAAATGCTCAGAATAGGGAAGCTAAAAGAACACCAGAAACACTACCTTTGGGAAAAGGAGATGTTGGGGGAGAATCCATGCCAGAATTTCAAAAGGCTACTTGTTGTCTGGCTGAGATCGTGTGTATGTGGCTGTGTGAGCGCGTGTGTGCACATGTGTGTGTGAATATGTGCTCAGTCGCTCAGGCTCCTCTGTCTATGAAGTTTCCTGGTGAGACACGGCTAGGAGGCGAAGTCTGCATTTCAAATCTGCCAGACTAAGAATTCACCTGGATACCAGACTGACAGGCATGGGAGGAGCTTCTGGGAGGAGCAGGACAAGGGAGTCACTGGGAAGAAGGGCACCACTTTCCTAGATGATCAAACCGCTTTCCCTCCCAAGAGTCCCCTGAAAGAAGGATCTTGGGGGCGAAAGAAAGTGAGAATAAGGAAGGGCAGCAGTGCAAATGAGTGCTCGCAAAGCCCCTGCATAGACAGAGCAGCACCAGGTGTCCTCGGGGGCCCCCTCCCCCAGCAGGAGACACTGCCGCCGCTCCGGACAAGCAGAGGCAGGTAGGGGGCCCACGGTGAGAACCACTGGGATACTCACCATTGCTCCTAAAACATAACATAAAGAATGTGTGCACGCTTGCTCAGTAGCAGGCCCCAACTGACACCGAGTTAGACCTCATGGGATCCAATGTTTAAGAATATGCAATGTTTGGAATTGATTTCTGTTTATTCAGGGATGAAGTCACCATCAGTTGGGGGCCTGGTGAGACGAGACTGTCCACAGGACTGCTGGGCACCTTGCAGCTTTGCAACACTTGGGTATGCTTGGACTACAAGGAGCCAGCCCTCGCCTCTTTTCTGAGAGTCCAGGTTATTCACAGGTAAGTCCAGGGGCCCACTGTCAGCATCTGTTTCTCTCAGGAGGCACTGTACCATCCTTTCCAAAACATAAGCCCCCTGCTTATATTTTCATTGGGGGGATGACTCTTGAGGGCTAAAATTAGTCTACCAAGATGGTAGGCCCTTCCACACAGTCCTCACTCAGCACCGGCTAAAGGAACAATGCCTCCTGGTCTGACCAGCTGTGGTCAATGTCCAGAACAGAGAGATGACCTCCTGGGCCCAGGAAGACAAGCTCACCAAACTTCAGCACACTGCAGTCACCTGGAGGCCTGGGTAGGTCACCCACTGCCCAAGGATTTGTGTTGCTGCTGAATTCCCAGGTGAGGCTGCAGGCCCAGGGCCTCGTGGAAGACCACTGGGCTAGGTTTGGAGCTCAGAGAGGGACATTCTTGGAGACAGGCACTGCTGAGAGACGCCCCCGGCCCCCTGCCCGCCCGTGTCCTGAAGAAGCGTCCTTCCCGTCAGGAAAGGTCCTGTGTCTGGAGCTCCCACTGGAGCTGTGCCCCTGAGCCAAAGCAGTTCTGGGCTGAAGACCCCTCGACAGATGTGGGGACCTCCCTCTGCTCTTGGAAATCGGGCACACTTACAGTGGTGCTCAGGTCAAGTAAAGAACCTATGGGAAGCTCCATCATGACAGAACGTCAGGTTATAAATCCCAAAACACTTCGGTGAGGGCCTCACAGATCACCTGGATGCCGGTTTATGGCTGCTCAGAACTTCCGACTCACAGGTCTCCACCCAGGAAGCAGAGACCCAGATCTGGAACCTTCAGCATCCTTGTTTGTAGGACTCACAGCATCTTCCATGTTAAACTGTCAAAGGCTGGATACAGGGGGAAGGTTCTCCATTATTTTCTCTTCTTTCCTTACCCAGCATTCTGCTTTAATCTTAAAAACTAGCTTCTTTTGTTAAAACTTCACCTCTCAGAACAGAAGTGTCCTCAGACATGACTTCAGATTGTAGCCAGCTGGCTTCTGGATTAGGGCAAAGCTACTGGGCAGTCAGCTTCTCTTCTGAAAATGCTGTGCTAATGCCAATGTGTGAACTGAGGAGAGTTACACATTTGGATACGAGCCTCAGTTTTCCCATTCTAAAAATGAGAGTATTAACCTCAGCCTCTGAGGGTTGCTGCAGAAATTATCTCTGTTCTGGTTGGAGAAACCCAAGCTCACCTTTCAGGCCCAGATGAGAGGTGGGCCCTGTTGGGATGGATGCTCCTGGGCCACCTTCCTTCTATGGGGCTGCGGGACAAGCTCCCCCTCCTCCAATCTGAGCAGAGTAGGACTCAACAGGTAATTGTCATCTCTCCCTTTTCTGCCACAGACTCCCTCCTTTCCAGAAAAGGCAGAGGGGAAGGAGAAGGCATGCAGGACTACATCTTCCCTCTCTGCACACGAGCCAAGTGCAGAGGCCCATGTGCAGGCGGGCTCGCCTGTAATGTCAAGCAGCCCCACCTGCAGCAGGTCATGGTCTGTCCCCATGGGAGTCTCAGGTCAGGTACACAGAGGGATGCGGGCAGGGTCACCCTGCAAGTTAATTCTTCGGGGCACCCAGGGGCTGGGACAGTTTTGCGTGCTGTGCTCTCTGCCTGGTATTATTTTAGATGACAACTGCATTTAAAGGCAGGGCATGCATGTCTCTGAACAGCAGTGAATCTGAAAACCAAGGGGCAACAGCCAGACTTGGAAATCTGCCAACAGTGGTATTTCCTCCCTCTTCTACAGCGTAGTTCAAGAAACACATTATATACTTGGAAGAGGCTGGATTCTCCGCTCCCCCCACCCCCCGCCCAGATGCTGACTGTCACAGATTTAATGACTGTTTATGAGGCTTGGTGTTCTAGCGGACAAGATGACAAAACCAAAGGAAACTCCAAACAATTCACTCTTGCGTCTTCCCATTTATCCCAGGGATCACTTTTCCACATACACTAGGAAAACCTGCTACCCGTTTCTGAGCTTTCAAAGCAGTTGCTAGTCAGCATCTGTTGGTCAGAGCCCTGTTCTGCTGATGAGCCAGGGTGCAAGTGACACCAAGGGGAGGACACTGTCCAGGGTGTACTTAACCAAAGGTTCAGGATGGCTGGGATCTGGTGGGAAAGGCACAAGTTCTTTCAGTAAAGACAGTTCCTACGGAACATGCAGAAAGCCTAGGAGGGCATTAGTACTCAGTGCTGTGTTCTGGAGGATCGGGAAGGATGGACCATGAACAGCACAGAAGTGAGGAATATCCACTTCAGTGCTGGAAAACCTGAATGCTTTCCCCGGCATCCTGCCCGTCGATGGACGATCACCAGCCACAGATAACCTCCTGGTCACCGCATCCACTGACCATGTCTCCATCCTCATCTTTGGCCAGTCACTCTTTAGCATCTGATTCCCCATCTGTGCTGTGCATTGATTCATTCACCCAAAGCATGGTCCCGTGCCTGTTCTGTGCCAGACCAGGAATAAACATGCTAAGACAGAGGCCGAGTAGGGGGCAGACTCTTGTGTGCTTCTCCCAGGCCCCGTGGATGGCTCTGCCCCCTCCTCTCTTGCCCTGGACTCTGCAGAAGTGGGTAGCTCTTGTGCCCCTTCTGCTCCTGATTTTCCTTGGTAATGTCACCTTCTCCTTAAGCTGCAACCATCACTCACGTGCAGACGGCTCTTAAACCTCATACTTGCCCGCCACCCAGGCTCACGGGGGGCTGGTCTGCTGAAAATCTGTACTTCCCCTGACTCTCCGGCCAGGACACTGACCTCAGTGTGGCCACCCTGAGACACCGGCTCCTCCTCTGTAGCTGCCGGCCCCGGACTTCTCAGTTCAGGACACCTCCGCCCGCTCTCCTGGAACTCACAGACATGGCTGCCTTCCCAGCCCTGACCCGAGCCCTCCAGGCCGCTTCCAGTCCTCTTCTTGATACACTCACTCAGGTGCTGGCTCACGGCTTGGTCCCCTGAGACCCCTCCAGTGTCTGTTTCTTGTCTGTACTCACAGCCACTACCCAGGTGAGGCCTGATTACTCAGCAAAGGGCCGATCACATGGGTTTTCTCTCTTCTGCTCCAGGACTAACCCTCACTGGGGAAGATGAGCGGGTCATGGCCATGGACCCCACTGCCTGGAGAGCATGCCTGCATTTCCTTGATCTCGTCCAAACCCCTTGGCTGCTCTCCCTCCTCCTCCTGGCGTACACCATGGCCCACTGCCTCCCACCTGCTCCCACGAGCTCCACCATCAGAAGAAACCCGGAGCCCCACTGCCCCCGGCCAGGCCCTGCACAGCCTGGGCCCTGGTGCCTCCCACTACCCACCCCTGTTTCTGGAAGGCCTGGCCTCCCCTCTGCGTCCTGCGAGGAGCACTGGCCCCACCCCAAGTCTCCACTGGCTGGCTCTGTCTCTTCACAGGGCCCCACCATGCCGCCCACAGCTTACTTTCCATGACCCCATTTCCCTCCTCACATGGGCCAGACTGAGGGGATGACCGGGTCTGTGAGTATACATGTTCCTCGTCTGCACCATGTGTGGGGACTGGGACCCTCTTGGTCCTGCCAAGCACTGCACGCCTAGCATACTGCCCAGCGCACCACCCAGTGCATGGAATGTTCTTTCTGCTCTTTCTAAACCCAGTCTCTCACCGGCTCTTGATCATACCTTCACCTGTGGTTGTTAGGGTTTCACGAGTCGGTCTTACCTTCCCACAGATGGACCATAAGCCCAGGAAAGAGGGTGTCTTATAAACCTGTGTTCTTGTCCTCACCCCAAACACAGTGGCCTGCGTGGTAGGGAGCACAGAACGCATGTTCAAATAAAAGCATACCAATGCCGACCTCTCATCAAGCTGGGGGAACAGGAGGCTTCAGTTTTCAAACCAAGTCCTCTGCCTTTTCTTCTGCACCACCAGCCGGACAGCACAGTGCATTCCCTCAACCATGCCGTTTCACCTTCTCATGTTTGAACTGGGACTTCCTCACACAGATTTCAGTGGTCCTCATTTGTGTTCATGTTCCTGGCTGAGAGGAGAAGCACTTCCTTTCTTCAGCTTAATGGCTATCTTCCAACCACTGCCCCTCTCTCTCTGCTGTAAGAGGGACATCACTGACTTCTTACTTTAAATTTAATTGCTGCCTTCAGCCAGCGATGCTGACCCCTCCTGGCCTCTCCCGGGCTCCCAGGTCACTCCACCAAGTCTTGTTGGGCTCGTCTTCCTCCTTCTGGCCTTCACCCTCATCCTGCTAAACTGCACCTCATTTCTTCAGAAGGATGCATGGAAAATAAAACTTCTGAGTTCTTCCATGTCCCAAAATTATTTTGCCTGCATGCTTGGTTGATCATTTGGCTGCATACAGAATTCTGTAATTATCTCAATTTTCTTGCCAGGGTCAGTTTTCCTGTTTGTTTTTCTTGGTCTTTTCTCATTCCTGCTGCTGGTTTTCTTCAGCGAGCTGATGATCTCTGGCTGACCACTTGTATTTAAGAATGAGGCACAGATGGCCAAGTGACGGACCACTTTGGATGCAGGGTGGCAGGCTTCCATTTGGGCCAGGCAGGAGGGAAGCTGGACTCTGCCCTTAGTCCCAGAGGGTGGGCACTGCCCTGGAGCACTGAGGTCCCTTCCCTGCTCCAGCTGCCCTTGAACAGCTTATCACATGACTTTGGGAAAAAGCTTGAAGATAATTCCCTAACAGCTTGTCAAGCTCCAAGTCCCAGGCCAGGCATGGTCACCAACCGTGACTCACTGTTTGCAGCCAGCTCCTCACTTCCACCCTCCATTCCCAAGTCCTAGACTTCCTCAAGCTTCTTGCTTTCTTTTCGGGGTGACTCTCCATCTGTTCCAGCTTTGGCCTCTGTTCCTTCAGTAAAACTTCCATCCACTTCTGCCTTCTTGTCAAAGGATGGCCTCTGCTTTTCTTCACCACCATGGTGTGTGCTATGCTGCCTTAACCATTGGATTAATGGAGTCCTGGGATGGAAGAGGGGTGACCATGTGGCTTAGTCTACAGGCTTAATCCGAAAGTTGCTATGGGAGGTTAATCAGGTGAAAGGGATGCAGGGTATGGCATCAGAGGTGTAAGCACTGCTTTGGATAAAGGTCCGGCACCAGTAATCACACACTTCAGGGTGTCAGCTGAAGGGTGAAAAGCAGCAACCAGGTGGGCATATTGAAACACAGGCCTACCTATACATAAACACCCAGTAGAGCTTCCTGCAAGGAGATCCAACCAGTCCATCCTAAAGGAAATCAGTCCTGAATATTCACTGGAAGGACTGATGCTGAAGCTGAAACTCCAATACTGTGGCCACCTGATGAGAAGAACTGACCCATTGGAAAAGACCCTGATGCTGGGCAAGATTGAAGGCAGGAGGAGAAGGGGACGACAGAGGATGAGATATTTGGATGGCATCACTGACTCAATGGACATGAGTTTGAGCAAGCTCCGGGAGCTGGTGATGGACGGGGAAGCCTGACATGTTGCAGTCCATGGGGTTGCAAAGAGTTGGACACGGCTGAATAACTGAACTGAATGCAACTGAGAGCTTCCTGCATGCTTGTGACCCCTTCTTTACACAACGGGACTCTGAAGTCAGAGTCTCTTATAAATCTCCAAAATCCCATCAGTAATTCTACTTGCCTAATAGAAAACCAATGTACACAAAATAAGAGATAAATAAATTCTGGACATTGAAAATGGTCCATTGAAATGGGCTCCAGATTCCAGAATCACTTAAGTCCCTAAGAGCCAGTGACCCACCCAGTCTTCTTTTATTCTTTGTGAAATGCAATCAGAGACTGTCTGTCCTTCAAGATAGCTCTTTGGAGAACACAGATTATCAGATACCATCCCTTCACTGAAGAAGCTTACAGGCCCTGAAGGTGTTTTGCTGTTCATCAAACAAGGGATCCATACATGAGCTAGGGTCCCAAGGAAACGTGGCTGCAGTTAGAGTATATTGGCTGCAAGTGTACATAAGCTGATGAAGCCAAACACATCTGGCCCCAGACGTGTTCAGCTGTTTGACTCACCCCTTACCGGTCAGCAGCTTTGAGGCAAGTTGCACATCAGAGGGATATTAACTTGATTTCTTTGCTTCTGGAGGCCAACAAGAGGAATCATTAATGATGGGACTCCTGATTTATAGGGACTTGCTGAAAAATAGACAATGTTTGTGTTTCTTCCCCCAATTCACTCACACTTTTATGAGCGCTGTTAAGTTTCATTTTAGCATGTTAAGTAATTTGTGACTCACTGAAATGAAACTCAACTTGGTCCTCATAAAACAGAGTAAAATGGTATTTCCATGTTTCATGTTATGGTTTGAATCAGCCTGCTATTTGGAGCTCAGTGGAATCTTCTCAAAAGGCCATTTTGGAGCCTCTTGTCCCTGCCGTTCCCCACCAACTAGTCACCATGCTTCTCAGAATTTCCCAGAACTCCTTCCGCTACCCTAAAATAGCTAAATTTACAGCTGCAGAGAACAGCGGGAAAAGCTAACAAGTAAACCACAGCAGCATTTCCGTAGTGCTGTCTTACATGAAGTATGGAAGATTTCTACCTTTTTCCACTATAATTAGGCGATGGCATCAATGAACAGGTCAGACCCTCTGCTCACAAACCCCCTAAGGTTTCTTTTTATTAATAATACTATTCTCTTTAACCAACATTCCTTGCCTGACTCATTTACAAGGACCACAGAAATCCAGAACTTTCCACCTTGGCAATCACTATAACTAAGCATAAATACTATATTTGTATCTAATTTCTTACAGTGTTACTTAAACATGCTTAATGGTATTATAAAACTTCATTAACTCTGACATTACTAATTTGAATTTCTGTGAGTATTGAGTTAACCATGGGCAAAAGTAAACCTTCACAGATTCCCTCTGAAGAATGAGCACTATTAGAAAAATTACAGATGGGATTTAACTTCCTTCAGAAAGCCAGTTTCTCTCATGAGGTGCTTGCTGGTAGGTGCTGATGCCACCTGCCAGGACAGTGGCCTTCTGCGAGGACTGGTGGGCTGCCTGGAGGCAGGGGGTCACTGGGGGGCATCCACGTAGAGGTGATGGTACTTCCAAGAACAAGCATGGGTCTCCCCATTGTCAGGATGAGGCTCCAAGGATCATGAACGCCATTCACTGTAGTGCACCGTGAAAGGGGCCACTGTCTGCACCTCTGCGCTCCCCAGTGCCCCTGCCTGGAGGGGCTGTGCTGGTTAGCACTAGTCTCAGTGCAGGGTGAGTAAATATAATGATGGAGATGGTGGAAGAGCCATTTGAGATGGACTCGGAGGTGGTAACGGGATAGAGGTGGGAGCAGAAAGGCAAGTGTACACATGGCATCCCTGTCACACTCAAGTGCAAGCCAGGCTCTGGCTCAATGGTTCCCTGATGGGATTTTGGAGATTTATAAGAGACTTAAAGCTATTAGAATACCTTGGGTGGCCTCATGAACACCCAGCTGTACTCACAAAAGAGCTGAGAGTTTTGCTCTCACGGCACAGGGGAGCCTCTCTAATGGAAAAGGCTGTAATAAGAACTAAGATTGTGGAAAGGTCACACTGGCACTCACTGCCTAGAGCTGAAATCATGAATGGCCTTTTAACATGGACCCTGCTGGCCAGAAAATGTCAGGATGCTTAGAATTGTTTCCACATTGGTAAGAACACTGCAGAAAACGCTGCTGAGAGGCTGGAGGTGGCTCAGCTGGTGCTGCTTTAAAGAACACACGTGCTTTTAACTTGGGATATGTTTGCTAAAGGAACATACATACTTGGGCCGCACTGTGGTCCCTGCAAGTGTATGCTGTAATTTATGATGGAAACAAATCTCGCACTTGACTTGTTAGCAGGTCTACCGAGAAGCAGAACCATCAGCAATTTCTCATTTCAACGATAATGATAAGATCCTGGTTCACACTGTCTGAGGCTCTGTACATTCTTTGCTACAACATGGCAGCCCCAAGGGCCCATCACCCCTCCTTCCCTGGAAGGGTGCCTGGCCAATGCTCTTGGGCACCAAGTGTCTATCGCCCTCACATATTTATATTTGATAACAAAGCCACACAGTGCCAAAGGAATCTGGACATTGTCAAGTTTTTCCCTGAAAAATTCCAGTCTTGGACTAGCTTGGACTTTGCAAGGGGAAAAAAATCCACTAGGGTTAAAATCATTGGCATCCTCTCTCCTTTCTCTTTTTGCCTTCTTAAATGACATCTTTCATCACGCTAGTGAATCACAGATATCTAACACCAGGATGGGTTTGTGGATCATATTCCAGTGAGTGGAGCCCCAAAGCCAGGCATATTCACCTCCCTAGGTACCACCTGTGAAGGCATCAGCTCAGTTGTACTGTATCTTTGCTAGCTAAACAAGCAAAGCTTGCCCCCAAACACACATTCACGTACATCCTCCAGTCCACCTAGCAGCCTACCTGCTCTTCCCTTTGTCCTGATGTCCAAAGTTACTCTAAGATGTTTGTGATGACCATCTTGCCACTGCTCTTTCAGCACCTCAACTCTTGGCTGGCTCAGTCACTGCTGAGGGAGGGAGGGGTGCCAGGCTGCAAGAGGCAACACCACCCGCGGGACGCCTTCTTGAGAAAGTCCACTCACCCAGGCCTCCTGAGGCCTCTGCCATCCCACGCTCCCCCTGGAGGGAGCCTCCCCTCCAAAACCCTGCCAAGGACACAAGGAAAACACATCACCTGGCACCTGCCATGCACGCAGAGATCCGTCTCGTAGGGCCCGCAGGGCGTGCCGTCCAGGACTCTATCGGCCACCAGCAGAGGGGACTCCTTCCCAAGGGGTGAGCAGTAGAGTTCACACGGCTTATCTGAGGAGGGAAAGGGGTGGACATTGACGTGGGAAGGGTCTTGGGCGCCAGGTGGTGTGAAGATGCTTGTAGGCGCAGGCCAGTCCAAGAGACGAGAAATTGGCATGGGACCGAGGTCACAGGTACAGAGCACATGCTGCACCCACCCCTTTGAACACGTGACCCCAAAAATGGAAAAAGACCCTCCTCTGACTCAGGGGAACGACACGCAGGTGAGAGCACTGTGGGCTTTTCTTCAAGTTGTTTTCTTTATCTTTTGCAAAGATACAGTATTTCTTTTTCCTTAAAGTACTTAAAAACACCAGGCTGAACAAACATTTTGTGGAGTGCTAACCTCTAAGCAAGTTGAATATTTACCAAGGGTGGGCCTGGGGTGGGGAAGGGAGAGGAGGCGGCCTCCCAGCAAGGGGAACGGCCATGGGGTGTCTCCAGAGTAGTGGCTTTGGCTGAAGTTTTAGTGCCCCTCAACCATTGGATAAAAGATGCAGGGCTGTGCTATGCAGCAAGCAGGTCCTGGAAGAAATGGTGTAGGAATAAGGAACAGAAAGGGGACACATGAGTCTCTAGGACAACTTGTAAGAGCCATTTCCCCAGGCACGATGGAAACCCTGATTTCTCCTGCTGCTGCTAGAACCAAATGAGCTTCCAGAACATGCCATGATCTCACACCTTTACCTAGATTGTTCTCTCTGCCTGGAAATTCCTCCATGCATTTAGCTGTCTGGAATATTTCTAGTACCCCAGAAGCTTCTACCCCAGAGCCCTCTCTTCTCATGCCACCTCTGACTTGCAATCTCCACTTGCACTTTGCACACACCTCCATTAGAGCCCTCAAGTCCTACTGTCTGGGATTTCTTATAAGGTGAGTCCTTTTGCTATGTAAGTTTGAAGGGGGTGGATTGCAAATTACCTTTAGATTAAAGAACTGATGGAAATTGGAACCCTTGGAGGACAAGGAATCAAACTTTCATCTTTGGTCAGTCCCAGGATCTGCCTCACAGAAGGACCTGGTAAATATTTTCATCTTTTGGTATAAACTTCAGAATCAGTTTGTTGATAGCCCCAAAATGACCTGCTGGTATTTTGACCAGGATTACTTAATTTATAGATCAAACTGGAAAGAACTGGCATCTTGATATCTTTCCACTGACATGGAATATTTCCCCATTTATATAATTGTTTTATTTCATTCATCAGAGTTTTATAGCTTTCCTCATACAGATATTATACATATTTTATTAGATTTAAACCTGATTATTTCATTTTGGGGGTGCTAATGTAAACAGCATCGTGTTTTTATTTTAAGAATTTCAGTAGTGTTCCTTTTACTTCTTGGCTGAGAGGCATGGAATGCAGGATCTTAGTTCCTTGACCAGGGATTGGACCCATGACCCTGTAGGGGAAGCAGAGTCTTAACCATCAGACTGCCAGGGAAGTCCCTGGCATTGTGTTTTTAATTTCAAACTCCACTTGCTCATTGCTATTATATAAGGAAGTGACTGACTTTTGTACATGTTGTATCCTACAACCTTGTTATAATCCAGGAGGTTTTTTGTTTTCTGTTGACTCTTTTGGATATTCTACACAGATTATTATGCCATCTGCAAACAAAGATATTTTTCTTTTTCCCCAATCTATGGCAGAAAGTGAAGAGGAACTAAAAAGCCTCTTGATGAAAGTGAAAGAGGAGAGTGAAAAAGTTGGCTTAGAGCTCAACATTCAGAAAAGGAAGATCATGGCATCTGGTCCCATCACTTCATGGGAAATAGATGGGGAAACAGTGGAAACAGTGTCAGACTTTTTTTGGGGGGGTTCCAAAATCACTGCAGACGGTGATTGCAACCATGGAATTAAAAGATGCTTACTCCTTGGAAGAAAAGTTATGACCAACCTAGATAGCATATTCAAAAACAGAGACATTACTTTGCCAACAGAGGTCCGTCTAGTCAAGGCTATGGTTTTTCCAGTGGTCATGTATGGATGTGAGAGTTGGACTGTGAAGAAAGCTGCACACCCAAGAATTGATGCTTTTGAACTGTGATGTTGGAGAAGACTCTTGAGAGTCCCTTGGACTGCAAGGAGATCCAACCAGTCCATTCTAAAGGAGATCAGTCCTGGGTGTTCTTTGGAAAGAGTGATGCTAAAGCTGAAACTCCAGTACTTTGGCCACCTCATGCGAAGAGTTGACTCATTGGGAAAGACTCTGATGCTGGGAGGGATTGGGGGCATGAGGAGAAGGGGACGACCGAGGATGAGATGGCTGGATGGCATCACTGACTCGATGGACGTGAATCTGAGTGAACTCCGGGAGTTGGTGATGAACAGGGAGGCCTGCAATTCACGGGATCACAGAGAGTCGGACATGACTGAGTGACTGAACTGAACTGTGGACCTTTTACTTCCTTTTCTTGTCTTATTGCATTAGCTAGGACGTCCAGTAAGCTAGGACTTACATTGTTATAAGTAAGCAAAGTAACAATGCTTCATTTAACAAATGTGGATAGAGGACCTCTCTCACACAAGGCACTGTTTGAAGTAGGGACAAGAGGACTTAAAAAAGTAATAATACAAATGGTTTTGTTCTTTTGTAGATAATTGAGAAAGATAAATGCACCATTTTCTCTCTCTCAGTCACCTAATTCTAATGCAGTTTCTATGATTATTTTGCAAAGGAACTTCCAGAGAGAGAAACACCATCTTTGCATTGTTTCTGCCAAGCCTTTTATCTCCACTATGAGCCTTCCCCAGGAGGGTCTTCTGGTGGCCTCAGATAAACAAAGGCACAGGCAAAACAAAAGGCTTCTGGAGCTGACATGGCCTCAGTTTAGGCTTTGGCATCCTAGCTGGAGAGGTCTTGTCAGAGCAGACATGTTGCCTCAGCCAGGTTCACTTTTGTGATTGGGTGACAGACACTAAACTGCCACTGTGCTCAGCAGCTTTCCATTGAGCTCCTCTCCCATGTAGGGCTACTGACCAACATGTCCACTGGGAAGCTTGTCTTAGAACACTAGAAAGGAGTTATAGGGGTCGAGTGCAGATGTTCAACTTGGCTGTTCCAGTTAGTTGTGGGGGAAAAAAATTCAACTGTGAAGGGTAGTTTCCCAAGTAAGCAAAGTAACAATGCTTCATTTAATAAATGTGGATGGAGGACCTCTCTCACACAAGGCACTGTTCTAGCACTGCTTGGGAAAGAAAGATGAATCACGCATGCTTTTCAAGGCCCTGGTGGTCTTGTGGACAAATAAATAGCAAACTCCTGATGAGGCAGACTGTGAAAATACTCACAGGTCTGATCTGAGCTGTCAGAAGACAGGCATACTGGAAAGAATGATCCATTCCCCCAGGTGGCAGGCTGAGGTCAGCTGTCCCTCCATTTAGATGGAATAACCCCAGATGATGGTCAGTGAAAGAACTATGGGAGACTGAAATGTAAACTGAGGTCAGGTTCTGGGAGGCTAATTTGACAAGAATTTGGGGGTGCTCTTTGGGACCCTGAGCTTTCCTGTGAGCATGTTGGGGAGCCACTGGGAGAGGGGCAACACAGAGTCCCAATCTTGAATGGATGGATATACCTTCTCCACAGGCTTCCTCTAGTGTTTCACTGTAAGGATGGATCCCTTGGCCAAAGCAGTTTCAGAATGAAGGGTTACATTTAAACTGAAGCGCTGCCTCAATATCTGCAGTAACTGAGCTTCGAGGAGATTCATTCAACTACAGTGATAATGACAATGGTGATGATGATAAAATCATAAATGACATTGTCTGCTGTGTGCCTTGCAGCATGCTAAGCAGTGTCTGTGCATTTCAGGAGGCTGCTGTCATCATTCCATCTTACAGCTGAGCACGTGAGGCTCAGACGATATGCGTGGCTACCCAGAGTCCCTTGCCGGGCAGGGCCAAACCCTGGTTTATCACTATTTTCCTTCTGAATTGAGAACTCTGGGACGCAAAGGTACCAAAGATACCGTGCTGAAAACAAACCACCACTTTTATGAACTTCTCTGGCTTCTGAGTATATACGGTGATATAGGCAGAAATGAAAATCGGATTTGGGTAGAAAAGTAGAGGCTCTCTGAGGTAAGTTAGAAAGACCAGACTTGAAAGGGATGAAGATGGTCCACCCAGGTTCTTTGATGTGAACATCAGGGAAGTAGAGACTCTGCAAATCAGGGGATCCCAACCTCAGATGGAGGGATTCTGACATGAGCCCAGGAAGAAGGTACACTCAACTCTACTCTCCCAGCTGCAGACACGGTCCTTCATGGCGTGGGCAGTCTGGAGAGCCTCAAGCCCCACAACAGAGCCCAGAGGTAACACTTCCTTCCCCTGCTCCGCTGAAACTCACTCCATTTGTCCATCTCCTTTTCTGAGGATTCTACTCAGAAATCAGGGCACCCCACACCCAAAGGGACACAGGATTAACTTCATAAAACTTGAGCATCTCAGAACCTCTCAAAATTCTCTGAATATCCCCCTCTGAGCTGCCCTGGCTGGGCAATTAATTTCTGATAAATAACATGAGGTGTTGGGTTTCAACTCTGGGCAGTATCAACACTCTTACATCCTCAGTTGTATGTGCTGCGCTTAGTTTCTCAGTTATGTCTGACTCTTTTGTGATCCCATGGACTGTAGCCTGCCAGGCTCCTCTGTCCATGGGGATTCTCCAGACAAGAATACCAGAGTGGGTTGCCATGCCCTCCTCCAGGGGATCTTCCCTACCCAGGAATTGAACCCAGGTCTCCCACATTGCAGGCAGATTCTTTACCATCTGAGCCACCAGGGAAGCTCTTAGTTGTATAGAGGGAGGTAAAAATTTTCTTAAAAGTTATACAACCATATACCCTAAGGAAAGAAGCTTGGAACATCCCTCTTGCCTGGCTGATGTGTGCCAAGATGAAATCTGGATTGAAGCTGTTTGGGATCAGTTCAGTTAGGTCACTCAGTCAGACTCTTTGTGACCCCATGGACTGCAGCATGGCAGGCATCCCTGTCCATCACCAACTCCCAGAGCTTACTCAAACTCATGTCCATTGAGTCGATGATGCCACCCAACCATCTCGTCCTCTGTCGTCCCCTTCTCCTGCTCTCAGTCTGTTTAGGGTGGGTCCCAGCTTTCCACTGACTCACCTGTTGTCAGGACTTACTTGATGGGGAAGCTGCAAACAGGGAAGGTGAGACAGGCTTGGGGGCTTGAGAGCCACACCACCACATCTGCTTGGTGGAGGCTTGGAGGACTTGCCCTGGTGCTCTGGGGCCAGAATGGTGAAGAGGACACTTGTGGTTCTAAGTGCTTTTGTCGTCCTCTCTCTGCCAGAGGTTACAAAGTCTTACTAAGGTGGAGACTAGTTAACTTTGAGGCCATCATAGCTGCTCACCCCAGCCCTGCCTGGCCCTCTGTGAGGTATCCATGCTGAGGAGGCTGCTTGGATCTCCAAAGCTGCCCACCATGACCCACAGCCAGGCCTCAGCTGATTGGACCAGCAGTGGCCACCTGACTGCAGCTAGACCAATCAGAGTCTTTCTCCCCACCACAGCCTCATAACCAGGCCTCAAGCGGCCTCAGTTGATTGGACCAAGAATGGCCACCTGACCACAGCTACACTAAATCAAAGTCTCCCAGAAAATCAGCACTGAAAGTCAGATCAGTTCTGTTCAGTCCCTCAGTCATGTCCAACTCTTTGCGACCCCATGGACTGCAGCACGCCAGTCTTCCCTGTCCATCACCAACTCCCAGAGCCTACTCAAACTCATGTCCATTGTGTCTGTGATGCCATCCAACCACCTCATCCTCTGCTATCCCCTTCTCCTCCTGCCTTCAATCTTTCCCAGCATCAGGGTCTTTTCCAATGAGTCAGCTCTTTGAATCAGGTGGCCAAAGTACTGGAGCTTCAGCTTCAGCTGAAACTCAGGTACAAAGCTTATTCCAATGAATATTCAGGTAGAGAGGTTATATGTGCTCAAGGTTGATGGATCTCTAAGAAGTCTACACTTCCTCATCCACAATTCAGAAATCCAGAAGCTCTGAACACTGCAGGCATTTTTTTTTAAACATTCACAGTAGACATAAAAGGCTGCAAAACTAGCCTTGACTGACATGAGGTTGCTGGTAGTATGCAGCAACCCACTTAAAGACTGTTCCCTGGCAACCTGGAGGTGTCCGTGTGTCTGACTGAGGGGTGCTTCCCAGGACCTGGCTGGGGTATTAAGTAATACATGGTTGATGTATGGTTGGTATTCTTCCAACAGCTGAAGTGCTCTGATCTTCCAACCACATCTGACCCCAAAGGATCTGGATACAGGAGGAGGACTTAATAAAAGGTGCTGTGGGCTGCCCATGAGCCTGCTCGTGGACAAGCTGTGAGAAAGCCAGTCTGCAGCAGGGACAGGAAGTCATGGCTCACAAACACAAGCTGTGCTGAACACGGACAGAAAGTCCTGACATCTTCAGAGACCCTGGCCCAGAACTTCCTCCTGGCCCTGAGGACCTGTGAGACACCCTCCATCTTTGCAACCACTCTCTTTTTTTCACTAAGCAATTCTAGCTGCCAGCTTGGCCAAGCTGGAGTGAGAGAACCCTGACTGTCGGCCCTTCCATCCCCAGGGAGGCTCAGACCCACAGTGGGTCCTGCCATGTCACAGAGTGAGTTTGAAAAGCACCTCCACATCCAGACAGGGCCTTTGCCATCGCCTCTGACACTTCAGTGGGCATGTGGCCTGCTGGTCTGGGCAGGGAGGACTAACCTCTTGAAGGCTTCCACTCCAACGAGATTCCACGGGGAAGGCAGAAAAGGGGTGGGTTTGGCAACAGGCCACCTCATTGGGTTTCTGTCTAAAGGCTTTTCCACTTAGAAATATTTTTTAAGGAGAGTCTTTGTCTTCTTTTGGGGGTGGTATGAATTTGTGGTCCTGAGCTCTCCCTTGGAAAATCTACCTCTGTAAGAATTCATTTTTTTTCAAGAAGAGAAAAAACATATATATATATAGCTTCCCCTTTCTTGAACTGTGCGTCACTCGCCAAAGAATTCCACAGCGATAGCGATGCTATGAATGGGGCAGTCATAATGGGCTTCAGAAGAGCCCAGAGCCCAACCACAGGAATCGTTCCTCTCACGGCTGAGCTAGAATTGTGCCTTTTATAAATGGAGTTGTGAGGGGAACACTTATAATCTGTATTCTCCCCCTACCTTCTGAATTGGCCATTTATTATTTTGCTTTTATCCTTGTGAAACACTCCTTTAAAAAAAAAATGCTGGCTTCTGTTTCTATTTGAGAAGGAAATGAAACCAAACATGCAAGAAGCCATGGCAATCCCACCCCCAAGGGCGCCGTGTCAAGCTACCCCGGCAGAGCCCTGAACTTGAGGTCTTTTCTTCAAAGGCAGAGTGCTCACTGCCTTATCACATAGGGCTGCACTTTTCAGTTCAAAGGCAGGGGCACTCTGGCTGTAATTATTCATTGCTTTGGCAGAAACCAAAAGTGAGTGGGTCAACACACATTCTGAACCCAGCCAGCTTCCCCAGATAGCTGCACTTGGAGGCTTCCCTGAAGGGGGCTCTGGGCAGACATCAGCCTCAGCCACTGTGATGATAAGGAACCAAGCGGCTCAGTGATCCAAAAGTGGTTACAAGGAAAACAGAAGTTTAATCTGGACTTGGAGAAATCTATGGAAAAACAGATATTTCAGTGGGATTTCTGCATTGAATAAATGAGGCAGGAAAACTGAAAATTGGAGCAAGAGACCAAGGAAAGAATAACAAGGCCGAGCACATGGCCGAGGAGAAACGAGAGTGGGGCGCGTCTGTCCAGGCCTGACCTCTTCTCTCTCCCAAGATGAGGGAGAGGACAGGCAAGGGACCAGAACCCATTTATCCAGGAGTGTGGGGATGGGGCTGAAGGTGTGCAAATGCGCTGGAGACCTGGCAGCCCCTGTCGGCACTGTCTCCTTCCCGAGTAGGGTGCCTGGGACATCTAGAAGCCTCGAGCGTCTGCCTGCATCAGACGGATGCTGGATGCCGAGGCAGAGCTCTGAGGCTCTCGTGAGCCTCGGCCTCCAGCTGCCTGTCCCCCTTTGGGGGGCGCGGGTCTCCTCTCTCCCTAGACCACAGGGAAACCGGAGAGTGTGAAGGGCATCCTCCTGGAAGTCATCTGGTTAGGCGACAGGGCAGTGACAGTCACACAGCTCCCAAAGGTGGTGGTCTTTGTGAAAGACGAAAACGTCTGAAGGACTCCCCAGTGCTTTAAAATGAGCCCATCGCCGGTTGGGTTGACGTTCTCTGCGACAGTTTAGAACATCCCATGTGAGCACGAAGGAAACTAATGGGTCAGGTTGTTGGGTTAAAAGCTGTAGGTCTGGGCTCACTATTTCCTGAACTGCCTGGGCCTACCCCCGGCACAGCTATGCACACTTGAGCGTGTAACAGAGTGTAGATTTCAGAGATTCTTTACGTGACAGTGAAGTAACCTAAGTCCTGACACAAGAACTTCATTTTCCTGCAAAATACTTCAGAGACTGTGTAAAAATCAGGCCCAGTTGCCTGAGTTCTTACTAAAGCTCTTCACTCAGCACTCACAAATTTTTCTTTCTCATTCGAGTACCAGAAGCCAGCTGGTTATTTTCTGAGTCAGCAGCTCCTCCAGAACTGGGGTCAGCTCCCTCCCAGCTCCTTATCAGCTGCAGAAGCTAAGGCATGTCACATAACCTGTAACCTCTCACCTTCCACACAGCTTGTTTTGGACATTAAATGACATGATGCATGCAGAGCTGACTTGAGCCTGGCACGTGGTATGCTCCATAAACGGGACCACGCTGTCATCATTATAATGCACTCTTGTTTCCTAAAGATGAACAGAATCTTGAGAATGAAAAAAACCCTCAAATAGTCCTCAAATAGGATATCCTTGTGGACAATACATAAACATCACAAATTCAACAGACATGATACTCCACCTAGAATTTGATCAGTCACTGGAAATGCTTGCAGTGGCCCAGGGGGCAGAGTCTCTTGATTTGAGAGAAAACCATAGGAAAGAAAAGATGACCTCTGCTTACTGTTATCTTCACCAAGCTGTAAACTGTCCTCGAACAAAAATGAAAACAAACACAGATACAGTGAACAGGGCAGTGGTTCCCAGCAGGGAAGGGGGGTGCGGGGAGGGTAAAGAGGGCCAACTGTATGGTGACAGATGGAACGGAACTTCTCGTGGGGAGCACCCTGTAGTGCATACACAAGTGAAAAATACAGCGTCGCACATGTGACATTTATATAATGTTATAAGCCAACGTTACTTCAATTAAAAAAAAAAAACTTTTTCCCAAACACTCTACTCAAGGAGTAAGAGCCAACCCAAGATGAAATGCAAGTAAAGTAAAGAAATGCAAGAAAGCATCACCACTGGAAAGAGAAACAGCAGATGCATAAACCCGCTGTCCTGCTCCTGCAGAGCTGTGTTCTCAGGGTTGGCCCGGGCCTGGCAGCACAGGGCACGAGACGGCAGGCTGCCAGCACACCCGGGCAGGAGAGATCAGGTCCAGTGCCTGCCTCACGGCTGCTTTTGGGAAATCTCACCGAGCTGGGTCATCCAGGTCCAACCCATGGCTCAAGAATTGGGTCCACAGCTGAGTCGGGCAGGACCGGGTGGATTTTGGAGGCGGGGATGCCTGAGGGTTTTCCCAGGAGGTGTTTATGGCACTGGGGGAGGGGAGAGGGAAGCTCTGCTGAAAGGATGTGCCCTGTGCCTTTACCGTCAACCACCACTGCAGTGAGCAGGCCCTTCTTCTTGCTGCTCAGCCGGTCGTACGTCTGGCACTGCTGGTCACGGAAGCTGGGCAGACCCTTGGGACAGGGCAGGTTCTCACAGACTGTGTGCTCCACACTGGCACCCAGGCAGTGCGTGCCTCCTGGTCCTGGGCTAGAAGGAAGAGAAGGGTTCATGTTAACCAGACAGGCTGCAGAAACAGCAGGGGAGCTCACAGGTGGCTTCTCTTTCCAGGAGGGGGAAGGGCACACAGGGTTTCCAAAGCAACACCCCCTCTCCTCTTACACACCATCTCTCAGCAATCCAGGCCCCGCGATGACGACATGTTAAGTAAGCCATGAGAAAAATACATCCAAGAACTGTAAATCAAGGTCATCTGGAAATAGGATACGGGATGGATCAGTTCAGCAAGATCCCAGAATTGTCTTTTATCTGAACTTAAAACTTGACCATCTGTAACACTGAAAACCCCAAGGGGAATTTTTGGCGTGTGTGGGTTTTTTGATTTTTTTTTTCTCCTACAGAATGAAGACCTTTAAATGGCTGCTAGCTATAATTCGGAGGTCACTAAGTTTCACGTTGAGTAAATAAACAGCTCTCATTTACTGTATAATGAAAAGAATCAGAACTATTAATTCACTTGTGCATGGGCTCTGGGTAGAGACCAGCCGGATCCCAGCTCTGCATCCTTTACCAGACAAGCGTGAGACCACACATACTCAAGACTGCAGTCTTGGGTCCTCGATGCTTTGTGCTGAGGCTGGGATTTTAACCAGTTCTGCAGACCCAGATGTGTCCTGGGGCCACATCTACACATGGGAAGGGCACTGGGGAGCAGCAGGACCCTGGCCTGGCTGGCTGAAGCTGGCCCTGCCCAGCTCTTCTGCGAGGCCCTAGTGTCCTCTTAGGACTCTGATGGGGGCCACCTCAATGGTGCCCTTCACTTCCACGATGCCAAGAACATCATGAGGGGGTGAGACTGCTTCCCCTATTCCCCAGGCACATTTTTTTTACTGAAATCCAGCACAAATCACAGCTGCTCTGCTCAATGACTTTCCAAAAACTATAAAGTCCTGTTAGCAAGGTGACATTCTGACACCCTAACCATTCCATTTTGAATATTTCTTTTCCCTCTGTTTGCCATTTCTTGTCTTCATACTGTAAGATCACCCTGTGATCACTGCCTTATAGAAGAGATATGACAGTAGAAGATGGCAAAAGTTTTTAGGCTTTTGTGTTACAATAATCTACACCAGAAATCCACAAACTTTCTCTGCAAAGACCCAGACAGTCAATTTTTTTTGGATTTATGGGCCATGCAAGTACTCAACTCTGCCACTATAGCACAAAAGCGGCCAAAGACAATGTCTAAACAAAACGGTGTGGCTGTGTGCTAATAAAACTTTACAAAACCCAGTGGTGGGCCAGACTTGGCTCACAGGCCATAGCTAGCCAGCCCATGGTCCACATAAACGTGTTTGAGGAAACACCTGCAATAGGAGGAAAGGCGTGTTCATTCCTCCATGCCTACCTGAAACACACCAGGCAACATCTCTCTTGCCTTGAAGTGGAGGCAGCCTTGAGAGATGACATATGCTAGTGGCTCCACAGAGCGTTTTGGGTTTTGATCTCAAAGGCCAGACAAGACCTTGCACTTCTTCAGGCTGATCCCCAGCACAAAGAAACGTTTCAACAGGAACAGTAAAACCTCTCTAAGGCTTATGAGATCTGAGAAGAGAGGGATCCTTTGTTCTTTCCGCCCAGAGTACCAGGGAGGCAGCTAGAGCTTAGGGAGAATGACAACATGGCATCTTTAGGTAGATGGAGCCTCAGACCACCTCCCCACAAACCCTAGGCCGAAGCATGAGTAGGTGAATGTATTTTTGTGCCACAGACCATGGTGTGGAAGGGACAGAGAGGGGCTTGCCCTGATGAACCATGTGGACCTGCAGGAAGGACATCTTTTCTGCAACAGGTGAGCTGAACATCCCATGGCTGGGACCAGAAGGCAGAGATGCTCTAGGGTAAGAAGTTGTGGGCTGAACTGTGTCCTTTCTAAAATTCATGTGCTGCAGTCTTAACCCTCAGAGCATCAGAATACGTGAAAATAGGACCACCAGTTAGAGGGTTGCTACAGCAGCCCTAGAGATGAATAAACCAGACATCACAGTAACCAGATGCATCCTCAACTGAACTTAGATGCAAACTCAGGAAAAATGGAGCAAAAAACTCTTGAAGTGATTAGGAATCCAACATGGACTAGAATGGAGTTGAGAAACACAAATTAGGCTGGCTGCTAAAAAAATAAAAAAAGCTACATTTTTTATATACCTTCCTTAGAGTGTGGACCAAGATTTGTACACATCATGTAATTAACTTCTGGAATTGCAATTAAGTTTCATTTTAGTTTCCTTCATCAGTTGATTTTTCCAGCTTTATGTCTGACTGACCCTCATATACCAACTACCTTTACGCCTCACAGCAGGTAGGTGGAGAGGAGATCAGATGTGACAGAAGAGAGCTCCTGGATCTGGCAGCAAGCGGGCCTGGGAGGGGGCAGCCCATGTGATACCACATGTGCCTCAGAGGGCTTCCCTCTGGAATTCTGTTTATCTTGTTTCTTCTCTAGGTCCGATCTTCTCTTACAGGGAAGTCTGCTTTCAGCTCCCATTGGCTCACTGTGCCCCATCTTCCCCAATCCCTCATCCCTAACTCTGCTCATCCTTAAGGCTACCTCCATTCTGTAGCCTATTTTTCTTTCCTTCTTGGAACCTCTCCTGACCCTGCTTGGGTCTCTGCTATGCTGCTTATCATCAACCTTGTGAAATGGCGAACTGAGTTGCCTCTCTCCTCCTATTCCTCTGCAGGCATTCAGCAGAGAATCTCACACAGGCTGGTCTGTAATAAACAGTAGTTAGATTGAATTAGATTGAAGGCAGGAGGAGAAGGGGATGACAGAGGATGAGATGGTTGGATGGCATCACCAACTCAATGGATGTGAGTTTGAGTAAACTCCGGGAGTTGGTGATAGACAGGGAGGCCTGGTGTGTAGTCCATGGGGTCACAAAGAGTCAGACATGACTGAGCAACTGAACTGAACTGAACTGATCTATATAAATTGAACTAATTTATCTTAAAAGGACCAAAATAGAAAGCAATGTCAGGGAAGACAGTGGAGTAGAAGAACCAAGAATCTATCTCTTCACCCAGACAAATGTAATTGGCAGAAACTGACTGAAATAACTATTTTGAAACTCTGGAGTCTATTGGAAAGCTTTCAGCCTCCAACAGAAAGCTTGGCTGGTAAGTTATGGTTAATTTTGGTCAATTTCAGTCTTGAGTGTGATAGGGGCTATCTACCCCCCATGTCCCAGTCACATAGCAAATAGCTGTGCCTGCATTTCTGGTGTGACTTGCTGGAGTCAGTGTGGACCATAAGGACCTTGTCTTCCAAATATCTGTGTTCTGAGTTCTGTGTTCTGATTGCACAGTGCTGCTTTTGATTTCTGAGGTATAAACATAGGAGCTGGCCACCACTGTTGCAACCAATACCAGAGGGGTTTTCAATGAGCAATACATTAAAAAAAAATCTTTATCTCCTTTTGGGAGCCAGATATTTAAGGATGAGGCTATTCAGAAGCAACTGCACATATGGGAATACTTAGAAAGGCACTAGGTATGCTCAGGGAAAGATGAAGGCTCAGAAAATGCCAGAAAAGACCTTACACCTCTTCAGGTTGATCCCAGCACGGAGAAACTTTTCAAGAGCAAAGAAATGGCAAATCTGAGAAGGAGAAAAAGATGATTTCCAGCGGTACATTACAAGATTCAAATGTCTAGTTTTCAATAAAACAGTCAAAAGTCATACAAAGGAACAGGAAACCATGGTCCATTCAAAGGAACAAAATGCATTAGTAGTAACTGTATCTAAGGAAACCCAGAGGTTGGACTTATTAGACAAAGATTACAAAATAATGGTCTTTAAGATGCTCTAAGTGCTGAAGGTATACAGACTAAGGTAGAGAATGATATATGAAAAAGTGAGAATATCAATGTGCTGTGCTAAGTCGCTTCAGTCGTGCCTGACTGTGCGACCCCATAGACAGCAGCCCACCAGGCTCCGCCATCCCTGGGATTCTCCAGGCAAGAACACTGGAGTGGGTTGCCATTTCCTTCTCCAATGCATGAAAGTGAAAAGGAGAATATCAATAAAGAGATAGAAATTACAAAAAGGAAACAAAAATGCTGAAATAAAAACTCTGAAGGTGAGAAGTACAATAACTGAAATGAAAAATTTATTAGGTGGGTTCAAAAGCATATTAGAAAGGGCAGGAGAAAAAAATCAGGAATATCTATTTGTTCTATGAATTTGTCCTATGAATTGAAATATTGAGTCTAGGGAATGAAAAGAAAAAAAAAAAAATGAAGACAAGTAAGCATAGAGGCTCTGTGGGAAATCAGTAAGGGGACAAATAAACACATTAAGGGAGTCTCAGAAGAAGAAAAAGGAGTGAGAGATTATTTGAAGAAATAATGGCTGAAAGCTTCCCTAAGTTGAAGACATGAATCTATAACTCAAATAGGATAAATTCTCTGAGATACACTATAATTAAACTGTTAAAGGACAAAAAGAGAATCTGGAAAGCAGCAAAAGAAAAGCAAGACATCACAGACAAGAGATCCTCAATAAATTACAAGTCGATTTCTAGTCAGAAGCCCTGGAGGCAAGAAGTCAGTGGGTTGATACATTCAAAGTTCTCAAAGAAAAAATCTAGCAACTTAAGAGTTCTGTACCCAGCAAAACTTTCACTCAAAAATGAAGGGGAAAATTAAGATACTTCCAGATAAGCAAAAGTTGAGGAAGTTATTTTTTAACCATCAGACATGCCCCACAATAAATGCTTCAAGTTCAAATGAAAGGACAAGATGGTAACTCAAAGCCATGTGAACAATTAAAGCCGTATGAACAACTGAAGCTCTCAAGATGGCATGATGCTAAGCTTTGTTGGAACCAGCTTTTATGATAGAGAGATATCAGAAAAACACCTACTTCTCTTCACTGACTACACCAAAGCCTTTGACTGTGGGGATCACAACAGACTGGAAAATTCTTAAAGAGATGGAAACACCATTCCATCTTACCTATCTCCTGAGAATCAGTATTCAGGTCAAGAAGCAACAGTCAGAACTGGACATGGAACAACAGACTGGTTCCAAATTGGGAAAGGATATATCAATGCAATATATTGTCACCCTACTTCTTTAACGTATATGCAGAGTACATCATGCAGAATGCTGGGCTGGATGAAGCACAAGCTGGAATCAAGATTTTCAGGGGAAATATCAATAACCTCAGATATGCAAATGATAGAATACTGCAAATATAAGGGGATATATGCGACCGGCACACTAAGTGCAGCTGAGAGGAGCTACCCCACGTCTGAAGTCAGGGGCAGAAGCCGGGAGGACCCTGTGCCCGAAGGGCGGCAGCCAAAAGGAGTTACCCCACGTCTGAGGTCAGGGGCAGTGGCCAAGAGTGCCAGGCTGCAACGGCGCAGCAACGGCCGAGAGGAGCTACCCTGCGTTCGAGGCCAGGGGCGGCCGGGAGGAGCCACCCCGGGCCCGAGGCCAGGGGCAGCAGCCGGGAGGAGCAACCCCATGCCCAAGGCCAGGGGTGGTGACAAGGAGGAGCACCCTCACGCCCAAGGAGCAGTGGCTGCGCGGGGCCAGGAGGGCCTAGAGGAGCTATCCCACGTTGAAGGTCAGGCAGGGTGGCGGTGAGGAGATACCCTCCGTCCAAGGTAAGGAGTAGTGGCTGCGCTTTGCTGGAGCACCCTGAAGAGATACCCCACACCCAAGGTAAGAGAAACCCAAGTAAGATGGTAGGTGTTGCAAGAGGGCATCAGAGGGCAGACACACTGAAACCATATTCACAGAAAACTAGTCAATCTAATCACACTAGGACCACAGCCTTGTCTAACTCAATGAAACTAAGCCATGCCTGTGGGGCAACCCAAGATGGGAGGGTCATGGTGGAGAGGTCTGACAGAATGTAGTCCACTGGAGAAGGGAATGGCAAACCACTTCAGTATTCTTGCCTTGAGAACCCCATGAACAGTAGGAAAAGGCAAAATGATAGGATACTGAAAGAGGAACTCCCCAGGTCAGTAGGTGCCCAATATGCTACTGGAGATCAGTGGAGAAATAACTCCAGAAGGAATGAAGGCATGGAGCCAAAGCAAAAACAATACCCAGTTGTGGATGTGACTGGTGATAGAAGCAAGGTCCAACGCTGTAAAGAGCAATATTGCATAGGAA
This sequence comes from Budorcas taxicolor, assembly GCF_023091745.1. Taxonomy (NCBI): domain Eukaryota; kingdom Metazoa; phylum Chordata; class Mammalia; order Artiodactyla; family Bovidae; genus Budorcas; species Budorcas taxicolor. Next base: position 8,968,673 of record NC_068930.1, on the reverse strand, counting down.
CCTGGAATGTCAGGTCCATGAATCAATGCAAATTGGAAGTGGTCAAACAGAAGAGGGCAAGAGTGAACGTTGACATTCTAGGAATCAGCAAAGTAAAATGGACGGGAATGGGTGAATTTAACTCAGATGACCATTATATCTACTACTGCGGGCAGGAATCCCTCAGAAGAAATGGAGTAGCCATCATGGTCAACAAAGGAGTCTGAAATGCAGTACTTGGATGCAATCTCAAAAACGACAGAATGATCTCTGTTCATCTCCAAGGTAAACCATTCAGTATCACAGTTATCCAAGTCTATGCCCTAACCAGTAAGGCTGAAGAAGCTGACGTTGAAGGGTTTTATGAAGACCTACAAGACCTTTTAGAACTAACACCCACAAAAGATGTCCTTTTCATTATAGGGGACTGGAATGCAAAGGTCGGAAGTCAAGAAACACCTGGAGTAACAGGCAAATTTGGCCTTGGAATGCAGAATGAAGCAGGGCAAAGACTAATACAGTTTTGCCAAGAAAATGCACTGGTCATAGCAAACACCCTCTTCCAACAACACAAGAGAGGACTCTACACATGGACATCACGAGATGGTCAACACTGAAATCAGAGTGATTATATTCTTTGCAGCCAAAGATGGAGAAGCTCTATACAGTTAGCGAAAACAACACCAGGAGCCGACTGTGGCTCAGATCATGAACTCCTTATTACCAAATTCAGACTCAAATTGAAGAAAGTAGGGAAAACCACTAGACCATTCAGGTATGACCTCAATCAAATCCCTTATGATTATACAGTGGAAGTGAGAAATAGATTTAAGGGCCTAGATCTGATAGATAGAGTGCCTGATGAACTATGGAATGAGGTTCATGACATTGTACAGGAGACAGGGATCAAGACCATCCCCATGGAAAAGAAATGCAAAAAAGCAAAATGGCTATCTGGTGAGGCCTTACAAATAGCTGTGAAAAGAAGAGAGGCAAAAAGCAAAGGAGAAAAGGAAAGATATAAGCATCTGAATGCAGAGTTCCAAAGAACAGCAAGAAGAGATAAGAAAGCCTTCTTCAGCGATCAGTACCAAGAAATAGAGGAAAACAACAGAATGGGAAAGACTAGAGATCTCTTCAAGAAAATTAGAGATACCAAGGGAACATTTCATGCAAAGATGGGCTTGATAAAGGACAGAAATGGTATGGACCTAACAGAAGCAGAAGATATTAAGAAGAGGTGGCAAGAATACATAGAAGAACTGTACATAAAAGATCTTCATGACCCAGATAATCATGATGGTGTGATCATTCATCTAGAGCCAGACATCCTGGAATGTGAAGTCAAGTGGGCCTTAGAAAGCATCACTATGAACAAAGCTAGTGGAAGTGATGGAATTCCAGTTGAGCTGTTTCAAATCCTGAAAGGTGATGCTGTGAAAGTGCTGCATTCAAAATGCCAGCAAATTTGGAAATCTCAGCAGTGGTCACAGGACTGGAAAAGGTCAGTTTTCATTCCAATCCCAAAGAAAGGCAATGCCAAAGAATGCTCAAACTACCGCACTATTGCACACAACTCACATGCTAGTAAAGTAATGCTCAAAATTCTCCAAGCCAGGCTTCAGCAATACGTGAACCGTGAACTTCCTGATGTTCAAGCTGGTTTTAGAAAAGGCAGAGGAACCAGAGATCAAATTGCCAACATCCGCTGGATCATCGAAAAAGCAAGAGAGTTCCAGAAAAACATCTATGTCTGCTTTATTGACTATGCCAAAGCCTTTGACTGTGTGGATCACAATAAACTGTGGAAAATTCTGAAAGAGATGGGAATACCAGACCACCTGACCTGCCTCTTGAGAAACCTGTATGCAGGTCAGGAAGCAACAGTTAGAACTGGACAGGGAACAATAGACTGGTTCCAAACAGGAAAAGGAGTACGTCAAGGCTGTATATTGTCACCCTGCTTATTTAACTTCTATGCAGAGTACATCATGAGAAACACTGGACTGGAAGAAACACAAGCTGGAATCAAGATTGCCGGGAGAAATATCAATAACCTCAGATATGCAGATGACACCACCCTTATGGCAGAAAGTGAAGAGGAACTAAAAAGCCTCTTGATGAAAATGAAAGAGGAGAGCGAAAAAGTTGGCTTAAAGCTCAGCATTCAGAAAATGAAGATCATGGCATCCGGTCCCATCACTTCATGGGAAATAGATGGGGAAACAGTGGAAACAGTGTTAGACTTTATTTTGGGGGGCTCCAAAATCACTGCAGATGGTGATTGCAGCCATGAAATTAAAAGATGCTTACTCCTTGGAAGAAAAGTTATGACCAACCTAGATAGCATATTCAAAAGCAGAGATATTACTTTGCCGACTAAGGTCCATCTAATCAAGGCTATGGTTTTTCCAGTGGTCATGTATGGATGTGAGAGTTGGACTCTGAAGAAGGCTGAGCGCCAAAGAATTGATGCTTTTGAACTGTGGTGTTGGAGAAGACTCTTGAGAGTTCCTTGGACTGCAAGGAGATCCAACCAGTCCATTCTGAAGGAGATCAACCCTGGGATTTCTTTGAAAGGAATGATGCTAAAGCTGAAACTCCAGTACTTTGGCCACCTCATGTGAAGGGTTGACTCATTAGAAAAGACTCTGATGCTGGGAGGGATTGGGGGCTGGAGGAGAACGGGACGACAGAGGATGAGATGGCTGGATGGCATCACTGACTCAATGGACATGAGTTTGGGTGAACTCCAGGAGTTGGTGATGGACAGGGAGGCCTGGCGTGCTGCGATTCATGGGGTCGCAAAGAGTCGGACATGACTGAGCGACTGAACTGATAACTGATGCAAATGACACCACCCTTATGGCAGAAAATGAAGAAGAACTAAAGAGCCTCTTGATGAAGGTGAAAGAGGAGAGTGAAAAAGCCGGCTTAAAACTCAACATTCAAAAAATGAAGATCATGGCATTGGATTCCATCACTTCATGATAAATAGACGGGGAAACAATGGAGACAATGACAGAATGTATTTTCTTAGGCTCCAAAATCACTGCAGATGGCGACTGCAGCCATGAAATTAAAAGACAGTTGCTCCTTGGAAGAAAAGCTATGGCAAGCCTAGAAGTGAAAGTGAAAGTCACTCAGTTGTGTCCAGCTCTTTGCGACCCCATGGACTATACAGTTCATGGAATTCTCCAGGCCAGGATACTGAAGTGGGTAGCCTTTCCCTTCTCTAGGGGATCTTCCCAACCCAGGGGTTGAACCCAGGTCTCCTGCAGGTGGATTCTTTACCAGCTGAGCCATAAGGGAAGCCCTAGACAAACCTAGACAGTGTATTTAAAAGCAGAGACCTTACTTTGCTGACAAAGGTCCGTCTAGTCAAAGCTGTGGTTTTTCCAGTGGTCATGTATGGATGTGAGAGTTGGACCATAAAGAAGGCTGAGTGCTGAAGAATTGCTGCTTTTGAACTGTGGTGTTGGAGAAGACTCTTAAGAATCCCTTCGATTACAAGGAAATCCAACCAGTGCATCCTAAAGGAAATCAGTCCTGAATACTCATTGGAAGGACTGATGCTGAAGCTGTAGCTCCAATATGTTGGCCACCTGATGAGATGAGCTGACTCATTAGAGAAGACCCTGATGCTGGGAAAGATTGAAGGCAGGAAGAGAAGAGGACAACAGAGGATGAGATGGCTGGATGGCATCACTGCCTCACTGGACATGAGCTTGAGCAAGCTCTGAGAGATGCTGAAGGACAGGGCTGCCTGGCTTGCTGCAGTAGGTGGGGTTGCAGAGAGTCAGGCATGACTGAGCGTTGCACAGCACACCAGAGGAGGGACAGGCTTTGGCTCTGACTCCGGTATGTGACTTCTCCCAGCAGGCTCCTACTGGCCCATGATGCCCACCTTCCTTAGGCAGCTTCCAAGCACACCACACTTTGGGAAAATTCTCAGTCCGGCATCACATGCAGTTTCACCTTCGGACAGTTTTCTCTGACATCCCTAAGTATGGCTTTCCAGAGAGTTCTACCAGTGCAGCATCTCTGCAAACCTCTCCCTCATCCAGCAGGCCCTGGGTGTACGCTCTCCAACAGGCCCAAGGAATTTCAGCCCTGGGTGTGTGAGTGAGGTAGGCACCCTCATCCATACTTGTTCTGCCCTTGGGTGCCCTGCCTCAGACCTGAAGATAGAGGCTGCTTCCTGTATCTACTCTTTCTGTGTTTTTAGAGTTCTTTGCCTCTTAGCAGCTAATGCCCCTATACTCCAACCACCTGTTATAGTTAATGCTTTTTTACATTAAGCTTTCCCTGTTCAAAAAAATGACTAAAAGATTTTTTTTTTTTTTTTCAGTTTTCCTTTTGGTCACTATTTTGAACAGCATGGGAAAAGGAAGAAGCAAGCCACAAGCAGCATGACCTGCTACCCACATCATCCGAGTTTTGGTAGGTTGATCTGTGGCAGGACTCTGCGCTCAGCTGACTCACTCTTTAAGATGGTGCCAATAATACAGGCCATCTGAGTGTTACTGTGACACCAGTGAGGGCCTCCTGGGTACACAGTGGTGCCAAGACCCCAGAAGGAGGCCCTCTATACACGCCATGAAGAAGACGCATGAGAATCTTTGTGGAGGGAGGGCATGTCTGATGAGAAGGTCCACAGTGGCTTATGAACAGAAGTTCTGGGGGAGGACTTGGAGGAGGGTCCAGCTTTACCAAGGAAGGCACACGGGAGAGTGGACCACATTTGAGTTGCATGGGCCTTCAGGAGATGCTGGAGTGGACCTGTAAACGCAGGCCGGAGAGAGAACCCTCCCCAAGTCTGAGGAGCAGAGGGGCAGGGTTCTCATGTTCCTCGAGTCATGCACTGTAGATTAAATAAAAAGCACCGAGGAAGGCTAAAACAAGAAAAAACCAGGCTGGACATGGCTAAAATGGAGGATGGTGAACACAGCTGGATTTGTGGTAGAATAGCTGTCTGTCCTCAGTCTTTCCCACAGGGGCTGGAAGGGCCAGAAGGCTCCGTGAAGACTCATGTAAATGGAAGGGGAGGCAGCAGCACACTGAAATCTCATCCTTGAGGATAGAGGGAAGGCCAGGGGCACTTTCACATCGTCTGTGATCACAGGCTAATGTGCCGGAGGGCACACCCTCTGCCCGCTCTTGATACTCGTTACCTCGTTAAGTTGGCAGAAAGAATCAGATGGGGGGTCCTGACTGCGTCCTTCAGATGAGGAAACCAAAGCTCCAACGTTTTCAACAACTTCTCAGTAGGGAAGTAAGAGGTGGAGATAGGAAAGTGTGACTCACAAGCACTCCTGGTTGCAGCAGGAGCAGGCTGTGGAAGGGGGCCACCCACTGGCTGTCGTGGGGCCAGGAAGGCCAGCCTGACTCACCGAGACAGGCTTTAGGGGCGTGGTGGATTTTCAAGATGATTCTCCAATATCAATCCCCAATTTCTATCTGTACTCTATCAGGACTTTACAAACACAAATAAAGTAAGAATTTAGACATAAACCCAAATGACTGGAACAGGGAGGTCACAGGAATGGATATCCAAGTGGCAGTTACAGACACACTCCGTTGCTCAGCCTGACTGCTTATGAAGGAGACGCACAGGACAACCTCACTGACACACACTATACACCGACCACATGGAGAGCACTGGGGAGGCTGCGGGCTGGCAGAGGCCACTGCTGCTCAGGGCAGGGGGACACCACAGCCACTCTGCAAACCAGGCCCTCCGCCACTCACACGTGCACCACGAGTCAATGGACCTGCACACACACCCAGCACACGCGTTCCACCATGGCGAGTGGGGCTATGTTGGGAGCCACGCACTCAGGGGTAGACACCCTTTCTGCACATCACACCATCAGAAAGACATTTAAAACAGGGGAAAGCACTAGGCAGGGATGGTCCGAGGGGGAAACCGGAAAGTGGGCAGAAAGCTGAGTCCTTCTGAGCTCCTGTGAGGGTGGGCCTGGCTCCTGCCAGGTGGGTCCCAAGGGCCTCAGGTAGACCCAGGGCAGGGCAGAGGGGGCCGAAGGGCTGCTCAGAGTCACAGGGGGCAGGTGTGCCCTTTCCTTGAGTGACAGGCAGCATTCAAGTGGAAGGAAAAGCAAGCAGCAGCTGAGTGGAGGCAAGGCTTGGTTTTCTGCTCTGCTCGACTGAATGAAGGTAGATGAGAAGATAAAGTCACCACAGTGGCTGACACCCACTCGCCACCGAGAGACGGCAGAGTCAGCTTCACCTCCTGGTCTTGCACCAAAAGCTCCGAGGAGCAAGCAAGCTAGGGTTTCAAAGTGCCACAGGGCAGCTGCCGTCCTAGTGTTAAGGCCACCTCGGAAAGGTGCCAAGCAACACATGTAATTCAGGCTCAAGTGAATAAAACTGGGACTTTCAAAAACTTTCGCTGTGAACACCAGGTATGTTAAAAGCACACATACAGGGGTTTCACTGTGGAAGCAAAAGGCCATTACAGGCACATAACTTCACTCCTCTGGGTCTTAGGAGGCAGGCTGTTGTCCATTCTGATGCTCACGGGTGGATGCTGCATGGTGAACCCTGACGCACCCCTGCTTCTAAGATCCACTCACATCCCTGTCCTTTTTGTGCAGAGCCGGCTCTTCACACACGATCAGTGGAGCCTTTTCTCTTTGCCCTACTCCTCTGCCCTCCCCCTACACAGCCTCTTAATGGGGTATCAGAATTCGCATCAGAGATGAGCTCTCTGCCTCACAGTCTTGGCACTAACAGCGACACAAATTAAGGCACGAAAGGACAAGCTTAGGAAGCTGGATGAAAACCACAGATGCTCCCCAAAGCCTTGATGTCAGTTGGCAAGAAATAAAAATTCCAATAGCTGTAAAGACCAAGACTTAGAGAAAAAATGGGGGGACTCTTTTGCCAGTATTTTGGACAGTGAATAAACCAGCTGCAGAAGATGGGAAAGGTGCCAGGAATATAAAGTGTAGGGGGTGGGGAGATGGTGGTGGGAGTGCTCCAAGTCTGAGACGCACATAGCAATGAGATTTGGACATCCTTGGGAGCTCTCAAGGCAGTGAGCGTGGTGATTTAAGGAGTGAGCCGGGGAGAGGATGCTGTTTTGGTCAGAGCTTGGCTCAGGGCCGCCATCAGCTGTGCTTTGTAACAATCACCACCTCAGGCCATTCCGCAAAAACAGGCTGACAGCTGCTGCCTGGACTTGAGCAAACCCTCGCTGCTCCTGCTGCTCCCGGGAAGCACCCAGGCCTGCTGTGAAGCCGCTCCCGAGGCAGGTCCCTTCTCTTCCCGTTCACCTGGGTGGCTCTACAAAGGTGGGAAACCCTGTAGAAAACTACAGGCAACAAAGAGCCTGTCCCTTCTGCTCAGAACAGGAGATGGAGCCACACAGTTATTGTGAAAGACTGAGCTGACGACCAAGGCGTAACTATTATAGGAGCAAAAGCATATTGTTTCTCTCACTTGGAATAAACAAGGCTGGATTATGTTTGGAGCTTAGCTCTCAAGAGGGCTCTGAGCACCTCAGCTGTGACACGGCCTCACTGGGAGGCCAGGCTGGAAGAAGATGGCCCCGGGTCCAGAGACACCTGGACCCCACTCCTGGCTGTTCACAGCCCGTGGGCCTCTGTGACGAGAGACGGTACAAGGGAAGGGGCCTGCCTGGTGATCCTCTTTTCTGGCTAATAATTCACAATCACGCTTGTGTTTTGTGGGGAAGACAAGATTAAGTGTGTGTTTTGCAGTACTAGAAGATCAGAACAGCCGCCTCTTCTCAGCAAGCACGCACACAGACAGTAAGGTGCTCAAGCACACGTTAGAGAGGGCTGGTCTACTGCGGGCATAGAAGGAGGATGGGGCTCCACGGCTCAAAGGCCAGCAGGGGAGGGCACAGGAAAACAAGGGAGCAAATGCAGATGAGTATAAATCGTGATGCCTGTAAAGTGAGGGAAGGGTACGGAGGGAGCGTGCAGAGCAGGCACCCACCTCCAGCCCGGTGGTCAGAAGAGGCCAGTCTAAAGAGATGACACAGAGGGCAGAGGGAGCTGGGGGGAGGGAAGAGGCACTGACTTGGGGGTGGGGGTCGGGGCTGGTGTCTGAGCACAGAAAGGAAGGCTGGATAGGGAGGCACCTTCTCCTACAAAGACAAACCCGGCCAGAATCTGCAGATGCAACATTATCTGGGAAAAGGGTCTTGATGGGTACCATCAGGATCTCTGAATTTGAGCTTGCCCACACCCACTCCAGTATTCTTGCCTGGAGAATCCCATGGAAGGAGGAGCTCGGTGGGCTACAGGTCACGGGTCGCAAAGAGTCGGACACGACTGAGCGACTTCACTTTCACTTTCAAACCCAATGGCTAGTGTCCTGAGAAGAGAAAAGGAAGTGAAGAGAGGCGTAGAGAAGACGCCTCTGTGAAGGCAGAGGTGCTGCAGTGTGTCTGCGGGGCAGAGAAGGCTGGCAGCTGCCAGGGGAGGGCTGGAGTGGGTGAGGGGCCAGCGAAGGCTACTCCTTCAGAGTTTCAAGAAGGAATCAACCCTGCTGACACTCTCATTTCAAACTCCTCGCTTCCAGAACTCGGAGAGGATAAATTTGTGTTGTTTTCAGACACCAAGTGCTGGTAATTTATTATGGCAGCCATAGGAAGTAATACTGGGGCCACAGTGAAGAGCACAAATTTCATTCTGAGTATAGCGGGGAGTGACCAGGAGGGCTGAAGCAAGAAGAGATTGTAATTGACAAGAGAGGGGATGTCTCTGGCTTGCTGAGGAGAATGAATCTGGGGAGGGAGAGCACAGGGGATACAGGGAGGCTGATGCTGATGGTTTGAAAAGACCCTGGAACACTGCTGCTGGATCCAAACCTGACCTGCTGTTGCCGAGGTGTGTGACCTGGAACAAGTCACCTAACTTCCATACGATTCAGTGTTATTTAACACGTACAATGGGCATTAAAAAAAGAATGCCTCTCCCTTATGGCAGCTTAGGTGATTTACTACATGCGGCAAGTCACCTGACTTCCATACGATTCGGTTTTTAACACGTACAATGGGGATAAAAAAAAGAATGCTTCTCCCTTACGGCAGCTTTAGGTGATTCACTACGTGCAAATGCCTAGAAGGGAAGCTGGCACCTGGTGAAAGCCCGTGTGCCCTGTTCTTATCACAGTCAGATGCGGAGGAGGAAGGGAAGGGACAAGGGGACACATATGGACTTCGGGGCTTTGGACTCAAGCTGTGCAACAGCTGGTGGTGCTATTTACTGAGGGGACGTGGGCTGGGTGGGGAACTAAGGGGAAGGGAGAAGGAAGTTTAGGAAATGTTAGGTTTGAGGTGTCCAAGAGAAAAACCAAGGAACTGTGGCTGGTGGGACTAAGATAAAAACAGGGCACAAAGGGGCCCTCACCAGATGCCAGCTTCCCTGGACACTTGGGGCCAACACAAAATGCCCCTGGAGTGTCCCAGAGCAGAGCATCAGGGGTGGGGACAAAGCATGTGGGCACCTTAGCCAACATCATCTTCACAAAACACAAAATCTGGTCCCATGAAAGTTGTGCCCAACACAGTTAATCAATATGAATAACATCTTGGGCTTCCAGGTGGCGCTGGTGGTAAAGAATCTGCCTGCCAATGCAGGAGACTGAAGCGATGCAGGTTCAGTCCCTGGGCTGGGAAGATCTGGAGGAGGACATGGCAACCTGCTCCAGGATTCTTGCCTGGAGAATCCCATGGACAGAGGAGCCTGGAGGGCTACAGTCCACGGGGTGACAAATGGTTGGAATGACTAAAGCGACTTAGCACGCATGCTCGAAATAACATCTTATTCTTGCAACAGAGCCTTTACCTAAATGCAATTGTATTGTTGGGACATAGAGTCCTTTCAGAGGTATTTAAAGAGTCAGATACTCCTCTACTATGCCGTTTATTTGGTGTCACCTGAGATGAAGTATGTAGTGTGCCAAAGGACAGCAGTCTTCGATCAGGGCACCTGAGCTCCAATCAGAAACATGGGACACCCATGACAGCCACAGCCTTTGCAAATTGTGCTCTGCAGCTGACAAAGCCTTTCCTTCTCTGAGCCTCAACACAGCAAGATAGGAGGCAGGGCGCGTGCCCTTGCCCCTGTTCTCTTAGCGCCAACATCAAGAGGGGTCATGAATAAAATATAGACCATGCACTCCGTGTGGATCCCCATGGACTGTTCCAATTTTTAGATAATAAGCAGGTAACAGTCACATGTTGCTCTACAAAGTGGCCCTGGGATTTGAAGCCTAGCTCCTCCTACTGTACCTGCTATGCCTACTATACCCTACGTCCTCTCACGTAGGAAACTGAGACGCAGAGAGAGAAGGATCTTCTGCCTTGAGGTCACAGGACCAATAACCAACCAAACCAGGCCCAAATCTCCATACCATGATTTCAAACCCAGAGCTCTCTTCTTCTGGGCCACAGGTGGAACTATTTTACCATCATCACAGAGCAACGGAAAAACAGAAACCACTATTAATTTCTCACCACTTAGCCAAATAGCTTTTCTAATCATCTGCCTACCTATGATGACTAATTTTACATAACAACTTGACTGGCCATGGGGTGCCACAGACTACTCCTGGGGGTGTCTGGGAGTATATTTCTGGGTGAGATGCACCTTTGGATCAGTGGATTCCTAGAGCAGATGTCCTCCCCAGTGTGGGTGGGCATCTCCCAACCAACCGAGGGCCTCATGAGAACAAAAGCCCTCACTGTTTGAGCTGGCATGTCTACTCTCATCTTCTCCCGCCCCTGGAGTGATATTTACACATGTGCTCCCTGGTTCTCTGGCCTTCATACTGAATTACACCTGGGCCTCCAGCTTGCAGGTGGCAGAGCAAGGGATTTCTTAGCCTCCAGGACCATGTGAGCTGATAATAAATCATATATATATGGATATTGGTTCTGCCTCTCTGGAAAATCGTAATATACCACCTATGTTTTTAATTAAGAACTCACTTCTAAAAGTTTAAATATCTACCTACCATGCATCAGGCACTCTGCTAGGTGCTGGAAGGAGAAGTTTTAATAAGACATGGTACGTAACGCCAATTCTTACGGTGCTACCAGAGAGTACAGCGTTCTCGGCATTGCCTCAACTGTGAGTGCAAGTTTTCCTTTAATCCAGAGGTTTTCAGCCTTGGCTGGACATTGGAATCACCCGGAGAGATTCACACATCTGACTCCTTGGCCCCACCTCCAGACTTTGTGATTTGATTGGTCTGGGATATACCTTGGGTGTCAGAATTTTTAAATACAAGAAAAGTGTGCTAATCACTCACTACTGTGATTTAACTGTTGATATAAACCATTTCCTTTTAGTCATAATTTATAACTTTCTCATTTTCAAGCATAATGTGATGTAGTTAATGGCACACAAGATATAAAACAGATTATTTAAAGGAATATTAAAAGTTGGAAATTTCAAGAGAAGAAATATGCCAAACCTGTGATAAAGGAATTGCTACAACTGAGGATAAGATCTAGCCCTGAGTTTTTCAGATCAAATGTATAGAGGTGAGCAGGGTTATCACAGGTGAACAAAGTGTTCTCATAGTCAATAAAAGGAAGCCTATGAGGGAAAAAAGAACAACCCAAAAGGTTATCTTCTGTCAGCTCTAACAGGACAGGTAAAAGATATTTGGATACACAAGAGCAGAACCCACAAATGCACAAATGCTCTATGACTTTTCAACAGCCAGGCTGCTCCCAGTTCAGCTCTTAGCCAATTTGAAAGCCAGCCCCGTTCTCCCAAAGGTCTGCTGGTTTCCCTGGATGACCTTCCTCTAAGGCAGCCTCGAAGCAGGCCAGGAGGGATTGTCATCCAGCTGTCTCGGGAAACGGTTTTGCCACGGCCCACGCAAGGGAGACGAGCCAGCTCCCCACAGGACTCACTGCCTCCCTGTCACAGAGAGAGCTCTGTTGGGCTGAGATGCCATTTGAAGTACACAAGGCCCGGCACCTGGGACCTTTGTTTGGAGTTCACTCTGCTTCAGCTAAAAGCCTCAGTGGAGACAGACTGCCCTGCTAAGGCAGTGAGAGCTGCACTTTGGACACCCTGATCCAGGCACCCAGGAGAAGGCTGGAGGGGGACTTACGGAGGGTTGTCACATTTCCTCTGCCGGAAGCGGGCTCCCGTCCCACACGTGCGGCTGCACATGCTCCAGGCGCCCCAGGGGCTCCAGTCTCCATCCACGTGCTCTGGGATGGGTGTCTTGCTCACACACTCCCCCGCGCGGCACCACTGAAACACAGCAGGGCGGCAAAGCTGCTCACTCATGGGTAACTGATCCCTTCCACATGAGAAAACACCATGCCCCCCAAAGCCCCCAATTTTTATAATTTACACAAAAGCAGACAATTTGGGGGTATGTACATTTGCTAACTTTGGTGATATTCCTTCCGTATCCAACCTGACACCTCTAAGGCTCTGGGGTTTGGATTTTGCCCTAAACGTAGTGATGTGTCCAGTGCAGGTTTTCAAAACTCCAAGAAAAGGATGAATGCATGGGCTCATGGAGAGACTTCACCTTCTGCAAACTGTTTAGTGTGAGCCTCTTTCTGGAAGGCAGTATTTCCTGGCTCTGTAGTTTTGAACTTCAGATTTGGGATTGGTGCTGGGAGATGACACAGCTGGGGCCACATGAGAGAACCATGGCTCCTTCTGAGGATAAGAGAAAGCCAATCCTTGAAAACAATTTCCCACAGTGTGCAGCACAACCCCTGGGGCACAAGATGTGATTAAACAGTCGTGATTATAGCCTCTCTTTCAGTTCTTACAGTAAGACAAAAGAGAAAGCCTCAGACTGTGGCGGCTGGCCCTGACCACCTCCAACACTTCAATCTCTCCTGTTTAAGAAGATCGGTGTGAAGGCTGGTGCACTTCACCTCTAGAACCATTCTCATTCAAATCATCTTATGACAGGGATTTGTGCATGGCAAGTAATTCTGTTTTTCCATTTACGGTCTGTTGATATAAACATTTGAAGTAAATTCACTCATGTAACAAAAGGAGTTAATTTAATAAAAATATTGAGTAAATGATTATTGTATAAGAGGAAAAGGAGAGTGGTGAATGCGTCCCTCCCTGCCTGAAGTGGGCTCCAGGGCATTTCTGGGGTGGCCCGGGGCATGTCAGGGGCTCCTGAGTGCACTTTTCAGAAGAGGTGTCAGTGTGCAGGGGACTTGGGACTGGCTGCCTGCTAGGCGCAATGGGAAGTGGGGTTACCTTGTCTGCCCCACACTCTGTGCCATCCAGGGGAGGGTCCAGTTTGGTCTTGCAGGATGTATCTCCTTCCACCAGGCACCACAGTCCAGCGCACATCAGATGCTGATGACAAGGAAAGGAACGTGACTGCCAAGAACTCTGCACTCAGGTCATAGTAGGGTCAGAGGCGGGGCCCCCTGACGGGTTTGGATTTGCGAAACATGGGGGGAGGAGGGAGGGTCATGAATCTGCACGTCAAAAAAATAGATGCTTCATTTCAACTAGATCATTTAGCTCGACAAAATTCCGTGCATTTACTTCTAGGAGGGCGGGTCTCATGGGGGTTGAGCTCAGCAGTTCCTGAACTAGCTATTGAGGGCCTAGGAGGTGTCTGGCACAGGCTGGAGTCTGGAAGCTCTTAACAAGTAGACACATTCAATGTAGGAAGGTATTAATACAAGGCAGACTCCCACACATCACGTAGAGTACACAGGAAAAGAACTGCGGCAACCAAGCCTCCTCAGGGCCGGCTGGCTCTGGAGCAGAGGCTGGTGCGGCAGCTGTGTGACCTCAGGAGACAGAGTCCAGCAGGCGATGTAGGCTCAGGGCCGCCCTGGGCTTAAAGAGGCAAGCTTCAGTCCTCCCCAAGGTCACCTGCTTTCTAGCTCAGCTGAGCCACGTGTGACTTCTTAGAGTATTGCACCTACAGAAATGTCTTACCATCCATGAATATATAATGAAAATAATTCTGCTGAAACAGGAACAGGCATTTAAAAGCACAGACTCCCACTTGTATTAATCAGACACAAGAAAGTGCTCAGAAGAAGACAATTTATCAAAACAACTGAAGCAGGCATAGGCCAGTGTTCTCCCTGTCTGCCTTGGTCTCCCCTGCAGGACAATGTCTGCATGACCTGCTGCCTCCCTGACTTCCTGGTTGTTAGGAGCTATCCTCTGGCTATGGAGCAATCTCGACCACAAGGGATGGAGGACACCTGTCCCCTGGGTGAGAGGCTCCAAGGGTCCCAGGGGTGGCTTGCTGTCCACACATCAGTGCACCTTGCCTGAGTCCCTCCTCACTTTCCTGACCCCTCAAGGGCGTCCTGGGATCACTTCCCAGATAAACTCCTTGCACCCAAACCCTCGCCTTGTGGTCTGAAAATTGAGAACAGATGTACTGAAGGCTCTTGAAAGACGCAGTACTTCCACGATGTCAGAGCCAATCAGGGCGACAAGGTCTGCGGGGAGTGGGAGAAGTCCCCTTCAGGGACCTGACCCAAGAGGCACACCTCGGGCAGGGTGACAGTTAAGCGTCCCCTTGCGGTCTCGCCAGGGTGTGGAGGCTCAGTACAGGGGCCGGCTGTTCCAAGTAATCGTGAACATCTGCTCAGAGGAGAGTGTGACTGTGCTGTCCAAAGTCAGAAAATGTTTAGATGTTGAAAGGACAGAAAAAAAGGAGCAAAGGGAGGGAAGGCAGAGCTGCGGGGCTTGACAATGAGCTCAGAGCAGCCCACGGCCCTTTCTCATTTTTCAGCTATGTCGGAGCTGCTCTGTGACCTTAAAGATGCTGATGAGTTGAGCGGAATTTTGCACATTTGGGTTCAGAAAAGCCCCCACATTCCCATCACTGTCTGCCCCTCAATGGAGCAGTAACAGGATGAGCGGCTGGAGCCCAGCAGTGGCTGGTCCCATAAAGACTGACAGCATCTCATTAAATGTGTGATCTTGTGCACTTTGATCTGAGAGCTCTTCCAGAGGGTGGTGTCAGTTTGTGGACACGTGTTCATGAGACAAGGAGGGCGCAGGAGGTGAATTTATGGGGTAAGAGTGTTTGGGATTAGGAGACCTAACTGCCCCTTAGGAGAGAGAGGAAGACTGGTGCAAACTGTTTATTATGCAATTTATAGACAGTTTAATCTTAACTTTTCTAATCATCAGAGCAAAAGGAGAATGAGGTCAGGCAAAGATTTCTTAAATAGAACACAAAAAGTATAAAATATAAGGGAAAGAAATGGATGAATTTAAAAACTATATTAAGTATTAAAATGAGCTGGGGTGGGGAGATGTTAAAATAAATAACTTGTGTTTATCAAAAACAACTGTAAGAAAGTGAGAGATGTTTGCAATGGGAGAAAGATTTGTAAGGCACAGAACCAACAAAGATTTGTATCCAGGAAATACATAAAACAAAAGCCAAAAACTCCCACTGATCAATCAAGAAAAAGGCCCAACAGAAAAATGAGCAGAAGATTTGAGTAAACATTTTACATAAAAGGATCTATACACATACAGGATGGACAGAAAATACAAAAGGATGCTTGATTTCATTAGTCATCAGAGAAAATCAAATTAAAACCAACCAGCTAAAAAACGAAAACAAAACAAAACAAAAAACCCAACCAGCTACCTCTTCACACCCACCAAAATGGCTAGAGTGAAAGATCTGGAGGCTACCAGGTGTCAGCAAGGATGCGAGGCAATGAAAGCTCTCATCAACCGATGAGATTCTTAGTTCTGTAACTGTGGAAAACTCTATGGCAGTATTTACTAAAGGTAAAGAGAAGAATATTCTAATACCCAGCAATTCTACTCCAAGGTATGTATCAAACAGAAATGTGTGTGTATGTCCACCAAAAACACTGTCAAGAATGTTCACAGCCACAGTATCTGCATTAGTTCCCAAGATGGAAACAACCCGAACACCTGTCAAAGCAGAACAGATAAATAAGGGTCTATTAGAACAATGGGACACTATTAGATCTCAACATGAAGTTCAAAATGACTAAGAGAAAACTATAGTGTTGGGAGTCAGGTTAAAAACAGACAAGGAGGATGAGCAGGAAAAAAATGACTTTAGAGCTACAGCCTCTGACCTCAGCTTGGCCACCAGCATTGCTCTGTGTGCCCAAGCCAAGCAATCACCCTCTGTGATTCCTTTTCACAGCTGGACAAATGGGGTGGACCACACCATGACTGTCACTGTGATGCCTTCTAGATGGACAGAAGGCATGCTTTACAAATGACAAAATGCTCTGACATCTGTGATCCTGAGGCTCACAACAGCCCCGGAGGCAAGTATGACAGAGCTTTCTCTCTTTTTTCCCACTTTCCCCTTCTTTTTCTCTTTTTAGTAGATGGGATTATTATTCATAAGGCCTGCAATAATTAGTAGTAAGCATTACGGGTTCACTATGGGAGGCCAAGTCAAGATGCAGACAGAATACAGTTGATTTTCAATGTTGTGTTAGTTTCAGGTGTATAGTAATCAGTTATACATATATATACTCTTTTTTAGATGCTTTTCCCATATAGGTTGGACTTTCCCAATGGCTCAGTGGGGGAATAATCAGCCTGAAATGCGAGAGACACAGGAGCCATGGTGCCGGGGTCCAGCCCCGGTGGATCCAGGGAATTCGAAGGGTGGACGGTGTTGGCGTGAGAAAAACTTATTTATTGATTGATATAAGATTAGATTAAGAAACTATAGTGTAGTAGGAAGATTAAGTGGAGGAAGAGGCTGAATAGCTTGGGTTACGCGGAAGACCAATAAAATTCCAGACAAGGAATTTGCACCATCTACGTTGGGCCACCGGCGCTCACTTGAATATCTAAGGGTGCCTCGCCTTAGGCTCCCTTTCGCGCAGGTCTTAACAGCCAGGGCAAGTAAGTAGACTTGGCGGGCTTCCGCGCCCCAGGTGGAGATTCAGCCTGAAATTAAAGTAAAGAGCGGAGGAAGGGAAAGGGAGAGAAGAAGACAGACAGAGACACGGGGGGAGCCAGATTCCCAAGAAACCAGGCCGAGAGACTAGTCCGAGAAGCTGGTCCCATCCTTTATTGTTCAGAAGGCCTTTTATACTTTTGATAAAACATGGAGATCAATGGGTAACACAAAATTATGTAGCGTTCGCAGCCCAGACTCTTTCCGTATATCATTTTGTATACAAAAGGTCTCAGGTGATTTACATTATCTTCTGGCCAAGAGGCTTGTTAACACGTTTCGGCTCTCTTCCTTAATGAATGTTAATTTCGTTTCCCCTGAAGTGTTTTTCTTTCATCTGCATCTCCTTAGAGCGCTAAAGTTACCTCTCTATAGAACAAAGGCGCAGTGGGTTGTAACAAAGAAGGTACTTAACTCAAAGATCTAATGTTGCTAATACCAGGTCTACTACTTGTTTTTCTATATACCAACTATATCTAAAAATAAAGGATATGAAAATTTGGCAGCAAGTATTGGCTCAACAAATGAAACCTTGAATCAGTCCTATTCTAAAGATTTTGGCTCCTCGGAAGCCCCTACATTCCTAGGAGGTTTTAAGCTTCCCGTGCCTCCTGTGGTCAGGAGGCCTCAAACAAATACGAGTCCTGCAGGCAGGCTAGAAAGCCATCAGAGGGGTTTTTTGGATTGAAACACTCTTTCAAATGCAGAAGACTAAAGCCCTGAATTGACTTTTTCCAGAGAATGTCAGAAGAGTGGAAAAGCAGAGCACAAAAACCGGCAGATTTTTGTTGGGGTACATGCTTAGGAATTTCCAGAGGGGCCCCTGAAGTCTGAGCACACCTTGTGTATGTCAGCTTCCTTCCTCATGACCTTGTCACGGGTGGGATTCCTCACACTGGCTCCCGGCACCATGGATTCAATCCCTGTGTCGAGAAGATCCTCCTGGAGGAGGAAATGACAACCCATCCCAGTATTCTTGCCTGGAAAATCCCATAGTCTGAGGATCCTGGTGGGCTACAGTCCAAAGAGGTCACAAAAAAGTTGAACACAACTGAGCCCATAAAGATCATTACAGAGTACTGAGTAGAGTTCCCTGTTCTATACAGTAGGTCTTTATTAGTTATCTATTTTATATATAGGAGTGTGTATAAGTCTTTCCCAACTTGGCCATCCCCACTTTTGCCCCCTCATAACCATAAGTTTGTTTTCTACACTTGTGACTCTATTTCTGTTATATAAATAAGTTCACTTGCACCATTTTTTAGATTCACATATAAAGTGATGTCACATGATATCCGTCTTTTTCTGACTTACTTCACTCAGTATGACAACCTTTAGGTCCATCCATGTTGCTACAAATGGTATTATTATTTTTTTTTAATGACTGAGTAGTATTCCATTGTATATAAGTTCCACATCTTTATTCATTCCTCTGCTGATGGACATTTAGGTTGCTTCCATGTCCTGGTTACTGTAAAGAGTGCTGCAGTAAACACTGGGGTGCATGCATCTTTTCAAATTGTGGTTTTCCCTAGATATATGCTCAGGAATGGGACTGCTGGATCATACGGTCATTCTATATTCAGTTTTTAAAGGAAACTCCAGATTGTTCTCCATTATGGTTATACCAGTTTACATTCCCACCAACAATGTAAGAAGGTTCCCTTTTCTCTACACTCTACAGTATTTATTGCTTGTAGATTTTTTGATGATGATTTTCTGATTAGTGTGAGATAATACTTCATTGTAGTCTTGATTTGCATTTCTCTAATAATCAGTGATACATAATATGTTAGTCACTCATTCGTGTCCAACTCTTTGCGACCCCATGGACTGTACCCTGCCAGGCTCCTCTGTTCATAGAATTCTCCAGGCAAGAATACTGGAGTGGATCAGCATTCTCTTCTTCAGAGGATCTTCCTGACCCAGGAATTGAACCCAGGTCTCCTGCATTGCAGGCAGATACTTTACTTTCTGAGTCACCAGGGAAGCCCAATAATTAGTGGTGTTGAGCATCTTTTCATGTGCTTTTCGGCCATCTGTATGTCTTTTTTGGCAAAATGTCTAGTTAGATCTTCTGCCCTTTTTTTGCTTGGGTTGTTTGTTTTTTTTGATATTGAGCTGTGTGAGCTATTTGTATATTTCCCACTTTTCCAATGAAGAGGTAGACATTTGCAGACTTTAACGGCCCTGAGCTGGGTCAGAAACACAGGACTGGGAATTCACTTATCAAGATTTATATTCTCATTCTTGACCCGTGTGGTGCCTACACAGGTGCATTCACCTTATAAAAACTAATCAAGCCCTAAACTTAGGGATTTGTGTACTTTTCTGTATGCATATTATAATTCAATAAGACTATTACATAAATAAATAAACACTTAGACTGGTGATGGAAGGTTATCTGGACTTATCACAGGGAGAAGCAGGTAAATCAGAGCTTCACAAGGAAATACAAATAAACCATATGTGCTGGAAGTCATATCTCAAAGCTGGAAAGAGACTCTAAATGTTGAGCAGTCCTTGTAAGTTGGGACACACACACACACACACACACACACACACACACACACTTTCTCTCTCTCTCTCTTCTCATAAGGAGAGTTCCTGCTAGGATGAAACCAGGATGTTCCTGACATGAACATCCTATAAATAGCTGGTCCAGGAGTAACTCAGAGTGAACAATAGTAGGTAAGAAGCAGTACAGGATATAACTAAGATACTACAAATAAAAAAGAGAGAAAAAGCAGGAGGGAGAAAGCAGATGAAGAATACTCATCAGACAATATGATCATGGAATGGCTACAATTAATTAATGTCCAACCATAGTACTATTAAAGTTTTAAAAACACAGTAGTTGTGCCTTTTTTAAATTTGCATTTGCAAAAAGCCAATACACAAGAACTCAGGAAAAAGATGGTCTTGTCAAAGGAGATAAAATATGAGCTATTAGAACCTGATCAAAAAATGTCAGAGAAAATAAAGTCAGATGACCAACGATGACCACACTGAAAGCGGCATGAAGAAGAGACATGCCACTGAGCACACAGGGAGGTACACAGAGCTAATGATTGAGAAAAAGTGAATATAATGAAATAGAAATGAACGAATAATTTTTAAAAAGTTAAGAGGAAACAACAGATATGGAAGACACACAAAGGAGAGCTGACATAAGCATAAGTGGGAGGCAGGGAGGAGGGGCTTTCTCTTCTCTACTTTCCCAATGAAGAGGCAGATGATTATCGAGGTCAAGGACCCCAAGCTGGATCAGGAGCACGGGACTGCTAAAGAGTAGAACTAAAGTAATACAACAGGAAAGGTATTTGAATATAAATTCAAGATCTATCCTTAAATGAAAGAAGATCTCAGTCTCAGATTGAAAGACAAAGCTCTGTTTCAGGAAAAAAGGCGAAGAATGATGAATACAGAGGCAAGTCCTAATAAAGTTGATCTCAGAGATAAAGCAAAATTACATTTTAGGCAGCCAGAGACTCTTCCTCACCCTCCCAAAGAGGGAGCCGTTCACAGATACTGGATGAAGATATTAGGCTAAATGCACATTCCTCGATAGCAGCATTCACTGCCAAGAGGCAGTAAAGCAATGCTTAGACAAACACAAAGAACAAATTCAACCCAAGAAGTGTCTAATAACTAAACATCTGCTCAAATATTTAGGTAACTGGAAAACATTTTTGAACATATAAAGAGTTAAGTCCTCTCTTGGAAAAAATACTAGAGGATGAACTTCACTCAACAAAGACATTAATGGAAAACTCATGAGAAAAGGATTGGAAGTAAACATTGATAAAAGCATTGAAGGAAACCAATGGAGGACTGAAGCTGGAGAACAGAATGCAGATACAAATCCAGGTGAGGCAGAAAAAAATGGATAAAAACAGGCTGGAAAAGAAGGTACAGAGGGGTGGGGGCAATAGGAGATTGTCCATATCTCCCAATTTTGTCAACTTTTCTAGCTGGGAAAGGAGCAAAACATAAGAGATAAACATGATAACTGAGATATAAGAATTTTAAGGGCTTCCCTAGTGGCTCAGTTGGTAAAAAAATCTGCCTGCAAGGCAGGAGACCTGGGTTTAATCCTCAGGTCGGGTAGATCTCCTGGAGAAGGAAATGGCAACTCACTCTGGTACTCTTGCCTAGAGAATTCCATAGACAGAGGAGCTGGGCAGGCTATAGTCAGTAGGATTGCAGAGTTGGACATGACTATGTGACTTATAAGACTTATAAGTGAACTTATAAGAATTTTAAAGGTAAAATGTTAGCCACTAATAAAAATAATAAAATTGAGTGGTGGAAGGAATGGAAAGGAGGTGGAAAGGCACTGATTTCATCATGTTCATGGAGTGAGGAAACAGAAACTCTAAAGAGAAGTGTGCCTGAGGCACTTTTGCTTCCAGCAAATGTCAGAATAGATACCCTGTGGGAGGCAGGGCTGTTCCTCCACTATACAAATATAAGTATTGTAGTAAAACATAACTCTTACTGCTGAGCTCATTAGAAGTAAAAAGAACTATTCAAGGAAGCAAACACAGAATACACACACGATTATTTATACATACAAACATACTCCAATCCGTGGTTATACATAGTTACAAACATATTCCAATCCGTGGTAAGCACATACAAGGGGTGTGCTGCCCTGAGGCCCAGCTCTGATCTTCACACTAGACTTGGGAGAATAAGTTCTGGACTGGTGGCAAGGTCACAAGATCTACCTGAGATACCCAGATTACACCAGGGAATCTGGAAGAGTATTAACCAGTCCAAAAGGATTGGTGGCCTTTCCTGGCTTTGGTTGAGATAAATATAAATTCTCCCTGAAGGAAACAACTATTACTCAGGCTCTCAGAATTTCCTGGTTACCTTCAATAAAGGGTAAACTCACAGTCAAGCATAGAAACATGAGTGACAGCATAAACAATAAGCAAAAGATTTAAATTCTCAGTGTTTATATAATAGAATTATCAGATGCTGAATATACAATCAGTTCAGTTCAGTCACTCAGTCGTGTCCAACTCTCTGTGACCCCATGGACTGCAGCACGCCAGGCTTCCCTGTCCCTCACCAACTCCCAGAGTTTACTCAAACTCATGTCCATTGACCCGGTGATGCCATCCAACCATCTCATCCTCTGTCATCCCCTTCTCCTCCCACCTTCAATCTTTCCCAGCATCAGGGTCTTTTCCAATGAGTCAGTTCTTTGTATAGAGACTATATATTAACTCTCTATAAAATATCTTAAAAAAAATAGAAGATGAGATCACATAAACAAGCTAGCAGCAAGATACTATTGAATATGATCAGGCAAATTTGGGGGAAAAAACTAGAAAAAACTTTTGAAAGTCAAATATATTAAGAAACTTGTAAGATCTACATAAAAAAAAAAAAAACTTTAAAATTCCCCCAAGGAGGGGTAGATTCCTTTACATCCTGAGTGGATGTAAAGGAACAGTATATATAAAATTATATATTTTCCCTAAGTTAATCTATAAAATAATGTAACAATTTAAAATACCAGTGTAATTTAGAACTATAAAAGCAGTTTCTAAAGACCACATGGAAAAACAAACAAGAAATAACAGCCATTAAAATTTTGAAACAGCATATGTTTAGTGTATTAAAATATTTTATAAAGTTACAGTCATGTAAGTATTAAGAAGCATATGATTACATTAGTAGAACAGACTGGAAAATCCAGAAATATTTTTAAAATATAAGATATGCAGAAATGTATATTATAAAGATAGTATTTCAAATTTATGGGGAGAAATGAATTATTCAATGAATAGCATGGAGCACCTGAGCAGCCATCTGGAAGCAAAGGGAGGTTAGACCCCTACCTCACACCTTACACTAAAATAAATGATCATTGGATTAGGGTTTAAACATAAAAATTAAATAGTAAAAATACTAGAAGTCATGAAAATGAAACTTATTTATAGTTTAGGAGTGGGAAGGACCTTTCTAAACATGGTTTAAAACCCAGAAGCCTTAAAAGGAGATTTATATATTTCACTTTACACACACACACACACCCCTTCTGCCTGACATAAAATAAGATAAAGTAAAACACAAACTGAAAAAATAGACCATTTGCAACTCATATTTCAGCTAAAGCACCAACTTCCTTAATAATTAAAACTTCCAACAAATTACTTAAAAAAATCAACAATCCAATATAAAAAAAGGTTTCAGAAAACAGTTCACAGAAAAGAGCACACACCTGACTTTTCAATATATGAAGAGATGCTCGAATTTATTATGAGAGAAATGCCTTTCAACTCGCAACAAGCTCATGTCTTGAATGTTCAGACTGACACAGCTCAGACAGCCTAGGAGAAGGTATGGGGATCCGGTGGTCCTCAGAGAGGCCAGGGAAGAGACCAGAGAGCTAAATTATCTTAACAGAGAGCCAGGACATCACTTGCCATATTCCTCCCCACCCCTGTGAAGTTTTTCCTGCTCTTGCGCATTCCCCCCAGGAAGAACCCATCAGGGCTCTGAGAGAGTTCCCACCTAACTGGTCCTGAGGGTGACAGGCCCAGGGGTCTCACCCCCCACCCTCCACCTCTCCATCCTGAGCTCCTGGGGAGCAGCAGCTGTGTCTGTCTCCTCATCTCATTAGCACACAACTGGCAGCACAGGGTACAGACACAAAGACCATGTGCTGAGTGAGTGCACGAATGAATTAACAGATTCACTTGCCAAGCAATGCAAGGCTCGAGCAGAGAGAGAGAAAGGTGACACGTTCTAAGAATTTACCTAGCCCAGGCATGAGGCTAAGAGCCCCACCAGGACTCCTCGTTACTACTCACACAATGCCATGAGACAGAAACTATCACCACTCACATTTTGCGAAGAGGAAATAGAATGAAGTGACTCGCCTAAACTGCAGGGCTAGGATCTGTCCTGACCCCAGAACACACTCTTATCCATTGGTTACACTGCCCATGGGTCCCCGATCTCCTCTCCCCACTTCCCAGGGTCTAGCATCTGTTAGCTCACTGCCCACATTTAAGGTTTGGTGAAAGTCTACTGAGAACATTTTGCTGCACAATTCCTCAAGGTGCTACATGACAAATAAGCCTGGGCAGAGCTTCCTTGGAATACCACGGAAATACGTGGAAGACCTGAGTGTCCCAGGAGAAGGACACTCCTGCTCACGCCTTCAAGGCTTTGTCCTTTTCTGCACCTGGTGGTGTCCCTTGTAGGCCATTCTGACCCTCTCCATGCACTGTTTGGAGAGGAGCTCTGGCTCAGAACAATAATGAATGGGAAGGTTATGTAAAAACCCTCAGAAATGTGTTGCTGATAACACAAGCCAAAAGGGAGATAAAATGAAATTCTAAGAGCTGGATGAAAAAAATTACTCATCCAAAATTTCCACACATACTACTTACGGTTTGAAGCCTTCCCCCAGGCCGGCGTGCCAGCCCCACTTCTGGAAGGCTGGTCACCTCCTCCGTGTTCCCAAAGTTGCAGAGGCTGTCACCTGGCTGGGGACACCTAGGGTGGGGGCCACCGGGAGAGGCCAGGGCCGGGGCACCAGGCACTGAACTGGCAAGGAGGGCAGGCAAGAAGTGAAGGATAACACACAACTTGCTAAGTCTGGAGAGCACTTTGAGGAGGCAGTCCACTGCTTGCATTCAAACACTTCTGGAAAATTGGGGCCATCTGCTGCCAAAGTTCAACAGTTTTGAGAGAGGCGGCAGACGCTGGGCAGGAAGCTGAGACTGAGGCAGGCAAGACGGCTTTCAACCTGGCGCCCAGCCCAGCGTCCTACCATGGGGCCCTGTCTGCCTGAGAGCGGCAGGGCAAGGCTCCTATTCTGCCAGCCATCACCTGAACCCTCAACCCCGGCCAGGTATGCTGGCATGAAAGGGGCAGGTTTCACTTAGATCAGCAGTTCCAGATCAGGCTGAGCATAAGACTCCCTGGGGAAGCTGAATAAAAAGAAACAGCTGAAGGCCATCCCCCAGCGATCCTAACAGAGAAGATCCAGAGTGGGGCACATATATTGACCTTCTTCCCTGCAGGAGATGCCAATGATCCACCAGGGTTAGAAATAACCAGCATCAGAGAAAAGAATATTGCTCGTTCCAAGGTGGAATCCTGACACCCTGTGCTCTCTGCCCACCACAGGGATTTCCATCCATCAAGATGACCATGAGAATCTCCCTGGGACTCGGGGAAGGACAGAAGGAGGCTTCCCAGTCTGGGCGCTGGAAGCACACCGAGAGAGAGAGGTGCTGGACCCTGGAGAGCAGCTCCTAGAGGTCACAGGCTCCCGGGATGAAAGGAGGAGTGGTGAGGACAGATGCAGAAGAGGACCAGCCAGTGAGACTGTCAGCTAAACAACATCTCCTCTACCACTGACTCTAGGAGATGAGCTGATGGAAAAAAACAATATAGCTAATGCTTATTGAGCATCTACTATGTGCTAAGGGCTCCAGTTAATTTGTTCCTTAACCCTCATAACAACCCTATGCTGTGTAAGTAGAATTATTTTTCTCATTTTGCAGATTAGGAAACTGAGGCATAGAGAGACCATAAGCATGACTGCAAAACTCATCTTAACCACTGTGTGATATGGACAGCAGCTCCACCCTGTGCTGAATGAAGGCCAAGAGAATTAAATGGAAAAGAGCAAAGGAGCAAACATTAGGTAGAAAAGAATGCATGACTCTAATGACACCATTCTAGACACTGTTGCCTCCTTGCAACAACTGGCTTACAACTTCCATGCTCAATATATATATATATATTTTAATAGTGGAATATGCACATCTCAGTCCTTTGTGAGATGGACTCACAAGATGGACCCAACACCATCACACGTTGGGACACCCCTGCTCAAGTCAACCAGTGAGGCCGCTGTGCATCACTTCCCGACACCCTCCTTTCCTTGTGGGGCAGTCAGGCATGGACTTGGAGCAGTGGTGGTGCAATGTATTGCTGAGATACAGAAAAGGTAGAAGGATGCACCTTTCAGCTGAGAATCTCTAGGAACCAGGTGAGGGGCGGGGGCAGATAAATTTCTCTTTTAAGACTTTTGGGTACTAAATAGAATGTTATAATATATAATAAATATATAATAATAAAAAATTCCTCTTTTATGTTGAAATGGAGTGAGGGCTTTGTGAGGCCATGATCATTGGCAGAACGATGCCCTAACTCCCCACTCTTCCTTTCAACTGACAATCCTATTCTGGCCTTCTCACCCTTGTTTCACCTGGCAGAATATCTGAGTTTAAATAGCTTTAAGGTCTTGCTAAATAATGACTTTGTAAGTAACTTTGCTGACAGAGACAGGAGGAACTTGTAATCATAAAAAAAAGATGGATTGGGCTAATTGCATAAAGTTCATTTCCCCTTTCTAATAAATATTTACCATCCAATGTTTATAACTTTTATGTTTGGACTTTCTTGAAATGCTTTATTGAATTAAAAACATCACATTACCATTGGCTAAAAGAGGAGACAGCTATATTTGCCAATAACTTTTGCAACAAATGCCAGCTATTGATGCCAATTTTTTTTCTTTTGGTAGTTCATATTTCCACAGACAGCTTTGAGCCTTACAATACCCGTATTCTGCAGACAGACATGAAAGATGTAATGGTGATGGTGTGGGGATCTCCAGGGCCCTAGAAATGAAAATGGACTATATTTTAATTTTTCTTCATTCCCTGATGCAAACGTTTAAGAAAGCAGAAATATTTGAAGCCAGGCTGCTTCCAAAGCAACTGTAGCAAAGTTTTTCCAAAGTTACCCTACACCCTTGGGGAAGGAAGTGCCTCTTAATTCTGATTGGTCTTAAAATGGCTACAAGTTATGAATGTCAAACGAAGAACATTCCATGGAAGTCCAATCAGAAGGATATTCTGTATTGGAAATTCCACCTAAAGAAGAGGAACAGTCAAAGGAAGGCAGTTCATCCCTCAGTGGGTAAATTCTGACTGGTCACTGCCTAGCACTAAGCAATTGGCCTTGTGCTCTGAGGCACAGGGTGGAGCCTGTGAACCCTTCTTGGAATAATACTTGTCAGTGCATGATTATAAAATACATAAAGTTAGCAATCAAACAATTAAGTTCAAAAGTAATTCAAAATACAAATTTGTGATATAGTAAGTGAAACATGTGTTTCCTTGTCAACACATTACATAAGAAGATCTGGCCTTAGATCTAGTAACCATTAAAATTTTGAAGCAGTCATGAGCATAAATGATACTTCCAAATAGCTGCTAGAACAGTCATGCAGTTTAAGAAGTATCTGTGATTCCTGATCACATGATGTCACAGGTACTGCTGAGACTCCTGAGGCTTATCACTGACTCTCATAATCAAAGGAAATACTCATTTTGGTTACAGACTGGAGAAAAAAAGATGTGATCTTTTCCCTATCCCTGTTTACAAATCCTCTGAAAGCCATCAGCAGACCCTAGCTCAGAACCCTAAGTGAAGTCGCTCAGTCGTGTTTGACTCTTTGTGACCCCATGAACTGTAGCCCACCAGGCTCCTCCATCCATGGAATTTTCTAGGCAAGAGTACTGGAGTGGGTTGCCATTTCCTTTTCCAGGGGATCTTCCCAACCCAGGGATTGAACCCGGGTCTCCCGCATTGTGGGCAGACGCTTTACTGTCTGAGCCATCAGGAAATCCCACACAATAACGAAGGAGCGTCCATGAGAGTGTGATCCCCTGAGCCCTCAGCCTCTACCTTCCGCCAAGGACAAGATTTCATTCCTTATAAGAGGCAGCAGCAAAATAAGAACTGCCCACCAGTAGTCATGGTGGTTAGTACTCTTCTCAAAACATAATCTATCCAGTTTCTTTTCTCCTTATTTTTATGGTCTGCTTTCCAGAAAAAGAAAATGTTCAACTCCTGAAACGCTGATGGGTCTCGTCGTTTGATTCCCCTGGCAGCGTCCATGCTGTTACACTGCATTAGTATTGTCTTTTCTGTAATAGGCTTAAAGTTCTAGAAAATTTTAAGACAAAAGATTCACACATACGCATTCACACACAGCCCACTTGTCTCATTAATGTTTCTGTGCGTTTCCAAGCTACCCACTGAAGGCTCGTGTAGGAATGCAAGCTACGTTCCTTGCCAAGGAAGTCCTCCTCATGGGCACGGCCTTGGGGGAGCCAGGACTTCAGGGAGCGTTCCCAACTGGCATGCATGAGTGGAGTTTGCAAGAGCTCCCTCCACATTTTTGGAGTTGTAACGTCTTCACAATATTCGTTCCCCTAAAACTCCGGGCTATGAGAGTTTTCTTTTTCACAGCATCTAGTAGGTAGCATTTTTCTTTTTTTCCTATTAAAATGGTGTAGGATTTTAAGGTGGCAGGCTTTTTTTTCCCTTCAGTGCTTTAAAGATGCTGCTCCATGGTTTTTTATCACTTGCATCGTTTCTAATGAGAAATATGCTCTTTGAAGATCTTCTCTTCTTCACCACTTTTAAGCAATTTGATTATGATGAGCTTTGGTCTGGATTTCTTCATGATTCTTGGGATTCACTGAAATTCTTGGATCTGTGGGCTTGTGTTTTCATCAAATATGGAAAAAAATTTCAGCCATTTTTCTTTATTTTGAATTGGAGGATAATTACCTTACAATATTATGATGGTTTCTGCCATGTATCGACAGGAATCAGCCATAGGTATACATATATTCCCTCCTTTTAAACCTCCCTCTCAATCCCACCCTTCTAGGTTGTCACAGAACACTGGCTTTGGGTTCCCTGTGTGCTAGTTGCTCAGTTAGTTGTGTCCAACTCTTTGCAACCCCATGGACTATAGCCCACCAGGCTCCTCTGTCCATGGGATTCTCCAGGCAAGAATACTGTAGTGAATTGCCATTCTCTTCTCCAGCAGATCTTCCTGACCTGGGGATCAAACCCAGGGCTCCTGCATTGCAGGCAGATTCTTTACCACATGAGCTACAGGGAAGCCCTTGGGTTCCCTGTGTCATACAGCAAATTACCAAGAGCTCTCTCCTTTGCATATGGTAATGTATGTTTCAGTGCTACTCTCTCAAGTCACCCCACCTTCTCTTTCCCTCAAGGTGTCCAAAAGTCTTTTCTCTATGTCTGCATCTCCCTTGCGGCCTGTAGATAGGTTCATTAGTACCATCTGTCTAGATTCCATATATATGCATTAATATATATTTGTCTTTCTCTAACTTCAATTTGTATAAGTGAAGGCTCTAGGTTCATCTACCTCCTTAGAACTGACTCAAATGCATTCCTTTTTATACTTAAGAAATATTCCTTTGTGTATATGTACCACAACTTCTTTATCCATTCATCTCTTGATAGACATCTAGGTTGCCTCCACATCCTAGCTGTTGTAAATAGTGCCACAATGAACATTGAGGTACATGCCCAGTAGTAGGATTGTTGGGTCATATGGTAGTTTTATTCCTAGTTTTTAAAGGAACCTCCACACTGTTCTCCATAGCGGCTGCACAAATTTGCATTCCCACAAACAGTTCAAAACAGTTCCCTGTTCTCCACACCCTCTCCAGAATTTGTTTGTAGACTTTTTGATGATGGCCATTCCAACCAGCGTGAGATGATACCTCACTGTAGTTTCGATTTGCATTTCTCTAATAATGAGCGATGTTGAGTATCTTTTCATGTGCTTATTAGCCATCTGTATGTTTTCTTTGGAGAAATGTCTGTGTAAGTCTTCCACTCACTTTTTTATTGGGTTGTTTGTCTTTCTGGTATTGAGCTTCATGAGCTGCTTTGTATACCTTGGAGATGAGTTTTTTGTCAGTTGCTTCATTTGCTATTATTTTTGCCCATTCTGAGGGTTGTCTTTTCACCTTGCTTATGGTTTCCTTCATTGTGCAACAGCATTTAAGTTCAATTAGGTCACATTTGTTTATTTTTGTTTTTATTTCCATTATTCCAGGAAGTGGGTCATAGAGGATCTTGTTTTGGCTTATGTCAAAGAGTGCTCTGCCTATGTTTTCCTCTAAGAGTTTTATAGGTTTGGTTTTACACTTAGGTCTTTAATACATTTTGAGTTTATTTCTGTGTATGGTGTTAGGAAGTGTTCTAATTTCATTCTTTTACACAAAGCTGACCAGTTTTTGCAGCACCACTTATTGAAGAGACTGTCTTTTCTCCATTGTATATTTTTTGCCTCCTCTGTCAAAGATAAGGTCCCCTTAGGTGCATGGATTTATCTCCAGGCTTTCTATTTTGTTCCACTGATCTATATTTCTATTTCTGTGCCAGTACCATACTATCTTGATGACTGTAGCTTTGTAGTAAAGTCTGAAGTCAAGAAGGTTGATTCATCCAGCTCCATCTTTCTTTCTCAAGATTGTTTTGGCTATTCAGGGTCTTTTGTGTTTCCATACAAACTATAAAATTATTTGTTCTAGTTCTGTGAAAAATGCCATTGGTAGTTTGATAGGGATTGCACTGCATCTATAGATTGCTTTGGGTAGTATATTCGTTTTCACAATATTGATTCTTCCTATCTGAGAAAACGGTATGTCTCTCCATCTGTTTGTGTCAAGTTTAATCTCTTTCATCAGTGTCTTATAGTTTTCTGCATATAGGGCTTTTGTCTCTTTAGGTAAGCTTATTCCTAAATATTTTTATTCTTTTTGTTGCAATAGTGAATGGGATCTTTTCCTTAATCTCTCTGATTTTTCATTGTTAGTGTATAGGAATGCAAAGGATTTCTGTGTATTAATTTTATATCCTGTGACATTGCTATATTTATTGATTAGCATAGTAATTTTCTGGTGGCAGCTTTAGGGTTTTCTATTACCCCATGGACTGCAGCCTACCAGGCTCCTCCGCCCATGGGGTTTTCCAGGCTAGAGTACTGGAGTGGGGTGCCATTGCCTTCTCTGATTTAAAGAATCATGCCACCTGCAAACACTGAGAGCTTTACGTCTTCTTTTCCAATCTGGATTTCTTTTATTTCTTTTTCTTCTCCAATTGCTTTGGCTAGGACTTCCAAAACTATGTTAAATAATAGTGGTGAGAGTGGGCATGCTTGTCTTATTCCTAATTTTAGAGGAAATGCTTTCAATTTTTTCACCATTGAGAATAACGTTTGCTGTGGGTTTGTCATATGTGGCCTTTCTTATGCTGAGGTATGTTCCCTCTGTGCCTACTTTCTGGAGAGTTTTTATCATAAACGGGTGTTGGATTTTGT
This sequence comes from Budorcas taxicolor, assembly GCF_023091745.1. Taxonomy (NCBI): domain Eukaryota; kingdom Metazoa; phylum Chordata; class Mammalia; order Artiodactyla; family Bovidae; genus Budorcas; species Budorcas taxicolor. Next base: position 8,937,538 of record NC_068930.1, on the reverse strand, counting down.
CAAAAGTTTTCTCTGCATCTATTGAGACGATCACATGGTTTCTATATTTCAATTTGTTAATGTGGTGTATCATACTGACCGATTTGTATAAATTGAAGACTGCTTGCATCCCTGGTATAAAGCCCACTTGATTCATGATATATGACCTTTTGGATTTTGTTTGCTAAACTTTGTTTGGAATTTTTGAATCTATGTTCATCAGTGACAGTGGCCTTTTGTGTTGCACTGTTATCTGGTTTTGGTATCAGGGTGATGGTGGCCTCATAGAAAGAGCTGGAAGTTCTCCATCCTCTGCAATTTTCTGGAAGAATCTGAGCAGGATAGTGGTTAGCTTTTCTCTAAATTTCTGGTAGAATTCATCTGTGAAGTCATCTGTCCCTGGGCTTTTGTTTGCTGGGAGATTTCCACGTTTATGATTGGTCTGTTCATATTCTCTCTCTTCCTGGTTCACTTTTGGAAAGTTAAATTTCGTAAGAATATGTCCATTACGTCTAGGCTGTCCATTTTATTGGCATGTGGTTGTTCAAAGTAATCTCTTATGATCCTTTGTATTTCTGTGTTGTCTGTTGTAACTTCTACTTTCTCATTTCTAGTTTTATTGATTTGAGGCTTCTTCCTTTTTTTCTTGATGAGTCTATCTAATGGTTTGTAAAATATATTTTCTCAAAGAAACAATTTTAAGTTCTATTAATCTCTGCTATTATCTCCATTTCTTTTTCATTTATTTCTACTCTAATCTTTATGATTTCTTTCCTTTTACTAATTTTGGGTATTTTTTTAATTCTTTTTCTAGTTGCTTTAGATATAAGGTTAGGTTTTTTTAATTTGATATCTCTTTTGTTTCTTGAGGTAGGCTTGTATTGCTATAAATTTCCTTTTAGCATTGCTTTTACTGTATCCCATATGTTTTGAGTTATCATGTTTTCATTGTCATTTGTTTCTAGGCAAATTTTGATTTTCCTTTTGATTTCTTCAGTGATATGTAGGTTATTCAGAAATGTTTTTTAGCCTCCATGCATGCTCAGTCACTCAGTTGTGTCTGACGCTGTGACCCCACAGACTGTAGCCCACCAGGCTCCAATGTCCATGGGATTACCCAGGCAAGAGTATTGGAGAGGGCTGCCATTTCATCCTCCAGGGAATCTTCCTGACAGAGGGACTGAACCTGAATCTTTTGTATCTCCTGCATTGGCAGGAGAATTCTTTACCACTAGCACCACCTGGGAAGCCCCACGCATATGTGTTTTTATATAGTTTCTTTTCCCCCCTGCAGTTGGTGTCTAGTCTTACAATGTTGTGGTCAGAGAAGATACTTGAAATGATTTCAATTTTTTAAAATATACCAGGCTTGATTTGTTTGCAGTGATGCTTCCTAAGGCCCACTTGACTTTGCACTCCAGGATGTCTGGCTCTAGGTGAGTGATCACACCATCATGGTTATCTGAGTCATTAAGATCTTTTTTGTATAGTTTCTCTGTGTCTTCTTGCCACCTCTTCTTAAAACCTTATGCTTCTGTTAGGTCTGTTATTTTTCCTGACCTTCATTGTGCTCTTTTTTGCATGAAATGTTCGCTTGGTATCTCTGATTTTCTTGAAGGAATCTCTAGTCTTTCCCGTTCTATTGTTTTCCTCTATTTCTTTGCACTGATCATTTAGTAAGGCCTTCTTATTTCTCTTTGCTATTCTTTGAAATTCTGCATTCAGATGCATGTGTCTTTCCTTTTTTCCATTGCCTTTTGCTTCTCTTTTCTCAGCTATTTGTAAGCCCTCCTCAATCAGTCATTTTGCCTTTTTGCATTTTTTTTTCTTGGGGATGGTTTTGATCACCACCTCCTGTACAATGTTACAAACCTCCATGAATAGTCCTTCTGGCTGTCTATCAGATCTAATCTCTTGAATCTATTTGTCACTTACAGTGTGTAATTGTAAGGTATTAGATTTAAGTCATACCTGGATGGCCTAGTGGTTTTCCCTACTTTCTTCAACTTACATCTAAATTTTGCAATAAGGAGTTCATGATCTGAGTCACAGTAGGCTCCCAGTCTTGTTTTTGCTGACTATATAGAGCTTCTCCATCTTCGGCTGCAAAGAATATAATCAGTCTGATTTCAGTATTGACTATCTGGTGATATCCATGTGTAGAGTCATCTCTTGTGTTGTTGGAAGAGGGTTTTGCTATGACCAGTGCATTCTCTTGGCAAAATTCTGTAAGCCTTTGCCCTGCTTCATCGTGTACTCCAAGGGCAAAGTTGCCTGTTAACTCCAGGTATCTCTTGACTTCCTACTTTTGCATTCTAGTCCCCTATGATGAAAAGGACATCTTTTTTTTGGTGTTAGTTCTAGATGGCCTTGTAGGTCTTCATAAAACCGTTCAACTTCAGCTTCTTCAGCATTAGTGGTTGGAGCATAGACTTGGATTACTATGATACTGAATGGTTTGCCTTAGAAACGAACAGAGATCACTGTGTTGTTTAGAGATTGCACCCAAGTACACCCAAGCATTTTGGACTCTTTTGTTGACTATGAGGGCTACTCCATTTCTTCTAAGGAATTCTTGCCCACAGTAGTAGATATAACGGTCATCTGAATTAAATTCGCTCATTCAAGTCCAGTTTAGTTCACTGATTCCTAAAATGTCAATGTTCACTCTTGCCACTTCCTGTTTGACCACTTACAATTTATCTTAATTCATGGACCTAAAATTCCAAGTTTCTATGCAATATTGTTCTTTACAGTACCAGACTTTACTTTCTCCACCAGACACATCCATAACTAGGCATGCTTTCTGCTTTGGCTCAGCCTGTTCATTCCATCTGGAGCTGTTTCTCTGCTCCTCTCCAAAATATCTGCCTGCAATGCAGGAGACCTGGGTCAGGAGGATCCCCTGGAGAAGGAACTGGCAACCAACTCCAGTATTTTTGCCTAGAGAATCCCCATGGACAGAGGAGGCTGGCAGGCTACAGTCCATGTGGTCGCAACAGTCGGACACAACTTAGCGACTAAACCACCACTACCACCAACACCAACACGGGGAGTTCATCTTTAAGTGTCATATCTTTTTGCCTTTTCATACTGTTCATGGGGTTCTCAAGGGAAGAATGCTGATGTGGTTTTCCATTCCCTTCTCCAGTGGACCATGTTTTGTCAGAACTCTCCATCATGATCCATCTGTCTTGGCATGGCTCATAGTTTCATTGAGTTAGATAAGGCTGTGATCCATATGATCAGTTTGGTTAGTTTCCTGTGATTGTAGCTTTCATTCTGTCTGCTCTCTGATGGATGAGGATAAGAGGTTTGCGGAAGCTTCCTGATGGGAGGGACTGACTGTGGGGAAACTGGGTATTGCTCTGGTGGGTGGGGCCATGCTAGGTAAATCTTTAATCCATCTTTCTGCTGATGGGTGAGGCTGTGTTCCCTCCTTATAGTTTGACCCCTTCAGGCCAAACTATGGTAGGGGTAATTGAAAAGTCTTGAAAAGGCTTCATCTGTGATCCAAAAATGTGATCTATCCTGGAGAATGCTCCATGTGAACTTGAGAAAAAAGTGAAATCTATTGTTTTTGGATAAAATGCCCTGTAGATATCAATTAGGTCTAAATGGTCCAATGTATCATTTAAAGCCTGTTTTTCCTTATTTTCTACCTGAATGATCTGTCTGTTGGTGTGGGTGTGATATTAAAGTCCCCCACTACTACTGTTTTACTGTTGATTTTCCCTTTAACAGATGTTAGCATTTGCCTTATGTATTGAGGTGCTCCTATGTTGGGTGTATATATAATTGTTACATCTTCTTGGATTGATCCCTTGATCATTATGTAGTGTCCATCTTTGTCTCTTGTAATGGTCTTTAAAGTCTCTTTAATCTGATATGAGTATTGCTACTCCCACTTTCATTTGATTTCTATTTACATGGAATATCTTTTTCTAGCCCCTCATTTCAGTCTGTAAGCACCTAGGTCTGAGGTGGGTTTTCTCCCAGACAGCATATATAGGGGTCTTGTTTTTGTACCCATTCAGCCAATCTGTATCTTCTGGTTGGAGGGTTTAGCCAATTTACATTTAAGGTAATTATTGGTATCCTGTTACCATTTACTTTATTGTCTGGGGACTCTTTTTGTAGGCCTCTTCTTTTTGTGTTTCCAGCCTACAGAAGTCCCTTTAACATCTGTTGTAAAGCTGGTTTGGTTGTGCTAAATTTTCTTAACTTTTGCTTGTTTGTAAAACTTGGTTTCTCCATCAATTTTGAATGAGATGTTTGCTGAGGAGAGTAATCTTGGTTGTAGGTTTTTCCCTTTCATCATTTTAAGTATGTCCTGCCATTTCCTTCTGGCCTGTAGAGTTTCTGTTGAAAATCAGCCATTAGCCTTATGGGGACCTGCTTGTATGTTATTTGTTGCTTTTCCCTTGGTGCTTTTAACATTTGTTCTTTGTGTTTAATTTTTGTTAGTTTGATTAATATCTGTCTTGGCATGTTTCTCCTTGGATTTATGTTGTATGTGGCTGTCTGGGCTTTATGAGGTTGGATGGCTATCTCCCTTCTCATTTTAGTAAAGTCAAGTCAAAGTCACTCAGTTGTGTCCGACTCTTGTGACCCCATGGACGGCAGCCTGCAGGGAAGTTGAAAACTTCCAACTATAATCTCTTTAAATATTTCCCCATGGCCTTTCCTTTTGTCTTCTTCTTCTGGGACTCCTATGATTCTAATGTTGTTATGTTTAATGCTGTCTGTTAAACAGGCTTGGAGACTTTCCTCATCACTTTTATTCTTTTTCTCTTTATTTTGCTCTGTTTCAGTTATTTCCACCATGCTATCTTCTATCTCACTTATCCATTCTTCTGCCTCAGTTACTCTACTGTTAGTTCCGTCCAGTATATTTTTAAACTCAATTATTGCATTGTCCATTGTTGATGGTCTATTCTTTATTCAAGGTGCTTGTTAAATATTTCTTGCATCTTCTCAATCTGTGCCTCTAGTCTATTTATCCATGCCTCCATTTTATTTTCAAGATTTTGGACCATCTTTACTATCATTACTCGGAATTCCTTTTCAGGAAGATTGTCTACTTCCTCTTCATTTGTTTCATCTTATGAGTTTTTACCATGTTCCTTCATTAGCTGGATGTTTCTCTGTCTTTTCATTGTGTTTAACTTACTGTGCTTGGGGTCTCCTTTCTGCAGTTTGGAAAGTTATAGTTTCTCTTAACTGTGGAGTGTGCTTCCCCTGGGTGGGGCTGAACCAATGCCTTCTGAAAGTTTCCTGCTTTGGGGGACTTGTGACTGTGTTCTAGTGGATGGAGCTAGATCTTGTCTCTCTTAAAGGCAGTACTGTGTCCACTAGTGTGTTTGGGGATGTCTATGGGTTCAGTATGGGTTGTGCTCCTGTTTTGTTGAAGGGTTGGTGTGGGACACTTGGAACCAGAGCTTGCTGGCTTTTGGGTGGGGCTTGGTCTTAGTGTTGAAATGGAGGCCATTGTGAGGGCGTTTGTCTATTAATGTTCTATTAATGCTCTCTTGTGGTCCAAAGTCCTAGCATGGAGTCTCCTACCTCTGGGCTTCAGGTATGACACCTTACTATAGCATCAAGATTTCACAGGCCACACAGCATAGAAGACATAATGGTGAAACACCTCTCATAATGGTGAACTTTCCTAGTGGCTCAGACAGTAAAGAATTTTGCCTGCATTGTGGGAGACCTGGGTTCGATCCCTGGGTCAGGAAGGTCCCCTGGAGAAGAGCATGACATCCCACTCCAGTATCTTGTGTGGAGAATTCCATGAACAGAATTCCATGCAGTCTGATGGGCTGCAGTCCATGGGTTCACAGAGAGTCGGACATGAATGAGTTACTAACACTTTTACATTTCAACAGCCAAAATTCATTCCAAGAGAGTCACACACTTATATAGAGAAGGAAAGAGGGAAAAAGGAGAAAAAGAAAAAAGGAAAAAGAGTCAAAAAGAAGACAGCAATCAAGCCAATAATAAAACCTCTAAATGAAAATGGATGCTAAAAATTATTAATAGATTCTCAAAGACATAAAATCAAAAGCAAAAGATCAAAAAGAAAATCAAAAACATGGAAAAAGTTAAACTCTCAAAAATAAAAAATCAAATAAAACATCCAAAACAAAAATCAAAAACATGGAATTTGTTTTTAAAATAAGGCTTTTTTTCAAAGAAAAAGAGGAAAAAGTAGGCTATAAAAAATTGAAGGAGCAGAATGAATTGAGGATAGTCTCAGAGACCTCTGGAAAATATCAAACACACTAACTTTCAAATTATAGGGGTCCCAGAAGCATAGAAAAAGAAAGGGTATGAGAAATTTTTTGAGAAGATTACATTTGAAAATTTCCCCAATGTGGAAAAGGAAATAGTCAATCAAGTCCAAGAGGTACAAAGAGTCCCATACAGGATAAACCCAAGGAGAAACATGCCAAGACACATACTAATCAAACTAACAAAGATTAAACACAAGGAAAGAATATTAAAAGCAGCAAGAGAGAGGCAACAAGTAACATACAAGGGAAACCCTATACATTTAACAGCTGACCTTTCAGCAGAAACTCTGCAGGCCAGAAAGGAATGGCAGGATATATTTAAAGTACTGAAAGGGAAAAATCTAAAACCAAGATTACTCAGCAAGGATGTCATTCAAAATTGATGGAGAAATCAAAAGCATTGCAGATGAGCAAAAGTTAAAAGAATTCAATACCATCAAACCAGCTTTACAGCAAATATTAAAGGAACTTATACAGTCAAGAAATATAAGAGAAGAAAATGATCTACAAAATCAAACCCCAAACAATTAAGAAAATGGCAATAGGAACATCTATATCAATAATTACTTTAAATGTAAATGGATTAAATGCTCCAACCAAAAGACACAGACTGGCTGAATGGATACAAAACAAGACCCATACATATGCTGTCTACAATATCTATGCATCCAACATAGGAGCGCCTCAATACATAAGACAAACACTAACAGACATAAAAGGAGAAACTGACAGTAACACAATAATAGTAAGAGACTTTAACACCCCCCTCACACCAATCAACAGGTCATGAAATCAAAATCAATAAGGAAACACAAGCCTTAAATGATACATTCGATGAGATGGATCTCACTGATATCTTCAGGACATTCCATCCAAATGCAGAAGAATTTTTTTTTTTTTCAAGTGCACACGGAACATTCTCCTGGATAGACCACATCTTTGGTCACAAATCGACCCTCAATAAATTTAAGAAAATTGAAACCGTATCAAGCATCTTTTCCAACCACAACGCTATGAGACTGGACATCAATTACAAGAAAAAAACTGTAAAAAACACAAATACATGGAAATTAAACAATATGTTTCTAAATAACTAACAGGTTACTGAAGAAATCAAAGGGGAAATAAAGCAATTTCTAGAAACAAATGACAATGAAAACATAACTTAAAATCTATGGGATGCAGCAAAAGCAGTTCTAAGAGGGAAGTTTACACCAATACAATCCTATCTCAAGAAACAAGAAAACATCGAATAGACAACTTAACACCTAATTTAACTGGAAAAAGAAGAACAAAAAAATCCCCCAAAGTTAGAAGAAGGAAAGAAATCATAAGGATCAGAGCAGAAATCAGTGAAAAAGAAATGAAAGAAATAATAGTAAAGAGTAATAAAACTAAAAGCTGGTTCTTTGAGAAGATAAACAAAATTGACAAACCTTTAGCCAGACTCATCAAGAAAAAAAGAGAAAAGAATCAAATCAACAAAATTAGAAATGAAAAAGGAGAGGTTACCACAGACAAGGCAGAAATACAAAGGATTATAAGAGACTACTGGAGAAGGCAATGGCACCCCACTCCAGTACTCTTGCCTGGAAAACCCCTGGACGGAGGAGCCTGGAAGGCTACAGTCCATGGGGTCGCTGAGGGTCAGACACGACTGAGCGACTTCACTTTCACTTTTCACTTTCATGCATTGGAGAAGGAAATGGCAACCCACTCCAGTACCCTTGCCTGGAGAATCCCAGGGTTGGAGGAGTCTGGTGGGCTGCCGTCTATGGGGTAGCACAGAGTCGGACGTGACTGAAGTGACTTAGCAGCAAAAGAGACTATTATGAACAACTATATGGCAATAAAATGAATACCCTGGAAGAAATGGACAGATTCTTAGAAAGTTCATTCTTCCAAGACTGAACCAGGAAGAAGTAGAAATTATGAACAGCCCAGTTACAAGCACTGAAACTGAAGCTGTGATCAAAAAATCTCCCAAAAACAAAAGTCCAGGACCAGATGGCTTCACAAGAGAATTCTATCAAACATTCAGAGAAGAGCTAATGCCTATCCTTCTAAAATTCTTTCAAAAAAATTGTAGAGGAAGGAACACTTCCAAACTCATTCTACAAAGCCACCATCCCTCCAATACCAAAACCAGACAAAGACAACACAGAAAGAGAAAACTATAGGCCAATATCACTGATGAACATAGATGCAAAAATCCTCAACAAAATTTTAGCAAACAGAATTCAACAACACATTAGAAAGCTCATACACCATGATCAAGTTGGGTTTATCCCAGAAATACAAGGATTCTTCAATATATGCAAATCAATCAATGTGATACACCAATATTAACAAATTGAAAGATAAGAACCATATGATAACCTCAACAGATGCAGGAAAAGCCTTTGACAAAATTCAGCACCCTTTATGATTAAAACTCTTCAAAAAAAATGGGCATAGAAGGAATCTACCTCAATATAGTAAAAGCCATATATGATAAGCTTACAGCAAACATTATTCTCCATGGTGAAAAACTAAAAGCATTCCCCCAAAGATCATGAAAAAGACAAGGGTGTCCACTTTCACCACTATTATTCATCACAGTTTTGGAAGTCCTAGCTACAGCAATCAGAGAAGAAATAAAAGGAATCCAGATCAGAAAGTAGATGTAAAGCTCTCACTGTTTGTAGATGATGTGATACTGTACATAGAAAACCCTAAAGATACTATCAGAAAATTACTAGAGCTAATGAGTGAATTTAACAAAATCACAAGATACAAAATCAATACACAGAAATCACTTGCATTTCATATCCTAACAATGAAAAATCAGAAAGAGAAATTAATGACTCAATCCCATTCACCATTGCAACAAAAATAATAAAATATCTAGGAATAAACTTACCTAAGGAGACAAAAGGACTGTACACAGAAAATTATAAGACACTGATGAAAGAAATCAAAGATGACATAAACAGATAGATATCCCATGTTCCTGGGTAGGAAGAATCAGTATTGTGAAAATGACTATATTACCAAATGCAATCTACAGATTCAATGTGATCCCTATCAAATTACCAATGACATTTTTCACAGAACTAGATAAAAAAATTTCACAATTCATACAGAAACACAAAAGACTCCAAATTGCCAAAGCAGTCTTGAGAAAGAAGAATTCAGCTGGAGGAATCAAGCTTCCTGACTTCAGATTATACTACAAAGCTACAGTCATCGAGACAGTATGGTACTGGCACAAAAACAGAAATATAGACCAATGGAACAAGATAGAAAGCCCTGAAATAAACCCATGAACCTAAGGGTACCTTATTCTTGACAAAGGAGACAAGAATATATAATGGGGCAAAGACAGCCTCTTCAATAAATGTTGCTGGGAAAACTAGACAGCTACATGTAGAAGAATGAAATTAGAACACTTCCTAACACCATACACAAAAATAAACTCCAAATGGATTAAAGACCTAAATGTAAGACCAGAAACTATAAAACTCTTAGGGGAAAACATAGGCAGAACACTCGATGACATAAATCAAAGCAAGATCCTCTATGACCCACCTCCTAGAGTAATGGAAATAAAAACAAAAGTAAACAAGTGGAACCTGATTAAACTTAAAAGCTTTTGCACAGCAAAGGAAACTATAAGCAAGGTGAAAAGAAACCCCTCAGAATGAGCAAAAATAATAGCAAATGAAACAACAGACAAAGGATTAATTTCCAAAATATACAAGCAGCTCGTACAACTCAATACCAGAAAAACAAACAACCCAATCAAAAAGTAGGGAAGACCTAAACAGACATTTCTCCAAAGAAGACATACAGATGGCTAACAAACACATGAAAAGATGCTCAACATCGCTCATTATTAGAGAAATGCAAATCAAAACTGCAATGAGGTATCACCTCACATCAGTCAAAATCACCATCATCAAAAAGTCTGCAAACAATAAATGCTGGAGAGGGTGTGGAGAAAACAGAACACTCTTGCACTGTTGGTGGGAATGTAAATTGATACAGCCACTATGGAAGACAGTATGGAGATTCCTTAAATAACTAGGAATAAAACCACCATATAATCCAGCAATCCCACTCCTAAGCATATACCCTGAGGAAAGAAAAATTGAAAAAAGACACATGTACCCCACTGTTCACTGCAACACTATTTACAATAGCTAGAACATGGAGGCTACCTAGATGTCCATTGACAGATGAATGGATAAAGCTGTGGTATATATACATAATGGAATATTACTCAGCCATAAAAGGAATGCATTTGAGTCTGTTCTGATGAGGTAGATGAACCTAAAGTCTGTATTATACAGAGTGAAGTAAGTCAGAAAGAGAAAGATAAATATCATATTCTAAGACACATATATGGAATCTAGAAAAATGGTACTGAAGAATTTATTTACAGGGCAGCAATGGAGAAACAGTCATAGAGAACAGACTTATGGACACAAGGGGAAGGGGGAGGGGAGAGGGTGAGATGTATGGAGAAAGCAACATGGAAACTTACATTACTGTATGTAAAATAGATAGCCAAATGGAATTTGCTGCATGTCTCAAGAAATTCAAACAGGGGCTCTGTACTAACCTAGAGGGGTGGGATGGGGAGGGACATGGGAGGGAAGTTCAAAAGGGAGGGGATATATGTATACCTATGGCTTGTTCATGTTGAGTTTTGACAGAAGACAACAAAATTCTTTAAAGCAATTATCCTTCAATTAAAAAATAAATAAATTTTTTAAAAATTGAAGGAGTAATAAAGAACCACATCAGGACAGTTTGAGAAGATAACGGGGGAAAGGGGGAAAAACAGGGGCAGAGGGCAGAATATATAGACAGTGGTAGTGAGAGGAATGTCCAATTAATTTCTCTGTTTTCCTGGTCCAGTTGATTTGTCTACTCAGAAAGTCCTCCAATATATCTAGGAAGATCTGTGGATGGGTTTTGGGCAGTGTGGGGTCTGCTCAGACTCATGTCTTGTCTTGGTCCAGTTTGTACTTGCTCTCAAAATCTATCAGTTCAGTTCAGTTCAGTTCAGTTCAGTCACTCAGTCATGTCTGACTCTTCGCGACCCCATGAATTGCAGCACGCCAGGCCTCCCTGTCCATCACCAACTCCCGGAGTTCACTCAGACTCACGTCCATCGAGTCAGTGATGCCATCAAGCCATCTCATCCTCTGTCGTCCCCTTCTCCTCCTGCCCCCAATCCCTCCCAGCATCAGAGTCTTTCCCAATGAGTCAACTCTTCGCATGAGGTGGCCAAAGTACTGGAGTTTCAGCTTTAGCATCATTCCTTCCAAAGAAATCCCAGGGCTGATCTCCTTCAGAATGGACTGGTTGGATCTCCTTGCAGTCCAAGGAACTCTCAAGAGTCTTCTCCAACACCACAGTTCAAAAGCATCAATTCTTCGGCGCTCAGCTTTCTTCACAGTCCAACTCTCACATCCATACATGACCACAGGAAAAACCATAGCCTTGACTAGATGGACCTTAGTCGGCAAAGTAATGTCTCTACTTTTGAATATGCTATCTAGGTTGGTCATAACTTTTCTTCCAAGGAATAAGTGTCTTTTAATTTCATGGCTGCAATCACCATCTGCAGTGATTTCGGAGCCCCCCCAAAATAAAGTCTGACACTGTTTCCCCATCTATTTCCCATGAAGTGATGGGACCAGATGCCATGATCTTCGTTTTCTGAATGCTGAGCTTTAAGCCAACTTTTTCACTCTCCACTTTCACTCAAAGTCTATAGCTGTCCCTAAAAGACAGTCTCAGGCTAAATGCTGGAATCCAAATTGCTGCAGCTGTAAATTCTGGGATGGTTTCCCTGTTTCCTTTGCTCATGCAGCCCCTGATGTTCTGCTTTGGTTCTGGGCCCTCCTTTGCTTTCAAGTGTCTATTCCATGTCTGTTCACTGCCCAGACATGAGCAGGTGAAAGTAGCTGCTTATTCAGGCTCAGCTGCTCAGTTGTGCTGGGGAGAGGAGTGTGCTGGTAGTGCTCACTGTGGCAGGGCTGCACAGGGTGTCTCCCCCGTCTGAGGCGGGTATACACTTCCCCAGGGAAGTTGGTCCCGAGTTGTGGGGCCCTTGGCAGAGCCAAGCCACTCGGGCTCCCAGCAAGACGTTGGGGGCAACTCACAGCTGCTCACAGTGTGGTGGTTGTTGCGATCTCTGGGACCGAGGTCATAGAGGTCCATTGCCTTCAGCCTCTGGCACTGCGCCTGCCTGTTTGCCTCTGGGAAAACAGACCACAGCCGGCTCGCCCTTCTCTGGCATCTGCCTGGGCAGGGTCCCTCGTTCTGTGACGGTGCAGAATCAAAGTGCAGTGTTGGAGCCTTCCCGTGGGAATGAGCCTTTGTTTCTGTGGTGGACGCAGAGTTTCCCTGGTCTGCTTCTGCTGTGCTGTGCCAGCCCCCTAGAGCACCTCCCTGACAGTCGGCCTGTGCCCTCTCCCTGAGGCCCGACCCCCGAAGTCTGGGCCTCCACACTTAGCCCCCAGTTACCGTGGGCAGAAGTGAGCGCTTGAGCCAGTTCCCAGGTGGGTAGTGCCGTTTGGTGTGACCCCTCTGGTGAATTTTCTCTGTTTTGCCTTTGGAGCACCTGTCTTGATGCAGTGTCCTCCCCTCAGTGGTTCCAAAGCTCCCCCTGACCCTGCTTGTGAGGGGGTTTCCTAGTATGTGGAAACCTCCCCTCCTTCAGGACTTCCTTCCCCTGGGGCACAGGACCCCGTCCCCAAATCCTTTGTCCCCCTTTTAGTCTCTATCTTGTGCCCTACCTCACCCCATGAGATTGGTTTGCCTTTCTGGAAGTCTGGAGTCCTCTGCCAGCGTTCAGAAGATATTCTGTGGGAGTTCTTCTACATGCAGGTGATTTTTTGATATATTTGTGGGGGAGAAGGAGTTTGTCCTGCCCTACTCCTCAGCCATCTTGAAGGTCCTCCTTCTATTATTTCTTCAAATATGATTTTAATCCTGTCTCACCTCCTTCAGAACATCATTTGCAAATTTCTTAGCCTACCCGAAGTCTCACAGTTCTTTTTGTTTCCAGTCTTTTTTCTCTTTGTGTTTCACTTTGGGTAGTTTCAAATGGTTTGCCTTTAGCAGTCATCTCTTTTGCAATTTTCATTTGCTAGAAATCTTAAGCAGGGTATCTTTCAACTTAAATATTACAGTTTTCATTTCTAGAAGTCCCAGTAGGATCTTTTCCATATCTTCCATATCTCTGCTTAACATGTTCAATCTTTCTTTGTGCTATATTCATGAACCTGGAATATGGTTATAATTATTGTTTTAATATGTTTCTTTACTAATTCTATCACCTGTGTCATTTCTAGGTCAGTTTTGATGGATTTTTCTACTCGTTATGGGTGTATTCTCCTTCTCCTTTGAAGGCCTGGTGATTTTTTATTTGATGCTAGACACTGTGAATTTTATTTTACTGAGTGTTGGTTTTGTATTTCTATAAATGCTTCTGAGCTTTGTTCTAGGACTTGGCTAAATTACTTGGAAACAGCTTGATCCTTTCAGATTTTGCTTTAAAGATTTATTGGGTGGGAGCAGGTCAGCATTTAGTGTGGGGTTAGTTTTGCCACGCTGCTGATACACACCCTTCTGTGTCTTCTACCTGATGCCCCATGCGCCTCCGAGCTTGTTCCCGCTAATGCTTTCAGATGGCTCTTTTCTTGGCCTTGGGTCGTTTCTCACACACATGTGTTTCTCAGCACTAAGCTGAAGATTCGTGCAGATCCTGGCAGACCTCTGAGGTTCTCTCTTTGTAACACTGTTTCGTCTATGATACTCTGCTCTGTGAATCCTAGCTGCTCCAGCCTCCTAGGACTCCTGGCTCTGTTTCTCAACTCATGAAGCCTGCTACTTCTTCACAGCCCAACCCCCCCATGCCACAGCCTGGAGACTGCCCAGGCAGTAAGCCAGGGCAATCTCATTTGTCTCATATCTCCCAAGAATCATGGCCCTTCCTTGCTTGAAGACCATTGAAAATCATTATTTCATATATTTTGTCTGATTTCTTAGTTGCTTCAGGTGGGAAGATAAATCTGGTCCCTGATACTCCATCTTCACCAAAGGCAGATGTCAGGATGACAAATTTAAAGGCAATGTTGGGACCATGATCATTTCATTACACAATATCCGTTTCAATCCTCAAGGGCATTTAAGAATACTAATGGTTATAAAGATCGATTTGGCTTTGGATCACAAGACCTTGGTGGTTGGTGCTGAATGTCTCTGGAGTTTTACATAATGCTTAAATTTTCATGACCCTAAGGAATTTAATATAGAAAAGTGCTGATCCTGGAGATGGACACAGATAGATTAGTTCTATGCTCCCCCCTCTACACACCCAAGATAGGAACCAGGGTTATCCAGAAAGGTAACAGCAACATATGTATCAGCTCAAATGACCGAGTTCTTACTTTGTGATAGACCCAGTTCTCACCATCGTACATGTATTAACTCACCAGGAGTCTCAGATTTTAACAATGGTTTTCATTAATGCACAAATAGAGATGGCCACTAAGAAGCAGGCTACAGTCCCTCACTACCAGATTTATACTGTCCTGGGAGGAAGCCACAGGATAGCTCTGTATAAACCCCAGCAAGACATTTGGCAGAGTCTAACATGTGTGTTGGGGAACTAGATGGATAAACGTGGACTCGGGCTTAGAGAGCCAATTCATTATATGAGGAGGCCTGTAAGGGTTTCTTCCTCACCTGTGAGCCTGTCTACAGTTTCATCAGTGGTTGGGTTAACATAAGAACTTAAATTTACTGTTAGGGTCATGAATGGACCTCAGAACAACTTATACTTGTTGAACACCTACTATGTTCCAGGCAGTTGGAAAATAATAGTGTGGAAAAGTAAGATTCTAGTCCTGAAAGGATTTAAACGCTAGAAGAAGGAGAGTATCAAAACAATAGAAAACAATAGTCATGGGGACATCCCTGGTGGCCCAGTAGTTAAGAATCCGCCCTGCAATGCAGGGGACACAGGTTCAATCCCTTGTCGAGGAATAAAGATCCCACACACCACAGAGCAATTCTGCCTGTGCACCAGACTCACGGAACCTGCACACCACAACTACAGAACATTCCACCACACGGCATAGCTAAGACAGATGCAGCTAAATAATAAATCTTTAAAAAACAAGAGTCATGTAAACAAGGAAATTATATAGCATATTAAAAGATAAGTTTATGAAAGCAGGGCTTTCCCTTAGGGGATCAGGAGATCTGGGTACTGCAGAGGTGACAGGGAGAACTCAGTTCAGTTCAGTTCAGTCGCTCAGTCATGCCCGACTCTGCAATCCCATGAATCGCAGCACGCCAGGCCTCCCTGTCCATCACCAACTCCCGGAGTTCACTCAGACTCACGTCCATCGAGTCCGTGATGCCATCCGGCCGTCTCATCCTCTGTCGTCCCCTTCTCCTCCTGCCCCCAATCCCTCCCAGCATCAGAGTCTTTTCCAATGAGTCAACTCTTCACATGAGGTGGCCAAAGGACAGGGAGAATTACCAGATGGCAATTTTATATAGGGTGGTAGGCTTTCCTGAGAAGGTTACATCTGAGCAAACAAACAAACTCAAAATGAGGGGCTCAGGCACGTGGACAACTGGGAGAAGAGTGTCCAGGTAGAGGAAACAGCAGGAAGCACAGTGCGTCTGCGCCAGGAGCAGGCCTTTTGGGTTTGAGGGAGAGCAGGACGGCAAGCAGAACTGGAACAGAGTAGGTGAAAGGCAGCTAACAAGGGGACTAGGATCAGGAGTGGAGAAGGCAACGGCAGCCCACTCCAGTACTCTTGCCTGGAGAATCCCATGGACGGAGGAGCCTGGTGGGCTGCAGTCCATGGGGTCGCTAAGAGTCGGACACGACTGGGTGACTTCACTTTCACTTTTCACTTTCATGCATTGGAGAAGGAAATGGCAACCCACTCCAGTGTTCTTGCCTGGAGAATCCCAGGGACGGGGGAGCCTGGTGTGCTGCCGTCTATGGGGTCGCACAGAGTCAGACACAACTGAAGTGACTTAGCAGCAGCAGCAGGATCAGGAGGAAGGGGAAGGGCTCACCCCAGCACTGAGTCAGTTTTGCAGGAAGAAAGCAACAGTTCAACATGTGTGCCTGTCGCACTGAACATCAACTGAAACAGACCTACAAGTGCACAGACGAGCAAAATGCTGGTCAAGTGAGCCTGAGAATCCCACAGCGTGGTGCCCCAGCTCGGGGCAGCATTCCCCAAGGCCTGCGTCCCAGCAGGCAATTGTCTGTCTCCTCCGCCAGCATGTCTCTGGCATTAGTGTGACCTCTCCTCCAGCGTGAGAAGTTACTGCTTCCTAACTAGCAAAGTCACGCCAAAGGAGGCACCACCAGCCTTGTAAGCAGGACGGTCAGCACCAGCTGAGGCTGATGCCCAGCCAGCTGAGCTCGCAGACGCACCTCCATGCCCCTGAGGAGTCGCCCCTGCTGAGACAGGCTAGGGCCTGCACCTGGACAAACGTATCCTCGAGCAACAAAATACAAAAAGTATAAGGGACTAAAAATAACTGTGTATATGCGCAGCTAGAGAATATTGGTCAGCAAGATAGAGAACTGTTAAAGAAAAACCCAAAACAAAACCCAACTGCCACTTCTGAAGAGCCAGGAGCAAACACAGGGTGGTGAGAACAAAATCAGGGCCCTGCACATCCCCCTGCACCCAGCACCACCTAAGGGTGGGCAAATCACCTGAACCAGCCCTCCAGCCCAACCCCTGGACACACTGCTCGCTCCAGATGAGGAACCCATCAGAAAGCGGGCAAGCATGGGAACCTGTTACTTGCTCCCCCCAGTGAAGCCTTGCCTGAATTTCTTGTCTGGCCTTTGATCAATTTCTATTGATTAAAGAGGCCAAAAACTCTGGTCAGTAACACTGCTGGGATCTGGGGAGAAAAATGCCAACTTTATTTTGGTATTGGTGAAATTCTCAGAAAAAAGGCAAGCAGGGAAGCATATTTCGTGGTTCTTAGTGAGCTGCAGGAATAAATGCTCAGGTGCGATATAACTTACAAAGCAAAAAGATCTCCCTTTATGTAGTCATATTTGGAGCTTCGAGAGAGAAGCTAAGCTGATCATGACTTGCTGACCTCTCACTGCCCTCTTCAAGCAAAAAGATGCCAACGAAGAAAATAAAATACCAAGTCACCTTCCTCTCCTTTGGAATCTGTCTTTGAATAAACAGGGCTTGCCTTTTCTCCTGCAGTAATAGTCACATCTAGCCCATCCCTTTCAGGCTGAGTGACCCTGGTCTATTACCCAGCCTCTCTCAGCCTCTGTTTTCTTATCTGTTAAGTGGGGTTCAAAGCTCCTGCCCTTGTGGGGTGCAGTCAGGGTGTTATGTGACAATGCAAGAAAGAGTCTAGCCTGGGGGATCCTGAGCCTCCAGGAGTTGTACACCCTTCCTCCCATCACTACTGACCCAACTGGTATGCAACAGTCTGGCTGCTAGAAGCCAGTATCCTGGGGCAGCCTGGGTCCAGCTCCCACCTGTCAGTCCTGCCCACCTGTGGGGCCAGTTCAGCCTGGTCTGCGGGGCAGGGAATACTCCACAGTGGGCAGAGCGGCCACGGCATGCCCACTGACTCAGCTGGGCGCTTCCCTCTTCTCCCCCTTGGATGCCCAGGCACTCTTACCCTTCCTGAGTGCTCGGAGTCCTCCTCTAGGACACCATGCACACAGCTCTCCTGCTGCCGTCACACTGAAACCTGCCCTCTCCAGGAGTTCTGTGCCATCACGAACTTTAAGGGGTTGAAGGCTGGGGCTGGCAAACAGGATGCCTCTTGGACAGCATATGGTACCTGGACAGTCAGGCCTTAACATCAAGGCAGATAGTGAGCACCAGACACGGTGGCAGACCACTGTTGATCAGATCCTGGGCCTGGCCCCATCTTCCCAGGGAGGCGACCTTCAACCCAGCCGTGGCTGGATGTGAAGTGGGAGGCAGCTTCCTGCTATTAGGGCCTGGAAGGGACCCTTGCTGACACCTCCACAGGGGAACGGGAGAGAAAGATTCTAGACAACTCTGCGGATAAACGCCCTTTGAGGAAACAGCCGGCAGGAGGCGCTGGCCCAGTCATGAGGCATGACCCTCTGCAGCACCCTGAACAACAGCAGGCAGTGTCCCCCCTGCAGATTCCACCCAGACTTTCTGAACCAATTCACACACAGCCAGGCAGCAGCAGCCCACCTCCCGGGGTCCAGGCTGACTTGCTGTGCTGGCCGGGATCGCGCCCGAGGTCTCATTCTGAAGGCGCAGTCCCGGGCTGTCTTGGAGTTGCTCCCATCCTGAGTTCTTGCTCTGGGCACTTGCCCAGCCCTGCAGGCTGCCTCCCTCAGACTAGATATTGCCCTGAGCTCCAGGCCCACTGCCGCTGCGTGGCTCCTGAGTCCCACTCATCCCAAGCTGGTCCTCCCACCCCACGACAACTCTGGCTCTGCCCCCCTTCCTGAGCCAGCTGCCAACTTCTGGCTGGACCACAGGCTGCTCTGGCCTCCCCCCAGGGACCACATCACAGAGACTGCCTGCCCCAGGGCCCGGCACATCCTTCTTGGCGCACTTCTACCCACAGAAGGGGACATGCTATCTGAAGCATGGTCAGAAAGTGTGTGCTCTGGGGGTGAACAGACTTGAGTCAAATCCTTCCTCTACTTACTTCCTGGCCAAGCCATTCTGAATGATCAGTTCACCCCTGAGGCTTGGTGTTACCATCTATACCCTGGGGAGAGTAACCTGGGGAGTCTGTGGTAATTGTAAACTGGGATCAGGCATGTTGGAAGCTTTAGGGCAGAATATGTGGGCACTGCTCCAAAAATGGTAACATTTTAATGGGGCTATTAACACTATTATCATATAATCAAGTTATCATTCACTAAATGTTCTCCGTATGACACCCTCCAACATCCAGTGGTTTTTAGCTCTCTTCTTTATCTGTGAGGATTTGGTATCAGGCAACATTGCATCACCTCCAAGAGGAACAGACTGATTAACTTTCTTCCTGTGTCTTAATATTACCAAGAAAGACCTCTATACTAAAAAACGAAACAAAATATTAGGCTGTTAGTGTCAGCTGTAACTCTGAACCACCCCCTTGCAAAGCTGCCTATGTATGAGAGCATGTGTGTGTGCATGTGTGACTCATACTGGGTGCTCTGCACACGCATGTATGCCTATACATGTATACACATGTGTGTGTGTGTGGAGTGTAAATACCTGTATCCACCAACAGAAGCCAGATGCTCCTTCCCGAGCCAGCCCTCCCCTCCCGAGGCAGCTTACCTCCATGTTTCTGCAGAAGGTGGCATTGGTGCCAAAGAGGATCTGGCACTGCTCGTTGGCACTGTAGTGCATGCCTGGCAGCTTGTGGGGCAGGCGCACCGCGTGCTGGCTCCTGGGGTCTGTGACCAGCAAACAGGTGCTGACTTTTGACCTGAAACAGCCAAGAAGATAGTTGGTTTGCAAATGTACCTCCAAGGTTTTTGTTCTACTCTGGCAGTAACTAAGCACCAGTGCTCTCCAAGTCATCTATGGGGAGATGACCAAGCACCAGACACAGGGACTAGACCTTTGGCTCTTTTCCAGATAGCTGAATGCAGATCTTTACCCTGGAAGCCATGAGAGCTGGGCAACAAGAAGCAGCCCGGGCATATCATTCACATAGCAGTGTATTTTTCTTGGGGAGTCTGAGTGCTTTCTTGGATGAAAATGCTTTTGAAATAGATTGCTATGGTATGTTCTCAGAATGAATCAAGAAAAAATTGGAGTTAGGTTTATTTTGCTTTTAAATAAATAAGCAAACAAGCAAGCAAGCAAGCTTATTTCCAATTCTGCAGACTTTCTTAGGGGCGGGGTCTGTCAGGTTCTGGACACTGGCTTTTACAGGTGTCCTGCCTGGCCATGAAAGCTGGCTGGCGGCACACCGTGCAAAAGACTTAAGGATTTCAACCAGGACAGAAATGTTCAGAGATGTTGAGGACAGCTCTGAAAAACAACCAGGGGGTGGTATGGCTGTGGCTCCTTTAGGAGTTAAATACTTGAATGCTTTTATTTTTCAGTTCCTAAAACAAGGCAGATGGTAGGAAAAAGGAAACCCAGCCTCTTGCCAAGATTCTTGAAGAAAAGAGTTGCATGCACGCAATACACTCAGGCCGACTATATTAAAACTAACAAGGCCATTTCTAAGCCCTTAGTTTCCCAGCTACAGGAAACATCATAAAAGAAGACCCAGGATGAGGACAGAAGCCAGAGTGATCCCTTTGATCCTCCTTCCTGAGCTCACTGAGCACTCCACTGTGTTACAGGACTATAAAACTCTGTGTATAGCAGAGACTCGCTGACCCCTTTTGTCTCTGTGGGGGGTACAGATGATGCGGTTAAGTGGTGAAGCGATTGGGGTCTGCCTGTCAAGCCTATACGTTCAGCCCTGAGGTCCTGACACTAAGGGATGCACACAGTACTGGAATACAGACTCTATTTGACAAAGGTCTGACATCAGACAGCTAATTCTTCCACTGAAATCTGTAACGGAGTAAGGCAGACACATTCTGGAAAGAAAGTGGCTATGAGATAAACCCGTCCTAGCCCCACACGTGAGGAAGGTAAGCATGCCCTCCTCCCAGCAAATGGACGTCCATCGAGGGAAGCAGCCTGAGCTTCGGGGAAGCACCCAGTTCTACAGGAGCCAGGGGTGCCACTAGGGTGGTGCCCACTCATGGTCAAAATAATGAAGAGAAGTGAAATGAAACCTTGCCAAGATACAGTCGCTGCATTGACATTTCCGTTGATAAAATTTGTGATCACCAGCAGGGCGGCCAACATCACACCAGGTGCACACCTGGAAGGAAGTCTCTCCAGCTGAGCTGTAAGAGATTCACTTCTGCTCCTATTGGCTGATACCCCGACTGTTGTGCTTTAGCAAGTACTGTAGCACTTTCTACTGTACTGATGGTGCAGAGCGATTTGAGGACTTACTTGAGGAAGTTCTCGAGGTCATCTCGACTGCAGGAGGACCAGGAGAGGTCGCTGGGGCTCCGGCCTTTCACCCACTCTCCCGACATGATGTGGGACCTGCCGGCGCAGGAGGAGTGGTCATCGTCGTGGTTCATCCCCAAGCTGCCCGAGGGAGAGGGGGAGAGGGCGCTCGTTACAGGCTTCTCATCTCCTGGCCCGGACGCCAGCACCCTGTGCCCACCTAGATCACAGCACAGTCACACAGAGGCGCACAGGAGAGGCCTGCTTCCCTGCCATTCTCAGAGCTTAAAGAGAAAGAGTGGGGTGATGACTGGCTTACTCAGTGAGAGGAAACTGATCGACCATGTAACCAACAGCATTTACCTAACGAATAATAAATGAGTGAACCAATTTTATTAAATGCAACATTACAGTTCTTCTGATGGTTAGACTTGCTTTTCCACACTGACATACCCCGGTGTAATGCTTCAGTATCTCACTGCCTGCGGAGAAGTCACTAAGCTAAGGGCTGGTGCCAGCCAAGACTCTGACTTAAGAAAACTCATGAACACTCATGGCTTCTGATTCACATCACTGTACCTGGGTCCACCAAGATCATACCTGTCTCCTTCCCCACCCAGTTGTACCTGGAAGACAGCAGGAAGCTGATGTAGATGAGGGGGGCTAACTGTAAGCGGAACAATGATCTCAGTTCACAAACGGGCTGCCAGTGAGGGGAAGCCGAGAAACAGAACGCCCGTAATCAGATGGCCCACTGTCTGCTGACCTGTGACCTCCAGGGCAGAGATTCACCATGCATAAGGGTTGCTCACTCTTTGTCAACACACACACGTGCATTCCTTCAAACATATTTAAGAGAGGATTCTCAAGTGCCAGAAACAGCCTAGAAAGAGAAGATACAGTGGGGCGCAATAAGCCATCAAATCAGCCTGGGAGATGAGATGGACCCAGAGACGACTGTGCCAAGAGGTTCTAAACGCGCCTCTGCGGCCTTATTTCTCCCAGCTCTCCTCATGCGCCTCCGACTATCTTTCCCCATTTCCTCTGCGTTCTCACTCCGCACATTCCAGGACCACTCGGTGCTCCTGGACACAGAGGCCACCCCACATGAAACTGGGGAGCTGACCTCGCTCCCATCCCTCGAACAACAGGGCCTGGCACCTGAGCTCCTGCTCCCTCTGGTCACCCAGCGGGCCCGTTCCTATAGCTGAGGGTGTGCATACCAAAGGTGAACTGAATTTATACTCAAGCCTATTTATAATAGTAATACTTGTTATTTCAATCAATACATGTGGTTACATGTTATGGTAACCAGTGTAATATGAGCATAAAAGTAAAGTTTTCATGAAAAGCAATTTAGCTAGAAGCTAAACTAGGCTGCTGCCAAGCTGGGTGTGGGCAAGACAACGGTAGAAGTTGAGGAAAAAATCATAAAAATCTGCCCTTAGACTGTTTCACAAGGGTCTTTCAAGGTCTGCTGAATCTAAAAAGAGAATAAAAACACACTGAACTCAAGCTCATCACACTATAGTTGTGGTTTCTGTGAGGAAGGTGATGGGAAGCCCAGTCAACTTCCCTCTGAGAAAAGGCTTTCGCCCCCACTACAAAATTGGTGACAAAATGAATGTTTTCATTACTTAAGTCAAAACAAAAGGGCCAAATGTTCAAGAACCTAAGTATAATTTCTTTGCATTTCCTCTCTTGACCCAGTTTTTCGATTAATGGCTCAGCTGACCAACCACTACCCTGCTATCCTGTCAGACAGGAAGGTTTCTGCGGCGGCGCCTACATGTTGGCACCCACTTCCCCTCAGTGCAGGCCTCTCCTGCCAAACCTCTCCTTGAAAAATGCCCGCTCCTGGGATTTCCATGGGCTCTTCCACCCCACCGGGTGCCCTCAGCGCAGCTTTCCATCCCAGCCTGTCCACCCACAACTGACACAGAGCAAGTACTTTATAAATATTTATCAAATGGATTAACTATTTGATGCAGGAGAAAAGATGCAAAAATTGGAGGACCCACATCCACAGTAGCTGTGCTGGTCTAGGGCAGCGGCCTGCTCAACAGAACAATGAAAACCATCTCCGGGTAGATGCAATCTTGTTTTCTTGCCTAGATGCCAGGAATCCATCCAATTAGGGTTAAGTAGAGAGCCTAGAAATTATCAGATACATCTGACCAATAAGAGTTATTAATGGTATCACTCAGGTTTTTACTTTTTTTTCCTGCTTGTTATCTGTGGCTCAGCTGATAAAGAATCTGCCTGCAATGTGGGAGACCTGGGTTCAGTCTCCGGGTTGGGAAGATCCCCTGGAGAAGGGAAAGACTACCCACTCCAGTATTCTGGCCTGGAGAATTCCATGGACTGTATAGTCCATGGGGTCGCAAAGAGTTGGATACGACTGAGCGACTTTCACTTCACTTTTCATACCTTTATCTATACACACACACACACACACAAACATCCATCTCTTTGTTTCAGGAAAGATAGGAACTGACTGCAAAAGATATTAAGTCACCTTAAATTTGATTTAGGGTTTGATATATCTATAAATCGGAGAAGGCAATGGCGCCCCACTCCAGTACTCCTGCCTGGAAAATCCCATGGGCGGAGGAGCCTGGTGTGCTGCAGTCCATGGGGTTGCTAAGAGTCGAACACGACTGAGCGACTTCACTCTCCCTTTTCACTTTCATGCATTGGAGAAGGAAATGGCAACCCACTCCAGTGTTCTTGCCTGGAGCATCCCAGGGACAGGGAAGCCTGGTGGGCTGCCGTCTCTGGGGTCGCACAGAGTCGGACACGACTGAAGCGACTTAGCAGCAGCAGCATATCTATAAATAAAATGAGTGATAGGACTTTCAAATGGGTAGATCTGAGAATGTTGATGGCTTCCAGGGAACTCCGGTGTAGAGGTTATATAAATACAAGGTCTCATGAAAAAAGTGGCTCCAAACTCCATCATTAAGGACAAAGTGTGAGCACAGAACGTGGAGCACGTCAAACTGTCATTGCCCCCCGGGAGATTCCAATCCCAGGGAGATACAACCTGGGATCCTAGCCCCCCTCCCACATCCCAAGCTGGGACGTCCTGAGCAGCCCCCAGACGCTCCTTGCTGTTTGGGAAACCACAGTCGGAGGACAGCCAAGCCCTGGCAGAATGGCTTTGCCACGTACGGAGGAATGTTTCACTTGTGACTTACTTTCAGCTTTTTTCCCCGTGGTCAAGCTGCTTGTAAAATCAAAGAGGTTCTTTCGCCCATATGCCAGACTCTGCTGACCAGAGAGCCTGGTCTCTCTGGAGACAAAGCTCTGCCCACCAAAGTGCTCAGAAAAGCTGACTGTGCCCTTGACACCCGTATGCCCACAGAGCATTGTGTGAGTGGTTCATGCTGCCAGCCCCCAGAGAGGGACTTCCCTAAGGAATGTTCTGGTCAGCAGGATCAGCAAGGAGTGCCGTTCTCGGGTTTCTGGAGCTCGTCTCAAATACAGATGGTGCTGGATCTGGTTTAAAATGTTCAAATGAAACTTCAAGAGCCTCACAAATTGAGGAACTCGCATTTAGGTAGGAGTTTTGATATTTGAGGTCTACATAAACTACAGCTTAGGCTATTTTTAGTTTAAGTTAAAGATCACTTGACTGAAGAAATTTCATGTTATTTTAGCTTGATGTCTGTGGTAACGTTATATTTAACAGAACATGTAGCATTAAGCACAAAGGTAAAGCAACTTTAACCGTAAGTGACTGAGATTAAGGACATAGATGGGCCTCATGTCACATGTGGTACACATTTACCAAACACAATGACTTCATGGCCTTGAGTAGAATTTATCTTAAGACAAAAGAACATGGTGCTCCCAAATCTGCTTCAGGAAATCCAATATATACCATGTGCGAATTCTGAAAGGCAATGCACCTGCCTTGCTAGCTTCACTGAAGTCCTGGAAGGCGCAGGAGATCCTAGGTGTTCTGGGGTGGTACCCATGCCATTGTGGAAACTTCTGTTTCACCTGGTTCAGAGCCTGTCCCTTGGATGCTCGGGTGTTTTGATGTTAGGTTTGTGACCCAGGCTGCCTCCCTTTATGGTACTCCTGGCTGAGTTTGTGAAATAAGTGCTCAGGTGGAATGAAAGACCCCAAAAGGCTCCCATGAGGGCAGTCTCTCCATGGAAGGGGTTGAGGCTGGCTTGAGTCCTGCTTCAATTGTCCCCAGGGAACACTGCCTGCCAGTCCCTTTTCAATAAATGTTTACTGACTTTGAAATAACAGGAAAGGCCCACAGCAGTTTCCAGGAGATCATTACTGTTGATTAATAAAATAATAATAAACACCTCCAACATCACTGTAGAAGGGAAATTCTTTACGACCACTACCTATTTGCCAAGAACCAGACTACCCTCAACCTATAGCTACTCAGAAACTTTACCTTCAAGGATTAAAAGTCACCAAGGGTAACAGGCTGCACTCATTTATACAGGTTGAACAATAGGGTTGATTGTCATGATCATCAATAACCCCATTTATAGGGAACACAGCATCCATATTCTCTCACCTCAGAGAAGTTGTTTTTATTTTTATATAGGAAACTGAGCTCATCAACTTGCAGGGACTCAGGAACACTTCAACTACCAGAGTAGACCTACGGGCTCCACCCTAGGTTCCCAGAATACAAATAATCCCAAAACACGATGGAGTTCTGAATCACTAATGGATAAAGAATAACCAAAATAGTGGTGACATTAAGTGCATTTTGCTAAAATGGATAACAGCATAGTAGGTGAAAATGGATAAGAAATATCATAGCATATAGTACATATCCCTCTTAGCTAACCAGAGTACTGAAATCAAAAAAAGCACTCATGTTCTTGGGTTTACATGGATGGGATTTTGATGTCAGGTCAAAATTTGATGAGATTTTTGATGCAGAGTCATATCTGGCTTTCCCTCAAAGTAGTGTTGCCTAGGATTTGCATGTGTGAGTGTATAAACATACACATATATCTAAACACACAGGCACATTTCAAATGGGCTTTAAACTTTTATTTCAAGTAACTGGGATGAAAGACAGGAAAAGAGAAAGAAAAAGAAGACAAAGCACAGGCAATTCTAGCCCCTCCTTGGGTTAATGAGTGTGCAGACAAGTGCATGCATGCATGTGACCGCGCACCCTCGGGAGGACAGAAGAAAGTCGGCCATTGCCCTTCTCTCAGGGTTTGGGGGCCCCTCTCTGTGAGCACAGCATCACTCTGAGGGTGACTCTGATGCTTCACGAAACAAATTTTTCACCCAACAAGGGCACAAGGTGTGGAGTCTTGATGCATGAAGTTCAAATTTTGTTTGATGCTCAGAGAAACAGCTGTCACTTCCAACAGTGTGGGGGAGACTGGGGTGATAAACTTAAGACAGGCTGTGTCCAGCATCTGACGTGGTCCTTCCAAAGTGATTTTCAAAGATAATTCTGATGAACTATTTTCACCTTTCATCCTTATTTCAGAACCTAACTCTGCACAACATGCAGCGACACAGGGCTATTATTTTATCTGAGCGCTTTCAATTTACATCACTGCTATGTCTCTACAGCCTCCGGATAGAACAAGCAAAGGAGTAACCATGTCATTTCCCTCCTTCTTGATGAGTACCTTTCGGGGCTACACAACTGGAGTCATCTGCTTGAGGTTACACGCCAGGTTAATCTCAAAACTACCACTCTGGGCCCCGTGAACAACAGCAGACACCACGCCTCTCATGGCCGAGGCTTCCCCTGTTCAACTTCCTTCTGTCCCCACACGCCCGCCCCCTGACTCTGCTTCAACATCTGCACACATGCTCTGATTTTCTAATAGTTTTGATGAAAATACATAAATAGTCAAAGAGGATGGTATGAAACTCCTGCTTCTCACAAAGAAGAGGAGTGCTGTATTTAAAAGGGTCTGGCTTGCAGTCAGACTGACCTGGGTGAAAATTCCAGCTCTGCCTCGAGAGAGCAGTGTTACCCCTCCGAGCCTCTGCTTCCTGGTCTATGAATGAATAAGGGCTCGTGGTACTTAATGTCATTCATTCATTATTCAACAAATATGGCTCAAATGCTATGACCAGACACTGTGCTGGGGCTGGCATGGGCCAGGCCCCTGCTTCCATGGAGTTTACATTCTGAAGAAATGGAGATGAGGGTTATATGGGCCAGCAGACACCAAAGAGCCTGGCAAGTAATGGGCTCTGTAAGACAGGAGGGTCTTGCTGCTTCTAAGCACATGCCCGAGTGAAGGAAGGCTGGTTGCACCCAAGCTGCAAACTCAGGTGCCCTCAGAGAGCTCCGAGTTAAAGAGGGAGGTAAGAGAGGCCACAAACAAGAAGAGGGAGGCTCAAGGCCAACGGAACAGTATCTTCCTGATCCTATGCCTTTAAATTCCATTTCTCTTCCACAACAAGCTAACTGAATAGAACTGTCTGCTCTGGCCAGTGCGGCCCAGGAACTCAGAGAATGGGACCCCTGGACAGAGGCTTCACAGAAGCCAGAGCAGCCCGGCTGGGAGGACAATCATGGTCCACACCACGCGCTGCCTCCAGAGGAAGAGGCTGCTGGCGATGGCCTGTGGCATAGCCCCCATTCCTCGTCTCCCAGCAGCAGGCCACACTTCTGTTCAGCTACTGGTGCAGCCAGCAGCCAGCACTGGTAAAGACCTGAGGGACACAGGCCCTGGGGCTGCAGCTGGGTCCTCTCAGCAAGAAGCTGTCTTGGCCCAGACAGCTCCTACTGGCTCACCAGCCCCTAGACAAACGTGGTCGGGACACAGTGAGATGGTCGCGTCCTCCTCTGCTCCACTGGCTCCAGAGCAGGCTGGGCCCATGGCAGGGCTCAGTTAATAGCTGTGCGATGGCACAGGCACACGAGCGCCGAGGTCGACACAGCAGCCTACCAGCACACAGAACAGGCTACCCTTGACACCCCTTCCCCCACGGCCTCATTGGCATGAGGGGAGGGCCCCCAGCGTGAACACACAAACAAACCAGCAGCACCTCCTCAGGGGGCTCCTGGCCTCTACCCGGACACCTCCACTGCTCAGAGCATTCCAACAGCCCGTCCGGAGCCAACGAAGGCAAACGTCTATGATGTCTCTTTCATAGACTTGAAGTCAAATGATATTTGCAAATTTTACCAAAAAAAAAAAAAAAAAATCCATACAGCCAAGTTGGTTTCTGACCTGCCTGGGAAAATAGTCTATAGACGTGTGGAGGGGGTGTCTGAAGCTATTTCCAGGTAGAAATTCCAAAGAAGTTTAGAATGATGGCTCCATTGACAAAATAAGGATATAGCCTCCTAAGGTGAGTGACTATTTCAGAGGGAACAATACTGATTCAGATGAAAAGGCTGTAGAGTATAAAGAAAAAAATGCCTCTACCATGGCATAAGAAATAAGTCAGTTCTCCTTCTCTGCTTTCTTCAGTCTTTTTGGAGAACTTTACTTTTCCGTATGATTTTGGTTTATCATGTTTCATAAGAAGTCCTTTCAGTTTGGGATTCATCCACTCTGGCATCTTGCTTGATATAATCTGCATAGAAATTAAATAGCAGGGTGACAATATACAGCCTTGTCGTACTCCTTTCCCAATTTTGAAGTAGTCAGTGGTTCCATGCCCGATTCTAACTGCTGTCTCTTGCCCCGCATATAGGTTTCTCAGGAGATGGGTAAAGTGGTCTGGTACTTCCATCTCTTTAAGAATTTTCCACAGTCTGTTGTGATCCACACAGTCAAAGACTTCACTGTATTCAATGAAGCAGAGAATATTTTTCTGGAACTCCATCGCTTTCTCTACAACCCAACGAATGTTGGCGATTTGATCTCTGGTTCTTCTTTGAAACCCAGCTTGTACGTCTGGAATTTCTCAGTTCATGTACTGCTGAAGCCTAGCTTGAAGGCTTTTTGAGCATATTTTCAAGGATATGTTGCTGTTCATTTGCTCAGTTGTGTTCAACTCTTACAACCCCATGGAATGCAGCATGCCAGGCTTCCCTGTCCTCCACTATCTTCTGGAGTTTGCTCAAATTCATGTCCTTTGAGTCAGTGATGCCATCCAACCATCTCATCCTCTGTTGCCCCCTTATCTACCTGCCCTCGATTTTTCCCAACATCAGGGTCTTTTCCAGTGAGTCGCCTCTTCGCATCAGGTGGCCACAATATTGGAGCTTCAGCTTCAGCAACAGTCCTTCCAATCAATCAGGGTTGATTTCCTTTAAGATTGACTAGTTTGATCTCCCTGTTGTTCAAGGGACTCTCAGGAGTCTTCTCTAACACCAGAGTTCAAAAGAATCACTCTTTGGCACTCAGCCTCCTTTATGGTCCAACTCTTAAATCTATACACGACTGCTAGAAAAGCCATAGCTTTGACTATATGGACTTTTGTTGGCAAAGTGATGTCTCCACTTTTTAATACACTGTCTAGGTTTGTTAAAGCTTTTCTTCCAAGGAGGAAGTGCCCTTGAATTTCATGGCTGCAGTTACCATCCTAGGTGATTTTGGAGCCCAAGAAAATAAAGTTCTGTCACTGGTTTCATTTTTTCCCCATCTATTTGCCATGAAGTGATGGGACTGGATACCATGATCTTAGGTTTTGAATGTTGAGTTTTAAGCCAGCTACTTCACTCTCCTCTTTCACCTTCATCAAGGGGTGCTTTAGTTCCTCATTGCTTTCTGCCATTAGGGTAGTGAGATTATTGATAATTCTCCCATCAGTCTTGATTCCAGCTTGTGCTTCATCCAGCCTGGCATTTTGCATGATGTACTCTGCATAGAAGTAAAATAAGCAGGGTGGAAAGATACAGTCTTGACGTCCTCCTTTTCCAAGTTTGAACCAGTCCATTGTTCCATGTCCAGTTCTAACTGCTGTTTCTTGACCTGTATACAGGTTTCTCAGGAGGCAGGTAAGGTGGTCTGGTATTCACATGTGTTTGAGAATTTTCCGCAGTCTGTTGTGATTCACACAGTCAAAGGCTTTAGACTAGTCAATGAAGCAGACGTAGATGTTTTTCTGGAACACCCTTGCTTTTGCTGTGATCCAACGGGTGTTGACAATTTAACTCTGGTTCCTAACACCTGGGATTTCTCAGTTCACACACTGCTAAAGCCTAGCTTGGAGAATTTTGAGCTTTACCTTGCCAGCATGTGAAATGAGAGTAACTGTGTAGTAGCTTGAGCATTCTTTGCCACTGCCCTTCTTTGGGATTGAAACAAAAGCTAAATGTTTCCAGTCCTGTGGCCACTGCTGAGTTTTCCAAATTTGCTGGCATATTAAGTACAGCACTTTAACAGCATCATCTTCTAGGATTTGAAATAGCTCAGCTGGAATTCCATCACCTCCACTAGCTTTGTTTGTAGTAAAGCTTCCTAAGGCCCATTTGACTTTGCATTCCAGAATGTCTGGCTCTAGGTGAGTGACCACACCATCGTGGTTTTCTGGGTCATTAAGACCTTTTCTGTATTGTTATACTGTGTATTCTTGCCACCTCTTCTTAATATCTTCTGCTTCTGTTAGGTCCATACCATTTCTATCCTTTATTGTATCCATATTTGCATGAAATGTTCCCTTGGTATCTCTAATTTTCTTGAAGAGATCTCTAGTCTTTCCCATTCTGTTATTTTCCTCTATTTCTTTGCAATGTTCACTTAAGAAGGCTTTATTTCTCTTTGGTATTCTTTGGAACTCTGCATTCAGATGGGTATATCGTTCCTTTTCTCCTTTGCCTTTCACTTATCTTCTTTGCCCAGTTATTTGTGAGGCCTCCTCAGATAATCATTTTGCTTTGTCACATTTCTTTCTCTTGGGGATAGTTTTGGTTACAGCCTCCTATCCAGTGTTGCAAATCTACATCAATAGTTCTTCTGGCACTGTGTCTATCAGATCTGATACCTTGAATCTATTTGCTAGCATGTGAAATGAGTGCAACTGTACAGTAGTTTGGCCATTCTTTAGCATCACCCTTCATTGGGATTGGAATGAAAACTGACCTTTTCCAGTCCTGTGGCCACTGCTGAGTTTTCCAGATTTGCTGACATACTAAGTGTACAAACTGGAATCAAGATTTCTGGGAGATTTACCAACAAACGCAGATATGTGGATGATACTACACTGCCACTACAACGGCAGAAAGTGAAGGGGAACTAAAGAGCCTCTTGATGAAGGTGGAAGAGGAGAGTGAAAAAGCTGGCTTGGAAACTCAACATTCAAAAAACTAAGATCCTGGCATCTAGTCCCATTACTTCATGGCAAATAGAAGGGGAAATAGTAGAAGCAGTGATATATTTTATTGGGTGGGGGCTCCAAAATCACTACAGATGGTGACTGCAGCCATGAAATTAAAAGATGCTTGTTCCTTGGAAGGAAAGCTGTGACAAACCTGGATGGTGTATTAAAAAGCAGAGACATCACTTCGCCAATAAAGGTATGCAAAGTTAAAGCTATGGTTTTTCCAGTAGATGTGAGAGTTGGACCATAAAAAAAGCTGAGTGCTGAAGAATAGATGCTTTCAAACTGTGGTGCTGTAGAAGACTCTTGAGAATCCCTTGGATAGCAAGGAGATCAAACCAGTCAATCTTAAAGGAAATCAACCCTCAATATTCTTTGGAAGGACTGTTACTGAAGCTGGAGCTCCCATACTTTGGCCACCTGATGCAAAGAGCCAACTCACTGAAAAAAACCCAGTTGCTGAAAAAGATTGAAGGCCAAAGGCAAAGGGAGTGGCAGAGGATAAGATGGTTAGATAGCGTCACCAACTCAATGGACATGAATTTGAGCAAACTCCGGGAGATAGTGGAGGACAGAGGAGGCTTTGTAAGAGGTCGCAAAGAGTCAGACATGACTTAGCAACTGAACAATAACAACAACCTTTTAGTTCAGAATCGTACTGATTACTTTGGAGAGAACTGGTACCACTGTAGTTTCGAATCTTGCCATCCAGGGACATGTGGGCACATTTTCACTCTTTCAGGCTTTCTTGAATGCCCTTTGGCAAAGTTTTATAGCTTGTATCATCATGGTCTTCCTTTTTCCTTTTTGTTATCAGCATCATTCCTGGGTATCCTACATTTTTGGTTGAAGTTGTGAGCAAGGTCTGCTTTTCATTCTTCCACAACTGATGACTACGTGTGTATAAATAAGAAAGCCATGGATAACTGTATGTCTTGCGACTTGCAATCCAATGAATACTAACTGCTTCAAACAGTTTGCCAGATGATTCCCTTACAAAATGTACTTGCTGCTGCTAAGTCGCTTCAGTCGTGTCTGACTCTGTGCGACCCCATAGCCGGCAGCCCACCAGGCTCCCCCATGCCTGGGATTCTCCAGGCAAGAACACTGGAGTGGGTTGCCATTTCCTTCTCCAATGCATGAAAGTGAAAAGTCAAAGTGAAGTCACTCAGTTGTGTCCGACTCTTAGCGACCCCATGGACTGTAGCCTACCAGGCTCCTCCATCCATGGGATTTTCCAGGCAAGGGTACTGCAGTGGGGTGCCATTGTCAGTAGCCACTACTGCTTTGCTTCTTCCCTTTCAAGCTTTATACCTCATTTCTTACCTTATGAAGTTTGATGGACTTCCAAACAATGCAAAATGTTAGTTAGAACATGGGGACCTTTATCCTAGTCCAAAAACTAATGGGCATACTACTAATATTCGCACACTGGATACATCTGTTCTAGACTGCTTGCAGGTAGGTAAACTTGGTCAGCTTAAGGACACTTTCTTCTAAATAATCATTTTAAGAGGGCTTCCTGCTACCATCTCAAAGTAAACACTAAGGACAGTCTAACACAGTGGAAAGAGTGATACTGCAAAAAGACAGAGGCCATGGTTGATATTAAAGACCTGCTCCAGTTATTTGGGGGAGGTGAGGCAAAGTTCCTAACTCAATAGGACTGTTCTCCTAGCTGGGAAGTGAGGGGCTTGAACCAGGGATTCAAGGGGTTCACAAAATGATTCCATTTTGTGATTCTTGATCTAGAAGACTAAGCACAATGTAAGGCAGAGCTGTTACTCTTTCTTCCAGTAAGAGCTGGGTGGGCCCTTCCGTATACCGGCACTTTCAGGGTACCAGGGACACAGCACCGAGGGGCACACACAGCCCTGCCTGCAGGAAGCCCACAGTCTGGCAGCAATCACAGACAAGTCAGCAGGTACTGTGATGATGCGACGGTCCCTGTGTGACCATCCAGTATGGCAGCCACTGGCCACCTGTGGCCTAGGAACATTTGGAATGTGCTAATATGGCTGGAGAACTGAAACTCTGATTTTATTACATTTTAATTGAGATAAATTTAAAGGCCCACTTGTGGCTAACTGCTACCACACTGAACTGTACAGGCAGAGACAAGAATCTATTTCAATGACCCTGAGTACCACCACTGTGCCAGGAACTGCCAATGTCATCACTTTGGTGCAAGAGTATATGCAGGCCCACGAAGTACTTAGAGGCTTACAGATTTAGAGAGATAAGACAACCTCATGACACAGCTGGAGAAGACTGAGTGCCAGGTGCAGACATCAGAAGCCGAAAGTCACGGGGATTTAGAGAAGGGAGCCATGCCGGCTCACACTGACTCTTTGTATGACCTCATGCCCATTTTTCCTCTAAAATGGTTGTGCTGACGGTGCCATCTGTGCTAAGCCCTCAAATCGCAGGACTGTGATGTGATGGATTAGAAGAGAAGAACCTAGAGATCTACAAAGGCTTTACAGCACACCCAGGATAATGAAGGAATATCAGTGTAAATTGCTTTAGGCCATGATGTCTGAAAAGAGGGATTCTCTAAATGACCTCCCACAGAGGCCTCTTACATGCAATTAAATCTGGGACATTCTCAGTTGCAAATGAATTTTCTCAAGAATGGCATAAGATCACAAGCCTTCACTCGCTAACTAAAAAAGTGAATGGTGGATTGTAACAGGGCAAAACAAAGGAGGTTATTTCTAACGCTAAACAGTTCTGCAAGGCTCTCCTTAGCTTCTTAAAGAAAGATAATTTATTGAAGAAACCATTTTTATTTCAGAAGAAGACTTCACAAAAACACTGCACTCTTCTCAAATTAACCACTGACATGAATGTCATCCTGGTCCCACATCCCTGGTGTGGCCTGCTCTGGGCCTGGAGTGCAGAAAGGCCCCAGGAAAGGGCCTGCGTGACCTGAAGTTGAGAACGCTGTGAAGCCCGTGAAGAGGCTACAGCAGCAGCAGTCAGGCCCAGCTTCCCTCCCAAACTGCATGATGGTTCACTGGCACCCCTTCAGTTCCATTCAGCTCAGTCGTGTCCAACTCTGCGACCCCATGGACCGCAGCACGCCAGGCCTCCTGTCCATCACCAACTCCCGGAGTTCACTCAAACTCACGTCCATTGAGTCGGTGATGCCATCCAGCCATCTCATCCTCGGTCGTCCCCTTCTACTCCTGTTCCCAATCCCTCCCAGCATCAGGGTCTTTTCCAATGAGTCAGCTCTTCACATCAGGTGGCCGGTGTGTTGGAGTTTCAGCTTCAACGTCAGTCCTTCCAATGAACACCCAGGACTGATTTCCTTTAGTATGGACTGGTTGGATCTCCTTGTAGTCCAGGGGACTCTCAAGAGTCTTCTCTAACACCACAGTTCAAAAGCATCAATTTTTCGGCCCTCAGCTTTCTTTATAGTCCAACTCTCACATTCATACATGATTACTGGAAAAACCATAGCTTTGACTAGACGGACCTTTGTTGGCAAATTTTTAATGTTTCTGTTTTTTTTTATGCTGTCTAGGTTGGTCATAGCTTTTCTTCCCAGGAGTAAGCGGCTTTTAATTTCATGGCTGCAGTCACCCGTAGTCTCCTTCAAATCTGCAGTGGGCCTTCCCTTAGGCCTGGCTGCACTAGCTGGAGGCCAATGTGGAGCATGGGGCGGGTTCCGAGGACTCAGGCTAATGCGGCATAAGTGGGTCTGAGCCCGTGGCTCCACTCACCCCTCCTGGTCTGCCAAGGGCATCCTGCAGGGCTGGGGGCACCAACTCTGAATTCTGGTTCCAGGGCGGCTCTCTGGCTTGTCAAGCAAGAACACAGCAAGGGAGCTGAAGAGTACAAAGTGTTTCCCTTCATGCAGTGTGCTCCCAAGGTCCTGCCAAGGAAAGTCTGCCTAAACAGAGAGCTGGCACTTATTTTTTGAGGGAAACTGGGTGATGGGGTGAGAGTCAGAAGAATGTGCCTTCTGCTTCTTAGCCTACAGTGTAATTTGTCAAAAGGCACTGTGGGCACCAGGCTGAACAGGGCAGGAAACAGAAAGATGGCTGAAAGGTTCCAAAGAAGTCAGTCTCAGTTATCCCCCAGCTCCAGATGTTAAGACAGAACCTCCTGTGCACTGCAGACGGGAGAACAGTGTGTAAACAGGGAGGGATTTCTCGGTTTCAGGGCCACCTACGGTCCCCACGAGTCCTCTGTACTGCCCCCTGTGGAGTGCTTCAGAAGGTCAAGGTCGAAGCCCCTGGGCCTCTGGGGCCCACACAGCAGAGCGCTGCAGAGAGGCGGAGAAGGGCCCCTGCCATGTCCTGGGGCCCTGTGTTAGCTGTCTGCAGTGGAGACAACTGACAACATCAGCAATGCATTTGACTCAGGAACTGCTAACAAATGAACAGTACTGTGGTGGTTCAAGAGTTCTGCAGAGGAGACGAGAGCCTTGAAGATGAGGAATGCAGTAGCCAGCCATGGAAGGTGACAGCGACCAATTGGGAGGACCATCGAAGCTGATCCTCTTAAAACTACACGAGAAGTTGCTGAAGAACTCAATGTCGACCATCTTAGGGTCGTTCAGCATTTGAAGCAGATTGGAAAGGTGAAAAAGCTTGACAAGTGGGTGCTCCATGAGCTGACTGCAAATCAAAAACATGGTCATTTTGAAGTGTCATCTTCTCTTATTCTACTCAACAACAAACCATTTCTTGACTAGATTGTGACATATGATGAAAAGTGGATTTTATACAACCACTAGCAATGACCAGCTCAGAGGTTGGACTGAGAAGCTCCAAAGCACTTCCTAAAGTTAAACTTGCACCAAAAAAAGGTCGTGATCACTGTTCAGTGGTCAGCTGCCCATCTAACCCACTACAGCTTTCTGATGAAACTATCCTGGTGAAACTATTACATCTGAGAAGTGTACTCAGCAAATTGATGAGATGTGCCAAAACCCACAATGCCTACAGCTGGCGTTGGTTAACAAGGGCCTAATTCTTCTTCATGACAATGTCCAACTGCGTGTCCCACAACCAATGCTTCAAAAGTTGAATGAATTGGGCTACAAAGTTTTGCTTCATCTGCCATATTCACTTGACCTCTTGCTAACAGACTACCATTTCTTCAAGCATCTCAACAACTTTTTGCAGGGAAAATGCTTTCACAACCAGCAGTAGGCAGAAAATGCTTTCCAAGAGTTGATCAAATCCCGATGCATTTGATGAATAAACAAACTTCTCTCTCATTGGCAAAAATGTGTTGATTTTAATGGCTCCTATTTTGATTAATAAAGTTATGTTGGAGCCTAGTTATAATGATTTTGAATTCAGGTCCAAAACCACAATTACTTTTTCACCAACCTAATAGCATCGTTCCTACCCTCCCACCTCCCATCTATACCTGAGGTTCGGAGGGTGAGGGGTGGGAGAGGGAGACAGACATACCCAGGTCCCTGAGATGCTGGTGGGTGCAGTGAGGTCTAGGAATAACAGCCAGAGTGTGGGGGCAGGGTTGGGACCCTGAAGTGTTCTATGATATTCACCCTGCCTCTCCTTTTTGGTAATGTGAAAAATTTGCACATTAAAAATAAATTGCCAGGAAATTGATGCTCAGGATATTAATTCCTCTTCTAGTGGAGACTCAGACTTTAAAGAACCATAGGAGTTTAACCACTTCAGGGGCTCTTGAAGCCCCCTCTGCCTGTGTCTATGTGGAATCTGGAGCCCAGAGAGAGGTGACCACCCAATACTTCACAGCCAGTTGCAGCAAGTCTTCCCAGAACCAAGGGTCTCCCTTGTTCTGGTCTGAAGTCAGATTTCTGGTCTACCTCACCAGTTCTGCCTTTGTCCAACCCAGCTACCCTGTGAATGCGGACTGGGCCAGAGTCTAGGGGCTTAAACTGGGAATCATTCAAAGATCATCTACAGACTTCAGCATGAAATTTGGTTTGGTTGTGGAAAACCTCATAGTTAGCCTTCAAAATAACCATCTTTTAAAAGTACTAAAAGAAATGCTCTAAATTCATTGGTTTCATAGGCCTTCCTCCACCATCCTCCCACCCCGCCTCCCCCGCTGCAAAG
Organism: Budorcas taxicolor; assembly: GCF_023091745.1. Taxonomy (NCBI): domain Eukaryota; kingdom Metazoa; phylum Chordata; class Mammalia; order Artiodactyla; family Bovidae; genus Budorcas; species Budorcas taxicolor. Next base: position 8,899,918 of record NC_068930.1, on the reverse strand, counting down.
AAACCAAAGGACAGTGAGTGTTTGTTTCCTTTTTAACAGTTGATATCCCTTAACTAGACAACATTCTTTTCAGTCCCACCTAGACTTAGCAACTTTGCTTAGAAGTGTAGATTTAATAAGCTTTCCACTAACAAACAATAACAACTGCCTGATCTCTCAGGGAGGGATTTTCTTAGCCAACAGGAGGAGCCCTGGTGTGGAGTAGCTAAAACAAGTGTCTGGCAGAAACTCAAAGAGACAAAGGAGTATAAGCTGAAACCTGAGTCCTCCCTCCCCCAGAGTAGCTCCCTAGGCCCCCTTTCACTCCCCTACCCCAGACCTGGAGGCAATCTCTGTCCCCACTTCCTCCAGGGGCTGGTGTTTTAATGGGTGTTGGAAAGCAGCCCCCAGCACTTCCTACCCCTTCAAAGGAGGTGCCGGGAGAGGATTAGCTGACTGCAGGGGGACTTGCTCAGAGAACCTGCAGCTTCTCAAAGTTCAAAGGCCCCTCAGGAACATCAAAGGGCACAGGATGCCCCAGACAGAAGACCAGTTAAGGACAGGCTGCTTCCTGCCCCTAATGACCCTCACTCCCTTCCTTCCCTGAAACCACACATCAGCAGGGGCTTTATGGCCTCATTACTTAGATCTGCCTTTTCCTCTCTGACCAGGAACTGGGGTAGGGTGAGGTGCAGGGGTGGGGTGTGCACTCCACCCCAGCTCCCAGCTGTGAAATGCACGCCATTGGGTCAGCAGGCCTGAGGGGGTGTTGCCCCCAGTGACCCGGGCGCCAGACCCTCTATCCCAGGGCCTTTGCCTGCCCACTACCTCAGTGTGGACACCCTTTCCCACCCTCCCTGTGGGCCAAAATCCTCCCCTTCCCATAAGGCCCGGATTGCTGGTCACCTTCTCAGCAGCCTCGGCCCTTCCCAGCTAAGAGGGACCCCTCCTAAGGCCTTTCTTTCAAGGCCTCCTTGAGGGTAGAATTTGCCATTTTTTACACCTCAACAGCCCAGAGCCTCCCTGCAGACAGGCTCAGCACTAGCCACAGGGAAGGTGCTGATGAGTATTCGTAAACTGATAGAACAGACTGCTCCAAAGCCAATCAGCTGGGCGATATCTAGGAATTCCTCTTGCAAGTCTTCACCCCACGGCTCTACGGTCCCTGCACCTGTCGTGCAGGAGGCAGGGTGAGCTGGGGAGCCCTTTCCTGAGCAGTGGTCTCATAAGCAAGCAGCCACCCCCTCCATCAAAACAAAACGGGCTCTGTCATCCCTTCCTTGACCTAAGGCACGTTATGTCCTGCCTAAATGAAACACTAGATAGACAGGACAGAATTTCAAAGGCAAATTCTAGAATCTTAAAACCAGGAGGGATGTCACTCATTTCCTGTAAATCACTGGTTCTCATCCTGTAGATCTCCTGGAGAAGAAACCCCGAGGCCTGGCTCTCACCACCAGAGGTTCTGATTCCATTGGTACGAGGCATGACCCCAAGCATCTGGGCTTTTGAAAGCTCCCAGGTGATTCTAAAGTCCGTTAAAGTCTGAGAACTGCTGCTAGTGTTGACCAGTGGTTCTCAGACTTCAGCACTAGCTAGAGACCCCCAGTGCACCGTGAAAACCCAGACTGCTGGGCTCTGCCCCAGAGTTTCTGATTCGGTCAGTCTAAGGGGTGGGGGTCAAGGGCGGGATGACAATTCACCTTTCGATTAAGTTCCCTAGAGGTGCTGAAGCTGCCGGTCCAAGGAGCACGCCTGAGAGCCACTGCTGATGATCTTCCTAGGAACCGTCCCACCTTGACTATGGGTGAGCGCTACCTGGGAAACTCTGAACATAACAATTCCTGGAGCCCACCACATACCGGGTAAATCAGGATTTCTAGAGGAGAGGCCAGACACTTGTATTGTACAGGGGCTCCCAGGGGTGTGTAATGTAGCCCCTGGGCTAAGACAGTGCCTCTAGAAACAGGCCATCCTCAATGGAGCCAGTGGCCAGCTCTTCCAAGCCGCAACGGGCCTTCATGCACACACGATCTGGCCTGCCTTCTGAGCACTGACTGAGCCCCTCCCTTCACAACGTGCCACAGTTCAAGTATTTGAGCTCACATTCTTGTCCCCCTCTGCTTTTCTTTCCTTCTGCCCACAAATTTCAGGGAGAAGTCCAAGTTCAGAACAAATGGCAGGAGTTCTCATCACATTTTCAGCCAAGCAAAAGATTAGGACAATTACATCCCGGTTAGTCAAAGTCAAAATTCTGACACTGTTCTTTATTTCTGCCCAGATTCCCAATTTAGGGGCGAGACCAGGGAGCACACTAGTGTCTGTAGCTTCTGGACACAGACAAACTACATGACCCAAGTGTTTCATCTGCAAATTCTAAGGAGCAAATTTTTTTAAATGGTGGTTTATGTGGCTCTCTGAAGTATCCTGGGAACTGAATACATGGACACACAGGTCTCTAACCCAACGGTTTGCTCTTCAAGTTTCTACAACGATGAGACTTTGGGGGTTTTGTCACTACTATTTCTTTTTCCTTTTATATTTTTTAGGCCTTACTTAAGCAATTTTTTTTTATCTTAAAAAAAAAATCTTCACTTCCCCTGGTATAAATTATAGCTTCTTGCAGTAATCACTACTGCTTAACTGGCATTCAATTTACAGGATAAAAATATATTCTTTTGGCCGTCTAAATGACTGTGTACACAACTTGTCCTCAAACCCACTCTGAATTTTGGCTCAGAGCAACCATCATGTTAAGAGGATGGAATGTGGTTTCAAGTAATGCCAGAAGTATTGCATAAGCGATAATTGATATTTTTACTAGCGGCAACTTTGTAGTTGATAATGGGTTATTAAAACAGGAAAAGAGGCCCTCCCCACAGGATCCCATCTGAAATGTACAAGGAAGAGGTATTCAGACAAAATGCTTCTCAGTGTCAATAAAGGGTGGTTCCAGCAGGCCCTCCATCTTCCAGAATGTGCGGTGCCCGGCAGAAAGCAGCAGGGAAGACGGCCTCCGGCTCCAGGGTCTCCTCGGCCTCAACCAGGGAGCTGTGGCACCCCCACCGTGGGTCCCCTCCCACTCTCCGCCCCCACCCCCCACTCCCCGTCCCTCTGACCACAGGCGACCCTGCTCTGGTGGGTGGGACTCTGCTGCGTTTTGGAGTGAAAGAGGAGCCAGAAATAGCAAGGGTACCAAGTGCCCTGTCATCCTATTCCTTTAAAAAAATAATCCTGATTCTGGCCTTTATTTAAATGTCTGCTTTCAACTTGTGTTTACAGAAGAGATTAGTGTCCCATCTGGCCGCCCTGACAGCAGTCGAGCTGGTCTGAGCCGGGCACTGTCAAAGGTGCAGCTGGCTGCACCACTCAGGCCGCACCCAGCACCAAGGCGAGTCCTTCAGGTGGCACTCAGGGTGGCCTCACCCAACAGAAGGCAGCAGAGGGCTCACCTAGGACAAACACCACAGGCTGAGCCCTCCTCCACCTGGAGATCTTCAAGAGGACGCTCATTCTTTAGGAAAAGGAACCACTCTAATTCTTCACACAGGACCCTGAGGCCAGGGTCGCAGCGGACCTGCAGGGGCCGGGGTGCACTGGGCGGGATGGGGACTCAAGGCCTCGGGGTCACCTCTCCTTTGGGCCACTTTTGCCCCTGATGCTCAGCCGGTGAGACCACCAGCTCCCTCTGAGTGCTTTCCACCTTACATCAGCACGATTCTACTCCCGCCACCCCTCCCCAGAGGAGGACAAGACTTCACATGCTTGCTTCTCTTCCTCACCCTCCAGCCCAAACACGGACTCATTCTTGTCAAAGTCACAGGCATATAAATATTTTTCTCAGCCAAAGAGTTTCTTTTTAGAGTGCTAGAATGAAGACAGCAGGAGTGGGAGGGGGGAGAGCGCGAGCGCTGAGGGCAGAGGAAGCGGGGACAGGCTGGCCTGCTCTGCTAAGTGTTCCTGCAACAAGGCTGTACTGTCCTTCAACGGATGACAGGCCCGACCTCAGACAATGGCCTGCCCTGTGACTCGTCTTCCAGGCCCTACTGCCCGGGCCTGAGGTCAAACAAGGGGAAACAGACCCACACCGGTGTGGACTTCCTCTGCTTCCAAGCTGTCATTTCTTTCTGCGTCACCCTAAGTGTCTGTGACTGTCACACGCATGAGGGCTTCCTCGGAGTCGTACCTGCCGGTTTCCTAGGAGCTGATCAGGTCCCTGGGGCCAACGGACCACGCTCTCTGGCTTCCTATTTCCCCTACTCCATTGGCCATGTTCCCCAGGGCACCATCGCCCATCAGCACAGACGCATCCAGACCACAGAGGACCCTCTTCAGGCGGGAGGAAGACAAATGTGACAGCTCAAAGACTACAACGGGCAAAGGTTTCCCAAGGCCCACTCATCCCGACCTGTTTCTGAAACAGGGGAGAGAGAGCTCTTGAGAAGCACGAACACACCCAAGTTATGTCACCATCCCCTTCCAAACCCCCTGCCTTTTCTCTCTCATTACAGGGAAGACTCATGCAGACGGCACCAAACCAGAACCCACTCAGGCTCCTTTTCAAAATGAGGTGAGTGTGCTAAGGATAGGGAAGCTCTGCCTTTTCTGTGCTTCCAGAGCCATCATAACTGGTCCACGAAGGGGAAGGAGAGCTGATGTTGGCACTGCATAAACAATAGTGGTCATTATCAATGGTCAAATGAGATGATGGATGCAAAGCGCTTCAAACGGCACCCAGCCAGAGGGCAGGTGCTGCTCCTGCAGCTGTACCGATAAAGTCCAGGATAACTAACTGCTCAGGAGAGTGAAGACAGGTCCTCAAACTTGGCTGTGTGTTCAAACCACCTAAGGACGTTTAGAAAATTTTGGATGCCTGGTTCCCACCAGCAGAAATCCTGATTCAATTGCTATGAGGTGTGGCCTGGACACCTGCATTTCCGGAAGACCTTCAAGGCATTCTCTCTCTTAAACTTGTAATTTTGAAATAACTACAGATGTATATGAGCTGGAAAGAAAATACAGAGGTGGGGTTCTGTACCCCCATACACACACCCCCAATGGTAACATCTTGCATAATTACAGTGCAGAATCAAAATCAGGGAGTGAACATGGATGCAACCTGTAGTGTTTCTTCAGATCTCATATACACACTCTCAGTGTGTAGTTCTGGGCAATTTCTTCATACACGCTGCTACCTATAAACCACAATCAGGAAGTCTTGGCATCACCAATAGACTACACTTCCATGGCCCCCCTCCACTCCACCCCTTAAACCCTGGCCATCACTAATCTGCCCCCTATCTCTATGTCCTTCCTGGTGGCTCAGATGGTAAGGAATCTGCCTGGAAGGTAGGAGAGCCAGGTTCAGTCTCTCAGTTGGGAAGATCCCTTGGAAAAGGAAATGGCAACCCACTCCAGTATTCTTGCCTGGAGAATTCCATGGAAGAGGTACAGTCCAGGGGGTTACAAAGAGTCAGACACGACTAACACTTTCATCTCTACGTTACACCATGAACGTTATATAAATGGAATCAGGCAGTATGCATCATTTTAGGACTGGCTTTTTTTTCACTCAGTATCATTCCCATGGCGGCATTCATCATCTGTTCTTTTTTTTTTTTTTACTGCAGAATAGTATTCCATGGTATGGATGTATCAGCTTGTTTAACTATTCACCCACTGAAAGATATCTGGGTAGTTTCAAGCTTTTGGCTGTTACAACCAAAAGCTGCTATAAACATTCACGTACAAGTTTCTATGTAAAAATAAGTTTTTATTTCTCTTGGATAAATGCCCAGGAGTACAACCACTGGGTCTTAGTTTTAAAAGGAACTGCCAGATCATTTTCCAGAGCAGCCATACCACTTTACCTCCCCACCAGGAATACATGAGCGACCTGGTTCCTCTGCATCCGGGCCAGTGTTTGGCTGTATGGCCAGCCGTCTGGTGAGTGAACCCTGGGTACCTAAAAACAGTGCTGCCCGGGCTCCTGTTCATTAACTGTGGCGACGTCTGTGGGGCGGAAGGCACGCCCACCAGCTGTCTGGTGTCACCCGGCCACCCTCTGCCTGGAGGGGTATGGGAATGGGAAGCTGCTGGGCTGGGGCTCCTTGAGCCACTGGGATGAGGATGAGGAGGCACAGGCCTGGGCTGCTGCCTGCTGTTTGCTGGCTGAGGGACACGAGCTGGGCTTCACCATGCAGTGGCCAGCAGCTCAGCCAGCCCAACACATCCTATGTATGGAAGGGGGTGTGGCAGGCTCCCCACAAGGTCTCCTTGGCCGCTGCCTTTCCCAGCCCATTGCTCAAGGAGCAGGCTGTTCTTGGGTTTTATGTTTGTATCTGTTGATGGTTCCAGGTCACACACCTCTAGGTCCCAAGTCCAGACACATGGGAGGTAAAAAGAAAGCCTTGGAACTCACCATGCTGTTGTTTCTCAGGTCCTCAGGACCCCAGCCAATCTGCCTTCTTCTTCCCAGCTTTCATAGCCCTTTTATTATTGTCTGTTGAATAATTCTCAAGGTACATTTGGTTGCATTTAAAGGAGAGGAGCAGGGAAAAGCTGAGTTTACATCAGCTCAGGCCAGGACCAAAGCCAGCACTGGCTCCTTGAATCCTCCAAACCATGCTATGGAGGAGGGAAAGTCAGTGTGCCCACTATACAGATGGGGAAGTTGGAGACATAGGAAGATTAACTGACTCAACCTGTGGCGAAGCTGCCTTCAGGATTTTCTCCCTGAAAACCTGAATTAAAGCTGCAGGCCGGGGCTACACACTTGCACAGAACCTCGGAGGCCTGCATCCTAGGGCACAGCATGGGCCCTGCCTTTCCCCTGCACTGCTTGACAGCCATTGGCTGCACAGGTGCCAAGGGACATGGTCTCGGTCAGAGCTCCTCCCTCCCTGGACTGTCACCACCTTCTCTCTGTGACCTCTAGACCAGGCCTGCCTGACCCCCATCACAGTGGCTTCCATGGGAGGCTCTGCACCCTGCCCACTGTGTCCCTGGCTCACCGCCCTCAGCCCCCCATGCATCCCCCCTCCTCTGACTACTCTGCAGTTTCCTCCTTCAAGGCCCATTCCCACCCTCCTGCCTCTTGTCTGAGGACCCTCAACGTGGCCCTTTAATGGGGCTGACTGTCCTGCACGTCATACGCCACAATAAACAGCCTGCTACTTCCAAACGAGGCATAACTTTATATTATGATAATCCTGGTTCCATCACCTACAAGCTCCAGGGCCGTGGTGAGTCGCGTAACCTGTGTTTCAGCTTCCTCACCTGTAGAATGGAGAGAATGACAGAACTTATCCCACAGGGTGGTGGGGAGGACTGAAAGGACTAATGAATGGAAAGCACTGAAAACTAGCCTGTATAATAAACCCGTGAGAGGGGCTGCTGTTCAACACGGGTGCATCTCTGCTGCCATTCTGCCGATCCTGGCCTAGTTTGTCCTTTATGTTGTGCGGGGGTCAGGATCAGCAAGGGGAGGGTTTGATGTGAGCTCAGAGATCAGCTCAACTCTCCCCATGCTCCAGGAATCTCTCCTTCAATCCCCAGGCTGCAAGGAACCAGCTCTGTGCAGGAAATCAACACGGCTAGAGAACTCGAATTTGATGAGCTTTCTTTCTTCGTTGGGTCGAAGCCGCTCTCCATGTGTCTTGAGCATGCTGGTTTTACCCTGCTCTCTCTCAGGGGCTGTGCAGAGACCCCTTGTGCCCGGCAGCCTCTCATGTGCCCCCAGCGCTTGTGTCCCCAGCCCTTCTCTTCAGCACAGAGACACTCAGCTCCTCCAGCTCTTCCCGTCATCGCCCCTTCCCTTTCACACGGCCTAATCCTGCCTCCTGCGCTCTTTTTAAAAATAGACTTCCCAATGCTGAATGCCAGACTCCTGATGCCACTTCACCTCTGAAGGGCAGAGCAGAGCCATCACTGCCTTCTTCATTTCTGGAGACGAGGCTCCTGTTAACGGGGCCTAAGAATGCATGTGTTCTAATGAGTATGCAGCTAACCATGAACGTGAAAGTGAAATCGCTCAGTCATGTCTGACTCTTTGTGACCCCATGGACTGTAGCCTACGAGGTTCCTCCATCCATGGAATTCTGCAGGCAAGAGTACTGGAGTGGGTTGCCATTTCCTTCTCCAGGGGATCTTCCCGACCCAGGGATCGAACCCAGGTCTCCCACATTGCAAGTAGATGCTTTTACCATCTGAGCCACCAGGGAAGCTCACCAGCTAACAGTAACCCTTACATATAGGAAATCAGTGTCATCTCTTGTGCCAATCTTACTCTATGGGCTGCTGCAGAGTTAGGGAGGATTATGAGTTGGAACTCAGTGGAAAACGGTCCTGGGATCAATTAGTAATGTCTGTCAATGGAGTACAATGCAGAAGTAGAGACACACGTGTTTGCTGGCAGGGGCCAAAATCTTTTTACACATGCTGCCATTAAGCCATGTTTCCACCCTCCTGTGCATTACATCTGCTTCATCTGGGGCTTAACTCATATTAAATACCATCTGGAAAGCTGCAAGGCATATGGTTAGTGCACAGATTTCAATACTGACAAAGGGCTTGAAGCCTGACTCTGCCACTTACCAGTGGACTGTCCCTGGACCTCTCTATAAAATGCAAATAATAATACCATAGGATTGGAGGTGAAAATGAAATGCAATCATGATTTTCAGCATTTGGCCCACTTTTCTAGGTGGTCAAGAACTTCATATTTTCTGAATGTTTGCACACCATTCTCCCTCCTGTCTTTGTGCCATCTCAGTGTCTGATGGGCATGCGTCCTCTCTCCACATGCATGCAGCTCATGATAGAAATGTTAAATCAGCGAGCTCCAGGGCAGCCAGAAGCCTCTCTTCCAGGTAGATATTTCTCTTCTAATAACGATGCTTTGAGTCAAGTTCAAGTTATAAGTTCATTTAACTGCAGCAGTATCCAGCCCATGATTCCACATATTTCCCATCAACAGTGTTAAGAGTTTTGCAGAAACCTGGGTGAAATGTACATTTTACATTCTCTGCTTCTGCAGGATCTGTTGGGGATGACTTGTCTGGAGGTTCTCGGCTGACTTCCAGGATTGCCTCTTTTAAACCTGAGCGCTCACAAATGATGTTTGATGAGTCATTCTGGAATCCTTCTTCCAAATAATATTAATATCCCAAGTCTAAAATGTATGCCATTTGTCTCATTCCCCTCTTGCATGACAGCATTTACCTATTTTAGTCTTTAGCACCCCTGCTTTCCCTCATTGCCGGTGCTCTCATTTGCAAACAAGTCTCCTCAGCCTGAGCCAAGAAAGCCTGAATCATGTGAAGCACCTTCACCTCCTCCATTATTGTCCATTGATCTCTCTCACCTCCTCCACTATTTAGTCTTCAGCTCCTACTGGTACAACATGTAGTGTACAACCTCTAAAGGAGCGTGTGAACACTGGGTGGGACTCGCTGGGCAGTTCGGTCATGATGAGCATGCCCAGTGATAAAGGCAACTGAGTTACCAAGGCCAGTGTCCCTCGGGGTGTGGCTCTTCAAAAGACACCACGCCCTTGGCCTTCAAAAGGGATATCTTTACAACCCTCTGCAAATCTGCCAGTTTGGAAGTAGGATCGCTTTGGGGAACTTTTTAACTTTCTTTCCACTTTGGTAACCAGCCCCCATTGTTTTCTCTCCTGGGACATTTTTCACAAGGAAACAATTTTTGTAATCACCTGGCAGGAGTTGTTATATGCACAACAAAGACCAGAGTATAAGAAGTTTTGCAGACCAGCGCCAGGCATTGCTAAGCCCAGGGCAGACAGGCTTCTAGGCCAACGTGATTCAACTCATGTTGCAGCTAGAGGTGACCAAGGGCCTGGATTTCAGGGCTTACTCTAAACTCTCATATTCCAGGCCTTTCCACAGAGCATTTGGGGGCAGCACTTGTCTTCTAGACTTTGGATAATATGAGCAAATGTGGAAAGAGAAGATAATATCTTTGATATTAGATACAAAAAACAGTTAAGAGACTGAGTTGCCCGCTGCGTGATTCTACCAAAGGGGCAACACCAGGATGGCCTCTGCGCACGCAGGTCACTGGCAGCGAGGGTGGGAAGAAGCCACACTTAGGAAAAGCACTGACTCTCCCACAATGGCTACTGCCTTCAAACTGAGAACAGAAACTTAAAGGGAGACTGCAGGGGGAAAGACAGGAGCGCCAGCATCTCAAGGCCTTAGGTCAAGGGCCTCTGCTGCCCTTTGGGGATGTCAAAGACCACCGCGGTGGAGGCTTTTCTGGAGTGTCTGACAGTTTTGTTCAGTGTTTCAGTCTGTTGCTTCTTTCCATCTTCTTCATGGAAATATCTCATCTCACAGGCAAACCAAATTCTGCTTGATCAGCACGTTCCTAAACGGGTCTGTCGATATCCATGAGTTTGACAGTCTGGTATTTAGCCCCACATTTATCAGATTTAATGATATGTCACATTAAATCTTTACACTAGAGTGGGGTCAGAGAAGGCAACGGCACCCCACTCCAGTACTCTTGCCTGGAGAATCCCAAGAACGGAGGAGCCTGGTGGCTGCAGTCCATGAGGTCGCTAAGAGTCAGGCATGACTGAGCGACTTCACTCTCACTTTTCACTTTCATGCACTGGAGAAGGAAATGGCAACCGACTCCAGTGTTCTTGCCTGGAGAATCCCAGGGACAGGGGAGCCTGGTGGGCTGCTGTCTATGGGGTCGCATAGAGTTGGACACGACTGAAGCGACTTAGCAGCAGCAGAGTGGGGTCACTTTTAACAAGTAGGATGTACCAACCATGACAGGGAAAGCTGGTCTCTAAGCTACAGAGGAAGCTGAATGTAAACCCAGCATCAACTCTGGAAGCCTGGTGAAGACCTGGTGGAGGCCGCTGGCATCGCAAGGATAGTAAATGAAGCACAGGGAAAATGGGACCACGGAAAAGATTCCAAAGTCAAGGCAATAAAGCTGTTCTAAAAACTGCCCCATGGACCAAAATTTTAAAAATGAAAAAAAAAAAAAAGTTTTTTTTCCCTTCAGCTCCATATAAAGAACTCCATGTTTATATGTGTACACACACACACACACACACACACACACACACACACACACACAGAGGTACAATATATAGCTAGAAGCGAGCACTGCTCTGAGATGGGGTCTCAAAGGATCACATGCAAAGGAATCACCCAGCTGGGCTTGGCCCCTGCATTCCTAACAGGTTCCCAGGGGACAGCTACTGCTCCTGGGACCACTCTCTGAAGAACAAGGTGGGGCGCAGCAGGAGTGAGTGTGTTCCTCCCATCTGTCCCTGGTGTAGCTCCACACCCGGGGCTGCCTCGCTCTTCCTCACCAGATTCTGAACAGGGCACTGGAAAGGGGTGCTCCAGATGGCAGCTGCCAAGTCAGTAAGAACAGATCAGGCTGGGGTGGGGTGAGGTCAGGGGGCAGGGAAAGAGATGGGTCCTGGGAGCCTGCTCTGCGGAGTGAGCCAAGCTCCACGTGGGCCAGGCAGCCGGGCGCCAGCGCCTCTGTCTGCACAGTAGCTCTCTCCCGCGGCCAAAGCAGTTTCCGCCCCTCCCTGGTGGAAGCAGAGTACAGGTCACAGAGATTCATCCCGGGGCTCCGCCCGGCACAGACGACTGACGCTGTCAACCTCAGGCTGGTCGGGTGTCCTTGAAGGCATCTCTGACCGAAAACCAAACTGCCTGAGCAGGTTATCAGCGGGTGAGTCCTCAGTGTGTCTGAAGCTGCCCTGTGGCAGGGGTCCCGCTGGGCCCAGGAGGCCCTGGTGTGAGAGACAATTTAACAAGTCTGACTTGGAAAGCCACCACTGTTTCTCTGATCCCTTCTCGTTACAACCTACCTGGTTATGAGCTGGGGAAGCTGTGGCCCTCGTAGAGGTGCAGGTTCACCCCCCAATAACACTTCAGTCCCCCAAGTCACAGGGCCAAGCTTCTCCAGGGGCTGTCTGCTCACCTCAGCCACAGCCTCTCTGGGGACTCCGACGACCCCAAGATTTTTCCCAGCTCAGTTCAGAACTGACGAAGGCGCCTTCTCCTCATTCTCTTTTTGCTTCTGATGATAGTGTTAGTGAGTCACCAGGCTCACTTCACAGCGGCCCCTTCAAACACCACAGAAACGCGGCTGTGCTTAAGACGAGGCCTTTGTCAGGCATCCAGTGACCCTGGGGAGTGTTACAACCTCCCACATTCTATATCCTTCCACTTATTCATATTTTCTCTGAGAGGTCGTCCCCAGATCCTCATGCAGGCCCCTGACAACCACAGTGCTCTGTTCTGAAATCAGGAACAAGATTCCTGATTTCCAGCTCCCCTGGCCCCTTCAAGCTTCTCTTCTGGTCCTGTCTGCCGCCGCCATCATCTGGCAAAACCACCTCCAGGCTAGGTGGGAGGGTGCCCTCGGTGCCCAAAACTGGACAAGGAGATCAGGGCCCTTTCCCAGAACTGCCGTTGACTGGGCTGGTGGCAAAGTTCCCAGGGGTGAAGAGAACATGCAGCTGCCCTCAGGCCTTTGGAATTTTCCATCAGCAGTGGGCAGAGGATGCACAAGGATTTCAGGCATGAAACCAAATACCTAGGGAGAACGCGGGCATGTGTGAGCCACAACAAAACACCACAAGCTGTGTGGCTTATCGACAACAGAAACTTCTTTCTCACAGTCGTAGACGCTGGAAGCCCAAGGTCAGAGGCCCAGCACAGTGGGCTCCTGGGGGCCCTTCCTGGGTTGCAGAGGCTGCTTTCTTGTTTTTTTCATACGGCAGAAAGAGAGCTAGCCAGCTCTCTGGCCTCTTCTTTGAAGGGCACCAATCCCATTCGTGTGGGCTCCACCCTCTTGAGCTAGTTACTGCTCAGAGGCCCCACCTCCACGTACCAATCACCATAGGGGTGAGATCTCAACACAGGAGTTTGGGGGGACACAAACACTCCATCCGTAACAGAGCACTCCTCCATCTACGGAGAAGTTTGCACGCTAGAACGCCCCACCGCCTCCCACAGTGCTTACACGACCCTGGTTAGGTAAGCAGCAGCGGTCTTTCCCAGCAAATGTGGGTAAGTCCAGAACCAGAAGAGCCACTTGGGGAGCACGCGGCCTCAGCACGCGATTGGTTCAGCTGTATGAAAGGCACTGCACCGGGCCCGAGGCTCTGGTCTGAGTCTCTGCTTGGTCACCTGGAGCCCTGGAATGGGAAGCCATCTGCAAAATGAGGCTGAGATGATTTTGGACATCCCTTCCAGCTCTGACAACCATGAGAAAAGCCGCTTACGGGGAGCTGCCAGAAGCTCTGCTGTTTCTAACGAGAAAATTGGATCTCATCTAATTCCTGGGATAGTCTGTAATGTAAGGAAGTTCTGAGGGGATTTCAAAATTTGGTTCTTCAGCCAAACCCAATTCACACCTCACATCCCTCTTCCTGCCCCGCCATCTTCTCAAACAGTGTCTCAGACGACATGATTTCAGGTAAGGAAATCCACCAACAATTAAATGCAAAGAAATCCTGGGATGGAGACAAACACTCCCACATCTTGTGTAACCTTCCCTATCAGAGTAACGGAACTCGGGGAGCAGCAGACGCCCAGATCCAGCTGGATTTCCCATCATGGCGATAAGATCCAGCCAATAGCTGCTCGGCCTAGCCGCTCAGGATGCAGGTGGGAACACATGTGTCTGCTCACTGAAGAGCTTTTAATGGCTTTCCTTTGTCTGTCTTCCCTCCCAGGCCCGGCCTGGGCAGATCTGGCAAGGCTGCAATCAAGGTCCTCTTAAGAACAGCGGCTCTGGGCGTTCCAGTCAAGTGGAAGAAGGGTTCTCTCCTCACATTCAATCCGAGGCAAGGGTAAGACTTCAATGGAAATGATGATAACTTCCCTGCAACTCTTCCTAATGCCAGGCAATGAGAAATCACTCCTTAAGGCAGAGAAGTCATTTAAATGGGGCCCCAGAGACAAAGTTCCTTGCCGCGCTGGACCCTGTACCTCCCATTCAAAACCATCCATCTGGGAAGGGCCCAAAGGAAATTCTGCTTTTTTTTTTCAGTTTGGGGTGGGGAAAGAAAGGCAGAGCTGTTAGGAAGGAGTCACTCAGGGCAACGCGGAGCGGGGCTGAGAACTGCTGTGGTTGGTGGCTGCCCCACAACCCTCCAGAAGCCACAAGTCATTCTGGCTCATCCAAGACACCAGGAGAAGGGTGGTTTGTAAATGAATGTCAAAGAGCTTAGAATTTTCAGTGGCACATTTTTAAAAAATAATAAGAAAAGTAAATGAGGTTTGATATGACTCGAATTTGGATAAGACAGCCGAGTCAAGGATGCCCGTACAGCAACTTTAATCCAGGGGCCAAGCGCTGAGGAAATGGCACTTAGAAATCTCTCCAAGCACCTCCATGGGAATCCTGAGAGCCCTGAACACCACTGGCACCACCAGTTAAGGTTCCTTCTAGGAGACGAGGCTGCAGGAGGCTATAACAGCTGAGTAGGGATGGAGGGTGAGACTTAGGGATTCAGGGAGAAATCCCTCTGAAAACCTCGAGTGGGACTTGCCTGTCCTAGAACCAGCCCTTCCTGCAGACCTCCTGGGGGCCACCTTTTCTGTTCTGCAAGAAAGGCTGACCCACACATGAACACAGCCGTCCCGAATTCCAACTAGAACAAAAGCACACTTTTCCTCCTCCTGGGATTTCTAAACAGTTATAACATTTGCAGAAATCCTCTCTCCACTACACCTTCCATGTGATGTCCGTGCTGTGCCCGCTGAGTTGAGCACCCAGGCAAAGGACTCGGCAGGCTGCCTGGCCATTCTTGGCGGCTACCTGCCTGCTCACATACCTCCCACCCGCCGTGTGCATGCCTCGGACCCCCTGCTCTGCACCGGCAGTTTGCTCCCCTCTTCACACATCTGGATAACAGCTTTCCTTCCTGCCTGTTCTGGGACTGAGACAATTCCTTTCAGTTTGAATTGTGTCGACTCCAGTTTTGAGAACAGTTCTCCCAGAACAGGTGTCCCCTCTCCTTTCCTCAGCTCCCCAGGCAGCCAACCACCCTCTGCCCATAAACCACCATCCTTGGGAACTGAACGCAGTGTGCTTCCATGCCGCACCTCAGGCAAGTGTGTCCCCAGGCCCCCGACAACAGGACACCCTTCCTCATCCGCTGTCCTGAACTCATTTGAGCAGAGTCACGTTCTAGCTGGAAACATCCAGAGTGCCTGGCTCTGACTTTTCACCGGTATCTTTACTGGAGGCCATCAAGCTTCCCCGGGACCTGCCTGGGCCATGGGTCCACTTCTCACCTCAGGCAGGTGGCCACCTGGCCTCTGCCTTCATTGGACTGAGGAGGGGAGCAGAGTCCCCGCTCTGGGCAACATCAGCCAGGGCAGGGCTTCTGCCAGCTCCAGGGGGTGAGGGGCACTTGTGTGGACCTGGGGACCCAGTTGTGCACTCATGCACTGATGGGCCAGGGTCCATCTAGGACCGACTGCGTGTCTGCAGGCACACAAGTGTCATCAAACACAGCTCCTGATCGCCAGGGTCTCTGTATCGCTCAACCTCAGCCCCGCGTTTCTCTCCAGGTGGGAGCATCAGGCCCCTGTGGGCTGCCTGTCCCCCTCCTGCTTTTTCCTTCCATTTCTAGGTCTCCCAGGAGGTGTCAGCTGCAATAAGACAGGACTACTCCTAACTGCGGTGGCTTCTTTCGGGAGGGCTGGGCCTTTCCTCACCTGACTCGCCAGTGATAAGCACGACTACTGGGCTTCCCTGGTGGCTCAAGTGGTGAAGCATCTGCCTGCAATGCAGGAGCCACGGGCGATGCAGGTTTGATCCCTGGGTCGGGAAGATCCCCTGGAGGAGGAAATGGCAACCCACCCCAGTATTCTTTCTTTCCTGGAGAATCCCAGGGACAGAGGAGAGTGTTGGGCTACAGTACACGGGGTCACAAAGAATCAGACATGACTGAAGTGACAGCATGCACGCACCTGGTGCAGGGCTAGGAGAGTGGCGACAAAGCATGGAATTCAGGTGACCTCGCGAGGGGTGAGCTGGAGCCAGGAGCACGTCCAGCACCACGGCTCAATGCTGGGGGTGACCTGGGGGGACAGGGCCAGGAAGCGAGAGATGGAGCAGGCAGGCAGATGAGGCCAGCAGCAATGATACAGGGTCTCAGATGTCAGGCCGGCAGCAGCCCTGCCCTGGTGCACCTGGTGTTTCCTGGAGAGCTTTCCAGGCATCCCTCCCCAAGAGCAGGTGGTTTAACTGATCAGGCCTGTTAACACTTGGCCACAGGCACTTTGAAGAGCCTCAGGGGCTCCTCTCCTGCGGCACAGCCCGTATGTCACCTCTGCTGGGTTCCCAGGTTCCCGTGAAGGCAGCGATTTTCAGAGGCCACAGGCAGAGCCAGCTGACCAGAGGAGGGGTAGATTCCAGAATGGAAAGACCCAAGAAAGGGCATCTGGAAGTCAGGAAAGACCCCAGAAAGAGCAGGTGGGGAGAGGCCCAGCCCGCAACAGCCTGCACATGGGCTGTGACTCTGGGGTCTGTCTGGAGCATCGTCTTCAGATTTCTGCGGGTTGGAGGGGTCACGTGGTTTGGTCTGACTCTCTAGGCAGGCGCTGATGTGGCTCAGGCTTATCTAACAGAGCCTCCTAAATCCGACAGAAGCAGAGATTTATTTTCCGCAAGGGAAGCTCTTTGTTTTTCTGAGTGGGTAGCCAGGTAGGCCATGAGTAGAGTCCTTCTCCGCTCTCCCCACCCCACCTGGAAGCCCTGTTTAGACACTTCCCAGGTGCTGTCTTACCCAATTGTGTGCACGCTGCGTGCATGGTTCCTGGGTTTCCCCAGCCCCCAAATGACCAGCTGAGACTTGGGTCTGTGCCCTCCCAGCCTCCAACTGCACTAGGAAGCATTCTTCTCAATCAAATGTCTCCCCTGGGCCTTATCACGCCACATTAGACCAACCTTCCCCCAAATAAAAGGCACTCTAACCAATTTTCATGGAAATATTTTCTTTCTAACACTAAACGTTCCAAATCATAGTAAACAACAGCCTCTAAAAATAATGTTATACTAACATCACTACCAATGCTCCCCTTGATTATCAGGGTATCACTTGATTTTTTAAAAAATTTTTCTCATGGGCAGTCAGCATGGATATGAGCTTCTGAAAAGAGTTCTTCCTGTGTGCAATCAGGGCTGCATTTGGCCTCAAAGAAATGAATGCTTGGAGCTCTCCCTCTTTCTCTCTAAAGTCAAATAGTGATGAACAACTTGGACACTGAGGTTCACCGCAAGGCATCCTGGTTCCTTAAGGGAAAGGCCTGGGCAGAGCTGTCCCAGCTGGGCGGTCTGCTCCATGTCACTGACTCTGTCACAACCAACAACAGCTGGAAACACGGCCCTCTAAAGTGAAAGGTCTATCACAGACACCCTCTCGTGCTCAAGACCATCGCTTCCTCATGGTCACTGCAGGCTCAAGAAGACACAAAACCAGCCTCATTTTCAGCTGGGTTTCTCAAGCTACCACAACAAGACAGGGAGACAGCCGCCTTCCAAAGCTCGCACAAGGCGAACCAAAAGATGGGGGCAGCTGCCTATCATGGGTAAGAAGGCATCTAAGGTCACGTTGTTAGTTGTTCAGTCGTCTCCGACTCTCTACGACCCCGTGGACTGCAGCACGCTAGGCCTCCCTGTCCCTCACCATCTCCCAGAGCTTGCTTAAACTCATGTCCATTGAGTCGGTGATGCCATCCATACCATCTCATCCTCTGTTGCCCACTTCTCCTCCTGCCCTCAATCTTTCCCAGCATCAGGGTCTTTTCCAGTGAGTTGGCTCTTCGCATCGGGCTCATTAAAAAGCCCCAAAGCTGCCATCAGAAGAGCGGATGACAGACCCAGCTCATCCTCCAGGCAGGAACACAGGACAGCCCCTTCCCAGGGTGCCCCGACGACTGCCATCAGGAGATGCAGATCCTTCACCTTCTGTCTGAAGCCATGGCCGGAGTCTTTTCTGCCCTACCTCTTCTTCACCAGGGCAGATCACCAGAAGACTGCCAGTCTCCCTGACAGCACTTGAGTTTCCTAGGGAAAGCCCTCTCGAGGACACACTGGCTTCCTAGGCAGCTGTACCATGCCATTTTTGCCTTCTCTGCATTGGCTGCTGGCAAACTGAAGGTACCTTGGTTTTTTGCTTATATAGCAAGCTCTCTTCTTTATAACATATATTTCTATAATTTGAATTCTTATTTTAATAGCCCTGTTGTATGGGTATATTATCATATATGTGTGTGTGTGTGTGTGTGTGTGTGTGTGGTGCGCGCTAAGTCGCTTCAGTCCTGTCTGACTCTCCGTGACCCATAGACTGTAACCTGGCTCCTCTGTCCATGGAATTTTCCAGGCAAGAATACTGGAGTGGGTGCCCTCCTCCAGGGGAATCTTCCAGACCCAGAGAGCAAACCCAAGTCTCCTACATTCCAGGTGAATTCTTCAACACTGAGCCACCTGGGACATCCATATTATCATACAAGTGATCCCAAATCATTTTAGGTAGAGACTAGAAATTGTCTCTAAAGTACCACTGGTTTCCTAATCTATAAAGTAAAAGCTAGGAAAACTGCCTCATAGGACGGATTCAATAACACAGTGAATACATAGCATCTAACAGTACCTGGTATACAGTAGGTGCTCTATGAGACCTGATGTGATTTAAACATCATTACTTCATTGTTAATTTATGTCCAAAGCAGCATTATTGATGTTACCAAGCCAAAAATTTTTCATTTAATCTATAATTTAGAACTTATTTTACTGCAAATTGGATTGGAGCCAGTTCAAGGCACCAAATGAATTATTTTTGAACTACAATAACTGAAATAAACTATGCATACAAGACAGGGATAAAAACGCCAGCACTACAATGAGTTAGACATTAAAACTGAGCCTTACAGTTAGCTTTGTGGTTTTTGGAAGCCAAAGCAAAAATGAAATCATGCTAACTTATGTGACACTCATCATCTGATAAACGGCCTGTGCAGCTCCTATGGAAAGTGACTCTTCTCCTAACACTGGCATCCGAGGATAAGTGTTCACACTGCTCCTCACAGGAGGTATACTGGGTACGGAGCAGGAGGGCCACGTCCATGCATGCCTGCACGCAAAGGCACACACATTCATCCTCCAGAAGAGATGCTTCACTTTTCAGTATTAAATGATTAGGGCCTGGTGGGTGAGCTCTCTGGAGATTTCCCATGGGTACACAGAGGGGTGTTCTTTATTGTTTTCTAAAACTCTCACCAAGAAATTTTGTTAGAGAGCACGGACCAGTGGATCAGATCACTGAGAATACCATCCATCCTATGTCAGTTTACACCCATTTAAGAAACATGGAATTAAATTATTCCTCTCTATCCCAAAGAATGGATCCATTTCCAGGCTCGCATCTGTGAAACAGCCTGTCCAGTGGCTTTCCTGAAAGTGCAGGCTGGCCTCCACCTTACCGCTCCACACAGCCTCCCCGACTCCTCGAGGAGGATGGCCAGGGGAGTCCGTGGACAGGGAGGCTGACTTCATCCACGGAGGATCTGCCTCTCAATGCTTGCGAATAACCAGAGACAACAGACTTCTCTGGGAAAACCACAATCGCCCAGCCAGGAGCAGGACCAAATGCTAGCAGGATTTACTGGCTTTGATGAACAATAAGGTGTTTGTTTTTGCAGGTAATTAGAGTTCAGTAGCAAGCTATAAAGAGTTCTCCGAGAATTCTAAACAGACGGTAGCTAAAGGCTATTGGAATATGACTGAATCTAATCAGTCATCTGCAGACCTCCTGAGTTAAGATGCCAGTATTTGATAAAGCACAACCACACAGACCACCAGAGAGGAATGGCGCTCTGTGTTCTTAATGTCCAGGGAGAAAAGGCTAAAACATGTGCTCACATGTGCTCATGTGTGCTCACGTGCGGGGGTGACTCCTGCCATGGGAGGCAGCAGGGCACATAAACATATCTCTTCAAAGGTCCACACAGCCTGTGTGCTGGGAATGTTTCGACTACTTTACACTCTCACAACTGTTAGGGAATGGGTTCCCAGGTACTACGAAGGGCTGGGTGGGGCATTTGACAGAGAGAAGTGGTTTGCAAAACCATACGCATTTACACTCTTCTTTCAGCACCCACTATTGAATGTGGGGCTTGTTGCCTGTTTTTTTTTTTTCTTAACAAATCTGAGATATGAATACAAATTTGATTACGATTAGTTTAAAAAGATTTTTTCTAGTAGTCTAGACAAAAGAGGACGAGCAAAGTGCTGTCACCAATATTTTTAAAATACTGTCTGTCAATTGAGGTTTGACAGAAAACAACAAAATTATGTAAAGCAATTATCCTTCAATAAAAAATAAATTAAAACATACTGTCAAGATGAAATAAATGTTTTCTTAGAGATAACTGCTCATCTTGCTTGTCTTGGCCAAGAACTTGTTATTTTCTCCTTAATACCAGAAAATACGCCTAAGATTATTTTCATTTACTCACATCATGATAACCAAGAGGGACAGAAAAGTGAACAACAAACCCACCCACAGGAGTGAAAAAAATTAAAATGAGACCAGATAAATGAAACAAGGTAAAAAAAAAAATCAAGCCCCAGATATGGCTAAGACTAGGGGACAACAGCTGCTTTCGGACTCCTTACCCATAGCCTCTACTCTTGAGAAGCTTGAGTTCACATTTAGGATTCTAGGCATCTTACTATCTAGAGCACTAGGAAAACTTGACAATACATATATTTTCTCCAAGAACTAGATTTCCATTTAATTTTGTTCTCTTCAGTCCAATATAAATTTTCCCATTGTTTTGCATGTTTTGGCCTCAATTTATTTATTTAAAGTTCTTAAGCAGTCACCTCACAATGTTTCCTTCAGAGAAACATGAAACAGCTACTCCAGGAGGAAGAGAAAACCCTCGGGCCGCAGGTTGAGAGTCAGCTGGCCTCCTGCCCCCGAGGCTCCCTGCAGGTGATCTCAGCCTTGGGCCAGCCACTCAAGCCCCAGCCCTGCTGTCTCCCCATCTGAAATGCCAGCAGGCAGCCTCAGATTCTGTCTACACTTTGGGCTCTAGGGTTCTGTGGTTCTTTCTTCCTCAAGGGGAGAATTGCCAATGGACAAAGGGCATAGCTGATGATTCTTTAAACTAAGACACTGACATTCTGCTTTCAGAAAGTTGGACTTTGTTTGAAACTGGCTGAAGAAAGAAAAAAAAAATTCAATGGCACGAAGATAATCCCACTATCTGAGTATATTTAGAGTGAATCGAAATCGTGCTGATCTGGGAAAGGGGATGCAACTCACGACGACACTCTGAGAAAAACCTCTTCCCTTTACAGAATGTGCTTTAAGAATAGACCAACCTCAAATGAGCATTTCCGCTCTCAGAGACAGTCTGTTCAGTGATCTCCTGGATTCCCTGAAGGGCTGGGACCTGGGCTTGCCTAGGTCCCTACTCGAGAGGAAGCAAAGGCGCCCAGCAGTACTGTTTTAGAATTTCCAGAATCTGAGTGAAAAGAATATGTATTCAGAAAAGCATTTAAAGAGGCAGAACAATCCAGAGTCTGATACTTACTTGTGGCCCAGCTCATGAGCGATGGTAAAGGCCAAATTGAGGCCATTGTCTTCGGCAAGCACACATTTCCTCTTAGCACTGCACACACCTCCTAAGTAAGCAATTCCTGCAGCAGAGACACAAAACACATCCTCTTCAGAACATGCGAGGTCCTGACCTCGCAGGGCAAATCCACACGGTCAGCATCACACACCATCGAGAGGGGCAAGTAGGGGCAAGGATGACCACGGGACTGGGTCTGTATCTCCAGAGCTCATGGAGACTGGCTGGTCGGTGTAGGATGCTTCTGTACTTGTCTAATGATAACAATAACCACCACAAGCATCTCTCGAGCATTTAACATGGGTCAGGCTGAGCAGTTGGCACATCTTATCTAACAAAGTCCTCATTAGCCAGGATGGAGGCAACAGGGAAACTGCGGTTCAAAGAGGAAAGGTAACTTTCCCAAGGTCCCTCCCCTGGACTGGCACCTGGAGCTGGAGGCTGAGGCAGCCAACTTCAGCATCCAGGGCCGGGGCCAGGCGAGGCCAGCAAGGCAAGGTACCCAGCGTGCAAGGTTCATGGAGAGGACCCTGAGGGGGTGAGCAGGCTCCTTCAGACTCCGTGCCCCAGGCCTCCACATCCCCCGCCCCAGGCCCAGCCCCACAGGGTTACTGCTCTCAGAGGGTGAGCCAGACCAGGGCCAGGGCTCACTCAGAGCAGGCCAAGGACAGCGGGAAGGTTCAGGAAAATGTCTCAGGAGCCCCTCAAAGGAGGAGACCGGGTCCTGGGAGGAGTGAAAGACACCGGAAGAGTAAGGGCCTGGAGGCCACCTGGGAAGATGGACCCCGTGGTCCAATGGCTCATCCCTGCACACATGTGAGAGACCCCAGGACCTTCCCTGAGATGGGAAGACTGAGGCAGTGCAACTAGGGGAACCAGACTCAGGAGAACATTGTGAGCAAGGGGCTGAGGAGAGACGATGGGAGGTGGCCGGCCTGTGGGGGTGATGGGGGGAGGACAGAGGACAGAGGGGGCGGCCTGTGGGGGTGATGGGGGTATTCCAGGGGAGCAAAGCTGTTCTACAGAGGCCCGTGACCAGGAGAGGGCCTTGGATGGACTGGGCACAGCTGCAGGTCACGGGCATCAGCCATGCACGGCTGCCCCTCTCTAGGCTGACACCGCCCGTGGCGGCTCTGCACACTCCTTCACAGCTCTGAACCTCGGAAGGGCATCCCCGTGGTCCCCTCCAAGGACCCTCAGCACAGGGCCTGGGAAAGGATTTGAGTGCTGGTGGTGGCCGACTCCCCACTGTGTCCTGTGACATGAATGAGGGGCTGAGGGCCCAGGGGGCGGTCGGTGGGTCACAGGCCTGGGCGGGCCCGGTGCGGCCCTCGCTGTGCGCTCACAGGGGTGTGGAGCAGGCAGTGGCTTCAGCTGGGCGTGCACGGGCTGGTGGCATGGGTGACCCAGTGACCAGGGCCTCTGCCCACCGGCTTGCACCCTGGGAAGTGTTGTGGCCACACACGGCTCCCTCAGTGTGCTCAAGGAGTCTTGGGAGCGAAGGGCATCCCCGCGGGCACAGGGGCCAGGGCGGGAAGGGGCTGACGGCAAGTAGGGGGATTTAGGAATTAAAAACAAACCTCCCTCCCCGCTCCTGAAGAGCTAAACCAACATCCTGTTTGTTGACATCAAGACTAAGCCGGGGCAGACCCCGGCACACACGGGGCCCCCTTACAACCCCCGCGAGGGGCAGACCCTGCGAGGGGCAGCACAGGAGCTGGGCACCACAGCACACGCCTGCTTTTATTTGGAAACACTCTTGGCCAGGGTTGAAGCTTTTGTTTTCCACCAAAAAAATGAAAGGAAATGCTCTTAGGCCTCAAGATGTGTTTTTTTGCACGCGGGCATCTTAACGCAGAGGATGGGAAGGAAGAAAATGACAACCAGAAAGGACACGATCTGCCTTTGTGGTGCCTTCAAGGTCGTTATTCTGGTTTTGTTTTAAAAACGCTTTGTGGGCTGCTGCAAAAAGTCCAGCAGTGAGTGGGGCGGAAAGCTTCCACAGGGCATTGACGGCATGCGCATGCCACACACACGCACGCACACACACACACACACACAGACACACTCACTCACTCACTCACTCACTCAAATGCTCCCCTGGTCTGCCCAGCCTCCCGGGTCAGTGAATCAATCGGAAACAATCAGCCATGCTCGCCCCAAGGAGTCGTCTGGTGAGGGGGAAAGACAGACATCCAGGGCCAGCTGTGCTGAGCTTGCTGTCCCAGGACCGCCCGCTGAGCCAGCAGCCTTCAAATACCACAGGATCACGCCCCCAGTCCTGGCTGCACTCAGCACCGGAATGGGGCATCGTGAGCTTCCATTCTAACTGGGCAACACGCAAGGCTGGGGAACAACTAAGTGGAGGGCGTCTCAATAATCGCATTTTGGTTTCTCCAAGGTGCAGATGACTTTTTTTTTTTAAACTAGAAAATGAAGCCTCGGTTTATAAGAGATACTCCCAGACAAAGGTGGATTAAGGTCTAGTGTTTTTAATGATTTATTCCAATTGTGAACTGCTGTTCATAAAACCAAGCAAGGCAAAGCACCTCAACAAAAACAGCCCCAAAATGGAGCATTGGAGCTTGCAAATTTATGAGCAATGCTGTGGAAAATGCTTAGAACTCGAAAAACAAAGTCTGGAGAGAAGCCCAGGTTGTTGTAAAAGCGCTGTAGGGAACAGATGGTGGTTAAGCCAGGAGCTTCAGGGGAAAGCACAGCCCACCACTATTCCATGTTTTCTGGGAACAGCAGTGTAGAGAGCAGGGTGTGATGGAGACACGGAGACACCCTGTTACCTCTGCAAAGCCACCAGCTTGAAAATGCCATCAGATCCCACCTCAGCACTTGTCAAGAAATGAGGAAAACCCAGTTTTCTCAGCATCAATTTTGTTTTTTAAATTAAAAAAATGAAGTCTGTAAACATAAGTTCTGAAACTGTGGAAGCAGAGGGACCTTCTTGTGGAACTGGAATTCCCCACAGACAGCAAGGATTTCTCAGACCCCAGAGTGGTGCTTCCAATGGTTTTGGCCTTCCATGATTTAAAATTCTACACCAGAGAAATCAGAGTAGAACTTATTTTTGAAATCTTAAAAAAACATCAATTCCACATGTTTGCAGAGCTCCTTGGAACAAAAGTGAAGCAGAAAAGCAACTGGCATTTATTAGGGTTCTCTCCACAGGCGAGTTCAGCTCTGCATGCGGGGTCCTCCCTTATTTGGAAGGTATTACTGGCCCCACTTTACAGGCAGAGAAGTGAAGGTTCAGCATCCAGTTACATGGCTGATCAGGGCTCAGACTTGTGTACAAATGCAGGGCTCTCTCTCTCCAGCACCCATGCTCCCCCAGGCAAACGCTGGGCCTCCCACACCAAACTTTTGGTAACCAGCAACAACGATAAGCTTGAAGGATTTAAAAGATTTTCATAAATCTTAATGTGCACTTATGCTGAGATGTGGGTGGGATACAGTACAGGTTTCACATGTTTAAGTCCAAATTCTTTAATCCTAAAGATGAAAAGACTTGAGGGATATATGTGGTCATATTAGCAGTAGTAGGACATGGTTAAGTCATTACAAATCTTTACCTTTTTTTTCCTTTTGACAGTGAATATGTAATTGCTATGAAAATTAAAGGTATTGATTATATCTCATTTATTCAAGGTGACATACCACAGAGGCAGAGGTGGGAGACTAACAAAGCACCACCCACAAAATCTATCTGGATTTTGATTCTGAGTGTACAGCCCTGAAGGCAGTAGACACGAAGGAAGTTCGCAGTCAACACACAATTGAGTGTGTGCTTGTATCCTAAGGGCAACTCACTCCATCTCTAGGAAACCCTTGGCACAGATTAGGAAAAGCAATATACATTTTGGAAAGTCTGAAATACTGGAGTTACAGATGCAGGGCTGTAAAACGTTTTCCTGATGCCTGGAGAAGTGTATCTAATTCATCACAAAGCAGATCACATCCCCCAGAGCCTCCCAACCCAGTTTCTCAGGCAAACCAACTCAGTGCGGACACACTCTTCTCCATTCCTTTTCTTGGTAGGAGCACAAGCTTGAGGAGCAAATTGGGTGAGATGGTTTAATTTCTTTTTCAGTGGAAAACTGTGTGGTATAAGCACATAATTCTTAGACTTAGAGTTGACCATATGATCTTTTCTAGATTTAAAGAGTAAACAACACCCAATTGTATAAACTCTGGTTTATCCCGCAAATTGTCTGTGTAAACAGTTTACAGCTGCTGGCCCTGTTGCCCATTACTCAGACCTTCCTGGGCTCTGCCTCTGAGAGAGATGGTCATCTTTCTCCCACCAGCCGCTCCAGGAATCAACACCATCATGGTTATCCCTGGCATACCACGCTGCCAATTATGAG
The DNA here is from genome assembly GCF_023091745.1 of Budorcas taxicolor. Classification (NCBI taxonomy): domain Eukaryota; kingdom Metazoa; phylum Chordata; class Mammalia; order Artiodactyla; family Bovidae; genus Budorcas; species Budorcas taxicolor. The sequence goes on along the minus strand of NC_068930.1, from coordinate 8,873,889 downwards.
ATCGCAATTTACATCTATTCTCTCAGCAATCACAGCAGTAGAGATTGAGTTTCATGCTCAGGCTTGTCAACAAGTCCTTGTGCTCTCGGAAACTCACTAAGTGGTTGGAGGTATGATCTGAATTTGTGAACAGCATCAGGAACAAATGTCTTAAAACCTAGAACATGACAGATGAAAAGTAACTACGGTTGATTCTTATTACTCACGGTACCTGGATTCTAAAAGGAAGCTCCGAACCCTGAATTCTGGAATAGAGAACAATTGATCCTAGGGGAAATACAGGGTTTGGTTCCTGGGAGCCTCTGATCACATTTTTGTCAACTGACACATAACTTTGTTTTACGTGTCTTTCTGTTTAAAGACACCTATTCGATACGTATCGATTCATTAACATTGAACCAAGTGCCTGTAACTCAAGGCTGAATGAAGTTCATCTAGTGTTTTCTTTGCAAGGCATGTGGCAACCCTGAGCTTTGAAACACTAATCAGCACTTCAGCACTATCCTTGGAGGCCACTTAAAACAGCAAAATCACCACTAAAAGCAGAAAAATATGAAAAACAAGGTACCAGAGAGACCTCAAAAAGGACACTTATTCATAGCATGAGAGCTGAAACAAGAAAGAAAAACACTGCCTTGTTTGACCTCTCCTGGGAACATGCCTGTTGGGTGACTCAAATATTTCACCATTCTCCATGTATCTGCAAATGACCACAAAAGTACTGCAAGTACTGACTTGGGAGTTTCAAACAAATTTTAACGAGTAGGTGAATTCACAAATGCGGACTCTATGAACGAGGAAAATTGGCTGCATTCTCAAAAACCATGTCTTTTATCAGGCACAATGAAGTCCTTATCAGTTGCAATAAGGAAAATCACTTTTCATTTACATTTCCTATATATGCTGCTTATATTTCCTAACTCTACACTATTAGATTAACTGACTCAGGCCCTTCTCCATAATTCTGCTTCTGCAGTCTCTGAGATCAGTCGTTCACATGGTCATTGGAAGTCACTGACCCCCTAAAGACTTCTGCACAAAGTGGACAGAGCCCCATAAAAGCTGAAGGACAGGCTTCTAACAAATCGGGAAAGAGGGTTCATGGTAAGTGTCTGGAGAGGTGGCAAGGGTAGGAGAGGGTGGTGCCACTGCTTGGGACTGAGGGACACTGCTTTCCAGCCTGGCCCTGCCCATGGCTTTCTGCCCTGGTGCAGGGCCCCCATGTTCCAGGGGTCACAGCAGGACAGTCCCTTCCAGACACAGCCTTGTCTTAGCAATTCCCCCACAAGTAGGAATCCCCATCTCCCTGCTCTTCTGGGTCCCTTGGGGTCAGTCACAGTGGAACGAAGTTGAGTTAATAAGGTCTTTATCCCTATACCATGGGTGGGGCTGGGAGGCAATGGCTTAAAAAGCAGCACTGGTTCCCTGCTTAAACATGAGCACTGCAGAAGTTGCCACTGCAATACAAAACTGTCTGTGCCAAACATCTATCTAACCTGGAAGCACTGATGAACCAAAAACCCAGCAGCTCACAAGGGTCAAATGAAGCAGTAAACAGACAAAGTGTGAAGGTAACAGCTTCCAAGTCTGACCACTGAAGGGCTCACATGCTTGATTTTGAAACTTAATACCAAGTCAGAGTAATCAAAGTGGTATGCTACATACATAGACATTCAGATCAACTGAACAGAATCGAGAACCCAGAAATAAACCTTCACGTTTATAGTCAACAGACTTTTGACAAAGGTGCCAAGACCATCCAATGGGGGAAAGAAGAGTCTTTTTCAACAGATGGTGCTGAGACAAATAGATACCCAATGTCAGAACCCCTTTCTTAGATCATACCCAAAAATGAACTCCAAATGGATTGTAGACCTAAATGTAAGAGCTAAAACGATAAATCTCCCAGAAGAAAACAGAAGTAAATCTCTCTGATCAGAGGGGAAGGCAAAGCCTTCTCAGATGTAACACCAAAAGCATGAGTGGGGATAAAAAAAATCCCACGCCAGTGTGTTTACCAGTGCAGACATGGTCTTCTTGTGGCCCACTCCTCCCTCAAAGGAGAACGGCTGGGTGGGGGCTGGGAGTGAGGTGGGGAGAGATGGAGTTCCCAGCCAAGCAGTGAACGTGCTGATACCTCCCCAGGGAAGCTGTCCAGCCATGATGCCTGCATTATGGCTTCCTGCTAAGTAGGATTGTCCCAGCAGCCTCTGTGCTACAGGCTAGCTCATGCAGCCGTGTCAAATCCTTGTGAGCTGCTGCTCTGTGTGTGCATGGGCAGGTGTGTGTGTGTGTGTTTCTTGATTACGGTCAGAACCAGAAAGGACAACGTATGCTGGGCCGCACTCCAGCTTAGGACAAACATGCCCTCACTCCGGGCATCCCAGGCACCTCCAGGATCTAGGGGTTTAGGAAGAGATGTCACCCCTGGTGAGGGAAGCACACAGCAAGACCCCCAGAGGACTCAAGGGTTGCTGGGCTAGAGCTGAGACTCCTACAATATAAGTTAAGTGAGTGAAGTGTAAACGGAGTCAACTCCCCCTGGGATTCACAAACTGGAATCAAAAAATTTATCTGAAAGGTTTGTTGCACTCTGTGGAAACCGAAACATACCAAGAGATGGCGAGGGAAGAGAAATAACTATTGACATTCAACAGACCATGGACAGCTTGAGCCAGGTACACAGAGACACCGTGCAGGCTTCCTATGCTCCAGCAAGATGGCGCTTGTGTCTGGGAAGAGGATCCCCAGGGAGCAGACAGGGCTCCTCCAAAAGCTCAAGAGGCCTCTCCTCGGAGGACGCACAGGGGCTCAGGGGCTTCTGCCCCAGGCCCAGACCCCCACCAGAAGGGCCCCAGCAAATTCACCTCAGGACGTCAAAGGAAGGAGGTCTGTGCTGAGATCCTGAGACTCATTTTGTCAAATACTTCGCACAGTGTTTCCTGGCTGCCTGTACATTACAGCATCACGCCAGGCAAAAGATCTGAAGATGAACCAAAGGGGTGCAGGCCACGGGAAACAGTCCCAAGAACACCATTCCAGCAAGAAGACAGGGAGGCAGGTGGAAAGGTGAGCAGACACTTTTTACACCAAGCTCGGGGCCCGACAGGTGGGCGCTGGGGTCTCTAAGGGACGATCGTCCTGGTGTCGTGTGTCCAGGTATGGGCTCCCGGGAGAACAGACAACGGAGACTGCAGATGGAGCTGGCTCTGGGTCCCCTGCTCGGGGTCACTGGTCAGAGCAGAGGACCCCCACCCCCAGAGAACCAGGCCCTCCTCACTCTCACCTTGGGTCCCTCAGCAAACATGTCTGGACGCCCTGGCCACGGCTGGCTCCGCTGGCGGGAGCCTGCCGGCAGCACTGGGAGTGCAGCAGGGATGCAGGCCTTCAAGTTTCATTTCAAAGACCTCCAAACCCTTTTGTGTGCTCCCCAAGCACCACGGAGGGAAACAGCCCCTGCCAAGCTTGCTCGGTGTCTGCGTGTCTCAAGCTCTCCTGGGGGTGCACGTGCACGCGTATGGGTTTGTGCTCTGGGCAGCCACCACCAGGCAAGGATTCTGAAAGCCGGCGGTGTGAGGTGGACGCCCACGCTCCTGCGGTAAGGAGCCCCGGTGGGTTTCAGTGGTTTTATTAAATTCCCATTTGCTCGCCATTTAGCATCTGTTTTTGTCAATAATTCCAGGGACCTTTACTAGTCCTCCTTTCACAGCTTTGCGACTCCTCCATCCTCCTCTCTCCCCATCATCTTTCCTCTCCCTGGGGGTGAGGACGCCCTCTTTCTCCCTAGGGAAAGTTGGGGTTTAGGGGCAGGGTCAAGATGTGCTTTCCTTAAAAACAGCTTGGTCCTGTGGGATGTGGAAAATGACACAACCAAGGCTTCCACAGGGCCAGATATCCCAAAGGAGTACCTAGGAGTGGATGTGAAGTGTTCCCGGCCGAAATTCAAGTGCCACCTGGCAAGAGGGATGCACTCCTGACCTAGCCTGCTCGTGGTCAAATGCACCCTGAGTCATAGTCTCCCGCAGCAGTCCTGTCTGAACTAAATGTGTGAGGCCAGCGGCAGGCAGGGCGTGAGGGAAGACCACCACGTTGTGATGGCAGCTGGCGGCGAGGGGAGAGAGCACCCGGGGCAGCGCCCAGGGAGGGGCACACCTGGCTGAGGGCAGTCACACAGGTGTCCACTTTCTACAGACCTACCACGTGACAGAAGCACTCAGGCACGGCTTTCCCAGAGGCAGAGGACACCAAAGGGCACAAGGGGGTCTTCCCAGGGGCTGGCGCTCTCTGACCACCAGATCTGGGATCCGGTCACACCGAGTGCTCCGTTTCAAACATTCACTGAGCAGCACACCTAGATATGCTTGTTTTTATGTCAATTTGACAAAGAGAAGAGGTGCACACACAAGAGAAAAAGGAGAGTATGGACCTGATTTAATGATCTGAAACTGGTCAAGATTACTGGCCAGTTCAGATCTTGTCCCAGGAGCTAACATATAACCTGGTGACTACAGTTGGTAAGACTATATGATATAATCGAAATTGGTGTAGAGAGTAGAACTTCAATGTTTTCACCAGCTCCCCCCAAAAAGTAAATATGTTAATAAACTCCATGGTCGGGGCGGGGGGGATCCTTTTCACAAATTACCAAGTGGTACACTTCAAATATCTTAAATTTTTGTCAGTGATACCTCAATAACACTGGGAAAGAAGACAGGTTATCTTAAGAGAATTCAAGGGTCTTAGGCTGATGAAATCATAGTGCTATTAATTAGTTAATTAAAGTGGTATTAATGAGTTAAGGTTTGCTTTTATCTGTATCCCCAGACTTTACCTGTTTTACCTGTATTTCTTGGACCATTTGAGGTGGCCTTATATGGTCCCATTCTTCCAAGGACCCTTGCAATGGTATGTTCTTGAAACTTGCCTGAAGCAGCCTTGACTACAGCTTCACCCCCTCTCATACTAATAACTGTATTTGTACAGAAGAATAAAATACAAGGTCATATGCAGAATTACTTGCCAAGTTAGCAAACAGAAGCTTTTTCAGAATAATTAAGAAATCATGTCTCTTGCTAAACGCTGAGCCCAGCAAAACCATCCTCTAGGGGATGAACTGTGGAATGTGAGTGTGGCCTGGGGTGAAGGTCAGCAGCACCCAGGGCCCTTCCCTGCTGTGCTTTGTCCTAGGGCCCTTCAGGTGTGGGGAAGGTCAGGCCCCAGGGCAGCTCTGGACAGCAGCTTCTGACGCAGGTCTGTCAGTGCCTGCTGGCAGGACCCCACAGCCCGTCAACTAAAGAGAGGGTCCTCACACGGGAAGCTGGCCGTCATCTGGGTGCTGACTCAGCTCCCGTGAGCTAAAGTCCACCCACCATGCCAGCCCCCACTCCAGACAGCCTCAAGAGGCCTGGGGGGGGGTAGGGGGGCTCTGCCTCTGCAGACAGAAAGCAGAAAGGACAACATTCCATTGCAGTTAAAAACAAAAGCTAGCCTCTTAGAAAGGAATGCTGATGAGAAGTCAGGTGGGCCCCCAGCACAGTGACAGAAAACAGGCCAGCCTTCAGCAGGACAGGAGCAGGCAAGGAAGACGCCCAGCCTGGGGAAGTGTCCCCAGACGTGGCAGGAAGTGGATGGTTCACCTTTGGGTTCAACATTTTACTGCTCTACGCTTACGGATACAGCTCGTACCTAAGGCTCCTGTCTTAGTTCCTTCAAGCTGCTGTAACAAAATGCCACAGAGATGTACTGCTCACAGTTCTGAAGGCTGGAAATGTGAGACTAGGGAGCCAGCATGGTTGGGGGTGAGGGCGCTCAGAGCCTTTGAGGCACAGTCGGCAGGAAATTCTGTGAGGCCCCTCTTATATGACACTAGTCTCAACCATGAGGATGCCATCCTCATCTCCTAACCATTAGGTTTCCAATATATCGATCTGGGGGAACAGAAACATTTAGATCAGAACAGCTACCTTGGACCTCAAGACTAGCCCCAGACTACAGAAAAACGTGCAGGTCAGGGCCTATGTTTGAATAAACAAACGTCCATCTTTTAAGCAATTCCACACGCTTCCATCTTGCCTCTGTGGTGATGATGATGGCCCCATGTTCCATTCCCAGGACCAGGGGATCCTTAGAACTCCTCTGTGGCCTTCCACCAAGGCTGGCCAGCCATCAGGCCCACACCTGCCCCAGACTCACGCCACATCCAAAGGACGCACCACCCCCAAACTGTGTCTCCTCAAGTTTTCCTCCCCTTGAAGTTCAAAATCTTGCAGACCTGATCATTCTCTCTCCTCCTCCCTCTCTCTCCTTCCACCCCACCTCAGTAACCACCAAGTACTGCCATTTCCTGCTGCTCGCAGACTCTGGAATTTGTTTCTTTTTGGTCCCAAGTCCAGAACCTTTAAGCTTGGATTATTGTGGTAGCTCCTCAGGGGTCATCTGTCCTGTTTCTCTCCACTCCAGTGAGTCCTTTAAAGGCTAGATTCAAGTTTCCTCTCGTCCACTGATTCTCCCCTCATCCTGCCAGCTCACAACCCCTGGCCCTCTAGAGCCTGTCGCAATACCTCTACTTTACGATGAGCCCCGTCTTCCTGCAGTCCAGTCATCTGACCAAATCTTATGTCTGCAGGGATGTTAAGCATCTCTGAGCCAGCACCCACACACTATTTCATAATTAACATGGGCTAGTTAATTATGAAACAGGTTCTCAATAAGTTCCATAAATGAGTAAAAGGATACCAGTCCTACCAACTTAATCTTCATAAAAAGTACCCTCTGGTGCTTAAGAAGTAGACTAGAGTTCGATGCATAAGACAGGGTCCTCAGGGCTGGTGCGCTGGGACGACCCTGAGGGATGGGATGGGGAGGGAGGTAGGAGGGGGGTTCAGGATGGGGAACACGTGTACACCCCTGGCTGATTCATGTCAATGTATGGCAAAAACCACTACAATACTGTAAAGTAATTAGCCTCCAATTAAAATAAATAAATTAAAAAAAAAAGGAAGTCGACTGGAACAGGAAGGAATAAACGGTGAGGATGAGCATAAGGGTACAATGATACTAACATCAAGCCTGTGTGTACCAGACCCAATGCTAAAGACTTCCCTTCATTGTCTCATTTTATACTTACAATCACCTAGTGAGGTAAATACTATTTATTATCTCCATGACACTGATGAGAAAGTAAGACCCTAAGAAGCAGACAACTCACTTGAGGTTAAACAGTAAGTGATGGAGCTTGGTTCCCATCTCAGATCTTTTGGACCAGAGGCCTCACACTAAACTTAAGACGCTGCAAGCTGGTAGCCACAGAAGAATTCAGACTATAGAAATGTTCTGTTTGGACCACTAAGTATGTAAAAAAAAAAAAAAAAAATTAACCAATCACCAAAAATTAAAAATTAGGGGAAGCTATATAAAATTCAGATTTCCTGACTCTTCTTAAAATAACAGATAACCAGAAAATGATACCCTGGTCAGTTGATGGTGCCAGGACAACAACTGATCCAAGTGGAAACAAATGAATTAAAACCCCCACCTCAACGCACACTCACAAAAATAAACTCTAAACAGTACAAATGTGAAAACAAAACTTTGAAAGGGTAAGAAGAAAATACAAATAAATGTCATTATTATTTCACAACATTAAAAACACTTTAAAACAAGTCCTAAAAAGCAGAAATCAGAAGGCAAAGAGCTGCCATCTAGCTAAACCCATGCAGAAAATGCCTACATGACAAAAGTCACAGGCATAAAAGGACAGACACGAAGAAGACATTTTCAACTCACATGACCAAGGAAAGATTTACAAGAGTCTTCCTGACTAACAGCCAGAGGTATGCAGGACAGAGTCCCCAGAAGACAGCAGCTCACATGCAGCATGCTGGCAAAACCTGACGGTTGTCAGCCTTAAAGACTCAGATGCTGGGGATGAATAGAGTATAAGCTGGTATAAGGGCTGTTTTAGAGAGCAAGTTGGCTTGTCTAGAAAATCTGAGGGCTGTGAAAGCGTTGTGGAATGGTTATAGCCTGGAAGTGCCAGACTGTACTTCTACACTGGCAAGCCCCAGCAGACTGGTCTTAACAGGAAGGCCTACCACCCATCACACACACACACACACACACACACACACACACACACACACACGCATACTCGTGTCCACACACACACACATGCACACGCGCATGTGTACACACATATAACTACCACCCTGTGAGGAGACGTTGTCCTCAGCCTCAGTTACAGCTAAGAAAATGGAAGCGTGCAGAGGGTGAGTCTCTGTCTCAGGCTGGAGCTGCAGCCAGGAAGGACAGCAGCTTCTGGCCACAGCCCTCCCGACTGCGCTGAGGGCGGGCGGGCCCGGAGCGGCCGGCAGGCAGGGGACAGACCCAGCCAGCACTGCGCAGAACGCATGCCAGGGTTCGCTGAAGGGGAAGTCTGCCAACTACTGTTCAAAGTCCAGGGAGTTCTCTGTTAAAACCCAAACCAAAAAGACTCTAACACAGATGGTTTTAACCCTTGAAACTGTGCAAAGTTTCGTATATATCTGTGTAGTTTTTGTAAGGTTTACGGCTTTCATCAAATTTCCGAAGGGGTCCATAACCTTAGAAAAGTTAAAAACACTAAACACAGGAATCCCAGAGTATAATCAAGGACATTCCCTAGGAAAAAATCCTCTCTGGACAGCCAAGTCAGAGCAAAAGATCCTGGGAAAATTATCCTTCAGCCCTCAGGGATTACCCAAGCATTCCTCAGAAGGTGATAACCACCAATGTTCTGTTGAATGTGCTTTTCTTTGCCAGATCTAAACTGACTGACGCATGGAGTAAAAGAGTAAGGGTCTAATTGCCTTTATTCACCAAGGTTACTTTTAAAAGAGCAATCAAGGTAACGCAAGGGTGAAAGGCGGACTTTATCGGTTAGGTGCATGCACTTTCTTAAGAAAACATCCGGAATTCAGTAGTCAACTTAAATTGAACTCTGTGGTTACAAAGAATCTAAAAATAAAAGACAAAAAATCTGAGAGACATGGGCTATTCATATATGCATATTCGTACATATACACGATTTATAAGTATATAATCCTAAGAGTTACAATATACATACTTTCTTTAAAAAGAAACTACTCTTCTGTTTTATCAAGGGCCTGCCTCTTCCCCTGGAGCTGTATTTAACTTTATTATAGGATCTTTAGTAAAGATCTTTATAGTAGGATCTTTACTACATCTTGGAGCTTTTTACTAGGGCCTGGGAATTAAATATGGAAATGTACTTTCCTCAGCAAAGAACACACTGACCTTTGTTACAAACTGTCTTTGTTTTCTGCAAATAAGTATTTCCAAAAATATGGAGTTTGTTTGGATTTAATAGTAAAAACAATATATAAAAGCCATTTGTTGATTTTGTTCTCCACTTGCAGGAGACTTACTGACAAACTGCCATTCTCATTCAGAAAATTTATGTCCACATCCACTCTGTTCAAGTCTAAGGTCAGAGGAGCACTTATTCTGCTCTGGCCAGAGCACAGCACATGTCCCCTGAGGACATCTCACACAAGTGTCACCAGCACGAACCAGAGCAGAGCTTTGTTTTCCATAAATCATTCTCAGTCTTGGTCTAACAAAACCCAACGAAACTCAGAGACAAGGCAGGAAAAGTCCCTCTAAACAGAGATATGTCCTCTAAGACCATCTTCTGAGAGTGTGGGACTGCACACACCTTTTTAGGCATCTCAACCAGACTGTCGACCTGGCTACCATCCACTCTTCCCAGTACTGAAAACCAAAGAATGTTCTACATTCATCTGCCTAGGTTGCCATCCACATAGGTTCCTGACATTATTTCTTAGTGGCACCACCTTAACCAGTCTCCCCAATTCCAAATAAGCTTCAGACTTCCTAAGATGGGACTAGATTATCACCATGGGAACAGTGACATCATGGACAAGTGTCAGTTTGCTGTGACACTGTTACTCCCCAGCAAACATAGCTGACTCTTACAGGGATAGAACTGCCCCATTCCATTCAACTGTCCCACAGATCCTTTTTTGCACCAGTTTGGTATCATGAAATAAATATTAATTCCAACTCTCTCAACAGAAGATCTTCCATTCAAAAACATAATAACCCAAGAATGCGAATTGCTATTTCCTGATCCCTGCACTGTGCTGGGCGGGTCTGGCTGTAGTCAAAGACAGCCCCCATGACTGCATTTGGAATGCAGAGGCAACAATAAATCAGATGGACTGGTGAACATAAGAATCAAACCAGAAGGTGGTGGGGCAAATTTTCCAAAGCAAAGCGAGATTTTGACGCAGAGGATCAGCTGCTCAGGAGATGAGGTGACGATTTTCCTGGACTCCTTTTTAAATTTCATGTCTGGATCTCGTCTGGAACATCTACCAAATGGACTCAGGCCCAAATATCTGACATTCCTTTTGTAATTCCAGCCCTGTGACTGCCCCAGTGTCACGGCAGTGGGAACCTTACTTCTAGCCTTGATTTCAGATTATGACCGACTCTCCTTCATTATCTGAGCTCCCTCAGCACAGATAACTGCCTAGGGAGTCTTTATACAGCCACAGAGAACGGGGAGGCCTCCAGTGTGAAGATGTGCTGAGTCTCTACATGCTTCTATCAACATGACCCTTGGAAAGCTGAAGACAAGAACAACCAGCTGGGGCCTTGGAAGGCAGCATCCTCAGTGATCTCAGGGGCCACTCTCTGCGTATGTGCTGGGGGCAAGGAGGCAGCCAAGGGGCAGGAGCCGTCCTGAGGGACAGGGTCATCGCTGCCCTCCAGCTGACATGCAGGAAGCCATGGGTTGATCTTGTGTGTGTGATAACGGCAGCAGAAGTCCCTCCCCAGATGTAAAGGATGGTCCACAAAGCCCTGGGCTGCTCTGTACCTGAGGGCAAGTGGACTACTCTTAAGGGAGTGAATTTCCATTATCCTGCTCAGAGACGTAAATGTCAAAGACATATGCCACTGGCAGGATAGCTAGTGAACCCCAGAAGAGACCCCATTCCTTTGAGGATCGGTCTCAAACTCGAGAGTTATGAATTCACAATTAAGGGTGTTAAATGACTCCCTCCAAGAGAACCAGGATTGTGCTGATCCAGGTAGAGCTGACTTAGCGGTCACTGCTTCCAACACACCCTTGGCTCCTTGGCCTTTCTTAGGGATGTAAACCACGGGCAGATTTCACTTGAGGCTGGCGGATTCTGAGGGGGTGAGGCAGGCAAGCTCCTGGACACAGGCCCACTCTGTCATTTACCACCTAGGTGATTATGGCAATTACTTAAGCTCTCCAAGTCTTTATCCCCATTTGTGAGATGAGATGAGGCAAATACCCACCTCATAGGGCTGGGGATTAAATGAATAATGCAAGTAAAGCATTTTTCACATAGTAAACACTGAACAAACATTATCTATCATCACAATTATTTTGACCAAGTCCAAATTAAAAAAAAAAGTTAACAAAGCAAAAACTCTGTGCCAAGAAGCCTACAACCATTTCACAATTGTCTGCAGTTTAGCTGCCAGTGTAAAGATGTGCTGAGTCTCTAGATGCTTTTATCAGCACGACATTTGAAAAGCTGAAGACAGAACAACCAGCTGGGGATTAGGAAAGCACCATCCTCAGTGGTCTCAGGGGTCACGCTCTCTGTATATATGCTGGGGGCAAGAATGCAGCCACAAGAGCTGTCATGCACCCTAATATGTTTGGAATCATGCTGTATCGCCTCACTCTCTCTGGTCTTCCTCACCTGACTCAGTTTCAACCTAGATTTTGGACTGACTCCCCTCAAAATGGGGTAAGCAACCCCCTTTGGGATGCTTCTACCTGCCTCGACACTGCTTATGTCTGCCAAGCGACCAGGATGCCTTCAAGGGCCAGCCCTGCTGGGTCGCAGTGCACCAGGCAAGCCTGATAACTTTCCTTCGCTTCAAAGGGAAGCAGAACCTTTTACAATATGCAATGCACACTGAACGCACTCCTTGGAAACATCACATCCTTCTGTTCTCTTCTGAGATCATGGCTTAGGCCTCCTGTGTATTTGATCAAACAGAATTCTAAAATTTAATAAAATTAGTTTTCTGAGGCAGAAAATGCTATTTTCAAAAGCGAGAGTTAACAATAAACTTATAACTAGACAATGGGGACTTACCCTAGGGGTGAATATTGTAGCACAGAAAACAACTGTTTGAAAGGGAAAAAGAAATAAGATGCCTCAGAGGCCACTGGAGAAAATATCTGTCTGGGTTTTTCCACCAAGTTATCATCCCGGCCAAGATAATTCAATATGAAAAAAAAAAAAAGAGTCTTTTTAATAAGTGGTGCTGGGCCAACTGAATATCCACATGCAAGAACACTAATTTAGACCCCTACCACATTCAGACTCAAAAACCAACTCAAAGTGGATCACAGACCTAAGTATAAAAGCTAAAATGATAAAACCCTTGGAAGAAATGGGTAAATTTTCATGACTTTGGGTTAGGCAATGATTTCTTAGGTCTGACACCAAAAATACCAGTGAGAAAAGAAGACTGATAAGCTGAACTTCATCAAAGTTAAAGTTGTCCATGCTTCACAGTATACCCTGACTAAAACAGAAAGACAATCCCCACCCCCTCCAGTGGGAGAAAATATCTGCAAATTATTTATCTGGTAAGGGACTTGAATCTAGAATATATAAAGGATCCTTACAACTCTGATAAAAAGAAAACTTCCCCATAAAAATGGCAAAGGATCTAAGTAGACATTTTTAAAGAAGATAAACAAATAGCAGTAGGTTTATGAAAAGATATTCAACATCATTAGCTATCAAGGAGACACAAACCAAAACCACAAGAAGATACTATTTCACACCCACCAGAAAACCTATAATTAAAAAGGCAAGTGTTATCATGAACAAAAGGAAATTAGAACCTCCATGTATTGCTGGAAGGAATATAAAATGGTTCAGACACTTAGGAAAATGACTTGACAGTTTCTCAAATGTTAACATAGAGTAACCATATGACTTAGCAAAGCCACTCCTAGTTATAGATCCAAGAAAATTTTCCACATAAAAATTCATACTCGAATGTTCAGTTCAGTTGCTCAGTCGTGTCTGAATCTTTGTGACCCCATGAATCGCAGCACGCCAGGCCTCCCTGTCCATCACCAACTCCTGGAGTTCACCCAAACTCATGTCCATCGAGTCGGTGATGCCATCCAGCCATCTCATCCTCGGTCGTCCCCTTCTCCTCCTGCCCCCAATCCCTCCCAGCATCAGAGTCTTTTCCAATGAGTCAACTCTTTGCATGAGGTGGCCAAAGTACTGGAGTTTCAGCTTTAGCATCATTCCTTCCAAAGAAATCCCAGGGCTCATCTCCTTCAGAATGGACTGGTTGGATCTCCTTGCAGTCCAAGGGACTCTCAAGAGTCTTCTCCAACACCACAGTTCAAAAGCATCAATTCTTCGGTGCTCAGCTTTCTTCACAGTCCAACTCTCACATCCATACATGACCAATGGAAAAACCATAGCCTTGACTAGACGGACCTTTGCTGGCAAAGTAATGTCTCTGCTTTTCAATATGCTATCTAGGTTGGTCATAACTTTCCTTCCAAGGAGTAAGCGTCTTTTAATTTCATGGCTGCAATCACCATCTGCAGTGATTTTGGAGCCCCCAAAAATAAAGTCTGACACTGTTTCCACTGTTTCCCCATCTATTTCCCATGAACTGATGGGACCAGATGCCATGATCTTCATTTTCTGAATGCTAAGCTTTAAGCCAACTTTTTCACTCTCCTCTTTTACTTTCATCAAGAGGCTTTTTAGTTCTTCTTCACTTTCTGCGATAAGGGTGGTGTCATCTGCATATCTGAGGTGATTGATATTTCTCCCGGCAATCCTGATTCCAGCTTGTGCTTCATCCAGCCCAGCGTTTCTCATGATGTACTCTACATATAAGTTAAAGAAGCAGGGTGACAATATACAGCCTTGATGTACTCCTTTTCCTATTTGGAACCAGTCTGTTGTTCTATGTCCACTTCTAACTGTTGCTTCCTGACCTGCATATAGGTTTCTCAAGGGTCAGGTCAGGTGGTCTGGTATTCCCATCTCTTTCAGAATTTTCCACAGTTTTGTTGTGATCCACACAGTCAAAGGCTTTGGCATAGTCAATAAAGCAGAAAGAGATGTTTTTCTGGAACTCTCTTGCTTTTTTTCCATGATCCAGCGGATGTTGGCAATTTGATCTCTGGTTCCTCTGCCTTCTCTAAAACCAGCTTGAACATCTGGAAGTTCACGGTTTTCATATAGCTGAAGCCTGGCTTGGAGAATTTTAGCACTACTTTACTAGCGTGTGAGATGAGTGCAATTGTGTGGTAGTTTGAGCATTCTTTGGCATTGCCTTTCTTTGGGATTGGAATGAAAACTGACCTTTTCCAGTCTTGTGGCCACTGCTGAGATTTCCAAATTTGCTGGCATATTGAGTGCAGCACTTTCACAGCATCGTCTTTCAGGATTTGAAACAGCTCAACTGGAATTCCATCACCTCCACTAGGTTTTGTTCGTAGTGATGCTTTCTAAGGCCCACTTGACTTCGCATTCCAGGATGTCTGGCTTTAGGTAAGTGATCACATCATCGTGATTATCTGGGTCGTGAAGCTCTATTTTGTACAGTTCTTCTGTGTATTCTTGCCACCTCTTCTTAAGATCTTCTGTTTCTGTTAGGTCCAGACCATTTCTGTCCTTTATCGAGCCCTTCTTTGCATGAAATGTTCCCTTGATATCTCTAATTTTCTTGAAGAGATCTCTAGTCTTTCCCATTCTGTTGTTTACCTCTATTTCTTTGCATTGATCGCTGAGGAAGGCTTTCTTATCTCTCCTTGCTATTCTTTGGAACTCTGCATTCAGATGCTTATATCTTTCCTTTTCTCCTTTGCTTTTCGCTTCTCTTCTTTTCACACAAATGTTCACAGAACTATTCTTCATAATATCCCCAACATAGAAATAGAACCAAATGTCCATCAAATAGAGGATATATAAACAAAATGTGGTATATCCACGCATTAGTATATCATTCATCATAAAAAGAAGTGAAGTACTGACCCATGCTAAGACATGGAAGAACTCTGTAAAAACTATGGTAAATGAAAGCCAGAAAAGGCCACAAAGTATACGATTATGACTCCATTTAAATGAAACGTCCAGAATAAAGAAATCCACAGGGACAGAAAGTATATTTGTGACTGGCTGAGAGTGAGGGCATGGAGAGAATGTGGCATAACTTCCAATTGTCCCAGGGTTCCTTTTTTAGGGTGATGAAAATGTTCTAAAACTTAATTATGATGATGGCCACACAACTCTATAAATATACTAAAAAGCAGGGACACATACACTTTAAAAAGGTGAAATTTATGGTATGCAAATTTTATTTCAACAAAGCTGTTTGTAAAATCTCACTCCACGTGCAAAGTCAAAATTTTCTTAAAAACCTTTCCCCCTAATTAAAAAGGTCTTATTAATTCTCAAAAACACTAAAGAACCAGGAAAATAAAAAGCACTCATAACTCTGCCCCAACATAGGCAGGTTACTGTCCTTGGAGAAGGCTTCTCCCAGTGTCTCGATAGCAGATAGCAGACTAGCTCCGACAGGCCCAGAGTGAGTCCTGGAACGGTGCCTGTCGGGTGTGCTCAGCCCACGTCCTCACGTGGGTTGAGGGAGGCAGATTGAGAGAGAAGTCATGGAAGAATCATGGCAGCTTCACTCTCAGGAGGTAGCAAAGGAAAGAAGAATTCTGACTGTTGCAGGTAGAAGTGAGACCTTACTTCATCTAACCTGGGGGCACTCGAGTTCCGTCCAGAAGTCTTCAGAAGTTACAAATGCTCCTTTCAGGCAGCATATAAGCCATTCTGTTAATTTCTTTCTCCCTTTAGCTGTTTCTATCTTCCACTGAACATGAGTACATAACAAATTTTTTAATAATGTGTGCCAGAAATTATGATAAAGACTTTACACATGTTGCCTCACAAAAATTTTATGAGGCAGGTACAATTATTATTCCCACTGTGCAGAGGAGGACACTGAGACCGACATACATGTCCTTGTCTCCAAGGTTCAGCATCAGTTCATATGCACTGCCATGATAACTTCTGATGCAGAGTCTTATCACCCATCCATCCACCCATTCCTTTATTTAACCAGGACTATTAATATAATGGACTAAGAGTATTTATTTGAGTTGAATGAAAAAAATAAAGACACAGGAGGAACTGATCAACTCTTAGGGAACTGAGTGTTTGGTGGCTCAGCTGGTAAAGAATCCACCTGCAATGCGGGAGACCTCGGCTCGATCCCTGGTTTGGGAAGATCCCCTGCAGAAGGGAGCAGCTACCCACTCCAGTGTTCTGGTCTGGAGAATTCCATGGGCTGTATAGTCTATGGGTCACAAAAAGTCGGACACGACTGAGCGACTTTCACTTTCATTTTTTGGGGGGGTTAGCCCACTCCAGTATTCTTGCCTGGAAAATCCCATGGACAGAGGAGCCTGGTAGGCTGCAGTCCACACAGTCGCTAAGAGTCGGACACGACTGAGCGACTTCACTTTCACTTTTCACTTTCATGCAATGGAGAAGGAAATGGCAACCCACTCCAGTGTTCTTGCCTGGAGAATCCCAGGGACTGGGGAGCCTGGTGGGCTGCTGTCTCTAGGGTCGCACAGAGTCGGACACAACTGAAGCGACTTAGCAGCAGCAGCACCCTAACCCTGGTTGAGGAGTCTCCTGGTGGAGAGGCCTGGCATGGACATATATTTGTTGTTCATTATGAAGAGTGTTCAAGGCCATACTCTTAGTCCATTATATTAAGTGGCTGCAGTTGAAACATACAATATCTTCAATATCGTGTCTTTATTATTATTTTTTGTTTTGGTTTTCTCCCCTGAACCATTCATCGTGAATATATTCAAACAGAAAAGCTGAAAGAACAAACTGTGATCAGCCTTTACTCCTTCTGTTAGAACCAATAACTGACAACATTTTATCCTATGTCTTATTTAGTTTTTAATTGTTAAGATTTACAGTATTCACAGACCATAAATTTCCTTTCAAGTGTGCCTTTCAGTAGTTTCTGCTATATTCACAAAGTTGTACAAACATCTCCATGATCTAACTTTAGAACACTTTCATCACCCTACAAAGAAACTCTGTACTCGTTAGAAATCACTCATCTCCTTCAAGCTTGAGGCAACCTCTAATCTACCATCTCTGATTTCCACATTCTAGACAATTCCTCTGAATGGAATCCTACAATATGTGATCTTTTATGCCTGACTTCTTTCACTTCGCATAAATTTTCCAGATTCATCCATTCTGTAGCCTGTATTATTACTTCTGATTATCAAAAAATTTTTCATTATATGGATGGACACCACTTTGTGTAATATTTAGATAGTTTCCACTGTTGGGTTACTTATAAACAATGCTACTATGAACACTGATCTATAAGTTATTGTGAAACATATGTTTTCAATTCTCTTGGGTATACACCTAGACGTGAAATTGCTGGGTCATAGAGTAATTCTAATATTTTGAGGAACTGAACATATATTTCTTTATTTCCAATTTAATTTCACCAATTTGATGGTTAAATGCATGCGTTTTTCTGAAAAAAAAAAAAAAGACCTACAAGATGTTTATAAATCCTTTCAATTAAAATAATACAGTTTCTTGATATTAAAAAAAAAATTCTCGAAATGGTTTATGCCCACTGAAAACAAATAACTTTGTTTTTTACAAAAGGGAAACAAGTTTGTCTCACTGCCTAAAGACTTTAAAGGAGAGGAAAAAAAAAAAATGACTCAAGCTATCAACAGCACATATAATTAGTCATATAAAGTGATTTTGTGATTATTTGTGCAATCTATATATGAATAAAGCCATTGGAAAATTTTTTTCTACACTTTTAATTGTCCTTTAGAGGTCACAGAAGCACTGCCCTGAGATAACAGACATCCCAATGGATTTATATTTCCCCCTTTAAATATACTAAGTCTCACTTGTTCTAAAACCTATCAGACACTGGGTCAGTCATGACTACTTGCTAAATACATGTTAAGTGTTCAAACCTCTGCATCATTGTCAAGGTTGGGGGTTGTTTCTAAAAGGAGTGTTTCTGTAGATTGGAGGGATGTCTAAGAGCTGGTGTGCAACTGTTCAGAATTCCACCTACTTCCAAGACCTCTGCTTCCATTAGCAGGGCCACTGTTCACTTCTGTTTGTGCTCAGGGCTGGTCCAGCCAAGTGACTCCTTCAGCCCTTGAGCTGACTCCTCTGCCCACCGTGGCTCAGGGTCTCTGAGCAGCACCACGCAGGCTCTATCTGAGGGCCAGGAGATGCTGTTGGCCCTACCACACCATGACCCACTGAGGTCCTTAGAGGATCTACAACCTAGTGGGCCAAGTGACTTTGTGTGCCTCAAGCTGTCCTAGCAAACTAAATCACGCCGTAGCCTTAACAGTACTCCAATGGTGGTTTGACCTCACTGCAGTGATCAACCCAACAGAGTGTCTTGCGACCATTCCCTTACAGCTGCTGCAGACTAATTCACACGGAACAATGTGGACTCTGTGGCATAAACAGCAAAATAGATCCCAGGAAGGAAGCAGAGGGCCAGGCAACCAATGAGGTGGGGCCATTCTGTGCAGACGGTTCTCTGCCTTTAGTCTAGGCATTGGTTGGCTTTGGATCACTCTTAATATCGCGCTGGAGGATGAGCCAGATGTGCCTGCCAGCTCACTTGGATCGAAGCGATCAGGGTGCATTTGAACAGAAAGGTGTGATAAGAACAAGTGTGGTGCTTTGTTCTGCCAGATCTTCTGCAAAGCCCAACAGCTCTGCTACAGGAGCAGGCAGACCTAACGTGCTGGGCCAGGAAAGCGGGGGTCACTGCATACCTGGACAGCCCCTGGGCCCTCCCCACGCCAAGCTCAGGAGTCTGGCCCATCCACTCTCATCCATGGCGATCCCAGGCACACCCATCCAGCCAGGAAGTCCTGGAGGGCAGTGCTTCTCCACGGGAATGTTTGTAAATGCTGGATTACCACGACTGACAGCTCATGCTCTCAAGTGCACCAGACAGTCCTGCACAAGGAGAAACCATCCTGTCTCCAAGGCCAATACAGTTGCCTTTGCGAAATAGCCCTTTTAAGACAAGGTCACAAACTCAACGCCAGTGAAGGTCAGGCAGATATCCTAAGGAGGAGGCAGGCTCCCAGGAAGTAGTCTTTTCAACTATGTTCTTTGACACAGATGCACTTTCTTGGTATTTTAATCACAAAGGGATGTTTTCTGTGACTTAGTTCTACAAAGAAGTGTGTCCTCTCACATTTTTTTTCTATGAAACACTCAGCCGTCTTACCCTATACTTCATTTTCCCACTTCTTATGAAGATGTGGGTACAGAAACATTTTGGTCTCAACTGTACCACAGGGAAAGCAATGACGCAAATCTGAGGATGAATGGCACTTGCCACTTAGCACCAGAGAAGAGAAACACGAAGGCATGGTGGGGACTGTGGCAAACTGAAAGCTGCCTAAAGGCAGCAGCCACTGTCAGCTCCAGCAGACTGCCGCCATACAGGACTGTGGGTCTGGAGTTGCCAGATCTATCCAGAAAAGCCAGAGAGCCTGGGAAGGGGAAAACACATTGCTTTCTTTGGTAAATATCAGAAAACTAATAGGAAAAAAGAAACAAAACATGTTTGAGGCCAGGAAATCAGTCCTAAATATTCATTGGAAGGATTGATGCTAAAGCTGAAGCTCCAATACTTTGGCCACCTGATACGAAGAACTGAGTCATTGGAAAAGACTCTGATGCCGGGCAAGATTGAAGGCAGGAGGAGAAGGGGACAACAGAGGATGAGATGGTTGGATGGCATCACTAACTGGATGGATGTGAGTTTGAGCAAGCTCTGGGAGCTGGTGATGGGCAGGGAAGCCTGGTGTGCTGTAGTCCATGGGGGTTGGTTGGACATGACTACATGACTGAATGACTGAATGACTGAATGACTGAATGACTGAACTGAACTGAACTGCAACTCCTAGGTCTGCTACTTGTGCCTGGGATATATGACCGCCGTTCAGAGTGCTGTCCATCCGCACTCGCTCTGAGCTGCTCTCACATGGCCAATGGCTGGACTCTGCATTCCCAGGAGGTCAGGAATAGTGCAAGGGAGTCAGCTACACACCCCCAAATGGGAGACCTGCAAGGATTACAGTGGCCTCTGTCTCAGTGACCCACCTAAGTGGGGAAGTCCACACTGATCACAGCCCTTCAGCTCCACTCAGCAGTGACACAGCAGAGGCACGCTAGATGCGAGTGTCCAGGTGGAATGAGCACGGAGCACCTAAGGGGCTGTCATGGACACGGAGGTTTTCACAGGTGGGAGTTTCTTCCTCTGCAACCATCTGTGACTTAGGCAGCAGGTGTGGACAAGGGTAAAATGAGTGGTTAAGATATAGACACAGTTACTTTGTATGTTACTATGTATGTCATAGATTCCTTAGTCATCACAAATTCCAAGGCAAGGACTAAGAGATGATTTAAGAGAGAAAATGCTTGCCATTGTGAAGAGACAAAATTCGCTTTTCTTACAAGGTCCTGGCTCTTCACCCTGAATGCACGAGCTAGGAGGAAGCGTTGTTTTCCCAGCATCCCCTCTGATCTGCCTCAGCCTTCTCCTAGGCTTCTGTTTCGTAAGCACCAGAGATGGACACAGAGAGCCCTTCGTCTGGCACTGATCGCCTCAGGCGCTGACATTCTTGGGAGAGGGGCTCCCTTCCGCTCCAGAGACAGCCCGTGGGTATGACCCCAGGGCTCCTGACAGTTGTGTTCTTTGTCAGGGACAGGGCCACCCACAAGTCTGGGGGTTAGGAGCAGCAAAGGAAACTGTGAGGCTGGGCAGATAACTTCGAGAACCTCACAAACTTCACTACCAAAGCTCTGCCTGGGCCCAGGAACACCCATATCACCAGGTCCCAGGCGAGGTGTGGGTCTAGAACCACCCATCCCTCCTCACGTCTTTCCAGGGAAAACCCCCCAACTTCACGGCCCCAAGGAAGGTGTGCTTTGTAACCCGAATTCAACAAGAAAAACATTTTTTCCATATACAGCAAAACGTGCAGCCACTATTGCTCCACTGTCTAACCAGCTGAGCAAAAGCTTCCTGAGCAAAGAGTTTACGCAGGAGTCTTAAAATGTCCTTTTCTTTTTTTGAAGGTTGGGAAGGATTATAAAGAATTCTCTACCTTGGCAGAAAACGCATATGGTTTCATTAAAACAACCTACTTTCAGAGCATAGCCCACACTAGGAGCAATGAGGGAACAGAGGGGACCTGGAGGATCTTCTTGACTGGTTCAGAAACAAGCCTGAAGACAGCTGTGCCTGGGGCAGGACAGCCAGCGTGGGAGGCTCAAAGACAGGATGGCATGGGGCTGGGCCGCAAAGACAGGCTGGACTCCAGCCTAGAAGAGAAGGGCCTCCCCAGTGGTGTAGTCGGTAAAGAGCCTGTCTGCGACGCGGGATACGGTGTTTGATGGCTGGGTCGGGAAGATCTCCTGCAGAAGGGAATGGCAACCCACTCCAGTATTCTTGCCAGGAAAATTCCATGGACAGAGGAGCCTGGTGGGCTACAGTCCACGGGGTCGCAAAGAGTCAGACAGGACTGAGTGACTAACACCCGAAATTGCTGATAGTTAATGATTTTGATTTATAAAAACGACAATTTCACTTGGCTAAATCCTTGTCATTTGATGTAATTAAGTGACAAATAGGTGATGTCTACTGTTTCAAAGGACACCAAAATGAAGACACCAGGACCGATCAGAAAAGCAGGAGCTGTGCACGCGGCCATCTGCTCACCTCTCTGGCTCCTGCTGAAGAAATATGATGCTCTTGTGGCTGCAGAACAGCGACACCTGACGCCAGAGTCTACTACCCTCTGACGCTGAAACATGGAAATACAAAGCCATCTGAGGTGCCCTTCCTGAAGTGTTAAGGCCAAAGGGCAGTGGCCATGTTTTTAGAAATAGAACTATCAGGTCTCCTTCACTAAGACTTAGAATTCATCTCAGTCTACTGTAGATTTGAAATCAGTTTTTTGACAAAATAATAACAACACACAATGCAAAAAAAAAAAAAAAAATCTATTCTCATGCTTCAGGCCTGTCTGAGTGCTGATGAGCCCCAGTGGCCAACTTAGCCGACCCCTCTCTTTGAAAATCCAGATCCATGTTTCATGCCCCTTGGACTCCTCCTCCTGGATTTCTCATCACTGAAAACTGAGCCTCAGACTCAGCTCCAGATCAAAGGCGTTTCACGTTGACCCCAATGGATTACTGTCTACTGTGCTAGGAGCTAGGTTCTAACCAGTGAGCAAAATGGGTCTCCCTTAGTCTCCCTTCTCCTCACACCAGATTCCTCACTAGCCCCTCTCCATACCTCCCCATTTACCTCCAATTCATCAATAAGTCGTATCAATTTGGATATCTGATATACACCCTGTTTTTTCATCCGCCTGACATGTGAATTAAGATGCAAGTAATAGAAAACCTGGCCAAGGTAAGTACAGCCTAATCATAGAGGTGAGAACTGTTGCATAAAACACAGGTTTGGGAGTGGGTCTTTTGGGCAGATTGGGTCCACCACTGGTGGCGCAGCTCTGGAGGGCAATTCTGCGACTGTTGGCCTTTCCCCCATGGTCCCCAGATGGCTGCTGCAGCATTATGCACCATCTTCACTTTCCAGAGAAGACAGCCTTTCTCTGCAGCTTTCAGCAGGTCCTCCCTTCGGTTTCCCAGGCCAAATTTGGTCACATGATCACTGCTGCAAGGGAGGCTGGACAAGTGATTATCTGGCAAAAACAAGTGAGACTCCTATCCCGAGGAAGGGTGGCCTTCAAACTGTGCTTGTGTGTTTAGTCGTGTCTGACTCTTTGTGACCCTCTGGACTCTAGCCCTCCAAGCTCCTCTATCCCCGGGATTTCCCAGGCAAGAATACTGGAATGGTTGCCACTTCCTTCTCCAGGGTCCCACAAACTGCAGAACAATTATACTGCATAGGTTCTCCCATAGAAGTGAGAGTTCTGAGCCCCATGTTGAGCTCCCCAGTCTGGGAGTGCTGCACCAGGAAGGGGAAACTTCAGGGCATATGGCTTCAAAGGCCAATTGAGTTTAATCTCAGAAGTCCCGCAGGAGTGTTGGAAATAGAGATTTCACTCTTAAGAGAGTGCACACAAAATCTCACATGTTCTAACACTCCAGGCAAATGCAATAATTTGATAGGAACCTGGGCCAGAACTACCTCATGGTATTGGAGTTTCCCAGAGAGATGGCAGTGGAGTGGGGGCGGGAGAGGCAGCTTGGCTCACCCTGAGGACACAGACGTAGATGACCCCCATTCTTGGGAGCTTCTTCTACTGTTTCAACAGTGGTGCTGGTGAGGGCCATTGTGGAATCCTCCCTCTAGCTCCTTAGTGCCAAGACTCTGCCTCACCCAACTGTAGGTGCCAATGCTGGGATGCCTCAGGTCAACCAACTAACTCGGTGGGGACACAGTCCCACCCATTAGCAGACAGACCTGCTCATCAGAGGACCAAGACACAGCTCTACCCATCAGTGGCCAGGTGCCAGCCCAGCCCTGAAGAAAACCTGCTCTAGTCTCTGGACAGCCTTGCCCATCGTGGGGCAGACACTAGACACAAGAAAACCACAGTACCACAGCCTAGAAACCAGCCTGCCCACGGCAGGAAAGATCCTGTCCTGGGACTAGCTAGGTCTCAGCCCTATGTACTAGCAGGCCAGCACAAGCTTTGGGACATCCCAGATCCCCATACCCCACTGTGTCAGGAACCGCCCCATCCCAGAAACCTGATGGTCCCTGGCCCTGCAGCCAGACTCCAGGACCCAGCAGTCTGGCACTAACTGTAGGATCTGGTTCACCCATCAGTGGACAGGCAACAGCCCTGGAGTCTTCTGGACCCTGACTCCACTCAACAGTGAGCCAAGACTAGCCCCAAAACTCCCTAGGGTTGGTTCTGCAGTCAGCCACCTTGTAAACAGGTTCCACCAACCTGCAGCCTCCACACAAGGCAGGGCCTGACAACCAACCGGACTAGGGGTAAAGAATCAAACCTACAAGACTAGCCATGTAGTCAATCTGCCACAACAGAAAGACCCACACAAACCTCATGGGGGAACCCCTAGAGCAGAGCTCAGGTGACAAGAGAGGAGTGCACTGCTAGGACACACAGAATGTCTCCTATAGAATACCATCTCTCCAAGATGTGGAACTGTAGCTAACCTACCAGTGTGGGAGACCTGGGTTCAATCCCTGGGTTGGGAAGATCCCCTGGAGAAGGGAAAGGCTACCCACTCCAGCACTCTGGCCTGGAGAATTCCATGGACTGTATAGTCCATGGGGTCTCAAAGAGTCAGACACAACTGAGCGACTTTGACTTTTACACTTTCACCAGATACATAAAAATACACACAGCAACTCAGGCAAAATGATGCAACAGAGGAACATGTTCCAGACAAAGGAATAAGATAAAACCTCAGATGAAGAACTAAGTAAAGTGGAGACAGGTAATCTACCCAAGAGGGAGTTCAGGGCAATGATTGCAAAGATGATCAAAGAACTTGAAAGAAGAATGGATGCACAGAGTAAGAAGTTAGAAGTTTTTAACAGACAGAGAACGCAAAGAACAACCAAGCAGAGATTAAGAATATAATAATTGAAATGAAAAAATACAGTGGAAGAAATCAACAGACGGCTAAATGACACAGGAGGAGAAGGGGACGATCAAGGATGAGGTGGTTGGATGGCATCGATGACTCAATGGACATGAATCTGAGCAAGCTCCGGGCATTGGTGATGGACAGGGAAGCCTGGCATGCTGCAGTCCATGGGGTCGCAAAGAGTCAGACACGACTGAGCAAATGAACTGAACTAACTGACTGAAATGATACAGAGGAATGGATCAGCAAACTGGAAGATAAAGTAGTGGAAATGACTGCCACTGGATAGGAAAAAGAAAAAAGAATGAAAAGAAATGAGGACAAAATTTAAGAGACCCTGGGACAACATAAAGTGCACTAATATTTGCCTTAAGAGGTCCCAAAAGGAGAAGAGAGAAAGGGGCTGAGAATATATTTGAAGATATAATAGCTGAAAACTTCCTTAACCTGGGAGAGGAAACAGTCCCAAGTCCAGGAAGCACACAGAGTCCCATACAGGATCAGTCCAAAGAGGAACATATCAAGAGACACAGTAAATAAAATGACAAAAAAATAAAGATAAAGAGAGAATACTAAAAGCAGCAAGAGAAAACCCACAGATAACATACATGGGAATTCCCATAAGGCTGTCAGTTGATTTTTCAGCAGAAACTCTGCAAGTCAGAAGGGAGTGGCACAATATATTCAGAGTAATAAAAGGGGAAAATCTACAACCAGAATACTCAGCAAGGCTCTCATTCAGACTGGATGGAGAGATTTAAAACTTTAGAAATTAGCAAAAGTTAAGAGTTCGTACCACCAAACCAGCTTTACAACAAACATTAAAGGAACTTCTCTAGGTGAAAAAGAAAAGGCCACAACTAGAAACAAGAAAATTACAACAAAAAAGTTCATCATAAAGGCAAATATATAACAAAGGTAGGAAGTCTTTCACACACAAAGCTAGTAGGAAAGTTAAAATAGACAAATAGTAAAATCATCTATACCCCAAAAAAGCAGTCAATAAATACACAAAAAAGATGTAAAATATGATATTAAACAGTATTCATAAGGTGAAGAGGGTAAAGCAAGGTTTTTAAAATGCATTTACAATTAAGAGTTCAGCAACTTAAAACAATCATTTGAATCTACAGATTGCTATATTATATACAATTAACCTGAAATCTATAAACAGATATTCACACAAAAAGAAAAAGGAATTCTAACGTAACACTAAAGACAGTCATCAAATGACAAGAGAAAAGAAGAAAAGAAGCAAAAAAAAAAAAAAACAAACTATAAAAGCACCCCCAAAACATAACAAAATGGCAATAAGAACATACATAGCAATAATTACTTTAAATGTAAATAGACTAAATGTTCCAATCAAAAGACAGAGAGTGCTTGAATGGATATTTTAAAAAGATCCACATATATGCTGTTACAAGAGACTCACTTCAGAGATAAAGACACACACATAGTAAAAGTGAGGGGATAGAAAGAAGTATTCCATGTAAGTGGAAGTCAAAAGAAAGCCAGAGTAGCAATACTTACATCAGACAGACTTCAAAATAAAGACTACAATAAGAGACAAAGAAGGATACTACATAATGATCAAGGGATCAGTCCAAGAGGAAGATACAACAATTACATATGCAACCAATATAAGAGGACCTAAGTATATAAAGCAAATATTAATGGACGTAAAGGGGGAAATCAACAGGAACACAGTAATAGTAGCGGACTTTAACAAATGACTTATGTCAATTAACAGATCATTCAGACAGAAAATCAATAGGGAAGCACTGGCCTTAAATGACACATTTGACTAGATGGACTTAACTGATATTTATAGAGTATACCATTCAAAAATAACAGAATACACATTCATTTCAAGTGTGCATGGAACATCCTCCAAGATAGGTCATATGCTAGGGCAGTATAACCAGGGTACTATGATCAAACTTGACTAATAAACACTACTGAATTCATGACTGATCAGTACATACACAGATTGGTCTTTGAAAGATGGACTGGCCCAAGGCAAAGACAAAGGCTCAAGGGCAACAGTGGATAGAGTACTTTCTGCAGGAAGGCAAGGTCTACCGCGCAATTGCACTCATCTCACACGCTAACAAAGTAATGCTCAAAATTCTGCAAGCCAGGCTTCAACAGTACATGAACCAAGAACTTCTAGATGTTCAAGTTGGATTTAGAAAAGGCAGAGGAACCAGAGATCAAATTGCCAACATCTGTTGGATCATTTAAAAAGCAAGAGAGTTCCAGAAAAACATCTACTTCTGCTTTACTGACTATGCCAAAGCCTTTAACTGTATGGATCACTACATAACTATGGAAAATTCTTAAAGAGATGGAATACTAGACCACCTGACCTGCCTCCTGAAAAAATCTGTATGTAGGTCAGGAAGCAACAGTTAGAACTGGACATGGAAAAACAGACTGGTTCCAAATCGGGAAAGGAGTACATCAAGGCTGTATATCGTCACCCTGCTTACTTAATTTATATGCAGAGTACATCATGAGAAATGCTGGGCTGGAGGAAGCACAAGCTGGAATCAAGATTGCCAGGAGAAATATCAATAACTCAGATATGCAGATGACACCACCCTTATGGCAGAAAGTGAAGAACTAAAGAGCCTCTTGATGAAACTGAAAGAGGAGAGTTAAAAAGTTGGCTTAAAACTCAACATTCAGAAAACGAAGATCATGGCATCTGGTTCCATCATTTCATGGCAAGTAGATGGGGAAACAATGGAAACAGTGACAGACTATATTTTGGGGGCTCCAAAATCACTGCAGATGCTGATGCAGCCATGAAATTAAAAGACGCTTGCTCCTTGGAAGAAAATCTATGACCAACCTAGACAGCATGTTAAAAAGCAGAGACATTACTTTGCCAAAAAGGGTCTGTCTAGTCAAAGCTTTGGTTTTTCCAGTAGTCATGCATGGATGTGAGAGCTGGGATATAAAGAAAGCTGAACACCAAAGAATCGATGCTTTTGAACTGTGGTGTTGGAGAAGACTCTTGAGAGTCCCGTGGACTGCAAAGAGACCCAACCAGTCCATCCTAAAGGAAATCAGTCCTGAATGTTCATTGGAAGGACTGATGCTGAAGCTGAAACTCCAATACTCTGGCCACCTGATGTGAAGAACTGACTCATTTGAAAAGACCCCGATGCTGGGAAAAACTGTAGGTGGGAGGAGAAGGGGGCAACAGAGGATGAGATGGTTGGATGGCATCACTGACTCGAAGGACATGAGTTAGAGCAAGCTCTGGGAGTTGGTGATGGACAGGGAAGCCTGGCATGCTGCAGTCCATGGGATCACAAAGAGTCAGACACAACTGAGCGACTGAACTGAACTGAACTGAAGGTCTAGGACATTGGCTCAGCTGAAGTGGTTGTCTTGACATGAGAGACAAGAAGCCACTGAACAGATAAGGCATGCAAAGGCATGGAACTCTGGATGCCATACTCAGTGCGTTCTTCTAGAACCCTATTCTGTACTTCTCATATTTCGTGTGGACAGACCTCAGCTGCAGTAAGGCTCCATCAGTAAGTAAGTAACTGGTGTGTCTGGTGGTCTGGGGGAGGAACTGGCATGCTCACTAGCCCCTCTAGCTTCTCTTCACGTCACCTGCAGGAGAACAAGGGCCCCGAGGTAGGCTCGTCACCTACATAGCACCACCTGTCCGTGTGAGGGAGCCCTCCCCCTCCAGCCCTGTCCATGATGCCTGCAGAGGGATAAGGTACAGAATTCTTGGGTGAAATCTCAGGGGCTGAAATGGGTGATTTTTGAGTGAACTTCTTCCTGAGCAGGAGCCATGACTACCATTAGCTCTAAGTTGGGGAGGGGAAGATGTGTGTTAGCCCTGAAGACGCCAGCTCAGCGGCGTACCATTTATTTGGCCAGCGATGAAGAGGCAACATAGTTTCAAGTCTCCAAAAGCTTGAGAACAGATCTTGAAAGACTGTTTCAGGCTATCACATTTTCCTTCCAAACATCTCTCCCCAGCTACTGCAATGTGGACTGAAGAGGTGAACATGGGCCAAGCCCCCCAGGCCTGCTGGTTTATATTGCGCCCTGCTCCTCTGACCTGAAGTATGGGTCTTTCTGATGCTTCCCCTGCAAGTCCTGCCTGGTGAGTCTGCTCACATCCTGCTGTGTAGCACAGTCCCTCTCATCTCAGTGGCATGAGACGTATACCTCACTCATTCTGCAAAGCATGTGGTATACTGACCTTGTGTATGCAAGGACATTCCCCAGGCTGGGAAGCACAGTGAGACTGGCCCCATTAACCTGGACATGCCCCAGTCTCCTGGCCTGCAGTCCAAACAGTCCACTCATGCTGACTACACAGAACCACACAATGTCCCTCTGAGAGGCAGCCACTCGAAGGTCACATGTGCCGGCAATGTTGCTGACCACCCGCCATACGAGAGAGTGCGCCCTCCACTGAGCAAACAAACATGCCTACCGTGAAGAGCAGTCAGGAAATGCAAGGAGAGCTGCCTCAAGGTGGTGCTGACCTGAGCTCCATGACCAAGAGCTACGCTGAGACAAAAGGCTCACAGTGGCCCCTCTTTTGAGTTCTGTTCTCAAGCTTTTGGAGACTTAAAACTATGTTGCCTCTTCATCGCTGGCCAAATAAATGGTACGCCGCTGAGTTGGCGTCTTCAGGGCTAACACACATCTTCCCCTCCCCAACTTAGAGCTAATGGTAGTCATGGCTCCTGCTCAGGAAGAAGTTCACTCAAAAATCACCCATTTCAGCCCCTGAGATTTCACCCAAGAATTCTGTACCTTATCCCTCTGCAGGCATCATGGACAGGGCTGGAGGGGGAGGGCTCCCTCACACGGACAGGTGGTGCTATGTAGGTGACGAGCCCACCTCGGGGCCCTTGTTCTCCTGCAGGTGACATGAAGAGAAGCTAGAGGGGCTAGTGAGCATGCCAGTTCCTCCCCCAGACCACCAGACACACCAGTTACTTACTTACTGATGGAGCCTTACTGCAGCTGAGGTCTGTCCACACGAAATATGAGAAGTACAGAATAGGGTTCTAGAAGAACGCACTGAGTATGGCATCCAGAGTTCCATGCCTTTGCATGCCTTATCTGTTCAGTGGCTTCACATGCCTACCGTGAAGAGCAGTCAGGAAATGCAAGGAGAGCTGCCTCAAGGTGGTGCTGACCTGAGCTCCATGACCAAGAGCTAGGCTGAGACAAAAGGCTCACAGTGGCCCCCAAGCGGCGTGAGGTTATCAGGCAAAACCACCAGAAGCCACCGCCACTGGGAAACTCACCTCCCTCTCCTGGGCAGGCAGTGGGCTCCAAGGGCTTCAGCTCTGGCAGGAGAGAGTGGCTGCCACCCAAGACTGACTTTGCCATGACAAAGCCCTCTTCCGCCCCCACAGACCTTTCTTGCCCCCTGGCCCCTGGGTTAACACAGGAGAGACTGCTACTTGACATTTCTGTCGGTTTTAGCCACTTGCCAAGTAGCGGATTTTTAATAGAAGTTTTCACTGTTTAAATGAAGATACCTCACAGATGATGATAACGCTTCTAGGAAAGATAATTTCGAGAAGAGATTTAAAAACAAACACACATGGAAACGTATCTTAGCGGGAGAAACAAAGCCCTTGCTTGCAGCCACTCTACCCAGCTAGTGTTGAGAACTCTGTTGGCACTAAAAGGAATTTTGAAGTTGGAGATTCTTCTCATCAGAGAGCGTTCTGGGGGGAAGTAATCTGAAGCAGTCTTTAAGGAAAATACTTCCATGGGGTAATTGAAGTGCTTTGTATCTAGTGATGGTGTACTTCATTATTCCTAGCACTGTGTTATGTTAGGGCCTATAATGCTTTAAATTCTGAGCTCATGCCATTTATCAAAGATAAGAAAACCCCAAAGGCACAACTACTTACCATCAGATAACCCAGTGGAAAGTTTCATTGAAGCTTCAGTGTAATGCCTCTTGGCAATGACCCTGACATCTAACTCTCCGGCTAATTCTCATTTCATTAAAGACATTTCCCAGGATGCCTAAGCTTCTTACTTCATAAAGCAGCCACTGGAACTCTGCAGAAAATTATTGCCTTCTTACAGGAATGACTGGCACCTCTTATCCACAGGCCTGGCCTAGCCTGGATGGGAGCAGAAGACCCGGCCAGTTACTGAGGCTCCCTTCTCCACGAACCATCTGTAATCAAAGGGACCATATTCGTAAGTGTTTCACCAGTAGATCTCTAGTTGGGATTAAAAGGCCTTCTCCAGAGCTGATGTCACGTGATGAGAGTAATTTCCCAGCATGCCTAAGGCTTCCTCAGGGCTGGAGATATTTGGAATCCCTCACTTGGCTGGTCAGGTGCCGGCTTTTCCTGAACTCACTCTCATCCAAAGGGGTCCTCTATTGTCTGCTTTCTTCTGAGCTCTGTGTGTACATTTTCTGGCCTTATACTGATCCATGATTGTATTATGCAATCTTACAGTAATCCCCTACAGACTTGAATGATGTGTAGTAATTTCTCATCATTTTTCTTTTGAGCACAGTTTGGGCTGAGCACAGACACAGAACAAATCTTTGGCTTCATCTTCCTTTCTGAGTCTCCACATATAATTTCTGAATCTTCATTTTACTTACAAATTATAATTGTGCCAGAATGTAACAGATTAACGAAAATGAATCAAGGAGATCTTAGACTCATTTGGATTATTTTAAGAGTCAAAACTTCTTTTCCCTCAGCCAAAGTAATGAAGAAATTTATGCTCAGAAAATGATAGGCAGAAAAATCAGGTTGGGCTGGATACCTGGCTAGAAGGCAGTTTCAGATTTCATTACACATCTCAGAAGGTAAACTTCCCTTATCAGAGCCAGCATAGCCCCAGGACAGGAGGCCAATCTCTCCAGGTGGGACCCCTGCCTGCAGGGTGAAGTCAGGGGGGGAGGCTTGGCTTCCCCTCTGTAGCTACCTCCCCACTCCCCAACACACATCATCCCCCCAAAGGCAGAGGTGACATTCAAGTCCTGGGTGTGGACCATCCATGGCTCTGGAAGTCTGGGGGAGAGGAGAAGAGTGCCAGATATGGAACGAATACTCTGGTATTCCTAGACCAGCATCAAGTCATACACTCTCTCAGTAAACCCACTTTCTTCTTAATCAAAACCATGCCGGTGAGGCACAGGCTGCATCGACTGCACCCCTCCCTGCTTGTTCGGAGGAAGCTCGTACAGCCCTGGAGAGCTTATCAGGACGTGTCGGACTCAGAATCGCCAGATCTGGCCCTTCCTCTCTCCAGGAACCTGAACAAGTCACCTGACTCCTCCCAGCCTGCTTCCTGACCAGGTGCTGCCACCAACTTGTGGGGGTGATACGGGCTAGCAGACAGCGTTCATTACCAGCCTGACAGCATGCCCCAGCTTTATCTCATTCCATCTCACAACAGTTTTATGCATAGACCCTGTTTCAGTCACATTTTAAGAGTCATCTTTGAGGCTGCATACATTTATGCAACTGCTTAAGGTCTCACAGGTAGAAGGGTGACATCCCCCCACTGGAGGAATGCTGTTCTTCATTTCCAAGGCCCACCACCTAATTTGATTTCTGAAAAGTGGAATATCTAAATAGTCAATAAATATTGGTGAAATCTGAAGCCCCTCTGTTCACTGCACAGATGAAATGGGGCAAAAAAGAACAGAAGAATAACCCACTGGAAAGTCATGTTGATCATCCTTTGTTAAGATGGTAAACTGGAGTCAAAAATGGAACTGAAAACTCCTCAGCAGTGAGACCGCAGCCCTTCATCTCTCTAACCACCACTACAAATGCACTTGCTCAATAAAGTTTTCGTTCATTTGTTCATTCATCTAGGTGCACAATAAACCTTCATCGGGCATCCATCACATGCTGGTGCTGGGGACACAGCGCAGGACGTGAATTCAAAGGGGTTTCTTCACGGGGTCCGTGTTCCTGTTGCAGAGGGTGGCAGGACACAGGTAAACAGGCAGTGTTGGGCAGTGACAGGTGAGAAGGAAAAGGAGAGGCTGCATCTGCTTCTGAGGAGACGCTACTGGAACAGAGAGCTGAAGGGAGGGGTGGAGGGAGCATGGTGATGTCGGGGAGAGCAGGCTAAGCCCGCCCTGAGGCGGAGGGAAGCCTGGTCAGGGAGGAGAGGGCAGGGCCAGCAGGGCGGGTGAACGAGTGACGTGGTGCTTCGAGTGGTGGGAGGTAAGGTCGAGGGAGAGCGGTGGGCCACAGGGTCCGGGGCCCCTGGAGGACTGTGAGCAGGAGCTCACAAGACGCAATCTTGGGTTTGAAAGTAATCTTCTGGCTGTCGCTTAAGAGCGTGCTGTTCAGAAAGCCACTGTGGGGGCTGGGAGACCCAGAAGGTGAGGGTGACGGAGGCCTGGACCACCGAAGGACAGCAGGCGTGGCTAAAAGAGGTCTGATCAAGAACACGTTCTGAAAGCAGAGCAGGTAGGAACTGCTGGTGGGTTAGAAGTATCAGGCACCTTCTGAAACACAATGGCCAGTCAACTTCTAGAAATGGCTAAGAAAAATCACAGCTGCCACTGCTCATTAGGGCAGGCGGGGGCTGTGCCCGGCACTTTATATTTGTTCACACACTTGATCCTGACAACACGGAGGTGTGCAGCGGCCTCATCACCGTCCTGCTGATGAGCAGGGGGGGCTCACCCTGGTAAACAGCGGAGCCCCTCTTCTGCTCCTGGACCTGTCCCCTCAGCCCCCTCCCACCTTCACATGCAGGCCGAGCAAATCTGGGTGTGGAAGAGAAGGGCTTCTTGGCTCCACACAGAGACTGTCTCATTGATTTCTTTTTGCAAAATGAAGACCTCGGGGGATTTCACTTTATCTCAAAACGTATGTTTATCTTGGCAACTGGAGCCCTGTGGCAGAGGAACCGCTACAAGCAGCCTGCACAGCCGGCCCCCAGGGCGCTCCCCCTGCCCTGCCTTCCTGGGAACACATCCATCTCATCAGCAGCTCAGCCAAGGTGGAGGGAAGCGCAGGCCACCCCCTGCCCTCCGGGGGGCTCCGAAGGCACTCCCACCGCAGCCTTGCACAGCTGCTTGCTCCCCTCTGATTCTGTAACTATGGGGTACAGGAGACAGTGTTACGAAATCAAACAGGAGAAAAGCAGTGGGAACTTCAACTGAATTGGCTTTTCAAAAACAAAACAAGAAACCCACTAATCATTTTCATGGAAGAAAACCCTGGAATGCTGTGGGAAACGGGAAAGCTGGAAAAGCAGCCCCATCCAGCAATTCGAGAAGAGAAAGATCCAAACAGCCCCCCAGTGAGACGTATGCCAAAGACGCTCAGGGGGTGGGAAACGCAAGGGAGACATGATACTCAGGGAGGGTCTCTTCTGTCAGCAGTGATACGACCAAGATTCCATTTGCCAGAAAAGCTGCGCCTGGAGCCTGGGCAGGAGGTCAGCAGTGCTGACAGCGCAGCAGGGGTCCACAGCGCTGCCTTGCTAGTTCCTTCATGCAGGTGCTGGGCACCTAGCTTCTCCATGCTCACAAGCAGAGTTCCCCTTGCCCCCTCCCACACTCCACAGGCACACACAGAGCCGGGAGAATGAAGTCTCCTTCTCTGGTATAGCCAAGGCTTAGATCAGTGGTTCTCAAATTTGAGTGCACACGGAATCCACCGAGAGCTCACGAAACACAAGGACGTCGCAGAGATTCTGTGGCCCAGAGGCATGGGTGTGCTGCGAATGCGCATTTCCAGTGCTTTCACAAGGGGTGCTGATGCTGTGACCTGGGATCACCCTCGGACCACTGGCTTCCAGCATCTCCTTTCCTAAACAGCACTACCAAGGACTCCCAGGGGCCTCTTCTGCACCCGCTGGGCAGGGGGCACTGAAACAGGATCGCCACGGCTAGCAGCGGTGGAGCGTTCGTTATGAGTTCCAGGCCCTCCACCCATAATAAATGCCTCACTTCCCTTTCCCAACTTCCGCCCAAGCAGGGATTACTATTGTCCCATTTTACAGATTACAAAACTGACATAAGAGGACAAGCAGATGCCCAAGCTTCCACAGTGAGCAGCAGACCTGGGATTTGAACGAGGCAGGGGAAAGTGCTGGAGCCCTCCACTCCCTCTACCCCTCTTAACAGTCAACATCGAGCTCATGGAAAATCTGATGAGGTGGCAGAACATTTGGGGCAAGTCTGATCCTTTGGCTGACGGTCAATATCCTAATTATCACAATGTCCACAGTCCCCGGCGACTGACTGAATTACCATCCCTAACACGGGTCAGCTGTTAAGAGTTCTACAAGCTCAGCTGTTAAGAGTTCTACAAGCTCAAACAGAACATGGGAAGTAACTCAGAAACTCACATCATCATGGCTTTTTGTTCTAAAGTAAATATTTAAGATGTTTATCCAAGTAATAACAAAATGACCATAACACTGAGAGAGCTACTCTATATTCATGTCATTGTGTGTTTTTTTAATTAACGAATCATAACAAGGAAATCAGGGACTCTGGCCCCAGTCACACAAGGCAGTGGTTGTCCAAGCGTGGTCCCCAAAGAAAGCAGCAGAGTCATCCAGGCCTCTGCAGACCCACAGAATCCAAACTCTAAGGGTAAGGCCCAGCCATCTGCATTCTAAGGATCCCCCTAAGTGATTCCCATACATGCTCATTTAAGAAGTCTGACTTAATTCCATACCGTTTTTATGCACCCTCTTTAGATCTTTATTATATAAAAATATCAACTGCCTGTCCCACACTCCCTGCTTCCTTCTCCAAGAACTGAGCCAAACCCGGCTCTGTCATAGGAGAGAACTTCGTGGTTGGATGCCTGGATCCCAGCTCCAATTCCATTCTTCTTTTCTGCAGACAGAGTAGGATAAGCTCACTTAATGGCTCCTGTTATCACCAGACTCAGCACAAACTGGAGACCCCATGACCCTGCCCTGGAGTCACACTACCCCTTCAAGCACAGGCATCAGGTGGGTTTCAGGTCAGCCTACATTTGCTCACTATGCAGCTCTGGGTGAGTAACTCTGCCTCAGTTTTCTCATCTGTAAATTGCAAGCTATACCTTCTACCAAAGTCCTAGCAGAGCATCTGGCAGATGGAAGCCCTTCAATAAACATCAGGCCCCTCATCTTCAACCTATACCCTCAGGCTGCCTGTCTTTGCTCACACCGAGACTCCTGCCTGGAGAGCCTTCACCCCAACCTGCTGCTGAAGACCCAGCCCAGTGCCCTTCCCAGAAGACCCACATGGTGGCAGGAGCGGGGTGGCTGGGCATGAAGTCCTGTGGCCACTGAAAGGAAGCAGAGACAAGACGCACAGAGCAGTCACCACGCATCACAGTTTCCAGTGCAGGCCCGCGGCGCAGGGGGTTGATAGCTTGCACAAAGAGGGACACTGAGGACTGGTGAGTTTACTAAAGGACATGCCCAGGGTCGAGTGAGTGGTCCGACCACGGCTGAGGAGCAGAGCTAGAGTCTGCATGGGAGGCCCTGGGGACACCCGACTCATTCCCGCTGGGGGACCGCTGTCTGCTCTCACCGCTCACCCTGAGGACCCTTTCTTGGCTTTTAGAGATTCATAGTGGCAACAGAGTGAATCTTAGCACTTTCAGAAGTTCTGGCCTGCCAAAGGCATTACAGGTGGAGAACTTAATTTCCAAATCACCTTCTCAGAGTCCTTGCCCATCAGCTTCCTATCTCCCTTCTCTGCTTTATTTTTCCACTTTATCACTTTATTCTGATTCTGGAGTTTCCTTACTGATCATACATATTCATTCCCTCCATGAAAATGTCAGTTCCACAAAAACAGGGCTCTTTACTTTGTACATCAAGCTTCCCCAGGGCTGGAGCAGTGCTTGGCAGACAGTAGGTTCTCTGAGAACACTTAACAAATGTGAATGTTGAAAAATCAAGATGTTAGAGGACACAGGTCCATTCTGTAAATAATACGCATGACAAAGACAATGAAAAGAAAATACTGGGTAAAAATAATAATGGGCAGTATCTACTTGCAGAAAAATGAATGGGCAGAGACCTGGAAGGAGGAGATGTGGGAGTCAAATCCTCAGACTTTACATTGAGTGAGTTTAAGGCCAGCTGTCATCATTAACAGCATAATTTCAGACAAGAAATATATCCTTCTGGAGTCTTGGTTTCCCCATCTGTTAACAGGAATCCTACCTCTTTTAGAAGGTTATGCAAAGGGCAAGATACACTTAGGAGAAAAGCATAGTTAAGAAAACAAAAGATTGAAACTGAACTGTCCAGGGTCAAATCTTGGTCCTACCTCCTACAAGCTACGAGGCTTCCGGCAAATTACTTACTCTCTGTACCTGTTTCCCTACATATGAGATGGGGATTACAGCAGGGCTTCCTCATGGAATTAGAAAGATTACATGAATTAAAAATAAGAAGCATCTGACACTGAAGTTCTGAAGAAGTGGGAACTGCTCTCAGCGTCACCTCCACCGCCACCCAGAGTGCCAGGACAGAGAACAGTACAGACGCTGTCCACCAAGCAGAGAACAAGGAGGGCACGGCAGAAGGCTCTGCTGAAAGCCAAGCGCTCCAACTTGCTGAGGCTAAGCTCAAAGAAGACTGGGATCTTGGTACCATCCCCAGGCCTGAGAGACACTACGCTGCATTGATGCCCACTGTGGACTGCATGTTTGTGTCCCCCAAACTCATTTGTTGAAGCCCTCACCTCCAAATGAGATAGTACTAGGAGCTAAACTGACTTACATGCATCATGGGGTTAGCCCCGCTATGTGAGGATACGGCAGTCATCTGCATGCCAGGGAGAGGGTCCTTCACAGACACCAAGTTGGCTGGCACCTCGATCTAGGACTTCCTGGCCCCAGAAATAACAGGAATAAACATCTGTTGTTGAAGCCTCCCTTCTGTGGCTTTCATTACAGCAGCCTGGGCTGAGGAAGATGACATCTTGACCAACAGGACATGTAAGGAGCATGAGGAGCAACAAGAGGTCACTCCTCATGGAAGCAAGTGGAGAAGGGGGCCTCTCCACACTGAAGGAGGGAGCCTACAGAAGTGCTCTGGAACCACGGAGGCGGCACCTTGTCCACGTGTGGACATCCACTGAGCCGCGAGGTTCCTTGGCTTTCCTATGGGAACAATGGCCACACAGGAGGAAAGACTGATGCGTGAGGAAGAGGATGGGCATGGACACATTGCCCTCATATAGTCGACTTGAAAGAAGTCAAACCCGAGCTCCATCAGTCTTCCAACCCTCCCACAGGGAGACAGGAAACCATCTGGGAAAATAAGATCCCCCCCCCAGGATCAGCCCCCTTCAGTCAATGACAGTTGTCTCCAGGTTAAAGCTGACACTGTGGCTCTCAATCATAGCAAAGCCAGAACATGGCCAGGAAGGTGCCGGTCCACATCCAGACCACATCTGTGCAGACCTGTGCAGGACCAACAGCTTCCTGTCCTCAGCACTCTGCTCAAGGAGCAGCAGTTGTCAGGCCTCTTTCCTCTCCACTGCCCTAAATCCTTTCAACAATGGAAGGGATTTCCCTGAAGATTCCAGTTGAGTCTAAAGAGTTGCAGAATATGCCACCCCAAAATGTGCCACTTTGGCTTAAGGATTATTTTGAGCTGAAGGCAACTGAGAAGATACCAAAAAAAAAAAAGATTTCTGCCCTCCCTTCATTTCCCTAAAAGCAGGACATAAGTTTGCAAATGGGTCCCCAAAGCCCTCTCTACAGAAGTTAATTACTGGAGATAACCCTACACCCTTATCAGCCCAGAGATGGCACCAGAGGACTCTATGTAACAAACCTTGCTTTACATAGTCTTTACACAACATTCAGTTGAGTTCAGTTCAGTCGCTCAGTCGTGTCCGACTCTTTGCGACCCATGGACTGTAGCCCACCAGGTACCTCTGTCCATAGGATTCTCCAGACAAGAATACTGGAGTGGGTTGCCATGTCCTCTTCCAGGGGATCTTCCCAACCCAGGGATCAAACCCAGGTCTCCCATTTTGCAGGCGAATTCTTTACCATCTGAGCCACCAGGGAAGCCCAAGAATACTGCAGTGGGTAGTCCATCCCTTCTCAGGGGATCTTCTCAACCCAGGAATCAAACCGGGTCTCCTGCATTGCAGGCAGATTCTTTATCCGCTGAGCTACCAGGGAAGCCTACTTTGAGATCTTAAAGTCCCTCAAGAGCAGAGACTCATATTCAACTCAGCCTTCAGCATTTCTGATCATTAGAGATAAGTGCTGTTGCACATCTCAGTGTCTTCAGATGCTTTACCTCTCACTCACATAACATCCACCATTTCAAGGTTCAAGGAGGTTGGCTCCTGGGTGAACCTTAACCAGTCAACCAATAGAGAAAGAGCCTCACGATCATTTCACAGGATGTTTGTAGGGGACAAGTCTGAAAATAGTACCTATCACTTCTACTTCCATTCCACTGGACAAAGCAGTCACTTGGCCATACCTCATGCCAGGAAAGTAGGGAAATTCAACCATCCAGAGGGGGGAAAAATGGTGTGTATATCAACCAGCAGTCTTTCTGTAATGACCTGGACTGTGTCAGTAACATGTCCTAAATACAACTGAGTCCTTTCTGACCATGACTCAGTGCTTTACTAACCATGACACAGTTCTTTACCATGTCCTTCATGACAATGACTAAGCTATTTCTGACAATGACTCAGCACTTCCTCACCATGACTATGCAGCTTCCTCAGCATAACTTAGCTCTTCCTGACCACCACTCGGCATGTTCAATGATGCAGCACTTCCTGATCATGACTCAGCAGTTTCCTCACCATGACTTAGTCCTTCCTCACCAATGGCACCCAACTCCAGTACTCTTGCCTGGAAAATCCCATGGACGGAGGAGCCTGTGGGCTGCAGTCCATGGGGTTGCGAAGAGTCAGACACGACTGAGCGACTTCACTTTCCCTTTTCACTTTCATGCATTGGAGAAGGAAATGGCAACCCACTCCAGTGTTCTTGCCTGGAGAATCCCAGGGACGAGGGAGCCCAGTGGGCTGCCATCTATGGGGTCACACAGAGTCGGACACGACTGAAGCCACTTAGCAGTAGCAGCACCATGACCTAGTCCTTCTGTTAGGTAGGAAGTTAGGCATGAGCAGTGAGGGGTAGTCTAGCTGAAAAGATGCAAGCTGATCTCTAAACTCTACCCCAGACACACCTAGGAAAGCTCACAGGTATGTTACAAAAATAACCACAGAAACTTTTCCAACTCCCCTGCACATGTGCCCTAGGCACAGTGGATACAAACTAACCACAGGGGCTTCTCCAGCTCCTGCACATGCACCCTTGATGCACAGCTGTGTCCTCAGGTAAACATTCTGTACATACATACATCTGACTATAACAGACCTAATCATGGGAAAGACATGTGCAATAGAGCCTGTTGTTATGTAACTTGCAACTGTCAATAAAAACTCTCAGTCCACACCCACCTAGATGAATATGTACAAGTCCTATTTTGCATGTAACCAGACATGCTCCCTTCTCTGACTGGCCTTGAGCATATACCCATTTACATTTTTTACATGGCAGAACCAATAAGCGGACCTGACACTTTCTTATCATAACTCAGCACTTCCTCGCCATGACTCAGCACTTTTATCACCATGACCTAGCACTTCTCACTAGGACTCAGTATTTTCTTTACCATGACTCAGCACTTTCCAGACTGTGACCCAGCACCTTCCTTACCATGCCTCAGTCTTTCCTCACCATGACTAAGCACCTTCCTCAGCATGACTCAGCCCTTCCTGACCATGATTCAGCCCTTCCTGACTATGACTCAGCACTTCTTCACCATGACTCTGTGGTCTCCTACCCATGACTCAGCACCTTTCTGATTATGAGTCAACCCTTCCTGACCATGACTCAGCCCTTTCCTATATTTCAATTAAATACACTTACCCCACAACAGTACTTTTCAGTAACTTCTCATCCATGTTGTCTATATTTATATATCAAAAGGCATTTAGAACCCAAACCCTAAATAACAGCCCGGCCAAGATCTGGTCCTAATATAACCTCCTCTCTCCTTCCTAGAGCACCCCTGTTAAGCTACAGATTTGCAGAAACTGAGTTTTAAAAACTCAAAACTGAGTTTAAAAACTCCCATAGCTTCACATTGGAGAGCTATGGTTTCTTCAATTTAATGAGCTCACAAACACCACAGAATCCTGGTGAACTGCCTAAAATATGCACAGAGCAAGCAAATCTTCTCCTCTAAATTGCATTTCTACCCCTGGGAGGGTCACACACATCCTGTTCCTGTGGTTACTTCTGAGCATAACATGACTTTATATGATCAACCCTAGTTCCATGATTCCAATAATTGAGCAGTCATTGGGAAAGTAAACTCTTGGCTTGATTCTAAAGTGATGATTTTAGTGCCAAACTTAGGTGAGGATGGCTCAAGGTCCAAAAATATCAGCAGTAACTTCACTAAGTCTCAATGCTTGCAAGGTCCAATCCAGCCCTGGAATCTAAGCCAAAGAAGTACAGCCTAACAACCAAAAAGGGCCTCTAAATTCCTACTTGCATTTCTCCAAAAACATCAGAAAGGCTGCCCAATTCAACCCCCAGTAACACTTCTTCAAATGCCCTCTCCTCTCCTCTCTTTCCCCACGCTGAGCCTTCCACCCCTCCCTCCTTCTCCGCTCTGCTTCCCACACCAGCCCAGGCCCCCTGCAGCTCCTGCAGCTCCACATCACCTCCTTGGCCTCTCAGGGAGGAATGCAGGAGGAGCCCCTTCCTGTGAATTGTACTTTTTCTCACCATCGTTTCTGGAAGAAATATTTGAGAAGAAGTACTAGTCAATAAAATTACTTTGCTTCCTTGGTCATCTCTTTCAAAAAATGTAGTAAAGTATATACTATATACAATTCACCACTTCAACCATTTGTAAGCCTACAGTTTAATGACATTAATACAGTCACATCGTTGTGTAACCATCACTATCATCCACCTTCAGAGCTTTTCCACCTTCTCAAACTGAACCTCTGTACCCATGAAACGGTAATTCTTCATTAGCCCTCCTCTTTACCCCACGCCATCCACTAACCTGTTTTCTCTCTCTGTGAATTTCA
Organism: Budorcas taxicolor; assembly: GCF_023091745.1. Lineage (NCBI taxonomy): Eukaryota > Metazoa > Chordata > Mammalia > Artiodactyla > Bovidae > Budorcas > Budorcas taxicolor. The sequence goes on along the minus strand of NC_068930.1, from coordinate 8,831,976 downwards.
CTCCTCCAGGAACTTTAAGTAGGTGGAATTACACAGTAATTCTTTTGGTGACTGGCTTATTCCATTTAGCATAACATCTTTAAGTTTTACCCATGTTACAACATCTCAGAATTCCTTTCTTTTTTAAGGTTGAATATTATTCCATGTATGTATAAAAGGACACTTGAGCTGCTTCCACCTTTTGGCTATTGGGAATAAGGCTATTATGAGCTCAGATGAATATCTGTTCAAGTTCCATTTCACTGAGGTATATGCCTAGAAGCGGAATTTCTGGATCATATTTTTATTTCCTGAGAAACTACCATATTATTTTCCATACTGGATGTACCATTTTATATCCCCATTAGCAGTATACAAGTATTCCCATTTCTTCACATTCTCTCCAATACTTGTTCTACTCTGCAGGTTTTTTGTTGTTATTATTGACAATAGAATGTTCAAACTACTGCACGATTGCATTCATCTAACATGCTAGCAAAGTAACACTCAAAATTATCCAAGCAAGGCTTCAACAGTATGTGAACCGAGAATTTCCAGATGTTCAAGCTGGATTTAGAAAAGGCAGAGGAACCAGAGATCAAATTGCCAACATCCGATGGATCATAGAAAAATTAAGAGAGTTCCAGCAAAACATCTACTTCTGCTTTATTGGGGATTCCCTGATAGCTCAGTTGGTAAAGAATCCATCTGCAATGCAGGACACCCCAGTTCAATTCCTGGGTGGGGAAGATCTGCTGGAGAAGGCACAGGCTAACCACTCCAGTATTCCTGGGCTTCCCTTGTGGCTCATCTGGTAAAGAATCCACCTGCAATGTGGGAGACCTGGGTTCCATCCCTGGGATGGGAAGATCTCCTAGAGAAGGGAAAGGCTACCCACTCGTTTTCTGGCTTAGAGAATGACATGGACTGTATAGTCCATGGGGTTGCAAAGAGTTGTACATGACTGACTTTCACTAGAATTTTCACTTTCTGCTTTATTACCTAAGCCAAAGCCTTTGACTGTGTGGATCACAACAAACTGTGAAAAATTCTTAAAGAGATAGGAATAACAGACTACCTTATCTTCCTCCTGAGAATTCTGTATGCAGATCAAGAGGCAACAGTTAGAACAATGGACTGGTTCCAAATAGGGAAAGGAGTGCGTCAAGGCTGCATATTGTCACCCTGCTTATTTACCTTCTATGCAGAGTACATCATGAGAAATGCTGGGCTGGAAGAAGCACAAGCTGGAATCAAGATTGCCGGGAGAGATATCAATAACCTCAGATATGCAGATGAAACCACCCTTATGGCAGGAAGTTAAGAGGAACTGAAAACCCTTTTGATGAAAATGAAAGAGAAGAGTGAAAAAGTCGGCTCAAAACATTGAGAAAACAACGATCGTGGCATCCAGTCCCATCACTTCATGGCAAATAGATGGGGAAACAAGGGAAACAGTGACAGACTTTCTTTTCTTGGGCTCCAAAATCACTGCAGATGGTGACTGCAGCCATTAAATTAAAAGATGCTTGCTGCTTGGAAGAAAAGCTATGACCAACCTAGACAGCATGTTAAAAAACAGAGACATTACTTTGCCAACAAAGATCCATCTAGTCAAAGTTATGGTTTTTCCAGTAGTCATGTATGGATATGAGAGTTGGACTATAAAGAAAGCTGAGCACAGGAAGAATTGATGCTTTTGAACTGTGGTGTTGGAGAAGACGCTTGAGAGTCCCAAGGAGATCTAACCAGTCAATCCTAAAGGAAATCAGTCCCGACTATTCACTGGAAGGACTGATGTTGAAGTTGAAGCTCCAATACTTTGGCCACCTGATGCAAAGAACTGACTCACTGGGAAAGACCCTGATGCTGGGAAAGACTGAAGACAGGAGGAGAAGGGGACGATAGAGGATGAGATGGTTGGATGGCATCACCAACTCAATGAACATGAGAGCCCTGGGAGTTGGTGATGGACAGGGAAGCCTGACATGCTGCAGTCCATGGGGTTGCAAAGAGCTGGACACGACTGAGCAGCTGAACTGAACTGAATCCTATTGGGTGTTCTTGATCACCTCACTTTAGTCTCACAATAATGCTGGGTATCATTAACTCCATTTTACAGAAGAGAAGAGCCAGAAGTATGAGGGGACTCACAAAGGACAAAGGTAGAAGAGGGGTTTGAGCCCTGATTTCCCTGCAGAGACAAAGCTCAGACCACTGCACTGAGCCAAGCTGCAGCCCCTGGGGATGATTCAGGGTTCACTGTGGAGGTGGGAACAGGACCACCCTGAGGGTTCTGCAAATGAAGCCATTGTAGGGGCACCTCTCCAGCTCAGGGCCCTTGCCAGCTGGGGCAGGACTCACTGCGTAGGAGCCTGGCCCCTCACCTTTCCCGCCTGCTCATCCAGCTCTTGGCAGGAAGCTGTCTGAAGGCTCCAGGAGGCCTTTAGGACACACAGTTATACAAATGGCTTCTCAGAAAGACCTGGTTTCCCATTTATGACTCTGTTCTCCACTGTCTGCCCCTGGCTGGGAGGGGTTCTGTGTTTCAAGCAAACTGCTTCAGTGTCATATACGTGAGAGCCACTCAGCAAGGTTTAGAGGCATCCACTTCACTCCAAGCTCATCATAAAGTGCTCCTGGGCCACGAGGATGGGAGCATTAGGGAACGCAGAGACAGCAGTCCCTCTGTTAAGGTCACACTGAGGTCCATGCTAAGTAAGAGGACAGTGGCCGGCACACAGATGGCACTGACATTTCCCACAGGTTAGGGACTACATAACTGGAAGGGCATCTGCTTCAGAGTTGCCCCCACAGGCCACCCCAGCACAGAGACTGTGAAGGCACGGCCCAGCAGCCTGTGGAAAGCTCTCCTGTAAGGTACCCACTCGCCAACCTGAAGGTAGGAGGGGGGCTCCACGGCTTAGAACCCTCCAGGGGCCGTTCATTCTCGCTCAGCTCTCTTACTCTCCAGCCCAAAAGGCAATCAAGCATCACCAAGTGTTCTGTAGTCTCTGTGTAGTTCCAAAACAAAGATATCCCACATAAAAACATATCCATGTATTTTCACCATTTTAAAAAGTATTTCAGCATTATGTAACTTTAGTCATGACCCTGGTATGAGGAAGAAGAAAAAAAATTGAACTTGGTCCCCTGGGGCCATTGGTTTTAGTGTGGACTTCCTGACAAGCCCCAAATAAAAATCCCCTGCCCTGGTTCGGGTTGTGTTCTGTGTGGGAACTTACAGGTGTAAAAGAAGCCCCTACCCCCATGCAGACTGTAAGGTTCAGAAAGTATAGAGACCACACACTTCCACACGCAGACATGCACCTTGGCACGTGTGGACATGCATATGCACGGTCACGTTTTATTCACCACCATCTCTCCAGGCCACTCCACAGGACCCCTGCACGAGGTGACCAGCAGGAAGTCCTCTGTGACCACCCCTTTCTAGCCCTCCTTTGTTTTCCTCAGGCAATTGCAGCTCTTACAAAGAGTCTTTTAAAAGGCCATCTCCAACATCCAGACACGACTTAATTGGCATTTTTCATTAAATACTCTCTACCTAAAAAAAGCTTAATGGTGAGAGAAAAAGTTAGTTTACTCAAGTACACTCAGCCCTTCCATCTGCAATTAATTAAATCTTCAGATGCAGAGCTCATGGATACAGAGGGCCAAGTTATACTGGGCTGCTTTATATAAGGGACTTGGGCATCCATGGACTTTGGTATCCTCAGGGGTCCTGGAATTAATCCTGTGGATACCAAGAAAAGACTGTATATACTTTTTAGCTTTCCCAGTAATCCTATTAGCTGAGAAATTCAAGCTGAATTTACGGGGAGCAAAGCCCTAACATTGATAGAATGTGACTTTCCTAACTCTCTTAAGGGAATGACCTATTTTTTTGTAGTATGATAAAGAAGGCAGTATTTGCCCAAATAGTCCAAACCCCTAATTGCTAGGTACATGCTATTTTATTCCCCAAATTAAAATCTTTCATAAAACCTCTCAAAAAATCGCAGGATGGTCAAGAACATGATTATAATCATAATTTCTGACAAACAGATGAATTTGTTGAAGACCTCAAGTTGTGTGATTTGGGACAACTAATATGTCATTAAATGTTAAGCCTTCTCCTTTGCAAATTTCTCAGAGAAAACACAAAAGACACAGTGTGGATAAGCCTGAAACTGAAGCAGGGTGTGCCATGCCCATGAGATGGGTATGAGGTAAGGATATGGACACAACAGGACTTGTTTATTCAATGGGGCAGTTTCCCCAGAAGGCAATCATGTGAGAGGACCTCTAACAAACAAGCTTGAAGCAAAACTGAATTGTGACTTCTGTAGAGTCTCAAGGAATAACAAAGTAAAGTGAAATGAACAAATAGGAAAGCCCCCAGAAACAAAGAAACTCGAGACTAATAAAACTTTCCTATTTTTACCTCAAACATTTTCCAGCCTCATTTAGCAAGCAGCACACTTGCTCTCTCTCCAGCTGAAAACAAAAGTGAAGTTTGACCAACACCATGAAACAGAGAAGAGGAACGCTCACTCTGAAGGAAATCCACAGGAAGTGTCCACAGTTCCGGCTACAGGACCAGGACTGGAATAAGCAAATGGTCCTCTAGGGTAACTACTGTAGATGGGATAATGTACAGCCAGATAGATGCGCACTGATGTTTGCTTTCATATACAAAACTTGCTCTTGCTTTCTTGTCTGAGCCTTACATTATGACATCACACAGTTCAAAAGTCTCTTCTTCCCTGATACATTCAGTGAATAAAAACCCTGCTGGGGTGGTGTGATGACACGTGTAGCCCCAGCCTCCCTCACCTCTCACTGGCTCCCCAGCACTTTTTACATCTGTGGCCTCGCGGAGGGCTCGCCTGAAACAGACTTCTGAAGGAGAAGCTGCTTCATTCCTGGACGCCCTCATCCTGTCAGTGAAGCTCCCTTCCTCCTCCACAGACGGACTTGCTGCATGGCGGTCAGTGCCCATGTCTGTGAATAGTCCCTGGATTCAGACAGATCTCTCAGGGACCTCAGTGACAGTGCTGTGGGTCACACAAGCAAGGGTCCTCCATCAAAGTTTGGGGACAACTACGGGAAGGGACCATCAGGCCAGAGCAGCAGGGCCCCAGGACACCAGCTGGGCTCAGAGCCCCTTGGCAGCCTCTCCCTGGCCTGCTGTGTGACATATTTCATAAGGCTGTGGAGTACTTCCATTTTCCTTTGTGTGGGATTATCACATCCCTCTCCTGAGGGAGGAAAAGGGAGGATTTTCCAGTAATTAAAAACTTTTATGAGGCCAAGGAAGGAAAAAGCTAGATCTCAATAATTAAAACTAAATTCATAAAACCTGAATTTGCTGTGTTCAGCCGATAAGTTGTGTCCAACTCTTTTGTGACCCCATAGACTGTAGACCACCAGTCTCCTCTGTCTATGGGATTTCCCAGTCAAGAATACTGGAGTGGGTTGCCATTTCCTTCATCAGGGTATCTTCCTGGCCCAGGGATTGAATTCACATCTCTTGCACTGGCAGGCAGGTTCTTTATCACTGAGCCACCAGGGAAGCTCTTGAAATTAGGCTGTCAAAAAAACCTGACCATAGCTCAACCTACAGCTGAGGATGGGAGCAGGACAAGCATCCCACGTCTCCTGACCGTAATCAAAATGTGTCTGGTCTTCAGTAACCTGTTGGTTATTTAGAAATGTATTACTTAGTCTCCACATGTTTGTGCTTTTTACAGTTTTTTTCCCACCATTGATATATAGACTCATAGCATTGTGGTCAGAAATGATGCTTGCTATGATTTCAACTTTCTTAAATTATTTTGAGGCTTGATTTGTGACCCAACATGTGATCTATCCTGGAAAATGTCCCATGTGCACTTGAGAAGAAACTGTATTCTTCTGCATTTGCATGGAATGTCCTGAAGATATCAATTAGGTCCATGGGGTCTAATGTGTCATGTAAGGCTTGTGTTTCCCTGTTAATATTCTGTTTTGATGATTTGTCCATTGGTGTAAGTGAAATGTTAAAGTTCCCTACTAATACTGTGTTACTATCAATTTCTCCTTTTATGTCTGTTAATGTTTGCCTTATGTATTGAGGTGCTCCTATGTTAGGTACACAAATATTTACAATTATTATATCTTCTTCTTGAATTGATCTCTTGATCATTATGTAGGATCCTTCCTTATTTATTCTGATATTCTTTAAGTTCTATTTTGTCTGATATGAGAATTACTACTCTGTCTCTCTCTTGATGTCTAGCTGCGTGGAATATCTTTTTCCATCCTCTCACTTTCAGTTTCTATGTGTCTCTAGGTCTAAAGTGAGTTTTTTGTGGACAGCACATATATGGGTCTTGTTTTTGTATCCATTGAGCCAGTCTGTGTTTTTTGGAGTGATTAACTCATTTATATTTACAGTAATTACTGATACATATGTTCCTATTATACTGTATATATCCATATATACTGATATATATGCTCCTATTGACCTAACAGAAGCAGAAGATATTAAGAAGAGATGGCAAGAATACATAGAAGAACTATACCAAAAAGATCTTAATGATCCAGGTAACCACAATGATGTGATCACTCACCTAGAGCCAGACATCCTGGATTGCAAAGTCAAGTGGGACTTAGGAAGCATCACTATGAATAGAGCTAGTGGAGGTGATGGAATTCCAATTGAGCAATTTCAAATTCTAAAAGATGATGCTATGAAAGTGCTGCACTCAATATGGCAACAAATTTGGAAAACTCAGCAGAAGCTGCAGGATTGGAAAAGGTCAGTTTTCATTCCAATCCCAAAGAAAGGCAATGCCAAAGAATGCTCAAACTACTGCACAATTGCATTCATCTCACATGCTAGTAAAGTAATGCTCAAAATTCTCCAAGCCAGGCTTCAACAGTACATGAACCATGAACTTGCAAGTGTTCAAGCTAGATTAAGAAACAGCAGAGGAACCAGAGATCAAATTGCCAATATCCATTGGATCATCAAAAAAGCAAGAGAGTTCCAAAAAAACATCTACTTCTGCTTTTAATGACTATGCCAAAGCCTTTGACTGTGTGGATCACAACAAACTGTGGGAAATTCTTAAAGAGATGGGAATAACAGACCACCTTAACTACCTCCTCAGAAACCTGCATGCAGGCCAAGAAACAACAGTTAGGACCAGACATGGAATAACAGACTAGTTCCAAATAGGAAGAGGAGTACGTCAAGGCTATATATTGTCACTCTGTTTATTTAACTTATATGCAGAGTACATCATGTGAAATGCCGGGCTGGATGAAGCACAAGCTGGAATTGAGATTGCAGGAAGAAATATCAATAACCTCAGATATGCAGATGACACCACCCTTATAGCAGAAAGTGAAGAAGAACTAAAGAGCCTCTTGATGAAAGTCAAAGAGGAGAGTAAAAAAGGCTTAAAACTCAACATTCAAAAAACAAAGATCATGGCATCCAGTCCCATCATTTCCTGGCAAATAGATGGGGAAACAATGAAAACAGTGACAGACTTCATTTTCCTGGGCTCCAAAATCACTGCAGATTGTGACTGCAGCCATGAAATTAAAAGATGCTTGCTCCTTGGAAGAAAAGCTATGACCAACCTGCTGCTGCTAAGTCACTTCAGTCGTGTCCGACTCTGTGTGACCCCACAGACGGCAGCCCACCAGGCTCCCCCATCCCTGGGATTCTCCAGGCAAGAACACTGGAGTGGGTTGCCATTTCCTTCTCCAATGCATGAAAGTGAAAAGTGAAAGTGAAGTCGCCCAGTCGCGTCCGACTCCTCATGACCCCATGGACTGCAGCCTACCAGGCTCCTCCATCCATGGGATCTTCCAGGCAAGAGTACTGTAGTGGGTTGCCACTGCCTTCTCCAACCTAGACAGCATATTAAAAAGCAGAAACGTTATTTGTCAACAAATGTCCATCTAGTCAAAGCTACTGGTTTTTCCAGTAGTCATGTACGGATGTGAGATTTGGAGTATAAAGAAAGCTCAGTGCCTAAGAATTAATGCTTTTGAACCGAGGTGTTGGAGAAGACTCTTGAGACTCCCTTGGACTGCAAGGAGATCCAACCAGTCCATTCTGAAGGAGATCAGCCCTGGGATTTCTTTGGAAGGAATGATGCTAAAGCTGAAACTCCAGTCCTTTGGCCACCTGATGCAAAGAACTGACTCACTGGAAAAGACCCTGATGCTGGGAAAGATTGAAGGCAGGAGGGGAAGGGGACAACAGAGGATGAGATGGTTGGATGGCATCAATGGCTCAATGGACATGTGTTTGAGCAAGCTCTGAGAGTTGGTGATGGACAGGAAAGCCTGGTGTGCTGCAGTCCACAGGATTGTGAAGAGTCAGACATGACAGAGTGAACTGAACTGATATTTCTATCGGCATTTTCTTAATTGCTTGTGGTTTGTTTTTGTAGGTCTTTTCCTTGTGTTTCCAGCCTATAGAAGTCCCTCTAACATTTGCTGTAATGCTGGTTCGGTGGTGCTAAATGCTCCTAACTTTGTCTTGTCTGTAAAGTTTTTGATTTCTTCAACAATTTTGAATGATATCCTTGTTGGGTAGGGTATCCTTGGCTATAGATTTTTCCCTTTCAGTACTTTAAATATATTCTGCCATTCCCTTCCGGCCTGTAGAGTTTCTGCTGAAGGATCAGCTGTTAATTGTATGCAGCTTCTTTTGCATGTCACTTGTCACTTTCCCTTGCTGCTTTTAATATTCTTTCTTTGTGTTTAATCTGTTACTCTGATTAGTATGTGTCTTTGTGTGTTTCTCCTTGGGTTTATCCTTTATGGGGCTCTCTGCACTTCTTGGACCTGACTATTTCCTTTCCCATGTTAGGGAAATTTTCAACCATAATCTCTTCAAAAAATTTCTCAGATCCTTTCTTTTACTTTTCTTCTCTGGAACCTCTATAATTTGAATTTAATATCATCATACATTTAATATCATCCCAGAGGTCTCTGGGACTATCCTCAATTCTTTTTTCTTTATTCTGCTCTTCAGCAGTTATTTTCACTGTTCTCTCTTCCATCTCACGTATCCATCTTCTGTCCAGTAATTCTGCTACTGATTCCTTCCAGGGTATTTTTAATGTCAATAATTGTATTGTTTGTCTCTGTTTATTCTTTATTTCTTCTAGCTCCTTGTTAAGTATGTTAACTGACTCTTGCAGTCTGTTCTATTTTTGAGGTTTTCGGTAATCTTTACTACCATCACTCTGAATCCTTTTTCAAGTAGTTTGCCTATTTCTTCCTCGATCATTTGGTTTTGTGAGTTTTCACCTTGTTTCTTCATTTGCCTAATATTTCTGTGTTTTTACTCCAACTTACTGTGTTTGAGGTCCCCTTTCTCCAGGCTATATGGTTGTAGTTCTTCTTCCTTTTGGTCTCTGCCCTTGGTGCGTGAGGTTGGTTCAGTGGTTTGTTTAGGCTTCATGTTGGAGGGACTTGTGCCTACATTCTGGTCAGAGGAGGCGAGTTTTCTCCCTCTGGTGGGCAGGGCGGTGTGAGGTGGTATGTTTAGGCGTGTCTGTGGGAAGTCTGTCTGCAGATGATTAGGTTTGTGTGTATCTTGCTTGTTGTTTGGGTGAAGCATCCTATACTGAGTGCTGCTGGCAGTTGAGTGATGCTGGGTCTTGGATACACCTGGAGCCTTTGTAGGAGTTATCACTAATTAATACTCCCTGGGATCAGGAGTTTTCTGGCAATTTAGTGCCCTGAACTCAGCACTCCCACCCCAGAGGCTCAGGCCCCATCACTGGCCGGGGAAGCGAGATCCCACTAACTGCTTGTTATGGCATTAAAGCTGATTAAAACAAACACAGTAAAACAAAAAACAAAATAAAAATTTTAAAATTTCTAGAAACAAATGACCATGAAAACACAATGACTCAAAACCTACAGGATGCAACAAAAGCAGTTCTAAGAGGGAAATTTATAGCAAAACAATCCAATCTCAAGACACAAGAAAAACCATAAAGTACACAACCTAACTTTACCCTAAAACAACAGAAACAAGAACCAAAAAAAAACCCAAAGCTAGTGTGAGGATAGAAATCATAAAAATCAGAACAGATAAACAGAAAAGAAATGAAGGAGACAAAAGTAAAGATTAATAAAACTAAAAGCTGGTTGTTTAAGATAGATAAAGTTACAGATCATTAGTCAGATTCATCAAGAAAAAAGGGGAGAAGACTCAAATCAACAAAATTAAAAATGAAAAAGGAGAGGTCACAACAGACAATGCAGAGATACAAAGAATCCCAAGAGACCATTATGAGCAACTATATGCCAATAAAAAGACAACCTGGAAGAAATGGACAGATTCTTAGAACACTTCAACCTTCCAAGACTGAACCAGAAAGAAACAGAAATCATGAACAAGTCAGTCAGTCACAGCACTGAAATTAAATTTGTGATCAAAAATCTCCAAAAACAAAAGCCTTGGAGCAGATAGCTTCAAGGCAAATTCTGTCAAATGTCTAGAGACAAACTAATGCCTATCCTTCTCAAACTCTTCCAAAAAAATGAAGGGGAAGGAACACTTTCAAACTTATTCTATGAGGTCACCATCACCCTGATACCAAAACCAGATAAAGACATCACAAAAAAAGAAAATTACAGGTCAATATCACTGATGAACATAGATGGAAAAATCCTCAATAAAATTCTAGCAAACAGAATCCAACAACACATTAAAAGAACCATACACCATGATCAAGTTGGGTTTGTCCAAGAGATGCAAGAATTCTTCAATATCTGCAAATCAATCAATGTGATACACCATATTAACATATTTAAATATAAAAGTCATATGATAATCACTATAGATGCAGAAAAAGCTTTTGACAAAATTCAGCACCCATGTATGATAAAAATTCTTCAGAATGGGCATAGATAAATACAATATAATAAAGGCCATATTTAATAAACTCACAACAAACATTATTCTCAATGGCGAAAAACAAAGTATTTCCTCTAAGATCGGGAAAAAGACAAAACTGCCCACTCTCATCACTATAATTCAACATAGTTTTGGAAGTCCTAGTCATGGCAATCAGAGAAGGAAAAGAAATAAAAGGAATCCAGACTGGAAAAGAAGAAGTAAAACTCTCACTGTTTGCAGATAATATGATGTCATATAAAGAAAACCCTAAGGATACTATCAGAAAGTTACTGGAGCTTATCAGTGAATTGCCATGGATAGAATCTCCACAGCAATGTTGAATAAAAATAGCAAGAAGCAATATTCTTTTTTTTGTTCCTAGTCCTATGAGGAAAGGATCCCCTGGAAAAGAGAATGGCTATCTACTCCAATATCCTCGCCTGGAGAATTCCATGGACCAAAGGGCATGATGGGCTACACTCCATGGGATAGCAAGGACTTGGACACGACTGGGTGACTAAGCAGACACAACTGGGTGACTAAGCAGACACAGAGACAATCAGTGAATTTAGTAAAGTCACAGGATACAAAATCAGTACACAGAAACCACTTGCATTCCTATACATTAACAATGAAAAATCAGAAAGAAAATTAAGGAATCAATCCCATATACCACTGCAACAACAACAACAACAAAAATCTATGAATAAAATTACCTTGGGAGACAAAAGAGCTGTATACAGAAAACTGAAAGACACTGATGAAAGAAATCAAAGCTGACACAAACAGATGGAGAGATATACCATGTTCTTGGACTGGAAGAAACAATATTGTGAAAACGACCATACTACTCAAAGCAATCTATGTATTCTAAGCAATCCCTATCAAATTACCAATGGCATTTTTCACAGAACTAGAACAAAAAAATTAATTTTTATGAAAACACAAAAGACCCCGAATATGCAAACAATCTTGAGAAAAAAGAACAGAGTTGGAAAAATCAACCTTCCTGATTTTGCACTATACTACAACGCTACAGTCAACAAGGCAGTATGGTACTGGCACAAAAACAGAAATATAGACCAATGGAACAAGACAGAAAGGCCAGAGATAAACCCGTGCACCTACGGGTACCTCATCTTTGACAGAGGAGGCAAGAATATACAATGGGGAAAAGACAGTCTCTTCAATAAGTGGTGCTAGGAAAACAGGACAGCTGTGTGTGAAAGAATGAAATTAGAACACTTTCTAATACCGTACACAAAGATAAACTCAAAAAGGACTAAAAACCTAAATGGAAGACCAGAGACCATCAAAATCTTAGAGGAAAACATATGCAGGACACTCTTTGACATAAATCACAGCAAGATCCTGTGACCCACCATCCAGGGTACAGATAAAACAATAAAAACTAAACAAGTGGAACCTAATTAAACTGAAAAGTTTTACACAGCAAAGGAAACTATCAGTTCAGTTCAGTCGCTCAGTCGTGCCTGACTCTTTATGACCCTATGGACTGCAGCATGCCAGGCTTCCCTGTTCATCACCAATTCCTGGACTTTACTCAAACTCATGTCCATTGAGTCAGTGACGCCATCCAACCATCTCATCCTCTGTCATCCCCTTATCCTCCCACTTTCAATCTTTCCCAGCATCAGGGTTTTTTTCCAGTGAGTCAATTCTTCACTTCAGATGGCCAAAGTATTGGAGTCTCAGCTTCAGCATCAGTCCTTTCAATGAATATTCAGGACTAATTTCCTGTAGGATGGACTGGTTGGATCTCCTTGCAGTCCAAGGGACTCTCAAGAATTCTCTCCAGCACCACAGTTCAAAAGCATCAATTCTTTGACACTCAGCCTTCTCTATGGGCCAACTCTTACAACCATACATGACTACTGGAAAAACCATAGCTTTGACTAGATGGAACTTCATCGCCAAAGTAATATCTCTGCTTTATAATATGCTGTCTAGGTTGGTCATAGCTTTTCTTCCAAGTAGCAGGCTTCTTTTAATTTCATGACTGCAGTCACCATCTGCAGTGCTTTTGGAGCCCAAGAAAAGAAAGTCTGTCACTGTTTCCATTGTTTCCTCATCTATTTATCATGAAGTGATGGGACTGGATGCTATGATCTTTGTTTTTTGAATGCTGAGTTTTAAGCCAACTTTTTCATTCTCCTCTTTAACTTTCATCAAGAGGCTCTTTAGTTCCTATTCCCTTTCAGCCATAAGGGTGGTATCATCTGCATATCTGAGGTTATTGATATTTCTCATTGCAACCTTGATTCCAGCTTGTGCTTCATCCAACCTGGCACTTTGCATGATGTACTCTGTATATAAGTTAAAGAAGCAAAGTGAGTGAAGCTGTCCGACTCTGCAACCCCATGGAATATAGTCCATGGAATTCTCCAAGCCAGAATACTGGAGTGGGCAGCCTATTCCTTCTCCAGGGTATCTTCCCAACACAGGGATCAAATCCGGGTCTCCCACACTGCAGGTGGATTGTTTATCAGTTGAGCCACAGGAAAGCCCAAGAATACTGGAGTGGGTAGCCTATCCCTTCTCCAGCAGATCTTCTTGACTCAGGAATCAAGCCAGGCTCTTCTGCATTGCAGGTGGATTCTTTACCAACTGAACTATCAGGGAAGTCCAAAGTGAAAGTCACTCAGTTGTGTCCAACTCTTTGTGACCATTAGACTGTGCAGTCCATGAAATTTGGAATTCTAAGCAAAAGGTGACAATATACAGCTTGACATACTCCTTTCCCAGTTTGGAACCAGTCCGTTGTTCCATGTCCAGATCTATCTGCTGCTTCTCGACTTGCATACAGATTTCTCAGGGGGCAGGTAAGGTGGTCTGGTATTCCCATTACCTTCTTCCAACAACACAAGGGACAAGTCTATACATGGACACCACCAGCTGGTCAATACCAAAATCAGATTGATTCTATTATTTGCAGCCGAAGATGGATAAGCTCTATACAGTCAGAAAATATAAGACCAGGAGCTGACTGTGGCTCAGATTATGAACTCCTTATTGCAAAATTCAGACTTAAATTGAATAAAGTAGGAAAAACCACTAGATCATTCAGGTATGACCTAAATCAAATCCCCTATGGTTATACAGTAGAAGTAACAAATAGATTCAAGGGATTATGTGTGATAGATAGAGTGCCTAAAGAACTATGGACAGAGGTTTGTAACACTGTACAGGAGGTGGTGATCAAAACCATCCCTAAGAAGTAGAAATGCAAAAGGGCAAAATGGTTGTCTGAGGAGGCCTTACAAATAGCTGAGAAGAGGAGAGAAGTGAAACGCAAAGGATAAAAGGAAATATATACCCATTTGAACACAGAGTTCCAAAGAATAGCAAGGAGAGATAAGAAAGCCTTCCTAGGGGATCAATGCAAAGAATAGAGGAAAGCAATAGAATGGGAAAAACTAGAGATCTTTTCAAGAAAATTAGAGATACCAAGGGAACATTTCATGCAAAGATGGACACAATAAAGGACAAAAATGGTATGGACCTAACAGAAGCAGAAGATATTAAGAAGTGGCAAGAATACACAGAACTATAAAAAAAAATCTTCATGACCCAGATAACCGTGATGGTGTGATCACTCACCCAGAGCCAGACATCCTGGTGTCAAGTGGACCTAAGGAAACATCACTCACCTCGAACAAAGCTAGTGGAGGTGATGGAATTCCAGCTGAGCTAATTCAAATCCTAAAAGATGATGCTGTGAAAAGTGCTTCACTCAATAGGCCAGCAAATTTGGAAAACTCAGCAGTGGCCACAGGACTGGAAAAGAAGATCAGTTTTCATTCTAATCCCAAAGAATGGCAATGCCAAAGAATGTTCAAACTACCACACAATTATACTCATCTCACACACTAGCAAAGTAATGCTCAAAATTCTCCAATCTAGGCTTCAACAGTACATGAACCAAGAACTTCCAGATGTGCAAGCTGAATTTAGAAAAGGCAGAGGAACCAGAGATCAAATTGCCAACATCTGTTGGATTATAGAAAAATCAAGAGAATTTCAGAAAAACATCTACTTCTGCTTCATTGGCTAAGCCAAAGCCTTTGCCTGTGAGTATCACAATAAACTGTGGAAAATTCTTAAAGGAAGCTATAAACAAGGTGCAAAGACAACCCTCAGAATGGTGGAAAATAACAGCAAATGAAACAACTGACAAAGGATTAATTTACAAAATACACAAGCAGCTCATGCAACTCAATACCAGAAATATAAACAGCCCAATCAAAAAGTGGGCCAAAGACCTAAACAGACATTTCTCCAAAGAATACATACAGATGACTAATAAACACATGAAAAGATGCTCAACATCACTCATTATTAGAGAAATGCAAATCCAAACTACAATGAGATGTAACCTCACACCAGTCAGAATGGCCATCATCAAAAAGTCTACAAACAATAAATGCTGGGAGGGTGTGGAGAAAATCTTCTTGCACTCTGGTGGGAATATAAATTGATACAGCCACTATGGAGAACAGTATGGAGATTCCTTAAAAATCTAGGAATTAAACTATCATATGACCCAACAATCCCACTAATGGGCATATACCCTGGGAAAATCATAACTGAAAAGGACACATGTACCCCAAGGCTCACTGTAGCAGTATTTACAATAGCTAGCACATGAAAGCAACCTAGATGTCCATCGACAGATGAATGGATAAAGAAGTTTTGGTACATATGCACAATGGAATATCACTCAGCTATAAAAACGAACACATTTGAGTCAGTTCTAATGAACTGGATAAACCTTGAGCCTATGATTCAGAATGAAATGTCAGAAAGAGAAAAACAAATATCATATATTAATGCATATACTTGGACTCTAGAAAGATGGTGCTGATGAACCTACTTGCAGGGCAGCAATGGAGATGCAGACATACAGAACAGACTTGTGGACACAGTAGGCAAAGGAGTGTGGGATGAATTGAAAGAGTACCATGGAAACATATATATTACCATAAGAAAAATAGATAGCCAGGCAGAATTTTCTATATGATAAAATGAGCTCAAACTAGCGCTCTCTGACAACTTAGAGTGGTGGGATGGATTGGGAGGTGGGAGGGAGGTTCAAGAGGGAGTGGACATATTTATACCCATGGCTGCTTCATATTGTCGTATGCCAAAAACCCACACATTATTGTAAAGCAATTATGCTCCAATTAAATTAGATAAGTTTTTAAAAAAGATGTGTCTGGTCAGCCAGGCTGTGGAGAGACATGGATGATCATGCCTGGACCACAGAGAGGCCTGGGGGTCTGGGAGGAGGAGAGCAAAGGATCAGCACAGCCTTCAGGGATCTCCTGCGCCCACGACTCTGCACTTCCCAGCACCCCCTTCTCACCTAGGAGCCCTCAGCATCAGGATGGTGGCAGGCAAGCAGATCTTGCAGGATGAAGCAACTCAACAGAGCAAAGGCCACACCCCACAAAGGCAAGTCTGAAATATGCCCCGTAGGGACCACAGTGAGGCGGCAGCTGCTTCTGTTAGAGAAGAAGCCTGCTTTCCCAGATCCTCCTGCCTCAAGAGTTGTCTTCAGTTCTCCTTGAGTGTGTCTTCCCCAAGCTGGAGGTGAGTGGGACCCTTCTCCCCACAGTAGCCTAACAGGGTGGGAGGGTCTACCTGGCGTGATTATTTAAAAGTGTGTCCACTTGTCTGCTCAGTCGAGCTCCTGGCCAATGTGTAGCCACTTGGTGTGGCCTCATCCCTGCAGGAAGCAGGACTGCCTTAGAATCGGGGTCACGGAAGCCCCGTCACCTGTGTCAGTAGGAACCCTGCAAAGTGCACAAACGACACGTCGGCGTCTCGGGCTTCAGTCTTAAAGCTCAGACGTGCAGAGAGCACCGTCATCCTTCGCTGTCAGCACCATCCTTCCTTGGTAAAGCACCCTCTCAGCAAACCCCCAGTACACGCACACATTGTGGACGTGCCTGTGTCTCCCCGAAGGGCCAGAGCCCCCTCGCCCCCACGCAGGTCAGGGTAGAGAAAGGCAGTCACGTGATCGAGGGCAGGCCTCAAGAAGCAGTGACACGGTGGCTGAGGGAGCAGAGGGGGCCGTCCCCACAGCCTGGCCACCGACCTCTGCGCAGGCCTCGCCCTGCGGGCCCCTCAAGCGCTAGCTGTGCTGCAAGCTGGTCCTCTAGCCTCGGTCAGTCCCACTTCTGATGGATGCCCTTTCTGCTTGTCTCCACAGTTGGGAATCCTGTCTGGGGAGCTGACTAGTGCAGACTGAGCAATGTAGAGGGAGGTACTATTCATGGAACCCCGAACTCCACTCAGTACCTCAGAGATTCTTCAAATGAACCATTCAAATTTAACTTCGAAGTTTAAACTATTTTTAAATTAAACTGTTAAAAAACGGATTTAAACATTTGTAATAGTAGGCTACCTTTGGGGGCACACCTCTGGAGGACGTGAAGGAAGCATGAGGGAACCTTCTGGGGGCTGAGAACATTCCATATCTTACTATGAGTATTGCTTTCAGAGTACAGGGATATGATTACACAACAATGTGGGCCTATTTAATGCCACTGAACTATCCACTAAAAAATGGTTAGGATGGTAAATTTTATGTTATAACCACAATTTTAAAAAATAGATTAAAACTGGACTCAAAACACTCCTTTAAAATTATTTCAATAAATAAGAGATAAACTAGAAAACAAGTATAGGCATCAATGTTTTAAATCCATCAAGATTTGTACACTTTACTTCCTGTAAGTTATATCCTAAATAAAACAACAAAGCAAAAAAACAAAAACAAAAAACACTGCTACATACCAAATATAGAATGTTGATAAACCCCAAGCTTCCCCAGTTTCTCAAGGTACCAGACTATTTCATTTTCTAAAGGACTCGGGACAGCCCCTCCTACTACAGCTGGATTCTGAGATTTGAGGCAGCTGCTCAAAATCTCCTGGCATTGGCAACTGCATATCTATGTGATTCAGATTATTTTTCCACTCTGTGGGATGCTGGAATGGCAAAATCATAGTGACAGATTATGGGTACGTAGTAGCCAGGATTAGGGAAAGACAGGGAAGGAAAGGGTGATTCAGGGCCAGCCTAAGGGAACTGCTTGGCAGGGACGAACCAGTTTTGCTCTTGATTGTTGAGGTGGATGGACGAATTTACACATGATAAAATGTCATGGAACAACGGGTAAAAGCAAACCCCTAAATGAATGAATGGAAAAATCAGTGAAACCTGAACAAGATCTGTAGTCTAGTTCACTGCGTCGTCCCCATCGGTTTCCTGGCTTTGGAAATCCACTACGATTATGTGAGATGTCACTATAAGAAGCCGAATGATTGATAAGAGACTTCCCTGTACTATTCTGACAACTTTAAGAACTTCTATCATTATTTCAAAAAATATGAAGGTAAAAAAAATATAGAAGTAAACTGGACTGCTGTAAGACTTCCATAAGCCCAGTGTTCAAATTATTATTTTCATCAAATGCACCCATTATTCTTACTGGCTAACTTGATACAAGTAAATTGTGACATACTAGGATAAACGTATACTAAATAAACACCACGTGGGTTTTGCGACTGTTTTTAAAGAAACTGACAGTATGTGGTTAAGTGTCAAATGAGTAACATTATGGATTGCACTGGGTCCTCCCTCAAACCGTAAGTTGAAGCCACAACCCTCAGCATGGAGATATTTGGGGACAGGGACTTTGAAGAGGTAATCAAGTTTAAATAAGGTCATCAGAGTGGGGCTGTGATCGAAGATAAGTGGTGTCCTTATAAAAAAAGGAGGCTGGGGCACAGGCACACACAGAGAGCAGGCACGGAGGACCCTTCTCTCGAGCAGGGGATGGCCATCTGCAAGCCAAGCAGGAAGTTCCAGGAGACATCAACCCTGTGGATGTTCCCATTCTGAACTTCCAGCCTCCGGAACTGTGAGGCAGTAACTGTCTGTGTTTAAGCCTTCCAGTCGTGGTATTTTGCTATAACTGCCTAGCAGATGAATATAGGTCACACGGGGATGTGGTTTAGATGAGGGAAGGACGCATGAGAGAGCCAGCTGCTGTGCAGATATGATAGTGATATATTCAAAAAAAAATTAAAGCCGGCTCTAAATGACATAAAAGAAAACCATTTCATCAGATGCACACCAATTCAAAAATATTGGCGTCTATTCATTTGCATTCAATTTTATTCCCTCATTCAATTAACAGTGGTGACCCAGCCTCTCTAGCCCTGCTAAAGGACACAGCACACGAGTTAAAGCTGTCAGAGCTGACTTGTGAACACTGGGACAGGGTAGACAGTCCTCCAGATAGCATATGCTTTGGCAGTCCGGGCAGGGGACTGCCAGAGGTGGACATACCCCAGTCCTCTCCAGTCCCAATTAGACTCAGACGGGCATCAGCTAACCCTCTCTTGAAGCCTCCTGCACATTGCATTTGTCTAGTAATTCCATTATGGAGACAGCTCCCAAATAACAAAGCATGGATTGGCTAGTTGGTTTTTAACACTTAGTTCTCAGACTTTAGAGGATTGATAAAGTATAGTATAAAAAAATCATTTTTAAATTCTGAAATGGGGCATAAATGCTAGCTATCATTCTACAAGATTTGGAAAGACCTTATAAGTGACCTTGTCCAAAGTGACCATTTTATGGATTATGGAGATTTACTAAGGGCTTCCCCTGTGGCTCAGCCGGTAAAGAATCGGCCTGCAATGCGGGAGACCTGGGTTTGATTCCTGGGTTGGGAAGATCCCCTGAAAAAGGAAATGGCAACCCACTCCAATAGTATTCTTGCCTGGAAAATCCCATGGACAGAGGAGCCTGGCAGGCTATAGTTCATGGGGTCGCAAGGAGTAGGACTGAGTGACTTCACTTCACTGAAGGTTACCCAGCTCGTATGTGGCAGAGCCAAAGCAAAGGCTCGGGATTACCTGCTGCCAGGACTCAACGGGAAGCACAGGTTTGTAGCATCTGCTGCTGCTACTGCTAAGTTGTGTCAGTTGTGTCCGACTCTGTGCGACCCCATAGACAGCCTCCCACCAGGCTCCCCCATCTCTGGGATTCTCCAGGGCAAGAACACTGGAGTGGGTTGCCATTTCCTTTTCCAATGCATGAAAGTGAAAAGTGAAAGTGAAGTCGCTCAGTCGTGTCTAACTCTTAGCGACCCCATGGACTGCAGCCTACCAGGCTCCTCCATCCATGGGATTTTCCAGGCAAGAGTACTGGAGTGGGATGCCATTGCCTTCTCCGTGTAACATCTGAATTCCACAATAATAGATATATTCAATTCTATATCATTTTCCTTCACTTTTCCTATAATTCAGTTCCAAACTGTGCTTCTGATGGTTCAATATTTCAACCTCCTAGTGAATAGAAGTTTGTGCTACAGCAGACAAAACTGGCCACCCTCTTGGTATTTCCCCTTAACCAAGTACTCTATTCCTGCACCCAAAGACCGGTTCCAATTCAAAATCTATGAGAGGTCTAGAGCAAGCCAGACATAACTGAGGACAGGAGAGAAAGAAAACAGCAAGTGAAGGGGAAACTGGGGAAGGTGGTACAGGCTGAAGGGCTGGGGGAGAGGGGATTGGTGTTTTCCTGTGTTACATGTCAGTATTGCTACCGTTCAAGCAGAAAGCGATGGGCCTGGTGCCAAGGATGGGGAACACACCATTCCCACCACCCTGCAGTCACATCTCACCTCTGAGGACACTTGGTGAAGCTTCTGTCTCATGACCATCATGTAACTCAGTGAGGTCCCCCTCCTCACTGGTGATCAAGAGGCAACCCAGTGAGTCACCTCGGGGCAGCCTGGAGGCTCCTCCCCTGGGCTGCACTTTACATTTCTTCCTTATTAACCCTTTGTCTAGATGACTTCTGCCATAAGAAATTGCAAAACTTTGTAGGAAAGAAGAAAAGTAAAATAAAATCAAAGACCAAATTTACCAAAAACAGAGGTAACAGAAAGAGCAGAGCTTCTCTAAGGATGGCGCTTTCAGACTGGAAGGGTTATCACGTCTCCACGCTATCAGAGACTGTAGAGTTATTATTTTAACTCTAAACTTACCAACGGTGTCACAAGGTTCATCTTTGTGTACGCAGAAATCTGTCCTAAAAAAATTTTTAAAAAGACATAGTCAGGTGTGTGCAGTACCTCCAAGAATAAGAGAAGAAAACATGTCAATTAATTTTGATTACTTGTCTTGCCAACAACAAAGTTATTACTTTGTCATGAATTATAATGAAAAATAATAACTAGCAGTATGGTTTTTTTTGCCAAGATTTCCAACTGATAGGCCCAGTAACCCCACATAAGACCCTGTTTTCATAACTAAACTATTCCACACATAACACTTAGTTGCTGGAAAGACTCCATCCAATGATGGAAGTTGCAGAAGAAGATGCTTACCAAGTCATCGATCAGAGACAATTATTTGTCAGTATCATCACACTAATAGTGACTTCCTAAGTTACTCTACTTGGGCAGGAACTGGTTTTATATGCTTGAATGACCATATATCACTTACATGAGAACACAACAAAAGAGTCATTTCTAAAAGTTATATTTTGGGACTTCCCAGGTGGTTCAGATGGTAAAGAATATGCCTGCAATGCAGGAGAACCAGGTTCGATCCCCAGGTTGGGAAGATCCCCTAGAGAAGGGAATGGCAACCCACTCCAGTATCCTTGCCTGGAGAATCACATGGACAGAGGAGCCTGGCGGGCTACAGTCCATGGGGTCATAATGAGTTGGACATGACTGAGCTGGTAACACACTGAGGGTCCAGGGACTAAGACTCCACACTCCCCATGCAGGGGGCTGGGGTTCAATCCCTGGTCAGGGAACTAAGATCCCACATGCTGCATGGCGCAAACAAACAAGCAAAAAGTTATGTTCTTTAAAGCTCCCTAGGATCTCCCAGGTGTGTGGCTCTGTACAAATGAAAAGCAAAGATGCTTGAAATCTGGTATAGCCCTGGTTCTGCAGGTACCAGGGGCTCCATCTGGACCTTTCTTTCTGCCCATAAATGCCCACAGGTGGAAGCTAACCAGAGCACTTGCCCAAGACTCGGCGAGAACAGCAGTGCCTGGCCCCACGCTCATTCTCCCATGGGGACCTGTGGGAGCTCGGAGAAATCCCCCCCTCATCCACTCCAGTGAAGCTTCAGGCTGAAATTCGTTGTAAGGCACCTCTTCTCATTTGACTTAAAAAAAACTCTCTGGGAAGAAAACCAGGGCCAGCCTGACGATGCGGGCACTAAGCAATGCTGAGAACAAAAGTGGTGTCCTGCCTGGGCTGTTCACCGCCTTCCCTTTCTGACAGTCCACCCCACTTCGGCCTTCAATGTCCTCCATTCCTCTCCCACCTTCTATCAAAAAAAAATCTATTCTCAGGGAAGGGATCTCCCACTCACACTGGGGAAGACGACAAGAAGGCAGTGTAATACCATCAGCTTTCCTTTTCCCTCCCTCCAACCCACAGCACTTTCTGTCCTATTTGTCTCCATAATGTAACCTGGGCTTCCCAGGTAGTGCAGTGGTAAAGAATCTGCTTGTCAATGCAGGAGATTCAAGAGACACAGCTTCAGTCCCTGCGTCAGGAAGATCCCCTGGAGGAGGAAATGGCAACCCACTCCAGTATTCTTGCCAGGAGAATCCCATGGACGGAGGAGTCTGGAGGGCTACAGTCCATGGGGTCACGAAGAGTCGGACACAACTGAATGACTGAGCACAGAACGGAACAACGTAACCCATGCCTAACACCCTCAGCAGCATGTGGCTGCCCACATGAACGGAGCAAAACCTGCGTGTTCCCAGCACCAGCTCTGCTTCAGGCTGGCTTGAACGCTGTCAAAGATTCTACCGAGCCCCTAGACCGTAAAGTCCAGATCTGTAGGCGTGAAGATTCCACGTGGGGTTCTGAGGTACAGAATACCCTGGCCGAGCCACCGCCTCAGGCCTCCCAGGCACCCCAGACGTCCTCCGAGCCCAGAGGAAGGGGCAGCCGGTGGGGTGCAGCAGCTTGGAGGGGCGGCCCTGAAGCTGGGCACAGACAGCGGGAGGGAAATGGGCCAGGGCGCTTGGCAACCCACCTGAGTGCTGCTGACCACACTTCTAATCTTTCACAATAAACATGTATTTTGGTAATCAATTTTAAAACAGTTTTATCAAAGGATAAAAGGAAGCCTTGAAGACCCCCATGCTTTTCACAACCCCCTCCAAAACCAAGGGAGCCTCCGTGGAAATGGAGATGGAATAACCATAGGGAAACAAAGACTCGTGCCTTGCTTTTTTCTGTCAAAGATAACTTTCAGAAGACTAATTTCAGGCAATAGAGAGTGGCAAGGAAGACGCAGAGGCAGACAGGAAACCAAATAAAACTAGGGACATAAATATATTCACTGGCCTTGTATTTAACCAACCCCAACTCAACTTTCTTGACCTGACACTCCCCACTGGAATGTTCTGAGCATGTCACTCACACACACACAACCAGACTGGCCTGAGACCTTGCTCCAGGGTTTCCCAGAGCAAGCAACTGACAACTTAAAGAGTCATCCCATTGCCTCACTTGGGCAAAGGGAGAAAGGCTGTGTGGCCATTAACTCATAGGAGAGAACTGAACAGGTTGACAGGGCTGTTGAGGGAACTGGCCGCACCTCCTCCTGTCTGGCTCTCTGGCCAGCTTGGGGGAAGACGCTTAAAGGGCACGGTGTGTCCTCTCATCGCGGCCTCCCTGTAGGGAAATGGGTGGTCCCAAGAGACAGACCCTGCAGCATCCCCCGCTGCTTCTCCTGAGGAGGTAGGTTCACAGGGGGCCACGTTCAATTAGAGGCCTGCTTTGAAAGGGTCACCAAAATCTGAATCTTCTCTCCCCTTCCTGTTCAAGGTCCTTTCTTGGAAAAGGAAAGTAAAGCCATCCGCCTGCGGGGGCAGCTTCATCTCTAGGTCCTCTGGCTCCTACGTGCCAGAAGGGCTGCAGGGGTCAACAGAGAAATGGGAAAGAAAAAATAAAAAAGTGAGGGTCCCAGTGCAGCTCTCCAGTCTTTACGTCAGCTCACATTCACATTCCACTGTTTCTACCTCAAGAAAAGGCTACATGGATCTACAGGCCAGAGCGGGCTCCACAGATGTCTGAGCTGTACCATCACACAGGCCCCTCACCCAGAAGCCTCCCATCCCCCAACCTGCTTTAATGCTCTGCTCTCAGTGTCTTGAAATTCTTAACAATGTTTTAACATGCGATCCCATGCTTTCCTTCTGCACTAGGCACAAGTTACACAGCTAATCCTGTACATCACCTATTGCCTGGCATATAGTTGGGGTTTAATAAGTACTGACTCCTTTATGAAATGACTGGCATACATTTCCAGGCCACTTTCAACATTCCTTATCAGCTCCCTTGTGGCCTTATCTTTCCCCAGTGTTTAAAAATGTAACGCCACAGGTACCTACCGATCTGTCCCATGAGCAAGACCAAAGGCTGAGAGAAGACCATCCCTGGGGCTGGGAAGGGACTGGGTGGAGTCACATGGGAAGAGAAAGGGGAGGGACAGCTGGACACATCCCAGGGGTCATGCTCTGGGCTGACCACACGTGTCCCTATAGCTATTTTCCAGGAGCACAGACCTGGGTCTCGGGGGTAAAACTCCTGGCTTTCTGGAGGAGATGTGGAGCCAAAGGTGAGGCCACGACAGGTGTGAAGCTCCCTGAGGCCCAGTCTGTGCGGGTCCCGCCTGGCCCCCAGGCTCAGTCTACTGAGAGGTCCTTGCTGGCCCCACATGGCTACAGCTGCTGGAGACACAGCACCCACCACTCCTGTCTCAGCAGCTTCTGCTCGACGTGATGTCATGCTCCCTTCTCAGCGGCTGGCCATCTGTACGGCTGGTGGGTGCCCAGGAAGCTACGCTCTCGGGCTCAGCCACAGCCCAGATGGAAAACAAAAGGCGAAGAAACCACACCGGCCAGCCCCAGGACTGGAGGATGCCGGCCTCTGAATACGGCCAGCCTGCACGGCCTCCAGTTAGACCCTCAGTGCAGATTACTCTGGGGGGAAGGGCCGCTGGTCCAGCGCGGCAGCTGCCTTGCACCTGATTTCCCTGTGAAGATGTCAGCCCATCAGTATCCCAGCCCAGGGAACCGCAGCTCATAGCCTCTGATTTCTAAACGGTGCGGCTCAGTCCCATGGGCTTCCAGCCCCAGCTCTGTGGCTGCCACCCTGTCCTCGTAGGAGGGCTTCAGTGTAACGTCTCTGAGGACCCAGGAGATGGACAGCACCACTGGTTTAGTTCAGCAGCCCCACGGAAGCGAGAGGGACCAAGACTGCTCGAAAAGGAGAGAGGCAACGCCGGCAGGGCCGAGGCCTCTGCATCTCTTCTGCCTGCCGCTGAAGACACGTTGCCTTCCTAGGCCACCAGACATCTTCCTCACCGGCACCCACAACCCGTCTGCAATCAGGACCCCCACCTCCAATGTGCTTAGTTAGAAAAGCTCATTTTAAAAGATTTTTACTGTCATAAAGTAAGTTCTACGACAGTAAAACTTAGCATCTTACCCATTTTTAAGTATATAGTTCTGCAATGACAGGTATATTCACATTGTTCTGCAACATCTCCAGAACTCTTGGAAGAGTGAACTTCTGTATCCATTAAACACCTCCCTGTTCCATTCTCCCCGCAGCTCCTGGCCACTAACCATTTCTGTCTAAATGAATTTAACTTTTCTCGGTATGTCATACAAGTGGGATCACAAAGGATTTGTCCTCTTATGACTAGCTTATTTCTCTCAGCAAAATATCCTCCAGGTTCATCTATGTGATAACCGGTGTTAGAATTTCCTTCCTTCTTAAGGTGGAATAATATTCCATTTGTTGGAATACAAACAGCAACAAACACCAGACCCCACATTTTGTTTATCCATTTCTCCACTGATGGACACTTGGGCTGCTCCCACAGTTTACCTATCATTAGTAATGTTGTTATGAATAGAGGTGTATGAATACTTCTTTAAAACTCTGCTTTCAGTGCTTTCAGAAGTGAAATCGCTAGATCATACGGTAGCTCTATTTTTAATTTTTCAAGAAACTGCCGTACTGTTCTCCACAGAGGCTGCACCATTTTACATTCCCACCAACAGGGCACAAGGGTTCCAATGCTTCCACATCCTCGCCAACACTTGTTCTGTTATCTGGTGTTTTGTTTTAATAATAGGCATCCTAATGTGTGTGAGGTGTAAAGAAGAACATTTTTATGCAAGATATTTCCAGTATGGTAAATAAGCTGTTGGGACACAGGAAAAAGAGAAAGGAGAAAGCTGAATGGGAAGCATTCTGAGGCTGAGGGTGCATTCAGACTCTCTCGTGGCGTTTTGTAAAAGGCTAATTCAGAAGCTTTGTCAGCACTACCTTTGGTAACATCTATTGCCTCTGATAAAAAGGCTATTTGTTCCCAAACCAAAACCACTTGCAAGTATTTTCTCCCCCAGACAAGAAAGGAAACAGCAGGAAGGTGAATAAGCAATATAGAGGAAATTCCCCTAGGTTATTTTTAACAAAACACCAGAATTTATACATTTCATATAGTATTTATACAGACTACTTTCAAAGTAATAAACCTGGAAGTTTAGCTGCATATTCCAAAGGTGATATTATACAGAGCTCCTTTCTAGGAAAAGTTTGTACTCCTCATCGAATTATCATTTGGAAAATCAATCACATTAATTTATAGTCACATATAGACAAGGTTCCCAAGAAACCATACCTGCTCCCCAAATCAAACCCACTCTCAAAGGCTGTAGCATACGCTCAGTACAATGCTTTACCGAGTGCCCCAGAGGCTCCAAAATCCATTTCAAAGAGCATGGAAGCCTCTGATTAGTGAGTGTGGGGGCCAGAGCTGCTGGAAGAGATGGCATCCAGGGGTTCCCATCACTGACAGGGGTGGGTAAACGCAGCTTAAAGCAAGTACAAGGTTGTGCTCACCCCTTGTCTTTGGTGCCTAGTAGACTACCAGCCACATGTAAGCAATTGGAATTACTGGATAGACTTCTCAAATGTCCCGTCATACATTTAATCACATTTTGTAGAAGCAGCAAGTGTTCTCATAAGGGATCAGTGTGCTACGGACCACATTTTAACCCTTTAGACCGATGAATCATCTACACGTGTGATTAGGTGTCTCTTCGGTGTCTGGTGTTGGCAATGTGCATGTTCTAGGTTCTCTGAGAAGGCTAGTGAGCTGTAATGCCTGGTACCTGGTGCCGGAGGCTGAGACCACAGAACACATCTGGCTGCCTTCAGGACGTCATCAAGCCAGGGGCCTGTACGTGGCCCAACAGATGCAAACCGAGAGCCTTTCTGGGCTCGAACCCAAAGTCTTAAACCAGATTTAACTCCTCTTAGAGGAGTAGGCTATCTTCATGCTAAAGACACAGTAAGCTGTTCCCTTTCTCTGAACTCAAAGAAAAAAGAAAGCATTTAATTTTGAAAGCAGTTTCTTAAAAAACAAAATCTTAAAACCAAGGTTGATACATTCATTCGAAAAGTAAAAACATCAGTCAGAATGTCTGTGATCCAAAAATCTGCAAGCAATAAATGCTGGAGAGGGTGTGGAGAAAAGGGAACCCTCTTACACTGTTGGTGGGAATGCAAACTAGTACAGCCACTATGGAGAACAGTGTGGAGATTCCTTAAAAAATTGCAAATAGAACTGCCTTATGACCCAGCAATCCCACTGCTGGGCATACACACCGAGGAAACCAGAATTGAAAGAGACACGTGTACCCCAATGTTCATCGCAGCACTGTTCATAATAGCCAGGACACGGAAGCAACCTAGATGTCCATCAGCAAAAGAATGGATAAGAAAGCTGTGGTACATATACATGATGGAGTATTACTCAGCCATTAAAAAGAATACATTTGAATCAGTTCTGATGAGATGGATGAAACTGGAGCCAATTATACAGAGTGAAGTAAGCCAGAAAGAAAAACACCAATACAGTATACTGACACATATATATGGAATTTAGAAAGATGGCAATGATGACCCTGTATGCGAGACAGCAAAAAAGACACAGATGTGTATAGCGGACTTCTGGACTCAGAGGGAGAGGGAGAGGGTGGGATGATTTGGGAGAATGGCATTAAAACATGTATACCATCATGTAAGAATCGAATCGCCAGTCTATGTCCGATGCAGGATATAGCATGCTTGGGGCTGGTGCATGGGGATGACCCAGAGAGATGTTATGGGGAGGGAGGTGGGAGGGGGGTTCATGTTTGGGATCGCATGTACAGCCATGGTGGATTCATGTCAATGTATGGCAAAACCAATACAGTATTGTAAAGTAAAATAAAGTAAAAATAAAAATTCAATAAAAGAAAAAAAGTAAAACACTGTATTTTAATCTAGTGGGTTAAACTGTCATGAATCATTTCCACATATTTTCTAAAAGGGGATTTTGGTAAGAACACATAGTACATTTTATTTACATTACTGAGGTAAAACAATCAAGGAAAATCAGTTTTTTCAAGAGAGATTTGAGACATAGGAAAAAATTAAATAGCCAAATCTATACCTACAGTGAGTTGAATTGTGTCCCCCAAAAGACATGTTTAAGTCCTAACCCCCGGTCCCAGGGAATGTGATCTTATTCAGAAAGAGAGTCACTGCAGCTGTAATCAAGTTAAGATGAGGCCACGCTGCATTAGGCTGGGCCCCAATCCAGTGACTGGTGTCCTTACAAGAAGCGGGAAACAGGGACACGGGGAAAACACCTGGGGACGATGGGGGAGAGACTGGAGAGATGCATCCACAGACTGGGGATGCCCAGGACTGCGGCCGCCTCCGCAAGTTAGGGAGGAGGAGGGATCCTGCCTCCTGGCTTCAGAGAGAGCAAGGCCCTGCCCACACCTTGACTTCAGACTCCTGGCCTCCAGAACTGTGAGAAAATACATTTCTGGTTTTTTGAAGCCACACATTTTGTGGTAGTTTGTTACCGCCGCCCTAGGAAACTAAAATAACATTGCTGCCATCTACACAGAGAGATGCCTTTGATTACTACTGCCCAGCAGGGTCCCTGGCTCCCCTCTCAACCAGGAAGAGTACATCCAGCTCTGCAGACGTGAAGCTCAGTTCCTGGCTTCAAATGGAACCTCTCTGTGAATTCCATGGGCCTCTCTGCCTGCTGCTGTGTCCTGAGAGTGCCCATAGATGGGGCTGTGCACAGCACACACATTCACCTACACGGACTTCTTGAAGCTGCCTTGCACGGGCTCCGTTGCTTTAGTCGTGTCCTACTCTTTATGACCCCGCCAGACTCCTCTGTCCATGGGATTCTCCAGGCAAGAATTACTGGAGTGGGTTGCCATGCCCTCCTCCAGAGGATCTTCTTGACCCAGGGATCGAACCATGTTTCCTACATCTCCTACACTGCAGGTCGATTCTTAACCGCTGAACCACTGGGGAGCATAGACTTCCCTCAACAGGAAAACTGGGGCATCCACTCCCTCCAGTTAGGAAGCAGCCTCATACACAGGTGAGCTCTTTTCAGTCAGCATTATATTTGGTGTTGGGAAGAGGTAGTAGACAAATTTTCTTGGTTTTAAGAGTCTTGGGTAATTAGAAATCAGTAGTTTTATATTCATAACAGCAACAACAATAATAATAGCTAATACTTTTGTCCTTACTTTGGGCCACTATGAAAGTGCTTCCCATGCTCATTTAATCCTCACATCTCAGAGGCAGAGCTATCATTTATCCCCATTTTACAGATAAGGAATTCAAGGTTCAGACAAGTGGCCAAAGGTCTGATTTTCAAGCCTGGATTTCTCTCCAATGGGAAATGCCTTCCCTCTCACGTCTGCAGCTCCAGGCCAAGTCCAGCTTTACCTGGTCACGAATACAGCAGCATCCACGGGGGGCGTGTCGTCCTTGCCTCCTGGAACCTGGTTGTTGCCGAGGTACCGTGCACCTCCGTACTCTTCATTCTGCCAGTGACAGAAGCTCTCCAGGGACCGCTCACCATGATGCCCAATGGACAACTTGGCCTAAAAGAAATCAGGGGGCAGTTACAGAAGCAACTTCCCAGGGAAGCCAGAGTTTATGCTCAGACCACAGTGCGGTTATTAAGGAAGAGACAGCTGCTCACAGGGGCATTATTCAATGTCACCTACCCACAGTGCTGGTAGGCAGATGCAGAGACCCAGAGAGAGGCTACCGGGGCCTTACCTATAAGTTAGGATGAAGACTATCTCATTAAAGAAAAGCTTTCTTCTTTTTGGCAAACTGAACAGCATACCCAGCGTTCTCATCTGCACTGCCTAACTCTTTAGGTAAGCAACACTTTCGTAAGGAAATGTACTCAATCAAGACCAGAAAACAGTGCTACAGTGCAACCAAATTTGGCCTGAAGCTTGGGTATAGCTCCAAAAGGCTAGCCGTGATCCCAAAGATCTCAGCGTCAACTCTGCACCCGGGAGACACGGGAGAATGAAGGCGGGGGGACAAAGGTCCACTGCTCAGGGTTCCCCGAGAGGCTGAGGTTACGTGCACACCAGTAGCAGTGGCTGTCCCCCGCCCACCAGGCATCCCTGGTCCCTGGCCTAGGGCACACTGCTGCCACCTGCAAAGCCAGGGACAGAGGACAAAACAGAACACCTGGACTCCTCCTTGGCAC
Organism: Budorcas taxicolor; assembly: GCF_023091745.1. NCBI lineage: Eukaryota > Metazoa > Chordata > Mammalia > Artiodactyla > Bovidae > Budorcas > Budorcas taxicolor. The sequence continues at coordinate 8,801,373 of NC_068930.1, read as the reverse complement.
TCAACAGCCATTAAGAAGCCTAAGGACCAGATACGTTTTCTGTAACTGTGCTGATGGAGACTTACAGGACGTTGTCGTAGCAGGACAAGCTTGGTAACCTGAATGTTGACTTTAATTCCAAGGCTCTGGTGCTGAAACATATTGTATACCTGCCAAGAGAGAAAAAAAGGAATGTAGAGAGATACAAAAAGTGAAAAAAAAAAAAAAAACCAACAGCAGTATCCTAAAACAAACAAAAGATATTAGATAAAAACTAAGGATATCTGAACAAACTATAGACTTCAGTCAATAATAATCAACAACACTGCCCCATTAGTTATAATAAATATATCATATTAATGTAAGGTGTCAATTACAGGGGAAATTGTGAATGAGAATTCTATGTACTGTCAATTTTTTAATAAATCTAAAACACAAAATATAAATGAATGAAATATAAATGTATTCATTTATAAATTAATGAAATATAAATTATGTTCATTAAATGTTAATTACTTAAAAATATTTTTTAAAAACTGTGTTCTTCCAGTACAAAAAAAATCTAAATATATGATTTGCAATCATATATAAATATATGAAATTCAAATTTCAATGTTCATAGATATTTATCGGAACAAAAAATACATACATGTAAGACATATAACCCAGATTTTATTTAAAAGGCCTTCTGAGACAGAAAAAATTCCCATAAATATAAATTCCTCAAAAGAAACTTGCATAACAGGAAACTCTGGAATCACATACATGTGAGGGCATACAAGCTTACATGCAAAGACCAACTGGAAATAAGCTGGTTGGAAAAAAAATGCATAGGATGGGTGAATTTGAAAAAAAAAAAGAAATGGTGTCAGCTGATTCTGGAGTTTCCTGCAGGAGGGTGAAGAAGATCTTCATGACGGGATGGGCAAGGTCCGTGCCTGTGGCCCTCTGCCACGTGCCAGTCTGCATCATCCCTAACCCTCCTCACAACCCATCACGGTGGTGTCTCCACCAACCTCGATTCAATGAAATAAAGCCACTTGCTCAGGACTCACAGTCAGTCAACTATGACCATAATCCAAACCTAGCCTTGTCCAGCCGTAAAGACCACATTCCTATTTTACCTGAAGTCCTCATTCTAGCCAAAGTTTGTCATGAGATACAGTAACAGAAAAGCATATGCCCCCTTAATTCTGCACCTCTTGTTGGTAGAACTTAAGTTACAGGGGTCTCAACATCAAAAAATCACACAATTCAAGGGGAAGGATAGGAAAAGCCAAGTAAGACAGAAGAATGAAAGTTGATGTAGACAGAAAAAAAAAACATTGGATTTGAGGACCCCCAGATCATGACATCCTCCTGAGTTCCTTCTCAGGAGAGAGTGGGATTCAGGGAGGCAGAGCGGACTAGGTCATAAGGGTAGCAGTATAAGATACAGAGGGAAAAGGTAAGAACCTTTTAAATATTCCCTTTTCCTTTTAAATTAGGCAAATACTTTTGTTTCATTATGTCCTTTTCCCAATGTTATTAATATATAATTGCCTTAGGTTCAGGTATACAAAATAATGCTGATGCTGGGAAAGATTGAAGGCAGGAGGAGAAGGGAACAACGGAGGATGAGATGGTTGGACGGCATCACCAACTCAATGGACATGAATTTGTGCAAACTCTGGGAGACAGTGAAGGACAGGAAAGCCTGATGTGCTACAGTCCATGGGGTCGCAAAGAGTCGGCATGACTGAGCGAATGAATAACTAACATGATGATTATATATCCTATATACCACAGTATATATAATATAGTAAACATATACATATCTCAAAATGATTACCACAGTAAGTTTAGTTAACATGCCTCACCCCACACAGTTACAACTGCTTTTCTTGTGAAAGAACTTTTAAGACCTACTCTTAGCAATTCTCTAGACTTTCCTGGCGGCTCAGGTGGTAAAGAATCTATCTGCAATGTGGGAGACCCGGGTTCGATCCCTGGGTCAGAAAGATCCCCTGCAGAAGGGAATGGCAACCAACTTAAGTATTCTTGCCTGGAGAATTCCACGGACAGAGGAGCCTGGCAGGCTACAGTCCATAGGGTCACAAAGAGTCAGACACAACTGAGAGACTTTCACTCTTAGCAGCTTTCAAATATATGATACCATAGTACTGTTAACTACAGTCACCATGCTGTACACTACATTCCCAGGACTTATTTATCTTATAACTAAAAGCTTGTACCTTTGACCATCTCCACCCGTATCCCTACTCTCAGCCTCTGGGAACCACCAATCTGTTCTCTGTATCTATAAGTTCAGTTTTTTTTAGATTTCACTTATAAATGAGATCATACTGTATCTGTTTCTAACTTACTTCACTTGATTTTGAATATGTTACTTTTTTCCTGATAGACATAATCTAGAGGGAGAATTTTTTAGCAGGGGCCTGAAAACTCTCTCTCCAGGACATCAGCAGCAACATAAAGCAATGGCTGAAGCCAACAGCGTGGCCACAGTTAATCCAGGCCATGAGAAGCTGGACGCAGCACTGGGCACGGAAGCTGCAGAAACCAGGCACTCAGTGTCTGAGCATCTGTGCAACAGAGGAATTAGCTGTGCCAGTGCTTGGACTTTTCTCTTTGAAAACTATTATTAAAGCAAAACAATCTTTGTGTAATTTAATATTCTTTCCCACAAGGAAAAAGACAACATATTCAGTTCTTCTGTTCTCACTCCCTCCTTCCAAAACTTTTTCTTTCCTTAAGAACAAAATTGCAGTCATTTTTTAAATTCTGGATCATCTGTAGGCCAATTCTGAAGTCATGCCTTAGCTACCTATCCCCAAACCTGGGTGAAGAAAGGAAAAGCACATAACTTTTTCCTTGTTTCGATAGTCTGAGAACCACCCAATGGCTATAAAGCAAATTTTTCCAGAAATATTCAGCCTTAGGATTGGGCCCAAACTAGAAAACCTCAATTCAAAACATGAAAACTGGGAAGAATAAAAACTTTAAATTATGAGGGAGAAAATTCAAGTCACAGAGGGTTTCAAAGCGCAATCGAAACATTGCCTATAACAGTAACACCAGCCAAAGACATTAAAGAATGCTGCAGGTTTAAAGGAACAACACAGGAAACCAGTTCTCAGGGTGTTCTGACACAGCCCCTGAAAGCAGCATAAAGAGTGGGGCCTGAACGGAATGATGCAGGTTTCAGCAAGGACAGAACCATAGGGACACAATCCCTCCGCAGTATTGCTGCGTTTTTCCTGTCTACCTGAGGACAGTTCAGCACATTCTGTATAAGGCTCAGGTGCCATCCTTGGAACAAATACACAAAAAATACGTGAGCTGGAGCAGGAGAAAAGCTTCAGGCTCCAGGAGCTGGGATGGAGGGCGAGATGGGGACCTGTTTAATGAGAACCGAGTTTCAGTCTTGCCAGATAACAAAGTTCTCAGGTTTGGTTGCTCAACAATGTGAATACATGTAACGATCTTGAACTGCACACTTAACGGCTAAAATGGTAAATTCTGCTATGTGCATTTACCAAATTAAAACATTTTCATTAGCTAACTTAAGAAGCCTCATGCTCTCAAGATGTTCTCTAGGAAGCCTGCAGGAAGCTACCCGCCTTGATGTGTAACTGGGAGGCTCATGTTCAGGAGAGCAGGTATGGGAACCTGATCGCGGCTGAAGCGTCTTGTCCCCGGGGGCAGACACGCGCTCTTCTGCGGGGGCCCGGGCCAAGCCAGGCCGGCCAGCTGAAAACCCGACAGCACCCCAGAACACAAAGCAGCAGGCCTCAGAAACGTGTAGCAAAGGCTGCCTGTCTTCCTCGCCCGTGTGGAAATGCACGCTCGGGAGAGCCGTGGAGGTGGCGGCCCCATGATCTTTAGGGAGACACCTGGTTGGAGAGGGAGTGGCGCAGTGATGTCTGGAGTCTGTCCCGCTCCGGCTGGCTGCGTCCTGGCACGCTCAGAGCCCCGGCTGCTCCACCGCATCGGCACCCGGGGGCGGAGCCGGGGCCCTGCAGCCAGCAGCGCAGCAACCTGGGGACACTGTCAGGGAGGAGCAGCCAGGGACAGGTGATGGGGCATGTGGAAGGAGCTGGTCCAAGGCCGGGTAGGGGCACTGTGCGCAGCACCAGGCCGGTGGGGTGGGCGGGGAGGGTGCTCACAAGAGCACCACCTACCAGCGTGACTCGGGGCCTCCCTAGGGACAGAGCGGAACCAGAGATGACACGCTCACATCGCCGGCTGCACCCACCCAGGCCCCACCCTGGAGGGGGCTATATTCTCTAGCAGTCCCTCTGACCGGGGTCCCTGAAGCAGCAGCAACACCCCATGGGCACAATTTGGAAATGCATTCTGGAGCCCACCCCAGACCCAACGAATCAGACAGCCAGCGGGGAGACAAGCCGTCTGCATCCACCAAGCCCCCCAGCATCCCTAGGCTGTGGGAACCAGTGAGCCTTCCAACACGCCGCCAGTCTCTGCTCACCAGAGAGAGGCTTGTTGTATGTTTCACATGGTAATTGAGTCAAATTGATGTCATTTTTCCTCCAAACAGAACTCGCCTGGAATGTCTCAGGTTTTCGTTCCACTCTGTGGTTGTTAAGGAAGCTAAAAACAACCAAAGCTCTGTTAAGTGGCCCCATTTTCCAGTTTGGCTGCCCAGACCCAGGGCTTCGAGTGTCAGCACCACCTGTTTCCGTCTGCAATTTGTTCTGTAAAATATTCCTGCTCCAGTGTCACCACCACCCCCAAGCAAAGGAAAATCAAGTCATGCATATAGAAAAGGCACTACAGCACATTTGGAAAATCAGCCAGATTTTCAAATCACTCAGGGCACGGGCTGCAGCTTGCTGACAGCTCAGAGATCCAGGTCTGGGCGAAGTGTCTCTCTTGACACGTAACTGCACAGGTAAGCATTCCTGCAATGGGATGAGGACTGCTGGACACACAGCCCAGCGGGACCCTAGCTCCCTCTTAGCCAGGAGGGAGGGATCTGTTAAGACACAGCTGACCCGTGCAGCAGCCTTTCAGCTCACTCACCACCAAGCTGAGCACCAGGGCACCACGCCCTGCCGTCCCATCACCCACAGAAGCACCTCTCTCTCTGCCTCTCAGATGCCAGGATGACCCTACTGGCCGGCTCCTTATGTCAGGGCAATGCCTTCCCTTCTAAGTAGAGGGTCATCATCACAGAGCTGTCCTTAGCTGCCCTGGTCACTTGCTACCATCTGGATCTTTGTGTAGCATTTTTTTAAATTTGCACACAAATCTCACAGAGCTGTCTGCTGGGTGCTCTTGGTTGGCGCCACCACATGAGCTCCATGAGGATGGGAAGTGTTGTGGTCCCTGCTTGATCCCTAGAAAAGTCCGCAGCACACATGAGGTACCCAGTAAAAATATAACTGAACGGAATTACTGAGTGTATCTCATTTTATTTTTTTATAGTGATAAAATACATACAGGGTTTCCCAGGTGGTGCAGGTGGTAAAGAATCCACCTGCCAATGCGGGAGATGCAAGTGGGTTCAATCCCTGGGTCAGGAGGGTTCCCTGGAGGAGGAAAGGACAACCTGCTCTAGTATTCTTACCTAGAAAATGCCATGGACAGAGGAGCCTGGCAGGCTACAGTCCATGCGGTCGCAAAAAAAGTCGGACGCGACTGAGCCACTGAGCACACACACAGCTCACACAAAATACAGATAACATAAACTTTCCCGTCTTAACCATGGTTAAGTACACAGTTCAGTGGCGTCAAATGCTGTCACTGTGCCACCATCACTACATCCATCCTCACAGCCTTTCTGTCTGCCCAGACTGAACCTCTCACCCCTTAAACAACAACTCACTCCCCTCTCCCCTTAGTCCCAGCAACCCACCACTACTTTCCGTGTCTATAAGTAAGACTGCACCAGGCACCTCTTATGAGTAGAATCATACAGAACCTGTCTTTTGGTAATTGGCTTATTTCCTTACCATAATGTACTCAAGGTTCACCTACATCATATCATAGCATGTGGCAGAGTTTCTTCCCTTCTTAAATTTGAATCATATTCAATTATGTATGTGTCCTTATACATATATACATACACACACATTTTTGCTTATCCTTCAGTGGCTACTTAGGCTGTTTCCTCCATTTGTGAATTATTTGTGAATAATGCTGCCATGAACAAATAAATATCTCTTGGAGACTCTGCTTTCATTTTGTGTATATACCCTGAAGTGGAACCACAGAATCATGTATCTTGTGCTGCTGCTGCTGCCAAGTCGTTTCAGTCGTGTCCGACTCTGTGCGACCCCATAAACGGCAGCCCACCAGGCTCCCCTGTCCCTGGGATTCTCCAGGCAAGAACACTGGAGGGGGTTGCCATTTCCTTCTCCAATGCATGAAAGTGAAAAGTGAAAGTGAAGTTGCTCAGTCATGTCTGACTCTTAGCAACACCATGGACTGCAGCCCACCAGGCTCCTCCGTCCATGGGATTTTCCAGGCAAGAGTACTGGAGTGGGGTGCCATTGTGTATCTTGTGAGTGAACCTCTTTTATGCCCTGGCCTGTGTAGAGTCTGGACACTCTGCTGGGATTTTAAAAATTTTTCTCTTTTGGCTAAGGATGCTGTCTTCACTGGGGGAACCTCCCTCACTGGGTGAGTTCTGGACAAAGGAAGGAACCTTCTTTGTACTGCAGAAACTGAAACAGGTGGAAACTCACTCTGCCTGCCACAGAAGCCTTGGCGGGGCGCGGGCAGTAGAGAGATGGTCCCAGCACACACAGTGGCTCTAGGACCCCGACCACACTCCTGCCAGGGCTCAGCCCTGCTCTCTCCTGCTGCCTGGCCTCCCTCCCTGCAGCCTCCTGCCCCTTACCTTCCCCCAATTCTGATGCTGGTGACCCAGCCTCCCTTTTGATTCTGGGCTCCTCCATACACACCTCCTAAACACAATTCCTCTTCTGCTTCAGTTAGCCCAGGTGCGGTTTCTTCTCAGTTCAGTTCAGTCACTCAGTCATGCCCGACTCTTTGCGACCCCATGGACTGCAGCACGCCAGGCCTCCCTGTCCATCACCAACTCCAGGAGTTTACCCAAACTCATGTCCACTGAGTCAGTGATGCTATCTAACCATCTCCTCCTCCACCGTCCCCTTCTCCTCCTGCCTGCAATCCCTCCCAGCATCAGGGTCTTTTCCAATGAGTCAGTTCTTCACATGAAGTGGCCAAAGTATTGGAGTTTCAGCTTAAACATCAGTCCTTCCAATGAACATTCAGGGCTGATCTCCTTTACAATGGACTGGTTGGATGTCCTTGCAGTCCAAGGGACTCTCAAGAGTCTTCTCCAACACCACAGTTCAAAAGTGTCAATTTTTTTGGTGCTCAGCTTTCTTTATAGTCCAACTCTCACATCCATATATGACCACTGAAAAAACCACAGCCTTGACTAGACAGACCTTTGTTGGCAAAGTAATGTCTCTGCTTTTTAATAAGCTTAGTCTAGGTTGGTCATAGCTTTCTTTCCAAGGAGCAAGCAGTTTCTTCTGCTTACAGTCAAAACCCTTGACTGAGCCAAGCTCACTTTTCTCTAGGTTACAGAGATCCTTTCTTCTGTTTTAAAATGAGACCACTCTGCCTGATGCCAGGGTTGTTTTATTACCTCTTCCATGCTTCACAAAAACAACCTCAAAGCAGTCCTCAAAAACAACCAAAGTGGTTCTGTTCTCATCCCTTCTTCTGGTTCTCTATAGACTGACTCAACAGGACTCAGAAGTAAATTCGTTCATGGCAGCCAAGCATGCTCTCAGAACAGTTCTTGCCCACTGCACTTGTTTTCTCAGCTCCATCTTGATACCTCCTCCGTGAAGGACAGGGTGTGAGCTGGGAAGAGAGATGGGGCAGAAAAGGACCACCCATAGAACAGGGTGGGAGCTGTAAATATGTAACTGTATTTATGTAGAAACACTTCCTGCCAGAGTTTAGGACACCCCATCTGTGCGATATGCTTAGAACACAAAAGACATTTCAGAAGTAAATTAATCAAGGAATTAGAAAGGGAAAGCCAGTGTTGACACAACTTCAGTGCTAAATCCTTTGCACAGGATGTTAGAAAATGGTATTAATCACTCATTTATGAGTTCACAATGCCACAAAAATGTCTTGATTATCTACACAGGTACAAGGTGCTGGGGAAACAACAGTAAAGGTACATAAAGCCCTACCTTTGAGCTTATAGATGGCGCAGATGAATAGTCAGCAGGGTGGGTGTTTAAAAAATTCTGTTAAATATGCAGTATACGAAATTTACATTTTTAAGTGCATGGTTTAGTGGCATTCAGTACACTCACATTGTTGTGGAACAGTCACTATTTTCCATCTATAGAACATTTTCATCTTCTCCAGTTGAAACTCTGCAGCTATTAAACACTAACTCCCCATGCCCTGCCCCGCTGTAGCCCCTGGTAACCAACCATTCTGCTTTCTGTCTCTGTGAATTTGACTACTCCAGGGACCTCATTTGAGTGTAATCATACAGTGTTTGGACAGTATACTTTTGTGACTGGATTATTTCATTTAACAAAATGTTCTGAAGGTCCACCCATGTTGTAGCATGATCAGAATTTCCTTCCTTTTTTAGGCTGAATGATAATTGAGTGTATATACCATATTTTGTAAATCCCTAAAGAGATGGGACTACCAGACCATCTTACCTACCTCCTAAGAAATCTGAATGTGGGTCAAGAAGCAACAGTTAGAGCCTTACTTGGAACAAATAACTGGTTCAAAATTGAGAAAGGCTGTATAGTGTCCCCCTATTTAACTTCTATGCAGAGTACATCATGCAAAATGCTGGGCTGGATGAATCACAAATGCCAGAATCAAGAGTGCTGGGAGAAATATCAACAACTTCAGATATGCAGATGATACCACTCTAATGGCAGAAAGTGAAGAGGAACTAAAGAGCCTCTTGATGAGGGTGAAAGAGAAGAGTGAAAAAGGTGGCTTAAAACTCAATATTCAAAAAACAAACATCATGGCATTTAGTCCCATCACTTCATGGCAAATAGGGAAAAAGTGGAAACAGTGGCAGATTTTATTCGGGGGGGGGGGCCTCCAAAATCATTGGGGATGGTGACTTCAGCCATGATATTAAAAGATGCTCCTTGGAAAGAAAGCAATGATAAACCTAGACAGCATATTAAAAAGCAAAGGCGTTACTTTGCAGACAAAAGTCCGTATAGTGAAAGCTATGGTTTTTCCAGGAGTCATGTATGGATGTGAGGTTGGACATAAAGAAGATTGAGTACTGGAGAATTAATACTTTTGAAATATGATACTGGAGAAGACTCTTGAGAGTCCCTTAGGCAGCAAGAAGGTGAAACCAGTCTATTCTAAAGGAAATCAACCCTAAATATTCGTAGGAAGGACTGATGCTGAAACTCTAATACTCTGACCACTTAATGCAAACAGCTGACTCATTCAGCTGAGTCTGGGAAAAAGACCCTGAGGCTGGGAAATACTGAAGACAAAAAGAGAAGAGGGTAGCAGAGGATGAGACAGTTAGCATCACTGACTCAATGGACATGAATTTAAGAAAACTCTGGGAGATAGTGACCTACAGCGAAGCCGGGTGTGCTGCAGTCCCTGGGGTTGCAAAGAGTTAGACGTAACTTAGCAACTGAATAACAACCACCACAGCAACCACATTTTGTCTACCTATTCATCCTTCAGTGGACACTGAGTTACCCTCTCCTTTTGACTATTCTGAATAATGCTGCTATGAGTGTGGGTGTACAAGTTCATGACCTTGCTTTTATTTCTTTTTGGTTTATACTCAGAAGTAGATCATATTTTAAACTCTATTTTCTTAAGAACTATCACACTGTTTTCCAAAGGAGTTACAGCATTTTACGGTCCCAAGAAAAGTACACAAGGCTGCCCATTTCTCCACATCCTTGTCAACACCTATTATTTTACACTGTTTTAGTATTTCAATGGGAATGATGTAATATCTCACTGTGGTTTAGATCTGCATTTCCCTAACGATCAGTGACACTGAATATCTTTTCATATGAATATCTTTTCATATGACATACAAATTATAAGATTTGTATATCTTCTTGTAGTAATGTCTATTTAAGTCCATTTTAAAATGAGGTGGTTTGGATTTCACTGTTGTTGAAATCTCTGTATATTCTGCATATTATCAGATATGTAATTTGTAAATATTTTCTCCCATTTTGTGCTCTGCCGTTTCACTTTGTTGACTGTGTCCTTTGGTGTACAAAAGTTTTAAAATTTGGCGAAGACCAATTTACCTACTTTCTTTTGTTGACTGTGCCTTTGGTATAATATGCAAGAAATTATTACCAAATGAATGTCATGAAGTTTTCCCTTTTAGGATTTTTATAGTTTTCAAGCTCTTACATTCAAGTCTTTAACCCAATTTGAATTAATTTTTGTATATAATGTTAGGTAAGGGTCCAACTTCATTCTTTTGCATGAACATATCCAGCCTTGCTATTACCATCTGTTCAAAAGGCTGTCATGTTCCCACTGAATGGTCTCTGCAGTCTTGTTGAAAAGCATTTGACTACACATGTCAACATATATCTCTGGGCTCTGCATTCTATCCCATCCATCGACATGTTTGTCTTTATGCCATTATCACAGGTTTTTGACTACTATTTTTGCTCAGTCACTAAGTCGTGTCCCACTCTTTGCAACCCCATGGATTGCACCATGCCAGGCTTCCCTGTCCTTCACTATCCCACGGGGCTTGCTCAAACTCATGTCCATTGAGTCAGTGATGTCATCCACGCATCTCATTTTCTGTTGCCCCCTTTCCTCTTGCCCTCAATCTTTCCCAGCATCGGGGTCTTTTACAATGAGTCAGCTCTTTGCATCAGTTCAGTTCAGTTCAGTTCAGTCGCTCAGTCGTGTCCGACTCTTGGCAACCCCATGAATCGCAGCACGCCAGGCCTCCCTGTCCATCACCAATTCCCGGAGTTCACTCAGACTCACATCCATCGAGTCAGTGATGCCATCCAGCCATCTCATCCTCTGTCGTCCCCTTCTCCTCCTGCCCCCAATCCCTCCCAGCATCAGAGTCTTTTCCAATGAGTCAACTCTTTGCATGAGGTAGCCAAAGGACTGGAGCTTCAGCTTTAGCATCATTCCTTCCAAAGAAATCCCAGGGCTGATCTTCAGAATGGACTGGTTGGATCTCCTTGCAGTCCAAGGGACCCTCAAGAGTCTTCTCCAACACCACAGCTCAAAAGCATCAATTCTTTGGCGCTCAGCCTTCTCCACAGTCCAACTCTCACATCCATACATGACCACAGGAAAAACCATAGCCTTGACTAGATGGACCTTAGTCGGCAAAGTAATGTCTCTGATTTTGAATATGCTGTCTAGGTTGGTCATAACTTTTCTTCCAAGGAGCAAGCGTCTTTTAATTTCATGGCTGCAGTCACCATCAGCAGTGATTTTGGAGCCCCAAAAAACAAAGTCTGACACTGTTCCCACTGTTTCCCCATCTATTTCCCATGAAGTGATGGGACCAGATGCCATGATCTTCATTTTCTGAATGCTGAGCTTTAAGCCAACTTTTTCGCTCTCCTCTTTCATTTTCATCAAGAGGCTTTTTAGTTCCTCTTCACTTTCTGCCATAAGGGTGGTGTCATCTGCATATCTGAGGTTATTGATATTTCTCCCGGCAATCTTGATTCCAGCTTGTGCTTCTTCCAGCCCAGTGATTCTCATGATGTCCTCTGCATATAAGTTAAATAAGCAGGATGACAATATATAGCCTTGATGTACTCCTTTTCCTATTTGGAACCAGTCTGTTGTTCCATGTCCACTTCTAACTGTTGCTTCCTGTTCTGTAGACAGATTTCTCAAGAGGCAGGTCAGGTGGTCTGGTATTCCCATCTCTTTCAGAATTTTCCACAGTTTATTGTGATCCACACAGTCAAAGGCTTTGGCATAGTCAATAAAGCAGAAAGAGATGTTTTTCTGGAACTCTCTTGCTTTGTCCATGATCCAGCGGATGTTGGCAATTTGATCTCTGGTTCCTCTGCCTTTTCTAAAACCAGCTTGAACATCTGGAGGTTCACCGTTCATGTATTGCTGAAGCCTGGCTTGGAGAATTTTGAGCATTACTTTACTAGGATGTGAGATGAGTGCAATTGTTCGGTAGTTTGAGCATTCTTTGGCATTGCCTTTCTTTGGGATTGGAATGAAAACTGACCTTTTCCAGTCCTGTGGCCACTGCTGAGTTTTCCAAATTTGCTGGCATATTGAGTGCAGCACTTTCACAGCATCATCTTTTAGGATTTGAAATAGATCAATTGGAATTCCATCACCTCCACTAGCTTTGTTCGTAGTGATGCTCTCTAAGGCCCACTTGACTTCACATTCCAGGATGTCTGGCTCTAGAGGTGACCAAATTATTGTCATTTATTGACCAATTATCATTATCATCAGTCTTTCCAATAAATATTCAGGATTGATTTCCTTTACCTTTGTAGTACTTTGAAATCAGGAAATATAAGTCTTTCACCTTTGTTTTTCTTTCCAAGATTGTTTTGGCTCTTCAGGGTCTCTTGAGATACTGTGCAAATTTTAGAATAAATTTCTCAATTTCTGCAAGGAAAAATGTTGTTAGGATTTTGCTAGTGACTGCATTGAGTCTGTACATTGCTTTGGGCAATATTGACATCTTACTGATAAAACTTCCAATCCATGAACATCAGTGTCTTTCCATTTATTTATGTATTATTTTCTTACATCAATGTTTTATAGGTTTTAGTGTACAAGTTTTTCACCTCTTTGATTAATGTGTAAGTATTTTATTCTTTTTCACATTTTTGCAAATGGAATTGTTTTCTTAATTTTTCAGATTGTTCAGTTTTGGGTACAAAAATATCACTGTTTTGTGTGTATTGGTTTTGCATCCTGCTAATTTGCTGGATTATTTTATTAGTGCTAATTTTTGTGCCTTCAGCAGTTCAGTCGCTCAGTCATGTCCAACTCTTTGCAACCCCATGAATCACAGCATGTCAGGCCTCCCTGTCCATCACCAACTCCCGGAGTTCACTCAAACTCACGTCTATCGAGTCGGTGATGCCATCCAGCCATCTCATCCTCTGTCGTCCCCTTCTCCTCCTGCCCCCAATCCCTCCCAGCATCAGAGTCTTTTCCAATGAGTCAGCTCTTCGCATGAGGTGGCCAAAGTCCTGGAGTTGAGTACTTCATGATTTTCTATAGGGCTCACGCTATCTGTAAACAGATAATTTTACCCCTTCGTTTCCTAACTGGATGCCTCTTGTTTCTTTTACTTGATTAGCTGCTCTGGCTATGACTTCCAGTATTACATAGGACAGAAGTAGTGAAAGAAATCATCCTTGCCTTGTTCTTCATCTTAGAGGAATAGCTTTCAATCTATCATCCTTGAGTATGACATTCAGTAAGGGTTTTTCATATATGGCTTTTATGATGTTGAGGTACTGTCCTTTTATTCCTACTTGCTGAATTTTTTTTATCACGAGAAATAGGTAAATTTTAGCAAATAGTTGTTTTTTCCATCAACTGAGATGATTATTTTTTCCTTCCTTCTGTTATTGTGGTATATTACGTTGCTCAATTTTGTATGTTGAACCATCCTTGAATTCCAGAAATAAATCCCACTTTGTCATGGTGCATGATATGATTTTGGTTTGCTAGTATCTTGTTGAGAATGTTTGCAATAATATTCAAAAGGGAAATGTTTTCCTTATTCATAAGTATTCATATAGTACTCTTAGAGTGTCTTTATCCGGCTTTCATTAAAGGGCAATGCTATCTTCATAGAAAAGAGAAAGCATTTTCGCCTTTTCAGTTTATTAGAAGAGTTTGAGGAGGATTAATTAATTAGTTCTCCTTTAAATGTATGGTACAATTTACCAGTTAAGCTGTCAGGTTCATGGCTTTCCTTTGTCAGGAGATTATTGATTACTGATTTGATCTCCTTTTTTAGTTACAGGTCAACTCAGATTTTCTATGTCTTTGTGATTAAGTCTTGGTGAGCTTTGTGTTTCTAGGTATTTGCCTAGTTCATCTACGTTTAGCTAATTAGATAGTGTACATTGGCTCACTGTATTCTCTTATAACTCATTTTGTTTCTACAGAATTGACAGTCATGTCCCTGCATTCATTTCTGATTTTAGTAATTCAAGAATTTTTACTAACCAGTTTGCTGTTGTTCACTGTTAAGTCATGTCCAACTCTTTGTGACCCCATGGACTGAAGCACACCAGGCTCCTCTGTCCTTCACTATCTTCTGGAGTTTGCTCAAATTCATTTCAATTGAGTCAGTGATGCTATATAACCATCTCATTCCCAGCATCAGGGTCTTTTTGAACGAGTTGGTTCTTTGCATAAGGTGGCCAAAATATTGGAATTTCAGCTTCAGCATGAAGCTTCAGTCCTCCTAATGAATATTGATTGATTTCCTTTAGGTTTGATCTCCTTGCAGTCCAAGGGACTTTCAAAAGTCTTCTCCAGCACCACAGTTCAAAAGCATCAACTCTTTGGCACTCAGACTTCTTTTATGGTCCAGCTCTCATATCTCTATATGACTACTGGAAAAACCATAGTTTTGACTGTGCAGACCTTTGTCTGCTTTGACTACAGTGAAGAACAGGGAAGCCTGGTGTGCTGCTGTCCATGGCGCTGGCAAAGAGCTGGACACAATTTGATGACTGAACAACAACAATCTTAGTTGGCAAAGTGAAGTCTCTGCTTTTTAACATGCTGCCTAGGTTGGTCATCACTTTCCTTCCAAGGAGCACACATCTTTTGATTTCATGGCTGCAGTCACCATCTGCAGTGATTTTGGAGCCCAAGAAAATAAAATCTGTCACTGCTTCCACTTCCCCCCTTCTATTTGCCATGAAGTGATGGGACCAGATGCCATGATCATAGTTACTAAATTCACTTTTTCACTCTCCTATTTCACCATCATCAAGAGGCTCTTGAGTTCCTCTTCATTTTCTGCCATTAGAGGGGTATCATCTGCATATCTGAGATTGTTGATATTTCTCTTGGCAATCTTGATTCCAGCTTGTGATTCATCCAGCCCTGCATTTTGCATGATGTACTCTGCATAGAAGTTAAATAAACAGTATGTCAATGTACAGTCTTGCTATACTCCTTTACCAATTTAGAACCAGTCAGTTGTTCTATGTCTGGTTCTAACTGTTACTTCTTGACTTGAATAGAGGTTTCTCAGGAGACAAGTAAGATGGTCTGGTATTCCCATCTCTTTAAGCATTTTCCACAGTTTGTTGTGATCCACACAGTCAAAGGCTTTCGTGTAGTCAATGAAGCAAAAGTAGATGTTTTTCTGGAATTATCTTGCTTTTTCTATGATTGAATGAATGTTGGCAATTGGTTTCTGGTTCCTCTGACTCTTTTAAATGCAGCTTCTACAGCTGGAAGTTCCCAACTGATGTATTACTGAAGCCTAGCTCTAAGGATTTTGTGTATAACCTTGCTAGTGTGTGAAATGAGTGCAGCTGTACAATAGTCTGAACATTCTTTGGGATTGGCATGAAAACTGACCTTTTCCAGTCCTGTGGCCACTGCTGAGTTTTCCAAATTTGCTGACATACTGAGTACAAAGCACCAACTCTTTGGCACTCAGACTTCTTAGTGTTGAGTGCAACACTTTAACAACATTCCCTTTTAGGATTTTAAATCCTAAGGTGCTGAGTGTAGCACTTTAACGGCATATTCTTTCGGGATTTTAAATAACTCAGCTGGAATACCATCACCTCCACTAGCTTTGTTCATAGTAAAGCTTCCTACGGGAAGCTTTTTTTTTCCCTTTTATCACTTGACTTCACACTCTAGGATGTCTGGCTCTAGGGGAGTGACCACACCATTGTGGTTATCCAGTTCATTAAGACCTCTTTTGTAAAGTTCTTCTGTGTATTCCTGCCACCTCTTCTCAAACTCTTCTGATTCTGTTAGGTCCTTACTGTTTCTGTCCTTTATCATGCCCATCCGTGTATGAAATGCTCCCTTGATATTTCCAATTTTCTTGAAGAGGTATCTAGTCTTTCCCACTCTGTTTTTTCCCTTTATTTCCTTGCATTTCTCATTTAAGCAGGCCTTCTTATCTCTACTTGCTATTCTCTGGAACTCTGCTAAAGATTTAATCAATCTAGCTAAAGTTTTATCAATTTTGTCAGTTTTTCTGAAGGATCAGTTCTTGGTTTTACTGACTTTATCTACTGTTTTTCTATTATTTACTTATTTCTGCTCTGGTCTTCCCTTCCTTTTGCTAGACTTGAGTTTACTTTGCTCTTCTAACTCTCTTAAGGTGTAAAGTTAGGTTATTGATCTGAGACCCTTTTTTTAAAAAAAAAATAAGCGTTTTACAGCTATACCTTTCCTTCTGAGTACTGCTTCCACTGTTTCCCATAAGTTTTGGTATGTTTCATTTTCATTTTAACTCAGCCTCATGCATTTTCTCATTTCCCCTGTGATTCTCCCTTGACCCACTGGTTGTACAAGAGTGTGTTGTTTAATTTCCACATATTTGTGAATTCTCCAGTTTTCCTTCTGTTACTGATTTCTAACTTAATCCCATTGTGACTAGAGAAGATACTTTGTATGATAATTTTAAATCTGTGGAGACTATCTGTGAGTATATACAGTATATCCTGGAGTACGTCCCATGTGCATTTGAACAAAAGGACTATCCTGCTATTGTTGGGTAGTGTTCTGTATATCTTATTAGATCTAGTTGCCTTACTGTGTTGTTCAAGTCCTCTATTTCCTCACTTATCCTCTGTCTAGTTTTCCCATTCTCTACTAATAGTGTGTGTGTGTGTGTGTGTGTGTGTGTGTGGAAGGGGAGAGCTGAAGTACCTATTATTACAGAAAACTGCAGACTTGTCACTACAATTCTACAAAGTTTTTGTTTCATATATTATAATGATCTGTTATTAGGTGCATAAAAACTTATAACTGTTCCATTTTCTTGCTATATTGAATCTTTTATTATATACAAGATATTTTTGTCTCTTGTAACTTTTTCTGACTAAAGTCTGCTAAATCGCTTCAGTTGTGTTCGACTCTGTGCGACCCCATAGACGGCAGCACACCAGGCTCCCCCATCCCTGGGATCCTCCAGGCAAGAACGCTGGAGTGGGTTGCCATTTATTGTATCATATTAGTATGACCACTCCTGATCTCTACAGTTACTATTCTTTTGCTTTGATATATTCGTGTCTCAATGTAAAGTCAGCCTCTCATACACATTGGAGCATTTCCTAGATCCATTCTACTAATCTGTCTTAAAAAAAAAAACAAACAACTTTCTATTTTGTACTGGAGTATAGCTGATAACAAGCAACACTGCAATAGTTTTAGGTGAATAAGAAGGGACTCAGCCATACACACACATGTATCCATTCTTCCCCAAACTCAATCTGTCTTTTGACTGGAGAGTTTAACCTATAATTTAAGATAATTACTGACAAGGAGGGACTTACTTCTGCATTTTGCTATTTGTTTTCTATGTGTTTTATAGCTTTTGGGGGCCCTCATTTCCTGCATTAGTGATTTTTTTGCATGTTTCATTTTTTTTGGTGAAAATTTTAAATTCCCTTCTCATTTCCTCTTGGGTATATTTTATAGCTGTTTTCTTTGTGATTACTACCAGCATTATATTTAACATCCTAAAGTCATAGCATTCTGATTTTATACCAGCCTAAATTCAATAGTACATAGAAGTTCTGCAGCAAGATAGTTTTTAAAAAACAAACAAACAAAAAAAAAGAATTATAAATCAAGATAAGAACCACCAAGGAAAAAGCAGATTGCTATGATAAAGAAAACAGGTGGCCTTTTCAGAGGAGTCAGCAAGGAGGGCCTCTCTAAGGGGACATTTACACGGAGACATAGAAGACAGAGGCACCAGCTCTTTATGAAGTGGGGCAAAGACCGTTCCTGACAAAGAGATGCTACAAGTCAGACAGGAGCCCACTGGGGCCCCTGAGAAACAGTGGCGCACATGGCAGGCGTGGAGAAGGGAGTGGAGCCCGGGAGAAGCAGGTGGGCCCGGCTACTCGGCCTGGGAGGGCGGCAGGCGGTGGGGAAGATTTCCACATCCCCCATGAGGGAAGCCACAGAGCGCCTCAGAGCTCCTAGCAACAACATCCTAATTCAAGACCCTTCTGGCCGTTCTGTAGCAAGGATCCAAGAGGGAAGACAATGGAAGTGGAGGAGCCCGGGAAGATACTCCTGCAGTTGTCAAGATAAAAAACAACAGCGGTCAGTCCTGAGTAGGAATGGAAAGAAAGGACAGATCTGAGATATGCGGTCTCCCTTATAACCAGGTGGTACAGGAAACCCTCAGCCCAGGTTTGAGACCTAACCCTGCGAGGCACTCACTGGCTCTGCACCCCAAACTCCCCACAAGCCTCTATTTTCATCTCATAAAATGAGAATGAGGAAATCCACCAAGGATGAGGAGGAAGTGACGTGAAATCATGAAGCGTCCATCTGGACTAGTCAAGGCACCACAAACACCCTTCCTTCCTCTGAAATATGGGCCATCAGGCTACTGATTGACATGGACCTAATTCACTACGACTCTGCAATGTTACGAAAACTGTGAGCACTTGACACCAAACCCCCACACTCTGCCAACTGTGGGTGGGCTATCACACACCCAGGCCCCACAAGCCCCCTGGCCTGACTTGGGGACAGGGACTTGTCTGGGTTTAGCCCCTGCGGCCAGAGTGGCATGTAGGAGTTGGGTCAGTCCCCTGCCCACAGAGACCCACGTGGGAGGGCAGGGAGGTGGGGTGGGCACTTGGACATCAGCACCAGGTGGTGCTGGAGAGAAACCGATGGAACAAAGGCGGCAACCTCTCTGGCAGATTTCCTTCCAAATCCAGAGGAGCGAAGAAGACAGAGCTGTTTCAACCCTACACGCCCACAGAAAACACGGTTCACCAGGAGAGAGAGGGCGGCTGGCCCCCCCTTCCTGCTGGCTGCACCCGGGGGCCTTGTCTAACGACAGGGCTCCTCAGTCCAGCCACCACCCTTCCCTGGCATCCCGGCTTAGAGAAGATCTTACTGACTAACAGAGATCCCTTTTCTGAAACAGCTATGGGCAGGACAGACAGAATTCTTTGTATTGTTAACACTAGGGTTTGAGAAATTGAAGGATGCTGGAGGTGGTGGAGGGTGGCCTTGTTTAAAGTAAGGTACATTGTCTGAATGCAACTGGTTCTTAAATATTCTGAACAGCAACTCACAGAGCAACAGAAAGAGGTTGCCAGTGGGGAGAGTCGGTGTGAGCAGGTCGGATGCTCTGCTTCCATTTGTCTTCTGGCCTCGTCAGACCAGCCAAGAAACTCCAAGGAGCAGACGACCAAAGGGCTAAGTGTCAGTGTACAAATGTCACATGCCCTTCACCAAAGCGAAACTGCCCTTATTAGGCAGCCCTCATTAAGAAACATCTAAATCCCAAATGAATGTAGTTGGCCCAGATGTGCCCTCAGGCAGCTGGATTTGGAGCCACCAACATCTTAGTATCAGCGGCTGAAGAGGCGTGAAGAGTGTCAAGTTGAAGGCCAGCATCGCCACCACTCAGCCCCTGTCGTTCAGTCCTTACAGCTCGTGGGGAGACCAGCGCTTCCACATACAACCCCTCTCCGACCTGCGATAAATAAAACAGCGGCTCCTGTCCACACGATAAAACGATGAAAGCAAATATCAAACTAGGAGCTTTGCCTTATTACTACTTTAGCTGTTGTAATGAATGTTTATTCCCTGGACTTGTGCCCTGGACAAAAAATAAATAAATGAGATGAAATCACCTACAGGTGAGAGAGCCTGGTGCTGAGCCAGCCCCTGCAGGCCTCCTCTGGGCTCTGCTCCGGGTGACTGTGGCACAGCAGCCCGCCATTAACCAGCCACCAGGGAGGCCAGAGCTCGTGCAAACGCAGAGCTCAAGGATGTTTCTCAGAAATCAGGGCCAAACACCATTAAAAGCTGAAACAGGAGCAATTCCACTTCTGGGTACATACCCAAAAGAAGTGAAAGCAGGGACTCAGACTATGCACCTACGTTCACAGCAGCATTATTCAAAAGAGCCTAAAGGAGGAAGCAAGCGAACGTTTATCAGTGGATGAACAGACAAAATGCAGTCTATCCATACGATGGGATGTTATGTAGACAAACAGGAAGGAGATTCTGACACCTCCAAGAACATGGACCAACCTGGAGGACATCGTGCTGCTGCTGCTACTGCGGCTAAGTTGCTTCAGTCGTGTCCGACTCTGTGCGACCCCATGGACGGCATCACACCAGGCTCCGCCGTCCCTGGGATTCTCCAGGCAAGAACACTGGAGTGGGTTGCCATTTCCTTCTCCAATTCTTTTGTTTAGTGTTACCTGAATCTACTTCTTAAAATTCTTCACAACTTAAATTTATGTTTAGTTTTACGTGGCACATTCTTTCCATCTTGATAGTGACAAATTCTTGAGGTCTTATGATACCTTTATTCTTTAATTATAGTGAATAATTTCAAAACATTTCAATGTTAATAAAAATACTGTCAATATGAGATCTAGCTTTTAAATAAAACTCAAGGGGCTGGACTGAAGGTGGCTCTGGTAGAGTCCACCACCGTGTTTCAAACTGCTTAGATCCCAGACCTATGCAGCTGGATTGTGTGGGTGTCATTTCAAAAACCCTCATGTCTTGGCCATGGGTTAGCCCTCTATGAATAAGATTTTTAACCACCAGCTGGAAACAATTCTATATTTAAAAGGTTAATATTAAGCAATCCGAATTTACTGTTATTTTCCAGAATCTGATCTAGTCCTAAGAGATACCCATACGAGATTTACAGAGTGCTTTTTTACTTCAATGTTAACACAATTATCAATTAGTTCTCTCGGTTGAAAGATTAAGGCTTGTGTCAACAGGCAGTATTTCTGCTGGACCTTAAAGTCTCCTATTACTAGTCTCACTGGGATAGATCTATCCCAGTGATAGATAAGGTCCCAAGAAGGGAATTACATTTCCCTCAATAACATACTACATTCTCAAGACTGACTCTAGAACAACTGGCTTCATGAGACACAGGTTACAAATACAGTTAACAACAAGAAAATTAAGTGATTTGTTTTACATTGATTTGAAGAAAAAATTCATCATGAGATACATGTTTAGCTTTTAAATACAGAATGATTGTATAAATTCGACTTTAGCTGAAAGGACGATTTAGCAAGTCAGATAAAGCTCCTAGAAACATACTGAAAATAAAACCAGATATACCATAAGAAACATTCTATGGAGCTTCCATTTATCCTTTAGTCACTGTTTCAGTGATTATATTTTCTGATTAAAAAATCAGAACACATGGTTTGTCAAAGGACTTTCCTCGGTATAAGAGGCAATGAGTGACATCATGCTGAGTGAAATATCAACCAGTCACAAAAGAACAAATACTGTCTGACTCCACTTAGATATGAGGTCCTTAGGGGTGTCAAATTCAAAATGGAAGGGTGCTGTTGCGGCTGGGGGAGGGGAGCATGGGGTGCCAGTGTCGAATGAGGACATTTTCAGTTCTGCAGGACGATAGGAATTCTGGGGATGGATGGTAACAATGGCGGTACAGCAAGGTGAGCGTTCCTAATGTGACGGAACTGCAGGCTTAAAGGGTGAGACAGAAACTTTTCTGGTATGTATTTATTACCATAAGTTTTAAAAATCTGGAGAAGGAAAGGAAGGAAGTTAAAAAGGGAGAGGAGAGAAAGGGTGGGGGGAGAAAGGAAAGAAAAGAAGTTAATGGAATTCTTAGAGCTGATGACTTTAAAAGGGAGGGTGACCTGGAACCTCATGGTGTGTCCACAGATCAGCCCTGGATTGGTCCCCCAGGGGGTCCACATCGCTGGGTTTTGCAGACGAGCCCATCCTACGGGGAGGTCTGTGGGTCCAGAGGGTAACTCACCTTCAAGACTCCACGCACCACCAAAGCAGCCTCGGCCTTAGGGCATGGCCTGTCTGGGGTTGGGGCGGGGGCCAGACAGATGAAGTTTCCTGCAAACTGATACGAGTCCCCAAAGCAAGCCCTGGCAAGTCAGCCTGACAGAGGTCGAGGTACTGGAGTCTTGACTTCACAGTGGGCAGGAATGCTGTGGGGCTCGCCATCCCCGTCAGCCCAGGGTGAGGCTTATGATCAGCTGTTTCCCTGTGGCTACAGACAGGCCTGGCCTGACGGCCACAGCCCTGCCAGGGACTGCCTGTGTGACCCGGGCCACGTCTCTAGCCTCTCTGTTCCCAGGCCGCCTCCAGCATCTCCCAGTCACTGTGGCACAGCCAGGGCCTGGCCCTTTCCACTTACCATGAGCTGAATGTGCTTTGGTCACCAGGCACAAGGCCCCCGGGGCAGCTAAAGTCCCGGGGGTGGTTAAGCCCCCGCCTTGCAGCTGCTCACACAGGGGAGCCAGCTCAAAGTGGTTCTGACGCTGCCGGCTCTGAGCTCAGAGCAGGGCTCCTGCGGCAGGCGTGTCTGGGCCTGAACCCCACACTGGTACCCCGTCACCCACTTCCCTCTCCAAAGTCCTCCTTGACCTCGGTTCCACCCAGTGAGGCTCTTTCCTCTTCTCTCCCTCAGCCAAGACCTTCTGCAACGCTGTTTCTACTTCTTCACTTCCTGATCTCATCCCAGTTTGCCCCTACCCAACTTCCACCCCCAGCAATGCCTGAAGTGAAAGTGAAAGTGAAGTCATTCAGTCCTGTCCGACTCTCTGCAACCCCCATGGACTGTAGCCTACTAGGCTCCTCCGTCCATGGGTTTTTCCAGGCAAGAGTACTGGAGTGGGTTGCCATTTTCTTCTCCAGGGGATCTTCCCCACCCAGGGATGGAACCCGGGTCTCCCGCATTGCAAGCAGATGCTTTTACCGTCTGAGCCACCAGGGAACCAATCCCTACAGCTACTCCTTTGGGGCCGGCAGCAGCATCAGGCATTGTTAACTACTCCCTTCCCACACCTCTCACCTCGCTCCTTAAGGACAACCCACACCCGGTCTGTCTGCCTTCCCGCCCGGCCCTGACCCCGGCACTCCACTGTGCCTCTGTGGGCAGCTTCTCTCTCCCCGCTGTGCTCTGCTCAGCCCGGCCAAGGCCAGCCGCACCAACAGCTGCAGACACACCAGTCCACCTGTCCTCCCCAAGATGTAGCTCCTGCGGCACCCCTCATGTGACCTGCCACTGCTCCCCCAATCAGGCAAGCACCCTCACTTGGCTGAAGGGTCAGCTCTTTCATGATGCCCCCACACTTCAGGGTGATCACTCCCCAGCCCTCCACCTGGCCCCCAGTGCTCCCTGAAGAAATGCCTACTCAAGCACAGATGCTTCGCTCATCTGTGACACCACTGCCTTCTGCAGAAAGGTCCGGGTCTTTTAGGATTTGTAACTGGCACCTATCACTATGCCAGGAGACATTCAAAACTGCTTGTTAGGAGAGTGGTTGGATGGTGGAGTGGGGATGCACACAAACATTCTTCCATGTCTGAAGTTTGAGGCGGGCAGCCCCTCCCCACCTATCCACCATGTGAAGGTTTCCCTCCTCCGCCCACTTATCAAACCAGAGAAGACCCAGGTTCCTTCCTTGCTTCCCTCAACTAGACAAACTCTCTTCCTTGCACACGACCAGCTCTGTTTTACACTAAAGTTGGATACTGATTCTTTGTACTAGACAGTTGGCTCCTTAGAGCAGGACTGACTTACTCAGCGTTACTCCTCTGAGAGGGGCCTTCGCCCACAGAAAGGGTCTTGGGAGGCATCTAGTGGGGAGCACGGGTGGACTCCCACTACCAGAGGACTCCCATCACCCGGCAGACTCTCATCACTGGGCAGACTCCCATCACCGGGCGGACTCTGGTTACTGGGTGGACTCCCGTCCCCGGGCGGACTCCGGTTACCGGCTGGACTCCCGTCCCCGGGTGGACTCCGGTTACCGGCTGGACTCCCGTGCCTGGGCGGACTCCGGCACTGACCCTGCACCAGCCCCGCTCAGCACTCAGGCCTCTGCCTAGGGTGCTCCCCCGCCCCTTGTGCCCCACCTGCCCAGGGGTGGCAAGTCTGTGTGTGAGCCCACTCCCGACCCAGGAGCAGATGCCAGCGCCACGCGCAGGGCCCTATCCGGGAGGAAGCAGGCTCACCATGTTCATGACGGTGAGGATGAACCTCTGGGCTGCTTCAGCCCCGTGGTACTGCACCATGTCGGCGTCGGCCACCACCAGGGTCTCCACCGTGTGCTCACTGGTCAGCCGGATGGCGTTCCTCCGCTGCCGCCCATCCCGCGATGGCCGGCCCCTCCTCGGCTTCTTCTTTTCTAGAAAACAACGGAGACATTTGTGCAGCACTTTGCTGTTTCCTCACCACAGGGAAGGGATATTAGTAAACAGTGAGTAACCCTCTGCTGACTCTTCAGATCAGTTGATTTCCGAGAAGACCTTACTTTGCTAAACAGCTAGGGTTATTACTGGGTCCCACGTCAGAACATCTGGACGCTCAAAGCTGCCATGTGAGGACTGACATACAGATTTGTGGGTGCAAACACCTCTGACCAACATCAAAGGTTGATGTCAATAACATGCACTTTCAGAATCCGAATGTGAACAGAAAGGCAGTTCCTTAATTTGATAGCTATTATCCCATGGATGGAGGAGCCTTGTAGGCTACAGTCGATGGGGTCGCTAAGAGTCAGACACAACTGAGCAACTTCACTTTCACTTTTCACTTTCATGTATTGGAGAAGAAAATGGCAACCCAATCCAGTGTTCTTGCCTGGAGAATCCCAGAGACAGAGGAGCCTGGTGGGCTTCCGTCTATGGGGTCGCACAGAGTTGGACACGACTGACGTGACTTAGCAGCAGCAGCAGCAGCATTTCCATTTTTACATCAGCCCACACGGAAGCCTTTCTTTGGGACTGGAATGAAAATCTTCTGTGTGGGCTGATATAAAAATGGAAATAATAGCTATCAAATTAAGGAACTGCGTTTCTTTCTCTCCTTGGAAGAAAAGTTATGACCAACCTAGACAGCTTATTAAAAAACAGAGACATTATTTTGCCAACAAAGGTCTGTCTAGTCAAAACTATGATTTTTCCAGTAGTCATATATGGATGTGAGAGTTGGACTATAAAGAAAGCTGAGCACTGAAGATTGATGCTTTTGAACCGTGGTGTTGGAGAAGACTCTTGAGAGTTCCTTGAACTGCAAGGAAATCCAACCAGTCAATCCTAAAGGAAATCAGTCCTGAATATTCATTGGAAGGACTGATGTTGAAGCTGAAACTCCAATACTTTGGTCACCTGATGAGAAGAACTGATTCATTGGAAAAGCCCCTGATGCTGAGAAAGATCGAAGGCAGGAGGAGAAGGGGACGACAGAGGATGAGATGGTAATGGCATCACTGACTCAATGGACATGAGTTTGAGTGAACTCCGGGAGGCCTGGCATGCTGCAGTCCATGGAGTCACAGAGAGTCGGACACAACTGAGCAACTGAACTGAACACAGAAACCAGCTCTGCTACAACCTCTTTGCAATAAACTCAGCCCACAGACGTACAAACTGGTTTCATACAGTGACTCAAGCATTCTAGACCCGAAGATGCACACACAAAAACCAGAAATACGGTTCATAGTGTATAAACAAAAATAGCCTGTGCAGTGAGACAAACTGGAAAACAATCTACAACCACAGAGAAAGGCAACGATGGTAAAACAGGGGGCAGTCATGTAAAGCACAGTTGTGAAGGTTATTTAGTGACATAGAGAGAAGCACATATAAGTCTACATATAGTTAAATCTCAGGTTGGCAAAGATTTAACACACAAGCATCTTCAGGCCCAGAGATAAGAACCTTCTTTAGGAAGAACTTAACTAAAACATGAATCATGGGTGATGTCTGATCTTCATTTTCCTTTTTTCCTCTGTATTTTCCAAATTTATACAATGGTACAATGGAACAAGTACTTATTTATTTAAAGTATTATCCCTGAGTCTGAGAAAACCCCAGAAGTCACTTTTAACCTATAAGCAATAAAACAGAGGGCCTGGGGAGCAAAATATATCATCTGACTTATCCCAGAAACGCAAGACAAAATGTATAACTGTCTTGTCAACCTGCAGGATGGTTCCCTCCTCCCCAAAGCCAGGCTCACCTCCCCTGGAGACTTCCAGGCCTTAGGAGTGGAATTTGGGAAGGCAGGGTCTATTCTAAGAGAAAAGATATGGTCTCAGATGGTACTGCCTTTGCACATGGCCAGAATGAAAGAGGCCCCTGGTTGGCAATCTCTCTCTGGACCTACACTCACATTCACAGAGCCCCTCTGAATACGAGGAAGGTAGACCATAGGCAACTTCTAAATCCTGAGCTCAGCATGCTTGCCAGCTGCTCACTGCCTGGATCAGGCCAACCTATCAATCTTGGAATATGTGATAAGCCACGTCACCTCAGCAGAAGTGAAGGGCCGCCCAAATAAGAGCTTTGCTGTAACCAGCACACCCACATTTTCCAAGATGATGAAGAAACAAACTCTGCCACAGCTCCTCCCTAAGCTGGGAGTTATTACCCATCTTTCCGCATCCCCAACTCATGGGTTCCTCTGCAGCTACTCCCCACACTGGCTGCTTATTTTCACCATGTCTGTGTTTTCTGGTTCCTGCATGAATACAACTGCCTTTTTAGCAGTGTCTAAAGGGAGCTCTATTTAAATTCAAATTCACGTGAACTGAAAAATATTTAATATTATATCTTCCCTGGTGGCTCAGAGGTTTAAGTGTCTGTCTCCAATGCGGGAGACCCGGGTTTGATCCCTGGGTCAGTAATATCCCCTGGAGAAGGAAATGGTAACCCACTCCAGTATTCTTGCCTGGAGAATCCCATGGACAGAGAAGCCTGGTAGGCTACAGTCCACGGGGTCGCAAAGAGTCGGACACAACTGAGCGACTTCACTTACTCATTTAAAGGATGCATTAGTAATATTTCTCTGGAAGATGCTGGGCCGAAACAGGTTAAGTGGTGAGTGCTTTCTTAGAAAGGTAGCCTAGCACTTCCCACCAGAGGAGCAGGTGACCCCTGGACTTTTCACACAGCAAAACACTGCACTGGGCATCCATCTTTCAAGTAGGACCAACAAGAACTGCTTCTCCCTCCCTGATGGACCTGGGAGAGCTAACAAATGGTGCCACAAAAGGTGTAATGTTGCACATTAACATCTGCCCAGAATACTCAGTCACAGGTAAAACGCAACTGTCAGAGGCTCTGTGGTTGTTAAAGGGTTTGCAACTACAATGACTTCGTCTGCCCCTTTCGCCCCTAGGCCCAGGCCCCGTATATGTTGTGAAGTAAACACTCACTGAGTGAGCGCGTGCTTGAGTGGATGGATGGATGAGTGCATGGGTGAATGAGTGAGTGGAATCCCTATTTCCCATATAACAAAGCTGAAGTCAAGCACTGGGCAGAGGTGGATTTGGCCCTAGAACCCAGGCCTCACCCCACAGCTCTGACTCTCCTGCCTGCACTGCTTTGGGTGTGAAGAGGCTCCTCAGTGTCATCTGAACTTAAAACATGGGGACAGGAAAGGCCACGGAAAACTCAGCAGGAAAGGACTCTGCATGGCCTTGACTGCTGCAAGACCTGAGTGGGAGGAGCAGCCTTCTGCCTCCACGCGCACCAGACCCTCAAGTCAGAGCAGCAAGTACACGGCTGGCCCAGGGCACGCATGCTCCTGCTGTGTCTGTCCCCTCACCAACAACCGCCGACTGGGGCTGTCACACGGCAACCACGATAGGTTGGCTGGTGATCCCTCCACATGTTCAAGGACATGAACTGGTGTTCACGGATGCCCTAGTGCTCCGTCCTTTCCCAAGCATGAGAAGAGGAGCCTCAAGACTCAGATCAGATCCCCACAGCCAGCTGGGTTTCAGGAAATTAGAACTTTGCAGATTTCCCGGGACAGTGTGGTGTCCAGGCCGCATACTGAACACCCCTTCCAGGGACGTCTAGGACAGCAAGCCCTCATCAAAGGCAATACTCTTTCTGCAGTGGAATGAGTACATAAAGACACTCAGCGGTCAGCATCCAGAAGCCTGGATTGGGGAACAGCAGGTAAGACAGCCAGCGAGGACCTGTATTCCCTCTCCCTACACGCGGAAACAGGAGGAGCAGAAGGCAGCTCGCCGCCCTCCTCAGTCCCTGCTCCCAGCAACCTCTCCATCAGCAAAGCTCTATAGCCATCATGCCTGATGATTCTTCCTTTCCTACAGGGAGAACAGAACCATAATCTATTTTTACCTTTAATTCCATGAACTGCATCAATATTCCCTAATAAAGTCTCAGCAATACAAGTATTCACAGATGAGAAGCATATTGAAAAGCAAGAAGAAAAACATCAATTTCAGAATAACGTGGGTGCTGAATCTAGACCTCACAGGAGAGGTCAAAATTGCGGCCAAGCAGGCAGGCAGCCACCTGGGGGCCCTCCTGGCTCACTTGGTAATCAGCTGTCTCCCTCCACTGTGGGAACGGGGGAGGTGGCCCTCACCCCACCGATGAGGACAGACCACAGCCTGTGAGGCCCCGGGTCTGTTGTCACAGACGCCGGGTTCACTCCCAAGTCCAGCCCAACAGTGTCTTTTGCCAGAATGTCGCTGGGGCTTGGTGCTGACTTGGTAGACTTTCAGTCTCAGGCTTCACATTATTTTTCTTACATTTATTTTCCCTTTGCCCCAATTATCCATTAAAGAAGAAAATTGTGTGTATTTATGCAAGTTACCATGAACCTTGTTTGGGACAAGATGCAGGAGAGAAGAAAAGGAAGAAACCAAAGAACACTGTACGTTTAGCACATTCAAACCATTTGAAGAGTTTGGGGAGTGTTCAAAACGCTGAGCGAGTATATAATTTACTGCAGTTATTAGTTTCGCTCTTGGTAAAGGAAAAAAAAAAGCTCAGTTCTAAATCGTCAAGCTCTATGTAGAATAGATACTACTTTAGTTTAACAACAACAGAGTATTTAGGTATTCACCAGGGAAAACCAATGCATAAACTATAAAATACTTGGTGTAAGAATTCAAACAGTGGAAGTCAGCCCTGAAATTACTCTATGTCCTACAAGGAGGATCCTTGGAGGTCTGGTTCTATAACGTCATCTCCAGGGAAGACCTCAGGTTATTCCTCATGCCAAATGAGCCCTGCCAGCTGCAGAAGCAAATCAGAAGGAAAACAGACACTGTGGAAGAAATGGAGGCAGCTGCCCAAGGACACTGGGCTCTTCACATCGGGAAGACAAAGACGAGCCTCTCCCCTAGGAACTGGATGGAAGGCATCCAACGCACAGAGTCAACGAGAGCATGCACACTCAACCTGAACTTGGCGTTCAAGCCGGGAACATAAACATTTCCCACACGCAGCACTCAAGGTCCAGATACAAGAACGTCCCCACCTGGGTATACTAGCGCAGTGGACAACCAGAACCCTCAGCACCGAGGAAGAGTCCAGAGCCACGCATTCTTTCAGCCGCCCTGACCATGGGTTTTCTCCAGCTCTCTCGTGGGCAGGACGAGAACAGTCCCATCAGAAGCCCTTGCACTGTGATGTGTTGCCCAGAATTCACCTGAGGCCAGAGGATGGCCACCTGTCCCTCGTTCTCATCTGGAGGCACGGCACAGGGATCTGCACCCAAGCCCCTGAGATCTTCGTTAGCCCTGGGGAGAGGGGTCTCCTCTGGGGCTGGGAGAGGGGTCCGCACTGGCAGGACAGGCCCTGGTGCCCAGAGTGAGCGCAGGGCGCCAGGAGCTTTTCACCCTGGGGGCCATGGAGGCCTGCAGATGAGTGGCAAGCAATGACAGGATTCAAAACAGGGATGCAGTTTGGGGCAGACCGGAGCATGTGCCGAGCTCAACCACAAGCTACTTGTGGGACACTGGGCAAGCCTCAGAACCTCGCCAAGTCTATGTGACTGTCTTCAAAATCGGAATGATCACCCCCACCGCACAGGCTTGCACAGTGACTGAGACGCTTATGGAGCACTTAGTTCATTCTCTGGCCAGGATGCTGTGACTCTTCAATAAATGGCACCCTAATTGCAATGACAATTATGACTCTGGTGACAGCCAGGTCACCTAGTGGCCAAGGACAGAGTTTTAGAGACAGAATGCTTTGATTCAAATGAGGGTCCCCATTGTTTTGTCTGATCTGGGGCAAATCGTGTGCCCTCTGCTAGTCTCAGATAACTTATCTATGAGGCAGAGGGACAATAGCTCCTCTCTCAGTGGGCTGCGATCAGGCTTAAAGGAGATCCAGGTGTAATCCCTGAGCTGAGCGCCTGGCTCACAGCATGTGCTCAATAAAGCTTAGCTCTACTGATGACGGACCACTGCTGTTCTTCATAGAGACAAACGAGGAGGGTGGGCCTGGAAGCTTCAGCCGGGGTGTCCCAGCTGGCCGTGTGACCCACACAGCTCATCTAGTGCTTCCTCTGAACACTGCTGAGGAGGAAACGAGACAGCCCCGGGAAGCCCAAAAGAGCGTCTGGCAGGAGAGTGCACACCGCCAAGACTATGGTCAGGAGGGGCGACAGGACACAGACCCAGAGACACACCTGACCTGCAGAGAAACCTTCTGAAGTGCCGAAACTGTCCTCCCAACCCATAATTTGTGTATAGAGGGTTCTAGTTTCTAGACAAGGTTTCCCCCAGGGAATCACTTTGGTTAGAACCCTCATTTTCACACCTTATTCTTTTGGAAACAAACAGTCCCTGGGCTGTCTGAGGATGCGCTCTGGAAAGTTGTTCCTAGGGAGCACTCATTGCTTCTGAAGGCTCTCTAGATGAAGTGCATGCATGGGCCCACGTGCACACTGGGGACAGGTGAAGTCACACCTGTGAAGCCAGTGCTCTGAGGACATGGCTCCTGAAGCTGCAGCCGAGGTCCCACCAGAGTGTCCAGGCTGAGCTCACTCCTCCCTGCAGACTGTTGTCAACCTCACCTCCAGACAAGACGAGCAAATGGGGACCCCCAGAAATGTGTCCAGCATCTTGCTCCTGGAGGCCACTAACCCCGCTGACTGGGAGTCCGGCCTCACAGAATAACCACTGTCCACTCTGCCCTTGAATGGGGTTCTGAGTTGCCTGAAATCAGGAGAAAAATAAAAAGTTTAAGGTAAACATGCCAGATGATCAGTTTTACACAGTCCTCCAATGGGAGGAACACCATTCCTCAGGGAAAGACAGTATTTTCCTAACACCAACTTCTAAAATTAAAATAAGAAGTCAGACTTCATCTAGGGGCCACTGCACTAGCCAGTGTTTCCCACATTTTATGACAAGCATGATCATGAATTTAGTTTAGCTATATCTCTCAGGAACCTTCTATAAGAGTGGAGGACCAAAAACTACAGCACTCATCAGAGGGAATTCCAAAGAAATTTTCCTGAACTTTCCAAGTGGGCGGCCTCAGGGATCCCTCAGTCCCAGGGGCAGTGGGAGCGCCCAGAGGAGCCGCCATGGGCCCGCAGCCAACAAAGCAGGCGGGCAAGAGCAGGCGGCAGAGCCGAGAAGGGGGATGACCGGTGGTGGGAGCTAGAAAGAAGAGGGAGGGCAGGGCACAGGCTTCCAGAACCAGGGGTCAGCCCGGCAGGCAGGGCCCCGGGCTCACTCAGTGTCAGGCTCACCAAGGCGCCACGCTACCTCCCCACCAGGGCAGGGGCTGCCGTGCAGGACACGGGAAGGGAGCCTTCTTTTCTGTACCAGCCACATCAGAAACTAACTCAAAACTGGACAACAGAAGTAACCCTGAGAACAGTGAAACCTCTCAGACCAGGCTGAACAGGAGGCTGGAGCTCTGGGGTCTATTCTGCTTGCCAGGGAGACCCCCTGTAGCCCACTGCAGGGGGAGGACCTGAGCAGACAACCCTGAGGCTTCTTGGAGTGCCCCCTCCTCCCCGAGCCCCCTGCTCCTCAGGAATCCTGAAAACTCCAAACTCCCATCCATGCTATAGTCTAACGTGGGTCTATACTTACCTTCTGGGCTAGACTGTGAGCTTAAGGGCCCAAACATCACCCTCTGGACCTTCCAAATTGCCAAACACGGCCTAGTGCACAGCAGAAACATTTGAGCATTATACTTGGTTGAGTGAATTAACTCTTTGAATTCCTAATTAATAACATGATTTTCAACAAACTTAACCTAAATGTCCTGAAATTAAATTCACATACAGCACGACCATCACTTAAGGGGGCGGTTGTCATTCAGTGGCTCAGTCGTGTCCGAATGTTTGTGACCCATGGACCGCAGCACACCAGGCTTCCCTATCCTTCACTTCTTCAAAGAAGGCAAGGCCAACGCTAACTGTGAGGAGCCCAGCTATGGCACCCTATGGAGCTGAGTAGAGTATGCCCACGTTGTGGGGGCTGGGGGCAAGCTTCCTCATCTCTAACACTAGGGGTAATTACTCCACTCTCTTAAGATGGATGTGAGTCAGGTGTAACACAGGACCAGGTGTATAACTGTTGCTGTTGTTCAGCCACTAAGTCATGTCCGACTCTTTGTGACCTCATGGACTGCAGCAGGCCAGGCCTCCATGTCTTTCACTACTTCCAGGAATTTGCCCAAGTTCATGTTCATTGAATCGTGATGCCATCCAACTATCTCATCCTCTGCCACCCTCTTCTTTTGCCTTCAATCTTTCCCAGCATCAGGGTCTTTTCCAATGAGTCAGCTCTTCTCATCAGGTGGCCAAAGTACCAGAGCTTCAGCATCAGTCCTTCCAATAAGTATTCAGGGTTGACTTTCCTTAGGATTGACTGGTTTAGGTATATAAGCGCACTCAAATATGCTGCTAGTTTTATTTCTATCCTTATCATTACATCACTATTACTGCTGTTAATTTCTAGGGTCTAAATGCTAGTTTTTAAACTTTGCATGAGTGACCCAACAAACAGTGGATGCTCGTATGCACCCTACAGGGTCTGACCAGGATCTCTAGTGTAGATACTCACCAATCAACTTGTTGTCTTCAATATTTCTTATTAGGCAGGAGCATGAAATAATTTCTCTAAGGACATCCTTAATCATGCAACAATAAATTAGAATTGTACAAAAATAACAGTTTCAAGAGAAGCAGCTTTTAACTCCTGCTCAGTATCCCAATGTACCCTCCCAACATTCCAGAGGGTGGAATATTTTAATCATCACAAATGTGACAGAACACAAAACATGACTGTACATGAACTCAGCCATTTAAACCATGAAAAATTCATGACGTTTCATTAGAAGAGGTTTCCATAAAAGAATGGAAATCAAATGTTTCTCATTAAGATGGAAAACAGACAGTGTGAGTCCTTCTCCTTGGGGCAGAGACCGACTCTTGCCCCAAGTGGGATCCCGTGTGCAGACACCCC
This sequence comes from Budorcas taxicolor, assembly GCF_023091745.1. NCBI lineage: Eukaryota > Metazoa > Chordata > Mammalia > Artiodactyla > Bovidae > Budorcas > Budorcas taxicolor. The sequence goes on along the minus strand of NC_068930.1, from coordinate 8,767,915 downwards.
TGCCACAGCCACACAAATTCATTTTCAGGGCACCAAAGCCACCGCTGCCACAGCAACTAAATTAGTAAGATGTGTAGTTTAAACTGCATGTACAAGAGCCCATTGTATTTTGTCTTTAATTTTTTCAAAATAAGCATGTATGAAATGTAATAAAAAATACCTTCAAGATGGGAATTGGAAACTCTGAAAATTCACTCGGGCCTGATCTTGATGCCCACGAAGGTTCCACTTAACAGAAAGGTATCCATTTCCAATGCACCAGTTATTTGTCCTTTTTCCCCTAGCCCTCTCTTTTGCATTCCACTCTGGGGGGGTGGTGGTGGTTGTTATTCAGTTGCTTAGTTGTGTCTTACTCTTCACGACCCCATGCCAGGCTTCCCTGTCCTTCACTGTCTCTTGGAATTTGCTCAAACTCATATTCATTGAGTCAGTGATGCCATGCTACCATCCCATCCTCTGTCGTCCCCTTGTCCTCTTACCCTCAATCTTCCCCAGCATCAGGGTCTTTTCCAATGAGTCAGCTCTTCGCATCAGGTGGCCAAAGTACTGGAGCTTCAGCTTCAGCATCAGTCCTTCCAATGGACATTCAGGGTTGATTTCCTTTAGGACTGACTGGTTTGATCTCCTTGCAGTTCAAAGGACTCTCAAGAGTCTTCTCCAGCACCACAGTTCAGAAACATCATTCTTCAGCACTCAGCCTTCTTTATGGTCCAAGTTTTATTGATATTCATATATGATACAATTTAACTGTTGAACATGCACAGTTCAATGGTTTTAGTATATTCTCAGAGTTATGCAACCATCACCATCATCAATTGCAGAGGACCTGCAAACCACTTCCTGGACTCCCTTGCTGGCTGGGCATGCTGGAGGGAGACAGGAAGGTAGGAGATAGGCAGAAGGGCCCCCTGTGTTTCAGCACAGGGAAACAACTGTTCCAGCAGTGGCGGGCAGCTGCAGCTCCAGCCTCTAGCTCCTGGGGAACTCCCAGCCCAGCTTCCTCATCTCCCTCAGAGGTACATCCACAGGGACACCAATGTGGCTGTCAGTCCTTAATCTCCTTTCTGCATTTCATTCAAGCTTTGAGGACTCCTCCCAGGCCCATGGAAATAGTAAGGATGTGCACTTTCACACGGCAGAGCACTGCCAGGGACGGGAATGCTGCCCTTCACCCTGAGTCATCTTTAACAAAAGCCAGTCAGGGGGTGCCCCATGAAGGAAATGCACACATCACTGTGCGCCAAGATTTCTCAACAACCTATCTCTGCCACATCCAAAGGCCTGGTGACAGCGCCTTGCAGATTCAGTCAACGTGGGGAAAGCACTGGAGGAGGAAACACGAACAACTAGTCTAGTTTTTAAGTTCGCACGCACACAGACTTACAAACAACATGCTTCCCAAGAGAACTGTCAGATCCAAAAAATTATTTTCTAATCACTTTTTTCCTTCAACCAAAGAGTCTTATTTTAAAAAAATAACAAAACAGCAAAAAATCTGCAACGATGGGTCCACAGCTGAAGATGAGCTCCCAGCCAGGTGAACTCTTGGCAGTTGCATAAATCCAACATCCTTGAAAAATAATGGCCTTCTCTTTCTCTCTCTCTCTTTTTTTTTGGAATAAGGAAAAAAATTAGTTTTGCTCTCCAAGTATGAATTCTTTAAATAACTTCCCCCAAGGCCAAGTCATTTTTATAAAAGGCATATTTTTTCATGTAAATTCCTTACAAAGAAAGGTGGAAAATAAAGATTTTTTTGTGGTTAAGATCTTGAATGAAGGACTGATCAACCTTGAAGTTCAAAATCAGTCCCTTCACTCAGCAGGAGGTGTCCCCCACCCCCACCCCCACCCTGGGAGGCAGCAGGGCTGGGGTAAGAAAGCTGAAATGGCCCTGCCAGACCTTTCCACTCATGATTAGAGCCACGTGGGCACCAAGTAGCCAGGCACCACTGTCTGTGGGTGAGGCTCATTCAGTCAATAAATATTGAATTGTGAACCTACTGTGCAAGGCAATGTAAGTGATCACCAGAAGGAATAAACATTAACTACAAGAACAGATAGATAATAAAAATTATAAATACAACAAATGTTTGCAAAGAAAGAATAATGCTATGAAAAGATAAAAGGAGGGGGTTCCAATTTAGATTAGGTTCCATCAGGAAGTGACACCCAGGCCAAGATTAGAAGGATAAGCAAGAGTTAATCAGGGTGGGTGAGAAGAGAGGAGATGGGAGCAGCCCAGGCAATGGAAATAGCAGGTGCACAGGCCCTGGGGACAGAAGCAAGCACAGAGCAAGAGAGAACGTGGCTGGCAAAGAGGCTGGGCGACAAGACAGAGGCACACTTGGAGGGTCACACGCAATACGCTCGGGGTTTTCTTCCTTATCCCTGGAACAGTGGGAAGTCACCAGGACTCAGGTTTCCAATGTGTCACTCTGGCTGTTTTGGGAAGAACAGCTTCCAGGGGGACATGGAGCTGGACACCAGTTGGACGATCACTACAGGAGCGCAGGTAAACAGGGACCACAGCTGGACAAGGCGGGCAGACAGATTCAAGGAGGTATTGGGTTGGCCAAAAGTTCATTCTTTTTTTTTGCATAAGATGTTACGGAAAAGTCCCAACAAATTTTCTGGCCAACCCAATACTTAGAAGGTGAGGTCAAGAATACTGGGTCTATCAAGGTACAGGTGAAGACGGTTATCAAAAATAACCCTTGGTTTGTATGGTTTTACTAATCATTGAATAAGGGACTTCTATAACAGGGCCGGAGAAGGAAATGGCAACCCACTCCAGTGTTCTTGCCTGGAGAATCCCATGGACGGAGGAGCCTGGTGGGCTGCAGTCCATGGGGTCGCTAAGAGTTGGACATGACTGAGCGACTTCACTTTCACTTTTCACTTTCATGCATTGGAGAAGGAAATGGCAACCCACTCCAGTGTTCTTGCCTGGAGAATCCCAGGGATGGGGGAGCCTGGTGGGCTGCCATCTATGGGGTTGCACAGAGTCGGACACGACTGAAGCGACTCAGCAGCAGCAGCAGCATAACAGGGCCAGGTGTGGGGAGAAAAGCACTGCAAGTTTTGGCCCTGTTAAGTTTCAGGTGCTTTTAAAGCACTCAAGTGCAGAGGTCAAGTTGAATGTGGGGTGTGCAGACTTGGTGCTCAAAGGCAAAGGTGAGATCAGAGACAGGCATTTAGGAATCAACAATCCCAGACCAATCCTCCCGGGACCTAAAAACTGCATGACTGGGTAGAAGAGATGGCACCAACTACAGAGGGGCAATGCAAGGAAAACAGTCACAGGAGCGGAGGGAACAGCATCAGGGGGAAGGGCCGCTCGGCTCCTCCTGTCCAGGAGGGCCAGGCGGGGACCCCGGGAGCCTCACTGGGGTGCTCCTGATGGAGGACCGGGGGGCTGAAGCCAGGGAAGGGAAAAGTGAGAGAAGGGAACTGCAGACTTTAGCGGAGGAGAGAAACAAGAATACTGCCTGAAAGTACTAGAATTGAGGGGAGCTTTCCTCGAGATGGAAAAAATGCACACATCCAATGAGGAAAACCCAGCCTGCGGAGGAGGGCCATCTCCACTCGGTTTCTGCCTCGCTCCCTGTCCAGCCACAAGCCGCATCCACAAGAACAAGGCTTCCAATGTGCCCGCCTCACACCAACTGAGGAAAGACGCGACTGTTCCACAGGCACTCGTCACACCACAGCCTTGCACTAGTTAAGCAACATTAACTCTTGCTTATCCTTCTAATCTTGGCCCGTGTGAATCTGTGGCTGGCTCCGTGCTGGGTGCTCCGCTCAAGGGAGGGAGAGAAGCAGACAGAACCTCAACAGTCCTATAAACCCCACACAGATGAAAAGAATCATCAAGGAAACAGCCCAGACTTGTAGGGAAAGTGGGCTTCCAACTGGAAGGAGAGGAGGGAAAAAAGCACGTTCATTTTATCAGAAAATGACAGAGGGACACAAACAGAAGAGAGCACAAGGCAAAGGCCAGGTAACACCACCTAAGAAGAGACTCTGGGCCTACTGCAATAGGAACGCTTCGAGCTGGCTGTCGCCAAGGTCCCAGAAGCCAAGGCAGACGGCCGCCATTCACATCAGTCCAAAACCTTGTCTCAACCGCTACCAAATATTAAATGTTCTCACAGAAGATACTGCATTAGTCAGCTAGGACTGCCGTGACAGAGTGACACAGACTGGGTGGCTTAAACTACAGACAGTTATCTTCACAGGTTTAGAGACTAGAAGCCAAGACTGAGGGGTCAGCAGGGTCAGGGTTTCTTCTGAGGCCTCTCTTCCTGATTTGCAGATGGCCATCTTATCCCTTCATTTTCACAGGTCTTCCCTCTGTATCCATCTAAGTCCTCTTCTTATAAAGACTCTCTAATGACCCCATCTAACTCAATCACTTCCTTAAAGGCCCTATTTCCAGACACAGTCATCGTCTGAGGTGCCAGGGATTCAGTTCTGTTCAGTTCAGTCACTCAGTAGTGTCCGATTCTTTGCAACCCCATGGACCACAGCACGCCAGGCCTCCCTGTCCATCACCAACTCCTGAAGCTTACTCAAACTCATGTCCATTGAGTCGGTGATGCCATCAACCATCTCATCCTCTGTCATTCCCTTCTCCTCCTGCCTTCAATCTTTCCCAGCATCAGGGTCTTTCCAAATGAGTCAGTTCTTCGTATCAGGTGGCCAAAGTATTGGAGCTTCAGCTTCAACATCAGTCCTTCCAATGAACATTCAGGACTGATTTCCTTTAAGATGGACTGGTTGAATCTCCTTGCAATCCAAGGGACTCTCAAGAGTCTTCTCCAACACCACACTTCAAAAGCATCAATTCTTCGGTGCTCAGCTTTCTTTATAGTCCAGCTCTCACACCTATACATGACTACTGCTTAGACTAGACGGACCTTTGTTGGCCAGGGGTTAGGACTTCAATATAAAGATTTGGGAGGACACATTTCTGCTCATTAACAGATGACCATCTTCTTTCCTGCCTTAAGCACTCTGGACTGCGCAGGTCACTTTCACATGAGCTGGAGTGCGTATATTTACATGGTCAGGACACCAAGGACAACATGTGAGCCCCAGAAAGGACAATCATCTCAGAGGTCCATTGAGATACATTTGGCAAATTCAAGAAAACAAATGCAAATGCTTTGGAATTATCATGTTTCTCCCACCACTTTCCAGTTAAGTCTGTTGCTGAAAAAGGACACTAGCCTACTGGAGCTCAATGGCTTTACCCTCCAAATTGATGGAAGAGGAAGAAAAAGGAAATCCCCCAAACACACAGCTTGGGGGAAGAATAATTAACATGCTCATATTTCAGCCAGAACCAGACAGGATGGACAAAAGCCTAAAAAGAAATCGACTTGTCTTCTGCACCTGGAATCCTTCACAGGGATCCTGGGCATTGTTTCTTTTGACAGATGGTCTTTCATCTTTGACAAAGAAGTACAAGAAACTTTAGACAGCCCAGATATTTCTCCACCTTTGCGAGGAGGGCAGGCCACTCTCTGGACCAGGAACTCTACTTCCATGCTTTAACACAAAACTAAAATATAGGTAAAGGCTTCTTCCTCCCACTCCCTCCCCTGATAATGCAGTAGTGCTCAGCTCAGGCCTCAGGTGGCCTGGACATGTCCCCAGGGATGTGGGCTTTAAGGTGGGGACTGCCCTTTCCGTCTGTTTATCCCATGGTGAGCAGGGTACCTGGTACACTATTTTTGAATGTATTAATGAAAGAGGATGAAGCTCATAAACAATGAACATAAGGATCAAAAAACCCTTTGCCTTCTTTTTAGAAGCTTAGGGAAAACAAATTTCTGGTTCTGTCTTGGATGTCAGTGGTTCTTCCAAAAACATTAATCACATATTTCCAAAGCCGTTAATAATCATATATCCTTCACTCCTCCAAAGGCCCCTTGACTCTCACAGAAGCCCTGGATGTACCCTACTCATGAAGTGAGAGCTCAAATAACCCACCAACAGACCTAGAGGTGTGAAAACAAGTCAAGTCTTCCATTTTTGGCCTAGACCCAGTAATCAGACCACTTAACATGCCAGCAAATCTGGAAAACTCAGCAGTGGCCACAGGACTAGAAAAGGTCAGTTTTCATTCCAGTCCCAAAGAAAGGCAACGCCAAAGAAGCTCAAACTACCACACAATTGCACTCATCTCACACGCTAGTAAAGTGATGCTTAAAATTCTTCAAGCCAGGCTTCAGCAATACGTGAATCATGAACTTCCAGATGTTCAAACTGGTTTTAGAAAAGGCAGAGGAACCAGAGATCAAATTGCCAACATCCGCTGGATCATGGAAAAAGCAAGAGAGTTCCAGAAAAACATCTATTTCTGCTTTATTGACTATGCCAAACCCTTTGACTGTGTGGATCACAATAAACTATAGAAAATTCTGAAAGACGAGAGTTCTACCAGACCACCTGACCTGCCTCTTGAGAAACATATATGCAGGTCAGGAAGCAACAGTTAGAAGCAGACATGGGACAACAGACTGGTTCCAAATAGGAAAAGGAGTATGTCAAGGCTGTATATTGTCACCCTGCTTATTTAACTTATATGCAGAGTACATCATGAGAAATGCAGGGCTGGAGGAAGCACAAGCTGGAATCAAGATTGCCGGGAGAAATATCAATAACCTCAGATATGCAGATGACACCACCCTTATGGTAGAAAGTGAAGAAGAACTAAAGAGCCTCCTGATGAAAGTGAAAGAGGAGAGTGAAAAAGTTGGCTTAAAGCTCAAAGTTCAGAAAACTAAGATCATGGCATCCAGTCCCATCAGTTCATGGGAAATAGATGGGGAAACAGTGGAAACAGTGTCAGACTTTATTTTTGGGGGCTCCAAGATCACTTCAGATGGTGATTGCAGCCATGAAATTAAAAGATGCTTACTCCTTGGAAGGAAGGTTATGACCAACCTAGAGAGCATATTCAAAAGCAGAGATGTTACTTTGCCAACAAAGGTCGGTCCAGTCAAGGCTATGGTTTTTCCAGTAGTCATGTATGGATGTGAGAGTCGGACTGTGAAGAAAGCTGAGCACCGAAGAATGGATGCATTTGAACTGTGGTGTTGGAGTAGACTCTTGAGAGTCCCTTGGACTGCGAGGAGATCCAACCAGTCCATCCTAAGGGAGATCAGTCCTGGGTGTTCATTGGAAGGACTGATGATGAAGCTGAAACTCCAATACTTAGGCCACCTGATGCGAAGAGTTGACTCATTGAAAAAGACGGTGATGCTGGGAAAGATTGAGGGCAGGAGGAGAAGGGGACGACAGAGGATGAGATGGTTGGATGGCATCACTGACTCAATGGACTTGGGTTTGGGTGGACTCTGGGAGTTGGTGATGGACAGGGAGGCCTGGTGTGCTGTGGTTCATGAAGTTGCAAGGAGTCGGGCACAACTGAACGACTGAACTGACTGACTGACAGTAATCAGACTATGACTCTTTCCCAAAGAACCACCTTTCCAAATGCCAAGGATGCTTCAGGGTCAAAGGACCTGCCCAGAAAGGCACTTTACTTAAGTCACCAGACCACATTTTTCTTTTCCTTGGAGCACTTACTGCAATTTGAAATTATTTAACTGTTCTGTGTTTAATAACAGTCTCTTCTACTCTGTAGGAAGCTCAATAAGAAGAGGAATCATCACAGTTTATGCATTGTTCCATACCAACTACCTGCCACATAGTAGGTGCTTTGTAAATAGGTTTAAAATAAGTGAGAGGGTATATGAAAGAATATTGGACTTTTGTACTAACATGATTTCCAAATATCTGTTGAATCATAGAAAAAGCAAGAGAATTCCAGAAAAACATCTACTTCTGCTTCATTGACAACGATAAAGCTTTCGACTGTGTGGATTACAATAAACTGTGGGAAATTCTTAAAGAGCTAAGAGCACCAGAAAACCTTACCTGCTTCCTGAGAAACCTGTGTGCAGGTCAGGAAGCAACAGTTAGAAACAGACAGGAAACAACAGACTGGTTCAAAACTGGAAAAGCAGTATGTCAAGGCTGGATACTGTCACTCTGCTTATTTAACTTGTATCCAGAATACATCATGCGAAATACTGGGCTGAATGAATCACAAGCTGGAATCAAGATTGCTAGGAGAAATATCAATAACCTCAGATATACAGATGATACCACCTTAATAGCAGAAAGAAAAGAAGAACTAAAGAGCCTCTTGATGAAAGTGAAAGAGGAGAGTGAAAAGGCTGGCTTAAAACTCAATATTCAAAAAACAAAGATCATTGCATCTGGTCCCATCACTTCCTGGCAAAGAGATGGGAAAAAAAAAAAATGCAAGCAGTGACAGACTGTATGTTCTTGGGCTCCAAAATCACTGCATATGGTTAGCGCAGCCATACAATTAAAAGACGCTCCTTGGGAGGGATGACAAACCTAGACAGTGCATTAAAAAGCAGAAACATCACTTTGCCAACAGAGGTCTGTATAGTCAAAGCTATGGTTTTTCCAGTAGTCACATATGGATGAGAGAGTTGGACTATAAAGAAGGCTGGGTGACGAAGAATTGATGCTTTTGAACTGTGGTGTTGGAGAATACTTTTGAGAGTTCCTTGGACAGGAAGGAGATCCAACCAGTGCATCCTAAAGGAAATCAACCCTGAATATTCATTGGAAGGACTGACGCTAAAGTTGAATCTCCAATACTTGGCCACCTGATGTGAAGAGCTGACGCTGAGAAAGATTGAGGGTAGGAGAAGAGGGCAATGGAGGACAAGATGGATGGATGGCATCATCGAAGAAGTGGACATGAGTGTGGGCCAACTTCAGGAGATAGTGATGAATAGGGAATATTGGCGTGTGGCAGTCCATGGGGTCGCAAAGAGTTGGACACAACTTAGCGTCTGAACAAATCAAATCAAAACCACTATGATAGGCTTCCCAGGTGGCACTGTGTGAAAGCCGCTCAGTCGCGTCCGACTCAGTGACCCCATTGAATCTCTAGACCACGGAATTCTCCAGGCCAGAATCCTGGAGTGGGTAACTTTCCCTTCTCCAGGGGATCTTCCCTTCCCAGGGATCGAACCCAGGTTGTGCACACTGCAGGCAGATTCTTTACCAGCTGATCCATAGGGGAAGCTGAGAATACTGGAGTGGGTAGCCTATCTCTTCTCCAGCAGATCTTCCCGGGTGGCATTAGTGGTAAAGAATCCACCTGTCAATCCGGGAGGTATGAGTTCAGTCCCTGGGTCAGGAAGATCCCCTGAAGAAGGAAATGGCAATTCACTCCAGTGATCTTGCCTGGAAAATCTCATGGACAGAGGAGCCTGGCTGGCTACATTCCATGGGTTCACTAAGAGTCAGACAGGAATGAGCGACTATGTGCACACACACACACTACTATGATAAATATGTTCTTGATTTTATTACCTTTTAATTGTATTTGATGTTTAAATCTTTACCCATGCTTTTACAACCTTTTTCGTGTCATTTCTGAGTCTTTGCCACTGAACAGATGGTTTTAATGCCTTTATTACAAAAACGATAATTTCTGATCTTCTGTCATGTTTTTAGTCCCATTTTCTCTTAATTACCATGTGAGCTATATTTTCCTGAGTTTGTCATCTCTAGTACTGAGAAGGCAACTCTACAATAAGCTATCTTTACAATCTTATGAAACATTCTTTTGGTGTCAAGAACATAGTAGAACTTTGTCTTCTGCTTTGTACAGAGAAGAATTTAGGATCCCTTTTTTTCTTCCAGATCCTTTTCCATTTTTCTGATTTGTAAATATTTCTTAAATTTAAGGTACAGAATATTAATAAAGCACTTTATATTTTACATATTTCCTTACATTTTACAAGTTTTATTGAGATATGATTCATATACAGTTCACCCACTTTAAGTATATAATAGCTTTTAGTATAGTCTCAGAGTTACACAATCATCATGACAGTAACAGACCACTTTTATTACCCAAAATGAAACTTCATACCCATTAGCAACCACTTCCCATCTCCCTCTGCCCTCCACCACTGCCACCCTAGGAAATCACTAATTACTTTCTGTCTCCATAGATTTACCTATGCATAATATTTCATATAAATAGAATCATTAATATGTGGTCTTTTGTGTCTAGCATATTTCACTTACGAACATATTCTCAAGGTTCATCCACCTAGCATGTATCAGTACCTCATCTCTTTTTATGGCCAAATAAGACTTCATTGTGATCCACACAGTCAAAGGCTTTGGCATAGTCAATAAAGCAGAAGTAGATGTTTTTCTAGAACTCTCTTGCATTTTTGATGATCCAACGAATGTTGGCAATTTGATCTCTGGTTCCTCTGCCTTTTTTAAATCCAGCTTGAACATCTGGAAGTTCACGGTTCACGTACTGCTGAAGCCTGGCTTGGAGAATTTTGAGCATTACTTTGCTAGTGTGTGAGATGAGTGTAATTGTGTGGTAGTTTGAGCATTCTTTGGCATTGCCTTTCTTTGGAATTGGAATGAAAACTGACCTTTTCCAGTCCTGTGGCCGCTGCTGAGTTTTCCAGATTTGCTGGCATATTGAGTGCAGCGCTTTCACAGCATCATCTTTTAGGATTTGAAATAGCTCAATTGGAATTCCATCACCTCCACTAGCTTTGTTCATAGTGATGTTTCCTAAGGCCCGCTTGACTTTGCATTCCAGGAAGTCTGGCTCTAGGTGAGGATCACACCGCCATGATTATCTGGGTCATGAAGATTTTTTTGTATAGTTCTTCTGTGTATTCTTGCCACCTCTTCTTAATATCTTCTGCTCCTTTTAGGTCCATACCATTTCTGTCCTTTACTGTGCCCATCTCTGCATGAAAAGTTTCCTTGGTATCTCTAATTTTCCTGAAGAGATCTCTAGTCTTTCCCATATTATTGTTTTCATCTATTTCTTTGCACTGATCACTGTATGCATGTTAAGAAGCAACCGTTAGAACTGGACATGGAACTAACAGAAGCAGAATCAGGAAAGGAGTACGTCAAGGCTGTATATTGTCACCCTGCTTATTTAACTTCTTATGCAGAGTAAATCATGTGAAATGCCAGGCTGGATGAAGCACAAGCTGGAATCAAGATTGCCAGGAGAAATATCAATACCTCAGATATGCAGATGACACCACCCTTATGGCAGAAAACAAAGAAGATCTAAAGAGCCTCTTGCCCCTGGCTGCCTGTCCCCGGCGGGGGATGGTCTGCAGCCGGCTTTAGAATGGCTGCGATCCAAAAATCTGCAAGCAATAAATGCTGGAGAGGGTGTGGAGAAAAGGGAACCCTCCTACACTGTTGGTGGGAATGCAAACTAGTACAGCCACTTTGGAGAACAGTGTGGAGATTCCTTAAAAAATTGCAAATAGAACTACCTTATGACCCAGCAATCCCACTGCTGGGCATACACACCGAGGAAACCAGAATTGAAAGAGACACATGTACCCCAATGTTCATCGCAGCACTGTTTATAATAGCCAGGACATGGAAACAACCTAGATGTCCATCAGCAGATGAATGGATAAGAAAGCTGTGGTACATATACACAATGGAGTATTACTCAGCCATTAAAAAGAATTCATTTGAATCAGTTCTGATGAGATGGATGAAACTGGAGCCGATTATACAGAGTGAAGGAAGCCAGAAAGAAAAACACCCAGACAATATACTAACACATATATATGGAATTTAGAAAGATGGCAATGATGACCCTGTATGCAAGACAGGAAAAAAGACACAGATGTGTATAACGGACTTTTGGACTCAGAGGGAGAGGGAGAGGGTGGGATGATTTGGGAGAATGGCGTTGTAACATGTATACTATCATGTAAGAATTGAATCGCCAGTCTATGTCCGACGCAGGATACAGCATGCTTGGGGCTGGTGCTCAGGGATGACCCAGAGAGATGTTATGGGGAGGGAGGTGGGAGGGGGGTTCATGTTTGGGAACACATGTAAGAATTAAAGATTTTAAAATTGAAAAAAAAAAAAAAAAAGAGCCTCTTGATGAAAGTGAAAGAACAGAGTGAAAAAGTTGGCTTAAAACTCAACATTCAGAAAACTAAGATCATGGTATCTGGTCCCATCCATCACCTCATGGCAAATAGATGAGGTAACAGTGGAAACAGTGATAGACTTTATTTTGGGGGTTCCAAAATCACTTCAGATGGTGATTGCAGCCATGAAATTAAAAGATGCTTGCTCCTTGGAAGAAAAGTTATGACCAACCTAGACAGCTTGTAAAAAGCAGAGACATTACTTTGCCAACAATGGTCCATCTAGTCAAAGCTATGACTTTTCCAGTGGTCATGTATAGATGTGAGAATTGGACTATAAAGAAAGCTAAGTGCCAGAGAATCGATGCTTTTGAACTGTGGTGTTGAAGACTCTTGAAAGTCCCTTGGACAGCAAGGAGATCCAACCAGTCCATCATAAAGGAAATCAGTCCTGAGCATTCATTGGAAGGACTGATGCTGAAGCTGAAGCTCCACTACTTTGGCTACCTAATGCGAAGAGCTGACTCATTTGAAAAGACCTTGATGCTGGGAAAGATTGAGGGTAGGAGGAGAAGGGAGCAACAGCAGATGAGATGGATGGATGGCATCATCAAAGAAATGGACATGAGTGTGAGCCAACTTCAGGAGATAGTGATGGACAGGGAATACTGGCGTGCAGCAGCCCATGGGGTTGCAAAGAGTTGGACACAGCTTAGTGACTGAACTGAATTGAATTGAAGACTTCATGGAATGCTACTTTGTTTTCTGTTCATCAGTTGAGGGACATTTGAGTTTTTTCATATTTTGGCTACTGTGAATAACATTGTCATGAACATTCATGTTAAACTTATTATGTGAACAAACGCTTTAATTTCTCTGGGGTATATACCTTGGAGAAGGCAATGGCACCCCACTCCAGTACTCCTGCCTGGAAAATCCCATGGACAGAGGAGCCTGGTAGGCTGTAGTCCATGGGGTCGCTGAGGGTCGGACACGACTGAGCGACTTCACTTTGACTTTTCACTTTCATGCATTGGAGAAGGAAATGGCAACCCACTCCAGTGTTCTTGCCTGGAGAATCCCAGGGACGGGGGAGCCTGGTGGTCTGCCGTCTATGGGGTCGCACAGAGTCGGACCCAACTGCAGTGACTTAGCAGCATACCTCGGAGTAGAATTGCTTGGTCATTTATTAACCCTTTGCTTAAACTTTTGAGGAACTGCCAGCCTGTTTTCTCAAAGTGCCTGCACCATTTTTATTCCCAGCAGTAGCACATGAAGGTTCCAATTTCTCTGCTTTTCCACCAACACTTGTTATTGCCCATCTTTTTACTGTAACCATCCAAGTGGGTATGAAGTGGTATCTCACTGTGGTTCTGACTTGCATTTTCCTGGTACCTAATAATGCTGAGCATCTTTTCATGTGATTATTGGTCATTTGTATATATTCTTCAGAGAACCATCCTATTAAGTCTTTTGCCTCTTTTTCAACTGAGGTGTCTTTTTTTTTTTTTTAATTTTTATTTTTACTTTATTTTACTTTGCAATACTGTATTGGTTTTGCCATACATTGACATGAATCCACCACGGGTGTACATGCGTTCCCAAACATGAACCCCCCTCCCACCTCCCTCCCCATAACATCTCTCTGGGTCATCCCTGAGCACCAGCCCCAAGCATGCTGTATCCTGCGTCGGACATAGACTGGCGATTCAATTCTTACATGATAGTATACATGTTACAACGCCATTCTCCCAAATCATCCCACCCTCTCCCTCTCCCTCTGAGTCCAAAAGTCCGTTATACACATCTGTGTCTTTTTTCCTGTCTTGCATACAGGGTCATCATTGCCATCTTTCTAAATTCCATATATATGTGTTAGTATATTGTCTGGGTGTTTTTCTTTCTGGCTTCCTTCACTCTGTATAATCGGCTCCAGTTTCATCCATCTCATCAGAACTGATTCAAATGAATTCTTTTTAATGGCTGAGTAATACTCCATTGTGTATATGTACCACAGCTTTCTTATCCATTCATCTGCTGATGGACATCTAGGTTTCCATGTCCTGGCTATTATAAACAGTGCTGCGATGAACATTGGGGTACATGTGTCTCTTTCAATTCTGGTTTCCTCGGTGTGTATGCCCAGCAGTGGGATTGCTGGGTCATAAGGTAGTTCTATTTGCAATTTTTTAAGGAATCTCCACACTGTTCTCCAAAGTGGCTGTACTAGTTTGCATTCCCACCAACAGTGTAGGAGGGTTCCCTTTTCTCCACACCCTCTCCAGCATTTATTGCTTGCAGATTTTTGGATCACAGCCATTCTGACTGGTGTGAAGTGGTACCTCATTGTGGTTTTGATTTGCATTTCTCTAATAATGAGTGATGTTGAGCATCTTTTCATGTGTCTGTTAGCCATCCATATGTCTTCTTTGGAGAAATGTCTATTTAGTTCTTTGGCCCATTTTTTGATTGGGTCGTTTATTTTTCTGGAATTGAGCTGCATAAGTTGCTTGTGGTGTCTTTTTATAACTGAATTATAGAATATATCCCAGATACAAGTCCCTTATCAGATACATGATTTGGAGAAATTCTCTTCTATCATGTAAGTTATCTTTTCATTTTCTTGATGGTATCCTTCGGAGCACAAAAAGTTTTAATTGTGATGAAGTCAAATGTATCTTCATTTCCTTTGGTTGTTTGTGTGTTTGGTATTACATCTAAGAAATCATCACCTAATCCAAGGTCACAAAGACTTATCCCTATATTTTCTTCTAAGACCATGATAGCTTTAAATTTAGGTCTTTAATCTTCCAGTAACTTTTTAATTATTGCTTTCCATTTGTAACTGTATTTGCATCAATTAGTTAAGACTTAATGCTATGGTAAACCAGTTTCAATCAGCGACATCAACTTCTTATATCAAGACCTCCCAATTCCTAATCTCTTAACTTTGTTTCAGCTCAGAATCAACTGCAATTATATTGGTTTCTTCTTCTTATGTTCTAGAATTATGTTCCTCTAGGAATTATGTTCTTCTAGGAAGAAATTCTTGCTAGAGGAAGGACGAGTAGGGTAGATAGTTTCTAAGAGCATCAGGTGCCCTCACATGTGAACAACAAATTGTCTGAGTGTCAAAATCTTGGAGCACAATCACTTCCTATCCTAACACTGCAATCCTAGCTGTACTGTGTTCTAGGACTTAGTATCATGGGCAACTCAGAACTGCCAGATTTTTGTT
Source organism: Budorcas taxicolor (assembly GCF_023091745.1). Classification (NCBI taxonomy): domain Eukaryota; kingdom Metazoa; phylum Chordata; class Mammalia; order Artiodactyla; family Bovidae; genus Budorcas; species Budorcas taxicolor. The sequence goes on along the minus strand of NC_068930.1, from coordinate 8,752,658 downwards.
TCTTTTGAGTAACCCATTTTGTCTTCTTAAATATTGCTATAACTTTTCTTATTATTGTAACTCAGAAATTCTTCCAGAATAGATAGCTGTTAGGTCTAGATTTATGAATTTTGATCAAAACACAATTAGCCTTTTACTAAGTAAACTCAAAACTTTACTGGGAGGCATTTTCCCCATGCTCCCCAGTAAGTCGTTGTTGCTTATCTATTTTATATACAGTAATGTATATATGTTAATCTCATAATTTATCCCTCCCCACTTTTCCCCTTTGGTAACCATAAGTTTATTTTCTGTCTGTGAGTCTGTTTCTGTTTTGCAAATAAATTCATTCATAATATTTTTAGATTCCATCGTACAGTATTTGTCTCTCTGTCCATCCATGTTGCTGTAAATGGCAGCATTTCATTTTTTATGGATAAGAAATATTCCACTGTGTGTGTGTGTGTGTGTCTGTGTGTGTCTGTGTGTGTCTGTGTGTGTGTGTGTGTGTATACATACACTATAGGTTCTTTATCCATTCATCTGTGGATGGACGTGGTTGCTTCCATGTCTTGGCTATTGTAAATAGCGCTGCTATGCAAACTGGGTACATGCATCTTTTCAAATTGAGAGTTTTCACCTTTTCTGGTTATATGTCTAGGAGTGGGATCACTGGATCATATGATCGCTCCGTATGTAGCTTTATAAGGAACCTCCATACTGTTTTCCATAGTAAAGCCCTGTCTTCCTACATCCCATTAGGATACCAGTTTTCTAGAATTTATCATTCCTGAAATAAATCCTTTCCATAGATATGTTTTTTTCTGCATAGCCTTTCCCTGATAGGCTGTCGTACTTGTATTGAGATCCTCAGACAGGTTTTCTCTGCACACTCATATTACACTCAGGAGAGGTCTATCTAAAGCCAATGCCAAAACTTGGATGACCAGGTCTCCCTTGATCACAGCACTCAGCATCCCATCTCAGAGCTGCTGCTAGAGGGCAGGCGGACAAGCACAGTCTCCAGTAGGCATCTATGCAGTCAGCTCTGCCAGGCTACGGTGGGATGCTGCACCTCCCCAGGGAGCAATACTGTACATCCTGAACCAATGGGACACTTAACTGTGGATCCACAGGCCTCCTTCTGTCCACAGGGCAATGCTAGATGCAAAGCGCCAGCGACACACACTCGGCCACAGAGCCGCCCTGGAGCTAGCTGCAGAACGGCCGTAAAACGGCGGCCAATGCCAAAGCCAGAGGGACAGCCAGCCATTTTCCTAAGTAGATAAATCTTCTGAAATTCAAAGCCAAGGACAAACAAGAGATGGAAAAATATTTTTTCTGGCTCTCCTTCAGTGGGGCAGGATTTGGCCACTCTGAAAAGGCCACTGACTACTCTTACCAATCCAGACCCAAGTCCTCACCAATTTTGATAGCAGACTACCCATTTCCTTCATTTTTCTCAATGTGTTTTTGCCTTTTTCTATCTTCATGCAGGCTTTAGTGGAAGGACTGTTTGACAGTTGCAGGGTGAAATCCAAGGCTGTGCTGCAAGCATGCTTTGCAGTACCCACAGTGCCTCTGCCATTTCAAAGATTAATAAGAGGGCATTTCTATGGCCTCCTAATCTGAATGTGTCATCATATTCTGGGTGATTTATTTAAATCTGCTGCCACTGAATGGTCTCCTATAATAAACTCATTTGAACTACCATACAATTGCACTCATCTCACACGCTAGTAAAGTAATGCTCAAAATTCTCCAAGACAGGCTTCAGCAATACATGAACCGTGAACTTCCAGATGTTCAAGCTGGTTTTAGAAAAGGCAGAGGAACCAGAGATCAAATTGCCAACATCCGCTGGATCATGGAAAAAGCAAGAGAGTTCCAGAAAAACATCTATTTCTGCTTTATTGACTATGCCAAAGCCTTTGACTGTGTGGATCATAATAAACTGTGGAAAATTCTGAAAGAGAAGGGAATACCAGACCACCTGACCTTCCTCTGGAGAAACCTATATGCAGGTCAGGAAGCAACAGTTAGAACTGGACATAGAACAACAGACTGGTTTCAAATAGGAAAAGGAGTATGTCAAGGCTGTATATTGTCACCCTGCTTATTTAACTTCTATGCAGAGGACATCATGAGAAACGCTGGACTGGAAGAAACACAAGCTGGAATCAAGATTGCCAGGAGAAATATCAATAACCTCAGATATGCAGATGACACCACCCTTATGGCAGAAAGTGAAGAGGAACTAAAAAGCCTCTTGATGAAAGTAAAAGAGGAGAGTGAAAAAGTTGGCTTAAAGCTCAACATTCAGAAAACGAAGATCATGGCATCCGGTCCCATCAGTTCATGGGAAATAGATGGGGAAACAGTGGAAACAGTGTCAGACTTTATTTTGGGGGGCTCCAAAGTCACTGCAGATGGTGACTGTAGCCATGAAATTGAAAGACGCTTACTCCTTGGAAGAAAAGTTATGACCAACCTACATAGCATATTCAAAAGCAGAGACATTACTTTGCCAACAAAGGTCCATCTAGTCAAGGCTATGCTTTTTCCTGTGGTCATGTATGGATGCGAGAGTTGGACTGTGAAGAAGGCTGAGTGCCGAAGAATTGATGCTTTTGAACTGTGGTGTTGGAGAAGACTCTTGAATGTCCCTTGGACTGCAAGGAGATCCAACCAGTCCATTCTGAAGGAGATCAGTCCTGGGTGTCCTTTGGAAGGAATGATGTTGAAGGTGAAACTCCAGTCCTTTGGCCACCTCATATGAAGAGTTGACTCATTGGGAAAGACTCTGATGCTGGGAGGGACTGGGGGCAGGAGGAGAAGGGGACGACAGAGGATGAGATGGCTGGATGGCATCACTGACTCGATGGACGTGAGTCTGAGTGAACTCCGGGAGTTGGTGATGGACAGGGAGGCCTGGCATGCTGCAATTCATGGGGTCGCAAATAGTCGGACATAACTGAGTGACTGAACTGAACTGAAGCTCTGTACTAGAGTTTTTACAAGAAGCTCAATGAGTTGTAAGTCTACCAGCCTTAGCATTCGATTCCTGAGAGACCGCACTCCCACACATCAAGTCCAGACACTGACCACACACTGGGAGCTGAGATGCCCCAGTGCCTCCTCAGGACATTCAGAGGAGTCACATGCTCTCTTTTTATGGTACTTTTCTGCCCTCTCTTTTAGAGACAGGGTAGCCCCTCCATCTCCCTCCCCAACTTTCACACCCTTTCCACCCTATTTACTGCATGCTCTTTCTCAGCCAGATTCACGTCACTCCTGCTCTGATCCTGGCATACCTGCACCAACCATCCAGTGAACAAGACACTCATACCAAGTGGCCTGTGAACCAATCTGTTACAAGAGGAGGCCTCCCTTCATGAGGTACATGGTCAGTTTCTTTGTCTGATATGATTCATTCTTTGAATCCCTGGAAACCAGACCCACCACACTGATTTTCTTTTCTAGAAGCCTATAAGAACAGACCAACATAAAGTCCCCAGCCCAGCAAGCAATCTTCCAGGGCAAATTCTGCCACCGTAGAATCCTGATCACTTGCAGCAGAACCTTGACCTCTGGGGACCACACTATGTCATCAATCAGTACAGTGGTCTGAGATCAGCTGTGCAGATGCCCTCAATTTGAAATTACACCTGCCTACACATACCCAGCAGGAGCTTTAGAAAGGACACAAGCAGCTATAATATATAAGCCCAACACTTGTGGCCCTGGTCCCATCATCACAGGTCAACCCACTCCCTGCCTGGATGCTGCATGAGAGACAAGGAGAGTCCAGCTAGGGAAATCCAGAGATCAGCTGCTACTGTCATGACCAACCTGTTTCCAAGCTCCAGGAATGACACCAATCAGTTTTCTTTCTGGAACATCCCCTTTTGGGACCAGTTACCTTGGTCAGCAGTAGAAAAAGCCCACCGTCCCTATCACACCCAACAGGAGGTCTTTCTTGCTTCGAGGAGTCTTTGAGGACTCTCCTATCATAGACTACACTTCCAGAAGATCCACTTCAATGCTGCCCGAATTGAGTCTTCACTTTCACAACTATACTGCCATAGGCAAACTAACCTCAGATTTCTAGAGTTCCCACCACAGCATAGAAGAGCCCATTTTATGACAACTGTGGTTCTCAAACTGACCACTTTTCTCTTGCAGCCCATGAGCTACCGGAATAAGCTACTGTGTCCCACTTTCAGGATAAGAGTGAAAACCGACATTTAAACCACTACTCATTCCTTCCCATCCTAGCTCAGCTTGATGGAAGCTCCACTCTAGACAAGTGTGATGAAGAAGCAGAACTCCCATCCCCTCAGCTGCCAGTCAAAGGATATGATACTATACCCGGAGGGGTAGGCCACCATCATTTCTTACCCCCAACAGTCCAAACTGAAGAGTCTAATTTCATGATGAGTGCATCCAAAATGTTAAGATTCTATTCTTTCACCCAGTCCCATTCATAAGGAGAAGGTTCTAACCCAGGAAAATCCTGGGGGCACCAATCACTCTCCAAATAGCTTGCTACAGGGCAGACATTCTATGTCAGAAGAGGCAAGCTGAGAAGACCAGATTATCAGCTTCACCTACTGCCCAGAGTAGCAGAAGTAGTCCATAAAAATAAAGAGCTTCCATGCTTTCCCCAAAAGTACTGGCATTATTTGAAATAGTGTGGGAAGTTCAAGCCTACAGGCACTCTCAAAAACAATGAGGATTTTAGTGATAAGCAAATATGGGGCTGGCAGCTCCTCTTAGTTAAAGGCAATAAATTAAAAGATAGGTCAGGTGGTTCTTCATAGAGAACAGCAAAGGAGAGTCCTCCTGGGGTTAGAACAGACCTTGAAGACTTGTCACAAAGACAACCCCTAAATGAATTTAGTTGGATCAAACTGTGGAGCCACGTATGTCTTAAGCATTGTTGAAAACAATAAAGCAGTCAGTCAGCAAACAAGGAAGCGTAACAGTTGGGTGTAATTCCAAAAAAGGCAGACAGCTTAATAGAGAGATTAGGGAAAGAGACGGTCAAAGAGAACCCTAATTAAACCACTGTCATGCAAGGTGACTGTATACCTGCCCAAGGCTGCTCCTTCTGAGAGTTAATGCCTCCTTCTGAGGCATTACAAGAAAAAGACACCACCAAAATAGTCTGAGTCACTAAAAAGGAGTCACTAAAAAGTAAACAAGAAAACAACAGCAAAAGAAGACCTGAAGAAGTGATGGAGAACCAGTATTCAGCTTTCTACAGTTACTAAAAAATGTTCAATTTTCAACAACAATTATGAGACACACAAAAAAAGCAGGAAAGTGTAACTTACACAAGAGAAAAAAAGACAAGCAACAGAAACTGCCTATGAGAAAGCACAGATGACAGATTTAATAGGCAAAGACTTCAAAATGCCCACAATAAAAATGTTCAAAGAACAAAAAGAAACTATGCTTAAACAAGTAAAAGAATCTATAAAGACAAGATCTCGTCAAATACAAAATACCAATAAAGAGATAGAAATTATATTTTTAGGGAATCAAACTAAAATTCTAGATCTGAAAAGCACGAAAACAAAAATAAAAATTACACAACAGGAGATAAAACTATATTTAAGCTAGAAGAAAGACTCAGCAAATGTAAGGATATACTGATAAAGCTTATACAATCTAAAGAAAAGTGGGAAATGAACAAGGTCTCAGAGAAATGTGGGACACCATTAAGCACCCCAACATGATGCCTGGAAAGGAGAGGAGAAAGAGAAAGGACTCAAGAACAAGTTCTTTTTTCCCCCATTATTTGAAGAAATGATGCCTGAAAACTTCTCAAGTATGATGAAAAACATGAATTTACACATCCAAGACACTCAACAAACTCCAAGCAGAATAAATAAAAAGAGATCCACATCTGACATATGGTAGAAATGCCGAAAACCAAAGAAACTCTTGAAAGCAGTAAGAGAAAGATGTCTTTTTATATGTAAGGGAATCCCAGTAAGACTAACAGCTGACTTCTCATCAGAAATGATAAAGGCCAAAGACAGTGGGATGACATATTCAAGGTGTTGGAAGAAAGAACTGGACCCCATAATCTTATATTCAGCAAAACTATCCTTCAAAAACAAAAGTGAAATAAAGGTATTGTATGATAAGCAATAACTGAGAGAATCTGTTCCTAGCAGACATTCCTTGCAAGCAATACTAAATGAAGTCGTTCAGACTGAAAGCAAGTGAACCCAGATGACAATTCAAATACACAGACACACACACAAGTAAAATAGCAGGGTTGAATATATAAGAAATGGTGTAATTGCATATTTCTTCCCCTTTTTCTCTTAACTTACTTGAAAAGAAATTGTATAAAACATTATTTACACAGTTGTATTGTCAGGACTTTCACGTAGAGAAATATAATATGTTTGATCATAAAAACACAAAAAGAGATAGGTGTGAGCAATGCTGTCTTGGGGCAGGAAATTGATACTAGATACTAATTCAAATCCACAGGAAGAAGTGAAGAGAATAAGAAATGGTGAAAAGGAAAGTTACAACAAGCTATAGATGTGCTCAATTTTCCTTTCTCAGTTTCTTTAAAACACAAAAAACTACACAGAGAATTATACAAATTAAGATAAGTTATACTAGGATAAGTTATACTAGGATAAGTTATACTTATATTTCTGTATCTCACTAGAAATAAGTTATTCAATCTGAAATAGAGTCTCATAAGTTTAGATATAATATAGCAATTCCTATAACAACCATTGAGAAAACATTTCAAGAAATATCTAGTGACATAATTAAAAGCATTATAATGTTATGTTGAAAATACTCATTAATTAAAAAAAATAAAGCAAAAAGTAGGTATAGAGGAACAAAAAATAATATACAGAAAACAAAAATTTAAATGGCAGACATTAATGCAACTATATCAATATTAGATGTGAGTGGATTAACCAACTGAGATTGGCAGAACAGATTTAAAAAACCCAATCACACGCTGTAGACAAAAGACATCCTTTACCTTCAATGATACAAATAGGTTGAAAGTAAAGGAATGGAAAAGACACATGAAGCAAAAAGCAATTATAAGAAAGCTGGAGTAACTATATTTATATCAGACAACTTAGATATTAAGACATAAAGTGTTATTGGAGATAGTAAATGTTATTAATGACAAAAAATAGTCATAGTCAATTCATCAGGGACATGAAATAATTTTAAACTTACGTGCACCTGATAGGACCCCATAATATACAAGGTAAAAACATGGAAGCAACCTAGATGTCCATCGGTGAATGGATAAGAAGGCTGTGGTACATATACACAATGGAGTATCACTCAGCCATTAAAAAGAATACATTTGAATCAGTTCTAATGAGGTGGATGAAACTGGAGCCTATTATACAGAGTGAAGTAAGTCAGAAAGAAAAACACCAATACAGTCTACTAACGCATATATATGGAATTTAGAAAGACGGTAACAATAACCCTGTATGTGAGACAGCAAAAGAGACACAGATGTATAGAACAGACTTTTGGACTCTGAGGGAGAGGGCGAGGGTGGGATGATTTGGGAGAATGGCATTGAAACATGTATACTATCGTGTAAGAAATGAATCGCCAGTCTAGGTTCGGTAGAGGATACAGAATACTTGGGGCTGGTGCACGGGGATGGTCCAGAGAGATGATATGGGGAGGGAGATGGGAGGGGGGTTCAGGATTGGGAACTCATGTACACCCGTGGTGGATTCATGTCAATGTATGGCAAAACCAGTGCAGTACTGTAAAGTAAAAAAAAATTTTTTAAAACAAACTGAAGGAAGAAATAGACAAATGGACAAAAATAGAGACATCAAATCAATAACTTAACCTTTTACCTCAAGACATTTAAAAAGAAAAAGGCAGAGCAAACAAAATCCAAAAAAGAAGGAAGAAAATAAAAATTAGAGAAAAACTATTTTTCTGACTCTCTGCAACCCCATGGACCATAGCATGGAATTCTCCAGGCCAGAATACTGGAGTAGGTAGCCTTTCTCTTCTCCAGGGGATCAAACCCAGGTCTCCTGCACTGCAGGTGGATTCTTTACCAGCTGAGCCACAAAAGAAGCCCAAAGAAGAAGGAAGAAAATAAAAACTAGAGAAAAAATTTAAAGAAATAAACAATAGAAAAATAAAAGAATCAACTAAACCAGTATTTGCTTCCTTAAAAAGATCAATAAAATTAACAACATTTAGCTACACTGGCCAACAGAGAAGAAAAAAAAAAAAGACTCACATATGAATGATGGAATATTACCACTCACCTTATAGAAATACAAAAGATTATAAAGGAATACTATGAACAACATGTGCCAACCAATTAGATAATATAGATGAATGAACAAGTCCCTAAAGAGACACAATTATAAAAACTTACCCAAGGGAAAAAAAAATAAAACACTCTGAATGGACCTATTATAAGTAAAGAGTGTGAATTAATAATTCATGGCAAATAGATGGGGAAACAATGAAAACACTGAGAGACTTTTTTTCTGGGGCTCCAAAATCACTGCAGATGGTGACTGCAGCCATGAAATTAAAAGACACTTGCTTCTTGGAAGAAAAGCTATGACCTAACAAGATAGCATATTAAAAAGCAGAGACATTACTTTGCCAACAAAGGTCAGACTAGTCAAAGCTACAATTTTTCCAGTAGTGTATGGATGTGAGAGTTGGACTATAAAGAAAGCTGAGTGGTGAAAAATTGATGCTTTTGAACTGTGGTGTTGGAGAAGACTCTTGAGAGTCCCTTGGTCTGCAAGGAGATCCAACCAATCCATCCTAAAGGAAATCAGTCCTGAATATTCATTGGAAGGACTGATGTTGAAGGTGAAATTCCAATACTTTGGCCATCTGATGTGAGGACCAGACTCACTGGAAGAGACCCTGCTACTGGGAAAGACTGAAGGCAGGAGGAGAAGGGGACAACAGAGGATGAGATGGTTGGATGGCATCACTGACTCAATGGACATGAGTTTGAGCAAGCTCTGGGAGTTGGTGATGGACAGGGAGGCCTGGCATTCTGAGTCCTTGGAGTTGCAAAGAGTTGGACGGGACTGCGTGACTGAACAACAATTCCAAGTGTTGCAAATATTGGAATTCTCATACAGCACTGATGGGGATATAACATGGTAGGTACAACTACTCTGAAATGTGATATGGTAGTTCCTTTAAAAAATAAACATATACCTATTTTACGACCCAGCCAATCCTCAATTACATATTTATCCAGGATTTTAAGTCCATAAAAAGACTTAAATATTCACAGTAACTTTACTTGGTATAACCAAAAACTGGAGACAACCCATTGATCAACAGGTGAATGGATAAACAAACTGGATCATCCATGTGATGGAATACTACTCAGCAATACAAAGGAACAGACTGCTGATACATGTACAAACTAGCAGTTGGTAGTTCCACCTTCAGATCATTCACCCCAGCGCCAGGCACGTGCATGGAGGCGTTTCCAGATCACCCTTGTCCCCAGACCTCAGGTCTTCCCAGGTGACACCTGGACACTTCGGAGCAGATACAAGCTAGCTCCTCCCTGCTCTGTCTGAACTCCTCACCCACAGAATCTCTGAGCATATTAAAATGGCGTTTCATTATTTACAAACCGTGGGGTGAGAGTGAGAAGGCATGGGGTAAGACAGCCTGACCACAGCCCTGTTGGCTAATTCGCTCTTTCCCTACATTCCACACTCCAGGGTCTCTCGCCTCACAATCTACGCGCAATCCGTCTTCCACGATTTTCCATGGACATGTGACAGCTGAGCTCATGTTTAGTGCTGCACGTGCACGTCACAAGGCACGCGCTTGGCCATGGGCTGCTTTTGTCCTGTGAGCATATTAAGCTCCACCTGAACAAGCCGCTGAGGTTACGTTATGGCTGCGTTACGTGGTAAGGCTGCATTACAGCCTATCCACTGGGGCAACCACGAGAGCAGGGCACACAGTGTGTGTCTGTTATTCTGGCTGCTGTATCAGTCAGGAGAGAATAAATGTGTTTGCAGTTCAAAACACAAATGAATAAAATGGCAGTTTGAAGCCACTAAGCTTTGGAGGTAATTCAGTACACAGCAATAGTAACAGATCCTGGGGTAAAAGCAGTAATTTGCTGGGTTTTTTCCCCATGCTGAGCTAAGTAGAAACTCATAAGTCCTGTCACACTTCCAAAGTCCAAAACACCTACCGAAACTACCTGAGCCAACCTGGGTTTATGCACCTGGGCATCCTGCAGGAGCATGGGCCCTTTTACAGCACCCGCTCCACAGTCACCTAAGCACAGTCCACTGCTTCAACAGGACTTCTTCCCTCCACTGCCCTCAGGAGAATGAGAAGGCAGCTCAGGGAGGACAGTCAGGGACGGAGCACTTTACAGACACCCCGGGGCAAAGGCCCCCTCGGGAGTCCACTCAGGAGACAAAGGCAGAGATTAACGGTCATCTGCACCACCTGAGGGGCATCCGTAGCTCCACCCCATCATGACAGCAGAACGTCTCCCTGCCACTTGCCCTTTGGGACCCCACAAAACCGACAGGTCTTCTATGAGCAGCGCCCCCCTACCGCCACGTGCTGACCGTGTTACCTATGAAGAGAGAATGCCACTCTTCAGACAGTGTCTGGTCCAGGGCACACGACGCAAGCAGGACCCTGCGCGTCATCTTATGAAGTCTGATGTGATTGAGTCCCTGGACCGCAGGAACCACGTGAGCTGCAGAGGCCAGGAGCCACCCTTCTTATTGTCAGGGACCAGCCTGAGAAGCGAGAGGGAAACAGGCGAGCGATGGCAGCAGAAAGCAACAGTGCTCCAGCTACATTACTTGAAAAATCCTGGGTCCGTCACGCCTGAGGCTCATATAACCTGATGGACTTTTCACAGGAGACAAAATTCTTTTACTGATTAAACCTGGCACCCAGCCGGGCACACCTGGGTAATGGTCTTGATCACATACAGGAGTGCCCTGCTAAGAGGGCCCGGTAACCACAAATCTGACCTAGGTAAGCAGTTAGGCTCTCATAGAAAAAATATAGGGAGGCCTGGCATGCTGCAGTCCATGAGGTTGCAAAGAGTCGGACACAACTGAGCGACTGAACTGAACTGATAATAAATACAGAAGCAACCAAGAAGTACATTCTGAGAAGTTGGTCTGCATCCTGCCAAAAACATCTCTCCTTTATAGGATTCATTCCAGATTTCCTTAAAACGATAAGTTCATGTACTTAATTTAAAATTTGGTTCACTTTGCAAAAATCTCACTTTTTAAACAACTTATCAGTGCTATGTATTACCAAAAACATTATACCCTGGAAGAGAACAATCTCTGTTTTTTTTCTCTACATACAAAGACAATTCACACACACACACACCCCACAAAATGTTTTATAGTAGAGCCCTGTCAAAAAGTTATTTTAAAACCTTTTATTTTCTCTGGCAGCCAGAAATGATGTTCACTTGTCTGGAACACAGGCTGTTACAGGCTGCTTGTCACAGACGACTGGGAGGGGGAAAAAGCAGAAGATGACAGCTGCAAATCTCAGACTCCCCAAAGACAAAGCGCGTGGCCAAACGCCATCATTCAGTGCCGCTCGAAGCCTCGGCCTCCTGAAGAAAGTGCCCACGTCATTCACACTAGCACTCAGTAAATCAGCGAAGTACTCTCACTGCAACTTCAACAGTTTCCTTCTTTTCTTGCTATTGTTAAATACTTTCCCTTTTTAGGTAGTTACTAGTGTATCAGAACTCCAAGTAACTACTCTTTAATATGGTTGAAACTGGAATATCTTCAAGATGTCTGTACTGTCAGCACTGGAATCAGGAAGGGGGAAAAAAAAATTCCTGGGAAAGGAAAACAGAACCCTGGCTGAGCTCCCCAGCGCTGTACTGCCCCGCTCCCAGCTGACTCTGTCCACGGGAGGCTGCAGGACAGGGTGCCCACCGCAGCCGCACAAGGCAACAGGAAACACTGCCCCGGGATGCAAGGACGAGCCTCACCCGCCCAGCAGCTGGCACACAGCCCTTCAGTGCTCAGCCTCCTTGTCAGGCAAGACGAGGAAGCCACACTGGAGTCAGGGCTGTGACTCTCTGCTCCAGTCTCATGCCAAGTCTCGGTGTCCCCAAACCTAGCAATTTCCTGGCCTCCACGACAGGCAGGCACGGCGTTCTGCTGGGCAACACTGAGTTTTCACAATGCAGATGGCCCAAGCAGGGGCGTCTGTCATCACACGATGCCCGTCTTCCATTAAGGCTGCAAGCTGCCCACCAGCAGGACCGTTCCTGCACCAGCTGCCCCCCTGCTGTCCACCAGTGACCGCGCCGTGGCCGGCCTCCGCCTCATGACAATCTCGGGTGGAGACACAGGTCTGGGGTCAGGCGTCCGCTCAAGATCACACAGTGTGTGTGCATTCTGAGCAGGCCTCTGGGCTCTGTACTCACTACCCTGGCCACTGGGGGTCCTTTCTGTGCTACCCAGGTCACTGAGCCCAGGGGACAGGCAGGCACCACACAGCGTAAGTTGCCCCCTTCTCTGTATAATCTGCCCTGTAAACCCACTGGCGTCCAGCCACGTTTAGGGCCCACCCCACTCCCTGGTGAGCCCCTAGCCCTCCCCCCAGGCACTCAGAGCTCTGGACGCCCCCAGCCCACCCTGAGCCAGGGTGCCTGGAGTCTGTGAGGCTCAGCCATTTGCTGGAGTTCCTTCTCCACACTCCCCCACCACCCACCACCGAGCCTGGGATGACGTGAACACGGAGGAAGGGGAAACGCTCTTCAGCATCTTCAGACAGGCGCTGGAATGGGCTGCCTAAGAGCATCCTGGTGGCTCCCCTGGTGGCGCAGATGGTAAAGCCTCTGCTGCAAGGCGGGAGACCCGGGTTCAATCCCAGGGTCCAGAAGACCCCCTGGAGAAGGGAACGGCAACCCACTCCAGTACTCTTGCCTGGAGAATCCCATGGACGGAGGCACCTAGTAGGTGTAGTCCATGGGGTCGCAGAGTCGGACACGACTGAGCGACTTCACTTTCCAAGTGCCTCCTGAGCTGGTGTGCCATTAAAACCAGAGAGCAGGGTACCTGCGCTGCCCCTTGGAGTCTTCAGGTAACGCAAAGGCCTCCATCTTCACACGGGATGTACAGGGACGCAAAGACCTACGAGGTGCAGGCTCGGGGAGAGAAAACCCTGACGAGGAAAGGTTCAGGGGCAGACGGCTACTGGCAAGGGACACATGTCCCCCGAGGGCTTGGAACGTGGATGCTCACGTCACTGGAGCAGTAAGACATCCTTCACCCCCAGGAGATGCATATTTATACTGAAGAAGGCAGTTTTTAAGTCCAGAGACCAGCCAACGAGGCCCTGAACAGACCTTAATTGAAGGTCTCTGTCTCCATGCTGCTCTGAAGAATTTCACCCCAATAAAATGACTAACTGCTGCTCAGAAAGAAGACCCACAGTCCATCTGGGACTCAGTGATGCCCTCCAGGACAGAGCAGGGATAAAACCCAGGTGCTCGGAGCTCCCAACATCAGTAGGGAGCCACATGCAAGGAAGAGGTCCCTCCGTACACGTCAAGGTCAGAAAATGAGAGATGGTCAAGGGAACCAAAACTGCCCTAAAAGCAGAGTCAGAAAAGCAGCAGCCATCCTTTGCCAGGGATGGATGATGGTCTATTTGGAGAAAGTTGGACTTCTTCCAGTGTGGACACAGAGGACTTCCCTGGCAGTCCAATGGTTAGGACTCTGCCCTTCCAATGCGGGGTATTGCAGGGATTCCTGGTCAGGAAACTAAGATCCCACATGCCACGCAGTGCAGCCAAAACATCAAAAAAAAAAAAAAAAAAAAAAGGGGTGATGCAGAGAATGCTCATTCCCTTCTCAAAGCCAAGTGCAGACTGCCTAAGGGATCCATGGGAGGCCTATAAGCTCTGTCTCTAAACAGTGGCTGTCTCCTTGGAGAGAAGAAAAGCCCCTTCTCCCTCCCCCAGACCTAAGCATCTCTGAGCACGGGGACCCACACCACGCGTGGACAAAGCCTCCCCGAGGGGCTCGGCCCCTCCCAGCTGGCCCCAGATTGCATTCACGCCACCATCACCGACCACCAATGATGCTTGCTATTTTCTGCTCAACTGGGCGGGAACACTCGCAGCTTTCTCGGGCTTTTCCCCTCCAGCTCACTGTCCAGCTCTGTCCAAACCCAGCGACAGGGAGTTTGATCTATGACTTGCTAATGGATTGAGAAAGGTACGCGCTCCTTCAGCCTGAAGGCAGTTTATGCAACCCCACGGCAGTTCCAGCCAGCGCATTCCCTGTCTGGTCGTGCACAAGAAATCGCCTGCTGCTTTGAAAGAAGACTGTGCAAAATGAACCCGCTGCATTCACGGCTGGAAAACACCCAAGAAAACTGGGCAGCAGACTTTTTTTTTTTTTTTTTGCCGGGCTTTTCCATGAGAAAGTAGTACACTGACAGAAGGCTAGGCCTTTCGGCAGAGGGGGGCAAAATGCAACCGTAAAAGTCATTTCTTAAAAGAAACTGAGCAGTCACTCCAAACAGAGTGTCTGTTCCCCTTCCCTTTCTCGGTGTCGGACTTCCTGGCCCACGTCCTGCTGCTGGGAGGGAAGCCGGCTCGCTCCTGCTCAGTCACACGTTCCCCGGCTCTCTCCCTTGGAGGGAACAGGAAGGCTGCTGATTCAAAAATCAGACACTTCTGTGGGAGCTGGAGAGGGCCGCGCTCTCCACCCCCGCGGCCCTGGAACACCAAGTCAGCGCCCGGCCTCCCGGCCCTGGCCTCCCGAGGGCCACCGGCCCTCCTCCAGCCCCGGGCTTGGACCAGCTGCCAGGAGCTTCCTTGAGCCACCTGGACAGCCCCAGCCAGCGTGGACTTTAAATAATAAACTATGCATTCTTGGTCCATCTGCCGCTGAAGGCAGATTTTCCTATTTAAGCTGGAGGCCTCCTCTGCTTTGAGTTACTAAAGTAGGGCGGGTGTGTGTTGCATAAGAGCGCAGGAGAGAGCCGGGAAGAGACAGCACCGCTTCTCCTCCAGTTCCCCGGCCTGGTGGGACCGTGTGTGGGGAGAGGACTCACACACACGCACAAAAAATAGCACAGCGGCCTTTCGTTTCTGGTCTCAGGGCTTCAGTTTTAGACTTTCTTTCTCAGTCAAGTAATGGGATTATCAAGGAAGAGGTCTACAGTGAATTTTTCTGTGTTCTGACACAGAACATGTCTGAAATATAACCAAAGGAGAAAAAAATAATTATTATTAAACAGTGGCTGTGACTGCAATGCTTAGCCTTGTAAAAGAAACATATTTATGATATATGTTTACAGGAAACATTGGAAACATAATAATGAATGTGATAAATTGGAGAGTGGTCCCCCAACGATGCCCACATCCTAATCCCCTGAACACAGGCGTGTGTTAACTTACACAGTAAAAGGGCTTAGCAGATGTGATTACGTTAAGGATCTTGAGATGGGGAGACACCCTGGATGAGTGACGTGGGCCTGATGCAGGCACACGTGTCCTTATTCCCGGGAGGCAGAGAGAGATGTGACTCGAGAAGAGAACTGTCAGCGTGAGAAAGTCTCCACTGTCCACGGCAGGCTGTGAAGATGGAGGCAGGGGCTGACAGCCAAGGAATACGGGCGCCCTTGAGAAGCTGGGAAACGCAAGGAAACAGACTCTCCCCTAGAGCCTCCAGGAGGAGTGAAGGCCTGCTGACATCTTGACTCCAGCCAGTAAAACCAACTTCAGACTTCTGACCTCCGGGATTGTGAGATATTAATAATACATTTGTGTTGTTCTTAGTCACTAAGTTTTTGTGGTAACTTTTCATAGCAGTGATAGGGAACTCTTGCCTTCCACTCAGACATAATGACAACAAACAGCAGAGAGAGACAAATGTGATGTTCAGAATACAGACATAGGACTTTGAGATTCCAGAAAGTAGGCGAGGCAATTAGGGTGGACTTCCTGGATGAGGCGACATCTAGGTTGGGCCTCCAAAAACAAAATGGATTTTCAACAGCAGTAAAAGATAGGCAACAAAAAGGTCATTCCATAAGCCAAATTATAACTTTAATATACCCAAGGCCTGTGACCTAGGAACTTGCAATCTACTATAATCCACACTAAATATTTAATGCGTCAAGTAATAGGGGACTTAAATTTGAAAATCTAGACAAAATCTGCTAGAATAATACAATTCACCAAAATTGATCCCATTGGTAATATAAAACTTAGGCTAATTTTTATAGAAGAAACAGAAAGTTATAAAGAAACTACAGACACACACACAAAATCAGACTAAGATGATTTCACAAGGGATTCTACCAAACCTTCATAAACCAGACAGCCTCAATGATTCATAAATTGTTCCAGAGTGCTGAAAACAAAGGAAAACTTCCACCCTTTTAAAAAACTAGTATACTTTTGATAAGTGAGCCCATGCACAAAAGAAAACTATAGAGAACTGTCAGGTATAAATACGGATGCAAAAAGGCTGGATAAAATATTAGCAGATAGTTTGCAACATCACTTTAAGGAAATAATGCATTACAACCAAGTGAGATGACTACCAGGAATTGAAGGTTGGTATAATAATAGGAATTCCATTTACATAACACCCAATATTAATCTGTTTAAAAAGAACAATCACATTCATGACCTCCCCCCAAAGGGCTGCAAAAGCCTTTAGAAAATCTAATACCCGTATCTAATTTTAAGTTACTCTCACAAAGGCCAAATCTGAGATCACTTGTGTATCAAAAGAAATAGGTAAATAAATTAGTACCCATGGAGTAAAATAAGGATCTACAAGTCCAAACAGATATAACTAAATAAATGGTGGGGGAGAAAAGAGAAAGCTGTCCTTGCAGGAGGGCACCAATTAGAAATGGGAAGAAAGTAATGGAGCTAGAAATGCACCATTGTGAAGCCATCACAATCAAAACTGAGTCTCCCAAGAATTAAGAGACACTAAAACTAGTGAGCAAAAGTTTAAAGAGCAAGATATTTTTATAAGCTCAAAATATCCCACAAATAACTCACTAATTACATACAAGAAGATAATGACCTGAAGCAGATAAAATAGTGATTACAACCTGAGGCAAGTAATAAAATTTGACATCCCCAATGTGACACAAACTGGCGGGACGTGCCTCCTGGTAAGATACACTGAGAAGAACACAACAGCCCTTTTGCGGTATTCCCGCCAAAAATGAACAACCTAAGTCCACTCGTGAAGAAACAGCACACAAAACCAAAAGTAGAGGTTTCCTCCAAAACAACTAGACTGTAATCGTATTTTTGAAGAAAGGTGATGGTTACAAAGAAAAATTCTAAGCAACTGACCCAGATTGGGGGAGATTAAGGAGATGTGATAACTAAATGTAACGTGTGATTCTATCAATAGATTAGCATCCGGACCAAGAAAAGAAAGCTACATCATTTGCATTTCTCTGATAATGAGTGCTGTTGAGCATCTTTTCATGTGTTCGTTAGCCATCCGTATGTCCTCTTTGGAGAAATGTCTATTTAGTTCTTTGGCCCATTTTTTGATTGGGTCGCTTATTTTTCTGGAATTGAGCTGCATAAGTTGCTTGTATATTTTTGAGATTAGTTGTTTGTCAGTTGCTTCATTTGCTATTATTTTCTCCCATTCTGAAGGCTGTCTTCTCACCTCACTTATAGTTTCCTTTGTTGTGCAGAAGCTTTTAATTTTAATTAGATCCCATTGGTTTATTTTTGCTTTTATTTCCAGAATTCTGGGGGGTGGATCATAGAGGATCCTGCTGTGATTTATGTCAGAGAGTGTTTTGCCTATGTTCTCCTCTAGGAGTTTTATAGTTTCTGGTCTTACATTTAGATCTTTAATCCATTTTGAGTTCATCGCAGCACTGTTTATAATAGCCAGGACATGGAAACAACCTAGATGTCCATCAGCAGATGAATGGATAAGAAAGCTGTGGTACATATACACAATGGAGTATTACTCAGCCATTAAAAAGAATACATTTGAATCAGTTCTAATGAGACGGATGAAACTGGAGCCGATTATACAGAGTGAAGGAAGCCAGAAAGAAAAACATCAATACAGTATACTGACACATATATATGGAATTTAGAAAGATGGCAATGATGACCCTGTATGCAAGACAGCAAAAGAGACACAGATGTGTAGAGCAGACTTTTGGACTCTGAGGGAGAGGGAGAGGGTGGGATGATTTGGGAGAATGGCATTGAAACATGTATACTATTATGTAAGAAATGAATCGCCAGTCTATGTCCGATGCAGGATACAGGATGCTTGGGGCTGGTGCACGGGGATGACCCAGAGAGATGTTATGGGGAGGGAGGTGGGAGGGGGGTTCATGTTTGGGAACGCATGTACACCCGTGGTGGATTCATGTCAATGTATGGCAAAACCATACAGTATTGTAAAGTAAAATAAAGTAAAAATTAAAATAAAAAAAAAAAAAAAGAAAGCTACAGAAGACATTCATGGTACTACTTGCAAAACTTAAATATGGATGGTTCATTTGACAATAGTATTGTATCAATGTTTCATATTCTAGATTTGATAAACATATGATGGTTAGTAAGTTCTTAGGAAATATAAATGAATGTATTTACAGATATATTCTATAAATACATATGTATTTATATATATGTATAGATACATAGGACTGTGATATCTGCAAATTACTCTCAAACACTTCAGAGGAAATAAGCGTGTGTGGAAGGAGAGGGTTGGAGAGGTTGGAAGGAAGGTGGGGAGGAAGAAAGTGAGAAAGCAGACTCCAGAGTGAGTTGGGGGAAGATATTAACAAGTGGTAATTTGGGGACTAACAAAGGTCTTTGCAGTGATAGCAAAATAAGAAGCCAATAAAAAGATGGGGGATATAAACTAAGCATACCGGATAAGAGAGCAAACAGGTAATTCTGAGTCTGGACAACTGGAAAAAAAATGGGTCAGGACACTGGTATTGGGCTGGTGGAGGCAAGCATGGTCAGATGAGGGTTTGGTTCAGAAACACCACGTTCTGCGGAGTGGGCAGCCAACCCAGCTGGCCACTGCAGACAGAACCCAGAAGGATGAGGGGCTCGAGACAAACAGCAAGGGGGTGCTGCTCCAGGAAAGAACCAGATGAGGACCCGAAGAGAATGGGGGGAAAAAAGGGCAGGAGCGACCACATGTGCACCTTGGAAAGCGTTCGCATCTGGAGGCAGAGGAGGAAGGGAAGCAGGGAAGCCAGGAGCGAGAGCTCCCTGCTGCAATGCGTGCAGGATGCTGGGAGATACACCACGAACATGCTCCAATGTTCCACTGGGGGTCTGAGGGCGACACCGCAGCCCCATGGAGTCCATCTGTTCCCACAGGAAAACGGAAAGTGGAGAACTGTAAGAGCGTGCTAGAGGCCGTACCGGAGGCCAGCACGTGGCAGGCAGTGTGGGAGGCGAGACTTCTGCCCTTGCACCCAGCTGCCAATGCAGAGGCGGGGTGCTACCCAGAACTCCCATCCCGTGTTTGGTCATCTCTGCTCAGGCTGCAGAGTCACAGTCATCAATCTCTTCTCTCTCCACCCAGCCCAGCAAATTCCACTGGGAATCAGAAAGTCCTTCCCATCTGGGCTCCTCATAGGTAGGCACGGGAGAAAGGGACCATTAGGGGACTGGGGATCTACTTCCCTAGGGCCCATCCAGAATGAGACTGGCAATCAGCTTTCAACCACCCACTGGAGTGTGGGCTCCCTGACTCCCTGAGAACAGGAACTTGTAGCTCTTGTTTTCTACAGGATGCCCCAGGCCCAGGACTGGCCCTGAAACACAGTCAGCGTCAAATAAACACTGGCCGAGTGAGTAAAGCGCTGTTGTGAATAACAGGGCACATTACAAGTTTAAATATAAACATAATCAAGCCAATTAAGAGAAAACACACACACAGAGTCACTGAGCACATAGAATAAAATTAATATTTACATAAAGATTCATTCAAACCCTGCCTCCATGCCTGGTTTTACCCATTTTTCCTGATTCTCCAGCCACCAGCCCAGAAAGCAGAGCCTCCGGAGGGAACCACAAGAGCACAGGTGGGTCCCCCAGGCTACAGTTCCCTTCCAGATGGCCCTCACCAAGCCCCCAAGAGGCCTAGGTCTCCAATGCCCTATCTACTCCTTTAGAGATCTCAGAGCCATTTTTGCTGAATGACTAAATTTTTAAAAAGGAAGGAAGGATGGAAGAAGCGATTTATCAGAGATCAATTTATTGTTCACACAGGAGGAATTTTTCTAACTGAATATACAGGAATTTTTAGAAGGTAACAAGTTTTCTTAAATGGTTCACATTTTTATTTTTTAAATTTATTAATTTTAATTGGAGGCCGATCACAATATTGTAGCGGTTTTGCCACGTATTGACATGTCAACATTTCTAAAGGCCAGGGACCCCTAACGCTAGGCGCCATCTCCCAGCCAGGACGCCTGCAGGGTCCACTTGTCTTTCTGTGTCCTCCCTACAGTGCTTCCTGCCCTAGGGCACATGCCTTCCCCAAGGACAGGACCCTCGCCTTTCTATTTTGGAGGCTCTCAGCCCTAGAGGCTCCCTCGGCCCATGCAGGAGCATAAGGAGACAGGAGCCACTGAAAACACTCCAGCAACCCACCATTCACATCTTCAGGACAGCTCTAGAACTCTCCATGATCCCCAGAGTTCCTGCTGTAGGAACACAGCCCCTCTATTGCCCATAGCAACCACCTTAGCACACACTCACCTCCCCCTGGATTTCCTGTTGGATTCCACTGAATGTGCTCTCCCCTGTCTCTCTCTCTCTTGCTCCCCAGGACCCTCTCCCTGCCCTCAACTAATCATTTGCACCCAAGTCCGTATGTCAGGTTTGGCTTTAGGGAACCCACTCTGTGGACCTTTTCTATAGAGATGACACACTATGTTCTAGTAATACTTTCTACTTAATGAAAAACCATTTGCATTAGCCCATTTAACTCCCAGTAACCTGGTGAAGTAGAAATACTGAGAAAAGTACTAGCCCTCTTTTATAGATGAAGAAACACAGGGGAAAAGAAAATTAGCAGGTTGTAAGAACTTCAGCATCCTGGGAAGCAGAGTCAGACCATGCCCAATGTCAGCAAGGTTCAGTCCAGGGCTGTGTTCATTCCCAGGACACTCAGACAGGCGGTACCCATTTTACAGGCCCCCAATTTAGGGAGTCATACAGCTTCAGGAAACAATAATGATAAAAATAATAATTTTATTCTTTCCAAATGATGATTAATGCACATCCCCTACCCATCCAAACACCCCAAAAGAAAATCCAAAAGATTTTCTAAGTCACTTGTCTTAAAAAGAAATAAACATGAGATCTGAGGGACTTGGATAGATGTTCATATAAATCAAATAGCAAGATCAGAGATTCCCCTCAAAGCTTATAAGAATTAAGCCTGGAAAACAACAACAAATGCAGAAATGATTATGACTGAACCCTCACACTGCACAAGGTAACCTACGGGCTCTTCCAGGAGACATTGATCTAAGAAGCAGCTGGTGATCTCAGAAGTATCCCCAATCCCTCTGAGCACCAGCAGCCAGGGAAGCGGGTGTATGTGTGTGCAGGTGAGTCTGACCTTCGGGTCTTCCAGGGAGATCCTTGCTCAGCCAACTGCTGACACCTGTACCAGATCCCTCCAGATAAGGGGGCGGGCACACATCAGATGTGCCACAGGGCACCAAGAAACAGTGCCAGGAACATGACAGCTGCCTTCTACGGTCTAAGAGAACAAACTCAAAACCTGTCCTATGGAGTCTGAGGTTAAACCACTGAGCACTTTAGTCAGACAACAAGGAGACAGTGTCTGTACCTGCGGTCCATGAAAGAAGCAGGGAGTGATCTCAGTACGCTGATTTACTGTGGCACTAATGCAGTATTTTTCTTAGGCTATCGCCACAGATGGCCTCTGCGTTCCTTTACTGAAGGCACTTTATAGAGCCCAAGGTGGAAAACGTCTGGACACAGCTGCCCTCTGGCCACTGTGTCTGAAACCTTGGCTCCCTAAAAGAATAGCACTTGGCAAAGGCATGCCCTTGAGAAGGGGCAGGACTCTTAGCAGAAAGAGGGGTAGGGATGACTTCCCCACCCTGGTCGGGGGGTGGTTGGTTCTCTGAGCCACGGGAAGGCACCTGTGCTTGCAGTTCCCCAGGGTGGGGCATAGGCAGGACCACTGAGCGGGGCCTCAGACGCCACAGCCTCCCTGGGGGGTCCTGGTCATCAAGGATGGCCAATACCTAGAGAACTGTCATACTTGAAACAGTAAATGAGTGTTCTGAGAGTCCAGAGAATATTAGGCACAGATACTAGCCTAAAGGGTGAAGGGCCAGTGTGTTCTGCCACAGCAAGATGAAAGGTGTGGCCAGGACCCTGGTGTGACTCAGGACAGGGAAGTACCAGGAAGATTCCTCTGTGCAGAGCTGTGGATACCAGAGGAATGTTGCTGAGCCTCAGTGCAAACCCCTCAGCCTGTGCCACACACACCAATAAGCATCACTCTTATGGTGTAGATTTCCTAAGGAAAAACACTAAAGTAGAAATCATGTTTGTACTTTGAAAAGGTCCTGGGGCATCAGACAAGAAGACATGTGACATTACTCGCTGAAGATTCTTCCATACCCCAAAGCATAGCACACCCTCATCGAAGAAGGGGTAGTGGAAGCTGAGAGAGGAGGGGATACATCAGCCTAAATTGAGCTCACAGTGTGAGATTACAATCCATATAGGAGAATGTGGCCCAGTGTAAAAGAGAGTGAGCAAATACAATAAACAGGAAGACCAGGACTCCAAGAAATTCAGAAGGTGGAATGATTCAAAAAAAGACAAAATAATTATGCTTAAAATAAAAACACAAAGTGATAAAGAAAAGGAAAAGTCATACTGAAAGAACCAGACACTATGAAACTGACAGATAGAATTGGAAAATAATGAAATATAATTTCTTGATGTATGGATTATAATTGCTAAAATTAAAACCTCAGTAGGTGGACTAAATGGAGATTAGACCCAGCTTAAGAGCAAACTGGTGAACTGAGAGACAAATGAGAATTACCCAGAATATAGAATATAGAGATAAAAAGACCAAATACATAAAAAGAAATTACAAAACACAGAAGAAAGACTAGGGAGATCCACATCAGGTAACGGTTCTAGAAGAAGAATAAACAGATAACAGGGAAGAAGCATTCTTCAGTGACATGGAGGCTGGGCAGTTTATGATGATTTTTGTGATTAAATGGGAGGGGACAAAAAATATATAATTAACAGACAAAAATAACAAGGACAATGGAAGCTAAAACATTTGAAGGTTCATGTATTATGAATGAAAGATACCTGACACTTTTAGACTTCCTTAGGACAATTTCTTTTTTAATTTTAGGGTAACAGCAACTAAAAAATTTCCACACCAGTGGAAGGAAAAAGAATAAAGAAAAGCTGGTGGAACCAACAGAAGGAAAGAAAACAACAACAAAAAGAAACAGAAGCAAAGAAAAAGCACGGCATTATAAACGGAAAACCAAAGATGGCAGGAATAAATGTAATTATATCAGTAACACCATAAAAGTCCTAACCCTGTCAATGAAAATAAAGATGTTCCTAAACTGGACATTTTTTTAAACTCATTTTTAAAAATTTTTTAAAAATCATATTACTTTTAGGAAACCATATAAAACATCATTATAGAAAAGGACTGAAAATAAAACTAAAGAAAAAGAAGAATCATGTAAACATTAAACAAAATAAAAATTAACTGGCAATATTAATACTAGATGAAAACAGCGAGAAGGCCAAAAGCTTTACCAGAGATAATAAAGGCCTATTACATGATAATAGAAATAATTCACCAGGAATATGGCCATATGATAAACAATACTACCTCATAACTGATTAAGAAAAAATTGATAGAATTAAAAGGTTAAATAGGCCAAACCACAACTTGTGAGATTTTTAATATACCTCTAATCAAAATAAGTCAAACAAAACAAAACAATGAATATGAATGATTTTGTCATCATAATACTTTAAACTAATGAATATATAATGATGTTCACAATTAAAGAATACATATTTTTTAAATTTACATATAAAACATTTATTTAAAAAAATACCTATGTTTTAAACCACAATGCAAATCTCAACCATTAGCAAAGAATCAATATCATATGGAATACAGCCCAACAAGCTTCTAAGAGGCCTATACCTCCTACAGAGGGCAACTGTAAACTTAAAAAATACAAAACCCCACTGACTAAATTACTGGAAAGTAAGCTAATGCAGGAAGCTTTTTGTAGGAAGTCTTGCTTGGAAGAACAGAAGAGCACAGGGGACTGAACGCAGGCCTAGTTAGTGTGATATATACTCCAAGTAAGTGCCATACTCCAGGTCAGAGTTATACTCTGGGTCACTGCTATACTCCAGGTCAGCGCTGTACTCCAGGTCAGAGTTATACTCCAGGTCAGTGCTGTACTCCAGGTCAGAGTTATACTCCAGGTCAGCGCTATACTCCAGGTCAGTGCTTTACTCCAGGTCAGAGTTATACTCCAGGTCAGAGTTATACTTCAGGTCAGAGTTATACTCCAGGTCAGTGCTATACTCCAGGTCAGAGTTATACTCTGGGTCACTGCTATACTCCAGGTCAGCGCTGTACTCCAGGTCAGAGTTACACTCCAGGTCAGACTTATACCCCAGGTCAGTGCTGTACTTCAGGTCAGAGTTACACTCCAGGTCAGAGTTATACTCCAGGTCAGAGTTATACCCCAGGTCAGAGCTATACTCCAGGTCAGTGCTATACTCCAGGTCAGAGTTATACCCCAGGTCAGTGCTGTACTCCAGGTCAGAGTTACACTCCAGGTCAGAGTTATACTCCAGGTCAGTGCTATACTCCAGGTCAGCACTATACTCCAGGTCAGAGTTATACCCCAGGTCAGTGCTATACTCCAGGTCAGAGTTATACTCTGGGTCACTGCTATAATCCAGGTCAGAGTTATACCCCAGGTCAGAGTTATACTCCAGGTCAGCACTATACCCCAGGTCAGAGTTATACCCCAGGTCAGAGTTATACCCCAGGTCAGAGTTATACTCCAGGTCAGAGTTATACTCCAGGTCAGAGTTATACCCCAGGTCAGAGTTATACTCCAGGTCAGCACTATACTCCAGGTCAGAGTTATACCCCAGGTCAGAGTTATACCCCAGGTCAGAGTTATACTCCAGGTCAGAGTTATACTCCAGGTCAGAGTTATACCCCAGGTCAGTGCTGTACTTCAGGTCAGAGTTATACTCCAGGTCAGCACTATACTCCAGGTCAGCACTATACTCCAGGTCAGAGTTATACCCCAGGTCAGAGCTATACTCCAGGTCAGTGCTATACTCCAGGTCAGTGCTGTACTCCAGGTCAGTGCTGTACTCCAGGTCAGTGCTGTACTCCAGGTCAGTGCTGTACTCCAGGTCAGTGCTGTACTCCAGGTCAGTGCTATACTCCAGGTCAGTGCTGTACTCCAGGTGAGTGCTGTACTCCAGGTCAGTGCTGTACTCCAGGTCAGAGTTATACTCCAGGTCAGTGCTGTACTCCAGGTCAGTGCTGTACTCCAGGTCAGTGCTGTACTCCAGGTCAGTGCTATACTCCAGGTCAGCGTTTTACTCCAGGTCAGAGTTATACCCCAGGTCAGAGTTATACTCCAGGTCAGCACTATATTCCAGGTCAGAGTTATACCCCAGGTCAGTGCTGTACTCCAGGTCAGTGCTATCCTCCAGGTGAGTTATACTCCAGGTCAGCGCTATACTCCAGGTCAGAGTTATTCCCCAGGTCAGTGCTATACTCCAGGTCAGCGCTATACTCCAGGTCAGAGTTATTCCCCAGGTCAGTGCTATACTACAGGTCAGGGTTATACCTTGGGTCACTGCTATACTCCAGGTCAGAGCTATACTCCAGGTCAGAGTTTTACTTGGGTCACTGCTATACTCCAGGTCAGCGCTATACTCCAACAGAATTCCCACAACTCTCAGGCCTAAAGAATCAGACGGCAGAGTCCAGAGCAAAAAGATGACTAGAAACTAAGTGGGGCTTATCAGAAAGGAAAGCTCCCAAAAGAGGGAGCCCTAAATTCTGTATATCAGTTATATCAAAATCTCTAAACAATCCCTACATGGAAGAGGCTTTAGCTGAGGACAAAAGAACAGAACTGAGATTAGAGATGCTGCCCTAGAGATAAATTTTGCAGTTTGAGTCCAAGAGTATTAAATTGGCAGCTAAAACACTCCAGAAGAATATAATCAACATCAAAACATTACATTTACACCCAGAACACATTCCAAAATTACTTGATACAAGAATAACCAGGAAGATGCGATCCATTTTCAACAGAAAAGACAATAAATGGAGAAAAAAATCCCAAGAGAATCCAGCTGTTAGAAGAGTAGACAAAAATTTTAACGCAACTATTATCACCATGCCTACAGACTTAAAGGAAACAATGCTCTTGATGAATGAAAATATAGGAAATCTCAGTAGAGATCCTAAAATTACAAAAAAGAGAACCAAATGGAAAACTTGACATGGGCCACATTCTTTAACTGCTAAACAGAGAACTATAAATTCATTTTTGAATGGTGGTAGAAACATATGATAAAAATTTATAAATAATATAAAGCTGTAATGATAATAGATAATAGAGAATACTTAGTGCCATAAATCAGAGAAGGCAATGGCACCCCACTCCAGTACTCTTGCCTGGAAAATCCTATGGATGGCGGAGCCTGGTAGGCTGCAGTCCATGGGGTCGTGAAGAGTCGGACACGAATGAGCGACTTCCCTTTCACTTTTCACTTTCACGCATTGGAGAAGGAAATGGCGACACACTCCAGTGTTCTTGCCTGGAGAATCTCAGGGACGAGGGAGCCTGGGGGCTGCCGTCCATGGGGTCGCACAGAGTCGGACATGACTGAAGCAACTTAGCAGCAGCAGTGCCATAAATCATTGTAAGTGCATTATAATTTATTTAACATCTTAATAATTTTATAAAGTATATGCAACTGTTATCATTTTTACAAATAAAGAAATTTAGGTACAAAAAGATTAAATAAACTACTCAAAGTCATTCAAGCCAGTAAGTGGCTTAAGGCAGGAATTCAAACCCAGTAGACCTATCTGTAAATTCTTAAGTATCTACACTGCACTGCCCCTCTAGAGGAAATTATGAATCTTGGAGAATGCCTAGGACTGGATACTGGAAATATTACATATCAAAATGTGTACACAGTCAGAGGCAGGCTGCTGCTGCTGCTGCTCAGTCGTGTCCCACTCTCTGTGACCCCGTGGAGCGTAACCCCAGGCCCCTCTGTCCACGGGACTCTCCAGGCAAGAACACTGGAGGGGGTTGCCATGCCCTCCTCCAGGTTTAAGGTACGCTTATGGGGAAACGTATAGTCTTAAATATACACAGTAAAAATTA
This sequence comes from Budorcas taxicolor, assembly GCF_023091745.1. Lineage (NCBI taxonomy): Eukaryota > Metazoa > Chordata > Mammalia > Artiodactyla > Bovidae > Budorcas > Budorcas taxicolor. The sequence goes on along the minus strand of NC_068930.1, from coordinate 8,725,124 downwards.
AGACAGATAAAGTTTAATGAGTTAAGCGTTTTACTCAAAAAGTTGGGAAAAAGGCAACAGGATTAAATCCAGAGAATGTAAAACAAATAAAAAAGACAGAAATTAAAGAAAATGGAAATAAAAAAAGTAGTAAGAAAAATATAAAACCAAAGCTAGTGCTTTGAAAAGATTAATGAAACAGACAAATTTCTACAATTAAAATAAATAAACTAGATTTGCATTAACATGGATAAACCTAAAAGATATTATAATAAAAGCAAACTGCACAGTATGAAGCCATTTGTGCAAATTTTAAAACATGCAAAACAACACAACATCTAGTTTATGACTATATATCACAAATACTGTAATAGTTCAAGAAACATGGACAAGGAAGGATTCACACCAACCTCAGGACGGTGGTTTCTTCTAGGCAGTAAGCTATGGGGATAACAGAGGTGTGGTGGAAGGATACTAAGTCATACCCATAAATATGAATTTCTCTTAAAAAAAAAAAAAAATTCTGAAGCAGATGTGACCAGAACTTAACATTGGTTAAGTCTGAACGCTGAGCATATGGGCTTTCAGTTTTTGTTTTGTGTTTTTTCCCACCTATTTTTATAACTAAAAAAGTATTTCAGTTTTTACAAAGTATTTTACAACTAAAATTAACTTATACCTGCTACTCTCACTTACTTCTAGCTCCTCTATGAGCTTCCTGGAAGAGTTCACATTCACCACAGTTAGGTTCTATATCTAGTGGGTCAATGAACACTTGATGACTGAATAAACAAAAACAAGAGCATATGACCTCTAGGGGTGACTTTCAGTCTATAAACACTAAGATTCTCTCATTGCATTACAGATTTTCTCAAGAGGCAAGAATGAGAGATTCGAGAATAATAATGAGAACTTTAAGCTTTCAGCTCAGTGCTCCACAGAGTTTCTCTTTCTTTCCCACTTAATACAGAACAAGGGCACTGAAGCGGTCCCCTGATATTAAAGAATGGGGGTAGGAGTCATAATTATAACCACAGCAGCTGCAGCTAATATTTGTTAGTTGCTAAGTGACAAGTATTCATTATCTCATTTAAAGTACACAAAACCCCCAAGAGGTAGATATTAGTGTGCTTCATTAGTGGCCCAGTCCTTTCAAAACTTGCCTGAGACTACACAGCTCCTTTCCTACTTATTTATCAAGAAAAAAACCATGACTAGATGATGAACAAGCCAACTATGATATCTATTCTTATAGGAAGGGTCCCTCTATTCAACCCATTCCCAATTTCCTCCAAGTTTGTTGTTCTGTCTCTTAGGCATTTGTAAGTGTTCTTATGAACATCCCCCCAACCAACGTGGCTGAAAGTGGTACCATCACCTTCTCACCTCTGTGTTCTTCAGCAATAACCCTGAGAAGCAGACAAGGCTGGCATCATATCAGCGTCACAGATGAGAAAGCAGAGGCTGCTGTGGGCTGAGCTGTGTACTTGAACCCTCAGCACCTTTGAATGTGACCGTGTTTGAAGACAGGGTGTTTAAAGAGGTGATCACGAGGAAATGGGGTCATGAGGTCGGGCTCCGACATTGCTGACATTAGAGATCAGGATACAGACATGCACAGACCAAGAGCTCACGAGAGGACAAAGGGGGAAGACAGCCGCCTGCAAGCTAATGAGAGGGGCCGCAGAGCAAACCTACCCTGCTGACTCTGTGACCGCGGGGTTCTAGATCCAGAACTGTGAGGAAACAAATGTCTGCCGTTCACGCTGCTGGGTCCACGGCAGCGTGTCCCAGCAGCCCCAGCACACTAACAGAGCTCGGAGGTGCTGAGGGACCCTTCTGGGGTCACACGCGAGGGAGGCAAGAGGTGGGCCTCTAGCCTCCCTCTTCTTTCTCCTTCTCGGGAATAATGATTCTAAAGTATCAGGGTCTCTTTTCAGACCGAATATTTTATATATGAGTGCATACTTAAAATACTAACATGAAAAAACGCAAGGTACAAATTTAATTCCATTTCTTTTGGCTTCTTCTTCCACTGAAGATGCAGAAAAACATGGAAGACCATCACCACCAAACGACAGAACCATATTTTGCTTCACACACTGGAGACCTGAGGTCTCCAACAATTTTAGAGGTGACAAATGTCGGAGGGACTGAGCCCTTCCCACTGAGCAAAGACCCGCAGCCAAGTACCCCTGGGGCACAGGTGGGGTGAGGAGTTAACAGGCATCTGACATGGACTCGGTCAAGTCAGAGGAACCAGCCAAAGTCTCATCCACCACATGGGCTAGGACGAGGGACTCAGTCTGGATTAGAGGTGTCCTGAATCTATCCCACCAGACTTGTGCCTGACTTACAGGTAGTCAGGAGAGGATGGAAAGCAGAGTGACATCTCATCTCCGCTGTCAGGTGGGGACTCAGTGACACTCTTACACTCCTGCCGCAAGGCATGTGAAACCAGCGGAGAACCAGGAGGAATTCAAGCCACGATCCAAGTCAACCCACCCAAACTCCTGATTAAACAGAAGGGTTCAGCTCCTCATCCCGGGGACCTCTTTATCACCAGAAGAGAAGCCAGCTAGGACAAAGCTGCCAGATATAGAACCGCCATGGCCAAGGCTGACCTGAGGTCCAGCCTCCTAACTCTGCTCCTCAGCTCCAGGGGCCCAGGGCAGTGACGTCATTTAGTGTTTAAGCCAGTTTGATTTCTGTCATTTCCAACCAAATGAATCTAAAGTGACACAAAGCACAACTTCCAACCAATATTTTTTACAGAGTATGTACAGGTATTATTACACATGCAAATTCTTGCATAAACTGGCAATACACAATTGCTGAGTCATTATGATATCCTCTAAACACTCACTAAAATTAACTTTAGAATGCTATAAATGAACGAAACAATACTATAAAATAACTGTACTATTTTTAAAGCAATCATAACAAAACAAGCTATAAAGTAGCCATCAATGACTTCATGGAATGGCATTGATGTGTTTGTGTTCTAAAGAGCCCACCACCATGCAAAACACTGCAGGATTCGTATTTTGACAGTGCCTCCTAGAAAACTAGTTTTATTATCTCACAATCTCCTTCAACCATCCACATGTTTACATCTACCATAGTGAATGAGAAGAGATTCAAATTATTACTTAAAAACCATGAAAGTGCTAGTGGGAAGATTCTAAACTGAATCTGAATGGAGAAATTAAAATAAGCATAGCAGGCAGACAAAAAGTTTTGAAGTCAAAATAAGCACTCAAAAAATCAAGCATCTTTTCAAAATATCCAAAGTACCATTTTAGCGTTTGAGAATAGCCAAAAATATTTTCAAATACTCATGCTCACCAAAAAAAAAGAAAGAAAGGAAAAGGAAAAAAGGCTCACAGCCTCCATATTTTCATGCCAAGTTCCAAGCTGGAGTGATATTTTATGAATTAATTTATAAGGTCCTAAAAGAAGCTATAAAGGAAATAGGATCTGCCTGTCCCCTCTCTGGAAGCCCTGAATCTTTTAGCCTCTAGCCTCTGAGCTAGAAAAGCAGCCTCTGTGATACAAAACAGAAGGCAGTGATTCCTCCCAGGTGCCCTTTCCTGTGTCAGCCTCTCTGCCCCTAGACAGCATGATGGCTTACCCGGACTCCATCAGCAGAGGAATTGAGTGCTTCACGGAGGAGAAAGAGTTATCAGACTGCTCTTCACCTGCCTGAGCCAGCTGCCCACCCCCAGGCCATGTCCAAGGTTGGGATAACACAAGATCAGTGACAAGGCACGATGACCCTGGTGACTGCCGCGGTCAGCCATAAAGAACATGCTCCCATGGGAAATCATGAACTAATCTCATTAATCTTTCCAGGAAACTTCAAGAATGTATTCTGCTGGCATCCTGGTAAATTAATTTCTCCAGTTTCTAAACCCCCAATGTTTAAAAGGTAGTCCAAACTAGATAGGGCCTAATTAACTGCTTATTAGCTAAGCCTCTTAGAAGGCCTGTTGTCTTTCTTCACACAGCAACAAAGCTCACTGAGTATTTCACACAAAGCAAGAAGGACCAGAAGCAAAATCTATACTTTTCTCTTAAGTCTGTGTTCCTACCCAAGACAGAGCCTGAGTTGGCATCACCTTAAACAAACACGTGCTCCTGCATGGCAGAGCATGGTGATGAGAGATCTGGGGGCTGGGAAGAGGATTATTTTTTAGGCAAGTTCAGAAATTTCTCTCTGCAGCCATGCATGACCACTCTTGTTTCAACTTAATTTCCATCACATCCTCCTTACCCTGACTTTGCACATTTTAATTCCTTCACTAAAGGCAAAACAGTCTCTCAAGAGTGCCTCCAAACTAACCTCAGGGACAAAAAAGCAAAGACCAGCACAACTGACCAATCTGTCAGCAATCCTTGGTATCACGGCCCCAGAGAGGATGGCAGCTGGTGATCAGACAAATATTCCACAATACCATCCACAGGCACCCCGAGGTGCTGGTCACTGACTAGCAGCTGACGAGCACCAGCTTGAGTAGAGGAAACGTAGGAATAAAACTTATTTGCTCTTGGGTTTTACTCTGTGGCCCTGCTTGGTGGTCCTCACCCGAGAAAACCCCGCTTCCGATGGTCCACAGGTGCTATTACTCACGTTTAAAACGTCTGAGGGCAGCAGTTCTCAGCACCAGCCGGACATTAGAACTACCTGGGGAGGTTTCAAATCGCCAGATGTCCCGGCTACATCCCAGACCAATAAAAGTGGCTCTCTAGGGGCAGGACCGGGGTGTGACTAGTTGTTAAGGCGCCCCAGGTGATACCAATGGACAACCAGTACTGAGAACCTCTGCCTCCGAAACAATATCTTCAGAGCAAATGCAGAAAACACAGATTTAGAATGATCGCTAGCCATTCACTTTGAGAGGAGATAAAGAAAAAAATGATCTACCCAAGACTGACCCAAAAGGGAGGAAGCACCACCTGCGAACTCTTCATCAAGGGACACCGACAGGCAGATGGCCAGTGATCCTGCACTGTGAGAGGTCCTTAAACTCCGACAGGTAATCCACAGGGTGCCCAAACAGAGCCACAGAGTACAAGAACCCTGGGTTCTCAGCCCAAACTGCTCATCAGAACCACCTTTAAAAACACACCCAAGTCACGCCAGACCAATTAGATCAGGATCTGGGGGACTGGCTAGTGTACACTTTTTAAAGCAATGGCTCTCACACCTAACTTGACCAGATTTACCTGGACCCACCACCATGGTTTCTGACTCGGGCTGGGCTGGGGAGGGGCATATGAGAACACGCAGTTCTAACAGACTCCCTGGTGGTGCTGGCGCTACTGGCCCAGGGGTCACACATTGAGAACCACTGTTTCCTAAGTTCCCCACTTGACTCTGATCAGTGCAGCCAAGATGGAGGGCCTCTGTATAAGCAGAGCACACTCTGGCCAAGCTGTCCAGGGATGGAATTACTGTAGCTCTGCCACCAACATTGGGCTTGACAACGATAAGCCATTGAGGTTTTTCAAGCTTCAACTTGCTCCTGGTCTATAAAATTGAGATGTAACAAAGAGAGATCCTTGGTTCTTTCTACAAATGCCTTTTTCAAAGGGCTGCTACGCATGAAACACTGGTATAAACACACATGGAAAGGAAAAGAAAGTGGCCTTATAGGTAATTTTAAAAATAGCTTTCAAAACACAGGAAAGCTAAGTTCTTGTTCACAGGATTTCAGTATATTCGGAGAAACATCAACGGGGATGGTCTAGGGATGCGCGACAGTGTATAGGCACGTGCTGTGAGCCATTCACGCTGTTTCCCAGACTCACCTGTGAGGACCTTGCAGCGCTGCCCAGGTATCTGGGCCTCGGGAGAGGGGCTGGGTGTCAAGGACCATTTGCGCCTGACCAGATGCTCTTGTCCCTGGGAACTGTTGATGGGCTGGATGAGCACCTGCTCCTGCTCAAGCTGGATGAGGCCAACCTGCCCAGAAAGAGAAAAACAGACGTTAGTCATCCTCATTCAGGCCCGTCCAGGACCCTAGCGGCAGAAGCTAGGAAGGCCACCCAGCTGAGGCCTGTTCCCGTGCTGGGGCTGCTGCTTTGCAGGTTCCGCTGATTCATGGAGCCCCAGAATGAGCTCGTGTGTGACCTGAAGCATGCCACCCACCAGTCGTGCTGGGGATCAAGCGATGGAAGGCATGGGCTGGGGCACAACAGCACCAGTTCTCTGTGTTCACTTTCAAAGGTATATTATTGTGTTTTGGGGAAAAAAAAAAAAAAACTTTTTAAACTATTTTTAAGTCATCTCCCTGGATCATTCATTGGATCGTCGAGAAAGCAAGAGAGTTCCAAAGAAACATCTATTTCTGCTTTATTGACTATGCCAAAGCCTTTGACTGTGTGGATTATAAACTGTGGAAAATTCTGAAAGAGATGGAATACTAGACCATCTGACCTGCCTCTGGAGAAACCTGTATGCAGGTCAGGAAGCAACAGTTAGAACTGGACATGGAACAACAAACTGGTTCCAAATAGGAAAAGGAGTACGTCACGGCTGTATATTGTCACCCTGCTTACTTAACTTATATGCAGAGTACATCATAGAAATGCTGGGCTGGAAGAAGCACAAGCTGGAATCAAGATTGCCGGGAGAAATATCAATAACCTCAGATATGCAGATGACACCACCCTTATGGCAGAAAGTGAAGAGGAACTAAAGAGCCTCTTGATGAAAGTAAAAGAGGAGAGTGAAAAAGTTGGCTTGAAGCTCAAAGTTCAGAAAACTAAGATCATGGCATCCGGTCCCATCACTTCAGGGCAAATAGATGGGGAAAGAGTGGCGGACTTTATTTTTGGGGGCTCCAAAATCACTTCAGATGGTGATTGCAGCCATGAAATTAAAAGACTCCTTGGAAGGAAAATTATGACCAGCCTAGACAGCATATTAAAAAGCAGAGACATTACTTTGCCAACAAAGGTCCATCTAGTCAAAGCTATGGTTTTTCCTGTGGTCATGTATGGATGTGACAGTTGGACTATAAAGAAAGCCGAGTGCCAAAGAATTGATGCTTTTGAACTGTGGTGTTGGAGAAGACTCTTGAGAGTCCCTTGGTCTGAAAGGAGATCCAACCAGTCCATCCTAAAGGAGATTAGCCCTGGGTGTTCATTGGAAGGACTGATGTTGAAGCTGAAACTCCAATACTTTGGCCACCTGATGTGAAGAATTGACTCATTTGAAAAAACTGTGATGCTGGGAAAGATTGAGGGCAGGAGGAGAAGGGGACGACAGAGGATGAGATGGCTGCATGGCATCACCGACTCGATGCACATGGGTTTGGGTGAACTCCGGGAGTTGGTGATGGACAGGGAGGCCTGGCGTGCTGTGGTCATGGGGTCACAAACAGTCGGACATGACTGAGCGACTGAACTGGTCATCCCCCAAAAGTCAACCTGAGCAGGTACCTCCAAAAGTGTTGGGAATTAATGACAATTATATCCTTAATAGGGAAAAAAAGTGTACATATATGTATATACATATATATACACATATATACATATATACACATATATATACATATATACACGTATATATATAAAAGTTCCCCAGCTTATACCAGATCAATTGTGCTGGTATTTGCATTTTGTCCCTAAGGTTAGTTTGGAGGCACTCTTGAGAGACTGTTTTGTCTTTAGTGAAGGAAATAAAATGTGCAAAGCCAGGGTAGGGAGGATGTGATGGAAATTAAGTTGAAACAAGAGTGGTCATGCAAGGCTGCAGAGAGAAACTGGGGAACGTTTTCCTCTACACACATATATATAAGTTATATGTATATATATGTTATATGTGTATATATATATATATATATATATATCCCTAGGGATCACTATTTAGAATCTCAGACTATTTAGAATTTTATACAGAAACTTATCCCTGGGGATTACTAGAATTAAATAGAGAGGATGGAGTCACACCTTAGTGTTAATAGTTTGGTGATAGGAGATTTGTAGATTTTCTTCAGTGTTTCAAGAGAACTTGGTGGAGTAATGAATTAGATTTGGGATCTAATTTAAAGTACATCAGTGATTTAGACCTGTAATTTTAAAATCTTATCAGGTTCGTAAGCAGTATCAGAATGTATAAGAGAACTGAAGACTTCTTTACAAGACTAGTAACTCATTATTTACAAGAACCATTTAAGTTCTTGCAAAGGATTTATTCTTTAATCAGACTACAAAAGAACTTGAAAATGAAACTGAATATGCTAAATTTCGAAACATGGTTTTAAAGGTTTAAATGTTGTTCACCACCATATTTGTAAACAGGATCTAATGTTATCCAAAGGCTCCTTAAAAAAGAATTTCAAAAACTTGCTAGATTATAATGAGAACGTGATTTGTAAACTGAACGAAAAACAACTTGCCACTTTAATAGAGTGACTATTAATTCTTAAAAACATATACACAATGCAGAGAAGTTTTCCCCTCATTTGGAACCAATGCTGACAGCATTATAAGTCTGCCCTCCTTCCCAGGATACCTGCCACTAGCTTCCCTCTGAATCATCAACAAAACGAGGTAAACCTCCCACAAGGAACCTGACTGGCTATTATCTGTGTTTGCCCGCTGGACCCTGCAGCCCACAGCCCCTGCTCTGGGCTCATGGTCGGGACCACCTTTGCCAGCACAGATGCGGGAGATAGAGCTGATCTGTCTTAGGCTGTCATGGAGATCCCTGCTTCTCTCCGCCCCCTGGCCCCGCCCACACTACTTTCTAAAAGCTGTAAACACACTAAAGCAATGGCTCCCAAACTCCAGTGTACATCAAAATCACCCGGAGGGCGTGGATGCTCACCAAGAACACTCATTTCTAACAAGTCCCCAGGTGACGCTGCTGCTGTAGGCCTGAGGACCACACTTTGAGAAGCACTGGTCTCCACCACAGCTCAGCAATTCCTCCAGCCTCAGGTACAAAGTTTACTCACACCAAAGGATACAGACTCCTCTACCTTCTGAAAGGATGCATCAGTATGAATCCTCTGGAAATATATCAGATCACCTACAACTTTTAGTCCCCAAATCACAGGGTGAGACCATACTTACTGCTCTAAGCAGATTGCAAGGTTTCCATTTCATTAGAACTTCTGCCAAGAACAACTCAAGAGATTTTACTGCCCAAATAAAACTGTCTTAAAGTGGTACTGCATGACCTGCCGGGAAGCAAGGCTTTCTCCCCTCTTCTCTGAAGTTAAAACCCGAGTCTGTTCACTGTGATACTTCAGGGAGGTGGTTGTGGGGGGCAGTGCAGATCCCCACCGGAAAGCCTCAGGGCAGAACCCCTCAAGAACTGTCAGTGGAAATGTCCATGGTTGAAACAAAGTTGACAGATGGGCCCTGCATGGAAGGAGGCCGTGCTCCCTGGAGGACACGCTCCATTCTGACAGGGTCCCAAGTCTTCCCAAAATGCTCAGGCTGCGGGAGGGCAAAGCCCTCCTTGTGCCTAGCACTTTCCAAGCCAGTTATCCTCCACGCAACCCAGGGTCCGAGCCGCAGGGTAGAGACTATTTAGCCAGTAGTTCTGGTGTGACACAACACAGAGAGTCTGTAAGAAAGCCTACAGGCAGGCGACGCGCGCACGCACACACACCCACCGTCTCAGCTCCCGGTGGAGTTCTTACCTTACAGGGTCCTCCTTTTCACAGGGACCACACGCTGGTTTCAATCTACTCAAGAAAGAGACTAGCAAAGCTGGTGAGACATCACATGGGCCAAAGACCTGCACTCAACTGAGCAGCCAGGTGCCCCCGGGGCCCAGAATTTCACGCAGTCCTGTGACCAGAACGAGCACCTGGAGGGGCCGCAGGGCACGGCCCACCCATCCAGAAGCCACCACGAGGAGGGACTCGCCCCTGCCCTCCCCAGGCACCCTGAAGCCTCACCAACACCCACTGGGTCATCGCGGTGGTAAGATGTTCTGTGAAAAGTGCTGTCTCCACCACCACCTCCCTGCCACCCACCCACACACACACACACACACACAGGCATACATACACACATACATACATACACACACGCACACACACACATGCAGTCATATACACACATGCACACACACATACATACTCACATATACACACATGCACAGACATATATATACACACATACACACAAGCTCAGCACAGGGGAAAAACTTGTCAGCCCTTTCCCTAACCATCCTCTCCCTCCCCTTCCCCGGCACTCTGTCCCAGCCCACTCCCCGCTGTGTTAGACGGCATCAGTCACAGCCCAGTGCAGAGTTAGTGTCTTTGAGGCAAGATCAGAATTATGCCTCCTTATTTTCCCAATGTCTGCCACATAAGAGTGACTCAAGAAACATGTGAGAGAACTCGACTGTACTGGGATGGACTCAAATGAAATGGATTGAACAGAATGAAGTGGACGGACCGGTGCGGACTAGAAGCCCCAGCACAGCGCTCCCATGGCCCCATGCCCACGGTCCTGTCCCCAGCCGATTCTGAGAACTCCTGAGGCCCAGGCCCCACTCCAGGCCACATGAGTTAGATCCCTGGGGGTGAAACTCAGACACTGGTATTTTTTTAAGCTCACTGGGAGACGCTGATGCAGCTAGGGTCAAGAACCACTTTCCTAGCTTTCAGCTGGCTGCTGGAGAGGCAGCCACCTCCTGCGTTGATCCAGGATCTGGAGGTGCCCTGGGCACGGAGCGCCTGCACCAGCCTGGGCCTTCCTGATGGGGCACTCTGCCCTGTGGCCCCAAGAGCTGAGCAGGGCTTGCTGGGTTTGCATTATTCCTCTGCTCACCATCTATGTCGAGAAAGGAGCCACTGGGAAATGCTCTTGCAAGGCCTCCCTGTTCCACAGACAGCAGCGAGGAAACGCCTGAGATCACAGTATATGCAAGAGCACTGCAGACCCCATCTGAAGGGTTCTGGACTCCCATGGCAGACAGGACTGGAAGCCTAGAGGCCTCTGGCTTTTAAAGGAGACAACAATCCTCGATGAAATGAAGAGAGAAATCTTACATCTTCTAAGATTTGGTATCCTACTAAAGAAGTTTGTTGAAGTTGCTCAGTCGTGTGCAACTCTTTGCGATCCCATGGACTGTAGCCTACCAGGCTCCTCCGTCCATGGCATTTTCCAGGCAAGAGTACTGGTGTGGGTTGCCATTTCCTTCTCCAGGGGATCTTCCTGACCCAGGAATCAAACCCAGGGCTCCCGCATTGAAGGCAGATAGTTTACCTTTAAAGAAGTTTGTGGCAAATAAAATGTATCAGGTGTAACCTGATATTACAAAAGTTCTGAGTGGTTCCCTTTTAGTTCCCTTTGTTCTGGAAGCTGGCTTTGAGGGGTTTCAGTGCTGCTTTAAGAGAGCATTATAATCTGGGTATTATTAACCCCACCCCACCCCCTGAAGCTGGACTAGCTGTCCCTGCAGCTGGAAAAATGAGTGAAGGTCAGAAAGGTTTGTAACTTCCTAACATTAGTGAGACTTCTTTGCATAACATGAAAAATGTGTTTAAGAAATTCTGTTGCATGCATGTTCTGGAACCATTTGACGCTTTTCCCTCTGTCTGAGGGGAGCTGCCTCGTGACTGGTGACCTCGCCATCCTACAAAGGCCCCCCCGGGAACTTCCGTGCCCAGGGAGCCTTCGAAGCCTCTCCTTTGCAGGAGGCCACAGTTCTTGGGTTCACTGGACCGGGGCTTGGTGGCCTCCTCCGTGTGGACAGGTGAGTGTAGGTGGCTGGAAAGAAGGGAGCAAGTCTGCTCCCAAGAAGGAATAACAGTCCTGGGGCTGCAGGCCCTGCTACACTGGCCTCAGACTTTCAGGGGGCCTCAGCAGAGAAGGCAATGGCACCCCACTCCAATACTCTTGCCTGGAAAATCCCATGGACGGAGGAGTCTGGTAGGCTACAGTCCACGGGGTCGCTAAGAGTCAGACACGACTGAGCGACTTCACTTTGACTTTTCACTTACATGCATTGGAGAAGGAAATGGCAACCCAATCCAGTATTCTTGCCTGGAGAATCCTAGGGATGGGGGAGCCTGGTGGGCTGCCGTCTTTGCGGTTGCACAGAGTCGGACACGACTGAAGCAACTTAGCAGCAGCAGCAGCAGCGGAATCTGGGGGGGCTCAAACCTGTCCCAGGAGCATCCCTGATACAGCACAGGCATGAGGGGCCTCCCAACCTCCACAAGGAGCCCCCCTTTCAGGGTTGTGTTGCTGCTTCAGCAAACGTCAACTGCCTGAACACAGATTCTTGGTCTTTACTCCAAAGTCGGCCTGTTTCCAGCACTAGACTGTCAGTCACAGACCCCCTCCTTCTGACCCCTCTCGTGTAGTCTTCCTTTCTGTTTCCACCACCCAAGCCTTGAAGCCCATCACCTCGCCCTTCCAAATGCCCCCTGCTCCTGGCCTCCCCACACTGCTCTCCCGAGGGACTCCCTGGTTAGTAGCCAGAAATGCCCCCTCATGGCCTCCAGGCCAGTGATCCTCAAAATGGTCCCTGACCAGCAAGCAGCCCCTGAGAACCTGTCAGAGCTCAAGCTCTCGGGTCCACTGCCAGATGGACTGGATCTGAAACCTGGGGTCGGGGGTGGCCAGCAATCCAGGTAGCAAATGCTGCCAGGAACTCTGATGCCAGCTCAGGGCTGAGAACCACTTGTAAAGGATGAAACCCCCTTGCCACCCCCACCCTGCAGGCTTAAGAGCATGCTCCTTCCCCTGCGAACCTTCCGAGACAGGGCCCCATACCCTACTTCTCTATGAGGCTCACTGGGAGCCTACCGGAGGGTCCTACACACGGCAGGTATATGATAATGATCTGCTCATTTAGTCAACAGCCTTGACTGGTTGGTTGATCTATAAATGGAAAAGTCTGGAAACAGCCTGTGGGTCAAGAAAAGAAACGTGTTTCCAATGCCTTAACGTGCCAGGCTCTCACTAACTGATTTCAGACTTTATCTTACTTCATTCTCTTGACAGCCACGCAAAGCTAATGCTATTTACCCTTGTGTGACTTCAGACAGGGGCGTTCAAAGGACGTAAGTGACTTGCTCAAGATCACAGCCCAGAACAGTCTCATTTCCGAAAGAACATGGGTGTGACGGTGCACCTGTGAGCCCGCGTGTAGCAGCACGCACGGGGAGGTTGCTGACTCTGAGTGGATCCCCAGGACATACTGGCTGCAAAAACATCTCCTGTTGCACATATCCAAGGTCAAGGAGCTGCAGTGTCTCCAATTCGGGAAATAAGCTTCAAGAATGCTGCCAAAGAAGACATCTTCATTCAGTTCATCATCCCATCTTGGACTTCTTTTTTAACAGGTTGCCAACTAAATACGAAGTTCAGATGGGAAAATCTAGCTATGTACCCTAGGTAAGTACCTAGACAGGCTTAGGTATCCAAGGTTACGGTCACAGGCAGCCTGATGCTCACGAGCAGTGGATACAGAGGTACCGTCAAGCAGTTTGAGCATTCTTCCAGAGCAGCTGGTGGGAGGCCTTAGAATTCTATGCTCCAGGTTCTCCTCTTCAATTCCTCCACATCCCCCAAATTTCACAACTGTCTTTTCCCTCCTTGCTTTCCTTAACATCCACTCAAGCGGTCGTTTTTACAAAGCTTTTAAAAATGTGTTTTGCATTTTCCAAATACATTTATATTGTACATGATAAATTCTTCAGAAACATTAACTGATGAATGACTAAGACTGTGTGCCTTCCCCACACCTGTATCAATACCATGATGCAGGATAACATGGTGTGGTCTCTTTGCTCCCTTCCCAATGGCCTCCACACCACACGGCTTTTGCCAAGACTGCTTCCTACTCAGCTATAGTGATCAAGTGATGCTGCATTTAAAAGCTGGGCAATTTTGTGGTCAGTGAAAAGCGAGTTGGGCAACTCTAAAGGGAGAGGCAGCAACCTCCCCAACTGGCCCCTTCATCGATATCACGCTGCCGTCTTGAGAGCGTGGGCCCCAACTCTTCTAAGCCACCTGCTGACTGCCTGGCTGACCTCAGTCCCACCCCGTTTTTATCTGAACCACAGTTCTTCCCCTGTGGAAACAGTGAGCACTCTCTAAAAGCTCCTGAGCAGACTGGAAGGAAGAGCTATGGGAACTAAGAGTGTGGAGAGCAGCATGGGCGAGGGGCTCCCGCCCCGGCCCTGCACTGTGGTCAGGCACCGGGCAGACAGAGCCCCCTGGCCTGTGGTCGGGCACACAGAGCCCCCTGCCCTGTGGTCGGGCACAGACAGACAGAGCCCCCTGCCCTGTGGTTGGGCACCAGGCAGACAGAGCCCCCTGCCCTGTGGTCGGGCACAGGCAGACAGAGCCCCCTGCCCTGTGGTCGGGCACAGACAGCCAGGCTGGCTGGCCCATGAGGCCCCAGTGAGCATCCTGGGTGAAAGAGACATAAGCCAGCATCCTCAGAGCATGGATGTGACTCCAGAGAAGGTGTCCTGGGACCACCCCTGACCTTCTGTTTCTCCTGGGTGGCCTGGAAAAAGGGCCATGCCCCAGAGCTCCTGGGTGTCCCGTGTGGCCCCAGCATCTCGCCCACAGCACACCCCCGCAGGCCACAGCCCCAGCTAAGAGGCGGGCATGTTCCGGCCAAGGACTTCCCTGACCTGGTGCTCCTGAGGCAGAAGGGCCCCTGTTCAGCAGACCAGACGCTCCGCCTGTCCGCCCTCCTCTCCTCACACGTGGGGATGAGGACGGCCGCTCCGTCCTCTTCTTTCCAACAGGCAGCACTGAGTCTTTTCAGAGATGGACACTCACTCTGTCTCTGGGGTTCCACCTCCACTGCCTGCTCTGGTGAATCTTAACCCGAAGTTTCTTCGGATTCCGCCAGCCTTCCATGATCTGGTCCCATTCACACGAGGCAGCTGATCCAAACTCAAATAAATCCTCTGGGAGGGAAAATACCTTCCTCGTATGCCCAGAGTTCATTGCTTTGAAGTCATATACAGTTACAGAAACTTCCCAAAACCTATGTTATGTCTGAGGACTTCTCTGAAATGTAAATAAAATGAAGATGCATAAACATAAAACAATTAATACCTGAGCCCATGGTCTCTGAAGATCCAAAAAATGCAGCTTGCACAGCTTTTCAAGGGAAGACAGAGAAGGGAAACACCACAGACCCCCACCTCCGCCCACCGTCAAAAGGCAGGGTTCCCAGGGTGGAGAGCAAAATGGAGTGTGAGATTTACTTCCCCTGCCCCCATGAACAATTAAGGAACGATCTATTCTAATCATGCATCTCCTTCAAACAGGTATCAAACGTCTCCGGGGGCAGACAGCTCAGGGAGCAGAGCCCACACACCCGTCCCTGCAGGCAACGCTCCTCATTAGGCTGTTCCGGAGACGTGAGATGCAGCAGGTTTAATTCATACTCAACACCGGAATAAAACTGTATCGAACACATCCATGTCCACCTATTTCTTTACCTTCTTAAGGCTGCTTCTGCACTCAAAGAGCAGTGTTGAGCAGTTGGGACAGAGACCATACGGCCTGCAGAGCCTGCACTATTTACTACTTGGTCCTTCGCAGAAACAGTTTGCCAGCCCTGCTCAACATGATTCTTCAGACACAACGAGGCTTTGAAACGCTCCCAACTGTGGGCACCAAAACTCACCTGCTGGGCATTATTCCTTTCCCCATACCTCACGGTTGAACCTGTCCTCAAAAACACACAACACCCGAGCGAGATCTCTACGGGGCCTCTACCATGGTCCAGAGGAGCTAACACAACGTTACCACCCAGCGGAACTGTCTTAAGCACACCGAGTACCAAAATCAAAGTAAGGTGGGGTGTGATGCAAACCTGGTTAGCCTACATTCCTGCTGGTTTCTTTTCTAGAAGAGCAGGACCACTCTGCCACCAAAGAGGTCCACTCCAAGTCACCCGGCAGTCTCTGAACCCCCGCCTTTCCTCTCTAGGGTGTATTAGAAAGAAGTGTCTAATGTCCAGCTTACATCTATGGGATGCACAAGGCAGACGAAACCACAGAAGTACGAATTTTAAATCTCAAGTCTTAGAGGTGCCCCCACCGCAGCTGGCACATGCTTAACGCAGCCTCTTTGTCTTGTTCCTTTATCTAAAGCACAGCGCCCTCACATGGTGCTGAAGGGAAGGGCAGTCCTGCTGAAAACCTGGAGGACAGAAGGGAACTCTCACAGCTCAGAGCCATGTGTGAAAGGGCCCAGCACTCACTCCAGGAGGATTTTAAATCAGTGTTATCCAGATATCCACTCTCAGATCCTTCGCAGATAGCGCCTCTCTGGAAACTTTACACCAAGAAGTATAAACTCTGACCTCTACAGAAACTCACTAAACCGCAGCAAATGGGATTCAGATGTTT
The DNA here is from genome assembly GCF_023091745.1 of Budorcas taxicolor. Lineage (NCBI taxonomy): Eukaryota > Metazoa > Chordata > Mammalia > Artiodactyla > Bovidae > Budorcas > Budorcas taxicolor. The sequence continues at coordinate 8,708,778 of NC_068930.1, read as the reverse complement.
CCATGTTCAGTACAGTGATGTGACCTAGACTTTAAACACTTTGGCAAAAACAGGAAAAATGATGTGGGCCTTCCAGTCCCTCCCAGAACATGATACAGCCTTGACCCGAGTCCTTCAGTGATCTGAGCCTTTCTCACCCCTGCTTAAGCCTCCTCACCCACAGCTCACACTCCCCGCCGCTGTTCCACCCTAGCTCCTACCAGACCCCTCCACGGTCCCTTTTCCTTGTTTAACCAAAGATGCCAATTTCTCCAGTCCAGCAAATGAAGATCACATTCTTATCAGAACTCAAAAAATCCTACAAGGGGAACTGGTGAAGGCCAAGTTTAGAATTACTCCCTAAGTTCCCCTACACTGCCGGGAAGAGAGCAGTCTTACATAAAGACTCTGGCCCTCAGGGTTTCTGATCTTTGTGGCAGATTCGTGTCAACTTGTTGCACGCTATATGGGTAAGGGCAAGAGAATTCTAGATGGTGGAGCGAGAGAAGGTGGAAGTGGGGAAAGCAGTTTCCTGTGCCAGGAAAGGACAGACACAGAAACTGCTTCGCCAGAAGATAGAGAAGCCTGCTCTGCACCCATCCCAGGCTCTGCCGGCTGGGGGCAGCCCATTTGCCAGCCATCTGTGCTCCTTGGGGGCCTGATGAGAAGCTGAGAAGTGTTGTTTGGGCACCACTGTAACCAAGTGAGCCAGTGTGAGCAAAGGCAGGGCAGAGGTGCCAAGGACTTCCTCCCTCCCTTCGAGCACTCCACAGGTGCAGAAACCGCAGGGTGGGGGGGAGGTTGTAAGGGCAGATTACTGCCACACCCAGAGAGCTTCCAGGGACAGAGAGAGGGGCTTATCACCAAGGTCAGCATTCCTCAGGCCTAGCTGAGGGTAGGTGCCAACAAATGCCTACTTGCAGCATAAGGTAAAAATATTAGGGACACCTTCCCTTTCCTGGCTCCCATGTTTTAACTAAGAAGAGTAGGTTAGCGGCCTGTCTGGGGCCCCCTCCAAATGTCCTTTCCTGGGTAAAGACTCAGAATTACAGAAAGGAGGTCAATGCTTGACTCGATCCCCAATTCAAGAACACACGAACTGTACACATATAGATCGGTGTTCCCAGTGACACGCACACAGCACACCTGTGCAGAAGCAAACAGGTCTCTCTCTACATCTCGGCCAGGTGCCCATCTCACTCTAGGGGCCTGGTGGATTTCATCTGGGCCGGACCTGTGCTCCCTGGGCAGGCTGCGGCTATCCCGCTGTGCACCCCCACGTCGGTGCTGGCCTGACGCACCTCTGAATTTTCAGGACTGAAAGCGCTGGATAGTGAAATGACTCCCCTTTCTTGCCCTCTGCTCCTAGACCCTCTGGAAGGTTGGGGGTGCTCCCTCCTGCCAGCGGCAGAGCACATCGGGGGCCCCACCGCCAGCCCAGCCCTCCCCGGAGACCTCCCTTCACCCCCACCCTTGGCGCCCGGACAGATCGCCAGGCAGACCCGGAGGTGGCAAAGGCTGTACCAGGCCGCCGGCGGCGCCGCAGGCGCTGAGCGAGACGAGGGAGCCGGGGTGGCCGAGCACGCTGCCGGAGTAGAAGCACAGCTCGGCTGACCGTCCGTGGCGCCCGCCCGCGCCGGCCTCCTCCACCTCGAAGCCGCCGGACAGGAAGCGCAGGTCGCGGCGCAGCTGCAGGTACAGGTCGCGCCCGAAGGCCGGCAGGTGCAGCAGCAGGGCGCGCTCCCCAAGCCTGGCGCGCGGGGCTGCGGGGGACGCGCGGGGCCGCCGGCGCCTGCGGGGCCCGGGGGCGCCGGGCAGGGGCGGCAGGTGCACGTCTTCCAGGCGCACCCGCCGCGGGAGCACCACTTCCACGTCGGCCGCCGCGTCGCCGACAGCTGCGGGGAGAGACGAGACGCGTCAGCGCGGCGGGGCCCGCCCTCCCGGCCGCCCGCCACTCGCGGGGGCCAGCGCCGGGCATCCAGCGCCAGCACGGTCCCGAGACGGCGCCCTCATCCCATCCCTCGCCCGGGCACCTCCGCGCCGGCCAGCGCCGCCGCCCGGGCCCCGCGCCACTCCGGACTCGGCCGCCCGGGCCCCTCCGGGGACGCGGCCCTCGGGGGAGCCGGACCCCCGGCGGCCGCCCGGAGCCGAGTCCTCCGGCCACGGCCCGCGCCCCCTCGACCCTGCGGCTGTCAGCGGCCGGCCGCCGCGCCGCGGCCGCGCGAGCAGGCGGAGGCCGCCGGGGAGGGCAGGCGGAGGGTGGCCGCGGGAGGCGCGGACGAAGGGGCGGCGGGAGCGGGCCGCTACCTGTGCCCGGGTCCAGTCCCCAGAGCAGCAGCAGCAGCAGGGGCAGGGCCAGGGGGGGCAGCAGGGCGCCGTCACACATGGTCCTCGGGAGCAGGCGCCCCCCGCGCGGCCGCGACGGAGCAGGAGCGCGCGAGGCGGCGGCGCCAGCGGGAGTGAGGCTCCCCAGCCTTCGGAAAAAGTAATTAGCGCTGCGGACAAACCCAACGTGGTAAATCGCAAGCCCCGCCTTCTTCTCGGGAGGCGGGCAACGATTGGACTCCCGCTTTCGCCCGCCCCGCCTCCCCCTCGCCGATTGGCTAGGGCGGGCCTGACCCAGAGTGCGTAGTTAGGTTGTAAGCACTTTCTTACACGTGGTTTCTGGGCAGTTGCGGGAATGGGGCACCAGGTGGCGCAAGGGAGCCGCGTGATAGCCGCCCATTCCCGGACCACTCGGGGAGACTCCTGACTGATGTTCACTTTGTCCCCATATGTTTCCCTGGAAGACAGGCCAGAAATTATCTACCTTTAAGGGGCTTCACCCATAAAGGCATATTTTCTCTCTATCTAAAGTAAAATGAGTTTTGGTTGTTTGTGACAGAGCAGTTTCGTTCACAAGGTGTGCAACTTTGCACATTGGAAGAAAAGCTATGAGAAACCTATGGTTTTTCCAGTAGTCATGTACGAATGTGAGAGTTGGGCCATAAAGCAGGCTGAGCGCCAAAGAACTGATGCTTTCGGAACTGGAAAAGACGCTTAGAATCCCTTAGATTGCCAGGAGATTCAACCAGTCCATCCTAAAGGAAATCAGTCCTGAGTATTCATTGGAAGGACTGATACTGAAGCTGAAGCTCCAATACTTTGGCCACCTGATGCGAAGAACTGATTCATTTGAAAAGACCCTGGTGCTGGGAAAGATTGAAGGTGAGAGGAGAAGGGGACGACAGAAGATGAGATGGTTGGATGACATCACTGACTCCATGCACATGAGTTTGTGCAAGGTCTGGGAGATATTGAAGGACTGGGAAGCCTGGCGTGCTGCAGTTCATGGGGTCGCAAAGAGCTGGACACAACTGAACGACTGAACAACAACTAGTTACATTCAAGGCAGTGGTGTTTATGCAAAATCTTCACGCCTCCTGTTGTCTTTATCTTCACAGAAGTCAGTGAAACTGGCAAGATCACACCCTCTGACAGACTGAGAAACTGAGGGAGAGAGAGCTTAAGGAGCTTACTAACTCACCCAGTGAGTTCCTGTCAGAGCAAGAGCTGGAATTGTGGTCCTGACTTCCAGCCCAGAGCTGCTCGCTACAAACAAGAGCCCCCCAACGCAAGCAGTAAGGAATATTACCCAGTTTTACAGATTAGGAAACAGGCACACAGAGGCAAAGCCTGGGCTTTGACCCAGGTCTTCCAGCAACAGAATGACTCGATTCTTTTCCTCAGAGTATAACTGAGGTCTTCAGGAAAGCTGACTCCTTTAGTTTCCTGAGGAGCATCTTGTAGAAGCAAAGCAGAATGAATTGATGCACAGCCATGCTCAGTTCTCTCTCCTTCTTCCCTCGTCCTACCTGGTTTTCTTTTCTCAAAGCGGAGGGGCCACAGCACTTCTCTTGTCCTCTGCTGAGGGCCTCTCAGAATCTAAAATGTATCACAGGGATTACATGTCATCAGCAGGAATCCAGAGGTGAACACTATCCAGCTTTCATGCCAGTTAACCCTAGGAGGGGACTGTGTCACTGACTCTTAATAAAGCCCAGCACTCTCACTACTGCTAACTCATCGTCTTGTGTTTCTCCAGGGCATGGCTGGTGGAATCCTCTCCTGCTTTGTCCGCCCCACCCTCCACGGCTCCAGGGGCTGCCACTCATTGCTGGGCATCTGAAGCTTCTGAAAGTCTCCCCACACATCCTGCTTGTGGCCAGGTTTGGGGCTTTTCTCTCCTCTAACAGCAGCCTCAGCCAAATGAAAGTTCAGCATCATCTTCTGGTGGAACATAATATCCTGGAGAGCTTTTTGGTGCAGTTTTGTTGGCCCAAGTCCTGCCGTTGAAAGTCAGGGAGTAGCAGCCCCACTGCCTTTCAGGAACAGTCCTGCTGTTGGAACCCGCCTGAGTTTGCCATCGTTAACCTATCAGATAGTCAGCAGTCTCCAGTCCTTTTGGCACCAGGGATCAGTTTCATGGAAGATAATTTTTCCACAGGTGGGATGAGGGGAGGGCAGAGAGCAGATGGTTTGGGGATGATTCACATAAGGTGCATGCAACCTGGGTCCCTGGATGGGCAGTTCTCAGGAGGGTTTGCGTTCCTACAAATGCCACCGCTGATCTGACAGGAGACAGAGTTCAGCTGGTAATGCGAGCGATGGGGAGTGGTTGTCAACACAGATGAAGCTGCCCTCGCTTGCCTGCCTGACACTCACTTCCTGCCGTGCAGCCCAGTTCCTACCAGGTGGGGGGGTGGGGCGAGATAGGTGACCCTCAAATGCATTAATCTGTAGGGACATGGAACCTGAAGCAACAGCAGGATGACATTGCATCTTTCAGCCTGTCTGAAACATAAGAGCTTGGAAATATCTTTATTTCCCTTGGTAACAGGATGGGAGAGGACACTCTCCTGCCCGTGAATAGGGGTGTACATTGGTGCAGCCAATTTGAAGAAAAAATAGACAAACTGTAGTCAAATTTAACATGTACACACCCTACAACTTTGCTATCTGTTCTGGTTAACTACAACAGACAAACTGATAATGTGTAAAAGAATGCTCATCAGACCATGTTACTAACAGCAAAAAATTTTGCAAAAATCTGAATGTGAATCATTAGATAAATGGCTAATAGAGCCCAGAAATAAACCTGTGCATATATAATCAATGAATATTTGACAAGGGAGCCAAGAATACTCAAGGAGAAAAGACAGTCTCTTTGATACATGGTGGTAGGAAAACTAGAAATCAGTTTGCAAGAAAAATGAACTTGGACCCCTGTCTGATACTACTCACAAAACACAACTTGAAATAAATGTAAAATTTGAAATGGTAAAACTTGTAGAAGAAAACAGAGGAGAAAAGCTCCTTGACATTTGTCTTGGTAACAATTTCTTAAATGACAACTAAATTACAAGAAACAAAACAAAAATCAATAAATGGCACTGTATCAAATCTCAAAGTTTCTGCAAAGCAAAGGAAACCATCAACAAAATGAAAAGGCTACTTACAGAATGGGAGAAAGTATTTACAGACCATACATCTGATAAGGGTTTATTATCCAAAATATATGGGATATTTATGCAACTCACTAGAAAAAAATAGCCATCCAGTTGAAAAATGGAAAAGGAACCTGAATAGTTTTCTAAAGAAAATGCCATACAAATGGCCAACAAGTACATGAAAAATTGTTCCAGGCTAACCATCATGGAAATATAAATCAAAACCACAATGAGATATCACCTCATACCTTTTAGGATCAGCCAGTTCAGTTCAGTCTCTCAGTCATGTCCAACTCTTTGCAACCTCATGAACTGCAGCACACCAGGCTTCCTTGTCCATCACTAAATTCTGGAGCTCACCCAAACTCATGTCCATTGAGTTGGTGATGCCATCCAACCATCTCATCCTCTGTTGTCCCCTTCTCCTCCTGCCTTCAATCTTTCCCAGCATCAGACTTTTTTCAAATGAGTCAGCCCTTCACATCAGGTGGCCAAGGTATTGGAGTTTCAGCTTCCAACATCAGTCCTTCCAATGAACACCCAGGACTGGTCTCTTTAGGATGAACTGGTTGGATATCCTTGCAGTCCAAGGGACTGTCAAGAGTCTTTTCCAACACCACAGTTCAAAAGCATCAATTCTTCGGTGCTCAGCTTTCTTCACAATCCAACTCGCACATCCATACATGACTACTGGAAAAACCGTAGCCTTGACTAGACTGACCTTAGTTGGCAAAGTAATGTCTCTGCTTTTGAATATGCTATGTAGGTTGGTCATAACTTTTCTTCCAAGGAGTAAGCATCTTTTAATTTCATGGCTGCAATCACCATCTAAAGTGATTTTGGAGCCCCCAAAAATAAGGTCAGCCACTGTTTCCACTGTTACCCCATCGATTTCCCATGAAGTGATAGGACCAGATGCCATGATCTTCGTTTTCTGAATGTTGAGTTTTAAGCCAACTTTTTCACTCTCCTCTTTCATTTTCATCAAGAGGCTCTTTAGTTCCTCTTCACTTTCTGCCATAAGGGTGGTGTTAGCTGCATATCTGAGGTTATTGATATTTCTCTCAGCAATCGTGATTCTAGCTTGTGCTTCTTCCAGCCCAGCGTTTCTCATGATGTACTCTGCATAGAAGTTAAATAAGCAGGGTGACAATATACAGCCTTGACATATTCCTTTCCCAATTTGGAACCAGTTTGTTGTTCTATGTCCAGTTCTAACTGTTGCTTCCTGACCTGCATACAGGTTTCTCAAGAGGCAGGTCAGGTGGTCTGGTATTCCCATCTCCTTCAGAATTTTCCACAGTTTATTGTGATTCACACAGTCAAAGGCTTTGGCATAGTCAATAAAGCAAAAATAGATGTTTTTCTGGAACTCTTGATTTTTCAGTGATCCAGCAGATACAGGCAATTTGATCTCTGGTTCCTCTGCCTTTTCTAAAACCAGCTTGAACATCTGGAAGTTCACAGTTCATGTATTGCTAAAGCCTGGCTTGGAGAATTTTGAACATTACTAGCGTGTGAAATGAGTACATTAGTGCAGTAGTTTGAGCATTCTTTGGCATTGCCTTTCTTTGGGATTGGAATGAAAACTGACATTTTCCAGTTCTGTGGCCACTGCCGAGTTTTCCAAATTTGCTGACATGTTGAGTGCAGCACTTTCACAGCATCATCTTTTAGGATTTGAAATAGCTCCACTAGAATTCCATCACCTCTACTAGCTTTGTTCCTAGTGATGCTTCCTAAGGCCCACTTGACTTCATGGGATGTCTGGCTCTAGGTGAGTGATTATACCATTGTGATTATCTGGGTCATGAAGGTATTTTTTGTATAGTTCTTCTGTGTATTCTTGCCATCTCTTCTTAATATCTTCTGCTTCTATTAGGTCCATACTATTTCTGTCCTTTATTGAGCCCATCTTTGCACGAAATGTTCCCTTGGTATCTCTAATTTTCTTGAAGAGATATCTAGTCTTTCCCATTCTGTTGTTTTCCTCTATTTCTTTGCATTGATCGCTGAGGAAGGCTTTCTTATCTCTCCTTGCTATTCTTTGGAACTCTGCATTCAAAAGGATATATCTTTCCTTTTCTCCTTTGCTTTTCATTTCTCTTCTTTTCACAGCTATTTGTAAGGCCTCCTCAGACAGCCATTTTGCCTTTTTGCCTTTCTTTTTCTTGGGGATGGTCTTGATCCCTGTCTCCTGTACAATGTCACGAACCTCCGTCCATAGTTCATCAGGCACTCTGTCTATCAGATCTAGTCCCTTAAATCTATTTCTCACTTCCACTGTATAATCATAAGGGATATGATTTAAGTCATACCTGAATGGTCTAGTGGTTTTACCCACTTTCTTCAATTTGAGTCTGAATTTGGCAATAAGGAGTTCATGATCTGAGCCACAGTCAGTTCCTGGTCTTGTTTTTGCTGACTATATAGAGCTTCTCCATCTCTGGCTGCAAAGAATATAATCAATCTGATTTCAGTGTTGGCCACCTGGTGATGTCCATGTGTAGAGTCTTCTCTTGTGTTGTTGGAAGAGGGTGTTTGCTATGACCAGTGCATTCTCTTGGCAAAACTCTGTTAGCCTTTGCCCTGCTCCATTCTGTACTCCAAGGCCAAATTTGCCTGTTACTCCAGGTGTTTCTTGACCTCCTACTTTTGCATTCCAGTCCCCTATAATGAAAAGGACATCTTTTTTGGGTGTTAGTTCTAAAGGTCTTGTAGGTCTTCATAGAACCGTTCAACTTCAGCTTCTTCAGCATTACTGGTTGGGGCATAGACTTGGATAACTGTGATACTGAATGGTTTGCCTTGGAAATGAACAGAGATCATTCTGTCGTTTTTGAGATTGCATCCATGTACTGCATTTAAGACTCTTTTGTTGACTATTATGGCTACTCCATGTCTTCTAAGGGATACTTGCCCACAGTAGTAGATACAATGGTCATCTTTTAGGATGTCTATTATCAAAAAAAACAAGAGATAACACATGTTGGCAAGGATGTGATAAAAGGAACTCGTGCTTTGTTTGAGGGAATCTAAATTGGTACAGCCATTATGGAAAACAGGACAGAGAAAAAACTTAATGGAAAAAAACAGATGAATCCAGCAATTCCACTTCTGGGTATATATCTGAAGGAAGACGTTAAATGAAATAAGTCAGTCACAAAAAGACAAATACTGTATGAGTCTGCTTATATGTGGATATTAGGTGCCTAGAGTAGTCACATTTACAGAAACAGAAGGGAGTCTAGTGGTTACTAGGGGATGGGGGGAGGGGAATGGAGAGTCAGTGTTTAATGGGAACAAAGTTTCGGTCTGAGAAGATGAAAAAGCTCTCAAGATGGATGGTGGCAATGGCTGCCCAACAATGTGAGTGTAACCTAATACCACTGCACACTTTAAATGACTTAAATGGCAAACTTTATGTTAGATATATTTTCCCAAAAAAAAAAAAATTGCTTGATAAAGGAAATCACTACTATTTGCTATGATCCTGTTTTATCTTAACACACAAATTTCCTGGTCATAATTTTGTGGAAGAGCAGTGCTTAATCTCATTTCACACATGGAAGAGGGCTAGGAGAGATTAAAAGCAAGACAAACCAGCAGATAAAAGCCCTACAGATGGAAGTAGCAGTTTAAATCTGATGTAACGGAAGCCCTCTTTTTTTGTCTGGGGGTCAAAGCTGTCTATTGCACTCACAAATGAGAAAGATCCTGAGTTTTTCAGCTTGTCTGGTGTTTTTTGTGAACTGCTCCATTTTGGTGTCAGATCACGTTTTCTGATCATGTTGTCTGGAACTGACTCCCCAGCAGGTCAGTTATGTTGAGCCTCATGGCCTCTTGGATGTTTGGATGCTGGTCACCATCATCATGACCACTACTATTGTTACTGAAAGCAAGACAGTCCCCACAGCAGCACAGACTCTGCCAAGAGACACCATGTTCAAATGTCAAACTTGGAGACAGAGGGCCACGGACTTCTCTGGTGGTCCAGTGGCTAAGATTCCAAGCTCCCAATGCTGGGGGCCTGGGTTTGATCCCTGGTCAGGGAGCTAGATCTCACATCTTGCAACTAAAGATCCTGCAATGCTGTGACTAAAAGACCCTGCGCGCCACAGCTAAGACCTGGCACAGCCAAATAAAGAAATTACTTTAAAAATAATAAAAAAAGAAAGAAATGAGGGCCAAGACGCAGACTGTGCAGAGCACAAAGAGGACTGCGGGCTCTTCAGCCAAACATGACCCTCCCTTAATTCCCCCACTGCAAGCTTTCTTGAGCTGATGATTGATGGCTCCAGGTGCCAAGATTCACGCGCAAACTTGATCTGTATGTAGGGGGAAGAAGGCCCTGTGCTCCAGATATCACTGGGCATTGGTAGGGTGCTGAGGAGAGAGGGGTATTCCACATGATAAGTTCCTCTTTGACACTAAATTCACTTGGATTTTGAGGCAACCTCTCCTGGGGTCTCAGAGCGTAAAGCATCTGCTTGCAATGTGGGAAACCTAGGTTCAATCCCTGGGTTGGTAAGATCCCATGGAGAAGGAAATGGCAACACATTCCAGTACTCTTGCCTGAAAAATCTCATGGACATGGGAGCCTGGCAAGCTACAGTCCATGGGGTCCCAATGAGCTATTTCACTTTCACTTTTTCACTTTCCTTCCTGGGAGCCAGTCAGATGCCACATCCTCTCCAGCAGGGGGCGTCCAGCATCAGTTCTGTCTTCCCACACCACATTTGGTGTGAAACGCAGGCCCCACCTCCGTTTTGTTCCAAAGTCCTGCTTTTTCAGACTTATATTTTGCCCTTTCCCTGTTGACCTTGGATCCTCCCCCAAATTCAGCTACTTGGCTGGCACCCTGGTCCCGAGGTGAATATGGCCAACCTCTCCCTGTGGGTTTCCAGGCCCTTTCCTGGTTTCAGAGCTATGGCGGTGTCAGCTTATTATGAAAGGTACCCTGGCCGCTTGAAGCCCCTGCCTGACTCAGGCCCCTGTTCTGATATGGCTGAAAAATTCTAGGTTATCACTCCTCTGACCAACTGTCTTTCAGTATAGCTGTTACTTGTTCAATAAGGGTTGTACTAAGGTATTTCTAGCCGTAACCTTTCTCAATATCCTGGCTCTTCCCCTCCCCTAGACTGTGCTCCTGAGGTCTCAGCCTGCCTTGGAGTGAGTGTCGGTGGCCTTCAAGTGTCCTCATTGTTGAAAAGACAACTCCATCCTTATGTCCGGCTGAAGGTCACCGGAGACATCATCTAACCAGGAGGCAAGCCTTGCAGCCCACATGTCTGAATGAACAAGATAAGGGTCTTTAGTGCCAGACTTGAGCTCACAGCTTCATCCCAACCAACTCCCCTTGATGAGGATGACTGAGAAAAGCAACATATTTTTCATTGTTTTGTAAAACACCTTTCCCGGTTCCCATGTCTCTCTCTTCTTTTAGCTTTTCCTCTCAAGATTCCCTTCTTTCTCTCCTCGTCCTTTCTTTGCTCAAAGAAGTCACCTTCTCTGGAATACTAGGCTAAAACATAATGCAAGTAAAGACTGAAAAGTGGGATAGACACAAATTTGTATTTGATTTTAGCAAATGGTAATGGCTGAAATTGGAGTGATGATAGACCATTCAATATGAGATTGGATGACTATAAACTTGGACAAAACTTATATTAGATTATATGATGCTTTTAAAATATATCTGCTCATTATAACCCCCTGCCCTTCAACAGCTGGAATCTAACTCTTCTGCTTTGAAAGTGTGGAGGAAGGGTAGAGAAAGACTCACTGACTTGCTTTGAATGAATAGAATGTGTTAGGAATGATTTTTTGTGATTTCTGGGGGTAGGTCATAAAGAGAATAGAACTCAGCCTATTCTTCTCTAAGATTACTTACTTTGGTGGAAACCAGTGGCATGAAGACACTCAACAAGCCCTGTGGAAATGCCCATGGAAAGGGAACCAGTATGATAGAATTAACAACTAGCCATGTGATGGAGCCACTTTGGAACGAGGTTTTCCAGACCCCGTCAAGCTTTCAGATGATTTTAGTTCTCAGCATTAAGATTCTATCCAGAACACTGTGAGCAGAAATAAGCCACACCCACTGTACCCTGAGTGAATTCATGACCCACAAAAACCAAGAGAAAATAAATTGTATTAATTTTTTAAGGCAGTATGTTTTTTTTTGGGGGGGGGGTGGATATAACTTGTTGTGCAGCAATAGCTAACTAATACAGATGCAAAGCGTATGCTAAAATGAATTCCAAGGTAGATTAAAGATTTAATAGAAAACACTCATAAGTATAGGAAGTGGTCATCAGGAGTTTAGTGTACCTAGAAGCAAAATGCAGAGTAAGCAAGTTGACTACACTCACAAGAGCAGTCAGATGGTTAGTCCCCGTGCATGGCTTCTACACCAAGACTTGACTCAGATCCAGGGATGAAACTGACCAGCTTGCCTTGAAAGAAATGAGTGTGGATGCTTGTATCTGTGAGCACATGTGTTTGGCACCATCAGAGAAAAACTAGTACGCAAGGTAGGCAGAAATACTTTTTAAAACATGTCATACAAGAGGATTGGTTCAAGACAACAGAGAGGACATGCACTCATCTTCTCCTACCAGAGTACCAAAATCACAACTAGGTGCTGAACAGCCATCAACAGGAAGACATGGGAACCCACCAAAAAATAGACACCCCACACCCAAGGACAAAGAAAGAGCCACGATAAAACAGTAGGAGGGGCACGCTCATGATGAAATCAAATCCTATACTCGCAGGGTGGGTCACCCACAAACTGGAGAACAATAATACCAAAGAGGTTGTCACACTATTGTGAAGATTCTAGGCCCCATATCAGGCTCCCCAGCCTGGGGGAAGGGCCTAGGAATCCCCAGGTAATCTGATTTTGAAGTCCAGTGGGATTTGATTACAGGAACTCTACATACTGGGAGAAACAGAGACTGCACTCTTGGAGGGCATAAAGAAACCCTGTGTGCACCAGGACCCAGAAGAAAGGAACAGTGGCCCCAACGGAGATTCAGCCAGACCTTTCTCTGAGTGCTTAGGGTCTCCTGCAGAGGCATGGGTTGGCAGTGGCCCACCATGGGGACAGGGGCACTGGTGGCAGCAGTCCTGGGAGATGTAACTCAGTGTAAGTCCTCTTGGAGGTTACCAGTGGCCCTAAACTCCAGGACTGTGTCACCTGTAAACTCCAGGACTGTGTCGCCTTAGGCCAGACAACTAACAGGGAGGGAGCCCAGCCCCACCCATCAGCAGACAATTGGATTTAAGTTGAACTGAGTGTGTCCCTAGTCCCCAAGGTAGGCAGAAATACTTTTTTAAAAATGTCATACAAGAGGATTGGTTCAAGATGACTGAGTAGAAGTCTGGCCACCAGAGCAAGACCCAGGTTTCCCCACAGCCAGTCAGTCCCTCCTATCAGGAAGCTTGCACAAGCCTCTTATCTTCATCCACCAGAGAGAAGGCAGAAGAAACAAGAATTACAATCCCATCATCTTCCAGAATTAATACCATAATCACAAAAAGATAACCAAAATGAAAATAAATAAGATTATATCCCAGATGAAGGAACAAGATAAATCCCCAGAAACATAACTAAATGAAATGGAGATAGGCAACCTTCCACAAAAGAATTCAGAAAAATGATAGTGAAGATGGTCTAGGATCTCAGAAAAATAATGGAGAAGATGAAAAAAAAAAAGGTTAGCAAAGCCCTAGAAGAACTAAAGAACAAACAAACAGAGATGGTCAGTACACTAGAAGGAATCAGTGGAATAACTGAAGCATAAGAATGGATAAGTGACCTGGCAGATAGGGTGGTGGAAATCAATGCTGCAAAACAGAATATAGAAAAAAGAATGAAAAGAAGTGAAGCAGCCTAAGAGACCTCTGGGACAACTTCAAACATACCAATATTCACATTATAGGGGGTCCCAGAAGGAGAAAAGAGAGAGAGAGAAAGAACCCCTCAAAAATTTGAAGAGATAGTAGCTGAAAACTTCCCCAACCTGGGGAAAAAAATGGTCAACCAAGTTCAGGAAGTGCAGAGTCCCAGACAGGATAAACCCACGGAGAGAGACATGGTAATCAGGCTGACAAAAATTAAAGACAGAGATAAACTGTTAAAAGGAATAAGGGGGGAAAGGCAAACAACATACAAAGGAAATCCCATAAGGATATCAGCTGATTTCTCAACAGAAACTCTACAAGCCAGAAGGGAATGACACAATATATTCCAAGTGATTAAAGGGAAGAACTGACAACCAAGAACACCTAGCAAGACTCTCATTCTGATTTGATGGAGAAATCAAAAGCTTTCCAGATAAGCAAAAATTAAGAGAATTCAGTTCACTTCAGTCACTCAATCATGTCCGATTCTTTGTGACCCCATGGACTGCAGCATGCCAGGCCGCCCTGTCCATCACCAACTCCCGGAATTTACCCAAACTCATGTCCATCAAGTTGGTGATGCCATCCGACCATCTTATCCTCTGTCGTCCCCTTCTCTTCCTACCTTCAATCTTTCCCAGCATCAGGGTCTTTTCAAATGAGTCAGCTCTTCACATCAAGTGGTCAAAGTATTGGAGTTTCAGTTTCAACAACAGTCCTTCCAATGAACACTCAGGACTGATCTCCTTTAGGACTGACTGGTTGGATCTTGCAGTCCAAGGGACTCTCAAGAGTCTTCTCCAGCACCACAGTTCAAAAGCATCAATTCTATGGCACTCAGCTTTCTTCACAGTCCAACTCTTACATACATATATGACTACTGGAAAAAACATAGCCTTGACTAGATGGACCTTTGTTGCCAAAGTAATGTCTCTGCTTTTGAATATGCTGTCCAGGTTGGTCATAGCTTTTTTTCCAAGGAGTAAGCGTCTTTTAATTGCATGGCTGCAGTCACCATCTGAAGTGATTTTGAAGCCTCCCCTCTCCCCTCACAAATAAAGTCTGCCACTGTTTCCCCATCTATTTCCCATGAAGTGATGGGACCAGATGCCATGGTCTTAGTTTTCTGAATGTTGAGCTTTAAGCCAAAATTTTCACTCTCCTCTTTCTCTTTTATCAAGAGGCTCTTTAGTTCCTCTTCACTTTCTGCCATAAGGGTGGTGTCATCTGCATATCTGAGGTTATTGATATTTCTCCTAGCAATCTTGATTCCAGCTTGTGTTCCTTCCAGTCCAGCGTTTCTCATGATGTACTCTGCATAGAAGTTAAATAAGCAGGGTAACAATATACAGCCTTGGCATACCCCTTTTCCTATTTGGAACCAGTCTGTTGTTCCATGTCCAGTTCTATTAAGCACCACTGGGAGAGCCTGGTGGGCTGCCATCTATGGGGTCACACAGAGTCAGACCCGAATGAAGCAACTTAGCAGCAGCAGCAGCAAACCAATTTTACAACAAATACTGAAGGAAATTCTCTAGCCAAGAAACATAAATGAAGGGGAAGAACTACAAAAATAAACCCAAAACAATTAACAAAGGATCATATATGTTGATGCTGCTGCTGCTGCTGCTAAGTCGCTTCAGTCGGGTCCGACTCTGTGCGACCCCATAGACAGCAGCTCACCAGGCTCCTCTGTCCCTGGGATTCTCCAGGCTAGAATACTGGAGTGGGTTGCCATTTCCTTCTCCAATATATGTTGATAATTACCTTAAATGTAAATAGACAAAAGACATGGACAGGCTGGGTGAATACAAAAACAAGACCCATATGCATGTCTACAAGAGACCCACCTCAGACCTATGGACACTTACAGACTGAACGTAAGGGAATGGGAGAAGGTACTTCATGCAAATGGAAATCATAAGAAAGCTGGAGTAGCAATACTCATATCAGACAAAATAGACTTTAAAACAAAGACTATTATAAGAGACAAAGAAGGACATTACATAATGATAAAGGGTTCAATCCAAGAAGGTATAACAATTATAACTATATATAGACCCAACAAAGGAGCACCGCAATACATGAGGCAAATCCTAACAAACATAAAGGGAGAAATCAACAGTAACACAATAATAGTGGGGGATTTTAATACCTCACTTTCATCAATGGACAGATCATCCAGACAGAAAACCTATAAGGAAATGTAGGCCTTAAAGGACGCTTTAGACAAGTTGGATTTAACTGATACCTATTGAGCGTTCCGTCTGAAAGCAGCAGACTGCACATTCTTCCCAAGTGCACGTGGTATGTTCTCCAGGATCGACCACATGCTGGGCCACAAGATGAGCCCTGATAAATTTACAAAAATTGAAATCATATCAAGCGTCTTTTCATATCACAACACTATCCAATTAGAAATAAAATACAAGCAAAAAACTCTAAGAAACAGAAACATATGGTGGCTAAACAATATGCTGCTAAATAATAATTGGATCACTGAAGAAATCAAAGAAGAATTGGAAAAACACCTAGAGACAGATGAAAATGAAAACACATCAGTCCAAAACTAATAGGATGCCCCAAAAGCGGTTCTAAGAGGGAAGTCTGTAGCAATACAATGTTACCTCAAGAAACAAGAAAATCTCAAATAAACAACCTAACTTTACACCTAAAACAACTAGAGAAAGAAGAACAAACAAAACCTAAAGTTAGTAGAAGGAAGGAAGTCATAAAAATCAGAGCAGAAATACATGAAATAGAGACAAAAAAAAAAAAATGGCAAAGATCAATGAAACTAAAAGTTGGCTCTTTGGAAACAGAAACAAAATTGATAACTCTTTAGCCAGATTCATCAAGAAAAAAAGGAAGAGGACTCAGATCAGTAAAATTATAAATGAAAAAAGAGACATTACAATTGACCCCATAGGAATACCAAGGATCATAAATGACTACGATGAACAAGTGTTTGCCAATAAAATGGACTACCTGGAAGAGATGGACAAATTCTTAGGTACAGTCTCCCTAGATTGAACCAGGAAGAAATAGAAACTATGAACAGACCAATCGTAAGCACTGAAATTGAAACCATGATTGAAAACCTCCCACCAAAAAAAGGGCCCAGGACCTGATGGCTTGACAGGCAGATTTTATCAAACATTTAGAGACGAGTTAATGCTTATCCTTCTGAAACTGTTCCAAAAGCTCACAGAGGAAGGAAAACTTTCCAACTGATTTTATGAGGCCACTGTCATTCTGCTACGTAAACCAGACAAAGATATCACACACAAAAAAAGATTACAGGCCAATATCACTGATGAATATAGATGCAAAAATTCTCAACAAAATACTAGCAATCTATATCCAACAATACATTAAAAAGATCATACACCATGATCAAATGGGATTCATCCCAGGGATGCAAGGATTTTTCATCATCCACAAATCAGTCAATGCAATACACCATATCAACAAACTGAAGAATAAAAACCAGATAGATCACCTCAATAGATGCAGAAAAAGCTTTTGACAAAATTCAGCACCCATTTATGATTAAAAAAAAAAAAAAAAACCTCTCCAGAAAGTGGGCATACCCATTTAATACCGCAACATAATAAAGGCCATATACGACAAACCTACAGTTAGTATCATGTTCAATGGTGAAAAGCTGAAAACATCCCTCTGGTCTGAGGAAGAAGACAAGCATGTCCATTCTCACCACTTTCATTCAACAGAGCTTTGAAAGTCCTAGGTATAGCAATCAGAGAAGAAAAGGAAGTTAAGGGAATCCAAATTGGAAAAGAAGTTGAACTGTCACTGTTTGCTGATGACATGATCCTATACATAGACGATTTTAAAGGTCTACCAGAAAACTACTAGAACTTATCAATGAGCTTGGTGAAGCTTCAGATTACAAAGTCAATACACAGAAGTCTGCTGCATTTCTGTGTACTAACAACAGAAGATCAGAAGGAGGAATTCAAGAAGCAATTGCATTTACCATTACATCAAAACCAATAAAATACCTAGAAATGAACCTACCTAAGGGGGAAAAAAAAACCTGTACTCTGAAAACTACACGATGTTGATGATGAAAGAAATTGAATAAGACATGAACAGGTGGTAGACATACGATGTTCATGGGCTGGAAGAATCAGTATTGTCAAAATGACTGTACTACCCAAGGCAATCTACAGATTCAGTGCAATCCTTATGAAATTACCAATGGCGTTTTTCACAGAACTATAACAATAACAACAAATCTCAAAATTTGTTTGGAGACACAAAAGACCCTCAATAGCCAATGAAATCTTGAAAAAGAAAAACAGCTGAAGGAATCAGGCTCCCTGGCTTCATACAAAGATATAGTCATCAAAGCGGTCTGGTACTGGTACAAAAATAAAAATATAGATCAATCAATATAGAACAGGATAGAAAACCCAGAAATAAGCCCAGGCACCTATGGTAAATTGATCTATGACAAAGAAGGCAATACTACACAATACTGGAAAGACAGTCTCTTCAACAAATGGTGCCAGGAAAACTGGACAGCCACATGTATAAAAATGAAATACCATTTCTTAACTCCAAACACAAAATAAGCTCAAAATGGATTAAAGACCCAAATGTAAGACCCAAACTATAAAACTCCTAGAGGAAAACATAGGCAGCACACCCTCTGACATAGGTCACAGCAACAGCTTTCCTTGCAATAACCCTGTAAGGGAAAAAACACTGTCTCTCATTTTAAAATAGGTAAAGTGAGCTGAGAAATACTAATGATTTGCCCAAGGTGAGTTAATAAGTTATTGACTTAAGAGTTACAAATTTTTAAAACTTTGACCATTTTCACACAAACACCATTAGAGTCCCACTTTATGGAGGAAAGTGTAATGTCAACAAAGATAAATTTTCTCTGAGATCCTGAAGATGTGGCAGCTGAGTGTGGTTCCCACTTCCTTCCTGCTTTGTCTGGAGGAAGTGATGACCATCAGCACATGCATCTGAAAGCTGGAAATAAGAGAAAGCAGACCAGAGGCAAAGACTTCATCATTACCCTTTAATGATGGCTATTATTAACCGCATTCTACAGATGGGCCATAGTGCCAGGCAGAAAAATTGTTGCACTTTTCAGGGTCACAAAGATGCCTTACTGGGGCAGCTGGGATTTGACCCAATGTTGGAGCCTCTGTCGTTAAGTTTAGAGTGGGGATAGGAAGAAACAGAAAGTTCAAATGCCCATGAATTTCTTTTCTCAGATCTTTAGTTCTCATCTGTAAAAGGAAAGGGTGACTTAGGTTATCTCCCTTTCAAACTTAAACTTGATTTTAGCCTAGCAATTCAAGCAGTTCTTGGAAACAAGAGCCTAGGGGTATTCTGGTACATTATAGGTTCTGATTCCTGTTCTTTAAATAAATGAATAAATAAAGAAAACAGCCATATAAAATCATATATTTCTGAAAACTAAGATTTGTTGGGTGGTCAGAGATAATGACACAACTTAGCAACTGAACAACCACCACAACAACAAAGATAAAGAACTGTCAAAATCACCTTTCTCTCTAAATTCATTTATTGTCATCCTTCTTTGGGGTAATTTTAATTCACCAGGCTCATACAGGCTTAATTTAAAACAAAAACCCAAAGGCTCAGATATAAAAAAGTTTTTCAGGCCCATTAGAAAATGAAGCTCTCCATTATTTGAATAATACTAATATTTCTTCACAACAATCCCTCGCTGGTCATTGCATCTCATGAGAGTGTATTTTAGCACCTAACACCTGAGGCATAGCTCAACACATAGCAAGCACTCAAAGAATATTTGCCAAACCAATAGGCTAAGGATTTTTTCCCTTTCTTGTTTATTATCCAGAACTTTCTTCCAAGATTAAACTGTGAAATACAAAGCTTGACAGAGAAGCTACAATCAGATCTATTCATCAAAAACCTTTGGTTGGTAATATCACATATGAGTACAAGTAATCACAAAAAGGATGTTTGTTATAAGGTATTTATTTAATATTTTAAAATCAATCATTGCAACTCACAATATTAACAAACTGAAAAAGAAAAATCTTATTATCATCACAATAGACACAGGAAAAGCACTTGGCAGTCCAATACTCATTTCTGATTTTTAAAATTTCCCTTGAGGTGTGGGAAGGTAATACAGGAATAGGGGGAAAAGGTTATTATGGAATTATATGACATTATGTATGCAAAACATTAAAACTGTAAAGCACTATAGAATTTAAAAAATCTTTTATTTAAAAAAATTTCTCAACAAACTAGCAACCTGATAAAGAATAGGAACCTACAGATAATACATACTTAACAGTAAAAGATTTAAACACTTTCTCCCTAAGATCAATAAAAAGTGAAGGATGTCTGTTTTCATCATTTCTTTTCAGTGTTGTACTAAAAATTCAAGCTAATGCAATCAGGCAAGAAAATATAAAGAACCCAGGTTGGAAAAGATAACTAAAATTGCCTTTATTCACAGATAGTATGATCATCCTTATAGAAAATCCTTTGAAATCTATTTTTTTAAGTTAATAAGACTAATAAGTTCAGAAAGGTTGCAGCATACCAGACCAATATAAAAATTTCATTTGTGGACTTCCCTGGTGGCACAGGGGTAAGAATACATCTGCCAACGCAGGGAACACAGGTTCAATTCCTGGTCCAGGAAGATTCCACATACCACAGAGCAACGGAGCCCGTGTGCCACAACTCCTGAGTCTGCACTCTAGAGCCCACGAGCTCCAACTGCTGAGCCTGCGCATCACAGCTACTGCAGTCTGCATGCTCTAGGGTTCTGGAGTCACAGCTTACGAGCCCCTGTGCCACAACTCCAGGAGCCTGAGCCTAGAGCCTGTGCTGCACAAGACAAGCCACTGCAGTGAGAAACTGGAGCACCACCAGAGAGTAGCCTTCACTCTTCACAACTAGAGAAAGCCCACGTGCAGCAACAAAGACCCAGTGCAGCCAAAAATAAACAAATACAGCAGTGTGTACATGTCAAAAAATCAGAAAGAAAAGATAGATTTTAAAAATTTCCATTGTATTCCTATACAACAGCAACAAACAAACAGAAACTAAAATTAAGGGGAAAAAACACTTACAATAGCATAAATTGCCAGGAGCCAACACGAGGAGTCCCGCCCGTGGCAAAGATCATGAGGTTAAGGGGTCAACAGGCAAAGGCGAGTCTGGCCTTAAGGGAGCCTCACTGAATCTGCTTGTACATCTGCCCGCCTTTCTGCATTGGGTAGTAGAAAAGTAGTCCCACCTACTTTTCTGACATTAACAGGGGGCTGTCCCCCCACCACCTTTTTCTGGAAAAAGTTAATTTAGAGCTTTTAGATAACAAGTCTCCTGGGCATAATACAACTGTTTCAATCCAAAAACCCCTCTGATGGCTTTCTAGCCTGCCTACAGGACTCTTATAGCTGTGCATGTGATTGTTTGCAGCCTCCTGACCTCGAGAGGCACAGGAAGCTCAAAACATCCTAGGAATGTAGGGGCTTCCGAGGAGTCAAAATCATTAGAATAGGACTGATTAAGGGTTTCATTTGTTGAGCCAATACTTGCTGCCAAATTTTCATATCTTTTATTTGTTGATATAGTTGGTATATAGAAAAAAACAAGTAGCAACATAGATCTTTGAGTTAAGTACCTTCTTTGTTGTAACCCACTGCACCATTCTTCTATAGGGATGTAACTTTAGTGCCTTGAGGGTAATGCAGATTAAAGAAGAACACTTCAGGGGAAATGAGATTAACATTCATTAAGGAAGAGAGCCATAAA
Organism: Budorcas taxicolor; assembly: GCF_023091745.1. Lineage (NCBI taxonomy): Eukaryota > Metazoa > Chordata > Mammalia > Artiodactyla > Bovidae > Budorcas > Budorcas taxicolor. Next base: position 8,687,590 of record NC_068930.1, on the reverse strand, counting down.
GTGTTAACAGGCCTCTTGGCCAGAAGATAATGTAAATCACCTGAGACATTTTGTATACAAAAAGATATACAGAAAGGGTCGGGACTGCTACCCCTGCATGACTCTGTATCTTCCATTATATAAAACTTAGGGTATATAAACACTTTTTAAAAATAAAGTTAGGGGGTTTTTGCACAAGCTTGGCCTCCCCCATGTCGACTCTCTCTCTCTCTTTCTCCCTCTCCCTCCCTCTCTTTTTCAGGCTGATCCCTTGGAACGCGGAGGCTCTCTGTGTCTACTTATTTGCCTGGGCTTCTAAGACCCACATGAGAGGGAGCCCAAGGCGGGGCACCCTCCGCTATTCAAGCGGGCGCCTGTGGCCTAATGTAGACAGTGGAAGTTTCTTGTCTTGAGACTGTATTAGCTTTCCGTGTAAACCAAGGAATATCAGCCTCTTTTCTCCACTAATTTTCCTACTACGCTATTCTTTCCTAATCTCTCTTTATATTTCTAATTAAATAATTCTTTCCTAAGACGCCGACTCCATCCCCCCTTCGAATTACCCTGGATCCACCAGGCCTGGACCCCGGTAATAAATACTATGAAATACTTAGGGATGTGCCTGACAAAGGATGCAAAAGACCGGTACATCAAAAACTACAAAACATCACAGAAGAAAGTTACAGACGACTGAGATAATGGAGGAGATGAACAGTGTTTATGAAACTCAACATTGCTAAAATGTCAGTGTGGAAATTCTCTGGTGGTCCAGTGGTTAGGACTCTGTGTTTTCACTGCCATGGGCCTGGGTTTAATCCTTGATCAGGGAAGCCAGAGAACATGACCAAAAAAGTCAGTTTTCTGCAAATTGACATACACATTCAATGCATCCAAAAATATCCCAGCAGATTTTTTGAGAAATTAATAAGCTAAGTCTAAAATTTATGTGGAAAAGCAAAATCACAGACAACAACTCTGAAAAAGAACAATTTGGTGGATTATCTGATCTCAAGATATTATAAATCTACAACCATCAGGGCAGCATAGTGTTTGCATGATGTTAGAATAGATCAATGGAACATAATATAAAGTTTAGGTACATCCACATATATGCGGACAGTGGAATTTTGAGAAAGGTGCAGAGGTCTTTCAATGGATAAAACATGGTCTTTTGAAAAAATTGGATTAGAAAAATCAGATATCCATAGGAAAAAATTAGCATGCATAAACCTTCACAAGGCACTGGTTCAGCTCCACCCACAGGGGGCAGACTCCACAATTAAGAGGAACTGTGACTTAGCAGCAGCAGCAGCAGCTGACCTTCCAGCCAGCAGAAAGGGCAGCATAATTTACCCCAAACACAGTAAATTAAACAAAATTAAAAAACAGAGAAATGTACAGCAGATGGAGGAAGATGGGAAAAACTCACAAGACCAAACAATTGAAGAGGAAATAGGCAATCCACCTGAAAAAGAAGAGTAATGATAGTAAAGATGATCCAAAATCTTGAGAATGAAAGCACAGATAAATAGACTGGAGGCATGGATTGAGAAGATGAAAGAAATCTTCAAGGATTTAACTTAACAATGACCTAGAAGAATTAAAGAATAAACCATCAACACATAACAGATTAAAAATACACTGAAGGGAACCAACAGCCAAGTAACTAAGGCAGAAGTACAGATAAGTGAGCTGGAAGATAGAATGGTGGAAATAACTGAAGCAGAATACATTAAAGATAAAAGAATAAAAAGTACAGCCTCAAAGAGCTCTGGGATAACATTAAACATAATAACATTCAAATTGTAGGGGTCTCAGAGTAGGAAGATAAATGGAAAGGGCATGAGAAAATATTTGATGAGATTATGGTTAAACACTTCCCTAAAATGGGAAAGGAAATACCTACCCAAGTACAGGAAGCCTAGAGAGTCCCATGGAGGATATACACAAGGAGAAACAGGCCAAGACACATATTAATCAAACTAACAAAAATTAAACACAAAGAACAAATTTTAAAAGCAGCAAAGGAAAGAAGCAACAAATAATATACAAGGGGATCCCCATAAGGGTAACAGCTGATCCTTCAACAGAAACTCTGCAGGCCAGAAGGGAATGGCAGGATATACTTAAAGTAATGAAAAGGAATTATATACAACCAAGATCACTCTGTCCGGCAAGGATCAATTCAGATTCACAAAAGAAATCAAAAGCTTTACAAACAAGCAAAAGCTAAGAGAATTCAGGACTGCCAAACTAGCTCTATGGGCTTCCCTCATAGCTCAGTTGGTAAAGAATCCACCTGCAATGCAGGAAACCCTGGTTTGATTCCTGGGTTGGGAAGATCTGCTGGAGAAGGGATAGGCTACCCATTCCAGTATTCTTGGGCTTCTCTTGTGGCTCAACTGGTAAAGAATCTGCCTGCAATGCAGGAGACCTAGGTTTGATCCCTGGGTTGGGAAGATCCCCTGGAGAAGGAAAAGGCTACCCACTTCAGTATTCTGGCCTGGAGAATTCCATGGACTGTGTAGTCCATGGGGTCGCAAAGAGTTGGACACAACTGAGCAACTTGCACTTTCACTTTCGAACTAACTCTCTAACTTCCTAGACAGGAAACGCAAAAAAAAAAAATAAAAAAAAAAGAAACCTACAAACACAAAACAATAAAGTAAATGGTAATAGGATCGTATGTTGTTGATGTTCAGTCGTCAGTCATGTCCGACTCTTTGCGACCTCATAGACTGCAGCACGCCAGGCTTCCCTGTCCTTCACCATCTCCTGGAGCTTGCTGAAACTCGTATCCATTGAGTCAATAATGCCATCCAACCATCTCATCCTCTGTAATCATCCCCTTCTCCTCCTGCCTTGTATCTTTTCCAGCATCAGGGTCTTTTTTAATGAGTTGGCTCTTTGCATCAAGTGGCCAAATATTGGAGTTTCAGCTTCAGCATCAGTCCTTCTAATGAATATTCAGGACTGCTTTCCTTTAGGATTGACTGGTTTGACCTGCTTGCAGTCCAAGAGACTCTCTTCAACACTACAGTTCAAAATCATCAATTCTTCGGTGCTCAGCCTTCCTTATAGTCCAGTTCTCACATCCATACATGACTACTAGAAAAACCGTAGCTTTGACTAGAAGGACCTTTGTTGGCAAAGTAATGTCTCTGCTTCTTAATAGGCTGTCTAGGCTTGTTATAGCTTTTCTTCCAAGGAGCAAAAATATTTTAATTTCGTGGCTACAGTCACTATCTGCAGTGATTTTGGAGCCCCCCAAAATAAATTCTCCCTCTGTTTCCATTGTTTCTACATCTATTTGCCATGAAGTGACAGGATCAGATGCCATGATCATACATATCAATAATTACCTTAGATGCAAGTGGGCTAAATGCTTCAACCAAAAAACACAGATTGGCTGAATGGATAAAAAACAAGACCCCTATATATGTTGTCAAAGAGACCCACCTCAGACCTAGGGACACATACAGACTGAAAGTGAGAGGCTGGAAAAAGATAATCCATACAAACGAAAATCAAAAGAAAGTGGGAGGAGCAATACTCAGATAAAATAGACATTAAAATAAAGACCCTTATCAGAGACAAAGAAGGACTGTGTAATGATCAAGGGATCAATCTAAACATAAGATGTAACAATTGTAAATATATATGTACCCAACAAAGGAGCACCTCAATACATACAGCAAATGCTAACAACAATTACAGGGGAAATTGACAGTAACACAACAATAATGGGGGACTTTAATACCCCACTCACACCGATGGACAGATTATTCAGACAGAAAATTAGTAGGGAAACACAAGTTTTAAGTGACACATTGAGCTAGTTGGACCTAATTGATATCTACAGGGCATTTCTTCCAAAAACAATTGTTCAGTCACTGGAAAAATCATAGTTTTGACTATACAGACCTTTGTCAGCAAAGTAATGTCTCTGCTTTTTAATACACTGTCTAGGTTTGTTATAGCTTTTCTTCCAAGGAGCAAGCGTCTTTTAATTTTGTGGCTGCAGTCAATGTCCTCAGTGATTTGGAGCCCAAGGAAACAAATGTTTCCATTTTTTTCCTCTTCTATTTGCCATGAAGTGATGAGACTGGATAGCATGATCTTAGTTCTTTAAATGTTGAGTTTCAAGCCAGCTTTTTCACTCTCTTCTTTCACTCTCATCAAGAGTCTCTTTAGATCCTCTTCACTTTCTGCCATTAGAGTGGTATCTTCTGCATCTATGAGGCTGTTGATATTTCTCCCAGCAATCTTAATTCCAGCTTATGGTTCATCCAGCTCAGCATTTCACATGATGTACTCTGCATAGAAGTTAAATAAACAGGGTGACAATATACAGCCTTGAGTTACTCCTTTTCCAATTTGGAACCAATTAGTTGTTCTATGTCCAAATCTAACTGTTGCTTCTTGCCCCACATACAGATTTCTCAAGAGGCAGGTAAGGTGACTCTGATATTCCCATCTCTTTCAGAATTTTCCACACTTTGTTGTACCCACACAGTCAAAGGCTTTAGTGCAGTCAATGAAGCAGAAGTAGGTGTTTCTTTGGAATTCCTCTTTAACTGTTTTATGGCTTTTTGTTTCCATTATTCCTTTCTTCTCTTGCTCCCTTTCTTTGTGATTTGATGGTTTTCTGTAAGCGTGTGCTTTGATTGCTTTCTAGTTACCGTTTGTGTATCTACCATAGGTTTTTGTCTTATGGGTGGGTACCATGAGGCTCACAAAAAAGCATTTTTATTTCTGAGTCTATTGTAAGCTGATAACAACTTTGAATGCATACTAAAGCTCTACATTTTTACTCTTCTCATCATTTTACTTGTTTGGTGTTTCAATTTACACCTTTTGTCTTGTGTATTTATTATTCATTATCATAGTTATTGTTGTTTTTAATGCTTTTCTCTTTTAACCATCAGTATAGATTTATATGTTATCTACCACCATTGCTTTCCTGGTGGCTCAGATGGTAAAGCGTCTGCCTACAATGCAGGAGACTCGGGTTCAATCCCTGGGTTGGGAAGATCTCCTGGAGAAGGAAATGGCAACCCACTCCAGTAGTCTTGCCTGGAAAATCCCATGGACAGAGGAGCCTAGTAGGCTATAGCCCATGGGGTTGCAAAGAGTCGGACACGACTGAGCGACTTCACTCACCACCATTACAAAATCAGAGTATTCTGATTTTAACTGTATATGTAATGTTAATAGTAAGATTTATATTTTCATATGTTCTCCTATCACTAATTAATGTCTTTTTTTTGCAGTTTGAAGTTGCTTTGACATGCTTGTAAGGCTGCTCTAGTGGTGATGAACTCCTTCAGCTTTTACTTGTCAGCTGCTCAGTCGTGTCCAACTCTTCATGACCCCGTGGACTGCAGCACACCAGGCCTCCCTGTCCATCACCAACTCCCGGAGCTTGCTCCAACTCATGTCCATTGAGTCGGTGATGCCACCCAACCATCTCATCCTCTGTCATCCCCTTCTCCTTCCATCAACAGTCTTTCCCAAAAGGCAAATAATGGGATAAAATTCTGACAATTCTTTTATGTATCTAAATCTCAAAACAACACTGTATTTTGAAAACAGAAAGTGGACTAGAAAAACATAGGCTAAATAGTATGTATTCCTCTACCTCTATAGGACAGTGGAAGATGAGGCATCAAGGAGAAAATAATGGAAGAAAACAAAGCAGTCTTTGGGTGGCCCTATGAGGAAACTATGCAAGTCTGATTAAATCAAACCTGTCCAACTGCGATCCTGTGGGCTGGGAGGACTGTTGCTGGGAGAAAGAAAGCTGGAGGGAGGACAAGAGAGAAAAAGAGAATTGTAGTGGCAGAAAACCAAAGGGGAAAATAGTGGGGTGGGAGGGACAGACAGACACATCAAGCTGAAAGGTAAATGGATTTTGTAGAAATAACTCTTGCGGTTCGGCTTTGCAAACACACGCTTAGCTAATGGCCAGACAAGGCCTGAGCTATCTGCTGGTGAAGTTACATGGCTATCAAATTCCTTTTCCCTGGAGCCCTTAAAAGTTGTTGCCAAAAACAGGAGGGGAAATCCATCCGTCTGTCTCTCCTTTCTTCCTTGGACTGGATTTCCTGTTTCCTCTCTCTGTTTCCCTCAGGGAACCCTCCAGCCCCCACTGCCTCGAGAGTGAGACAGGAGATTTGGGCAAAGCGTGGAGTGAGGACAGCGCTTGTGACTGGAGTTTCATGAAGCTGAAAACAGGCTCTCAAGGCCGGGTGGGAACCCAAGCCCGTGCCCACCCTGCCTGCTTACAGGCTGAGGTTAGCAGGGTTCCCCGCCCTTGCCTTCCTTCCCCGCCTTCCTGGGTGCCAGGAGATAATTGGCCCTGGTGGCCTTTGCCCCCCATGAGCCCCAGCACCCAGCTTGGGCGAGGGTCTCCTGGAGCCCTGGTCTTTCCAGCCAGGGGTGCAGGCTGGGGTAGTGCCCTCTCTTGCCCCAGCCTCTTTCCACGCACAGACACCTCCCATCCATCGGGCCATGGCAGCCCCTCTGGGTCACTAGGTCAGAGAGCAGAAGTTTGCAGCCTCAGGGCAGAGCATCGAGTGGCCTCCCTTGGGGGGTTCACAGCCCATTTCCACATGGCAGGGGCAGGGCCTGGGGTTGCAGTCCCCTGGCTGGGCAGACAGGCGGGGGTGGGGTGAGGCCCTGAACTTGCCCAGTGCTGGGGCCTCCACTAGTGTCAGGCAAGGCCCCCACTTCTCAAACAGGAAGTCTTTATCGTGATAAAGTTAGGCTCCCAAGTGTATTGCTGATCCTGTTAGTGCTGCCATTGTCTTGCTGTTGACACTGTTCACTGATCCCAGGGTAGGCAGGGTGTGAGCTAAGAGGCTGGAAGAAGACTCAAGGAGCCGTGGGAACTGCAGACACGTTTATCCTGTCCTGCAGACATGTTTATCCTGGCTGACGCAGCAGCCACAACATAACCATATTGCAGCTATAAGGTACAAGAACACAGCCTTATATGAGGTATAAGAACACAGCCTCATGTAACATAACCATGATGTCGCTCCAAGGTAGCCCCAGCGCAGGAGCGGTCAGGGCTTTCGTGGTGGAGTTCACAGAGGTGTAACTCATACAGCAGCGCGTGACCAAGGTAATACTTTGTGACGCACATAGGCAGTGCTACAAGTCGTCTCAGCTGTTATATTACAACATGTGAGGCCAGAGTGAGAGGCTGTGGGGCAAGAGAGCCTGACCGTGACATCCTGGCTCATCTGCTCTCGCCCTACACCAAGGCAGAGCCAAATCAGCGGCCAGATGCACGGGACAATCTTCAGGTGGACCGAGTCACCAGCTCACTGTGCTGGGAGCAGACGACATCACTGAAGAGAACGGGGTTGTGAAGGGCAGGGGCTGCTCGGGGACTTCCCCGAGGGTTGGGGTTGAGAAGAGGCTGAGGGGGCAGAGGTGGGCACCTCCGGATGAGGGGCGGGCACAGGACCAGGGATGGGAGTGAGGAGGTCTGGAGGGGGAGGGGTGGATAGAAAGAGCCTGCAGATGGGGAAGGGAGGGGGCCGTCTGCCCAGTCCACCTGGAGACCCGAGCTGCCCCTTCCGCTGGCTCTCTCTGCTCCTCTTTTCCCTCCTCCCCTCCCAGGTGGTGCTTGTGAGCTCAGACTCCTCCCCACAGTGGACCCAGCCAGGCCTGTTCCCTGAGAGCTCGATTCAGAGTGGCCACGTTGACCACTGTGTTCTTGGCAGTCCCTTCTGGACCCAAAGGCCACAATTTAACTTGGTTTACTAAATCATTCCAGTGTTTAGTGTTTTGGGGTTTTGTTTGTTTTTTCCTTTTAGAGACAGGTATAATGAGATCATTGTCATGGTCCATTTAAGAGAATCAGGGATCTGAACCCAGCCATTATTCATTCTATCTGTTTGTCCCTCTAGGCTGAGTTCCACTGCTGGGAGGGGAAGGAGCTAGCCTTCCCTGTTATTACTTATCCTGCAGAATCCCAACTTCTGCTGAGACTTGAAAACTATGCTGCATTTACAGTTATTCCCAATTTATAACAACAAAAATGCTGAACTGCAATTGGGTCAGAGAAACTCTCTGAGGTTCCAGGTGCATGCTTGCATGCTAAGTCGCTTCAGTCATCTCCAACTCTGTGTGACCCTATGGATTGTAGCCTGCCAGCCTTCTCTGTCCTCAGGATTCTCCAGGGGAAAATACTGGAGTGGGTTGCCCTGTCCTCACTAACGTTCCAGGTAGTGGAGAGTAGAGCTTGGATTTGTCTGACTCCAAGCCTCTACTCATTCATTCTTGCCTACTTAATTCTATTTTTAAACTGTAGAAGTTATCACATGTACAGAAGAGTACACAAAAGATATATGTACATTTAACAAACCCTGATGGTTCAGTGGTAAAGAATCTGCCTACCAATCCTGGAGATGTGGGTTTGATCCCTGGCTCGAGCCTGGTGGGCTACAGTCCATGGAACCATAAAGAGTCTGCCATGACTTAGCAACTAAACAACAACAATGACAAATAAAATGAACACCACTCTACCTATTGCTCAGGCTAAGGAATAGAACATTATCAGTACCTTAGGAGCCCCTACCTCCATGCTCCCTGAATTCCTGCACCCCACTTCCCACCAGGAGACAATCATTCTCTGGACTTCTGCATTCATCTCATATTCCTTCTAAAGTAGCTGTGAATGAAAAATATCACCTGCTGTATCAGTAGGTAAGAGATGTTGCAGTCATCAAGCCACTATAGTCACCCCCACAGTGAGCCCAGAGTGGGGAACTCAGGATGGGGAAGAATAGGATACGGGCCCTAGTTAGCAGAAAAAGTGAAAGTGTTAGTCTCTCCAACTCTTTGCAACCCCATGGACTGTAGCTGGCTAGGCTCCTCAGCCACGGAATTTTTCAGGGAAGAATACTGGAGTGGGTTGCCATGCCCTACTCTGGGGGATCTTTCCAACCCAGAGGTTGAGCCTGGGTCTCCTATGTCTCCTGCATTGGCAGGCAGGTTCTTTACCATTAGCGTCACCTGGGAAGCCCTTGAGGTGCATATCTAAGGAGTGATTTCAATCAGCTCAGACTCTTGGATCTACCTATGCACAGAAAAGTGCTAAATTCGCTGACTTGAGATATCTGGTTTTCTTTAATTAACAGTAATCTTTCGGTGTTCTGACTACCTGGTTTTTGTGAAAAAAAAAAAAAAAAAAAAAAAAAACCTCTATATATCCTTGGCCCCTGCCTTACCTCTCGGGGAGCAGTCCCTCAGAGCTATCTGAAAGGCTGTCTCCTGAGCTTGAAGTCCTCAGAAAGTCTGCTAAATAAAACATAATTTCTATCTTTCAGGTTGTACTTTTTTCCCTTTTTTGGATCAACAGTTTTGGCCACCAACTACAAAGGGAGCCAAATCAGACTTCTCTCCTTGGCTTGAACTTTACAAGGATCAGGAGGCTGGTACCAGTAAAGGCCTCTTGTGGAGGAGGGCTCCACCTCCTCAGAGTCCAGATGAATTTGGGTGAGGCTCTCCTTGTTCTTGGATCTCCAGATTATTAGTTGATGATCCTGAGTTTTATTTGGCAATATCAAACACTTTGAAAGATATTGCCGAGTGACCGTCCCATTGGAAAGATACCAGAGGAGTCCAGTGGAAAGACTGGGAAGATTCTTGGTCAGTTTAGACCCAGAGTGGTTTTGTTAGGGGAGGCACGCTGACTGAAACCAACCACCCTGGCCAGGCACCATAGCCACCATTTGCATGAGTTGTTTTATGACAGGAGGTCCTGGTAAGGAACACAGAACTAATAAGCCACACCAACTGGATGAGTTCAGGAAAGGTCAAAAGGAGACACCACTTCCCAGAATCCTCCTCTCTGGCATCCATCTTGGCTGAGTAATGCATGCTCAGTGATGTGTCCACCAGGAAGGACTCTGAGTCAAAATGATTGGCTAAAAACAACCCGGAAATGAATCCCATCAACATAAAACCTGAGACTGTGGCAGAGCAGTCTTCCTGGGTCCCCTCACCCTGCTGCTCTCTGCCTGGGCGCCCCTCCCCAATAAAATCTCTCTGATAAACAGCACATGTGTCTTCTTGAACAGTTCATTTCCAAGTGTTAGACAAGAGCCCACTTCAGGCCCTGGAAGGGGTCCCCCTTCCTGCAACAAATGGCGACTCCCCGACCGGATAAGGAACAAGAGATTTACTGACCTCTCTCCCCTTCCCTCTCTCTTTCCTCTCCTTAACCCTTCCTACCCTACCCTTTTTCCTAGTCCCCCAGTCCTGGACACAGGAATCTGGTCGAAGGGCCTCAGCCTGAGCTGAGGATTGGAGACCAATCACCTCCTCTTGCAGAGAACTTGAATTCTGGTTCTGTTCTGGTCTGGTTTCTTGTAGGGCTGAGTTCCTATCCTCCTTTCCCTGGAGGCCCAGGGTAAGGTCCCATAATGCCTGGGTATCTGCAGGTGGCAGGAGATGTCTGTAAGGCCACCCTTTTTGCCTCCTCTCCCACCTCCTCCCCCCTCTTATTTCAACCTGGTTTCCTTTCCTCCCTTTGAAATCTTTGAAGACCTGAGATATTTTTGTTTGCTCTGTTAGAACTTGGATCTGAAGTTCTGTGTTTCTATAGGAGGTTTTCTGAGAGACTATAATCTTGTACTTAAGGGAGCGTCTGACGAGACTGCCAGGTCTATGTGTGTGTTTTATGTTCTGTGTTCTGTGTTGTGACTTGTGATGACCATTTTGCTTTGTTTGGCCCCTGTTTGGTTTAGACCTGCCGCCATTTTGTTAGAATTTGGTTTTCTTTCCCTCTGCCTTGAGACCAGGCTCTCAGGAACACTTATCTAGACCATCTCTAACTCCTGAGACTGAGGAAAAATGGGAAGAAGCCTTTAAATTTTTATTTATTCCAACTGTTATTTATAAACTAGTGAATTTTATATTGTAATATCTAATTCATGACTGAGCTTAGAAAATGAAGCTTGCAATTGTGTCTGCCTGAATATGTGTGTCTCAGTATGTCTTTGTTTCAGGATAATATTTTGAGTTAATTTGCAAATGAGCACTATTTAATTGGCTTTTAAAAAGTAAGCACTTACAAATCAAATAATTGTAGATTAAACAATGAATTCCAGGTTCATGTGAACTGGGAAATATTCAGTATTAAATTAATGCCTGGTAACATATACATGTCTTTAGAACCATCAATAAGTACTTCTGTTCTACCTAGTTTTACTAGTGGTCAAATAAGACTGTATTTGGTTACAAATTCGTCAACAAGAAATATACCTCATTGTGGAAAATAGGGAAACTAAGAAGTGTTTTCAGTAGAAGACAGTATGAAAAAAATACTGAAAAGAATTATACATGATCAAGATTTTCTAAAATTAGATTATAATTAGTTGGATAGATGGATTTTGTTAGGAATGACACAGCCATAGGAAAACTGGTTAGAGCCAACTAGGTGCAAGATGGCTGAGTCACCTTTCACTTGACCTTGAGCCTCAGTACATACGCCCATTGTGACATATCAGCAAGCTAAATGATACACCCATCAGCATTGACTAAATCTGACTGAATGTTCTAAAACCCTTTTGACTGATTTTTTTTTTACAAAACTTCCTAAATCAAATTCTTTTGATCTCTAGCTAACTTTGGGTTGCTTTAGAGGGCTCCTGAAACATTCCAAAGAGAGATATTAAACTAATTATGTTTATTTGGTTGGTTAAATTAAATGGAAAATATTATCAAATGAGTCATAAATCCTCTGTTATAATGTATGGTAAATATTACTAATACAGATATTTCTAACATTCTGATATGTCCTGGTATTCTAATGGGAAAACTCGTGACTACACAAAAGTTAACAGAAGGACTGAATGAACCAGTGAATATGCTTATAACTTTTGTAGTTTCTATCTGAAAAAAATTACAGGTTTGAATCTGTGTTTTCTGGGAGTAGGGAAAATCATCCCCTCAAACTAATTATGACAGTAATTTGGTAAAATTAAATGTTGTAAACAAATTAAAACAATTATATTTTCTCTCTATGTGACTCCTCCAGAGATTGGAAATTCTTAGGTTTCCAGTAATTTTATCAGGTATGTTTAGGAAGGTTATCTCACTAACGGGTACAGAGATCTCAAAGAATTTTTGAGAACATGAAAAGAGCACTCTGTAAGGCAAATCTGTGATAAGCCTTTGGCATGACTTTCCTAGTCCTGGAAGGTTTTACTTTAAAAGTTTAGTCTGAGACTGTATAAGATTTCAGCAAAGCAAAAATATCTATGATCAATTATGGTTATATAAATCATCAGGCCAAGTTTATTAAGACCATACCTATATCACAAACAAGTCTTAATTTGGTTATATTTGGTAGAAAATGATGGTGATTTCAGGGAGAAAAAGATGTTTGTTTCAATGAATGTTAAATCCCAGTTTGTTAATGGAGATCTGTATCTAGTAAGACTCATTTCCTGGATAGTTCTTTGCTGTCATGCAATGTTAATGTAAAATTTAATTGAATTCTTAAAAAAACACCCTAAGTTTGTTTCTGAAGCTTATCTCAGTAATCTATCTTGGGATAAAGATCAGATGCTTCATAAGCTGCAATCAGGACTGGAGAAAGACATAATTTAAGGGGCTGTCTCCAACCTGGATGGAAGGACCCTTAAATTAGGTACTCTTAACTGGCTCATTCACAGTGAAATTGAAGGGAGACTGACTCTTAGATTAATTCCCACTTTGAAAGGCCCCTACACTGGACTGGTCTATAGAGAGGACAGCTGACCTGATCTCACCTTAAAGTGGTGTTCGAACAGAAGAGAAACTCCACTATACCAGGACAAGAAGAAGATGACATCAGAGGTAGACAGCTTGCCCAAGATGCTGGACCTGATACATGTGATCATTTATAATGTTTTGTTGACTTCTTAGACCTTTGCATATATATCAAATGCTTTTCTATCCTAGGCCTGATCCTAAGCTAGTTTTAGAAATCAATCCACTTGTTGGGTTTGTGGCCAATTACCTGTGTCTAGTTCTGGGTCACCTTGGTGAATTTCTGTATTCCAAGTCTCTAGCTGGTAGGCCCTGAGAAAATTTACTTTAAAAAAATTATAGTTATATTCAGGTCACTATTGATATTGCTAGGTGGAATCCTATCACCCGGCCAATTAATAATGCCTGCTCTGACTCTGACCATAAATTTGAGTTTTCTGCTTCTATTTCTTCTATTACTCAACCTAAACCAGAGCAGCAAGCAAACTTTCAGCAAAGGGAAAAAAATCTCCCACAATTAGGGAATGGATTTATATAGATAACACCAGGCTATGATAATTTAGGTTTAAAATCTCCTCTGTGTTGGAGATTAATTAAATCATACTAAGGATGATCGCAAAGAGTCGGACATGACTGAACGACTGAACTGAACTGAACTGAGGGATAATCAATCTAGTAACACTAAAAAACTGGGCTATGTGCCTTGTAGACAGTGCCAATATATAATTTCCCTGGAAGATAAAGATTCGTACAGAGTAGACTAAGTCAGATGACGTGGGATATACTGGGCTACATCTAATGGAAGCTCTTAGCTTAAGTCTTTCTTATGACTTTACTAATACTGCTGGCTATGTTATTTGTATTTCGCCTGTTTTACAAAATTGCTGTTTCTTACACTGACAAATGTGTGACTGAGGCCTCTGATAAAATAATACATAGTTCCATATGAGACTGATGATGGTAACAGTATAACTCTAGATATGGGAAGAAACAACAAGAGGGAATGTTTTCCTGGACCAAAAGGCTAGTAAGACAGGGTGGTCCAGAGAGTTTTGGATACTGCTTTACAGCCAAGTCCAGTAACAGCATACTGAGTGGCCTGTCAACAAAATCTTTGCCAGAACCTGAGAATGGACATTCTCAGCACCATGGGATGAAATGGTCATGAAATGCCCCCCTTAAAATCATGGTCAAGTTTAATCAAGAAGGGGGCCTGCCAACTGAAAACTGGCACTTGCCATCTACCTCTACAAAGATTAAATCATGGCCACTGCAGCTGCTGACCTTCAACTCCCCTGAAAGGAGTTCAGGGTGGAAATCAGGAATGAGGCACTCTGCTCTGGGAAAAAACTGGCAGAACAGCCCTTCAGGTAGTTGGATTTTTTCAGGAGAAGATTTTATGAGTCCCAATTCTTGCATCTTTTCATACCTAGAGAAACACTGACATCATTAATGGTGACATCTGCTTTGGCTATTAAGGAGAATTTTACAATTAAAAGTCAAAATAGAGTAGCTATGGTTCAGACATCCAAGGAAATAACTAGGTGATGCTATGGGTGTAATTTCAGACAAGACCTTGTATTGCTAAACACTTGTATTTTCTGAGTCATATCAGGCTTGGATACAACCATTCTCAAAACAATGTTTGCTGGCAGCTCGTAACTGCAACCTTACTTTTTATAAAACTAGGCAACTGGCTACCTGGCTACAAGTCTCCCTGAAGTGCCAGGTCCAGACTGGGTTTCAGGCCTATTCTTCTAAAAATAAATGAAATTTATTTCGTCTATTAAACTTCCAGTTGTCACCCCTCCAACAACTTCTAACTGGGTCTGTTACACCAAAATGGCTGACAAGGGTTTGAGAGTTTAATCATATTAGACTCAGATCTAGGACTTGGAACTCAGGAATATTTCCAATTCAGTGTCTATTCTCCCAGCTGAGACAGTCCTATACCCCAATTTTTTTTAAATTTAAATTTATTTATTTTAATTGGAGGCTAATTACTTTAAATATTGTATTGGTTTTGCCGTATATCAACATGAATCCACCACGGGTATACACGTGTTCCCCATCCTGAACCCCCCTCCCATCTCCTTCCCCATACCATCCCTCTGGGTCATCCCAGTGCACCAGCCCCAAGCATCCTGTATCCTGCATAGTTTTGATGGGAAGTTATCATAGTCATCGTTGCCCAGCTCCCTGAATTAAAACTGAGCAGGACTCCGTGGGGCTCTAGAGTACAGATCTGTTCTGTGTTCTCCATTTCTTGTCTGTAGGATATAGGCTTCATTCAGCCTCCTTGACCTTCCCTGAGTTCCAAGGGTAGATTTAAACAGTTGCTAATCAGGGAAGTGAGGGGATACATAAACAGAGGAACAGTCTATTGTTGGTACAGCCTTGAGGCAGGGTCCTGGTTGAACGCACACACAAAAAAGAAATATGCAAATATAACAATATCTTCGAGTTCTTCTGCAGAACTGGGGCCTCCACCCAGATGGAAGACGGTAACTTCAGGCTTAGCACAAGATTCCTGGAGCACTGCTCTGTTGCCTCACCACCAACCAATCAGAACAAGGTCACACACCCTGCAGTCTTCACCGCAAATGTTGCCTTCTGTTTCTGGGGCCAGTGATGACCACTATCCTTTTAGGCCTCCTGTTTGGCCCTGTATATTTCATCTCTGACAGGGGCCAACACTTTCAAGCTAAATTGCTATTACTATAAGGATGAATGCTGGTTTCAGGCAAAGAATACCTGAACTTAGATTAGGTTAAGAGAGACTTCTGCTCTGCTAGGCAGGCCTACGCCCATGCATAGTAGGAAGAAGTTACAGAAGAAAGAGACCTCCACCCCAGTTCCCAAGAAGTATGTTGAGTATGAAGTTTCTCAGGGGGTTGTTGTTAGGGGAAGCACACTGATTGAAACCGCCCACACTGGCCAGGCACCATAGCCACTATTTGCATGAGTTGTTTGATGAGGCAGTCCTGGGTAAGGAACACAGAACTAATAAGCCACCACCAACCGGAAGAGTTCAGGAAAGGTCAAAAGCAGACACCACCTGTCCGACCACCTCCCAGAATCCTTGCTGGCATCCATCTTGGCTGAGTGACGCGTGCACCACCAGGAAAGACTCTGAGTCAGGATGATTGACTAAAGACACCCTGGAAACTAATCCCGTCACCATAAAACCCAAGACTGAACCACGTGGCAGAGCAGCCCTCCTGGGTCCCCTCACCCTCCTGCTCTCCACCCAGGTGCCCCTTCATGATAAAATCTCTTGCTCTGTCAGCACATGTGTTTTCTCGGACAATTCATTTTCGAGTGTTAGACAAGATCCCACTTCTGGGCCCTGGAACGGGTCCCCCTTCCCACAACAGTTTCATCTTCAGTTGAAAGAACCCTGAGTAGGATTGGATGATAATTAAGGGAAGACTGGCCTGTCATTTTTCCTTAAACTGGCTACACTAGCAATTTTATTTCAACAAACCAACCTCTGAATAGGGAATAAAGCTTTCAAAACAAGACAAAAAAGGAACAACAGATTGCCAGCCTCCGACAAATAGCCCAGCCAAGGGCTCTTTTATTACATACACAGTTATATTAAAAAGCCAGCTTGATGAAAGCATCTTTTCAGAATATTGACCTTAAAAAAAACAAAGGCCCTTCTGGAGGAACTTGCATTTCTCTTCCTGTGCCTTTGAAATGTGAATGTTCTACTTGATCTGCCAGCATTGTGTGTGTGTGTGTGTGTGTGTGCCTGTGCTCACGTGTGCATGTGCATGCGTGTTTTTGTGGCTATGTTTTGAAAACTTGGTCTTTGTCATCCAAGATGTACAGGTATGGTGTACATTTGGCAGCCAATCAAATAAAGTGGGATTTTGAACAGTCTTTTGTCTGTTTGTACCAACTCTCAGGCTTTTTTTTTTTTTCCCCTGTCATCTTAACTTTTGTTGTGCTTGCCTGTACGATGAAGGCCTTTACTTTCTTGGACTGCTTTTGGGAGGAAACTCTCTTAGGGCCTTGTTTAGACAGCATCCTCCCCACTCTCTTGTGGGGAAGCCTCTTGTGTCTGATTGGTTTGAGTCACTATTAATATATATCTCATTAGTGGCCAGATAATAGATGCTTTAACTTGGAGAGAGTTTTAATTGGAGAAAATTGGCAACTTTTTTGGTAACTATGTAAAAAATCAAAAGGTGGAAAATAAAAGTGTATATTTTATGTGTGAAAGTCGCTCGGTCATATCCGACTCTTTGCAACACCATGGAGTGTAGCCCACCAGGCTCCTCTGTCCATGGAAATCTCTATAGGCCAGAATACTGCAGTGGGTTGCCATTCCCTTCTCCAGGGGACCTTCCTGACCCAAGGATCGAATCCAGGTCCCCTGCATTGCAGGCAGGCTCTTGACCAACTGAGCCACCAGGGAAGCCATGTACATATATATATATGATGGTTAACCTAAGAACTCCCTTAGTTTAAAATAAACAGGAAAACCATCTTGGGAAATGTGTTCTCCTCTTCCCCTCAATGTGTCTTACAGATGCTAATAAAATCATTAAATAATTAATGTTATTTAGGTTGATTAACAGGAAAAAAAAAATGTAGGGAAGATCCAGAGATTCCTTTCCAACAAGGTAGAAATTTTAAGGGGACTTATTCCAAACGGATAAAGAAATCTTTAGATGATTATTTTTATTTTCATTTTAAAATTTATTTATATTTTGCTGCACCCTGTGGCATGGGGAAATCTTAGTTCCCTGACCCGGAATCAAACCCATACCCCGAGCACTGGGGATGCCAGAGTCTTAACCACTGAACTGCCAAAGAAATCCCTACATGGTTATTTTTAAATGGGACAAGTAAAACAGACATTTAATAGGTCAGAAGAAAATTACACAGACACCTAACCAACAATTCAGTTCAGTTCAGTTCATTTGCACAGCCATGTCTGACTCTTGGTGACCCCATGAACCGCAGCATGCCAGGCCTCCCTGTCCAGCACCAACTCCCAGAGTTCACTCAGACTCATGTCCATTGAGTCAGTGAAGCCATCCAGCCATCTCATCCTCTGTTGTCCCCTTCTCCTCCTGCCCTCAATCTTTCCAAGCATCAGGGTCTTTTCAAATGAGTCAGCTTTTTGCATCAGGTGGCCAAAGTATTGAAGTTTCAGCTTCAAATCAGTCCTTCCAATGAACACCCAGGACTGATCTCCTTTAGGATGGACTGGTTGGGTCTCCTTGCAGTCCAAGGGACTTTCAAGAGTCTTCTCCAACCCCATAGTTCAAAAGCATCAATTTTTGGCGCTCAGCTTTCTTTATAATCCAACTCTCACATCCATACATGACCACTGGAAAAACCATAGCCTTGACTAGACGGACCTTTGTTGATAAAGTAATGTCTCTGCTTTTTAATATGCTGTCTAGGTTGGTCATAACTTTCCTTCCAAGGAGTAAGCATCTTTTAATTTCATGGCTGCAATCACCATCTGCAATGATTTTGGAGCCCAGAAAAATAAAGTCAGCCACTGTTTCCTCTGTTTCCCCATCTATTTGCCAGATAATCACGATGGTGTGATCACTCACCTAAAGCCAGACATCCTGGAATGTGAAGTCAAGTGGGCCTTAGGGAAGCATCACTATGAATAAAGCTAGTGGAGGTGATGAAATTCCAGTTGAGCTGTTTCAAATCCTGGAAGATGATGCTGTGAAAGTGCTGCACTCAATATGCCAGCAAATTTGGAAAACTCAGCAGTGGCCACAGGACTGGAAAAGGTCAGTTTTCACTCCAATCCCAAAGAAAGGTAATGCAAAACAATGCTCAAACTACCACACAATTGCACTCATCTCACACGCTAGTAAAGTAATGCTCAAAATTCTGCAAGCTAGGCTTCAGCAGTATGTGAACTGTGAACTTCCAGATGTTCAAGCTGATTTTAGAAAAGGCAGAGGAACCAGAGATCAAATTGCCAACATCTGCTGGGTCATCAAAAAAGCAAGAGAGTTCCAGAAAAACATCTATTTTTGCTTTATTGACTATGCCAAAGCCTTTGACTGTGTGGATCACAACAAAACTGTAGAAAATTCTGAAAGAGGGGAATACCAGACCACCTGACCTGCCTCTTGAGAAACTTGTATGCAGGTCAGGAAGCAACAGTTAGAACTGGACATGGAAAAGCAAACTGGTTCCAAATAGGACAAGGAGTACATCAAGGCTGTATATTGTCACCCTGCTTATTTAACTTCTATGCAGAGTACATCATGAGAAATGCTGGGCTGGGGGAAACACAAGCTGGAATCAAGATTGCCGGGAGAAATATCAATAACCTCAGATATGCAGATGACACCACCCTTATGGCAGAAAGTGAAGAAGAACTAAAGAGCCTCTTGATGAAAGTGAAAGAGGAGAGTGAAAAAGTTGGCTTAAAGCTCAACAATTACTTGGGGCAATAGTTAGGCCAATGAAGCAATTTTAAAGATTGACATAGGATGTGACATTCTCAGAAAGTTTGCTGAATAAAACATAATTCTCAACTTACAGGTTGTACTTTCTTTTTAAGTCAACATATGTATCCCCAAGTAATATATTGTTGAATGTGGGGAAACTGAATACCAGTAGAACCTCTGCTAGAAAAAGGCTGTCAGGAAAAGAGAAACTGATCAGTGTCCCCAAGTCTTAGTTTGACTTCAGCTCATCAGAGAGTTTCCCAAGGGCATTTTCTGGGAAAGTATGAGGGCAAGATTGTGCTCAACTCTTAGAAACACAGGTCTCCCCACATTCCGTGTACCTAGAATGGCTCCAATGGCAGGGACTGTTCTTCTTTCTGTCATATGCAGAGAATGGAATGGGATACTTCGTGACTTATTTTTAGGCTTGCCACAGCTGTTGAAGAGAATTCCTCCAGGGGCCTTTCTCACTTCTGCAAGTCTTGTCAAGAGTCATTGATCATTTTCGCCCTCTATATACCTATGGCTGATTCACGTTGAGGTTTGACAGAAGACAACAAAACTCTGTAAAGCAATTATCCTTCAAAAAAATAAATAAAATTTTACAAAAAGTTAAAAAAAAAAAACACTATCTTTTAAAAGATATTTGTACAGCAAACAATCTGGGGAACTGACCAGGATAATAAAGATGTCTCCCTCTGGGACCAAGATCAGGCCAGTTTGCTAGCAGACCCCTTGTTCATTTTATGTGTCACATTTGACTGCCATAAGGGCACTCAGATTAAAAATTGTTTCCAGGTGTGTCTGTGCAGGTGATTCCAGATGAGATTAGCACCTGAATCAGCAGACACCATTTAATCCACAGAGGCTTGAATAAAACAAAAGGTAGAAGCAGCAGGAATTTGCCCCTTTTTTCCAGCCTCACAGCTTGAGCTGGGACATCTTACCTCATCTTCTGCCCCTGGCCCAAGTTTTACAGGAAACTTTAGCAGGCTAGCAGTTTTTGACAAATCTATCTCCAAATCTTAGGAGTACATTGAGAGTGCTTCTGTGGGGTGAAATGAGTGTCTTCAGCAGATCCAGGCAGGAGAGCATGGAGGGGATGGAGGGGGACTAGGAATTTAATCAGCACATGTGAAAGTAGTAGTCCCTCAGTCAAGGCCCACTCTTTGTGACCCGATGGACAGCAGCCTGCCAGGCTCCTCTGGCCATGGAATTCTCCAGGCAAGAACACTGGAGTGGGTTACCATTCCCTTCTCCAGAGGATCCTCTTGACCGAGGGATTGAACCAGGGTCTTCCGCATTGCAGGCAGATTTCTTGGTCTCTGAACCACCAGGGCAGCCCAAGTCAGCACATGGTCAGAGCAAATGACGAACAGGTAAGAGCTTGGGCCACACTCTGGGGTATTCTTGCTCAGGTTATGGAGGTACTACAGTGGTGTTACTGTGGTGATGACTGTCTCTACTGAGTCACATGCTGCGTCTGGCAGTCAGCTCTCATTCTGGCAGCTGAATCTGTAAACACCCCTCTGGGCATCCTTTCACCAGTCTCCTCTCTGGGATCTCCTGGTTCCTGACTCCCGTCTTCCTCTGTCTTGCTTTCTCCTCTCATTTTGGTGAAGCACATCCCCAACAGTCTCCTAAGAAGCATGCAGAGACATAAGAGTGAGTTTCTGAGACCTTGAGTATCTCAAAAAAAAAATTTTTTTTTTTTTGCTTTTTCCTCCTATTTGACAGTTTGGGTATAGACTTTGAGGTTGAAGATAATTTTCTTTCAGAACTTTGAAGGCATTGTCACCCTGTCATCCTGTATCCAGTGTTGTTAAGTAGTCCAGGATCATTCTGATTCATAATTCTTTGTATGTTACCTGCTTTTTATCTCTGGACCCATACAGTGCTCTGAAATTTCATGATTTTGTACCTTGGTGTGGGTCTGTTTTCACACGTTGTGCAAAACATTTGCTGGGCCCTTTCACTCATACAGCACTTATCCTTCAGTTCAGAGAAGTTTTCCAGAATCATTTTGGTTTTTAGTTCAACACATTTTTAATAGACTATATTTTCAGAAAGTACAGAGATTCTCTCGTACCCTCCCCTCCGCATATAGTCTCTCCCACTGTCAACGTGGGTGTGCTCAGTCGCTCAGTCATGTCAGACTCTTTGCAGCCCCAAAGACTGTAGCCCACCAGGCTCCTTTGTCCATGGAATTTTCCAGGCAATAATACTGGAGTGGGTTGCCATTTCCTCCAGGGGAACTTCCTGACCCAGGGACTGAACCCACATCTCCTGTGTCTCCTACATTGGCAGGCAGATTCTTTACCCCTCAGCCACCTGGGAGTCTGCTCCCTGGCCCTTGCCCCCCACCCCTGACTATCAGCATCCCACATCAGAGTGGCAAATTTGTTAAAGTTGATGAACCTTCACTGAAAAACCGTTATTACCCAAACTGTACAGTTAAAATTAGGATTACTTCTGGAGTAGAACAAATATATAATGACATGTATCTACCATTATTGTCATGCAGAATGGGTTTCACTGCCCTAAAAAACACCACGCTTTGCCTACTTTTCCCTCTCTCTTCGCCAACTCCTGGCAACCATAGTTTTGCTTTTTAAGAATGTTATGTAGTTCGAATTACACAGTATATAGCCTTTTCATATTGGCTTCTTTAACTTAATAAAATATTTAACATTCTCACATGTCTTTTCATAGCTTAATAGCTCATTTCTTTTTAATGCTGACTAATATTCCATCATCTTGATGTACCACAGTTTATCTATTCACCTACCAAAGGACAATTTGGTTGCTTCTAAGTTTTGACAATTATGAATAAAACTGCTATAAACATCCATATGCAGCTTTTTGTGTGCACACATTTTTTCAACTCATTCGGGAATGAGAGTTCATGTTCCACATCCTTGACAGCTTTTGGTATTGTCAGTGTTCTGAATTTTGCCTGTTCTAAGAGGTGTGTAGAGGTATTTCAGTGTTTTAATTTACATTACCCTGATGACTTCATTCTAGTGGATTATAAGGAGCATTTTTGCATAACATCTGAATATCTTCTTTGGTGAGGATTTGTTAAGATTTTAACCATTTAAAATCTGGCTGCTTACTTTCTTTATTGTTGAATTTTAAGAGTTCTTCATATGTTTTGAGTAACAGTGCTTTATCAGATGTTTTTTTGGCAAATATTTTCTCCTAGTATGTGGCTTGAATTCTCATTCTCTTAACACTGTCTTTCACAGACAAGAAGTATTCAATTCACTGAATCCCAGCTTATCAAGTATTTCTTTCATGGATCATGCTTTTGGTTTTGAGTCTTAAAAAGGTCACTACCAAACCCAAGATCATTTAGATTTTCTCCTATGTTATCTTCCAAAGGGATCTCCCTTGTGGTATAGTGGCTAAGACTCCGTAATCCCAATGCAGGGGGCCTGGGTTCAATCCCTGGTCAGGGAACTAGATCCCACATTCCACAACTAACAATTTCCCCTTCCTGTCCCCTGGTGGCTCACATGGGAAAGAATTGGCCTGCAAAGCGGGAGACCTGGGTTTGATATCTGGGTTGGGAAAATCCCCAGGAGAAGGAAATGGCAACCCACCCCAGTATTCTTGCCTGGAGATTTCCATGGAGAGAGGAGCCTGGTAGGCTGTAGTCCATGGGGTCACAAAAAGTTGGACACAACTGAGCGACTAACATTTTCACTTTCTTCTAAAAGGTTTATAGTTTTTGTTTGTTTTATATTTAGGTCTATCAACAATTCTGAGTCCATTTTTATGAAAGATATAAGGTCTATGTCTAGATTCATTCTTTTGCATATGTATATACAGTTGTTCCAGTATCGTTTGTTGAAAAGACTATCTTTTCTTCATCCTAGTAACTTAACTCCTTTGTCAAAGATCAGTTAACTATATTCGTGTGAAAATATTTCTGGGCTCTCTATTCTGTTACGCTATCTATTCTTTCACTAATAGCATGCTGTCTTCAGTACTGTAACTTTATAGTAAATCTTGATGTCAGGTAGAGTCAACCCTCCAAAATTGTTCTTCTCCTTCAATACTGAATTGGCTATTCTGGGTCTTTTGCCTCTCCATATAAACTTTAAAATCAATTTGTCAATACTGACAAAATAACTTGCTGGGATTTTGATTGAAATTACCTGAATCTGTAGATCAAGTTGAGAAGAACTGACATTTTGATAATAATGAGTCTCCCTTCATATCCTAAGAGGTATGAACATGGAATATCATTCATTTAGCTTTGTGATTTCTTTCATCAGAATTTTACAGTTTTTCTCATAAATATCTTATCCCTATTTTGTTAGATTTATACCTAAGTATTTCATTTTGGAGATGTTAATGTAAATGGTATTGAGTTTTAACTTCAACTTCTACTTGTTCTTTACTATTATATAGGAAATTGATTGACTTCTGTGTATTAAACCTATACCCTATAATCTTGTAATAATCACTTATAAGTTCTATGAGTTTTGGGGGGGGGGGGGTTTCTGAAAATTCAAAATGTATCTCTTTCATCTGATGTCTTTTCCCTAATACAATAGTTTTTAGATTCATACATGTATAGCATGTATCTCTAGTTTTATTCCTTTATATTTTTGAGTAGATTCCATTGTATAGCTATGCTTTAGTGTATTTATCCATTCTCTTGGAGATATTTCCAGTGTTCAGCTATTGTATTGGTGTTTTCTAATGAGCAGAGACTTCTAATTTAATATGTTACTTCATGGCTCGTGTTTTTCATGTCCAACCTAAAAATCTTTGTCTGCACTAGAGTTATAAGCATATTTTTGTTTTATTGTAGTTCTATTGTTTTAGCATTCACATTTAAATCTATGGTCCATTTCAGGTTAATTTTTGTCTCTGGTGTGAAAAGGTTTATCTTTTTCCCATCTGGTTAATTTTCACAGCATCAATCATTTTTTTAAAAAGCAAAAAAAAGTTCTTTCCCCCATTGAATTGATATCTCACCTTGATTTTTTAAAGTAATTAACCATATATGTAAGTAACCATGAAATGTGGATACTAAATTTGTCTGGAAGACTCTTCCTCCTCCCACAGCTCTAAAGAAGATGAAATCAGCAGTGGGTATCTTCCTTCCTAAAAAGGACTTATGACTTTCTAGAATTTTGTTCATCTCTGTTTGTATACACAGGCATTTTGATCAGCTTTTTAAAAATCATGGTTTTAAACCATTATTTTGTAGCTTACCTAGCTTCTTCTCATTGTTAGGGTGGAAGTGATGATCTTTGAAACATTTTACAATTTAGCCAGAAGGGAATTCTCGTAGTTCATGAGTTCTTTTCTTGGTGATTGCCTCTCTTTGTTTATTCCGAACATTCTTTATGGAAATCCTACTATTTGGATATTGGACGTCCTGGATTGGTTTTTAGCATTTTCTTAAATATGTCATCCTGTTTTCCAATTCTTTTTACTCTACTTTCTAGAAGATTTCCTTGACTTTATCTTCCAATATTAATGTTTTCATTTCAGCTATTATGTTTTTAACTTTCAAGAACCCCTCCCCCTTCTCTGAATGTTTCTTTTCTATGGTATCTTGTTCTTATTTAATCTCTTCTCTTCTGTCTCTAAGATTAATAGGTTTCTTGTTCTTGCACAGTGTTTCCTTCAGTTGCATTTTTGTCATGGTTTCTTTTGGTCCCTATCATCCTATTGTGGGCTGAATTCTGTGCCCCTCAAATTCATGTGTTGAAGTCTGAACACAAAATGAGACTGTGTTTAGAGATAGAGTCTTTAAAGAAGATATCAGTTTAAAAGAGATCATTGCTGGCGCTGCTGCTAAGTCACTTCATTTGTATCCAACTCTTAGCGACCCCATGGACTGCAGCCTACCAGGCTCCTCTGTCCATGGGATTTAGGATGACCTAATCCAATATGCTGAAGCTGATGCTGATTCTGAAGCTGATGCCGAATCTGAATCCAGACTGATCTTGAAGCTGAAGCTCCAGTACTTTGGCCACCTGATGTGAAGAGCTGAATCATTAGAAAGGACCCTGATGCTGGGAAAGATTGAAGGCAGGAGGAGAAGGGGATGACAGAGGATAAGATGGTTGGATGGCATCACTGACTCGATGCACATGAGTTTGAGAAAACTCTAGCATTTGGTGATGGACAGGGAAGCCTGGCATGCTGTAGTTCATGGGGTTGCAAAGAGTTGGACACGACTGAATGACTGAACTGAGCTGAATCCAATACAACTGGTGTCCTTACAAGAGATTAAGTTACAGACTTACACTGAGGGAAGATCCTGTGAAGACACAGAAAGAAGATGGTCATCTCCAAGCAAGGAGAAAAGCCTCAGAAGATACCAACCCTACTGACACCTTGATCTTAGACTTCTAGTCTTCTGAATTTGTGACAAGATAAAATTTTGTTGTTTAAGGCACTCAGACTAAACAGCTTTGTTGTGGCAGTATATTAGGAATCTAATATACCTCTCTATGAGGTATTTCTCAGATGTCTCATAATGTTCCCTCATCTGCTCCTAATTAAGAGGAACTAATATGATCACTGAAACTCTGGATCTGTAGGCAGAACTTGTTGACTTTGAACATCACTGTTCAGTGGTATTACAGGAATATTTTGGGGCAATTTCTGAGGTCAGTACCTTGAAGTCTTTTCCCATTGGCCTGGTTAGATTCTCCAAAGAAGAATTCTCTAAGAGACTGTCTGGAGGGTAAGAGTTTGGCTGCCGCACTCTGGAGAGAAACAAAGTTTGCCTCTACATTTATCATTCAGTATGCATATGGTCACTTAATCCTTGTTTCAAGTCTGGTGCTCCCTTTCTAGATTTTCTGTTTTACCTGCTCCAGAGAATAAACATGCAGAATTCCATAGGTGGGGAGCAGCGGTTGCTTAGGAACATGAACGGGAAGAAGGATCTAGAGATGAAACTGCTCTCATTCATTCATGTTATCCTTATTTTAGGGTAAGATCCTTCTCACTTTTGGGCTTCCCTGGTGGCTCAGATGATAAAGATGCCTGCAATGCAGGAGACCTGGGTTCAGTCCCTGGGTTGGGAAGATACCCTGGAGATGGGAATGGCAACCCACTCCAGTATTCTTGCCTGGAGAATTCCATGGGCAGAGGAGCCTGGCCAGCTATCATCAATGGGGTCTCAAACAGTCAGACACGACTGAGTAACACACACACTTCTCACTTTCAGCTGCAGAGGTATGTGATGGTGCCGTTTCTTGTGCATTTTAAAGATTCAGCAGGATAATTCAAATCAACTCTTAGTTTTCCCCACTGCTTTCTAGGGGTTCAGTGCTCTTGTTCTTATTGAATCAGTTTTGACTTGTTCATTTGTTTTTCAGCTTCCAAAATGGTGCTGCTATGGACATCTATCTTGCTCTCCCCATCTTATGGGTTTACGTTTTTTGTTTTTTTGTTTTTTAAGAAAACCCACAGCAAACATTATCCTCAATGGTGAAAAATTGAAAGCATTTCCCCTAAAGTCAGGAACAAGACAAGGGTGCCCACTCTCACCACTACTATTCAACATAGTTTTGGAAGTTTTAGCCAGAGCAATCAGAGAAGAAAAAGAAATAAAAGGAATCCAGATTGGAAAAGAAGTAGTAAAACTCTCACTGTTTGCAGATGACATGATCCTCTACATAGAAAACCCCAAAGACTCCACCAGAAAATTACTAGAGCTAATCAATTAATATGGTAAAGTTGCAGGATATAATATCAACACACAGAAATCCCTTGCATTCCTATACACTAACAATGAGAAAACAGAGAAATTAAGGAAAAAATTCCATTCACCATTGCAATGAAAAGAATAAAATACTTAGGAAGATATATACCTAAAGAAACAAAAGACCTATATATAGAAAACTATAAAACACTGGTGAAAGAAAACATAGAGGACACTAATAGATGGAGAAATATACCATGTTCATGGATCAGAAGAATCAATATAGTGAAAATGAGTACACTACCCAAAGGAATCTATAGATTCAATTCAACTCCTATCAAGCTACTAATGGTATTTTTCACAGAGCTAGAACAAATAATTTCACAATTTGTATGGAAATACAAAAAACCTCGAATAGCCAAAGCAATCTTGAGAAAGAAGAATGGAACTGGAAGAATCAATCTGCCTGACTTCAGGCTCTACTACAAAGCCACAGCCAAGACAGTATGGTCCTGGCACAAAGACAGAAATATAGATCAATGGAACAAAATAGAAAGCCCAGAGATAAATCCACACACCTATGGACACCTTATCTTTGACAAAGGAGGCCAGAATATACAATGGAGAAAAGACAAGTGGTGCTGGGAAAACTGGTCAACCACTTGTAAAAGAATGAAACTAGAACACTTTCTAACACCATACACAAAAATAAACAAATCAAAATGGATTAAAGATCTAAACATAAGACCAGAAACTATAAAACTCTCAGAGGCGAACATAGGCAAAACACTCTGCGACATAAATCACAACAGAATCCTCTATGACCCACCTCCCAGAATATTGGAGATAAAAGCAAACATAAACAGATGGGACCTAATTAAAATTAAAAGCTTCTGCACAACAAAGGAAACTATAAGCAAGGTGAAAAGACAGCCTTCAGATTGGGAGGAAATAATAGCAAATGAAGCAACTGACAAAGAATTAATCTCAAAAATATACAAGCAACTCCTGCAGCTCAATTCCAGAAAAATAAACAATCCAATCAAAAAATGGGCCAAAGAACTAAACAGACATTTCTCCAAAGAAGACATACAGATGGCTAACAAACACATGAAAAGATGCTCAACATCACTCATTATCAGAGAAATGCAAATCAAGACCACAATGAGGTACCATTTCATGCCAGTCAGAATGGCTGCGATCCAAAAGTCTATAAGCAATAAATACTGGAGAGGGTGTGGAGAAAAAGGAACCCTCTTACACTGTTGGTGGGAATGCAAACTAGTACAGCCACTATGGAGAACAGTGTGGAGAGTCCTTAAAAAACTGGAAATAGAACTGCCATATGACCCAGCAATCTCACTGCTGGGCATACACACTGAGGAAACCAGAATTGAAAGAGACACATGTACCTCAGTGTTCATCACAGCACTGTTTATAATAGCCAGGACATGGAAGCAACCTAGATGTCCATCAGCAGATGAATGGATAAGAAAGTTGTGGTACATATACACAATGAA
Organism: Budorcas taxicolor; assembly: GCF_023091745.1. NCBI lineage: Eukaryota > Metazoa > Chordata > Mammalia > Artiodactyla > Bovidae > Budorcas > Budorcas taxicolor. Next base: position 8,659,190 of record NC_068930.1, on the reverse strand, counting down.
GTATTACTCAGCCATTAAAAAGAATACATTTGAATCAGTTCTAATAAGGTGGATGAAACTGGAGCCTATTATACAGAGTGAAGGAAGCCAGAAAGAAAAACACCAATACAGTATGCTAATGCATATATATATGGAATTTAGAAAGATAGTAATAATAACCCTGTATGTGAGACAGCAAAAGAGACACAGATGTATAGGATAGTCTTTTGGACTCTGTGGGAGAGGGAGAGGGTGGGATGATTTGGGAGAATGGCATGGAAACATGTATAATATCATATGTGAAATGGATCGGCAGTCCAGGTTTGATGCATGATACAGGATGCTTGGGGCTGGTGCACTGGGATGACCCAGAGGGACAGTATGGTGAGGGAGGTGGGAGGGGCGTTCCAGATGGGGAACATGAGTACACCTGTGGTGGATTCATGTCGATGTATGGCAAAACCAATACAATATTGTAAAGTAATTAGCCTGCAATTAAAATAAATACATTTATATTAAAAAAAAGAAATCTGCTATTTTAGTTTTAGTGGACTTTTGAGAAGGAATTAAATTAGATACTTGTGTTCAAGCCAATATTAATGCATAAGCTGAGCTCACATTCTTTGTCTTGTATAAAAGGACAGTTTTTAAATACAACAATAAAGTTGATTGTAACTACTACTTATCTTGTTATAAGTGATTCAAATACTGTGCCCAGTGACCAAACCAATTTCATACTACCATGTGGCTTATTTTTAGAATGGAAGATACTCGACAGAGAAAAAAAGGGATCAGAACAAAGGTGTACATAAGTTGATGCATCCGAACATTCCTGAAAAATCTGCATGTAGACTGAATTCTTCCTAACTGAACTGTGTTTTAAAAAGTACAGTGGGACTCTGACCCTTTAAAGGGAAAGCTGCAAGGGAAGTTTTTCTAGAATGAAGTTTGGAAATTGCCCAGATTTCCACTTCAGTTAAGTCCCCAGTAGCAGGATTTTCTTCAAATAGAACTCACCTACATTGAGAAAATAAACTTGAAATTTTACTTATCTTCAAATAAAAATATATGGTGATAGGGATGACTTTGGTGCTATTAGTACAAGCTTCACATGAAATAGGGAAGGTCCTAGGCTAAGTGCTGTCACTTCCGAGCTCAGCTCTGCTATGGAACTGGGTCACTGTATTCATTTATTTCTGACTGTGCTGAGTCTTGCAGCAAGCTGTGGCTGCTCTCCAGTTGTGGCGCAAGGGCTTCTCACTGCAGCGATTTCTCCTCCTGCAGAGCGTGGGCTCTGGGGCACTCGGGCGTCAGCAGATATAGCACATGGGCTCCGTATCTGCAGCTCCCGGGTCCAGAGGACAGGCTCAAAAGCTGTGGTGAAGGGGCTTAGTCGCTTTGCGGGGCCGCAAGTGGGATCTTCCAGGATCGGGGATCCAACCCCTTGTCTCCTGTGCCTCCTGCACTGGCAGGTGGATTCTTTACCATGGAGCCACCAGGGTTTTGAAGAAAAGGTGTTTTAAATCTTAACACAGTCCAATTTAAGAAATTTCACTTTTATTAGTGCTTTTCATATCCTCTTAAGAAATACTTGACTATTACCAAGTAATGATGATATAGCCTATGTTTTCTTCTTAAAATCTAGAAAACATTCTGAAAAGCTAGAGAGTGCTCTGAAATCTAGAAATCTTTCTAAAAAATTTGTTTCCTTCTTATCTTTAACATTTAGATTCACTGCCTATAGAATTAATTTTGCACATAGTGCAGGAATGGGCAAAGATACATTTTCCATATGTATCTGCAATTGAACTGGTACTATTTACCAAAAGCAATTGTACCAGTTATCAGTTCATTGCCTCTCAGCCCCCAGTGCACCTTGCAGTGCACTGCAACAGCAGACAGAGCTCTTTAGGCAGCTCTCCGTTAAGGGGGCACCATGGTAACCTTCCAGAGAAGGCAATGGCATCCCACTCCAGTACTCTTGCCTGGGAAATCCCATGGATGGAGAAGCCTCGTAGGCTACAGTCCATGGGGTCACAAAGAGTCGGACACGGCTGAGCGACTTCACTTTCACTTTTCACTTTCATGCATTGGAGAAGGAAATGGCAACTCACTCCAGTGTTCTTGCCTGGAGAATCCCAGGGACAGAGGAGCCTGGTGGGCTTCCGTCTATGGGGTCGCACAGACTCAGGCACGACTGAAGCGACTTAGCAGCAGCAGCATGGTAACCTTCAGCTTCCCTCATAGCTAATTCGGTAAAGAATCTGCCTGCAATGCAGGACACCTGAGTTTGATCCCTGGGTTGGGAAGATCCCCTGGAGAAAAAAATGGCAACCCACTCCAGTATTCTCTCCTGGAGACTCCCATGGACAGAGGAGCCTGGCGGGCTACAATCTATGGGTCACAAGAGTCCACACAGCTGAGCGACTAAAGAGCGAGAGAGAGGGGGTAACCTTTCTCAGCAGAGAGACAGCTGGAGGGAGACCGCCAGGGAAAAGGGCTGTCCTGTGCCTTCCAGGGGCTGCGTACTGAGTCAGCACTGCGAGGGGGGACACCCAGCAATGCTCACCGAAGCCACACGGCCAGGACGCATTTTCTTTGGCAACGTGGCAACCCCAGCCCAGCCTGCTTCTCCTCTCCCTGTGGCCTTCTTGAAGACGGCACAGTCCTGGCCTCCCATCTGCGTCAGCACCTCCGCTCCTCCTGCACGCTTCACTCCCAGCTTCAAGCTGTGGCTCGTCTGCCTCCCAGGGTTGCTTTCTGCTGGCTCAGCAACCGTGGTCCAGCTCTGCTCTAGGCAAGGCCGGGAACTACTCCGCCAGGGGTGGGAGCTAGGCTGGGACCTGGGACCCTCTACTGGAGTGCTTGCGCTTGCACACAGATGTCTCCTCCATCTATACTCCAGCAATGGGAAACCGAGAAGCTACAAGGGACTCAAAATAGCTGTCTGCAGGTGCGAATGGGGCAATTATGAGCAATACGATTCGAAAAGGCCACAAATCAACTGCTCCTTCTAAGTGCCAGGAGCATGATTCCTGTTTACAGCACCACCAGGAGGGTGTGAGAAGACCACCTAAAGCATTCCTCTGGCCAGGCCCACCAATGCTCCACCCTCAGCCCATTTAAAGAACCAGCCCACTCTCCTCCAAGACCCAGTTAGGCACCTGATAACATGTTCTCATGGTGAAGTCTTACCTGAATTGCTCATCAGACCTCTGCATTTCTACTGATTAGAGTCCGAGGACCATGGTTGATAACACTTTCCAGTTTATTCCACTCTTCCTCAGTCCTAGGATTCTGTTGTAAGTTATATTTTCTCTTTTATCATGGCTTAATAGTATAGCTTTATATTAAACTTCCCTTGTTTGAATCACGTGTGGTTTCTGTTCCCGACTGGACACCAACTGATACACTACCATCACTTCCTATTGCCGTGTGGCACAGGTCCCTAGATCTGTGTTGGTGATTTCGTGGAGTCTGTTCTGTTTCATTTGTCTTTGTCTGTCCTTCAGCCCCTGCTTTATCATCCATTTTACAATATTTTCAGGGGCTTCCTGGCTGGTCCATTGGTTGAGAGTTCACCTGCCAATGCAGGGGACACGGATTCAATCCCTGGTCCAAGAAGATCCTGCATGCCTCGGGGCAACTGAGCCCAGGCACCACAATAAGAAAAGCCCCCACAGTGAGAGGCCCACTTACCACAACCAGAGAGAGTCCACACGCAGCAAGGAAGGCCCAGTGCAGCCAAAAATAAACCAACCAGTTAATTTAAAAATATTTTCAAATTTTTGTTCATAATTTTTCAACCTGGGTTATTTATAACTATAGTCTTTAATTTCTAGGCAGCTGGACATTTTCTAATATATTATAGTTGCTGTTTTCTATGAACAAGAACATACTCTATCCTGTCACAAAGAAATAGACTGTGGCTTTCTTTCTGGCCCAGCATGTAGTTGATTTTGATTTGTGTATTTGATGGGAATGTTAACATTTTACCAGATGTTCTCAGTGTGTTAATTAGATCAAGTTTGTTGATTGTCTTATTCAGATCATCTCTACCTGAATCTTTTTTTAAAATATTTTGTAGTCTGCTGCTTCTGGTATTAAAAGAGGTGAGTTTTAGTCTTCTACTACAGTGAATCTGCATTTTAGTTTTGGAAAATTTTTCTGTGGTAAATTATTTTCCATGATTCTAGTCCAAACTTTCTATGTACTTATATTTAAAGTGTATTCCTTGTAAGCAGCTTAGGGATCAGTCTATATCTGGCTCACCTCAGGCCCTAGAATGTAAACATGGAAACTGCTTCTGGCCTTTCCTCTGAGAGCTTGGTGGGTCTTTGTCTCAACCCTAAGGTACTGCAGGAATATCCTCTCCATTTTTTCACTGATTTTTAGCTTAGCATTTTCTTCTGTGCAGTTTAAAAATTTGATCAGTTCTTACCAGGTCTTTCTTCTTGTTGGGCCCTGCTGTCATCATAGGATGTGAGAGCTCCCCCTTCTGGTCTCCTATCCTATTTAATTGAGGTTTCTGTTTATTAATTTTTTTTAACAGAAGATAGGAAAGGAGGGAGAATTCAGCAAACCATAAACAAAGTGAAAAGGCAACCACATATCTGCAAATGAAGTGACCAATAAGGGATTAATCTCCAAAATATACAACAGCTCATGCAGCTCAATAACAAAAACAAACAACACAATCAAAAAGTGGGCACAAGATCTAAATAGGCATGTTTCCAAAGATAGCCACAAAGCACATGCAAAGATGCTCAATATCACTAATTAGTAGAGAAATGCAAATCAAAACTCCGATGAGGTGATCAGCTCACATTGGTCAGAGAGGGTACTTACCTGCTAAGTTGCTTCAGTGTCTGACTCTTTGTGACTCTATGGATTGTAGCCCACCAGGCTCCTCTCTCCATGGGATTCTCCAGGCAAGAATACTGGAGTGGGTTGCCATGCCCTCTCTCCTCCAGGGGATCTTCCCAATCCAGGTATCGAACCCACATCTGTTAAGTCTCCTGCATTGGCAGGTGGGTTCTTTACCACTAGCGCCACCAGAGTGGCCATCATCAAAATATCTTCAAACAATATATGCTGGAGAGGGTGTGGAGAAAAGGGAACCCTCCTAAACTGCTAGTGAGAATGTAAATTGGTACAGCCACAATAGAGAACATTATAGAGATCCCTTTAAAAAACTAAAAACAGAAGTACCATATGACCTCACAATCCCACTATGAGGGATAAATCTAAAGAAAATCATTATTCATAAAGATACATGCACCCAAATGTTCAGTGAAGCACTATTTACAGTAGATAGGAGACAGAAGCAGCCTAAATGTCCGTCAACAGAGGAACGGATAAAGATGTGGTACATATATACAATGGAATATTACTCAGGCATAAAAAGAACAAAATAATGCCGTTTGCAGCAACATGGATGGACCTAGAGATTGTCATACTGAGTGAAGGAAGTCAGAGAAAGACAAATGTCATATGCTATTGCTTGTATATGGAATCTAAAAAAATGTACAAAGTAACTTATTTCCAGAACAGAAATAGAGTCATGATGTAGAAAACAATTTTATGGTTATCAGGGAGGGGAATGGGGGAGAAGGATAAAATGGGGCATTGGGATTGACATATACACACTGCAGCTGCTGCTGCTGCTAAGTTGCTTCAGTTGTGTCTGATTCTGTGCGACCCCATAGATGGAAGCCCACCAGGCTCCCCTGTCCGTGGGATTCTCCAGGCAAGAACACTGGAGTGGGTTGCCATTTCCTTCTCCAGTGCATCAAAGTGAAAAGTGAAAGTGAAGTTGCTCAGTCCTGTCTGACTCTTCGCGACCCCATGGACTGCAGCCTACCAGGCTCCTCCATCCATGGGATTTTCCAGGCAACAGTACTGGAGTGGGGAGCCATTGCCTTCTCCACATATACACACTACTATATATAAAATATTGTGGCTTGGCCAAAAAGTTCATTCATTCAGGTTTGTAATATTGTACAAAAACCTGAACAAACATTTTGGCCAACCCAGTAAAGTGAAAGTGAAAGTTGTTCAGTCGTGTCCAGCTCTTTGCGACCCCCTGGACTGTAGCCTACCAGGCTCCTCTGTCCATGGAATTCTGCAGGACAGGATACTGGAGTGTGTAGCCGTTCCCTTCTCCAGGGGGTCTTCCCAACCCAGGGATAGAATCCAGGTCTCCCGCGTTGCAGGTGGATTCTTTACCATCTGAACAACCAGGGAAGCCCAAATAGATAACTACCATATAGCATAGGAAACTCTACTCAATACTCTGTAATGACCTATATGCGAAAAACATCCAAAAAAGAGTGGATATATAAAACTGATTCACTTTGCTGTATAGCAGAAACTAAAATCAGCTCTACCCCAATACAAATTTTTTAAAAAACTGAAAATAAGATTACAGAGAATTTATAACAAATATAAATATTATATCAATAAAATAAAAGGAATTAACATGAAATAAAAGTCTTCTGGAAAAGATGGAGTAAATGCACTTCTCCCTGTTCTTCCCACTGAGCACAGTTATAACCTCTAGATACTATACATCAAATAAGCACAAGAAGACACTGAGAGGTGGAGAAAAGCAGTCAGGCTGGCTGGGACCGCAGGACCAAAGAGCAACACAGAGGCAGGTTCCTCAGGGTTCCTTTCTGCCTCCTGTATCCAACAGTGGGAGCTGGAGAAGCCAGCAATCCAGAAATAACGACAACACAGACAGCCCTCCCTAAAGCCTGCTCTGTCTAGAACATGACGTCTAGGTGATAACTCCCCTACTCCAGTCAAGCACTGTGGCAAAAACAAGGGCTTCACCCTACTCCTGTAGCCAAAATATAAGAGGGGCCTAGATGCTCACAAGTTGTGACAAGACACACCCCCACCCGCAGTGGGTTGGTGGTGTCAGAGATGCTGGAGTGGGGAGCTGAGACTTTTATAGCCTCCCAACAACAGTGAGTCCTTATCCCACTCTGCAGTGTCAGTGGGAGTATGGAAGCGCCAGGGTGGTGTTTGTGTCAGCAAACATCTAGTGGGGACCCTGAGCTCTTACAGTAATGGGGCACCTTCTGTCCCTGGGTGTCAGCACAGGCAAAGTAGGGTGGCTGGACTTCCACCTCCAGCAAGCAGTAAGTAGACACTGATAAGACAGAAGACCTGAATAAAAGCTAGTGTCTCATAACACAGTACTCACAGTGTTCAGGATTCAGTTGAAAATCATTGTCAGAAAATCTCAACTTGAATGAGAAAATACAATCGACAAACACCAATTTTGAGAAGATTCAGAAGTTGGAATTATGTGACAAGGAAATTTAAGAAACTAATTTGGAAGAAGATTTACAATACGTAGGGGAAAACGTATAGTACGTCCTCTGTACTCTGTACCCCTAATCCCACAAAGGTAGCATTTTGCGTGACTATAATATCAGATCCATGATACTGACATTAGTACAACCCACAGAATTTATTAAGGTGTTGCCAGTTGTATAAACAGCCATGTGCATGCGTGTGTGTGTGTGTGTGTAGTTCTATGAAATTTGTCATATAGGAGCTTTGTGCATCTAGCATCTTGAGATCCAGAACTGCTCCGTCACCGCAAGGCTCCCTTGGGCTACGCTTTTGGAGCCACCCCTCCCTCAAATCCTAACTCCTAGAAACCACCCACTTGTTTCTCACGTCTATAATCACATGAGTTTAAGAGACCTGGGTTGGATCCCTTGGGTTGGGAAGAGCCCCTGGAGAAGGGAAAGGCTACCCACTCCAGTATTCTGGCCTGGAGATTCCTGGAGATTCCATGGACTGTATTGTCCAGGGGTCGCAAAGAGTCAGACACAACTAAGCGACTTATACTTTCAAGAATATTATAGAAATGGAATCATTCAGTATGTAACTTTTGGAGATTGGTTTTTCTCACTCAGCATAATTTCCTTAAGATCTATCCTGGTTGTTGTGTGTAATTTATTCCTTTTTATTACTGAATAGAATTCCATGATACAGATGTACAAATTTGTTTAACCATTCATCCATTGAAGAACTGAATTGTTTCCAGTTGGAGTTATTTTTTTTTTCTTTAAAATATTTTTTATTAAACATCTTTATAGAGCAGCATCCAAACTCCAGATCCAGTGGCCAAGGAGACCTATTTTGCTGTGGGTACCAGCTGGGGCATGCAGGCGGCTCAGGCTTCCCACTCTTCTGTTTAGAGATGAGGGTGGCAGGCAGTGTTTCACCTTTGGCTTCCACAAAGGTGGAAGAGGCTTCTGAGGGCCAGTCTTACCAGTTGGGTCCCAAGGCAGCACGCTCTTTCCCTTGACGCCCAGCACACCCTGTCTGAACAGCACAGGGTGCACGGCAGGCCCAACATAGTAGCTAAGAGGTCCCCACTGTGGCTCATGAGGCCATCTGCATGGACTTAGCCATGCATGGATTCAGCCCTCTGTCCTCAGAGTTTCCCAGACACTACCGCCTCGCAGCCTTTGGCCCCACTCTCCAGGAAGAACTGCAGCGTACCACAGCAGGCCCGCCGCACAGGAGGGTGGAGGACCGACCAGTCTGTAACACAGAGACTCTGCCTGGACAATGGCACACGGACCTCCTGTGGCTACCTTTTCAGCATAAAGCTCTACACACTGCCATCAGGGAAGCCAAATCTCTTCTGAACCACAGCAGTCAATTCCCAGAATCCACCGGCCCTTCTCACCAAGAACATTCTGTGTCCTGGTGGCCAAGATAATGATTTCTGTCCTGGTTGGAATAACATGGACATCACCTCAGCCAGCTCCTCAGTGAAAAACTCATTCAGTTCAGCTTTGAAGATGCCATCAGTGACGAACTTCCTCTTCTTAGCCCCAGTTGGAGTTATATTGATAAATCTACTGTGCACACTTATATATACATTTTTGTGTGAATTGAAGCTTCGATTTCTCAGGGATAAATTCTCAAGTGCAGTTTGTGATTCATATGGTAGTTACCTCTTCAGTTTGTTTTTTGTTTTTTAATTGCTAAACTGTTTTCCAGAATGGATGGTTATTTTACATTCCTATAAGCAATAAATGAGTGATGAAGTCTCTCTGCCTCTTCACTAACATTTGGTGTTATCAATATTTTTTATTTTAATTATTTTGGAAGGTGTGTAGTAATATCTCATTGTGGTTTGCATTTGTAAATTCAAATGACGACTGATATTGAACATCTTTTCCCGTGCTTATTTTCCATCTATATATCTTCATGAATAGAAATATCTGTACATAGCTTTTCCCCATTTTCTAATTCAATTGTTTTCTTGATATTGAATTTTGAGAGTTCTTTGTATATTCTGCATACAAGTCCCTTGTCAAATATATGATTTGCAAAACTTTTTCTTAGTCTGTGGATATGCTTGCCTTTTCATCCTCTTAACAAAGTCTTTTACAGAGAAAATATTTTAATTTTGATAAGATAAATTTATCAATATTTTTCTCTTATGGATCATACTTTTGAGCTTCCCTGGTAGCTCAGAGGTTAAAGCGTCTGCCTGCAATGCAGGAGACCTGGGTTCTTGGTGTCAAGTGTAAGAATTCCTTGTCTGAGCACAAGAACCTCAAGACTTTCTCCCATTTTTTTTTCCTCTAACAGTTTTTATTTTACACTTTTAAGTCTGTGATTCATATAGACATGATATTTGGGTTGAGGCTCATGTAATGTCTCGTTTCTCTAGCACATTTTCTTGAAAATGCTATCTTTCCTTGTTTGAATGGCTTTTCACCTTTGTCAAAATAAGTTGGACATTTGTGTAGATGAATTTCTGGGATCCCTCTTCGGTTCTGTTAATCTATGTGTCTATCCCCTGCCAGGCTTCCCTGGTGGCTCAGTTGGTAAAAAATCCACCTGCAATGCAGAGACCCAGGTTCAACCCCTGGGTCATGAACATCATCTGGAGAAGAGAATGAGAGAGCTATTTCTTAGGTAGGTGGGTAAGGAGTCTGGTGCTCTTGAGGAGGAGTAAAGGACAAACATTTCTTTTCTATTCTTCTCAGTCGAACTTTCCTGGTGTCTCAGACAGTAAAGCGTCTGTCTACAATGCAGGAGACCTGGGTTCGATCCCTGGGTCGGGAAGATTCCCTGGAGAAGGAAATGGCAACCCACTCCAGTACTCTTGCCTAGAAAATCCTATGGATGGAGGAGCCTGGTGCAGGCTACCGTCCATGGGGTTGCAAAGAGTCAGACACTACTGAGTGACTTCACTTACACTCTTACCTCTTCTTAGTCAAGACTTTTTTTCTTAAACTCTGAGTTGTTAGGGCAACAATCTATTTCTTCTAAGACTAACTTTCTTTAAGCCCAGAGCTAATGATTACACAATAAAACAACTCATCTTACTGAGGGGTATGTTTTTCCTTAAACTCTGTACAAACAGTTATATAACAACAATGTATCTTGCTCAAGGACATGTTTCTCCTTCTTAAGAACCTTCTGACTAATCCTGTTATCTTAAGATGCATGTTGTGGGACTGGGTCTGGTAAGACCTTTCTGTTGTTAGTAACCAACTGAAAAAGTATATAAAAAACCTTGATAAGACAGACCAGTGGGGCACTCTCTGCCCCTTCTGATGTCTGTGTCTCTCTCTATCCCTTTTTCACTGTGATAAAACTTTTGCCAGATGAAGCTCTAAATGCCTAAAGCCTTGTCTCTGGTCCCAAAGCTAATTTCTCTTCTTCAGAGGTCACAAATCCCACACTGCTCACTGAAAGCTATCAGGAATGGCTCCCCACTCCAGTATTCTTGCCTGGATAATTCAAAGGACAGAAGAGCTTGGTGGGCTATAGTCTATGAGGTCACAAACAGTTAGACATGACTGAGCAACTGAGCACACACACACATACACACAGACATCCCTCTACCAATACCACTCTGTCCTGGTTACTGTAAAGCTACATAGTAAGCTTTCAGCTCAGTTCAGCTCATTTCAGTCGCTCAGTCGTGTCTGACTTTGTGACCCCATGAATCACAGCACGCCAGGCCTTCCTGTCCATCACCATCTTCCAGAGTTCACTCAAACTTATGTCCATCGAGTCGGTGATGCCATCCAGCCATCTCATCCTCTGTCGTCCCCTTCTCCTCCTGCCCCCAATCCCTCCCAGCATCAAAGTCTTTTCCAATGAGTCAGCTCTTCACATGAGGTGTCCAAAGTACTGGAATTTCAGCTTTAGCATCATTTCTTCCAAAGAACACCCAGGACCGATCTCCTTTAGAATGGACTGGTTGGATCTCCTTGCAGTCCAAGGGACTCTCAAGAGTCTTCTCCAACACCACAGTTCAAAAGCATCAATTCTTTGGTGCTCAGCTTTCTTCACAGTCCAACTCTCACATCCATACATGACCATAGCCTCGACTAGACGGACCTTTGTTGGCAAAGTAATGTCTCTGCTTTTCATTATGCTATCTAGGTTGATCATAACTTTTCTTCCAAGGAGTAAGCGTCTTTTAATTTCATGGCTGCAGTCACCATCTGCAGTGATTTTGGAGCCCCAAAAAATAAAATAAAAAGTCTGACACTGTTTCCATGGTTTCCCCGTCTATTTCCCATGAAGTGATGGGACCAGATGCCATGATCTTCATTTTCTGAATGTTGAGCTTTAAGCCAACTTTTTCACTCTCCTCTTTCACTTTCATCAAGAGGCTTTTTAGTTCCTCTTCACTTTCTGACATAAGGGTGGTGTCATCTGCATATCTGAGGTGATTGATATTTCTTCCAGCAATCTTGATTCTAGCATTTCTCATGGTGTACTCTGCATATAAGTTATATAAGCAGGATGACAATATACAGCCTTGACATACTCCTTTTCCTATTTTTAGTATCAGGTAAAGTTTTTCCTCCCACTTTATTCTTTTCAAGGTTGTTTTACCTACTCTACTGCCATACCTTCCCATATAGATTTTACAAAAAGCTTGTTGATGTCCACAAAAACAAATAAAATTCAGTGGTGGTTTGATAGAAACTTTATTAAAACTAGAGATCAGTTTGCAGAGAATCAACATCTTTACTAAGTTGAGTCTTCCAATCCATGAACATAGGACTTATCTTCTATTTTTTAAGTCTTTCTCTATTTCTTTCTTTGGAATTTTGCAAATTTCAGTATACAGACCCTGAATGTGTTACACTTATAGCTAAGTTTTTCATTTTATTGGAAAATTGGAAATGGCATCATGGTTTAAATTGGTTTCTACATGTTCATTTTTAATAAGTAGAATTTCAGTTAATTCTTTGTATGATGATTTTATGTCCTCTGACATGATGAATTCATATGTGGTAAAATTTTGTGAGGATTTTATAGATTCATTTTTTACATAGATAATGTTATCAGAAAATAAGGAGTTTTTTCCTTCCTTTTTAATCTGTGAGCCTTTTGTTTCTTTTTACTGTCTTATTACAGCAGTTAGGACCTCCAATGCCATGTTGCCAGGTGGTCAGAATAACAGTGCTAAGAGGAGACATCCTTGCCTCGATCAGTTTTAGGGGCAAAGGATTGTCTTTCCTTTAACTATGATGTTAGGTTACTTTGTAGGTGCTCTTCATTAAGTTTAAGGATTTCCCTCTATTACTAGATTGATGAGTTTTTATAATGTCTTTGATAGATTTTGTCCAATGCTCTTCCTGCATTGATTGATAAATCATATATATTTTTTCTTAACTTGTTCATATGGTTGCTGCTGCTGCTGCTGCTGCTGCTGCTGCTAAGTCGCTTCAGTCATGTCCAACTCTGTGCGACCCCATAGACAGCAGCCCACCAGGCTCCTGTCCCTGGGATTCTCCAGGCAAGAATACTGGAGTGGGTTGCCATTTCCTTCTCCAATGCATGAAAGTGAAAAGTGAAAATAAAGTCACTCAGTCATGCCCAACTGTTAGCGACCCCATGGACTGCAGCCTACCAGGCTCCTCCGTCCATGGGCTTTTCCAGGCAAGAGTACTGGAGTGGGGTGTCATTGCTTAGGGTAATTGATTTTCAAACATTGATCCAGTCTCACATAGTAGGAATAATCACATGTGGTAATGGTATGTAATTAAAAAAACACACAATGCTGGGTTCAATTTGTTAGCATTCTATTGAGGAATTTTGCAACAAAGTCATGGGAGATTTTGATAGATGATTGTATTTTCTTGTACTGTATTTGTGGTAATTTTTGAGGCAATTCTGGTTTCAGAAATGTTTTCGCCTTCTTTTCTTGCTGGAAGAGATTGTGTTAAATTGGTGTTAACTTTTAAACATGTTTGGTAATTCTTACAATTTAAACTGTATGGGATAGCATATTTCCTTTTGGGGGGCTTTCTAATTAGAAACTCTTATTTCTTTTATAGGTACAGTGCTACTCAAGTTATCTACTTTACCTTTGCTAAGTAGTAGTAGTAGGTTGGAGAAGGCAATGGCAACCTACTCCAGTACTCTTGCCTGGAAAATACCATGGACGGAGGAGCCTGGTAGGCTGCAGTCCATGGGTCACGAAGAGTTGGACAGGACTGAGCGACTTCACTTTCACTTTTCACTTTCATGCATTGGAGAAGGAAATGGCAACCCATTCCAATGTTCTTGCCTGGAGAATCCCAGGGGTAGGGGAGCCTGGTGAGCTGCTGTCTATGGGGTCGCACAGAGTCGGACATGACTGAAGCAACTTAGCAGCAGCAGTAGGTTGCAATTTTCAAGGAACTGGCCCATTTCTTCTGAGTTATTGAATGAAATTAAGTTGTTTATAGTATTCTTTTACTGTCTTTTTAAAAGATTCAAGGTCTATAATTGTAGTACCTATGTCATTCTTGATATTGATTATTGTATATTATCTTTTTAAGTCTTTCCATTTTATTGACTCTTTTCAAAGAATCAGCTCATTTCATTGCCTTTTCTTATTGTTTTTGCTTTCACTTTTATTCATTTCTACTTTCATTTTATTATTTGCTTCTTGACAAGCATTTTAAAGCAGTTCTCAATTTTAAAAATGCCTCAAGGAACAGTTACAAACATGCTTGAAATAAATGGAAATGTGAAAAAGTTTCAGCAAAGTAATAAAGACATAAAGGAAAACCAAATAGAATTCTTAGAATTAAAAAATACAATAACCAAAATTTTAAAACTCAGTGGAGTTTTATGTTGTTTCTCTCAACAACAAAATGGAGATGACAGAGTAAAGAATTCATGATCTGGAAATTAATACAGTAAAAATTGTCCAGTCTAAACAACAAAGAGAAAATAGAGTGAATAAAACTAAAACCAAAACCATGAGCAAACCAAAACCTCAGGGGCCTATGGGAGTCTAATGAAAGTGTTGACATTTGTATCATTTGAGTTCCAAGTGAAAAGAAGAAAAAGAGGGGGCTGAAAAAGCATTCAAATAAATAATGACTGAAAATTTCTCAAATTCAGTAAAAGACATAAGCATACAGATTTTAAAAGCTAAGAAAACACAATACAGGATAAACCCAAAGAAATTCATTATCAGTACATGTCATAATCAAACTTAAAAGCAAAAAACAAGGGAAAGTTCTTGTAGCAGCAAGACACAAATAATAACTATCAATAGGGTATAAATCATTCAAATCACAGCAGATTTCTCATTGGAAACCATGAAAACCAGTAGGAAGTTGACACAACAGCTTCCAAGTGCTGAAAGAAAATAACTATAATTTGATAGTTATTTAGGTATATATTTATTCTGTAATTCTATATTCAGTGAACCTGTCCTTCAGAAATGCAGGGAAAATGAAAATATAATCAAGTAAAGAAAATGAAATATTATAAGCACCTACCCTAAACAATGTTCAAAGAGAGTCCTTGAAACAGAAAAACACAATAAAATAAGGAATCTTAGAATTTCAAGACAGAAGAGAATACAACAAAAAGGGTATGGGTGAGAGCAAAGATGTAGCCTTCTTTGTTCAACTTATCTAAATTAAGTTTGAGGATTGGAGCAAAAATTATAACATTATCTGATGTGATTCTCAAAGTATATACAGGAAATATTTAAACAATTATAAATGGAGGATGGTAAAGAGACAGAGGAAAATAAGATTCTCGCACGTCACTTGAACTTGTAAAAATGCCAAAACCAGTGATCAGTTATGTATGTAAAATGCAATACTCAGAGCAAGCAATAAAAAAATAAGAGAAAGAATAAAGTAACAAAGGAGCAAGAAAAGAACCTTCTAAATTTTTCTTTATCAGCTCTACACAATATTTATACAAAGAACATTTAGAACAGAAGTAGAAAACTGTAGAAAAATACTTTAATAAAATTCATTCTAAAATATTTAACAGAATATTAGCAAAAACATATTTTGAGTAAATTTTAAAATAACACATCATGACCAAGAGTTGATTCCCTGAATGCCACGCTAGCCCAGTGGTGGTGGTTTAGTCACTAAGTCATGTCTGACTCTTGTGACCCCATGGACTGTAGCTTGCCAGGCTCCTCTGTCCATGGGATCTTCTAGGCCAGAATACTGGAGTGGGTTGCCATTTTCTCTTCCAGGAGAGCTTCCCAACCCAGGAATTGAACCTGGCGTCCTGCATTGCAGGCAGATAGCCAGTAGTAAGAAACTAATATGAGATCACATTAACAGAGTAAAAAACTACTAGATCAGCACCCCAAGAAATGTAATTCAATATCCACATCCATTCCTGATTTTTAGGAAGAGCTGAAAATCCACGTCCAAGGAGTGGCGGCTGTGCGGGTGCAGGAGGGCCGAGAGGAGCTACTTCACGTTCAAGGTCAGGAGGGGCGGCCGTGAGGGGATACCCCTCATCCAAGGTAAGAGAAACCCAAGTAAGACGGTGGGTGTTGCGAGAGGGCATCAGAAGGCAGACACACTGAAACCATAATCAAACAAAACTAGCCAATCTGATCACACGGACCACAGCCTTGTCGAGTCAATGAAACTAAGCCATGCCGTGAGGGGTCATCCAAGATGGGAGGGTTATGGTGGAGAGGTCTGAAAGAATGTGGTCCACTGGAGAAGGGAATGGTAAACCACTTCATATTCTTGCCTTGAGAACCCCATGAACACTATGAAAAGGCAAAATGATAGGATACTGAAAGGGGAGCTCCCCAGGTCAGTAGGTGCCCAATATGCTAATGGAGATCAGTGGAGAAATAACTCCAGAAAAAATGAAGGGATGGAGCCAAAGCAAAAACAATACCCAGTTGTGGATGTGACTGGTGATAGAAGCAAGGTCCGAAGCTGTAAAGAGCCATATTGCATAGGAACCTGGAATGAAGGTCCATGAATCAAGGCAAATTAGAAGTGGTCAAATGAGATGGCAAGAGTGAATGTCGACATTCTAGGAATCAGCGAACTAAAATGGACTGGAATGGGTGAATTCAACTGAGATGACCATTATATCTACTACTGTGGGCAGGAATCCATTAGAAAAAATGGAGTAGCCATCATGGGTCAACAGAAGAGTCTGAAATGCAGTACTTGAATGCAATCTCAAAAACAACAGAATGACCTCTGTTAATTTCCAAGGGAAACCATCCAATATGATGGTAATCCAAGACTATGCCCCAACCAGTAACCCTGAAGAAGCTGAAGTTGAACCGTTCTATGAAGACCTACAAGACCTTTTAGAACTAACACCCCCAAAAGATGTCCTTTTCATTATAGGGGACTGGATGCAAAAGTAGGAAGTCAAGAAACACCTAGAGAAATAGGCAAATTTGGCCTTGGAATACAGAATGAAGCAGGGCAAAGACTAATAGAGTTTTGCCAAGAGAATGCACTGGTCATAGCAAACACCCTCTTCCAGCAACACAAGAGAAGACTCTACACATGGACAACACCAAATGGTCAACACCGAAATCAGATTGATTATATTCTTTGCAGCCAAAGATGGAGAAGCTCTATACAGTCAGCAAAAACAAGACCAGGAGCTGACTGTGGCTCAGATCACGAACTCCTTATTGCCAAATTCAGACTTAAATTGAAGAAAGTGGGGAAAACCACTAGACCATTCAGGTAGGACATAAATCAAATCCCTTATGATTGCTTTCCTCAGCGATCAGTGCAAAGAAATAGAGGAAAACAACAGAATGGGAAAGACTAGAGATCCCTTCAAGAAAATTAGAGATACAAAGGGAATATTTCATGCAAAGATGGGCTTGATAAAGGACAGAAATGGTATAGACCTAACAGAAGCAGATATTAAGAAGAGGTGGCAAGAAGTGGAAGTAAGAAATAGATTTAAGGGACTAGATCTGACAGACAGAGTGCCTCATGAACTATGGATGGAGGTTCGTGACATTGTATAGGAGACAGGGATCAAGAACCATCCCCATGGAAAAGAAATGTAATAAAGCAAAATGGCTGTCTGAGGAGGCCTTATAAATAGATGTGAAAAGAAGAGAAGTGAAAAGCAAAGGAGAAAAGGAAAGATATAAACATCTGAATGCAGAATTCAAAGGAATAACAAGGAGAGATAAGAAAGCTTTCCTCAGTGATCAATGCAAAAAAAATAGAGGAAAACAACAGAATGGGAAAGACTAGAGATCTCTTCAGGAAAATTAGAGATACGAAGGGAACATTTCATGCAAAGATGGGCTCGATAAAGAACAGAAATGGTATGGACCTAACAGAAGCAGAAGATATTAAGAGGTGGCAAGAATATACAGAAGAACTGTACAAAAAGCTTCATGACCCAGATAATCATGATGATGTGATCACTAATCTAGAGCCAGACATCTTGGAATGTGAAGTCAAGTGGGTCTTAGAAAGCATCACTACGAACAAAGCTAGTGGAGGTGATGGAATTCTAGTTGAGCTATTTCAAATCCTGAAAGATGATGCTGTGAAAGTGCTGCACTCAATATGCCATCTAATTTGGAAAACTCAGCAGTGGCCACAGGCCTGGAAAAGGTCAGAATTCATTCCAATCCCAAAGAAAGTCAATGCAAAAGAATGCTCAAACTACCACACAATTGCACTCATCTCATAGACTAGTAAAGCAATATACAAAATTCTCCAAGCCAGGCTTCAGCAATACATGAACCGTGAACTTCCAGATGTTCAAGCTGGTTTTAGAAAAGGCAGAGGAACCAGAGATCAAATTGCCAACATCCTCTGGATCATGGAAAAACCAAGAGAGTTCCAGAAAAAACATCTCTTTCTGCTTTACTGACTATGCCAAAGCCTTTTACTGTGTGGATCACAATAAACTGTGGAAAATTCTTCCAGAGATGGGAATACCAGACCACCTGACCTGCCTCTTGAGAAACCTGTATGCAGGTCAGGAAGCAACAGTTAGAACTGGACATGGAACAACAGACTGGTTCCAAATAGGAAAATGAGTACATCGAGGCTGTATATTGTCACCCTACTTATTTAACTTATATGCAGAGCACATCATGAAAAATGCTTGGCTGGAAGAAGCACAAGCTGGAATCAAGATTGCTGGGAGATATATCAATAACCTCAGATGACACCACCCTTATGGCAGAAAGTGAAGAGGAACTAAAAAGCCTCTTGATGAAAGTGAAAGAGGAGAGTGAAAAAGTTGGCTTAAAGCTCAACATTCAGAAAATGAAGATCATGGCATCTCGTCCCATCACTTCATAGGAAATAGATGGGGAAACAGTGGAAACAGTATCTGACTTAGTTTTCTGGGGCTCCAAAATCACTGCAGATGGTGGTTGCAGCCATGAAATTAAAAGACACTTACCCCTTGGAAGGAAAGTTATGACCAACCTAGATAGCGTATTCAAAAGCAGAAACATTACTTTGCCAACAAAGGTCCATCTAGTCAAGGCTATGGTTTTTCCAGTGGTCATGTATGGATGTGAGAGTTGGACTGTGAAGAAAGCTGAGTGCTGAAGAATTGATGCTTTCGGACTGTGGTGTTGGAGAAGACTCTTGAGAGTCCCTTGGACTGCAAGGAGATCCAACCAGTTCATCTTAAAGGAGATCAGTCCTGAGTGTTCATTGGAAGGACCGATGCTAAAGCTGAAACTCCAATACTTTGGCCACCTCATGCGAAGAGCTGACTCATTGGAAAAGACTCTGATGCTGGGAGGAATTGGGGGCAGGAGGAGAAGGGGACGACAGAGGATGAGATGGCTGGATGGCATCACCGACTTGATGGACATGAGTTTGGGTGAACTCTGGAAGATGGTGATGGACAGGGAGGCCTGGTGTGCTGTGATTCATGGGGTTGCAAAGAGTCAGACACGACTGAGAGACTGAACTGAACTGAACTGAAAAGCCATTAAGAATACAAGTGGACCATCAGTCTACACAACTAACATACAAAATTAGTACAATTTCTAAATATTATACATGTGTGTATATACATGCATATATATATGCCTTTATATAAAAAGGAAGTAAAGATCATATTTTTAATAATAAAAAAAAAGATACATTACCTTGGTATAAACCTTAAGGGAAATTTCAGGGTCGATGTGAACAAAATCTCAATTCTACTGAAAGACACAAAAGAGGATTTAACTGAATAGGAATACACACATTACTCCTGGATAGGATGACTCAAAACAGTAACTCCCATAGATTAATTATAACTTTAAAGCAATCTCAAAATAGCATACCATCAAGATTCGAGCGGAAGGAATATAACAACAGTTTCTAGCTCGTAATAAAACAAATGTTGGAAACAAAATGGGCCAGTAAATTTTGGAAGTAAAAAAGAAGAGATGGGTCACTGACCCAACCATATTAAAACCAATTTTAAAGTTATTCAAACTAAAACAAGAGAGTATAGGATAAGTACCTCAGAAACAGAATGGAAAGTACACAGAGGCAGGAGACACAAAATTTATATGGGAATTTAAGAGTGGCATTTCATACATAAGAAAAAAGAAACAATTCAGCAAATGCCTTGGAAGAAAACCAGCAAGCCATTAAAAAAAATTTTCCTTTCCATCTTACTTCTTGCAACAAAATAAATGCTAGCTGGGACAGAGAATCAGTGAATCCATGGAAGCTGTAAAAAGAAATACGATTGAACTTTTATGTATTTATGTATATTTTAATATCTTTTTTATGTATTTATTCCTGAATTTTGTTTAGGGGAGACTTTCTAAGGAGGAAGCAGATTCCAGAGACTGTTAAGCAAAAGAATGATGTATTTTACTACTGGAAAAATTAAAAATAATGAATGGACTCCCCCAAATCACCACATATAAAATCATAAGACCAAGGCAAACAGAGAATTTTATGTGACAAATGATAGAAGTCAATTTCCTATCTTTTGTTTTTGGCTTCGATCTTTTCAAGTCTGTTAGTAGTTTTCAGCATCATTCTCATTTGGGGTTTGATTATTGGCTTGATTGCTCTCTTCTCTTTTGAGTCTTCTTTTTATCTTTTTTTTCCTTTTTCTTCTTTTTCTCCTTTTCTTTCTCCATGGAAGTGTGTGAATCTCTTTGAGTGGTCTTGCGCTGTTCAGAGTTATTTCACCATTAGTCTAGGGATTCTGTCTTCTATGCTGTGTGGCCTATGGAATCTTGATGCTGTAGGCAGGGGTTGGGCCTGGACCCCAGGGGTGGGAGACTCAACTCCAAGACTTTGGACCACTAGAGAACTCCCAACCCCATAGGACTTTAATAGGCAAGAGCCCTCCCAAAGGTCTCCAACCAAACCCCACCCAAAAGCCAGCGAGGTCTGGGGCTGGATGCCCCATACCAATGCTTAGCAAAACAGGAGCACAACCCTGAACATTAGCTGCCCAAAGCCACACCAAACCCATAGGCACCCTGAAACACACTACTGGACACAACACTGCCCTTCAGAGGGACAAGATCTAACTCAATCCACCAGAACACAGGCAGAAGTCTCCCAACCAGGACACCTTCACAAGGCATTGGTCCAACCTCAGCCAAAGGAGGCAGACTCCACAATTAAGAGGAACTACAACTTTCCAGCCTGCAGAAAGGAGACCTCAAACAAAGAAAATTAAAGAAAACAAAAAGACAGAGAAGTCAATTTCTTTATAATGGCCTCATAGAAACCTAAGGAAAATGACCCACTAGAAAAATGGGTAAGCAAGTAAAAGAAACAAAAGTGTTCCATTCCATTCACATTAAATAGATGTAAGTCAAAACAACAGTAAGATATTAAACCTTTTAGACAAGAAAATGTCAAAAGAGAAATGGCTACTCTCAAACACTGTCAGTAGAACTTAAATTTGTTCACCTTTTTGGAAGGCAATTTGTAACTATTAACATGAAAACTGTGTGTGCCTTGACCCAGCAATCTCTCACTAGTAGAAACTTACCCCATGGGAATTATGAGCAGTTGGAAGAGTTGACATTTACTGAGTGCTTATTATGTGAAGGTGGGCTGAAAAATGTCTTATATATCAAAATGACATAATAAAGAAGGCTCTCTGCACGTTTAACAGAGAGGTAAACAAAAGTGAAGACATCAAGAGCCGTGCTCCAGGTCACAGAGCAAATAACAGAGAGGGGGTTTTTAAACCTGAATTAGATATGTCCTCCCAAGGATATTCATGGAAGTGTTATAAGAGCTAGAAACTAGAAGCCATTCAAGTGACCAACGATATGAGACTGGTTAAGCACTTGATAAATTTCTAAGGATTGCTGGCAACTGTTATAGAAATGAAGATCTACATGTGCTGATAGGGAAAGAGCCCTACAATGCACTGGTGAGAAAAAAGCAAGGGACAGATCAGTGTGTGGACTTCAGTGCAGACTTTGGTGTTTCAAGAGTATATTTTACAATGCGGCCAACTGCCTATATGGAGCCTTGGTGCAAATTAGTTAAAGGTGCCCCCTCTGGGTGTTCATAGTCTCTCAAGACCCAACTCAATAGAAAACATCCCGAGATAGTTTAAAAAACTGCATAAAAAACGTATGACTCTTTGAACCCCTCACCCCAAAACCTTTTCCTGCTGCCTTTGACAGTACTAAACTGTTACATGTGTTCCTTAGCTGATCCTAATTAAGTTTTGGCATAAAATGACCCATAAAACAATCTTAAAATTCTCAGAAATAATCCGACCTTGCCCTTCCCTCACTGCTCAGTGCCACTCTCCTCTAGGTGCTCTGTCTTACTGCCATGGACAATCAGCTTGGTTTGTCTCAAAAACAGGCTGCATTGGGGATGTTTTGGGAGCTGGCATAGCAAAAAAAGTTCAGGCTAAATACTCATGTTTCTGAATGGAATCATAATGAATGTTAAGAGTGCTTCCTTTTTGCAGAGAGCTTTTCACTTTGCATTTAATATTAATACATATTTACATTATTACTGCATTATTTGAATGCTCTAATTACGTACAGGGGCTTTCCTGGTGGCTCAGATGGTAAAGCGTCTGCCTACAATGTAGGAGACATGGGTTCAACCCCTGCGTTGGGAAGATCTCCTGGAGAAGGAAATGGCAACCCACTGCAGTATTCTTGCCTGAAAAGTCCCATAGACGGAGGAGCCTGGTGGACTACAGTCCATGGGGTCGCAAAGAGTCAGACACACTGAGCAACTTCACTTTCACTTTCACGTTACTACTGCATTATTTGAATGCTCTAATTATGTACATGTATTACTCATTGCGTGCATGTATGCTAAGCCTCAGTCGTGTCTGACTCTTTGCGAACCTATAGACTGTAGCCTGCTAAACTCCTCCGTCCATGGGATTCTCCAGGCAACAATACTGGACTGGGTTGCCATGTCCTCCTCCAGGGAATCTTCCTGACCCAGGGATTGAACCCATGTCTCTTAAGTCTCCTGCACTGGCAGGCAGGTTCTTTACCACTAGTATCACCTGGGAAGCAATTATTTTAGATGTTAATGGGGATTACATGGTAGTAAGACTATGGGATTTTATGTATATCTTAAGATAGGTACTTGTGGTATTAAAATTTATATTACAGAAGAAGAGACTGTCATCTCTAAACATCAGCTGTCTTAGAAAGGTAAGGACTTAAAAGTAGCTGGTTTCTGCTTTTTCATTTTTAACCACTTTCAAGAAGTTGTAATGTATATACAGAACATCATACTAATCCTAAGTGTACAGTTTGCTGATGGATCAAACTGAATGCACGCATGGAAGCACCACCCGCATCAAGAAGCAGAACATCACCAGCACCCGAAGTCCCTTCAGGCCTCATCCAGGCACCATTCCTCTCTTCTCCCCAGAGGTAACCTCTGCTCTGAGTTTTACCATCATAGATTGGTTTTATCTGTTTTTGAACGTTATAAAAATGGAAATATAAATATTTATTTTCCATTAGAGTTTTTTGCTAAACATGAAGATTTTAAGAGGAAGCTATACTGTTGTAAGTACCAGTTTGTTCATTTTCATTGCAACACAGCATCCCTTAGTGTAAACAGACCACAATATCCACTTTACTCTTGGTGGACATTTGGGAAATGCCCGTTTGAGTTACTATTAACATTGCTCATGTGAACATTAATGTGCATTCCTTTGGCGCTCTTGTGTGTGTTCTTCTGATATGTACCTAGGAATGAAATTCTTCAGTTATATGAGCCTATGTTCAGTTTTAGGAAATGATGACAAATGGTTTTTCAAAGCGGTTATAATGGTTTACACTTCTCCAACAGTGTGTGAGTTTCCATTGTTCCATGTGATTGCCATCTGGTACTATGAGTATTTCTAATAATGAGATTGAGCACCTTTTCATATGCTTATTGGTCATTTAGATACCACATTTCACAAGTGTTTGTTGAGTGCCTTACTCATTTTTTAATCAAGTTGTCAGTATTGGGTTTGAGTAGGACTTCTTCACATATATTGGATATGAGCCCTTTGTCAGTTTTAACACTCCATGGCTTGCCTTTTCGCTCTCTTAATGCTTTCTTGAGAAATAGAAGCTCTTTATTTTCATTTAACCTGCTTCATTAAGATGTTCCTTTAGAAACATTGTTTTCAGTTCAATTTAGTTGCTCAGTCATGTCTGACTCTTTGAGAACCCATGAATCGCAGCACACCAAGCCTCCGTGTCCATCACCAACTTCCAGAGTCCACCCAAACTCATGTCCATTGAGTCGGTGATGCCAACCAACCATCTTATCCTCTGCTGTCCCCTTCTCTTCCTGCCTTCAATCTTTCCCAGCATTAGGGAGTTTTCAAATGAGTCAGCTCTTCGCATCAGGTGGCCAAAGTATTAGAGTTTCTGCTTCAACATCAGTCCTTCCAATGAACACCCAGGACTGATCTTCTTTAGGATGGCCTGGTTGGATCTCCTTGCATTCCAAGGGACTCTCAAGAGTCTTCTCCAACATCACAGTTCAAAAGCATCAATTCTTCAGTGCTCAGCTTTCTTTATAGTCCAACTTGCACATCCATACATGACCACTGGAAAAACCATAGCCTTGACCAGATGGACCTTTGTTGACAAAGCAATACCTCTGCCTTTTAATATGCTGTCTAGGTTGGTCATAACTTTCCTTCCAAGGAGTAAGCGTCTCTTAATTTCATGGCTGCAGTCACCATCTGGAGTGATTCTGCAGCACAGAAAAATAAAGTCAGCCACTGTTTCCATGGTTTCCCCATCTATTTCCCATGAAGTGATGGGACCAGATGCCATGATCTTCATTTTCTGAATGTTGAGCTTTAAGCCAACTTTTTCACTCTCTTCTTTCACTTTCATCAAGAGGCTCTTGAGTTCCTCTTCACTTTCTGCCATAAGGGTGGTGTTATCTGCATATCTGAGGTTATTGATATTTCTCCCAGCAATCTTGATTCCAGCTTGTGCTTCTTCCAGCCAAGCATTTCTCATGATGTACTCTGCATAGAAGTTAAATAAGTAGGGTGACAATATACAGCCTTGACATACTCCTTTTCCTATTTGGAACCAATCTATTGTTCCATGTCCAGTTCTAACTTTTGCTTCCTGATCTGCATATAGGTTTCTCAAGAGGCAGGTCAGGTGGTCTGGTATTCCCATCTCTTGAAGAATTTTCCACAGTTTATTGTGATCCACACAGTTAAAGGCTTTGGCATAGTCAATAAAGCAGAAATAGATGTTTTTCTGGAACTCTCCTGGTTTTTCCATGATCCAGAGGATGTTGGCAATTTGATCTCTGGTTCCTCTGCCTTTTCTAAAACCAGCTTGAACATCTGGAAGTTCACGGTTCATGTATTGCCAAAGCCTGGCTTGGAGATTTTGAGTATTACTTTACTAGCATGTGAGATGACTGCAACTGTGCGGTCATTTGAGCATTCTTTGGTGGCATTGCCTTTCTTTGGGATTGGAATGAAAACTGACCTTTTCCAATCCTGTGGCCACTGCTGAGTTTTCCAAATTAGATGGCATATTGAGTGCAGCACTTTCACAGCATCATCTTTCAGGATTTGAAATAGCTCAACTGGAATTCCATCACCTCCACTAGCTTTGTTCGTAGTGATGCTTCCTAAGGCCCACTTGACTTCACATTCCAGGAAGTCTGGCTCTAGGTGAGTGATCACACCATTGTGATTATCTTGGTCATGAAAATGTTTTTAATACAGTTCTTCTGTGTATTCTTGCCACCTCTTCTTAATATCTTCTGCTTCTGTTAGGTCCCTACTATTTCTGTCCTTTATTGATCCCATCTTTGCACAAAATATTCCCTTGGAATGTCTAATTTTCTTGAAGAGATCTCTAGTCTTTCCCATTCTATTGTTTTCCTCTATTTCTGTGCACTGATCACTGAGGAAGGCTTTCTTATCTCTCCTTGCTATTCTTTGGAACTCTGCATTCAAATGTGTATATCTTTCCTTTTCTCCTTTGCTTTTCATTTCTCTTCTTTTCACATCTATTTGTAAGGCCTCCTCAGACAGCCATTTTGCTTTTTTGCATTTCTTTTTCTTGGGGAAGGTCTTGATTCCTGTCTCCTGTACAATGTCACAAACCTCTTTCCTAGTTCATCAGACACTCTGTCTATCAGATCTAGTGCCTTAAATCTATTTCTCACTTCGACTGTATAATCAAGGGATTTGATTAAGGTCATACCTGAATGGTCTAGTGGTTTTCCCCATTGTCTTCTTTTTCAGTCTGAATTTGGCAATAAGTTCATGATCTGAGCCACAGTTAGCTCCTGGTCTTGTTTTTGCTCACTGTATAGAGCTTCTCCATCTTTGGCTGCAAAGAATATAATCAATCTGATTTTGGTGTTGACCATCTGGTGATGTCCATGTGTGGAGTCTTCTCTTGTGTTGGTGGAAGAGGGTGTTTGCTATGACCAGTGCATTTTCTTGGCAAAACTCTATTAGCCTTTGCCCTGCTTCATTCTATACTCCAAAGCCAAATTGCCTGTTACTCCAGGTGTTTCTTGACTTCCTACTTTTGCATTCCAGTCCCCTATAATGAAAAGGACATCTTTTTTGGGTGTTAGTTCTAAAGGTCTTGTAGGTCTTCATAGAATCGTCCAACTTCAGCTTCTTCAGCGTTACTGGTTGGGGCATAGAGTTGGATTACCGTGATATTGAATGGTTTGCCTTGGAAACGAACAGAGATCATTCTGTCGTTTTTGAGATTGCATCCAAGTACTGTATTTCAGACTGTTTTGTTGACTATAATGGCTACTCCATTTTTTCTAACGGATCCCTGCCCACACTAGTAGATATAATGATCATCTGAGTTAAATTCACCCATTCCAGTCCATTGGTTCGCTCATTCCTAGAATGTCGATGTTCACCCTTGTCATTTCCTATTTGACCAATCTAATTTGCCTTGATTCTTGGACCTGACATTCCAGGTTCCTATGCAATATGGCTTTTTACAGCATCAAACCTTGCTTCTATCACTAATCCCATCCACAACTGGGTGCTGTTTTTGCTTTGGCTCCATCCCTTCATTCTTTCTGGAGTTATTTCTCCACTGATCTCCAGTAGCATTTGGGCACCTACCAACCTGGGGAGTTCATCCTTCACTGTCCTATCTTTTTGCCTTTTAATACTGTTCATGGGGTTCTCAAAGCAAGAATACTGAAGTGGTTTGCCATTCCCTTCTCCAGTGGAACACATTCTGTCAGACCTCTCCACCATGACCTGTCCATCTTGGTGGCCCCACACAGCATGGCTTAGTTTCATTGAGTTAGACAAGGCTGTGGTCCATGTAATCAGATTGGCTAGTTGTCTGTGATTGTGGTTTCAGTCTGTCTGCCTTCTGATATCCTCTCTCAGTGTCAGCCTTAATCTTTGGCATTTTTGTTTAAATTTACACACAATACAATGTGTGGGGTGTTTTTTTTGCATTTATGTTTGCAATAACAATTTCTATTTTTTCCTTTTGATCCTTGTAATTTTTATTTATTAAATATTATATTGACTTAAATGAAAAATGTAATGTTGAATATATTCAGGATGATGGGACTCCTTGCAGATAATGGACATTTTTGTCTCAGTGATAATAATCTCAGGGAGGGTAAATCTCAATATCTCCCTACTATAGGATTACATGATACTGTGTTTACATTTTGTGAAGATGCTGTTTATCAGATAAAGGAAAATCCTTCCTACTTTTCTGCAAGTTTTTTTTTAAATAAGTGGGGGTGAATTTTATATAAGCCTTTTGAAAATTTGGCTTTTCCCTTTATTCTTTTTAAATGGTTAACAACATTGTTTTTCAAATAGTAAATAAGCCACATATTCCTGAAATAAACCAAACTTGTTTGTCATGTACTATCAGTTACGTTGTTTAGAAAATTTACACCTATGATTCTGAATGACTTAGCTTATGTTTGTTGGGTCTTTTTCTCCTAATATCTTGTCAGACTTTAGTATCAAGATTAAGCTGGACTTGCAAAATAAATGTGGAAGCATTCCTTCCTTTTTTCTCTGGAAAAGTTTCTGTAATACTTGTGCTGACTCTTAAATATTGGAAGAATTCACTGGAAAATCCATCTGGGACTAAAGATTTGGGGGAGTAGATTTTTAAAATTCAGATTTGTTTTGTATAGAAGACTATTTGGATATCTATTTCTTCTTGTGCTCATTTTGACAAATTAAAGTTTTTTAATTTGACAAATTAAACTTTTGACATAAAGTTCTTCATCATGTTAGTTGCTCAGTTGTGTCCAACTCTTTGTGACCCCATGGACTGTAGCCCACCAGGCTTCTCTGTCCATGGACTTCTCCAGGCAAGAATACTGGAGTGGATTGTCATTTCCTTCTCCAGGGGATCTTCCCAATCCCGGGATCAAACCTGGGTCTCCTACATTACAGAAAGATTCTTTACCACCTGAGCCGCAGGGAAGTTCATTGACATAAAGTTGTTCATGATATTCTCTTATTATCTGTTGAATATCTGCTTAATCTATAATGACAGATCCTTTTGATTCCTAATGTTATTTGTGTCTTAATCAGTCTTGCTAGAATTTTATAAATTTCTTTTAAAGAAACAACTTTCGCTTTTATGATATTCTCTATCATGTGTTTGTTTCCTATTTTACTCATTTCTGTTTTTGAGACATTCAATCATTGATTTTCAACAGTCTTCTTTATTTATAAAAGCTTTTAACATTATAAAACTTCCTCTAAATTTGTCACTAGTTGAATCCCACATTTTATTATGCATTTTAAAATGTTTTATATCCATTGTGATTTCTTCTTTGCTACATGTAGAAGTACATTGCTTAACTTAAAAATATGTGGCTTTTTTCTAGTAATTTCACTGTGATCAGTGATTATACTCTATAGATTTAAAATCTTTGAAATGTTTTGGGATTTGTTTTAAGGGCTGTCATGTGGCCAACCCGGGTAAATGTTCACGTGCACTTGAAGAGAATAACTGTCTGCATTTGCTGGGTACAATGCTCTCTGCATATATCAACTGGGTCAATTTTGTTCATTTAATTTTTCACATCTTCTATATTCTTACTGCTTTTTGGTCAGCTGGTTTTATCACATACTGAAAGGTGTGTTAAAACCACCCAAACATGATTAGGACTTTGTTATGCCTTTTAATTCTGTAAACTTTATATTTTTAAAGATATATTATTCAGTATCTACAGATTTAATTTTTAAATATTTTCCTGGTGAACTGATCCCTTTCACTGTTATGAAACATTCCTAATACCTGCTAGTTCTTTTTGCCTTTGTCTGATATTAGAATGGCTATGTCGTTTGGGGGGATAGAGTTTGCATGGTATACCTTTCTCCCTCCTCTGATTTTCAGCATTTCTTTTTGCTTATATTGATAGCATATCTCTTACAAGCAGCTTATAGTTGGGATTTTAAAAAATCTAATCTGGTACTCTTTTTACAATGGATGTATTTATTTTTTAATTAATTATTTTAATTGGAGGCTAATTACTTTACAATATTGTAGTGTTTTTTGCCATACATTGACATGAAAATGCCACAGGTGTACATGTGTTCCCTATCCTGACCACCACTCCCCCCCCCCCCATCTCCCTCCCCATCCCATCCCTCTGGGTCATCCCAGTGCACCAGCCCTGAGCACCCTGTCTCATGCATCGAACCTGGACTGGCAATCCATTTCACATATGATAATATACACATTTCAGTGCTATTCTCTCAAATCATCCCACCGTCGACTTCTTCCACAGAGTCCAAAAGACTGTTCTCTCCATCTGTCTCTTTTGCTGTCTCGCATATAGAGTCATCGTTACCATCTTTCTAAATTCCATATATATGCATTAATATACTGTATTGGTGTTTTCCTTTGACTTACTTCACTCTCTATAATAGGCTTTGGTTTCATCCACCTCATTAGAACTGATTCAAAGGCATTCTTTTAAACAGCTGAGTAATATTCCATTGTGTATATATATCACAGCTTTCTTATCCATTCATCTGCCAATGGACATCTAGGTTGCTTCCTTGACCTGGCTATTGTAAACAGTGCTGTGATGAACATTGGGGTACACATGTCTTTTTCAATTCTGGTTTCCTCAGTGTGTATGCCCAGCAGTGGGATTGCTGGGTCATATGGCAGTTCTATTTCCAGTTTTTTAAGGAATTTCCACACTGTTCTCCATAGTGGCTGTACTAGTTTACATTCCCACTAACAGTGTAAGAGGGTTCCCTTTTCTCCACACCCTCTCCAGCATTTGTTGTTTGTAGACTTTGATGGCAGCCATTCTGACTGGTGTGAGATGGTGCCTCATTGTGGTTTTGATTTGCATTTTTCTGATAATTAGTGACGTTGAGCATCTTTTCATGTGTTTGTTAGCCATCTGTATGTCTTCTTTGGAGAAACATCTGTTTAGTTCTTTGGCCCCTTTTTTGATTGGATTGTTTATTTTTCTGGAATTGAGCTGCAGGAGTTGCTTGTATATTTTTGAGATTAATTGTCAGTTGCTTCATTTGCTGTTATTTCCTCCCAATCTGAAGGCTGTTTTTTCACCTTGCTTATAGTTTCCTTCGTTGTGCAAATGCTTTTAAGTGTAATTAGGTCCATTACTCTGGGAGGTGGATCATAGAGAATCCTGCTGTGATTTATGTCGGAGAGTGTTTTGCCTATGTTCTCCTCTAGGAGTTTTATAGTTTCTGGTCTTACATTTAGGTCTTTAATCATTTTATTTTTGTGTATGGTGTTAGAAGGTGTTCTAGTTTCATTCTTTTCAAGTGGTTGACCAGTTTTCCCAGCACCACTTGTTAAAAGTTGTCTTTTCTCCATTGTATATTCTTGCCTCCTTTGTCAAAGATAAGGTGTCCATAGGTGTGTGGATTTATCCTGGGGTTTCTATTTTGTTCCATTGATCAATATTTCTGTCTTTGTGCAAGTACCAGACTGTCTTGATGAATGTAGCTTTGTAGTATAGCCTCAAGTCAGGCAGGTTGATTCCTCCAGTTCCATTCTTTCTCAAGATTGCTTTGGCTATTCGAGGTTTTCTGTATTCCCATACAAATTGCGAAATTATTTGTTCTAGTTCTCTGAAAAATACTGTTGGTAGCTTGATAGGGATTGCATTGAATCTATAGTTTGCTTTGGGTAGTATACTCATTTTCACTATATTGATTCTTCCGATCAATGAACATGGTATAGTTCTCATATTTGTGTCATCTCTGATTTCTTTCATCAGTGTTTTGTAGTTTTCTATGTATAGGTCTTTTCTTTAGGTAGATATCTTCCTAAGTATTTTATTCTTTTCATTGCAGTGGTGAATGGAATTGTTTCCTTAATTTCTCTGTTTTCTCATATAGGAATGCAAGGGATTTCTGTGTATTAATTTTATATCTTGCAACTTTATTATACTGATTGATTAGCTCTAGTAATTTTCTGTTGGTGTCTTTAGGGTTTTCTATGTAGACAATCATGTCATCTGCAAACAGTGAGAGTTTTACTTCTTTTCCAATCTGGATTTCTTTCTCTTTCTTCTCTGATTGCTGTGGCTAAAACTTCCAAAACTATGTTGAATAGTAGTGGTGAGCAGGCACCCTTGTCTTGTTCCTGACTTTAGGGGAAATGCTTTCAATTTTTCACCATTGAGGATAATGTTTGCTGTGGGTTTATCATATATGGCTTTTATTATGTTGAGGTATGTTCCTTCTATGCGTGCTTTCTGGGGGGGGGGGGGGACGGTTATCATAAATGGATGTTGAATTTTGTCAAAGGCTTTCTCTGCATCTATTGAGATAATCATATGGATGTAATTACTCATAAATTTGGATTTGGTAATTTGGGCTTCCCTGGTCACTCTGTGGTAAAGAATCTGCCTGCTAATGCATGAGATGTGGGTTTGATCCCTCAGTTGGAAAGATCCCCTGGAATAGGAAATGGAAACCCACTCCAGTGTTCTTGCCTGGGAAATCCCATGGACAGTGGAGTCTGGCAGTCCATGGAGCTGCAAAAGAGTTGGATGCAATTTAGTGACTAAACAAACAACAACACTGCATTGTAATAACCAGTGTATCACTCTTGTAGTGTTTTCTATTTGCGTTGACTATTCTCAGGTTTCCTTTTCTCCTTTATATTTGGATTTATTTTGGAGTAAATATTCTGTATCATTGTCTATTCTCATTTATTAGCATATGAAACTGCTAGTAAGACACAACAGCATGCATGCAAAGTCCACACAGGAATAAAACTAGGTGGGGGTCACACAGAATCCTGATTGCTCTTTAGAAGTACCTGGGCTTGGTTAAAATGCAGTTTTTTTCTCATCCCAAAAGTATGAAATAAAATGTGGAGCAGGCAAGGTGTGTTTTAAACCTCAACAGGTAATTCTGATGGACAGCCAGTTGAACCATCAATAGACCCTATTTCCTCCTCTACCTTTGATGGGTAGGTACAGAAAAGGGGGCTGAGAAAACACCTTTAGGGCCACGCTCTTCAGCATTTCCTCAGGGCCTTGCGTCACAGGGCTCAGGCTAGTCTCCAGTCCACAAGTTGTTGTCTGTCTGCACTGTGCACAGCTGAGAGGCTCACCCTCGTCAGGCCTGATCTGCATGTCTCCTTGTCTGGTGTTTGTATCCCAAGGCCAGTGGCCCTCGGTCCTAACTTGGCTCTGGTCTCCTCACTGTTCCTCCTGATTCCCTGCAGGGTGTTTCTAGAAGACTGGCAAGTCTTTGTTTCCACCACTCAATAAGACCAGAAATAATCTCTAGGAAGCCAAGCTGAATCTACTCAACCACCACACACACAGGGCTCTGTCTTTGTTTTATTGTAAATTATTACCATTACAATAATACTGGTGGCATGGTGGACTACATTTTTATAAAGCCATTTCGTGTATAGTATGAGCTTTTGTTTCCTGTAAAAAGAGAGGTCAGCCAGCCTTAAAATTAACCACAAAAGCCCTAAAAGATGTTATAAAAGATGAATCTCTACCTCTTCGGAGGTAGTTTGGTGCTTCCAGCTTTCCATAGGCAGTTGGAGTTTGCTTATCAATTGTACTTTCGATGTTCAAATAAGAAAAAAAAGAACTGGCGGATAATGCAACAACTAAACACTTTTTTACTTCAAGCAAGAAGATATTTGGTACAGAGACCAAAATAAATCAAGGAAAATGTTTTTGTTAACTGGAAAATAAAAATAATATCTTAGTGTGACCTTTCACCAAAAAAATAATAATAATAATAATTCAACAGCTATGCTTGAACAGCTGTAAGTGGAGGCATTTGAGATTTATAATATATGTTATACATATAGTGTTATTGTACTCATAAAAGCAGATATTATACAGAGAAACCTGACACATTTTTTCTGTTGTTCTAACGATTCCTCAAAAAGAAATTTTGTTGGGAAAGAATTCTGAAGGTTAAAAAAAATACTTTTACTGGGAAAAAAAAAAAACTGCCAACACCTTTACCATATACAGTGTCATTTGTGCTGCAGGGGCTGTGGCCCCCATTGGTGGAGCCTGTGTGGGCTTTACTAGTTCCCATGGTCTCAGCTTCCACTTACTTGGCTTTGTTATATGGACCCTCAGCAAAACAGGGTGAAGATGCAAAATGTGACCAAAAAATATGAGAGACTAGGTGGGGAAAAGTTGCATATTCTGCTCAGCTCTTCCCCTGTAAGGTTCTGCCTCTCCTCAGTCAGCCACCTGAGAATGCCTGAGGTGCCTGCATGTGAGCCTTAGGAGAAGCACCCCTGTGGGGGCTGAGAGGTGGCTACTAACCTACCAGCCCCTACCTGTCCTTCCAAAGAGGTAGGTGGCCCAGGAGGTGACGCTGACTTGGGGGCATTCTCCAGACTTTCTCTTGTTCTGCGTTACTGCTTTGCACTCTGGTTGGCTTGGATTGCAGAGATTTATAGTGCAGCATCACCTTCTGTTTCCAAGACTTCCTTCACTCAGGAGCTCAGGTGCATGCTGCACCCCAGATGCTGGGCTTCTTGAGTTTTGGTGACTCGGGGAGCAGCCTGACCTGGGCCCAGTGCCCTGATGGACCCCATGGCCTGCTGGGCAGCTCTGCTGGCTGAGGGGGTGGCTCAGAACACAACAGGGATGCATCCCTCTCAGAGAGGAAACGAGAAACCAGCAAAACACAAGGAGTGGGGCCCAAACTCCGTTCTCTTGGCCATGGAGTCTGAGGGACGAGAACCTGGGGGACGTGAGAATTACCTTTGGGGAAATAAAAAACAGTCACCAAATAAAGTGGAAACAGCTTTCTGGGTACGTGCATTTCTAGGGGTCTCCAGACACATTTAAAAGGAATTCTTCAAGACTATGCCTTTTGTTCAGGCCCATTCAGTGTCAAGTTTCACCAGGCTGCTCTCCCAAACAGGGCTGGGATCACAGTGAAAGGAGGGCCAAGGCTGGGGTCAGAGTGGAGAGAGGGTCAGGGCTGGGGTCAGAGTGGAGAGAGGGTCAGGGCTGGGGTCACGGTGGAGAGAGGGTCAGGGCTGGGGTCAGGGTGGAGAGAGGGTCAGGGCTGGGGTCAGGGTAGAGAGAGGGTCCGGTAATAGGAACACCACAGCCTACAGTATGCACTCTCATGCCCATTATTATCTCATTTGATCCTTACTCCATCCCTGTGAGGGGAAAGGGCATGTCTGGGTCTTCCCATTGGAGAGACGCAGCACACAGCATGGAAGGCTTAAATACTTTCCACAGCAGAAGAGAGCTTGTG
Source organism: Budorcas taxicolor (assembly GCF_023091745.1). Taxonomy (NCBI): domain Eukaryota; kingdom Metazoa; phylum Chordata; class Mammalia; order Artiodactyla; family Bovidae; genus Budorcas; species Budorcas taxicolor. The sequence goes on along the minus strand of NC_068930.1, from coordinate 8,624,714 downwards.
AGCCCTGAAGCCTGGCCCCTTAGTTTGGTCCTGCCACCACTGTTCCTTTGGTAACTCTAGCTCACTTTTGGGAAGTGAGTTATTTCTGTGGCCAAACACACCTGGAAAAGGTGGGTTGCCTTAGCACTTCTCAAACCATCATAAACACAGGCAAGGTGGCAAGGGGAAGGCCCACAACCAAGTTGGCTCCAAGTGTCTCAAATGCATGAATGGGCACAATTAGAACTAGAAGGGTTCTCTGGAGAAATCTTTGAAGCCTGAGTCCTAACTCCAGTAAAATCCACTTGTATGCTTATAGTCAACATTTTAACACAAAAACAACATTTTGTTAAATACATCTTAGGAGAGGGGAAGGTGGTGATAAAGAAGGAAGGGCAAAATCTGTGGTCCCTCTGGGTCCTGAGGCCACAACAGTTGAGGAGGGAGTACGTCCCACTCCCCGCAGCCCTCACGGTGTGCTGTGCACTGGGAGCTACGTGGGCTTCAAGCTAACGGCCATGCTGACCATTGGGGATGAGGTGCCTGCTGGCCCCAAGGCTGTTCTTCAAACGGTCTGTCTCTTTGCCTTCCGTGGCTTCTTCCTTCTCCTCTTCCTCCTCTTCATGCTCACTCTCAGTATCACTTCTCACATCCCGGATGCTCTGGACAAAGAAAACAATGCGCTGTGAGTGACAACCTTACAGAAAGATTCTTAGGTGAATGAGCAAACAAATGGGGCCAGTTCGGAGGTATGACTCCCTTCAGAGAAAACACATATTCATTCACACAACCAAACATTCACCAAGATAGAACATATAAGGAATCATAAAACAAACCTTAACAAACTTAATCGAAATTATGAAAAGTATCTTCATGTCCTAATGGAATTAAGCTAGAAATCGATATCAAAAGATAATAGGAAAATTTCAAAACATTTGGAAATTAAACAACACCTTATAAATAAATCAAGGGATCAAAAGAGTAAGTCTCAAGGAATACTAGAAAATACTTTTAATTAAAATAAAAATACAACACATTAAACTTGTTAATGTAGTTAAAATAGTGCTTAAAAGGAAATGTGTACCTTATAAATGCTTATATTACAAAAGAAGAAAAGGCTCTATTGATATGAGCTTCCAACTTAAGAAACTAGGGGAAAAAAGAAATGAAAAATAAGCCCAAAGTGAGCAAAACGGAGGAAATAACAGAGATGAGAAATCAACAAAACTGAAAACAGAGGTTACCTGAGTAGTCTTAAAACCATGAAAAAAAATTAAATATGTAGTTTAAAATCTTCTGAAAAAGAGTATCATCAGGAACAGATGGTTTCACTGGCAAATTCCATGAAACATATAAAGGAGAAAAAACACCAAATCTCTTCCAGAAAAAAAGAAGAGGGAACACATCCCAAATTACTTTATGAGGCCAGATTACCCTGATACCAAAACCAGACAAAGACAGTATAAGAAAATACAACTACAGAACAATATCTTTAATGAACACAGACTTTAAAATCCTCAATAAAATGTTCCAAATCAAAACTAGCAATGTATAAAAAATAGTACACCATGAGGTTTGTCCCAGTAATGCAAAGCTGGTTCAATATTTGGAAATCAGTGAATGTAACCCATCATATTAATAACATAAAGAAGGGGAAATGATTACACTAACTGATGCGGAAAAATCATATGACAAAATTCAACATCCATTCATGATTTAAAACAAAAAACTTTGAAAACTTCTCTGCAAAGAAGGACTACTTGATGGTGAATGACTGAATGCTTTCCCTCTGAGACTAGGAACAAGTCTGGATGTCCACTGTCACCATTCCTATTCACACTGCATTGGAAATTCGATTCAATGAAATAAAGCAGGAAAAAGAAATAAATAAAAATATCTTTATCTGTAGAAGACATATTTTTTTTAAATTTTTACTTTTTTGCTCATGCCACATGGCATGTGGGATCTTAGTTCCCCAACCAGGGGTCGAATTTGGACCCCCTGCTTTGAAAGTGTGGAGGCTTAACTGCTGGACTGCCAAGGAAATCCCCAGATGACATAATTATTTACATAGAAAATATAAAGAATCAACCCCAAAACTCCTAGAATTAACATATGAGTTTAGCACTAAGGCTACAGCATAAAAGGTCAACATACACAATCTATCCCTCTGTGTGTGTCTGTTTCTTTATGTCTCTGTTCTCTGTCTCACACACACACAATCTTGATTTCTAAACACTAACATAAATGTAGTAAATGTAAGTAAGTTAAGTCGCTTAGTTGTGTCCAACTTTTGGCGACCCCATGGACTGTAGCCTGCCAGGCTCCTCCAACTGTGAGATTTTCCAGGCAAGAATACGGGAGTGGGCTGCCATTTCCTTCTCACATAGTAAGCTGAAAATGTCCTCAAAAATATTATGTCTTAATTCCTGTAATCTGTGACAGCTAACTTACATGGTGAAGGTTTTTGCACATGTGATTAAATTAAGGATCTTGAGATGAGAGATGATCATGGCTTCCTAAGAGGGGCAGAGGGGATCTGACACAGAGGAAAGGAATATGAAGATAGGGGTAGATTGCAGTGATATAGCCACAAGCCAAGGAGTGCTGGCAGCCACCAGCAGTTAGAAGAGCCAAACTGATTTCCTTCATGTGTGAACACAGACCTGCCACACAGTTTTGATTTCTACTCAAAACTGATCATAGACTTCTGACCTCCAGAACTTCAGAAAGTGAAGTTTTGTTGTTTTAAGCTACCAAGTTTGTGGCAGTTTGTTACACCAGCCATAGTAAACCAACATGACTAGAAATTTCCAACTAAAACAGAAAGTTAAAAATGAGGAACATTTACAATAGTTTTACAAAACAAAACACTTAGGTACAAGTATAACAAAACTTGTATAGGATCTTCATGTAAAACTCTGATAAAAGAAATCAAAGATCTAAATAACTAAAGAGACATACTATGCTCATGACTTGGAAGTTTTAATACAGTAAAAATGTTAATTATCCCCCAATTTATGTATAGATTCCACATAATACCAATTAAAGTCTTAGCAAGATTTCTTATAGATAAGCTGATTCTAAAATTTATATGGAGCTGCAAAGGAACTAGAATAGAGATGGCAACTATGAAAAAGAAGAATAAAATTGGAAAACTTGAATTACCCAATTTTAAGACTTGACTATAAAGTTACAGTAATAAAGACTGGATGGTATTAGCAAAGGGGTAAACACATAGATCAATGAAACAGAAAAGAGAATCTAGAAATGGACTCACACAAATATGGCCAATTGAGTTTTGACAAAGGTACAAAAACAATTCAATGGAGAAAGGGTAGTCTTTTCAACAATTGATGCTGAAGCAATTAGAAATCCATAGTTAGAAAGTAAATTTTAACCTTAACAAATGTTAACATAAAATGAATCATAGCTTTAAATGTAAAATATAAAACTACAAAACTTTCAGAAGAAAACATACAACCTAGGGTTGAGTAATGAGTTCTTTGACATGATACAAAAAGCATATTCCATTAAAAAAACGATAACTGTACTACATCAAAATTAAAACTTTTGCTTTGTAAAAGAAACAGTTTAGAGAATAAAAATACAAGTTGCAAACTGGGAGATATTATTTGCAAATCTTATATTTAACTTGTAGGATAATAAAAAATTCTCATAACAATGTGAAAAAAAAATTTTTTAATGGGAAAATATATAAAAATAGACACTTCTATGAGGATACAGGCTGTCCACATGAAAAGATGTTCAACATCATGAGCCATTAGGAAAATGCAAATTAAAATCATGATTAAATTTAAAATGTAATTTAAATTAAAATTTAAAATTAGAATTTTATTCTAAAATTAGAATTAAAATTAAAAATTCTGAGAATACCAAGTGCTGACAAGGATGCAGAGGGACTGGAAGGAACTCTTATACATTGCTGATGGAAATGCAAAATGGTATAGACACTTTGTCTTAGCATTCCTACCCCTGAGGATCTATCCTAGAGACAGATACAATATTAATGTTCACACAAAAACAAATGTTTACAAAAACTCTATTCATAATTGCCAAAAATTGAAAGCAATCCAAATGTTCTTCAACAAGTAAATTAGTAAGCAGTTGTGCATCCATAAATAGAGACAAACTTCTGATATTTATAAGACACTGGATGAATCTCAAAGGCTTTAAGTTAAAAGTCTGTTTCAAAAGGTTACCTACCAAAAGACATACTAATGTACTTTTCATGACATTCTTTAAAAGACTAAACTGTAGGGATGGTGAACAGATAAGTGCTGCCATGAGCTGGGGTAGAGGGAGTAGCTATTGGAGTGATAGAATTATTCTATATCCAGATTATAGCAATGGCTACACAAATCTACACTTGTGTTGAAATTCATACATCTGTACAACAGTACAAAAATATTTTACTGATGATAAGTTTAAAAACAAAACAAAAGTATTTCTTGTTATAAAGCAAACATGATGGTTTTCCCCAATAAACATCTGCTAAGTAAAATATTACTCATGTGGGCACTTTGGTTGTCAGGATATTTTTACTTTGAGGGATAGGATGTTTCCTGTTTTCTTTATGCAGGAATGTCCTTCCAAGACAGTTCTTAATAAAGAGTTATATCTTTTTCCTTGGCTTCACAGTGTTCTGAAAGGAATTTTGCCAGGAAAACTCCTAGAGGAATAAAATTGTTCCCAAGGAAGGCAGATGGAATTGTCACAGATTAGACTTCACTACAAAAGATAAAAGATGGTGTGAACTATTAAAACAATACCAAGAACTCAAGTTCTGTGCAAGGCCAGCATTGGACATGATCTCTGACTCTCTAAGCTGGTTCACAAACGTATCTATTAATTCTAATCTAGAGCAGAAAAAAAATATGGAAGGTGAGACTGTTTCCTCACACATCATTTTTCAAAATGACATCTATAACCATAAGGGTTTTCCCTTTTGTGACCTGAAGACTAAAATCGACCACCTCTGGAGTCTGGAGATTCTTGGGGTATGTGTAACCAAACATTTCTTTGTGCAAACGCCTAAACAACACCGCCAACAACAATATACACATTCTGCTGTCTTAATCACAGAAATAGAAATACAATTCCATAGGCCCTTTTTCGGTACATTCTGCTTTTTTCTACAACATAGAAAGGGTCTCAAAATAAACAAAGCTCACTGTAAACCCTGAGGAATAAACTTGGCATCACATCAGTTAAGATGCAACAGAGAGGGTGAGGGCAGGATGATATGGGAGAATGGCATTGAAACATATATATCATATGTGAAATGAATTGCCAGTCCAGGGTGCTTGGGGCTGGTGCACTGGGATGACCCAGAGGGATGGGATGGGGAGGAAGGTGGGAGGGGGGTTCAGGATGGGGAACATACATACACTCATGGCAGATTCAAGTCAATGTATGGCAAAACCAATACAATATTGTAGAGTAAAATAAATAATTAATTAAAAATAAATAACTAAAAATAAAAATTGGGGGAAAAAAAATCGGATGCAACAGAGAAAGGCAAACTTTCCACAGCTGGCTGGGAGCCAGGATCAGAGTGCAGACAGAGTCCTTCAGGGAAGACCCATGCTTGGTTGATGTTTGCTTTTGTGGACAATGCCCCTTGGCTCTCCTCATTATTTAAATGATTTTTGTAGGGAACAAGGGGAAATCTGAATCAGAACAAAGAAACAAATTTCTCCCTGCAAGTGAAAGTGTAAAGTGTTAGTCGCTCAGTCCTGTCCGACTCTTTGTAACCCCCCTCCACCCCCCGTCATGGACTGTAGCCCACCAGCTCCTCTGTCCCTTGGATTCTCCAGGCAAGAATAGTGGAGTGGGTTACTATTCCTTTATCCAGGATATCTTCCTGACCCAAGAATTGATCCTGGGTCTCCTGCACTGCAGGCAGTTTCTTCACCGTCTGAGTCACCACTGACTCCACCCCTAATTTCTTCTTAGAAGGCATACTAGCATCTTTCCACTCCGTTAAAAGCTATTTATTTATTTACTTATGGCTGTGTTGGGTCTTCCTTGCTGCACTCGGGCTTTCTCTAGCTGCAGAGAGCAGAGGCTGCTCTCTAGCTGTGGTGCACAGGCTTCTCATTGCAGTGGCTTCACTTCTTGTGGAGCACGGGCTCCAGGCGCACAGGCTCCAGTAGTTGTGGGACACAGGCTTAGCAGCCGAGGCTCTCACTCTCCAGAGCTTGGGCTCAGGAGTTGTAGCACACGCCCTTAGTTGCTCTGTGGCACGTGGGATCTTCCTGGACCAGGGATTGAACCTGTGTTCCCTGCATTGGCAGGTGTATTCTTAACCACTGGACCAACAGGGAAGTCCATTTCCACCCCTTTCTCAGGACTTGAATAGCTGCTTTAGCTGAGAGATAAATTCATCTTGGAGGATGCTCACCATAGCCTGAAGCCACATCCTACATTCAGTACCCTCACCTCTAAGAAGAGGGCTTGGACCAGATAGGGACTTTGGAAATGTATGACATCCTCAGAGTCAGAAAGATTGACTTTCTGAGCACTGCTGACTTTTAGTGAGCATTGGCTAGGGATGCCATACATCTTACAATGTGCATGACACCCAAATGTCCTGCCAGACCTGCATTTGTAATTATCCAGGCCTGGAACCTAACTCCATTTTACATTCAGGCACAGGAATTCTTGCATGGTTGTTACTATATTCTCAATTCTTCAGGAATGCAGCTACATACATAAATCAAAGGAAGACTATACTTTATTTTGTTCAGAACTTTACAATTTCAGAAAGCCATGTCACGGATGGCAACTCTACCAGTGGCATTTAAGAATGCATCCACTCCAGGACTCTTGCCTGGAAAATCCCATGGACGAAGGAGCCTGGTAGGCTGCAGTCCATGGGGTTGCTAAGAGTTGGGCACGACTGAGCGACTTCACTTTCACTTTTCACTTTAATGCATTGGAGAAGGAAATGGCAACCCACTCCAGTGTTCTTGCCTGGAGAATCCTAGGGGCGGTGGAGCCTGGTGGGCTGCCGTCTATGGGGTTGCACAGAGTCGGACAAGACTGAAGCGACTTAGCAGCAGCAGCAGCATCTGAATTTGCAGCTGCTCCACTCATAGTGAGTCTCCATATAAGCAAACACAGCACCTGTCAACACAGTACATTCTCTAGTGCTCTCATGTACATGTTACACATTGAATGCATATTTAAGAGAAATGTCTTTCATCTTATTTCTTTTTTATTACAGTTGTGGCACTATATTGCTTTTTTGAAATTATGCTTTTGGGTGAGTGCTATTACCTAGGAATTTAAATTCAGGCTAGCGAAGGGAGTGTGGGTCCAATAGAATGGAGAACCACTGCCCTTGGTGGTGAAGCTCAGAAAGGATTTCCTATTAGTAAGAGTTGTTAGATGAATGATGAATGGTTGCACATTATACAAACTTTAATAATGTAAATTGGAAATAAATATTAATAAAACCTCATATTATATTCAATTTCATCTTGTATATGCTACCTGTAATACAACAACAACAATGGCATCCTTAAAGGGTTATTTTTTACCACTGCCCTGCAAATCCTCTGTGCTCTGCCTGCTCATCCTTCCCTGCTGCCTAATCACTGGCAGTCACTGATCTTTTTATTTTGCCATAGTTTTGTCTTCTCCAGAATGCCTTGTTGTTAGAATAATATAGTATTTGGCTTTTAAAATTAGCTTCTTTCACTTAGTAACGAACATTACTAAATAAAAAGAAAATGAGCTGTTTTTTCACAATTAATAGCTCATTTCTTTTTACTGCTGAAGACTATTCCATTGTCTGGATGTACATACCACAGTCATGCATCTACTCATGTATTGGAGGACATCTTAGTTGCTTCCAAGTGTTGGTAATTATAAATGAAGGTGCTATAGACCCCCACACTATAAATGTCCATGTGCCAGGCACCAAACTAAGCAGTTAGTATGAACAATACCATTTCCTCCTCACAGCAACCCTAGGATATAGCACCCTTCTCTTTACTTTAATAGGGAGGAAAATGAGGCTTAGAGGGGTTGAGTAACTTTTTCAAGGTCACATAATCATGAGAGGCAGATAGGATGAAAACCCTGATCTAAACTTAGACACTTTGAACCACAGTGCTCTACAAACCCCTGCTGGAATACTTGGAGAGACAGGGCATCCAGGGGGTCAGACAGACACTGACATACTTTATTCCACTCTATTTCATTTAAAAATGACAAAAAACTGATTTGGCAACCTATTAATGATTTTCAACCCAGAGTTTAAAAAACCTTGACTAAGGTGTGCTAGAAAACAATGACGCTTTTCTAAATCAGCTGAAATCCAGAAAGTTTAAGATATAAACTACAATCTATATTCTGCAAAGTACCTTCTCACAAGGTAAATCTTTTCCAGAAATTACAATACTTAATAAAAATAAAAAATAAGTCAAGCAAGCTCTAGGGGAACAAGGAATCTAATAATAAATACTTGCTAAAAGTCAAGCCACAGTGTTTTCTGGAACTCTACCTGTCTGCCTTGATGAGATGAAAAGACTGCTTGTACCAGCAGCAGTGAGACTTCTCTTGGAGTCAGCCAGCTTCTTTTCTTGTATTGCCCTTCTCTTTGCTTGCTCTCTGCATACCAGTACCCCTTACTTCCCTATTTCTTAGTTGTCCCTGAGCTTGTAGAACTGGTCTAATGTAACTCGTTGGCTCTAACCCATCCCACAAATCATTAAGGACCCAAGAAAATCCATGCAAAAAGAAGGATCCAAAAATATCCAAGGACCTCCTTTGAAGAGTAAAGGGTGAATCTGGGCTTCAGCAACTAAAGGACTGTAGTCACTGGGTGCACAACTCTCACATGTGCTAAGCACGTTGCAGCACACACGCTCCTTATTACCTGCTGCCAGCTGCCCTTGTTTAAGGGTTAGTTGTGTCATTACAGACATATTACTACTCTGATAACGTTAGATAACTTTATGGAATTAGCAAAGATATCTAATATTTAACTGGTTGTTTTCCAAAAATGATGTTGGTCCTCTAGAATACATATTAACAATGTTATTCATTCCACAATTGGAACTTCATGAGTATAATTTCTGCAAGGTCTTTTAAAAGTACCTCCTTCCTCTCCTCAGCAACTCCCTTCAGTTTTACAAAGTGATGGTGAAAAGAATGAAGAACAAGTTAGTTGTAAAAAAGAGAACTCATTACTGGTCTTAATAAGGGCTTTGGAACCCCCACATCACCAGTGGCACCAGTACTGGCAAATATCATTAGCCTGGCACTCCAAAAGGGCAGAGAAGACTTGCATTAGAGGATGGTGTTGAAGTCACAGTCACTGTGAAAGAAGGCAGGCAATTAAGTCTGTCTGAGAGCATCCCATACCCTGAGAGAAACAGAAACTCTGCAACTAGGACAGAAATGATCTCCCCTAGATTAAAGGCAAATGAAGTCAACTTTCCGCTTTGAAAGGCATGTTCTAGGAGCAGGGGCACAGAGCTTAACTGAACCATGTTCAAAGACTCATTCACCCAAGTACAGGAGAATCCTGAAGCAATGGACACACTTCCAACTTTTCCTAGTTATCCTTTTTCTTTGGGGGGGGGCTCATGAAAAAATGGTTGAACCTATAACATCACATGGTAATTTCCTCTGGCTGGTGTCAAATGTCTCAGACACAGAGTACAGGACCAAGGCCATGTCTCAGCTTCCTTAGTCCTGAGTGGGAGTCAAAGCAGAATTGAAAACATACCCTACAGCTGGCTCATTCATGGCTCCCAATTTTTGGTGACTGGTCTGTATACATAGAGTGCCTCTTCTTGATCCTCAGAACTAGGCTCAAAGGTTGCTTTGCTTTTTAAACAGTCCCAACTCACCAGTTTTGCAAATTTTTCCAAATTCCAGTTGTGCTGTTTCAAATCGTGAAAGATGATGCTGTGAAAGTGCTGCACTCAATATGCCAGCAAGTTTGGAAAACTCAGCAGTGGCCACAGGACTGGAAAAGGTCAGTTTTCATTCCAATTCCAAAGAAAGGCAATGCCAAAGAATGCTCAAACTACCGCACAATTGCACTCATCTCACACGCTAGTAAAGTAATCCTCAAAATTCTACAAGCCAGGCTTCAGCAATATGTGAACCGTGAACTTCCAGATGTTCAAGCTGGTTTTAGAAAAGGCAGAAGAACCAGAGATCAAATTGCCAACATCCACTGGATCATGGAAAAAGCAAGAGAGTTCCAGAAAAACATCTATTTCTGCTTTATTGACTATGCCAAAGCCTTTGACTGTGTGGATCACAATAAACTGTGGAAAATTCTGAAAGAGATGGGAATACCAGACCACCTGACCTGCCTCTTGAGAAATCTGTATGCAGGTCAGGAAGCAACAGTTAGAACCGGACATGGAACAACAGAATGGTTCCAAATAGGAAAAGGAGTACATCAAGGCTGGATATTGTCACCCTGCTTATTTAACTTCTACGCAGAGTACATCATGAGAAACGCTGGACTGGAAGAAACACAAGCTGGAATCAAGATTGCCAGGAGAAATATCAATAACCTCAGATATGCAGATGACACCACCCTTATGGCAGAAAGTGAAGAGGAACTAAAAAGCCTCTTGATGAAAGTGAAAGAGGAGAGTGAAAAAGTTGGCCTAAAGCTCAACATTCAGAAAATGAAGATTATGGCATCCGGTCCCATCACTTCATGGGAAATAGATGGGGAAACAGTAGAAACAGTGTCTGACTTTATTTTGGGGGTCTCCAAAATCACTGCAGATGGTGATTGCAGCCATGAAATTAAAAGACGCTTACTCCTTGGAAAAAAAGTTATGACCAACCTAAATAGTATATTCAAAAGCAGAGACATTACTTTGCCGACTAAGGTCCGTCTAGTCAAGGCTATGGTTTTTCCTGTGGTCATGTATGGATGTGAGAGTTGGACTGTGAAGAAGACTGAGCACTGAAGAACTGATGCTTTTGAACTGTGGTGTTGGAGAAGACTCTTGAGAGTCCCTTGGACTGCAAGGAGATCCAACCAGTCCATTCTGAAGGAGATCAACCCTGGGATTTCTTTGGAAGGAATGATGCTAAAGCTGAAACTCCAGTACTTTGGCCACCTGATGCGAAGAGTTGACTCACTGGAAAAGACTCTGATGTTGGGAGGGATTGGGGGCAGGAGGAGAAGGGGACAACAGAGGATGAGATGGCTGGATGGCATCACTGACTCAATGGATGTGAGTCTGAGTGAACTCCGGAAGTTGGTGATGGATAGGGAGGCCTGGCGTGCTGCGATTCATGGGGTCGCAAAGAGTCGGACACAACTGAGCGACTGAAGTGAAGTGAAGTGAACTCACCAGTACAAAATATATTCTATTTTCCACAGAGGGTGTTTATTTTCATTAAATTTGCTGCTATCTATATATCTAATTTCCTTAAGAAATTATTTCACTTTTCTAAGGCTTATAGGCTTTTAAAAATGAACTTCTAAGAGAAAAAGTAAGTTTTAGCAATAGGTGGATTCTGGAGAACATCTGGTCAGTCACATTTATTTTCCAGAGGAGATTAAAGCTACAGTAGTTGATCCCAGCCAGCTCAGTGACTCAGTTTAGTGGAGAAGAACTCAGATTATAAAATGTGGCTCTTGATAAAAGTGCATGGATTTCTTTCATATTCTCTATAGTACCTGAAAGTAAGTTTAAAAGACTGTGGTAATCATCAAGTTGTGATGTAGAAAATGATTTGATATCATAAACATACTGTGCTTTGGGGATTAAAACCATTAAAATTAGTGTATTTTCTATGCATTCTGCATCCTTTCAGCACAATTTTAAATTCAATCGCCTGAGAGCTCCACAACTCTAACTGGGCAAAAATATACAAAACCATTTTGAAAAAAATCTTCAGGATTTAAGTAAGCAACATTTAGGAAATAACCATGAAAAGACAGAGGGTTAAGTATACAGCCCAGAAAATGAGTACTAAAATCTAAATGTCAAAGTTTGTTTCAAATGTTAGCATCAAACAAATAATTCATATGCACCATTAAGAGAAAAAATCCAACATGACAGAAAAGCAGACAAAAGATATAAACAGATGATTCACAGAAGAGATAGCTATTGACAATTATACAAAATGCTCAAGCTTAGTAATAAGAAAAATGCAAATTAAAATAAGACAAAAATCTCATGTTCATCAAACTGGTAACTATTGAAATGTCTGATGGCGAGGATGTCGGGCAAGAGACACTCTTGAAGATGGCGGAGGAGTCAGTGGACGTGGAATACATCAGGAATACACTTTCAGACACAGAAGCGCATGCAGAACACCAGCTGAGAGCAGACAGGAGGACCTGACCAGCAGAAAAGAATATACAGAACCATGCAAAACTCGGTAGGACAAAGGAACTGGGGGAAAAACAGTATTCGGAGGACTGGTGGAAAAAGAAATGGCAACCCACTCCAGTATTCTTGCCTGGAGAATTCCATGGACAGAGGAGCCTGGTGGCTAATTTCCATGGGGTCACAAAGAGTCAGACGTGACTGAGCATGTACACACACACACACACACACACACACACACACACACACACACACGGTAGAATTGGACCAGCCCTCGGTGGGTGGGGGAACTGAAGCAGGGGTCTGATCCCCACATCGGGGCAACTGTCTGAGTCAGAGGAGAAACATTTAAGGCTGAGAGTGAAACAGCTGATCTATGGCAGTGCAAACTGAATTAGAATCAGACAGTCCTTGCTGCAGCCATACCTATGCCGGGCAGGAACGTGGAATGGACAGCGACTGGGAGCTGGAGTTTAGGGATTGTGGCGCAATCCCAGGGCGAGGGCTGCTGTTGACTGCGGAGAGACAGACTGAGGGGATATGAGGGAGGAGATTGTGGAGGGAAATGCCTGTGGAGGAAACCCAGGCAGCCACGGAAGCAAGACGATACTGCTCAGTCACGTGTAGGGGGTGGAGCCATCACCATAGCCTCTCTCCCCTGACAGGCCAGTAATGGCAGCTGAACAACAGAGAGGCTGGCCCATCAAACTACCAAGGCACTGAACTATAGAGTAGGACCCAACCCAGGGTGCCCCTTTAAGTGCCTGATGCGTGGATCTGCAGAGTAGGACCCCAATCAGGGGTGCCCTCTATGTTCCTGACACACTGAACAACAGAGAAGGACCCTAGACAAGGGAGCCCTCTAAGTGCCTGAAGGAGCAGAGCTATGGAGAAAGACTGGCCAAAGAGGCCTTCTGATCGCCAGCTACAAAAGGCTTGAATAAAGACTCCGATAGGGCCATGACTCCTGCCGTGGAGGCAGTCCGTGTCCCTGCACACTTGGTGCTGCCAAGGCCCCTGCAAGCCAAGCAGCTGTGCCACCTTCATGCTCAATCCTCACTGGGGCAGAGCTGCCACAGGCAAAAAATGTCTTGCATCTATGCGTGCAGGGTCGCTTCTGTCGTGTCAACTGTTTGTGACCCTTTGCGACTCTTTGTGGCCTGCCAGGCTTCTCTGTCAGAGAGGAAGGTTCTACAGGCAAGAATACTGGAGCATATTGGCCAATACTGGTCGCCATACCCTTCTAGAGCACTATATTTCCTGCTGCCCTAGCTGCCAACCCCCACTGAGTACCTGGTGCTGCCAGAACCCCTGCGACCCAAGCAGCTGCACCTCCTCCACACCTGGCCCTCACAGGGCCAAACCCAAGTCCTCCAGGGCCACCTCAGGAGCAAACCCCAGTGGACAACCCACATGTAGAGGTGGAAATAAAACCACAATTGAAACCCAGGGGCAGTGTGGCTAAGGAAAAAAACCCAAATCCCTCCCACCAACTGTATAAGCTGCAGATTAAATCCACACAATCAACTAGGAAGACTCTGTGTTTATGGAATACATAAAAAGTCATTGAGAGCTGCCACAAAAGAAAACTCACTCACTAGTTCTGATAGCTGTGGACCTTGGAGGCAAGAACACACAGGAGTAGGACCAGATTGGAAACTGAGCTGCCCCACAAGTCCAGAGATCAGCACAGTGTCGGAGGGCATCCTAGGGAGGTGAGGTGGACTGTGACTCCCAGCGAGGGAAAGGACTCTGACAGCAGTGACTCAAGAAAAACATTTATTATTCTTATGTTTTGACTTGTTCTGTAGAATCTTTCAGAATTTTGTTTTTATTCCCCTCTGTTGTAGTTGTTGATTTTATTGGCACTATGAAATCCAATTAAGCTTTTTCTTTTTTTTCAGTCACATTTTTTATTGTTATAAACCTCTGCCTCTGCATTGGGCTTTTGCAGTTCTGTGGAGTTTTCCTTTTTCTTTTTTTTTCCTCTTCTTTTAATTTTAATTTTTTAAACCTATTATTATTTTGTCTACATTTATTCGTTTGCTTTTCCTACTGTTCTTTTCCCCTTGCAGTTAATCTTAAACATATATAAATCTTCTTTATCTACCTCTATTTAATTTTGCATCTCTTCTTCCTCTTTCCTGTCTCTCCTTTCCACTCAACGTATTTGTTAGTTTTGTTTTCAAGGCTTTATTCTCCACTTGGCACCTTGCTTTAGTTTTGTTTTCCAGTTTGTGCTTTAATTTGTTTTGTTCTTAACTGGTAAATATAATTTTTTATTTCCTTTGTTTGCCTGTTCAATCTATGTACTTTATTTTTGTTGGACTGTTTGGACTTTGCTCATGGGTGTATATGTATACATTTACATTCGATTATTTTAATTATTATTTTCCTGATTTTTCAATGCCATTTGTCTGGGGATAATCTTTTGTTTCTCATTTTTGGATATTTGTTTTAATCTCACTTAATGCCAAAACAAACCATTTGTGGAATCTTCGTTCCTGACCAGAGATCAAGCCCTGAGCCTTTGGAGTGGGGGCACTGACTCCAAGACCCTAGACTACCAGAGAACTAACCCTCTGCTAAGTCGCTTCAGTCATGTCTGACTCTGCGCAACCCTATAGACAGCAGCCCACCAGGCTCCCCTGTCCCTGGGATTCTCCAGGCAAGAACACTGGAGTGGGTTGCCATTTCCTCCTCCAATGCATGAAAGTGAAAAGTGAGAGTGAAATCGCTCAGTCGTGTCCAACTCTTAGCGACCCCATGGACTGTAGCCCACCAGGCTCCTCCATCGATGGGATTTTCCAGGCAAAAGTACTGGAGTGGAGTGCCATTGAGGGGGTATCAAATAGTGAGAACCCACACAAAGGAAACCACTTGAATACAAGACCCAGCATCACCCAACTACCAGTAGCACCCTGTGCAGGACGCCTCATCTAAACAACAAACAAAACAAAAATATAAACTCAATCATTAGCAGACAGGATTACCACCTCACTCAGCCTTGCCCATCAGAGGAAAAACAAATAAACAAACAAGTCAGCACAAATCTCACCCTATACAAAGCTCACACAAACCACTGGACCAATCTAAAGTGAAAGAAAGTAAAAGTGAAGTCGCTCAGTCGTGTCTGACTCTTTGCGACCCCATGCACTGCAGCCCACCAGTCTCTTCTGTCCATGGGATTCTCCAGGCAAGAGTACTGGAGTGGGTTGCCATTTCCTTCTCCAGGAGATCCTCCCGACCCAGGGATTGAACCCAGGCCTCCTGCATTGTAGGCAGACACTTTACCATCTGAGCCACCAGGGACATGGCCTAAGAAGGGCAGAAACCAAAAGGAAGAAAGAATTCAACCTCCTTCAAGAAAAAATGCAACTTTCCTTGAAGCTTGGGAAAAGGAGACCTCAAGCACAATAAGTTAAAAAAAAAAAAATGAAAAGGCAGAGAAATACTACACAAATGAAGGAACAACCTAGAAACACAGAAGTCCAAATAAAT
Source organism: Budorcas taxicolor (assembly GCF_023091745.1). Taxonomy (NCBI): domain Eukaryota; kingdom Metazoa; phylum Chordata; class Mammalia; order Artiodactyla; family Bovidae; genus Budorcas; species Budorcas taxicolor. The sequence goes on along the minus strand of NC_068930.1, from coordinate 8,608,881 downwards.
GAAGCAGAAATAGGCAAACTACCTGAAAAAGAATTCAGAATAATGACAGTAAAGATGATCAAAAACCTTGAAAACAAAATGGAGAAAATGCAAGAAACAATTAACAAGGACCTAGAAGAATTAAAGAATAAATATACAGAGACAGACAACACAATTACTGAAATTAAAAATACTTTAGAAGGAATCAATAGCAGAACATCTGAAGCAGAAGAACAAATAAGTGAGTTGGAAGATAAAATGGTAGCAATAACTTCTGAAGACCAGAATAAAGTAAAAAGTATTAAAAGAACTGAGGAGAGTCTCAGAGACCTCTGGGACAATATCAAACACACCAACATTCAAATTATAGGGGTCCCAGGAGAAGACGAGAAAAAGAAAGGGTACGCAAATATTTTTGAAGAGATTATAATTGAAAATTTCCCCAGCATGGAAAAGGAAATAGTCAATCAAGTTCAAGAGGCACAAAGAGTCCCATACAGGATAAACCCGAGGAGAAACACGTTAAGACATACACTCATCAAACTAACAGAGACTAAACACAAAGAAAGAATATTAAAAGCAGCAAGGGAGAAGCAACAAGTAACATACAAGGGAAACCCCATATGCTTAACACCTGATCTTTCAGTAGGAACTCTGAAGGCTAGAAGGGAATGGCAGGGTATATTTAAAGTACTGAAAGAGAAAAATCTACAACCAAGATTACTGTACCTGGCAAGGATCTCATTCAAAATTGAGAGAGAAATAAAAAGCTTTCCAGACAAGCAAAAGTTAAGAGAATTCAGTACCACCACACAGTTTTATGATAAATGTCAAAGGGACTTATATGGTCAAGAAATAAAGAAAAGAAAAAAGATCTACAAAATCAACTCCAAACAATTAAGAAAAGGGCAATAGGAACATATATATCAATAATTACTTTAAATATAAATGGATTGAATGCTCCAACCAAAAGACACAGACTGGCTGAATGGATATGAAAACAAGACCCATATATATGCTGTCTACAAGAAACCCAATTCAGACCTAAAGACACATATAGACTGAAAGTGAGAGGGTGGAAAAATATATTCCAAGCAAATAGGAAGCAAAAGAAAGCTGGAATAGCAATCCTCATATCAGACAGAATAGATCTTAAAATAAAGAAGATTATAAGAGATAAGGAAGGACACTACATAATGATCAAGCGATCAATCCAAGAGGAAGACAAAACTATTGTGAATAGCTATGCACCCAACATAGGAGCACCTCAATACATAAGACAAACACTAACAGACACAAAAGGAGAAACCGACAGTAACACAACAACAGTAGGAGGCTTCAGCACCCCACTCACACCAACGGACAGATCATCAAAACAGAAAATTAATTAGGAAACACAAGTCTTAAATGATACATTAGATGAGATGGATCTCATTGATATCTTCAGGACATTCCATCCAAATGAAGAAGAATACAATTTCTTCCCAAGTGCACATTCTCCAGGATAGACCACATCTTGGGTCACAAATGATATTTCAGTAAATTTAAGAAAACTGAAATCATTTCAAGCATCTTCTCTGATCACAACACTATGAGATTAGATTATCAATTACAAGAAAAAAACTGTAAGAAACACAAACACATGGAGATTAAACAATGTTTCTAAATGACCAACATATTACTAAATAAAGCAAAAGAGAAATCAAAAAATTTCTAGAAACAAATGATAATGAAAACAAAACAACTCAAAACCTATGGGATGCAGCAAAAGCAGTCCTAAGAGGGAAGTTTATAGCAATACAATCCTACCTCAAGAAACAAGAAAAACATCAAATAGACAACCTAACTTTACATCTAAAACAATTAGAAAAAGAAGAACAAAAAAACCCCCCAAAATTAGTAGAAGGAAAGAAATCATGAAGATCCAAGCAGAAATAAATGAAAAAGAAATGAAAGAAACAAAAGTAAAGATTAATAAAACTAAAAGCTGGTTCTTTGAGAAGATAAACAAAATTGACAAACCTTTAGCCAGACTCATCAAGAAAAAAAGAGAAAAGAATCAAATCAACAAAATTAGAAATGAAAAAGTAGAGGTTACAACAGACAATGCAGAAATACAAAGGATTATAAGAGACTATTATGAACAACTATATGGCAATAAAATAGATAACCTGGAAGAAATGGACAGATTCTTAGAAAAGTTCAATCTCTCAAGACTGAATGAGGAAGAAATAGAAGTTATGAAAAACCCAATTACAAGCACAGAAACTGAAGCTGTGATAAAAAAAAAAAAAAAATCTCCCAAAAATAAAAGCCCAGGACCAGATGGCTTAACAGGAGAATTCTATCAAACATTTAGAGAAGAGCAAATGCCTATCCTTCTAAAAAGCTTTCAAAAAATTGCAGAAGAAGGAACACTTCATTTCTGGGAGGCCACCATCACCCTGATACCAAAACCAGACAAAGACAACACAAAAAAAGAAAATTACAGGCCAATATCACTGATGAACATGGATGTAAAAATCCTCAACAAAATTTTAGCAAACAGAATTTGATGCTACACATCAAAAGCTCATACACCATGATCAACTTGGGTTTATTCCGGGGACACAAGGATTCTTCAATATATGCAAATCAGTTAATGTGATACACCATATTAACAAATTGAAAGATAAACCATATGATAATCTCAACAGATGCAGAAAAAGCCTTAGATAAAATTCAGCATCCATTTATGATTAAAACTCTTCAAAAAATGGGCATAGAAAAAACATACCTCAACATAGTAAAGGCCATTTATGATAAGCCTACAGCAAACATTATTCTCAATGGCAAAAAACTGAAAGCATTCCCCCTAAGATCAGTAACAAGACAAAGGTGTCCACTTTCACCACTATTATTCAACATAGTTCTGGAAGTCCTAGCTACAGCAATCAGAGAAGAAAAAGGGATCCAGATTGGAAAAGAAGAAGTAAAGCTCTTGATATTTGCAGATGACATGATACTGTACATAGAAAACCCTAAAGATAGTATCAGAAAATTGCTAGAGCTAATCAGTGAATTTAGCAAAGTTGTAGGATATAAAATCAATACACAGAAATCACTTGCATTTCTATATACTAACGATAAAAAATCAGAAAGAGGAATCAAGGAGTCAATCCCATTCATGAGTGCAACATAAAGAATTATATATCTAGGAATAAACCTACCTAAGAAGACAAAAGAACTGTATAGCGAAAATTATAAGATACTAATGAAAGAAATCAAAGATGACATAAACAGGTGGAGAGATATTCCATGTTCCTGGATAGGAAGAATCAATAGTGTAAAAATGACTCTACTACCAAATGCAATCTACAGATTCAATATGACCCTTATCAAACTACCAATGGCATTTTTCACAGAATAGAAGAAAAAACTTCACAATTTATACAGAAACACAAAAGACCCCAAAAAGCCAAAGCAGTCTTGAAAAAGAATGGAGCTGGAGGAATCAACCTTCCTGACTTCAGATTATATTACAAAGCTATAGTCATCAAGGCAGTATGGTACTGGCACAAAAACAGAAATATAGAACAATGGAACAAGACAGAAAGTCCAGAAATAAACCCATGCACCTATGGGTACCTTATTTTTGACAAAGGAGCCAAGAACATATAATGGGGCAAAGATAGCCTCTTCAATAAATGGTGCTGGGAAAACTGAACAGCTACATATAAAAGAATGAAATTAGAACACTTCCTAACACCATACACCACTTCCTAACACCATATAGACCATTCAGGTATGACCTAAATCAAATCTCTTATGATCATACAGTGGAAATGACAAATAGATTCAAGGGATTAGATCTGATAGACAGAGTGCCTGAAGAACTATGGATGGAGGTTCGTGACATTGTACAGGAGGCAGGGATCAAGACCATCCCTAAGGAAAAAAAATGCAAAAAGGCAAATGGTTGTCTGAAGAGTCCTTACAAATAGCTGAGAAAAGAGAAGCAAAAGGCAAAGGAGAAAAGCAAAGATATACCCATTTGAATGTAGAGTTCCAAAGAATAGCAAGGAGAGATTAAAAAAAAAGCCTTCCTCAGTGATCAATGCAAAGAAATAGAGGAAAACAATAGTATGGGAAAGACTAGAGATCTCTTCAAGAAAATTAGACATACCAAGGGAACATTTCATGCAAAGATGAGCACAATAAAGGACAGAAATAGTAGGGACCTAACAGAAGCAGAAGATACTAAGAAGAGGTGGCAAGAATACACAGAAGAAGTGTACAAAAAGGGACCTTCATGACCCAGATAATCACGATGGTGTGATCACTCACCTAGAGGTAGACATCTTGGAATATGAAGTCAAGTGGGCCTTAGAAAGCATCACTACGAACAAAGCTAGTGGAGGTGATGGAAAACCAGTGGAGCTATTTCAAATCCTAAAAGATGATGCTGTGAAAGTGCTGCACTCAATATGCCAGCAAATTTGGAAAACTCAACAATGGCCAAAGGACTGGAAAAGGTCAGTTTTCATTTCAATCCCAAAGAAAGGCAATGCCAAAGAATGTTCAAACTACCACACAATCCCATGCATCTCACACACCAGTAAATTAATGCCCAAAATTCTCCAAGCCAGGCTTCAACAGTACATGAATTATGAACTTCCAGATGTTCAAGCTGGATTTAGAAAAGGCAGAGGAACCAGAGATGAAATTGCCAACATCTGCTGGATCATGGAAAAAGCAAGAGAGTTCCAGAAAAAGATCTATTTCTGCTTTTTTATGCCAAAGCCTTTCACTGTGTGGACAACAAGCAACCCTGAAAAATTGTTAAAAAGATGGGAATACCAGACCACCTGACCTGCCTCTTGAGAAATCTGTATGCAGGTCTGGAAGCAACAGTTAGAACCGGACATGGAACAACAGACTGGTTCCAAATAGGAAAAGGAGTACGTCAAGGCTGCATATTGTCACCTTGCTTATTTAACTTCTATGCAGAGTACATCATGAGAAATGCTGGGCTGGAGGAAGCACAAGCTGGAATCAAGACTGCCGGGAAAAATATCAATAATCTCAGATATGCAGATGACACCACTCTTATGGCAGAAAGTGAAGAAGAACTAAAGAGCCTCTTGATGAAAGTGAAAGAGGAGCGTGGAATAGCTTGCTTAAAACTCATCATTAAGAAAACTAAGATCATAGCATCTGGTCCCATCACTTCATGGCAAATAGATGGGGAAACAATGGGAACAGTGGCAGACTTTATTTTGGGGGGCTCCAAAATCACTGTAGATGGTGACTGTAGCCATGAAATTAAAAGACACTTGTTCCTTTTAAGAAAAGTTATGACTAACCTAGACAGCATATTAAAAAGCAGAGACATTACTTTGCCAACAAAGCTCCATCCAGTCAAAGCCCTGGTTTTCCAGTAGTCATGTATGGATGTGAGAGTTGGACTATAAAGAAAGCTGAGTGCCGAAGAATTGATGCTTTTGAACTGTGGTATTGGAGAAGACTCTTGAGAGTCCCTTGGACTGCAAGGAGATCCAACCAGTCCATCCTAAAGGAAATCAGTCCTGAATATTCATTGGAAGGACTGATGCTGAAGCTGAAAACTCCAATACTTTGGCCACCTGATGCGAAGAGCTGACTCACTGGAAAAGACCCTGATGCTGGCAAAGACTGAAGGCAGGAGGAGAAGGGGACAGAGGATAAATTGGTAGGATGGCATCACCAACTTTATGGACATGAGTTTGAGGAAACTCCGGGAGTTGGTGATGGGCAGCAAGGCCTGGCGCGCTGCAGTCCATGGGGCTGCAAAGAGTTGGACATGACTGAGTGACTGAACTGAACTGAACACCAAACACAAAGATAAGCTCAAACTGGATTAAAGATCTAAACGTAAGACCAGAAACTATAAAAGTCTTAGAGGAAAACATAGGCAGAACACTTGATGACATAAATCAAAGCAAGATCATCTATGACCCACCTCCTAGAGTAATGGAAATAAAAATAAAACTAAGCATTTGGGACCTGATTAAATTTAAAAGCTTTTGCACAGCAAAAGAAATGATAAAGAAGGTGAAAAGACAACCCTCAGAATGGGAGAAAATAATCACAAATGAAACAACAGACAAAGGATTAATTTCCAAAATATACAAGCAGCTCATACAGCTCAATACCAGAAAACAAATACCCCAATCAAAAAGTAGGAAAAAGACCTAAACAGACATTTCTCCAAAGAAGACATACAGATGGCTAATAAACACATGAAAAGATGCTCAACATCGCTCATTATTAGAGAAATGCAAATCAAAACTACAATGAGATATCACCTCATACCAGTCAGAATGGCCATCTTCAAAAAGTCTACAAACAATAAATGTTGGAGAGGGTGTGGAGAAAAGGGAATGCTCTTCCACTGTTGGTGGGAATGTAAATTGATACAGCTACTAAGGAAGATGGTATGGAAAATCCTTAAAAAAACTAAGAATAAAACCACCATATGACCCAGCAATCCCACTCCTAAGCATATACCCTGAGGGAACCAAAATTGAAATAGACACATGCATCCCAATGTTCATTGCAGCACTATTTACAATAGCTAGAAAATGAAAGCAACCTAGATGTCCATCAACAGACGAACGGATAAAGAAGTTGTGGTATATACACACAATGGAATATTACTCAGCCATAAAGAGGAATGCATTTGGGTCAGTTCTAATGAGGTGGGTGAACCTAGAACCTATTATACAGAGTGAAGTGAGTCAGAAAGAGAAAGATAAACACCATATTCTAGTGCATATGTACAGAATCTAGAAAAATGGTACTGAAGAATTTACTTAGAGGGCAACAATGGAGAAACAGACATAGAAAACAGACATGGACATGCGGAAAGGGGAGGAGAGCATGAGATGTATGGAAAGAGTAACATAAATCTCTTTGTAACATATGGAAACACGTTACCATATGTAAAATAGACTGCCAATGGATATGTGCTGTATGGCTTGGGAATCTCAAACAGGGGCTCTGTAACAGCCTAGAGAGGTGGGATGGGAAGGGAGATGGGAGGGAGGTTCAAAAGGAGGGGATATATGTACACCTTGGCTGATTCATATGAGGTTTGACAGAAAACAACAGAATTCTGGTAAGCAATTATCCTTCAATAAAAAAATAAATAAATAAAAAGACTCTCATACAGTTAGTTTGGCAAATTGTTTGGCAGCATCTGGTAAACTTGATTCAGGTATTCTACTTATAGAGAAACTCCTGCACATTTCACCAGGAGACAGATGGAAGAATGCTAACAGGAGGATATGCAGACTTTAGATTATTCCATGATGGATGCTCTACAGGAGACAAACGCACTGATCCACTGTAACACTGGCTTCCCTGGTAGCTCAGCTGGTAAAGAATGTGCCTGCAATGCAAGAGACCCCGGTGTGATTCCTGGGTTGGGAAGATCTGCTGGAGAAGGGATAGGCTACCCACTCCGGTATTCTGGCCTGGAGAATTCCATGGACTGCACAGTCCATGGAGTCGAAAAGAGTCAGTCACGACTGAGTGGCTTTCACTTTCACAGTAACATTTGTCAGTATGAATCATGTTATAATGAGTGAAGAAAAAAGTTGTAGAACTATATAAACTAAATCATACCATATATGTAAAGTTTAACAACAAAGAAAGCAATAGTTTAATTTTGGCTATATCCAAACACAAGAAGCATTTAAAAACATGACTGGAAGCACATCAGCTTCCGTGGCTCACTCTGCAGAGGAAGAAGGGAGAGAGGAGGGGGTGAAATATACTGGGTTGTGCCATCTTCCTCCTCTAGATTTTCTGAGGTGATGCCATCCAGCACTCAGCAAGCACCTGGTGTATAGAGTGAATGAATGAATCTAGTCCCACAAGATGGGAATCTTAAATACCATCTGAATGCAGGTAATCCCAAATTTGTATCCCAGCATGGACCTCCTTTTAGGCTTCAGACCATTTCCTCTCAGCTGCCTAAGGCCTTGTAATACTCTAGGCTCCATTTACAGTACCTTTCTTTTATTTTTTTGGCTGCACCACATGGGATTTTAGTTACCTAACCAGGCATTAAACTCATGCCCCCTGCAGTGGAAAGGTGGACTCTTAACCACTGGACCACCAGGGAAGTCCCTTCACCACCTTTTTTCTCTGCCTTTCATGTTTCAGCACATGGCACTCCCATCCAAACAGCTGCTCCAGGCAAAACTGCCAGGTCATCCTCAGTCCAGGCCTTTATGGGAGACCTTGTTTCCCAGCTTGTCACATGTAGAGAGGCTCTTTGACACAGATCCCTGAGCTCCTGTCTTAGTGGTTTCCAAGTTACATCTAATCTCTGCGGTCACATCCAGATGCTGAGCTGAACTGTTCTATTGGTGGGTCCTGGCCTAGGACCTCAAAACTGGAAGGCAGAACAGTCAGCCAAGTTGGGCAGTGCAGCTGACCCTCTGAGATGCAGCTGCACAGGTTTGGGTCCTGAAGACCCCTGCTGACCCACAGTGTTCTGCAGCGCTACCTTGCAAGATGGTCACTGCAGATACCTCCTGCTGGACAGTGCTGATTCTATGGCTCAGAGGAACCAGACTGCTGTTGCTGGCTAGATTCCTGAATAAGGAAAAATGTAAAATATCTAGCCCACCTTTCTCTATGGATAGAAAAATATGATTTACTTTTAGATAACTCCCACCCACCAGCCAAATTTCAAAAGGAAATACATAAGTGGCTCATAGCTGAGCAGTCATAGTGTAATGGGGTTTTTCTATCAATACACTAGTGTTTCCCTAGTGATGTTCCAGGAAAGGGTTAAAAGATATGCTGAGATACTGACCCTCTCAGGCCTTGGGGCAACTAGCAAAGCCCCAGTCTCCTCCTGCTTTGGGTAGTCCTGTCAGTCCCCCACCCCCACCCCCGCCATGTTGTACAAATGTTAATTTCTCTGGTGCCTGAGGTGAGAAAGCTGGGAAGCAGTGTCCTAGACTGACTACAGAGCTGAATGAAATGTTTTCTTAAGTAGCAGCCATGGAAGACTCCCTCATAAATGCAGAGGCTTGAATTAAAGATGAGAACCCATGTAGCTCCTAGGAGAGAAAGGTGTGTTCCCAGGGCAGGAGGTGAGAACTGACTGCCTCCAGAACATGAATGATTCTGCTGGGGTAGACCGAGCATTCAGCAAGGTCAAGAGGAGAACAGTAAGGAGAGAGGACTGGTCACTAGGTGAATGAGAACGGATGAGGAACGCACGTCCGCCACGCCCACCCTGCCTCACCCAGAGCGCCATTCCCAGCGCACCCCGCACAAAGCCAGTGAGGAACAGAAAGGTGTGGCACCTTCAAAGCCATCATTTTTTTCTCAGTTACACCTAAACAATTGAGCTTCCCTGGCAGCTCAGCTCTCCCGATTCTTTGCAATGCGGTAGACCTGGGTTTGATTCCTGGGTTGGGAAGATCCCCTGGAGAAGGGAAAGGCTACCCACTCCAGTACTCTTGCCTGGAGAATTCCATGGACTGTATAGTCCATGAGGTCGTAAAGAGTCAGACACGACTGAGCGACTTCCACTCACACCTAAACAATTAGTGGCAATCTCATTCTCTCAATCCATCAGAACTTTCCAAATGAAGTTGTCTTATTTCTAAAGGAAATGGTTGGCAGCCATCTGTGATTATAACTTGAATAATCTTAAATTCCCCAACTTGAAGAAATTCTGTATAGTTAATTATGGAAAGCTAGGCACTCGAGAAACAGTGTGTTTGACAGTTCTTACAAAAACCTAACTTTTCTCTGTATAGGATGACACTGTCAGGTTGGAAAGCAAGACAATTTGGGATTAACAGCAACTACAAAATGAAATCAACAAAAGGAGAGAGGAGTTTACCTATTCATTCCAGGGATTTCAGCCTGGGTACTCTTGACATTGTCAGCCAGTTAATTCTATAGGGACTGTTCTGCCCATTGTAGAGGGTTAATAGTAGGTATTTCTGGTCTCTCTGCACTAGATGCTGGTTGTGACCACCAAAAATGTCTTCATGCGTGCTCAGTCGCATCCAACACTTTGCAAACCCATGGACTGTAGCCCACCAGGCTTCTCTGTCCATGGGATTATCTAGGCAGGAACACTGGAGTGGGTTGTGATTTTCTCCTCCAGGGGATCTTCCCAACCCAGGAATTGAATCTGTGTCTCCTGTGGCTCCTGCACTGGCAGGCAGATTCTTTACCACTGAGCTACCTGGGAATGTCCCGGCAGGTGTTGGTGGGGGCAAAATCACTCCAAGTGAGAACCGCTGATTCAAAAGATATATCTTGAGCCCCTGTGCACTGTGTAAGACTTTGGGGATATAACAGTCTGTCTTCAAATAACTTACACTATGTTCAGTGAGCCAAACCCTAAGGTATCAAACACATATTAATATGTAACCACACATTTGTAAGTATTATCAAGTAGAGAATACATACCACAATGTAAATTGGGGACCTCACTTAGATGGCAGGGAAGATCTTGCTAAGGAAATGGATCTCAAAGGCTGTAACTAGAAGGTTAAGGAGGAGTAGTCAGGGAAGATGGGGTAGGCATTTCATGAAGAAGACATAGTATGTACAAAGGCCCTGAGATGAATGGCATGCTCAGAGATCAGAAAGGCAGTACAGCTAAAACGTGGTAAGAAAGATGATGCATGACCTAAGACGAAATCAGGGAGTATGCATGGACCAGATTATGGATTTAACAGGTCATGTTCAAAAGTTCCAAGTTACTTCTATGTCCAAGTAGAAGCTGCTATGTAGCACTGTTTGAAGTATTAGGACCATATATGATACAAAAGACAAGGTCTGTATCCTCAGAAATCTTCTGCTTTCTGTAGAAACTGGTTTATACATAACAGTATTCTCTGTTGCTGTGTGAAAACAGTTGGAAAAAATCCAGGGTGGCCACAGGTGGAACACTTTGGAGGCTGTGGTCATAGATCAGGAGAGAAATGTCAGTGCCACTGGAGTGGCAGCATTTGAGGTGTAGAGGGGCAATTGCATAAGAAAGAATGGTGCCCAGAGGCCTCCAGATTTGGAGGGACTTTTAAGCTCATCGAATTTCTGGGGCTTCCCAAGTGGCTCAGTGGTAAAGAATCCACCTGCTAATGCAAGAGACGCAGAAGATGTGGGTTCGATCCCTGGGTCGGGAAGATCCCCTGGAGGAGGAAATGGCAACCCACTCCAGTATTCTTGCCTGGAAAACCCCATGGACAGAGGAGCCTGGCAAGCTGCAGTCTATGGGGCTGCAAAGAGTCGGACATGTTTAGATCTCTAACGTAAGACGAGAAACTATAAAACTCTTAGAGGAGAACATAGGCAAGACACTCTCCGACATAAATCACAGCAGAATCCTCTAAGACTCACCTCCCAGAATACTGGAAATAAAAGCAAAAATAAACAAATGGGATCTAATTAAAATTAAAAGCTTCTGCACAACAAAGGAAACTATAAGCAAGGTGAAAAGACAGCCTTCAGAATGGGAGGAAATAATAGCAAATGAAGCAACTGACAAAGAACTAATCTCAAAAATATACAAGCAACTCCTGCAGCTCAACTGTAGAAAAATAAACAACCCAATCAAAAAATGAGCCAAAGAACTAAATAGACATTTCTCCAAAGAAGACACAGAGATGGCTAACAAACACATGAAAAGATGCTCAACATCACTCATTATCAGAGAAATGCAAATCAAAACCACAATGAGGCACCATCTCGCACCAGTCAGAATGGCTGCTATCAAAGTCTACAAACAACAAATGCTGGAGAGGGTGTGGAGAAAACGGAACCCTCTTACACTGTTGGTGGGAATGTAAACTAGTACAGCCATTATGGAGAACAGTGTGGAGATTCCTTAAAAAACTGGAAATAGAACTGCCTTATGACCCAGCAATCCGACTGCTGGGCATACACACCGAGGAAACCAGAATTGAAAGAGACACGTGTACCCCAATGTTCATCGCAGCACTGTTTACAATAGCCAGGACATGGAAGCAACCTAGATGTCCATCAGCAGATGAATGGATAAGAAAGCTGTGGTACATATACACAATGGAGTATTACTAAGCCATTAAAAAGAACACATCTGAATTAGTTCTAATAAGGTGGATGAAACTGGAGCCTATTATACAGAGTGAAGGAAGCCAGAAAGAAAAATACCAATACAGAATGCTAATGCATATATACAGAATTTAGAAAGATGATAATGAAAGCCCTGTATGTGAGACAGCAAAAGAGACACAGATGTGTAAAACAGTCTTTTGGACTCTGTGGGAGAGGGAGAGGGTGGGATGATTTGGGGGAATGGCATGGAAACATGTATAATATCATATGTGAAATGGATCGCCAGTCCAGGTTTGATACAGGATGCTTGGGGCTGGTGCACTGGGATGACCCAGTGGGATAGTATGGGGAGGGATGTGGGAGAGGGTTCAGGATGGGGAACAAGTGTACGCCCATGGCAGATTCATGTGTTGATGTGTGGCAGAACCAATACAATATTGTAAAGTAAAAAAAAGAAAAGAGTTGGACACGACTGAGCACACACACTGGAGAAGGCAATGGCACCCCACTCCAGTACTCTCGCCTGGAAAATCCCATGGACGGAGGAGCCTGGTGGGCCGCAGTCCATGGGGTCGCTATGAGTCGGACACGACTGAGCGACTTCACTTTCACTTTTCACTTTCCTGCATTGGAGGAGGAAATGGCAACCCACTCCAGTGTTCTTGCCTGGAGAATCCCAGGGATGGGGGGAGCCTGGTGGGCTTCCGTCTATGGGGTCGCACAGAGTCGGACACGACTGAAGCGACTTAGCAGCAGTAGCACAGCACACACACACACAATCTAATTTCTACATGATGTTGATATGCCTTTTTTTTTTAACAACCAGAGCAGAAGATGTACATTCTCCTGCTTGTGCATTTTCAGTAATTCATTACCCGTTTCTTTTTCATATGGTGCTAAAATCTGCCTCTATCTAAAAGGGGTCTATGTGCTTCCTTCAGACATTGAAGTTAACCCCTCTTCAAGTCAAATATTCTCACTTTCTTCAGTTTATCCTCATGTGACATGGCACCAGACCCTTCACTACCCTGCATATCTTACAAGTACCTATTCCCATCCACGGCCACCACCTTACTCTGGACTGTCTATGTGTAACAGACAACACCACTCAATTAATACACAACTTGTCACTTTCGTATTCACCCCAAAAAAACTGAGTAAAAATTTAAAGGCAAGCCCTGATGATGTCTATACTGTTAGCTTTATTTTTGTGTAATTTTGTTTCTATCTTAAGATTCCAGAATATATACACCTTTAGGAATTAATCATGATTTGTCTATTAGTGAAAGTAAGTAGCTGGCCCTGGTGTGCAGGCCTCAAAAATTATTGCAAGGATTACTGAACAAAATAAGCTTTGACGATGAGAAAAAATATGCTAAGAGGATAAAATTATGAATAATCTCTTCCACAGCACTTCCATACACTCTGGGAATGACATCTGCAACCACGGCTTCAGTAAAATTGCAGAGCTGTGCTTCTGAAATGCCTTAACTAAACTCTGTGCTCGGGAACCTGTGGCTTTACAATAATGTCAAAAGCCCAGGAGGTCATGAATGACTCATAATGTCCCACTGCTTTTTGAATGGTTCCACATCGAAATCCACAGTTGGCAGTGAAACAAAGAACTCTATAATAAGCACTTTATGCTGTTTTGAAAGAAACTTTTAGCTTTAACTGAATGAAAAAGAAGTGTACTCAATAAAAGAGTTTAATTTTCTGAACTACTATCAAAATACATTCCTTTCTGTTATATTAGTTCTTATTATCCAAGTTGACAAGGTTACAGAAAAAAACAATTGAGTTTTTCCCTTTTCTTTTTTTCTCTTCAAAGGAGTTGCATTAAATTTAAATTGGATTCTCTGAAACTTGGCTATACATGGACATTTCTTGTCAGTTATCTGGAATATGAAATTTCTAGACCAGGGCTTCTCAAACTTTAATGTGCATATGAATCACCTAAGGTTCTTTATGAAGTACAGACAGTACCTAGTGGGGCTTGAGAGGCTGCATGCCTCATCAGCTCTGGGTGATGCTGTGGCTGACAGTCAGGGACCACACTGTAGTTAGCAGGTGGTTGCTGAGGTCAAAGACCCTCCCTAGATTGCTGCTCTTTGTAGAAAGAAAAAGTTGAAGTAGAGAGTTGCCTAAGGGTCTTTCACATTTTAAAATCCCAAGATTGCAAACAATTTTGATTTCCTTAACTCTGTATGTCGTGAGTCTTTTTAGTCCAGAAAGGCAATATAAAATTACCAGTATGTCTCACTTTATGTAATAGATGGTTGTTTAAAAATAATTAGTAAGTCACCTTATAAAATGACTCATGTCTTTAATTCTCCAGAGACATATACTATTTAGAGAACTCTGGTTTTCTACAAAGGAAAGAATCTCAAAGTGCTTGGTGCCTTGTTTCAGCTTTTTATTTGTAAGGATTTTTCAGCACAGAAGATCTATGTAACATGAAGTCTACCACTCTTGTCAATTTTTTCCACAATGGGAGTATTTGCTGAGGACATGGGGAAGAGTGCAGCTACCTTTGTTTTTTAGAAAACAGATTCTGCAATTGGAGAAGTGTCGAGGGACACTGGTGCAGAGCGGAAAGGACACACATAACAGCAGCGCATCCCCACTTGATCTAGTGGCTCTCAACCCGAGAGACAGAGTAGAATCACTTATGATGAGGGAAGAAGAGGACTATCAGAGTCCCCAGTGTCTGAGTCCAGTCCTTGTAGATTCTAGTTTAGTTGGCCTAAATTAGGACCTGGCCATGAATATTTTTCTTAAGGCTCCACAGGTCAGTTTGGTGAAGTTGTAACTACAACTTCATAGTCAGCATGAAGTAAGCTGAACTGAAACAAAAAGTGGAAATCCTGGAGATCTTTTAGAGTGAGGTCCAGAATGATACTTTATTTTTCAATTATCTTAAATTTGATTACAGTCTTCTCCTGAGCCAAAAAATAACTCCCCCCCCCCCCCCGCCCATGAACTAGATTACATAGGACAGTTCTGAATTCTTTTAATACCCCTTTTGGACAAAACGTCTTCTGAAACATTTAAGCACCTGTCACCAAATGTCATGCTTTCCCATTCTTAAACAAAAGGCTCAAATGATAAGTTGGTCAAGCAAAATGAAGTTTAACAAGAAGGAATATAACTTTCACAAAGGTCACTATCATCACCAGACAATCCTGAGAGGAAATGTGGCTTGGCTTATGTAAAAAACACTTAGAGGTTTTAATCAATTTCAAGCTCAATGTGAATTAACAGCTAATGTGAACTACCAGCAACTCAAAGTGAAATACTATGCATTGATGCACTACAGTTTTCACAGAAAGAGACATCAGACCTTCTTGACCTTGTATTAGTCAGACCATACCTAGAAGAAACCAGTGCTCATTTAAAGAAGAATCTGTAGATCAACTATACTTAAGAAGAGCTAAACCACTAGATCTATAATCTTAACCACAGCCAATCATCTTATGGCAGTGATCAGAGTTGCAAGTGTAATTTATTACTGAGGAGATTAACCATTATTGATGTTACAATCCCAAAATTCCAACTCAACTAAGTGTCAATCTGCATCATCATAAATAATAAATAGGCTCCAAATGCTTAAAAAAAAAAAAAGAATCTGGATAAAAAAGAAAAAAATTACAAATTCCAGTTAGCTCTCGAAGTCCTCTAGCTTGTTTCTAGGAAGAGAGCAGGAAGAGGAGGTTGGAAAAACAAGCAGCGTGGGAGTATAGGACGTAGAAGAAGCACAGACAAAATTACCCCCAGAAAGAAAAAGTGAAACCAGTAACGACCTGGAAGTTCATAGCCTTTGCTAAACAGAAGGAGTCCCGAAGCATGCCAGACAGGAAATGCTAGCCTCCGAGCAGCAGAACCTGAGAGGGAGAGCTGGGTATAGAGATAAGAGTGGTAGTGCCTGGAGATGAGCAATGAGGGAAAGAAGGAAATAGAAGAAGTAAAGTAAGGCTCCTGCAGAAAAGAAAGAAAAATGAGACACAGCACTGCTTTAAAAATAACGATCCTGAGAATACTATCTATCTTCCTTCCCTGCTCACAAACTGGAAAGTTTTTTTGAGTGGAAAGAAAGAGGTACAGCCAGCATGTTACAACTGAATATAACACCAAGGACCCCACGAGGACATATCCCACCACCTGTTGCATATGCAGTGGTCAAGAAGCATAGTTGCTAGTCTAAAGCCAGAAGATATAACACCCAATGCAGCAGCCAGCCATTCACGTGTGCTTTCTGAAGTGTGGTCAGCCCAAACTCAGAGATGTTATATGTGTAAAATACACCGAATTTCAAGGACTTACTATGAAAAAAGGATGAAAAATATACATTAATGATTTTTCTGTACTGACTGCTAAATGACTATATTAGCTTTAGATAAGAATTATAATCTTCCCCTGATTAAAATACATACCAAACAAAATATACTTTAGGCAAAATTGAAACGATAATAGTTTGCTTGTATAATGTTAAATAGAATATATTTTTAACTATTTTTACAATTACATGACTAGGTAACTTAACATTATGTATGTGTCTCACATCATACTTTAATTGGACAGCACTGGCCTTGAGGGGAAAATCAGGAAAAAAGAAGGAATCACCAAATAGTTGTACTTATTTGAAAGGTAAAATAGTACATCTCAGGAAGCATATTAGGTATAGCTATTTAGAAAATAAAATACTATGACTTCTGCTTTTGGCTATTATGGAAAAATTGGGACTAGATTATTCTAGCATGTTAAATGAATGAAAAACTGGATAAAATATGCAAAATAGCAGTTTTTAGACATTGGTCAATAAGCTGCTTGGGACTGTGATTCCTGAGAAAAGGGAAATGAAGCAGGGGAGCCCCTCAGCTGCCCCAGTCACCACCTGGAGGAAGCTTCCAAAACCTGAAGCATATCAAGGATGCCAAAGGAAGCCCAGTGGTGCCACTGAGGAGAGGAAACAGAGACTGGCATTCACCAGAGCCAAGGACGCTAGAATTCATGGGGCAGAATGCTGGTAAGAAAGGAGTTACACAGAGAGTGTACTCCACAAATCTTCAGTGGGGTCCCCTTCAGCCTTTGGCTGAATACTGATCAGTGCATGTGTATAAGGAAACTACTGGAGACCAGGCCAAGGACTATCAGAAGGGAGCTGGCAAAACAACCTCTGGAGCCCACGCTGAACTGGCCATTTGTTGTCTTCTCACCACCCAGAGTGGAAAGAACTCTTTGTATACAGGCAGTAAGGATAATACTATGAAGGACTCCACTTAGTAGTCATAGATTAAAGGCTGTTCTACTGTCATCTTCATAAAGCTAAAAGCAGGCTTTAAAAGAATCAAACTTACCACAAGTAACTTGGCTTAACGCAAAACTAAAACACACTAGCAAAAAAAAAAACACAAAACCCACTATTTGAAATAATACAACAATATCTAGCATCTAACACAGTAAATTCAAAATGTCTGGAATCCAATCAAAAACTACCAGGTTTGCAAAGAAGTTGGAAAATGTCACATAACTCAGAGAAAATTCAGTTAATAGAATCAGACCCAGAACTATTAGAGATGACATAATTAGCGCACAAAGATGTTAAGATAATTATTATAAATTATGCCTCATATTCAAGGAGGTAGAGAAAAACATTAATGAAAGAAATGGAAGATATAAAAAAGATCAAATTGCAATTTATAGAGATGAAAAATAGAACATCTGAAATTTAAAAACACAGGAGAGGCTTAACTGTGGTTAGACACAGTAAAAGAAAAGATTAAAAATTAAAGATGTAGTGATAGAAAATTTTCAAAATAAAACTGATCAAAAATAAAAAGGCTGAAAATGAACAGAACAGCAATGATTCATGGGCCAGTAAAGTGGTAATTGAAGTCCCAAAAGAACACAGAAAAAGAATGACAGAAGAAATTTTGAAAATGTTGTTGAAATTTGATGAAAATTATAAACCCCACAGATTCAAGAAGCTCAACAAACCTCATGCATAAAAACATACCAAGACATGTCCTAATCATGAAAATTAGTGCTAAAAAGCAAATCTTAAAATCAGCCAGAAGATACATTATTAGAGTAACAAAGCTAACAGGATAGCAATATCTCACCAGAAAGTACGTAAGCCAGAAGACAATGAAGCAGCATCTTCACAGTAGTGAAAGAAAGGGGAAAAAAGAAAAAGAAAAAGTAAATAAAAGTAAATAAAAAATTATGTCAGACAAAAACTGACAGAATTAATTACCAGCAGACCTGTATTACAAGAAATGAGTGTCTTCATGTGGAAAAAAGAACAGGAAAAAACAAAACAAAACAAAACTGCTACCAAATGGATACTTATATTTACAGAAAGGAATGAAGAGAGCCAGAAATGACACATATGGAGGAAAATATAAAATACGTTAAGCTTTTTAATTTTTCAATTAATTAACTGTTCAAAGCAGAAAAGCAATATAAGATGTTATTTATAATACATATAACTAGTATTTACATATACTTGTTTTTTATAGAAACATTACATAATTAAAACTATATAGAATTCATATAATTATTATATACAATTAAAATGCTTGACAATAGTAACACAAAAAACAGGAGTGAGTAAGTAAATAAAACTGTTTCTGTGCTTGAGGAAGAAAACATGATTCACCTCTACAGAAAGGGGAAAAGGATATATGTACAGATAGGAGGTGATTCCCAATCATGGAGATTTTTACCTGGGAACATTTGAGAACACCTGGAGACATTCTTGGTTGTCATAACTGTGGGTGAGGGTATCACTAACATCTGGTGAGCAGAGGCCAGGGGTGCTGCTAAAACACCCTACAGTGCACAGGACAGCCCCTACAACAATCGCCTGGCCCAGGATGTCTCTAGTGTCTTCACTGCTGAGGAGCTCCGAGCCAGAGACAGACCTGCTAACCTCAAGGATGCCTCTGGAACACACGGGGAAGAGAGGCAGTCAGCACTTATGGGACCTTCTGTGAAGACTGGGAGCAGGAGGGCCGCCTTCTCTACAGGTGATGAGAGTGAGCAGACGGGGGACCAGATCTGCCAGACTCCAGCGCTGGCCTCCCAACAGCTCTATGAAACTTCTCGGGAAGGCTCGGTCTGACCCCTGACCCCTGACCCCTTTACAGGGTGGTGTCCAGGGGCTCGGGCTATGCCTGCTCACCCGTTCTCACTCCAAAAACCCTCCTGTGGCAGGTTTTCTCACCAGACACCTCAGCAAAGTGTTTCAATGCTTCCTGGCCCTGGGTGGGCCAGGGCTCTGGAATCTATTTTTCACAGCTCAAAAAGTATATACAACATGAGAGAAACAAGTGTCTTAGGAGTGAGGGGGGAACAGGAAAATATACTGGGGTTGAGACTGACTTGGAATCATTGCAACGTTTGGTTCCATGATCATGACACTACCACATATTTCTCCACATCTCACAGTGTGGAGAGTAATTTCATTTACTTTTGTTGTTGCTAAGTTGTGTCCAACTCTGTGACCCCATGGACTGTAGCACACCAGGCTTCCCTGTCCTTCACTTCTCCTGGAGTTAGGTCAGATTCATGAGCACCTATCTAACCATCTCATCCTCTGTGCCCCCTTCTCCTTCTGCCTTCAATCTTTCCTAGCATGAGGGTCTTTTCCAACAAGTCAGCTCTTTGCATCAGCTGGCCAAAGTACTGGAGCTTCAGCTTCATCATCAGTCCTTCCAATGAATATTCAGGGTTGATTTCCTTTAGGATTGACTGGTGTGATCTCCTTGCAGTCCAAGGGACTCTTGAGAGTATTCTCCAGCACCACAATTCAAAAGCATAAATTCTTCAGTGCTCAGAGCTCTCACATCCATACATGACTACTAGAAAAACCATAGCTTTTATACTGATCTTTGCCGGCGAAGTGAAGTCTCTGCTTTTTAATACACTGTCTATGTTTGCCATCACTTTTCAAGGAGCAAGTGTCTTTCATTTCCATGGCAGGTCACCATCCACAGTAATTTTAGAGCCCAAGAAAATAAAATCCACTTTTCCCCCTTTTATTTGCCATGAAGTGATGGGACCAGATGCCATGACCTTAGTTATTGAATGCTGAGTTTTAAGCCAGCTTTTTCACTCTCCTCCTTCACCTTCATCAGGAGGCTCTTTGGTTCCTCTTCACTTTCTGCCATTAGAGTGGTATCATCTGCATATATGAGGTTGTTGATATTTCTCCCAGCAATCTTGATTGCAGCTTGTACTTCATTCAGCCCAGAATTTCACATGATGTATGTAAGTTAAATACAGGGTGACAATATACAGCCTTGTCATACTCCTTTCCAAATTTTGCACTAGACTGCTTTACCATGTAAAGTTCTAACTATTACTTTTGACTTGCATACAGGTTTCTCAGGAGGCAGGTAAGATGGTCTGGTATTCCCATATATTTAAGAATTTTCCACACAAAGGCTTTAGCATAGTAAATGAAGTTTATGTTTTTCTGGAATTCCCTTGCTTTTTATATGATCCAATGGATGTCGGCAATTAACTCAGCTTGTATATCTAGAATTTCTCGGTTCACATATTATTGACAACTAGCTTGAAGGATTTTGAGCATTACCTTGCTAGCATGTGAAATGAGTACAATTGTGCGGTACTTTGAACATTCTTTGACATTGCCCTTCTTTGGGACTGGAATGAAAACTGACCTTTTCCAGTCCTGTGGCCACTGCTGAGTTTTCCATATTTGCTGACATGCTGGGTGCAGCACTTTAACAGCATCATCTTTTAGGATTTGAAATAGCTCAGTTTGAATTCCATTGATTGTTCATAGCAATGCTTTCTAAGGCCCACTTGACTTTACACTCCAGGATGTCTTGTTCGAGGTCAGTGATCACACTATCATGGTTGTCCAGGTCATTAAGACCTTTTTTGTATAGTGATGTATATTCTTGCCTCCTCTTCTTAAGCTCTTCTGCTTATGTCCTTTATCATGCCCATCCTTACATGAAACGTTTCCTTGAAATCTCCACTTTTCTTGAAGAGATCTCTAGTTTATCCCATTCTACTGCTTTCTGCTATTTCGTTGTGTTGTTCACTTAAGAAGGCTTTCTTATCTTTCCTTTCTATTCTCTGGAATTCTGCATTCACATGGGTATATCTTCCTCTTTATCCTTTGCCTTTTGCTTCTGTTCTTTTCTCAGCTGTTTGCAAAGCCTCCTCAGATAACCACTTTGCCTTTTTTCATTTCTTTTTCTTGGGGATGGTTTTGGTTACCACCTCTTCTACAATGTTAAAACCTCCATCCATAGTTCTTCAGGCACTCTATCAGATCTAATCCCTTGAATCTATTTGTCACTTCCACTGTATAATCATAAGGGATTTGACTTAGGTCATACCTGAGTGGCCTATTGGTTTTCCCTGCTGCTGCTGCTGCTGCTAAGTTGCTTCAGTCGTGTCCGACTCAGTGCGACCCCGTAGACGGCAGCCCACCAGGCTCCCCATCCCTGGGATTCTCCAGGCAAGAACACTGCAGTGGGTTGCCATTTCCTTCTCCAATGCATGAAAGTAAAAAGTGAAAGTGAAGTCGCTCAGTCATGTCCGACTCCCAGCGACTCCATGGACTGCAGCCCACCAGGCTCCTCCGTCCATGGGATTTTCCAGGCAAGAGTACTGGAGTGGGGTGCCATTGCCTTCTCCGATTGGTTTTCCCTACTTTCTTCAATTTAAGCTTGAATTTTGCAATAAGGAGTTTGTGATCTCAGCCACAGTCAGCTCCTGGTCTTGTTTTTGCTGACTGTGTAGAGCTTCTCCATTTTTGGCTGAAAACAAAATAGTCAATCAGATTTCAGTATTGACCATCTGGTGATGTCAATGTGTAGAGTTGTCTCTTGGGTTGTTGGAAAAGGTTGTTTGCTATGACCTGTTTGTTCTCTTGACAAAACTCTTGTTATCTGTTGCCCTGCTTCATTATGCACTTCAAGGCCAAACTTGCCTGTTACTCCAAGTATCTTTTGACTTTCTACTTTTGCATTCCAATCTCCTATGATGAAAAGGACATCTTTTCTTTTTTTTGGTGTTACTTCTAAAAAGTCTTGTAGGAATTCATATAACCAGTCAACTTTAGATTCTTCAGCATCAGTGGTTGGGGCATAGACTTGGATTACTGTGATATTGAATACTTTGCCTTGGAAATGAACTGAGATCATTCTGTTGTTTTTGAGACTGTAAGTAATACCACATTTCAGACTTTTTGTTGACTAAGAGGGCTACTCCATTTCTTCTAAGGGACTGTTGCCCATAGTAGTAGATATAATGGTCATCTGAATTAAATTCTCCCATTCCTGTCCATTTTATTTCCTAAGATGATGATATTCACTGATTCCTAAGATATTGACATTCACTCTTGCCACGTCCTGCTTGAACACATCCGATTTACCTTGATTCATGGACTTAACATTCCAGGTTTCTATGCAATATTGTTTTTTATAGCATCAGACTTAACTTTCACCACCAAACACATCCATAACTGAGCATCATTTCTGCTTTGGCCCAGCTGCTCCATTCTCTGGAGCTATTTGTAATTTCCTTCTGCTCTTCCCCAGTAGCATATTAGACATTATCCAATCTGGGGAGATCACCTTCTGGTGTCAAATCTTTTTGCCTTTTCATACTGTTTATGGGGTTCTTACAGGAAGAATGCTGGAGTGGTTTGTCAGTCCCTCTTCCGGTGGACCACATTTTGTCATAACTCTTCACTATGACCCGTATGTCTTGGGTGGCCCTGTACAGCATTGTCCATAGCTTCATTGACTTACACAAGCCCCTTTACCACAAAAATGTTGTGATCTATGAGGGAAAATTTCATTTACATCACAGCATTTTATCCCTACCACAATCCTGTAAGGCAGGTAGGCAGTTATCAACTTGAATTAGAGAATGGAAGGTGGAGATGCAAATCAAGATGGCAGAGAAAGAGGACACAGAACTCGCCTTTCCCCATAAACACATCAAAAATACACCTACATGTGGAAAAATTCTCACTGAAATCTAACTGAAAACTGGCAGTAAACCTCCTATACAACCAAGACTGTAAGGAAGACACACGCAGGAAGGAAAGAGAAGCAATTGCATTTGGACCTGGGCCCTGGAGGGGACTCAGAGAGAAAGGAGATGACATGGATGGAGATGCTTCCTAGGGAGTGAGTGGTTTGAGCCACATATTGGCCATCTCAGCCCTGGGGTGCAACAAAGGGAAGCTGAGACCCCTTGGCTAGTAGGACTGGTAACACAAACAGAAGGTCTGAATGAAAGCTAGACTCTGCTCATGAGCAGCATGGGAACACTTGCTTGCTCCCAAGCCAGGGTAGAAAGACTGGATTGAGACCACATGGCTGTCTGACTGGTTTTCTGTGACTACCCTAGTGTGCCCCTCAGCCCAAGCTGAGCCAATACCCCAGCACTGTTTGCCTTGTGTTGCAATGCCACACAGGAGCATAGGCAACTACAACCAAGGAAAATCTCAACCGTGAGATGCTGTAGCAGCTCAAATCCAAGTGGCAACCGAGCAGGGAGCAGGCAGCCAGTCCTGGCGATTGCAGACACAGTGCCTCAGAGGCAGATCTCATCTCTGATGGTAGCCAGGCTGCCACAACCCCTGTCCTGACCCTCTCTGAGTACCCAGCCCCTCCTACTCCAACTCTGCTACCCTTATGAGCTAAGGGTGCCAGGGCCGGGACAGAGTACACACTTAGACAGAGCTTCTGCTCCAACAACTGAAGACATGAATCATAAATAATGAATTAATCATGATTTACCCATTAGTGAAAGTAAGCAGCTGGCCCTGGTGTGCAGGCCTCAAAAATTACTGCAAGGATTACTTAACGAAATAAACTTTGACAATGATAAAAATATGCTAAGATAAAATTATGAATAATCTCTGCCATAGCACTTCCATACACTCTGGGAATGACATCTGCAACCACAGCTTCAATAAAATTGCAGAGCTGTGCTTTTGAAATGCTTTAACTAAACTCTGTGCTTGGGAAATCTGTGGCTTTTTTACAGTAATAGCAAAAGCACCAACAAAGGGGTGACACCCACTGGGCAGAGGTAGAAGCACTACCTCACACACGGCTTTGGTTCTAGCTCCTCCTTCTCCAGGCCCTTCCTTCCAAGGTGGTAACTGCCAGTTCACCCTGAAGAAAGGCATGACTCGTGTTCATGCCAAATCCAGCTCTCCGAACAAGGCCACTGGGTACACACAGACTGCATAGGGATGCTCCCACATAAGGACACTCCTTCGAGGCTGTGATAGGTAATTATTTTACCTCATTTCATAGAGAGAAGAAGACAAGCAAAATAAGACAGAGGAATTTGTCTTAACTGAAGGAGCAAGAGAACCCCCCTGAAAAACAACACTAATGAAACAGTAATAAACAATTTACTAGATAAAGAATTCAAAGTATTACTAATAAGAATGCAAACTGAATTAGGGAAAAGAACAGATGAACACAGTGAAAATATTAACAAGGAACTAGAAAGTATAAAAAAGATCCAGTCAGAACTGAAGAATACAATAACTTAAATGAAAAAACAAAACACTGAAAGGAATGAACAGCAGACTAGATGATATAGAAGAACACATAAGTGAACTAGAAGATAGAATAATGGAAAGCACACAATCAGAACAGCAAAAAGAAAAAAAACATTTTTCTTAATGGAAATAGTTCAAGGGATCGTTGGGATAACATCAAGTATCCAAGGAGAAGAGAGAAAGAAGGGGATTGAACATGTATTTAATGAAATGATGGCTGAAAACGTCTGAAACCTGAAGAAGAAAACAAATATCCAGGTACAGGAAGCACAGAGGGTCCCAGATAAAATGAACCCAAACAGACACACACCAAGAAAGACCATAATTACAATGGCAAAAGTCAAAGAGCCAATTCTAAAGGCAACAGGAGAAAAACAAAGAGATACAAGGGAACCCTTTGTATATGATAAGGATAACAGCTAATTTTTCTGTAGTAACTTAGCAAGCTAGAAGGGAGTAGCATGATATACTAAAAGTGTTGAAAGGGAAACCCTGCAACCCAGGATATTCTACCCAGCAAGGTTATCATTTAGAATCCTAGTACAATTTTGTGGGGCTTCCCGGGTGGCTCAGTGATAAAGAACCCACCTGCCAATGCAGGAGACTCAGGAGACATAGGTTCGACTGCTGGGTCAGGGAAGATCCCCTGGAGGAGGAAATGGCAAGCCACTGCAATATTCTTGCCTGGAGAATCCCAAGGACAGAGGAGCCTGGCTGGCAACAGTCCACAGGGTTGCAAAGAGTCAGACACGACTGAGTAACAGAGTGCATGTGCACACACACACACACACACACACACACACACACACACACCGAGTGTTTGTGGGACTGTAGATTTATGCAGCCACTATGAAAAACAGTGTGAAGTCTGCTAAAAAAAACTAAAAACAGAGTTACCATATGATTCAGAAATTTCATACTGGGGATATATCAGAAGAAAACAAACACACTAATTTGAAAAGATATATTCACCCTAATGCTCATAGCAGCATTATTTACAATAGCCAAGACATGGAAGCAACCTAAGTGCTTATCAATAGAAGAATGGATAAAGAAGAATGTGGTGTATGTATATATACTCAATGGAATATTACTCAGCCATAAAAAGAATGAAATTCTGCTACTCACAACAACATAAACGGACCTTAGTGAAGTAAGTCAGATGGAGAAAGACAAATACTCTACATTATCACTTATAAGTGGAATCCAAAAGATGAAACAAATGAATGTATATAATAAAACAGAAAAGGTCTCATAGACACAGAGATAAAACTAGTGGTTACCAGTCGGGAGAAGGAAGCGGGAAGGGACAATATAGGGAAATGGGATTAAGAGACACAAACTACTATGTAGAAAATAAATAAGCAACAAGGACGTACTATACAATGTGAGGAAATAAATATAGTCATTATTTGGTTACAGCCTTAAATGGAATATAATCTATAAAATGTTGAATCACTCTCTTGTACATTTGAAACTAATATAATATTGTAATCAACTACACTTCAATTAAAAAAGAGAATACAGAGGATGAAAAATAAATAACTTCTTTGGGGCCTCACATCTAAGTGTTTGGGAACCCATACCCTCTGATCTCTAGTCTGCCTCCCTACAGAGGGTAGACGTAGTTCTCTTTGTGGGGGCTGGTGTTAGGTTTGGGGCAGGGCAGGCAGAAATTGGAGGCCATGTCGACCCCACGATGCACAGCTCTGATTTCCCAGCTGTGAGAGCGTCTAGCTGTGTTCTTCTCTGGTATTACCCTTGCTAAAGGGAGCTCCCTTGACCAGAGTCATACCCCTCTCCAGAGGGCAGCCCACATCCAGTGACAGGTTATTGCTGGGGTACAGAGGTCTGGTCCCACTGCTTTACTGAAATATCTCTGAAGCGCCACTCAGCTCTAGCATGCTCTAGAGGGTAGGCTGAGGCCTTTGTAGCAACTGCACCACATTTTAATTTCTCCCTCTGCCCAGTTCAGCTCCCTTCTCTCCCTCACAGGTGTGGAATCCCAGAGAACCCCTAAAGCCTTCTGTATATGCATCCATACACATACACACTCATCCTCACACATGATATGGGGAAGAAACAATGGCTACAGAAAGTAGACAAAGTCTGATTGGGTCTCTTCTATGCCTTCACTGAGTTTACCTCCCCTTCATTATTCTTTTTCTGGATAGCTGAGATCTTAGGGCCCCCAAAGGCTGGACTTTCTCCGAACTCTTCACATCATCTTGCACCCAGAGAAGTGGATAAATTGATTGTTGGGGGTGCAGAAAGGTTGACTAGCTTCTATCAAATCATGATGTAAGCAGCCACCTAGTGAAGCTACTGAGTAGGACCAGTATTCATCTTAGCCTGCAACCTCATTGTGGTCAGGCCTCAACGCAGTGCTCCAGTGATGGGATTGGAGGTCCCAACCCAGCCAACAAGGAAGAACAGCCAATCCCATTTCCTTAGAAGACCTGACCACAGTTTCCAGGTTCCCACCAAAAACATTACAGAAGCACACCTACAGGCCTGAGCTGCTCACGGCAATGTTGAGGAGATGACAGGTCTCAGGGCAGGCCTGCAAGATACACTTCAGAGCCACAGGAAGGGAGCATGTACCTGGTGCTGCTTGCTTTTAAGATTTCCTGAGCCTGACACGTGTGGCGAAGAGATACTAATTGCAGAAAACAGAAAATAGCTCCCCTGAAAGTCAAGAGTTCCACAGATGGCATGCTTGCTATTCCCTAAACAGAACTTGGATAAAGCCATCTGCATCATAAATCATTCAAGCGCTAAAGCCCATATGATAAATCAAAATGAAAATGTTTTAAAAATGAACAAGTTTTATCCATATCTACAGCAAAATGAATTTTCAGGAATAGGGTTCCTTTTGTGTTATGTAAAGCCTCTCCTGAGTCTTATGCAGTAGGGGCACAGAGGGGTTACGGCCACAGAAAACTGCGGGAGAATAACAGGCACAGGACTGGTCAGGCACACTCTTCCTCCCATGTGCTGTGAACAATCTCTCTGGCCCAAGAGCCCATTAATAAAACTTTCACATTCTGGTGTGAATGTGTAGATTTATTAAAAGCCATGAATTGTGCTTGTCCCCTTGTCTAGGCCGATACAGAAACCAAAACTCAAGTTCCATATAAAATATTTGTGTGTGTATGTATGTTTATGTGCCTGTACTCATGCACCGTTTGTCTACTAACAAAATAAAGAGTATCTATTCCTTTTAGAAGTATATAAAAAGCCATTCCATTTTGTGAAATTATTTTTTTAAAATATGAGTACAAGAGATGTCAGAGTTTCTTTTATCTATTTTCACTTCGATCTTCCCCCAGAGTCCCCCTTCCTTTTCAACTTCAGCAATACACTATGAGAGGAACATCAGGTCAACATTTGGGACAGAGGAACTAAAGGTAGGATTTAAACACCCATTGCTGTCCTCAAAAATACTTCATGGGACAGCTCTCACCAGAACCAGAGCCCTCCTTCTACAACAGCTTCAGTTAACCGCTTGTCCATCAAATAACTTATGCGGTCCAGTACCTCCAAGAACAACATCTTGATAACCATTGTTAGAAAACAGATGAGACAAGAAACTTAAGGGTACATGCATAGGGAGCCAATACCTGATTAAGTACGGAAAATCACCATATAATTACATAGTTCATGGGCAACTGCAGGAAAGGGAGGTTTGTTATTTTTAAACAGACACCCAGCAGCTGAAACTTCCTAGAGGGAACAGGCCCCACTCAGCTACCAGCACCCAGCTGCTTTTTATGCCTGATTCCAAAGGAACAGAGGATAGCTGAAGAAAACTGAAATAAAATCTTGTTTTTACTTATTTAAAAATCCTAATATAATCTTTCTCCCTCAGAGGTCAGTGTGCTTGGAATTAAGAGCTGAAAAGATACACTGCTGTTGTCAGCCACAGGAAGAGGGGTTGCCTCCCAGTGACTGGGTGTGTGCATCTTGGTATACGCCTCCCAGTGACTGTTTTGACAGAAACAAGAAACAGTTTAGGAAAAAACCAACAGAAGAGTTGCCAAGTAGCTTAGAAAACATACTGACCCATGCCAGTGTAAGAAAATGCCTGCATAATGCTATCCTAGTGTGAAAAAGAGGTATTCCCTGAGAAGGATGCTGGTGGTTCCAGTCCGGATTTGCATGGCCTTAGGAAGTCCCTTCCTCCGTCCACGCCTCCAATTCCCCTTTGGGCAGGTGATCCTCTCCTCCCAGTTCTGTGCCACTTCCACCTCCACTGTGAATGTGAGGTTGAGGCTTCTCCCAAGCAACCACCTCAGGGCCCTGGCTGTACGTGTGGGCCTACTGCAGAGGCCTCTCAGTAGAGGGCAAAGCAGCAAGGGTTCCGATGGGGGCATGGGGCTTAGAAGAGGCCAGTCTACTTGTGGGCTTGGCCCTCACTCAAGATATGTTATCTCTTTTATTATCTTTGACTTCTTTAAACAACTCTACACTCAGGTGTAAAATAAATGTATGATTGATTTACACCAGAAAATCTCCCAATGGGAATTTGCCCTCACTGAGATTTTCTGAAGAGCAGCCTCTATGAAGAGCTGGAATTAACTGATTATTTGCCAAGGTAACCAAGCAAAGTCAACGACAAGATCATGAAGTCTGTGGGAAGTGACCATAAGCCACACTAAACACACACGCACACACGTACACTGTTCCTGGGGAGGCAGAGAACAGCATTAACTTCAAGAAGCCCCAGTCCTGGGTGACCGTGGGTGAGGTACATGCGTTCCTCATGCAGCTCTCCCCTCCTCCAGACAACAGAAACCACCATCCGCGTGGACGTCAGGGGTAGGCAGCAGTAGCAGCACCGTGAGGGGACCCTGGCTTCCTGCCAGGCACTTAGTGGTCTCTGCTAGCTCCGAAATTCTACGCAATTCTCAATTTGTGGTTGGACTGAACATAAAGTATAGAAGAACATTCAAATTTGAAATTCTTTGAGTCCAGTAACTTTGGAAAATTATTTTTGTGATCAAATTTTCTAGATTCCACTGTTGTTTCTTGAATAGATTGTTAAACTAATTAATCTACATAATACCCAGACATATGGAAATACAAACCGATAGCATTTTTATAACACTGCACTTCAATGGTCAGTCTTTGTGATATTTTTATGATGTCTTGTTCAGCTGTTTTTACATCCACTATCACTGACTAACAAAAGAGAACTGACGTCTTCTTGGAAGTTACAGATTTTCCATTTCTTCCCTAAAATGCTGATATCTGAGTGAATGTGTCCAAAGTACCATCTAGAATGTGAGTTGTGAAAGTCAACTGGCAGAAGACAGCTTTGGAAACTGTCACTGGAGCCACCGGCAGAAAGCAAATGGAAGACAGAGCTTGACTGCAAGTAAACTGCCAGGTCACTTGAAACTCACAGGGTCTCTGGGATTCAGCACAAGGAATAGTGCTGCTTTATAACAGTGAGAGTGATGATGGCAGCTAACATTTATCATGTGGCCACTGGGTGCCAGACACTCTACTAAGGGCTTGCTCCTAAAAGGCAGGCACTAATATTATCAGCCTTGTTTTATAGGTGAGGAAACTGAGGCAATGAAGAGAAATAATAATGCTCAGGATATGAATCTACATAGAGCCATTAGTCTTAGCTATTACCCTAAATGCTTTCAGTTCAGTTCAGTTCAGTTGCTCAGTCATGTCCGACTCTCTGCAACCCCATGAATCGCAGCACGCCAGGTCTCCCTGTCCATCACCAACTCCCGGAGTCCACCCAAACTCACATGCATCGAGTCAGTGATGCCATCCAGCCATCTCATCCTCTGTTGTCCCCTTTTCCTCCTGCCCCCAATCCCTCCCACCATCAGGGTCTTTTCCAATGAGTCAGCTCTTCACATGAGGTGGCCAAAGTATTGGAGTTTCAGCCTCAGCATCAGTCCTTCCAATGAACACCCAGGACTGGTTTCCTTTAGGATGGACTGGTTGGATCTCCTTGCAGTCTAAGGGACTCGCAAGAGTCTTCTCCAGCACCATAGTTCAAAAGCATCAATTCTTCAGCGAAAGTAAAAGAGAAGAGTGAAAAAGTTGGCTTAAAGCTCAACATTCAGAAAACTAAGATCATGGCATCCGGTCACATCACTTCATGGGAAATAGATGGGGAAACAGTGGAAACAGTGTCAGACTTTATTTTGGGGGGCTCCAAAATCACTGCAGATGGTGATTGCAGCCATGAAATTAAAAGACGCTTACTCCTTGGAAGGAAAGTTATGACCAACCTAGACAGCATATTCAAAAGCAGAGACATTACTTTGCCAACAAAGGTCTATCTAGTCAAGGCTATGGTTTTTCCAGTGGTCATGTATGGTTGTGAGAGTTGGACTGTGAAGAAAGCTGAGCACCAAAGAATTGATGCTTTACTAGGAGGTAAAAAAGTAAAGATCAAAAATCATTTAAAAAATAATCAGAAAACTGTTTTATGCTTTTTAAAAGTTCAAAAATAAATTGAAGGATCTATGTTTTAATCTACTATTTTGATTACTCAGTTTGTTTCTGTACTCACTATTTTTTACTCCATACAACTATTTTAAATTAATTTTCTGGTTATTAATCTTCCCTGAAAAATTAGGAAAGGTTAAGTATTATAGGGCTTCCCAGGTGGCAAGTCTTAATGACCCAGATAACCATGATGATGTGGTCATTCATCTAGAGCCAGACATCCTCGAATGTGAAATCAAATGGGCCTTAGGAAGCATCACTACCAACACAGCTAGTGAGGTAATGGAATTTCAGCTGAGCTATTTCAAATCCTAAAAGACGATGCTGTTAAAATGAAGCACGCAATATGTCAGCAAATTTGGAAAATTCAGCAGCGGCCACAGAACCGGAAAAGATCAGTTTTCATTCCAATCCAAATAAGAGCAATGACAAAGAATGTTCAAACTACTGCAACTGTGCTCATTTCACATGCTAGTCAGGTAATGCTCAAAAAATTTTCAAGCTAGGCTTCAACAGTACGTGAACCGAGAAATTCCAGATGTAAAAGTTGAGTTTAGAAAAGGCAGAGGAACCAGAGATCAAACTGTCAACATCCTTTGAATCATAGAAAAAGTAAGGGAATTCCAGAAAAACATCTGCTTCATTTACTATGCTAAAGCCTTTGACGGTGTGGGTCATAACAAACTGGAAGATTCTTAAAGAGATGGGAATACCAGACCACCTGACCTGCCTCCTGACAAATCTGTATGCAGGTCAAGAAGCAAGAGTTAGAACTGGACATGAAACAATGTACTGGTTCAAAACTGGGAAAGGAGTACCTCAAGGCTGTATACTGTCACCTTGCTTATTTAACTTATACACAGAGTACATCATGCGAAATGCCGAGCTGGATGAAGCACAAGCTGGAGTCAAGACTGCTGGGAGAAATATCAATAACCTTAGATATGCAGATGACACCACCCTTTTGGCAGAGAGTGAATAGGAACTAAATGGCCTCTTAATGAAGGTGAAAGAAGAGTGAAAAAGCTGGCTTAAAACTCAACATTCAAAATATAAAAACAATAATGTTTTTCTTGAGTCTCTGCTGTCAGCGTCCTTTCCCACGCTGGGAGTCAGTCCGCCTCACCTCCCTAATATGCCCTGCAACACTGCACTGGTCTCTGGACCTGCTGCGGAGGCAGCTCAGACTCTAATCTGGTCCTGCTCCAGAGGTTCAAGAGAGAGGGGACATATGTATACTTCTGGCTGGTTCATATTGATGTCTGACAGAAAGCAGCAAAATTCTGTAAAGCAATTATCTTTCAATAAAAACTAAACAAATTTTTAAAAATATCTCAACATTCAAAAAGATCATAGCATCCAGCCCCATCACTTCATGGCAAATAGATGGGGGAAAAAATGCAAACAGTGACAGACTTTATTTTCTTGGGCTTCAAAATCACTGCAGATGGTGACTGAAGCCATGAAATCAAAAGACACTTGCTCCTTGGAAGAAAAGCTATGACCAACAGCATATTAAAAAGCAGAGATGTCCCTTTGCCAACAAAAGCCCGTATAGTCAAAAGTATGATGTTTCCAGTGGTCATGAAGTGATGTGAAAGTTGGACCATAAAGAAAGCTGAGCGCCGAAGAATTGATGCTTTTGAACTGTGGTGTTGGAGAAGACTCTTGAGAGTCCCTTGGACTGCAAGGAGATCAAACCAGTCAACCCTAAAGGAAATCAGTCCTGAATATTCATTGGAAGGACTGTTGCTAAAGCTGAAGCTCCAATACTTTGGCCACCTGATGTGAAGAACTGACTCACTGGAAAAGCCCCTGATGCTGGGAAAGATTGAAGGCAGGAGGAGAAGGGGACAACAGAGGATGAGATGGTTGGATGGCATCATCAACCTAATGGACATGAATTTGAGCAAGCTCTGGAAAATGGTGAAGGACAAGGAAGCCTGGCATGCTGCAGTCCTTGGGGTTGCAAAGAATCGTTCATTACTTAGCAACTGAACAACAACAATTATAAATTTTTGACTCAGGGTCTTCTAGTCTTGACCTTACCATGCAATTACTGTGTGAATTTGGTTGAGCCTCAGTTTTCTCAGTTTCCCTTATTAGAGTGTTCCTTTCTCTAACTAAAATAGTTCTGCATGTGTTGAAGTGTCATTCTGTGAACTTAAGAGACACTGCTTGTCAAGAGCAGATGGCTAGGGCCAGTTGCCAAGGCACTGGCTTCTCCAGCCTGGCTGTAACAGCTGCAGGCTACAGTCCCACCTCCATGTTCTGGCGATGTACCAGTCTAAGATGTCACAGAAACATGCTTGAGTTGGCCAGCACTCAGTATGATATTTAGAAGAAAGAAAATAAAAACTTAAGAATGATCAAGTTCTAAGTAATATCAAACAAAAGCATGCTATGCTTCTTCTAATTTCCTCTGAAAGCACTTCTCATGTTTGCAAAGAGAGTAAGCTTAATATGTTAGCCCATCATAATTCCCAATGTGATGTGTGGGCTGGTAGTTCATCACAAAATCCTCCATTTTATAGGAACCAGTTAAGTTTCAATGCCAATTCTTGTTCTCAAAAGCAAGCTGCCTGCTAACCATGGTATGTATATGTTAGTGTCCTGAAATTACAACAATATTGTTAAAGTAGCAAATTTACCATAAGCATGCAGCAATCCCACTGCTTAGGGAAAATAAGTTTTTCTTATTCTTAAAAACATCACAATTTTTTAAAAGAATAATCACTTTTATCTTTTCAGTCTACCATGCAAATTCTTAGAGACCACAAACAGATTCATAAATTATTTTGTAACTTGCCATCCAAAATACCGTGACTTTTTTCCCAAAATTATTTATTCATTTGCATGTTCAAAATTACTTATTAGGGGCCTGTCAGACATAAAGAACTTGAAAAGACAAACTCTCAATCTCTGTTATAGGATTTTTAAAAATCCTCCTATTTTGGAGGATTCTGCAATTCCATTTTATAAATATCAAGAATTAGTCACCTTAGTAACAATTGTGTTGTGTGTTAAATGCTAAATATTTATTAAACAGAATTGAAAACTGACTCGTTAGTTGTCCTCTAAAAATTTCAGCTCCTGCCTCTATCCCTCTCCTCCCCTTTGCAATGCAACTACGCCTTCAAACAGCATTCTTTAAAAGGCGGCTTTATGGCTTTGGAGGAAGAAGCTGATTTCACAGCCAGATTTGCCACTGCTGTGGAAAACAGAGTGCACATGCAAGCCAGCTGAAGTCATAAGGGCTGCAAGGATTAGGGCCGCGGGGGCCTCCACTGCTGCTGTCAAACTGCAATTGGAAACAGCTTTTCCAAAGGACAGCATGAGAAATCAGGAATTCCTGTCCACAGCTCCCCAATCCACAGGGTTTTTAATCAGGCTTGGTATTACCCATTAGAGATCAGAAATATAAAAATCATGATGAAACCAAACAAGAGTATTTTCTAGGTTTCCAAGTTTTGTTCTGCCTGGATCTCTTCCAAGCCTGTAATTATTGTCACTCACTACGAGATGTGGGTTTGATCCCTGGGTCAGGGAGATCCCCTAGAGATGGGAATGGCAACCCACTCCAGTATTCTTGCCTGGAGAATCCCATGGACAGAGGAGCCTGGCAGGCTACAGTCCATAATGTTGCAAAGAGTCTGACATGACTTAGGGCCTGAACAACAACAATGACCAGTTAAAAAGGGAACTTCTTCTGACTGGGACAGCAGCTCTAGGAAGGCTGGACCCGAAGGCAGGGCAGGCTCAGTTCAGTGACCTGCCTTCCTTCCAATCCCTGGATATACAGATTGTCTTAACTGCTCAAATTCAGTTACTTCATCTGTACCTGTCACTTAGAGAGATAAAGTAATTTTTGCAGAGATCATAGAAAAACTATTGAGAACTTTAATAAACTAGAATCATTCAATGAAAGGTTTATTTTCTAAGCCACTCAATGGCAACCCACTCCAGTACTCTTGCCTAGAAAATCCCATGAACGGAGGAGCCTAGTAGGCTGCAGTCCATGGGGTCGCCAGGAGTTGAACAAAACTGAGTGACTTCACTTTCATTCACTTTTATGCCTTGGAGAAGGAAATGGCAACCCACTGCAGTATTCTTGCCTGGAAAATCCCAGGAACGGGGGAGCCTGGTGGGCTGCCGTCTATGGGATCGCAGAGTCGGACATGACTGAAGCGACTTAGCAGCAGCAGCCAGCTAAAGAAAAGAATTTTTTCTCAGGAAAACAAGTTTGAATCATCAATTTAGTTTAAAAAATATTCAGGATTTGATTTGGGATTAATCCAGATGTAGACTAATTTCCAATACCTTTGTCTAGATTTAGAAGACCTAGAGGTCATTTATGGCAACCTCAACTTCATTTGTCAACTTTTCAATGATCTTTGAGACACAAATGCTAAAGTAGGAAAATAAATTAATCAGAGATTCGATTTAAAAGATGAGCTTATCAGATAAACTACAAACACCTTTGTTACATATGTCACTCATTCTGATCATGATACAATGCTATGTTATACAGGGATTAGGTAACACCCAAAAGTGGGCCAGCTGTAACTTTCACCTTGAAAGATTCTTAATTAAAATTCCCTTATATGTATGACTTCTAGGCAAGGAAGGAGTTATGACTTGATTTTTTTTTAACTTGCCTTAAAAATTCCAGTCAAATTCCATCTATATAACCAAACTTTCCCTGGTCACCGTGAGTCAATTCCTCTTTTGCTTTTCACAGCAAGTTTCTGGGACCTCTCTTCGGCACAGGACATTCTATACAACAAATATAGTTGCTAGTAGATGAATATTCCCCAACTAGATTCTGGGCTGTTTCCCCAAAAGGAACAATTGTGTCTTATTCATTTCTTTAAGCCATCTCTTCCCCTGTTCTGAAATTAAAAACTAGAATTGTAAATGAAACAAACAAAAAAATTCCCTTCCATTGTCTAAAATGTATTATTCATTTCTTAGGGAAGAAGATATTTTCAGAAAAAGAGTATTGGCAAATAATGGCCAAAATTTCAGAGAGGAGAAGAAAGCTCAGTGGGAGAACATTATGTACAAACTGGACGATCAGCAAAGGTGAACTAAGGATCTGAAACAGCACTTAACTCTCACCATAAAGCCTGCCCCAAACTGGAGCAAATTTAGACTCGTTAGGACTTTCTTCAAGAAGCAGCAATCAATTCTTGAATAAAAATTTTCCAGAAAATCCTTGTCCTCTAATAAAAGCAATTTCTTAAGAACACCTTGGAAATCTACTTAATGACCATAAACAGATTCATAAATTATTTTGTAACTGGCCATCCAAAATACTGTGACTTCTTTCCCAAAATTGTTTTTTCATTTATATGTTCAAAATTACTTATTAGGGGCCTGTCAGACATAAAGAACTTGAAAAGGCAAATTCTCAATCTCTGTTATAATATTTAAAAAAAATATTTTGAAGAAATTCTCATCAAGACGATCAAATCAAGAAAAAAAAAATTCTGGTTAACTATAAATTACGTAGAATGTTCCATCATCTGGGCCTCACCTTTGTTCTGGCAATGAAATCTACTTGCTAAGAGCAATAAAACCTGAATGGCCCTTACCTTCGTGAATATACTTCTTTTGAGCATCTTCAGGATTAAGTAACTCCAGTAAAGATTAAGAACTTGCAGGACCATGAGCTGCAGGTTGAGGAAGATGTATGAAAAGAAAGGTTGAAGGTAGTGCAGAGGCAGAATCAGCGTGCAATATAAAATCCTGAAAAACCAAACAAATGAGAATGTTCCGTTACAGTCAAAGCACTTCTGAATTTTCAGTGAGGAAACAAGCACTTTTTCTCTCAAGGCATACAACATTTATTTCATTTCTAATAATGTTCAGGAAAGACTCAAAAGAAAACAATATGGTAATATCACCTTTTATACCATTTTTGGAAAGTCACAAATGTTCCTCTATCTCAGTTTCCTCTCTGCAAAGAGAACTGTATATCCTTATCCCACTTACCTTCCCGGGACTGGAGAACATGAGATAATGCATGTGTGCATGGGGTTATTATTGCCTTTTGGACACAGTCTCATCTATTTGGCATCAAAAGTGAATGGGAAATTTTACATGAGTAAATTTTCTGGATAAAACAGACTTTTAAAGAAGCAAAAATTCTATTATTACTTTTACTTCCACTTTCTAAAGTGAATTGAATACTTTATTAATTTCATAAACAGACTCCTGGACATAATACGAACTGCCCTCAATGACCAGGATGCACAGTGCTTTCAGATACAATTGCAGAATGAAGGCTATCTGTTGTCTTCCCAAACTGCAAACACTGCTGTTTATACATGTTTGTAAATATAGTTTTTTCATACAAAATTGAAAAATAAGAACGCTGCCCATAAAATTACAATTAAAAAAAAAAAACTGTAATTTTGTGCATTCTTCTCTAACTTTTCTCACATATATTTAAATTTAGGATTGGGGCAGGAGGAGAAGGGGACCACAGAGGATGAGATGGCTGGATGGCATCACCGACTTGATGGACCTGAATTTGAGTGAACTCCGGGAGATGGTGATGGACAAGGGAGGCCTGTTGTGCTACAATTCATGGGGTTGCAAAGAGTCGGACACGACTGAGCGACTGAACTGAACTGAACTGATAGTAAAATTGACTATTTGGGGGTGTGCAGTTCTACAAATTACAATAAAAGCATAGATTTGTGTAACCACCACCACAATATAGAGACAGAGTGGTTCCATCAACCCCCAAATCCCGGTGCTGTCCCTTTATAGTCATATCCCCAGACCTAACACTTGGCAACCACTTATCTATTCCCCATCCCTTTGTCTTGTCAAGAAGGCCATATAAATGGAATCATACAGCGTGTCAGCTTTTGAGATTGCCTTCTTTCACTCAGCACAGAGCCTCTGAGATTCATGTAAGCTGTGTGGGTATCAATAGTGTGATTTTTTAAACTAGTGAGTGGTATTCTATTGTGTGGGTATACCCATTAGTGACCATCTGCATTGTTTCCAGTTTTTGACAATTGTGGACAGACTGCTATAAATATTTATGTAATATATATGTTTTTGTGTACACATGAGTTTTCATTTTTTAAGGGTAAATACATACAGGTGGGACTGTTGGGTATCACAGTGCCAAGTATACACTTAACTTTACAAGAAACTGAAAACTTGTATTCCAGAATAACTATTTTGCATCCTAATCAGCAAAGAATGAGAATGCCAGCTGCTGCTCATCTTCAGCAGCACTTATTATTATTCTGTAGAGACTTTGCCACTGTAGTAAAAGTATCACTCGTGGAATCTTACATTCAGTTTCTTTTAGCTTTAAATCAAAACAGTTTACACACAATCCCTAGAACCTTATTTCTGACAAATAGCAAGGAGATCTGGATCCACAGGTAGGGACAATGCCCACGGTCAGCCTGAAGCAGTTACAGAAGATGGACCATCGGCCCCTCTGCCACTTACAAAGTTTTAAGAGTCCAGACTCCTTGAGGCGGAAATCTTACAGTATGCAGCTAGCTAGACAGGAGCAGACAAAAGGTAGCAGGAAATCACACATCTTGTAAACAGCAGGGGTCCATAGACAGACAAAGCAAAGTAGAAACTTTCAGACTGATAGGAAATTGGGTGATAAGGGTCTGAATAGAAGACAAAGAAAGGTGGGGAAAGGTGGCAATCTCCTGTGTTCAAATGTAACCTTTTGCTCATTATGATCTTATTAAAAATAAAATTAGCCTTGTAGATAAGAAGTACCCGTCATGCACTGACACTTCTGATTTAAGCTAAATAAGGACAAAAATCCCTCTTCCTCTCAGGAAAATAGAGCTGGCATGAAAATTGGGGAAGATGCCCTCCCAAATTACTCCTTAGTGAATATCCTGCCCCTTCATTAGTATGCCCATCATAACCAGTTTACCAAAGAAATCCAGTGTGGCAGCTCCTCACCTACCTGCTCAATCTCCCTGGGAGCGTATCCTTACTTAAATAAACCCCCACTTTACGTTCTTAAAAAAAAAAAAAAGTTTACACTGTTTGAACAATTTGGTGTGTTAGGGGAAGCACACTGACTGAATCCACCAACCCTGGCCAGGCACCATAGTCACCATCTGCATGAGCTGTTTTATGACAGGAGGTCCTGGTAAAGAACACAGAGCTAGTAAGCCACCACCAACCGGAAGAGACACCACGTGTCTGACCACTTCCCAGAATTCTTGTCACTGGCATCCATCTTGGCGGAGCAATGTAGGCACCACCAGGAAGGACTGTGAGTCAGGATGATTGGTCAGAGACAACCCAGAAACTAATCCCATCACCATAAAACCTGAGACTGCGAGCCATGGGGCAGAGCAGTCCTCCTGGGTTCCCTTTCACGACTGCTATCCACCTGGGTGCCCTTTCCCAACAAAACGTCTTGCTCTGTTAGCACATGTGTCTCCTCAGACAACTGGTTTCGGAGTGTTAGACAAGAGCCCATTTCTGGGCCCTGGAAGAGGTCCCCATTCCTGCAACAAATGGTGACTCTGGTGTGGACTCTTCTTCACTACCACTGACATCCTGACTACTTGGGAAACTCAAATGACCTTCTGACCACTCAGAGTGCATGGGGACCAGCTTGCCCACCAATGGGCCAAACCCAGTAGCTCCAACTGGGACCCTTTGGTCCTTGGTCTCCTCCTGACGCAGACAACTGGCCAGGGTGCCCCGACAGGATAAGGAACAAGAGACTTTACTGACCTCTCTCACCTTCCCTTTCTCTTTCCTCTCCTTAACCCTTCCTATCCTACCCTTTTTTCTAGTCCCCCGGTCTTAGACACAGGAGTCTCGTCAAAGGGCCTCAGACTGAGCTGAGGATCGGAGGCCAATCACCTTTGCTTGGCAGAGAACTTGAATTCTGGCCCTGCTCTGGTTTCTGGTTTGAATTCTGGTTCTGTTCTGGTCTGGCCTGGTCTCTGGTAGGGCCGATTTCTAGTCCTCCCTTCTCTGGAAGCCCAGTAGTCCCATAACACCTGGGTATCTGCAGGTGGCAAGAGATGTCTGTAAGGTCACCCCTTTTGCTCCCCCATCCCGCCTCCTTCCCCCTTTTCTTTCAGCCTGATTTCCTTTCCTCCCTTTGAAATCTTTGAAGACTTGAGATTACGTTCATTCACTCTGGTAGAATTTGGATCTGAAGTTCTGTGTCTCATAGGAGGTTTTCTGAGACAATGTAATCTTGTATTTAAGGGAGTGTTTGATTAGGATGGTTGGGTATGTGTATGTGTTCTGTGTTGTGATTTGTGATGGCCATTTTGCTTTGTGTGGCTGCCATTTTGTTTAGACCTGATGCTGTTTTGTTAGAGCTTGATTTTCTCTTCCTTGCCTTGAGATCAGGGCTCTTCAGCTCAGTTCAGTCACTCAGTCGTGTCTGAGTCTTTGTGACCCCAAGAATCGCAGCACGCCAGGCCTCCCTGTCCATCACCATCTCCTGGAGTTCACTCAAACTCATGTCCATCGAGTCAGTGATGCCATCCAGCCATCTCATCCTCTGTCGTCCCCTTCTCCTCCTGCCCCGAATCCCTCCCAGCATCAGAGTCTTTTCCAATGAGTCAACTCTTCGCATGAGGTGGCTCTTAGGAACACTAATCTAGACCACCTCTAATTCTTAAGACTGAAGGGCAAATGGGAAGAAGCTTTTAAAAAATATTATTTATCCCAACTGTTATTTATAAACTAGTGAATTTTATATTGTAATATCTGATTAATGACTAAGTTTAGAAAATGAAGCCAAATCTTGTGTTGTGGCTCTCTGGATATGTGTGTGTCTCAGTATGTGTCTTTGTCTCTGGATAATATTGTTGAGATTAATTTGTAAATGAGCTCTATTTAAACGTCTTAAAGAAATGTAAGTGCTTACAAATCAAACAATTCCAAATTAAGTGAAATGAATTTCAAGTTTATGTGAACTAGGAAATATTCAATATTAAATTAATACTTGGTGATATAGACATGTCTTTAGAAACATCAATAAGTATAATACTTCTGTTGTACCTAGATTTACTAGAGGTCAAATAAGACTGTATTCTATTTGTTACAAATTTGTTAACAAGAAAAGAAACAAACACAACGTGGAAAAAAAACCTTTCAGGGAAGCGTTTTCAGTAAGAAAAGGTGTGAGAAATGAAAAAGTAGTGAAATGAGTGAGTTACGCATGATCAAGATTTTCTAAGACTGGATTACAATTAGTTGGGGAAGTAGATTTTGTTAGGAATGACTTAGCCACAGAAAAACTGGTTGGAACCAACGAGGCCCAAGATGGCAGAATCCACTTTCACTAGACCTTGAGCCTTGGTGTGCACACCCACTGTGACACGTGCAAGCTAAGTGATGCACCCGATAGCGGGGGCTGAATCTGACTGACTGTTCTAAGCCCTTTTGATTTTGGGGGGACAAAATTTCCTAAATCAAATTCTATCCAAGTTCTTTTGACCTCTAGTTAACTTTGGGATGCTTCAGAGGGCCCCTGAAACATCCCAAAGAGAGATATATTAAGCTAATTGTGTTTATTTGATTGGTTAAATTACATGGGAATTATTATCAAATGAGTAATAAATTCTCTCGGGTTATATTGTATGATAAATGTTACTAATATAGGTATCCTAGAACTTACATGGAGTTCCTAAAATTCTGTCATGTTCTGGTATTCTAATGGGAAACCTGATGACTTTACAAAGGTTAACAAAAGGACTGAACTGGTGAACATGCTTATAACTTCTATGGTTTCTATCTGAAAAAATTTATGGGTTTGAATCAGTGTTTCCCAGGAGTAGGGTAAATATTCCCCTCAAGCTAATTATGACATTTGGTAAAATTATAAACAAATGGAAACAATTATCTTTTCTATCAGACCCCTTCAGAGATTGGAAACTCTTAGGTTTCCAATAACTTTATCAGACAAGTTAGGAAGGTTATGTCACTAACAAGTACAGAAATCTCAAGGAATTTTTGAGACCTTGAAAAGTGAAGACTTCACCCAGATTTGTTAGGCAAAATCTGTGATAAGCCTTTGGCACGACTTTCCTAGCCCTGAAAGATTTTATTTTAAAAGTTGTGTCTGAGACTCTATAAAAGTTTCAGCAAAGCAAAAAGTCTATGATCAATTATGGTTATATAAATCATCAGGTCAGGTTTATTCACACCAGAACTATTTTGCAAACAAACTAGTCTTAATTTGGTTACATTTGGTAAAAACGAGGGTGATTTTAGGGAAAAAAAGATGTTTCAATAAATGTTAAATCCCAGTTTGTTAATGAAGGTCTGTATCTACTAAGACCCATTTTCTGAATAGTTCTTTGCTGTTACGGTGTATTAATGTAAAATTCACTTGAATTATTAAGAGACACCCTAAGTTTGTTTCTGAAGCTTATCTCAGTAATCTATCTTTGGACAAAGATCAGATGCCTTGCAATCTACAACCAGAACTGGAAAAGGACATAATTTAAGGGACTGTCTCCAACCTGGATGGAAGGACCTTTTTATCAGGTACTCTTAACTAGCTTGT
Source organism: Budorcas taxicolor (assembly GCF_023091745.1). NCBI lineage: Eukaryota > Metazoa > Chordata > Mammalia > Artiodactyla > Bovidae > Budorcas > Budorcas taxicolor. Next base: position 8,566,192 of record NC_068930.1, on the reverse strand, counting down.
TCACAGTGAAATTGAAGGTAAACTGACTCTTAGATTAACTCCCACTTCCAAAGGCCCTTACACTGCACTAGTCTATAGAGAGGACAACTGACCTGATCTCACCTTAAAATGACACCCAGAGGAGAAACTGCACTACACCAGGATGAGAAGAAGACAACATCAGAGATAGTTTGCCTAAGATGCTGCACCTGATTTATACGATCATTTATAATGTTTTCTCGACTTCTGGGACCTTTGTGTATAAATCAAATGCTTTTCTATCATAGGCCTGATCCTATGCTAGTTTTAGAAATCAATCCAATTGTTGGCCAATTACCTGTGTCCAGTTCTGGGTTACCTTGGTGAATTTCTTCACTCTAAGGCTCAAATTGGTTGGCCCTGAGAAAATTTACTTTAAAAGGAAAATTGTAGTCATGTTCAGGTCACTACTGATACTACTGGATGGGATCTCCTCACTTGGCCAATTAATAATGCCTGCTTTGACCCTTTGAATTCTCTTCTATTACTCAAGCTCAATCAGAGCAACAAGCAAAGTTTGAGCAAAGGAAAAAAATCTCCCACAATTCCTGGATGGATTAATATAGATAACACCAGGCTATGATGATATAGGTTTACAGTCTCCTCTATGTTGGGAACAATTAAGTCTACTAAGGATGTGAAAGTTGGACTGTGAAGAAAGCTGAGCACCAAAGAATTGATGCTTTTGAACTGTGGTGTTGGAGAAGACTCTTGAGAGTTCCTTGGACTGCAAGGAGATCCAACCAGTCCATTCTAAAGGAGATCAGTCTTGGGTGTTCTTTGGAAGGACTGATGCTAAAGCTGAAACTCCAATACTTTGGCCACCTCACACGAAGAGTTGACTTATTGGAAAAGACTCTGATGCTGGGAGGGACTGGGGACAGGAAGAGAAGGGGATGACAGAGGATGAGATAGCTGGATGGCATCACTGACTCGATGGACATGAGTTTGGGTGAACTCTGGGAGTTGGTGATGGACAGGGAGGCCTGGCGTGCTGCAATTCATGGGGTCGCAAAGAGTCGGACACGACTGAGTGACTGAACTGAACTGAAGGATAATCAGTCTAGTAACACTAGGAAACTGGGCTATGTACCTTATAGACAGTGCCAATATATAATTTCCCTGGAAGATAAGGATTCGTATGGAATAGACTAAGTCAGATGACCTGGGATATACTGGGCTGCATCTAATGGAAGCTCTTAGCTTAATTTTTACTTATAACTTTACTAATACTGCTGGCTATGTTATTTGTATTTCGCCTGTTTTACAAAATTGCTGTTTCTTACATTACCAAGTGTGTGACTGAGCCTCTGATAATCTATAGTTTCATATGAGATTGATGATAACAGTGTAACTCTAGATATGGGAAGAAGCAACAAGAGAGAATGTTTTCCTGGACCAAGAGGCTAGTAAGACAGGTGGTCCAGAGAATTTTGGATACTGTTTTATGGCCTAGTACAGTAATAGCACATTGAACGGCCTATCAGAGAAATATTTGCCAGACCTGGGAATTGTCAGCATTCTCAGTACCATGGGAGAAAATGGTCAGGAGATGTGCCCCCAAAATCACAGTCAAGCTTATGACCATGAAGGGGCCCTATCAACTGAAAATTGGCACTTGCCATCTACCTCTGCAAAGATCAAATAATGGCCACTGCAGTTGCTGACCTTTCATACCCCTGAAAGGAGTTCAGGGTGGAGATAAAAAAATGAAGCGCTCTGGGAAAAACTGGAAGAACAGTCCTTCAGATAGATATTTTCAGGAAAAGATTTTATGAATCCCAATCCTTGCATCTTCTTATACCTAGAAAAACACTAACATTGTTAATTGTAGTATCTGCTTTGGCTATTAAGGAGAATATCACAATTAAAAATCAAAATAGAGTAGCTATGGTTCAGATATCCATGGAAATGAGTAGGTCACAGTATGGGTGTAATTTCAGACTAGTCCTTATATTGCTAAGAACTTGAGTTTTCTGAGCTGTGTCAGACTTAGAGGCCACCAGACATTCTCAGACAATGTCTGAAGGAAGCTAATAACTGCAACCTTACTTTTTATAAAACTAGGCAACTGGCTACCTGGCTACAAGTGTCCACAAAGTGCCAGGTCCAGACCTGGTTTCATGCTTATTCTTCTGAAAAGAAATGAGATTTATTCTGTCTATTAAAATTCCAGTTGTCTCTCTTCCAATTACTTCTAGTTGGGTCTGTTACACCAAAATGGGAGACCAAGAGATTGACATTTTAATCATACAAAACTCAAATCTAGGACTTGGAACTCAGAAATAGTTCCAGTTCAGTGTCTGTTCTCCAAACTGAGGCAGTCCTATGCCCCATTTTGACAGGAAGTTATCAGTCATAGTTTCACACTTCCCTGAATTAAAACTAAGCAGGATTCTGTGGGGCTGTAGAATACAGATCTGTTCTGTGTTCTCCATTTCTTGTTTGTAGGATCTAGGCTTCATTCAGCATCCCTGACCTTCCCTGAGTTCCAAAAGGCAGATTCAAACAGTTGCAGATCAGGGAAGGGAGGGGATACAAAAACCGAGAAGGAGCAATCAAATGGTGGTACAGCCTTGAGGCAGGATCCTGATTTTCATTCCAATCCCAAAGAAAAGCAATGTCAAAGAATGCTCAAACTACTGCACAATTGCACTCATTTCACACGCTAGTAAAGTAATGCTCAAAATTCTCCAAGCCAGGCTTCAGCAATACGTGAACCATGAACTTCCAGATGTTCAAGCTGGTTTTAGAAAAGGCAGAGGAACCAGAGATCAAATTGCCAACATCTGCTGGATCATGGAAAAGGCAAGAGAGTTCCAGAAAAACATCTCTTTCTGCTTTATTGACTATGCCAAAGCCTTTGACTGTGTGGATCACAATAAACTGTGGAAAATTCTTCAAGAGATGGGAATACCAGACCACCTGACCTGCCTCTTGAGAAACCTAAATGCAGGTCAGGAAGCAACAGTTAGAACTGGACATGGAACAACAGACTGGTTCCAAATAGGAAAAGGAGTTCATCAAGGATGTATGTTGTCACCTGCTTATTTAACTTATATGCAGAGTACATCATGAGAAACGCTGGCCTGGAGGAAGCAGAAGCTGGAATCAAAATTGCCGGGAGAAATATCAATAACCTCAGATATGCAGATGACACCACCCTTATGGCAGAAAGTGAAGAACTAAAGAGCCTCTTGATGAAAGTGAAAGAGGAGAATGAAAAAGTTGGCCTAAAGCTCAACATTCAGAAAACTAAGATCATGGCATCTGGTCTCATCACTTCATGGCGAACAGATGAGGAAACAGTGGACACAGTGTCAGACTTTATTTTTCTGGGCTTGAAAATCACTGCAGATGGTGACTGCAGCCATGGAATTAACAGATGCTTGCTCCTTTGAAGGAAAGTTATGACCAACCTAGACAGCATATTCAAAAGCAGAGACATTATTTTGCCAACAAAGGTCCATCTAGTCAAGGCTATGGTTTTCCAGTGGTCATGTATGGATGTGAGAGTTGGACTATAAAGAAAGCTGAGTGCATGATTTTGAACTGTGGTGTTGGAGAAGACTCTTGAGAGTCCCTTGGACTGCAAGGAGATCCAACCAGGCCATCCTAAAGGAGATCAGGTCTGGGTGTTCACTGGAGGGACTGATGTTGAAGCTGAAACTCCAATATTTTGGCCACCTGATGCAAAGAGCTGACTCATTTGAAAAGATCCTGATGCTGGGAAAGATTGAGGGCAGGAGGAGAAGGGGACGATAGAGGATGAGATGGTTGGATGGCATCACCAACTCAATGGACATGGGTTTGGGTAAACTCCAGGAGTTGGTGATGGACAGGGAGGCCTAGTGTCTACGGTTCATGGGGTTGCAAAGAGTCGGACATGACTGAGTGACTTCACTTTCACTTTTCACTTTCATGAAGTGGAGTAAGAAATGGCAACCCACTGCAGTGTTCTTGCCTGGAGAATCCCAGGGACAGAGGAGCCTAGTGGGCTGCCATCTATGGGGTCGCACAGAGTCAGACACGACTGAAGCGACTTAGCAGCAGCAACTGAACTGAACTGATAAGGACACAAGCAATTTGTGAAAGAAGAGTTTTATTGAACCCTCCAACCAGTACCAACTGGGTTTAAAATTTGCTACTTTAAAAAATAAAACAATTTCCGCTTGCATTATTTGCAACCTTTGACAGTTCCCTTAGTAGTTCTACTTTCTTTTTTTTTGTGAGTTGTTAATTCAGGATTTTATTCAAAAAGCAATGATATGAACTCTGAACTCAATATAATAGTCGTCTATCCATTTTACTTATGTAACTTTTTTTTTTAGAAACTTTAGGAATTACAGAAAATAAAAAGAGGTTAAAGTAAAAATCACTTAAAATCTCACAACTCTCAGGTAATCCAGTACATACTATGTCTGGTAAACATAATTCAAAACATCTTTCTTAAAAATACATTTTAAAAGTGTTTCTCCCTTTCCTATTACCACATGATCTTATATAACAGGGAGTACACTGTGCTTGTAATCTTATACCCTGCTTTTGGGCTTCCCTGGTGGCTCAGGGGTAAAGAATCTGCCTGCCAATGCAGGAGGCAGAGTTTTTATCTCTAATTTGGGAAGATCCCCTGGAGAAGGATATAACAATCCACTCCAGTATTCTGGCTGGGGAATCCCATGGACTGAGGAGCGTGGTGGGCTACAGTCCATGGGGTCACAAAAAGAGTTGGACACGATTTAGCAACCAAACATGTTACAGACAGCTTTCCATGTCAATGAACATATTTATAAATTAGGGATCAGCAAATATTTTTTAATAGGGATAAATAATAAATATTTCAGGCCTCTGGGCCATTTGGTCTCTGTTGCAACTCATCAAGTGACCACTGAAATGTGAAACTAGCTATAAACAATGTATCAATGAACAATTTACTAGCTGCGCAGGCACAGGAGGGCCTAGAGGAGTTATCCCACGTTGAAGGTCAGGAATGGTGGCGGTAAGGAGATACCCCTCATCCAAGGTAAGGAGCAGTGGCTGCGCTTTGCTGGAGCAGCCGTGAAGAGATACCCCATGCCCAAGGTAAGAGAAACCCAAGTAAGATGGTAGGTGTTGCAAGAGGGCATCAGAGGGCAGACACACTGAAACCATACTCACAGAAAACTAGTCAATCTAATCACACTAGGACCACAGCCTTGTCTAACTCAATGAAACTAAGCCATGCCTGCGGGGGCAACCCAAGACGGGCAGGTCATGGTGGAGAGGTCTGACAGAATGTGGTCCACTGGAGAAGGGAATGGCAAACCACTTCAGTATTCTTGGCTTGAGAACCCCATGAACAGTATGAAAGGCAAAATGATAGGATATCAAAAGAGGAACTCCCCAGGTCATTAGGTGCCCAATATGCTACTGGAGATCAGTGGAGAAATAACTCCAGAAAGAATGAAGGGATGGAGCCAAAGCAAAAACAACACCCAGTTGTGGATGTGACTGGTGATAGAAGCATGATCCGATGCTGTAAAGAGCAATATTGCATAGGAACCTGGAATGTCAGGTCCATGAATCAAGGCAAATTGGAAGTGGTCAAACAAGAGATGGCAAGGATGAACGTGGACATTCTAGGAATCAGCAAACTATAATGGACTGGAATGGGTGAGTTTAACTCAGATGACCATTATGTCTACTACTGCGGGCAGGAATCCCTCAGAAGAAATGGAGTAGCCATCATGGTCAACAAGAGTCCGAAATGCAGTACTTGGATGCAATCTCAAAAACAACAGAATGATCTCTGTTCGTCTCCAAGGCAAACCATTCAATATCACAGTTATCCACGTCTATGGCCTAACCAGTAACACGGAAGAAACTGAAGTTGAACGGTTTTATGAAGACGTAAGACCTTTTGTAGAACTAACACCCACAAAAGATGTCCTTTTCATCATAGGGGACTGGAATGCAAAAGTAGGAAGTTAAGAAACACCTGGAGTAACAGGCAAATTTGGCCTTGGATTGTGGAATGAAGTAGGGCAAAGGCTAATAGAGTTTTGCCAAGAAAATGCACTGGTCATAGCAAACACCCTCTTCCAACAACACAAGAGAAGACTCTACACATGGACATCACCAGATGGTCAACAATGAAATCAGACTGATTATATTCTTTGCAGCCAAAGATGGAGAAGCTCTATACAGTCAACAAAAACAAGACCAGGAGCTGACTGTGGCTCAGATCATGAACTCCTTATTACCAGATTCAGACTCAAATTGAAGAAAGTAGGGAAAACCAATAGACCATTCAGGTATGACCTAAATCAAATCCCTTATGATTATACAGTGGAAGTGAGAAATAGATTTAAGGGCCTAGATCTGATAGACAGAGTGCCTGATGAACTATGGAATGAGGTTAGTGACACTGTACAGGAGACAGGGATCAAGACCATCCCCATGGAAAAGAAATGCAAAAAAGCAAAATGGCTGTCTGGGGAGGCCTTACAAATAGCTGTGAAGAGAAGAGAGGTGAAAAGCAAAGGAGAAAAGGAAAGATATAAGCATCTGAATGCAGAGTTCCAAAGAATAGCAAGAAAAGACAAGAACGCCTTCTTCAGCGATCAATGCAAAGAAATAGAGAAAAACAGAATGGGAAAGACTAGCGATCTCTTCAAGAAAATTAGAGATACCAAGGGAACATTTCATGCAAAGATGGGCTCGATAAAGAACAGAAATGGTATGGACCTAACAGAAGCAGAAGATATTAAGAAGAGGTGGCAAGAATACACAGAAGAACCATACAAAAATGATCTTCATGACCCAGATAATCATGATGATGTGATCACTAATCTAGAGCCAGACATCCTGGAATGTGAAGTCAAGTGGGCCTTAGGGAAGCATCACTACAAACAAAGCTAGTGGAGGTGGTGGAATTCCAGTTGAGTTGTTTCAAATCCTGAAAGATGATGCTGTGAAAGTGCTGCACTCAATATGCCAGCAAATTTGGAAAACTCAGCAGTGGCCACAGAACTGGAAAAGGTCAGTTTTCATTCCAATCCCAAAGAAAGGCAATGCCAAAGAATGCTCAAACTACCGCACAATCACACTCATCTCACATGCTAGTAAAGTAATGCTCAAAATTCTCCAAGCCAGGCTTCAGCAATACATGAACCGTGAACTTCCAGATGTTCAAGCTGGTTTTAGAAAAGGCAGAGGAACCAGAGATCAAATTGCCAACATCCACTGGATCATGGAAAAAGCAAGAGAGTTCCAAAAAAACATCTACTTCTGCTTTATTGACTATGCCAAAGCCTTTGACTGTGTGGATCACAATAAACTGTGGAAAATTCTTCAAGAGATGGGAATACCAGACCACCTGACCTGCCTCTTGAGAAACCTAAATGCAGGTCAGGCAGCAACAGTTAGAACTGGACATGGAACAACAGACTGGTTCCAAATAGGAAAAAGAGAGCGTCAAGGCTGTATATTGTCACCCTGCTTATTTAACTTATATGCAGAGTACATCATGAGAAACACTGGGCTGGAAGAAACACAAGCTGGAATCAAGATTGCCGGGAGAAATCTCAATCACCTCAGATATGCAGATGACACCACCCTTATGGCAGAAAGTGAAGAGGAACTAAAAAGCCTCTTGATGAAAGTGAAAGAGGAGAGTGAAAAAGTTGGCCTAAAGCTCAACATTCAGAAAACGAAGATCATGGCATCCGGTCCCATCACTTCATGGGAAATCGATGGGGAAATAGTAGAAACAGTTCAGACTTTATTTTTGGGGGCTCCAAAATCACTGCAGATGGTGATTGCAGCCATGAAATTAAAAGACGCTTACTCCTTGGAAGAAAAGTTATGACCAACCTAAATAGTATATTCAAAAGCAGAGACATTACTTTGCCGACTAAGGTCCGTCTAGTCAAGGCTATGGTTTTTCCTGTGGTCATGTATGGATGTGAGAGTCGGACTGTGAAGAAGGCTGAGCGCTGAAGAATTGATTCTTTTGAACTGTGGTGTTGGAGAAGACTCTTGAGAGTCCCTTGGACTGCAAGCAGATCCAGCCAGTCCATTCTGAAGGAGATCAACCCTGGGATTTCTTTGGAAGGAATGATGCTAAAGCTGAAGCTCCAGTACTTTGGCCACCTCATGCGAAGAGTTGACTCATTGGAGAAGACTCTGATGCTGGGAGGGATTGGGGGCTGGAGGAGAAGGGGACGACCGAGGATGAGATGGCTGGATGGCATCACGGACTCAATGGACGTGAGTTTGAGTGAACTCCGGGAGATGGTGATGGACAGGGAGGCCTGGCGTGCTGCAATTAATGGGGTCTCAGAGTCAGACACAACTGAGCGACTGAACTGAACTGAACTGAGTAAAATAGTTCACTGAACTGGATTTTGCCTATGAGCCAATTTGCCAACCCCTACCATATACCATTCTACGTAATAAATGCACAGAAATCCATTTATACATAATTTATTTAGCTAATCTCTTATTGATAGACGTTTGTTTCCAAATTTTTGCTACATTATGAAGAACACTGTGAGAATGTTACTTGTGAAGACATTTTGATTAAATTGTTCACTTCCTCCCAACTTGCTAAAATTCTGAATCAAAGTGTATATTCATTTTATATTTTGGAGTCTATTGCTAAATGCTTTTTATCAAGACTGCACCAATTTATATTCTTGCACCCAGTGTATGCGACTGTTCCTGGGATCTTGATCAACATTGTAGTCTGTCAGCTTTTACCTAAAACAACATTATACTGCTTATATATTTACTTTTTTATTTCTTCTAAAATGAAGTTATATATGAGTTTTTAAAAATTATTATGATGATGTGTACTTTTGTGAACTGCTTCTTTGTGGTATCTGTCCAATTTTGGGTGGGGGATGTTTACTTCTTCTGATTCCTAAATGCTCTTTATATATTAATGATAATACATTACTTTTTAATCATGTTAAATAATATCACATTGTCTGAGTTTTACAACTTAGTTTATAATTTTTCTTGACAAATAAAATTTTAAAACACTTCTGTAACCAATATTATCAATTGTTTCCCTTACAATTGCTTTCTCTGTGTTATGCTTTAAAATGTTTTTCTCACCCCTAACATTATAAACTATATCCCCAATATTTTCTTAAAATTCTGACTCTATGTAAGCTGAGTCACTTCTTTGTGTGTATTCTAAACTGTAAAATGGAAGCAATGAGTACCTACCTTATTCATTCAATAAATATTTATTAAGCACCAAAATGATAGCGGGCACTTTGTGGGAGCCAGAATGAATAAAACAGACTGAAATTCCTGAACTAGTAGTACTTACATTTTGGTGCCTGCATCCACAGGGATTAAGGGAAATAATATAATAAAGCCTATTTGCTATTATGATTTGCTGGGTCTTTAAGCAACTGTGTGCCTTATTTTGCACTCTCTCAGTCTAGAATGCCCTTCCTTTTTTCATCTGAAATTCCTCACACCTATCAAAGCATGGACTCCTCTACAAAAAAAATCTCTCCTGATCACCTCTTACAACTGCCTTCAGGGCTCCTCTGCTATGAACTTCTTTAGAGCATTGGGCTGATTCACTCTGCCTTACAGTGAAAGCTCTTAGATGAGCTGACTCCTCATTAGCCAGCAAGCTTTCCACAGGCAGTGGCCATGATGCCTTCATCTCACATGTATTCTCCCATTGCCTACTCCAGGACCTGGTCCCATACAAGGCCTCCTAATGGGAATTTGTCAATGTCAAAATTAACAAAGGAATCTACTCAAAAATACCTCCTTTATACATTCTATCAAGAATGTAAATATCTACCTAAACATACAATTTTACTGTGGTCCATGCAAAGAAAAAAAGAAAAGAATAAGGGAGAATATTCCAGGATTTTGCCTGAATAGAGATTTCCCTCTTCTCTCTATAGCTGAAGGGGAGACAGAGTTAGAGGGAGTGACATGTGCAAAACTCTCAGGTGGACAGGTGGAGGCATTATGGAAAATTCAAGGGCCAAAAAGAAAACTGGTGTGCAAGGTGGGTGGGGGCAGGGGGTGGGACGGGGTGGAGGAGGGGTGACGTGGGTTGGGTGTGTAAGGTGAAGCTAGATTGGTGAATGCAGCCATCTCCCACTGGCCTCGAAAGCCAAGGTCAGAGGTGTGGCCTTCCCTGTAAGAGCTTTGGGAATCTCTGCAGGTTTTGGGAAGGAGAATAATAGAGGCCCTTATACTCAAAGCTGTGGTTTTTGCAGTCGTTACCTACAGATGTGAGAACTGGATCATAAGGAAGGCTGAGCACTGAAGAATTGCTGCTTTCGAATTGTGGTGCTGAAGAAGACTCTTGAGAGTCCCTTGGACTAAAAGATGATCAAACAAGCCAATCCTGATGGAAATCAACCTGAATATTAATTGGAAGGACTGATGAAGCTGAAGTTACACTTTGACCACCTGATACAAAGAGCTGACTCATTGGAAAGGACACTGATGCTGGGGAAGACTGAAGGCAAAAGGAAAAGGAGGTGGCAGAGGATGAGATGGTCAGACAGTACCACCAACTCAGTGGACAGGAATTTGAGCAAACTCCGGGAGATAGTGAAGGATAGGGAAGCCTGCCATGTTGTATGTAGTCCATGGGGTCTCAAAGAGTCAGACACGACTTAGCAATCTAACAACAAAAACAATACTTGGCCTAGCATCATCAGAGCTGGGCTCTGGGACTGAGGCTGCTATTTTTTGCCTAGCAACCTACACTACCTCCTGTTCCTTGGGTGAAACTAACCCCACCTCTCTGAATAAGAGGCTCCAGAGAAACACAGAGTCATCTTTGCAACTTAAGAGTTCTAGAAATGGAAGAGACTGCCATTGACAAACAGCCCCAGAGACAGAGAAGCCCCTGCAGAGAGGAGCGGTCAGTCAATAGCACGGGCGCTGGAGCTTGCTACATTCGGATCATGGTTTCCTGGGCATCTACAGCAAGTTACTAGCTTCTCTGGGCTTCAGTTTCTTCTGTAATAAGACAGAACTCACCTCCTCAGGTTGTCATGAGGATTAAATGAGTTGACAAATGGGAAGAGCTTAGCATACAGTGAGCACTCAAACATGGTAGTTATAGCTTATTATGGCCATCACTATGCTGAGATGGCTTCCACCACTAGCCCCTTTCCTACTGCAAAGCACTAGTCAACACCACATGGAGGGCAACACAGTGTCTGGGTCCAGTTTGTAGATTCTAGTTTAATTGGTCTGAATTAGAACCATGAATATTTTTTTAAGCCTCCACAGGTCATTCTAGTGAAGTTATAGTTTACATAGTCAGCATGTAACAAGCTGAACTGAAACAAAAAGTGGAAATCGTGGGAGATCTTTTGGGGTGAGATCCAGAATGATACCTAAAGGATAGTCCAATCTCTCAGCCTTAATTCTTCTTTACCAAAAGAAGAATAGGAAGGAAAAAAACAAAACATATCTGCTCGTCTAAATGTTGTGTGGCTCAAATACATGTGTATCAAGTATGTGTCCTGAGCACACATGTATCAAGTGTGCAGACATGTGTGAACACACAAACACTTGCACATTTACCTTGTGGGGCCTATGGAATCTCCCTTTTCACAGAGAATACTCCTCAGTTCTGCTCTGTACACTGGCTTTTAACCTGTCCAAATGGACACACTACCATGGTGCCTATGGAGGGCAAAGCTTCGCCTTTTCTCTGTTTTGGGTTTTGTTCCCCATCTTTACACTTTCAATTGCTAAAGTTTACATGGTTTGAAAAAATCACATTGTTGGTATAGTTGGTTTTGCTGGGCTGGATAAGACAGTCACCAAAAGTTGTTTTTTTCTAATAAAAATTAAAGGTCTTTTTTTCTTGCTAATTGTGGGTGTAAGCATTGAGCCTTTTCAGGATAACAAATATTGGTTCTATAGGCGTTTAATTTGCCTATCTTACATTTTAGAGATGGCTTATATTTCTAAGTGACCAAATAGTTGAAGAAACTTTCTAAAACTTAGGCAAGGCAGCCATGTCTGCTCTTATCAAATTAAGTAATTTAGTTGGAAACATACCTGTTTTGTGTTTCAAATGTCCTGTTTCTGGTCTTGATTCTTTCATAACTAGCAGTGCTATCCTAGAACTATCTTAACTTCTCACGTGAAAAATAAACTAAGTCGCAATACTTCAACAATGTCTATGACACGAAAGGCAAGAAGTACCCAGCACAATAAGGACTATTTCAGGTGGATGACACCTGAATGCAGAATGTGATCCTAGCCAAATCTGGTAATGAGGGGAAAAAAGCAATGAAAGGCACTATCAGATCAATTGATAAAACCAAAGCACGGATGGTAGCAATCTAGATTCTGTAGAAGACTGTCCTTGTCCTTAGGAAATACACACTGAACTATTTAAGATTAAAAGGGTGTGATGGTTTCAACTTTGGTTCAGAAAAAAATGTGTGTGTATATGTGCATACATATATAGGCACATATACACACACACACACACGTGAGCGTGTATGTGTGTGTGTGTATTGAGAGAGAACAAGAAAGAAATACAGCAAATCAAGGAAATGTTAACTGGCAAATCTGGGTAAAAGGAACAGGTAAGAGTTCTCTGTAATATACTTGAAATTATTCTGCAAGCTTGAAATGATTTCCATACAGAGAAACAAATAAAGGGGTTGCGCTAAATAATGAATAAGGCCCCTCATTCTGAAGTTCTATGGACTGTGGTAGTTGTCTTTCACAAGTTTACAAGCCACAGCAGAAGTGCCAAGCCTGTGGGGTGTGGCAGGAGCTCCCCAGCGAGCGAGACTCTGAGCAAACACTGAGAAGCCATGTGACTGGAAAGTCTAGTTCTGAGATAGGCATCTGTAGGGCGGTCCCAGGGAGCGGCAGCAGCTACAACAGAGCCCTCTGGCCTGGCGCAGCCCCGCATCTCCTCTGGTGACTGAGGGAAGGACACTGCCATTCCAGGCAGGTGTGGAAGCTGACGGGACCCAGCAGACCCCTGCCTGCCTGCTCAGAACTGAGGCCTCAGACGTTAAAAGGAAAGAAAAAGACTATCATGTCCTCACTCTAGTCTCCCTCTGATGGACATCAGCTGAGAGCACTGCTGGAGGCTTTGGCTCTGTTGTGTCTCCTTAAAACTGTCCTCTCTTTAACAGCCATTTGAAGGGTTTATATTGTCTCATCGCCCACAAAATTCTTTTTCATATGAGGCTTCTCAGGGAACCATTTTTTGATACCAGTGAGACCTGGATCATCAAAAGATGAAGCCCAAGGTCCCATGAACCAGTGGTGGGGAAATAAAGTTACCACTAGCATATGTATCCTTGGAGGTAAGGAAGTTGTTTGAGTACTTCTCACAGCTAGAAATGTTTTATTTTTCAACCATTTTTAAAACTGAAGTATGGTTAATTCACAATGCTGTGTTAGTTGCAAGTGTATAGCAGTCATTCAGCCATATATATATACGTATCTATTCTTTTTCAGAATTTTTCCCATTGTAGGTCATTATAAGATACTGAATACAATTCCTCTGTAGGTCTTACTTAGTCTTTTACCTATTTTAAATACAGTAGTGTGTGTCTGTTAATCTCAAATCCCTAATTTATCCCTCCCTCACTTTCTCCTTAGGTAGCCATAACTTTGTTTTCTACATTTGTGACTCTATTTCTGTTTTGTAAGTTCCTTTGTATCATTTTTTAGACTCTGCATATAAGTGATACAATATGATATTTTTCTTTGTCTGACATTTCACTTAGTATGATAATCTCTAAGTCCTTCCATGTTGCTACAAATGGTATTATTTCATTCTTTTTTACTTCCAAGTATTCTTTTTTACTTCCATTTATTCCATTGTAAATGTGTACATCTTCTTTATCAATTTGTCAGTGGACAAATTATGTTGCTTTCATGTTGTGGCTATTATAAACAGTGCTGCTATGAACACTGAGGTACATGTATTTTTTTGAGTTAGAATTTTCATCTTTTCCTATATGCCCAGGAGTGGGATTATAGGATTACATGGTAGCTCTATTTTTAGTTTTTTAAGAAGCTTCCATATTGTTCTCCTTAGTGGCTGCACCACTTTACATTCCCACTGACAGTGGAGGAATATAGGAGGGTTCCTTTTTCTCCTCATCCTCTCCAGCATTTATTATTTGCAGACTTTTTAATGATGGTCAGCCATTCTAAACAGTGTGAGGAGATATCTCATTGTGGTTTTGATTTGAAGGAAATGTCTTATTATTTTCTTTTTGGAATATCCAAAAAACACAGGTCAGTATTAATACTCTTCAAATATATGAATAAGGTGGTGGATACAAAAAGATCTCTTCTACTGCCGCCATGAACTCCTGCAGGCGAGGAGCTACACCTCATTCATCTGTGAGCTCCTCACAACATCTAGTGATGAGTTCAAGAAATGGAGCGATGACCCAGGAAACATCAGCTGCAACACACTCCTTCCCTTCAGGTCAACCATCTGGGACTAAATCAGTATCTGCTCCTTTTATTTAAGGAGAAAAACTGTCAGGAGTCAGAGGAATCATTTATCGACCTTTGGAGGATCTTTTTCACTGAATGGGCTTCCCTGGTGGCTCAGTTGGTAAAGAATCCGCTTGCAATGTGGGAGACCTGGGTTAGATCCCTGGGCTGGGGAATGATTCTCAGGTGGTATTTGTATAAAGTAGACAAATACATCCAATAATTCACAAATATAGCAGCCATTATTTTAATACAATAGTTGGGAATACAACGTGAAAAACATAGGCCTGAAATTTAAATGCTTTTGAAGAAAAACGCAAATAAATGATTAAAGCAGTTTGGCCCGTGCCAACTGGACTGTCTACCTAATGTTGACAGTAGCAATGTTTAGGAAATCAAAGCAGTTAACTCTTGCTGACATTGACTGAAAAATGGCTATAAATAAGTTCCCTGAAAAGAACTGGAGGACAGGAGAACTGGCAGCACAGTTGTACAAACACATAAGGAAATTCACAAGGGGAAAGCAAACCTGCTTGAGGCTGAGGGAATGAAGGGAAAGGAGAAGAAAGAGAAAGACACATGTGATGTCAAACTCCTGTTCTTTTTCTCAGGGTTTCAGATCCCTTTCAGATAGCAACACCCAGGAGCTTTCTCCACACTCAGTCCTTCATCTCACCACAAAATGCATAGCAAAAACAAACTGAGAAGAACAGAGCAGCTAGATGGTGAACCGCCTCCCACAGCACCTCTAAAATGTTTGAATCTTGAAATGGGCCTCTTGTCTGCACTGTGTTTGGTTCACGGTAAATTCCCAACAAATCTGGACTAATAAAATGTCCTTAAGAAGTGAGTCTGCAGAGTTACAAATTTTAGACAGATGTCTGGAGCCAGACTAACAACAAGGAACTGACTTTTCCTCTTTGGCACCACAAGATGGTTGTGTAACAGGTTCATGCTGATGGGATAGCTATTTAAGCCAGAGTAATACACTACAACTGATGCTTTTGAAAACCATGAAAAACCTAGCTCCCAAACTTCCCATAGCTTGTTGAGGTTTTCTTTAACCCTCCAACTGAGGATCAGTCAACATCAGTACAGAAAAAATTTTACCCACAAAAAATTTATATAGTCAAGTCTACTAATACCGGCTTATTTGCAGCCCAAACTCTCTGAAGACAGCAAACAGTGGTATTGGCTGCCCTCTGCAGTGAGCTGGTGAATTCAGCAAAATATCAAGATCAAGAACATGCCAAATGCATGTAACTAATTCTCCTTGAAATCCAGAAATGCTGGCAAGAGAATGAGTTCTTATGTCTAGGATTTTAGAGTTGAGGGTGTGTGGGAAAGTAACACACTGCCTCCCAATCACTCAACCCTAACCTGATGTTCAACTGTCTGTGAGGCTAGGGTAAGCTTGCCTGTTGATTTTGAGATGTTAAAGTAAAGTTCTAGGTGAGATCCTTTGTTGCTGAATCACAAATCAACCACAGCAGCAATACTTAGAAGATTTTCAGAGAGTTCTCTAGACTGAGAACTTCCATGGTATGTGTTTTTAAAATGTCTATAAATTATTTGAAACTACTCCCAACAAGAACTGGAAGCTAATTTTCTTTCCCTTAAATATGAACTGGCCTTAGTGACCTGGATCCAATGAAGAAAATGAGGTTGGACGTGACATGCTATGACATCTGAAGCTGAGTTACAAAAGGAAACACAGCATCTGTCAAGCTCTCTCTTGAACTGCTCACCCTTAAAATCCATCTGCTGTCCTCGGAAGAGATCAGGTCAGTGAAGGGGCATGGACATGCAATCCAGCTGCCAGGCCCACAGCAGTCGCAACCAACAACCAGCATCAACCAGCTGATGTCATGGGTGTCACCTGAACCTTGTGCCTGAGGAAGCCTTCAAGAAAACTCCAACTCTGACTGCCCAGCTACCATCTGACTGTAACCACAGGAGTGAAAACCATGGAAATGAGGTCAGTCAACTCCGAGATCCATAAGAGGTAATAATAATGATAATAATGTGTTATTTTAAGAGAGAAGCCTGACAACTATGGCTTGTTGATAAAGTCTGGCCTGTAGAGCGTTTTTCTACAGCCAGTGATCTAAGCTGGATTTGGTACATTTTTAAAGGATTGTAAAAGAAATAGAACAAAACAAAGAAAAACATGCAACAGAGACCATATATGGCTCTTAAAGTCTAAAATAGTTATTCTATGGCCCTTTATAGAAAAAATTTGCTCACTACTGTGTTAAGCCACTAAGCTTTTTAGAAAGTTTGTTATACAGCTATAGATAACTGGAACACATGGTTCCTTTGAAACAAAATAAGCAGTGGGCATATGCTAGATTCAGAGCACCATGAAAGTCACACTAAAAAGCCACAACTTAACTGCTATCTGGAAGTCAATTCTTATCCTATCAATACTGTACAATATTCTAATTTCACAAACACAGTTGATCAGCCAAAGTGAAAGTGATGGTAATATGATTCATCAACAAAGAAGAGCATCTTAAACATGCATCTCAGATTTGATTCTGGATTAAACTCTAAATTCTCAGAGACTCATTAATAATTTCAGTAATAAGAGCTGGCATTTACTGAGTCTTTACTATGTTCCAGACACTGTTCTAAGCTATTTAATATTTATTATCTCACTTAAGCCTCGTGACAATCCTTACATTTTACAGATGAGAAACTGAAGCAGAGAAAATTGATCTGACCTGTACAAGATCGCACAGGTAATGTTTGCAGCAAGGACTGACTTGCACCCATGAAATTCATCACTGCACTCTGCTGTTTCTCTCTAGAAAAAGTATCTAATCAAGACACCCAGTCCTGTGTTATAGAATGCAGCTGGCTTCCACAGAGTGGCCAGTACCCTTTGAACTCTCTAACCAGTCTTCTGTGTGCTCTCCTCTCACAAGGAATCAGGCCTGCAACCTGGGTCTCCATCTCTTTCCCCTGGAACCTAGGACTTCCAACAATGCCAGTTTTTCTGTTGAGAGTATCTGAAACTCCTAGGCTAGCCCCAGACTACAGTTAGTTTTAAGCTGTTCTTTCCAAACCCTTAAAGTCTTCCTCACATTTTTCCTCTGGTTTCTGTCAATCGACACATGGGAAATTACACTTGCTGAAGGAAAGGCTGTCAGGAGAGACACAACATAAGTTCTACACTGCCAGCTCTTGGCTAAACAAAATCAACAGACTGAGCAAGAGCTAGTGGTCCATACCACTGTTAGGACCAGAGATCATGGAGAATGAAATCAGCATCAGTTTCCTCATATGTGACGTGGAAATGATGACACTTATCTTTATGGTTTGCTGTATAGCTAGTGCCAAGATGTATTAAGGGCCTAATCCAATGCCTGGCATTCAATTAATGGTGGTTATAACTACTGCAATTTTAACACAGAATTGGCCTCTCTTTTAAAAAGCTGATAACTGACCAATGACATTTCACTGAATAACTGGAAAAGTTGTTAATCGCAAAAAAGATCCATGTTCATGAGAGCAGACATAGAGTAAGAGATGCTCCCTTCCACTGGTCACACATCTTTTATCTTCCTTTGTAGCAAGCCTTTCACATTAGAAGGTGTGGTTTTAATTATCTATAAAAATGACCCCTTCACATTCTTCTGTCCAGCTAAACTTGGCACAAATAGCTGGAGATCAGTGTGAGAAAGAAAGGGCAATGCTCCAACCTGAACAACATGCAAGGCCACCTCAGCATAGCGACCAAAGGCATGCACAGCCCCTTGTCTACTCACCAGAAGGGAAAAATAATGAGGCGACTGATCAAAAACACGGCGGAGAAGATGAAAAACAGGGCGTTACAGGTTTGCTTCCATCCGGCATAAGAAAACATCTTAGCAGACTGAGAAAATAGAAAGAAATTGCATTCAGATAGGGTGATAGTCGTGTAAAATTAAATATCTATAAATTAAATTATATCTGGGATTTGCTTCAAAATCTTGGTGGGAGTTGGGTTATGGATAAAAAGTAGATGAAATAAGATTGGCCACATTAATAACTATTAAAGCTGGATGGTGGGTCCATTGGGCCCATTATATTCTTTACCTTGTCATATGTTTGGAACCTTGCATAATACAATATTTAAAAAATTAGTTAGAACAACTGTAATATCACTCCTGTATTACATAAGCACTACAAATTAGCATAACTCCTTTTAGCATGTATGTTAGCTTGACAGTTATTGAAGTCCTCCATTTAACTGGAAGGAGAGCTGGACTGAAGAAAGGCTGGGATATGAGTGAAGCGCTGGGCTGGGCTGGGCATGCTGCAATCAAGGCAGCTACTTTCAGGCGGATGATACAGAGAGTAGAGTTAGGAGGCAGCCCTCAGGGCCCTATCCTGGTTGGAGCAGAGTTTCAAGCAATTGATTTTTCCTGCTTACTTCATGCTAGTCTGTAGTGTTCATATGATTTGTGTTGAGTAAAAAGAATTACAGAAAGTGCTGTTTAATGTGGTATTAATGTAATGAGGATTCTCTTGCATTATCCAGTATAGCTCAAGGTTGAATAGGAAAGTGTCTGAAGTTGGGGGGTGGAAGCTGGGCAGAAGTGTGGCTTAGGCCTGCCAGTTTTAGAACTGAAATCTCCCAGGAAAGTCAAGGTCCATCTAGAACAAGAGAAGTAGCTTATTACATTTCAGGAATGGTTTACACTGCATTTTCCATACTTTTCCCTACCTACCAAGGGGTAGGAATGTGATCAGACTATGGAGTTAGCAGAGGCCCAAAAGGAAGTAGCCTTCACTGCTGAAATGGAAGGCTGGCATGCCAGCGAGGCCCAACTTGGGTATGGGGAGAAAGCCAGAAGTTTACAGGGCTTGGAATAGAGGGGGAGCTGTTTGAAGGGTTGGCAGCCAGGCCCGGCAGGAAGCTGGAGATATGCATAGATGTGAAGAGAGCCACTTGCGTTGGCAAAGTAGCACTTCTTTGCACCCATGCACATGCCACCTATCCTGGACTGCGCCAAGATGGATATCAGACAGTAACCTCTCTCCTTTGCAGTCAAGGTACTGTTAAAGTATTGGGTCCTGGATCCAAACTTAACATGTAGAAAAAGAGGATCATGAAGATACATGAAGAAGGCACAAGACTGCTTATGAATAAAAACTGTAGATGCTGAAGCTGTTCTTCCTTGCAAACAAAGAACTAAGAAATGACCCAATAACTCTTTTGATTAACAGGAAAGATTAATAGTCTCCATCTTTAGGAAGGTCTAAACAGGTCAGCTAGGGAACCTATGTCATATCAATGTCAGGGTAGGCAGGGACAACACAGTGCTTATTCCCAGCCCTAATACCTAAATCTCCCTTTTAGTAACGCAGTGAAGCTGTTCTCATGGTGGACACCAAGGGCAGTTGAACTAGAGACCTAGAAGCACAGAGCAGCACAGAGCTTTAAAGTCACAGCCAACGTGGTCTTGATTTTCGGGAAGGGTTACTGAGATATGACTGGAGGAGGAGGTGATTGTAACAGGAATGGCTACATTCAGAGAGCAACACATGGACGAACTGGCATAATCCTCCTTCTGCTAAGTCATTCGCTGCTCTGAAGCACATATAATAACCTTTACCCTTAGAACTGGATTTACATGTCTAATTATGGCTACATACAAGAAAACAAAATTCTGTACTTAGCCAATTTTAACAGTACTCAGTTGCTTTGAAATGTCTTCAAATGACTTCTGGTTACATCTACAACAGGGTTTGGCAAATCACAATTCAGCCTAGGGATTAAAGCTGCTCAGCCCCTTGAGTTAAGAATGGTAAGAACAGTTTTCACATTTTTAAAGGAGTATAAAAGAAAAAGAAAAACAACAGAAAAACAAGAATATGTGACAAGAGATCGTATGAGGTCCACAAAACTAGATTTACTACCTGGCTTTTTTGTGAAAAAGTTTCCAGCAAGGCTATGGTTTGTCCAGTAGTCATGTATGGATGTGAGAGTTGGACTATAAAGAAAGCTGAGCACCAAAGAATTGATGCTTTTGAACTGTGGTGTTGGAGAAGACTCTTGAGAGTCCCTTGGACTGCAAGGAGATCCAACCAGTCCATCCTAAAGGAAATGAGTACTGAATATTCATTGGAAAACTGATGTTGAAGCTGAAACTCCAATACTTTGGCCACCTGATGCGAAGGACTGACTCATTTGAAAAGACCCTGATGCTGGGAAAGATTGAAGGCAGGAGGAGAAGGGGACAACAGAGGATGAGATGGTTGGATGGCATCAACGACTCAATGGACATGAGTTTGAGTGGACTCCAGGAGCTGGTGATGGACAGTGAAGTCTGGTGTGCTGCAGTCTGTGGGGTTGCAAAGAGTCAGATATGACTGAGCAACTGAACTGAACTGAACTTGCTGAATCCTGATCTAGAAGAACAAGATCTTATTAAATTAAACTCTTCCATATCAACTTATATTTAATTATTAGCCCTTCAAGAGGTTATCCTGAATGCAAATATGTTAGTATCATTTCCCCCAGCTTGGGCTTCCCCTGTGGCTCAGCTGGTAAAGAATCACCTGCAATGTGGGAGACCTGGGTTCAATCCCTGGGTTGGGAAGATCCCCTGGAGAAGGGAAAGGCTACCCATGCCAGTATTCTGGCCTGGAGAATTCCATGGACTGTACAGTCCATGAGATCACAAAGAGTTGGACCTGACTGAGCAACTTTCACTTTCATTATAAATGAGTATATGTAAATAATGAACAATGTGGCTCTAAGTATAGCAGGACCCACTGTCTCAGGGTAAACAGAACCAAGACACAACAGAAACACGTAGAGAAAACAATCCTAATTTTGCTTTGTTTCTTATATTTTGTATGGCTCGAGATTAGGAAGACTCTTGTTTTAAAGTCTCCTGCTCTGAAACATTGCTTCCTTAGAAAATAAATATCATTTAAATAAACATTAATTCTCATTCCGTAAAGCTGGAGGAGGAACCTGCAGGGCAGTGCAAGCATTCAGTGCCTATTTAACTTTGGCTTACGTGAATATATGGGGCCAATCAGCTTTAAAAATCCACAATGCCATAGTCCAAGTTTTCCTTTTAAAAGATGAGAATTCATTTTTTCTTCAGATACCTCAGCTTACTTCCTAAGCTAATATCTGTGTGCAAGCTGCATAAATGGAATCCCACAAAATAACCCCTCTCTCTCGACTACCATGGAGAAAAACAATTAGAAACTAAAAACTGAAAGCTTTCCTTTCTTTGAGCTTGAAAGATCTGGGGACCTAGAGATATCCACAGACTTTAGGTATTTTCAGAACTGAGAGCTCTGCTAAATCACTCACAGAGAGTTCTTCCTTCCTGTAAAGAGTCACAGGTAACCCAGGACATGGTACTGTTATTAGTTTTTTAATGGCAAACATTTACCTCTAGCCAAATATCGGCCACATCATGTACAATCATCACGAGGGTCCCACTGCGAATATAATTAGCACACCAAGAGAAGCTCATCAAACTGACAGCAGCCAGGTGGTGGATGACAGTCGCTAGAAAATCCTACATAATGAGGGCAAATGGAGACCATTAAGTAAATGCAGCTATTTCCCAATCAGTTGAATAGATAATAATAATAACTTAAAAACTAACAACTTACATCTGTGTATTTTGAAATTTGTAAAATGCTTTCACTTTCATTCTCAAACACAATTCTTATGAGAGTGATAGAACAAGTGTTATCCTCACTGATGAAGTCATTTAACTTTGAGATAACACTGAATAGTTGCCATCTAAGTCCTAATATCTGCTGTTCTTCCCACTGCCCTACACCAGATATATGTACACTTTACACACATACAAAAGACATATATATACATAAGCATATTCCTATGTACATTTACCTTTATTGTTAATTCCCTGCCTAATTCCAAGAGAGATGTAATAAAATTACACAACCATTAAAATAAGAGTTACTGCATATGAAATAAGTAACAAATAAAAGTAGAATAACTACATTAGTGAAATATTGAAGTATTTTGCTAATATTAAACAAAGCAACAAACAAAAATAAGCACTGGCTAGAATGCTGAGAAGTTGGAACCATTATACATTACTGGTAGGAACGTAAAACGGCATGGCTCCTTTGTTAAATAGTCTGACAATTCCCCTAAAGGTTATACATAGGACTACTATATAGTACAGCAGTTCCACCCCTTGGTATACATCTGAAAAAAATTAAAATGTATGTTCACGTAAAAATTTTCATATAAATGTTCACAGTAGCATTATTCATAAAAGCCAAAAAGGCAGAAACAACCCAGATATCTATCAATTGATAAATAGATAAACAAAATGTAGTATTTCCACATAATGGAATATTATTCATTAATAAAAAGGAATAAAGTACATGAATGAACTTTGAAAACATCATGCTAAGTGAAAGAAGCCAGATATTAGGTTGGTGCAAATGTAATTGAGGACTTTGTTAATTTTAAATCATTATAACTAGGCTCAGACACATCTTTATTAATCAAAATAGGAAACATTACAATCAACACATTTTTGCCAGTGAAAAATAAGTTTGTTTATTCTTGCAGCATAAAAATCTGTGCTTCAATTTGTCAAACTCTTGGAAAGCATTTCCTGACTCCTGCTGGTTGCGGAAGCATTTTGCCTGCAAAAACTTGTTGAGATGCTTGAAGAAGTGGTAGTCAGTTGGCGAGAGGTCATAGAATACCGTGGATGAGGCAAAACTTCATAACCGAACTTGTTAATCTTTTGAAGCGTTGGTTGTGTGACATTCAGTCTGGCCTTGTCATGGAGAAGTACTGGCCCCTTTCTGTTGACCAATGTCAGATGCAGGCATTGCAGTTTTTGATGCATCTCATTAGGTTGCTGAGCATACTTCTCAGATGTAATAGTTTTGTTCAGATTCAGAAAGCTGTAGATCAGACAGGCAGCAGACCACCAAACAGTGACCATAACTTCTTTTGGTGCAAGTTTGGCTTTGGGAAGTGATCTGGGGCTTCTTCTCAGTCCAACCACTGAGCTGGTCATTTCTGGTTGTCATATAAAATCCACTTTTTATAACTTGTCACAAACGGATCAATAAATAGTTCATTAAAAATTTTTTTTTCAGTCAGTTCATAAGCATAATCCACTTATCAAGCTTTTTCACCTTTCCAATTCGTCTCAAATGTCAGAAGACCACAGAATGGTCAACACAGTTTTATCAGCAACTTCTCAAGTGTTGTAAGAGGATTACCTTCAATGACTGCTTTCAGTTGGTCTTTGCCATATTCCGATGGCCGGCCACTGTGCTCATGTTCAAGGCTCTCATCTCCTTTGCAAAACTTCTTTAACCACTGCTGCGCTGAAGGTTCGTTAGCAGTTTTCTGGGCCAAATGTGTCATTGATGTTGTGAGCTGTCTCTGCTGCTTTACGACCCATTTTGAACTCAAATAAGAAAAAATGCTCAAATTTGCTTTTTGCCTAACATCCCTAGTCTAAAATATAAAATAGACAGCAAGTAATAAGTCATTAGCAAAAAAAATAGAGTAATGTGCATTAAAATGATGTATAATATTATCACAATTTATTTAAGAATGTATTCCAATATCAAATGGGAAAGTTCAACAATGCAAAACCACAATTACTTTTGCATCAACCTAATACAAAAAAACATATATTGTATGACTACATTTATATAAAATATCCAAAAGAGGCAAATGCATAGACACAAAAAGTAGGTTAGCAGCTGCCTGGGTCTGTAGAGATTAGAAGAACTGAGGAGCAACCATTAAAGGGTACAGAATTTCTATCTGAGCTGATGGAAACAGAATTGACTGTAGGGATGATTGCAGAATCCTGTAAATATAATTTTAAAAAACCACTGTATTATGTATTTAGATAGAAGAGTTGTATGGTATGTGCATATCTTCATTACAATGTTTTTCAGTTCAGTTCAGTAGCTCAGTCATGTCTGACTCTTTGTGGCCCCATGAACTGCAGCACGTCAGGCTTCCCTATTCATCACCAACTCCCGGAGCTTGCACAAACTCATTTCCGTCGAGTTGATGATGCCATCCAACCATCTCATCCTCTGTCGTCCCCTTCTCCTCTCACCTTCAATCTTTCCTGGCATCAGGGTCTTTTTCGATAAGTCAGTTCTTTGCATGAGGTGGCCAAAGTATTGGAGTTTCAGCTTCAGCATCAGTCTTTCCATTGAATATTCAGGACTGATTTCCTTTAAGATTGACTGTTTGATCGCCATACAGTCCAAGAGACTCTTAAGAGTCTTCAACACCACAGTTCAAAAGCATCAATTCTTCGGCACTCAGCTTTCTTTATAGAAAGAAAGCTCACATCCATACATGCCTACTGTAAAAAACATAGCTTTGACTATATGCAACCTTTGTCAGCAAAGTAATGTCTCTGCTTTTTAATATGCTGCCTAGGTCGATCATAGCTTTTCTTGCAAGGAGCAAGTATCTTTTAATTTCATGGCTGCAGTCACCATCTGCAGTGATTTCAGAGCCCAAGAAAATAAAGTCTGTCACTGTTTCCATCATTTCCCCATCTATCTGCAATGAAGTGATGGGACCAGATGTCATGATCTTAATTTTTTTGAATGTTGAGTTTTATGCCAGCTTTTTCAGTCTCCTTTTTCACTTTCATCAAGAGGCTCTTTAGTTCCTCTTCACTTTCAGCCTTTAGAGTTGTATCATCTGCATGTCTGAGGTTATTGATATTTCTCCAGGCAATCTTGATTCCAGCTTGTGCTTCATCCAGCCTGACATTTCGTGTGATGTACTCTGCACAGAAGTTAAATAAGCAGGGTGACAATATACAGCCTTGACATACTCCTTTCCTGATTACAAACCAATCTGTTGTTCCATGTCTGTTTCTAACTGTTGCTTGACCTGCATACAGATTTCTCAGAAAGCAGGTAAGGTGGTCTGGTATTCCTCTCTCTTAAAGAATTTTCCAGTTTGTTGTGATCCACATAGTCAAAGGCTTTGGCATAGTCAATAAAGCAGAAATAGATGTTTTTCTGGAACTCTCTTGCTTTTTTGATGATCCGATGGATGTTGGCAATTTGATCTCTGGTTCCTCTGCCTTTTCTAAAACCAGCTTGAACATCTGGAAGTTCCTGGTTCACATATTGCTGAAGCCTGGCTTGGAGAATTTTGAACATTACTTTGCTAGCATGTAAAATGAGTGCAACTGTGCAGTAGTTGGAACATTCTTTAGCATTGCCTTTCTTTGGGATTGGAATGAAAACTGACCTTTTCCAGTCCTGTGGCCACTGCTGAGTTTTCCAAATTTGCTGGCATATTGAGTGCAGCACTTTCACAGCATCATCTTTTAGGATTTCAAATAGTTCAACTGGAATTTCATCACCTCTACTAGCTTTGTTGGTAGTAATGCTTCCAAAGGCCCACTTGACTTTGCATTTAAAAAAATATTTTTAATGCTTTTAAAAAAACATAAAATTTCAGTTTCCTTGTAGCCAAAGTAAAACTAATAATAATAATAAAATAACAATACCAGCCTAATTTATTGAGTACTTTCTATATACCATAAAGCGATTTATATGGATTACCTTGTTTAATCCTCACAACAACTGGAGGAGATAGAAACTATTTTAAACTCTATATATGAGGAGATTAAGTTTAGTGAATATAATCAACTAGCTTGAAATGTTAATGAGTGGTGAAGACGGGATCTACACTTAGACAGTGGACTTCAGAGCCTGTGCTTTACCCAATTCTTAACAGTTTTTTGTCTCTGAAAGTATGTATTTTTAAATATATGATGTATCAGTTCAGTTCAGTTCACTTCAGTCACTCAGTTGTGTCCAACTCTTTGCGACCCCATGAATCACAGCACGCCAGGCCTCCCTGTCCATCACCAGCTCCTGGAGTTCACTCAGACTCGCGTCCATCGAGTCAGTGATGCCATCCAGCCATCTCATCCTCTGTCATCCATTCTCCTCCTGCCCCCAATCCCTCCCAGCATCAAAGTCTTTTACAATGAGTCAACTCTTCGCATCAGGTGGCCAAAGTACTGGAGTTTCAGCTTTAGCATCATTCCTTCCAAAGAAATCCCAGGGTTGATCTCCTTGCAGTCCAAGGGACTCTCAAGAGTCTTCTCCAACACCACAGTTCAAAAGCATCAATTCTTTGGCACTCAGCCTTCTTCACAGTCCAACTCTCACATCCATACATGACCACAGGAAAAACCATAGCCTTGACTAAGATGGACCTTAGTTGGCAAAGTAATGTCTCTGCTTTTTAATATGCTGTCTAGGTGGGTCATAAATTTTCTTCCAAGGAGTAAGTGTCTTTTAATTTCATGGCTGCAATCACCATCTGCAGTGATTTTGGAGCCCCAAAAAATAGTCTGACAATGTTTCCACTGTTTCTCCATCTATTTCCCATGAAGTGATGGGACCGGATGCCATGATCTTCATTTTCTGAATGTTGAGCTTTAGGCCAACTTTTTCACTCTCCTCTTTCACTTTATCAAGAGGCTTTTTAGTTCCTCTTCACTTTCTGCCATAAGGGTGGTGTCATCTGCATATCTGAGGTGATTGATATTTCTCCTGGCAATCTTGATTCCAGCTTGTGTTTCTTCCAGTCCAGCGTTTCTCATGATGTACTCTGCATATAAGTGAAATAAGCAGGGTGACAATATACAGTCTTGACCTACTCCTTTTCCTATTTGGAACCAGTCTGTTGTTCCATGTCCAGTTCTAACTGTTGCTTCCTGACCTGCATACAGGTTTCTCAAGAGGCAGGTCAGGTGGTCTGGTATTCCCATCTCTTGAAGAATTTTCCACAGTTTATTGTGATCCACACAGTCAAAGGCTTTGGCATAGTCAATAAAGCAGAAATAGATGTTTTTCTGGAACTCTCTTGCTTTCTCCATGATCCAGCAGATGTTGGCAATTTGATCTCTGGTTCCACTGCCTTTTCTAAAACCAGCTTGAACATCTGGAAGTTCACGGTTCACGTATTGCTGAAGCCTGGCTTGGAGAATTTTGAGCATTACTTTACTAGCATGTGAGATGAATGCAATTGTGCGGTAGTTTGAGCACTCTTTGGCATTGCCTTTCTTTGGGATTGGAATGAAAACTGACCTTTTCCAGTCCTGTGGCCACTGCTGAGTTTTCCAAATTTGCTGGCATATTGAGTGCAGCACTTTCACAGCATCATCTTTCAGGATTTGAAACAACTCAACTGGAATTCTATCACCTCCACTAGCTTTGTTCGTAGTGATGCTTTCTAAGGCCCACTTGACTTCACATTCCAGGATGTCTGGCTCTAGATGAGTGATCACACCATTGTGATTATCTGTGTCGTGAAGATCTTTTTTGTACAGTTCTTCTGTGTATTCTTGCCACCTCTTCTTAATATCTTCTGCTTCTGTTAGATCCATACCATTTCTGTCCTTTATTGAGCCCATCTTTGCATGAAATGTTCCCTTGGTATCTCTAATTTTCTTGAAGAGATCTCTAGTCTTTCCCATTCTGTTGTTTTCCTCTATTTCTTTGCACTGATCGCTGAAGAAGGCTTTCTTATCTCTTCTTGCTATTCTTTAGAGCTCTGCATTCAGATGCTTATATCTTCTCTTTTCTCCTTGGCTTTTCCCTTCTCTTCTTTTCACAGCTATTTGTAAGGCTTACCTACAGTTAATTTTTTGAAAGGTGCTATGAACATGTAATAAATAAAGAGAAAGCAACTACTGAAAAAAATCAGTCTCAAAAGTGGGAAAAGGATGATTATGGGGTCATCCTACCTGAGTCTGTCTATTAATAGCTTCTAAATAATGATGATTTTCAAATCTATCCCTTGAGAAGATGCCTCAATTAAAATTTGATATATTCGTAGCCTAAACTAAGTTAATAATAATTAAACTATAGCGATCAAGTTTTCTCAAAAAGGAAATCATTTCAATCAGATATTTCACACTATGTTCTTATGGTTTATTCTGTAAGTTTCTTTTTAGATCTTCAGTTGAGTAGCTGACTGTGCCCTTTAGTGGTAAATAATGTACACCATCACTTAAACATCATTTAGTCAAGCCAGATTGGTTTTAGCTCCTTAATACGAATTCCACCTAATTTTATCATACGAATTTTGCTACAAACTGATCTTTTATAGAGAGCATAACATATAAAGTACATGCCAAGAGTATCTGTCATTTGGCCTGTCCTGCTAGTGTGCACGAGGAAATCTGTGACTGCGCTGAGAGTCTTGTATGATTTTCTGCACCAGCAAACAGGACTCAGTAGCAACCAAACACTTCCTAAAAATACCTCACTTTGTGACCTCAGAGGATGTATTTAGCATGCCTGTGACTCCGTTTCCCTGCAAATAAAGCAAAGCTAATAGTGCCTGAAGCAGTATTTCCTAACAAGAATCTTGGATAAATTAAAGCAAAAAAAATGTTTTCAAAGTCACTGAATACATAAAAGAATAAAGTAGTCTGTAATCAACTAAAAGATACGGTTGTAGAATTAAAACTACTAGCACTTTTCTTCTTTGCTCTGAAGAACACAACATTCCCAAACCAAGAGAAAGAAACAGACATCATAAAGGAGCGTCCTTTTCTCATCAAACAAGAATGGAACTTCAAAGTTAAAGTTTTTATAATATTTCACTTTTACAAATACTGATCAAGTCACCAGAGAATGAGCATATTTGCACTATTCTGTGTGCTATAAAAGTAAAAAAAAAAAAACCTATCAACTAGAACTAAGAACACAAAAAAGTATAATTTAAAGATTAGGATTTGGGGAAGGGGGATGAACATTTTTTTAAAAAATGGATAAAGCAGCTTTGTAAATAAGACACTTACTTACCTTCCTCTTGATATCAGAGCCAAGGCTAAATAAGAGAGACCAATAAAAACTCATCTCCAAAATGTAGTACCAGTATTGGGATGGCAGCAAGGGCTGAGGAAAACAAAAGTATTCACTACTTTAATGCCACCATATAAACAACTCATTTTAAGGATTAAAAACATTGTTTATACCTATTTGGCTATACAGTCCATGGAATTCTCCAGGCCAGAATGCTGGAGTGGTTAGCCTTTCTTTTCTCCAGAGGATCTTCCCAACCCAGAGAACCCAGTTCTCCCACATTGCAGGGGGATTCTCAGCTGGATTCTGATACCAGCTGAGCCACCAGGGAAGCTTATATACCACAAATTTCTCTCAAATAATAATGGTTTACATTTCAACTTCTGAAAAGGAATTAGAGACAATATTTTGAGGCATTTTCTTTCTAAAAAGGGAGACAAGAATTCCAAAATCAAGTTAAATATTTTGTTTAAAATTTAATAAAACTACAACAGGTGTCACTGCATTCTTTTAGCTGGTTGAGAGTTAAATTAGGTGGAAAAGTTGTTTTGCTGGCTCAACAAAATTGTTTTATGTTTATTGAAAGGGAAAGGGAAGTCGCTCAGTCGTGTCCGACTCTTCGCAACCCCATGGACTGCAGCCTACCAGGCTCCTCCGTCCATGGGATTTTCCAGGAAAGAGTACTGGAGTGGGGTGCCAGTACTACTCAAATCTGATGTCATAACCTCTTTTCTGGTGACAAGCTGGTGACCCAAATTGGCCCATTCTCAAATGGGACAGTAGTAAAATATATACAATTATTTAGGTAGTCTAAAATGGTCTCCTAAAAAACAGAATGAAATTCCTATAGCTAGAGTTTTCTTTAAAGTAACGGGTGCTGTGCTTCTTTTAGATAAGCTGAGACATTATATTACTTGGTGTGATGGGTTGTAACATTAATGTCCTCAATGAATCTCACCTCATATTCATGTCCTGGTATAGTTGGCTCCAACATGACCAGGAATTTGAATTCCAGGCATTGGTCAAGGGGACATAGCAAATATGATGCAATCAGAGACCTCATAAGCACCAAGTAAGAAACTTGAGGTTAAAGCCTTTGACTGTGTGGATCATAACAAACTGCAGAAAGCTCTTAAAGAGATGGGAATGCCAGACCATCTTACCTGTCTCCTGAGAAACCTGTATGCAGGTCAAGAACAGTTAGAAACCTTGTATGGAACAACTGATTGGTTCAAGATTTAGAAAGGAGTACAACAGGGATGTCTGTTGTCACCCCGTTTGCTTAACCTATATGCTGAGCCCATCATGAGAAATGCTGGGCTGGATGAGTTACAAACTGGAATTAGGTAGGTGGGAGAAACATCAACAATCTCAGACATGTGTATGATACCACTCTAATGGCAGAAAGTGAAGAGAAATTAAAGAGCCTCTTGATGAGGGTGAAGGAGGAGAGTGAAAGAACCAGCTTAAAACTAAATATTAAAAAAACAAAGATCATGGCATCCGGCACAATTACTTCATGGCAAATAGAAGGGGAAAAGGTGGAAATAGTGACAGATTTCCTCTTCTTGGGCTCTAAAATCACTGAGAATGGTGACTACAGCCATGAAAACAGAAGACAATTGCTTCTTCTCAGGAAAGTTATGAGAAACCTAGACAGTGTGTTGAAAAGCACAGACATTATTCTGCTGTCAAAAGTCCACGTGGTCAATGCTATGGTCTTCCCAGTGGTCATATATGGTTTTGAGAACTTGACCATACAAAAGACAGAGTGCCAAAGAATCGATGCCTTTAAACTCTAGCGCTAGAGAAGACTCCTGAAAATCCCTTGGACAGGAAGGAGACCAAACCAGTCAATCTTAAGGAAAATCAACCCTGAATATTCACTGGAAGGACTGATGCTGAAACATTCAGTATTTTGGTCATCTAATACAAACAGCAGACTCATTGGAAAAGACCCTGTTGCTGGGAAAGACTGAGGGCAGAAGGAGAAGAGGGTGTCAGAGGATGAGACGGCTGGATGGCATCACCAACACAATGGACATGAACTTGGGGAAACTTTGGGAGATGGTGAGGGACAGGGAGACCTGGTGTGCTGCAGTGCAAGAGGTCTCAAAACATCAGACACGACTGGGCAACTGAACAACAAGAAACCTGAGCTACCCTACCGGAGGCCACAAAGTAGAGAATCAAGATGTCCACTGACAAAAATACAAATGAGGGTACATGTGCTATCCCCTAACCAGCCTGTGAACTACCTGAAAATACATGAATTAACTCAGTTAACACCACATGGAAAAGAACTGCTTGGCTGCGCCTAGCGCAAATTGCTAATCCATATCATAAGCAAATACATGGTTGTTGTTTTAAAGTACTAAGTTTTGGTGATGATTTATTATGCATCAGCATAAACTGACACACCTGAGAAGTGAAGAGTAAGGCTAACACATTAAATGGGATAGATTTCTGATCAACTCATCATCCTTGATAAGGCCATAAAAGAAAGAAAACTTCTGCTTTCTTCTATGACAAACAAGTCTGTATGTGACTAACCCTTCTAGTGAGAACTACTTTAAAAATATGGGAAAGTACAGATAATATCTGTTTGAAGGTACCCAGGAACAACCAAAGCATCTTGAAGCATTCCATGGAGCCAAGATTTCAAAGACAAGAAAAACGAATTAAGTGAAATCTTTCATTCCTAGTGCATCCTTAACGCAGAAGCACTGCAGACCCCACACAGGGCAGCTTCAGAGAAAACCACACCGCTGACTGACAAGCACTGCAGAGCCCAGGGACTCTATACACTCTATGTTCTCTGAGGCATAAACATTGCTTTACCTTAAAATACAGTGAAGAGAAAATATCTAGATATTCCAACACAATGTTATTTCAAACATGGAAAATACGCAATTGAAACAAATGAAAGAGAGTTTCTAGAAATCAGCAGCTCAGATTTCTAAGCAGAAGTTAAGTAGGACTTTTGGCAATCTCATAGTGCAAGGAAGCAAACTAAGCAAACTGATGTTCAGGGCCAGCCAAGGGAAAGGAGTCCTTGTAAATACTATAACCTTTTATTTGAAACCACTTTAAGAGAATGCCCTAGAAATACAGATGAGTTATAAATATATCTGCCTTACAAAGACTGGAATATTCACATAAAATCACTTCAAAACATATAAAACTTAAGATGATCTGTCTCAACTCTAACTGCTTAACAGAAGCGAAAATAAGTCCACTCAGGAGGTAGATAATATCATTCCTAAGTATAATTTTTTCTATCATTCAACCAAAAGTTATCAAACAAAAGGAAACAGGGATAAGAAAAAAAACAGGTGATCAAGATATTGGATTTATCAGGCTACGACTTTAAAATGACTTTTAAAATTAACTAGGTTTTTAAGGTTATTTTTAAAAATTAGTGAGAATTTTTTAAAATATAAGTTTATTTATTTTAATTGGAGGTTAATTACTTTATAATATTGTATTGGTTTTGCCATACATCAACATGAATCTGCCATGGGTATACATGTGTTCCCCATCCTGAACCCCTTCCCTCCTCCCTCCCCGTACCATCCCTCTGGGTCATCCCAGTGCACCAGCCCCAAGCATCCAGTATCATACACTGAACCTGGACTGGCGATTTGTTTCATATATGATATTATACATGTTTCAATGCCATTCTCCCAAATCATCCCACCCTCTCCCTCTCCCACAGAGTCCAAAAGACTGTTCTTACATCAGTGTCTCTTTTGCTGTCTTGCATACAGGATTTTTATAAGAGAACTGGAATCCACGAAAAAGAATTGAGTGAAAATTTGAGAACTGAAAAATACCATAACGAAAATTGAGAACTCAAAGGATGTGCTTCAGAGCAGATCAGACACTGCTGAAACATGTACTAGTGATCTGGAGGATATGAAGTAGAAAATATTCAGAGCTGTGAAGTGTCTGAGATTTTACCCTACTTGCAAGTTATCTTGCCACAGTTTCATGAATGCTGGTAGGATATATGAGACTCCTGAGTCAGAGATAAAGGATAGTTTACTGTTCACAGTACTATAGTTGCCAGAATAACAATATTTGGGCCAGTTCTCCCATTCCAATTCCCATGGCTAAACAAAAGGGTTAGTTCATGCAAAGATGGGCACAATAAAGGACAGAAATGGTATGGACCTAACAGAAGGATAAGATATTAAGAAGAGGTGGTAAGAATACACAGAACTATACAAAAAACATCTTCAAAACCCAGATAACAACGATGGTGTGATCACTCACCTAGAATCAGACATCCTGGAATGCGAAGTCACAAGTGGGCCTTAGGAAACATCACTACGAACAAATCTACTGGAAATGATGGAATTCCAGTTGAACTATTTCAAATCCGAAAAGATGATGCTGTGAAAGTGCTGTACTCAACATGCCAGCAAATTTGGAAAACTCAGCAGTGGCCACAGGACTGGAAAAGGTCAGTTTTCATTCCAATCCCAAAGAAAGGCAATGCCAAAGAATGGTCCAACTACTGCACAACTGTACTCTCTCACACACTAGCAAAATAATACTCAAAATTCTCCAAGCCAGGCTTCAACTGTGCACGAACTGAGAACTTCCAGATGTTCAAGTTGCATTTAGAAAAGGCAGAGGAACCAGAGATCAAATTGCCAACACCCACTGGATCATCAAAAAAGCAAGAGAGTTCCAGAAAAACATCTACTTCTGTTTTATGGACTCTGCCAAAGCCTTTGACTGTGTGGATCACAACAAATTGGAAAATTCATGAAGAGATGGGAATACCAGACCATCTGACCTGCCTCTTGAAAAATCTGTATGCAGGTCAAGAAGCAACAGTTAGAACTGGGCATGGAATAAGACTGGTTCCAAATTGGGAAAGGAGTATATCATCAAGGCTGTATATTGTCACCCTGCTTATTTAACTTCTATGCAGAGCACATCATGTGAAATGTCAGGCTGGATGAGGTACAGCTGGAATCAAGATTGCCAGGAGAAATATCAATAACTTCAGATATGCAGATGACACCACCCTTACGGTACAAAGTAAAGACGAACTAAAGAGCCTCTTGATGAAAGTCAAAGAGGAGAGTCAAAAAGTTGGCTTAAAGCTCAACATTCAGAAAACTAAGATCATGGCATCCAGTCCAATCATTTCATGGCAAATAGATGGAGAAACAATGGAAACAGTGACAGACTATCTTGGGGGCTCCAAAATCACTGGAGATGGTGACTGCAGCCATGAAATTAAAAGACGCTTACTCCTTGGAAGAAAAGCTATGATCAACCTAGAGAGCATATTAAAAAGCAGAGACATTACTTTGCCAATAAAGGTCCATCTAGTCAAAGCTATGTTTTTCCAGTAGTCATGTATGGATGTGAGAGTTGGACTATAAAGAAAGCTGAGTGCCGAAGAATTGATGCTTTTGAACTGTAGTGTTGGAGAAGACTCTTGATAGTCCTTTGGACTGCAAGGAGATCCAATGAGTCTATCCTAAAGGAAATCAGTCCTGAATATTCATTGGAAGGATTGATGCTGAAGCTGAAGCCCCAATACTTTGGCTACCTGATGTGAAGAACTGACTCACTAGAAAAGACCCTGATGCTGGGAAAGATTGAAGGTGGGAGGAGAAGGGGACAACAGAGGATGAGATGGTTGGATGGCATCACTGACTTGATGCACATGAATTTGAGTAAACTCCGGGAGTTGGTGATGGACAGGGAGGCCTGGCGTGCTGCAGTCCATGGGGCTGCAAAGAGTCGGACACAACTGAGTAACTCAACTGAACTGACATTTGCACATGCAGTGGGTTTTGTTACCACAGAGAAACCCTGAAATAGGGAACCTAATATCTTTCATAATGGACAATAACATGTATATGTTGTTCCAGTGGAGAGACTGCCTTCATCTTCCAAGCTTGTTTGCCATACAAACATCCTTCAAAAGACAATACAGAACAAAAGTTAGCCTGCGTTTCACTTCATAAGACATGCAGAAATGCAAGAGATCTGTGGAGAACTGCATTCCTATAGACTGAAGCAGTGAGTCAGAGGATAGAAAATATGAGAAAAAGTATGTAAGAGATTTGGGACCTAGTGTAAAAGTCTAGCATATTAGCTCACTTGTAAATTGAAATTCCAGAAAGAGAGGAGAGAGAAAAAAGAAGAGAAGCAACAGCTAAGAATTTTTCAAAATGGATTTAAGACATCAAGCTACATATTCAAGAATTACTATGGACAATAAGCAGGATAAATTCAAAGAAGACGACATTTATGCCTATCACAATCATACTGCTGAAAGACAAATACAAAATGTTTAAAACAGAGGAATAAAAAGACATCATTCAAAGAAGCAAAAATAAAATGGACAACCGAATTAAAGAAACTGAAGGGATCCAGAAGACAATGGAATGACATTTTTAAAGTGCTCCAAGAAAATAACTAGTAACCTAGAATTCTATGCCCAGCAAAACTCCTTTTAAAAAATAGGGTAAAATGATGACATTTCCAGACAAGCAAACCAAAGGGGCTTCTTCAGCCATAAGGATAATAATGCCAGATGAAAGTGTGGAAATGCAAGATGCCAAATAATATCAAGGAAAGGGCAAACTGACATTTACAAATCAATTATAGTAGTGACTTGTAGGCTTTTAAATATTTGAAGGAGGAGATAGGCATAGTCTGATGACCTTTCACTGACTGGAAAGAGATAAGAGCATTAATTTGTATCAGACTCTAAGAATTGAAGAATGCAAAAGGTAATCTCTTGGAAAACTACTGAAAGAATGTGTGCATGCATGCTAAGTCACTTCAGTCGTGTCTGACTCTTTCAGACCCTATGGACTATAGTCCGCCAGGCTCCTCTGTCCATGGTAAGAATGGTCCAGGCAAAAATACTGGAGTAGGTTGCCAGGCAACCAGGGGAATCGTCCTAACCCAGAGATTGAACCCATGTCTCTAATCTCCTTCACTGACAGGCAGGTTCTTTACCACCAGTGCCTGCATAACTGAAAAGCTAATATTAGGGAAGAAATAGAGTAATAATTTTAAAAACTTCACTGTCCTATAAAAAAGTAATGAGAGTATTATTTTAAAAAGGAAATGTATCCAGTGCTACAAGTAGAAAATAAATAGTAAGATGGTAAATTTAAACTCAAATAGATAATTACATTAACCATAAGCAAAGTAAAGGAATGAGACAAGTGATGGGAAATAACGAACAAGAATGAGTAAGCTCCAGTAGACAAAGCGCCATGGACTGCATGAAAGTGGACACAGAGCAGGAAAGGACTCAGACCTAACTCAGGGGGCAAGCTGCTGAGGAGGGGAGGGACTACATCAGGGGACTTACCTGTCTGGGATAGCCATTCCAAACTTCCCACAGGTCATAGACCCAAGGTTTCTGAAAAAGCAAAGAACCAAGAGAAACTGTTCAGAGTCAAGGGCTGATTTCAGCGGAAACCTAAGCCCTTCCTGATGTCGCTGACAGGGAGGAAACATGCACAGTAAGATACTTTCATCACATTCCCCCTCCTCCAGCATTATCTCCCTTCTTCCGCAGGTATTTCTGCTTATTCTTATATAATACCTCTGTGACATGCAAGAGTTCTATTGAGTCTGGGATCGATAATAGTCCTGATTCTCAAAGGAAATTATTTATTTCAAACAAGTGCCTCTTCTAATGAAATTGTTTCTGGGCCAATTAGATTACTGCTTCTGTAGCAATAAAAACTCTTGAAATATTCATAGCAATAAAATATCTGAAGCGAAAACTTAAAAGAATCTTTAGAGACATCTCCAAAAGCTAGTTATCTTTTTTTCTGTTAACAATTTACTATTAATTTTATACCTCACTTAATGAGATAATTGTTTAATAATTATTTTAACAGACAATGCAAAGGGAATATGATATGGAGAGATTTGATTTCTGATGGGCAAGTAATGAAAGTCTTCATAAACAAGTGATTAGAGTGAGTAGAGGTTTAAAAGCTGGCTACCTTATTGAAAGTATATCTCAAGGGATTCATAAGCAGGAATTTTTTAAATTAAAGACAAATTACAGTCAAAGATATATCAGAAAGAAAACTTACATCATAAAGAAATGCAATTCCAGCAATGGTAATAATTAGGTAAAATGTAAATCGCCAGCTGCCAAAAGAAATAAAACACTTGTTAAGGTGACTGACATCTGAGGAGAAAAACATTTTGTATAACAGTTTGGAAAGAATGCACATTCTGGAGTCAGAAAAATCTAAGTTAATATCCTGATTCTGCCACTTGTTGGATGGCTAAAAGTTGAAGTATGTCACTTAACTCAAGGACCCTTAATTTCTTCATCCATAAGAGGAAAATAACAAAACTTACCTCTAAATGTAAAAATATTGAAGATAACTTATGCAAAATTATGATATAGTGTCTGGTATGAAGTAAGCAACCAGTGTTAGCTATCATTACTACTAATATGCCTAGCCTAGTTACTGACACACAATAAATGATGTTTGATTATCAGTTCAGTTCAGTGCAGTCACTCAGTCGTGTCCGACGCTTTGGGACCCCATGGTCCCAATACAGCTCCTATTGATAGTACGTAGTGGAAATGTGCGACTACATAATATGTGTCGTGGAGGACAATATCAAGGGAGGGGTTGACAATATGAGTCCCCCATGGACTGCAACATGCCGGGCCTCCCTGTCCATCACCAACTCCCAGAGTTTGCACAAACTCATGTCCATTGAGTTGGTGATGCCATCTAACTATCTCACCCTCTGTCGTCCCCTTCTCCTGCCTTCAATCTTTCCTGGTATCAGGGTCTTTTCAAATGAGTCAGTTCTTTGCATCAGGTGGCCAAAGTATTGGAGCCTCATATTAAAAAGCAGAGACATTACTTTGCCAACAAAGGTCCATCTAGTCAAGGCTATGGTTTTTCCGGTAGTCATGTATGGATGTGAGAGTTGGACTATAAAGAAAGCTGAGCACCGAAGAACTGATGTTTTTGAACTGTGGTGTTGGAGAAGACTCTTGAGAGTCCCTTGGACTGCAAGGAGATCCAACCAGTCCATCCTAAAGGAGATCAGTCCTGGGTGTTCAGTGGAAGGACTGATGCTGAAGCTGAAACTCCAATACTCTGGTCACCTGATGCAAAGAGCTGACTCATTTGAAAGGACCCTGAAGCTGGGAAAGATTGAGGGCAGGAGGAGAAGGGGACAACAGAGAATAAGATGGTTGGGTGGCATCACTGATGCCAATGAGTTTGGAATGAGTCTGGGTAGGCTCTGGGAATTGGTGATGGACAGGGAGGCCTGGCATGGTGCAGTCCATGGGAACACAAAGAGTTGGACACGAATGAGCAACTGAACTGAACTAAACTGGAGGCCATTCCTCAGTTCACACAGCCAAGCAGTGACACAGTCAAGTCAGTAACATAGGTCTTTGAACCCTGAATCCAGTAGTGTTTTTGGAAAACTGTCACTGCTTCTAAGCTTCATGATGGTTTTCCTTCATGGCTTGTTTTCATTAAGGAAAAACGTAGGGTTCAATTACTCAGAAAGTTGAACCACAAAGTGAGCCAGTTGAGACTCATTCTCACTTGTTTCATTTAGTGTTGGTTCAACAAAGCCACGTGCTTAAATGTAGAGAGCATTTCCTTGATCCTTAATTATTCTGGCCAAACAAGAAGTACAAAAATGAGATGATGAGATCTGCCAGACCCAAAGGAAGCCATAAGCGTGGCAGCACATCTCATATCATTTGTGTCTCAAACATGTATTGATCTCTTAAACCTGTTTCAGGAACCATGCTAAGCATACTTGTGTGACACCATATTTTCTTCTTTACAACAAGCTTATGAAGAAGCTCCTTTTGTGGGTTGTTGCTTGGTTCTCACAACAACACTAAAATGTAGATGAGATGAAGAGTAAAGAATGCTAAACTTGAGAGAGATCACATAATTTACCCAAGACTGTATAGTAACAATCAGTACTGTTGTTCAGTCACTAAGTCGTGCGACTCCACGGACTGCAGCATGCCAGGCTTCCCTGTCCACTATCTCCCGGAGTCTGCCCAAATTCATGTCCATTGAGTCAGTGATACCCTCCAACCATCTCATCCTCTGCCTCTTGCTTCTCCTTTTGTTTCCAATCTTTCCCAGGATCAGGATCTTTTCCAATGAGTCAGCTTGCTGCATCAGATGGCCAAAGTATTAGAGCTTCAGCATCAGTCCTTCCAATGAATATTCAGGGTTGATTTCTTTTAGGATTGAATGGTTTGATCTCCTTGCAGTCCAAGGGACTGTCAAGGGATTTCTCCAGCACCACAATTCAAAAGCATCAATTCTTTGCTGTTCAGTCTTCTTTATGGTCTAACTCTCACATCCATACATGACAAATGGGAAAAACATAGCTTTGACTATACAGACCTTTGTTGGCAAAGTGATGTCGCTGCTTTTTAATACACTGTCTAGGTTTGTCATGACTTTCTTTCCAAGTAGCACACATCTTTTAATTTCATGGCTGCAGTCACCATTCACAGTGATACCAGAGCCCAAGAAAATAAAATCTGTCCCAATCAGATGCAAGAGTAAAATCCAAGCTTCACATCTTCCCAGACTAGCCCTATCAGGTGTATTATACTATTCCAGGGGTTCTCAAAGTCAGGGATCTCTGACATCAAACACTTTCACAATGATAATGAAATGTTATTTGTCTCATTTCTTACTCTCATTTTCTCCCAAGTGTCCAGTGGCATTTCCCAGAGGCTACATGTCCTGTGATGGTATCTTTGCTCTGATAGCTGATGACATGTGCTTGTGTAGTCTCATATTTTAATTTCCACTTCTAGCACGGTAGACATCAATAGGTATAACTCACACAAGCAGATGCTCTTTGGGGTCTGTAATAGCTTTTAAGAGAACAAAGGGGTCCTGAAACCAAAAAGCTTGGGAGCTGCTGTGCTTCACTAATTGTGAAGCAATTGACTAATTGTGCTTCACTAATTTTCCTTGCTTCAGATGAACCTAAGGTAGTAAAATGTCCTTTTTTTCCAGGAATGGCTGAGACAACATAATTGTGAGGGAGGAAAAAAAAAAACTCTTGGAAAAAAAGAAATTGACTGGTCAGACACAGACGGCAAAGTTGAAAGATGAAGGCCTGCTGAGTGAGATCAGGGAGGAGCTGGACAGCAAAACCTCAGGCTACATGAGACAGGACAAACATGGCTCTCCATGGTGGCGGGGCAGCATGGAGAAGGTGGCGGACCCGCCCAGTGGGCAGCTGGGCAAGTGGCAGTCCACCCAGCAGGACGACAGTGCCTCCCACCAGCACGAGATGCACCAGGCACTTGGAAACTGTGTGTGTGCATGCTTAGTCATGCTGGACTCCTTGTGACCTCATGGCCTATAGCGTGCCAGGCTCCTTTATCCATGAAACTTTCCAGGCAAGAATATTGGAGCAGGTTGCTATTCCTCTTCCAGGGGATCTTCCCACCCCAAGGACTGAACCTGCGTCTCTTATGTCTCCTGCATTGGCAGGCAGATTCTTTACCACTGAGCCACTGGGAAAGCTCACTTGGAAACTGTTTGGTGTTTAATTAAATTTCTCATTGTTAAAAAGAAAAGTGATCAGTTAATATGGAATCTGATTTTAAAATGAAGGATTCACTATGGATTAAAATCCTGAATGCTATAAAACAGGGCTTAGGGGTCACCCTTGCAGAAAGTAATCAAGGAAACAATACACTGAACTTAAGGTGTTCAGAGATTAACCATCCTGGTATTGTGGATAAGTGTTGGCCTGCTGGAGAATAATTTGTACGAGTTCTTTGTTGGGGAATACGTTTCCTGAAGAAGCGCGCTGGGCTGCGACGGACTGCACAGAAGCGCGCTGGACTGCGAATGGACCGTGCAGAAGCACGGCCGAGAGGAGCTACCCCTTGCCGAAGGTCAGGGACAGCGATTGAGAGCGCCAGGCTGCATCAGCACAGGAGCGGCCAAAAGAAGCTACCCCACGTCCTAGGTCAGGGGTAGTGGCCGAGAGGAGCTACCACACGCCGGAGGTCAGGGTGGCGGCCAAGAGGAGCTACCACACGCCCGAGGTCAGGGGAGGCAGCTGAGAGGAGCAACCCCACACACAAGGTCAGGAGGGGCGGCGGTTGGAGATACCCCTTGTCCAAGGTAAGGAGCAGCAGCTGACATTCCAGGTCGGGGAATGTCAGGTCACCGCCCCTGACCTTCGGCGAGGAGTACCTCCTCTCGCCACGCTTCTGCGTGATCCATCACAGCCGAAGCACTTCTGCACGGTCCGACACGACTGTGAAGAGATACCCCATGTCCAAGGTAAGAGAAACCAAAGTAACACAGTAGGTGTTGCAAGAGGGTATCAGAGGGCAGATACACTAAAACCATAATCACACAAAACTAGCCAATCTGATCTCATGGACCACAGCCTTGCCTAACTCAATGAAACTAAGCCATGCCGTGGGGGGCCACCCAAGACAGGAGGGTCATGGTGGAGAGGTCTGACAGAATGTGCTCCACTGGAGAAGGGAATGGCGAACCACTTCAGTATTTTTACCTTGAGAACCCCATGAACAGTATGAAAAGGCAAAATGATAGGATACTGAAAGGGGAACTCCCTGGGTTGGTAGGTGCCCAATATGC
This sequence comes from Budorcas taxicolor, assembly GCF_023091745.1. Classification (NCBI taxonomy): domain Eukaryota; kingdom Metazoa; phylum Chordata; class Mammalia; order Artiodactyla; family Bovidae; genus Budorcas; species Budorcas taxicolor. Next base: position 8,524,193 of record NC_068930.1, on the reverse strand, counting down.
TACTGGAGATCAGTGGAGAAATAACTCCAGAAAGAATGAAGGGACGGAGCCAAAGCAAAAAGAATACCCAGATGTGGATGTGACTGCTGATAGAAGAAAGATCTGATGCTGTAAAGAGCAATATTGTATAGGGACCTGGCATGTCAGGTCCATGAATCGAGGCAAATTGGAAATGGTCAAACAGGAGATGGCAAGAGTGCACGTCGACATTCTAGGAATCAGCAAACTAAAATGGATTGGAATGGGTGAATTTAACTCAGATGACCATTATATGTACTACTGTGGGCAGGAATCCCTTAGAAGAAATGGAGTAGCCATCATGGTCAACAAAAGAGTCCAAAATGCAGTACTTGGATGCAATCTCAAAAACGACAAAATGATCTCTGTTCATTTCCAAGGCAAACCACTCAATATCACGGTAATCCAAGGCTATGCCCCAACCAGTAACACCGAACAGACTGAAGTTGAATTGTTCTATGAAGACCTACAAGACCTTTTAGAACTAACACCCACAAAAGATGTCCTTTTCATTATAAGGGACTGGAATGAAAAAGTAGAAAGTCAAGAAACACCTGGAGTAACAGGCAAATGTGGCCTTGGAATACGGAATGAAGCAGGGCAAAGGCTAATAGAGTTTGCCAAGAGAACGCACTGGTCATAGCAAACACCCTCTTCCAACAACACAAGAGAAGACTCTACACATGGACATCACCAGATGGTCAACACCGAAATCAGATTGATTCTATTCTTTGCAGCCAAAGATGGAGAAGCTCTATACAGTCAGCAAAAACAAGACTGGGAGCTGACTATGGCTCAGATCATGAACTCCTTATTGCCAAATTCAGACTGAAATTGAAGTAAGTGGGGAAAACCACTAGACCAATCAGGTATGACCTAAATCAAATCCCTTTTGATTATACAATGGAAGTGAGAAATAGATTTAAGGGACTAGATCTGATAGACAGAGTGCCTGATGAACTAGGGACGGAGGTTCGTGACATTGTACAGGCGACAGGGATCAAGACCATTCCCATGGAAAAGAAATGCAAAAAAGCAAAATGGCTATCTGAGGAGGCCTTAAAAATAGCTGTGAAAAGAAGAGAAGTGAAAAGCAAAGGAGAAAAGGAAAGATATAAGCATCTGAATGCAGAGTTACAAAGAATAGCAAGAAGAGATAAGAAAGCCTTCCTCAGCAATCAATGCAAAGAAACAGAGGAAAACAACAGAATGGGAAAGACTAGAGATCTCTTCAAGAAAATTAGAGATACCAAGGGAACATTTCATGCAAAGATGGGCTCGATAAAGGACAGAAATAGTATGGACCTAACAGAAGCAGAGGCCTGGTGTGCTGCGATTCATGGGGTTGCAAAGAGTCGGACACGACTGAGTGACTGAACTGAACTGAAGCAGAAGATTTTAAGAAGAGGTGGCAAGAATACACAGAAGAACTGTACAAAAAAAAGCTTCACAACCAAGATAATCATGATGGTGTGATTATTCACCTAGAGCCAGATATCCTGGAATGTGAAGTCAAGTGGGCCTTAGCAAGCATCACTATGAACAAAGCTAGTGGAGGTGATGGAATTCCAGTTGAGCTATTTCAAATCCTGAAAGATGATGCTGTGAAAGTGCTGCACTCAATATGCCAGCAAATAGGGAAAACTCAGCAGTGGCCACAGGACTGGAAAAGGTCAGTTTTCATTCCAACCCCAAAGAAAGGCAATGCAAAAGAATGCTCAAACTACCACACAATTGCACTCATCTCACTCACTAGTAAAGTAATGCTCAAAATTCTCCAAGCCAGGCTTCAGCAATACATGAACCGTGAACTTCCAGATGTTCAAGCTGGTTTTAGAGAAGGCAGTGGAACCAGAGGTCAAATTGCCAACATCCACTGGATCATGGAAAAAGCAAGAGAGTTCCAGAAAAATATCTATTTCTGCTTTATTGACTATGCCAAAGCCTTTGACTGTGTGGATCACAATAAACTGTGGAAAATTCTGAAAGAAATGGGAATACCAGACCACCTGACCTGCCTCTTGAGAAACCTATATGCAGGTCAAGAAGCAACAGTTAAAACTGGACATGGAACAACAGACTGGTTCCAAATAGGAAAAGGAGTACGTCAAGGCTGGATATTGTCACCCTGCTTATTTAACTTCTATGCAGAGTACATCATGAGAAATGCTGGGTTGGAAGAAGCACAAGCTGGAATCAAGATTGCCGGGAGAAATATCAATAACCTCAGATATGCAGATGACACCACCCTTATGGCAGAAAGTGAAGAGGAACTAAAAAGCCTCTTGATGAAAGTAAAAGAGGACAAGTCAAAAAGCTGGCTTAAAGCTCAACATTCAGAAAACTAAGATCATGGCATCTGGTCCCATCACTTCATGGGAAATAGATGGGAAACAGTGGAAACTGTGGCTGACTTTATTTTGGGGGACTCCAAAATCACTGCAGATGGTGATTGTAGCCATGAAATTAAAAGATGCTTACTCCTTGGAAGGAAAGTTATGACCAACCTAGATAGTATATTGAGAAGCAGAGACATTACTTTGCCAACAAAGGTCCATCTAGTCAAGGCTATGGTTTTTCCAGTGGTCATGAATGGATGTGAGAGTTGGACTGTGAAGAAAGCTGAGCACCAAAGAATTGATGCTTTCGGACTGTGGTGTTGGAGAAGACTCTTGAGAGTCCCTTGAACTGCAAGGAGACCAACCAGTCCATCCTAAAGGAGATCAGTCCTGGGTGTCCATTGGAAGTACTGATGCTGAGGCTGAAACTCCAATACTTGGCCACCTCATGCGAAGAGTTGACTTATTGGAAAAGACCGTGATTCGAGGGATTGGGGGCAGGAGGAGAAGGCGATGACCGAGGATAAGATAGCTGGATGGCATCACTGACTCGAAGGATATGAGTTTGTGTGAACTCTGGGAGTTGGTGATGGACAGGGAGGCCTGGCGTGCTGTGATTTATGGGGTCGCAAAGAGTCGGACATGACTGAGTGACTGAACTGAACTGACCTGAAGTTTCCTGAGATTTCCAAAATGCCTGGGCTAGGTATGTCTTGCTATGTTTCCTGTAGCATATCTCATACCTGAGGGAATAAAGTGCAGTCCCTACACTATTAAAGAGTTTGGCATTTTGCTTCAGTTTATTTGATCCATAATAACTTTTAACAGTTCACTGGCATAGGAAATTTGTGACACTGCTAAACAATAAGGTAAAGCTTAAATTTCATTTGTGGGTTCACTTCAACCGCCTAAATACACTGTACTGCTTCCTGTCTTTGCCTTACTTAAAATATGCTGCCCTCAAATCATGCTTTCTTTTCTTGCGGAAATCTGACCCGTCCCTCAAGGTCCAGCTTTGCCTGACCTCTAGAAAGCCTTTGTCTAATGTACCTAGCCCTGCTGACACCATCTCCTCTGAATGCCCAGAGGACATCTGAAGATGACTATAGGCTATGTGCCATGTGTAGACTGTGGGCTCTGTGTAGACCATGTGCTATTGGATGGAATGGAACACCGGATGTTGTAGTTTCATAAGTGATAGTCTCATCTCCCTAATTAGTTGCTTTGGGCCAGTGACATACTTTCCACTTCTACTTCCCTCTGAAAATCTTCATCTCCACAGGATCTAGGATAGTTCCACATACTATGGAGATGGTCCACACAACCCTCTGCACTGCCTGACGATTGACCACGGCAACTCATCATTCCCTTCCCTAACCTGAACTTTGTGGCTGACTCTCGGTGGACTCACTGACAGCCAGACTCCCAATGTTGAACTCCTCTGACCCAGTTACTTGATATGTGGGGCCCCTGCTTCTGAGAGGTCAGCATTAGGTAGCAGGGGCCACACAGGAGTCAGAATATCTGAGGGCAACAGGTCCCCCAACAGCAGGCAACCTTGAGCAAGTACATAAACTAGATAATGTGCAGGCTCTCATTTCTCAAACAAGGCCAGCCCCACTTTCCCTGACTGCCCCACACTGTGAGAGGCAGGGAGGATCAAACCAAGATCATTTATAAACTGTAAGGCACTATGATTTATAAGAAGTTACTATACTCCTTCACTGGAGTATGATTCAGCTCTGAGGGAGAGACTTAGTCCCTGCTTGGGACTTTATTTACGATAAGAGTCATTTGCTAGAGAGCATAAATGATAACAGAAAAACAGGAAGATCTAACGTGAAACCAGTTCCACTTTGTAGTGTTTTATAGTGATCATCAAGAGAGATTCACCTGGGCCAAGCTGACATAGTGGCAACACAATATTAACTAATCTTGCAAGGGCTAAAACTCAGAGATAAACAGTTAGAAAACAAACCAGGTCATACACCTCCAGCTACTGTGGGAAAGGCAATAGAAGCCCATGATGAGAAAAAGAAAGTTTATCTCGAAGACACGATGAAGAATTGATCTGCTCCTCTAAATACACATCACCAGCCTCACAACTGGATGACTGTACACAGGAATGTATAGGTACTTAAAGAGAGCCATTAAAGTTTAGCCTCTCACAGGTTTGATTTCTTTGAGAGTCTTATACTAAATCCCTATCTGTTTCACCATCAAACAAATATATCTGGTGCAAGTCATTAGGCAATCCGAGGACCGTAAGAAACAGGAAAAATGAAGGAATGCTATTGGTGTGTAGAATGTGGTATCACACACAACCCAACTAACATTTACCGGTCTGGATGTAAAGAAGAACAACAAAGTAATAGCAATGACCTAGACCCTCATTTTGGCACAGGTGTCAGTTTTTGCCACCAAGGGAGTGAACTAAAGTACTATAATCCTCTGAAGAAGAGGAAAAAGCATAATTTTAATAAAGTCAAAAATAAGTGTGATACAGTCACACTGCCCTCGGAATGTATCTGAAGTAGCCAGCTAGGCAAAAACTCTATGTGGTGCCCAGCCCATCCAGACCTCCTGCTAAACCAGTGGGGAAACTGAGAGGAACTGGTTGTCCAGTCCACAAGCAGGAGTAGGGTAAGAGTCGAGTTGAGACAGAAAGAAGTCCTCTCCACCAGTACTGAGAGAAGAGGACAGCGCCCTCTCAGACCTTCTCTGCTCTTATAATGTGACAGAATAACTATAATGTGATTGGAAACAGGCGATAGTCTGATGAGCTAGGGCCAAGTGCTACCCTAGAAAAGATAAACACTAGTTAAGACATTTCTATGATTTTTCTGGACTTCAAGGTAAGTACATAATATCTCCTGTTTAAGTGAGACAGTTCCATCTTACCTTGTTTGATAAAGAAGGAAAGTGAAACACAAGAGGTGGATGAGTGGCTAGTATCAAACTCTTAATTGATAAGTGGTAGAGCAAGCGCAAACCCTTCTTCTGCTGCAACCTCAGGATTCTTTCTGAGACGACTGTTCTGCTCCATACAAAATGGTACCATTTCAAAAGCTTTAACTATCCTTCTTACCAAGATTCCTGGAATTTCTTCATCTTGCAAGGCCTATCTTGATTCTGCCGACTCCTAAACCATCTTTCAACCTGGCGCTCTGTCAAGTTACACTTCTTTGCCAGTCCATAAATATCAGTCTGAAAGGGGATGAAACAAATAAGTGAGTGCTTAAGAGCAGAGTAGGCTGGCAGGCAAGCAAGAGACACCGAGACTGAGTTACAAGCATTTGTGCACTGGAGATGAGAGAGGTTCTGTATTAAACCTTGCACCAGTGCATTTACCCCTTTTGTTCATGGAGTCACACACACCCATCCCGAAACAGAGAGAATGTTAATTCCTAGAAAACTCAGTTGCTAAGAAAGACCAGTTCTCCATAAGTTGGTAGCAACCCATACATTCAAGTTCCATACATGGCCCACTTCTTCAGCCAATTTTATTTCGGGCCTCCTAGGTTCCACATAGAGTAGCATAGTTTAACATGTCAATCAAAGCCAATCTCTGTATTTTTTCCTGTGAGAAAAATGGGACTCCAAGAGTTTTAACAGCTTGTCCAAGACCTAAAACTAGTAGCAAAGTGAGCATATGAACTTAGGCTCCTGCCCTTTCTGTCATTTCATACAATGTTTCTAATAGATCCAAAACTTTCACATCTAATCATATGCACAGCCTATTTTGGAGAAGGAAATGGCAACCCCCTCCAGTATTCTTCCCTGGAGATACCACAGACAGATGAGCCTGGCTGGCTACAGTCTGCAGGGCTGCACAGAGTCAGACGTGACTTAGCGACTAAACAACTACAGCATACTTTAAACCAAGCTTAAATAATTCCAATTGTAAAAATACGGATTGCAGGTTATAATAATGATGACTGCTTCTCTGGAAGGCAGAAGTTGCAGGTTATGGTTTCAACTGAAAACAATGTGGATGATAGATTTGCTCAAAGATCACAAATGTGAAGTTCTACCAGGGCCAAACAAGAACCCAAAATGACTGACAGAAGCAGCCCTGCTTCCTGGTGGTATTTTAAGCTGTGTTCTTTCAACATGGGCATGTTTTATATGCTAAACCTACAGTACTTTCCACTTCCACAAGGAAATAAGCTCTATAATTTTTAAAGGATACCGTCTTCTTGATCTTTCATTTTGCAATACTGAGTACAAGAAATATTTCAGTTTACTCCTAACTTAATGCATGTTCAGTCGCTTCAGTCATGTCTGACTCGTTGCAACTCTATGACTGTAGCCCACCAGGCTCCTCTGTCCATGGGATTCTCCAGGCAAGAACACTGGAGTGGTTGCCATTCCCTTCTTCAGAGGATCTTCCCGACCCAGAGATAACTGCAAGCCTATTACTTAATCTGAAGAGAAAGAAAGCAAAACAAAACATTGACAAGACATATTATACTATTTCCCTGTAAACTGTCATCTCTAATACTATTATTTTATAGGCTAAGGTTTCACCTCCTGTTCTATGTTGTTTTGGTTCATTTTTGTGTTTTTGATGGCCCTAAATTGGCAGCTATTCATTGGTGAGTATTTCCTGCAGGCATTGTGTTTGGCACCGAAGATCTGAATGAACAAGATTAGTATTTATGGGCCCTCCCCTTCATGAGGTAAAGCCTGTCTGGTAAGGAAGTCAGAAAATTCAACAAAGAATTCTAATAAATTATGATGAGTGCTGAAAGAGGGGAAGGTCAGGGTACCATGGGACCTAACTTTATGTAGGCAATTCCTGGAAGTTACACTATGCTAAACCCTGAAAAATGTCCCAAGAAGGAGAAGATGAAGAAGGGAAGTGTCCTGGCAGCATGTGAAGTCATCTGGGAATGAGAGCACAGAGGAGCTGGGAGTACTCAAAGGACAGAAAGAGGTCTTGCAGGGTAGAAACATACAGACAGGTGAGGAGGAAAGATGTGGCCAGGGCCACAGCAAGGAGGGCCTTGCCTGGAATTTATCTGTAGGTTACAGGATGTTTGCATTTTGAAGGCTTCCTCTTGCAGTGTGTGAAGTATGAAGCACCAGGAATGAACAGAGGTGGAGACAGTGTTTACTTTGCCCTGTTATCCTTGACCTCTCTCAGCGAGGTCCCCACAGCAAGGACCTCGCACTCCAGATGGGACAAGTTTGGAGGTCTGGATACACTCTCCCAGGCAGCACCAAACTTGCCACAGCCCTATCGCAGGAGGAGAGAACAGGGCAGGTTTTGAGGCAACAGAATGCAGTAGGAATGGCAGGGAACTAAAAACAGAAGATTGAATTCTGCTACTTCCTAGCTCTGTAGCCTGGAGCTGTGTGCTCTGACCCACTGTGGAAAATGGGGCATTGACAATGAGTGGTTGTCTCCTGTCTCGTGGGAGTGATTTAGGATCCCAGGGCTCTATCTAATCATCTATCACGTGCTACATCAATGCTAGAGATTATGGCTGAACACAGAAAGGAGACCAGACTGAAAATCATTTCAAAAAACAATATTCCTCTACTCCTAAAATAATTTGTAAGCATGAATAGATTCCCCCAAACAGAAGATATAATTCAAATCCTATTGCTTGCGCCATAGCAGAACATATTCTGAAACGCAGCAGCACTATATTCTGTACCTTCTAAGACTGAAGCGCTCTGGGTCCAGCTTGACTGCTTTAGAAGTTTTATTCATTCGATCATTCGCAAATGTTTACTGAGCCTCTATCACTAGTGCCAGTCACTATTCTAGGCACTGGAGATTCAGCAATGAGCAAAGTCCCTGTTCCCACAGTAGAATTTTCCCAGATCTGAGAACAATACAATTTCACTGCCTCATCATTTCTACAGATACCTGATGAATAAATGCATCTAGAAGATGGTGATCAAACACGATTTGAAGCATTTTTCCTGATTTGGAGCACAAATGAATCTGATTCAAAATCTTGACAACTCTGGCCTCATATATCTACAATATTATTGAGATAGAAGTCCTCTTGCAAACAGAAGTCTTCAGTAGTATTTTGTTATTAATATACGAAACAAACATTTATTGAACACCTACTAGGTACAGAAAGTTGTGTTAAGATATTATAGGAATACAAACAAGCATACTTAGGAGACAACTGATGTTCCCTTGGGATAATTAATGTTGGGAAGATATATTTGAGAACATTCCTGTAGAAGTCTACATGATAGGTATAGCCTATGAATAATAAGAGCTGACCTTGAGTGTGTGCCAGGCAGTATTCTAAGTACTCAATTCAATCACTGAATTGAGAGTCCTATGAGGTAACTGCTGTTAACACACTCAGTTCACAGAGGTGGACACTGAGGCAGAGGGGTTAATCTGCTCACCTTCACACACAGTCTGTTCTCACAATTCGTGTTTTTAGCCTGGACACTATAGAGAATGTGTCTGTGGAAGGGAAAGGCTCTCAGGCAGAACCTGGAAGGGAAGCAGTGTGGCCTAAAATGGAGCCATGAGGCCTGGCTACTTGATGCAAAAACCAACTCTCTGGGACCATGGAGAAGCCACTCAACTTCTTTGTCTATCACATGTCTCACCCATAAAATAAACTGGACTAGAGAGCTAGAGAGCCTTTTGCTCTAAAAATGTTTGAATCCATGGTTGAGACAAGCTAGCAACCTGGAATGCCCCTATGGACCCTTCTCCAACTATGGACCACAATACCTGCTTTATGCCAGTCTTATGGCACCACGTTTTCTTTAAATTACCTTTCAGAACTACACATTCATTTGTTCTGCAATAGTTCTCATTGTGTTCTTGCAGAGGAAAAGGGCTAGCTAATAAGTTCTGCTGCTCTTTCATTGTACCAACAGCGGGAAAAATGATCCGTTGGCCAGAGCTATTGGTATGTTATCATGATTCTCTACAATGTAGTTACCATGATTCTCTCTCTGAATTTCATCTTGAAATTGTCATGGAGATACACACAGAGAGAGATCTACAGATATATAAACAGTGGGCACACAGCTGCACATACACAGTCACAAAGGAGTGTGTGAAACAGAACAAACAAACTCTCAGTGGCAGTTCACATGTATAGCTTTTTGGACCTCATCAATACCATGTTATATCCTCTGTGCTAACCAGCATAGAATTGATACTGTGTATCTGAAAAGTTTTTGTTTTTTTGGTGCAGTCTGTAGCAGCTGAAGAAGAATCCTCGATTTGTGTCCTCAGTTGTCTTAATAAAGTCAGATGTTACGTGCCTGTATTACCACTGCAGTGCCCTGTGACTACAGACTTGGAATACTTTGTTAGAGGTGATACCCACCCATCCCTTGAACCAGCACAATTTTTTTTAGTCTTCCCAGCAACTTGTCTTACCTCAGCTATAAATTAAGCAAAAACGCTGTCTGTGTGACATTGGCCAAGTTAATGCGTGGAAGTATTGCAGTATTATTTTGTTTCCAAATCTGAAACCACTATTAAGTCATCTACTTTGCCTTCTTCTACTATATTCTATCTTCCGAAGTTCTAGTACTTTTATTCCATGGGCATTTTACTGGCCAACTTGTTGTCATCTTGATCTGTTATACAAATACTACCTTGATTTTGTAATCTATAAGCAATATAAATTAGATGTTTTGCTTATGTCCCTTAATCTTCATAGTTTAGTAGAGGAAGCTTTCTAACACTTGGGGGTTGATATATAACACTTCTTCTCTTACCTGTTGCAAACGTCCAAATTATAACTACACTAAGCCATACTGTGGAAAATTCTGAAAGAGATGGGAATATTGGACCACCTAACCTGCCTCTTGAGAAATCTGTATGCAGGCCAGGAAGCAACAGTTAGAACTGGACATGGAACAACAGACTGGTTCCAAATAGGAAAAGGAGTACGTCAAGGCTGGATATTGTCACCCTGCTTATTTAACTTCTATGCAGAGTACATCATGAGAAATGCTGGATTGGAAGAAACACAAGCTGGAATCAAGATTGACGGGAGAAATATCAATCACCTCAGATATTCAGATGACACCACCCTTATGGCAGAAAGTGAAGAGGAACTAAAAAGCATCTTGATGAAAGCGAAAGAGGAGAGTGAAAAAGTCAGCTTAAAGCTCAACATTCAGAAAACGAAGATCATGGCATCCGGTCCCATCACTTCATGGGAAATAGATGGGGAAACAGTGGAAACATTGTCAGATTTTATATTTTTGGGCTCCAAAATCACTGCAGATGGTGATTGCAGCCATGAAATTAAAAGACGCTTACTCCTTGGAAGAAAATTTATGACCAACCTAGATAGTATATTCAAAAGCAGAGACATTACTTTGCCGACTAAGGTCTGTCTAGTCAAGGCTATGGTTTTTCCAGTGGTCATGTATGGATGTGAGAGTTGGACTGTGATGAAAGCTGAGCGCCGAAGAATTGATGCTTTTGAACTGTGGTGTTGGAGAAGACTCTTGAGAGTCCCTTGGACTTCAAGGAGATCCAACCAGTCCATTCTGAAGGAGATCAACCCTGGGATTTCTTTGGAAGGAATGATGCTAAAGCTGAAATTCCAGTACTTTGGCCACCTCATGCGAAGAGTTGACTCACTAGAAAAGACCGTGATGGTGGGAGGGATTGGGGGCAGGAGAAGAAGGAGATGACAGAGGATGAGATGGCTAGATGGCATCTCTGACTCGATGGACACGAGTCTGAGTGAACTCCGGGAGTTGGTGATGGACAAGGAGGCCTGGTGTGCTGCGATTCATGGGGTCGCAAAGAGTCGGACACGACTGAGCGACTGAACTGAACTGAACTGAAGCCATACTGTATTATCAACTGAGCTAGAATAATTACTTACAGACATAGCTCCAGCCTCTGAAATACAGTTTCAACATCCTATACACAGTTAAAGACATTATTTAGGCATATTAGAAGCAGCACTTGACAGGGAGTCCTGGGCCAGGGTCCAGGTTTGGATTCAGCCATTAATTAGCTGCATGACCTAGGACAGGTCCTCTGTTGACCTTAGTTTCCTCATCTCAATTTGTAAACAAGAAAGATGACCTAATCTCTAAATTTCTTTCAGCTTTTCTTCACTTTTCTTTAACTGTCAGATGTCTAATTTATCTTCATAGCTGAGAAACTTGATAAGAGCCAAATTTTCTACATAGACCTTGAGCCTTGGTATATACGCCTATCATGACATATCAACAAGCTAAATGATACACCCATCAACATTGACTAAATCTGACCAAACGTTCTAAGCCCTTTTAATTGACTTTTTTGACAAAACTTCTTAAATCGAACTGTTTTGAAGTTCCTTTGACCTCTAGCTAACTTTGGGAGTGCTTCAGAGGGCCCCTGAAATATCCCAAAGAGAGATATTAAACTGTGTTTATTTGGTTGGTTAAATTACATGAAAAATATTATCAAATGAGTAATAAATCCTCTCATGTTATAATGTATTATAAATATTACTAATATAGATATCTTAGGAATTATATGGAGGTCTTAACATTCTGATATGTCCTGGTATTTTATGAAAAACCTGATGACTTCACAAAAGTTAACAAAGGACTGAATGAACCAGCAAATATGCTTATAACTTTTACGGTTTCTATCTGAAAAATTACAGGTTTGAATCGTGTTTTCCGGGAGTAGGGAAAACCTTCCTTTCAAACTAATTATGAAAATAATTTGGTAAAATTATGTTATAAACAAAACAATTATATTTTTTATCTGACTCTTCTAGAAATTTGAAACTCTTTGGTTTCTAGTAAGTTTATCAAATGAGTTAGGAAGGTTATCTCACTAACAGGTACAAAAATCTCAAGGAATTTTTGAGACCTTAAAAAGGGAAGAATTCACCTAGATTTGTTAGGCAAAATCTGTGATAAGCCTTTGGTGTTGAGTCTCCCAGCCCTGTTTTATTTTAAAAGTTCAGTCTGAGACTCTATTGTTTCAGCAAAATGAAAAGTCTATGATCAATTATGGTTATATAAATCATCAGACCAAAATTAGTGAGAACAGACCTATTTTGCAAACAAACTAGCCTTAATTTGGTTATATTTGATAAAAATGAGGATAACTTTAGGGAGAAAAAGATGTTTCAATAACTGTCAAATCTCAGTTTAAAAATAAAATTATTATCAGATAATAACTATTCATTATTCTCAGAAACAAAGGATAATAAGGATTCTCTAGGAGAGTCCTAACTTCATAAACACAACTAAATAACTTCCCCTCTGCAAAATGTAAAATGATGCTTAAGCATTATTATCACCATAGGTAACAGCAGTATTTAGGTGAACAACTTCAGTCTTTTAGAGCAGGTAGAAAAAAAGGACACACAGAGATGGCTTGTCAGACTGTCCTCCTTTTAGAAAAAAAAAGCACATACAGAAGCTGATGGCAGACAAGTTAGAGACAGTGCTGGCTAGCCATGAATAATTCTGAACATGATGCCTGGTGCTATGTGGTCAGATTTCAATATGCTCATTTGTGCAGGGAGCCCGCCAGACCAGTGACAGAAAGTGTCATAGAAGAAGCAAGTGAATTCAGCAGATAAGTTCAGGACCTTAAAAATCTATCTATCCTAAAACCACATTAGTACATATTTTTGACTTAAAATTACTAGTGAAAGATATCTGTATTTGTCAGAGAGAGTGTGCCACTTTTAGAGAAGTTTTTATTTCATCTTATTTAAATGTGAGGTATAATGAAACTAGACTTTCCTGGACACTACTATTTTTACATAACTTTTACATTAAAGTCTTTTTCTGTGGTGTAAACATGCAGTGCACCGTAACATTTCATCAAGTACATCTTGTATAGAGAAGAGAATTGTGATTCTCCTAAGGATTCCATCCCTGGGGAGTGGCCAGGAGCACAGAGTATTTCTGAGTATTTTGAAGCCTTGGATAAAATAAAGGGTTCTGCTCAGAAAAGCCACCCCAAGAGACACTTTTATAATGTGTGCTGTGTGTATTGACAGTGTCACAGTCATCAAAAACGTCAGATATGGGCTACTCTGCCTTAAAAATGACCCATTTTCATTGGCATACTTTGTATATATCCTACCACTGAAAATCAAATTTTGATCTTTATACCCAAATTGTCAGTGTTTAACACTATGTTACTTTATATCATTATAATATATACTTATATATATATATTTTTATATTGTATATTATTATTGTGTCACTTTATATTATGCTCAGAATGCTTTATAACTTATCAACAGAGGAAAAAATCCAAATGAAACAAATTATTTGCTGCTCAACTGAAACTAACTTTTTGCATAGATGAGGTAAGCAACAGATGATGGAAATATTAAGAAAGGAGATTTTAAAATCCCAAAACAAAGAATTTGAACTTACTTGAGATGGTTTCCTTGTGGAATGTTTGAAAAAATTCTCTAAAACAGCATTTGGTATAATCTTCTTTTGAACTTCCTCTTTAATGCCAAATGTTTTTGCTAGAGGTGAAGCAATAAACCTATGAAAATATAAAGAAAAGAGTCAGACATGGCTGAGAAACTAACACTTGCTTTTCAAGTTCAAAATCTGAGAATGAATCCACAATGTCGTCAGGAAAGTCAAGCTGTAACTTTAGATTCCAAATGAAAGATGAGTCATTAGACTACCTAAAGCCAAAATCTGCCTTACAGAAATTCAAAGAGCAAAATTTGAGATCTTTATACAAGCAATAACTTAAAATACAAAATACACTTGACTAAACACAGGGGGACGAGGGGTGCTAACAGTGCAATGAGAATCCTCCTCATATAGCTTATAGTCAGCCCCTAGGTAAGTGGTTCCTCCTTATTCAAGGTTTCACATCCATGGGTTCAACCAACAGTAGATTTAGCACTGTAGTATTTACTACTGTAAAAAGTCTGCTTACAAGTGGACCCTGCAGTTCAAACCCTTGTTGTTCAAGGGTCAACTGTACTTGCATAGTTCTAAAATCCATTCTATGTAAACTCAAATATATTTATATGTAATATCCAGGAACCAGGATAAACCATTCTATTTAGTTTCATGTTTAAGACTACTAAAGATTAAGATAAATGCTTTGTTATTATTTTCTTTAGTGATATTATCTTAAAGAAAATTATTATGTCCCCTATTTAAAGTTCTAACTAATGAAAAATAGCATGACTCTTGGGTAAATATTTAGCAATGGGATTGATAGGTTGTATGGCAAGTATACACTTAACTTTATAAGAACTTAGTGAATGTTTTCCAGAGTGTCTATACTATTTTACACTTCCATCAATAATGTGCCAGAGTCCCAGTTATTCCATATCTCTGCCAGTAGTTGGTATTGCCAGTCTCTTTAATTTTAGCAATTCTACTGCGGGTGTAGTGGCTTTTATTGATTTTATATTCTAATTTCTATTATTTCTTAACTTCTGCTTGTTATAAATTGTTTGCTTTTTTCCCCTGTTTATTAAAGTAGAAGGTTAGATTACTGATTTGAGATCCTTTTTCTTTTTAAATATATGTGGTTATAGCTATAAATGTCCTAGTAAGCAGTGCTTTTGCTGAATCCCATAAGCTTTGGTGTGGTGCTTTCTTTTTCATTCATCTTATAGCATTTTCTGATTTACCTGTGATTTCTCCTCTGACCCATAGGTTATTAGAAGTATCCTGTTTAATTTCCATATATTTGCTAATTTCTCAATTTCCTTCTATTATGGACTTCTAATTTCATTCAATAGTGGTCAGAAAACATACCTTGTATGATTTCAATCCTCTCACTTTTATTGAGATTAGTTTTAAGGCCTAACACATGGTCTATTCTGGAGACTGTTCCTCGTGCACATGAGAAGAATGTGTATTCTGCTGTTATTGGTGATGTGCTCTATAGATGTGTGTTAGGTCTAGTTCACGTATAACACTGATCAAGTCTATTTCTTTGTTGATTTTTTGCCTAGTTGTTCTATCCATTACTGAAAATGGGGTATTGAAGTTTACAACTATTGTTGTTGAATTGTTTATTTCTCCTTTCAATTCTGTTTGCTTCATGTTTTTGGGACTATGTTGCTAGGTACATATATGTTTGAAGTGACTTAGCAGCAGCAGTAGCAGCATAATATATATTTTCTCATTCTTTCACTTTCAACCTATTTATGTCTTTGAACTTAAAGTGAGTCTCTCATAGAAATTATATAGTTGGATCATATATTAATATTTCTATCCAGTCCTCCTATGTCTTTTAGTTGGAGTATTTAATTCATTTACATTTAATGCAAATTACACTTAATTACTGATAAGACAGGATTTATATCTGCCACTTTGCTATTTACTTTCTATTTTCTAGTGTATTCTTTTAATTCTTTCTCTTGTTTTATTATTTTAAAAAATCATCTTCTTAGTGGTTAATCTAGGGATTACAATTAACATATTAATTTATAATTTTCTAATTTGGATTAATAGTAAAACAATTTAAGCACTATACAAAACTCCATTACTTTCCCTCTCTGTGCTGCTACTGTCATATAAATTATGTACTTATTAATTGTGTTCTCATCAACAGTCATTTATGATTATTGTTTTATGCAGCTGTCTTTCAAATCAGACAGGAGTAAAACATATTATCAAAACAATGCATTTATTCTTCTTATTTCTTATGTGGGTCCTTTACCAGTGCTCTTTATTTCTTTCTGTGGATTCAAGTTACTGTCTGCATCCCCTGCTTTCAGGCAGTAGGACTCCCTTTAGTATTTCTCATAGGGCAGGTCTGCTTAGCAACAAATTCTCCCAGTTTTTGCTTATCTAAAACTATCTTATTTTCTCTCATTTTGAAGGATAACTTTGCTTGATTGACAGTTTTTTCTTTCTTGTTATTTGTCCTCCTACTGCCTTTGGCTTCCATGATTGCTGATGAGAAATCAACTCAATCTTATCACAGATCACTGTTATGTGATAATATGCTTCTCTCTCATTGCTTTCAATTCTATCTTTCAACAGTTTGCTTATGATACATCTAGATATCAACCTCTTTAATTAAGCTTATTCTTCTTGGAGTTTGGTTAGCTTCCCAAATTACAGATTAATGTGTGTCATCAGATTTGGGGAAATTTTTAGCCACTTATTTCTTCAAATATTTTCTATCCTGTTCATTTTCTTCTCTTCTTCTGGAATTCCCATTATACATAGGTTGTTATGCTTCATCAGGGCCCACAGGTCTCTGAGATTCTTCATTTTGCTATATTCTTATTTTTTTTTCTGTTCCTTAGACTGCTGAATCTTTCTTCTCCCTGCCCAAAAATGCTGTTAAGGCCCTCCAGTGAATTTTTAATATGAGTTATTGTACTTATCAAGTCCCAAATTTCTATTTGATTTTTTAAAATAATCTATAATTTTATCTCTTTACTGATATTCTTAATTTAATGAGACATTTCTTTCCTTAGTTTTTAAACATGGGTTTCTCTAGTTCTTTGAACATTTTAAAAATAGTTGACTTAAAGTCTTGTCTAATAAGTTTAACATCCAGGCTTTGTAAGGGACACACTCTATTGACTGCTGGGTTTTTTTCCCTTCTGTATGAGCTGTACTTTCTTATTTTGTTGCATGTCATAATTTTTGCTTAAAGGCTGGATGGCATCACTGAATCGATGGACGCAAGTCTGAGTGAACTCCAGGAGTTGGTGATGGACAGGGAGGCCTCGCGTGCTGTGATTCATGGGGTCGCAAAGAGTCAGACACGACTGAGCGACTGAACTGAACTGAACTGAGACATGCTTACTAATATAATATGGCAACTTTGGAAATCAGAATATCCCCCTCTTCAGAGTTTGTTGTTGTTCGTGCTGTTTGTTGTTGTCCATTTGTTGTTTACTTTTAAAATCTGATCTGTAAAGTCTATATTCTTTATGTGTGGGCACTAAAGTCTTTAGTAGGTTAGCTTAGTGTTCTACTAACGATTAGACAGAGATGTCCTTAAATGCTTGGAACCAATTAAGTCTTCCTGTGTTTGCTAAAGGGCTCGTGTACACTTCAGGGCACACCTTCAACACTCGACCAGGCAGTGGACAACTTTGCCTTAGCCTTCACTTCCTGTTTGCACAAAGCCTTAAGGTCATCCAGAGGTGACAGCTTTGCACTAACTTCTAGATCATACTTTTCTTGATCATGTGGGTGGCCCTGGGCATGCCCAAAGCTCTACAAATTCAAGTGGCCTTCTAACTTCCAAGAGTATGTCAGAGCTTTTCAAAATCCCCTATGGACATATTTCCCAGCTTATCTTTTAAAAAGGAAAGCTTTTTGTTTATTGTTTGACCCACTAGTTATCCACTACCCTCAGTTCAGTTCAGTTCAGTCACTCAGTTGTGTCCAACTCTTTGCCACCCCATGGACTGCAACACACCAGGCTTCCCTGGCCATCACCACATCCCGGAGCTTCCTCAAACTC
Organism: Budorcas taxicolor; assembly: GCF_023091745.1. Taxonomy (NCBI): domain Eukaryota; kingdom Metazoa; phylum Chordata; class Mammalia; order Artiodactyla; family Bovidae; genus Budorcas; species Budorcas taxicolor. The sequence goes on along the minus strand of NC_068930.1, from coordinate 8,506,421 downwards.
ATGCTCATAAACTCGGTGATGTCATTCAACCATCTCAGCCTCTGTTCTCCCCTTCTTCTCCTGCCTTCAATCTTTCCCAGCATCAAGGTATTTTCCAATGAGTCAGCTTCCCATCAGGTAGCCAAAGTATTGGAGCTTCAGCTTCAGCATCAGTCCTTCCAATGAATACTCAGGACTGATTTCCTTTAGGATAGACTGGTTGGATCTCCTTGCAGTCCAAGGGACTCTCAAGAGTCTTCTCCAACACCACAGTTCAAAAGCATCAATTCTTTGGTGCTCTGCTTTCTTTATAGTCCATCTCTCACATCCATACATGACTACTGAAAAAACCATAGCTTTGACTAGACAGACCTTTCTCGGCAAAGTAATGTCTCTGCTGTCTAGGATGCTCATAGCTTGGGGCCCAAGAAAATTAAGTCTGTCACTGTTACCACTGTTTCCACATCTATTTGCCATGAAGTGATGGGACCAGATGCCATGATCTTAGTTTTCTGAATGTTGAGTTTTAAGCCAACTTTCTCATTCTCCTCTTTTACTTTCATCAAGAGGCTCTTTAGTTCTTCTTCACTTTCTGCCATAAGGGTGTTGTTATCTACATATTTGAGGTTACTGATGTTTCTCCTGGTAATCTTAATTACAGCTTGGGCTTCATCCAGCCCAGCACTTCATATGATGTACTCTGCATAGAAGTTAAATAAGCAGGGTGACAATATACAGCCTTGTTGTACTCCTTTCCTAACTTGGAACCAACCAGTCTGTTGTTCCATGTCTGGTTCTAACTGTTGCTTGTTGACCTACATACAGATTTCTCAGGAGGCAGGTAAAGTGGTCTGGTATTCCCATCTCTTCAAGAATTTTCCACAGTTGTGATCCACACAGTCAAAGACTTTGGTGTAATCAATAAAGCAGATGTTTTTCTGGAACCCTCTTGGTTTTTGATGATCCAATGGATATCGCAATTTGATATCTGGTTCCTCTGCCTTTTCTAAATGCAACTTGAACATCTGGAAGTTCATGGTTCATGTACTGTTGAAGGCTGGCTTGGAGAATTTTGGGCATTACTTTCTAGCATGTGAGATGAGTACAATTGTGCGGTAGTTTGAACATTCTTTGGCATTGCCTTTCTTTGGAATTGGAATGAAAACTGACCTTTTCCAGTCCTATGGCCACTGCTGAGTTTTCCAAATTTGCTGGCATATTGAGTGCAGCACTTTCACAGCATCATCTTTCAGGATTTGAAACAGCTCAACTGGAATTCTATAATGAATGGAATTCACTATGCTTTGTTCATAGTGATGCTTCCTAAGGCCCACTTGACTTCGCATTCCAGGATGTCTGGCTCTAGGTGAGTGATCACACCATCATAGTTATCTGGGTCATGAAGATCTTTTTGTATAGTTCTGTGTATTCTTGCCACCTCTTCTTAATATCTTCTGCTTCTGTTAGGTCCATACCATTTCTGTCCTTTATTGTGCCCACCTTTTCATGAAATGTTCCCTCGGTATATCTAATTTTCTTGAAGAGATTTCCAGTTTTTCCCATTGTATTGTTTTAATCTATTTGTTTGCACTGATCTCTGAGGAAGGCTTTCCTATCTCTCCTCGCTATTCTTTGGAACTCTGCATTCAAATGGGTATATCTTTCCTTTTCCACTACCCTCAGGCAGTTCCAAAGTTAATCAATTGTCTCTAATAGTTTCAGACAAGTATCCCTTCTCTCCCCAAGGGAAAAGGGAAATAAAGAGTTTATGAGTAGTGCCCTTTCAAGGAACCAACAGACAGGTCAGAGAATGACTATTCTCTGGGAATGATGGTTTGAAGGAGCTCCAACTCTGTTCTGCTTCCTTCAGTGGTTACCAGCTGCTGGTTTCCACTGAAACTGTGGGCTGTTGGTTTTTCAAAGGTATCAGAGAGGAGGAAAGGTAAGGATAGAAATAGGGCAAGTTAAAATGCCACAAAGCTTGCTGCTCTTTATAACAGTCAGCTGTTTTTTTTTTTTTTTCAGTAACACTCTTTGGATTGCTGCAAGCCTCTGGTTAGTTCTGAATTCTGAAAAGTTAATTTGACAATTTTTGCTAGTTTCCTGATGTTATGAAGGAGAAAATTTTCAGAGGTCCTTACTCTGACATTTTTGTTAACTTCCAGTGCATAGTGGTTTTACTTTGCATTTTGGTAATGATTAATGGTATTGAACATCTTTTATGTGTTTACTTGCTATTAATATCTCCTTTGGTGAGATTGCTGCTCCAACTTTTGCCCATTAAAAAAAAATCAAGTCTTTTTGTCTGTTTTTGAGTTATGAGTTCTTTACACATTCAGACTTTAAGTCCCTCATCAAATATATACAAAATGTCTTGTATGGATTTTCTAAACTGACTTACCGCTCCATTTTATTGACATCTTTTAAAAATAACTATTAATGCATTTTTACATAACATATAACTCATCATATCAAGTATACTATTCACTGATTTTAAGTAAATTTACCAAGCTGTACAATTATTACCATGAATCAGCTTTAGAACATTTTCATAATTCCAATATAACACCTCACATATATTTACTTTAATCCCTGCTCCCTGTCAATCCTGTCACAGGCAATCACTACTCTACTTTCTGTCTTTATAACTGCCTTTTCTGGATATTTAATGTAATAGAATCATATAATTTGTGGTTGCTTGTGCCTGGCTTCTTTCATTGAGTAATGTTTTTGAGATCCATCAATGTATCTGGACGCAATTGAAGTTCATTCATTTTTATTGCCAAATAATCTATTGTATAGATTTATATCTGCATTAACAATGCCTTCTGAAGAACACTCTAGCTATTTACCAGGAGAAATAAAAGCATATACCTACACAAATTCTTCTACTCAAATGTTCACAGAAGCTTTATTCGTAATAGGCCAAAGCTGTAAACAATCCAAATTTCCATACTAGTTAAAGGATAATAAATTTCAGTATAGCAATATGTTGAAAGACTACTCAGCAATGACAAAGAATCACTGATACATATAATGACATGAAAAAAAAAACCCTCAAAACCATTATGCTAAGTGAAAGAAATCAGACACAAAAGACTATAATCAATATGATTCCATCTATAGGAAATCCTAGAAAAAAGAAAATTATACTGACAAAGCATTTTAGTGATGGCAAGGAGGCAGTAGGTAGGAAGAGAATTAACTACACAGTGTACAGGGATGTTTTCAGCCAACCGAAATCTTCTACATCATAATTGTGGTGATAGTTACATGCATTTGTCAAAATGCATCAAATTTCAGATGAACTTTCTTATATGTAAATCATACCTCAGTAAAGCTGATTAAAAATCACATGTCCCTATTTTCCCCTTAGTTCTAACAAAGGCTCCATTGTCTGACAGGTCAGGCTATTCTAGTACTGAGAAGTTTCTGTATGTAATTAAATGCTGGAAATTTAGTTATGAATGATCATTTAACCCTTAAATTCATTTTTATAACCATGGAACTGAATAAAAATTTTCCTAGGGATTTCCGTGGCAGTCCAACGGTTAAGACTCCAAGTTCCCAATGCAGGGGGCATAGGTTTGGTCCCTGATCGGGGAACTAAGATCCCACATGCTGCATGGTATGGCCAAAAATAAAAAAATAAATTTTACTAAAATACTCTGATAAAATGTATTAGTTAGCCTTAGTGTTAGCTGCGCAGTCGTGTCCAACACTTTGCAACCCAGTAGACAGTAGCTGGACAGGCTTCTTTGTCCATGGGATTCTCCAGGCAAGCATACTGGAGTGGGTTGCCATTCCCTTCTCTAGGGGATCTCCCCAACCCAGGGACTGAACCTGGGTCTCCCACATTGCAGGCAGATTATTTACCACCTGAGCCACCAAGGAAGCCAGGATAAAATGTGTATAGGCCAATCTAACTTCCAGATGGCCTAAGTTCTCCTGCAAATGGCCTATACATTTCAAAGCCAAATAAAGTATAACATTTCCCTCTAGAGGGTCATGTGAGAGATAAGCATACACAATGGATAAAAATACATATCTATAACATACTTGCTGATATGAGGAAAACATCTACAGTCAAAGCATTAATTCAAAGAAAGAGAAATAATAGTCCTGTTTGTTAACATGTTCAGGCTTAAAGAACAGAAATAACATTTTCAGTAAAACAGAGGACGTATATAAGTACAGTTTGCTACTTTAACATTATATTTATTTTCAAAAGAATCTAGACAATCAATTCACCTTTTACTTATGTATTCACTTATACTTATGTAAGTATACATAAATATGAATAGGTACTTAATTAAAAACTTGTTTTAAAAAAGGAGAGAATAAAGAAACACAATAAATATTTGATAAACTAAACTTAAAAAAGGAAGGAAATGACAGGTCTTAGACATGAACATGCCTGAACTTTCATTTTATTGATATGGAATAGAAGGGAAAAATCTAACAGGAAGAAAACAGAATGTGAACTTCTACTCCCATGTAAAATGGTTCAAAGTTAGGTTAATTACCAGGGCATGAGTCACAGGTTTGCTACTATTGCACAACTGAGCCCTCAGATGGCCTCATTTAGACACCTCTTCACTTAGCACTACAACAGTTACCTGTGAGCCAAAAGCCGAGCAATCCCAGAGCACTACCCCACACATACTTTTTTTTTTTTTCAATATTCTTTTATGGAATAAAAAAGAAGGCAAGCCTAGGCATTTATTAAACACGTGAGGTTGAAATACTTCTCCTAGACAGAAACAACAGCCTACTGCCATTAAGATTGATTCCCAGTTCCTAAGAATTGAAAGGCTCTATGATCAGAGTTTAATCAGAGGGTTTTATATGAAAGAACACAGATCTGAAGCAATGCAAGTCTCAGATAACATTTAAGTCCAACGTATATATTTTGAGACTTTCAACTGAAGATAGTAACAATCCTTTTTCAATTCCTGTAAACTGCTACACCTACCCTTCTTTAAAGAACCCTTAATGTCCTCATGTTGCTCAGTGGAAATGGCAGAGGCCAGAAATCTATTCATTGTATCATTAAAAGTAAAAGAAAAGGGCTTCCCTGGTGGCTCAGTGGTAAAGAATTTGCCTACCACTGCAGGAAACATGAGTTCAATCCCTGATCCTGGAAGCTCCCGTATGTCGTGGAATAACTAAGACCATTTACCATGTCTATTGAACCTGTGCTCTAGAGCCCACAAATCACAACCACTGAGCCCATGTGTGCTGCAACTACTGAGGCCTGAGTTCCCTAGAGTCTGAGAGAAGCCACCGCTGCGCACTGCAACTAGAGAGTAGCCCCTGCTTGCCACAACTAGAGAAAAGCCCTCAAAGCAAAGAAGACCCAGCACAGACAAAATAAATAAACAAAATTATGAAAGTAAAAGAAAAAAGCTTACCTTCTGATTTTACCACCCTTACCCTTGCCTTGGACTCTTCCAGGGCCAAAATTTACACTGAGATAATGTGCTTATTCCACAAGTGCTTAAATTTGAGTAGCTTAGATCCCCTCTAGACCATACTTAAGACACAAAGAAGAATGTATAGAAGAATCTGGAGGTACTAGTTAGTAACTGCTATTCTAGACCCCTCCCCGCAAAATATCAAAACATAAGGCACAAATTAAAGCCTGTAAGGAAACGAAATTCTAAATACAAAGCAAATGTCAGTAACTTTCAAATGAGCTACTTATTTGTTCTTTATCTGTCTGTCTCTGTCTGTACTCCTTTCTGGGAAGGGCCCTTTTTCGTTTTGAATGGCTCCTAGCTAGGATAAAAATGAGCCAGACAAATCAAAACTCCAGGTCACTTCCTAGAATGAGGAGGTATAACGCAAACATAACGCAGGACAAAAGAGAGCAGCGTCCTTGTGACATCACAGGATATGCTGAAACATGGTGTCAAGTTTACATGAAGTTCTGATAGGAAAGTCCACATTTCCTATCATCCCCTTAAGCCATCTCTTCTGTGTTCCCAAAGGGTACCAATTTACTCTCTTTTGCCATCACGAGTATCACACTGTGAAAGCCCTAGAAGTTCTGGCTCAGGAGGAAATAAAACCTCAGCAACCCTGAATCTGGTGTCACAGCATGTGGGCCAAGTTTCAGGTCTGCTCTTTACCTACTAACCAGGTGACTGTGGCCAGCTCACTTAGCTCTCATTTTCTTGACTGAGATCATGCCAATTATGATTTTATATATCTCTTAAACTATAAGCTTCTATTCAAATGCAAGGTGTAAGTAATATTTTATAATCTAAGCAGTTTAATCTAATGCAAATTACATAAAAGCCCTGAAAAAATATAAATTTCTACTTCAAAAAGCATGATCTTGCTCTCATGTTAAATTTTCCTTCCTTCTTTTGCGTTAAAAGAGATATGAAAAAAAGAGATATGAGATTAGTGGAGCAACACAGTTTTCTGTAGTGTCATGGGATGGAAAAAACTAAGGGTGAGTTATTGGGAGTTAAAGTTCTAAGGAGCTAGGAAAGACTATACTTAAGCCCTTGAGAAGAAGTAAGAATGGCCTTAAGGATTAAAAGAAGATTTAATTCCTTCCTGATAACTGCTGGAGCGGCCAAGACCAGAACACAGCAAGTTGGTCTCCTCAGCTATGCTGCTTTGGCAAGCAAAACACTTTTCTAGTTCACTGTCTGATCAAATGTTGAAAATGGAACTGTCCACACCAAAGTAGGAAATCTGCAAGTGTACAACCTGGATGTCAAGTTCAAAGCTCATCAGACACAGTACTTAAGAAAAGCAAATATTTCAGGACAGCAGAGTAATTTGCTAATTTACAAGTGCAGCAGCACAATTCTAATTTAGGCATTCTTTGATGAATCCAAACATGTGAGTAAAAGCGGAGTTAACTGTCAAAAAGGAAAACACTGTCAGACATTCTCAGCTAGAGTTTAGTGGTATTAAGCAGCTTTCTTTTCCTCCCCCTATCAATAGCACATTTCTGGCCAAGTAAAGTTGTTATTTGTACAGAAACCTCTTGGACAATCCATGAAACAGAGTTGGTCAAACCCTTGGGATGCTGCTGCTAAGTCACTTCAGTCGTGTCCAACTCTGTGCAACCCCATGGATGGCAGCCCACCAGGCTCCCCTGTCCCTGGGATTCTCCAGGCAAGAACACTGGAGTGGGTTGCCATTTCCTTCTCCAATGCATGAAAGTAAAAAGTGAAAGTGAAGTCGCTCAGTCGTGTCCGACCCTCAGTGACCCCTTGGACTGCAGCCTTCCAGGCTCCTCCATCCATGGGATTTTCCAGGCAAGAGTACTGGAGTTGGGTGCCCTTGGGATAAGAACCCTGCAACTGGTTATAAACGTACGATCTGCACCTCAGTTAGTCTTGGACAAAATGATCTTTATCAGATTTTGTCTTGAACAAAAGTGAAAGTGAAGTGAAAGTGCAAGTCACTCAGTTGAATCCGACTCTTTGCGACCCCGTGGACTATGCAGTCCATGAAATTCTCCAGGCCAGAATACTGGAGTGGGTAGCCTTTCCCCTCTCCAGGGGATCTTCCCAACCCAGAGATCGAACCTAGGTCTCCCACATTGCAGATGGGTTTTTTACCAGCTGAGCCAGAAGGGAAGCCCAAGAATATTGGAGTGGGTAGCCTATCCCTTCTCCAGCGAATTTTCCTGACCCAGGAATTGAATTTCCTGAATCCAGGAGAACCAGGGTCTCCTGCACTGCAGGCAGATTCTTTACCAACTCAGCTATTGGGGATTCTGTTTTAAGTTTATCCAACCCTTGACATTTCAATATTCTTTTTGCTCCAAAAAAAATTAATGTGCTAGTAACAGTTTTTTGAAATAGAGACAACTACCAAAATTATAGATGAACATTTATCTTCAGTTACCATGACACTAGTACAGTTTCAATAAAAAGGTTGGATGTAATGTCTATTTAAAGTAAATTAAGAAAAAGAAAAGGTCATTTTTCCTGAGAAAGCAAATTGATATTTTTTCTTTGACTTCCTTATCCTTCGGAATGAAGGCTTGCTATTAAAATTTTCAATAAACCTTTAAACTATGCTATAAAACAATACTGTTTGGTCTTTAATGAGCCATTTCTGCTATTTTATAGCCATTCTAAAATGATAATGCATCTGCTAGTTATACTCTCCTAATACTGCTGACAAAGGACATGGGCACGCATGTCTATTGTCAGACAACATGGTACGTGGAAGATGAGCCAAGTTCTTGTACCGCCATTGACACTAATAAGCTCTGTGACCCTTAACCTTTCTTAATCTCAATTTTCTTCACTGTGAAACTAATGTACTGTGGAGACAGAATTTCTGATTTTTATTTGTTCAGTTTCTAGACAACATTTAGTGTGCATCTGATTTCATGAGCGCCCATTAGTGGTGACCTCTGAGCAACAGATTTAAGATTCTTTAACGATCTTAAGACTCTTTAAGGATCTTACCAAAATTCTTTATTCTAGAGGTGAGGCAAAGGGGGATGGAGAGGAAAGACACACAAACATTACTTACTTTTGAAAAAAATGTCTGATAATTATCAAGACAAAAGCATATGGAATGGTCATATATAAATGAGAGGGCTTCACAAAGATGAGTCCATCGTGATCTTCAAGATCTGACCATTTTATTGTCGGAGGAAGCCAGAATCTTTCCAACCAAAACCATTCTTTAAATGTCTGAAACATTCTAAAAAGATGAAACAAGAATATATTAGACTTATAAAACAAATACTTAAAACTGAGACAACACTGACACCTTTACTCAAAATACCTATGCTAGAGAGTTCTGAACAGAGGGTAAGAACAAAGTACTGTTATTTAATGGATGTCATGGCTCTTCATTGTATTAAACAGGTATCATTCTGCAGAAACTCTCAGAACAGTTTTGGTCATGGCATGGCAAACTGAAGTTTAACACACCACTGTTCATACTCTTGGGACAATATACATTAATATTGTAAGACTGTATCTTCCTCTTATATATTTCTATCATATGAAAACTAGTTTAACAATAATCTCTACAACTTCAATATGCCAAAGGCCAACCTCATAAAATCTCCAAGTAGGTATCCTAAGAATTTCTTTAGCAGATAAAGGACAAGTATATTTAACTTTGTATTACAATGAAGAATTCAAATTACTCCATGTCAACAAATATTTACAGAGATCCACTATTTGTCAAGCCCTGTGCTAGGCACTGAGGATGCAAAGATTAAAAATCCATTGTTCTTCCCCTAAGGACCTTATATTCTGTGGGCAGAGCAGGCCTGAATGACTGACACACTTTTTTTTTTAGGTGCAATAAAACAGGTTTGTGGTACAATAAAACAGAGTGCTGTGGACTTCCCTTGTGGCTCAGATAGTAAAGAATCCACCTGCAATGTGGGAGACCTAGGTTCAGTCCCTGGGTTGGGAAGATCCTCTGGAGGAGGGCATGGCAACCCACTCTAGCATTCTTGCTTGGAGAATCCCCATGGACAGAGGAGCCTGGCGGGCTACAGTCCACAGGGTTTCAAAGAGTCGAACACGACTGAGTGACTAAATACATGCACACAGAGCAGGTGCTGTGGAACACGACAATCAGCACTAAGCCCAGCCAGGACATGTCAGGGAAAGATCACTGGGACAGGCGACCCTTGAGATGTCTTGAACAGTGAAGTGAAGTGAAGTTGCTCAGTCGTGTCTGACTCTTTGCAAACCCGTGGACTGTAGCCTACCAGGATCCTCCGTCCATGGGATTCTCCAGGCAAAAATACTGGAGTGGGTTACTATTTCCTTCTCCTGACCCAGGGATCGAACCCGGGTCTCCCACATTGCAGGCAGACACTATACCCTCTGAGCCACCAGGGAAGCCTTGAACAATAAATGGAAATAAACCAGAGAAAGGCAGGAAAATAGGAAAGAGGAAATAGAAGTTCTAAGGAAAGAAAGCACACTGATTAAGTAACTAGAAACATAGAACATATAGATGCTCCAGTCTCATCATTTGTGCTGCTGCTGCTGCTGCTGCTGGGTCACTTCAGTCGTGTCCGACTCTGTGCAGCCCCATAGATGGCAGCCCACCAGGCTCCCCCATCCCTGGGATTCTCAAGGCAATTACACTGAAGTCGGTTGCCATTTCCTTCTCCAGTGCATGAAAGTGAAAAGTGAAAGTGAAGTCACTCAGTCGTGTCCGACACTCATTTGTGCTATGAAAGTTTTAATCTTGACATTTTGCTCTTGAGGATGTTTTGACCTCATCATTCAACAGTTAATCAGAGAAAGAAGTAAAAATGTCCTCAGATTCACTACAGGGTAATCAAAATAACTTTATCAAAATCTCTTGACTGATAAATAACCCAGTGCCCATGGAACACCACCACAGTGTGGTTCAGCCACACTGTAAGAATCCAAGGTGTGGAATGTTTGGTCACACATAGGTGCCCAGAGCCTCAGCTTGTTGTCCTGCCATAATTACTAACAGTGCCCCTTCCTTTCAGGAGTGTCCCAGTTTGGGTAATTAACCATATGGTGACTGTCATCAAAAGCCTGGTGAGACAGTTCAGACTTGGTCACAGAGGATCTGCAATCCATGCTAAGGAGCTTGGGCTTTAGCTAATGGAACCAATGAAGAGAATTATGCAGAAGAATAAAATGATCAGATATTTTAGAAAGGCTGCTTGGGCACCTAGGTTCTCTGTGAGCCCACATGGTGTCTTTTTGCTAACTAGAGGATGGTGTCCCCTCTGGGCAGACTCAGCCCTTCTACCCAGCACATGAGAGCTGGGTTTCAGCCCCCTGAGCCCGCCCTCCTCCCACCCCCAGTCAGGCACACACATGGCTGCTCTCTGGCAGTGTTAAATGATGAACATTTCAGGACACTGGAAGACTGGAGAGCAATTCTGAGTTTGAGGTAGCAGATACAGTTAGAAATGGGAAGGTGCAAAGAGCAGTGGCATCAGGGAGCTGAGCATGCTGGTAACAATGCTGTTTGCAAGATTACACGAGATCCAAAGTGGGCAGAGAATAAAGAGAGGCCAAGAAAGAAGTGAGAACAAGGCGAAAAACAGAAAATTCAAGCAGCTGGAGGTCAAAGAACAAGTCTGGTGGGAAGGGGACTAAGCAACCGAAAGAGTGTGAAGACTCTGTCAGAGGTGAGGTTGAGAGTGGAGTATTGACACTGCAGATTTCTGATTTCAGATGAAGAGGAATTCCAGAGTGTGGACTCCAATATCCTTCAGAAAAATCCATACCAAAACAAAACAACTGACACTGCTGAGATACTCCCTATTTTATTTCATTTCTCACTCACTGCTCAGAGACACGCACATTCAAAGTAGCAGGAACCCAGTCACACCCACACCTTCAAGGCTTGAGTGGAGAGAGAGAAGGGCTGCTTTCTTTTTCATGTATTAATCATTAACTTCTACCCTGAAGGAGAATAGGCACCATTAATACAGTCACAAAATTGTGCAAATATGGTGGAATAAAGATGATCAAGGAAGATTTACTGAATACTTTCCATCAGTTTTGGGGGCTACAGAAAGGAAAAGGATGATCCTGGACTTTAGGGAGCTTAGAACTGAGAACTGACCTGGACTGGGCTCAGGAAGAGACAGTGTGAACTGATGAAAGAGTTGTTAGGAGGAAAGAATTAACACACTTTCATAAGCGAACGGAGGATTCAGGGAACTGGATGCACTGGTTGCCTGGGCCATCTGACATACCTGACCAAAGACGGAATCAAGAGAGGGAACCTATGATGAAGTGCACAGTCAGATACAGCTCAGAACAAGAGCAGGCACAAGTCTTTGAGTCAGACTGCAACTAAAGTTCAAACTTCCTACAGATCTTAGAAATGAGCGCAGGCAACAGGAGTCTCTCTCATCAAAGACAAGCCTTGTTCCAGGCCTGTGTCCTTCATTGCATCAGAATGAGCTACTCCTGCAAAGGCAAATCTATTTCTTCCTAAAAGTTTGCCTCAGCATGTTCATTACATTATTGGCTCCAAATTTAATAAACTATGACTCAGGAAACAAAGAGCAGTGGCAGTGAGTTTGTTTTGGTATTATTATAACAGTCTTTATACAAAATAGTTTGCTCACTCCTAAAATGCATCTTCAGGCAGTACAGATTATTTTGGCCAGTGTGCTGCTGCTGCTAAGTCGCTTCAGTCATGTCCGACTCTGTGCAACGCTATAGATGGCAGCCCACCAGGCTCCCCCATCCCTGGGATTCTCCAGGCAAGAACACTGGAGTGGGTTGCCATTTCCTTTTCCAATTGTCCAGTGTGAAACATAACTAAAAAATAGCTTTCAATGGTTATATAGGAGCTGCCATGCTAAATAATATGCAAGTAATAAAATGAGATTTGTTGAAAGCCTAGTAACTTTAATACCCAACAACCAAAAAAAAAAAAAAAAACCACAACAACATATAAAGGGAGAGAGACAGAACTCAGAGTTGCAAATGATCCCCTGGAAAATGTAGCTCAAACTGAGAAAAAAACTACATTATTTACTATTTCTCCATGTTCTGCCACCAAATATCAATTATTGCTGCTTCAAAAGAGTTAAGAATCTCTTCTTCACAGAATACACAAAAATTAACTCAAAATGGAAGCACAGACCTAAATATAAGGGCTAAAATAATAACACTCTTTGTGTTGGAGTAAATCTTCATGACCTTGGGTTAAGCAAAGCTTTCTTGCTTATGACACCCAAAGCACAAAAATAAAAAAACAGATAAATTTGGCTTCATTGAAATTTTGGTTTTCAAACAAACTTTTTGGTTCTCAATGGATACCATCAAGAAAGTTAAAAGAAAATCTGTAGAGTGGAGGAAATGTTTGATAATCATAGATCTGATAAGGGACATGTATTTAGAATATGGCAGAAAATGAAGAGAAACTAAAGAGCCTCTTGATAGGGGTGAAAGAAGAGAGTGAAAAAGCTGGTTTGAAACTCAACATGAAAAAAACTAAGATCATGGCATCCGGTTCCATCACTTCATGGCAAATAGATGGGGAAAAAGTGGAAGTAGTGACAGATTTTATTTTCTTGGGCTCCAAAATCACTGCAGATGGTGACTGCAGCCATGAAATTAAAAGACACTTACTTCTTGGAAGAAAAGCTATGACAAATTTACACAGTGCACTAAAAATCAGAGACATTACTTTGCCAACAAAGGTCCTTCTAGTCAAAGCTATGGTTTTTCCAATAGTCATACATGGATGTGAGAACTGGACCATAAAGAAGGCTGAGCACCAAAGAACCGGTGCTTTTGAACTGTGGTGCTGCAGAAGACTCTTGAGGATCCCTTGGACAGCAAGGAGATCAAACCAGTCAATCCTCAAGGAAATCAGTCCTGAATATTCACTGGAAGGACTGATGCTAAAGCTGAAGCTCCAACACTTTGGCTACCTGATGCGAAGAGCTGACTCATTAGAAAAGACCCTGATGCTGGGAAACACTGAGGGCAAGAGGAGAAGGGGGCGGCAGACAAAAAGACAGTTGGATGGCATCATGACACAATGGACATGAGTTTGAGCAAACTCCAGGAGACAGTGAAGGACAGGGAAGCCTGGTGCGCCACAGTCCATGGGATTGCAAAGAATCTGACACGACTTAGAGAATGAACAACAACAATAATGCTACTACATACATGGATGGCTCTTGAAAACATGCTCAATAAAAGGAGCCAGGCACAAAAGGCATATATTGTACGCTTCTATTCGTGTGAAATGTTCAGAATAGGCAAACGTATGGAAACAGGCTAGTAGTTTCTTGGGGTGTACAAATGGGTGTCGGGGGAAATGGGGAGTGACTGCTAATGGGTACAGAGTTTCTTTGGAGTGATGAAACTGTTCACAAGTTGGGTGTGGTGTTGATTGCGTAACTCTGTGAATATACTAAAAAACATTAAACTTCACACTTTAAATGAATGAATTGTATGGTATGTGAGTTACATCTAAAGAAAAAAAACGTTAAAAACTCTCCTTCTAAGCTTCATCCCCTTTAAACCTTTATGTCTTTTAATCCATGGCTCAGCCTGAACTTCACGTTAAAGCCTCCTATCTTCTCATTTAAAGGGTTTAAGAGTTATCTCCCTAATTCACCTGAGTCATGATTGTGTCCAAGGGGACTTCCCTGGCAGTACAGTGGTTAGAGCTCTGACCTTTCATTGCCAAGGATGCACGTTTAATCCCTGGTCAGGGAACTAAGATCCCTCAAGCCGCACAGTGCAGCCAAAACAAAACAAACAAACAAAAAACCAATTGTGTCTACGAACTCAGAAACTGAAGTAAATGAAGGAAAGACTATATGCAGATTCAGACTTCAGCATGATTTTAAAGTTAATGGCTTTCTGGAAGGAAAAAAGTTCATGCTTTAAAAAGCAAAAATCAACTAACTCCTCTAAGGAGAAGTGGTTCTCCCAGATGATAGGCCTTGGTACAGACTGTTCAACAGATGCCCACAGGCCAACATTCCAGCTCTGGGCAGTGGCTTTACTCATCCAGGCTGTTCCTCCAGCCAGCCCCTCTACCATGCCTGCTCTCGAGATGCGATCTGGGGCTAACCTACAACAAGCACTTTCCTCCCCCTTCCTGCCGTTTCAGTCTAGCAGCAGAAAGCGGGTCATGTTCTCTTAGCTTCTCAGCAGCCATCTTAGAGCCACAGGCCTGTTCCAGGACTGCGGGCATCCTTCACAGTCAGCCTTCCCTGACTCCAGCGTACAGGACGTGCCATTCTGGAGGGAGCAGGGCACCCAGCCCTCATGATAGCAGGGAAGTCATTACTGTGTGTGGATCTGGTGCCATGCCTTTTCCTCTGTGAAAGTCAAGGTGGACAATTCTCCATCTGCTGGCTGTTGGCCTGGGATGACCTGGGCTTGGCCAAATGGACGCTTTACCCCGGACTTTGAATCTGGAGCAGACAGGGACAAGTGGGAGTGCAGCAGCAGACGGCATTCTACCCAGCTGCTGCTGCTGAGAAGACAGCTGCCATCTCTCGGCTTCCTGCCCTTCCGGATTGCTGTGGTCTCTCGGTTTCTACTGTGGTCCAGGTTTGACCTACCACCTTTTTTTGGTGCTGTGAGTCACTTTCAGTGAAGTATTTTTTTTTTAAGATAATAAGAAACAGGTGGCTTCCACTGCTTATAATCAACAGTTATGACTGATACACCTAGCATTTTCCTTACCCTCTTTTAGGAGAAACTGACAGCTCCAACTCAGCTGTCTGAACCTTTAACTTAGCAACAGTGCCACTTCTTAGGGTTTTCAAATGGAGAAGCAGGAACTCCCTTGAAAACTGAGGAGGGGCAGGTGGCTTGTTCAGTTCAGTTGCTCAGTCGTGTCCGACTCTGTGACCCCATGAATCGCAGCACTCCAGGCCTCCCTATCCATCACCAACTCCTGGAGTTCACTCAGACTCACGTCCATTGAGTCCGTGATGCCATCCAGCCATCTCATCCTGGGTCGTCCCCTTCTCCTCCTGCCCCCAATCCCTCCCAGCATCAGAGTCTTTTCCAATGAGTCAGCTCTTCGCATGAGGTGGCCAAAGTACTGGAGCTTCAGCTTTAGCATCATTCCTTCCAAAGAAATCCCAGGGCTGATCTCCTTCAGAATGGACTGGTTGGATCTCCTTGCAGTCCAAGGGACTCTCAAGAGTCCTCTCCAACACCACAGTCCAAACGCATCAATTCTTCGAAGCTCAGCCTTCTTCACAGTCCAACTCTCACATCCATACATGACCACAGGAAAAACCATAGCCTTGACTAGACGGACCTTAATCGGCAAAGTAATGTCTCTGCTTTTGAATATACTATTTAGGTTGGTCATAACTTTTCTTCCAAGGAGTAAGCGTCTTTTAATTTCATGGCTGCAGTCATCATCTGCAGTGATTTTGGAGCCCAGAAAAATAAGTCTGACACTGTTTCTACTGTTTCCCCATCTATTTCCCATGAAGTGATGGGACCAGATGCCATGATCTTCATTTTCTGAATGTTGAGCTTTAAGCCAACTTTTTCACTCTCCTCTTTCACTTTCATCAAGACGCTTTTTAGTTCCTCTTCACTTTCTGCCATAAGGGTGGTGTCATCTGCATATCTGAGGTGATTGATATTTCTCCCAGCAATCTTGATTCCAGTTTGTGTTTCTTCCAGCCCAGCATTTCTCATGATGTACTCTGCATAGAAGGTAAATAAGCAGGGTGACAATATCCAGCCTTGACGTACTCCTTTTCCTGTTTGGAACCAGTCTGTTGTTCCATGTTCAGTTCTAACTGTTGCTTCTTGGCCTGCATACAGATTTCTCAAGAGGCAGGTTAGGTGGTCTGGTATTCCCATCTCTTTCAGAATTTTCCACAGCTTATTTTGATCCACACAGTCAAAGGCTTTGCATAGTCAATAAAGCAGAAAGAGATGTTTTTCTGGAACTCTCTTGCTTTTTCCATGATCCAGCAGATGTTGGCAATTTGATCTCTGGTTCCTCTGCCTTTTCTAAAACCAGCTTGAACATCAGGGAGTTCATGGTGCACGTATTGCTGAAGCCTGGCTTGGAGAATTTTGAGCATTACTTTACTAGCGTGTGAGATGAGTGCAATTGTGCGGCAGTTTGAGCATTCTTTGGCATTGCCTTTCTTTGGGATTGGAATGAAAACTGATCTTTTCCAGTCCTGTGGCCACTGCTGAGTTTTCCAAATTTGCTGGCATATTGAGTGCAGCACTTTCACAGAATCATCTTTCAGGATTTGAAACAGCTCAACTGGAATTCCATCACCTCCACTAGCTTTGTTTATAGTGATGCTTTCTAAGGCCCACTTGACTTCACATTCCAAGATGTTTGGCTCTAGATTAGTGATCACATCATCATGATTATCTCGGTCGTGAAGATCTTTTTTGTACAGTTCTTCCATCTATTCTTGCCACCTCTTCTTAATATCTTCTGCTTCTGTTAGGTCCAGACCATTTCTGTCCTTTATTGAGTCCATCTTTGCATGAAATGTTCCCTTGGTATCTCTAATTTTCTTGAAGAGATCTCTAGTCTTTCCCATTCTGTTGTTTTCCTCTATTTCTTTGCATTGATTGCTGAAGAAGGCTTTCTTATCTCTTCTTGCTATTCTTTGTAACTCTGCATTCAGATGCTTATACCTTTCCTTTTCTCCTTCGCTTTTCGCCTCTCTTCTTTTCACAGCTATTTGTAAGGCCTCCCCAGACAGCCGTTTTGCTTTTTTGCATTTCTTTTCTATGGGGATGGTCTTGATCCCTGTCTCCTGTACAATGTCATGAACCTCATTCCATAGTTCATCAGGCACTCTGTCTATCAGATCTAGGCCGTTAAATTTATTTCACTTCCACTGTATAATCATAAGGGATTTGATTTAGGTCATACCTGAATGGTCTAGTGGTTTTCCCTACTTTCTTCAATTTCAGTCTGAATTTGGTAATAAGGAGTTCATGATCTGAGCCACAGTCAGCTCCTGGTCTTGTTTTTGTTGAGTGTATAGAGCTTCTCCATCTTTGGCTGCAAAGAATATAATCAATCTGATTTCAGTGTTGACCATCTGGTGATGTCCATGTGTAGAGTCTTCTCTTGTGTTGTTGGAAGAGGGTGTTTGCTATGATCAGTGCATTTTCTTGGCAAAACTCTATTAGTCTTTGCCCTGCTTCATTCTACATTCCAAGGCCACATATGCCTGTTACTCCAGGTGTTTCTTGAGTTCCTACTTTTGCATCCATTCCCCTATAATGAAAAGGACATCTTTTTTGGGTGTTGGTTCTAAAAGGTCTTGTAGGACTTCATAAAACCGTTCAACTTCAGTTTCTTCAGTGTTACTGGTTAGGGCATAGACTTGGATAACTGTGATATTGAATGGTTTGCCTTGGAGACGAACAGAGATCATTCTGTCGTTTTTGAGACTGCATCCAAGTACTGCATTTAGGATTCTTTTGTTTATTATGAAGGCTACTCCATTTCTTCTGAGGGATTCCTGCCCGCAGTAGTAGATATAATGGTCATCTGAGTTAAATTCACCCATTCCAGTCCATTTTAGTTCGCTGATTTCTAGAATGTCAACGTTCACCCTTGCCATCTCGTTTGACCACTTTCAATTTGCTCTGATTCATGGACCTGATATTCCAGCTTCCTATGCAATATTGCTCTTTACAGCATCTGATCTTGCTTCTATCAGCAGTCACACCCACATCTGGGTATTGTTTTTGCTTTGGCTCCATCCCTTCATTCTTTCTGGAGTTATTTCTCTACTGATCTCCAGTAGCATATTGGGCACCTAATGTCCTGGGGAGTTCCTCTTTTGGTATGCTATCATTTTGCCTTTTCATACTGTTCATGGGGCTCTCAAGGCAAGAATACTGTGGCTTGTAGCATCTGTCAATTTCTCCCTCTGGTTAGCCACCAATCTCTCTTGCCCACAGCAGACACTCACCGGCCCCCTTTCCTTTCTTTCTCTCCCATTTTTGTCCCTGTTCTGCATACTATGTTTCTAAGTTGACAGTTGCGCTCAGTCATTACTTAAACGTTTTTTGGTTGTTCAGCGTAACACGGGCTACTGGCCTCCCTAAGCCAGCCTTAAACAGTTTGGTGAATGACAAATATTATCTACACAGAGTGGAATGGTACCTGATACTGTGTTAACTAAGTATCATAATATTTAAACAATCCTTAGATGGAAACAAAATGAGATGGAAAGATCCCTGTGTTTTTAAAACCGGATAAGTTACTGCTTAAAAGAAGTCCTAAGCATTTGTAACAATGAATCTCATTCTGGGACCCTGCCCATGACTCACTCACTTTTGAACACTCTGAGAAGCTCAGTAAATATCATATCAAACGCAGCCCACCTCTCGTCTTTATTAATTTGGCTGAAATCTAGGTTTTTCTGGCAACTGAAAATTGCCAAGAGTATTGACAACTCTTCAGTCTCTGCTTAGAGTCCTCTGGGAAACAAACGTTTGTTCATTTACTCCTTGGCCATTTTTAGTCCCTTTTTTTCTCATCAGCTACTCAAACTCCATTTCCCCCATCCTTTGTACATTCTTTAAGTACTGAAATCCCTATTTACATAAAAAGAATATCTGAAGGAACTTCAATTTTTACGTATATAAAAAATCTGGAGCTATTTTTTAAAATAGGAAATATTTGCAAGAAAAGTATCTGAAGTTATTTCTTTTTACTTTGGGGAAGTAATGGAGGTGGCATCTTAACCCAGCTGTGTTTTCCCACTAATACTGTGGAAATTTTAAACCCATTTTCAACTCCAGCTGTCAGTAGTTTGTAGGAAAACCATCTAATGCATGTAGGTTTTTATGACTCATTATTTTCTGACCTCATGGATACAGAACCCAGCAGGGTGAAAGAAGCCTGCTGAGCCACTTTCTTAGACACACACTATTAAATCTGACCTTAGGACTTGAAGAAATAAAATCATTTGGGTTACAAGTTTATCACTATTTGAAGCAACATTTTTGTAAAGTTCTGAAAAAATGTGTTACTCCAACTATTGCTGAGGTAAGAACTCTAAATCAGGCTGAGGTTTTGGACAGCTTCGGATATCTATCAATCCAATCCCAACTTAAACACCACATTAGTTAAGAAGATAGCTCTACAGAACATATCTCTTGGATACGAGGGGAATGAAAGAAAGTGTCTCTACAGAACAGAAAATATTGCTCAGATAGAGGATGGTGATGAGAAATGGGAAGTTAAGAAAATAAGTTTAACTGAAATAAATTCCTGAGCAATGCACGTGAAAGAGAGACACTCTTGAATCAATTTTCTTGGTCTTTGAGTATTATTATGGTTGGAGGATATGAAAGTTGGCGAGAGATTTTGAGACTGGGTGACCAGCTGGATTAAGTGGGAGCAGGGTTTTCTGGTGAAGAAAAGTCAGCTCCAGAAGAGCTTGCCCAGCTAATTCACTGCTGTATACCCAGAGCTTGCCACACAGTAGACATTACATAAGTGTCTGCTGAATGAACCAATGGAGGGTTTATACTATGGTCAAAAATGATATCTAACTTAACTACATACAACTTCATTCTTATTAGTTGCTAAACAACTTTTAAAATTTGGTGCAGGAGGTCAGGCAAACATGTTTATTTACCTTCAGTCTATTTTTTTTTTCCCTTTGGAACTAACTCAGTCAAAACAACTGGTTTATGCCTTTAAGATAAAACAGAAAGAAAAATATGACCACCTAGTTGCTTCCTATGAACTGTGCCAACTGTAAATTCCGATTCCAAAAGCATTTTAAGTTGTGCCTTTTCAAATGGATAGGACAATGCAAAGGACAGAGCAACTTAACTCTGAAGGATATTTATTATGACTAAGATAGTGCATAAAAAGTTAATAAATACTTGGGCTTATAGCTTTAGAAAACTGAAGAGAAGGGGGGAAAAGTCCTATACTTTAGGTAAAGAATTAACTTACAACAAGAAAAAAACAATTTTAATTCTGTCATATTGAATTTTACAGTTATATCAATTTAAAGCCTTGAAGAAATTCAGAATAGATTTAGAGACCAAAAGGAAAATTTCTAAGGATCTGTAGCAAAAATATGGTATCACCTCAAAGACGCCATTGAGGGTATCAGGTGTCCTAGGTATCCATTCATCCTGACTTTTAGTTACAGATCCCTACCCTAACCCCCAAGTTCAACCTGGACACGTGGCTGCCCTGCCATGCAAGACAACGTTTCCCAACCTCCCTTTAGCACGGCTAGATGTGGCCACGCGTGACTATGTCTCAGTCAACGACACAGGAACGGAACTGATTTGGGTAATCTTCCCAAAGACCAAGCTGCATGCCCTGGTTTCTCTCCTGCCCAACAGTTGGAAGTGGGGATGACAGACCTGGAGCAACCTTTGAAGCCAACCAGCACATTAGCCCCAGTCTACCCATATCTGGACTGTTATGTGCAAGAGAAACAAACTTCTATCTCATGTAAGTCACTGAATTTTGATGCTGCTTGCCTGCTCTGTGAAATGATTCAGGTCCCTTCAGTTCCTTTACCTATTTCCCTTTGCCAGCTGGCCCAGTATGGAGTGGTGGAGAGACACTGCAGGAGCAGAGAGTTTTGTTTTTGGCTCTGGTGTGCTTCCAGTGAAGGCTCCAGGAGCCCCCAGCAGCCAGCAGAACCCACCAGCGCCTTCCTGAGGAGTTTTGTGGCCAAATATCTCCAAAGAAACACTCCTCAATTGACAGCACCCTAGAGAGCAAATTTCTTGCAAGTTCCTGAGGGCTGGTTCCATAGCCAGCCAGTTCTCCTGGTTCCATTAGCAACCCTGTATGCTCTTTCAACTCCGGGAGTTGCTGATGGACAGGGAGGCCTTGCGCGCTGCAGTCCATGGGGTCTCAAAGAGTCGGACACGACTAAACTGACTGAACTGATGCTCTTTCAACAGGGTCTGCACATCAGCCTTGGGGGCTACTTCCTTGTGTACTCTATCTCAGCCCCAGGGGTTGTGACTACTTCCTACAGCTATGATTCCAATAATCTTTAGAGTTCTTCCTACTGGCCAAACCTTAATTTTTTAATGCTTCCTGACTTGATGGAAAAGTCTAACAAACTTTATGTGCTTACTCTAATACCAATTAACAAAAGCTAAATTTATTCTGAACAAACGGCCTCTGAAATGGAAATGAGAAGAAAGAGCCTTCTCATTTTCCCCTTCTGATGCTGTACATAGAGTTTGCTTAGAGATGAAGGGTAGACTTGAGATTTCAGGAAGACGTGCTTCTGCATTTTTGCTTCCACTGATTCCAAAGCATAGGTTGATGTCTCCATGAGCCAGCTATCACTTTCTACTAAGACAATACTTTTTCACTGCTAGTAAACATGATGGAAAAGTTTCCAGCAGAGCTAATAAACCCTTAAAATGCCAACAGGGCACTTGGCATCTGTACGGGGTCACTCGCTCTCTCAAGCCAAGCCCCTTCCCTGGTGCTGTTCTCTTCAGGCCAGGTTTCTCTTGGCTCTAAGAAAACTGCACAATGCGCCGTGATCTAGGCTCCTAACTTAAAGAGCCCCTTCCTAACTCAAACAATGAGCCAGTAACATATAGTTCCTAGAAAAGTACAGGCAGGGTTGCCATTTGCTGTTGTGTGCAGAAGAAACCCCACTTGGGGATGGCTTTGCCTGTGGCTTATTGTCCAAAGCAACTCCAGCTGTGTTTGGAGGCAGCTCTCACTGCCCTTCCCCAGTGTGCACTCTCACACTCTTCCCCCATGCACACTCTCACACTCTTCTGCAGTGTGCACTCTCACACTCTTCCCCAGTGCACACGCTCTCAGTGCACACGCTCTCAGTGCACACTCACACTCTTCCCCAGTGCGCACTCTCTCAGTGCACTCTCACACTCTTCCCCAGCATGCACTCTCACTGCCCTTACCCAGTGTGCACTCTCACACTCTTCCCCCATGCACACTCTCACTCTTCTGCAGTGTGCACTCTCAGTGCACACGCTCACACTCTTCTGCAGTGTGCACTCTCACACTCTTCCCCAGTGCACACGCTCTCAGTGCACACTCACACTCTTCCCCAGCATGCACTCTCACTGCCCTTACCCAGTGTGCACTCTCACACTCTTCCCCCGTGCACACTCACACTCTTCCCCAGTGCGCATGCTCAGTGCACACGCTCACACTCTTCTGCAGTGTGCACTCTCACACTCTTCCCCAGTGCACACGCTCTCAGTGCACACTCACACTCTTCCCCAGTGCGCACTCTCTCAGTGCACTCTCACACTCTTCCCCAGCATGCACTCTCACTGCCCTTACCCAGTGTGCACTCACACTCTTCCCCCGTGCACACTCACACTCTTCCCCAGTGCGCACGCTCACACTCTTCTGCACTGTGCACTCTCACAGTCTTCCCCAGTGCGCACTCTCACACTCTTCCTCAGCGTGCACACTTCTGTGAGTGAGAACCCTGTAGCACGGCCCTGGACCACTGGACCCCCAGCCTGCTTTTCTAGGCTGTCTTCCGCTCCCCTTCCCCTCACTTTCTGATCCCACAAGCAAGCTGGCTGACTTTATGACCCTTAGAGCAGAAGGCAAGCCAACTCCTTTCCTGCCTCAGGGCATATGCATAGACTGCTCCTTTGGCCTAGAATGCTGGCTTCATCCATCTTCACACTACTCTTGCCTCCTTATCCTTCAAGTCTCAATTTAAGTGCCTCTGAGATCTTTATCGAAACTTTCCATGACCCCTAACCCCATCACTCCTACAGCTAGAAGAAACATTCCTGTTTGATTCTTCCATTACTGCATTCTTTTTCTTCATAACACGTATCAAGTTTGTAACTGTATATATATTGTTTTGATTAAAGTCTGGTTCCCTCCCCAGACTTCACGGTCTACTAGAGCAAGGACTACAGTTGCTTTGCTCACAATAGTATCGGTAAGTTGGCCTACAGAAACTGAAGCAACAGTACGTTCTCAATAGATATTAACAGAGCCAGTATAACACAGTGGTCAATCACATGGATTTTGGAGACAGACTGTCTAGGTTCTGACACTTTAACTAGCTATGTGCCCTTGGACAACTAATGACAATTTCCTTATCTACAAAACAGAAATAATAATAGTACTACACAGATGAGGTTGTTAAAATGACAAAGTGAATAAATATTTGTAAATGACTGTATTATATGCCTGTTAAATTGTAAATTGGAGTCAAGTTATTAAATACCATGTTGCCCTTCTAAAGAGAACTAAATGAACTTTCACTTCCTAAAATTCTATACATGACACCTATTAAATTAGAAGACAGTTTAAAAATAACACTCAGTGCTAACGATGCTGTACATGTTTCATATACATCATTTACATGTAAATATAAAACCATTACATTCCTATGTTACTGGTGGCAACATAAATGATACCATCGTCCTGGAATGGAATAATAAATTTTAGGAGTCATTAAAATGTTCAAGCCTACCTAGAAATATGTGTTATCTGAGCAAATAATTTAAACCCTGGTTAATAAATAACACTTTAGTGTTAGTAAATAATGGATTTTAAAAACCTGAAATGTTTAAATACATTTTAAAATGTTAATTTTATGTAATAATACACAGTTAATGCTAAAATTTGTGAAATTTATTGGAGAAGGCAATGGC
Organism: Budorcas taxicolor; assembly: GCF_023091745.1. Lineage (NCBI taxonomy): Eukaryota > Metazoa > Chordata > Mammalia > Artiodactyla > Bovidae > Budorcas > Budorcas taxicolor. Next base: position 8,482,320 of record NC_068930.1, on the reverse strand, counting down.
AACCCACTCCAATACTCTTGCTTGGAGAATTCCATGGACAGAGGAGCCTGGTGGACTACAGTCTAAGGGTTGCAAAGAGTCAGACACGACTGAGCAACTAACACACACATGAAATTTATAAATATGAAAAGTATTATAACATGTTTGAAAAAAGAAAACTCAAAATTACATCTATACTATGAGCACATGATAGTGTATGGTCTATATAACATACTATTTTAATCATATACATATATGTGTGTGAGCATGTTTGTAGAGACAAAATCTAGATGGAAACATGAAAACAATAATTGAAAACAGCAAAATTCTGGGTATTTAAGAGTTTTAAATTATTGCTTTCCCAGCAGGCACCCAGCTTCCTATGACTAAAAGATGTTATTAAGGTGATTTATTTCACCTTATTGTTTTAAGGGGCTAACTTTTAAGTTAATGTTTCAAACACAAAAACTAATAGCTGATTTGAAATAAGGCAAGTTTGTTACCTAGATAAAACTTACCACAGCCTTTCTATACACACAAACAGGTAACTAAAATTTTAAAGTGTGCTTATTTGGTCAACAGGAAGACAGATTCTTGAGATCAATAAACTGACTTTAGATTCTGGAGATTATAAAGATAACACAGCAAAAGGCATTTAAGGAGGCAGTAGTCATCAAAAAGTAATTCTCCTGGATGCCTTTTCACCTTATCTGGTTCATCTCTGACCTAGTCATTAACTGACAGAGATTGCCAAAGGCCAGCTCAGGACAGAGAGAGGCAAGTTAGTGATGAAGTGTTTTCAGACTGGTGATATGGATAGGAGCTCACACAAACACAGCTATGGCTGAAATCATAAGGATGTAAAGCAACGTTACACAATAGGTAAGCTTCAGAAAAATGCACATCCTAGGATTCAAAGAAAAGGGGTCCAAGATGATTGAGAAGAAATCTATGAGAAAGCAATACAGATTTGATAATTTTGCCTTCAAAGGTAGAATTCCCTTCCTCTCTTCCCCCTGCCCTGCCTCTTTTAGCTAACTTTAGAAGCCTAAAATACAAATTAAGAGCTGGGTAATCAGAAAATGGTGTTGCAATGGAAAGAAATCTTAACTCAATTAGCATCATGTCAGCCATTTCCTTTCCAGTTGCTGTTAAATATGTTGCCCTTCTCCTCCAAGTCCTTCCTTACAGGCTCTCCTCCCTTGTCTGGTGAGTCACACATCTTGCTTCACAAATTACCCTGTTATTAGTCCCAAGCACAAGTGAGTGATGTAGGCAAAAGCAAGGGAGTTGAGAACCTTGCTGCTGCGAGAGACTCAGAGGAGTCCAAGGCACGGCCCTCATTCTGTCTCAAGTTTTCCCACTGGAGAAACTGGAGGATTGGCTGGGTGCAGAGCCTGCAGAAGCTCCCGGCCCACTTAGTCTCAGGTCGGGAAGACTACCACACAAATCACAAACCTGCCATCGAAGAATTTAAAAAGAAAGGAATGCAGTGCTACATACACCACCTCAAGTAGCTCACTGTCTTTCAAATAGCTGAAAAGAAAGAACCTTGGATCTAGAGTCAGATGGCCTGGGTTCACTCTGTCATTTAATAGCTAAATGATCTTGGACAACTCAGCCTCTCTGAATCTTCATCTGAATTACCATTAAATGGTGCTAATTCTACAAGGACCTGTTGTGGATTAAGAGTGATTAGGTATGTAAAAATACCTGAATACAGTGAAGTACAGAATCAATGTTATATAATGATACTATCTTATTATCCTGACCTTATTGGGTAAGGGCAAGAATCCTTAAATCTTAAATAATAAGATTAAATGGTAAGTTTAAAAAGATTTTCCAAGGGAGGGGAATGGGACACCTCCTGTCCTTCATAGCTGCCTTCCTGCCATGAAGTGCACCTCTCTCACTACTGAGAAAAGATAACTGATTTCATATTTTTCTTCCAGTAAAAGAAGCCCATGTAACAGACACAAACTGTGCTAAACAGACAGCCTGGAGACAAGCCCTGAAGAGGCTGTACTGTGTAGCATCACCTGGTTCCAACCTCCCCGAAGATCACAAGGGGGATGCCCAAACCTCCCCACACACAACACACTGGGACAGAATTTCAGGACAGGATGTGTAGGAACCCAAGGCCTACTGGCCTGTCAAGAATAAGTCTTTGGGAATCTGAATACACATCCTCATCCCTTTAAAGCTATATGATCTCATCTGTAATAACAATTTTTATGTCTATAAAATCTAGGTCAGGATTAATGAGGCCGTGTGTCTAAATCACTTTGCATAATGCTTGGTATATAGTAAGTGCCCAGTAAACTGCAGGTGTTGGTACTATGGTCACTATTTACATTTCCACCTCAACAGTATTGTGGACTTTCAGGTGGCACCACAGCCAGCCATCATTCATTTCCTACAATACCTTGATCAGTATTGAGGTTACTCGACCAAGTGTTAGTTGGGAAATGCTTTTTTTTTTTTTTTTTTTCTTCTAATTTGGGGTTTTTTTTTTTTGTTTTGTTTTGTTTTTAATTTTAAAATCTTTAATTCTTACATGTGTTCCCAAACATGAACCCCCCTCCCACCTCCCTCCCCATAACATCTCTGTGGGTCATCCCCATGCACCAGCCCCAAGCATGCTGTATCCTGGAAATGCTTTTCTGAGGGATAATTCATTTCCTTGACAGGGTAGGTAACTAATTTTCTCACCGTCAGCAGGATTTCTTACATCATGGTACTTGTCCTGTGCAGTATCAACAAAGGAATCTTCTATGACAGAGAGTGAAACCTATAGAAGGGTGCACAGCCACATCTTGATCAAGACAGAATTTGAGGATTTTCCAGGTGGTCCAATGGTTAAGAATCCATCTTGCAATGCAGTGCAATGCAGGGGATATTTGTTCGATCCTTGGTCCAGGAAGATCCTACACACCATGGAGCAACTAAGCCCGTGTGCCACAACTACTGAAGCCTGCACGCCACAGAGTCCTGCTCTGCAATAAGAGAAAGCCCAAACACCGCAACTAGAGAAAACCTGTGTGGAGCAACAAAGACCCACCACAGCCAAAAATAAACAACTTTTTTAAAAGGAAGGAATTTGGAACATCTGTCTTACTCACTGATAAAGAGGAGGCAAGTTACTTTTAGGGAAGGACTTAGTGGCTCACCAGGGAAGGCTTCCCTGGTGGCTCAGATGGTAAAGAATCCGCCTGCAATGCAGGAGACCTGGGTTCGATCCCTGGGTTGGGAAGATCCCCCTGGAGAAGGGAATGGCTAACTACTCCAGTATTCTTGCCTGGAGAATTCTGAGGACAGAGGAGCCTGGCAGGCTATAATCTACAGGGTCGTGAAGAGTCAGACTTGACTAAGCGACTTTCACTTTGGTGTTATCGGGGCAACATGATGAAGCAAGTCCCCAATTTTAATATTTAAAATATTTGCTTATGAAATATTTTCTGCTGCCTCTGAAGAAGGAAGCATCCCTTGGAAAAGAACAAGATGACAAAGATTCCCATACTCTTCAGATAAGGGTGTCGTGTGTGGGTGTGAGGGCCTATAGCACAGGACAGGGATCCAGTGAAGAAGTGCAGAAAAATAACCTCAATTATACATTCCCAGCAGCTTTCTTGACTCAGAAATCATTAAAAAAGAACAATAGAAAGGGAGATTTGCCCCTAGCAAGTAGTGCTGGCATGAGATTGGGAAACTGGGCACCTGCTGGCATAGTCACTGTTTCCTCCTTTGAGCAAAAGGGATGGGTCATGTCCCTTCCTCAGCCAGAGCAACTTCACTGTCTATGGCCACCAGCTCTTGCTACTTACTCACCCAAAGGAAACAACTTTAAGATCTCAAAATTGAAAAGAACTAGTAATTCCTGTCCGGGTCTATCTAATGCAAGAAGTCCCTTAATGAAAAAAAATGCATGTAACACCCAGGTTTTAAGTAGATGGGGGAAAGACAGAGAGACGGAGTCAAAGAGAGACATGGGGCGTATTCGCAAAGTCTAGAATACAGAGAAAATATCTCATCTATTAATTATACTTTTGAGAGAATTAATGATTAAAACCATGGCTTTAAATTTACAGATCTTTTGCCTGCAAAAGCACCTGGAGGGAAAAACATCCTGGGTATACTGTATGAAAATGGAACATATTATTTAAAAATAAATATTTCCCTAGGTTTCTACACGTCTCAAATATATATTTTTTTGAAAAGGGCATCCTTAAATTTCTTTCCAATATATATTTATATGATTTTCATTTGTCTCTTTGATTTCTGCCATTAGCTGCTGTGAATCAAAGAAAATACCACGCTGACACATACCAAGGTCCCAAGTCAGTGCCGCATCAGGTACAGCACCAACGCCCTTTCCCTTGCTGGGGAAGCGCCAACATGTGCCAATTCAACTCTGTCGAGGCGGGAATCCACAGGTTTCTAAGCCTTTTTAAAATTCCTTCCCCTCTAACCTAAAATTTATTGAGTATGTCCTCAAATTTTTTTTTTCTGCTGAACCATACAGTAACCTGATTGTGTAAAGCAGGAGCACTCGGGAACCTAGAGAAAAGTGGTGGAACTGGGGCCGGGCTGACCCACGGGCAGGTTGCTGGTTCCATGCGCTGTAAGAGGGGATTCCAAGTTCCCCTGTGTCATCATGTTGGTGAAACTTAATTATAAACGTCTTAAGGTTGAACAAAAAGGAAAAGATACTTGGAAAGTAAACAAAATAATCATGATATTCAATTCCTACTGCACTGAAGAGCACAGGTCCAGAACTTTATTGTTTTACCTGTCCCATCCATATTAACACTTAGCTCTTTATACATTTTGAGTTTAGAAACAAGATTTTGTCCATATAGATATTCAAATGGTCATTCTTTCCTTATAGTATCTATAATGTTATAAATCAAGGGTCCAATATGTTTTGGAGTTAATGTATTGTGTCTGATATGTGAAGCAGAGGTCTATTTTTGGAATTTCTAGTCTTTTTCATGGGTCTAATGTGATTTTGATTTTAATACATATATTTTAAATTCCCTAGTTAAGTCTTCCTTTCAGCTAGTATTGAGAACCACTACCAGCTACAAAGGCTTCCCTGGTGGCTCAGTGGTAAAGAATCTGCCTGCAACGCAGGAGACACAGGAGACTCAGGTTTGATCCCTGGGCTGGGAAGATTCCTTTGAGGAAGGCATGGCAACCCACTCCAGTATTCTTGCTTGGAGAATCCCATGAACAGAGGAACCAGGCAGGCTACAGTCCATAGGGTGGCAAAGTCAGACATGAGTGATACACGCATCAGCTACAAAATTACTAGGTCAGGCCAGAAAGGTTATGCAGTGGAATGGAATAGAAGAGAAAACATCAATACGTATCAAATATTGTTTCGGAAACTTTTTCCAATTAATGTGTGTGTGCATTCTAAGTGGAGATCTGAAAGTATTTATCATCAGTGACCATCAAAAAACAAACAAACAAAAAAAAGGTTTGAAAACCACTGCTAAAATGTAACCTGTGAAAAAATTACTTAGGAAAATCCAACCTGAATATTATTTTACAGTCATCATCTAGCAAAGTTCTGAAGTTTTTCTCTTCCACAGGCGGTTGTAGACCAGAATTCACAGAAAGCAGATATACTGGAAACAAGCAAGGGAAAGCCAAGCTAATGGCACAGGAGGAGCTCATTACAAGTCTGTAATGCTGGCCCAAGGTCAGAGGCAACAGTGAGCCTGTGATGGGAACATCACACATGAAAACTGCTCATCTGCACAGTTTGAGATTTGTTCAGCATATTTCACAGTTTTAAAGTTTTAATCAGATGTCAAGCAAGAAAACAAAAATTGAGGGGAAGAAATAAATTGAAGCCAATTTAGTTATTCAATGATGTTAACGAATCTTTATTATTGAAGAAAAGGCTCTTAGAATTTTTGCTTGAATCTTGAAATAATTATTGTTCAGCCTGTCAGTCTAACCAGTGAGTATTTATTGACTATCTGCTAAAGTATGTCTGGCCAATGAAATCAAATAAAAGAAATGGGCTTTGTTTTTATTTTCTTATTTATTTATTTATTTTACTTTATTTTACTTTACAATACTGTATTGGTTTTGCCATACATTGACATGAATCCACCATGGGTGTACATGCGTTCCCAAACATGAATGAAATGGGCTTTGTTTTTAAACATAAGGACTTTATAAAGAACAAGTGGATTGTGCCATATGATTTTCCCTTCCTAATTACTTCACTTTAGAATATGGAAATGTAAGTAAAAATGATTTATAATCCCTCAATGTAATATTTTATCTTTTCAAATAACCTAAATATATGTATTAGTTGTGAATTTTAGTTTTCCCATTAATGAGAATTGTATTTGGTAATTATGTCACAATATATACAAATATTAAATTATTATGTAACAACATCTGAAACTAATATGTAAATTATATCTCAGTTTTTTAAAAAGCTAGAAAACTGCTTCCATTTCTCTTTTCTCCAGGCCCAGTGACGACACAGCACATGTTTCAGAGGGCAGAAGGCCCAATTTTTCGCACTCTGTGACATGAGAGCTAAACTTTTGCTGCACACACAAAGTATGTATCTTTTGATTTTTATATTATGCACATGAATGTGCATGGATATGTGTGTGTCTGTGTCTATGTCATGCGTGTGCATGTGTGTGTGTGTCTGTGTGGGGTATGTTTGTGTATACCAATCCTGAGCAGAGGGATTTGGAAATTCTGGTTAAGCATCTCAGTTTCCTGGTATTTCCTGAAGATATAATTCAGGGAAAAAAGGGAACCTTCTCATTGAGTTGGAGTTTCTGTACACTAAACGCCAGCTACACATCAGGTCTCTGGCCAGCTCAGCTCACACTCCTTAGAACACTACACAACTGCTCTCCAAAGACTTGCCAGCGACCACGTGGACAAAAAAATGAATAAATACAGAGAAAATGGTTTTTACGATACAATATTGTAAAGTAATTACCCTCCAACTAAAATAAATATATTTATATTTCAAAAAAAAAAGAGAAAATGATTTTTAAAGTGAACCAAAACATTTTCTATTTGAGCAGCCTGGGAAATTCTCACTCTCTCACTGCCTAGGAAATTCTAAATCCTCCTACCTGGGAAAGGAGAAATGTGTCCCAAGTTCACATCCCCTCTTACACAGCTCTCTTTCATTTGTTAGTGGGTTCCCACAGACTTTAAGGTCTGATAATAATGAAATATCAAAATAATTTAACTGTTTTAAAACACAGTGATTGCTACAGTCCACTTACAATCAAACATCTGTCCCCCATTCACAGAAATCCCTGGAGAGAATCCAGGCTATTATAGTATTATATAAGGTTAAAGATTCTTAATCTCTCCATCCACCTGCTGTTTGAGGGTTTATTACCAAGCCTTAACTTCATTAGGCTTTTAACTTAGTTTATATTTTCATCCTTTAAAATCCTTGCTACAAGACACAATCTTAAGGCAACATGACCCATAAAATGATGAGACTGATGGAGCTGACTGGTGCTTATTTATTCTATCATCGTGTGACTGACTTTCTGTGAAAATCACATTATGATTATTGAGACCCTTTATGGTGGATACAGTCTGGCTTTCACATCTGAAACAGGGTAATGAAAGTCCTGTGCTAAGATTCCCCTAAAATATAGTAAAATCCAGCAAAAAGCAAGAACATCAGATACTTCTTTTACAAAAGTCAGTTTGTTCCGCTACACTGGGCTTACAAAAGTAAGTCTTGCCACTTTAGAAAGCCTTCTTTCATAGTGCCAACTCTCTGGTCTGGGCTGACACAGAGTTGTTCAGTCATTCTGGGTCTACCAACTACATAAAAAAAAAAAAAACTCGGTGTATTAAACCAACAAGGTCAGTGGTACTGGGTATGCAGGTGTTGCCAGGAAAAGGAAGAATACAGTTGCATTGGACTCCAGAGGGAGCTTCCCTGTGTCCCTCTCATCTCTCTCTGATATGATCTGCAGTTTATTGGGATTCAAAGTTAGGGACAGATGCCAAAATACCATTCTTGATGCCAACCAGCCTACTTAACTCCAGGCTTTTAGCTGGTAAGTCAGTCAGTTGCTCTTGCCCCCAGTTTTGTCTTTATAACTGTATATTATCTCCAGTTCAAGCTTTGTCCCTAAATTTACGCTGGGAAGGCCCTGGAAAGCCCAGGGCTCTTGAGTAGATGGGGGACCTAAAGCAAACGAATGGCTGCCACACTACACTCTGTTCCATGAGTTCTTGGAGCCAGACCCTCCTCCCACACCTATCCTGTCAGTAATGCTTCTACTATGGCTTTGTGGGCCCAGGAAAACTCACATGAATTCTGTGTGTGTGTGCGCGCGCGTGTGTAAATGTTTGCATAAAAGCACATCCTTCCTGACCTCTAACTCTGAAATGATTAGCGGAACAAACTGACTTTTGTAAAAGAAGTATCTGATGTTCTTGCTTTTTGCTGGATTTTACTATATTTTAGGGGAATCTTAGCACAGGACTTTCATTACCCTGTTTCAGAGGCTATGTCAAAGCCAGACTGTATCCACCATAAAGGGTCTCAATAATCATAATGTGATTTTCACAGAAAGTCAGTCACACGATGATAGAATAAATAAGCACCAGTCAGCTCCATGAGGGAAGGGTCTTGCCTCTGTTGTCACTGCTGATATCCAGCATGTCAAAGCCTCAACAAGTTATTGGGGAAATGACGATTATTACTGATCGAAAGTCTACCATTTTTCAATCATGCAGATGGCACTTTCATTATTTGTCTCTCTAGTCCTTATAACAAGGCTATGAGATGGACATTATTATAATTAGCTTATAAATAAGGAAATTGAGCTTTGAAGAATTTCACTAACTTGCCTAGGTCACATAGCAGGGATTCAAATCTAGGTCTGTCTAGCCCATGTTCAGTAAACTTCATCATGACTTCACTCCCAGAGCAGAAGCAAATATAGATTGACGCTTGGTCTTTTGCTCTATCAGATATCAAAATTTGCATATTATTATGGATTCAGAAACTCCTCCATGTGACAAGGACTCATAAAGGGCTGATGGAAAAGGATACAGAGGGCTCCAATCATACATATATTCTGTGTGCAGAAAGGCAACAGAGTTCTGGCTCTCTCACTTCCCTACTACGCTGCTATAAACCTCACTGAGACTAAATTTCCTTATCTGAAAATGGCATGAGTCTTGTCTCATTGAATTAAATGTGAAATGCATCAATACACAATAAGGACTCAATTAGTGCAGTTTACTGTTAAATCCAGAATTATCTTCAAACTTATGTAAATTAATGTGATTGCTTTTAGAAATGACAGAAATTTTTTCATGGGAAGACTATACAATTATTATCTGTATCTATTTTCCTCTTCAAGAATTTGTCCCTTTGTCCAGGATTTTACTGATGAAATTCTAAGTGGAAACCCGAGAGAAATGAAAGGTGTTGTGAAAAGTCTGAACCCTCACTTGTAGTGGAGAAAGACCTTGTATTTTACAGATTAATGAATGAATCATCATCCGGCAAGTTCCCCAAATTTCTTTCCCTTGCTCTGTATAAGGCTTTTCAGGAAATAAAATTGCTTAAAAGAATACCCTCACTAAACATGGGTTAGAAAAAAATAAAGTTTTGCTTTAGTTTTTCTGCACAAAGCTGGAAGTTTTAGAATTAATCAGCTAATGTCTTCTGGACATGACATTATCTCCCTCAAGATGGAACAAGCTTAAAAAAGCCTGTCACTGTGAGATGAGCAAGTTCTGCCTTGTTCCAAATTTATGACATTCTTAGGTAGTCTGAAATGGCCTTTTCCATGCTGCCTGGAGATCCATGGGCACCCTTTTCATTTCAGCTTGAGTCAAGGCTTTCCAAATAAATCAAGCTACACTGACAGAGCGTTTGGCCTCACGTGATTTCACTCTCTGAACAATTCTTCCTGTGCCTTCAATGAAACAGTTTAAACTTGCCAAGAGCAAGTAATACAGGTTAGAAGTTTGAATTCACCATTTACTCTTCATTACTAAAAACTTATCAAGCAAATGGCTTTGAACTTGTTTTCTGTCTCTCTCCTGCATCAGGCCAAAAAACAAACATTTTGATTATCTCTCTCTCTCTCTCATGCACACACACATACACAGAATCAAGGCCAACTTGGTTTTGAAGGTGCTCAAATAACAATATCCATAAGATGGTGCCTACCTTTCTGAAACTTCAGTGCACAACGATGCCCCTGGCTTGCGAAAGCAGTCAGAGCCAGACTCCCAGTGCTCCAGCCAGCTTCGTTCTCATCAGAGAGCAACACACCTCACTGCTGTGTAAGCTCTGACATTCTTTCAGAGACCCACCCTCTAAAGTTGCAGGTCAAGATTTCTGACTGAGGGCAATCAGTGACGTGGGGCACGGCTCCTGGAGGACACCTTCAGGTTCTTCCTGATGCGATGCTGTTTCCTGTTTCACCACTTGGAGAGGAGAAAAGTGGAATCCATTGAGACAGTGAATCACAAATGCATCACTTGCTTCATTGTAATTGCGTTTTGGTGCCCACAGTCATTCCTGAACTACTACTCAGGGTAGTCTTGCTCTTTGTATTAAAAGGAAGGGGTTTAGTGGCGGAGAGACACCCAAAACACTGCTGACAGCCCAGTCCTCTGAGCTGTTCTGACAGTGTATTACTCTCCAGAAGCCTAAAACGTGGGCATGGATTTTGCTAGCTAAATCACTACCACACCACAAAACTCAGTAACTAAGGAGCATCACTCTTAGAAATGCAATTTTTCCACCTGTTTCCTAGCAATTGAAAAAAATCCCCTTTCTGAACTATAAAATGACCCCAAAAATCAGGTCATCTTTTTTTTTTTAGAATAGTTAGATGTGATTCGCTTTGTTTTGTGTCTCAAAGAATAATCATCACAGACAAGGAAAGACAAACTTAGTAGCACGATATAAACATTGTTTGCCTGCTTCAGATGCTTCCATTTTAAAGGCAGGTGTCCCTCATTTTATAGAGCTTGAGATGTTACACCTTTTGGGACCATTTTCACTTTCCTTTGTCTGAAGATGAAACAGCTGCAACCGTGGATTATTTAAAGGTGCTCTGACAAGTAAAAAAGCTTCAACAAGTTGATTCCTGTCCGTCTCATAAGCCGAACCTTGCCTCCCAAGAGGTCTGGGCAGTGCTGCCTCCCCGAAAGCCTGGTTTGAAGCTCTCCTCATTGGCTGACTCCAACCGCTGAAAGACAGCTTTCTTCTTCTGTCAGCTTAATAGCCGACAGCACAATGAAAGTTGACTAGTGGCAGAGAAGGGGAAAATGCCAGTTTGAAGTTCTCTGAAACTTTACAGTTTCTCAAATTTCCCTAATGAATTTAGTTCAAAGAAGGAAAACTGGTCAAGGCCCTTTCATTCAACACTTGCTTATGCAATTCTCCTAGTCTGGTTTTCTCTTCTCAGATTTTTTCTATTAAAGGGTTCATAAATTTTAAAGCTCATTTGGCAGGCAGTGATCTGTCAGCAGAGTGGGCAGTGAATGCACAGACTGTGGTTCAGATCTTACCAGATCTTGCCAGGAGACTATGCAGAATTACCCCACACGGTACATTTCTAGTCTGTTGTTCAGTCGCTAACTCTGCAACCCTATGAACTGCAGCACGCCATGCTTCCCTGCCCTTCACTGTCTCCTGGAGTTTGCTCAAACTCATGTCCATTGAGTAGGTGATGTCTTCCAACTATCTCATCCTCTGTTGCCCCCTTCTCCTCTTGCCCTCAATCTTCCCCAATGAGTCAGGTCTTTGCATCAGGTGGCCAAAGTACTGGAGCTTCAGCATCAGTCCTTCCAATGAATATTCAGGACTGATTTCCTTTAGGATGGACTGGTTGATCTCCTTGCAGTCCAAGGGACTCTCAGAGTCTTCTCTCGCACCACAATTTGAAAGCATCAATTTTTCGGTGCTCAGCCTTCTTTATGGTCCAACTCTCACATTTGTACATGATTACTGGAAAAACCAGAACTTTGACTATATGAACCTTTGTTAGCAAAGTGATGTCTCTGCTTTTTAATACTCTGTCTATAGATTTGTCACAGGAGACAACCAGTCCTTTAGAAGCTCCTCTTGCCCGTTCCCACTGCTTTCCAGGCAACAGAAGCAGTCAACGTCCACGCCCGTCCATTGGCTGCTTTCTGCTCTCTCTTGCCTGATGGAAGTCTGACTCCCCTGCCAAGCCCCACGGCTCTCAGCCCACCCTGTTGTGTGTTTATAACGATATTACAGCACTCTACTATTACAACTTAGCTGGTTTTATATCTGCTTCCTCACTACATGGGCTTCCCTAGTGGCTCAACGGTAAAGAATCTGCCTTCAATACAAGAGACACAGGAGATGCAGGTTGGATCCCTGGGTTGGGAAGATCCCCTATGTCTTGGAAGGAAGACATAGCAATCCACTCCAGTATTCTTGCTGGAATAATCCCGTGGACAGAGGAGCCTGGCAGACTACAATCTGTGGGGTTGGAAGAGAGCTGGACTCGACCGAGCATGCCTGCAGTCCCCACTACATTGGGAATTCCTCTGGAGTATGCCTCACACATCCTTATATCCCTGGAGCTTAGCACCATGCTGAGCTGTTCAATACATGTCAATAGTGAACACCCCAACTTGTGGGCAACCAACACTCAGTTTCACTCTGCAGATACCTGGGGAAAAGGATACTTCTGAACTCTACTCTGGCTTCCCTTTGTCAGAATTAAATAAGCCAAAACAGCACTGTAGGACCACATGTTTGTTTGTCAATTGTATAACTAAATATATGTCATCTACTGATAAGATATATGTACAAATCAAAAACAAAGTATTCATACATAGCTCATAGCTTCTCTATTATCAAAAGAATCTCACATCTGCTATATTTCTTGAGTCAAGGACAAGGTATAGTTTCTCTTGTAGAGACAGGTGAAAAGCCTGCACAACAGAGGAGAGCGGCTAGAGGGACAGAAGTGAGGAATTCCGGAGGTTTGCTGGTTGTGACTTGGCGGAGTTGTTAGCCTGAGTTCCTCTCAGGAAAATGAACACAAACATGTTCCTTCCAGGACTCCTAAGGTAATGCTTTTCTTTTTCCTTTTTTTTTCTCTTTCTTACTTGTGCCTCATGATAAATGTATCAGTTCACTGCTAACAGAAAACAGAGAATGCAAAGGAAGCATGACAGAGCAAGACGCATGTGTGGGTGTCACTTCCAGGAAATACCGTTTCGTTTTATTAGAAAACTTCAGGACTTAAGACATTAAATCAGTTTTATATATTTGAATCCCCATTAATATATATTAAATCATTTATTAAAATATTAATGATTCACTACATTTTAAAAAGTGAATATTATCTCTGACAATAAAATGTAATCAATTAAGCCTGATAAGCGTGGAGAGATTTCGAGGGGAGTAATAAGACATGTGTTACAAAATCGATGAGTTTTTATACACAGAGCAATCTTGTCACTAAATGATACTGAAGTAAGAAAGAGTGTAAAGAATAGTTCACAGTGTAAAAGAGGGGCAGGGGATAAAAGCAGGTAAATCCAATCAGGACTTGGGAGGACTACTTGAGAACTCAGAGGAGGAGCACAGAGGAAGCAGGACACAGGAAAACAGCCTGTAGGCCCTAGTGGGAAGCAGATCCCTAGATATGGGGCCACAGCTCCACTAGCAAGGACCAGAAGGCACCCAGCTGCACATGGTATGGACGTGGAGGAAAGGGAAGCAGGGCAGCTTCTGATATTCTAAGCTGCGTGTTATATTTGAGACCAAACCTTAATTTTCTAGAGAAGAAAATATAAGTTTAATAGAGTTTATCTGCTTTTTTCCTCAAAGGAGAGAATCTCTTTCAAGAAACAGTTATCTGGCTATGTGAGCAGGCTCTCCACAGCCTTGTTTACCAGCCCTGGTGAGGGCCAACCAGACAGTCTCTGCCCTGGTGATGGGGCAGGCCACATCTCAGCTCATCTCCTCCAGAGAGATTTTGCTGCTGAACCCAGTGCCTCTTTGTGCTCATTGTGTGATCTTACTCTTACTGACTGTGTGACTCCAGACAAGTCACTTAAGTCTCAGTTCCTCGGGTGTCTCAGCTGCAAAATGGGGAAGATAACAGCATATCTTACAGAGTTAGGAAAACATTAAATTAGTTAATACCATCAAAGCTCTTAGGGGAGTACCTGACACATAGTAAGCACTTCGTAGATTTTAGCTATGATTATAATAACAAATATTATTAATATATTTAATCTATATGCTTTATTCCTATGTTTATTCCTAATAGACTTTATTTTGTACACATAGACTTAGAGAAATCCAGGTAAGATGGTAGGTGTTGAGAGAGGGCATCAGAGGGCAGACACACTGAAACCATAATCACACAAAACTAGCCATTCTGATCACATGGACCAGAGCCTTGTCTAACTCAATGAAACTAAGCCATGCGGTGGGGGCCCATCCAAGACAGGAGGGTCATGGTGGAGAGGTCTGACAGAATGTGGTCCACTGGAGAAGGGAATGGCAAACCACTTCAGTTTTCTTGCCTTGAGAACCCCATGAACACTATGAAAAGGCAAAATGATAGGATACTGAAAGGGAAACTCCCCAGGTCAGTAGGTGCGCAATATGGTACTGGAGATCAGTGGAGGAATAACTTCAGAAAGAATGAAGGGATGGAGCCAAAGCAAAAACAATACCCAGTTGTGGATGTAACTGCTGATAGAAGCAAGGTCCGATGCTGTAAAGAACAATATTGTATAGGAACCTGGAATGTCAGGTTCATGAATCAAGGCAAATTGGAAGTGGTCAAACAGGAGATGGCAAGAGTGAACATCAACATTCTAGGAATCAGTGAACTAAAATGGACTGGAATGGGTGAATTTAACTCAGATGACCATTATATGTACTACTGTGGGCAGGAATCCCTTAGAAGAAATGGAATAGCCATCATGGTCAACAAAAGAGTCCAAAATGCAGTACTTGGATGCAATCTCAAAAACGACAGAATGATCTCTGTTCATTTCCAAGGCAAACCATTCAACATCATGGAAATCCAAGCCTATGCCCCAACTAGTAATGCTGAAGAAGCTGAAGTTGAATGGTTCTATGAAGACCTACAAGATCTTCTAGAACTAACACCCAAAAAAGACGTCCTTTTCATTATAGGGGACTGGAATGCAAAAGTAGGAAGTTAAGAAACACCTGGAGTAACAGGCAAATTTGGCCTTGGAGTATGGAATGAAGCAGGGCAAAGGCTAATGGAGTTTGCCAAGAGAACGCACTGGTCACAGCAAACACCCTCTTCCACCAACACAAGAGAAGACTCCACACATGGACATCACCAGATGGTCAACACCAAAATCAGATTGATTATATTCTTTGCAGCCAAAGATGGAGAAGCTCTATACAGTCAGCAAAAACAAGACTGGGAGCTGACTATGGCTCAGATCATGAACTCCTTATTGCTAAATGCAGACTGAAATTGAAGAAAGTGGGGAAAACCACTAGACCATTTAGGTATGACCTAAATCAAATCCCTTATGATTATACAGTGGAAGTGAGAAATAGATTTAAGGGACTAGGTCTGACAGACAAGAAAGCCTGATGAACTGTGGACAGAGGTTTATGACATTGTACAGGAGATAGGGATCGAGACCATCCCCATGAAAAAGAAATGCAAAAAAGCAAAATGGCTGTCTGAGGAGGCCTTACAAATAGCTTTGGAAAGAAGAGAAGTGAAAAGCAAAGGAGAAAAGGAAAGATATAAGCATCTGAATGCAGAGTTCAAAGGAATAGCAAGGAGAGATAAGAAAGCTTTCAAAGCGATCAATGCAAAGAAACAGAGGAAAACAACCAAATGGGAAAGACTAGAGATCTCTTCAAGAAAATTAGAGATACTAAGGGAACATTTCGTGCAAAGATGGGCTCGATAAAGGACAGAAATGGTATGGACCTAACAGAAACAGAAGATATTAAGAAGAGGTGGCAAGAATACACAGAACTGTACAAAAAAGAGCTTCAGATAATCATGATGATGTGATCACTCACCTAGAGCCAGACAGCCTGGAATGTGAAGTCAAGTGGGCCTTAGAAAGCATCACTACAAACAAAGCTAGTGGAGGTGACAGAATTCCAGTTGAGCTATTTCAAACCCTGAAAGATGATTCTGTGAAAGTGCTGCACTCAATATGCCAGCAAATTTGGAAAACTCAGCAGTGGCCACAGGACTGGAAAAGGTCAGGTTTCATTCCAATCCCAAAGAAAGGCAATGCCAAAGAATGCTCAAACTACCACATAATTGCACTCATCTCACACGCTAATAAAGTAATGTCAAAATTCTCCAAGCCAGGCTTCAGCAGTACATGAACTGTGAACTTCCAGATGTTCAAGCTAGTTTTAGAAAAGGCAGTGGAACCAGAGATCAAATTGCCAACATCTGCTGGATCATGGAAAAAGCAAGAGAGTTCCAGAAAAACATCTCTTTCTGCTTTATTGACTATGCCAAAGCCTTTGACTGTGTGGACCACAGTAAACTGTGGAAAGTTCTGAGAGAGATGGGAATACCAGACCACCTGACCTGCCTCTTGAGAAACCTATATACAGGTCAAGAAGCAACAGTTAGAACTGGACATGGAACAACAGACTGGTTCCAAATATAAAGGAGTACGTCAAGGCTGTATATTGTTACCCTCCTTATTTAACTTCTATGCAGAGTACATCATGAGAAACGCTGGGCTGGAAGAAACACAAGCTGGAATCAAGATTGCCAGGAGAAATATCAATCACCTCAGATATGCAGATGACACCACCCTGATGGCAGAAAGTGAAGAGGAACTAAAAAGCCTCTTGATGAAAGTAAAAGAGGAGATCAAAAAAGTTGGCTTAAAGCTCAACATTCAGAAAACTAAGATCATGGCATCTTGTCCCATCACTTCATGGCAGATAGATGGGGCAACAGTGGAAACAGTGTCAGGCTTTATTTTTGGGGGCTCCAAAATCACTGCAGATGGTGACTGCAGCCATCAAATTAAAAGACGCTTACACCATGGAAGGAAAGTTATGACCAACCTAGATAGCATATTCAAAAGCAGAGATATTACTTTGCCTACAAAGATCCATCTAGTCAAGGCTATGGTTTTTCCAGTGGTCATTTATGGATGTGAGAATTGGACTGTGAAGAAAGCTGAGCCCCAAAGAATTGATGCTTTTTAACTGTTGTGTTGGAGAAGACTCTTGAGAGTCCCTTGGACTGCAAGGAGATCCAAGCAGTCCATTCTAAGGGAGATCAGCCCTGGGAGATCAGTTCTTTGGAAGGAATGATGCTAAAGCTAAAACTCCAGTACTTTGGCCACCTCATGCAAAGAGCTGACTCATTGGAAAAGACTCTGATGCTGGGAGGGATTGGGGGCAGGAGGAAAAGGGGACAACAGAGGATGAGATGGCTGGATGGCATAATCCACTCAATGGATGTGAGTCTGAGTGAACTCCAGGAGCTGGTGATGGACAGAGAGGCCTGGCGTGCTGCGATTCATTGCAAAGAGTCGGACAAGACTCAGTGACTGAACTGAACCGGACTGATGAGTTGCACCAGCACTAAACAGGTGTGAAGAAAGAGGAGGTAGGAAGGAGATGAGTGTTTGAATAAATATCTGGGCCACTGACACCATGTTATTTATACCATACAATCAGGAAACAAAATTCCCCTTATCTATCCGGTCATCATTCATTCAATACATGTATTGTATAAGTTGCTTGAAAGACAAAGATGAAGGCAAGACCCCTGAGCTCAATGAGCTCCCTGTCTATCTTTTCCCTCTCATTCGCCTTCTCCTCTTATCCCATACACTACACACTATGTGCCAACAAAGAAGCAAGAGAAGATGTGCTTGGCAACCTGAGACCACCAAGGATGGGCACCTCTCTTCAGCTTGTGAATTCCTGGGGGCAAGTTTTTAAAAGGCAGGATGGAGTCCTTGATGAAAAACAAGCTGGACTAAATTTCATGATGACAGCAACTAAGATTCATTCCCAAGAATAAGAACTCACACTTCTTTCTCCTTATTTGACTTTGTTACTCCACCGGGCATTAGAAATATAGACCAGGCTTGAGGCAGAGACTGAGCACGTGTGGGTTTGTGGCTGTTGAACAGGTGTGGTCATTTCCAGACCCTCCTAAAATGAAGTTCTAGGACAAATGCATTTCCCCTCATTGGTTGCTTCTGTAAGCATCCACAGTGACCAGAACACTGTGGTGTGACTGAAGGCAGTACCGAAATTCTAGTCCTGGGGTCTGTGTCCTGTCTCCGTCTAGTCTCTGAGGGAAAGCTGCCCTCCTCCTTTAGAGCACTCTAAAAACACAGCCTGCAACAAAATACTTCCTTGCTCCAGAACTTACAGCTTCTTTATGCTGGTTACATGAAATCTAACTTCCATGACTGTCTATTTCCTAGCCTCTCCTCCAAAATATGACCCCCAGGCAGCCTATCCCACTTTGCTCCCCACTGTCCGTCAATATCAATCTCCCCTTGGGGTGAGCCAGTGGCTATGCTCATGCCCTGCCTGCCATCCCTCCTTATCCAAGCCCCACCCATTTCCTCTGGGAAACTGTGCCTCTCAAAGCAACTTGAATCAACCTTTCTCTTTACATTTATCATCCAAGTCACACCATCAGGCCCATTTTGTGTGCAGTCCCATTCTTTAATAGTACAGCACAAAAATCCTCTTGTAACTCAAATTGATCAGTATATTCCTTGTCTCCCCTAGGCTGTAAACAGCCCGTGAGCCCAGATCTCACCCAGAAACACCACTAGGTTCATAGGAGGCCCTCAGGAAACGCTAGTTAAGGGTCTGATAATACGCTTTCCCCCTATGCTTTAAGCTGCATGTGCCTTCTGCTGCTGCTCTTCCTCCTTCCATGGTATTTCCATTGCTTCAACAATTATTTATTGAGCACCTCCTATGTGCCTGAAAATAGGAAATCACAGTGAACAAGGCAGCGATGGTCCCTGCTTTCTAGTTACTTAAGGATCTCAAACTTTGGCTATTGCTAGAAAAAGCAAGCACATGCCCTGAATGTTAGCAGTCATTTGCTCTATTAACAGATCAACTGAACTACACAGTGAGTGCTGGAGTCTAACACTTTGGAAGAGACTAAAGGGATATGAGCAAAATACCACATACCAGACTGATTATAAAGTGCCCCTCACAGGTATCTACTGAGATCTCAATTGAGGAAAAACAATCCCCCGCTCTCTTAACCTCTTTTGTGTTAGGCTGGTTTTGAATTAGAAATTTAGATATCACTTTACTTGTTTCACTGTTGGGTGTGGTTTGAAAGCATCCAATAGGACAGGATGATTTCCATTCACTTATCTCTTTTTAAAATAGATGTCTTATCATTTCTCTGGAATAAAACTGCCAAATATTAGTTCCTCTTAAAATAAATCAGGTATAAAAATTGTTCTGCTAAAAACTAATAAGATGTATCTCCGAATGTTTACATGAATAATTTATGGTTATAATGTTCATTAATCATACATTTGTGGAATTCCTATCATAGCAGTTACCAGTACGTACAGTTAAAAAAAATAGGTTGCTTGATGATGGTAAACTGTTTGCAAGGTCCATTTGCAAAATAAAATATTAGCCAGTTACAATTAAATGTCTGACCGACACATTAGAGAATAAATTATACACTGGGAAATTAGTTTCATCAACTATAGTCCAAACTTAAAGTTATCTAAATCCTTTAAATAAAAATCAACCAACCAACTAGTCAACAAATAAACACAAATACAAAATGTAAAAATAATTATTATAGCAAGCATCACTGACTGAATGGACAAGAATCTGAACAAACTCCAGGAGACAGTGAAGGACAGGGAAGCCTGGCATGCTTCAGTCCACGCGGTTGTGAAGAGCTGGACATGACTTAGTGACTGAACAACAACAACCATTAAGAGCTTTAAATTTTAGTTAAAAAATTTAAAAAATCTCTTATCAAAGCTGAGAAGAAAAACATCTTTCAATAGCAAAACCCCTTTGACATCAGATATGCTCTGCATCAAGTTTTCAGAAAAAGCAACATCATAATTAGGACAGACCAGAAAACTCTTGGATTATTTAACTTCATTACTGATTTTTAGCCGGGAAAATGTAAAGCAAAGATCTTCATATGGACACACATGGCAACAACAGACATAACCTATAAATCATGCATATTTTCACAATAACAATGATGGTTTATGGTTTCTATTATCAGCAACCACTAGAGTGACTGATCTCATATATTGGAGCAATTTTACCATTCCATTCCTTACACATCAACCACCATCTACAATGAACGTGATGGATCAGATACCCAAATACATGCCATGCTAATACCATGTAAAGTAATTATAAAATATGGAGCTAATTAGGGCAGAAGTACCATCTGACTCATAGTTTCAATCTTTGCAAATAATTATCAAGATAAATTATTATTACTGCAAGGTTACTTTCTATACATGTAACATATTTGTCCTGATCTAAACCTGTAACAATTTTTAAGATGTAATCCACAATAAGTACACTTTACATTACAACCTAGTACAAATATACCTATTAAATATACATAACTGAAACCTTACCCAATAGTTCAGTGGCTAAAGAGTCTGCCTATAATGCAAGAGACTCAGGAGACATAGATTTGATCCCTGGGTTGGGAAGGTCCTCTTGAGGAGAAAATGGCAACCCACTCCAGTATTCTTGCCTGAAAAATCCCATGGACAGAGGAGCCTGGTGGGCTACAGTCCATGGGGCCACAAAAGTCAGACACGACCAAGCATGCTCGCTCAACTCAAAGTTTCACAAAACAGAACTTATCCATACTATTTATAATGTACTCTATTGACTATTCTAATCTTAAAAATGCTGGTCTGGACCTACTAAATTTGTTTAGTGAACAATTAATGGAAAATTTGGCACAATTTACAGTAGGCAAACCAACCTAACTGGATCAGTTTACCCTTTCTACAACTTCACATGCCACCTGCCCTCCCATTTCAGTTGATTTAAATTAAAATGATTTCTTTTACCCCTCCATTTTCTGATGGGGTAAAAGAAAAACTGGAATAAACATCAAAAATCACAGGGTGATTTAGGCCTACAAGCTATGACTATGAGGAATAGGATGGGTGCCTATTTCATCTTTAAGGTCCCAGCACCCAGATCTCACAACTGGGTGTAAACACATACTGGGTCCTTGATACATTTGGTTGAATTTTAGAGTAAAAAAAGTGCATTGTTAAAGAGTTTCCTTAAAGTCACACAGGGATAATAACTTTCACCTGAGAAAAACGAAGCCCCCACAGAAGTGCTGGCCAGGGATACAGAGGGCACAGCGGTCTGTGAATCGAGTCTAGGCGAGTCCACTTCTGGACAGTCTCCCGGGCTCCCTTATCTTGAACTCCGCAGAAATGTGGGCTTGACCCCTAGTCACCCGAGTGAAAAGATGGAGCCAACCCAGCAATTCACAGAAACCCATGAGGGCAAGACAAAGAGGGAAACCCGCTTCGCACTGGAGTCCTGGGACGAGTCTAACCAACTTTGCCAAGGCCGGTAGGCGGGCTGCACCAAGACGGCGGAGACTCGGCCCAGGACTGGGGCCGGACCTGGCCTCGACCTGCGCGGGAAGGGGCCTGGTACACGGCTGACCGGCGGACGGGGCATGGCCTCCGCCTGCATCAGCACAAGGGCCCGACACGACCTGCGCAGGGACCGGACCGGGACAGACCTCAGCCTGCGAGGCACCGGCACGCAGGAGGCCGCGGGCCCGGAGCCACAACCTCCACGCACCTTTCTCTCTCGGGCCTGAGGCTGGGCTCCGTCGCCAAGCCGAGCCAGGCGTTCAGTGCAGTGGTGCATGCTGGGACGCGGGCCAGGCGGCCCGTGCGGCGGTGCATCCTGGGATACGGGCGGCTCATGGTCGCTGAGTGCTCAGCGCCCCGGCTGGGCGGGGGCTGGGCCCGCGCAGGCCGCCACGCACCAGCAACGTGCTGCCTGTGGCAGGGACTTCACCTGGGGTGGCACCTCCTCCGACATGCACACTGACATGGTAACAGGGGCTAAGTAACTTGTCCACAGCCGCCACATAGCACAACTGGGCTTCGAATCTGGGTTTTTCATTATTTCAAACCCGGTGCCCTTGCTACTCAACTACACAACCTCTCCAGGGGGCAAATACCACTGTAGCTGGCCTACAGACTGTTCACAACTTGGAGCGTAGGGACAGGAATAGGACCCGCATTTGCAGTGATCTCTCATTACAAGGTTGAATGAAGACATAGATCGGAACTGGTAGACATAAAATGGGGAGTGAAAGAAAAAAGCTCCAGTAAAAGGGGAGTGTTATTCTTTTGAATATTTTATTAAAATATAATTCTATGACAGTCATTTATAGAGAAGATAGTATAGTGAGGTTAGGAAAATGGGCTTTGGAGCCAGAGAGTCCTGGGTTTAAACTTTAACTCTTCAATTTATTAATTTTGGTTTGTGTGACCTTGCACTTTTTAATATTTTTAAATGCTTTTTTTCCTCATGAGTAAAATAAGGATAATAATTACTCCTTGCAGGGTGCCTAAGGATTAAGTGAGAAAAAAAAGTCTGGAAAGTATTTAGTATAGTATGTGGTAAAAATTAAGCACTCAGAAAATGACAGCTGTTTTTACTATTTGAGTGCACAAAAAATGTAGAAAATAATGTTTTTAACAATAATTTAATTATTGTCTTATTAAGTGTTAAGTCTTATAAGTTCTCCAGGAAATAAAAACAAAAGGCATCAAGGAGTGCTCAGGATGAGATAAAACGAGGAGTTGGAATGCAGGTAATATACGAATAGAGATGGATTGAAAGATTACAAGGAAATAGAAAAATGATAATAATTTAAACCTGCTTTGGAGGTGATGATGAGTTGAACAGACGTTGGAGAAAATCAAATCAGGTATGAATAAGGGCTGCTGCTGCTAAGTTGCTTCAGTCATGTCCGACTCTGTGTGACCCCATAGACGGCAGCCTACCAGGCTTTGGTGTCCCTGGGATTCTCCAGGCAAGAACACTGGAGTGGGTTGGCATTTCCTTCTCCAGTGCATGAAAGTGAAAAGTGAAAGTGAAGCCGCTCAGTCGTGTCTGACTCTTCCCGACCCCATGGACTGTAGCCTACCAGGCTCCTCCATCCATGGGATTTTCCAGGCAAGAGTACTAGAGTGGGTTGCCATTTCTTTCTCCAGTAGAGAAGGGCAGAGTTCAGACATTCCACCAGAATACACAGAAAAGAGAGCAAAGTTGACGGTGTTAAGAGAGGAAGTTAAGCACGGAGAGTAGAAAGCAGAAGCTCAATCTGCAAGTAAATGATGATTTAAAAATGAAATGTAAACACTTGCTATGAAGGCACGGCAAAAGGGAACCCAGAGAACATATCTGGGATAATATGTAAGACTCATCTTGTTCCAAGCAAGAATACTCAAAATAGAGCCAGACCTAGACAGAACCTCAGGAAGTTCTTGAATTTCAAGGACAATGTATTATTTTGGACACAGCCATCAGAAAATCAGATAACCTAAAAATAATCAAATAAGGATGGTTTCAGCTTTCTCTTCCAGAAGCTAGGGATAGAAAACAATAGAACAAAAATGGCAACAGTTTAAGAAAAGTTGCAACACCAAACTATTCCCAAACAAGTTGTCATTCAGGTCAACAAAATGAATGGTAACCAAGACATTCTGATACATAATATATGAGGTCTCAGAAAATATATTCCTGTTCCTAGAAAAACTGCTGAGAGGTACCCTAGACTTTCCTCTTGGAAACATTACCCAAGAGGAACCAGAACTGAGATTAGTTCATTGGATACAGTGTGAAACAGAGTTAAGACTAACAAATAAAATGGTGACAATAAAATGGCATCTAAAAGGCAAAAGTAAAATTTGTATAAGTTATATATTCTAGAGGAAGCTAGAAGCTTCCTAGAACTTTTGGGGGAACAGTGGTTAATGAATTCAGATGAAATTAATAATGGCCAGAAAACTAAATGGGGCAAGAAAAGGAAAAGTGAACTAAATTTGGCCCATAATGGAGTCTAGGCTTATGGCTTCAGTCTTGGCTTTGATGATAAAGGAATTTTCAAACATGTTTTTTGAAAGCATAAAAGGTAATGATCTGTGTAGTTTAAAAGTAGGTATGTTTTCCAAATAACTACAAGACATAAGTACAAATTACTAACAATCCATTTGCAAGCCACGAGAAAACAGGAAATATTAAGGAAGAATTAACTATCGTGGCAAATATGTAATTTATGACAAGAAAAATCATTTTAAGATTAAAACTATGCTACATTTTAAAAAGGAACAACTTTTCAGCTATTAAAAGGGAACAAATTTTTGATTGTGTTTACAATATAAAGTCCATTTATGTATTATCTCCTGATTACAGATGATCAGACCAAAGAACACACACCCAAAGTTTTAGCTTCTAAGTCACAGAATACATTTGAAACCTCAAACCCTGATCTTGGATGGTCCCAAAGCACTTTTCTTCAGATACCACAGTGATTTTTTTCTCATCAACTGGTTCACAAATCAAGTTAGTACAGCCCGGGTGGAAAACACAGATGGCATGAGTTCGAGTGTCATGTATTCTACTTATCCCGCTGCTGTGCTTGTGAGTCCAGCCTCCTACGGTGGGTATGTCACCACTGACCTACAACAACTGGGATGACGTTTGTTTGCTGCAGATGGCCCTTTAACCACCCTCCATAACAGACTATTAAAGAACAAAACAAACAATACTGTTAATTAACTTTTTCAATGCTGTTAAAAGAAATACTTCTGATGGAATCTTAGTGGTTTCTTCACTCTGCAGGCTGATCCAGGAAGTGCAGTGCTGTTCAAGGTCCATTCCCAAATTCTCATGCTCACACTGACATACTTTTTACCCAAACAGACATTTCAGAGAATGAGGCTGTTTGTGATTACTCCTAAATGTTACTCTGGTTTCACTACTAGTTTGTAATAAAACTCATTTGTATAGGGAAACGCGGTTGCCAATCAATCTTGTCTCCTAGTCCACCACTCATTTCCCTTCCATATAACCATCAAGCCATTCATTTCACACATTAAAAGCGACACACAAGTAAGAGGACATGTGCCATATTCAAGCGAAGAATGCTACATGATACCAAAAATGATTTACTTGTCAACAATCTAGTGAGTAAGGGAAATCTTTCCACTTAATTACAGAAAAAAAAAAAAAAAAACTAAACCAGAAAAAAAATTTTAAGACAATTTACAGGAAAATTGGCAGTCAAAAACTCAATTCTATTTTACAACAGTGGGCTATACTACTCTTGTATTTTACAGACATGAACAAACAAAAGTCAGCAATTCAGAAATGAAAAATAAACTTCCCTTCTTAGCAAATTAAAAAAAAAGTTTGGCTGCAGGAAAACTTGTTCAATAAATTAAAAAACAAAGTCATAAGCAATCATAAATGTGCTGCTGGCGTGTTCACTCTGTGGGCCTCCAGAGAGGTGTGTCTGGCAGGAGGTCTAAAGCACTTTTTAAAAAAACATATGCTGTCATAATGCCACAGACAACCCCAATCCCCACTCTTAGACAATATCTGTAATATAAACCCATATTTTAAACTCTACAGCTTTCAATGATTAGGGAGATACTTATCTCAAACCAGACTAAAAATGCTTAAATTTTTCTCACTGGTAAGGAAATCATACCCTAATAACATTCCATTTCTCAATTCCTCTAAGTATTAGGAAACTATCCTTTCCTTGAAAAAAAAAAGAAATAGCAAAAATCCCAAAGAGGAAAAAAAAAATGCAAGCAATCCATGGTATATATAAATATGTATTTTACCCAATGTGGTAACTGTGCTACAGTTTAGTCAATCTACTTGGAAAGGTTAATGTCATGGCAAATGTAGAAGGGGACCCCTGTTTTTCTATATCTTAAAAAATATACTAGTGAGATGAATAATTAGGAGGTTAACTGTGAAGGCTTTGATCTGCTTTGTTCAGCTTCACTTTCCATAGAATAATCAGAAAAATTTACAGTTCATTTGCTAGTCTGACCTGTTATTAATAATACAGTTAGAAAAGGCATTTTATCGACCACAATTTTCAAATGAGTATTTTAATATAAAGCAAGATAACTCTATATGGTGTCAAAATTATATAAAAGACCAATTAAAGCTCAGTGTTTAAGGTCACGTTCCCACACCCCTGAGCAGTCCGAGTGGGGTGCCTGGGCTCTGAGGAGGGAGGTGAGAGGCGAGTCCGAGCCCCAGACCAGGCTCGATGACCAGACGCTGCCTCTGGGGACAGTGTTCAGATCCATGCTGACAGAGGCATTTCACAGACACCACGACAGATCCCGGTGTTTGGAGGGACAGAGAACACAGATCAGTTGAAAACCACTGTCCTCGTGGTGTCCACCTCCTCTCCCAAGCACGCCTGGGGCCATACAAGGTCTCTCACAAGTGACCGACAGCTTCCTGATGGTTAAAACACCCAGAGTCGTCTTCTCAGATATTAAACTCTACATAAACTTCTCTGTTCAAGCCCCACCTGACCTGAGTTTCCGCAAAGCATTTCTTGTTTTCCTGCCCCTGGATTTCTCTCAACTTTCCTTCTTCATCCAGGCCTCTTTCTTCTCCTCTCTCCAGTCTCAGGGAGATCAGACCTTCTCCCATGAATTTCATAATGCTCTACACAAATGACTCCTGCTGTAATGTGGATCTTCTAATTTTCAACACGGGATTTCTGTCTGTCTGCTGGGTGTCAACACGTGCTGAAGACTGCCTGAGTCACTCAGCTGAGAGCAGAATGCATTCTCCTTTATGGAGACTGTGAGGTTTCACTTCCGTTTACGGGAATAGCAGCAGGAGCATCTCCCACCACACAAATGCAAGTGAGAACGCAGCGCCTGTCTCAGGCTCTCTTCATCCTTTATAAAATTGTTTTTTTTTTTTCTTTTCCCAGTTATATGTTCATATATGGTTTAAAGACTCAGTCTTTCAGTTCTGGAAATTTTTCCTGGACTACTTTAGTACTTCCCCCTCTCTGCTCCTCCTTTTCTATCTAGAACTTGTGCTATTCAGCTATGGAATCTTGTGAGCTCTCCTCAAATTTTGTTGTTACTATTTTCCAATTTTTTTTTGTCCTGCTGTTATACTTTTTGAAGATTTCCTTACTACATCTCTATTGAGTTTTTCATTTCTGCTATTATTCATTTATGTTTATTTCTCCTCCTGAATATTCTAAGTATAATATCTTTTACAACTATTTCTTCCTGAAGATATTACTAGATTAATTTCCTCCTTGCTTAGTCTGTCTTGTTTTAGGCTCTGTAATGTTGAGACTTTCCACAAATGACTCGTGTTCCTTGGCTATTCACTCCAACTAGAAACTCTCCCCATAGGTGAAGTTTGTAACTGTGGACTTCAGGGTTGGCAGGCTTGGTGGAATAATGTCTTTGGGGAAGCCCCCAAACCAGTCAGTCCTAAAGGAAATCAACCCTGAATATTCACTGGAAGGACTGATGCTGAAGCTCCAATACTTTGGTCACCTGATGTGAAGACCTGATTCACTGGAAAAGACCCTGATGCTGGGAAAGACTGAAGGCAAAAGAAGTAGGCAGAGAATGAGATGGTTATAGTATCACTGACTCAATGGACACAAATTGGAGCAAACTCCGGGCGATAGTGAAGGACAGGGGAGCCTGGCGTGCTACAGTCCGTGGGGTTGCAAAGGGTTGGATATGACTTAGTGACTGAACAACAGTGAATCTTTAGATCTTTCTCTTAGGTTGGTCAGACTCCACAGACATTTCGTCTAATTTTCTGGGGGAAAATGTAATGGGGCGGGTGGGAAGTTGGCTGTCAACATTGAGATGTGCCTAATTAATCCCATTGCAGTGTGGTATCCCTGTCCTCAGGTGTGTCTGGTGTCCCTCCGTCCAAAGACCTGCTAAGACCTTGGCTTTCTTGGACTGTAAATCAGTCCTTGGATGGTGCACTGCTCCTTACTCATGTTTTAATGAGTCTGTGGACGGAGGGGCCTGTTGCTGGAATTCAGCAAGAAGGCTTTGCCCCCCTCCTCCATTCTCATTGTCCCTGACGCCAGCGGGATGTTCCCAGGACTCCTTCCAGTCTTTTCTACTTGTCTGCCTAGCCACTGGTACTATATTGCTATTTAAGTCACTTTCTTCAAACACAAAACCAGTCACTGAGTTGAAAACCACATGGGCTCTCCACTGCCCACAAAACAGTCAAAACTCCTTAGCACAGCACACGAGGTCTTGGATGAACTGGCCCTAAGCTAGCCTGCCAGCAGGGCTTCTCTTCATACCACTCACTGCACTCACAGCAACAATGTTAATGTTAATAGTGATCACCCCCTGCTTGAAGACAGTCAGTCAGTTATGGAGAGGTCGGAACTAGACTGACTAAATCCATTATTTTGATTCTACCACCTTACCAAGTTAATCTCATCTGCAAAACAGGGATCATAACAGTACCTGCCTATTATTATAAGGATAATCCGGGCACTTGGAACAGCAGCTGACATGTGGAAGTGTAACTGATGTACAAGTTAGAGACTTTAGGTTTCTGCACACCTGTCTGCCCCAGGAGACTGCCAAGTCCTTGGAGAGGATCTCTTCTCGTGTATTCAGCACCTGTGGTTGTGTTCATTATAATGGGGCAGACACGCTGCTATTCACAAGGGATAATGTAAAGAACAAGGCAAATGGAGGCTGCTGAACAGCTAATAAAACCTAGTGTGACGAATGCTGTGAACACAGTGAAGAAAGAACACAGTGAAGAAAGTACAAAGTAGGCAGGATCTAATGGTTCAAAATCTAACGGTTCAGAAGTTTTCGCAGGTCCAACATTTAAGATGGGGCTTAACTGAAAATTAAAAAAATAAAAAGACCCACGACCAAAGAAAAAAACATGGGGCTCGACAAATTTATAAGGTGGTGTTCCTAAGACAGGGGATTGGGAGAGAACCACAGGTGAGGCTAGAGAAACAGGTTGGGGCCAATTACACAAGGTCCTGTATAACCTGTTTCAGTCTCTATTTTGTTTCAACCACTATCAATTTCACCATCCTGGCACACTGGGAGTGCCATATACAACTTTAAGGAGTTATAAGTATTTTGTTTGCTAGTAACAGCTGAAATGCAACTACTTGGCAATTATTTAAAAAACAAATTAGACCATGCCTCCAAATATCATTGAAGAAGCCATATATAAAAGAACATATACTCTATGATCCATTTACATAAAAGACAAAACTAGGCAAAATTAATCTAGTTGTCTCATTTTAGGGTATAGTTACCAGTGAGTTATGACTAGAGAGGGTTCCCAGGGGGACTCCTGAGTGTCAGTAATGTTGTTTCTTGAGTTGGGTACTGGTTTCATTAACATGCTATTAGTGAAAATTCAAGTCATATATGTATGTATTTTGCTGTATCTATTTTAAGTTAAAACATTCATAATTTATTGATTTATAAATTTAAATTAAATAAATCAATCTCACTTGAATGGACATATGTATTTACTTGGAGAAGAGGTGGAGTTACAGACCAGGAACTCATTGTGTATCACTAGTTTTGTGTTCTCCCTTATGGACTAACTCAGGACAGCTCTGGATACTCTGAACAGCCAGGAAAGTTATCACACTGCTGGCGTCAGTCATCCTCACCAATACTAGAGCTTCAGTGAGGGTAGGACAAACTGACTTACACCTAAAGGTTAGTTATACATGTAGCATCTCTGAAATCCCAACACTCAGCATACACATGAGATTGCCTTTTTCTCATTTTACATATAACAAGGGGTTGACGGTTCCTTATTAATCTTATAGAGAAACACAGGTAAAAACCACATCTATATAAGTAGGGCTTTAGTGCATTCAGCATTTATGTACCCCCAGAAACAAAAGAATCAAGTTTATTTTAAAAAAGTAATCTTAACTTAAAAAAAAAAGTATTCAGTTAAAAAGTAAAACAAGATATATGATGAGAAGTCAAGCTTTCTACTCCAGATCTGTTTCCCTGGGCAACTGCTATTAGTGTTTTCTAATATGCTGTTACGTATTTTACAGACACACAAAAGCATATATGAATATGTTAAGTGTGTGCATTACTCCTTCCCTGCCTTCTTTCCTTAAACAAATGGGACTCTGGTATATTTACTTCTGTTTTTTATTATAGGTGTTTCATTTAACATGAATATAGCCCATTCTTTCCATAAGTATATATATAACTTAGTACATATACTACAAGTATATATATTTTGACATTTAACCAGATTATTTCTAGTCTTTGCTTTTATAAGTGGAAGATACATTTTTTCACCTAGAAGCTGCCCCAATGTATACCCCCAACTCTATTACCAAACTTTTTGATCTCTGCATTTTTCTTTGGTTAATATTAGCATCTCACTTTTATAATGATTAACCATCCTCTATTTAGTTCCATTGACTTTCCCTATTTCTACCCGAATGAGTACTAATCTGTTTTATTAACACAGCCTTTAAAATATATTTTAGGCATTCCTGGTGGCTTAGATGGTGGTGAAATTGCTTGCAATAGACCCTGGATCTATCCCTGGGTTGGGAAGACACCCTGGAGGAGGAAAGGGCAAACCACTCCAGTATTCTTGCCTGGAGAATCCCATGGAGAGATGAGCCTCACAGGCTACAGCCCATGGGGTAGCAGAGTCAGATATGACTGAGTGACTGTTTGGTAGGTTCAGTCTCCTTATATTTATCTATAAAAGGATCATTTAAAAATGCTTTAAGGATGACATTTTAGACTGCCTTAATGACAGACTCACCAGCAGAATACAGTTACACTCTCAGTATACAAATCCCTCACAGGGAGACCTTGGAGATACTCTGGACTCAGTTCCAAATTATCACAGTAAATCAAGTATCACAGTAAGGGGAATCACACGGACTTTTTGGCTTCTCAGTGCATATAAACTAGTTAAGTTTGCATTATACTGTAGTCTAGTAAGTGTGCAATAGCATTATGCCTACATACTATAATAAAGAAATACTTATTGCTAAAAAAATACTAACCGTCATCTGAGCCTTCAGCGATGCTGAAGATATTAAAGCCACTGCTTTATCAACTAAGCTTATAAAATATTTTTAAATCCTTTGTTGTCATTTCAACTATCTTAAGAGAATCTTCACTGGGAGCAGATTTTATCTTAAGAAACCACTTTCTTTGCTCATCCATAAGCAGCAACTTCTCATCCATTAGAAGTTTTATATTTGTAACAAATATAATGAGAAAGTGTGAAATATTGCAATTACCAAAATATTGCAATTACCAAAGTGTCACAAAGTGAGCAAGTATTTTTGGAAAAATGGCACCAAAAGACTTGGATGACACAGGGTTGCCTCAAACCTTAAACCTGTAAAAAATGCAGCATCTGCAAAATACAAAGTGAAGCACAATAAAATGAGGCATGCTTGTAATGACGTGAAAACCTGAATTTACTGCCTCCTCTCTAAAAGACAGAATTATTCATGTCACAACAATTTTAAACAGGAAAAAAATTTTTTTAAGTATCTTTAAAAAATCTTAATATACTTGTGTTCTCATAGATCACATATATACATACACATGAAGCTAATCACTTTTCTTTAAAAACCCCTAAGATGTAAGTTTTTTACACATCACATTACATGTAAACACCTCAAAGGGAAATAATAAGGGTACTGGCTTACAGTCTCCCTCCCAAAATTCAGGGCTACCAAGACCTGTGAATGCAACCCTATTTGCAGAGAAGGGTCCCTGCTGATATAATTAAGCTGAGCTCATACTGGGGCTTCCCTGGTGGCTCAGCGATAAACACTCCACCTGGCAATGCAGAAGGCTAAGTTTTGACCCCTGGGTTGGGAAGATCCCCTGGAGGAGGAAATGGCAACCCAATCCAGGATTCTTGCCTGGAGAACCCCCACGGACAGAGGCGCCTGGCGGGCTACAGTCCACGGGGTCACAAAGAATGGGATATGACTTAGTGACTAAACAACAGACAACAAGAGGTCATACTGGATGAGACTGGGCCCTAATCCACCGACTGTATACTTAAAAAGAGGGAAACTGGATGCAGATAGACACACAGGGATGGAGAAGGAAATGGCAACACACTCCAGTGTTCTTGCCTGGAGAATCCCAGGGACTGGGGAGCCTGGTGGGCTGCTGTCTAGAGGCTGTACAGAGTCGGCCACGACTGAAGTGACTTAGCAGCAGCAGCAGCACCAGCAGACACAGAGGGAAAACGTCACGTGAGAACAGAGAAGGAGATTGAAGTGATGTGGCTACAAATCAAGGAATATCCAGGACTGACAGCAATGGCCAGAAGACACAAAAAGGCAGGGAAATCTTCTCCCCTAGAGCCTTAAGAAGAAGTGCAGTCATGCAGACACCTTGATTTTGAACTTCCAGCCTCCAGAACTGAGAAAGAATAAGTCTCTGTTCTTTTAAGCCACCAAGTTTGTCAGAATTTGTTACAGTATCAATAAGAAATTAATACAATAACTATCTCAAATTTGAGGAAGTCTGAACTACCATAGATTTCAAATGTTGTACAACTGTATCAAGTGACTTGTTACTTGATGTATGTTTTTCAGTCACTAGGCTGCTCCCAAAAGGCAAAAGAAAAGCATGGTTTAGAGAACTCTTTTGAGGTTTATTTATTATTTTTAATACTGTTATCTCAGTAAGGCACAATTATATTGAGGAAAAACAGTTCCTGGAAATAAAATGTCAGTGTTTTACAAAGGGGTCATACTTTTATTATATATTGTCTCAATATGTTTTAACAACTTCAGAAGTGCTGTTGGATTATATGGGAACAGACTTTTCTTCTGCAAACGGTAAATGGCACCTTGTAGCTCTTCAAAGCACTTTACTGTTCTGTAAGACATTCCCACTTCAGAAGCAGTGTTATTTGGGGCTCCATCACAATAAACAGAGAACCGGGTATTAGATTCTTCAGTAACCAGAGGCCTTGACTGAGACTCTGGGCTAAGTTCTTTTTTATCCCCACTTACTCCAAATGTGTCCTGAGTTTTCTTCGTTGCTTCTTGGTGTGAAGATGTTAGTCTACTGTTTACTAAACACAGGCTTGTGGATCCTTCTTCAGAATCATCAGAGCTGTCATAATCTACCAGACTTTGAGGAGCTCCTGGGGTAGAAAGACAATTAGCCTGGAGCTTGGTGTGGGCCTTCTCCAACGTTACACCATGGTTCAGTGGTTCAGAAAAAGCAGCAGAAGTCCAGGAGACCCAAGAATGAGCATTTGTGTGACTACCAAGAACAGCCAAAGGACTAGCTTCTGTTGAGTTGCTGTTTCTATCTTGGACAAGTGAGGAGGTACAACAACAAATATGTATGTTATCTTTAGATTCAGTTACATCAAAATATTTGCAAATGGTGAAAAAATTATCCCAGTCTTTTTGCAATAATTTTAAGTATATAACAAAATATTCAAGAAAACAAGTTTCTGATGAAATCAAAAAATCAAGAAGAACAGTAGAATCAAATCCTATATTTTTTAATAAAAATAAAAAAATACAGTGTGGATTATAGCCATTTTCATGTGTGTGATGGCTCCACATTTCTGTTTCTTGGGTCAAGCTTTCAGTAGCTTCACATTCTCTGAAAATAACAGACACTCCAGATTAATGACTCTATAAAATATAGATTTTGACAGATATAATTCACATACCATAAATTCTGCCACATTATTTTTTAATCTATGCTTTATTTTTGAAAGAAAAAAATTCAAAACAATCTCTTTCTCTACAGACTCTATACAAACCTGATCCAATAAAATAAATAATACCCTTTGACTTTGGTAGTTCTAGTTTGTATCCGTCCAACAAACGTCCTCCATCTTCCTGTCTATTGACATCAGAGTCTCTTATTCCTACAGGTAACTAATTTTACACGGTAAGGTGAGAATTAACCTCCTTCCTTTCCTTCCACACTTGTCTTAAGAGGGGTGGGCATGTGACCCAGGCTAACTAATCAGAGTACCCATGGTCCTAGCCACCATGATTTCAACATGAATCTGTGACTCATGCAGGCTAATCAGATCTCCTCCGGGATTTCTGCTGGCACTATTAAAGATCTTAACTGTAAGGTTGCTGTCAGTCTGGCACTGCTGGTTGCCCTGCTTGAGAATGAATTCAAAGCTATGAGACAGAAACAAAGAGAAATAATCAGTGACATGATTTAAGTCATGCACAGTTACACCTGATGCCAACTTGATTCCTTGGAGTTCCCAGGAAGTAAATTCCTTTTTTGGCTTTGACTAGTTTATATAGATTTTTATCATTTACAACCATCTTAACCAATTCAGTTACATTAAAAAATACATATGACATGAGCACAGGCCTCTGTGATCACACGAAATTCAAGAAAATTAGAAATTCACGTGCAAAATGAATTTAATTCAGAAGCTTCCTCTTTTCCTGAGGCGTAAGAAGTCAGCTTTGAATATGACTATATTCTTCAAGGCATGTGTATTCAGACTGAATTTGTATTTGACCGTTTCTAAGCCTAATTCAAATCACATGCATGCATTCTGTGTTCTTGATTAGAACCTTTTGAAAATTGGCCCCAAACACTTATAGTCTGAAAGCAGTCACTGCCAGAAGTGTCATAATACAAGTAAGAACTGGCAGCACAACACTACACCGACAACCATTAGTAAGAAATCCCTTTCTCTGAAGCCAAGAAAGAAATGGAAATAAAGCAAATACTTCACGGTTTTAATAAAGCAGAAGCAGAAATACTGTAAAAGGTCATCAGTTATTAACTTCATAACCAATTACAGATATTTGCCATAACATATGACCCAAGTACAGATCTTTTAATAAACAGAAATAGGATCAGTATAAAATGTCATCAGTAACATAACTTCACAATCAATTTCAGATATCTGCCTCAAGATGATATTAGTACCAATTCAAATGTATATTAAAACGAAAATTTACAAGTTCCTTTGATTACTTACAAGTTTGAATTCAGCTTTACAAAGGCAAAAATCACCTTACAGAAGTTCAATACAGACAGATTAGTCTTAAGGGTGAAAAGAGTTTCAAACATCAATTAAATTGTGACTCAGACAATGGTATTAACTTATTCTTGATCACACAGGTAAAGCAAAGATGGAGACTCAGCCAGAATCCATATTGTCTAATCTCAGTTTAGTGCTAATTCCTAGATCTGCTTAGCCATTCAAGTTTTCATAATGAGAACTCAAATGTAATCTATTTTCATGTAGGGCAGTGTTAAAGGAATTGGAACTTATAAGGAAACCACAAAATTGTTAGGGATTTTTTCCCCTAATGATGGAAAGTAAACTGTAAGTCCAATACATTATTAAAAATGTTTCTGCTTTCCTGGCCATGTTAGTTAGTATAATTATTTTAAAATATACAAACCTGGTCAACTTCAGGTAGATGCCCAGCAATGCTTTGGCAGCCTCCAGCATGTCATCATCTTGTTCTATGAAGACCCTAGACAACCACTCACAGAGATTGTGTGATTGCAGAGAGGGCTGAAGGTGAGGCTTTAAGAAGGTCAGCAACTCAGACATGAACCTCTGGTAATCAACTTCAAAAACCGAAAAATTTAAAGAGAAAACAACAGTTTATGAATGCATTTATAATAACTTACCTATTCACATACATTTATAACATCTAGAGTACTTTAAAATGTATTATCATATTTCACACGTTCAAAAGTTTAAGTTAGGGATTATCTCTACTCTGTATATTAGGAAACTGAGCTTCAGCGAAAAAAGAAAAAAACCTACTTGGTAGGATATAGTTAAAATGTATAGCCAGATCATCTGTTTGCCACAGTGTCAAATAGCTAGTATCTCTGAGAAATAAAAGTTACAGGAATTCTTGCTAAAAACATATAAATGGATAAATAGTAGACAACAGAAATTGCTTCACTGGATGCCACAATGTTTGTACTAGAGGCAACAATACAACCAAACAAAAATAATTTGTCTTCAAAATACTAGCAGAAAAAGTTTTTGTTTAAAGTTTTTTAAAGCATTAAGAGAAAGTACTACTATTGAGCACAAAAGTCAAAAAGGTTTTGAGGCATTTTAACTGCAATTTAAAACCCTTGATTTATGTAACCAACGCCATCTAGTGTTGTAAATGACAACTGCACAGGATTACACCCTGCTGCTGCTGCTGCTGCTGCTGCTGCTGCTGCTAAGTCGCTTCAGTCGCGTCCAACTCTGTGCAATCCTATAGATGGAAGCCAACTAGGCTCCCCGATCCCTGGGATTCTCCAGGCAAGAGTACTGGAGTGGGCTGCCATTTCCTTCTCCAATGCATGAAAGCGAAAAGTGAAAGTGAAGTCGCACAGCCAGTGTCTGACTCTTAGCGACCCCATGGACTGCAGCCTACCAGGCTCCGCCACCCATGGGATTTTCCAGGCAAGAGATTACACCCTACATTAGTTTAATTCAACTCCTAATTATCAAAACTCGGTATTAGTAGATATACCAATTTTGTGAAGGAAAATATGAATAATATACCACAAATATCTGAACATGAATTGACTAACACTGCTTACTTTGAAGAGACTCAATTATCTGTTTCTTTTAACTACAGTTATTAACTATGTTATGCAAATTCAGTTTAGCACACAAAAATGAAACTTTTTAAAAGATAATTTTTATCTTTATTGGAAGAAAACTTAATAAATTATAACTAGAATAAGATATAACTTAAGTTAGTGAAATTACAATTCTGAGCTTTGATAATTATGAATAATTTTACTTCAGTAAATAATTATCCATTGCTTTACATACAAAAGGCATTCAGAAAGTTACCTTTCATTTCATTAGCTGAAGCACAATTTTGAAACTTGATTTCTAAGGATCTTATGATAAGTAAGCTCAATGCTCTAAGAATCACATGATCTGGACCAGGGGCATGCTCATATCCAGCTAGGACTTCACCACCTCCAAAGCAGGAATGTTTTCCACGAACAGACAGCATCCTCAACAAGCCCAAATCCACAGCTTGCAGAACAGCACTGGCCAAAGCCAACAGGTCCACATCCAAAGGATTATCTGGTGGCATGAAGACAGCGACAGATCCCCGACAAAGGTCTTCACCCACTTTGCACAGAAGGCACTTTTTGATGAAGACGATCAACTTCCTTTTGACAAAAGCCTGAACAGGCCAGGTAATAACATCAAACACACAAGAAGGTTTCAAAAATAAAATCCTCTGGCAAGTGAAATGTAACTTCAGGTAGATTCTAGAGGCTATAAGAAGTTCAAGCAATTCCAGGAAACATATCAAACTGTTTATTAGTTTATTAGAAGCACCTTGGTGGTTTTCAAAATGCTGAGAAAATAAGGAATTGTAAAAGACTTCAAAAAGAGTGTCAAAAGGAGTCAGGAACTGTTTTAGAATTTCTGCAATTATAAAAATAGTAATTATAAGCAACAGGAAAAACAAAGTTTTCTTAAAACACAATTTTACAATTTTTAAAATTATCATCATTTTGGAAGATGAGAAAATGGATTGGATTATTTACCTCTAACACAAACAAATGAAGATAAACATGCTAACAGCTAATAATCATGGCTAATATCCATTTTACAAATAGCAGTAACATCAGACTATGCAAAGGACATATAAAAATGAAAAGCTTTAATTTCAATTTTTAATAATAGTGAAAATAAAGTGAAGTTGCTCAGTCTTGTCTGACTCTTTGCAACCCCATGGACTATAGCTTACCAGGTTCCTCAGTCCATGGGATTTTCCAGGTGAGAATACTGGAGTGGGTTGCCATTTCTTTCTCCAAGAGATCTTCCTGACCCAGGGATTGAACCCAGGTCTCCCACATTGTAGGCAGACGCTTTATTGTCTGAGCCACCAGGGAAATCCAGTAATAGTGAAGTTTTACATTTTTCCTTTTAAAAAGGTACCCTCAATCAAAGACTATTGGGCATGGTTTTCTAGTTTTTCATGCTTCAAAACAATCAGAGATTGTAAAATAAGTTTTACTCACAAAAATATAACGCTCCCTGGGAACAAGACAATGACAATTGTTTATTGGGGAACACAGTTCATACCTGTTTTTTGTGAAGATGTATCTTTAAAGATTTCTTTAATTACAAAGGTAAGTATCCAGAGGCAGTATACTACTTTATTACTTTCAGAATATTCAGAAATATTTTTTTGGCAAAAAGAAATCCAGGAATTACTCAATGTTATCTATAAGTGAGAAAAAAATTTTTAAGTAGTAAGCTGTAATACAACATTTTCTTTGCCATTACAAATTATCTATTATACACAATTCTACACAACATTGTTTACTTTGTTTCAAAAAAAAAGTATAATATTTGCTATAACAAGGACATAAATATCCCAGTATTCCTTAAGTCAAGAAATTTAATACACCATAGAAATAAAAAACCAAGAAGGAACATGAAATATAGCAGTGGTTATTATCTCTGGTGGCTGGAATGATACGAAATTTTTATTTTGGTCTTTATACATTTTCCCTTTTTCCAAATGTTCTATTGTACATACCACCTTTTTGTATTCAGGAAAGAATGCTGTTTTAAGAAAGGAACAAGCAATTACAGCTAAAAGAAGTCAGGAAATGTTTAGATATATTTATTAACTACTTCAGAGATAAAAGAAAAATGATTAATTTGTTCATATTTTTTCATTATGCTGAGGACCATTCTTAGAATTTATATTAAACCTATGAAAATGGTCTTAGTCTCAAGCAGGGCCTCCTAAGCCTTGTTTTTGGAAGGGAGGAAGGAGGCCCACCTACTCCTTTGAGAATCTGAACAGTTATGGACTCTGTGACTTGCAGTCTATCTTTTGAGTTGAGACTCTTATCTGTAATGATTTATAACGTATTTTAAGACTCTAATCCTTGAAATAAGTCACCAACATACTATTCTATTCTTACGTTTGTGGATTTACACACTACATGAGCAAATATTTTATTGATAAAAAACTGAATGCCAGAGATCAATTTTAAAGAAAATATAAAAGTAATAGTAACATAATTTGATTACTTATCTTACCTTTTCCTTCAGTTGGAAATACAGAATTAGTGCAAGGCACTTTGCAGCCATGTGAGATAACAATTTTTCCGAGTTTTGGAACATACAGGTCTATAGGAAAATAAATACATTTACCTACTGTTGCTGTTTTAAAACTTTTATTTCAAAAATATAGATCTTAAAAAAACACACACACACAAAGTAAATGGGCTTACCAATTGAGATTCGATGTCAGATGATTTTAAAAGAATTTTAATTATATCTCTGTATTTCTCCTTTGCATGGAATTCAGTTTCCACAGACAATATTCGGGTTATCATCACTTTGATCACTGTTAACTGAAGGAGCATTATTTCTCCAGTACTGCTCATCTGAGAATGTCTCTGCAAACACACAGGTGCTACAGAAAAGGTAGGCAAACTGACAGAGGATGGCTCCTGCTTGTCCTGAACATCAAGGGCGTTTGAGCAGTCTGAGGAGGTGGTTGTAGAACAACCTTGATCTGAAAATGCTGGGTAGAGATAAAAGACGTAATCATGGCTGTCATTTTCAAGTGTGGCTCCGAGAAGTACCTTCTTGTATAACTGTTCTAAAACTTCAAATAAAGTTTTCATTTTGATGGCCAAAATCTTTCTTATAAGAAGGTCAACAACTCCAAATTGTAAATGTTAACCTTGGAAATGTGATGGATCTCTAAGATGTTTCTTCGGTAAAACCTAAAATAGGAAAAGTAATTTTAAAAGTGCAAGTGTTATACACATTACAAAGGAAAGGCACCTGTTTCCTTAATTGGAGGATAATTGCTTTACAAGGTTGTGTAGGGTTCTGCTGTACAGCAGTGTGAGTCAGCCATTAAGTATACAAATATCCCCTCCCTCTGGAACCTCCTACCCCAGCCACCCCTCTAGGCTGCGTTACCTAGCAACTTCCTGCTAGGTGTCTAATTTACATATGTTAATGTAGGTGTTTCAATGCCACTCTCTCAAGTCGTCTCACCCTCTCCTTCTAATGGAAAAGCATCTCTTTCTATTTATTTAGTCTCTCAAGTTAAAGGTAATACTGAGTGCGTAATTTTTAAATATGGAAAATTGGTAATAACATTATTTTTAACGTATAAAAACAAAATGTATGTTTTTCATACAGATTTAAGACCATAAAATTATTTTTAGTTTTATCATAGCAATCAGCTTTCCTCTAACCTTCTTCAATGGGCTATTAGGGTTTCTCAACATTGGCATGATTAACAGTAAGAACTGGGTAATTTTGCTTTGGTGGGCTGTCTTATGCATTGTAGGAAGTTGAGCAGCATTTCTGGCCTCTACTGATTAGATGTCAGTAGCAGGCCCCGGGGGTTGGGGGTGGGGCAAAATTGTCTAGGTTGAGAACCACTTGGCCCATAACACAAATTCATTAACTTTCACCTTCAACTTACAGAGCAAAACCGAATGTCAGAATGCTATGTGGCTAAATCATCGTTACGTCGATTAACTCCCAACTTAAACTTAGTGACGCTGTTGTCCAGTCTCTAAGTCGCGTCTGACTCTTTGGGCCCCAGGACTGCCAGCCTCCCTGTCCTTCACCATCTCTCAGAGTTTGCTTAAACTCATGTTCATTGAATCAATGATGCCATCCAACCATCTCATCCTCAGTCACCCACTTTTCCTCCTGCCCTCAATTTTTCCCAGCATCAGGGTCTTTTCCAATGAGTTGGCTCTTCTCATCAGGTAGCCAAAGTACTGGAGCTTCAGCATCAGTCCTTCCTATGAATATTCAGGGTTGATTTCCTTTAGGATTAACTGGTCTGACTGCCTTGCTGTCCAAGGGACTCTCAATATTAATTTTCATAACATTAAGTTAAAAAAATTTTAATGCCATCCCAAGAAAAAGACAGGATATTAAGCAAAAGCAATCCAAACATGAGGAAACTAAATTGTATTTGTAGTTGGTTATAAGTTTATATATCCTGGCTATCTCAGACTCCTTTGACCTGATGGAGACCAGAAAGAAAGGAAAAAATCAGACATGGCTTTTAAGGAGAAAAATGGGTAAACAACTGACAGATGACTACTAGAGAAAGCATGTAGTTACTACAGAGCAGGCATGGCTACGAAAAACTAAAGACCATGGTGTGACCAAGAGAGACTACTGAACAGCCTTTCAATGGAATAATGGGGCCTCTGGGAATTACTTGATCCAATGGGGCTTGGTCTTGTCACTGCCTTTGAGCTGTTTTGTTGTTGTTGCTTAGTTGCTAAGTCATGTCAGACTCTTCTGTGACCCCACGGACTGCAGCCCACCAGGCTCCTCTGTCCATGGGATCTCCCGGGCAAGAATATTGGAGTGGGTTGCCATTTCCTGTTCCAGGGTCTCTTGCCAACTCGGGGATCCAATCAGTGTCTCCTGCATTGGCAGGCATATCCTTTACACTATTTTACACCTTGGTAAATTGTAGGTAACTAATAGCAATGCAAATAATTCTTGTTTATGGACATGCCCATAACTGTCTGGTGAAAGGGCAACCCTCCCTGTAGTGGGAAAATCCAGTTTTGCTTCCATCTGTAAACTCATTTCAATACTCCTTCTCTATATAAATTCACAGTTCATCAACTTTTAAAATGGTTGTGACATTTGGCTAGTTCTTTAGTTAGTTAAATAAATTCATTCCACATTCATTTTACATGGGTCATGATTTTGTCCTTTTAAAATGCATCCTTTAACAAAATCCATGGAATTCTCTCCTTTAGCCTGGCCCACTGACAAATGCCCATCTTTCACCCCTTCCCTGCTCACCAGAAGCAGTCTTGGAGGGAGCGCCATCACCTTCAGTCTTGGAGGGAGCGCCATCACCTTCATTGGGTCCCACTTTGACTACAGTCCGCTGGCTTGCCCCTGGTCTTCCGCCCTCTCTCTGCAGTGGGTTCTTCCCCTTGCTTTGTTTCAAAGGACTTCCAACTCCTGGTCACCCTTATAAGGCAAAGCTGCCCTGTTCTAGTCCTTTAGTGAAGAAATATTAAGAATCCTATAGATTTTAAAGTTATAAATCAAACGTCTATGGTGCGTATCTCACACAGTTTATAAACATAACTATGGTAACAGCAGTAACCTTGTTCCGTCCGGCAGTGTTAAAATTGACCTGAGCTTTGTGCTTCCAGAAAGCAGTCATGGTTAAGAAGCACTACACCTTCTGTGTTCTAAGGAAGGGCTGACCACCGGTGATAGGACCCACCTCCACCTTTCCTTACTGACCTCCCAGTTTTATAAACTCCATATTTTCTCCTTCTTTGAGAGGCTCCCCATTAATAAACATTCTCCCTGTTGCATCAGTGTGAATAAAATAATCTCATTAATTGTCTGGTGTATTTTGTCTGTCACACAGCAGAAATTAGTTTTCACATTCTCCTTCAAAGATGAATTCCATTGTGCTTATTTTACTTTTTAGTGTAGTTACAACATTTCTTCCCAACAAAACTATTGAGATTTTTATATATAAAATATCCTGTGATAATATTTCTATACATCTTGAGTTCTTAAATTTTACCACAAGTGAGAATAAAACTATTTCAACTATTTTCAACCTATAAAAAGGGCCATTGCAAATGGTTCAATCATTTCAACACACAAAACTAAAACGTGAATGCCAATAAATTTAGGTAAACAAACAAACACTTCGAGGGGTTAGGGGTGGAGAGAAGAACTGGCTGTTTTCTATCACAGAGTGACCTATCTGCCACAAATGGCAGGCAGATAACGAATGAATGAAGATAATAGGTGAGGCGGCTTCTACTCTATCATAAACCTTTCCTAATTTTAGTGTCTTTTAAGATATTAATACTGGCCAAACAAAATTGCATTGAAACAAATATCTATGGCAGCCCATTGAGAACTGAGAATTGCACCTGTTTTCAAGCAATTATAACACTAACGGCAAGGAAGAACAAATCTTGAAAAAACAAGCTAGGGGATTAAACAACCACACTTTTTTTCTGGAATGGTTGTTACAAGATGGGGACATCTCAAGCTGTATTGCCATACTGGTCTGGAGAAAGGCATACCCCTCAAATACCAGGCTCTTAAGAGATTCCAATAAAGCAAAGTGTCTGAGAAAAGATGCTCAGAATGCTGACAGGCTGTGGATCCAGTTATCATGGATAAATGACAAGAGATCTATAGCCTTGAAAGGACACAAATGTTAGGAGGGACCTAATTAGGACAAGTGAATGAGTAGTGTTTTTTGGAGGGTTGTTTTTTTTTTTTTTTTTCCAGAAAATGCCTCGTGGTAGAGGACCGTGAATTCCCACATTAGGGGGCTAAAGGCATGCCCATTACAAGCACAAAATTTGCTTAAAGTCTCTCTTGTATTGTTTAAGGACTATAAACTATTTGAATTTTGCAGTCAAATCTTAATAGTACTATGTTAGTCTTAATATAAAAAAGACAGTCACCACAATTTTCAAATAAAAAAGATGGTCCCCACCCATCCTCACACAAAATTAATGATTTAGGGATAATGGTTGCTAAACTTTATTGAGTGCCCACTATGTATCAGAAACTGTTTCAAGTGAGTGATAGCTTCACAACAGCTGTTAGAGGTGGATACTTAAGTACTACACCTGTTTTACAATAAGGAAACTAAGGCACAAAGAGATCAAATTATGGAGACAGTTAAGTGGCAGAATCAGTATTAGAACCCAGAAAGCCTAATTTCAGAGCCAGTACCCCATCTCAAATTTCCTCTGATGCTCCAAAAGCCTCAGGATAATGGCTGAATAGAAGCTCTCTAGTAAACTTCATAAGTAAAAGGAGTGACTCCCACAACCCAATCTTTAATGGTTTCTGTCTGTGCTCCTGTAATACTGTAAAATGGAATACTGATCCAGAGAGTCACTTCTACCATGTTGCACTTCCCAGTGTAAACTACAATTACTTTTTTCAAAAAATGGCAACCAAAGGTTGAAACATTAATTAGGACTCCCATTTGATTGACTTTTACATTAAATTACTTTTAGTACCTACATCAAACCCAAGGTGAAAAGCCAATCTACTGATCATACTTCGACATCAGCTCATGAGCAGTTTAAAGGCAGTACAAATATGTGACAAAGACAGTGATTTAACTTCATTTAGAATAATGTCAACCATTCATAA
Organism: Budorcas taxicolor; assembly: GCF_023091745.1. Classification (NCBI taxonomy): domain Eukaryota; kingdom Metazoa; phylum Chordata; class Mammalia; order Artiodactyla; family Bovidae; genus Budorcas; species Budorcas taxicolor. Next base: position 8,438,018 of record NC_068930.1, on the reverse strand, counting down.
CAATTAACTCAAGATGGATCATGGGCTTAATACTTAAAAATAACCTTTTAGAAAAAAAAGAAAACCTTTGGGATCCAAAGCTAGGCAAAGAGCTCTTTGACTTGGCTCCCAAAGTAAAAAGTGATAAATTGGACCTCAACAAAATTAAAAACTTTTGCTCTGTCAAAGACCCTGCTAAGTCACTTCAGTCGTGTCCAACTCTATGTGACCCCATAGACAGCAGCCTAGCAGGCTCCTCCGTCCCTGGAATTCTCCAGACAAGAACACTGGAGTGGGTTGCCATGCCCTCCTCCAGGGGATCTTCCCAACTGAGGGATCCAACCCAGGTCTCCTGCATTGAAAGCAGATTCTTTACCAGCTGAGCCACAAGGGAAGCTCCAATCACATGACACCCTGGAAAAGGCAAGACTATGGAGACAGTGAAAAGATCAGTTGCCAGAAGTCAAGGGATGAAGGAAGGAATGAATACGTGGAGCACAGGGCTTTAAGAGCAGTGAAACTACTCTGACTGATACTACAATGACGGATACATGTGACTACGCACTTGTCTAAACCCACAGGAGGCACAACGCTGAAAAGAAACCCTAATGCGAACTATGGATTTGGGTGATTATGATGCGTCAATGTAGGTTTATCAACTGTAACCCAGGTACCACTCTGGTATCCCATCTGGGGACGCTGATAATGAGGGAGACTATAATGATGATGATACATGATAATGATATATGATAGATATATATATGATAATGAGGGATGCTGATAATGAGGGAGACTGTATATGTGTGCAGGCAGAAGATATATGGGAAACCCCTGTACCTTTCTTCCAATCTTGCTGTGAACCTAAAACTGTTCTAAAAAATACACAGTCTTTCAAACAAAACAAGAACTAAGTATGCAACTACCATATGATCCAGTAATTTACACACTTGGGCACTTATTCCAGGAAAATAAAGACCTATATTCACACAAACACCTGTATGTGAAAGTTCACAGTAGGTTTATTCACAGCATAAAACCAGAGACAATCCAGATGCCCTTCAATGGATGAACAGTTAACTATGAATGATGAATAGTTAACTATATATGGATGAATAAATAACTATGGTATATCCATACTGCTCAGTAATAAGAAGGAACGAACTACAGACACATGCAGTGATTTGGATGACGCTTAAGGGGATCACGCTGAGAGGAAAAAGCCCGTGTCAAAAGGCTGCATACTATATGGTTGAACCTTGAAACACCCAGAACTAGAGCACTGGAGAGATCAGTGGCTGCCAGAGGTCAGGGAGGGTCGTTTCCACTTGGTGAGCAGGGTTATAAAGGCCCTATGACAACACAGTTGACAGGGAACATGCTAATCTATATATGTAACAAAACTGCACTGAACTAAATATACACACAGAGAAATGAATACAGGTAAAAGGAGAGTCCAAGTAGGAGCAGTACACTGGTTGTATCAATATCAATCCTGGTTGTGGTACAGTACCAGTTTTGCAAGACACTACCATTGGAGGGTACACAAGATCTCTCTTTATTATTTCTTACAACTTCAAGTGAATTTACAATGAGCTCAGATTAAAGCTAAATTAAAAAAAAAATAACTTGGCTATAGACATCAGCCTTCTGATCCTTAGCAACATATGCATAGGACTTCATTAATATCAAGGAATTAATATCAATACTAAAATATAAACATATTAGGGCTTCCCTCAGTTCAGTTCAGTCGCTCAGTCGTGTCCGACTCTTTGCGACCCCATGAATCGCAGCACACCAAGGCCTCCCTGTCCACCACCATCTCCCGGAGTTCACTCAGACTCACGTCCATCAAGTCAGTGATGCCATCCAGCCATCTCATCCTTGGTCGTCCCCTTCTCCTCCTGCCCCCAATCCCTCCCAGCATCAGAGTCTTTTCCAATGAGTCAACTCTTCGCATGAGGTGGCCAAAGTACCGGAGCTTCAGCTTTAGCATCATTCCTTCTAAAAAAAATCCCAGGGCTGATCTCCTTCAGAATGGACTGGCTGGATCTCCTTGCAGTCCAAGGGACTCTCAAGAGTCTTCTCCAACACCACAGTTCAAAAGCATCAATTCTTCGGCGCTCAGCCTTCTTCACAGTCCAACTCTCACATCCATACATGACCACAGGAAAAACCATAGCCTTGACTAGACGGACCTTAGTTGGCAAAGTAATGTCCCTGGTTTTGAATATGCTGTCTAGGTTGGTCATAACTTTTCTTCCAAGGAGTAAGCATCTTTTAATTTCATGGCTGCAGTCACCATCTGCAGTGATTCTGGAGCCCAAAAAAATAAGTCTGACACTGTTTCTACTGTTTCCCCATCTATTTCCCATGAAGTGATGGGACTGGATGCCATGATCTTCGTTTTCTGAATGTTGAGCTTTAAGCCAACTTTCTCACTCTCCTTTTCACTTTCATCAAGAGGCTTTTTAGCTCCTCTTCACTTTCTGCCATAAGGGTGGTGTCGTCTGCATATCTGAGGTGATTGATATTTCTCCTGGCAATCTTGATTCCAGCTTGTGTTTCTTCCAGTCCAGCGTTTCTCATGATGTACTCTGCACATGTTAAATAAGCAGGGTGACAATATCCAGCCTTGACGTACTCCTTTTCCTATTTGGAACCAGTCTGTTGTTCCATGTCCAGTTCTAATTGTTGCTTCCTGACCTGCATACACATTTCTCAAGAGGTAGGTCAGGTGGTCTGGTATTCCCATCTCTTTCAGAATTTTCCACAGTTTATTGTGATCCACACAGTCAAAGGCTTTGGCATAGTCAATAAAGCAGAAATAGATATTTTTCTGGAACTCTCTTGCTTTTTCCATGATCCAGTGGATGTTGGCAATTTGATTTCTGGTTCCTCTGCCTTTTCTAAAACCAGCTTGAACATCAGGGAGTTCATGGTTCACGTACTGCTGAAGTTTGGCTTGGAGAATTTTGAGCATTACTTTACTAGCGGCTCAGATAGTAAAGAATCTGCCTGCAATGCAGGAGACCTGGTTCTGATCCCTGGGAAGATTCCTGGGAGAAGGGAATAGCTGCCCACTCCAGTATTCTTGTCTGGAGAATTCCATGGACAGAGAAGACTGGTATGTTTTAGCCCATGGGTTCCAAAGAGTCAGACAAGACTGAGCAACTAACACTTTGGGCTTTTCAGGTGGCACTAGTGGTGAAGAACCTGCCTGGCAATGCAAGAGATAACCCAATGGTCTGATCACTCACCTAGAGCCGACATGCTGCAGTCCGAAGTTAAGTGGGCCTTAGGAAGCAAAACTATGAACAAAAACCGTGGAGGTGATGGAATTCCAGCTGAGCTATTTCAAATCCTGAAAGATGATGCTGTGAAAGTGCTGCACTCAATATGCCAGCAAATTTGGAAAACTCAGCAGTGGCCACAGGACTGGGAAAGGTCAGTTTTCATTCCAATCCCAGAGAAAGGTAATGACAAAGAATGTCCAAACTACTGCACAATTGCACTCATTTCACATGCTAGTAAAGTAATGCTCAAATTCTCCAACCTAGGCTTCAACAGTATGTGAACGGAGAACTTCCAGATGTTCAAGCTGGTTTTAGAAAAGGGAGAGGAACCAGAGATTAAATTGCCAACATCTGTTGGATCATAGAAAAAGCAAGAGAATTCCAGAAAAACACCTGCTTCATTGATTATGCTAAAGCCTTTGTGTGGATCACAACAAACTGTGCGAAATTCTTAAAGAGATGGGAATACCAGACCACCTTATCTGCCTTCTGAGATATCTGTATGCAGGTCAAGAAGCAATAGTTAGAACTGAACATGGAACAATAGATTGGTTCAAAGTTGGGAAAAGAGTACATCAAGGCTGTATATTGTCACCCTGCTTATTTAACTTATATGCAGAGTACATCATGAGAAATGCTGGGCTGGATGAAGCACAAGCTGCAATCAGATTGCTGGGAGAAATATCAATAACCTCACATATGCAGATGACACCACCCTTACAGCAGAAAGCAAAGAACTAAAGAGTCTCTTGATGAAAGTGAAAGAGTGAAAAAGCTGGCTTAAAACTCAACATTCAAAAAACTAAGATCATGGCATCTGCTTCCATCACTTCATGGTAAATAGATGGGGAAACAAGGGAAATGGTGAGGTTTTATTTTCTTGGGCTCCAAAATCACTCCAGATGGCGACTGAAGCCACGAAATTAAAAGATGCTTGCTCCTTGGAAGAAAAGCTATGACAAACTTGGACAGAGTATTAAAAAGCAGAGACATTATTTTGCTAACAAAGGTCTATACAGTCAAAGCTGTGGTTTTTCCAGTAGTCATAAATGGATATAAGAGTTGGACCATAAAGAAGGCTGAGCTTTGAAGAATTGGTGCTTTTGAACTGTGGTGTTGGAGAACATTCTTGAGAGTCCCTTGGACTTAAAGGAGATCAAAGCAGTCAATCCTAAAGGGAATCAATCCTGAATATTCATTGTAAAGACTGATGCTGAAGCTGAAGCTCCAATACTGTGGCCAACTGATGCGAAGAACTGACTCATTAGAAAAGACCCTGATGCTGATGCTAAGAAAGATTGAAGGCGGGAGGAGACGGGGACAACAGAGGACCAGATGGTTGGATGGCATCACCAGCTCGAGGGATGTTAGTCTGAGCAAGCTCTGGGAGCTGATGGTAGACAGGGAAGCCCGGCATGCTGCAGTCCATGGGTTCCCAAAGAGTCGGACACGACTGACAGACTGAACAACAACAGTGCAAGAGATGTAGGAGACACGGGTTTGATCGCGAAGAGTCAGACAGAACTGAAGCAACTTAGCACGCATGCATGTAAACACATTAGTACTCTGCTCTTAAATATTTCTGGACTGAAAACTGAGGATGGTTATTTAAAAATATTTTCTTAAAAAATTCCTAAGAAATAGCACCTTTAAGCGCAGTCTATTTACTATACAACATTCTCCCACAACTTAATTTTAAAATTATCAAAAAAGAAGCTGTTAGTAATTTACACCTTGTCTTGTAATAAAAAAAGATGACCTCTTCTTTTAGAAAGTTTTTATATATAATCTCTGCATTAAATTTGGAATACAGGAAAATAACTACTTTCATGATCAATATATAAAGGAAAAAAAACTTTTCTATGAGAAGCTAATAGTTTCCTAAGTGACTGGAATTTCTCAATATGGAGGAACAATATGCCTAACACAACAGTAGGTTAAAATCCGACTGAAGGCTGAGAGCTACTTTCTCTCTCTCTCCATTTACAAGGATACTGTGATTCTTAAGGTAGAAGCTGAGGCACTCTAAACAAAGGCTGCTTCTGAGATTCCAGTCCCTCCCCCCCAACTAATACAGCATTTACTTTGTCCTAAAAAGTAAAATGGGTCTGGGTCTGGTTAGACTCTACAGAAAGTTGGGAGGGGGAGGAGACTCTGGGTGGCAGTGCCAAGGTTTGGAAAGGCTGAAAAGGTGGTGAAGGACTGAGAAGGCCCAGAAAACGAAAGGACAGAGGTTCCCATCACCCATGTCCACCGCCAGGGCCACCACCGCTGGTCAACTCCAATTTCAAGAGCACCTCCCTACCCCAGAGGCAGAAGGAGAGGGGAGGGTATGTTCCCACACCGTGTCCTGGGCTAGGCACCTTCCCTTCGCACTACTGGTTCTACCCTTCCCCTTTCTCCGCGCCCATACATGCTGCAGGAGACCTGTGGTGTGGCTGGGTGGGGACAGGCTGTTCTTTCCAGGTTCAGGAACTGTTCCTTCCACCTACCTCCAGGCCAAGAGCACTACTGACAGTTACCAGGCCCCAGGGAACGCCATCCTTTGTTCATTTCCTTAAACAAGTTTTAGCTGCCTCAGAATCACTTGCAAGGCACATAAGAGAAGATGCATGCCTGGGAGTTTCAGATATAGTAGTTCTGGGATGGGGGCCCCCAATTTTTATTTCTAATAAGTTTCCAGGTTACTGCTAAAACACTAAGAACACTCAGACCCTGTCTCATGTTTGTAAACTGACCTCCTATTAAATTCTTGTTGGGAGAATTGATACAAGTCAGGTGATTTTTTTCTTTTTTTTTTTTAGCATAAAGAAAAAGCCTGATAATTAACTTATAAAGACTTAAAATATATGATTAAGGCAATACTTAACAGTATTTTTCTCCCAAAGTGCTATACTGTAAGAGCCTGGAATCTGAGGTCTACAGTCACGTCTCTACCACATCAGGGTTACCAGAGCTACCAACTAAGCCTCATTCTCCTTCCATGTTCAAGGACATGACGACACTGGCGGGGTTAAGTGAAGTGTGACTGTCTCCACAGTAGTCCCCAGTGCACATCTGTCAGTGTTTCCTGCGCCCCAGCTGGAAACAAGACAACACAGGGCGGGACGGACTCCAGGCCCTGTCCCGCGACTCCTTTCTGTTACATCCTTTGCACTTCTATTTATGGTGTAAAATGGCTAAAAGAGAATGAACATGATGGGAGAAAAAACAATGCTCCTTCCCCATTTTTAAGGGGGCGGCAAGTTAAGAAAGGCACAAACAGAAGTCACTGTTTACCAGATAATCAAGGTATAATTGATATATTAATACATTATATTAGTTTCAGGTGTACAACATGACACTCATCTATATATTGCAAAATGACCACCATGATATATCCAGTTAACATCCATCACCAAAATTTCAAAAAAGTTTTGTGTGTGGTGAGAACTTTTAAGATATGCTCTCTTAGCAACTTTCAAAGGCAACAGTACTGACTATTAACCAAGGTGTACATCAGCAGTCCCCAACTGTTTTGGCACCAGGGACTGGTTTCATGGAAGACAATTTTTCCACAGATTAGGGGCTGTGGTGGAGAAGGCAATGGCACCCCACTCCAGTACTGTTGCCTGGGAAATCCCATGGGCGGAGGAGCCTGGTAGGCTGCAGTCCATGGGATCGCTGAGGGTCGGACATGACTGAGCGACTTCACTTTCACTTTTCACTTTCATGCACTGGAGAAGGAAATGGCAACCCACTCCAGTGTTCTTGCCTGGAGAATCCCAGGGACGGGGAAGCCTGCTGGGCTACCGTCTATGGGGTCGCACAGAGTCGGACACGACTGACGTGACTTAGCAGCAGCAGCAGGGGCAGTGGGGGAATGGTTTTGGAAGAATTCAAGCTCATTTACTGTGCACTTTCTTTTATTATTACATGATATATAATGAAATAATTACACAACCCACCATAAGGCAGAATCAGTGGTAGCCCTGAGCTTGGTTTCTTGCAACTAGAGTCCCATCTGGGGGTGATGGGAGACAGTGATGCCCGAAGTGTGCTGCTTATGTCTGTCTACTCCATAATCTCGTCGTGGCTGCTGTCATTGCAAAACACCCCGCTTCACAAAGAGAGGATGCTGGAAATGGAAGCAGGCGTTTTAGTGCTTTTGTGGCAATCTCAGGATATTCTGCCTTGAGTTTAATCCAGAACATATGGAGATCTGCAGTTGTCTCAAACATACTTTTAAGGCCACTGTAATTTGTGATCTCAAGCAGTTGATCCTCTACTTGCACAAAGTAGATTCACCTGGCTTATTCACAAATGGGTCACGGATCTGTTCCTTCCCCGTTGAGAGGTCTTTTGTGGTTGGGAAGTAATGCTGACTCTTTTGAAAGTTGACACAGGTGATCATGCACCAGCTGGGACAAAGACCCTGACTCAGTCTCTTTCAAAATCTCTGCTAATGTTCGAAATATGTCAAAAACCCCAGTGTTCACTAATCAACCCGTACTTCCAGTTTGGCTTTGAATACAGTCACTTTTTCTGCCAGCTTGAACACACTGGTCCTTTTCCCTATAGTGATAGATTGAGTTCACTGAGCAAGTTGAATATGTCACACAAGTAAGCAAGGTTTGCAACCCATTCTGTGTCACTGAAATGTGTTGCCAGTGGTGACTGTTTTTCTAAAAGAAATCTCTGGAGCAGCTCTCATAACTCAAAAACTCTGGCCAGTGATCTACCTTTAGAAAACTATCTGTGTATAAGAGAAGACATGTAAGCTCTGCATCCATCTCCTCACACAGCTATGTGAACAGACATGAGTTAAGGGCATGTACTTTAATGTGGTTAACAATTTTCATCACATCCTATAAAACATTGTTAAGCTCAGGTGGCATTTTTCAGCTAGCCAGCGTTTCTCTATGGATGATACCGTGTGAAGGCTCACAGTCAGAGGCGACCTCTTTGACCTGATTAGTGAAGCTAAACAGTCGTCCAGTCACGGCAGCTGCTCCATCCGGGCACATACTAACACAAAATGACCAATTCAGTTTCCCCGATAAGTAGTCATTCAATGACTGGAATAGTTCTGCAGCTGTGGTGTTGGCTGGCAACAAAAATGCACATAATATTGTTATGCACACCCTCCTGAAAATATTGCACGAAGACAAGCTTTGTTGCCTTGTTGTCCACACTGGTAGACTTGTCAACATGGATTACATGCCACAGCGACTCATTAATCCTAATAACTGTGCCTCAGGATCCTCTGCTGTTTCATCAGTTCATCTAGTTAACGGTGTTGGTCAAAAGAGGAACACGTGTCACCTTTTGAACTGAAGCCTCTCCTAAAAGTTCAGGACAATGTCCTTAAGCGGCGGGCAGGATCAGCTCTTCACCAACAGGAAAGAGCTTCTTACTTAGCTTTATAGATGCTGTCAGCCACTAAGAATGATGCTCTCACTGCAGACACATTGGATGAAGTGGTGGCCTTCAATAACAGCTTCTGTTTTTCGTATTCATGTCTTTTTTCTTTTGGAAAACTCCAAAGACTTGTCTTTTAATGCAGAGTGCTTGGTCTCCAAGTGGCAAAGCATTTTCAAAAGTTTCATGGCTTTGTTGGATAGCCAGTGTCTCCACATATGATACAAAGTGAGCCTGAAGAATATGAAGCACCTGATGCAATGAACCCATAACTTAAGTGGAACTCAGTATTTCTTTTATATGCAGCTTTCTTTTTGCTGACAGTCTTAAGAGTTTCCTGCTGTCTCATCACTGAATGTTGCCCTCTTTTCAAAGAAACTCTCCAGTGACGTTTGTTTTTCACTCATGTTGGCTAGGGTTAGCTTGTGGGCTTACCAAAACTGTGACTTAAGACACGTGTGTAGAGTAGGAAACAGGGCACAGACAGAAGTGGTAAATAAAACAATGGGCAGGCCATGCACAGACTAAAATAAGTATCAGATTCTGACTTAAATCCTGCCACCAGATATAGCTGTACAGTTGAAGTACATCAGCTCACTTATCACTAGAAAGCCTACCACCAGATGTAGCTTAATTGTCACTTGCCACTCACTGCTGGGTTTTGATGAGTCTGCAAGCAGCTCATCTATTATGGCTCTGTGCAGTCAAACCTTTCTGCTAATGATAATCTGTATTTGCCGCCCCTCCCCAGTTGGAGGCATCACCACCTCAGCTCCACCTCAGATTGTCAGGCTTAAGACTCTCATAAGCAGTGTGCAACTGAGATCCTTTCATGCGCAATTCACAGTAGGGTTTGCTCTCTGAGACTCTAAAGCCGCAGGTGATCTAACAGGAGGTGAAGATGAGTGGCAAGGTGAGAAATGAGGAGTGGCTGCAAATACAGATGGAAGACAGAGAAGCTTCCCTGCTCATCTCCTGCAGTGCAGCCTGGTTCCTAACAGACCAGACTGATGACAGTAACGGCTCCTGGCCCAGGCGTGGGGGACCTCTGCTGTACATCACAGCTCCACGTCTTCTTTATTTTATAACTGACCATTTGTAACTTCAGATCCCCTTCACTCATTTGCCCTCCACCTCCACCCAACCCTCCAATCTCTAACAAACACCAACCTGTTTTCTGCATCCAAGAGCTTGGTGTTTTTGTTATTTTCTTTATCCATTCATCCATCAATACACACTTAGTTTCTATAAACCACACAGCAAAGAAATCAAGTAGTAAAATGCAAAGATAACCCACAAAATGGGAGAAAATATTTGAAAGCCACATATCTGATGAGAGGTTGATATCCAAAACATACAATGAATTCACATAAATTCTACAGCAAAGAATCCTCCCAAGTCAAAAAACAAAAAGCTGATTAAAAAATGGGCAGAGAATCTGAACAGACATTTTCCCAAAGACATACAGATGGCCAGCTGGTAATACTAAAAGATGCTTAACATCAGTAGTCATCAGGGAAATGCAAGTCAAAACCACAATGAGGTATTACCTCATTAGATTGGCTGTTTATCAAAAAGACAAGAAATAACAAGTATTGGTGAGGATGTGGAGAAAATGGAACCCTGTGTATTGCTGGTAGGAATATAAGTGAGTGCAGTCTCTATAGAAACCAGTATAGAGGGCCTCAAAAAACTTAAAACTAGAACTATTACATGAAACAGCAGTTTCACTTCTGGCTATTTATCCAATGGAAATAAAAACACTAACTTGAAAAGATATATACTCCCCTATGTTCAATGCAACATTATTCACAATAGCCAAGACATGGAAGCAACCTGAGTGTCTATTAAAAAGATGAATGGATAAAGAAAATGTGACTTTTCTATAGATACAGATATTACTGTTCAGTCCTTAAAAAAAAAAAAGATGAAATCTTGTCACTTGTGACAACGTGAATGGACCTTGAGGGTAGTATGCTAAATGAAATAAGTCAGATAAAGAGAAATACCATATGATCTCTTGGACATGTGGAATCTTAAAAAATAAATAAATAAAGCTTCCCAGTGGTGCTAGTGGTAAAGAATCCTCTTGCCAGTGCAGGAGATCAAGAAAAGTGGGTTGGATCCCTGAGCTGGGAATCCCCTGGAGTAGGAAATGGCAACCCACTCTAGTATTCTTGTCTGGAAAATGCCATAGACAGAGGAGCCAGACAGGCTACAGTCCATAGGGCTGCAAAGAGTCGAAAAGGACTGAGCATACGCACATACGAAAACAACAACAAATTCACAGATACAGAGAACAGTCTGGTGTTTGCCAGTAACAGGGGGTGGCGTGTGGGCAAAACAGGTGAATGTAGAGTACAGTGACTATACACTCATGGGATGTGATGTACAGTGCAGTGACTGTAGTTAACAATGCTGTATTGTACACTGTTCCCATTGCTAAGGGAGTAATCTTAAAAGTTCTCATCACACACACCAAAAACCTATGTGAGGACATGCACGCTAACTAGACTTATTGGGATGATCACTTTACAGTATATACAAATATTGAATCATTATGTTGCTCATCTGAAACTAATATGGGCTTCCCTACTAGCTCAGCTGGTAAAGAATCAACCTGCAATGCAGGAGACCCAGTTTGATTCCTGGGTTGGGAAGATTCCTGCTACCCACTCCAGTATTTTTGGACTTCCCTGGTGGTTCAGATGGTAAAGAATCTGCCTGCAGTGCAGGAGACCTGAGTTCGATCCCTGGATTGGGAAGATCCCCTGGAGATGGGCATGGCAACCCACTCCAGTATTCTTGCCTGGAGAATCCCCTGAACAGAGGAGCCTGGTGGGCTACAGTCCATGGGGTCACAAAGAGTCGGACACAACTAAGTGACTAAGCATAGCTCAGCTTCAAATATAATGACTTTCTCCAGCAAGGTTAAGTCCTCCTGAGATACCTAGACTCAGTCTTCTAGAATTACTATCCTCTTACAGAATATGTCATAATTGTACTTTAAATGATCTGTGCAATGATTTCTAAGACTCCTGCTTTAAAGTGGGGTCTAGTTCATCACTTCTTCCCCAGCTCCTAGCACAACGCCAGGTACACAGCAGGCATTAAATGTTTATTGAATGTTTTGATAGCTGAATATTGTTTCAGTCAAGTTCTCAGAGATCTACTAACTTCATTCATTTGGTGTTCATTAGTAATATTTATGTCTGAAATAATCCTCAAATCAGCTACAAAGTTCATTTTAGTACTGTTTTAATCTCAAAAAAACCTTTCAACTGCTGTGTAACTTTTAACTTCTGAATTTTAAAATACAATAAAACTTTCATGTCAAAAAATAAATGTTATACATAGCAGTACTATCCATACTAGGGCTTGAGTTTTGAGCTCATTCAGTCTTTACTGTGTTACCTAACAGTGTGCTCAATGTGCTGGAGCTGCACGCGTTGAGTCACAATAAAGGGCGAATTAAAACTACCCTGAAGGGAAAAAAAGTCTGATCAGGGCTATAAGGAAGCTCAAGAGCCAGTAGTTAGCTTCCTTCCTTTCAGCATTTTTTTTGTTGGGACTGTAAGGTCAAAGTCTATAAAGAGGAATTTCTATATCCAGCCCCTTCCCCCTTTCCTGCCAGGTACTGCTGAACAAAGTTATGCTGGAAGGCAGATGATAGACTGTCTGGTGGCCATATCAACAACATGTAGGTCTCAATTTCCCTGTAGTCACAAAAACGGTATCTGCTGTCATTCACGGCATAACCTGCTCTCTCTCTGTATTATCAACACCGCCTCATTTAAGGGCTGAGACAGTCTCCTGGGCAGTGATTCTTGACTTCAGTCACATAGTCAACTCACTGGGGCACTAGGAAAAATGCCTGAGCCCTGGACACCAAGTAAGTCAGAGTTGCTGCATTGGGGCTTGACCATTTTTCCAATGATCAAGCACTCTTCTATATGGGGTAGAAACTCAATTAAGACTGAGTCAGGGTTTTATGGGGGCTTCCCTAGTACCTCAGCTGGTAAAGAATCTGCCCGCAATGCAGGAGACCCTGGTTCGATTCCTGAGTTGGGAAGATCCCCTGGAGGAAGGCATGGCAACTCACTCCAGTGTTCTTGCCTGGAGAATCCCCATGGACAGAGGAGCCTAGCCTAGCGGGATCAAAAGGTTGCCAAGAGTTGAATACAACTGAGCAACTAAGCACAGCAGGGTTTTATGAACTAAAACATTATAAATGCTGATCTGGAATTACTTCATTTATATGTTGTAAAATTAGTGTTTCCATTTGTGTGAATTTGATATCACCTAATTAAATGCAAAGTGAAGTATGTCTGGTGAAATCTAATCAAGTTTAATTTGCTAAATGTATTATGCAATCTAAACTGCTAAATCAATGAAAAGTTATAGTTTAAGAATTATCAAATTTGAGATCAACAACACAATAAATCAATTTAGAATTATCTAGCAGAACATTCTATGAATGCATGGTATGCCATGTTCCCTGGTTGTGATATAATTATCTCTCAGTAATCTTGCAAACTGTTGCAACCTGAACAAAGGATTTCAAGTGAAAAATAAATGACCAGAGAAAAGGAAAAGCTAGGAAAAGTTAGGACACAACTCAGATACCAACTTCTGTTAAGAAGCTCACAGACCTTCATGTCTTGGTTGAAGCAACATTTAGCAACACACTGAAATGCACGGGGCTGACGATGCTGTGAGACTGAACATGTCCTCCACAACTTCACAGATTTATTCATTTATTTTATTCTTTTTGGAATTCAAAACTGCCTGATTCTATAGTCAGGAAACTTTGTAAAACTGAACTTACTACCTACATTCATACTGGTAAAATACCACTGTCAACAGAGTTTCTTTTTTTTTTTTTACACTGGAGTCCCATTGCTAAGAAACCTGAAAATCACTGGCCCAGATAATTCATAAAGCCTCTATGCAATTCCAGAACCCAAGAGTGCTAGCAGACATCAGGTAGCAACCTGGGTTTCCAAGAAGGAGGCACCAATTATTCAGGCAAAATGTACCAATAAAAGTCTAGAAACTCATAACACAAGTTGTTTTTTTTTTTCTTTTGGCCATGCCATATGGGTCATGGGATTTTAGTTCTCCGACCAGAGAATGTATAGTCCAAATCCCTTGACTGCCATGGAATACCCCAGGGCACATGTATTGTCGAAAGTGTGTGAAATGTCTGAAGACAAAAAAAGAGTATGCAAAAATAAAGTTGGTAGTTGTATTGACGTTTAGGTATTATAAGCTGTTGTTCAAACTTTCTGTGATATTGTTTTTATAATAAATCAGGAAGAAATCATGAGAGAATTGAAAGATCAGAAGTAGCTAATGCATCATACCACTTAATATGTCTGAATATAACTGGTTTCTAGTTAAAATTCAGTTATGTATTTTAAGGATAAAGAGAAGTTAAATTTTTTAACATTGGAAATTATACATGCAAAAATATGTAGTAGCCTTCAAAGTTGTTTTTTAGGAAGAGTAATCTCCAAGTAGAGCACCATTGTTCCACGCTCCTGTTGAAATCCCTTTGGAAACTGCTTGCAGTCCTGCACATATTCCTTTGAATATACAGTTAAATACTACACTTCCTGGGTGGGTTTGGTTTAAAAAAACAGAAGTTTTTAAAAACTTATCCTGTATAATTTGCAGCCTGGCTCTTAGTAGTATAAAACTTGTATTTTTTTCTAACTTAAGCAAATGTTTAGTAAGAATGTTCTTTCAAGAATTTGTATTTTCTGAAAAGCCTTACGCAGAACAAGAGAAAGAAGTCTTTAGGGCTACCAATGTGACTATTAACACTGATCCACACTATTTCAGTGCCTTCTCTATCATGTATGATGGCTCTCAATTTATAATACATTTTTTCACTCTTCTACCCCTGCCAAGTCTTTAAGGCTTTTTCCTAAAGGGAGTTTCTGATTACCAACATCATCAGAACTGCTGGCCAAAGGGGTATATTCTTTAAAGGAAAAATAGGCACATGTTCACATAGATAATAATTGTGTAGTCCCTCCATTAAAAAATATTTTGCTTTGGGATTTATCTGGTGGGCCAGTGGTTAAGAGTGTGAGTTCCCACTGAAGGGGGCATAAGTTTGATTGCTGGTCTGGGAACTAAGATCCCACGTGGCGTTTGGTGCTACTAAAACAATAAGTTAATACATTTGCCTTTTTCTGAACACAGGGAAGCCTGGCACACTGCATCCACGTGGTTGCAAAGAGTTGGACAGGACTTAGCAACTGAACACCACCACCACACACACACACACATTCCTAACAAGTCAGTCTCTCTTGGAGCCCGTTCTCCCTCTCTGGAGATTCCTTCTCAGACATCCTTGCTCAGTTCTTCTCCTCCTACAGTCATTTCTGGGTAGAAACTGGTTCTAGGACCCCTCAGGAGTACCAAAATCGTAGATGCTTAAGTCCCTTATTTGCATATAATCCAGCCACATCCAACATTTGTTGGATCAGAGAGAAAACAAGGGAATTTCAGAAAAACACCTACTTCTGCTTCACTCAAAAGCCTTTGACTGTGGAAAATTCTTAAAGGGATGGCAATACCAGACCATCTTACCTGTCTCCTGAGAAACTTGTATGCAGGTCAAGAAGCAATAGTTAGAACTGGACATGGAACAACAGTCTGGTTCAATATTGGGGAAAGGAGTATGTCAAGGCTGTAAATTGTCACTCTGCTTATTTAACTTATACCCAGAGCACATCATTCAAAATGCCAGGATGATGGAAGCACAGGCTGCAATCAAGATTGCCAAGGGAAATGTCAACAACCTTGAATATGCAAAGGACACCACTCTAATGGCAGAAAGAGGAATTAAGGAGTCTCTTGAGGAGGGTGAAAGAAGAGAGTGAAAAAGCTGGCTTAAAACTCAACACTGAAAAAACTAAGATCATAGCATCTGGTTCCATCACTTCATGGCAAACAGAAAGGGGAAAAGTGGAAGACTTTATTTTCTTGGGCTCCAAAATCACTGCAAATGGTAACTGCAGGCATGAATATAAAAGACACTTGCTCCATGGAAGAAAAGCTATGACAAACTTAGACAGAGTATTAAAATGCAGAGACATCACTGGCCAACAAAGGTCCATCTAGTCAAAGCGATGGTTTTTCCAGTAATCATGTATGGATGTGAGAATTGGACCATAATGGCTGAGCTTCGAAGAATTGATGCTTTTGAACTGTGGTGTTGGAGAAGACTCTTGAGAGTCCCTTGGACTACAAGGAGATCAAACCAGTCAGTTCTAAAGGAAATCAATCCTGAATATTCATTGGAAGGACTGATACTGAAGCTAAAGCTCCAAGACTTTGGCTACCTGATGCGAAGAGCTGACTGACTTGAAAAGATCCTGATGCTGGGAAAGATGGAAGGCAAAAGAAGAGGGAGGCAGAGGATGAGATGGTTAGATAGCATCACTGACCCAATGAACATGTATTTGAGCAAACTCTGGGAAATAGTGAAGGACATGGAAGCCTGGTGTGTTGCAGTCCATGGGGTCTCAAAGAGTCGGACACAACTTAGCAACTGAAGAACAACAATAACAACAATGCACATCCCTCCCCTATACTTTAAATCATCTCTGGCTTACTTAGAATATATTATACAATGTAAATACTATGTAAATAGTTGCTAAGCTGGTGGCAAGTTCAAGTTTTGCTTTTTCTAACTTCCTGGAACTTTTTTCTTTTTACAAATACTTTTGACTGGAAGTTGGCTGAAACCACAGAAGCAGAACCCACGAATACAATAGAGAGCTGACTGTAGTCTCCTTAATGTTTCACAGTCTCTCAATGTCTTGAATTAATATCTCCACGCTAACAACTCCAGAACCCACAATTAAGTTTAGCTCTCTTCTGGGGTCCACTCTCAAATATCTAAATGCCAGTGGAGAACGCCACTTGGAATTTCCACAGCATCTTCAGCACAAACTCAACTCACTCTATGGTCTCTCAAAGTTGCCATCTCAGTATATGGCACCTATATCTCCTAGTCACCCAAGCAATAAAACTGGCTATCTTTCCAGACCTTCTCTCACCTCACTTCTTTCCACCCTTATGGCCACTGTTACAGTACACCACTCCTACCCTGGACAACCACAACAGAGTCCTTGCTAAGTAGTTGTTTCCTGACACACACTTCCTTCTGAGAAACATCTCCACTTTGATTCGGATAAAGTACAAATTCCTGAACATAGCTTAGCATGCCCTTCAAGATCTGACTCTTGGGGTCTTCTTACATCTCTGCCCCACAAATTTAGCTCCAGGTTTTCTCTGAGGGCCTCACAAACTCTGCGCACTTTAAGGATTACTTTTCTAGGCCCATTCTCCCTAAAATCATTTTCAGCCTTTCCCCTCCCACTCTCAACCTTCAAGGAGGAAACCTCCAGTCTTGGGGAGCCTACCACATATCCAAGTCAGGATTAAAGGGCCTAGCCAAGTGCTCCTCAGCCTATACATAGTATTTCTCTCACTGAATTGTCTGTAATAATTTTAATTTGGTTTCCCCACACTTGACTATGAGCTTCCCTAGGTAGGCCTGAGCCCAGTTTGCCTACCTAAGCCAATAAACAACTCATGTAGAAGGCAGAATAATGAATATTCTTGATAAATGAATGATAATGTACAATAAAATACCAGGATATCAATTTGAAATGTTTGTAGTGACCATTATCTGCCACAAAACGTCTTAACGCATTTTATTACATAAAAGTAGTTGATATGTTGAAATACATACTTTCTTTATACAATTAGATAGGCCTTTCTTGAGGACACTGGTGGTAGCTAAACCTCTGCTGTACTGGATGACTAAGTTTATGATAATGTCAAGTCTTGCCTGGACTACCACAACAGTCTTTCACATCTGCAGTAACCTTACTCTCAGTCTTCTCCACTGAGCAGCCAGTGATCTTTTCAAAACATAAATAGATCTTCCCGACCACCTGCTACAAAGTCCTGCAAGATCTGAAGCGTGTCGTACACCCTCCACTCCCACAACCAACTTCATTATCAATCAGTTTCCCTGCTTGACTAGCTGGCCTTCTTTCTTGCAGTCCCTAGCAACGGCAAAGATTATTCCAGTCAGAGACTTTGGACTTTGATGTCTCTGCCTGCAAAATTCGCCCCCTCCCCACCCCGATCTTGGCATGGCTGAGTCTTCCTCCCTCAGACGGCGAGTCAAATATCACTTCTTCAGAGACCCTTCCTAGCACGAAGAGCCATCACGTCCAAGCCAAGCTCGACCCCATCCCTATCTGGTAAATAATTTCCTGTCTGTCAGTCTCTTTGCTAAAGCGAAAGCTCCACGAGGGCAAAGGATTACATATATCTTGATCGCTGTTGTCTCCCTGACGGCTAGGACACTGACTAGTTTAGGGTAAATACCTGGTAAGTGAAAAAACGCGCTTAGTAAACACGGCCATCTCCCACATTTTCCACTCTTTTCCCTTTCATTCGCAGGAATTCTCAAGGGCCGCTGTCCTCGCAAGAAAGCCCTGGAAGCGTCGCAGGAAAGCCCTGGAAGCGTCACGGCCAAGCCACAGCGTCCTCTTCCGCGTGAGGCGAGGCGTGCCCAGCCGGGAGCTAACGGCACCTCAGGCCCTGGAGCGCAGCTTAGGAGCCGGCGCTCGCGTCCGAAAAGCACCGAGGGCGGCGGGACGAGGAGAGCCTCCCCTCGCTTCCTGGGGACTGACACCTGCTCAGTCCTAAGCCCCGAAAACAGCCTCTCAACGGCCACACAGCCGCTTCTCCCGTCGCCGAGCGTAGCGACCTCTTCCAGTTACCTGCTGGAGATCCACCCCAAGCCACGCCGCCTCCGCATTGCCGTTCGAGCAAGCGCCAGCCCCTTCCGGGCCACCGTAGTTCACAGAAAGTACAAGGCGCTGCCTCCTCCCGCATGCGCAGAGGTCCTGTTCGGTATATAGTGTTTCTTAGCAACCGCATGGAGTCCCTCCGCCAGGGGCGGAGCGTCGGGTGCCGCGAGGTGGAGGTGGGGAGTGAATGTGGCCAATCAGAGGCGAGTCCTAGCCTCGCTCGGCACGCCTCCTCTAACTGTCGCGAATACGCAGGCCGCTTTACGGCAGGCAAGGGGTGGGGGCCGCTGGGGTAAGGAGGAGAGAAGGAAGCAACCAACCAACCAAGTCGCCCCCACCCCCCACCCCCACCCCCCCCCCCCCCCCACCTCAGACCTGGTTTACGGCTCCGGGCTCCGGCTCCAGTGTGGCCGCTGATTGGCTGCTGAGGGCTAGGTCCCATCCCAGTGACCCCAAAGTGCTGGAGGGAGGGGGCGGGGGTGGCCCGGTGCAAAGTGCATCCCGAAAGCCCCCTGCCTGGCGCCCCGGCGGCCGGCACTCCGGGTTCCGTGAGAGCTGGGCCCTCGCCGCCCCGAGCCCTCCTGGGCCCCTCAGTGGCCGGGCGCTCCCAGCCAGGAGCGCGGCAGCCTCCTGCCCCGAGCGCTCGGACTGGGGCTGCCCCCCGCCCGCGCCGGGACTTCCTCCCTGCACCCCTGCCCCAGGCCGCCCGGCGGCCACCGCCGCCGCCTCCGCCCGGCCGGGCCATCTGGATGCTGGCAGGCTGGGGCCGGGAGGCGCCGCGGAGGAGCAGGGACAGCCGGGTCCGGCCCTGCCCGGGCTGTTTCCTCAATGGAGAAGTTGGTGAGTGTGGAGGCGGCTGGAAGAAGGAAGGGAGGCAGCAGCTGAGGAGACAGGTAAAAGTCGGTTACCCCCGCTGAGGGGAAAGGGCCGGCCCGGGACGGAGGGGAAGCCTGCCGCTTCCTGCCGGCCCGCCCCGCTCTCTGCCCCGGGGCCGCGTCCGCCCCGGCCCCGGGGCTCTGCCCCGCTCACGGGTCTCTGATTTCCAGGTGTGAGCTGGTTGGGGGGCGAGCGACGGCAGGAGAGGGTCTGCCCACCCGCCCGAGCAGCCGCAGAGCTCTGACCAGCTTCCACCGTCAAGGTAAAGAGCCAGCCCTCCCCTCCCCCATTGTTTATTCCTGGCCCCTACCTCATTAATCGGTGCTTTCTTTTCTGAATAGTTACCTGGCAATGCATCCCTTTCCTGGCTTCTAGCTTTACAGCAAAAACAAAAACGCCGCCCGTGCCCCAGTCTTTAACATTTTAATAACTTCTCGTTCCCAGGACCTTATTTTCCGCCTTTCCCTTTGAACAGTGTTTCCATGTGTTGCATTTATCTTTTGGTACACTCCACCATTTACCCTGCTCAGAGACTTTGAGACCTTTTTGTAGCTCCCCCAGCCCCTCTTATTCTCATAGGAATTCCCCAATTCCTTATTAATTGCTTGTTAATTCTGGATGACTCTGCTTTTTAATTAAACCACAATTTTCTGTTTTCCCCTCTTCTTTGCTATCATTCGTCTACCTCCATCAGAATATCTTTTGAGTTACCTCACAAGAGTTCGTGAAGGAAGGTTCAGTAATAGCTTCGAATTTGTGAGTTTCAGAAAATAATGTGATTTTTTTTCCTATAGCAAAAAGTGAATCTGTGTACCTTAATAATGTGGATGATATGAAAGCAATACTCTCCTGAAGCACTTATGTATAATTAACTCTTTGGGCTTTTGTGTGTTTCTGTGTGACAGATGTGTAAGGGCTATGAAACTCTTATAAAAAGATAAATCATTTGTTATATTTCAGATTTTCTAGTACTTATAAAACTTTATGCAATATCTTATCAATCATTTGACTCTCAGGAATTTATAAGCAAAAGAATGTTTTGGTGTGTTTAGAATGTAGGGTTTTATTTTGGCACTTTTCATAAGATTTCTCATTTTGAAACCCTTATAGAGAATTTGTTAGATGGAAATTTAAGCATCTGTATTTTGTTGCCACCTTTGAAAATGCACTAAAGGTAAGTTTAGGACATTCATATAAGTGCTACAGAGGGGATATGAACAGGGAAATCATGTAAGAGTTAATTCAGAAATGAGCCAAGTGAATAACTTCTCTGACATCCAATAACAGGAGTATAAAGTCGCTTGTTAATCTCAGAGTTATTTTAATATCGCAGATTTTTTAGGGAATTTTACATGCAAAGAAGTGCTTAAAATAGCAAAAGTTGTTAGGAAATCTTTGACTTGTTCTCTTCCTCTGGACTTTCTGCCTTCCGGATAAAGAAATGAATCTCCTACCTGATTCTTCTAATTGTCAAGGTGCAGCTAAAGATACTTTTAAAGTGCTTTGAGGGTTTGCGTATTCTTGAGACCTGGAACTGGATACCAAAATGAGAATGTATGCTACTGAATGGGACTTAGAATCAGTACTGACTAATGACTATTCCACAGTGAACATTTAGGGCACCTTTTATATGTACATGTAGAGTGCATATATGGCCAGCCATGTCCGGCTCATTGCGACCTGATTGACTGCAGCCCACCAGGCTCCTCTGTCCATGAAATTTTCCAAGCAAGAATACTGGAGTGGATTGCCATTTCCTCCTCGAGGGGATCTTCCCCACCCAGGGATCGAGCCCACATCTCTTGTGTGTCCCGTATTGGCAAGCAGATTCTTCACCAACTGGGAGCCTGGGAAGCTCCCTCTCTACATGTAGGGTTCACTGCATTTCAGTAAAAGCTAGGTAGAAGGCTATTTTCATTATTTAAATATGTGAATCACCAGAGATATGCCTAATGATTACTTTACACCGTTTTAAAAATTGCTAGAATATTTAAAGCATGTTTTTAAGGTAAAGATGAATTATGTATATTTTCTATTCAGGCCTTCTCAGTTAAATATTTTTCTGCTTTAGATTGAACTCTAGCATGTTTTCATTTCTGAGGAGTTTTATCACCTGTGCTGAGTCAAGTATGTAAGGTAAAGAGAGAACACTACTTTCCTCTTTGTTCATTCTAATTTCTTAACTAATTCATTGATCCTCTCAGCTTTTAGTGGTTTTTCTAAGATTATGGAGTATATATAAATTGTCAACATCTGTCCCTAATATTAGCATGATTGAGAGTATCTGGTCTAGACTATGCCAAACATTTAATGTGAATACTGTATTACCAAAAAAGCCTGTTGACTGATTTATATTCTTCAGTCTGGTAGTTAACTTTGTGTTAATTCTGTTGTCAGTCACATGGTTTTGAAAAGAAAAAAAAAAAACAAAACACCCAGCTTTTTTGGTAACCAAGTAAGATATATGAGCCCATAGGGAGAATCACTGATTTTAATTGAAGTGATGCATTTTGAGTATGCTGTGGCCAGTACTTACTGTCTTCATACCTAAAGTGATGCCATTCACAATTATATTATGACACATAAAATACCGCTTTATTTTGGTCACATTTAACTTTGATAACACAGAAGTACATATGATTCCTAAAAAGTCTGTAAAATCAGGTCATTTCTGTAAGCATGTCTAATACCTGACTTTCAGCCTTTTCACTTCATCTTCAACAGAAAGTATGCCCTACATAGAAGACTCATCTCCTTTCTCATAAACTTAGGTACTGATATGAGGCTGCTAAGATGGTAAGGCCAGACATACCTCAAAGATAAGGTTGACAAGATTTCATCATTTATGATACTTGTGATTTACACTTTGAATTGAGTCGAAGTAAGTGAACTACAAAATTTCCTCTGTTTCCTTGTCCACATTCCATGAAAATTGTTGGTCTTTCTGTTAGAACTTAGGAAGCTTGTAGAAAAGTTGTACATGATAATAAATACTTGTTATATGGAGGCCTAGTAATTTGGAGGAAATACGAATACTCTCCCTTGTTTTGAAACAGAAACACTGTGGTGCTCAGCCGAGTGATACTAAAATAACACTGCTACTTCATTTTGGGTTCCAGGCTCTTGGTTATATGAGTTGACCTCATCAACATCCATCTCAGCCATGTTACACGCTTTGGGCATTGTAGTGTTTTTGCATCTATCTTCCCTCTTGGGATTTGTGAGCTATTCATGTTTTTTGGGTTTTTTTTTTTTTCCCTTAGAGCCAGTACCCTTGGAGTTGCTGATTTTATTTCCTTACAGCCTGTATCTCTGTTTATTCTGCAAAGAAATGCTTATTTCTTTTTTTGAGTAGCAAGCTGTTACCCTGTTTCTAATTCGTGTGAAATCTGAAAGCACAGTTCTAATTTGTGTCCCTTAATCAAAAAATATGTGGCCTTTCAGTGAAAGTAATGTAAAAGCTATTAATGACTAATCATTTATGCCAAAGGAAATTGGGGACATGTGGGCAAATTTGGTGCAAGTTATGTAATTTTAGACAGATCTTAAATGTATTTTGCTTTATAGCTAGTTTATTCTTTATTCTATGAATATAGATTTCTTTTAATTATATGAAGCAAGAAGCTTTGGTTTTAACTTAATGAGGTTCGCTTGACATCTGTATGGAAATTAGATGGCATTTAATTCCTAAATTTGTAGTTTCTAATATGGTCAACATTGTGAAAGCTCGGAGGCCTAGATTGTTTTCTTTTTTAAGAAAAGTGTAAAGTAGAAGAGATGAATTTGTAAAATTTAAACACTATTAACATTGGGCAGTAAAATGTTTTATAAAAGTGATACACATTGGGAAGCAGTTCATTTTGATATAGAATTCTGAAGTCTTCCTTGTTAGTATGTTTTTTTTTTTCCTTTTCTGACTGAAACCTAGAATGGAATTTCTAAAGATTGCACCCTCAGAGTTTTAGTCATTCTGAGTCAACTTACATTGTACGTATGTTTACTTAGAAAATTGCCTCCTTCACCGTATTCTTTTATATGTGACTCCATGAGCTATCAGATTTTCAGACTTGCACTTTTTGAGGGGAAATAGACTTTTTTCCATCTCTGGACTTCCTCTGTAGTTTTTAATGGTAACTTTACCACTGAATATCACGTTAACTTTCTAAGTTCAGTAGCATTTTTTCCCTTTACTTACACATGCGTGGATGGTTATACTCTGTTAAATGCAAACTTTCATAAAATTACACGGTGATGAAATTAAGTTGCTTGATGCTTTGGACTATTAGGATATTTTGGTAATAGGGCTTTGGCCTTCGTAATTTAAGCGGACAGAAGTCATGTGTATATGGTATGTGTGTGTGTGTGTTTTCCCATAAAGACTGCAGCACATGGTGCTTTTTTGCTTTAAACCTGTGTTCTTTATTTATAGAGCTTAGTATTGTCAGAATAAAGAAAAATGATCCTAACCATTCTATGAGTATTTGATTCATTTGAAGTATGCGAAAAACTCTGTAAGTTCTCTCCAGAGATAATGCCAGTGGCCAATGACTCATACATAGTATGCCAGGCACTATAAGGTACTCAGTAGACTTTCGTTTGTCTGATTGGAGTAGATGATGTGGGATTATCACGAGTTACTGTTGTTTGTGCATCTTGCTTATAGAGAGAAATAATTGAGTCCCTTTGACTTTTAACACAAAACCTTTCTTGATATTATTAATAAATTAATGCCATTTAATATTCTCTTCAACTCCCACCTCACTTGCCGTCCCCCATCATTTCTGCTGCCTTCATGGAAGTGGTGATGGGTGTATGGAAGGTAACAATGACAAAAACAGGGACTCTTAAAGGCTCAAGACTGAAAAGTCATCTTCATTTTTCTTAGGAGGACAGGGGTTACCGAGGAAATACTTAAAAGTAAGGCATCCGGTGGTTCATTCTTGAAATGGAGGTGTGGATCGCATGGAGAATAATGACATGTTCTGTGTGGAAATGCTGCAAGCTCATCATTGAAGACATTAGTTTGCATTTTTTATTTTAGTACAATTTTATAGATTTATAGAAAAATGTTGAAGGTGATCCAGAATTCCCATGTATTACACACTCATCTTTCCCTAACTAACCTCTTACATTAATGGACATATTTCTCACAATTATTGAAACAGTATTGAATAGTTTTATTAACTAAAATCCATACTCTGTTCAGATTTCTTTAGCTTTTACCTAATAACTATTCTCTGTTCTAGGATCCCATCCAGGATATCACATTCCATTTTAGTTGCCCTGTCTCTTTAGGCTCCTCTTGACTGTGACAGTTTCTCAGATTTGTGTTTCCTTATTTTTGATGGTCTTGACATTTTGAAGAGTTTCAGATATTTTGTAGAAAGCCCCTCAATTGGAATTAGTCTGGTATTTTCCTCATGATTAGACTGTGGCTGTGGGTTTTGGGGAGAAAGAGCACATTCTCATCAAGTCGTACTAACAACATGATTTGGATGGCGCTCTTGATACTGACCATAATTATCTAGCTGAGGCATTGTTTTTCAGGTTTCCCACTGAAAAGTTCATCCTCTTTGAAAAGAGGTTCATCCTCTTTGAAATGAAGTCACACTTAAGGAGAAAGGGGAGTTGTGTTCCACCTTAAACGCGAGGGGAGAGGGTGAATCTACACACATTATTTGGAATTTTGCACAAGAGATTGATTTATTCTCTCCCTATTTAAATCAATCAGTTGTTCATTATCAATACAGACTTACTGATACTTATGTGCAGTTTGGGTTAGTATCTAATAGTACTTTGATTATCTTGTTCCATCTGTTCCATCTTGGCTATTGAGAGCTCTTCTAGTTGGCTCCTGTATCCCCTTGACATACCACCCCCCATCTTTGCATTTTTCTTGGAGTACTTCCTTTTCTTTTGGCACTGTAAGATGCTCTAGGCTCATCTTCTATATTTCTGCCCAGTTCCAGCATCAACCATTTCTATAAGGATTGTTGTTGTTCCGTTGCTAAGTTGTGTCTATTTGTGACTCCATGGAGTGCAGCACACCAGGCTCCTCTGTCCTCTACCGTCTCCCAAAGTATGCTCAGATTCATGTCCATTGAGTCTGTGATGCTGTCTAACCGTCTCACCCTCTGCCACTCTCTTCTCCTTTTACCTTCCATCTTTCCCAGCATTAGGGTCTTTTGCAGTAAGTCGGCTCTTTGCATCAGGTGGCCAAAGTATTGGAGCTTCAGCTTCAGTCCTTCCAATGAATATTCAGAGTTGATTTCTTTTAGGATTGACTGGTTTGATTTCCTTGCAGTCCAAGGGACTCTCAAGAACCTTCTCTAGCACCACAGTTCGAAAGCATCAGTTCTTGGGTACTCAGCCTTCTTTATGATCCAACTCTCACCTCCATACAAGTTGTTGTTGTTCAGTATCTAAGTTGTGTCTGACTCTTTGCCACCCCATGGACTGCAACACTCCAGGCTTTCCTGTCCTTCACTATCTCCTGGGCTTTGCAGTTTTTATAGCTTGCCGTGTAGGAGTCCTGATCATGCCTAGTTTGTTTATTTAAAAGTGTTAGGTAGTTTTAAGCCAAATATTATTTATTTCCAAGTGCATGTTTGCAGAGTCTTTGGCTTCCTTGAAGAAGTTTGACAAGGAAAAATAGATTGTGAAAAGAGATAAGGGTCAAAGTAGTCTGCACTAATTTGGATTGGTTGAAAATTCTGATCTGCAGACACCACCACCTGTGACTGCCACTTTTCCCCATAGCTCATCCAGGTGCTGGGCAGTATGACCTTTCCTTGTTTCAGTGACAGAGAGCTTGGCACACAAACCCCACTAGAATGGGATGGCAGTTCTCTCAATGAGGGTTTCTGGTGTAATGTGTGGAAGTCACTTTGCATGTGTTCTTAACCCTAATGGAATTCATAGATCTAGGATTTAATGGATGTGAAGAAAAATCCCTTTTCTTTTAGTTGTAGAGAATTTTTTCCGAATTCATATGGAGAAGCCAGCAAGACTGCTGTTAATCTTTTGCCTAGTTTGGTGTATGCATAATGGCATAACAGTTTCAGAATTATTAACACTGATGTCTTTTGCATATATGAAAACAAGCACTTAAAGACAACCTCCTTTTAGTTGTCATGGATCCCATTTTGGCCCTGGCTACCTACTGTATTGAGTGTACATGTATTTTCATTGTTTAGAAAGAGCAAGAAGCTAATGATGTCACTTTAAAAGTAATTCAGTTCTGAAAATATATTCTGAATAGACCCCCCCCCAAAAAATTTGTGTTTGCATCCAAATTCCAAGTATGAGATTTATTATTTTCTTTATTAATAAAAAAAAAAAATACCTTTTTAGAAAAAAAAATTTCGCCCAAGATATCATATCCTATGCTACGTTGGAGATTAATGCAGATGTTGAGATAATTTCTTCTAAGAATTGCTTTGAGTTCGTTCTTTGCTCTGTAGGTTGTTGTAATGTGCTGAAATGTTAGCTCATCAGAAGGTAGACTGTTTAGGTAGCTATGGTTCTTTATTATTTTTAGAAAATTTTCCATGATTATTATTTCATCTGTTTTCAGGTTAAGAAAGAGTTCATTAACACCAGAATTTGGAGACACTCTTAAGCCCCAACTCACAATGCTGTATGTGCACAATGATTATTAGGCAATCCACAATCAGGAAAAGGGACATTCTTTCATAAGGTAAGTGACTGACTGACATAGGATGTCTGTGTTGTTCTAGGGGAAAATCCATTTAGTTTTTATTTCTCATTCAGATTACCTAATGTATACTAAAACACAACACTTGCTAAAAGAAAATCTGGGTTTGTTTTGACATTGTTTAAATATTTTTCTTTGTATAGAATGCCTTGTTTAAGTGCCAAGGTAATCATCCCAGTTAAAAAAAAAAAAAATACCTGTTAAAGGTAATTGTTTTGAGTATATGGTAGTAGTTTCTGTGAATTTCTTCTAATGGTCTTTACCTTCCCTTATAACGCTAAAAAGAAGCAAAAACCTAGCCAGAAGAATTCTTGGTTTTAAAATTTGTAAGGCAAGAGACTTAATTTTAATGTCCACTTAAAGTAATTAAGTGGAAAGATAAGGGGATATCATGTTTCTTAAGAAATTGTCAGGAAATTTCTCCTTTTCCACTTTTTCTTAAGGAAACAGTTCTTTGTAGCAGTGATCTGATATTTTTTAAATTACATAACTTTGTAATGATACTTAAGAGTTTGTATCAATAGTAACCATTTTCTGTGTATAAACAAGGTAGGATATTTGATTATACAGTTGAGCTGTGATAACATGACCAAAGTTATGACCTAAGTTACCTTAAGTTGACCTTTGTACCATCTATAGGGGTAAGTCTTCCAAGGTAACTATTATTGGTAACAAGATTATCCCAAGATGTCTAACCTACATATGAGACCAGAATGTCTTTAAGGGACTTTCACATAATTTTTTTTTTTTTTGAAATGGAAGCTACTCATTAGGGGATGAGTCTAATCTAGTCCTTAAAGTTAGCCCAGGTGGAATGGCTTCTTAGAATTACGTTAGTTTAAGTTTCTGTGTGTATTTAAAAACTTAGAAACACACTAAAAAAAGTTTTGTATGCACACATGTAGGATATAACTTTTCATCAGTTCAGTGTGAACTTTTCCTGTTTGCATGAAAGAAAGCTCATTTTATATTGAGTTTGAGTACATACCTCTTTTGACCTATTAGAAAGTATAGAAATTCAGTACACTACTTTTACTTTTTTCATGTGGTTAATCAGCAGATTCTTTAGACTTCTTTTCTTTTAAAATATTTTTTATGATGTTGCTACTTTGAATATTTGTAGAATAAAACTTCTGGAAAATGGAAATTAGAAAAGTGCCCAAGAAATGTGGCAGAAAAGAAGGAGTAGTAAATCTTGTTTCCTAAAGTGGAAAGGATAGATGGAGAAACAGAAATGAAAGGAATGTAAATATAATCTGCACTTTTTTTTTTCTCTAATTTGCTTAACCCCACCTACTTCCCCTTTCCCCCCTTCCAGCTTTCCACTCTCTGGGGCTAAAAATAAAATATTATTGAAATATTTTTGGGAGACCAGCCTAAAGGTCTTTGCCTTTTTTTTTAAATGTTAAACTGCTTCTCATAGTTGAAGGTCTTTAGTCTTCCTAGTCTATGAATTGTCCATTTGATACTCGGTATTTACTTATTGATGTATGATAGATTTCTTGAATAGTTTATAAATTAAATTTTCCATGTGCTTTAGGTAAATGTGAAATCCTAAAACAAGTACTCATTTGCTTCCTCTGTTGTATCCATCTTCAGCTGCCCAGCATCACCTTCCCTTTTATGTTGTATTCACTGATACTTGCTCTGAGTTTACAAAAGGCTGTAAAGAGGAAATTTCCTGTTATAGCATTTTAGGACTTTATGCCTTGCTTTCTTTTTGAAATCTTTTATAATCTTAAGGAAATTGCTGCAAGTTCTGGGCAAAACAGATACATGTTAATTTGTTATGGTATGAAATGTCATCACTGAGCCTTACATGAGTTAGCAGTGGAAAATTCTGGGGTATTTAATGAACACACTGTCAGGTGTCAGGTATTCTAAATTTTATGTATTGTGCCTACCCTTCAAGGCTGATCCCTGTGACCTAATGAATCCTTTGTAAAAAAACGTGGACTCAGCTAGGATGTTACACCACCATTGTCGAAGGAACCCTGAACTCCAGGAAGAGTTGCAGATTCAAGCTGCAGTGGCTGCCGGGGATGTTCACACAGTGCGGAAGATGTTAGAGCAAGGCTACTCTCCAAATGGCCGGGATGCTAATGGCTGGACCCTGCTTCATTTCTCTGCAGCAAGAGGAAAGGAAAGATGTGTTCGAGTATTTCTAGAGCATGGAGGTGAGTTTACTGGGAGCAAACCTTTTTTCCCCAAGAAGAAACAAATGAAATTCTGTTTAAAGTAATGTGTGCATGTGTATATAATTTCTAATGCTTCTTTTTTCTAATACTCGACTTCTTCTTCTCTCCTTTGTTATAATTATGCTGAGTTTTGTTTAAAACCAGGTTGTCTAAAAAATTGGTTTGATGAACGTGCTTTTTTTCCCCTTGTAACTTTAGTTTCTATATAGCCAGATTTCCCCAGATTATTTCAACTAAAA
Source organism: Budorcas taxicolor (assembly GCF_023091745.1). Taxonomy (NCBI): domain Eukaryota; kingdom Metazoa; phylum Chordata; class Mammalia; order Artiodactyla; family Bovidae; genus Budorcas; species Budorcas taxicolor. The sequence continues at coordinate 8,408,465 of NC_068930.1, read as the reverse complement.
GCAACCCTTCTTCAGGTTGTCCACTTGCTTTGTTTCAGAAGCAGAAGTGGCTGTGGTCCCAACAACTAAGAATTGCTCAAGTTCCCCCTGTTGAGAATTGCTCAAGCAGACAGAGATACCATAGGCCCCTATAAATACCATGGCCTTCATGATACCCTATCTTTTGAATTTACCTCTTCTAAAAACATTTTTAGATGCTTTTATTACTGTTTTAGCTCTTGCCTGTTCTAGAATTGTACATAGTTTCTAGATATCCTACAAGATTATCTGAGGTCTAATTTTATATGCAGTTGGAAGCTACATTTACCATTTTATGTTTTTGCTTTGAAAAACTGTCCATTCCCATAATTAATAGTAACTAATAATTGTCTTAAACTCACTTGTTTCCCTATTAGATTTCCACTTAATTTATTTTCCTAGATTTACACTTGTACAAGTGTACAAGATGAACAAACGTTTTTTTGTACTCATATTATTTTCATAAATTATGATGTAAAGCAGCTTAGTTGGAACTCAGGATTCATTATGTACTACTCTAGGGCCTGGATTGCTTATTAACAATCATTTAGTTCCATTTCTGTGCTGTACTTTTGACTAGTCAAACTTGGAAACTATTTTGAAGTACGGAAAATGTTAGAAGTCGCACAGCTGTCATTAGGGTCTTGTGAATTATGTGAAGATAGGAATATGAAGGCTGTGAGCGTGGACTAACTGCTGGGCACTGCTAAACTGAGACTAGGAATCATCACATGTCTTAGTGGCCCTGAAATAAGAATTATGTCCCCCAAATAGTTGGTCATTGACAGGACCCCACCATTCGCTGGCCTGGGCCTCTTTTGTGGCTGTCCTCTGCCCCTCCCTGTGGCCCTTGCTCATGCCTCATTTCACCTTCAAACTTGAAAACGTCAGTGCGGAAGGCTGTGAAGGAGTACTGTATGAGGAATGCCAGAAGAAAGATCTGGAAAAACTAAGAAGTGGGTGTAGAGTCAGAATAGTTAAAATTCTGATACTTCTTCAGCAAAATAAGGAACAGAACTCAGATTTTTGAATTCTACCTAGTTGTGTTACTTTCTGCATCGGCCAGCCTTGCTTTTAACAAACTAATTAAAAAAGAAAGGTCAGTTACTCAGGTAATATATGAACTTGTCTCCTTAAAACAAATAAAACACAATTTCAAATAAATTATAAATAAAGCCAAAGTCCCCTTTGGTCAGCTCCCAACCCGTGTCTGCCCACCCCTGCCCGGAAGTAACTCATGGCTCTAAGTTTGGTTTGGTCCTATTTTTCTAGATCATTTCCTAACATACTTCTAGAAAATACATCTTATTGTGTTGTCTGTGGTTTTAGAATATAAATTATATACTGACTGTGTTAAAATTCTGCAACTGTTATTTTTTGCTCAGCTATATGTAACTTAAGAATTTTTTAAATGTTAGGTTGGCAGACTTTTTCTGTAAAAGGCCAGATAGTAAATATTTGGGGCTTTGCAAGCCCTTCTTTTTCTGTTGTTAGCTGCTCAACTCTGCCTTTGTGGCATGAAAGCTGTCATATACAGTGTGAAGGAATGAATGTAGCTGTGTGCTGGTTAAACTTTATCTATAAACACCAGTGGTGTTCTAGATTTGGCCTCTGGGTCCAGTTTGCTGAGCTCTATTTCTCCCCCCAAACCCTACTCTCTGTTTCTATATATATGTGTATATAGATATTTTTTTAACAGCTTTTATTGAGAGATAATTCACAAACCTTACAATTCCCCCTTTTCAAGTATACAATTTAGTAGATTTTGATGTATTCATAGAGTTGCACATCTTTCACCACAACCAACTTTGAAACATTTCCATTACCCCGAAAAGAAGTCTTGTCCCCACAAAGAAGTCTTGTACCTATCCCATAGTTACACATACCGGTTTGTGTGTGTGTGTTTAGTCACTCAGTTACATCCAACTTGCTGTGACACCATGGACTGTAGCCTGCCAGGCTCCTCTGTCCATGGAATTCTTCAGGCAAGAATCCTGGAGTGGGTTGCCATTTCCTCCTCCAGGAGTCTTCCTGGCCAGGGATCAAACCCACATCTCTTGATTCTCCTGCATTGGCGGCAGATTCTTTACCACTGTGCCACCTGGGAAGAATATATAGGTTTTCTCTGTTCTTTTCAACTGCTCAGTTCACTTCAATTCAGTTCAGTTCAGCAGTCGTGTCCGACTCTTTGCGACCTCATGAATCACAGCACACCAGGCCTCCCTGTCCATCACCAACTCCCGGAGTTCACCCAAACTCATATGCGTCGAGTCGGTGATGCCATCCAACCATCTCATCCTCTGTTGTCCCCTTTTCTCCTCCTGCCCCCAATCCCTCCCAGCATGAGAGTCTTTTCCAATGAGTCAACTCTTCGCATGAGGTGGCCAAAGTATTGGCGTTTCAGCCTCAGCATCAGTCCTTCCAATGGACACCCAGGACTGATTTCCTTTAGGATGGACTGGTTGGATCTCCTTGCAGTCCAAGGGACTCTCAAGAGTCTTCTCCAACACCACAGCTCAAAAGCATCAATTCTTTGGCGCTCAGCTTTCTTCACTGTCCAACTCTTATATCCAAACATGACAACTGGAAAAAACATAGCCTAGACTAGACAGACCTTTGTTGGCAAAGTAATATCTCTGCTTTTGAATATGCTATCTAGGTTGGTCATAGCTTTCCTTCCAAGGAGTCAGGGTCTTTTAATTTCATGGCTGCAATCACCATCTGCAGTGATTTTGGAGCCCAGAAAAATAAAGTCTGACACTGTTTCCACTGTTTCCCCATCTGTTTCCCATGAAGCGATGGGACCAGGTGCCATGATCTTCGTTTTCTGAATGCTGAGCTTTAAGCCAACTTTTTCACTTTCCTCTTTCATTTTCATCAAGAGGCTCTTTAGTTCTTCTTCACTTTCTGCCATAAGAATGGTGTCATCTGCATATCTGAGGTTATTGATATTTCTCCCAGCAATCTTGATTCTAGCTTGTGCTTCTTCTAGCCCAGCGTTTCTCATGATGTGCTCTGCATAGAAGTTAAATAAGCAGGGTGACAATATACAGCCTTGTCGTACTCCTTTTCCTGTCTGGAACCAGTCTGTTGTTCCATGTCCAGTTCTAACTGTTGCTTCCTGACCTGCATACAGGTTTCTCAAGAGGCAGGTCAGGAGGTCTGGTATTCCCATTTCTTTCAGAATTTTCCACAGTGTATTGTGATCCACACAGTCAAAGGCTTTGGCATAGTCAATAAAGCAGAAATAGATGTTTTTCTGGAACTCTCTTGCTTTTTCCATGATCCAGCGGATGTTGGCAATTTGATCTCTGGTTCCTCTGCCTTCTCTAAAACCAGCTTGACCATCAGGGAGTTCACGGTTCATGTATTGCTGAAGCCTGGCTTGGAGAATTTTGAGCATTACTTTACTAGCATGTGAGATGAGTGCAATTGTGTGGTAGTTTGAGCATTCTTTGGTGGCATTGCCTTTCTTTGGGATTGGAATGAAAACTGACCTTTTCCAGTCCTGTGGCCACTGCTTAGTTTTCCCTATTTGCTGGCATATTGAGTACAGCACTTTCACAGCATCATCTTTCAGGATTTGAAACAGCTCAACTGGAATTCCATCACCTCCACTAGCTTTGTTCGTAGTGATGCTTGCTAAGGCCCACTTGACTTCACATTCCAGGATGTCTGGCTCTAGGTGAGTGATCACACCATCATGATTATCTGGGTCGTGAAGATCTTTTTTGTACAGTTCTTCTATGTATTCTTGCCACCTCTTCTTAATATCTTCTGCTTCTGTTAGGTCCAGACCATTTCTGTCCTTTATCAAGCCCATCTTTTCATGAAATGTTCCCTTGGCATCTCTAATTTTCTTGAAGAGATCTCTAGTCTTTCCCATTCTGTTCTTTTCCTCTATTTCTTTGCATTGATCACTGAGGAAGGCTTTCTTATCTCTCCTTGCTATTCTTTGGAACTCTGCATTCAGATGCTTCTATCTTTCCTTTTCTCCTTTGCTTTTCCCTTCTCCTCTTTCCACAGCTATTTGTAAGGCCTCCCCAGACAGCCATTTGGCTTTTTTGCATTTCTTTTCCATGGGGATGGTCTTGATCCCTGTCTCCTGTACAGTGTCATGAACCTCAGTCCATAGTTCATCAGGAACTCTGTGTATCAGATCTAGGCCCTTAAATCTATTTCACACTTCCACTGTATAATCATAAGGGATTTGATTTAGGTCATACCTGAATGCTCTAGTGGTTTTCCCTACTTTCTTCAATTTAAGTGTGAATTTGGCATTAAGGAGTTCATGGTCTGAGCCACAGTCAGCTCCCAGTCTTGTTTTTGCTGACTCTATAGAGCTTCTCCATCTTTGGCTGCAAAGAATATAATCAATCTGATTTCGGTGTTGGCCATCTGGTGATGTCCATGTGTAGAGTCTTCTCTTATGTTGTTGGAAGAGGGTGTTTGCTATGACCAGTTCATTCTCTTGGCAAAATTCTATTAGCCTTTGCCCTTCTTCACTTCGTACTGCAAGGCCAAATTTGTCTGTTTCCTGACTTCCTACTTTTGCATTCCAGTCCCCTATAATGAAAAGAACATCTTTTTTGGGTGTTAGTTCTAAAAAGTCTTGTAGGTCTTCATAGAACCATTCGACTTCAGCTTTTTGGATCACCGTGATATTGAATGGTTTGCCTTAGAAACAAACAGATCATTTTGTCATTTTTGAGATTGCATTCAGTACTGCATTTCAGACTCTTTTGTTGACCATGATGGCTACTCCATTTCTTCTAAGGGATTCCTGCCCATAGTAGTAGATATGATGGTCATCTGAGTTAAATTCACCCATTCCAGTCCATTTCAGTTCACTGATTCCTAGGATGTCGACGTTCAGTCTTGGCCATCTCCTGTTGCAACTGCTAGGTAGTGTTTATTAGTATGGATATAATATCATTTGTTTAAACCAACCTTTTTTATTTTTTGAGAGAGGCTGAATGTTTCTCAGTAGGACATTTTCTTTGTTGAGAAAGTAACACATACATCCATATACATGGTTAACACCTGAAGGAGAGGTGTAAGGAACAGACTGTTGAGAGGGAAACGTCTGCCCCTCGGCGCTGGTCTCTTCCTCTGCTGCCCAGAGGCACGCTCACTGGATTCTGCTGTGTCCCTGAAGAGACCGTCTGCATCTACAAATGCATAGTGTTCTACCGGCCACGTTCTCACCTGCTTCCCTTTTGTTAATCGTTGGATCTGCATCTTGATTTTTTCATAACGGTTTCAGTCACTGATTCCATTGTATGGATGTAATTTCTTTAAACTTATTCCCTGTTTTGGACATTCTAATTTTTCATTTTTCTTCTTCTAGGAACAGTATTACAGAGAATGTCCTTGACTAATCTTTTTACATGTGTGAGTTTATCTCTTGGATAATTCCTAGAAGTACAAGCAAAGGATCGTTCGTTTTTTGTTTGTTTGTTGTTAATGGACATTGGCAAATTGTCCTCCAAAGAAGGTCGTTAATGGCTCTGTCCCTAGCTGGTGTGAGAGGGCCCAGGCCCCTGCCTTTGCCAGGAGTATGTTGCTAGGTGGTTTGCTCTTCTGTGTGACGTGCTCGCTTCTTCCCCCGCCCCTGGCAAAAGTGAGGTGAGTAGCAGAGCCTTGCGGGGCTGGGCTCTTTGCGTGTCTCTTTCTGACTGCTTGCAGGAGCTGTTTATATATTCTCTGCTGGTAGTTACATGTTGCAACAGTCTTCTCCCAGTTGGTAGCTTTTTCACTTCCTTACTGTGCTTGTTTTTATTGGGCAGAAGTTTACATTAAGTAAATTGTGTTTTTCTTTTACCTTATGAGTTGTGCTTTCTGTGTCTTGTACATCATACCACAAGGTCATTATTTGCCTATACTTTGTTCTAAAAAGTTTCATGAAGTTTAGGACCTTAATCTATCCAGAGTTGGTTTTGGTGTATCACACGGTTACAATTTCATACGTAAAGGAAGCCTACATCATCCCTTCTTTCTCATTGTTGTGCCCTGCCAACAGGCATGGTTCCATTAATTCTGTTGTCAGTATGTCCCTAGGTGAGTATCAGCTCAGTTCAGTCGTTCAGTCGTGTCCGACTCTTTGCGACCCCATGAATCGCAGCACGCCAGGCCTCCCTGTCCATCAGCAACTCCCGGAGTTCACCCAGACTCACATACATCGAGTCCGTGATGCCATCCAGCCATCTCATCCTTGGTCGTCCCCTTCTTCTCCTGCCCCCAATCCCTCCCAGCATCACAGTCTTTTCCAATGAGTCAACTCTTCCCATGAGGTGGCCAAAGTACTGGAACTTCAGCTTTAGCATCATTCCTTCCAAAGAAATCCCAGGGCTGATCTCCTTCAGAATGGACTTGTTGGATCTCCTTGCAGTCCAAGGGACTCTCAAGAGTCTTCTCCAACACCACAGTTCAAAAGCATCAATTCTTGGGCCCTCAGCCTTCTTCACAGTCCAACTCTCACATCCATACATGACTACTGGAAAAACCACAGCCTTGACTAGATGGACCTTAGTTGGCAAAGCAATGGTATTGTTGTAAATTGTTGTTCTCTAATAAGCTTTAGTATCTGGGAGAGCAGACCTCCTCTCCCTGTTCTTTAGGGGTGTCTCGGCTCCTCTTTGTTGCTGCTACTGTCTCAGTTGCTACATTGTATTTGACTCTTTGCCGCCCCATGGACTACAGCCTGCCAGGCTCCTCTGTCCGTGGGATTTCCCAGACCAAGAGTGGGTTTTCCTTTCCTTCTGCAGGGGATCTTCCCGACCCAGGGATTGAACCCACATTTCCTGCATTGGCAGGCAGACTCTTTACCACTGAGCCGCCTGGGAAGCCCTGGCTAATCTTATAACTTTGCATTTCCATATAAAATTTTAAAACAACAAAATTACATACTTTGCAGAAATCCCTAACTCATTCTTGTATAGCACCTTTTACGTCCTCCTTTTTCACATTTCCTTGGTAGAATAAGAACTTTATGGAGTAGTTTTTAAGAGCACATAATGTGTCAGTTGGGGAACATAAATAGGAGTGGAGCCCTCCTCCTGCTCTCCGCTCGCCTTGGCCCCGCGTGATGTTAGACACGCTCTGTATTTTGTCTTGGCCTGGCTTCTGATCGCAGACCGGTGCTGCCTGTTCATCGTCTCCACGCTCATGGCTCACGGTACAGCATGAGCTGCTGCTTGACCGTGTTCTTCTGCAGTAAATGGCACCAAAGCTATGCCAGAAACCTCAAAACTATCCTTCTAAATAGTTGTCAGATCATTTCACTTCCTTTCGTTGGAGGCACTGTCCTACCTCTGGGTAAGGAAACCTTATTCCTCACCAGAACTCTTAAATGTCTCTTTCATCTTGCTTCCAGTCAGCACGTTCCCGGCCAGTCTCCAAATGGAGTGACCTCTTAAAAATGACAGTTAAAGTATGTCTTCTTAAAATCCATCAGTGGCTTCCCCCTTCTCTTGGGGTAGTTCTGAGTCCCTCAGGTGACCTCATGGCCCTGCAGCGTCTGCTCATCTGCAGTGTCTCCCAGTTTGTCTCTGAGCCGCCCCTTCCCTGGCCCCTGCTGCCTCACTCACCTCTTCCCACGCTTCTCAGGGAAGCCTCCCCTCACCATCCGGACTCGGTCAGATCTCTCTGTGATATGGTACTGCTAGGCTCTGTACCTTTGTATTGTAGCTCCTGTCACAAGCAATGAAATAATAATTTATTTTATTAATAATATAATAATAAAATAATAAATTATTTTTGTAGTATTCTATTTAGTTCTCTTCTAGTTTGAGGCTTCGTGAGGACAGAACCCGTGTCTGTATTCTCAGTGAGAGAGAGAAAGAAGAAATAAGCACCAGTTACCTAAGATAATTGTTCCCCAACTTTACAGAGACAAGGCTGATCCTTTTTTATTATTATTATTATTATTAAAAAATATTGATTGAAATGGGCCAGTCTTCTGGTAGGATTAGAAGAGTGCCTGAATTCTTCATACCTGCTCTTTTCCTTAAATCACAGTTTCTTTAAGAGCTTTTAAACTTTGAGTTAGGTTGGCCCTATCCTGTTAATAAGCTTATTTTGTGCTGGACATTAAGATGAAATGAAGTCAAAAATTCAAATATGGGGCAGGGAGAAATGCACAGAAACAGGATTTGCTTTCCTCTCTCCCTCCTCCCTCCCCCGCCTCTGTGCCGAGAGAGAGAATCCACACAGATAGAGGAGGGGGAGGCGGCCAGTTGGCCACTTGTTCAGGTATTTATTCAGCAGGTATTTATTGAGTGCCTGACATATGCTAGGCTCTGGCCAGGCCCTGAGATGTGGACCTAATCATTATGTTCCGCTTCTGATACTCCACAGTCTACTGGGGGGATGGATTTATAGCCAGCATTTGTTGAACGTTTAGTATCAGCCTGATTCTGCACAACTGTTCACGAGGTTAAGTAAGTAAGGAGTATTTTTTCCGCTGAGAAAACTGAGCCACAGAATGGTAAGTAATTTGCTCACCATCAATTCACCTTGTAAATTGATTCTGTATGACCTATAAGAAGACAGTGCAGGATCGAGAGACTGAGCTGAGCACTGTTCATAAACCACCACCCACTGTGGTTGGGGTGGAGGTGGCGGGAGAGGCAGCGAAGGCCTGCTGGAGCAAGCGTGGTTTGGTTGCGGTCTTGAAAGGTGAGGCCATGCAGGATGCTGGAAGGTTGGTGTTGTGGAGTTATTCCAAACTCAGAGGCCACTGATGAAGGGTTGAAGGAAAAAGGGAGCATGTTTGGTTCTAGGAGCTGAGATTCAGCGTGATTGGAGCGCATCCAGTCATTTATTTTGGGGACAGTGGTGAGCCGTGTGAGAGAGAGGAGTGGGAGAAACAGATGTGTGCTGTGGAAAAGCTCACTGGTTGTAGCATTGTGAACTTAGTGAAAGGGCCCAAGACTTCAGGCTTTGCTGCCTGATCAGGACTGCAGCCTCATCTCCCTGAACACCACATGTGTTTCCTGAGCACCTGCTTTGTGCCAGGCACTGTTCGGAGGGCTGGGACTACAGTAACAACATAAAGTCTCTACTGTCGTGACACTTACGTTTCAGTAACTGACAGTATACGATATCAGACTGTGAAGAGAAAAGAATCAGAGAAGAGGTAAAGAGGTACAGACTGCTGTTTTAAATTAGGTATTCGTGGAAGGCCTCTGACGTGACATGTTAGCTGAGGCCTGAAAGAATTGAAGACCAAACCATGTAGGTATCTGGGAGAAAAGTGTTAAGTAAAACTCTAGGTTGGGAACATCTTAGCACTTTCAAGAAGAAGCCAGGAAGATGGTGGCTGGAGCAGAATGATGGGAGAGGGGACCAAACAGGGCTCAAGAGAGTCAGCCAACATGTCCTGTAGCTCCTAGACCTTTAACTTTGCTCTGAGTGAGAAGGGAGGGTGCCATTGACCACTTCTCAACTGAGGAATGATGCAAACTTCCTGAATGACTCACTCTGGCTGCTCTGAGAAAGACAGATTGTAGACGAGCAGGGGAAAAATCAGAGAACGTCTCCAGTACTTTGAAATAGTTCAGATGAGAGATATCCATAGCTTGGGCTACATGATAGCAGTGGATGTGTTGAGAAGTGGTCAGATTCTGGATATATTTTGAAAATGGAGACAACACGATGTAATGATAGAAGTGAGAGGTTCTAAGGTTTCTAAGGGGTTTCTAAGGTTTCTAAGGGGAATAACTAAGGTTTGGGGGGCTGAGGGTTTGGAAGAAAAGAGTTGTCATTTACTGAAGGAGCAGGAGAAAGTTAGCCAAAGCAATTGGTGGGGGGACAGACATAGATTTAAGCCTTTCACCCTACCAGAAATTTTTAATCTCAAGTGCATTTAAGGATTGGATCTTTCAGGTAAATCTGTTCACCTGCACGGTGAAACTACCAGTGAGTGAGCACACAGATCTGTCAAAACTCAGAGCTCAGAAGTTGCCCTCTCTGTGCTCTGCTGACAGCGATGTGACCGCAGAAGGCATCCTGGCTGGGGAGCAGCTTTGTGACGTGTGCTTATGAGCAAGTCTGTGTTACTAATCCTGTCTGTATTCCAGAAGGGGGTAGAAGTGATATGCGGCTGTCTTTAGTTCAGTCTAAACCTGTGCTGTCTATAGCATGTGTCGCAGCAGGCATACCTCAGAGACACTCAGGGTTCAGTCCCAGACCATCACAGGGAAACGAATGGTGTAGTAGGGGGAGTCACACGAAGCTTTTGGTTTCCCAGTGCATGTAAAAGTTATGTTTATACTATACTGTAGTCTGGGAACTGTCGAAAGAAACAATGTACATACTTGAGTTACAAAATGCTTTATTGCTAAAAAATTGCTAGCCGTCATCTGAGCCTTCAGTGAGTTATAATCCTTTTGCCGGTGGAGGATCTTTCCTCATGGTGATGGCTACTGACTCATCAAAGTGGAGGCTGCTGAAGGCTGGAGTGGCTGTGGCAATTTCTTAAAATATGACAGAAATGAAGTTTGACCATCATTTAACTCTTCCTTTCACAAATGACTTCCCTTTGGCCTGCACAAATGTTTGATAGCATTTTATTCACAGCAGAACTTCTTTCAAAATCGGAGTTAATTCTGTCAAACCCTATTGCTGTTTTATCAACTAAGTTTATGTAATATTCTGAAGTCTTTGTTGTGATTTCAACAACCCCCACAGCATCTTCACTTGAGATTCCATCTTAAGAAATCACTTTCATTACTTGTCCATGAGAAGCAACTCCTCATCTGTTGAAATTTCGTCATGAGATTGCAGTAGTTCAGTCACTCACACCTTTAGGCTCCACTCCTAATTCTAGTTCTCTTGCTGAGTAATCTGCACTTCCTTGCTGCACTGGTCTTGACCCTCTCAGCATCATCTATGAGAGCTGGAATCAACTTCTTCCAGCTCTTAATATTGATATTTTGTCCCCTTCCTGTGAGTCATGAATGTTCTAAATGGCATCTAGAATGGTGAGTTCTTTCTAAAAATTTTTCAATTTACTTTTCCCACATCCATCAGAGGAATCACTATCTATGGCATATGTAGCCTTAGGAAATGCATTTCTTCAGTGATAAAATTTCATAGTCGAAATTACGCCTTAACCTATGAACTACAGAATGGATATTATGTTAGGCATGAAAACAGCATTAATTTTATTTATATCTCTATCATAGCTTTTGGATGGCTAGGTGCATTGTCAGTGAGCAGTAGTAATATTTGAAAGGAATCTTTATTTCTGAGCAGCAGTTCTTGACTTTGAGCTTTATACATTCAGTAAACTGTATTATACACAGATGTACTGTCATCCAGGCTTTCTTCTTCCATTTATAGAGCATAGGCAGGGTAGTTTGATACAATTCTTAAGTGTCCTCGGATTTTGGAATGGTAAATGAGCACTGGCTTCAACTTAAAGTCACCAGCTGCTTTACCAAGAGTCAGCCTGTGCTTTGAAGCCAGACTTTCACTCCTCTATGAAAGTCCTAGGTAGCCTCTTACTCCAATAACATCGAATCACTGCTGTTTAGTGTGGCCGTCTTCATTGTCTTCTAGAGAATTTGCAGCAACTTTTCCATCAGCACGTGCTGCTTTGTCTTACATTGTGATGTGTGGAGATGGCCTCTTTCCTGGAACTTCATGAATCAACCTCTGCTAGCTTCAGACTTTTTTCTTTTTTTTTCTGAAGTTTCCTCACCTCTTGCAGCCTTCATATAGCTGAAGCAAGTTAGGGCCTTCTCCAAATTAGGCTTTGGCTAAATTAGGGCATGTTGTGGCTGTTTTGATCTTCTGTTTGGCCCACTCAAACTTTCTCCATATCATAAAAAAGGCTGCTCCACTTTCTTATTATTCCTGTGTTCACTGGAGTAGCCCTTTTAATTTCCTTCAAGAATATTTCCTTTGCATTCACATCTTAGCTAACTATTTTGCACAAGAAGCTAGCTTTTGGCGTGTCTCAGTTTTCAACATCTTCCTCACTAAGCTTAATCATTTCTAGCTTTTGATTTAAAGTGAGAGACATGTGACTCTTCATTTTCAACAGTTAAAGGCCTGATCACTTGTGTCCCAGGAGATAGGGAGGCCTGAGAAGAGAGAGAGACTGGGGTTGGTGGAGCAGTCAGGACAAAACATTCATTAAGTTGACTCTCGTTATGGGTGTGTTTTGTGGCAACCCTAAATAATTGAAATAGTCACAGCTAAGATAACTGATCACCATAAATAATGATGAAAAAGTTTGAAATAGTTCAAGAATTATCCTAATATGATACAGGGAGACAAAATGAGCAAATACTGTTGGAAAATGGCACTGATTTAGTTGCTGTAGGCGATGTTGGCAACTTACAATTTTTAAAAAACGTAGTCAGTATCTCTAAGTGCAGTAAAGGGCAGTGCAGTAAAATATATGCCTGTGTTTACAGTTAAGTTAAAAACTTGAGTTCCACAGTCACACTATTCCTGTTTAAGGTGCTCAGTAGCCACGTGTGACTAGTAGAACATAAAACGTTGGCCTGTGCATATAAGTAAGTGATATTTTGCTCTTTTACTTTCAAATATCCTGCTTCAAAGTGATGAACGCTTAGGGTTTTATAAAGTCCAAAAATATCAGTGTTTCCAAACACAAATGTGATGCCTATTATTGTATCTTTGTCCTTGTCCCGGTGGTCTTTCTGATGAGGTTAGTGTGCCGTTTGAATTATGGGGAAGAGTGTTTACCATAGGAGTGCAAATTTTAAGAAACCCAGTATTGTATTCATTTGCCCACTTTGAATCTTTCTAAAAATTCTAATACTCCTTTGAACATTTCAAGAGTGTGACAGTAAGAGACCCTGTATTAGCCGGTGTGTTTCTTTATCTTCAGATTTGGTGTTTATGCGAACAGACCTGGAGGGCAGTAAGCTGAAGCTCCAGAAGTTAACTTCATAAAGCAGATCCCCAGAGTAAACTGAGAAAAGTGTCTCAGGTCTCCTCTCGGTACAGAAGATAAAATCCTCTTGCTGAAACATAAGAAAATAAATGGGAGATAAGGGATTGGTCAAAGAAATTCATAGCATGATCATGAGAAATTATTTTTCATTTTTCAAAAATGAAAGATTTTACAAATGGTAATCCCAGATGTGGAGAAATGGGGACATTGATGGTAGACATTTATGAAAGCATTTGTGGAAAGAAGTTTAGTAGTATGTGTTAGATCCTGAGAAATGGGAGCTCTTTTTGCCAGTAAATCTACTTTTATTTATTTATTCCAAGAAGCAGCTTAAATGCAGGAATTTTTTCCTGTATGAAAATTTTACCCTTTATTATATGTAATTTTAAAAATGGAGGCATTTTCAGTGCCTAAATATAGAGGGAAAAATAATTAGACTATGATTACAGTTATATATATTTTTTAAATATATAAAAGGAAAGCTGAAAGCTTTCTGCCATCACTGTGGACAGTAGTTATTGAGGAATGCTGTTTTTGCTTTGCTGCTCTTCTAAATTTTCAGTTTTTCATTAGCAAAAAAGTAATGTTTCTTGGGGAAATCCTATTTGGGAACGTTACACCACCTGACTTTCCAGTTCTTTGTTCTGTGGTGAATTATTAGTCAAGTTTTAAGGATTTGTTTAGATTTTTTTCCTCCATCACTGTTGGTTTTTTTTTTTTCTTATAATGACACTTATGGCACATTGCATAGCTGTTTTTAGACCTCGAAGCAGTGTCTTTTCCTGTGCCACTTCACTTTGCATTTTAAAACTTTTAAGAAGAGTAATCACATAAATAGCAAATTAAGATGCAATGCTTATGCATATATTTTGTAAAATTCTGAGTTTCCCACTTTTAGGATTTTATAATGTCCAAGAGTATTTGAGCTTTTAAACACAGATGGGAAGCATGTAATAACCTCTGTAAATATTCTGGTAATGTTTTTGACCAAATTAGTGTATATATTTTAGTCCTTAGAGCAACCAGTTTAAAAAAAAAAAAAGATAATGCAAAGACGTATAGCTAGAACATCAATGGAGAAATTAAAATGGAATGCTAAAAACTGTTCTGATAATATTTTTAAAAAGTTATAAAGGAAAGAAGAGAGACTAGGAGGCAAATGGAAAACAAATAAAATGGTAAATTAAATCAATTATATCAATATTTACATTAAACATTAATGGACAAAACACTCTGATGAAAATCTAGAAATTATCAGAAAGGTAAGTAGACAAAACTAAATTATGTGCTGCTTACAAAGACACACTTTAAAGGTACAGGTGGGTTGAAAGTAGGTAGATGGGTGGTACATGTCCTGGAAATACACCATGCAAATAGCGAGCATGAGAAAGCCTGAGCGGCTACGTTAGTGGCGTACGAAATAGATTCCAAGACATAGACTACTGTCAGAACCAAACAGAGGCATTTCACAGTGACAAGTGGGGCACTTCACTAGGAGGAATAACACTCGTAAAATTTGCCCGGAAAGGGAACTTCAAAATACGTGAGGCAAAAAATTGACAATGAAAGGGAGAAATGGACAATTTCACGATCCTGAATGTTTTAACATTTCTCAGCGATTGATAGAACAACTAGATTTAAAATATCAATATCTAGAGAAAATCTTAAAAACATTATAAACACATTGACATATTGTTTTTGAAAATAGCATCCAGCACTTTCAGAATATGCATTCTTTGTGTGTGTATGTTATGGCCACTGGGATAAGCCATATGCTGGCAGTAAAGTAAGTGTCAGTAAAGGTTAAAAGGCCGAAATTTTAAGGGTATATTCCCTAACTGCAACAGAATTCTATTAGAAATCAACAATATCAACATATCTAGGACAGCCTCAGGCGTTTGGCAGTCAGATTTTGAGCTGGATGATAGTGAAAGCACAGCATACCGGAGTTTGTGGGGCACACTAGAGCAGTGCTTAGAGAGGATTATAGCTTTAAATGTTTGAACAGGAAAGGCAAACCATCATAAATCAGTTATTTTTTAACTTAAATTTGAAAAAGAAGAAATTGAGGCCAAAGTGGCTATTCCCATTTTACTCTTTCTGTTCTCCAACAAGCTCTGTGTCACAGTATCATGAGAGCTGGAATCCTGCTTGATGGCAGAAGGGACTGACCTGATTTTGGAGCCCATGGAAATGCCCCTTGCTTGGACTGCTGTTGAACATAACCCTTGTCTTGATCTAGGTGGTAAACAAACTGCAAGCTTGTTTGACTTGCAGCACAGCTACTTGACTGAGGCTCTAATACCAGTTGGGGCAAGCAACAGAGCAGACTCACACTTAACAGGAGACCTGACAAATGAGATAGCCATGTGGACTTTGATAAGCTGCTGTGTATTCTTGGGAATTTGGAAGGCTGATGCATGCTTAAGAAAGACCAGAGAGGACCCCAGTTATCGACTTATCTCTTGTTGAACTTGAAGCCAGAAAATGAAAGCTGTGACATATTTGTAAATTGTCTGATTATTAAATGTATGTATCAACCTACACACAGATCTCCTTGGCAAAAGATGGAAGCCTTACTGGTTCAAATTGCTTAAGCACAATCTCTAACCAGTTACTGGTCAAGTATAAGTTATTCCTAGGAGCAGCCCCTAGAAGCCCTCCTTTGACAATGACAACTGAGCAGAGACACTGTATACTCTTAAGGAAGACAAACTATGTAGAATTAGTTTAGGCAATTCACTAAAACTAATAATGACAGCAGCCAACCTAGAAGACGTAAGGATCAAAATCCAGGGATGCTGTGATATAGTCTAAGATGTTCAATTTTCAGTAAAATCAAAAGACTTGCTAATAAACTGGAAATGTTGCTGATACATAGGAAATGGAACTAGCTAATACAAAATGTGTCTGAAGAGGCAGATGCTACATTTAACAAAGTTTCAGGATAGCTATTATAAAGGTGTTCAGAGAACTAAGGAAACCATGTTCAAAGAATGAAATGACAACATGTGGCAGTGACTCATCAGATAGAGATGATCAATAAAGAAATTGAAGCCCCAGTATTGTGGCCACCTGATGAGCAGAGCTGATTCATTAGGAAAGACCCCGATGCTGGGAAAGATTGAAGAGAGGAGGAGAAGGGAACTACAGAGGACCAGATGGTTGGATGGCATCACCGATTCGATGGACATGAGTTTGAGCAAACTCCAGGAGATGGTGAAGGACAGGGAGGCCTGGCGTGCTGCAGGCCATGGGGCTGCAAAGAGTCAGACACGACTGAGCAGCTGAGCAACAACAGTATATGTACGGGAGTGTGTGTGTGTAATATCTATATATATATAAATTCTAGAAAGTACAATAATAAGTGAATTCATTAGAGTGATTAACAGAGATTTGAGGTGACTCAAGAAGGAATTTGTGACTTTGAAAATTGATCAATAAACATTATCCAGTCTGAGGAACATACATAAAAAAGAATTTTGAAAAAAAATGACAATAAGATATTTAAGATAGCTTATGGTCAAAATAACGTGTTTGACCAGTAACTGGTCAGAGGTTGTGCTTAAGCAGTTTGAGTCAGTAAAACTTTTACTTTGCCAACGAGATCTGTGTATTAGGTTTAGACACATTCAGTAATCAGATAACTTAACTGAATGCCCCAACTTTCATTTTCTGGCCTCATGTTTAACCTGAGATGAGTAGATAACTGGGGTCCTCTCTGGTCTTTCATAAGCATGTATCAGCCTTCCAAATTTCCAGGAATGTGTGGCAGCTTATTGAAGCCCATATAGCTGTCTCATTTGCCAGGTCTCCTGTTACATGTGAAGTGATTCTCTTGTTTGCCTTAAGCAGTGTCAGAGCCTCACTCAGGGGCCCCACAGATCTGTGGAATATTGTTAAGCATACCAACACATGCAAAGAAAGAAGTCCTTTTAGCTGAAAGAAAAGTACCATGTGTAATCCAAATTCACAGGACAAATAAAAATCACTGGTAAAGGTAACTATGCATGTAAAAAACAGTGTGTTCATTCCTATTGCTTTTATTACCTCCCAGTTTTAAGGTGTTGGCCAGACTGTTCTCATCTGTAGGCTTAACTGGGGAAGAATTTGCTTCCAAGCTCACTCAGGTTGTCATCAGATTAATTCCCTTGGTTGTATAGGACTGAGGGCGGTAGCTGAAGGTTGCCAGTAGTTCTTAGAGGTAAACTGCGGATTCTTGTCCTGTGGGCTTTCCCAGCAAGACCCCTTAGTTCATGAAGGCAGCAGGGAGAATTGCTGCAGTGAGTCTGCTAGCAAGATGGAGCCTCGTGTATCATAACATACACAGTAGTGGCATTCCGTCACCTTTGCCAGGTTGTTTGGGTTAGCAGGAAGTCCAGGTCCTGCTCATACGCATGGGGAGAGATTTACACAGGGGCATGAGCATCAAGAGGCAGGCATTATGGGAGGGGCCCCCTTAGGAGCGTGCTGCCATACAACGTAAATATGTTTCCCCCTTTTCATCTCTTAAAAGACAACATAAATAATTACAAAACGGTTGTTGGGCTTATATAAAGATGTAATGTATATGACAGTAACAGTGCAAAGGAAGGGAGAGGAAACGGGGCTCTCGGTACAGTTTCTCTGTATTGCTAGAATTACATTCAAAGTAAGAATAGGGATGAAATTATAAACAGAAGAAAAGAAATCAGTGGAATGGAAAATAGACAAATCACGGGAAAAATTGATGAAACCAAGAAAAAGCTGGTTCTTTGAAAAGATCAATAAAATTAATAAACCTCAAGGTAGACTGATGAAGAAAACAAAAAAGCACATAAGCAATAACAACTATTAGGTTTTCAGTACAGATCCTGTAGACACTAAAATGATAATAAGGAACATAATGAGCACCCTTCTGCCATTTAGAAGAAATGGACAGTTTGCTTGAAATACACAAATGGCCAGAACTGACCCAAGGGGAAAACAGAATAATTTGATCAGTTTGCAACAAAGAAACTTAGTTCATAACTAAAACTATGCTAAAAACCTTAGACCCGGCTGCCTTTTCTGTTGAATTATTTCAAATAAAAAAGGCATAAACATTAACAAACTCTGAGGAAATGATCCCAGACTTAAATTGTATAAGGTTTGTAGTACCCTGAAACCAAGTAAAGATATTTCGAGGAATGAAAACGACAGAGCACTGTCCCTTACGACAACAGATAGAAATACCCCTAACACGATACTATCAAGTCTCGTTCACCATTATATAAAAAAGAATATAGCACAGCTAAAGAGTGTTTATCCCAGGAATGCAAACTTCCCTTAATATCTGAAAATATATTGAGTAATTTACACTGTTAATAGAATAAAAGTAAATACCAAATGATCATTCCAATAGATGCAGAAAACGGAATCAACAATATGTTTTTCAGTTGCTAACTTGTGTCCAGTTCTTTACGACTCCATGGACTGTAACCTGCCAGGTTCTTCCGTCCATGGAATTTCCCAGGCAAGAATAGATAGTGGTGTGGGTAGCCATTCCCTTCTCCAGGGGATCTTCCTGACCCAGGGGTTGAACTCGGATCTCCTGCATTGCAGGCAGATTCTTGATCATCTGAGCCATCAGGGAAGTGCTTGCCCAATTTTGAACCAGTCAGTTGTTCCATGTCTGCTTCTAACTGTTAAACACCGTTGAACCGCAAGGGTGCTCATTATATTCGCTATTATCCTTTTAGTGTCTATAGGATCTGTAGTGAAAACCTGATACTTGTTATTGGTTATATGCTTTTTTTTGTTTTCTTGACCCTATGGATTCTTGGGAGACAGGTAAAGTGGTCTGGTATTCCTGTCTCTTGAAGAATTTTCCAGTTTATTGTTAGCCACACAGTCAAAGGCTTTAGCATAGTCAATGAAGCAGAAGTTTTTCTGGAGTTCGCTTGCTTTCTCAATGATTCAGCAAATGTTGACAATTTGATCTCTGGTTCCTCTGCCTTTTCTAAACCCAGCTTGTACATCTGGAAGTTCTTGGTTCACATACTGCTGAAGCCTAGCTTGGAGGATTTTGAGCATAACCTTGCTAGCATGTGAAATGAGCACAATTATATGGTAGCTGGAACATTCTTTGGCATTGCCATTCTTTGGGATTGGGATGAAAACTGACCTTTTCCACAGCGGTCCTATGGCCACTGCTGAGTTTTCCAAATTTGCTGGCATATTGAGTGCAGCACTTTCACAGCACCATCTTGGAGGATTTGAAATAGCTCTGCAGGAATTCTTCACCTCCACTAGCTTTGTTCATAGTGATGCTTTCTAAGGCCCACTTCACTTCACACTCCAGGATACCTGGCTCTAGGTGAGTGACCACACCATCATGGTTATCCACGTAGTTAAGACCTTGTACAGTTCTCTGCAATCTTGCCACCTCTTCTTAAACTCTTCTACTTGTGTTAGGTCCTTACCGTTTCTGTCCTTTATCGTGCCCATCCTTGCATGAAATGTTCGCTTGATATCTCTAGTTTTCTTGTAGAGATCTCTAGTCTTTCCCATTCTGTTGTTTTCCTCAGTTTCTTTGCATTGTTCATTTAACAAGGCTTTCTTTTCTCTCCTTGCTGTTCTTTGAAACTCTGCGTTCAGTTGGGTATATTTTTCTCTTCTTTCCTCAGCTATTTGTTAAGCCTCCTCAGACAACCACTTCTTTTTCTTTGGGATGGTTTTGGTCACTGCCTCCTGAACCTGTTTTGAACCTCCATCCGTAGTTCTTCAGGCATTCTGTCTACTGTATCCAATCCTTGAATCTATTCATCACCTCCACAGTGTAATCATAAGGGATTTGATTTAGGTCATATCTGAATGGCCTAGTGATTTTCTCTGCTTTCTTCAATTTAAACCTAAATTTTGCAATAAGGAGCTCATTATATGAACCACAGTCAGCTCCAGTTGCTTTTACTGACTGTATAGAGCTTCTCAATATTTGGCTGCAAAGAACATAAATCTGATTTTGGTATTGACTGTCTGGTGACGTCCATGTGTAGAGTTGTCTCTCGTGTTGTTGGAAAAAAGTGTTTGTTATGACCAGTGTGTTTTCTTGGCAAAACTCTTAATCTTTACCTTGCACTCTAAGGCCCAACTTGCCTGTTCTTCCAGGTACCTTTTGACTTCCTACTTTTGCATTCCAGTCTCCTGTGATGAAAAGGGCATCTTTTTTTCATGTTGGTTCTAGAAAGTGTTGTAGGTTTTCATAGAACCAGTCTACTTCAGCTTCTTTGGCATCAGTGGTTAGGGCATAGACTTGGATTACTGTGAAGTTGGATGGTTTGCCTTGAAAAATGAACCAAGATCATTCTGTCATTTTTGAGATTGCACCTAAGTACTGCATGTCAGATTCATTTGTTGACTGTGAGGGCTATTCTGTTTGTTCTAAGGGATTTTTGCTCACAGTAGTAGATGTAATGGTCCTCTGAATTAAATTTTCCCATTCCCGTCCATTTTAGTTTACTTATTCCTGAGATGTCAGTGTTCTGTTTGGCCATCTCTTACTTGACCGCATCCAGTTTACCTTAACAGTGGACCTAACGTTCCAGGTTACTGTGCAACACTGTTCTTTACTGTATCAGACTTTACTTTCACCACCAGATACATCTACAACTCTGTGTCATTTCCACTTTGGCCCAGGCACTTCATTCTTTCTGGAGCTGTTAGTAATTGCCCTCCACTCTTCCCCAGTAGGATACTGGGCACCTTCCAGCCTAGGGGGGTTGTCTTCTAGTGTCATATCATTTTGCCTTTTCATACTGTACATGGGGTTCTCCAGGCAAGAATATTGGAGTCAGTTGCCACTTCTCTGGTGGACCACGTTTTGTCAGAACTCTATACAATGATCTGTCTGTCTTGGGTAGCCCTCCTGCATGGCATGGCTCATAGCTTCATTGAGTTATGCAAGCCTCTTCACCACAACAAGGCTGTGATCCATGAAGGGGTTGACAAAATAGTATACCCATTTATCATAACACTCTTAGCAAGCCAAAAGCAGAAGATAACTTCCAAACACTAAGGAAAGGCACTTGTGGAAAACTACAAGTTTTCCAAAGACTACAGAATTACGTCATAGTAAATGAACCGCTGAATGCTTTCCCTCTAAGATCGGGAACAAGGCAAGTGTATATACTTTTACTACATTTATTCAACATTTTGTTATTCAAATAAAAGTCCTGGAATTGGAAAGGAAGAAGTAAAGCTGTCTTTATTTGCAGAGAACATAATTGTGTATTTAGCAAATTGTAAGAAATCTACAAAGATACCTAGAACTAAAAAGTGAATTTAGCTAGATTACAGAGTATACAGGTCAGTACACAAAAATCAATTTTATTTCTCTATACCAGCAAATAACATTTAGAGAATGAAATGTAAAACAATTAATTATAATAGCAACAAAGTTTAGTAATAAATGTAATGAAAGATGTGCAGTACTTAATACACTGAAAAGTACAAAACATTGCTGAGGGAAATTAAAGAAGACCTTAGTAATTAGAAAGGTGTTCTGTATTCACGGTTTAGAACAATAAATAGTATTTAGATAATTTGGAACAGGTTTACATTTTTTAAATATTTAGCATATTCCAATCAATATTTTTACAGGCTTGTTTGAAGAAATTGGTAGGTTGGTTCTAAAATTTATTGGCCAAAACAGTTTTAAAGAAAGTTTGAGGATGTTACCTGCCATCAAAACTTACTATAAAGCTCCAGTAATCAAGATAATCAGGTATTGGTGTATGGATACACTTTTAGATTGGTGAAACAGAATAGAATTCAGAAATAGATCCACACTTGTATGGTAAACTATTTTGTGGCAAAGGCACCAGGATAAATAATTGAGGAAAAGGTAGTCTTTTAAACAAATTTGTTTGTTGTTCATTTGCTAAGTTGTGTCTGACGCTTTGCAACCGCATAAACTATAGTGCCCCAGGTTTCCCTTTCCTTCACTATCTCCTGGAGTTTGCTCAGACTCAGGTCCATTGAGTCAGTGATGCCATCCAACCATCTCATCCTCTGACGCCCCCTTCTTCTCCTGTCCACAATCTTTCCCAGCATCAGGGTGTTGGAGCTTCAGCATCAGTCCTCCCAGTGAATATTCAGGGTTGATTTCCTTTAGGATTGACTAGTTTGATCTCCTTGCTGTCCAAGGGACGCTCAAGAGTCTTCTCCAACACCGCAATTCAAAAGCATCAATTCTTCCTTATGGTCCAACGCTCACATCTGTACATGACTGCTGGAAAAACCATAGCTTTGACTATGTAAACCTTTGTCGGCAAAGTGATTTCTCTGCTTTTTGATATACTGTCTAGTTTTATCATAGAAATGAGCAAGCATCTTTTAATTTCATGGCTGCAGTCACCGTCTGCAGTGAGTTTTTTTAGCCCAAGAAAATAAAATCTGCCACTGTTTCCACTTTTTCCCCTACTATTTGCCATAAAGTGGTGGGACCAGATGCCATGATCTTTGTTTTTTCAGTGTTGAGTTTTAAGCCAGCTTTTTCACTCTCCTCTTTTACCTTCATCAAGAGGCTCTTTAGTTCACTACTTCCTCTTCACTTTCTGCCATTAGAGTGGTATCATCTGCATATCTGAGGCTGTTGATATTTCTCCCAACATCTTGATTCCAGCTTGTGATTCATCCAGCCTGGCATTTTGCATGATATATTCTATATAGAAGTTAAATAAGCAGGGTTACAGTGTACAGCCTTGACGTGTTCCTTTCCCAATTTTGAATCAGTCTATTGTTCCATGACTGGTTCTAACTGTTGCTTCTTGACCTGAGTACAGGTTCTCAGTAGACAGGTAAAATGGTCTGGTATTCCTATCTCTTTAAGCATTTTCCTCTGTTTGTTGTGATCCACACAGTCAGAGGCTTTCGTGTAGTCAATAAGCAGAAGTAGGTAAATGTTTTTCTGGAATTCCCTTGCTTTTTCTGATAACAGCAGATGCTGACAATTTGATATCTTGTTCCTGTGCTTTTTCTAAATTCAACTTGTACATCTGAAAGTTCTTGCTTCCTGTAAACAAATGGTGCTTGAACCACTAATATGGAAAATAATGAACCTTGATCTGATGTTACACTCTACACCGAAACCAGCTAGCAGTGGATCATTGCTCTAAATATAAATGTTAAAGTTATGAAACTTCTAGAAGAAAACACAAAATCTATTTTGTGTTAGGCAAAGATTTCTTGAACAGGACACAAAATGCACAAACCGTCAAAGAAAACAAATGACAGTAGACTTCATCAAAATTTAAAATTTTTGCTCTTCCAAAGACACATTATATAAAGTGAAAAGGCAAGCAGTAGACTAGGAGAATATACAAGACGAAAGGGCTTGTATCCAGAATATAGGCACAGTTAGGTTTCAAACTCAGTCATGAGTAAAAGTACATAATAAAAATGGGTAAATGATTTCAAGAGACACTCCACAAAAAGAAAGTATATAAATAAACCCAATATCACTAGTCATTGGGGAATTGTATGTTAAAATCCCAGTAAGTTACCACCTTATACTCAACAGAACTGGTAAAATTAACATTGCTAATAATGCCAAGTGTTAGTGAAGATGTAGAACATTTGGAATTCTCATACATTGCTAGTGGGACTGTAATATTGTGTAGTCATTTAGAAAAAGTTTGGTACCTTTTTTAGGTTAAATTTACATTTAGGGCTTCTTAAGGGGCTCAGTGGTGGGAAAAAAAAAAAAAAAGGTCCTTCTGCCAGTGCAGGAGATGTGGGAGACGCAAGTTTGATGCCTGAGTCGGGAAGGTCCCCTGGAGGAGGAAGTGGCAACCCACTCCAGTATTCTTGCTTGGAGAATTCCACGGGCAGAGGAGCCTGGTGGGCTACATTACAGTCTGTGGGGTCTCAAAGAGTTGGACACAAGTGAGCGACTGAAAAGTGAAAGTGAAAGTGTTAGTTGCTCAGTCGTGTCTGACTGTGTGACCCCACGGACCACAGCCCGCCAGGCTCCTCTGTCTGTGGAATCCTGCAAATCTACATTTAACATGTGACCCTGCAGTTCTCTCCTAGGTAGTTTCCCAAATGAAATGAAAACATATATCCACAGACTGTGTGAATGTTCACAGTAGTGCTATTGATTATAGCCTAGGAATAACCTATTTGTCCATTTGCTAATGATTGTATAAATAAACTGTATATCCATAGTATGGAATATTGTTCAGCAGTACAAAGGGATGAACTTTTGATGAGCAACAACAACACGGGGATGCATTTCAAAAACACCACAATGAATGAAGTCAGTCAAATGCAAAAGCCTAATACTCTAGGAAATTCGAGAAAGGCAAAGCATTAGTAGTTGCCTGGGGCCTAGAGTCCGGGCAGGGAATTGACTATAAAGGGGCAGGAAGGAACGTTTTAAGAGGATGGGAATATAGTGGTTGTGGTGGTAGTTACAGGACTGTCTAATTCATCAGTTTGTCAACCTGTATTCTTAAAATGTCTCAGTTTTATTGTACTGTGGTAAAGCTGTTGGAAAGAATACTGTAGGGAATGTTTCTCTGCTTTTATCCATATATATTGCTAAACTTTTCAATAAGTTTAAATGGGTTTCTTGAGACTTCTGGAGTTTGTATGAAATACGTGCATCTAGGGGGAGAAAGATTGCTGAAGTAAACAAAGTTACAAGGTTGATGGGGTTGCTGTGTTTGGTGTTCAGGGAAAGCTTTTCTGATGAAGAAACATTTGAACAGACACAGATGAAGTGAATTTAGTTAAGTCAAAGAAAGTCTTGCCTGTTTCTTATAGAATTTTATGTTTTATAGTTACTACTACTACATTTAAGATTTTTTCTTATTGCATTGGCTAATAATAATTTTTGTTTTCATCTTTGTCTTATATTTTCCATGTTAATTTCTTGAGAAAAGTTAACTGTGCAGATTTTACGTGTTGTTAACCTACAGTCTTCATTCTATGCTTTGTTTCCAGTATGTGCTCAAATAATGCATTTTTATGAGTTTTACTTAGAATAAACAGATCATTGCTGTATTTGTTAATATTTGTTTTTCCTAGCTCAGTATAGCACTAAGTTATAAGTAGAACCAAAAAAAAAACACCTAAAGTGAAAAATCAAAAATGCAAGTGCAGGTTCATGTAACATAATTTTAATTTTACTGTAAAATAACACATGAGACTATTTGCTGGTACCTTTAAAGGCACCCATGGTAGATGAAAGGTGGGAGAAGTGCAAGTGTTCTTGAATTTCACTAACAGATAAGAGACAATGTTTGGAAACAGTTGATTGGTTGGATATAGATTAGAAATGACTGTCTTGACAAGATTTACAGTTTTGTTTGAATAGTAAAGGTTCTTTTAGATTTCATGCATGTCCTCACTCACTCTAGATAAGTAAGGTATCTGAAAAAAAACTTGAGGGCATCATGTCAAAATGGAAACATTAGGAGCCCGTGTTCACATCTTACCAGTAGATGGCAGCAATGTGCTTTGTTTAAATATTCTTGCTTTTATTTATTTTTTTTTTAAGTCGCAACTTGAAACTATACTATATCGTTTTCTTTTAGTGAAAAGCAGGACAGATACGATATCCTTTTTTTCTTTAAACACATAAAAGTCTTATTACTATTGTGTAATATCAGTTTATATGAAATAATTTTAGAAATTCAACTGATATAACTTGCCTAAAAAGTGCTAACATTGTATAGCTTTTGTTGTAACTACTTCTTAATTGAAATCTGTATTTTCCACAGTATTATTACTATTTTACACATACTTTTCTGCCTCATAGGTTTTTCTAAGAGCCGAAACTGTCATAAAATGTTATAGAACTAAAAACTATTTTTACTAAACAATACATGAGTGTTTAATCACGTAACTGTGGAGGCTTTTTATTTGTTTATTTGAAAAACACTCGTGAATTTTTCTCTTTCATGAACAAAGGAAAAATTAAGGGTGACTTTTATAAGAAGAAAACATTTTACTCTTAGGTAGTTAGGTCCAGCCAGTTATCTTCGCATGGACTTGCTGGCCTCCGGGAAGTAAGTGACCTGTCTGCAGTGAATAAAGGTTCTTTCCCCTCTTCTGCCCCCTGCCCAGGAAGGCCAGTGGGATGAGAGCGGTGCAGAACTGACTCTCAGCTTCAGGAAGGATTGGGAACAGGGGACAGAAGTCTCTGGCTTGAGGAGACACATAGCTGATAAATCATTTTAGTTTCTGTCTTCTCTTTTATTTCAAGAAATCTGTGGATTTAGAAGAGAGGTTTGGAACTGTTTTAGAAAATAATATTTACACAGTGCTGAAGTTTCTCCCAATTTTTCACTCAGTGTGTGCTGCCTAATTCTTAAAAACTCCAGAGTTCTTACAAAACAAAGAATTCAGAATTGACTTTTATCTTATAGAAACATGATTTATCAAGATCACTTAACATATACCTTACATACTTTGAAATTTTTATAGACCACAAAAAACTTTTTTTTTTTTACCTAATATACCCTAAAATAACACAGTCTGCCAGACCACAGTACATCCGTAATTGAGAGCAGCAGATGTTGCTACACATGCTTCTTTTTAAGACCAAGAAGCAGCACAAGAGAAAATACAACAAAAAGTTCAAAACAGAAGAGAAACATGAAACAGTGCAGAGATGAGGGAGTTGGGAGGCCAAGGGCAGCTGGTTAGATTAGCAGAGCGAAGGGGTGTGGCGATCAGAGCTCTGTGTTGGCTGTATTTATCTTTTAAATGCTTTGTAAGTCATATGCTCATCCTGTTAATCCAGGTTTGATGGCTTTCTACTAAAATTTATTTTCCATTAAAACTACTTCAATTAAGCTGAAGCAAGAAGGACTTGATGCTCATTATGTGTTTAATCATTCCGCATTTCATGTGAGAATTGGCTAAGATGTGCTGTGCCACGGCAGAATTTGTTGCTTTCTCTCCCAGAGTCTGCTAATGTTTTCATTTTGGTTTTAACTCTAGCTGATCCCACAGTTAAGGACTTAATCGGAGGCTTCACTGCTCTTCATTATGCAGCCATGCATGGCCGGGCCCGGATTGCACGCCTGATGTTAGAATCTGAATACAGGAGCGACATTATTAATGCAAAAAGCAATGATGGCTGGACTCCCCTTCATGTGGCCGCTCACTATGGTAGGGACTCATTTGTCCGACTCCTACTGGAGTTCAAGGCTGAGGTTGACCCGCTCAGTGATAAAGGTACAACGCCGCTTCAGCTCGCCATTATCCGAGAGCGGTCAAGCTGTGTGAAAATCCTCCTGGACCACAACGCCAACATCGACATTCAGAACGGTTTCCTGTTGAGATACGCTGTGATTAAAAGCAATCACTCTTATTGCCGAATGTTCCTCCAGAGAGGAGCAGACACAAACTTGGGTCGCTTAGAAGATGGACAGACTCCTTTACATTTGTCTGCCCTTAGGGACGATGTGCTCTGTGCACGGATGTTATATAATTACGGAGCGGACACGAACACAAGGAACTATGAAGGACAGACCCCATTGGCTGTTTCAATAAGCATTTCTGGAAGTAGTCGACCGTGTTTGGATTTCTTACAAGAAGTCACAAGTATGTAATTTAATTATTGCTATTATTACATTTAAAAATTTTTTTTGCTTCTTCTGAGGAGCTTAAGGTGTTTTTACAACTTAAAATGACCAGATGTTAATGATTCTTGTTAGCCCTGCTCATTCCACTCGTCTGAAATGAAAAAGAAAGCTCTGTATCACAGGATTTCATAAAAATAATCAATTGTGTTACTAAAAGTAAATAGGCATAGATAGGATGAGAGAAAAATTGGCAAAAAGGATGCAGAGAGGAATTTTTTAAATAAACAGAGATCAATACTAGAACAGGGCATTTCCTACTAGTCATAAACATAGTCTTTCCAGGCTTTCATGAAATTGAGAATGAGGAATTAGAAGGAGAATTTTGGATCTTAGCATCCTTAGCTATGGAAGTGTCTTAGAATTTGTGCTTTATTCCTAAGCTGTGCTCGTGTTTTATCATTCCGTTTCTGCTTCTTTACAGTGTGAACACACGTGGAATGGGATAGCAGTGTTATTTGTTAGGCATCCTAGGAGTACAGATTAAGGATGCTAGATATTAGAAATGGTTGTAAGGAAAAGTTTGTTCCCAGTAGGAAATTTGGTGCCACTGTCCCTGGCCCACACAGGACAGTGTAACCAGCCTGTTTTCGTGTAGGTGCCTTATTTTTAAGCTGCAAAGTGTGTGGCCTGTTGCGTTAATGGTGCGTGTGTTGTTTTTTGGATGGAGGGATTGGTTTGTGTGGAGCAGCCACCCTCTCCTCTCCGACTTCCTCGTGGGTAACTCTCAGAGCTTCATATTCAACATGAAGCTATCGTCTCTTAACGCAGCGTTTTGTCTACCGTACTTTTTAATGAATTCCCCTTTCCTCAACTAATTTTTATGTTTCATTCATTGTTATAGAAGAAGAAAGACATTCTAGGTGCGAAGTAGTAGAGGATTAGGAGCTTACCTGACCTGCTTGTAAATAATCCACTTGTCCTTGGAACTGAATTTGGGAGTAGAAAATTTATGAAGAAATGAGGTATAATTTGGATTTTGTTTAATCATAAGAAAGACAGGATGAAATTATTACCACTGAGTATATTCAGACTCAAGCATAAAAAAAATGACACTTGGGGTCTAACCCGTGCTGTCCACAGAGCGTTCAGTGATGATGGAAATGGCCTCTGTGCTGGCCACTGTGGTAGCCACTAGCCCCATGTGGCTGTTGAGCACTGATTTTGTGGCAAGTGCCACACAGGAAATGGATTTTATTGTACTTGTAAATTATTTAAATATCCGCAAGTGTCGTCTTCTTCAGCACAGATGTGCCTGCCTTGGGGGAGGTATTTTGGGGTGTCTGGTAGGTGAGCCCTTGCAGAAAGCTTTTGAGACGCAGTGATGTACTCAGAGACAGGAGGTGCTGTGTGTGCTGATTCCTCCCTGCTGGCTTCAGATCCAGGCCATATTTTAGGAAAAGACTGCAGCAAAAGTTCAACTGCTGATTCTTTCAGCAAATATTCTAGTAGTTTTCAGTTACAGACTGATGGGGTGTTGGTGTTGTGAAAGATAAAATTAACTCTTGGACTTCAGGTTAGAATTCTGTCGTGTATATAGCCTATACAGTGTATCTTATACATAAATTCTGAGTGTCTTCTTGTTTTTGTTGCTTTAACTTTGATACTAGATTACTTGGCTGCCTTCAGGAAGGCATGTTACACACACAAATGCCGCAGCCTGTTAAATACTTTGATCAGTGGTCAATGGCGTAGACTAGGACTCAACTCACTCCAGCCCTAACTCAGCCACAGACTACCTGTGACCTTGGGTGGGTTTGCTAACTGCTCTGTGCCTCAGTGTCCTTATCTTAAAATTAGGGTAATCATATCTGTCTTACAAGCTTGTTGTGAGGATTGAATGAGTTAATATGTATAAAGCACTTAAAACAATACTTGGCACATTGTAAGTGCTCTGTGTTTTGTTTTGTTTTGTTTTGTTTTGTTTAAGAAAATAAAGTATTAAATGAAGGTGGACGAACAGCAGGGCCTGACTTGCTACCTACAGATCAAATCCCTTAGATTCTTATTCTACCCTGCCTGTTTTCAGCTCTCTAAACTGTGGTGCGGTCTGCATGTGGAGACAGGCGGCCAGAGGGATGGGAGGAGCCGCCCCTTTG
Source organism: Budorcas taxicolor (assembly GCF_023091745.1). Taxonomy (NCBI): domain Eukaryota; kingdom Metazoa; phylum Chordata; class Mammalia; order Artiodactyla; family Bovidae; genus Budorcas; species Budorcas taxicolor. The sequence goes on along the minus strand of NC_068930.1, from coordinate 8,378,799 downwards.
TCCCCAGCCCTTTGGAGCTGCTCAGCTCCACCATGGAGTGCTGCTGGAGAGCAAGTGATGAGTTAAAAAGAGATTCACATGTACCTTTAAAATTAGGGCGGATAGAAAAATTGACAGGCCTTCCTCTTTGTGTTTGAGTTCTCCACTGCACCTGGAGCAAAGCCGTGCACCTAGTAAGTCTGCAGAAAAGGTGGATTGGCTGACTGCAACCATAAGGATGGTGGCTTAGCAAACTTGGGATGCTTTTCAGAAGTGAAGGAACACCTGTCCTTGGAAGGCTGCAGTTAGCCTCTGTCTTCAGATTCTGCGACGTAATTCAGTACCTCTTGCCTTTGCCATGAGTGGTGTTTTCTGCCAAAAGCAAATGAAGTGTTTCTGCTTCACCTGTGCATTATTTATGAGGTTTTCTTTTTCCTAGTGTGCTGGAAGGACCGACTGTAACTGATGGCTCACTGGAGCGTTGTACTGGCTCTCTTGAAAACCAGAGTGAAAGACGGTTGGGTGGTTCAGGGAGCGTCAGGTTAAATCCCTGCGCTCCTTCTCATCTGTGCTGCTGCCGAGCCCCTGCTCCCTCAGCCCCACGTCCTCGGCCTCTGATCTGAGAACTCAGACTCCTGAGGTGTAAGAACAGCGAAGGCACTTGGTGGTCTTTGTTCGGGGCCATATTAGTTTTCATTGTTCCATTTTGACAAGAGAGCACAGTATTTAAATCGGAAGAGCTCAAAACAGTTATAATCTTAGAATCTAAAAGCTGTTGTGGCTTTTTAGAAAAATTGCCGTAAAACCTCTGATACATACTCCATGAAAACAGGGCAGGTCAAGTGGCTTGGTTACAGAGTAGTATCTGCAGGTGCCTTGTTGATCACAGTAGAGGGAGAAGCCACAAAAAGCTGCTCTTACTCTACAGACAGACTTCCAGAAACCTCTGCCTGCTTGAATGTCCGGAACTCAAAGTGGTCTCCTCCAGAAAGCCAGTCGACTTTTTTGTGCCCGGGAATAATGAATACAACCAAGAAGAGCCAAAGATCATACCTAGAGCGTGAGCATCACCTTGCTGAGGGAAAGCTGTTTCCTCCTTAGAGAAGCTAGTTTTTGGTCTCTTAGTTCTTTTGCTAGGAAAAAAAGAAAAAGCAGAGTGGAGCAAATAAACTAAAGACACAGTAAGTGAGAGCAGTGAAGGTGTGACCGGTGACAGGAAGAAGTGGTGGTGATAACAGGCGTCCTGCCGGGGGCCCCTTGCGGAGGCCTGCTGAGCACGCTCATTCTGAGGGTTGTGCCAGTGCATGCCGTTAATTAGAGTAATTTGTATGTGTAGTTTGCACAAACACCATTATAGAACTAAGAGGATCATGGAAATTCTGGCATTACAGGAAGGGGCAAAAATTCTCTAGCTGAAGAGCGGAGACTGTAGGAATGTTTGTCCAATGCAAAAGAAAAAAATTAACATTTATGCATAAATGGCAAGCACAAGAAAATGTTAACGGAGGTACAACACCAAAACTTCAAGAAAGATGGTTTCGTAAGGAAAGCTTCCCTTAAGGAAACCGTTCAATAGTAAGGGAAACCTCCCTGAACAATTGGATTGTAAGCTGGTGCTCTTTTCCCCTTGTCAGCTCCCTGCCCTACAGTGTAAATTTCCCTAGTCAAAGAGGTATTCAGAATATGAAGGTCTTTTAGGAAAGAGAGACCAAGTCCATGAGAAAAGTATTGCCCTTTCCGCTGTTTCCTGCCTTACCCCCCTACCTGTGCCCGCCCCCCGCCAAATACCCACACTTTGGTGAGAGGACTGTGGTGGGGGGATCAGGGAAACATTTATTCTCCGGGTGGGCTAGGACTCTGGTGACGTCTCTCCCTTGGCGAGCAAACCTTTGTTGTGCCGTTTCCTGAGTGTCCGTCAGGCCAGTGTTCACACCCTCCTCCTGCCAGAGCCTCCAGGGGTCTCTCCCTGTGCGAAGCTGAGAGGGTCCCTGAAAGGACAGCTCAGAACACGTGAGCGGTTCCTAAGACTGTGGCTCTCACTCCCAGGCTGGGCCACGCACAGAGCTTGGCCACTTGTCTAAAAGACCCCTTAAGTGTTCCTACTAGTTTGTGGCTCCAGTAGCTTCTGCCCCAAGTGCACCGATTTCAGCTCTGATTCTAGATCTGTCTCTTTCTCCAGATTCGGTGGTGGAGGTTCGCCCTATACATCCATTTACTGATGGGTCCTAGATATGCCCTTGATGAGTCTGTTCAGCTTTTTCTTCTTGTAAGGACTGGAGTGATTATGATTACTTCAAGTTCTCTTTTATGTTGGAGCTGAAACTAGAAGTCTGTTCATTGTTTTTATCATTTTTCACTTATATTTTGAAAATCATCCACAATGTGAGAATCATCCTGTCCGCAGTCCCTAGGGCTGAGCAGCGTTTGCCCTCTTGGGTTCAGAGGCCCGTGTCTCCCTCTCGGCACCCTGATGGTTTCTCAGCGGGGCTTGTGTCTTGTTGCTGTTGCGTCAGCTGCATCCTGTGGCGGGGAGAGCAGACAATGGGCTCTTGCCCCAGCGTCTGACTTACCTGATAGGCTTGGGCAGGCTGCCTAGTCTCCCACCCGCCCCACGGGTCTGTGGCCTTCTCTGAAAATCGGGGGAATCAGAGTCTGTGGGGTCTCTCCTTTTAAAAATTCTTGCCAGTAACCACTCTTAAAGGGAATAAAGGCAATGATATCCTGCTGCTTGTGGTTTTATTTTATTTTGTTTTTGGATTCATACAGAATGGTGTGGACTTTCAGGGGTCCTCAAGACATGAGATCAAAACTAATTTCATAAGAGTACTAAGATACTATTGGCCTCTTTGACTGCACTGACTTTGCGCTGATGTGTAAGCGGTGGTGGCTGAAACAGCAGGCATTCATGAAGGCAGTGGCCCCAGAGGCTGCTAGCAGTTGTGTTCTTCACCACAAGGCAGTCTGAGTAGAGTGTTCCAGATCCATTTAGGAATGTCTTTGATTTAATTTTAGTAAATCTTATCCATTTGAGTGTGTACCTTTTTTAATATTCTATGGGATGGAAATTGAAAGTGTTCTTACTCTGTAACAAAGTGGGATTGAATTAAGAGAAAGTACATCTGTGATTTGTCTGATCTGAACCAGCAACTTTTTTTGATGGAATACCATATTTACCTAAAATAGGAGATGGACAGCCGAGCTAGGCTTTGGTATTTGGTAGACATTTTCTTGAAAATGAATAAAGTTCACTTGTCACCTTAAGGAAAACAACTGAAAGTATTTATGATGAGCAACAAATTTTGTGCTTTCAAGTGAAAGTTAGAATTTTGAAAAGCTTATATTTGCCACTATGACATTGACAGTTTACTAATATGTACAACTTTTCAAAATCAGTAGAGCTGTTAACAAAAGTAATTTTTTGCTATCATGCAATGAATTGGGTCACCATTGGAAAGATGTACATGACTCAGGTAATCAGTGTTTTCCAAACGACTAATGCATGGTGTTACACAATCATGCATTGGGTAAAAGATCCCTTCAAAGGGCAAAACAGACCAATGGATTTTAATATGAAAGGGTATAAAAACGTTCACTGATTTGGTGTCAGATTCCATATTGAATCTAACCTTAAAAAAACACCTCTTGTTGAGTTTTGGTGTAGTATCAAAGATCCATGATTTATCTGTAAAGGCCATTAAGTATCCCTTCCTTTTCCCACTACCATGTGAGTCTGGATCTTCTTCATTTACTTCAATCAAGACAGCATATTATTTACAACATGGTATGCAGAAGCAGGTCTCTGATTCCAGCTGTCTTCTCTGAAGCCAGACCTAAGAGATATTTGCAAAGATGTAAAACAGCACCACTCTTCTCATGAAATCTTTCTTGTTTTGGAAAGCAGCTTTTTTTTTTTTTTCCATAAAAATTTATTTCAACTGATAATGAATTTTATAACTCTTACTTTAAGGAATCAGTATTTTAAAAATTTCTAGATTTGGTAAATATAGATAGATACAACACACATAATAGAGAAGGACATGGCAGCCCACTTCAGAATCCTTGCCTGGTGGGCTACAGTCCATGGAGTTGCAAAGAGCCAGACACAACTTAGCAGTTCCACAACAACACACGTAAATGAAAATTCTTTGAGGTCATCCAACTTTAAGAATGCAAAGAGGTCCTCAAACTAAAAAAGTTGAGACCTAGCAACGTTCAATTTCTGCATTCAAAGTTTTAAGGACACCCTGTTAACCTAGTGTTCTAGGATTTAATGATTTTCTAACATATTTCCAACTGCTTGGTCAGTGCCAGCATACTTATTACTTAGGATCTGTAGAGAGAGATCAGTGATCATTCCATCAGATGCCTTGGGGGTAAAACAGATTCATTATTTGTCAGTTTAGGAAATGAGTACCCTGAATTATAGATAGCAGTTTCAGTGATTCTCCATGCACAGAAGCATATCAAAGGTGCCAAGGAGTCCTTGAGTAAGTCAACCACTTAACAAGGTTTTAAATACCTTGTTTATCTATCTATCTATCTATTTATTTTACATAGCATGGCAGGCTCTTGCATAAATTATTCTTAAGGCAGAGAATATGTCAGTTGGGTGTGTGTTTAATATTCAGAAGAGTCAAAGGTAATGTAATGATCTGTGTTTCTAGTAGTTGCTGTTACAGTACTTGAAGCAGCCACTAAATATGCTTTAGTGGTATGTAAAAGGTAGTGCTCGTTGTATTTTGATTTGTATGTTTTAAAGAATTAATAAAAGGAATTAATTATTTAAATTTTAAATAATTTTAATGTATTTGATAATTTAAGTACTTTATAATTTTAAAATATTTTTATTTAAATAAAAATGCTTTAATGATTACACTGATCAGAAGGAATTTGAAAAATAAAGGGCTCATGTTTCTGAGAGAAAAACAATTAGGTAAATGGGAATGAGTTGGATAAATTGTTTTGCAATGACAATCTGTCAAGTACTTTTTTAAGTATTTTGAATTTACTTCTTAAAGTAATTTTAAGAAAGTGAAATTTAGGCTGTGACTTTCTCAGCTAAGTCCAGTACAGCAACAGGTGTGTAAGCAGGAGATCTTAACAGCTCCTCTGCACTGGGGACCCTTACGCCTGTGTTCCTTTGAGATGCTTCTGTTACCAGTTTCTTTGACTGTTTTTGTTTTTTTAGTATGACTGACCAAAATAGTGATACTTTATAGCTCTTTGGAGAAATAATTTGTGTAACACATCTTAACTAAGATTATTTTTGATTATTGATTTTTCTTCTAATTGGGGGTTTTGCTGCACTTCTGCATTGTAGTCTTCCTAGGTTATTTAGTCTCAATTATTAAAATTAGTTTTAGAAATAAATAGTACACTGCATTTATAATGGGCTAACCTTTATACTTAGCACTTTTCATCTTGGGTCAACATCTGCAGTGGTCTCCCAGTACCTCCGTTTTATCTGTTTCCCTTTTAAGATCCTACCATGAGCACGTTTTATTCTTTTGCTCTTGTCCCTGAACCCCCATCACAAGGCTTAGTATGAAATGTGTTAAATCTTATTTTATAGGACAAAGGTAGTTGCTAGCTCACCTCAAAATAAGAATCACGGTATTGAAAAATAAAAGGCTACTTTGATTTCGCTCTTGGATGCAATCCAGAATTACACAGCATCAGCTTGGATGATGCGGTACACAGTTCTAAGTCAAATTACACTACATTTTAAGGTTCTTTGATATAGAAAGTATGACCTTATTCTGTACCATTTCTATCATATTTGTATTACTTTCTGTTTCTTGTGTAGCCTTCTAAGGATTTCTGTTACTTGTTACAAAGCAATATGTGCTTTTCTTTGGCTGAAGGCAAATGCAGAGGTGGTCATGTCAAAAGGAGATATTTGATGCTTTAGGGTGTTTAATTTTTGAAATTATGCTGCAGCCCTGGTTTTGTAATTTGTTCTAGACTAGACCCTTCAAAAGCTGATTTCCTATTTTATACCAGCCCAATTATTACTAATGATGGGCTGCTTTAGCAAGTGGAAAGACTAATAACCCTTTGAAGTGTTATGTAATGCCATTGTAATTCATTAGTATGAATAATAGTTTGTAGTGTCTCTGCATCCCCCAGAGCATTTATAGTTGCTTAAATTATACTTTGTGTGTATGTGTGTGTGTGTGTGTGTGTGTGTGTGTGTGAGTGAGTGTGTATGAGATGTCTCCCCCAGGCCCACCCTATTGTAATCCCATGAACAGGGCAGTTGCTGTTTAACAGCACAGGAAGGAGTCACCTTGTAAACAGCATGTACGTGTATTGATTTTTGTTGTTGTCCCCTTTATTCTCTTTCTCTGCCTTCTTTTCCTCTGTCTCCTTCTTTCCTTTGCCCCTTTAATCTTTGGGACAGTGCATTTTTAAGCACATAGTAGGTGCTCAGTCAGTACTTTTGAGTGATGTGTTGACAAGAAAGTGAGTACAGGCACACCTTGGAGACATTGCATGTTCTACTCCAGACCACTGCAGTACAGGGAGGCAGGCAAATTGTTTGGTTTCCCAGCTCATAGAAAAGTTACGTTTACACTACATTGTAGTATACCGAGTGTGCAACATAGCATTTTGTCTAAAAAAAAAAGTAATAATAACATGCTTACCTTAACTTAAAAAGTACTTTATTACTAGAAGATGCAAATCATTATCTGAGCATTTAGCCAGTGGTAGTAGTAACTTCAGAAAAAAAGATCACTGATCACAGATAATAATAAAATAATAATCAAGAGATAATAGTACAATAATAGTGAAAATATTTGAAATACTGTAAGGATTACCAAAATGTGGTGCAAAAACATGAAGTGAGCAAATGCTGTTGGAAAAATGGCATTGATAGACTTGCTCAACTTAGAGTTACCACAAGCCTTCAGTTTGTAAAAATACAGTATCTACAAAGTGCAGTAAAATGAGGTACGCTTGTACTTCTTTCTTCAGTCATAATCTTCTGTTCCTAAAATGATTTTCCTGGGAAAAAATGGCTCCTTAAATAGTCTTGGAAATAGCAATGATTACAATGAGTAGTCTTTATTACTTTTTATCATGTAGCCTGCTTTTCATCTAGTGCTACTACCTGCCAAGGTGAGGAAATAGCTGTGTATTTATGGACACCCCTCACTTCATCACTCCACAAGTTCTTCTACAAAGTTCCCCCATCTCTGCCTAATCCAAGTCACATAGTGATTTCCAGAATATAATTTCCATCAGTTTGCCCAGAACTGGGCATCATGCTCCTTTACTATTAGACTGTCAGCTCATTTTCTTAAGCATCTTAGCAGCAGGAAAACAGAGCTCCTTCCAAGAAGGAGCCCTCTACTTTTTTGAGAAAGAGAAGCAAAACATTATATCCTTCCAGTATTTAAAATTACTGATTTAACATATACCAAATACTCTATAACTCTTACTATATGCCTGGTCCTGTTGTAAGCACTTTACCAAAAGTAATTCTTCTTATGCTTGTAAGGCCTATTGTGTAGGTCATCCTCAGTTCATAGATGTGGAAACCAAAGCAGAAGGCTAAGTAGCTCACCCAAGAGCTAGTGGGTCTAACAGTTGATGGTTTAACTGTGGCTTTTCCCATTCGAGGTATTTCTGCAAACAGGAGTTACATATGGTTAAGAAATCTTCAAAAGATTAGATTCCGCCCGAACATTGAGACTGCTAGAACATACTGCTTAAGAAGAAGAGAATTCAGTAGCAAATTGAGTAAAGCTTTCTGATATTTAGGCATAGGAAGCACATTTTCCCCTGGAAAGGCTCATGCTCCAGTATCTCTTGCGGATGGTGGCTTTTCTGTAGCTGTGTCCCTTGAATTCAAATTGCTGGCTCATCTTGGCCCTCTTGCGATTTATCACAGCCAATGAGGAGAGCCAGTGGCACTTGTAATATTGTGCCTGGGAAATTTTCTTACCTAGATTGTTAGGGCATTTCCAGTTTTCCCCTTACCTCGTGTGACATGTTGCCAAACTATATCTTCCCTTGCCTCCACCTTCTAGTAACATTTTTAAAACTTTTAGCCCTGACCATCAGCCTCATCAAAGCTCTTCCCCCTGCTGGGTCCCAATGACAAAGCTACCTAATTTAGATTTTTTTTTTTTTTAAAATGATAACACCCTACTTCCACATTCCAGAATCTCAGTTATCTAATGCTGCAAAATTGAGTGACTTAAAATGATAATAGTTGATTATTTTATTTCTCTGCGCCAAGCAATGTCATCTTGCTGGGGCCACTCCACTTGACTGGGGCCTTTCCGCCTTCCAAATGTCTCACTCTGATGGCTGGCTAGTTGTGCAGGCAGTGGCTGGGAGTTCAGCCTGGACTATTGGGCCGTGACCTTAGCTCCTTTTTTGACCTTAGCTCCTTTTTGTAGACGTAATGTCCTGGTGATAGTTGTGTGCCAAGAGTGAATGTCTCAAGAGCCAGTTGGGAGCTCTGATTTATGAGTTTCACCATAGTCAGGAGCTCACCCAGTTTCTAGGAGAGGGAACCCAGATACCGTCTCTTAACACTGAGGTATCCAGTCGCATTGTTAAAGAAGAGTGTGAGGTCTTTGGAGATATTGTAGTCATCTTTGGAGAGTGTAATCTTCCACAAAAGAAGACCTTTTGTCTCCATCTTTTCTACCTTAGCTAAGCAAATTCCAATAATATAATAATATAATTTTTCCACATTGTTAGATGATATGTTTTCATTTAAGTATACATGTATATTTATATATGTCAATTTTATCTCATCTGTTTTGCCTTGAATACATTGTGGTGGTTCTTTTCATTAATACTGTACTTCAAAAGAACCTGCCATCTTTTAGGAAAATCAAATTCTTTAAAAAAAGATTCAAATATGATTCATACTCTGGTTTGCATTTGTAGATCAAATAGTTTAAGCATTTGTTGAAAAATGGCTGATAATTTATTCTGTTCCTAAAGGTAGCCCATGAATGGTGATGAAAAATATTTCAAAACAGATTAAGAAATGATTTGCTGTTGACATGGGTGTGTTTTGCAATGAGTTAGTTGTCTGTTTTATACTCTTAGGAAAAGCCTATTAAGTCTTCATTTGTCCAGCTAGTGTTTGTTGAGTATTGATCGTGTCAGGCGTTGGCAGCCGGAAATCAGCTTACCCTCGTGGAGCATGTAAGGAAGAAGATGGGCTTTAATGGGCGATCACCGCGTGAATGTGAAGTCATAGCCACGCTCAGCACTCTAGAGAAATGGGACTCAGAAAGTGCCTGATAGGGGACCTGGCCTCGTCTGCTCTAATGAAGTGGGCTCTTCAGCAGAGGTCTGGATGGTGAAGAGGACATAGGCTCACCAGGAGACCCACGAGCGCGTACGGCAGCCTCGCACAGATCCTCAGGCGGACGTCCGTGGAGATGCCTGCCGCTGGCTTACAGCCGCTCTTAGGAAAGCAGCAGCTTTAGCTGTGATTCTGTTCAGAGACCGTGTATTTAGTGCCTCTCGGAAAGCGCCTGGTCATACAGGCCCTACAGTGCAGAAGTCTGAGTTTTAAGGGCCCCGTTTCATTTATAGTTGTGAATAATGGTGATCCCTGTAAACAGGTACAATTCACGTAATAAGTACTAGGTATAGCAGTAGTCCTCCACGTATGGCCTGGGGCCTCCTGGAGGTAACCAGACCCTTTCAGGGTATCGAGATCAAAATGATTTTCCTTGTAATGCTAAGACATTATTTGTCTTTTCCACATTCCGTCTTTCATGAGAGTAAATGAACTTCCCCAGAGATTGGATGATGTGGTTTCATCACAGCAGATTGGATATGAGAGCATACATGAGACTTCAGCGATCATCCATTCATCCAGACCTTTAAAAACTTGAAAGGTTTTTAACAATTGAAAATTGGAAGAATGCCATTCTTCTCATTTATTTTTGAAAATACTGTGACTTTCATAACAATGTTATTTATGTTAACATGTAATAGGCGTATCTTTATTATTTGTAAATGAATTAATACGTATTTCTGAACTTTCTGTTTTAACTTCTTACATGGTAATTAAAGTGTAAAGAGGTTTTGAGACCAAAAAGTTTGAGAACTGCTGAAGTATGGCATTGTTCTTTACTTTAAGCATGTTACTTAATGTTGGAGATGCAAGCAGTCTGTAAAATGGGGATGATGATCAAAGTACTTCCCTCGTAAAAGGATAAAAACAAGTTAGTGTATGTCAGGAGCCTATAAGACTACATGGCATAGAGTACACATTGAACATATGTTAATTTGTATCATTATTGCCATTTAATATGAAAGAAGAAATTTACGTGAATCCAAACACTTCTGAGGCTCTGTGTCAAAGAACTTTTGCTCTTGTTTGTGGTCATCTCCATTGTTTTGGTGAAACACAGTATTCAAAGATGAAGGAAATTGCAATGTGTAATTTCTTTTTCTTTTTTGAGTTCAGTTATAGCATAGGTTTTTATCGGCAGATGGTCAGGATGGCTTGTTTGAAGACATGGAAATTCCGGATAGCTTGCTTTGCCTCTTCCCCCTCCCTGCCCGCCCTCCCAGTCCGCTCCCTTCTCCCCACAGCAGGGTTCTGCTATGTCTAGAATCATGGGGAACAGAGGGGCACACCTCATTTGGGAGAGCTCCCTGGGGTTGGGTTCCGTGCCCTGGACAGGGAGCTGATAGGAGGAACTTAGTTCCCTCACTTTTCAGGTGGAGACACTGAGGCCCAGAAGAGGGATTTGCTCACACAGGTTCAACCCGCATATTAGAGGCCTACCTGGGACAAGAACTGACATTCCGATTTGTAATGGTAAGAATACCAGGCTGAGAATCAGAAGAACTGGTTTTAGTCTGAGTCTCAAACACTTCAGTTGGTCGTCTGATGTTGAGCAGTTGACTAAAATCACTGATCCTTAGTGTCCCTATTTGTAAAATGGAAGTGAAACTACCCACCATCCAGGGCTGTGAAAAGGATCAGTGAGATTCCATGTAATGGTACCCAGGACGCATCCTCCTAGCTCGTCTCTCTGCTCCTTTGCATGTAAAGTCTGCAGAGAGATACTTCCCAGTGAAATAAAGTACTCCTTTCAGAACCTTACAGCCCTCCTTAAATGTTGTGTTTTGCAGCTTTGTAACATTTTCTTTTTTCTGTCTTTTCAGGACAGCCCAGAAACTTGCAGGACCTGTGCCGAATTAAAATTCGACAGTGTATAGGCCTTCAAAACCTAAAACTACTTGATGAACTGCCAATTGCCAAGGTCATGAAAGACTACTTAAAACACAAATTTGATGATATCTGATACACAGAGAACTGTGAGCGAGATTAGGAGTTATATTCCAGATACTTAAAAGGCTTTTTGCCTTGCACAAAGTATATCCTATGCAATTTCTGATTTGCTGTGAAGTCAGAAAGCAGGTATACACTTTACAGGTTTTTTTGTTTGGTTGGTTGGTTTTCATTGTAGGGGAGAGATTTTTTTATACACACACACACACACACACACACACACACACACACCCCACATGCTTGAAGGTCTTAATTTGGTTTCTTGGTCCAAGTTTAAGAGGTCCAAGCTTTCTATACAATATTGCATTTAAAACAATTGTTTTTCCAAAATGACACAAGCAGGTTTGGAGTGGAGAATTGACCCTTTCCAAATTTATGGTTTCATTGGTGTGCACAATATTACAAACCAGCAGAGCACTTGTTACAGTTTGGAGGCACAATTTCACCCAGGGCATCCCGGGCTCTACTGGAAAATGCCCTAAGAAATTTTTTAAGTAATGCTGTCACCTCATTCATTTTAATGAGTACAAATTGGCTGTTTCAAACTGTTCTTTTTCTAATTAACGTAGCTTTGGATGACTTAAACCCAGTCCCTCTGCTTTTTGTCGGTGTGCTCGTTTCTAACTTACTTTTTTAACAGCTGTAGTACACTACCCGGAGACGTTGAGTCTCAACTTCTGTCTCTAGTTGAATTGTGCTTTTAAAACAATTAATGGGAAAGAAAATAACTTTATAAAGCCCGTGTATTCTGTTTTTAAAATAGTGCCTCCAGTGCAGTACTCTTTCTGGTGTATTTTATCCATTATTTCACTTGATGTTCCTCATTCCACAGCTGGCTTTGACATGCCTGTGAGAACAGGAACTGCCGCTTCAATTTTAATTGCAGAACATAGAGTCAGTTGCAATTTCCATTTTAAGCTTTGTCTTTTACTTCAGTTTAAGCAGAAAATTTCATGTCCTGGTGGTAGAGTATTCCCTAAAAATAGCCAAAATACTGTTAAATCATTTGGCTTTAATGCATAAATAATTTGGGATGGTTTCATGGTGTTTATTTCTTCCCAGTTGAAATAAAATGTCTAAAGGGTAAAATTTCTAATGGGTGCATATTTGTAAGTCTGGTTAATTTCTAATATGCTAATTAAGCATTTCCTATCTATTTTAAAGTTATACACAGTGACGCTGTTCAGAACAGTTATTTTCTGGGTTGATCGGCATATGTTTGCAGTATAAACATAAATATGATAAAGTGTCAGTAACAGTGGTTCCAGAGATATTAGCAATCTATGGAGATGCCCTTGGAAATGAGCCCTGTGCTTGACGTGTCATCGTATTAGTTCCAGAAGAAGCTTTAAAACTATCCCAGTATTGTTCTTAGTGCTTTGGGAAATTTCAGAATATTTACACGCTAGTAATAAATTTATTATCAGAAGTTTACAAAATAAAGGGCTTCTCTTGTCTGAATTTCTAGTTTTAAGTCATTAAGTATAAAGTTATTTCACCTGAAAAGTATAACTAAGTAGAATTAGGAGTCTCCTCTGGCTTTATCCTTTTTCAGAGCTGACAGTGATATTTCCTCAAGCACAAAATTTATTCTCTTGGATGTGGAGTGGCTCTGGCATCAGATACCTGCTCTGCTAGGCCTGGGCTGGGAGCAGGTTTCTGAACAGTGGGCAGCTTCAGGGAGAGGGTGATGTGAGGGATCACAGCTGGGGTACATAGCCTCTTCCGCAGGGAACCACTCAAAGTGTGGCCAGTTTTGCAACCATCCGAAAACTGTAACTGGGATGTGATAGATAGAAATGGGTATTCTGACTTTTTTTCCATAAAAATATCTCCAAAAAGTTATCTTCTGAGAGAGAGTCCTTGTGAAGCTAGGAGCTGAGCTGTGTCCTCCTCTGGAAACTGATAATCAGGTTGGAGCTAAGACACACTTTTGGCATCGGGCACCTGGCATGGCCAGAAATGGATGGCGTTGCTGCTCCCTGAACCCGGGCCAGGGAGACAAGGACATGGGAAGGCAGGCAGAATTCTGTACTTTGAGCAGTGTTACGTTCGCACAGGGCTCATCTCCTCATGTGTCTGTTAATCTATTCAGTTAGTTTAAAATGATTTTCTTTCCCCAGCCATTCAGAGGTCTCCAAAACTAAGTTCACCATTGAGTCAGAGTCAGGAAATTCCAAGTAAAAAGATCAGATGAAGGTAAATTATTTGTTCTGTATTGCTGCTTAGACTTCAGAAAAGAAAAAAAAAAATTATGAGAGCTCTTCCTGGAATCAGAATTTCTATTTAATGAAGAAGTGTATAATTCTGTTATTTGTTTGATGTTTGATTTTTCTGGAAGCTTGAAAAGAATGTTTTATTTTTGTTGTTACTAGAATCCCAGTCACATACCGTCTTTAACAATAACTAAAATGTCTCAGAGTCGGTAACTGGCAGAATACAGGGGTGAATGTGCAGGCCTGCTCTCCAGTTTGGTTGGCAGAGAAGCGCTCTGTAGTAACATGATGAGAACAAGTGTTTTCAGAAGATCAACTGGTTTTTCCAGAATCTTGACTGAAATGTTCAGAATAGTATCACATTTGTCACTGATCCTTCTATGTTTCTTTTGACATTTATTATTTAAGCCTGTTACTAAACCTTTATAAAAATATATTTGGCAAGTACACCAAAGACACCAGCTCATAAAAGATTATGATCATTAATGAACTGCAAACCTCATCTTTTGCAAATGGAAGATTTTTTTTGTGTGTGTAAATATTTGTGTTCATAAATGTACAGCAGAGTAAGGATGTTTTTTAGATTATTTAATTTCCACATTTCTAAACTATTTACTACAGAATAATCCACACTTGTTAGTTTGGAGGACTTGACAGTTTTGTTTTTTTAATTCATTATCAGTCATGCTTGGAGCAGCATTTCCGCTAGAGAATTCAGTGTTCTGGCAGTAGCAAGAGTACACATCTGGAGCGTGAGGGAGTCTAGCTTGATTTGTCAGATACACACCCTACGAGACGAGGATGTGTAGTTTAACTACCACAGTGGACCATACAAAAACTGAGGTTCTAACTTTGGTGCAGAATTGCCTGTCAGCCCAGAGTGTCATTGGGATGAGGCCCTTGGCCCACAAATTTAGCTCTCATGTAACTCCTAGTGTGTTATATCATAATGTATTTTGTTCTTCCTTTGTAATGTAAGTTTTGCTTTGGGTCAGTTTGAATTAAAAAAAAAAAAACACTTAAATCTGGTTTAAAACATAGTGGAACTGTGTTTTATTTCTAGTCTGCCTTAACTTTTTAATACTTCCAGCTATTTGGTCAAAAGAAAGAAAGTGAACTCTGTCTTTTATTCCTCAGCATTTTAGATAATTAAGAATTGGGTAAGAATGTGATACAGAAAACAGCACTGTGTCAGATCATTTAAGATCCCCCCCCACCCCCCACCCCCCCTGCCCCACGCTGCTTTTTAACGCATTCTTCAAATACCCTCCAACAAAAGACTGTCTATCCCTTCTTCTGCGTGTTGATGGGGCACTGAGCCTTTTGGGGCCAGATTCCCCTCTGCCTCCTCTGACTGAGGACAGAGTTTGGACCACAGCATCTCTAAGCACAGAACAGTATATTCAGTTAAACAATGAATTTGAGGTAGTTTATTAGCTTGCAAGAGATATAACAAAACAACTTTGATTTCATACTTCCTCTGTATCCCATAAGCACAGCTTGACTTAGGAGAGGCCTCAGACTAATGAGTGATGGTGTGCTAAGAAGGGAGGGCAGACGACTTAGCACCTCGTGCAGAAACGCAGTGTTTTGCAGCCATAGCCTTGTTACAGACTTGTCCAGGATTTGGCACAAATGGAAGCCAAGAATGGGACATTTGAAACTATTCCTAATGATCAGCAGGGGAGTTCAGATGTGAAAAATAGCCGTGTTGCTTGGAAATTTTGAGGTCATTCCTTTTCCAATATGATGTAAGTAGTGTATTGTTTTTTCAGCTGAAAGACAATTTACAAAAATAGCTTACTAGCTATTGATAAAACAGATTATCTAGTTGATTAAAAAAAATTTCCACGTCCCATGTAGTTGGGTTTCAAAGATAGAAAAAAGTGGACTTGTATCATTTTGTATTTATGTAACAGTGTGGCTTTCTGTTCTCATAACACATCTTAGGAATTTTGATGTTAGAATTTATATTAGCTTCAATACCAGTCAAGATTTTAAATATCCACTGCCAGATACAGTTATTTAGGTTGGTGTAGACTCCTAAGATACAAAGACAGTTTGTCTTTATTTTATCATTATTTTGTCATTACCTATAAGGTTTATAGTAAGGTCTCTTAATTCTTAGATAAAAAACAAAAAGGTCAACCAGCATATGGCTCTGCTGATAAATAGTGATCAAAGTCTTACATTTCTCTAAGATCATGGTACATTTTGTAGATATTTATCTTCCAGAAAAACTGATTTTTGAGTGACAGTTAACAATGCTCAATCCCATTTGAAAAGACAAGTCCTATGAGAGATCATCATTGTGTGAATAAAACCCAAAAGTGGCGGTGTTGTTGCAGTGCGTGAAGTCTACCTGTGGAATGTCTTCTACCAAGTGTTGCTGTTTCCATTTCTTACTCACCTGTGCCCAGACTGGGCTTCCCTGGTGGCTCAGAGGTTAAAGCGACTGCCTGGAATGCGGGAGACCCGGGTTTAATCCCTGGGTCGGGAAGATCCCCTGGAGAAGGAAATGGCAACCCACTCCAGTACTCTTGCCTGGAGAATCCCATGGAGGGAGGAACCTGGTAGGCTACAGTCCATGGGGTCGCAAAGAGTCGGACACGACTGAGCGACTTCTTTTCTTTCTTTTCTTTGTGCCCAGAGTGTCTCATGCTGGGTTTCAGTTGTGCATCCACAGGCTAAGTGCTTTATCAATTCTGAAGATCCATAAACCATTAGAAGTAAAGGATCAGGTTAAAGCAAAATATTTCTCCTCTGTTGCAGATACTGCCTCAAAAATCATGTAGTTATTATATTTTATATTAAATCTTGGTTTGTTCCAGCATCTTAAAAATCACACTCAGAACCTTTTTTTATGTTTCCTTGTAATTAGGAAATTGTTTTAAATGCATAAAAGTAATTTATGTTACATTATGTAGTCATTAAGTGACTCACTTTCTGTGAAATAGTATTTTATGAATCAGAAGTGAGGTGGCTGCATTTGGATAAGGGGCTCAGTTGAAGCTGAGAAGCTCAGTTATGTGATGAGTAGAGTGACGCTTTGTGACCGACACAGAGGGAATCCAGCTGCAGATACTTCCTATTTTATCTGGCAAACAGACTCAGATTTTTCTTGCTTCTCGGTCTTGAACTAATGTTGCTTTTCTTCCTCTGATAGTTCTGGGTCAGGTCACCACTCAATTTTCTTTTTCTTTACTGAAAAAAAAAAACACTTGTAGGGGTGGACTTGCTGTACATGACCATTTTATATTTCTCTAGAGGTTTTCTAAATTTTCTCTCTTGCTTCTGTCCCCTTAACCCTTTAGTGAAGTACACACGTGCACAAAGCATGGTCTCACCCAGTTGCTTTTTTTTTTAAGTTTTTTAGTTCCCTCCTTAGGTGGATGGAAATGCAGCTAAATATCATTAGGAAATATAGTGCAATACCATTTAAGAAGACTAATCAGTCTGGGCTGCATCCGTGTTCCATCTTGGGTAGCACCAGAGAGAACAAACTGCATTTCTTCCTAGTTTATTACCGATGTTCTTTTTTTGTTTTTACCACCGATGTTCTGAAGAAGTCATTTTCTTTAAGTCCATTGCACAGCAACCTCCTTAAGGACAGATCCTGGGCCTCATTTGCCTGGATCTCACACAGTATTTGCTGAAAGAGCCATAGGTACCTGTGGCAGTTGGTCGTCAGCCAGTTCACTTTATTTCCTCAAGCCTCCCGGGAGCCCAGGGCCGTGTGGACGGCAGCATCAGCGTTTCTCAGCTCCAGATCTCGGGCACCTCCTGCCAGGACTGTGTTTTGCTGTTCCTTCCTCTCCTGCGCCCCCACCCTTCAGCCCTCCCCTCGGTGACATGGTCTCTGAGCAGCAGACCCCCGTGATCGTGACGTGAGGGCACTGGTGTGGCAGACTCCCAAACAAGCCCCGGGACTCTGGTCGTGGGGCATCCTTCCCGCCAGGAGTCCCCCTCCCACAGTGCACTGAGCCTCTGAAGACTCCCCTGCTTCCCCTTGCAAGTCCAGCGCACTGAGGTGTCTTCACGGGTCACGGCTGCACCCCCTCGCGTCTCCAGGCGGCTCGGTGGGGACTGAGGTGCAGCGCCCAGCCCGTCACCCCGGGTGTGCCCTCGCCCTCTCCCGTGGGCGGCGTGGATGCCCTCCCTGTCTGGGGAGCGGAGGAGCCCTGCTGGCTACAGCGGCTCACCGTTGCTCCTTTCAGCTGTGCCTGCCTGGTCCTCTTGTATAGTGGGCGCTCACGTATTCTTCACGTGAGTCAATCCAGTCCAAACCCTTTCTTTTACAGGCAGGGGAGCCCTTCTCTCGGGTGGAGGACTGAGGTGGCTGGGAGCTATGGCCCTGCCCCAGTGGCGGGCGGTGAAGGCTCGGCTCCAGCTCCCCAGCCCCGGGTCCTCGCGATCCTGGCCTGCCAGCGGCTCAGCCCTCACGTCAGGTGTTTCTGTGGAATGGAACTCGGTCACTTGTTAACAGCAGTGATGGAATGAGATACGTTTTGGCGAGAGTTGGCAGGGCTCATATACCTTCTGACTTTATACCTGCTGGATTTAAAACCCATGCATCTCTAATTTCCTACAAAACACTTGCTGAGAGTTCCATCTTGGGCTTCACTGTGCCTTTTTGAATAATCTTGACTGTAAGGAATTAGGTTTGGGGGACACCCTTAGGAACAGTGTTGCCAGCCTCTGGTTTTGTTTCATTCTGTGTTTACAAAGCAAGTTGAGTAACTGTGTATGAGGCTGCACAGAGATGCCAGTGGTGTTTATACTCAGCTTTTTTGTTTCAGTTTTCATTACAGGCAGCTAAGAGATTGATCCACCACCATCTTTTCATATATTATGATCTCTCACATTCACAGTGTATTTTTCCCTTGAGAGAGGAGTAGATTGAGGAACTTGGGCGTTTTGGCTTAGAATTAAGGTTGAACTGAAATAAATATCCTTGTGTTACATAGCAGTTGTTGTGTACACTTCAAAATAGATGTTTCTTACCTAGAGGCCTCAGCTGAAATTCCTGTAAGAAGCTGATTAATCAGTTTATCTGTCAGATAATGATCTCCAGCAAATAGAAAGTAAGACTTGTTTGTTTAGATGTGGTAAGCTAAGTGGAGCTGCCGTCATTTGTTAGTTTACCCTGATTTATCAGTCCTTGAGGCTAAGGTTAACTGATTCAAATATACTATCATAGAACATTTTGAGGTCTCATGGTTAAAATTACAGTGGATACGTCAGTATCCAGGTAGTCATTTCTCTCCCAGCTTCCTGTTGAACCCAGTCAAAGTCACCACATATCCCCACCCCTGGCAGGTGTCTCTAGAGCGTGAGATGTAGGGGGTTAGGACCTCCACCACGAATGTGATGCCAGTGATGGAGAGATGCAAGCCCCTTGCCCCCTGCCTCCCCATGCGGGTAGAGCGGGCCCCTCGGGAGGAGTGGACCAGATCCGTGGCCACGGTCTGATGACAGAGAAGTGCACCAGGAGCCTGGTTCTGAGCCAGGTGGAACTGGCAGCCACAGCAGCCTTGCCTTGGGCCCTTTAAAAGCTGCGGGCACTGCCTTGCCCGAGCCGGCACAGCTTTGCTGTCGTGTCCTAACCCAGCGTGGCCTAGGAAGCAGCAACTTTGCTGGAGCCTGTTCAGGACACTTGTCTTTTGTCCTGAATCCTGTTAAGTCCGTCTTTAGGTATATCTGCTCCATAACATGTAAATAACAGGTGTGTGATGCCATTTAGCCCAGGGTGTGTGTGTGTGTGTGTGTGTGTGTGTGTGTGTGTGTGGCTTAGAAAGAATGCCTGAACTTGGCAGTATTAAGTTCTGGTGAAAGAAACGTGTTAGAGAGAGGAGTATGGCTCCCTCCTCCTTAGGGAGGAGTGTGGGCCTGTGGCCCCTCTGCAGAGAGGGCAGCTGTAGCAGGGCTTCTGTGCTGAGGGCCGCTTGTGGACTTACAATAACTTGGGCTGGTCACGTCTGGAGGGGATGGGAAGCTAAGGAGGTGATGGAGGGGGCTGGTACCAGGTGTGAGTACCTGGGAGCTGGTAGTCCTGTAGTTGGTGGGAGCAGAGGAGAGGTCCCACCCTGCTGGGCGCTCAGCCTATCTCAGGCTGGTGTCCTTTGGGGCAGCTTCTCCAAGACATTCCTGTCCCAGCCATGAGGATGCCCTTCCCTCCCAGTTCTAGTTGAAGGGGTCGCCCTGCAGTTCTTTCCAGGGGAGAACATGGTCTGCATGTCCATCTGCCACACCAGAAGCGTCTGGAAGGCAGGGATCTGGGCTTGCCTTCGGCTTTGTGGCCCAGCAGGACCAAGAGCTGTGAGGAGGCAGGCAGTGGTTCCCAGGTGTTTGGGGAGTGAGGAGGCAGGTAGATAGCCCCTTCACAGCCCTGGGGCCAGGTAAGAAAGCCGGAAGGGAGCCAACACTCAACTTGCTGCGTGGGCTCTGCTGCTTCGCACTTACTCTCGCTCAGTTCTCACCTTCCCCCTGCTCGGTGGGTGTCTTGGTCGTTTTCACAGTGAAGAGGCTGACCTGGAGTGCTCCCACTCCTGTCTCCCCTCAGCTCTGCTGGGCCCAGGTTTTCATGTCTCCTCGCTACAGGAGCTCCCCTGAGCCTCCCCACAGGAGGCTCCCCTTCCCCAGACTCCCTGCCTCTCTCATCACAGCTACCAGCTGCTGTTTTCCTCTCTGCCTCTGCTCCTCAAGTTCTTCATGCAGAACTAGGAAACCCCCTTCAGGGCGTGCAGATGTGTGTGTGCACACACGACTTCTGGGGAGGAGGGTCTGGGCCGTCATGTCCTCAGAGGGATAGGTAGCTCCCTAGTGTCAGAACCAGCACACTGGCTGACCCCTGGAGCAGTTCTGAGCATCTGTCTCCCTGCCAGCCAAGTGCCAAGGGCAGCTCGCCTACCACCATGGGGGTCCTGCCCGAGGGCCACACTGAGGTCAGTGACGAGTGTACTGCAGACCTCCTGCCTCCCAGGCGCAGAGTCCCCCTCGGGCCCTGACGGCTAGGGCTTGGGGGCTGCTCCTTGGGCGCCCTTCTCCCCCACCTTGTCATTTCCTTGCTTAACTGTTTCCATATCGGTCCTGGACCAGTGTCTGTCTGCAGTGAGAAGGAGGGGCAGAGAGACCTGTGAAGCTGGAGGGGACCTGGAGGTTCCATCCCACAGACCCAGGAGGAGAGGCTGCCAGCCTTGCCTGCGGCCTGGCAGCAGGGGTGTGGGCTGGGCCAGCCTCTGGTCGCCATGCGCTCAGTCCTCTGCGGGCTCCTATGTTGTCTCAGGGCTGGGATGGGAACAGGAGCAACCTGGAGGGTCCTGGGGTGAGCCTTGATGTTACTCTTCTGCCTCAGGCCACCCAGAGGGTCCCTGTTGCCAGCATGGGCCCTGCAGGGGGCCACAGCAAGCAGGATCAGGGGACGGCAACTCGGTTCCCACTCTTGAGATGGGTTGGCTCCCCAAAGTATGTAACCCCTTGTTCTTGACACTTCCATGCATTAAGATAAAAGGGCAAGTACACAGGCTCCAGTATGGAACATCTAAACCATATATTATTCTGTACAAGCACTTACTCATAAAGCCTATAATTAACTGCCTAGTTTCATGGAAATGCTTGATGTTTAGGAAGTTATTAGGAGGTTCCAGAAAAAAAAAAAAAAATCTGATCTGACCTGAGATTAACTAATACCATTACTACCTTCTTCATTTAAAATTTTTATAAATTAAAATGTTCTCCAATCACCTTCTGTTTCAATGGATTCAATGGACAGAAATAAAATGCCTGCTTAGTAGAAGCTCATCATTACATGATAGGTAAGTTGAGCTGTTCCTCCAGTCAGACTGGACCCTGGTAACGGTAATGAAGCTCCTGAGAACAGTTCTTTGGTCTTCCTGACACAGCCGAACCCCAGCCTAGTGCTGCTGCGAGGTTCTTGACACAACCTTCACAGACTCCACCCTCGTGTTCTTTACTGAGATGTTTACAAAGTCAGGTAAAGTTTGGAAATGATCAGTGGAGGATTGCTTCCCCATTCAACACATTTTTGGAGCACCTGAAAGGGGCCAGCATCATGCCAGCACCAGAGCCAGCCAGCATGGGAGCCCAGATGATGAGGAGTGTGCCTGGGAGCAGAAAGAAGCAGGGCTGTGGTGGGGAGACCAGGTGTGTGGAGACTGGGTAGGGCTGTGGGTGACTGAGGACCTCCACGTTCTAAATTCAAAATGTGCACAATTTCCAGAGTGTGGAATTCTGGTGCGCCACTGTGTGCATTACTGGGTGTGCGGCTCAAACTTGAATGGGCATCAGAATTCCCTGGAGGGCTAGTTAAAATATTGCCGAGCCTTCCAGAGTTTCTGATGCCTTAGGGCTGGGATGGAGCCTGAGACTGTGATTCTAATACAGATAGTGTACATACTGCTGGTTTGGAGACTCCCTTAGAACCACTGTGTTTGAGTATTAAATCTAGGCTCTTCCATGGCAGATGGGAGAGAATGAGAAAAATCTGACAGTTAATATGAGATGTTACAGAAACCGCCCAGCTACTTGTCCATAGTTGTGTGTAGAGAAGTTCTAGTGATTCTTAGAAGCCACATGTGAAATGAGTCCCCTTGTTTTATAGGCTTCAGCAGTACGTGAACTGAGAACTTCCAGATGTACAAGCTGGGTTTAGAAAAGGCAGAGAAACCAGAGATCAAATTGTCAACCTCCACTGGATCATGGAGAAAGCAAGGGAGTTCTGCTTCATTGACTCCACTAAAGCCTTTTGACTGTGTGGATCATAACAAACTGGGAAATTCTTAAAGAGACGGGAATTCCAGACCACCTGACCTGCCTCTTGAGAAACCTGTAGCAGGTCAAGAAGCTATAGTTAGAACCAGACACGGAACAACTGACTGGCTCAAAACTGGGAAAAGAGAACAACAAGACGATATTGTCACCCTGCTTATTTAACTTATATTCAGAGTACGTCATGCTAAAGGCTAGATTGGATGATTCACAAGCTGGAATCAAGATTGCCGGGAGAAATAGCAACAACCTCAGATAGGCAGGGGATACCACTTTAATGGCAGAAAGTGAAGAGGAACTAAAGAGCCTCTTGATGAGGGTGAAGAGAGTGAAAAAGCTGGCTTAAAACTCAACACTCAAAACCTAAGGTCATGGCATCTGGTCCCATCACTTCATGGCAAATAGATGGGGAAACAGTGGAAACAGTGAGAGACTATTTTCTTGGCTCCAAAATCGCTGCAGATGGCGACCACAGCCATGAAATTAAAAGACACTTGCTCCTTGGTAGGAAAGCTATGACAAACCTAGACAGCATATTAAGAGGCAGAGACATCACTCTGCCAACAAAGGTTCGTCTAGTCAAAGCTATGGTTTTTCCAGTAGTCATGTATGGATGTAAGAATGTTGGACTATAAAGAGGGCTGAGCACCAAAGAATTGATGCTTTCAAACTGTGGTGTTGGAGAAGACTCTTGAGAGTCCCTTGGACTGCAAGGAGATCCAACCAGTCAATCCTAAAGGAAATCAGTCCTGAATATTCATTGGAAGGACTGATGCTGAAGCTGAAGTTCCAATACTTTGGCTACTCGATGTGAAGAGCTGACTCATTGGAAAAGACCCTGATGCTGGGAAAGATTGAAGGCAGGAGGAGAAGGGGGCAGCAGAGGATGAGAAAAGATTATTGACTCAATGGATGAACAAAATTCTTAAAGAGATGGGAGTACCAGACCACCTTACCTGTCTCCTAAGAAACCTGTATGTGGGTCAAGAAGCAACAATTAAAACTGGACATGGAACTACGATGGACAGTGAACATGAATTTGAGCAAACTCTGGGAGATGGTGGAGGACAGAGGAGCCTGGCGTGCTACAGTCCATGGGGTCGCAAAGAGTCAGACGTGACTTAGCGACTGAACGACAACCCAGCTTATGGGTAGCCTTGCATAGCTCTCTGTGTGTTATGTGATCAAAGATTACAAATCTCTCCTACCACATGACAAGCTGGCTCTACATCTAGGCCTTTATGTCTCTAATTATCTTTTGCAACTGCCTAATTTAAGTTGGGCACAGACAAAACCAGTAGCCTGTAGTTCTATTATCCTGCCGTTATTATTCTTCAGCCTAGTTTAGCAGCTTGTAGGTAATATGTCTGCCAAACATTAATCATGACAGCCCTTCCTGACTCTGGCTGCTCCGGCCAGCATGCGCCTCGGCACTGCCCACAAGGCAGGCGGCCAGCGGTGCGTCCCACAGATGTGAGGACAAGCAGCATTTTCCGAAGTGCTGATGGCAGGTGGTCAGGCTGGGTGCAGCCTGAGGTCTCAGGGTGGCCCGAGGGAAACCCAGCCCGTGGATGCAGCCTGGGCTTCTTGGGGGCTAAGCTGTCATTCCCTGCTTTAAAAAAGGAAATCAAACGAATCAGCTAGGAGATGAGTGTAGGTTTGCACCCAGTGGGGCTGCTGCCGGCCCAGGAGCCACTCAGAGCCACCGACATGGAGTCATCCTGGGATGTCCTCTGCCCGCTAAAAGGAAGAATCAGTTACGTTTTAAAAAAAAAAGTTTTATCGAGGTGTAATTATTATAGAAAAATTGCACATTTTATTGTTTACAACATGATAGGTTTGATTGTTATCACTGGAAAGTGGAAAAACAGAACTTGAAGGAAAGGAAATGTCCCAAGTGCCTCCTCAATGTGACAGGCCACTGCAGACAGGCAAGGAGCGGCCCAGGCTACCGCCCTGAGGAGCGGACGGCCGTCAGGGGGAGAGACAGGTTGGAACCCACGAGGCAAGGACAGCGCAGAGTGGCGTCCCCAGTGAGGACCTCCCCGAGGGGATCTCAGCCCGCTCCGTCCTCTGAACCCTGGCTGGGCAGGTCTTGGGACAGTGACTGCAGGCAGCCTGGCCCCTACCAACCGCATGGACTCCTAAGGAGGGTGCAGTGGCTGAGGTGGAATTAGAGGGCCAGATCCTGTATCAGGTGGAGAGGCTTCATGAAATATGTAGGGCCTTTGAATTCTTGGAAGGATTTTACAAGTCCTATTCTCCAACCCCTGTATCTCCCACTATGTCTAATCTAGTCTTTTCCTAAAGGGTGATGCAGGGGAATCCCCAGCCTGGTGGTCCAGAGTCACAAAGACCCTGGCCTGCTGTGATATTGGTTTTATTTATTTGGGATCTGGCTTGGGGAGAGGCCACATGAATATGACAAAATCTAGATGTCTAGGTCATGAGTACATGGGTGTTCGTGCTATTATTCCCTGAGCTTTCATTTAACATTTTACCAAATAATCAAAAAGAAAAGTTATTTTCATGCCCCCTTGATGGTAGATTCTTTGCAGACTGGGTCTGTCTGTTTTGTCCTCAGTTTTTGGATTCCCACACAGAGACTGGCTCATTGCTAACAACCACTCGTTACTGGAAGTTTTTATCCATTTGAGTTGAGGAAAGTGCCTCCTAAAATTCTTCAGTTGTTAGTGTGGAGAGGTGTCTCTCTTGGCACACAGTTAGTTGGACCTGGTGCCTCCTACCGCTGCAGTCAGCCCTCTAGTGATCGAAGCGGGAGGGTGTCAGGAAGCTGCCTTCCCGATGTTTAGAGCTCTGGGGAGAAGAGGGAAACGCAAGTGACCAGTGCAGTGAGAGCAGGGAGGCCACAGGAAAGCCCCAGACAGAGCACCGGGGAGGAGTCCTGCTGGTTTCACCTCTCGAGATGCTGCTGCCCTTTCTTTCTGATTAGCTTGCTGGAGGCAGAAAAGGTCTGTGACTTGGGCGTCACACGGCCTACGTTTAACTGGTTTTGCTGGTGACTGGTTGTGTGATCCTAGGCAAGTTGTTTGCCAAAGATAGAGGAACCGAGCTGAGAGCTCCTTCACCTGCCACGATTCTAAAATGGCAGAGAAGACAAGAGCGGGGAGAATAGGCACCCAGGCGACAGAGCGGCCATGGGCTGCAGCCTGCGGTGGGTGTTCCTTTTCTCGTCTCACGTCCCCACCCAGACTTACTGCAGCTTCTTAGAGGTGCTTTCTGAAAACACTGGAATCCATGCTCTGGGGTCTGAACCGCTCTGGCGAAGGGTTTAACACCATAAAACTCACTTTGTAAAAGTGCAACAGCTGTGATAAATAAGCTTAAGCCTCAGTAATCACTTTTTCACTTTTACCAATTACGCTAGGCTGCTTTGTGACAGAAGTTAATACCAAGTAAGAATTTTAAAGAAGCCTCATTTTCCTTGTCTAATTAAATTAAATACTTGAAAGGTGATTCACATGTTGATTTCCCCCCCATTAGTCAACTGAAAATTACAGGATCTTTTAGGAGCTTGAGCCCCGTGACTGCCCTGCTCAGCCTCCAGGGTCAGGGAGCCCTCACCCCTGGACACTCTCCTGCCGGCATCCCAGCCACCCGTTTTTGTGTGCAGCTGTCCGTGGTGGGGCTCTTGGGCCACCGCTGCACAGGAGAATTTATGGAGCGCATGCTTGTTAGTTTTTTAATCCTTCCACAAAAAGGCACGAGATGCCTTTGTTTCCAGGTGTTTGATATTTCCACCACGCGGCAGGTCTCTCTGTACCTAGAAACCAGGACGGACAGCCTCGTCCTTCCCGTCTTTCTTTGTTGTAAACTCCTAAGAGAATTCACCTGGATTGAGAGTTCATCAAGTCAAAGTCTCCAGTCTTCCTTCAAGGTGACAATCTGGATAATTTAAATACAGTATATCCTGGCAATTTTATTTCAACAGTGCCATCCAAATGCTGTACTTTGAAACTTGAAATGATTTTCTTTATTTTCTGGTTTTACACTGTGCTTTCTGCTCCTTTTTTCTGAGATAGCACATATGCATGTGTAGAAAGTGTAGCATGCTCCACACTGGTATTTTCTTGAACACATAATGGGCCCTGGGGAGCATCAGGGAGCCTGGCTGATGGCACTGAGTGTGGGTGAGCTTGCTTACGCAAAAGTTTGAAGAGTCCTCACTGGTAAAGTGACTATCTGGTGTAAGTTTTCATGATTGGGTCAAATTACTCACCAGTTTTCATGCTACATTTCCAGGTTGTCCCTCCTGATGCCTACAATCATTTTGTGTATGTTTCAAAAAGTCCTTGGTATTTCAAAATGAGTGTACACCCTTAAAATGTAAACAATAAATATGTGTTAAGTAAGAACTGGAAATCCTTTCTCTTTTCCTCCCAGTGGTAACTATGCAGTATGAATTCTAACAGCTCTTTCCTTATGAATATAGTTTTATAAAAATGATCTCTCTGCAGTTTATGTCTACTCATAGAGACCCTTTCATGTTACCACGTGTAGATGTATAGATGTACCTAATTCTTGCTAATGGCTTAATAACATTCTGCATTCAGTTTTTTTCCATTTATGTGTATTAAGCACCTTCCATGTGCCAGGTGCTTCTTCAGGGATTGCAGTTATAGCAGAAACTATTTTGTATTGTCTGTTTCTTGCTAATTTCTTTCTAGAATTCAAAGTATCCAATCTGCTTCTCAGTCACTATATCATTAAGAGCTTTTGTTTTCTCAGGCTGAAATTTGCTTAATGTGTGTTTTAATTGTCTACATTAAACTGTAAACCCCATGAAATCAATAGCATTGCCTATCTTCTTCACTGATACAGCCCCAGCACTAAAAACAGTATTTCCAAATACTAGCAGCTCGAAACCTATTGAGTCTCTGCCTAGCTGAATGGACGTGTGGATGGACACATAGGTAAATAGACAATTCTTGTGTTTCCCACAGATAAGTAACCAGGGTAAGAAGTAGAACTGCTCACTGATCCCTTTCTTGGGCTTCCTTAAACTTCCAGAATGGCCCTAGTTGCTTTAGACGGAGATGCGATTTAGTCTCATTTCTATTTATTATATTTTTATACAGGTGTGTATTTACCCATTCTTTTATCTCCGTAGCCTTTGATTTATGCAGACCCTCATGAAATGGCAACCCACTCCAGTATTCTTTCTTGGAGAACTCCATGGACAGAGCAGCCTGGCAGGTTACAGTCCATGGGATCGCAAAGGAATAGGACACAACTTAGTGACTAAACAACAGCAGTTCAGTAAATACATATCATGTATTTGTATATATTACCTACATAGTACTATATACCTAGAATATAGCGGGCAGTTTTATATATATATATACACACACACACACTTACATACATATGAGGTAATTTATATATGTATCCGAGAAGGCGATGGCACCCCACTCCAGTACTCTTGCCTGGAAAATCCCATGGATGGAGGAGCCTGGTAGGCTGCAGTCCATGGGGTCACGAAGAGTCGGACACGACTGAGCGACTTCCCTTTCACTTTTTACTTTCATGCATTGGAGAAGGAAATGGCAACCCACTCCAGTGTTCTTGCCTGGAGAATCCCAGGGACAGGGGAGCCTGGTGGGCTGCCGTCTATGGGGTCACACAGAGTTGGACACGACTGAAGTGACTTAGCAGCAGCAGCGGCATATATGTATATGTATAATACATGCTATCAGTTCAGTTCAGTCGCTCAGTGGTGTCCAACCCTTTGCGACCGACCCCATGAACTGCAGCATGCCAGGCTTCCCTGTCCATCACCAACTCCCAGAGCTTGCTCAAACTCCGAGTCTGTCCACTGAGTCTGTGATGCCATCCAACCATCTCATCCTCTGTCGTCCCCTACTCCTCCTGCTTTCAGTCTTTCCCAACATCAGGGTCTTTTCCAATGAGTCAGTTATTCACATCAGGTGGCCAAAGTATTGGAATTTCAGCTTTAGCATCAGACTTCCAATGAATATTCAGGACTGATTTCCTTTAGGATGGACTAGTTGGTTCCCCTTGCAGTCCAAGGGACTCTCAAGAGTCTTCTCAAACACCACAGTTCAAAAGCATCAATTCTTCGCTCAGCTTTCTTTACAGTCCAGC
This sequence comes from Budorcas taxicolor, assembly GCF_023091745.1. Taxonomy (NCBI): domain Eukaryota; kingdom Metazoa; phylum Chordata; class Mammalia; order Artiodactyla; family Bovidae; genus Budorcas; species Budorcas taxicolor. Next base: position 8,350,404 of record NC_068930.1, on the reverse strand, counting down.
TCTCATATCCATACATGACTGTTGAGGTCCTTTAATGGACCAGAACCTGGTGGTCCGGAGTTGACCAATAAGAAAGTAAAGGAGAGAGAAAGAGGCTGATATTCCTTGGTTTATGCAGAAAGCCAATAAAGCCCCTGGCACGGGGCTTGCTCTGTTCACGGAGGCCTCAGGCACCCTCTCAATGGGGTGAACGTGCAGAGCGCCTTCTCGAGAGGGTCTCAGAAGCCCAGGCAGGAAAATGAACACAGAGGACCTCTGCACTCCAAAGAAATAGCCTGAGAGAGAGAGAAAGAGAGAAAGCAAGACACGGGGACCAAAGCTCTGATGGAGCAAAGGTGTTTTAATCAACATGGTGTCGGCATATATACTGTAGTTATTCTCAGCAAAGATAAAGATTAAAATTCCAGACTTACAAAACATAGGCGATCCATGTTAGAGAGAGAGAGAGAGTTGTAAACAATCACTTTTACCTAATGGTTCACAAGAAGGAAGAGGGTACTTATCATCGTACTGAAAACTAACGAAGGAAATGCCTGGATCCCTCAGCCCCCGGGGAGAGGCTTGCCTCTCCTCTTAATTCCTGAGTATTCAGGAATTAATAAGGAACAGAGGATTCCTGACAGATCCAAAACAGCACACAGGAAGCCTCCTGGTAAATGCTTCCTGACACATGACTACTGGAAAAACCACAGCTTTGACTAGATGGACCTTTGTTGGCAAAGTAATGTCTTTGCTTTTTAAAATGCCGTCTCGGTTGGTCACAGCTTTTCTTCCAAGAAGCAAGTGTCTTTTTAATTTCATGGCTGTGGTCACCATCTGCAGTGATTTTGGAACCCAAAAAGTAAAGTCTCTCAGTGTTTCCGTTGTTTCCCCATCTATTTGCCATGAAGTGATGGGACCAGAAGCCATGGTCTTTGTTTTTTGAACGTTGGATTTTAAGTCAGGTTTTTCACCCTCCTTTTTTCCTCTCATTAAGAGGCTCTTTGCTGCTGCTAAGTCACTTGAGTCATGTCCGACTATGTGCGACCCCAAAGACGGCAGTCCATCAGGCTTCCTCATCCCTGAGGCTCTTTCAGTTCAGTTCAGTCACTCAGTCGTGTACAACTCTTTGCGACCCCATGAATTGCAGCACACCAGGCCTCCCTGTCCATCACCAGCTCCCGGAGTTCACTCAAACACGTCCATCGAGTCGGTGATGCCATCCAGCCATCTCATCCTCTGTCGTCCCCTTCTCCTCCTGCCCCAAATCCTTCCCAGTATCACAGTCTTTTCCAATGAGTGAACTCTTCGCATGAGGTGGCCAAAGGACTGGCGTTTCAGCTTTAGCATCATTCCTTCCAAAGAAATCCCAGGGCTGATCTCCTTCAGAATGGACTGGTTGGATCTCCTTGCAGTCCAAGGGACTCTCAAGAGTCTTCTCCAACACCACAGTTCAAAAGCATCAATTCTTCGGTGCTCAGCCTTCTTCACAGTCCAACTCTCACATCCACACATGACCACAGGAAAAACCATAGCCTTGACTAGACGGACCTTTGTTGGCAAAGTAATATCTCTGCTTTTGAATATGCTGTCTAGTCTGGTCATAACTTTTCTTCCAAGGAGTAAGTGTCTTTTAATTTCATGGCTGCAGTCATCATCTGCAGTGATTTTGGAGCACACACAAAAAAAAGTCTGACACTGTTTCCACTGTTTCCCCTTCTATTTCCCATGAAGTGATGGGACCAGATGCCATGATCTTCATTTTCTGAATGTTGAGCTTTAACCTAACTTTTTCACTCTCCTCTTTCACTTTCATCAAGAGGCTTTTTAGCTCCTCTTCACTTTCTGCCATAAGGGTGGTGTCATCTGCAAATCTGAGGTTATTGATGTTTCTCCTGGCAATCTTGATTCCAGCTTGTGTTTCTTCCAGTCCAGCGTTTCTCAAGATGTACTCTGCATAGAAGTTATATAAGCAGGGTGACAATATGCAGCCTTGACATCCTCCTTTTCCTATTTGGAACCAGTCTGTTGTTCCATGTCCAGTTCTAATGGTCCAGTTGCTCCCTGACCTGCATATAGGTTTCTCAAGAGGCAGGTCAGGTGGTTTGGTATTCCCCATCTCTTGAAGAATTTTCCACAGTTTATTGTAATCCACACAGTCAAAGGCTTTGGCATAGTCAATAAAGCAGAAATAGATGTTTTTCTGGAACTCTCTGGCTTTTTTCCATGATCCAGTGGATGTTGGCAATTTGATCTCTGGTTCCTCTGCCTTTTCTAAAACCAGCTTGAACATCAGGAAGGTCACGGTTCATGTATTGCTGAAGCCTGGCTTGGAGAATTTTGAGCATTACTTTACTAGCGTGTGAGATGAGTACAACTGTGCTATAGTCTGAGCATTCTTTGCATTGCCTTTCTTTGGAATTGGAATTGAAACTGACCTTTTCCAGTCCTGTGGCCACTGCTGACTTTTCCAAATTTGCTGGAATATTGAGTGCAGCACTTTGATGGCATCATCTTTCAGGATTTGAAATTGCTCAACTGGAATTCCATCACCTCCACTAGCTTTGTTTGTAGTGATGCTTTCTAAGGCCCACCTGACTTCACATTCCAGGACGTCTGGCTCTAGGTGAGTGATCACAGCATCGTGATTATCTGGGTCATGAAGATCTTTTTTGTACAGTTCTTCTGTGTATTCTTGCCACCTCTTCTTAAAATCTTCTGCTTCTGTTAGGTCCAGACCATTTCTGTCCTTTTTTGAGCCCATCTTTGCATGAAATGTTCCCTTGGTATCTCTAATTTTCTTGAAGAGATCTCTAGTCTTTCCCATTCTGTTGTTTTCCTCCATTTCTTTGCATTGATCCCTGCGGAAGGCTTTCTTATCTCCTTGCTATTCTTTGGAACTCTGCATTCAGATACTTTTATCTTTCCTTTTCTCCTTGGCTTTTCCCTTCTCTTCTTTTCACAGCTATTTGTAAGGCCTCCTCAGACAGCCATTTAGTTTTTTTACATTTCTTTTCCATGGGATGATCTTGATCCCTATGTCCTGTACAATGTCACAAACCTCCATCCATAGTTCATCAGGCACTCTGTCTATCAGATCTAGGCCCTTAAGTCTATTTCTCACTTCCACTGTATAATCATAAGGGATTTGATTTAGGTATACCTGAATGGTCTAGTGGTTTTACCTACCTTCTTCAATTTAAGTCTGAATTTGGCAAGAAGGAGTTCATGGTCTGAGCCACAGTCAGCTCCTGGTCTTGTTTTTGCTGTCTCTATAGAGCCTCTCCATCTTTAGCTGCAAAGAATAGAATCAATCTGATTTCAGTGTTGACCATCTGGTGATGTCCATGTGTAGAGTCTTCTCTTGTGTTGTTGGAAGAGGGTGTTTGCTATGACCACTGTGTTCTCTTGGCAAAACTCTGTTAGTCTTTGCCTTGCTTCATTCCATATTCCAAGGCCAAATTGGCCTGTTACTCCAGGTGTTTCTTGACTTCCTTCTTTTCCATTCCAGTCCCCTATAATGAAAAGGACATCTTTTTTGGGTGTTAGTTCTACAAGGTCTTGTACGTCTTCATAAAACTGTTCAACTTCAGCTTTGTCAGTGTTACTGGTTGGGGCATAGACTTGGATTATTGTGATATTGAATGGTTTGCCTTGGAAACAAACAGAGATCATTCTGTCGTTTTTGAGATTGCATCCAAGTACTGCATTTCAGACTCTTTTGTTGACCATGATGGCTACTCCATTTCTTCTGAGGGATTCCTATCCACAGTAGTAGATATAATGGTCATTGAGTTAAATTCACCCATTCCAGTCCATTTTAGTTCGCTGATTCCTAGAATGTCGACATTCACTCTTGCCATCTGTTTGACCACTTCCAATTTGCCATGATTCATGGACCTGACATTCCAGGTTCCTATGCAATATTGCTCTTTACAGCATCGGACCTTGCTTCTATCACCAGTCACGTCCACAACTGGTATTGTTTTTGCTTTGGCTCCATCCCTTCATTCGTTCTGGAGTTATTTCTCCACTGATCTCCAGTAGCGTATTGGGCACCTACTGACCTGGGGAGTTCCTCTTTCAGTATCCTATAATTTTGCCTTTTCATACTGTTTATGGGGTTCTCAAGGCAAGAATACTGAAGTGGTTTGCCATTCCCTTCTCCAGTGGACCACATTCTGTCAGATCTCTCCACCATGATCCACCCATCTTGTGTGGCCCCACAGGGCATGGCTTAGTTTCATTGGGTTAGACAAGGCTGTGGTCCTAGTGTGATTAGATTGATTAGTTTTGTGTGATTATGGTTTCAGTGCGTCTGCCCTCTGCTGCCCTCTTGCAACACCTAGCATCTTACTTGGGTTTCTCTTACCTTGGACATGGGATATCTCTTCACGGCTTCTCCAGCAAAGCACAGCTGCTGCTCCATACCTTGGACGACAGGTATCTCCTCACGGCCGCTCCTCCTGGACTTGAATGTGAAGTAGCTCCTCTCAGCTCTTTGCGCCCATGCAGCCACCGCTTCTTGGACATGGGGTTGCTCCTCTTGTTTTACTAAATACTGTAATACATATCATACACCTGAAATATAGCAGACCTTTAGTAAATATTTGTAGACTGAATAAATAAGTGAGATGTTTCTATTTATTATTATACTCAAATAATGAGTATAATAGTTTGTTTCAGTGTTCAGAGGACTGAACTCCTACATGAGGAAATTTTCTCATTTTCACATAACCAAGTATAGGAACTGGGCAATATTTGATTTCATTTGGTATTTGAGGTACTGTCTTTGGTTTTAGCCTGGCCCATTTTATTTATGCATTTATTAATAATATACTAGCCTCCACACAACCAAAGAACTAGAACACCAATAATAGCATTCATTGACATCTGTGCCCCTCCCTCATCCTCAGAAGTCACCTCTGACCTGCACTGGAGTTTTATAACACTGCTCTGTCCTGTTTCACTAGTACAGTCGGCCCTCCATATCCTCAGATTCCAAATCTGCAGCTTCAATCATGGGTGGAAAATACTTGGAAGAAAAAAAATTCCAGAAAGTTTCAAAAATCAATACTTGAATTTGCTACTCACCAGCAGTTTTGTACATAGCGTTGACACTGTCCTGATGACTATGTACCTAGTATCTACTTTGTATTAGTTATTACAAATAATCTAAAGTATACAGGAAGATAATAGTGATATGCAAATACTATGCCATTTTATAGAAAGGATGTGAGCATTCTTGAATTTTGCTTTCTTCTGGGTCTTGGAACCAGTCACCCACAGGTACTGAGAGATAACTGCTGTAGTGAAATCCTGTATATGTGCTTGCAGCAATACTGTCTCCACTGGTTTTCATAAGGGAAGTAGCAGAATGTGTCTTCTAATTACAGCCAGTTCCCCATCCTTTTAAAAAATTTTTAGTTTAAAAAATATTTTACCTTTTATTTATTTTTATTCTCTTGGTTTTCTCTGTGTTTTATTTTGCTTATTTTCCCACCCACTTTTAAACATGAATGTCTTCACATAAAAAAGTAGAAAAAATTCTATGATGAATACCTCCATGTATACCCAACAACTGTGAAGATTGTAACATCATTGCTTTATCCCTATGTGTATACACATATCATTTAAAAGTTGTGGACATCATAACAATTCCCCTCTAAATACTCTACCCTGTAAGAATAAAGACATTATTCAATATAAGCATATGCCAACATCATTCCTAAGAAAATAATGGTGATCCGTATTCTAATGTCATATCCATGTGATCTTTTTGGTTAGTCTTCTGTCACTGTGGTTTTCCTTCTGTCTGCCCTCATGAGAGGCTTGTGCAAGCTTCCTGATGGGAGGGGCTGACTGTGGGAAAAACTGAGTCTTACTCTGGTGGGCAAGGCCATGCTCAGTAAATCTTTAATCCATTTTTCTGCTGATGGGTGGGGCTGTGTTCCCTCCCAGTCTCAATCAGAGACTCCCAAACACCGGCAGGTCTAGCTCAGTCTCTTGCAGGGTCACTGCTCCTTTCTCCTGGGTCCTGGTGCATACAAGGTTTTTTTATTTTATTTTATTTTCTGTCCCCTCCAAGAGTCTCTATTACCCCAGTCCTGTGGAAGGTCTGTAATCAAATCCCACTGACCTTCAAAGTCAGATTCCCTAAGGATTCTCAGTCCCCTTTCCCAGACCCCCAGGTTGGGAAGTCTGTTGTGGATCCCAGAACTTTCTCAACAGTGTGAGAACATTGTATGGATCACAACAAACTGTGGAAAATTCTTAAAGAGATGGGAATACCAGACCATCTTACCTGCCTCCTGAGAAACCTGTGTGCCAGTCAAGAAGCAACAGTTAGAATCAGACATGAACAACGGACTGGTTCAAATTTGCAAAAGGAGTACATCAAGGCTGTATATTGTCACCCTGATTATTTAACTTCTATGCGTAGTACATCATGTGAAATGCCAAGCTTGATGAAGCTCAAGCTGAAATCAAGATTGTTGGGAGAAATATCGATAACCTCAGATATGTAGATGACGCCACCCTTATGGCAGCAAGGGAAGAGAAACTAAAGAGCCTCATGATGAAGGTGAAAGAGGAGAGTGAAAAAACTAGCATAAAACTCAACATTCAAAAAATGAAGATCATGGCATCTGGTCCCATGACTTCATGGCAAATAGATGGAAAACAATGGAAACAGGAAAAAAAACAGATTTTATTTTCTTGGTCTCCAAAATCACTGCAGACAGTGGCTGCAATCATGAAATTAAAAGAAGCTTGCTCCTTGAAAGAAAAGCAATGACAAACCTAGTTCAGTTCACTTGCTCAGTCGTATCCGACGCTTTATGACCCCATGGACTGCAGCACGCCAGGCCTCCCTGTCCATCACCAACTCCAAGAGGTTGCTCAAACTTATGTCCACTGAGTCGGTGATGCCATCCAACCATCTCATCCTCTGTCATCCCCTACTCCTCCTGCCTTCAATCTTTGCCAGCATCAGGGTCAGGTTGGAGAAGACTCTTGAGAGTCCCTTGAACTGCAAGGAGATCAAACCAGTCAATCCTAAAGGAAATCAGTCCTGAATATTCATTGGAAGGACTGAAGCTGAAGCTGAAGCCACAACACTTTGGCCACTTGATGCGAAGAACTGACTCATTGGAAAAGACCCTGATGCTGGGAAAGACAAACCTAGAGAGCCTGTTAAAAGGCAGAGATGTCACTTTGCTGACAAAGGTCCATAGAGTTAAATCTGTTGTTTTTTCAGTCGTCATGTATGAATGTGAGAGTTGGACCATAAAGAAGGCTGAGCACCAAAGAACTGATACTTTCAAACTATGGTGCTAGAGAAGACTCTGAGTGTCCCTTGGACTGCAAGGAGATCAAACCAGTCAATCCTAAAAGAAATCAACCCTGAATATTCATTGGAAGAACTGATGCTGAAGCTCCAATACTTTGGCCACCTGATGTGAAGCACCAGCTCATTAGAAAAGACCCTGATGCGGGAAAAGACTGAGGGCAGGAGAAGAAGGGGGCAACAGAGGATGAGATGGTTGGATGGCGTTACTGATTCAACGGAGATGAGTTTGAGCAAATTCTGGGAGATAGTGAAGGACAGGGAAGCCTGACGTGCTGCAGTCCATGGAGTTGCAAAGAGTCAGACACAACTAAGCGACTGAACGATAGCAAATGTAATATCTAGACCATATTCTGATTTCCTCAATTACCACAAGAATGTCTGTTGTAACTATTCTGATATTTTTAATCAGAATTTAATCTAGGTTTACGCGTCACATTTAACTGTGTCTCTTTTCGTCTAGAACACTACCTTATCTATCTATTATTGATTTTTAGTTTCCTGAGGTTGAGTAAAGAGTCTAGAAGAGTTGCCTTAGAGAATGTTTCATAATGTGGATTTGTGTGACTGTTTATTGTTTATGCCATTTTGCTTGTTCATCATCTACTGTTGATATTTCCTGTAAGCTGGAGGTCAATCTGACAGCTAGGCTGGAGTCAGGGTAAATATTTCATAGATGATGCTGTGTACCAGAAGACATTTTAAGAGTTCTGTCTCTAAAGGCAATTGAAAGTAGACAGCTCCTAGGCCTCACAGAAAGCCAACTAATCTTGCATTAAACAGGCAAGGATCATTTCTACCCTAGGAAAGTCTTAATGAGGAAAACATCTGGCCACTTAGCGGAGGCTGGGAATGGCTTGTGTCCCTTCCAGGAACTAAACAGTATTTGGGGATGCTCAGCACTGTACCCGACTCGCATTTCCTTTCCCATCTTGTTTACTCTGAGCTGGAGTGAGGTGAGGCAGCAGGCCAGCCGGTGGAGGGACGGCCTGGCCAGGCCTGTTTGGGTTTGGAAGGAGGGTTTATTCCTCGTTGCTTTAAACATGGTGGTTTTTTCTCCCACTCCCCGACCCGCCACCGCCTCTGTTTCTCTAATCATGTGTTTCATCTCTTAGGCCAAACACTGAATAAAAAAGCGAATGGATGGCTGAAGCTGGTTGGTCCCATAGAGGCAGAGCTGAAGAGACTTACTTGAAAACTCCTTTCCTTAGGTTTTAAATTCTGTGACTCAGACTTGCTTGTGTTTCAACACACACACACATACACACACACACACACACGTCCACCCAGAAATGTACTGCCTTGTGTTTGGTCTATCTGAGCCCTTGGCTGACATCCCCGGGGGGCATTTCTGACGATTCACCCAGGTCTTGGATGACATGCCACCACTGGTTGGGTTTTGATGGAAGCCACCTGAGCACATTTCACAGTGAATGGTGTTCTCCACTCAGACGAAGGCCACTGAGGCTTTTGGACATTCTGTGCTGCTCATCAGAGAAGGCAGTGGACTCCACTCCAGTACTCTTGCCTGGAAAATCCCATGGACGGAGGAGCCTGGTAGGCCACAGTCCATGGGGTCGCGAAGAGTTGGACAAACTGAGCGACTTCACTTTCACTTTTCACTTTCATGCATTGGAGAAGGAAATGGCAACCCACTCCAGTGTTCTTGCCTGGAGAATCCCGGGGATGGGGGAGTCTGGTGGGAGGCCGTCTATGGGTTCGCACAGAGTCGGACACAACTGAGGTGACTTAGCAGCAGCAGCAGCAGTGCTGCACATGTTGCCAGGGCATTGGGTTCCTTCTCAGCCCATCTGGAGAAGGACAGACGAGTACGTCCTTACCTAAGCCAAGTAGCACCACCCAACCGAAACCCATAGCGGTCTGGCTTGAGAAACTTAATGGTGCATGAAAGCCACCCCCCACCATCCCCTTAGAAAACCAGAGGTTGGTTTTACTAGAATTATCCTAACTTGTCACTGCGGTGGACTGAGTCACGGCAGTGGGGTTGAGACCCGCTGAAGCACAGACAGGCGGTGACGGACAACATGGAGCCTGTCGGCTGACGCCGTATACTGTGAGAGCACGACCTGGCAGCTCAAGCTGGTAGCATCACTGTGCATGCTGGCTCTCTCTGACAGGGCTTCCAGCCTTCTGCTGAGAAGAGTCAGTGGTCTGTGGGCCCCACAAAGACTTGCTAGGCCTCCCTCAGGGTGGGCCCAGCCCTGACACCATCCTGTGTATGTTTGGAGAGCAAGAGGAACATGTTGCTCCCCTTCTGGGCAAAGCCAGTCCTGACAAGGCAGGCTTGTATCAGTGGTGTTTGTATTTTCTGAACCCTAAATCAAGATGTATGGTCCCTCAGTGGGTTTTGATGCTTTTAAGGAACCTGGGAGGCAGAGCTTGAGAAAGAACATTTTCTAACTGAAATTTGAACTTCTGCAACATTTTCGCAGCTTATAAGGATTCAGGTTCAGAACATTTGGAATTGTAACTTCTGGAGAATCCTGGATGTTGGTCACTGTGTGAGTTTACACAGACTGGGTGCATAAACAATAGAAATGTATTGTCTTCCAGTTCTGGAGGCCAGAAGTCTGAGATCCAGGTGTCAGGAGGGTTGGTTCCTTCTGGAGGCTGTGAAGAGCATCTACCCAGGCCTCTCTCAGCTTCGGGTGGTTTGCTGGTCATCCTCGCATTCCTTCACTAGTTGAAACACTGCTCTGATTTCCACTTTTATCTTCACATGGTGTCCTCCTTTGTATGTGTGTTTTTCTGCATCTGAGTGTTCCCATTGCATAAGCACACCAGTCACATTGGATTAGAGCCCACCCTAATGACCTCCTCTTGGTTCAATCTGCAAAGACCCTGTTTCCTGATACGTTACATTCTGGGGGGGACTGGGGGTTGGAACCTCAACACAGGGATTTGAGTGGGACACGCAACTCAGCCTATAACTCTCACCATGTTAAGCTTCCTGTCTGAGGCCTTCTTTGTCAAGTTGAGCTCCCAGTATCTTTGGACACTGGATTGAGACAGGAAAGGTGAGGACTCACCTTTCAACGTTTGCTCAGCGAAGTGGCGAGAGGCAGTGAAAACAGTGGAGCTGTGAAGCAGGCAGTGAGGAACACGCACCTGAGCTTCAGGGCGATGAGGAGAGGATGGGAGGGGGCATGCATAAGAAGAGTCAGCTCCGCTCCCTGGCACCCTCTCTAGCATCCCAGGGTGGGCTTGGCACCCTGAAGGCCTCCTAAGAGCAGCCGGAATTGCCCGACCCCCATCAGCACCCCGTACTGCATCCCCAGCAGCCCTGCCCCCCAGCAATCTGAAGAGAGGACTGGGGGTCGGGGGGGCAAAGGCTAAGTTGGCGCAGGCCGCTCTGGAGGGACCAGCAGACTTTGTGGCTTCCCCCTGCCCCGCCCAGTCAAGTAAGGGAGGTGGACACTGATAATCATCCTGGAGTCCAGGCTGCCCAAGAGAGGGGCCAAGTACAGGACTGCCCAACAGCCCACTGGCTGAGGTCCCCAAAGGGCATGGCGTGGAGCGACCAGACAACTGCCCACCTGACCTAGACACTGGCACCCGTTTCTGTTTGAGGTTCGTGTGAGAATTTGAGGGATCACACCCGGCTGGGGAGAAGGTGGGGGCCCTCCTACCCCACTCCAGGTCCTTGCATCAGATAGAAGTATTCCCAACACCGCCCTGATGGGCCCCAGGCCCTAGCTTGCAGGGGTGTAAAGAGATGGCTCCTGAGCCCTCCACCTCCAGGTGGAGGCGTGCTGGGAGCACCAGGCTGACCTTTCTGTGTGGACCTCAATACCCTCCGGAAGGGGCAGAAAGCAATGAGGCCTGCCAAGGGGCCGTTCCCAGCAATGAGCTGGGGGCAGAGATGGAGAGAAGGCAGACAGGCCTGAGAGCTGACCCTCACCCGGGGACCCACTTGACACAGACATGCTCTGCAGAGGGGAGGTGAATCATACACGCCAGTTTCTCCCGGAAAGAGGATTAAGGAAAGCTGATTTGCACCGTGGGTTAAAGCACCGAGGACACTGTGTGCCCTTGGGATCTCTGTGCTTCTGCAGGGTTAGCTGCTTCTGCCTTCAAGCCTCTGTGGTGTCAGGCACACCCCTCAGTCCCCAGGACTCAGGCTCCACAACCAAGCAGGAATTGCAGGACTATTTTATGACGATTACCAAGCTGCTGTGTGTCACACGGCACCATCAAATGTCCAGCAGCAAGTGGAGCAAACTGCAGCCGGTCAAATGCCCAGCTCTGCTTTGCTGTAGTCATTTCTCCCTCTGCAAAAGCTGGACTATTTGGTGTGGGTACAAAAGGCACGCTCTAAAATATCTGGGATTCTAATTCCTGTAACCATCCAGATATTCCTCAGTTGTTTTCTTTTTAAGAGGAATTACCCAAGAGAAGCCCAAACTTGTTTATAAGTAGCTCCCATGCACATTTACAAAAAGGAGAGACGAGTTGGAGACAGCAGTATTTAAAAAGAAAAACAAGCATGAGTGCCTTATTTAATTTATTTTTTTAGTAAATCACAGTCCGCACAGCATAATCTGTTAGGCCTGTGGATTACCAAATATTCTAGTCTAAGGCTGGGTTGTAAATGACTATAAGATACACCATCAGTTTAACAGCTTTTCAGGGAGACAAACACCATCACCTTCAATGTCTACATTGATTGTTAGAGGCACTGTGATTTTGAAACATTTGCTGTATGTTTCAGGAAACTCAAACAGGGGCTCTATATCACCCTAGAGGGGTGGGTTGAGGAGGGAGATGGGAGGGAAGTTCAGAAGGGCGGGAACATATGTATACCTGTGGCTGATTCATGTTGAGGATTGACAGAAAACAGCAAAATTCTGTAAAGCAATTATCCTTCAATAAAAAATACATAAATTTCTTAAAATGTGGGTAAAATGCAAACAGGAACTATCAGTGGTGCTGAGCATTGAGGGGAACTGCCGCATCACAGCCGGGGTGGAGGGGGATGGCTCAGGGGAGACTTTTGGGGTGCTGTGGGTTGGGGGAGAAAGGCCCCCTCAGGAAGCCCATGGGCTCTCTTTGTCCTCAAAACCCTCTTGTGGATCCTTTCTGGACTTTAATTGTCAGGCTCTGAGGCTTACACTTCTCATCTTGGAATACGTACAGCATTTTACACTTCAGCATTTCTGGGACGGCTTAAAATTGATGGCATCTGGGAGTCAGTGACACCTATAGCCTACCCAGCAACACTCGGATGCCAGGTATGCATCTTCACTTTGCCCTTGGGTGACATTCAAACTCCCACTGACCAGTGCTGACTTCTCCCGGTGCATCCGGGCCACTTCCTGGGGTGCAGCACTCAATCTCACTAACCCTCTCTGGGTCCAGTGTTACTGCAGTCTTGCATGGCCTGGACCCCCTCCCCACTTCACACTCTCTGCCCCTGGTCCATGCCTGGGCATCCTGCCGCCTAAGCCTGAAGCCTTTTTTGATCCCCAGAGTAGGTGGTGTCCTTTTGGTCCCTATCTGCTCTTCAGTTCCTGCTTGTGGGACTCTCCAACTTCAGACCATGACCCTTATGGACACCGGCCTTTGTGCCTTATTTATGCAGTACTTGGCACCTAACACAGTTTTAAGACAATGAACGCTCAGTAACCATCTGTTATAACACTTGATGAAGAGACAGTGATTAACATGTTGCAAAGGCAATTCCTGACAGTACAGTCCATCCAGAAACCTCCAGACATCATCCTCTGATGAGGGGAAAAGAGAAAAAAGATTGTCCAGGAGGCAAGGGTGAGGATGCAGTCCCAGGATCAAGGCTTACAAGGCAATTTCCTCCAAACTGCCATGCGTCACACCGTGTGTGTGTGCCCAGTGCTGCCCTCCTTCCAGGCTCTTTCACAAACCCTGCGGCATGTCCTTCCAGAGTGTCCTCTCTGTGTCATTTGCAACTTGAGAAACTGGAGGCATAATGTCAACACTTGCACACAAGAACAGTCATCTAAGGTGTGAATTCCTGCTGCTAACTGGGGACATCTCAGAAAGAAATGGTGTTTCTGCTGATGAGTTCCACAGTGTCAGAACCTAACCAGCTTTTCTCCAAATGGAGCTTTTCTTGGCTAATATTCAGGAGCTCAGGGTTTAATGCTGAGAAGAGTGCTGGGGTGCTCTTCTCCTCATGTCTTTGAATTGACGTGCCCTCACGCCTCGAAGATGGATTTTCCTGCTATCTTCAAAATAAAATAGAGCTGTAGCACTGAGCTGTAACACCGATTTGTCTAAGAGCTATAACATGGTCCATTCGAGACCTGAGAGCTATAACACGGTCTATCCAAGACCTGAGAGCTGGGCAACATGCCGAGGGGGCTTTAACGTCCGTCACTCCAAATCTTTGTTGTGACGAGACAAAGAACCGAGGAACACACACTCGCGTGGCACCTATGTGGCCGGGACTCGGGTTTAACCTGGCTGAAACAATTTCCGCACAGAAGAGGCCCAGCACAGCAGGAGCCCAACTCAGCGAAGCTCCCGCGGTAGAGGTGGAACACAAAGAAAATCCAACGCAGGGGAAGGCCCATTGTGCTGGAAACCGGGCCAGCGAAAAACAAGCTCAGCAGAAAGCTCACACAGCCCAGTCTCAGAGTCCAGAAGACCTCCGGTTAAGGGCTCTTTCCCCTTTCACTCTTGTCTAGAAACCTTGGACCACTGGACAAAACCCCGAGAGGGATTGTCAGAAGATCCTCTGACCAATCCTGAGGAAATCTGGTACACTGATGGAAGCAGCTTTGTCTTGGATGGAAAAGAAGAGCCTGGTATGCAGTAGTCTCCAATTTTGAGACCATAGAGGCTAAGCCTCTGCCACCAGCAGTCAAGGTACCAGGACATGACTCCTGGATTCACTACTCCCGAGTCAAGCCATGGAAGAAGACAGAGGAGGACACTCAATACACCTGTGAGCCCCTGGGAGATCTCAGATACCTATTCAGGACTACCAATGAGCGCCATTCTAGTGAACACCCCCAAAATCTGGTTTCTAGGGATAAGATTTCTCAGGATAGCTCTAAAGAGCCAACACCGCTTAACAGAGATTGTACTCCAAAAAGACGGGAGATAGATCTTCTGATCCTTGAACAAGGAGGGACTTGAGCCATCCTGGTGATGTGAATTTAAAATTGACTAATGTCCCTAGTGGACAGAATGTGGTCCACTGGAGAAGGGAATGGCAAACCACTTCACTATTCTTGCCTTGAGAACACCATAAACAGTATGAAAAGGCCAAATGATAGGATACTGAAAGAGGAACTCCCCAGGTCAGTAGGTGCCCAATATGCTACTGGAGATCAGCTGAGAAATAACTCCAGAAAGAATGAAGGGATGGAGCCAAAGCAAAAACAATATCCAGTTGTGGACATGACTGGTGATAGAAGCAAGGTCCGATGCTGTAAAGAGCAATATTGCATAGGAACCTGGAATGTCAGGTCCATGAATCAAGGCAAATTGGAAGTGGTCAAACAGGAGATAGCAAGAGTGAATGTTGACATTCTAGGAATCAGCGAACTAAAATGGACTGGAATGGGTGAATTTAACTCAGATGACCATTATATCTACTACTGTGGGCAAGAATCCCTTAGAAGAAATGGAGAAGCCATCATGGTCAACAAAAGAGTCCGAAATGCAGTACTTGGATGCAGTCTCAAAACAACAGAATGATCTCTGTTCGTTTGCAAGGCAAACCATTCAATATCACGGTAATCCAAGTCGATGCCCCAACCTGTAACACTGAAGATGCTGAAGTTGAATGGTTCTATGAAGACCTACAAGACCTTTTAGAACTAACACACCAAAAAGGTGTCCTTTTCATTATAGGGGACTGGAATGAAAAAGTAGGAAGTCAAGAAACACCTGGAGTAACAGGCAAATTTGGCCTTGGAGTACGGAATGAGTTTTGCCAAGAAAATGCACTGGTCGTAGCCAACACCCTCTTCCAACAACACAAGAGAAGACTCTACACATGGACATCACCAGATGGTCAACACCAAAATCAGATTGATTATACTTTGCAGCCCAAGATGGAGAAACTCTATACAGTCAGCAGAAACAAGACCAGGAGCTGACTGTGGCTCAGATCATGAACTCCTTATTACCAAATTCAGACTGAAATTGAAGAAAGTAGGGAAAACCACTAGACCATTCAGGTATACCTAAATCAAATCCCTTATGATTATACAGTGGAAGTGAGAAATAGACTTAAGGGACTAGATCTGATAGATAGAGTGCCTGATGAACAATGGACGGAGGTTTGTGACATTGTACAGGAGACAGGGTTTGAGACCATCCCCATGGGAAAAAAAATGCAAAAAAGCAAAATGGCTGTCTGAGGACGCCTTACAAATAGCTGTGAAAAGAAGAGAAGTGAAAACAAAGGAGAAAAGGAAAGATATAAGCATCTGAATGCAGAGTTCCAAGGAATAGCAAGAAGAGATAAGAAAGCCTTCCTCAGGGATCAATGCAAAGAAATGGAGGGAAACAACAGAATGGGAAAGATTAGAGATCTCTTCAGGAAAATTAGAGACACGAAGGGAACATTTCATGCAAAGATGAGCTGGATAAAGGACAGAAATCGTATGAACCTAACAGAAGCAGAATATATTAAGGAGAGGTGGCAAGAATACACGGAAGAACTGTACAAAAAAGATCTTCACGACTCAGATAATCACGATGGTGTGATCACTCATCTAGAGCCAGACATCCTGGAATGTGTAGTCAAGTGGGCCTTAGAAAGCATCACTACGAACAAAGCTAGTGGAGGTGATGGAATTCCAGTGGAGCTATTTCAAATCCTGAAAGAGGATGCTGTGAAAGTGCTGCACTCAACATGCCAGCAAATTTGGAAAACTCAGCAGTGGCCACAGGACTGGAAAAGGTCAGTTTCAATTCCAATTCCAAAGAAAGGCAATGCCAAAGAATGCTCAAACTACAGCACAATTGCACTCATCTCACACTCTAGCAAAGTAATGCCCAAATTTTCCAAGCCAGGCTTCAGCAGTACGTGAACCGTGAACTTCCAGATGTTCAAGCTGGTTTTAGAAAAGGCAGAGGAACCAGAGATCAAATTGCCAACATCCACTGGATCATGGAAAAAGCCAGAGAGTTCCAGAAAAACATCTATTTCTGCTTTATTGAGAATGCCAAAGCCTTTGACTGTGTGGATCACAATCAACTGTGGAAAATTCTGAAAGAGATGGGAATACCAGACCACCTGACCTGCCTCTTGAGAAACCTATATGCAGGTCAGGAAGCAACTGGACCATTAGAACTGGACATGGAACAACAGACTGGTTCCAAATAGGAAAAGGAGTACATCAAGGTTGGATATTGTTACCCTGCTTATTTAACTTCTATGCAGAGTACATCATGAGAAACGCTGGGCTGGAAGAAGCACAAGCTGGAATCAAGATTGCCAGGAGAAATATCGATAACCTCAGATATGCAGATGACACCACCCTTATGGCAAAAAGTGAAGAGGAGCTAAAAAGCCTCTTGATGAGAGTGAAAGTGGAGAATGAAAATGTTGGCTTAAAGCTCCACATTCAGAAAACAAAGATCATGATATCTGGTCCCATCACTTCATGGGAAGTGGATGGGGAAACAGTGGAAACAGTGTCAGACTCTATTTTTGGGGGCTCCAAAATCACTGCAGATGGTGACTGCAGCCATGAAATTAAAAGACGCTTACTCCTTGGAAGAAAAGTTACGACCAACCTAGATATCATATTCAAAAGCAGAGACATTACTTTGCTAACAAAAGTCCATCTAGTCAAGGCTATGGTTGTTCCTGTGGTCATGTATGGTTGTGAGTTGGACTGTGAAGAAGGCTGAGCACCAAAGAATTGATGCTTTTGAACTGTGGTGTTGGCGAAGACTCTTGAGAGTCCCTTGGACTGCAAGGAGATCCAACCAGTCCATTCTGAAGGAGATCAGCCCTGGGATTTCTTTGGAAGGAATGATGCTAAAGCTGAAACTCCAGTACTTTTGGCCAGTTCATGCGTAGTGGTGACTCACTGGAAAAGACTCTGATGCTGGGAGGGATTGGGGGCAGCAAGAAACAGGGATGACAGAGGATGAGATAGCTGGATGGTATCACCGACTCGATCAACGTGAGTCTGAGTGAACTCTGGGAGTTGGTGATGGACAGGGAAGCCTGGCGTGCTATGATTCATGGGGTGGCAAAGAGTCAGACACGACTGAGTGACTGAACTGAACTGAATTGAGAGGTCCTGAGTTATCAGGACCTCTGTCCATGATCCCATTCATTAAAAAATTTCATGGCTGTGTTTTGCTGAGAGCCTACCTTCTGGAGGAGTGGGAAGGCTTCTGGATAGCATCGTTCAGGTGGAAAGATTTCCACAAAGGCCACAGCCTTGAAACGATGACAGGTGACAAGCCCCCGGGCCTGGGTCCTGGCAGGTGTTCTTGCTGAGTTCAGGGCGTGAGAGTGGGCTGCCCAGGGCACAGGAGGCATGGAGGGTGAGGCCAGGGAGGGGACGGCTGGGTCCAGAGGACCAAGAGCTGGTTCCTGGCTGGGAAGAGAGGCAACAGGTCCCCTCTGCGTAGCTGCAGGGAAGCGGCGGTAGGTTTCCAGGGCTGAGGCTTGGACCGCATGGAGACAAGGGAAGGGGTGGTGCTGATTCTGCATCTGGGCTGGAGGCAGCCGCAGCCCTGCGGGGCTGGGTGCCGAGTTCTGGGACATCGTCCTCCTGTCACCAGGAGGCCCAGCCAGGTGTGGTGCCAGGGGCTCCCAGCCTCCACACAGCACCTGCGGCCCCTTCCGGGGCTCCTGGTGGGGCTGAGAGCTTGATGAGCCTGGATGGTCTTCTTGACAAGTCCCAGTCCGCTGCCTTCCTGGAACTTGCTGGGCTCCCCAGCCAGGACAGCTCAGCAGGAGGTGATGTGCCCCGTCTGGCTTGGCTAGCTTGGGGTTTTAGGGGGGGTGACCCCTTCACTTCTCCAGGTGATTTTCAAGCAGACAGCATAAGTTTTGCGTGTGAATTTCTTCCTCAGGGAGGGGAGTGGGGAGCGGGTGGGATAGTCAAGGCTTCCCAGCCCCTCACTCTGCTCCCAGTATTTGGAGGGATTTGGACCTTGAAAGCCTCACAGTTTCCCTGTGGGTTAGAGGCTGTTACCTCGTTTAGCAAGTGTGAGAACTGAAGCAGAGCAGGCTGGGCCCGCCTCACCATGCTATGGAAGCACCCTGCTTATCTCTGTGGGGACAGAGAACGGGCTGGAAAGAGCCCTCAAGGGACAGGAGTGGTCCCTTGGCCAGAAGATTTGGAGGTTCTGGACTGCCTGTGCGGCTGGCCCTTGGGGCACTGGTGTCAACCACTGTGGGAAGCCGGCCCCACGGGAGAGTGGGCGGCAGCTCCAGAGAGGCCAAAGATGAGGGAAGGATGGGAACACTGGCTGCTGTAACATAGGACCCACCACTCGGTGCTGGGTTTCCACAGCAGACTTCATGTTTCAATGCATAACAGGCCCGTTGCTGGTCAATGGGCAACGTTTCCCCTATGTGTTTTGCCAGGGGCCAGTACGCTTCCATGTTGTATCTAAAAAAGTCTTAAAGAACCAGATGCCCGTGATGGCATGGTCACTCACCCAGAGCCAGACATCCTGGAGTGTGAAGTCAAGTGGGCCTTAGGAAGGATTACAGTGAACAAAGCTAGTGGAGGTGATGGAATTCCAGCTGAACTATTTAAAATCCTAAAAGATGATGTTGTTAAAGTGCTACACTCAACATGTCAGCAAATTTGGAAAACTCAGCAGGGGCCACAGGACTGGAAAAGGTCAGCTTTCATTCCAGTCCCAAAGACAGGCAATGCCAAAGAATGCTCAAACTACCGCACAATGTGTTCATTTCACATGCTAGCAAGATTATGCTCAAAATCTTTCAAGCTAGGCTTCAGTGGTACATGAACCAAGAAACTCCAGATGTTTAAGCTGGGTTTAGAAAAGACAGAGGATCCAGAGATCAAATTGTCAACATCTGCTGGATTATAGAAAAGGCAAGGGAGTTCCAGAAAAACATCCACTTCTGCTTTATTGACTATGCCAAAGCCTTTGACTGTGTGGATCACAACAAACTGTGGAAAGTTCTTAAAGAGATGGAAATACCAGACCACCTTTCCTGTATCCTGAGAAACCTGTATGCAGGTCTAACTGTTGCAACAGTTAGAACTGGACTGATTCCAAATTGGGAAAGCAGTACGTCAAGGCTGTATATTGTCACCCTGCTTATTTATCTTATATGCAGAGTACATCATGTAAAATGCTGGGCTGGATGAATCACACACTGAAATCAAGATTGCTGGGAGAAATATCAAGAACCTCTGATATGCAGGTGATATGATGATACAACTCTAAAGGCAGAAAGTGAAGAGGAACTAAAGAGCCTCTTGATGAAAGTGAAAGAGGAAAGTGAAAAAGCTGGCTTAAAACTCAACATCCAAAAAGTGAAGGTCATGGCATCTGGTCCCATCACTTCATGGCAAATAGAAAGGGAAAAAGTGGTAACTGACAGATTTTATTTTCTTGGGCTCCAACATCACTGTGGACAGTGACTGTAGCCATGAAATTAAAAGACACTAGCTTCTTGGAAGGAAAGCTATGACAAACCTAGATAGCATATTAAGAAGAGGAGACATCACTTTGCTGACAAAGATCTATATAGTCAAAGCTATGGTTTTTCCAGTAGTTGTGTATGAATGTGAGAGTTGGGCCATAAAGTAGTCTGAGGGCCAAAGAATTGATGCTTTCAAACTGTAGTGCTGGAAAAGACTCTTGAGAGTCCCTTGGACTGCAAGGAGATCAAACCAGTCCATCCTAAATGAAATCAACCCTGAATATTCATTGGAAGGACTGATGCCGAAGCTGAATCTCCAATACTTTGGCCACCTGATGTGAAGAGCTGACTCACTAGAAAAGACCCTGATGCTGGGAAAGATTGAAGGCAAAAGGCAAAGAGGGCAGCAGAGGATGGGATGGTTAGATTAGTATCCCTGATTCAATTGACATGCTGCTGTTGCTGTTGCTAAGTCGCTTCAGTCGTGTCCGACTCTGTGCGACCCCATAGATGGCAGCCCACCAGGCTTTGCCGTCCCTGGGATTCTCAAGACAAGAACACTGGAGTGGGTTGCCATTTCCTTCTCCAATGCATGAAAGTGAAAAGTGGAAGTGAAGTTGCTATGTTGTGTCCAACTCTTAGCAACCCCATGGACTGCAGCCCACCAGGCTCCTCCATCCATGGGATTTTCCAGGCAAGAGTACTGGAGTGGGGTGCCATTGCCTTCTCCACAATTGACATGAATCTGAGTAAACCCTGGGAGATGGTGAAGGACAGGGAAGCCTGGTGTATTGCACTCCATGGGGTCACAGAGTTGCACATGAATTAGCGAATGAACAATAACAACAAACCCCTAGACTTGCTCTGTGTCCAACCAGCAGATGGAGAGGAGGACAGGCAAGTAACATCTGCTCCTTAAGAACCTAACCTAGAGGCGACGACACGGCATGGCTGCTCACATGCCCCTGGCACAAGACCCAGTCACAGGGCCTCACCTGGATGCCAGGGAGATGGGAAATGTGGTCCTCGAGCTGGAGCTCCCTCCCAGGGACCACAGGATCCTCTGTCCAAGGGATTCCCCAGGCAAGAATACTGGAGTGGGTTACCATGCCCTCCTTCCAGGGGTTCTTCCCAATGAGGGGATTGAACCCGTGTCTCTTATGTCTCCTGCATTGGCAGGTGGGTTCTTTACCACTAGCGCCACCTGAGGACCACTTAATAGAGCAGAAAGAGAGGAGAAAACCGTCAGGATTCCAGACATGTGAGACACGTCAACCACATCGGCAACAGAATGGGCCCTCGGCCCTGTGGCCTGTGTCCTGGCTGCTGCCTTCTGGACTGGCACCTACATCCTGTGGAGCAAACTTAACAACAGAGGGCCCTGGTGAGGATTAAGGTCGCTCAGTCATGTCTGACTCTTTGTAACCACATGGATGTACACAGTCCATAGAATTCTCCAGGCCAGAATACTGGAGTGGGTAGCCTTTCCAAGATCTCCAGGGGACGTTCCCAGCCCAGGTCTCCTGCCTTGCAGGTGAAGTCTTTACCAGCTGAGCCACAAGGGAAGCCCAAGAACACTGGAGTAGGTAGTGTATCCTTTCTCCAGAGGAGCTTCCCGACCCAGGAATCAAGCTGGTGTCTCCTGCACTGCTGGCAAAATTTTTACCAACTGAGCTATCGTGAGGATTGGTGGTGAGCCAAAGAAAGAAGGGGTGTGTTAGGTTACAGCAGAGTCAAATGTGGGGGTCCTTTCAGAACAGGGTACCCCAAAGGCAAGAGAGTCCTGGGAGGCAGCTGCACAGATCCTCCTCTGGATCTGAGTGGGAAAGTGGGCGGGCCTGCTGTTCTCAAGGAGAGTCATCCACAGCTGCCCACCGTCTCCCCTGCCAGTGGCTTGGAAACAGTCGACGGAAATGCAAATATACCAAAGAAAGGAAGGCGTCTGTAACAGGTGAAGTTGATTTGAATTACAGGAATAAGTGGGACTATGGAAACTTTGGAAATCTGGACAAACGAGTTGGACTTTAATCCTTCACCATGTTTCACAAGTGAGTAAAGCAGATGACTAATATTTTACTTTCCAGAGCTGAGATTCAATCTTTCTCCTCTCTGTCTGGTTTCTGGGATATTCAAAAGACATCATTTTAGACCAGTGGTGAAACAAAAACTATTTATAACCCCAGTAGGAAGTGATTGAGTGTGAGTAAGACTCGAGGAGGGCAGAAACAATAGAAGGGACTTTCTGAGGGAAACTAAAGAAAACTGATTTCAAGAAAGGAAGATTTGCTTAGTGCCTTGGGTAGCTCTTTTATAGTTGTCCTTGGGAGAAAATGATAATCAAGAAGAACAAATTATATCTTTTTACCCTTCCATGTACCAACCCCCACCCCCCCCACCCCCCCACCCCCACCCAGTTAGGCACACTCAGCCAAAAATGATATAATACATAAAGCCAAAAATTTGAGTGGGAGAGAAACTTAATAATGATAATTAAATGGATAAACATATGTTCTGCCAAAAGTCTAGCAATGTTGTAATCAGCTGAGTGAGTTTCTCAGAGATTCTCAAGATGAAGCTTCCTGGTTTGTAAGGAAACAGTGAACTTTCGGTCGGAGAAGGCTGAGCCAGGATATGCTGCCTTGATTTGATTCAGACAGTCTCAGGGTAGACCAAGAGGGTGATGGAAAAAGAGAAATGGAAGGACAGTCCAACAAAATGGAATATTCTGGTGGGCCTCAGGCTTCCACACGGCCTGCCAAAGAAATCCTTGTAGGAAGCAGTGGACGCAGAGGCATTCATTACATCACCCGGCCAAGGGCTGCAAGAGCGGGAAGAGCAAATTACAGGAAAACTGGGCTCTGCAGCTTCTCAGTGCTGATGCAAGTGAAAAATGTGGCCCTATTACCGACAGAAGATTCCAGCTTCTCCCCGCAGGCTGGGCTGTCTGTGGGAATGATCCACCCTGCCAGCCAGATTCCCAGGGCAGTTATCACAGCAGCAGCAAGGGAGGGAAAGATAGGATTCAGAGAAATAAGGGGGTGCCCCTGAGAGAGTGAGGTGCTCAGGCCCTCTGACTGTAAAGCACAAGCTGGAATCGAGATTGCCAGGAGAAATAGCAATAACCTCAGACACGCAGATGACACCACCCTTATGGCAGAAAGTGAAGAGGAACTAAAGAGCCTCTTGATGAAGGTGAAAGAGGAGAATGAAACAACTGGCTTAAAATTGAATATTCAGGAAACTAAGATCATGACATCCGGTTCCATCACTTCATGGCAAATAAATGGGGAAACAATAGAAACAGTGACAGACTTTATTTTTGGGGGCTCCAAAATCACTGCAGATGGTGACTGCAGCCATGAAATTAAAAGATGCTTGCTCCTTGGAAGAAAAGCTATGACCAACCTAGACCGCATATTAAAAAGCAGAGATGATACTTTCCAACAAAGTCCATCTAGTCTAAGCTGTGGTTTTTCCGGTAGTCATGTATGGATGTGAGAGTTGAACCCTAAAGAAGGCTGAGCACCGAAGAACGGATGCTTTTGAACTATGGTGTTGGAGAAGACTCTTGAGAGTCCCTTGGACTGCAAGAAGATCACACCAGTTAGTCCTAAAGGAAATTAGTCATAACTATTCATTGGAAGGACTGATGCTGAAGCTGAAACTCCAATACTATGGCTACCTGATGTGAAGAACTGACTCACTAGAAAAGACCCTGATGCTGGGAAAGATTGAAAGTGGGAGAAGGGGATGACAGAGGATGAGATGGTTGGATGGCATCACCAACTCGGACATTAGTTTGAGCAAGCTCCAGGAGTTGGTGATGGACAAGGAGGCCTGATGTGCTACAGTCCACGGGGTCACAAAGAGTCAGACAGGACTGAGTGGCTGAAGAACAACAGAATAAGTCAAGCAAGGCCTGAACCAGGGGTGAGAGAGAGGCAGCCCGCCCCATGAACCTGGGCCAGAGGCTCAGCTCCAAACGCGTCTTAGCCAGTGTTTCAGGCTCCCTCCCAGGGCCCCAGCTCGCCACTGCACAGGCCTGAGGAGCTGCTGTGAGGTGTGCTCCTGCCCAGACGCCACCCTGGGAACAGCCCCTGCTCTACTCTTCTGCCCAGAGCAGGGAGCTGCGCCATACCAGCCTGTGCCCCCGCTGCGGGCAGGGTGTCAGGGTGGAAGTCGACAAACCTCAAAACTAAAGCCAGCCTCCCTTCCCTACCCCTGACTGCCTCTCTGCCCTTCCGATGCCTCCCAGGAAGCCACAGGGAAGGCTCCCTCTGCCCTTTGCCCCCTGGTAGGAGCAGCCTGGGATGCAAGGAAGATGTGCGCTGTGCACCCCAGTGACGCTGAACGTTCAGAACCCAAGTGTGCATTGCAGCCAGAACATTTGTGTCCTCCCTAAGGCCACAGGCTTGGCCCTGACCTCCAATGTGATGGCGTTAGGGGTGGGCTTTTAGGAGGTGATTGGGTTAAGGTGAGGTCAGGAAGGTGAGACCCTCCAGATGGTATTAGAGCTCTTAGAAGGAGAGGAAGAGACCCCAGCACATTTGCTCTCTCCACCATGTGGGGACACGGTGGGAAGGCAGCTGTGTGCAAGCC
Organism: Budorcas taxicolor; assembly: GCF_023091745.1. NCBI lineage: Eukaryota > Metazoa > Chordata > Mammalia > Artiodactyla > Bovidae > Budorcas > Budorcas taxicolor. The sequence continues at coordinate 8,325,868 of NC_068930.1, read as the reverse complement.
AGGAATGGGCTCCCAATGGGAACCAAATCTGCTGGCACCTTGAGCTTGGGCTTCCGGCCCCCAGAACTGCAAGACATAACTGCCCTGTGTTTGAGCCCCCGTGTGTGATATTTCATCATGGCAGCCGAGCTGACTGAGACCTTGCACTGGGAGCCTCAAGGCTGCAAGGTGACTCCACGGGCAGGCGGTCACCATGGCATGTTGCCAAGTCAGATGTCAGCAATGTCAGGAAAACCCACGTATCTGATGGCCAGTGTTCTAAGACCTGAAAGGCACCAGGCATGCTGTTGACATGCCTGCTCCCAGGCGAGGGTTGGGTAGGGGCCCCCCAGCCTGCAGAGAGCTGCCAGCGCCCCCCAAGCACACTGCACAGAGCAAGGGCCTGCCGTGTCTACCGTCCCCTCCACACTCTCCCTCTCACTGACTGATTGGAGCTCAGAGGCCGAGTACACAGAGCCAGGCTGGAAGCCCGGCCAAGCCCTCCACACCAGTGACCCTGAGCGTGTCCATCTACCCGGTGTGTGCAGGAGTCTCCCAGGCTTGTCTGGACCCAGTTCTTAGACCACATGGAGGCTTCATTTTTCTCCCTCCTTAGGCAGGGCCACAGGACTCCTCTGAGCCCAAGAGCTATGAGGGAAGTGACATGGATCACTTCTGAGTCAAATCATTGAGTTGTTCATTCCATTGGTCTTTTTCATAATTTATTTGATAAATGCTCTGAAGTAAGGAATTGGCCCAGGTGTAAACCTGTGCCTAGATGAACCCAACTGGTCACTGAGGCTTCCTGGGGTTGCCATGTGTGCGCCAGGGCACACACCCACATGTGTACACTGACACTGCCTGAGGTTGCCATGTGTACACCAGTACACACACCCACACGTGTACACTGACACTGCCTGAGGTTGCCATGTGTGCGCCAGGGCACACACCCACACATGTACACTGACACTGCCTGAGGTTGCCATGTGTGCGCCAGGGCACACACCCACACGAGTACACTGACACTGCCTGAGGTTGCCATGTGGGCACTGGTACACCAGTTATAGGATGAAACCTAATGGGGACAGTCCGGATTTGACTACTGCTAGGTTGTGTTGGCTTAGACCTGCCTGGCTGGTCACGCCAGTCAGTACTTTTTAAATGCCTGAAAGCCTGGGAGAAATGGCCATGGGTGGGTGAAGACAGATGCCTCCACCGTAGCAGCAGTATCGTAGGTCCACAGGGCAGACTGGAGCGCTGCAAGCCCTTCTCTTGTGATCAGAATAGTCATGTCAGATCCCAGAGAGGACTGGTCCCTGACAGTGATGTGCTCAGGAGACGGACCCGCACCCATCCTTAGTTCACAAGTCACAGATGGAGCCCACTTTAACACAGATGCTCCAGGCCAGGGCTGATGGATTGACTCTGGGGTCCTTTCAAATTCATTTTTAATTGTGTGCCAGCAGGAACTTCTGGTCCCTGTATTCACAAAGGAACCTATGACCTCCAGAGCTTTAAGAACAAGTAGACCAAGAAGTTAATGCATTGTAGGGAAGAAGAATTTTCTGGTCAACTACGCAAATAAACAGAAAGACTTTTTTTTTGCCAAATGCTGCATAGACAGCCTATGCAAAGCCAACTCTAGTCATTTGATTGATATTATTGTTACTTTCCTTGTAATTCCTGGACCAAAAGCCTCCCTTGGTACCGCTTTTCCTGGCCAAATGGTGCTTTCTTCCAAATGCCTCGAGGTGCCTCTCAAATTTTGGAGGGTAGCCAATGCCACAACCCTGAGAAGACACTTAACATTTCCAGGCCTCCTAAGGGCTACAAAAGAGTAACTTATCACAATGTATCCATTTCTTTCCCACATTGTTTTGTGGATTTTTGTACTTTATTTTCTCTCTCACTTCTAAAAAGGATTTGAGATATCTGATTTTGTCAAGATAGAGAGTGTGAACAATCTGCTTGTCTTACCAATGTCAGTTCAGTATAATTTTCAAGGGGCCTGAGATACTCAAGAATCAGTTAATAGAATTGTCTAATTCTTGGAGACGCTTCCCTGGTGGCTCAGAGGGTAAAGTGTCTGCCTACAATGCAGGAGACCCGGGTTCAATCCCTGGGTAGGGAAGATGCCCTGGAGAAGAGAATGGCAACCCACTCCAGTACTCTTGCCTGGAAAATCCCATGGACTGAGAATTCATGGAGGGTTAACCAGAGAAAAGTCTCCATTTGCTTAACTGTCAGCAGCCTGAAATGCATGTATTTGCTCTCCACTGAGGAAACCAGCCTCTTGCCTGGAAAATCCCACAACGGAGGAGCCTGGTGGGCTGCAGTCCATGGGGTCATAAAGAGTCGGACACGACTGAGCGACTTCACTTTCACTTTTAACTTTCATGCATTGGAAAAGGAAATGGCAACCCACTCCGGTGTTCTTGCCTGGAGAATCCCAGGGACGGGGGAGCCTGTTGGGCTGCCGTCTACGGGGTCGCACAGAGTCGGACACGACTGAAGCGACTTAGCAGCAGCAGCAGCAGCAGCAGCAGCAGCAGCAGCAGCAGCAGTGGAAACCAGCAAGAGTTTCGGGAATTAATTCTCTCTTCAGATGGTTAGGGTTGTTTCTTCGGGCTTTGCTGCCTGTAGAGTCCCCATTCTAAGATTGCCTCCCCACTGGTGACAAGAGTTAGGACCATTTTGGTTTGTGATGGTTGGTGTTGCTGTGTTCTAAGTATATCTTTCATGTGAGTGTATTTTATTGTGATTCTCTTTTTGTTACAAAAGAATCTTTCCAAAATAACCTGATGAATATAGGAGTTTTGATTAAGGTTTTTCATTAAGGCTTTTTCCCCTGAGCTGACCCGAATTTCCTAAGTGGATGAGGCCAGAGCACGAGGGCCTGCAGGTGGTGCCCGGCTGGTTCCTGACCTGAGCACACTGGAACGTGGGCTAGAGATGGCTTTGAGAAGGATTCTTGGTTCCCCATGTTGAAGGCAGGGCTGCGCCAGCTTCCAGGGAAGGAGGCTGTGTTAGCTCTTCACCAGGGGAGTCTGCTTGGCCTTTCTTTTTAGGATGTGCTCAGTTCAGGAGCCCAGCTGGGTGCCACCTGCAGGCCCTCGTGCTCGGGCCTCACCCACTTAGGAAATTCGGATCAACTCAGGGAAAAAGCCTTAATGAAAAACCTTAATCAAAACTCCTAAATTCATCAGGTTATTTTGGAAAGACTCTTTTGTAACAGAAAGAGAATCACAATAAAACAGACTCACATAAAAGATATACTTAGAACACAGCAACACCAACTCCTTTCCCAGGAGTGCAAACGATCATGGTTCTGACAGCACCCTCTGTTGAGAGGGTTATCTACAAGTGCATGCCCTATACCCAATGTCTCCATCCCCAGCACTGCTAGAGGCACTCACAGAACCCTCTCGCCAAGAACAGGAGCCCAAACTGGTACTTGTCACTTTTCACCTGGATGTTCTGGCTGGACATCAGCTGTTGTCCAGGGGAGTATGGGCAGTGGGAGTCATTGAAGCCTCTTGATTCTAGCCTTTGGATCACAGGTGCCATCTGACCCGCTCCCCAGAGCCCTGCCCCAGTGCTGGGAGCAGAATCAGTGAAGACACAAAGAAGGGTTGGTCCAAAGGGTTAACTGACAGATGACTGAAGTCAGGAGCAGAGCGTGAGCCAGGAACATATAACCTGGTCAGATGGAGGCCCTCTCTCCAGCTGACAAGAGAGACCTGGGCATCCTCATGGTGGCCTTGTGGATGTTGGGTGGAAAGTCTTCTGTGAGAAAGGCCAGCAGCCAAATCAACAGGATCATTGCAACTACTTGCAATCCTTTGGGTAAAAGTCTATTGAGTGTTTATCTGGATCATCACCATCATAGAAACAGTCTTTAAAGATGAACGTTCTTGTGGAATAGATAAGGCAGATGCCCAGGGAAGCTCTGTGAGGTGCCCAGAACCAGGCCATATGCCCAAGCCTCACTCTTTCCTGTGCAAAGGACAGTGCTGTTCGCTCCATCAGTGTATTGACCCACATCTGGTTGGGACCACATCCTTGTTTTGAAGCATAGCAAATCCAGTGCCTTGTGCTTGAGCTACTTCTGTAGGCGGTCTGAAATGCTCCTGATGGGTCTCCTTGGACTTCAGGGGTATTGCTAACTTCGGAAGTAGACCATCTTAAGGAGGGATTAGATAGCGCTCTCTGACTTGCTATATCACTCTTGGTCCTCCATTACCAGGAATTTCAACAGCTCTCATTTCTTAAGGGTTACTGAGCCAGTGACTTCCTGAGCTGTCATCAGTCAGCCCCTGAGTGCCTGCTAAGAGCTGATGCACAGCTTGTAGGGGCTTGGGCTTCAGACTCATGCCAAGAAACCTGAGTTGGCCTAGCCTCAGTCCTTGCACACTCTCTGGATATCTGTGACACCCTATACTGGATAAATGTGAAGAGGTGAAGAGGTCCTCTGACTCCACATCTACTGTTTCTTGACTAGGAGACAATGATGTTTCACAGGACATAGAGTGAAGCCAAACTGGGAAGATCCCGAGGTGGCTGGGGTGTCTGTAGTGCAGAACCAGGCAAGGAGACAGCAGCTGAGAGCATCTGGGGAGCTGGCGTGGGAGCAGCACTCTACGTCAGGGGCAGCCCCTCACTCCTGCTCGGTGAAAAGTCAGGATTCGGTGGGAACTGCCTCCCAGGTGGGTCTTCCTTTCCACCTTCTCGATGACTTACATCCTAAGACACTTTATGTGACCAAATGAGTCTCTGCCTACACAGTCTCTGTCTAGAATGATGGGACGGTCTTTGGGTCGAATGGTGCCTCCACACATGTTTAGCGAATGCGCACATTGTGTAGAAGGGAATTAAAAATATGTAGGAGAAGGCAATGGCACCCCACTCCAGTACTCTTGCCTGGAAAATCCCATGGACGGAGGAGCCTGGGGTTGCTAAGAGTCGGGCACAACATAGCGACTTCACTTTCACTTTTCACTTTCATGCATTGGAGAAGGAAATGGCAACCCACTCCAGTGTTCTTGCCTGGAGAATCCCAGGGACGGGGGAGCCTAGTGGGCAGCCGTCTATGGGGTCGCACAGAGTCGGACACGACTGAAGTGACTTAGCAGCAGCAGCAGCAGCAGCATGAATGGAGTTCCAGCACATGCCAGACGGTGGTGGGCAACTACCATGTGACATCCAATCCTCACGAGCCCTTCTAAGGAGAGCCATTGTCGCCTCCACTTCAAACATGTGGAAACTAGACTTGGCAGGGGGTGACTCCCCCCAGACCACATGCATGGAGTGATGGAGTGACCCTCAAACTCAGGCCTGTGCTACTTCAGGGTCCACGTCCCTCATGTGACCTGCAGCCTCTAGCTCACAGATGAGGGTGGCTTTGAGGGAGCAGAGGGCATGATGGCTTCAGAAGGGCATGTAAGCAGGGCAGTTCTTGAAAATGTTTGAACTCAGATAAGTAGAGAAGAAAGGAGGGAAGTTCCAGGTAGCATGGAGGAACAAGGGACAAACATACATAACTGGTCTGATGGATGGAGAGTGAGCAAGTTTGGTCAGAATCAAGCAGTGTTTCTACACAGGGGCACTACTGGCATCAGGATGGGACAATTGTTCAGTATGTGAGACCATCTTGGACGTCAGAGGGCAATTTGCATGCTTGGAACCTCCCCACAAAATGCCAGTTGCCACTCCCATCCTTGAGACAACCAAAAGGCTTCCACATGTTTCCAAACACCTTCTAGGGAGCCCCTGGTTGAGAACCACTAGAGCAGATGAGAGCTGGAAATCGGGGTGAGATTTGGCGTCAGACTAAGGAAAGTGAAAGTGAAGTTGCTCAGTCGTGTTCGACTCTTTGCAACCCCATGGACTGTAACCTACCAGGCTTCTCCGTCCATTGGATTCTCCAGGTAAGAATACTGGTGTGGGTTACCATTTCCTTCTCCAGGGGATCTTCCCGACCCAGGGATCAAACCCGGGTCTCCTGCATTGGAGGCAGACACTTTAACCTCTGAGACTAAATACAGAGGAATGAGATTAGTCTCGACCTTAAGAGAACGGGAAGTCACTGAAGGTTTATGAGCTAGCAAAAGTGTAAGGGGAAGCACAGGAGACAGACTGGTGTGGAGGAGAAACTGGGGAAGGGGAGACCTCGTACTCTGATGAGAGAAGACCATCGAGATGGCTGAGAATACTCGTGAGTCACCCCACCTCTCCTACAGCGGCAGTCTTACACGCCCATAGGAAAGGGTCTAGCACCACAACCAGAAGGGCTGATAACAAGACGGACGTGAGGACGTTTTCTAATCTGCCTCCAGAGGAATCAGGACTCTGCTCAGGGTACTAGGGACCTGGACTATATGATACCCTGATATTATTAACAAAGAGGAAAGAAGAAAGGAAATGAGGGAAGTTAGAAGAAAGATGACTAGCGGATGGGGGAGGCTTGCCAAAGATTATTTCTTTTCTGTTTCAGTCAGATTTATTTAAGCTATCTCTAAGCCTACATCCCTTTATCCAAGAAATCATAAAACTTTGTCTTGTAAGCTTCACCCCAGAATTAAATTGTAAGTGAGGAACACACAGTACCAGCCATGTGTACTTGGCCCAGAGATTACAGGGATCTCAGGTCCGCATTGACGGGTCCTCAGGAAACTTAGCCCTTGTCTCCAGACGGAGAAAATCACAGTCTCTGTGGGCAGAGGAAGAATCCCTCTGATACCCACGCAGGACATGCCTCAGACTGCAGTGGTCTGAGGTGATGGCCATCTCAACATGTATCCCTAAAGGGGGATGTTTCTCCAGTGAGTAAAAAGTGAAACCCAAACCCCTGCTAGTCACTCGGGACCTCTGGGCATCACACTTTGGCCTGGAAAAGATGCTGCAATGGCTTGCATTCCAATTATCAGACAGCTTCAAGAATGATATGTAGTTTTGTTTATAAGGAAAAATGCCAAGCCTCTGAGAAAATTCCCAGAACAATGATTGTAACTCATGACAAGATGGAGCATGTGAAATTTTTCTGGCGCCTTGGCCTTGATTGTTGATATAGAACCTTATGGGGATTTTATTTCTCTCCTCTGAGGAAGTTATGATTGTTTTCATCAATAATACTGGTTTTAAAAAGTGAAACTTCATGGCTCTTTTGGGAGAATTCAAAGGAATCCTAATCTGAGATCAGTATTCTGAAGAACCTCCTCTGCTCTAGTTCAGCTGGGCTGTAAATCATCATTTCCCATCCAGAGTAAGGGCTGATATTACAGTGTATTATCATCCTGACACTGGAGTTTAAATCAGGGGGTAGGGTGGTGTGATCCTAATTTAACAAAATTTGAAAATTTCCCAAGTCCTACTAACTCCCACCACAATAAGGCAAAGCAAATTTTATTATGTATTTATTGAGGAATACCACTGAGGATTGGGCTTCTCTGGTGGCTCAGGTGGTAAAGAATCGGCCTGCCAATGCAGGAGATGCAAGAGATGCGGGTTTGATCCCTGGGTTGGGAAGATCCCCTGGAGAAGGAAATGGCAACCCAGTCCAGTATTCTTACCTGGAGAATCCCATGGACAGGGCAGCCTGGTGAGCTAAAGTCCATGGGGTCACTTGAGTCGGACATGACTGAGCAACTATCACTCACTCACTCTCACCACCATGAATATATTCCATACTTCCAACAATTCTGAAAATTGTTGGCCATTATCTCTTCAAATTTTGACTTTGCCTTGTTCTTTCTTTGCTTTACTCTGACTCTAATTGTGTGTTGATCTTCTAACTTCTAATCTTCCATACCTTTTAATCCCTCTTTCATATTTTCCATTTTTAAATGTGTTTCAGTATTTCATTCTGGATGATACCTACTAACTTAACTTCCAGTTCTCAAATTCTTTCTTTAGCTTTTTTCTGATCTTCTGTTAAAAGATCTGAGTTTTGAGGAGGATTCTGTGAACACGATGAAGTAGGAAATGCCAGGAATCTATCTCTTTACCAACAATTGTACTGGCAGAATTTCTCTGGTGTACAGTTTTGGATCTCTAGAATCTGTTAAAGGCTTACAACTTTCAGGGGAAGACTTAGATGACAAATTGTGGTTAATTTTGGCGAATTTCAGCTCTTGGCACAGTAGCCTCTCCCCCTCACCCACCCGAGCCACACATCAGGCAGCGTGTCTGTGCTCCTGGAGCACCTTGCACACTTCTTCGAGGAGCCAGGAAGGGCAGAAAGGACTCTGTTCTCCTGTCCTCCGAGTATTAAGATCTGTTCCCAAATGTGACCTCTGGTTGCTGCTTCTGATTACAGAGCTGCCGTCTAAGAGACAGACAGCCGTGGTTTTCGCATCTCTTCCCATTACTAGGGACTCTTTCCCCTTCGATCAAACTGACTTCCGAGGGATTTAATAGGCTGCCATCTCTTTTTTTCCCCAGTTTATTTGTTTCTTAACCCAATTTTGGGACCCAGACATTAAAGAGTAAGATACTCAAAAAACAACAGCATTTACAGGGAAAATTAGGAAGTGACCAGACATACCTAAGGAAAGTCTCAGAAAAGATATAAGGAGACCTCTACATACATACAGCCTATGGCAACTTGAAAAAAATGAACAAATAACCAAAAACTGTAACAAAAAGCAGCAAACCCTGGGGGTGGGGGAGATTCTACTTTCCAGGGTTCCCAGATTATTTAGATTCAAATGTCCATCGTTAAGCAAAATATTACAAGGTACCAAAGAAACAAGAACGTATGACCCAAAGAAAAAATAATTCAATAGAATCTGTCCCTGAGAAAGACTGTTTGGCAGATATAGTAGACCAAAAAACTTCAAAACAGCCATCTTAAAGATGCCTCAAGAGCTAAAGGAAGATATAGAGAAAGTGAAAAAAATGACATGTGAACAAAATGGAAATCTCAACAAAGAGATAGATATGCTCAAGAGATAAATAACCTAAAAATAAACCAAGAAGAAATTCTGGAGCTGAAAATACAACAACTGAAATGAAAAATTCAGAGATTTTTTTGAATTTCTGGTTTTGAGAAGGCAAAACAAGTACTTCACAGACTTGAAGATGGGACAGTGGAAATTGTACAATCTGAGGAACGAAAAGAAAACAAGATCAAACGAAAGTGAGCAGAGACCAAGGGCCTGCAGTGTTAATCGCTCGGTCAAGTCTGACTCTTTGCGACCCTGTGGACTATACAGCCTGCCAGGCTTCTCGGTCAATGGGCTTTCCCAGGCACGAACACTGCGGTGGGTTGTGATTTCCTTCTCCAAAGGGACCTGTGGAGCACCATAAGGTAGATTAGCATATGCACTGTAGAAGCCTGATAAAGAGAAGGGAGAGAATAGTTTTTAAAGTAATGGCTAAAACTCCTCCAATTCAATGAAAAACATAAATGTAAACATTCAAGAAGCTTAATAACTTCAAGTAAGATAAACTCAAAGAGACCAATACCAGTGCACATTATAATTAAAGTTTTTAAAGTCAAAGACAAGTGAAAAACTCGTGAAAGTAGCAAGATCTTGAAACCATCATATATGAGGAGTAAGATTATAACCAGATTTCTCAACAGAACGTTGCAAGCCAGAAGACAGCCAATATATTCAAAGTGCTTAAAAAAAAAAACAAAACCAAAAACCCTGTCAAACAAGAATCCTATATTCAGAAAAACTGTCTCTCAAAACTGAGGGAGAAGTTAATGTATCTCCAGATAAACAAAAAAGGCTGTTCATGACTGCCAGACATGCCCTGCAAGAAATGTTCAAGGGAGTCCTGCAAAGTCAAGTCAAGAGACACTAGACCATAACTTGAACAGTATGGAGAGATAAAGATCTTATTAAAGCTAAATACACAGGCAGTTATAAAAGCAAGTATTATTGTAAAAATGGTTTATAACTGAACTTATTGTTTTCTACATGATTTAAGAGGCTAGTACATTTAAAGAATAAAACAATTATTAGTAGAAAAGTATTAATACTACTGTAACTTTTGTTTGTAACTCCTAATCTTGTCATCTACACAATTTAAAAGACCAATGAACTTAAAATAATTTTTAGTTTGTGTTTTGGGGCACACATACATAATTTTTATTTGTTTATTTATTTTTAATTGGAGGAAAATTGCTTTACAACATTGTGTTGGTTTCTGCTGTACAGCAATGCAAATCAGCCATAATTATACATATCTCTCCCTCTCAAGACTTCCTCCCCTCCCCCCATCCCACTCCTCTAGGTTATCACAGAATGTCAGGCTGGGCTTCCTGTGTTATATAGCAACTTCTCACCAACTATCTATTTTACACGTGGTAGTGTATATGTGTCAACCCTACTTTCTCCATTTGTCCCACTTTTTCCTTCTCCCACTGCATCACAAGTCTGTTCTGTATGTCTGTGTCTCCATTTCTTCCCTGCAAATAGGTTCATCAATATCATTTTTTCTAGATTATATATATATCAGTCAGTTCAGTTCAGTCACTCAGTCATGTCCAATTCTTTGCGACCCCATGAATCGCAGCATGCCAGGCCTCCCTGTCCATCACCAACTCCCGGAGTTCACTCAGACTCATGTCCATTGAATCAGTGATGCCATCCAGCCATCTCATCCTCTGTCGTCCCCTCCTCCTGCCCCCAATCCCTTCCAGCATCAGAGTCTTTTCCAATGAGTCAACTCTTCACATGAGGTGGCCAAAGTACTGGAGTTTCAGCTTTAGAATCATTCCTTCCAAAGAAATCCCAGGGCTGATCTCCTTCAGAATGGACTGGTTGGATCTCCTTGCAGTCCAAGAGACTCTCAAGAGTCTTCTCCAACACCACAGGTCAAAAGCATCCATTCTTCAGCGCTCAGCTTTCTTCACAGTCCAACTCTCACATCCATACATGACTACTGGAAAAACCATAGCCTTGACTAGACAGACCTTAGTCAGCAAAGTAATGTCTCTGCTTTTGAATATGCTATATATACCCACTAATACACTATATTTGTTTTTTCTTTTTGACTTATTTTACTCTGTATAAAGGCTCTAGGTTCATCTGCCTCAGTAGACCTGACTCCAATTCATTCTTTTAATGGCTGAATAATATATATCCATTCATTTGTCAATGGACATCTATGTTGCTTCCATGTCCTAGCTATTGTAAATAGTATGCCTGTGAACATTGGAGTACATGTGTCTTTTTCAATTGTGACTTTCTCACGGTATATATGGGGCACATATATATATAAAGATGTAATTTTGTGTGGATCACAAGAAACTGTGGAAAATTCATAGAGATGGGAGTATCAGACCACCTTATCTGTCTCCTGAGAAACCTGTATTCAGGCCAAGAAGCAACAGAACCAGACATGGAACAACTGAATGCTTCAGAGTTGGGGAAAGAGTACAACAAGGCTGTATATTGTGACCCTGCTTATTTAACTTCTATGCAAAGTATATGATGTGAAATGCAAGGCTGGATGAAGCTCAAGCTGGAATCAAGATTGCTGGGGGAGACACCAGCAACCTCAGATATGCAGATGATATACCACTCTAATGGCAGAAAGTGAAGAGGAACTAAAGAGCCTCTTGATGAAGGTGATAGAGGAGAGTGAATAAGCTGGTTTGAAACTCAACATTCAAAAATAAACATCATAGTCGCTGGTCCCATCACTTTATGGCAAATAGAATGGGAAAAGGCAGACGCAGTGACAGATTTTGTGTTCTTGGGCTCCAAAATCACTAGGGATGGTGATGACTGCAGCCATGAAATTAAAAGTCACTTGCTCCTCGAAATGAAAGCTATGATAAACTTAGACAGTGTATTAAAAAGCAGAGACATCACTTTGCCAGCAAAGCTCTGTATGGTCAAAGCTGTAGTTTTTCCAGTAATCAATATGTGGATATAAGAGTTGAACCATAAAGAAGGCTGAGCACTGAAGAACTGATGCTTTTGAACTGTGGTGTTAGAGAAGACTCTTGAGAGTCCCTTGGACTGCAAGGAGATCAAACCAGTCAATCCTAAATGAAAACAGCTTTGAATATTCATTGGAAGAACTGATGCTGAAGCTGAAACTCCAATACTTTGGCCACCTCATGAGAAGAGCCAACTCACTGGAAAAGATTCTGATGCTGGGAAAGATTGAAGGCAAAAGGAGAAGGGGTTGGCAGAGGATGAGGTGGTTAGACAGCATCACTGACTCAATGGACTTGAATTTGAGCAAACTCTGGGAGACAGAGGAACCTGGCCTGCTACATTCTATGGGGTCGCAGAGTTGGACATGTGTCAGTGACTGAACAACAAAAACAGTTCTGTGATATCAGCAATAATGAACCCAGTTAGATGTAACAAGCATATGTAGAACACTCTACCCAACAAATGCAGTATATACATTATTCTCATTTCCACGTGGGACACACTCAAGTATAGATTATGTGTTAGGCCACAAATTTAGCCTCAGTAGATTTTAAAACATAGATAACATACAAAGTATCTTTTCTAACTGCAGCCATACGAAGTTAGAAACCAATAACAAAAGGAAAACTCACAAAGTTGTGGAAATTAAACAACATACTTTACCCACAGAGATGTTATGGGGAGGGAGGTGGGAGGGGGGTTCATGTTTGGGAACACATGTAAGAATTAAAGATTTTAAAATAAAATAAAATAAAATAAAATGACCAATGGATCAAAGAGGAAATCACAAGGGAAAATAAAGATGAATGAAAATGAAAATACACATACTAAAACTTTATGGAGAAATGTGGAAGTTGCTAATGGGGATATTTATAGATATAAGCATTTACATTAAAAAAAGAAAGAGATCAAATCCACAGCTTTACAACTTAAGGCAAGAAAAAAAGAAGAAAAAATTATATGTAAAGCTAGCAGAAGGAAGTAATAAAAATTGGAGCAGATATACATTAAATGGAGAATAGAAAACAATAGAGGAGACAATCAAACCAAAAGTTGATTCTTTGAGAAAAATCAACAAAACTAACAATCCTTTAGATAGATGGATCAAGACAAAAAGGAAACTAGATTATTAAATCAGAAATGAAAGCTGTGACATTACTACCAATTCTATAGAAATAAAAAAGATTATAAGAGAATACTATAAAAGATTGTATTCCAACTGATTGGATAATCTAAATGCGAGCAAATTCCTAAAAACACAAAACATACCAACAGTAAATTAGGAAGAAATAGAAAAATACAATTAGATACATAACTAGTAAGTGTTGAATCAGTAATCAAATATCTCCCAACAAGGAAAAGACAGTGACTTGATGAATTCACTAGTGAATTCTACAAAATATATAAAGAAGAATTATACCAAATTTTCTCAATCTTGTCCCATAAAAACTCAAAAGGAGGGAACACTTCCTAACTCATTCTGAGACCAACATTACCTTGATGTCAAAGCCAAATAGAAGCTACAAGAAAAGTGAACTACAGACCAATAACTCTTATGAACATTGATGCAAAAATCTTCAACAAAATACTAGCAAACATAATTCAGAAACATATTAAAATGATTATACAGCATGACCAACCAAGTGGGATTTATTCCAACTGGGAATGCAAGGATGGTTAAACATAAATTGATCAATGTAATATGTCACACCAACAGAATGAAGGAAAAAGCTTAGGTAATCATTTCAATTGATGTAGAAACAGCATCTGAAAAAATTCAACACACTTTCATTTTAAAAACAGTCAAAAAGCTAAGAATAGAAAGAAACTATTTCCATATCATAAAAGCCATATATGAAAAACCCAGAACAAACTTTGTACCGAACAGTGAAAGACTGAAAGTTTTTACTCTAAGATAAGGAACAGGAAAGAATACTTGCCTTCAAGACTTCTTTTTAGTAATAACTTAGTTCTGGAACTTTTAGCCAGAACAATTAGATAAGAAAAAGAAATAAAAGGAATCTAAATTGGAAAAGAAGCAAAATTACCTCTATTTGCATATGTATGATCTTATATGTAGAAAACCCTAAAGATTTTACCAAAATGCTGTTAGAACTAATAGAAAACTTCAACAAAGAAGCAGGATACAAAGTCAACAGGCAAAAAGATCAGTAACATTTCTATACATGAAGAATGAACACTCTGAAAGAGAAATTACCAAATTTCAATTTTACTTACAACAATATCAAAAAGAATAAAACACTTATGCATGAACTTAACTGCGGATGTAAAACACTTGTGCAATGAAAAGTACAAAACATTGTGGAAAGTTAAAGAACATGTAAACAAGTAGAAACACATCCATGTTCATGGACTGGAAGATTTAATATTAAAATGTCAATACTACCCAAAGTGATCCACAGATTCAATGTAATGTCTGTCAGAATCCCGTTTTGGTTTTTTTTTTTGCATAAATAGAAAAACCCACCCTAAAATTTATATAGAAACTTGTGCTGTGTGCTGTACTTAGTTGCTCTGTCATATCTGCCTCTGTGTGACCCCATGAACTGTAGCCCACCAGGCTCCTCTGCCCAGGGGGATTCTCCAGGCAAGAATACTGGAGTGGGGTGCCATGCTCTCCTCCAGGGGATCTTCCAACCCAGGGATCAAATCCAGATCTCCTGCATTGCAGGTGGGTTCTTTACCATCTGAGCCAGCAGGGAAGCCCAAGAATACTGGAGTGCGTAGCCTATCCCTTCTGCAGGGGAACTTCCCAACCCAAGAATTGAACCGGGATCTCTTACATTGGAGGCAGATTCTTTACCAGCTGAGCTATCATGGAAGCCAATGTAGAAGCCTAAGAGACCCCCAAATAGTCAGAATAACCTTAGAGAAGAAGAGAAAAATCAGAGAACTCACACTTCCCAATTTAAAAAGTGACTACCAAACTACAGTAATCAAATAATGTGGTATTGGGATAAAGACACTCAGTTCAGCTCAGTTCAGTCACTCAGTCCTGTCCAACTCTTTGCAACCCCATGGACTGCACCACGCCATCACCAATTCCACCACCAATTCCCAGAGATTACTCAGACTCATGTCCACTGAGTCAGTGATGCCATCCAACCATCTCATCCTCTGCCATCCCCTTCTCCTCCCACCTTCAATCTTTCCCAGCATCAGGGTCTTTTCTAGTGAGTCAGTTCTTTGCACCAGGTGGCCAAAGTATTGGAATTTCAGCTTCAGTGTCAGTCCTTCCAGTGAATATTCAGGACTGATTTCCTTTAGGACTAACTGGTGTGATCTTCTTGCAGTCCAAGGGACTCTCAAGAGTCTTCTCCAACACCACAGTTCAAAAGCATCAATTCTTTGGTGCTCAGCTTTCTTTATAGTCCAACTCTCATATCCATACATGACTACTGGAAAAACCACAGCTTTGACTAGATGGACCTTTGTTGGCAAAGAAATGTCTCTGCTTTTTAATATACTGTATAGGTTGGTCATAGCTTTTCTTCCAAGAAGCAAGCGTCTTTTATTTTCATGGCTGAAATCACCATCTGCAGTGATTTTGGAGTTTAAAAAAAAAGTCACTGTTTCCATTGCTTCCCCATTTATTGGCCATGAAGTGATGGGACCAGATGTCATGATCTTAGTTTTCTGAATGTTGAGTTTTAAGCCAGGTTTCTCACTCTCCTCTTTCACCTTCATCAAGAGGCTCTTTAGTTCTTCTTCACTTTCTGCCATAAGGGTGGTGTCATCAGTATATCTAAGGTTATTGATATCTCTCCCAGCAACCTTGATTCCAGCTTGTGCTTCTTCCAACCCAGCATTTCACATGATGTACTCTGCATATAAGTTAAATAAACAGGGTGACCATATACAGCCCTGATGTACTTCTTTCCCAATTTGGAACCAGTCTATTGTTGCATGTCCAGTTCTAACTGTTGCTTCTTGACATACATACAGATTTCTCAGGAGGCAGATAAGGTGGTCTGGTATTCCCATCTCTTTAAGAATTTTCCACAGTTTGTTATGATCCACACAGTCAAAGGCTTTGGCGTAGTCAATAAAGCAGAAGTATATGTTTTCTGGAACTCTCTTGCTTTTTTGATGATCCAGCAGATGTTGGCAATTTGATCTCTGGTTCCTCTGCCTTTTCTAAATCCACCTTGAACAGTTGGAAGTTCATGGTTCACATACTATTGAAGCCTGGCTTGGAGAATTTTGAGAGTTACCTTGCTAGCATGTGAGATGAGTGCAATTGTGTAGTTGTTTGAACATTCTTTGGCATTGCCTTTCTTTGGGATTGGAATGAAAACTGACCTTTTCCAGTCCTGTGGCCACTGCTGAGTTTTCCAAATTTGCTGGAATATTGAGTGCAACACTTTCACAGCATCATCTTTTAGTACTTAGCTCAACTATTTTAGGAAATAGCCTAACTGGAATTCCATCACCTCCATTAGCTTTGTTTGTTGTGATGCTTCCTAAGGCCCACTTGACTTAACATCCAGGATATCTGGCTCTAGGTGAGTGGTCACACCATCGTGATTATCTGGGCTGTGAAGATCTTTTCTGTATAGCTCTTCTGTGTATTCCTGCTGCCTCTCCTTAGTATCTTCTGCTTCTGTTAAGTCCATACCATTTCTGTCCTTTATTGAGCCCATCTTTGCATGAAATTTTCCCTTGGTATCTCTAATTGTCTTGAAGAGATCTCTTGTCTTTCCCATTCTGTTGTTTTCCTCTGTTTCTTTGTATTATTCACTGAGGAAGCCTTTCTTATCTCTCCTTTCTATTCTTTGGAACTCTGCATTCAAATGGGCACATCTTTCCTTTTCTCTTTTGCCTTTAGCTTCTCTTCTTTTCTAAGCTATTTGTAAGGCCTCCTCAGGCAACCATTTTGCCTTTTTGCATTTCTTTTTTTGGGGATGGTCTTGATCACTGCCTCCTGTCCAATGTCATGAACCACCACCCATAGCTCTTCAGGCCCTCTGTCTATCAGATCTAAGCCTTTGAATCTATTTGGCATTAGAATCTATAAAGACATTAATAAAAAAATCAATAGAATAGAAATTTGATGAATAAACACTTGTCTATATGGTCAAATGATTTTTGACAAGGGTTCCAAAACCATTTAATGGGTAAGTAGCAGTCTTTCCAACAACAGTGTTGGGAAAACTGGATAGCCACATGCAAAAGTATGAAATTGGATCCTTATCTCAAAATGATATACAAAATTAACTCAAAATGGATCAAGGACCTAAATGTATTAATAAGGTCTAATGTGAAAAAACCTATTAGAAGAAAACATAAGGCAAAAGATTGGTGACATTGGTGTTGGCAATACATTCTTGGATAGGATAACAGATCCATGTTAACAAAAGAAAAATAGACAAATTGGACTTTATCAAAACTAAATATTTTCATCATTGAAAGATACCGTTGACAGAGCAGAAAGGCAACCCACAGAATAGGAGAAAATGCTTGTAAATTGTGTATCTAACTGGTAATTGATTTATATCTGGAACATATAAAGAATTCAAAAAACTCAAAATAGAGACCAAGCAATCCAATTTTAAAATGGGCAATGGTCTTGAACAGATAGTTCACCAAAGAAAATATACAGATAGCAAGTATGTGCATTAAAAAACTCTCAACACCACTTATCATTCAGTTCAGTTCAGTTCAGTTGCTCAGTCATGTCCGACTCTTTGTGACCCCATGAATCGCAGCACGCCAGGCCTCCCTGTCCATCACCAACTCCCGGATATCACTCAGATTCATGTCCATCGAGTCAGTGATGCCATCCAGCCATCTCATCCTCTGTCATCCCCTTCTCCTCCTGCCCCAATCCCTCCCAGCATCAAAGTCTTTTCCAATGAGTCAACTCTTCTCATGAGGTGGCCAAAGTACTGCAGTTTCAGCTTTAGCATCATTCCTTCCAAAGAATGTAAATTAAAACTATAATGAGATACTGCCTTATACCCATCAGGATGGCTACTATTAAAAGAACAGAAAGCAATAAATGTTGGTGAGGATATGATGATATTGGAATACTTGTACAATATTAGCAGGAATGTAAAATGGTATAACTACTATGGGAAGTGATATAGCTGGCTGTATGGTGATTCCTCAAAAATTTAAAAATAGAACTAGCATATGATTCATTAATTCTACTTCTGGTTATTTATCCCAAAGAATTGAAAGTGGGATCTTGCAGAGATATTTGTACACTTGTGTTGATAGCATCATTGTTCACAGTAGCTCAAATGTAGAAGCAACCCAAGTGCCCATAGACAGATGACTAGATAAGCAAAATGTGGTTCATGCATAAAATGGAATATTACATTGCCTTAAAAAAAGAAGGAAATTCTGCAACGTGGGGCAACATGGATAAATTTTGAGGACATTATGCTAAGTGAAATAAGCCAATCACAGAAGGACAAATTGTGTATGTTTCCACTTAAATAAGATACTTAAAGTAGTTAAATTGATAGAGACAGAAAGTAGAATAGTGGTTGCCAGGAGCTGGAGAAAGAGGAGAATGGGGAGTTATTGTTTAACGGGCCTAGAGTTTCAGTTATACCAAGATGAAACAAGTTATTGGGATGGATGTTGGTGATGGCTGCGTAAGACTGTGAATCTAGCAGAACCTCTAAATGATACACTTTAAAATGGTTAAATGGTGAACTTTATGTTATGTGTATATACCACTGTAAACTATTTTAAAGAAGGAAATGCTGGTGACATGGATTTGAAGACATTATGCTAAATCATTTAAGCCATACATAAAAGGGGAAATATTGTATGGTTTCAGTCACATAAGGTACCTAGAGCACTCAATCCATAGAGACATAAAGTAGAATGTTGGTTTCCAGAGGCTGGAGAAAAGTTAGTATTCAAAGGGTACAGAGTTTCAGTACAGTTTGAAAGGGTATCAAAAAGGATACCAAAAGGTATCCATTTGGGAAGATGGAAAAGTTCAGGAAGTGATTATGGCTCATGATGGTGATTTTGGTTCTTGACAATAAGAATATACTCAATGCCACTGAACTGTGTGCCTAAAAATGATCTAAATGGTAAATTTCAAACATGGGAATAACATAAATGTCCATCGACAGAAGAATGGATAAAGAATATGTGGTACATGTATACAGTGGAATATTGCCCAGCCGTTAGAAAGAACAGAATAAGGCCACTTGCAGCAGCGTGGATGGACCTAGATAGTGTCATACCGAGGGAAGTCAGTCAGACAGAGAAGAAGTGCCATACGACACCCCCTCTTATGTGGAATCTAAAAAGAAATGATGCAAATGAACTTACAAAAGAGAAAGAGACAGACTTAGGAAATGAACTTACAGATGCTGGGGGTAAGGGATAGTTAGGGACTTTGGAAAGGTCATGTTCACACTGCTGTATTTAAAATGGATAACCAACAAAAACCTATTGTGAAGGACATGGAATTCTGCTCAATGTTATGTGCCAGGCTGAATGGGAAAGGACTTTGGGGGAGAATAAATACAAGTATATGTATGGCTGAGTCCCTTTGCTGTTCACCTGAAACTGCCACAACATTTTTAATTGGCTCAACCCCAATACAAAATGTTTTTGGTGTTAAAAAATAAATGGTAAGTTTCATGTTATGTTATATTTCACAAAATAATACAGTATACTAATGCATATATATGGAATTTAGAAAGATGGTAACAATGACCCTGTATGCGAGACAGCAAAAGAGACACAGATGTATAGAACAGTCTTTTGGACTCTGTGGGAGAGGGAGAGGGTGGGATGATCTGAGAGAATAGCAGTGAAACATGTATATTATCATATGTGAAACTGATCTCCAGTCCAGGTTCGATGCATGAGACAGGTAGCTCAGGGCTGGTGCACTGGGATAACCGTGAGGGAGGGGACAGGGAAGGAAGTGGGAGTGGGGCTCAGGATGGGGACACATGTACACCCATGGCTGATTCATGTGAATGTATGGCAAAAACCACCACAATATTGTAAAGTAATTAGCCTCCAATTAAAATAAATAAATTTTAAAAAATTAAAAAATAAGCAAAAAAGATATGAGTTTTAAATTTTGATTAATCTTTAAAAATTATTCCTAGAAGTTCTGTTTGGTTCTATTTTAAATTTGCTATGTCAGTTTTATAGTTTCCTATTCTCTGCAGATAACTTTTTCCTGCAGATATTTTTTAAGCTTTAAATATCTTTTAACATCATAGACACAGTTATTTTGTAATCTGTGTCTTATGTTTCTAACTGGACTTTTTTGTAGGTCAGTTTCTGCTGTCCGTTGTTTCTGCTGGCTCTCACTGTGTTTTTTTTTTCCTTATGGGCTTGGTTATTTTTTATTGTATGCTGCTCATTTTCCTTGCAAAAGTATTTGTGAGATGAAATGCTTTCTTTCAGGATTTGCATTTGTTTCTGCAAGTTGTCAGGGGTTCAGTTCAGTTCATTTCAGTCACTCAATCGTGTCCAACTCCTTGTGACCCCATGAATCACAGCACGCCAGGCCTCCCTGTCCATCACCAACTCCCGGAGTTCACTCAGACTCACGTCCATCAAGTCCGTGATGCCATCCAGCCATCTCATCCTCTGTCGTCCCCTTCTCCTCCTGCCCACAATCCCTCCCAGCTTCAGAGTCTTTTCCAATGAGTCAACTCTTCACATGAGGTGGCCAAAATACTGAAGTTTCAGCTTTAACATCGTTCCTTCCAAAGAAATCCCAGGGTTGATCTCCTTCAGAATGGACTGGTTGGATCTCCTTGCAGTCCAAGGGACTCTCAAGAGTCTTCTCCAACACTACAGTTCAAAAGCATCAATTCTTTGGCGCTCAGCCTTCTTCACAGTCCAACTCACATCCATACATGACCACAGGAAAAACCATAGCCTTGACTAGACAGACCTTAGTCGGCAAAGTAATGTCTTTGCTTTTGAATATACTATCTAGGTTGGTCATAACTTTCCTTCCAAGGAGTAAGCATCTTTTAATTTCAGGGCCGTAGTCACCATCTGCAGTGATTCTGGAGCCCAAAAAAATAAAGTCTGACACTGTTTCTACTGTTTCCCCATCTATTTCCCATGAAGTGATGGGACCGGAAGCCATGATCTTCGTTTTCTGAATGTTGAGCTTTAAGCCAACTTTTTTGCTATCCTCTTTCACTTTCATCAAGAGGCTTTTCAGCTCCTCTTCACTTTCTGCCATAAGGGTGGTGTCATCTGCATATCTGAGGTTATTGATATTTCTCCCAGCAATCTTGATTCCAGCTTGTGTTTCTTCCAGTCCAGCGTTTCTCATGATGTACTCTGCATAGAAGTTAAATAAGCAGGGTGACAATATACAGCCTTGATGTACTCCTTTTCCTATTTGGAACCAGTCTGTTGTTCCATGTCCAGTTCTAACTGTTGCTTCCTGACCTGCATACAGATTTCTCAAGAGGCAGGTCAGGAGGTCTGGTATTCCCATCTCTTTCAGAATTGCCCACAGTTTATTGTGATCCACACAGTCAAAGGCTTTGGCATTGTCAATAAAGCAGAAATAGATGTTTTTCTGGAACTCTCTTGTTTTTTCCATGATCCAGTGGATGTTGGCAATTTGATCTCTGGTTCCTCTGCCTTTTCTAAAACCAGCTTGAATATCAGGAAGTTCATGGTTCATGTATTGCTGAAGCCTGGCTTGGAGAATCTTGAGCATTACTTTACTAGCATATGAGATGAGTGCAATTGTGCAGTAGTTTGAGCATTGTTTGGCATTACTGCCAGCCAAAGGCCACTTTAAACCAAATTCACTTTTGAGCTTACTTTGGGGTCTCCATAAACGTCTACTTATGACTACAAATTTTTAGAGGATTCCCTTCTTCCATTCTGCTCAGTGCCTCAACAACTCTCATTTAGTTTGCTAATTCATCTTTTTTTCTGAGAGTAGCTTTTCAGGTTCATAGAGTATTGTGGGAGATTCTCCTATTACACCTTTAACTTTCACCCCTTCACCATCAAGAGACCCAACAAAGTTCATGTTTGCTTGGATCCAAAAATGTACTTGGAGCAAAAGCAGCACCCGTACTGCTCTCACTGCCCTAGGGATTGATCCCTCTTTCCTTAGACTTTTGTACTGTTAATTCTTTACTACTAGATTGAAACATAAGCATTTATTATCAGTTGGCCATTTTTTGGCTGTCAAAAGATGAATCTAGTAAATATAATATTTAGCCAGATTTTGGATATTTCTTCTGTTTTATCCAACATTTTAAATTGTCTTCAGCAGGAAGATTGACCTGAATAACCTAGTCTGCCAAATTCCCAGAAATGGAATCTATCTTTCAGCGGTCCCTGATGATGGTTGTGGGAAGACTTCCCTTTCCAAAGCCAGCTCATTCATGTGTAATCTCTGGAAACTTTCTCCTACGGATTATCTCCTTATCTTGGGTGATCACAATTTCTCTGTTTTGGCTAATTCCTTCTTTTCTGCCTTTTTTGGTTAATAGTTTATGTTGCTTTCCTCACAAGAAAACTTTTTCAGCAAGTGGGAATGACCTTCTCTTTCTCACAATGTACCTTCTAGTCACTGGAGAGAGTAAAGCAGGAAAGAGAAAGATGACAGAAAACCAGAAATAGATGAAAAAGGAAACACAGCTGAAAGGCAAAAGGCTGTTATGAAAGGCTAATGTGAATAAAAGTCCAGGACTGTGGCCGTGTGGTTGGCTAACAGCAGCCAGTTCCATTTGGAGCAGAATCACAGGAAAAAGGTCTCCAAAAAAGAAACAAAATTGAGAGATTACTGAATGTGTACTGGATGTGTGTAAACATTTTGAGAGGAGAATTATCAGAAGTGAAGCTAGCGAATAACTAAACTAAACAAAAGAATGACAACATACATACATGTACTTCTCAAACAAACAAACAAAAAATAAACTCTGGTAAAAATTAAAGCTGTAAGTAAAGAAAAGATGGTCATAGTCATTGTGCACATAGTTCATCTACAAATAATATTTACAAAGCCATGATTATGAATATGGAAATTGGTTTACTGTGAAAAAAACTATATTAGGAAAAGGGAATTTTCACATAGTTCCGGGGTGGTGTGAGGTGAAGTGAAAGTTGTTCAGTTGTGTCTGATTCTTTGCAACCCCATGGATTATACAGTCCATGGTATTCTCCAGGCCAGAATACTGGAGTGGGTAGCCTTTCCCTTCTCCAGGGGATCTTCCCAACCCAGGGATCAAACCCAGGTCTCATGCATTTCAGGCAGATTCTTTACCAGCTGAGCCACAAGGGAAGGCCATGAATGCAGGAGTGGGTAGCCCATTTCTTCTCCAGGGGATCTTTCTGACCCAGGAATTGAACCGGGGTCTCTGGCATTGCAGGAGGATTCTTTACCAACTGAGCTATGAGGGAAGTGGGAGATTTAAGAGGCTTAAATTCTTGTTTTCCATTTGTGGAAGTGAATAAGTAGTATCTAAATCACTGCAGATGGTGATTGCAGCCATGAAATTAAAAGACGCTTACTCCTTGGAAGTAAAGTTATGACCAACCTAGACAGCATATTAAAAAGCAGAGACATTACTTTGTCAACAAAGGTCCATCTAGTCAAGGCTATGGTTTTTCCAGTGGTCATGTATGGATGTGAGAGTTGGACTATAAAGAAAGCTGAGTGCAGAAGAATTGATGCTTTTGAACTGTGGTTTTGAGAAGACTCTTGAGAGTCCCTTGGACTACAAGGAGATCCAACCAGTCAATCTTAAAGGAAATCAGTCCTGAACGTTCATTGGAAGGACTGATGCTGAAGCTGAAACTCCAATACTTTGGCTACCTGATGCAAAGAGCTGACTCATTGGTAAACACCCTGATGCTGGGAAAGATTGAGGGCAGGAGGAGAAGGGGACAGTGGAGGATGAGAAGGTTGGATGGCATCACTGACTCAGTGGACATGGGTTTGGGTGGACTCCGGGAGTTGGTGACAGACAGGGAGACCTGGCATGCTGTGGTTCATGGGGTCGCAAAGAGTTGGACATAACTGAGCAACTGAACTGAAACCTAAAAGATAAAAATGATAAACAATATTATAAACACAAATCCTTTGTATTTCTGCATTGTCTTTGTAACTGCTCCTTTTTCATTTCTAATTTTGTTGATTTGATTCTTCGCTCTCTCTTTTTTTTTTTTCTTGATGAGTTTGGCTAAAAGTTTGTCAATTTTGTTTACCTTCTCAAAGAACCAGCTTTTACTTTTGTTAATCTTTACTACTGTTTCTTTCATTTGTCTTTCATTTATTTCTTCTCTGAGCTTGATGATTTCTTTCCTCCTGCTAATTTTGTTTTTGTTGTTGTTGTTGTCGTTCTTGTTCTTCTTCTTCTTCTTTTCCCAATTGTTTAAGTGTAAAGTTAGGCTCTCTATTTGATGCTTTTCTTGTTCCTTGAAATAGGATTGTATTGCTATAAACTTCCCTCTTAGAACTGCATTTGCCTGCATCCCATAGGTTTTGAGTTGTTGTATTTTCATTGTCATTTGTTTCTAGGAATTTTTTCCCCTTTTGGTTTATTCAGTAACTTTATTTATATCAGTTTATATTATTTTATATTTATATATCTTCATTTATATTTATATCAGTTCATTATTTAGAAAAGTATTGTTTAATTTCCATGTGTTTATCTTTTTTACAGTTTTCTCTTTTTTGTAATTGATATCTAGTCTCATAGCATTGTGGTCAAAAAAGATGCCTGATATGATTTCAATTTTCTTAAGTTTACTGAGGCTTGATTTGTGACCCAAGATGTGATATATCCTGGAGAATGTTCCATGTGCACTTGACAAGAAGGTGTATTCTGCATTTGGATGCGATGTCCTGAAGATATCAATGAGTTTCATCTGAGCTAATGTATCATTTAAGACTTGTGTTTCCCAATTCCATTCATTATTGCAACGAAAAGAATAAAATACTTAGGAATATATCTACCTAAAGAAACTAAAGACATATATAGAAAACTATAAAACACTGATGAAAGAAATCAAAGAGGGCACTAATAGATGGAGAAATATACCATGTTCATGGATCGGAAGAATCAACATAGGGAAAATGAGTATACGACCCAAAGCAATCTACAGATTCAATGCAATCTCTATCAAGCTACCAGTGGTATTTTTCACAAAGCTAGAACAAATAATTTCACAATTTGTATGGAAATACAAAAAACGTCGAATAGCCAAAGCAATCTTGAGAAAGAAGAATGGAACTGGAGGAATCAACCTGCCGGACTTCAGGCTCTACTACAAAGCCACAGTCATCAAGACAGTATGGTCCTGGCACAAAGACAGAAATATAGATCAATGGAACAAAATAGAAAGCCCAGAGATAAATCCACACACCTATGGACACCTTCAGGGGCGGCGACAGGAGGAGCTACTCTGTGTCCGAGGCCAGTGGTGGCTGGGAGGAGGCACCCCACGTCCGAGGTCAGGGGTGGCCAGGAGAAGCCACCTTGCACCCAAGGCCAGGGGCGGTGGCCCTGAGGAGCCACCCCGAGCCCGAGGCCAGGGGCGGCAGCTGGGAGGAGCCACCCCACGTCCGAGGTTGGGGCAGTGGCCGGGAGGAGCCATCCTGCGTCTGAGGTCAGGGGCGACAGTTTGGAGGAGCCATGCAGCATACCAGGCCAGGGTCGGTGGCCAGGAGGAACCACCCCGTGCCCAAGTCCAGGGGTGGTGGCCGGGAAGAGCAACCCATGTCCAAGGAATGGTGGCTGCCCTGGCACAGGAGGGCCTAGAGGAGCTATCCCACGTTGAAGGTCAGGAAGGGCGGTGGTGAGGAGATACCCTTCATCCAAGGTAAGGAGCAGCGGCTGCGCTTTACTGGAGCGGCTGTGAAGAGATACCTCACGCCCAAGGTAAGAGAAACCCAAGTAAGATGGTAGGTGTTGCAAGAGGGCATCAGAGGACAGACACACTGAATCCATACTCACAGAAAACTAGTCAATCTAATCACATTAGGACCACAGCCTTGTCTAACTCAATGAAACTAAGCCATGCCCGTGGGGCAACCCAAGACAGGCGGGTCATGGTGGAGAGGTCTGACATAACGTGGTCCACTGGAGAAAGGAATGGGAAACCACTTCAGTATTCTTGCCTTGAGAACTCCAAAAACAGTATGAAAAGGCAAAATTATAGGATACTGAACGAGGAACTCCCCAGGTCAGTAGGTACCCAATATGCTACGGGAGATCAGTGGAGAAATAACTCCAGAACGAATGAAGGGATGGAGCCAAAGCAAAAACAATACCCAGCTGTGGATGTGACTGGTGATAGAAACTAGGTCCGATGCTGTAAAGAGCAATATTGCATGGGAACCTGGAATGTCAGGTCCATGAATCAAGGCAAATTAGAAGTGGTCAAACAGGAGATGGCAAGAGTGAACATCGACATTCTAGAAATCAGTGAACTAAAATGGACTAGAATGGGTGAATTTAACTCAGATGACCATTACATGTACTACTGTGGGCAGGAATCCCTCAGAAGAAATGGAGTAGCCATCATGGTCAACAAAAGAGTCTGAAATGCAGTACTTGGATGCAGTCTCAAAAATGACAGAATGATCTCTGTTTGTTTCCAAGGCAAACCATTCAATATCACCGTAATCCAAGTCTATTCCCCAACCAGTAATGCTGAAGAAGCTGAAATTGAACGGTTCTATGAAGACCTACAAGACCTTTTAGAACTAACACCCAAAAAAGATGTCCTTTTCATTATAGGGGACTGGAATGAAAAAGTAGGAAGTCAAGAAACACCTGGAGTAACAGGCAAATGTGGCCTTGGAATGAGGAATGAAGCAGGGCAAAGACTAATAGAGTTTTGCCAAGAAAATGCACTGGTCATAGCAAACACCCTCTTCCAACAACACAAGAGAAGACTCTACACATGGACATCACCAGATGGTTAATACTGAAATCAGATTGATTCTATTCTTTGCAGCCAAAGATGGAGAAGCTCTATAGAGTCAGCAAAAACAAGACCAGGAGCTGACTGTGGCTCAGATCATGAACTCCTTATTGCCAAATTCAGACTTAAATTGAACAAAGTAGGGAAAACCGCTAGACCACTCAGGTATAACCTAAATCAAATCCCTTATGATTATACAGTGGAAGTGAGAAATAGATTTAAGGGCCTAGATCTGATAGATAGAGTCCCTGATGAACTATGGAATGAGGTTCATGACATTGTACAGGAGACAGGGATCAAGACCATCCCCATGGAAAAGAAATGCAAAAAAGCAAAATGGCTGTCTGGGGACGCCTTACAGATAGCTGGAAAAAGAAGAGAGGTGAAAAGCAAAGGAGAAATAGAAAGATATAAGCATCTGAATGCACAGTTCCAAAGAATAGCAAGAAGAGATAAGAAGGCCTTCTTCAGCAATCAATGCAAAAAACATAGAGGAAAACAACAGAATGGGAAAGACTGGCGATCTCTTCAAGAAAATTAGAGATACCAAGGGAACATTTCATGCAAAGATGGGCTCGATAAAGGACAGAAATGGTATGGACCTAACGGAAGCAGAAGATATTAAGAAGAGGTGGCAAGAATACATGGAAGAACTGTACAAAAAAGGTCTTCATGACCTAGATAATCACGATGGTGTGATCACTAATCTAGAGACAGACACCCTGGAATGTGAAGTCCGGTGGGCCTTAGGAAGCATCACTACGAATAAAGCTAGTGGAGGTGATGGAATTCCAGTTGAGCTATTTCAAATCCTGAAAGATGATGCTGTGAAAGTGCTGTGCTCAATATGCCAGCAAATAGGGAAAACTCAGTAGTGGCCACAGGACTGGAAAAGATCAGTTTTAATTCCAATTCCAAAGAAAGGCAATGCCAAAGAGTGCTCAAACTACTGAACAATTGGACTCATCTCATATGCTAGTAAAGTAATGCTCAAAATTCTCCAAGCCACGCTTCAGCAATACGTGAACTGTGAACTTCCTGATGTTCAAGCTGGTTTTAGAAAAGGCAGAGGAACCAGAGATCAAATTGCCAACATCCACTGGATCATGGAAAAAGAAAGAGAGTTCCAGAAAAACATCTATTTCTGCCTTATTGACTATGCCAAAGCCTTTGACTGTGTGGATCACAATAAACTGTGGAAGATTCTGAGAGAGATGGGAGTACCAGACCTCCTGACCTGCCTCTTGAGAAATCTGCATGTCAGGAAGCAACAATTAGAACTGAACATGGAACAAGAGACTGGTTCCAAATAGGAAAAGGAGTACGTCAAGGCTGTAATTGTCACTCTGCTTATTTAACTTCTATGCAGAGTACATCATGAGAAACGCTGGACTGGAAGAAGCACAAGCTGGAATCAAGATTGCTGGGAGAAATATCAATAACCTCAGATATGCAGATGACACCACCCTCATGGCAGAAAGTGAAGAGGAGCTAAAAAGCCTCTTGATGAAAGTGAAAGAGGAGAGTGAAAAAGTTGGCTTAAAGCTCAACATTCAGAAAACAAAGATCATGGCTTCCGGTCCCATCACTTCATGGGAAATAGATGGGGAAACAGTGGAAACAGTGTCAGACTTTATTTTTTGGGGCTCCAGAATCACTGCAGATGGTGACTGCAGCCATGAAATTAAAAGACACTTACTCCTTGGAAGGAAAGCTATGATTAACCTAGACAGCATATTCAAAAGCAGGGACATTACTTTGCTGACTAAGGTCCGTCTAGTCAAGGCTATGGTTTTTCCAGTAGTCATGTATGGATGTGAGAGTTGGACTGTGAACAAAGCTGAGCACCGACGAATTGATGTTTTTGAACTGTGGTGTTGGAGAAGACTCTTGAGAGTCCCTTGGACTGCAAGGAGATCCAACCAGTCCATTCTGAAGGAGATCAACCCTGGGATTTCTTTGGAAGGACTGATGCTAAAGCTGAAACTCCAGTAGTTTGGCCACCTCATGTGAAGAGTTGACTCATTGGAAAAAACTGTGATGCTGGGAGGGATTGTGGGCAGGAGGAGAAAGGGACGTCTGAGTTTAAGGTGGCTGGATGGCATCACAGACTCGATGGACGTGAGTCTGAGTGAACTCTGGGTGTTGGTGATGGACAGGGAGGCCTGGCGTGCTGTGAATCATTGGGTCGCAAAGAGTCGGACACGACTGAGCGACTGAACTGAACTGAACTGAACGATAAACCTGTAAGCGAGACAGCAAAAGAGACACAGATGTATAGAACAGACTTATGGACTCTGTAGGAGAGGGAGAGGGTGGGATGATTTGGGAGAATGGCACTGAAGCATGTATAGTATCATGTAAGAAATGAATCACCCGTCTAGGTTGGATACAGGATACGGGATGCTTGGGGCTGGTGCAATAGGATGACCCAGAGAGATGATATGGGGATGGAGGTGGGAGGGGGGTTCAGGATTGGGAACTCATGTACACCCATGGTGGATTCATGTCGTTGTATGGCAAAACCAATAGAGTATTGTAAAAAAAAAAAAAAAAAAAGACTTGTATTTCCTTCAAATTAATTTTCTCTTCGATGATCTGTCATTTGGTATAAGTAGGGTATTAATGTCTCCTACTATTATTGTGTTACTGTCAGTTTCTCCTTTTATCTCTGTTAGTGTTTGTCTTATGTATTGAGGTGCTCTTGTGTTGGGTACACAGATATTTACAATTGTTATGTCTTCCTCTTGGATTGATCCCTTGATCATTATGTAGTGTCCTTCCTTATCTCTTGTAATAGTCTTTATTTTAAGGTCTCTTTTTTTTTTACATGAAGATTGCTACTCTAGCTTTATTTTGATTTCCATTTGCATGCAGTATATTTTTCCATTCTCTCACTTTCAGTCTATATGTGTCTTCAGGTCTAAATTGGGTTTCTTGTAGACAGCATATATATGAGTCTTGTTTTTATATCCAATCTGTGTCTTTTGGTTGGAGCAATTAATCTATTTACATTTAAAGTAATTATTGATATATATGTTCCTGTTGCTATTTTCTTAATTTTTTGTGGTTTCCTTTTGTAGATCTTTTTCTTCTTCTCTTGTATTTCCTGACTATATAAGTCTCTTTAACATTTGTTGTAAATCTGGTTTGGTGGTACTGAATTCTTTTAACTTTCAAGTGCTAGTGTTAGTCACTCAGTCATGCTGACTCTTAGCGACGCCATGGACTGCAGCTCACCAGGCACCTGTGTCCATGAGATTTTCCTGGCAAGGATACTGGAGTGGGTTGCCATTTCCTTCTCCAACAAATTCATGTAACTACCACACAAAAACAGTATTAGTCACAAAAGAAAAACCAATTCCCAGCCAAAACACAGTATTCATTTTTTTAACCTATCAAATTGACAAAGATTATCTCATCATTAGCAAGGGTTCAAGGAAATGAACACTAACCTCTGGTGAGGTACAATATTTAGAGGAACAAGTTCCTAACTTTTGACCAGGGTTCTTAACTACATATATTGTACAAAATATGTATAGAATGTTTGCTGCAAGCATCTATACCAGAAAAGATAAAACTGAAATACTCATATATCCAACAATAAGGTACTGCTGAGACATGGTAGAGTAGAATACTATGCAATTACTAATGTTGCAGATTTTTACTTGTCTGTAAAAGTCTTTTGATTTCTCCATCAGTACTGAATGAGAACCTTGCATGGTAGAACAATCTTTATTGTAGATTTTCCCCTTTCAGTACTTTAAATATATCCTGCCATTCCCTTCTGGCCTGCAGAGTTTCTGCTGAATGATCAGCTGTTAAATGTATGGGGTTTCCCTTGTATGTTACTTGTTGCTTTTCCCTTGCTGCTTTTAATATTCTTGCTTTGTGTTTAATCTTTGCTAGTTTGATTAATATATGTCTTGGGATGTTTTTCTTTGGATTTATCCTGTATGGGACTCTTTGAGCTTCTTGGGCTTGATTGACTATTTCCTTTTCCATGTTGGGGAAATTTTCAACTATAATCTCTTCAAAAATTTTCTCATACACTTTCTTTTTCTCTTCTTCTGGGACTCCTATAATTTGAATGTTGATGCATTTAATATTGTCACAGAGGTCTCTGAGACTATCCTCAGTTTTTTTCCTTCTTTTTACTTTATACTGCTTTTTAGCAGCTATTTCCACCACTTTATCTTCCAGCTCATGGATCTGTTCCTCTCCTTCAGATATTCTGCTATTGATTCCTTCTAGAGTATTTTTAATTTCAGTAATTGTGTTCTTTGTCTCTCTGTGTTTGTTCTTTCATTCTTCTCAGATCAGTTCAGTTCAGTCACTCAGTCATGTCCGACTCTGTGACCCCATGGAGACCACAGGGAGACCCCAGGCCTCCCTGTCCATCACCATCTCCTGGAGTTCACTCAGACTCACGTCCATCGAGTCCGTGATGCCATCCAGCCATCTCATCCTCGGTTGTCCCCTTCTCCTCCTGCCCCCAATCCCTCCCAGCATCACAGTTTTTTCCAATGAGTCAACTCTGCATGAGGTGGCCAAAGTACTGGAGTTTCAGCTTTAGCATCATTCCTTCCAAGGAAATCCCAGTGTTGATCTCCTTCAGAATTGACTGGTTGGATCTCCTTGCAGTCCAGGAGACTCTCAAGAGTCTTCTCCAACACTACAGTTCAAAAGCATCAATTCTTCGGGCTCAGCTTTCTTCACAGTCCAACTCTCACATCCATACATGACTACTGGAAAAACCATAGCCTTGACTAGACGGACCTTAGTCGGCAAAGTAATGTCTCTGCTTTTGAATATACTATCTAGGTTGGTCATAACTTTTCTTCCAAGGAGTAAGCATCTTTTAATTTCAGGGCTGCAGTCACCATCTGCAGTGATTCTGGAGCCCAAAAAAATAAAGTCTGACACTGTTTCTACTGTTTCCCCATCTATTTCCCATGAAGTGATGGGACCGGATGCCATGATCTTTGTTTTCTGAATGTTGAGCTTTAAGCCAACTTTTTCACTCTCCTCTTTCACTTTCATCAAGAGGCTTTTTAGCTCCTCTTCACTTTTTGCCATGAGGGTGGTGTCATCTGCATATCTGAGGTTATTGATATTTCTCCCAGCAATCTTGATTCCAGCTTGTGCTTCTTCCAGTCCAGCGTTTCTCATGATGTACTCTGCATAGAAGTTAAATAAGCAGGGTGACAATATACAGCCTTGACGTACTCCTTTTCCTACTTGGAACCAGTCTGTTGTTCCATGTCCAGTTCTAACTGTTGCTTCCTGACCTGCATACAGATTTCTCAAGAGGCAGGTCAGGTGGTCTGGTATTCCCATCTCTTTCAGAATTGCCCAGAGTTTATTGTGATCCACACAGTCAAAGGCTTTGGCATAGTCAATAAAGCAGAAAGAGATGTTTTTCTGGAACTCTCTTGATTTTTCGATAATCCAGCGGATGTTGGCAATTTGATCTCTGGTTCCTCTGCCTTTCTAAAACCAGCTTGAATATCAGAAAGTTCACGGTTCACGTATTGCTGAAGCCTGGCTTGGAGAATTTTGAGCATTACTTTACTAGCATGTGAGCTGAGTGCAATTGTGCGGTAGTTTGACCATTCTTTGGCATTGCCTTTCTTTGGAATTGGAATTAAAACTGACCTTTTCCAGTCCTGTGGCCACTACTGAGTTTTTCCAATTTGCTGGTATATTGAGTGCAGCACTTTCACAGCATCATCTTTCAGGATTTGAAACAACTCAACTGGAATTCCATCACCTCCACTAGCTTTGTTCGTAGTGATGCTTTCTAAGGCCCACCTGACTTCACACTCCAGGATGTCTGGCTCTAGATTAGTGATCACATTATCATGATTATCTGGGTCGTGAAAATCGTTTTTGTACAGTTCTTCCATGTGTTCTTGCCACCTCTTCTTAAAATCTTCTGCTTCTGTTAGGTCCATACCATTTCTGTCCTTTATCGAGCCCATCTTTGCATGAAATGTTCCCTTGGTATCTCTAATTTTCTTGAAGAGATCTCTAGTCTTTCCCATTCTGTTGTTTTCCTCTATTTCTTTGCATTGATCGCTGAAGAAGGCTTTCTTATCTCTTCTTGCTGTTCTTTGAAACTCTGCATTCAGATGCTTATATCTTTCCGTTTCTCCTTTGCTTTTCGCCTCTCTCCTTTTCACAGCTATTTGTAAGGCCTCCCCAGACAGCCATTTTGCTTTTTTGCTTTTCTTTTCCATGGGGATGGTCTTGATCCCTGTCTCCTGTACAATGTCATGAACCTCATTCCATAGTTCATCAGGCACTCTATCAGATCTAGGCCCTTAAATCTATTTCTTACTTCCACTGTATAATCATAAGGGATTTGCTTTAAGTTATACCTGAATGGTCTATCGGTTTTCCCTACTTTCTTCAATTTGAGTCTGAATTTGGTGATAAGGAGTTCATGATCTGAGCCACAGTCAGCTCCTGGTCTTGTTTTTGTTGACTGTATAGAGCTTCTCCTTCTTGGGCTGGAAAGAATAGAATCATTCTGATTTCAATGTTGACCATCTGGTGATGTCCATGTGTAGAGTCTTCTCCTGTGTTGTTGGAAGAGGGTGTTTGCTATGACCAGTGCATTTTCTTGGCAAAACTCTATTAGTCTTGGCCCTGCTTCATTCCTCATTCCAAGGCCACATTTGCCTGTTACTCCAGGTGTTTCTTGACTTCCTACTTTTTCATTCCAGTCCCCTATAATGAAAAGGACATCTTTTTTGGGTGTTAGTTCTAAAAGGTCTTGAAGGTCTTCATAAAACCGTTCAACTTCAGTGTCTTCACCATTGCTGGTTGGAGCTTAGATTTGGATAACTGTGATATTGAATGGTTTGCCTTGGAGACACACAGAGATCATTCTGTCGTTTTTGAGACTGCATCCAAGTACTGCATTTCAGACTCTTTTGTTGACCATGATGGCTACTCCATTTCTTCTGAGGGATTCCTGCCCGCAGTAGTAGATATAATGGTCATCTCAGTTAAATTCACCCATTCCAGTCCATTTCAGTTCGCTGATCTGGGTCTTTGTTATTTGATTCTTGCATTTTCTCCATTCTATTTTCAAGGTTTCAGATCATCTTTACTATCATTATTCTGATTTCTTTTTCAGGTAGTTTGCCTATTTCCTCTTCATTTATTTGGATTTTGTGTTTTTAGGTTGCTCCTTCATTTGTGCACTATTTCTCTGCCTTTTCATTATTTATTAAGTTATTGTGTTTGAGGTCTCATTTTTTCAGTCTTCAAGGTTGAATTCTTTTTTCCTTTTGGTTTCTGCCCTGGTAAGGTTGGTCCAGTGGTTTGTGAAAGCTTCCTGTAGGGCATGACTTTTGGTTGCATTCTGGTGGGAGGAGGTGAGTTTTTTTTTTTATCCGATGGGTAGGATTGAGTGAGTCTGCTGATGATTGGGTTTGCATTTTTGTTTTGTTTGTTATTTGAATGCAGCGTCTTGCACAGGATACTACTGGCAGTTGGGTGATGCTGAGTCTTGTATACAGATGGTTGCCTATGTGGGAGTTCTCTCACTATTTGATGCTCCATAGAGTTAGGAGTTCTCTGGTAATCTAGGGTCTTGGAGTTAGTGCTCCCACTCCAAAGGCTCAGGGCTTGATCTCTGGCCAGGGATGGAGATTCCACAGGTGCTTTGTTATGACATTAAATGGGATTAAGACAAATATCCAAATCAAAAAACAAAAGACACACCCCAGACAAATGGAAATTACAAAATCAGGCAAATAATAGCTGAAATAATGGAATATACACCCATAAGCAGAATCAAAACAGTCCAAAAATAAATAAATAAATAAATAAAGCACAATAGATTGACCCAGCGAACAAAGGAAACCAAAATGATATCCACCAGTTAAGAACAAAATTAACTAAAGCACAAACTGGAAACTAAAAGTAAAGCAAGGTGCCAACTGGGGAATAAAGCAATGAAAACAAAACAAGTTAACAAATATGGCAAGAAAAACAAAGAAAGAATAGAAATGCGAAGTTAAATAGAGGTAGATAAAGATTTATATATATTAAAGATTAACTGCAAGGGGAAAAGGAGTCTGCCTAGTTGATTGTGTGGATTTAGTCTGCGGCTTGTACAGCTGGTGTGAAGGTTTTAGGTCTTCTTTAGCCACAGTGCCCCTGGGTTTCAATTGTGGTTTTATTTCCATCTCTGTATGTGGGTCTTCCACAGGGGTTTGCTCCGGAGGCTGCCCTGGAGGACTTGTGTCTACTCCAGTGAGTGCCAGGTATGGAGGTGGTACAGCTGCTTGGGACTCAGGGGCCCTGGCAGCACAAGGTACTCTGGGGAGTTGACAGCAAGAGCAGTGGGAAATATGGTGCTCTAGAAGGGTATGGCAACCAACTCCAGTATTCTTGCCTGAAGAATCCCCCAGAAATAGAAGCCTGGCAGGCCACAGTCCACAGGGTCTCAAAGAGTTGGATACACCTGAAGTGATTCTGCATGTACAGACACAGGACTTTTTCCTAGCCTGTGGTAGCTCTGCCCCAGTGAGGATTGAGTGTGAGGGTGTCACAGCTGCTTGGGTCGCAGGGACCTTGGTGGCGCCAAGTATGCAGGGTCACAGACTGCCTCAGCCGCAGAAGGTATGGCCCTTCAGAGTCTTTTTCCAGCCTCTGGCAGCAGGTGATCAGAGGCCTCTTTGGATAGTCCTTTTCCGTTGCTCCGCCCATTCAGGCACTTAAAGGGCTCCCTTGCCTGGGGTCCTTCTCTGTTGCTCGGCGAGTCAGACACATAAAGGGGCTCCCCTTGTCTGGGGTTCTACTCTGGTGTTTCCATGCATCAGGCGATTGAGGGGCCAGCCACTCTATTGTTCAGCTGCTGGCGCCAGCATGTGGGTAGAGATAGGCTCTCCCTGTGATGGCTCCACCCCCTATGCGTGACTCAGCAGTATCACCTTGCTTCCATGGCTGCCTGGCTTTCCTCCACTGGCATTCCCCACCACAGTCTCTTCCCTCACATCTCGGGCTGTCTCCCTGCAGTCAACAGCAGACCTCTTCCTGGGATTGCTCCACATCCCTATACTCCAGCTCCCAGCCGCTGTGCCTTCTAGGGGACCTGCATCCCTGTCTGGGTATGGCTGCAGCAAGGATTGTCTGTGTGATTCCCAATCCATTTAAGCTGCCGCAGATCAGTTGCTTCACTCTCAGCCTAAAATATTTCTCCTTTAACCCAAGCAATTGCCCCAGTGTGGGGATCAACCCCTGCTTCATTTCCCCCACCTGCTGAGTGAAGGTCTAGTCCAGCTATCCTGTTTTTCTCCCTCGTTCCTTCATCTACCCGCTTTTGCGTGGTTCTATATATTGTTTTCAGGTGGTCAGGTACTCCTGCCTGCTCTTGGCTGGTGTTCTGCAAGCACTCCTGTCAGGTGTATTTCTGATGTATCTGTGGAGAGGGATGTACTCCACCTCCGTCTACTCCTCCACCATCTTGTTCCCTGTGAATTGTTTTTAAACATGTTTTGCCCATTTGTTGTTAGTAGTATATGTTCTTTTATAAATTTATATAATTTGTAATGAGAACTGTTTTATACATATTACAAATATTTTCCCCTTTCTCATCAATAAGTTTTGCAAATAATGTCATTAATGTATAGAAATTTTGAAAATTATGGTTAAATCTGCTAGTGTCTTCTTTTATGTCTAATGGATTTGGGATCCTGCTTAGAAAAACTTTTTGCATATCAAATATGAAGATATGTCCTTATATTTATATTTTAATACTTTTAAATTCTATTTTTATGCATTTGATTCTTTAATCAAGTTGGATTCTATTTTTGTAAACAGTGATGGATTAAGTATCTATGTAGTTTATCTGTGAAGTGAAAGTTGCTCAGTTGTGTCAGACTCTTTGCAACCCCATGAATTATCCAGTCCATGGAATTCTCCAGGCCAGAATACTAGAGTGGGTAGCCTTTCCCTTCTGCAGGGGATCTTCCCAACCCAGGGATCAAACCCAGGTCTCCTGTATTACAGGCAGATTTTTCACCAGCTGAGCCACAAGGGAAGCCCAAGAATACTGGAGTGGGCAGCCTATCCCTTCTCCAGCAGATCTTCCCACCCCAGGAATCAAACTGGGGTCTCCTGCATTGCATGTGGATTCTTTACCAACTGAGCTATCAGGAAAGCCCACAGTAGAACTTTATCCATTTTAGATATAGTGAGTAGTGTACATGTTCATCTGAAACTCCCTAATTATCTCTTCCCCTCATTCCTCCCCCGCTGGCAAACATGTTTGTTCTCTAAGTCTGTGAGGTCTGTAAATAAGCTCACTTGTAGCATTTCTTTTTAGCTTCCACATATAAGCAATGTCACATGATATTTCCCCTGCTGTCTTACCGCACTCTGTATGACAGTCTTTAGGTCAATCCAGGTTGCTGCAAATAGCATGTTTCATTCTTTTTGATGTTGTTTGGTTGCTAAATCGTGTTGGAGTCTTTGTGTCCCCATGCTGCTGCTGCTGCTAAGTCGCTTCAGTCGTGTCCGACTCTGTGCGACCCCATAGACAGCAGCCCATCAGGCTCCCCCGTCTCTGGGATTCTCCAGGTAAGAACACTGGAGTGGGTTGCCATTTCCTTCTCCAGTGCATGAAAGTGAAAAGTGAAAGTGAAGTCACTCAGTCATGTCTGACTGTTTGCGACCCCATGGACTGCAGCCCACCAGGCTCCTCTGTCCATGGGATTTTCCAGGCAAGAGTACTGGAGTGGGGTGCCATTGCCTTCTCCGTTGTGACCCCATGGACTGCAGCGTATCAGGCTTCCCTGTGGTATTGCTGATCCTGCCCACAGCACCAGCTGCCTTGCTGTTCACACTGTCTGCACTGTTCATGACACCAGGATAGGCCAGGTGTGAGCTAAGAGGCTGGAAGAAGACTCGAGGAGCCGTAGGAACTAGAGACAGGTTTATTCTCTCCTGGCTGATGCAGCATCAACACAGTCTCTCTCATAGCTGATGCAGCAGCCGTAATAACTGACACCTTACATTCTCTTCTCTCATGACTGACCCAACAGACACAGCCATGATACAGCAGTAATACTCACCGCTTTGTAGATGGAGCTCACATATCTGTACCATACGCAAAACCGGTGACCAAGCAAGTACCTCGTGATGTGCTTGCGTAGTGCTATAAGTGATCTCGGCTGTTACAGAGGCATTATTTACAAAACGTGGGGTGAGAGAGCCTGAGCACGCCATCTTGGCCAATTTGCTCTCTCCCCAAACCTGTCCTTCACTGTCTCCTGGAGCTTGCTCAAACTCATGTCCATGGAATCAGTGATGCTATCTAACTATCTCATCCTCTGTCACCTTCTTCTTTTTTTGCTTTCAATCTTTTCCAGCATCAGGGTCTATTCCAGTGAGTCAGCTTTTCACATCAGGTGGCCAAAGTATTGGAACTTCAACATCAGTCCTTCTAATGAATATTCAGGGTTGATTTCCTTTAGGACTGAGTGATTTGATCTTGCAGTCCAAGAGACTCTCAAGAGTCTTCTCTAGCACCACAGTTAGAAAGCAGCAGTTCTTCGGCTCTCAGCCTTATTTATGGTCCATCTCTCACATCTGTATACAACTACTGGAAAAACCATAGCTTTGACTATACAGACTTTTGTCAGAAAAGTGATATTTTTAATACGCTGTCTAGGTTTGTCATAGCTTTTCTTCCATGAGCAAGCATCCTTTAATTTCATGGCTGCTGTCACTGTCTGCTGTGACTTTGGAACCCAAGAAAATAAAAGTAAAATCTGCCACTGTTTCCAATTTTTCCCCATGTATTTGCCATGAAGTGATGGGACCAGATGCCATAATCTTCATTTTCTGAATGTTGAGTTTTAACTCAATTTTTTCACGTTCCTCTTTCATCCTCACCAAGAGGCTCTTTAGTTCCTCTTCTCTTTCTGCCATAAGTGTCATCTGCCTATCTGAAGTTGTTGATATCTTGCCTGGCAATCTTGTGATTGTGATCCAGCTTGTGATTCATCCAGTTTTTTCATTTCGCATGATGTACCCTACATAAAATTTAAATAAGCAGCGTGACTATATACAGCCTTGATATACTCCTTTCCAAATTTGGAACCAGTCCATTGTTCCATGTCCAGTTCTAACTGTTGTGTCTTGACCTGCATATGGGTTTCTCAGGAGACAGGTAAAATGATCTGATATTCCCATCTCTTTAAGAATTTCCCACAGTTTGTTGTGATCTACCCAGTCAAAGGCAGAAGTAGGTGCTTTTCTGCAATGCCCTTGATTTTTATGTGATCCAGAAAATGTTGGCAATTTGATCTCTGGTTCCTCTGCCTTTTCTAAATTCAGCTTGTGTATCTGGAATTTCTCAGTTCATGTACTGTTGAAGCCTAGCTTAAAGAATTTTGAGCATTATCTTGCTAGCATGTGACAAAGGTCTGTCTAGTCAAGGCTATGGTTTTTCCTGTGGTCATGTATGGATGTGAGAGTTGGACTGTGAAGAAAGCTGAGCACTGAAGAATTGATGCTTTTGAACTGTGGTGTTGGAGAAGACTCTTGAGAGATCCTTGGAGTGCAAGGAGATCCAACCAGTCCATTCTAAAGGAGATCAGTCCTGCATGTTCTTTGGAAGGAATGATGCTAAAGCTGTAACTCCAGTCCTTTGGCCACCTCATGCGAAGAGTGGACTCATTGGAAAAGACTGTGATGCTGGGAGGGATTGTGGGCAGGAGGAGAAGGGGACGACAGAGGATTAGATGGCTGGATGGCATCACCGACTCGATGGACATGAGTTTGGGTGAACTCCAGGAGTTGGTGATGGATAGGGAGGCCTGGCGTGCTGCAATTCATGGGGTTGCAAAGAGTTGGACATGACTGAGCGACTGAACTGACTGAACTGACTGAACTGATGTGAAATGAGTGTAGTTGTATGGTAGTTGAAACCATCTTTGGCGTTGCCTTTATTTGGGATTGCAATAAAAACTGACCTTCTGCATTCCTTTTCCCAAAACCCATTGCTGAGTTTTCCAAATTTGCTGACATGATGAGTATAGCACTTTAACAGCATTATTTTTTAGGATTTCAAATAACTCACCTGGAATTCTTTCACCTCTTCTAGCTTTGTTTGTAGGAATGCTTCCTAAGGTCCACTTGACTTCACACTCTAGGGTGTCTGGCTCTAGGTGCATGACCACACCATTATGGTTATCTGGGTCACTAAGATCTTTTTTGTATAGTTCTTCTGTGTATTTTTGCCACCTCTTCTTAATCTCTTCTGTTTCTTTCCTTTATTGTGCCCAGGCTGGCAGGTAACGTTCTCTTGATGTCTCTTAGTTTCTTGAAGAGATCTCTAGTCTTTCCCATTCTATTTCTTTCTTCTATTTCTGTGCATTTGTTCACTTAACAAGGCTTTCTTATTGCTCCTTACTATTCTCTGGAACTCTGCATTTAGTTGGGTATATCTTTCCCTTTCTCCTTTGCCTATCACTTCTTTCCTCAGGTATTTATAAAGCCTTCAGATTATCATTTTGCCTTCTTGCATTTCTTTTTCTTTGGGATGGTTTTGGTCCTTGCCTCCTGTACAGTGTTACAAACCTCTGTCTATAGTTCTTCAGGCATTCTGTCTACACGATCTAATCCCTTGAATCTCTTTGTCACTTCCACTGTATAATCACAAGGGATTTAATTTAGGTTATACCTGAATGGCCTAGTGGTTTTCCCTATTTTCTTCAATTTAAGCCTGAATTTTGCAATAAAGAACTCGTGATCTGAGCCACAGTCAGCTCTTTGATCTTATTTTTGTTGACTGTGTAGAGCTTTTCCATCTTCGGCTGCAAAGAACATAATCAATCTGATTTGGGTATTGACCATCTGGTGATGTCCATGTGTAGAGTCATCTCTTGAGTTGTTGGAGGAGGGTGTTTGCTATGACCAGTGTGTTCTCTTGGCAGAATTCTGTTAGCCTTTGCCTGACTTCATTTTGTACTCCAAGGGCAAACTTGCCTGTTACTCCCATATCTCTTGACTTCCTAGTTTTGCATTCTAATCCCCTATGATGAAAAAGACATCTTTTTTGGTGTTAGCTCTAGAAGGTCTTGTAAGTCTTCATAGAACTGTTAGACTTCAGTTTCTTTGGCATTAGTGTTTGGGGCATAGACTTGGATTACTGTGATGTTGAATGGTTTATCTTGGACAGGAACCAAGATTATTCTCTAGTTCTTGAGATTGCTCCCAACTACTGCATTCTGGACTTTTTTGGTTGACTATGAGGACTACTCCATTTCTTTTAAGTGATTCTTGCCCACAGTAGTAAATACAATGGTCATCTGAATTAAATCCTCCCATTCTTATCCACTTTAGTTCACTGATTCCTAAGATGTCGATGTTCGGTCTTGCCATCTCCTGCTGGACCACATTTGATTTACCGTGATTCCTAGACCTAACATTCTAGGTTCCTGTGCAATATTGTTCTTTATGGCATCAGACTTGACTTTACTACAGACACATCCACAACTGAGCGTCATTTCTGCTTTAGCCAAGCCTCTTCATTTTTCTGGAGCTATTTATCTACTCTCCCCCAGTATCATGGACACATATGGACCTGGGGGGCTCAGTTTCTGGTGTCGTATCATTTTGCTTTTTCATACTGTTCAGGGGGTTCTTGAGGCTAGAATGAAGTGGTTTGCCATTCCCTTCTTCAGTGGACATGTTTTGTCAAAACTCTGCACCATGACCCATTCATCTTGGGTGGCCCTGCATGGCATGGCTTACAGCTTCATTGAGTTACACAAGGCTGTGATGCATGTGGCTAGCATTTGGCTAGCTTTCTGTGATTGTAGTTTTCATTCTGGAGGCTGTGGTTCTTGCTGCTTCTGTATGCCTTCTGATTATGAGGATAAGAGGCTTGTGTAAGCTTCCTCCTGGGAGGAACTGGCTGTGGGGAAACTGGGTCTTGCTCTGGTGGGCAGGGCCATGCTCACTGAATCTTTAATCCAATTTTCTGCTGATGGGTGGGGCTGTACTGCCTTGTTAGTTGTTTAGACTGAAGTGGTCCAGTCCTGGAGCCTTCAGGCTCCATGGTAGGGCTAAAGGTGACCTCCAAAAGGACTTATGCCAACAAGTGCCTCTCAGGACTGCTGCTGCCAGTGTCCCTGTCCCCACAGCAGGTCACTGCCAACCTATTCTCCACAGGAGACTCTCAAACACTGACACCAGGCTTCTGTTTAATGGCTAAGCAATATCCCATTGTATATTTGTACCACACCTTTATCCATTACTCCATCGATGGATGTTTAGGTTGCTTCCATGTCTTGGCTATTATAAACAGGGTTGCAGTGAACATTAGGATGCATGTATCCTTTCAGACCAAATTTTTCCCTGGATATATAACCATGAGTGGGATTGCAGGGTGGTATGTTAGCTCTATTTTTAGATTTTTAAGGAAACTCCGTACTGTTCTCCATTAGTGGTTATACAAATTTACTTTCCTACTGACAGTGTGGGTTTTTTTGATGATACCCATTTTGACTGGTGTGAGATGATATCTCATTATAGTTTTGGTTTTCATTTCCCTAATAATTAGTGATGCTGAATATTTTTTCATGTACCTCTTGACTATCTGTATGTCTTCTTTAGAGAAGTGTCTATTTCTGTCTTCTGCCCATTTTTTGATTGGGTTGTTTATTTTGCTGAAGTTAAGCCTCATAAACTGTAAGTTTTGGAGACTAATCCCTTGTTGGTCACATCCTTTGTGAATACTTGCTCCCAATCTGTGGGTTGTCTTTTAATTTTTTGTGTTGTTTCCTTTGTTATGTAAAAGGTTTTGAATTTAAGTAGGTCCCATTTGTTTATTTTTTATTTTATTTCCATTATTCTGGGGTACAGATCAAAAAAGATATTGCTGTAATTCATGTCAGAGAGTGTTCTGCTTATGTTTTCCTCTAGGAGTTTTATAGTGTCTTGTCCAACATTTAAGTCTTTAGTCCATTTTGAGTTTATTTTTGTGTATGGTGTTAAAGAATGACTAATTTAATTTGCTTCCAAGTAGCTGTCCAGTATTCCCAGAACCATTTGTTGAAGAGATTATCTTTCCAACACTGTGTAGTCTTCCCTCCTTTGTCATAGATTAATTGACCGTAAGTGCCTGGGTTTATCTTTGGGCTTTCTACCTGGTTCTATTGACCTATATTTCTATTTTTGTGAAAGTACCATACAGTTTTGATGACTATAGCTTTGTAGTATAGTCTGAAGTCAGGGATTCCTGAGTCCTCCAGGTATTCTTGACTTCAGACTAGATATTTTATTCTTTTTGTCTAATGGTAAATGGAATTGCTTCTTGAATTCCTCTTTTTGACCTTTTGTTGTTAGTGTATAGAAATGCAATAGGTGTCTCTGTGTTGATTTTGTAATCTGCAACTTTACCAAATTCACTGATGTACTTTAGGAGGACTTAAAAAACTATGCTGAATAAAAGTGGCAAGAATGAACATTCTTGTCTTGTTCCTGTTCTTAAAGGAAATGCTTTCAGCTTCTCACCATTGAGGATGATATTAACTGTAGGCTTGTCAGATATGCCCTTTATTATGTCTGTTATGCCCACTTTGGCCACCTCAGGTGAAGAGTTGACTCATTGGAAAAGACTCTGATGCTGGGAGGGATTGGGGGCAGGAGGAGAAGGGGACGACCGAGGATGAGATGGCTGGATGGCATCACGGACTCAATGGACGTGAGTCTGAGTGAACTCCGGGAGATGGTGATGGACAGGGAGGCCTGGCGTGCTGCGATTCATGGGGTCGCAAAGAGTCAGACACGACTGAGCGACTGAACTGAACTGAACTGATGCCCACTTTCTGAAGAGTTTTTTTTAATCATAAATGGGGGTGCTGAATTTTGTTAGAAGCCTTTTTTGTATCTACTGAGTTTATCATAGGTTTTTAGTCTTCCATTTGTTGATGTGGTGTATCACACTGATTGATTTGAGCATATTGAAAAATCCTTGCATCCCTGGGATAAATCCCACTTGATCATGGTGTATAATCTTTTAAATGTATTTTTGTATTTTGATGTATTTAATGTATTTTAATGTATTTTGTATTT
This sequence comes from Budorcas taxicolor, assembly GCF_023091745.1. Lineage (NCBI taxonomy): Eukaryota > Metazoa > Chordata > Mammalia > Artiodactyla > Bovidae > Budorcas > Budorcas taxicolor. The sequence continues at coordinate 8,281,949 of NC_068930.1, read as the reverse complement.
AATGTATTTTGCTGTATCCCACAGGTTTTTGATAGTTGTGTTTTCACTTTCATTTGTCTCTAGGTATTTTTTAATTTCCTCTTTAATTTCTTTCTTTATTATTGTATCTTTGTCTGGTTTGGGTATCAGGATGATAGTGGCCTCATAGAATGAGTTCAGGAGTTTTCCTTCTTCTGCAATTTTTGGGAACAATTTCAGAAGGAAATCTGTTAGCGCTTCTCTAAATGTTGATAGAATTCACCTGTGGAGCCATCAGGTCCTGGACTTTTGTTGTTGGGAGTTTTTTAATCACAGTTTCAATTTCAGTGTTTGTGATTGGTCTGTTCATATTTTCTGTTTCTTCCTCGTTCAGTCTTGGGAAACTGTAGATTTCTAAGAACTTGTCCATTTATTCCAGGTTGTCCATTTTATTGGAATACAGTTGCTTGTCGTAGTCTGTGATGATCTTTTGTATTACTGTGGTGTCCGTTGTAATTTCTTCTTCAGTTCTAATTTTATTAATTTGGGTCTCTTCCTTTTTTCCTAAAGAGTCTGGGTAAAGGTTTATCAACTTTATCTTTTCAGATGACCAGTTTTTTCCCATTAATCTTTACTATTGTTTCCTTTGTTTCTACTTCACTTATTTCTGCTCTGATCTTTGTGAGTTCTTTCCTTTTACTAATTTTAGGTTTTGTTTGCTCTTTCTTTAGTTCTTTTGGGTGTGAAGTTAGGTTGTTTATTTGAGATTTTTCTTCTTCTTGAGGTAAGATTGTATTGCTGTAAACTTCCCTCTTAAAACTGCTTTTGCTGTATCCCACAGGTTTTTGATAGTTGTGTTTTCACTTTCATTTGTCTCTAGGTATTTTTAAATTTCCTCTTTAATTTCTTCAGTGATTCACTGGTTGTTTAGTAACATAATTTTTAAACTCTAGTGTTTTTGTCTTTTATAGTTTTTCTTATTGTTTATCTCTAATCTCATAACATTATGATTGGAAAAGTTGCTTGATATGATTTCAGTTTTCTTAAATTTACCAAGGCTTTCCTTGTGGCCCAGCATGTGGTTAACCCTAGAGAATGTTCCTTGTATACTTGAGAAAAATGTGTATTCTGCTCTTTTGGACAGAATGCTCTATAAATATCAATGACACATAGATAGACACATTTGGCCTAATGACACATGTGTCATCTAAGGTCTGTGTTTCCTGATTGATTTCCTGTCTGGATGACCTGTCCATTGATGAAAGTGGGTGTCAAAGTCCCCCATTATTACTGTGTTACTGTCACTTTTTCCCTTTATGATTGTTGGTATTTGCCTTACATATTGAGGTGCTTCTATGTTGGATGCATATATATTTAAAATTGCTATATCTTCTTCTTGGATTGATCCTTTGATTTTTATGTAGTGTCCTTTTTCTCTAAAAACAGTCTTTGTTTTAAAGTCTATTTTGTCTGATAGACTACTCCAGCTTCTTCTACTGTATTTCTACTCCAGCTTCTTTTGATTTCCATTTGCCTGGAATACCTTCTTCCATCCCCTAACTTTCAGTTTGCATGTGTCCCTTGGCCTGAGGTGGGTCTGTTGTAGACAGTAGCTATATGGGTCTTATTTTTGTGCCCACCCAGTCAATCTGTCTTTTGGTTGGTGCATTTAATCCATTTACATTTAAGGTACTTACTGATATATATATATATTCTTATTGTTTTACATGTGTTTTTGTAGGTCTTTTCCTTCTCTTGTGTTTCTGCCCACAGAAGTTCCTTTAGCATTTGTTGCAAAGCCAGTCTGGTGGTGCTGAATTCTCTGTTTTTGCTTGTCTGTAAATCTTTTGATTTCTCCATCAAATCTGAATGAGAGCCTCGCTGGGTAAAGCATTCTTGGCTTTAGGCTCTTCCTTTTCACCATTTAAAACATATCATGCTACTTCCTCTGGCTTGTAGAGTTTCTGCTGAGAAATCAGCTGACAATCTCGTTGGGTATTCATTTGTATGCTATTTGTCATTTCCTCCTTGTTTCTTTTAATATTTTATGTTTGTCTTTAATTTTTTTCAATTTGACTACTATGTTGCTTGGCATATCCCTTCTTGGGTTTATCCTGCCTGGGATTCTCTGAATTTCTTGGACTTGTTTGATTGTTTCTTTTCCCATGTTGGGGAATTTTTCGGCTATTACCTCTTCAAATACTTTAGGTCCTTGCTCTCTCTCTTCTCCTTCTGAAACCCCTATAATGTGAATGTTGGTGCCTTTACCATTGTCCCAGAGGTCCGTTAGGCAGTCTTCATTTTTTTAAAAATTCTTTTCTTTTTTAAATTCTGTTCCATGGCACTGATTACCACCATTCTGTCTTCTAGGCCCTTTATCTGTTCTGCCTCAGTTATTCTGCTATTGATTGCTTATAGCGTATTTTTCATTTCAGTTATTGTATTGTTCATCTCAGTTTGTTCTTTAGTTCTCCTAGGTCTTGGTTAAATATTTCTTGCATCTTCTCAGGCTCTGCCTCCATTCTTTTCTCAACATCTTGAAACATCGTCACCATCTTTATTCTGAATTCTTTTCCTGGAACGGAGGCAACTATCACATTTGGTTGTTTTTCTGGGATTTTTATCTGTTCCTTCATCTGGGACATAGTCCTTCACCTTTTTGCTTTGTCTAACTTTCTGTGATTATAGGTTTTGTTCTGGAGGCTGAAGGATTATAGTTCTCCTAGCCTCTATTGTCTGCCCTCTGTTGGATGTAAGGCTATGTAAGAGACTTGTGCAAGCCTCCTGATGGGAGAGGCTGGCAGTGGGTAAAATTTGGCCTTGCTCTGGTGTGCAGAGCTGTGCTCAGTAGAACTTCAATCCACTTATCTTCTGATGGTGGGGCTGTGCCCCCTCCCTGTTAGTTGTTTGTCCTGAGGCAACCCAGCCCTGGAGTCTATAGATGCTATGGTAGGGCTAATGGCAATCTCCAGGAGGACTCACCCTGGGTACTTCCTATAACTGCTTCTTCCAGTGCCCTTGTCCCCATGGTGAGCAACCACAACCCCCTGCCCCTGCAGGACACCCTCCAGCACTAGCAGGTAGGTTAGATTCAGTCTCCTGTGGGGTCACTGCTCTTTTCCTGTGTGTCCTAGTGCACACAAGATTTTCTGTGGAAAATTCCCTTCCAAGAGTGGGATCTTTGTTTCCCCTGGGACTGTGGAAGTCCTGCAATCAAATCCTGCTGGCCTTCAAAGCCAGGTTCCCCATGAATTCCTATTCCCTTTGCTAGAACTGCAGGCTCAGAAGCCTGATGTGGGGCTCAGAACCTTCACAACAGAGTAAGAACTTCTATGGTATAATTGTCATCCAGTTTGTGGGTCGCCCACCCAACAGGTACAGGATTTTAATTTTGTCATGATTGTGCTCCTCTTATGGTCTCATGGTCTCATTGTGGCTTCCCTTTTTCTTTGGATGTCGGGTATCTGTTTTGGTGGGTTCCAGTGTCTTCCTGTTGATGGTTTTTCAACAGTTGTGATTTCAGTGTTCTTGCAGGATGAGGTAAATGCACATCCTTCTACTCAGGGATCTTAAGCTAATCTCAGATATATTTTTAAATAGAATCATTTTGCAAATTTCAAGAATCTCTTAGGATTTTGGCTTGGATTTTTCCAGTTTGTGTATTATTTCAGAGAGATTTTATCCCTAATTTGAGCATTTCCAATGAAAATTATGGAGTTATTCAGGTTTTAAAAAATGTTCTTCAATAATAGAATTTATATTTTTCCTGTGGGGGTTTAAAAAAATTTCATGTTCTTTTAAATGGCATTTTCCCTCCATTAAAATTATAAATGTGATTGCTGATGTATAGGAAGTCAATTTTTATATGGTGGGATTGGGAGGGAGAGTTGCTGAGGGAAGAAAAGGATGACACTGAAATTTATTTCTTTACTTGTTTTCCTGGAGATATGAGCTAGATACAGCTTCCTGGGAGAGATATCAATATAGCTCAGGGGCTTTAAAATGTATTAAGAAATATTTTATACATGCAAAGAATATGTATAATGTCTATCTAAGGAATAAAAAATAATATAATAAACCCTCATCTACCCAACACTCAACTTAATAAACAGAATATCATCAAATCTTTAGAGACCCTTTGGAGGTCATTCTGATCTCATTCTCTTCTTTCTCTTGAAGAAATAAGGAATGTCTTGAATTGCTTATTGTTCTCTTGCATTTTCTCATCACTTTACTACATATATAAATAGGGGACAATTTTTCAAAGTCACATACACACTTGCACAAACACAAAGACATTCTAAATGCTTCCTTTTCCATCTCAGACCCTCCCACTGAGCATCTTTGCAATGTGAGTGCTGGCTTCCTTGGGAATGAACGCAGTACTTCAGAATTTGGGAATTTGAAAATAATTAAACCCTTTTTACTAATGTCTTTGGAGTTTATCTTCTATTACTGAAATAATTGTAAGTTTATTAATACTGAAATAATTGTAAGTTTATTAATATTGAAATAATTGTAAGTTTATTAATATTGAAGTAATTGTAAGTTTATTATTACATTTCATTGATATGCCTTTTTCTCTGCCAGTACCATGCTTTCTGAATGATTATGGCTTTAAGATAGACTTTTGATATTTGCTCATGCATTTGTACTTTTTCCACCCAAATTTTCTCCCCTGTTACCTTTTCATTCTCCAAGAGATGCTTTGTATTAATGCTGTCAAGTCTCTCAAAGAGTCATCTTGGTGTTTTGATTGGTAGCATATGACACTTATACACTAATTTGGAAAGAGTTTTCATCTTTACAATTGATCTTTCTAATAAAAAATTAAATATCTTTCTCCATTTGTTAAAAATTTGCATTATTTTCCTCAGTCAAGTTCATTGCTTTTGTAAGCACAGCTTTTTTTTTTTCCTGGTAAGTTTGTTTCTATGTATATATTAATTTTTGGTAGTTCAGTAAAGAAGTCTTCTTTTCCACATTTTTTCTACAAAGGAAAGCTACTGACTCCTCTATGATTGCTTTTTTTTTTTTTCAGTTGGTCAGAAGGCATTTATTTAAAAATGTTCAAAGGGAAATACCTAGTTCATGTAATATGCATGCATGCATGCTAAGTTGCTTCAGTCGTGTCTGACTCTGCGTGACCCTGTGGACAGCAGCCCACCAGGCTCCTCTGTCCACAGGATTCTCCAGGCAAGAATACTGGAGTGGGTTGCCATTTCCTTCTCCATATAAAGAAGTATAAAAATGTATGGCAGGTTCAAAAACAGAACCAAAAATCCTGTGTGGCCTGTATCCAGGGTAAGTGAAGAAAGACAGTGTGAAACCCTTGAATGCCACACTTCAGAATGTGGACTATGTTTCCACAGCCAAGAGAAAGACAGCAAAGACTTTTTCTGCACAAGGGAAATGGAGTAATATGTGGGGCTGAGAAAATACTGTGCTCAGTCACTCAGTCATGTCTGACTCTTTGCAACCCCATGGACTGTAGTCTGCCAGGCTCCTCTATCCATGGGGATTCTCCAGGCAACAATATTGGAGTGGATTGCCATGGCTTTCTCCAGGGGATCTTCCCAACCCAGGGATCAAACCCACATCTCCTATGTCTCCTGCAGTGGCAGGTGGATTTTTTACACTGAGTCAGAGCTACACAAAAGGCCCCTGGGAAGCAAGGAGAACCTGTACCAATGAAGGCACTAGCAACAGAGGCATGATAGAAAGACTCTACAAATTTGAGACTGACATAATAACAAATTCGATGGTGTTATTTTTATTAACCTGAAACACATCAGTGATTTATATCACAACCTGTCACAGTGAACAAATGTTGGCAGAGGACTATTTTCATTGGCATACAGACCTCACAGTGTAACACTGGAAACGACTATCAGGGTACTGTGGCTGATATGGCTCTTGACATAGCACCATCCAAACCACCAAGCAATAGGTGAGTATCAAATGAGAGCAAACAAAAGCTCTTTTAAACTATCAGGTAGTTTGTGAATCTTACTAATATTATTGTTTAAATTGGTCCCACAGTCTTTGGCCAGTGGTTTTCATCAGAGAAAGCTATACCATACTGTCACAATAAATTAACCCTTTCATAAGCAAAGCTTCTTTCTTACATTAGGTCCAATGAAGGCTGGTAGTAGTTCTTCCCACTTAGTGATTCAGGGAACTCAGACTGCCTCCATTTCTGTCCCAGGTCGCTGGAGCAGAGGAAAAGAGGAATGGAGGATGTACACTGCCTCTTACTGCTTATCCTGGGAGGAAATCATATGGCCTGTGTCTGTAGACCATTGGCCAGTTAGTCATGAGACCTGACCGACTAACAAGGGAGGCTGGGAAATGTAGGGGGGCTCATGGATGGTAGATAGGTGAGTATCCACTGTTTCCATGAGACCAGCACAGTTGTGGTAAATTGAATGATGTGTGTGGTCTGATGCCTTTACTGAGAAGTTTCAGCCACAGAGCTGAGGACTGGCCTTGCAGTTGCTGACAGTGTGTGGGAAAATGTGCTGAACCTAGATAAGCTCCTGGGTCTATTTCCTGGATTTCTCATTCACACCCTTTGTTCCTTCTCACTTTAGGCTTTTATGTGTAAACACAACCCAGCTCCCTCAATCCTTTGGCTTAGTCATCACCTCTAGTTTCTCATAGGGCAATGGGTGGTTTCTGAGGCAGTGTGCCAGGCCTTGAGCCTGACTACCTTGAAATTCTGGTGAAAGCAAAGGGGACCAGTTTGAGGACTCCACTCTTGGGCTGCAAGGAACAGAAACCCACTCAAACGCAACCTTTCTCTTCTCCCACAGCCCTCGTGCAATCTGTCGGGAAACCCTGCTGGTCATCTTGCAGGACAGGCCTAGAACTGCCCACTGTTCTCCGGGTGTCCTGCTTGCTGCCTCTGTCAGGACATTCCTGACTCGCATCTGAACTGTGTGACAGCATCCAAACTATGCTCCCTGTTTCTGCTCCTCATCTGGTCCCAAATAACATCCAGAGTGGTCGTTTTACAGGGAACTCAGACGCTGACATCCTTTTGCTCATGCCTCTCTGCGGCTGCCCCCGGGCTCAGGCCCTCTCATCTCTCCTGTCTCTTTATGCTTAGCTCTGTCTTTCACTCACTCTGCCTAGCGCCAGTCACTTCGCTGATTCTCACACATTACAGAAGCACTCCCACATGGGGTTTTGCACTTGATGTGTTTCTGCCAGGAGCACTCTTCCCTCAGATATCCCAACAGTGTCTTCTTCACCTCCTCAAAGTCTTCACAATTCAGTGAGGCCTCGCCTGACCACCTTATGCCCTGTATAAGGTAATTTCCTCCCTTACTCTCTAGGCCCCCAGTTTCCTCACTCTATTCTACTTTCTTCCTCCTGGCCCCTACAACATTCTATACACTATACAACTGATCTGTTTGTTATGCTCATTGTTTATGGTCCCCTTCTAGAACACATGTTCCATGAAAACAAGATCTTTGTTAAAATTGTTCTCTGGTATAACTCAAGCACCTAGCATTACACCTGGCACTTGGCCTATGCTTGATAAATACTTTTTTGAATAAATGAATGAACAAAACTGGCCCATTCAAACTATTTTCTTCAATAAGATTACAAAGGTTTTATAAGAATCCAAGAAGCAGCAGCCCCAAATAGTTGGATCTACAAAAATTAGCACAGGGAATCTATATCGGGGAAGCAGGGTCCCAGCCTCGGATTCTAGGCGTGCCTGCTCTTCCAGGCTCTTTCTGTCCTCTCTGTCCTTCTGTCCTTCTACAGCCCCATGGAAGCTGGCCAACCCCAGCTCCCACAAGGTCGTGGACTCAGGGGCTAATGGATGAGGTTGCAGAGGGCCTGGGCTGTGCTGGGAGAAGCAGGGTGGCATGCAGTGCCCGGACAAGTCTTAATTCTGACACATGAGGCAATTGGCCTCTTCTGTCTCAATTCACAAGTTAAGACCAGATTCCATCTTGGAAGTCCTTCTCTGCAGTCCTTCCACCCTTTCATCCCAGCATTACTGTCTTGCTCCTGCTTGCTTATCTGTCATGCACCCTCACACACACACCCCAATATTGTAAATCCTCTTGTATAGAGGCTTATCCTATCTATCCTGTCACCTCTGTATCCCTAGGCCCAGCACAGCACCAACATAGAATACACAATTAATACTTGCTACATGAAGGACTCAGTGTGACGGTGAGACAGAGCCCAGAGGTGGGTGCCAGGAGCAACCCGACTGCACAGAGTGCAGAGTTCCTGGCGGGCCCTGGCCCTTGGCCACCTGCACTTCTGCTGGTCCGTGTGTCAGTCCCGCGGCCACTTCCACAGCCTGTGGTCCTCACCCTAGGCCCATCCTCATCACACTGTGCTGGAAACACTTCCTACCTCTTGTCTTCTTGGAAAATGTTGGGGCCTTCATCTCTGTGCACAATTAGTCACCCTTCTAAAACTTGACAAGAGACCTAGGCAAACTCAGGACAAGCTTTAATCTCCATCAATTCCACGGAAGGGAGGGGAGTTTTCCTCCCAGCAGATTTTCCGTCTACTTGTATGCAAGCAGATACCCTCTGATAGGGCTGGAGTGAGACCTCAGCACCTCTGAGAAATCTTAAGAAGCACAGGTTGCCATAGATTCAGCCTTCTTTACAGGTGGAGTATTGGGTTCAAAGCTGAACTGAGGTTTGTGTGTCTTCCGGTTCTCCCCACAACTCTATGAACCAGACCTGATGGCCTTCCTGATTCAGACGGAGCTGAGGGCCAACCTCAGAGAGACTGAGGGGCTAGCAATAGCCCTCAGCTGGTGGAAGGGGGAAGCCATAATGTGAGCCAAGGCCCCTACTTGGGGTCTGCTGTCATTCCCTGTGACAGGCACTGAGCAGGAGCTGAGGACACTCACTCACGAACAAGACCAGACCCCCAGCCTGGAACCCACCAGAGTAGCGGGTCTCAGTGTGGGAACCCAAGCACCACCTGCAACAAGACCGCCCCAGGTTGTTAAAATTCCCGCCTCTGGGTTCCACGATCAGAATCTCGGGCTTGGAGCCAGGCAGCCTGCCTTCTTCATGGTGCTGCCTTGTGGTTTTGTGTACCTGGAGTCTGAAGACCTTTGGTACTCTTGTGGGAGAGAGTGACGAATTGACAGAGGATCACAACAAGGCGTGAAAAATGCTACGGCGGACATGTGTCCAACCTGTCCTGGGAGGAAGGGTGAGGAGCGGGGTGGTCAGAGCTGAGTCACAGGTGACGTTGGAGTTGGCTTGCACAGTGTGCAGGTTGGAGTGACTGAGGCAGAGGGTGACATGGTGAGGCTGGCAGGGAAGACAAGCAGAGGAGTGGAGGCCAGACTGTGAACATCCAGATGGTGCAGGGTTAGACGTGGAGCCCCTCGCTGTCCTGGGGCTCTGGGGGCAGAGGGGAAGATGGGTAGGATGGAAGGAGGCTGCAAGAATGGAGAGTCACAAGTTGGAGGCAAGACAAGTGTGGGCCTGGTGGAGGCCGTGTGGGTGGAGAGGTGAGGCCAGGCTTGAGGGAGACTGGGAGGCAGATGCCGGCGGCCCCTAGAGAGACGTCTTCTAGCTGAGGTGGCGGAACAGCTGTGGGGCTGGAGCCTGCCTGGCAAGGGGCACAGAACAGGAGTTGGGAGAGTGCTCAGCTAAAGACAGGTCCACTCAGAAGCTGGAAATGCCAGTGGAGAGCATGAGAAGCCTTGGGGAAATGTTCATCAAGCACCTACTATGTGCCTGGGCTGTCACTCACCAGCTTTCGGTCAGTTCAGTTCAGTCGTTCAGTCGTGTCCGACTCTTTGAGACCCCATGGGCTGCAGCACGCCGGGCCTCCCTGTCCACTACCAACTCCCGGAGTTTACTCAAACTCATGTCCACAGAGTCGGTGATGCCATCCAACCATCTCATCCTCTGTCATCCCCTTCTCCTCCTGCCTTCAGTCTTTCCCAGCATCAGAATCTTTTCCAATGAGTCGGTTCTTCCCATCAGGTGGCCAAAGTATTGGAGTTTCAACTTCAGCATTAGTCCTTCCAATGAACATTCAGGACTGATTTCCTTTAGGATTGACTGGTTGAATCTCCTTGTAATCCAAGGGACTCTCAGGAGTCTTCACCAGCTTTAGGCTTTTGTTTAATTGAGGAGCTGGGATACGTGTGAAAGAAAGGAAGTAAGGGGGAAATTAGGCTTGTGACCATCCAGCCTTAGGTAGTCAGTGGGAATCTCTTTGCCACCTTCAAAGTAGACAGTGCTAAGTGTGAGGGGCTTGTCACGTCTTCCAGCTGCTGAGAGGTCACACAGACTGTGGGGTCTGGTAGTCGGGTGTGGCTGTGGTAGGAGCACCCCATAGGCCCTTGCGAGCCAAGGAGCCCTTCCTGTGAAGCTCACCATGCAGACTTAGGGGCCGAACCATGCCCCAGCAATGCTTGCTCACTTCTATTCAGCCTGCAAGTTATGAGGAGGGTAACAGGGGAAAGGGGCGGGGAGGGATGGTGCCTTCCTCTGAGAGATGAGGCTGCTGTGGAGGTCATGGCCTCTTGCAATCAGGGAGAGCCCTCCGGTGGTGGGATGCCTGGGCGATGGTTCTCAGGAAAGCCCTGGAGAGGTTCTCTCTCAAGTCCTCACTGGAGATGCAGTGGGGCTCCCTGACTGCTCTGGAGGTGAGAGAGATCCCCTTCATTCCAAAGTGACTTTGCGAGGGACTTCCCTGGTGGTGCGGGGTCTAAGACTCTACACTCTCAATGCAGGGGGCTTGTGTTCAAGCCCCAGCCAGGGAACTAGATCCTGCATGTGGCAACTAAGAGCCCACATGTCGCAACTGCAAAACAGACCATGTGCCTCCACTAAGACCCGGCACCACCAAATTAACTAATATGAAAAAAAACCAAAGTGACTTTCTGAGGCCAGTACATTGCACTGGTCACACAGCCTCGTGCCTGCCACATGGGGCCCCCAGCCCACATTTGAGCCATCACAGAGGACCCCATCCATGCCAAGTCACCCCCCCAGGGCACCTGGGGGCTCCTTTTCAGACCCTGTGGACAGGTTCCACTATGGGTTGGACTGTATCCCTCCCAACCTGAAGTTGGTGTCCTAACTCCTCGTACTTTACAATGTGACTTGATTTAGAAATAGGACTGTTAGATATGTAATTAATTAAAATGTCATTATACTGGAGTAAGGTGGGCCCCTAATGCTCCATGATCAGTGTCTTTATAAAAAAGGGGAATTGAAAGAAAATAAACTTTTAATTTTGTGCTGGGGTACAGCCGCTTAACCAAGATTGTGACAGTTTCTGGTGAAGAGTGAAGAGATTCAGCCATACACATACACGGCTCCATTTTCCCTCAAAAAGGGGAAATTTGTGTACATGCCCTCATACAGGGAGAATACCACATGAAGATGAAAACAGAGACGGGAGTGATGTTTTTACAAGCTAAGGAACGCAAAGATTGCTGCAGCCACCATACACTGGGCTAGAGGCCTGGAACATACCTTCCCTCCCCGTCATCAGAAGGAACCAGTGCTGCTGGTACCTTGATTTTAGACTTTCAGCCTTCAGAATTATGAGCCAATGCATTTCTGTTGCTTAGCCCAAAGGGTGTGGTATTTTGTTACTGTAGGCCTAGGAAACTGCTTAAACCGGTCTCCGCTCTGTATGCAGTGAGTAGATGTCTCCATCAGGAGGCAAGAATAGAGATTTTGTTACTCTGACCTCACTCGGTAACCACTGACGTTTGCTGAACTCCAGGCGAGACCCCACGCAGAGTTATTCCTCCTTACCAGTGAGAAAACTGAGTCCCGAGAAGCTGAGCCATGTGTATCAGACTCCAAGACCTTTGCTTTCAACACAGTTGGAGGCGCTGCTTCTGAATAAGCAAAGCTAATCAAGCACGAACTCCAGAAGTACTGGCTGAGTCCTGGTGTGTGCTAGGTTCTTTCTAGGCCCCGCAGACACAGTGAGGACCGGATGCACGTGAACCCTGCTCTACTGTAGTTTGCATTCTGGAAGCAGCAACAGATCCTAATATAGTTACGGATTTAATCACAATCGTGGGCTTCCCTGGTGGCTCAGATGGTAAAGAATGTGCCTGCAATGCAGGAGACCTGGGTTGCATCCCTTGTTGTGAAGATCCCCTGGAGGAGGGCAACCCACTATAGTATTCTTGCCTGGAGAATCCTCATGGACAGAGGAAGCTGGCAGGCTGTAGTCCACGGGGTCGCAAAGAGTCGGATACAACTGAATGGCTAAGCACACAGCACACATAGTGAGTCTAGGAAGAAGAAGCATGCGGTGTCACAGGAATGTGTATGTGATGTCCAGCAGATGTCTGGCATGAGGGGATATTTGAACTGAGCTCCAAAGGAGGTGACCTGTGGGAGTTTGTGTAAGTGATGCAGGAATGCGGATGCACCCCTCCAGTAAAGCTGGTGTGGTTAACCTGCAGAAAGCTAGAGTTACATCTTGAACCCTGCTGATGAGGTGAGGGAACTGCACTTGGGATGCTCACTTTTATCCTGCGAGTAATGGGGGAAGCAGAGGGTTTCATCAAGGGGATGGTTTGTGTTTGGAAAGAGTTCCCTACTTGCAGAGAGTGGGTGGGGTGCAGGCAGGAAAGGGTTGGTAAGGTGAGACCTGTTTGGAGATTCCTGCAAGAATCTGAGCAGGAAATGATGCTGTCTGAATTGGGTGGCAGCAGTGGGGACCAAGAGAAATGAGTGGACCAAGAAAGACGCTCAAATCACCAGTCATCAGAGAAATGCAAATCAAGCTACAACGAGGTATCACCTCACACCTGTCAGGATTACTGCTATCAAAACCCCCAAACTAAACAAGTGTTGGTGAGGGCATGGAGAAATGGAACCTTTGTGCACTGCTGGTTAGAATACAAAATGATGTAGCCCCCACTGAAAACAGTATAGCAGTTCTTCAAAAAATTAAATTATCATATGATCCAGCAATCTCACTTCTGGGTGTATGCCCCCAAATCAGGATCCTGCAGAAGTAGTAGCACTCCAACATTCATTGCAGCTCTATTCACGATAGCCAAGATGTGGAAACAATCTCAGCGTCTATCAACAGATGAATGAAGAAACTGTGGTATATGCACCTGAAGAAGTATCAGTCAGCCTTAAAAAAGAAAGCAGTCCTGCAATATGAGACAACATGGATGAATCCTGAGGACATTATGCTAAGTAAAGTAAATCAGTCACAGAAGGACAAATACTGTATGATTCTACTTACATGCAGTATCCAAAATAGTCAAACTCATAGAAGCAGAGAGTAGAAAGGTGGTTATCAGAGGCTAGAGGGAAGGGGACCAGGCAACGGGCAATGGAATCAATGAACATAAAGTCTCAGTTATTCAAGATGAAGAAGAACATTCTGGGTGGTCTGCTGTACAGTTCTGTGCCTTTAGTTAACAACACTGTACTGTGCACTTGAAAACGTAAGAGATTAAATCCCATGTCAAATGTTCTGTCATGATAAAATAAACATTTTAAATATTTAAAAATGTGTTTGGGAGACAAACTATTGGCAAAGCTGTGGAGCTGAGGGAGGCAAATGGATGGTGGAAGCTTCTGTGGAGATGGGCAAACACTGGAGGCAGATTAGGTTAAGCAGAAGGAACAAGAATTCACACGTTGGCAACATAGAGTTTGAGGCTACAGTGAGGCATCAAAGTATGTCTGTCAAATGGGCCACTGTTGAAGTCAGACTGGAAACTCCAAGGCGAGGTCCAGGGTGGATATGGCGTGAGGGAGTCCCTAGGGGGTGTGGCAGGGCCAAGGCCATAGGGGCAGCTACAGGGGGCAAGACTAGGGAGGGCCCAGAGGTGGAGGGGTGGCAACATGCCTGGAAGAACATGATGCTAGGGGGAGACTGGAGAGCCTGGGATATGGAGACAGTGGCCAGGGCAGGGTGGGGTGGGGTGGGACAGTGAGGAGAGCTTGTGGAGGTGGGGTCCAGAAACACAGAGGGGTGACCGTAGATTCTGCCCAGAAGTTGACTCAGCTGAAAACTGATGCACAGCAGGGTGAGATGAGTGATTTGGGCCATTGTTGGCAAGAGTAAGAGCTACTCTGATGGCAGGGCAGAGGCAGATTCCGGGGGCAAGTGGGAGATGCAGGTAAGTCCAGCAGACGCTGTCTCAGCCTTTCTTGCCCAGACCAGTGGGCATTCGACAGCTGCTCCACACTCAAGCATGGCCATTCCTCAGGCACTGTGTTGGCTGAAGGGATCCCCGATACTCCCTGTCCTGGGGAGCTCCTGGACCGGTAGGGAAATCAGAGATGCAAACAATTACAGTGTCAGAACGGGAATGAGGACGGAGCGGGGTGATCACATCTACTATGAAGGATGTGGAGACTTAGCAGTAGGGAGGGAATCATGAGAAGGGGAAGCCGGGGCCAAATAGATGCCTCAGTTTCCCTTCTTCCTCCCTGAGAAGCCCTCGCCAAAGTTACATGATTAAAGAAACTCAGGAAGCTCTTCACAGTGGATCTACTTTCTTCCCCTGGAAGAAGGGTCTCCATGCTCGTTCATAGGCTGCTGCTGCTGCTGCTGAGTCACTTCAGTCGTGTCCGACTCTGTGTGACCCCATAGACGGCAGCCCACCAGGCTCCCCCTGTCCCTGGGATTCTCCAGGCAAGAAGACTGGCAAATCTTGCAATAAAGAAAAGCATTTAAGCTTTTAGTGCAGCACCGCCCCCCCCCCCCCCCCAATCTGATCAAAGCCCTCTTTTATAGGGCATGTTTGAGGAAGCCTGGGAGCAGGTGGTAGGGAGTCATTGCATTGCACTGAGCACTCTGGGAGATGCCTCTTACAGCTGTGTATAGGTAGAGGGGAATGGGGGGAGCTGAAGATCGGAGAGCCGGTTAGGCAACATTAACATGGATGGTGTTTGGGTGTGTGCAGGGAAGGGCCACACTCCAGGGGATTTTGGAAGAAAGAATCACTAAAACTGGATGGCCCATTAGGGATGTTGGGGGGTGGGGAGGGGGAGGGGAGCTAATGGAGTTGGCGATAGAGGTGCAGGTAATGGCGATAGAGGGGAGGTGGAAGCGATGGAGGTAGAGGTTGGGGTGATAGAGGCAGGGGTCACCGTGGGGGCGGCATGATGGTGGAGAGTAGTAGAAAGTCCTGACTTGGTGTCCGGAAGGATTTATCAAGAGAGAAAATGTAAAAGGAAGATAGGTATGGAACCAGGATGGAATGTGAGAAAGTAAAGTCAGCTCATCTTGGACATAGTGAGTCTGAGGCATCTGCAGAGTAGACACGGCGTGTCCTAAGGAGCTGCTGCTCTGTGATCTGGGCTCAGGAGAGGGCTCTGGGCTGCAGGCACAGCTTTGGGCCAACAGCCACAGAAGTAGATGGAACCACAGGAAAAGCAAGCAGAGGTGAAGATAAGGGTTGGTGTCTGTCTGTGTCATGGTTGCCCAGATCAGCTCCAGTGGGAGGGGGCGGCTATGTCCCGGGAGCATGACATCTGTCCGAAAATTTCTGAGCATCAGATCCAGCGGCCCAGCTCTGGGCCTGCTCTTCCAGGGTTCCTGTGCTCGGAGGCTGGCTCCTACAGGAAGGAGAGCCAGCAGAGCTCAGTCTGAACCAGGATGGGCCTACGACATCCTGCCCTGTTTGTCCCAGACCTGAGGGACTAGGTTCATGCTTTTGGCCCAGTTTGTCACAGGCAGGGGCAGGCTGTTGGCAGGGAAGTGTCTGTGTGCCATTTGGAAGGGATAAGTCCTAGCCTCGTTCTCTTGGCTGGACTTGGGTTGGCAGATGAAGGGAGCTGGGCTTGGCAGAGGAGTGAACAGCGGCTCGAGCAGATGGATATCTTGATTGCATGCCAGCTTCAGAGCACACGGATCCCTTTCCTCCAAGCCATTCAGGCTATGTGACCTCAGCATTGTGTCAGTGGCCTCTGCCATCTTGGGTTGTTCAACAAATGTCTTGGCAACTCTACTGGAGTTCAAGTCTAGAGGCTCCGAGACAGTGTCTGGCACTTATCTGACCTCTTTAAACTTTGATAAAGTGTCCCCATATCATCACAGCCTGGGTGTGAGTGTCAGGAAGGCAGGCTGGGGTGGGGAATAGGGATCCTTGCTTTGGCTTGGCTTGTAGATCTGAGTTCCTGTACTTGGAGGCATCATAGGAAACAACCCTTCAAGTACACAGACTTTGCATGATATCTCATTGGAATACTCATTTAAACAGAGAAAATTTTGAGGATTTACTTGTCTACTTCGAAGTCCATTTTAACCTAAAGCAGTTGCTTGTGTGTAAGGTGACCAAGGTTTGTGGAAGCCCTTGATCTTGAAAATCCCTGGAGAGAAGCATCCTGAGAACTGGCTTAGGAACTGTGTCATCCTATGGCACAGAGGAAAAGGTGAAGGCTTTTAGTGGTGTCTCTGGGGGAATGCCCATGTGTCCAGGCTGTTGCCAGCTCCATCTGGCATTTCCACTGTGGGAGGGACCTTTCCGGATGACCCAGATCTGCAGACACCCAGGCAGGCTTGGCCCCTTTTCCTTCCTCCCTAAAATGCATTCCCCACTAACAGCTTTCAGCTATAGACTACGGAAGGTTGGGGGAAGGGGAGGAGAGATGGTTGTCTGGTGCTTATGCAAAAAATAAACATATACGAACCAACTTTCTTACCGAATTGTATTAGTGGTGCTGTGACGTGCCCGTCTGATCTTGGCAGTGTGCACGGAGTTTGGCCTGTTTCAGCTCCGGGCCTGTGATGCCTGGGAATCAGGCAAACTTCCCCAGACTCCATCCCCAGCAGACTCAGGAGTCCATGGCCTGCTACAAGGAGGCTCTTCTCAGACTCTGATGATGCTCGCCCACACGATCTAGGTCCCAGGCCACTCAAGAATGTGAACACTGCCGTGTGTTGGGCCTGAGGCTCAAGGAACTGGGTGGGGTCCCCAGTAAAGCTGACATCTTGATCATCTGGGGCCTCTGATGTCCCCTAGCCAGGCCCACCCTTGTTCCATCCCAGGGACATGGGGGATGAGCAGGCGTGGTATGATGGCCCAGGAATGGCTGGATCTGAACCTCTTGTGGGGAAGAGATCTGACCCTCATTGGCAATGCAAGCAGAATGACCTTGTAGCAAAGAACAGACTTTTGCTTAGTTCCTATTGGAAGCCTTTTCTGGCCCTGGCCTTTATTTAATGTTTTTAAGGGAAATAGAGATGAACTCCCCAGGTCAGTAGGTGCTCAATATGCTACTGGAGATCAGTGGAAAAACAACTCCAGAAAGAATGAAGGGATGGAGCCAAAGGAAAAACAACACACAGTTGTGGATGGGACTGGTGATATAAACAAGGCTCGAGGCTGTAAAGAGCAATATTGCATAGGAACCTGGAATGCTAGGTCCATGAATCAAGGCAAATTGGAAGTGGTCAAACAGGAGATGGCAAGAGAGAACATCGACATTCTAGGAATCAATGAACTAAAATGGACTGGAATGGGTGAATTTAACTCAGATGACCATTATATCTACTACTGTGGGCAGGAATCCCTTAGAAGAAATGGAGTAGCCATCATGGTCAACAAAAGAGTCTGAAATGAAGTACTTGCATGCAATCTCAAAAATGACAGAATGATCTCTGTTTTTTTCCAAGGCAAACCATGCAATATCATAGTAATCCAAGTCTATGCCCCAACCCAGTAACACTCTAGAAGTTGAAGTTGAATGGTTCTATGAAGACCTACAAGATCTTTTAGAACTAACACCCACAAAAGATGTCCTTTTCATTATATGGGACTGGAATGCTAAAGTAGGAAGTCAAGAAACACCTGGAGTAACAGGCAAATTTGGCCTTGGAGTACAGTATGAAGCAGGGCAAAGGCTAATAAATTTTTGCCAAGAGAACACACTGGTCATAGCAAACACCCTCTTCCAACAACACAAGAGAAGACTCTACACATGGACATCCCCAGATGGTCAACACATTCTTTGTAGCCAAAGATGGAGAAGCTCTATACAGTCAGCAAAAACAAGACCAGGAGCTGACGGTGGCTCAGATCATGAACTCCTTATTGCCAAATTCAGACTTAAATTGAAGAAAGTAGGGAAAACCACTAGACCATTCAAGTATGACCTAAATCAAATCTATTATGACTATACAGTGGAAGTGAGAAATAGATTTAAGGGACTAGATCTGATAGAGTGCCTGATGAACTATGGACGGAGGTTCGTGACATTGTACAGGAGACAGGAATCAAGACCATCCCCAAGAAAAAGAAATTCAAGGAAGCAAAATGGCTGCCTGAGGAGGCCTTATAAATAGCTGTGAAAAGAAGAGAAGTGAAAAGCAAAGGAGTAAAGGGAAGACATACCCCTTTGAATGCAAAGTTCCAAAGAATAGCAAGGAGAGATAAGAAAGACTTCCTCAGTGATCAATGCATAGAAATAGAGGAAAACAATAGAATGGAAAAGACTAGAGATCTCGTCAAGAAAATTAGAGATACCAAGGGAACATTTCATGAAAAGATGGGCTTGATAAAGGACAGAAATTGTAAGGACTTAACAGAAGCAGAAGATATTAAGAAGAGGTGGCAAGAATACACAGAAGAACTGTACAGAAAAGATCTTCATGACCCAGATAATCATGATGGTGTGATCACTCATCTAGAGCCAGACATCCTGGAATGTGAAGTCAAGTGGGCCTTAGGAAGCATCACTACGAACAAAGGTAGTGGAGGTGATGGAATTCCAGTTGAGCTATTTCAAATCTTGAAAGATGACGCTGTGAAAGTGTTGCACTCTATGTCAGCAAATTTGGAAAACTCAGCAGTGGCCATAGGCTTGGAAACAGTCAGTTTTCATTCCAGTCCCAAAGAAGGGCAATGCCAAAGAATGGTCAGTGTTCATAAACAGTCAGAAAACTAATATCATGGCATCTGGTCCCATTACTTCATGGCAAATAGATGGGGAAACAGTGGAAACAGTGGCTGACTTTATTTTTCTGGGCTCCAAAATCACTGCAGATGGTGACTGTAGCCATGAAATTAAAGGATGCTTACTCCTTGGAAGGAAAGTTATAACCAACCTAGATAGCATATTAAAAAGCAGAGACATCACTTTGTCAATGAAGGTCCGTCTAGTCAAGGCTATGGTTTTTCCAGTAGTCATGTATGTATGTGAGAGTTGGACTATGAAGAAAGCTGAGCACTGAAGAATTGATGCTTTTGAACTGTGGTGTTGGAGAAGACTCCTGAGATTTCCTTGGACTGCAAGGAGATCCAACCTGTCCATCCTAAAGGAGCTCAGTCCTGGGTGTTCATTGGAAGGACTGATGTTAAAGCTGAAACTACAATAGTTTGGCTACCTCATGCGAAGAGCTGACTCGTTGGAAAAGACCCTGATGCTGGGAAAGATTGAGGGCAGGAGGAGAAGGGGACAGTGGAGGATGAGAAGGTTGGATGGCATCACTGACTCAATGGAGATGGGTTTGGGTGGACTCTGGGAGTTGGTGATGGACAGGGAGGCCTGGCATGCTGCAGTTCATGGGGTCTCAAGGAGTCGAACACTACTGAGCAACTGTACTGAACTGAACTGAAGGGAAATAAAGATGAACAAAGTTTGATAGGTCTATCCTTGCTTAGAAGGATCTTACATGGGTGGCATTTTCTATAGCTTGGCTTTGCACCTGAGTCTCAGTGGATTCTCTGGTTGGTGCGACTATGGCTTGGTCGTTTTGAGGTTCTTGGGTCCTTCCTGCCCTTGGGAGCTCCACTGGCTAACTGGAGGAGCAAAGGCATCACTGCAGGCATCACTGGATTTCCACACTGACTCAGCCACGAACCTGGGCAGGGAGGCCCTCTGATCTGTTGATCCGTCTCTAAGTTGAGGATGAGCATACTTATCTCCTGAATTGATGTCCTGATTGATGAAATGCCAGTAGAGGTACAGCCCCAGCATGCTTCCAGCTCCTAGTTTCATCAACAGTGCTGGTGCATGGCATGCAAGGGGTAAGGGGTTGTCTGTAGCCTCAGTTCCTTCAAAGGGATTATTCATGGTTTAGTAACAGTCTATCAGGGAGGACAATGGCCCTTCATTGTTCTCTGTTTCATCATTGCCAGTCAGGACTATTTATAATGCAGAGATTCCTCAGGAGTGACTCAGCTGCAGTTCTGCTCTTCCAAGGAGACTTCATCACACGCTACCTGCCTCTCCTGTCTGGATCTGTCCTGGGCTCCCCCCATCTCACCTTAGCTGGCCCAGCCCATGGGTGTCTGTTGGTTCCCTGAGCCCTGGCATGACAAGACATTACCAGCTAGAGAGGCCGATGGGGGCCAGGGCTCAGAGATAGAGAAGTCAAGTCCCAAGGTGAGGCCCTGGTCAGGGGCTGGGTCACCATTTAGACACACGTCAGCTGAAGCCACAGGGGACAGCTTGCAGGAGGGTCGGCATAAACAAGCGACTTCCAGAAATCTATTCTGACTGACTGACCCAACTGGACCATCTAGTCAGCACAATGGAGTTCTTCAGGAAGACAGGTTTAAGGCCAGATTCATCCCGGCTCTCTTGGGTGCGAATGTGGGAGTGATCTTGGGAGGTCTTGGGAGGCTGTGTGGTGAAAGGCCCTCAGGGGGCTCCCCCACCTGAAAACTGGCAGGGACAGAGCACCATGATAGCCACAGAGAGGAAGGTTCTGGGGAGCCCTCCCGCTGAGCCAGGCCCCCGCGCCCTCAGTCACATGGCATGGGAGACTGTGGGGGCCTTCTCCCCCTCCCAGCTGTGTTTCCCACTGCCACCGCCAGCCTCCAGGTTTCAGCTCGGGGGCCTTGGGCAATTTTCTTCCTTCCTTCACAGAAATGCCTGGGGAAAGGCAAAAAGAAAATTTTCTATTCTGGGAGGAATAAGCATTTTTGAGCTTGTCTCTTGTAGGCCACCCTCAGCTCCCCTCCCTGTGAAAGGTGAAGGTTCTGTTCCAGGGAGAGGGTCTCCTGGTGTCTGCCCCCAGCGTCGTGGGAAGGGGTGTCCTGAACTTCTCCCCGGCACTGCCCTGTACCCTCAGCTGGTTGGCCCCTGTCATTGGGTTCTCCCACTTTTCTGCCTTCCTGCTGCTTTTTTAAAAAGTGACCTTTAAAAAACTGTGTGTAAGCATTAAGGTGAACTTAGATGGATATTTTCTCAAGCATTTCACAGCCCCTTTAGAGGGCTTGAGGGTGTCCTCCCGGGGGAGCAGGAGCAGCCCCTGGCCTGTGCTCCCTGGGATGCTGGGGAGGGCGGGTTCTGCTTTCCACCCACTATTTATCTTATCAAAAAATGTAGGAGAAAGGGCAGTAGTCTTTGTCAGGCACCTATTCAACATTTTTCAGTGATTAACCCATTTAGTTCTTTCACTGTCCCTGTGAGTTGGTATAATTACTGTAGCTAACAATGACTAACATACAATAAGCAACATAGCTAACAATAATAAAGGGCTTACAGTTAGTCTGGCGCTCGTTTAACACTTTACAGAAGTTCACTCACTCATTCCTCTTAACCACTCCATGGCAGGTACTACAGTGATTTGTGGGGGAGGAACTTGAGGCACAAGTATGCTGAGAGACACAGTCTGACACAGCTAGTGCTGGAATTTGGCCTCAGGTCATCTGGCTCAGGGGGTTCCCTGGTGGCTCAGCGGTAAAGAATCTGCCTGCCAATTCAGAAGATCCCTGGGTCGGGAAGATCCCCTGGAGAAGGAAATGACAACCCACTCCAGTATTCTTGCCTGGGAAATCCCATCAACAGAGGAGCCTGGTGGGCTACAGTCCATGGGGTTACAAAAGAGTCAGACACATCTTAACTATAATTAACCAACAACAGTCTAGCTCAGAGTCTAGCTTTCAACTGCTTTACATCTTCCTCACCAAGTGACCAGACTAGGATTTGAACCCGTATCTGAGGTTCAAAGAGCAGCTTCCTGATCCTGCTATGCTGCCTCTCAGGACATGGAAGGAACACATCCTCCTAAGAGTCTCTCAGGGTCTGCTAGAGAAGACCAATTCCAGCCCAGAGCGTTGGGTTCCTGCTACAGGAAAGAATGGAAAAGGGGCCATAACAGAGGGGGTTTATCAGGGAGGAGGCTCCTGTCCCTGTGCCATCTCTTGGCCCAATTAGTTCCTTCGGTGAAGACTCCAAGTTTTCCTCGGGGTGTCCCTGGAAAGATCTGGCGCCAAGAAATCTGGTGCAGCTTCCCATAGCACAGCACAGGAGACATGCCTCCAGGCTCTCCATTGCCCCCTTGGTCCCTGTCCCCTCCCCTGACTGTCCCCACCCCGAGCTCTCATCTCGGCGTCTGTGTCCTGACCAGCAGGAGACACTGCTCGGCTCTATGCTGAATGCTGGCGCAGGGCCTGGCGATCAGTAAACATTTGGTGAAAGAAGGAATGAAACTTGGAGTGTTTACTGGACAGAGGCCCTTGACCCTTGATCCAAGGTCCATCTGTCTGACCTTGGTCTTCAGGTGGTCTGATCGGTCCTTCTGAAGAGACCCAGTAGCCCTCGGCGCTGAAGCATAGTTTCTGGCTGGTCAGTGATGGAGCTGATCTGGGCGGGGCCGCCGGGGCCCGGAGTGGGGGACTGGCAGGCTGCTTTCCCCTCCACTGTCTGCACAGGGCCCCTGCCCTGCTGGTGTCTCAGAAGCTCCCCCCACCTGCCCAGCTCTCCACCATGTGGACTCCAGGCTCAGAGGCAGCTGCCCACATGGGACAGGGCTGGGTGAAAGGGTGGGGAGAAAGGCAGCAGGCCCCCCAGAAAGCAGTGGCTGGCTTTGCTGCCCGAAGCCTGGTCTGCTGTTTGTTGCTGACGTGCAAGGCTATGGACACGCGTGCTGAGTGTAAGCGTTTAGAAATGTTTAGAGAAGTGTGTCACAGTCACAAGGGCAAACGTGTGATCCGTGGACTCCTCTTTTTGGACCACCAGGGCAGAGATGGGTCCAGGTTGGTTCTTCACCACAGATGTGCCGGATAGGAAAAAAATGCCCTCAGAAGTGCATCTCCTTTTCTTCTGCCCCTTCCTCACTTAAGAAGTGTCCACTTCTGCCCAGGGACTCCTAAGGCAGGTCCACGTCCCTACTCTGGCCCAACACCTTCCAGCTGGCTGATGCTGGCTGGGTTCCCAGCACCTCGGTTTCTCAATGGTGAGTTACTGTGAGAATTAGCAGGTTTAGTGTGGAAGCAGACCTGGTCAGTGTTAAAGCCTGTCCCTAATGAGGATGTCTAGTTCTGTTCCAGACATTCTGGGGCCTGAAAGGAGCATGACACCAGGCCTGCCTTCATGTTGCCCTTTGGGGGGGACATGCTCACAGAGGCCAGGGAGGCTGAGCTCCAGCAGAGGGTGAGGGTCGGGGTCGGGGAGGTCCAAGAGCTGCTGGAGAGGATGTGTGATGTGTGAGCCAGAGTCACATGGGCAGCTCCTCAGAGGAACTCTGCCTGGGAGATGGGTCTGGAAGATGGATCAGATGAGGAGAGTGCCAGGAGAGGGTCTGAGAGTGGAATAAATGTGGCTTTTGGAGGTCTTCCCTGGTGGCTCAGAAGCTAAAGAATCTGCCTGCAATGCAGGAGAACCGGGTTCGATCCCTGGGTCAGGAAGGTCTCCTGGAGAGGGAGTGGCTACCCACTCCAGTATCCTTGTCTGGAGAATCCCATGGACAGACCAGCCTGGTGGGCTACAGTCCAGGGGTTACAAAGAGCCGGGGATTACAATAGATCTCCATGGTGTAGCAGGTTCATTTAAGGAGAGCCTTGAGAAATGAGATCAGATGGGGCCTAGTTAGGGAACTGTAGATACCAGAGCTTGACCCCATAGGCTGTGGAGCACGGAGAGGGGAATATTTGTGGTTTCGCTGCATACTTTAAACCAGTCACTAGCTGAAGGATTAGTGCCTGGTAACTAGTAGAGGAGGTGAGTGAGTGAATGAATTGATGCGTTAATCAGAGCTCTTAGGGTTGTGAGCAAAACCATTCTAACTCAAACAAAGGTGAGGTGTTTATTGGCTCCCATAGCTGACAGGTGCAGAAATAACTTGGGGCTTACCTGGACCCAGGGGTTCAAGTAATATCATCAGGACTCTCTCAGCTGGAGGAGAGCTTTAGTTTTCTAGTAATTCCAAAGTCCTGGAATTTGGTCTTTTGGTCCTGGCTTGGGTCATGCTCCCAGGGAAATAGGATAGATTGGCCACATTAGGGTCACTGCTCATTGTCATGGGTCTGGGTCATTGTGCAGAGACAGGCAAACTGAACTTGGGGAGAGGTGAATTCCTCCCAGGGATGGTGCGGACATAGGGACGTATGGAAATGAGGGTGCTGCTGATAGGGAAGGGCAAAGGGTTGCAGGGCAGGCCAAGATATCGGATCTGCACAGCAGTGGATGGGAGCTGGGGTCCAGACCAGGGGGATGCTGAAGGCTTGGATGAGAGTAAAGATGAGCATGGCACCTGAATGCACCACAGCTGCGTTTCCTCTCAACCTCTGCCTTCAAAGGCCATAATGGCTCAAGATCGGTCTGACTCAGGCAGGCTGCACACCCAGGGATGTCCTCTGGGCAGCTGGCGCCCTGGACACTCAGGCTGCAAGAGAGCTTGTAGAGGCCAGAGAATAAATGTATTCATTTTGCTTTGTTTTTCCAAAAGGACAAGAGGATCAACTGCTCCATTTTGGTTGTATTTCATTTCAGATGCCTCCTAGACCCCCAGGTGGGAATTTCAAAGGGGCAGCTGGACATACGAACGTGGGGTTGGCAAGAGCTAGAGAGGTCCTCTTGGAGTCTTTGGTAAACAGAAATGATTTAAAAGCATGAGACCAGATGTGGTCACCAAGGAAGGGAATGTGGACAGGGAAGAAGAGAGGACCCAGGGCCAGGCCTGCGGTGTGCAATGTTGAGTGTTGGGAAGAAAACAAGGAGCCCCAAACGGTGTCAAGACACAGGTGGGAAATGAAACGCAGCGAGAGGACACCCGGCGGATGGGGTAGGGGCTTGGGAAGAGGAAAGAGGAGGGTGCTTCCACTGAGGGGACGGACAAACGTGAGCAACACTGATGGGGTGAAGAGAGCGTCCTCTGGATTTGTTCCCAAGGACAACTGGTGGCCCTAACAAGGGAAGTCTCCGTGAAGCAAGGGGAAACAGCTAGCCTGGAGAGAGCAGAAGGACTGTGGAGGTGTGGAAGTGGAGACAGTGAGTAGAGACAGCAATCTGGAGATGATGGTGAGGAGAGCAGAGAAATGAGACAGAAGAAGTGATTTGTTCTGTGCCAGTTGGAAGGCTGGAAGTTGCTAGCATGTGTGTATCCTGTGGGAATGGCCAAATTGTGAGGTGGAAGTTGGCAGTGAAGGAGAGGGATGATGGGACCCCTTTGAAGAACAGAGAAGAAGACATCCCCGCTGTGCCCGGGGGCAGTCGGGGCAGGGGGACCATGCAGGTATTCATTCCCACAGGATGGTGACATCCCCTCTACTGGCTTCAGTTTTCACATGTGAGATAGGAAGTGAGGGACTCCCTGAAAGTGGTGTGTGGGATGGGAAAGTGCATGAAACTGCTTCAAGACAAGGAAAAGCAACCCCAGGGGGACTGTGGCCTGCCCTAATGGACTGAGGCAGGACCAGTCAGCTGGGTCGGGAGGTTTTCTCTCTAAATGACAAATATGTGGATAAGACAAACCGATGGCCCCACTCAAGGTTGGGGTTCAGCCAGCAGTACCCACAGTGTGAGAGGTGGGCAGAAAGTGAGGGTGATAGTAATGGAGGCCATGAAGAGAAGGGGGAGCAGGTGCTGAGGGGAGAGAGTGACCTGCACAGAGGGGATGGGAGGAAGTGAGCTGTGGGGACAGAGTGCGGTGGCTGCAGCAGAGGTTGCCCGGAGGACACTCCTGGATGCTCAGCCCCAGAAGCCTGCCTGAGTCGGACTCATCTCAAGCCTTTAAGGCCTTTGATGGGAGAGGTTGTGAAGAAAAGTGGCTAAGGTCTGTTTAGATGCCATGCTCAGCTTTATTCCAGCCCAAGCCTTCAGCACCTCCCTGCTCTGCCTTTAGCTCCCCATCCACTGCGGTGCAGCTCCGATATCCTGCCCTGCCCTGCAACACTCTGCCCTTCTCTGTCAGCAGCACCCTCATTTCCCTGCGTCAGTTAGTAGTTACAGAGTGGGGCCGTGGGAGTGATGGGTGAGGAGGAGGGAAGGGAGAGGTCAGGGATGCTGGGGAAGTCAGGACCTGGTTGGCCATTGGGTAGCTGGTCATCCATATGGTGACAGGAGGCAGAGTTAGTGAGCTGGCTAAGTCCTGCATGAACAAGGGGTGGTGGGCGACAGTTGTGAAGGGAGGGAGACAGTGCGGGAGGAGGAAAGAGGATGGTGCGGAAACAGCAGAGGGGACCCACGTCCCTTCCTCTTAAGCCAGAGCCCCTTCTCCCCTGGAGGCTCAAGAGCAATCCTTTAAGGGGGAGTGTTCAGCTTGGTTCAGGTGGAGAGTTGAGGGAAGGTTAAGAGAAGAGGTTGAGGAGGTGGAGAATTCTAGAGAGCTTAGCCAAGGGTGTGGGGTGGGGAGGAAATGGGGAGTCAAGGCAGATTAAGGAATGAATGAGCGAATGTCAAACAAATGAACTGGTGAGTGCTGCCTGCCAGTTAGCTGGAAAGATGGCATGTCTACGGTACCACGATCAGCACATTCTTCTCCATTGTTCATTGTTGATGTGGCTCCCGGTGTTGACATTGGGGGTGGAGAGGTGGGCAGATGGAATGACACTTAGATGGTATGTGCTGTGTGGTGTGACGTGCTCCAGTGGTGTGTGTTTTGAGTTGTCAGTGATCTCTTTTAGAGTCTCACAGAATCTATTTCCCCAAGCCGTTTGTATCCTTATTTATACAAGTGACTAATCCCTTGGTGGGTAGGGCCAAGCCTTCCGTCTCAGTTACATAGAGATACCGAGACAAATTACTCATGGAAGTTCCAGAAGAGATGAATATCTACAAATTATTGGGACAGTCAGTATGTAAAAAGTGTTGTGGAGAGCCTCACAGCTATCCAGGGTAGATCAGATGCAAGAAGTGGGTAATTCCAGGCCAGTAATCCCCTTCAAGAACGTCGTGGTGCCCCGCTGCTTTCCATCCCAACTGGCTGTCTGTCCCAATCCAGGTGGCAAGTCTGCTTCCAGAAGCAGCTTCAGGGAAGAAGGCGGCTGCAGGCTGTATCCTGAAGACGTGCTCCGGATATGTCACAGCTTCTTGGCAGAACATTTGAAGGGAGATGTTGCCTGGACATACTTTGTGGGTATTTTTACAATATTCCTTTGAGGAGATAATTGGCTCTAATAAAATTTTTGGAAGAAAGGCCATACTGCACTGGGGAGAACCATTTGCAGTCAAGTCAAGGCAGCTGAAGCAAGGAGTCAGGCAGAGAAGGAGCTGTCAGTGCTAATGTTAGGGCATCCTGCTCCTTGGGTCTACAGAAACAAAACTGTGAGCGTGGCTTGAATGAACTGGCATTCAGGTCTAAGTTCCCTGATGACTCTGAATCCTGAGAGGGAAGTAAAATGAGTTTTATGTGAAAAGAGAGATCCATGCTCTGTTTCAAAATCAATGAATGTGCTGTTTAAATGAATCATCACTTCCAACTACTATTTTTTTTTTCTTTTTGGTATTTGAATCAAAGATGCCACAAAAAAAGAAAGCTACAGGCCAATATCACTGATGAACATAGATGCAAAAATCCTCAACAAAATTCTAGCAATCAGAATCCAACAACACATTAAAAAGATCATACACCATGACCAAGTGGGCTTTATCCCAGGGATGCAAGGATTCTTCAATATCCGCAAATCAATCAATGTAATTCACCACATTAACAAATTGAAAAATAAAAGCCATATGATTATCTCAATAGATGCAGAGAAGGCCTTTGACAAAATTCAACATCCATTTATGATAAAAACTCTCCAGAAAGCAGGAACAGAAGGAAAATACCTCAACATAATAAAAGCTATATATGACAAACCCACAGCAAACATTGTCCTCAATGGTGAAAAACTGAAAGCATTTCCCCTAAAGTCAGGAACAAGACAAGGGTGCCCACTTTCACCAGTACTATTCAACATAGTTCTGGAAGTTTTGGCCACAGCAATCAGAGCAGAAAAAGAAATAAAAGGAATCCAAATTGGAAAAGAAGAAGTAAAACTGTCACTGTTTGCAGATGACATGATCCTCTACATAGAAAACCCTAAAGACTCCACCAGAAAATTACTAGAGCTAATCAATGAATATAGTAAAGTTGCAGGAGATAAAATCAACACACAGAAATCCCTTGCATTCCTATACACTAATAATGAGAAAGTAGAAAAACAATTCCATTCACCATTGCAATGAAAAGAATAAAATACTTAGGAATATATCTACCTAAAGAAACTAAAGACCTATATGTAGAAAACTATAAAACACTGATGAAAGAAATCAAAGAGGACACTAATGGATGGAGAAATATACCATGTTCACTGATGGGAAGAATCAATATAGTGAAAGGGAGTATACTACCCAGGGCAATCTACAGATTCAGTGCAATCCCTATCAAGCTACCAGCGGTATTTTTCACAGAACTAGAACAAATAATTTCAAGATTTGTATGGAAATACAATGGCACCCCACTTCAGTACTCTTGCCTGGAAAATCCCATGGGTGGAGGAGCCTGGTAGGCTGCAGTCCATGGGGTTGCTAACTCGGACATGACTGAGTGACTTCACTTTCACTTTTCACTTCCATGCATTGGAGAAGGAAATGGCAACCCACTCCAGTGTTCTTGCCTGGAGAGCCCCAGGGATGGGGGAGCCTGGTGGGCTGCCGTCTATGGGGTCACACAGAGTCAGACACGACTGAAATGACTTAGCAGTAGCAGCCAAAGCAATCTTGAGAAAGAAGAATGGAACTGGAGGAATCAACTTGCCTGACTTCAGGCTCTACTACAAAGCCACAGTCATCAAGACAGTATGGTACTGGCACAAAGACAGAAATATAGATCAATGGAACAAAATAGAAAGCGAAGAGATAAATCCACACACATATGGACACCTTATTTTTAACAAAGGAAGCAAGAATATACATGGAGTAAAGACAATCTCTTTAACAAGTGGTGCTGGGAAAACTGGTCAGCCATTTGTAAAAGAATGAAACTAGATCACTTTCTAACACCATACACAAAAATAAACTCAAAATGGATTAAAGATCTAAACGTAAGACCAGAAACTATAAAACTCCTAGAGGAGAACATAGGCAAAACACTCTCCGACATAAATCACAGCAGGATCCTCTATGACCCATCTCCCAGAATACTGGAAATAAAAGCAAAAATAAACAAATGGGATCTAATTAAAATTAAAAACTTCTGCACAACAAAGGAAACTATAAGCAAGGTGAAAAGACAGCCTTCTGAATGGGAGAAAATAATAGCAAATGAAGCAACTGACAAACAACTAATCTCAAAAATATACAAGCAACTCCTGCAGCTCAATTCCAGAAAAATAAATAACCCAATCAAAAAATGGGCTAAAGAACTAAATAGACATTTCTCCAAAGAAGACATACAGATGGCTAACAAACACACGAAAAGATGCTCGACATCACTCATTATCAAAGAAATGCAAATCAAGAGCACAATGAGGTACGATTTCACACCAGTCAGAATGGCTGTGATCCAAAAGTCTGCAAGCAATAAATGCTGGAGAGGGTGTGGAGAAAAGGGAATCCTCTTGCACTGTTGGTGGGAATGCAAACTAGTGCAGCCACTATGGAAAACAGTGTGGAGATTCCTTAAAAAGTTGCATATAGAACTGCCTTATGACCCAGCAATCTCACTGCTGGGCATATACACCGAGGAAACCAGAATTGAAAGAGACACATGTACCCCAATGTTCATTGCAGCACTGTTTATAATAGCCAGGACATGGAAACAAGCTAGATGTCCATCAGCAGATGAATGGATAAGAAAGCTGTGGTACATATACACAATGGAGTATTACTCAGCCATTAAAAAGAATACATTTGAATCAGTTCTAATGAGACGGCTGAAACTGGAGCCGATTATACAGAGCGAAGTAAGCCGGAAAGAAAAACACCAATACAGTATACTAACACATATATATGGAATTTAGAAAGATGGTAATGATGACCCTGTATGTAAGACAGCAAAAGAGACACAGATGTGTAGAACAGACTTTTGGACTCTGAGGGAGAGGGAAAGGGTGAGGTGATTTGGGAGAATGGCATTGAAACATGTATACTATCATGTAAGAAACGAATCACCAGTCTATGTTCGATACAGGATACAGGATGCTTGGGGCTGGTGCATGGGGATGATCCAGAGAGATGATATGGGGTGGGAGGTGGGAGGGAGGGTTCATGATTGGGAACTCATGTACACCTGAGGCAGATTCATGTCAATGTATGGCAAAACCAATACAGTATTATAAAGTAAAATAAAGTTAAAATAAAAATTAAAAAAAAATGAATCTTGATTGCAGCAAAGCACAGAGCCTTACTATAAAATTCAAAAACACCTTTGAGAGCCAAGAAGATTTTTAATTTATCCTGACTAGCTAAATCCAGGTAAGTTATTCTAGTAATACTTGTCCACGCAAGTGGCTACATCTGGGAAAAGAAATGCAAACAGAAGCCTAGTGAGTTTTCAACTTCCTTGCCTCCCTTGCCCCAACGGGAGATGCCTGCCAAGGGTTCCCCAAGGGATGTGACAACGCAGCCAGCAGGAGCCAGACTCCCAGTGGCAGCCGCCTCCCTCACAGTCACTGCCCTCTTGCCATCTATGGTGAAGCGTGCGCACCTGCTCTGTGTCTGGTACCCCCAGCCTGCAAGGTACAGCCGCTGGTGGATTCTTCTCTGGAAAGGGACCTGGGCTGGCCGGGATGGCCCATCTTCAGTCTTTGTTAAGCGAGTGTCCCTGGGGCTCTGCCTTGACCCCAGGGAGAGCCCTGCTGGAAGACCAGATAGTCATCATCTGATTCCTTAACCTTCTAGAAGAGAAAAGACAAAAGCACATAACCATCCCTGAAAGAACAACTTACCACATATTTAAAGGAATAAAAATACTTTCATTGCACTTGTCATAAGTATTATATAAAAATTAGAAAAATCACATAAATAAAACTAAATTTAAACCAACCAAATCTGCCCACAACCCGTCTTCCAATCCTATATCTATATAAGCATGTGCTTGATGAATAGACACATACTTATCATGTATATTTTACATAAGGTTGTATCACCTACTTTTTTTTTTTCCTTTCATTTTTACTTTATTTTATTTCACAATACTGTATTGGTTTTGCCATACATTGACATGAATCCACCACGGGTGTACCTGCGTTCCCAAACATGAACCCCCCTCCCACCTCCCTCCCCATAACATCTCTCTGGGTCATCACCGTGCACCAGCCCCAAGCATGCTGTATCCTGCGTCGGACATAGACTGGCGATTCGATTCTTACATGATAGTATACATGTTTCATTACATTACTAACATCTTTCCACGTGAACTGTATATACCATCAATATATACATTGTTGCCTTCAATGGTTTATAGAGCTGCACTGTATGGATGTACTATAATTGTGTCCCTTTTCTGGGAAATTTGGATTGTTGCCAAATGACCTTGTAATAAAATCAGTGAAAAATCTAAAAAACAAAAGGAAAAACAAAGTCACCACACTATCCCTGGATGTGGTTGACCATACCGGGATTTTTTGCCTCTAAAGGAGTGTTGATTTTGAAAGCTGACCTCCTTGCGAGGTTAGGCTTGACTCCAGGGGCAACACCAACGCATTCTCAAAATCCATCTTCAGAACTGGCTTCCAGGATTTTACATGCAGCATTAGCCATACAGGAAACCCTTAATGCCAGCAAATTTGGGCCCACTGAAGCTGTGTTTGGCTTGTGAAAATAAAACCACTAAAACCAAGCCAAAAGCAAGGGGTGATTTTAACTCATGAATTCTGAAGTTTTTAGGTAGCCTGTAGAACTGACCCTATAAAGTTACTTCCAAACAGCTAATTCATTTCAATCACTCATTTGTGTATTATTGGCAGAGTAAAATAAGACCCAAAAGACCCTAATACAACGAAAACAAAAATCACCACAACCAGAAGCATTTGGTTTCAAATGCTAACTCTGGCACCAATTAGCTTTGTGACTTTGGACAAGTCACTTAATCTGTCTGCATCATAGCTGAAAAGTTTCCCCAAGAAAAATACCTACTTTGTACGTTTGTTGCTCTTCTTCCTGCGGCTCCTCCTTTGTGTGGAGGCTCTTTCTCTGCTGGACATTGCCTTCATTCTGAACAGACTCTCTTTCACTCCTCTACCCGGTGGTGTGCTGGTAAATGAGATCTCTGGGAAAAAAATTCATGGAGCCTTGATCTGTGGCTTCTGCCCATTTCTGGAGTATGATTCCTTCCACCATGACTGAATTTAAGTTACCAGTGGTTGAACAGCAGGCTTGCAAAGTTCCTAAGTAGTATCTAGCAATCGGCCACATGGATAGTAAGAACTGACTCAGCACGTCTCTGCCCCTTTCCCTCTCCTCCTTCTTCTCTGCAAGTTCGTCAGAGCTCTGTGGATGTTGCCGGATAGAATTCCCATATGTGCTTCATACTTTTGCATTTAACCAGCTTCCAAAAACAGTTTACTTCCTTCCTTTAGCTCCTGACAAGTTTGTGTGCTGAAGTTCAGGTGTTCTAGCCACTGCCTCCCATATTTATGAATCCTCCTGGGCCATCACATCAGCAGGAAATTTCAAATGAAACAGAAGGCTCTTGGTATTTTCAGGGATGTGCCAGCTTGCAGTCTGGTGTCCTCATTCTTCCAGTGTTGAGAACTGATTTTCACCTGTATTATTTTCCACTGAAGACATACTTAGGTTCCCTTGCCCATCTTCTAACAGTTCTGGACCAATTCCAATATTTGTGTGTGGAGGGGTTCCCACACCACCAAGCAGTTCTCAGACACCAGCTGGCATCCTACAATTCAGCTCAATTCTGACACCATCTACCCAGAGACAGCATCCGTCCTCACAGGTTAAGGGTTCAGTCCTACAAGACTGCCCTCCTCTGCCCTAACACACATGTCAGATGCGAGTTATCAGTTGACCAGCATGACCCCTTCCTTGGGTTCAACTAATTAGATCATAGAACTCAGGAAACCTATTTACTAAAAAGATTACTGATTTATTATTAAAAGAATAGAACTCAGGAACAGCCTGGAAGAGATGCATAGGACAAGGTATGGAGAAAGGGCATAGAATGGAGCTTCCATGCCCCCTCCAAGCTCCCCACTCTCCCAGAATCTCCATGTGTTCACCAGCCTGGAAGCACTCTGAATCCTGTCCTTTTGGGTTTTCATAAAGACTTCATTATATAGGCATGATATATTAACTAATTGGTCATTGGTGACTAAGTCAGTCTCCAGCCCCTTTCCCCTCCCAGACTAAAAGTTCCAACCCTCTAATCACATGGTTGGTTCTCCGGATAACCGGCCCCCATCCTTAGGTGAAGTCTGAAAGTCACCTCATCAGCCTTACAAGAGAGATCTTTACTGTTCTTATCACTGGAAAATTCTAAGGTTTTAGGACTATGTTCCAGAAACAGATTGAAGACTAGATACGTATTTCTTATTATAAGTAAAAATTCTCTACCATCTAACATGTTCTACTTCTAACAGAGTGTGGGGGCACCATGGAAACACAGGGGATGGAGGGAGGCTGTCACAGAGAGGTTCGGGGACTCTGCCACCTGTCAGAAGGAGAAAGTACCATCCACAGACACTCTCAAAGCAACCTTGTGACTGAGTAAGGAGAAGTTCCTCCAGGGCCAGCCTTCAATATCAAAAACATCTATTTCAGATCAGCCCAGAGAAAGGTGCCTAAGTGCCCCAGAGTAGATACTTTATCAAACACAGGGTATATTCACAGATACTTCAGCATGACCACTGCCCAAGAGGATGGAAATCTTACCCTTGTCGACTAAAAAACTCACATGACTTGTTTCAGTTTCATTTGGGGACCTTACTGAGGACTATAGACTTGGAGCTGGCATCTTAGATAGCTCTGAGACAGGAGTCAGTGTACGTAGGAGTTTTTGCTAGGAAAGAAAAACGTGTAGTTGCACATCAAAAGATGATCACACATCATAAAAAACAGATCTCCCAAGTTTATGCTTTTAGCCCATTTCTGCAAATGGGAAGATGCAAGAATTCGGGGTCTTTGAAATTCTTTAGATATGCATGTGGTCTATCTAGGTGCCTGTATCCAAAGCACAGCGTGCCTCATCCTGTTTTTCCGTCTGCAGGTGCACCATTGGTGGGTAGCAGCAGTGGGCTGCAATTCAGCCTTTGTAGAAGGGATGATGAGTGACACGCTGTGTTTTTGTTTCAACCCTCAGTCTACAGGGGAGTGTGTATCACATACCTGGGATTGGCAGGGAGTGGAAAATGGTCAGTGGAAATGTAATTTAGTATAATCCTCCAAAAGGCAACTGTGCCTTATACCAAAGTCTTAAAACTATTCATCCCATCCCTTCAGAAAAGCTCCTGAATGTGCTCATCTCTGTAGCTGGGGTGTGAAAACAGCCATAGACTCTAAGAGGGTGCATGGGTGTGGCTGTCTTCAATCAGACTGCACTGATGGACACTGAAATTTTGATTTCACGTCATTTTCCTGTGTCACAGAGTATTACTCTTTAAGTCATTTTTTACAAATGTAAAAACAATCTGGAGCTCACAGGCTTGGTTGGACCTGTGGTATGCACTTGGCTTAAAGCTCTGGAAGTTTCCTCTCATTGATACAGAGCCCCAACACAGGGGTTCCTGACTAGAAGTCCTGGTGGGGTGGCCCTTGGCCAGAGGCACCTCAGGATCCCAGGATCCTTCCATCTGGTATTCACCCTCCCCAACCCTTATGGTCTGCTCTATTCATTCACAGGCAGGTAGAGGCAGAGGGCATAGAGGAGGGTGCGGGTGGTTTTCCTGGGTGGCCTGGAGGTGTTCACATCTCTCCCCCGCATTCTGCTGGTCACAGATCAGGCACACTCCAAACTGCAGGAGAGACAGAGAGATGGAGTCTAGATGTCTTTCCTAGCTGTGTGCCCAGTGGGGCCTGGATGGAGGCGTGGTGACCAGCCAGCCATGGGGTCAAGAATCAAACAGTGTGTGAGGTTCACTCATTTCCACATGGCAGAGCTACTTTTAAAGATGTAAGACCGACCAGGGGCACTTTGCAACAACAGCTGATCCTGAGAGTAGACCCGACGCCCTGGGCACCCTGGGCTGTGCAGCTCTGCAGCCTGTCCTTGGGCCTGGGCCCTGAAGGTCACCGCTGCAGTGACCACGCACACACTCTACCCTCTTCCATACTCAGCCACAGAGCCAGGCCATGATTTGGGGTGGGGAGACTCTACAGTGGTGTCGAACTGACCCCTGTGCTAGGAGTAGATCCAGTGCTGTTGAAGTTTTGGGCTGATGGGAGTGCGGTTGGGGAGCTGCCTATGGAGACAGGCAGAAACCCCTGTGAAGCAACCATACCCTCTGCTGGCTCCCCCACCAGAAACTGTTGTAGCCACGCGTTCCGGGAAACAAACGCACTCAGAAGGACAATGCAGACAGTGGAATGAAGTTTATTACACTGGCGGGCCCAAGGCAGAGTCTCCTCTTATCCGAGGACCCCAACCAGCATTTGTGAAAATCTTCTATACCCCATGTGTACGTGTCTGAACCCACTACTCCAAATTCCTTGAGACTTACATAAACCAAGGAAAATAAAATCCCAATAACCCCATCATTCACGCGCTATGTGCTCATGTGCTCAAACAGTCAAACAATTAGCCGATAATCAATAAACCCGAGGTTACACTCTGATAGATACAGAAAAATGTATGGCCTGTCTGGAGGAAGGGGTGGTTAGTGTTTGTTTTCTCTTAGGCAATGAGTAACCTAGATATGATCTTCAAGGTTCCCCTCTCTGGAGGGGGTCTTATCCTTCTGTTGTTGTTTTCATAGGCACTAAACACAGAGTTCAGAGTCCATTGGAAAGGTGGCTGAGCATGATCAGCATGAACAGGCCTAAGATGGAGTCCAGGCCCTAGGAATTCCTTCTTCAAAACAACAAGGGGTTTTCCCCAGCTGTTTCCAGGTGATGCTTGGAGAAGAGGATGAACGCGAGGCCAGAGGGGTGGTACTTTCTGTGGGCTCCGTTTAGTTCAGTTCAGTCGCTCAATCATGTCCAACTCTGTGACCCCATGGACTGAAGCCTACCAGGCTTCCCTGTCCATCACCAACTCCCGGAGGACATCTTTGGGCTGGGGTCCTCTAAAACAGGCAGAAACTCACCCTCTTAATCCAGTCAGACCAGGATGGGTCAAAAGTCACAGGTTTGTTCAAAAAATCTGGAGGAAATAGCTCAAACTTGGTAATATCTGGGGACATAAACTCCTCATGAATGCTCTGCAGTGGGCAGGGGTTGTCTCTACAGTTTCCAGGGGATTTGGAGCCTGGGAGGTTGGCAGGGGTCAGCGGGGTCTAGGTGTTCCCTCCTCCAGCATGGTCCCCAGGCCAGCCCCATTGTGTTGCATTGCCAGGACCCAAACCTGCACCTCCAAGCCTTTGTGGCTGCCACAGCCTGGGCTGTGCTGCGGACAGCCTCACCGTCTCCTGAGCACATCCAGGGCTGGGGGTAGGGGAGGTGATGCCCTCTCCCTAGGTGTTGCCAGAAGTCCTGTACCATGGCATGCAGCAGTCTTAGGACACCAGGGCTCTGGTTTCCTACAGATCAGTGATTCATCAGGTGACCCAGGCGTGTTTCTGAACCTCCCTTCACTTCAGTTTGCTTGTTTGTGATGGGGGCAGAAATGCCTACCTGGACAGTCTGTCCCATCACATGCCTGCGTCCTGCCCTGAAAGTGTCCACCGTGAGACGAACAAACACTAAGTCTGTCCAAGTACCAGGGGGCCTGAGGAAGTGACTTTCTCAAGGTCATGGCATAGAAACAACAATAACAATATATTCTCTCATTTAATTAGTGCTGATTGTGTGTTAGAAGCTAGGCTGAAATCATCTCTCATGTCATAACAGCCCTGCAAGAGATCCGCTGTTATACTGATTTCCCAAGAGGGACCACTGAGTGCCCACTGGGGTCACAAGGTAGGTGGACGGGGCAGGGTAGTTCTGTCCCAGTCTCTCTGAAGCCTGGCTTCAGAGGCACAGCGCCATGCTGCTTCCTGGCACAATGGTCCTAACATTCCCAACCTGATTCTCTGTCCTGCGGCGGTGCCTGGAGCCTAGGGCCAGGCTGTCTCTCTCCAGCCATTTGCCACAGAGTTCAAAGCCCTCCTTCAGCTTTGGTGGACCTGCCTCGACAGCTCCCCCCTCTAAGGAGGATGAGGAAACGGGCCTGAAGACCCCTCTCTTTCACAACAGAGGTACTAAGTGCTTGACTTGCGAGGGCCGCCTACACTCCTGGGGGCCAGTGGGAGGGGGCTTGGCTCCCTTGGCTGTGGCTCTGCTCAGGTGCTGGGCAGGACAGGGTCCATTCAGAGTTTCCCATTGTCCTGTGGGTGGATGTGAGTAGAGGAGGGTGAATGAGAGGAGGGTTGAAAAGCAGGGGAAGGGGCTGAGGGTTTTGTTTACAAATCGCATGTCAATTCAGGTGCGAGCGGGCATGGCAGGCTGGTCTGCTGGGACCTGAAGGGTTCTGGATGGGTTGTATCACTCCCTGGGGCTTGGTTTCCCCTCTCACTCATGGAGGAGGAGTAAGATCTGAAACACAAGACTAGATGGTGTATGCTTGGCAGAGAGACCCGAGCAGAGACGGGAAACACTCCTGTGCTGAAATGCATTGTGTGACCTCAAGGTGTTGAGGACTCTCCATTCTGGTCCCTTCTCTGCAGGCCTTTTCTAGACGTACCTCCGAGGCCGGGCTTACCGGTAAAATGGCTCTACCAGCTCAGACACTAAAGATGGAGGTGACATATTGGGGGTTCACATGATGGCTGCCATGCCCTCCCCTGAGGAATCTTCCCTTAGCCAAAGTCACCATCACTGCACCTTCGTGGCACCTGCTCAGTACTGGGGAGGTTTGGAATCCCTGACACATGCCCCTGTGGGCCGGGGAGTGTCCCCAGTGGGGTTGGCACTTGGAAAGGAAGTGTACTGAGACTGCAGCTGAGCCCTACAGAGCCTGCCCATCCTCAGGGCAGCCAGACTGCACGCGCCCCACGTCTGAGAAGGTCCTGTCCTCACTCATCAAGTCACAGGGACCCCAGCAATCACCTGCAGCAGGTGTGAGCCACAAAACACAGGTTTGCAGTCTGGTTCTGCCTGTGTGGCCAGATTAGGGCCAGGGAAGCTGGACGGGGCCCAGTGCCCTCCTGTCACATGGCTCAGTCCTGAGGTCTGGGGGCAGTGTCTGAAGGAGCTGGATTGTTCTTCCCAGAATTTTGTAGAGCATGGCATTGTTTTATGTGCTGACAGGCTTTCTGGCTTTTGCTGGCCTAGAAAGTAAGGACTTCAGGCCAGGGACTTGGTGTTTTTTCTTTACCACCTGCAATTGGTTGAATCATCTTTGTCCCCAAAAGTAATTTGCTCCTAATCCTAGGAACCAGAAAAAGGGTCATTGCAGATGTGGTTGAAGATCTTGAGAGGAGGAGATCATCCTGGGTCATCTGAATGAGTCTTGAATCAAATCACAAGTGTCCTTCTGAGAGAGAGGCAGGAGGAGAAGGGGTGCACACATGAGAGGAGATCCTGTGACCATGGAAGCAGAAATGGGAGTGATGTGGCCACAAGTCAAAGAATGTCAGCAGGAACCAGAAACTGGATGAGGTGAGAAATGGAGTCCCCAAAGGGAGCCACACCTTGATCTTAGCCTTGTGGTATTGGTTTCTGACTTCTGGCCTCCAGAACTGTGAGAAAACTGTGAGAGAACTGTGAGAGAACTATGAGAGAACTGTGAGGGAAGTGTGAGACAGAATTCAGAGAACTGTGAAAGAACTGTGAGGGAACTGTGAGAGGGAACTGTGAGAGAGAACTCTGAGGGAACTGTGAGAGGGAACTGTGAGGGACCTGTGAGAAAGAACTGTGAGAGAACTGTGAGGGAACTGTGAGACAGAATTCAGAGAACTGTGAGACAGAACTGTGAGGGAGCTGTGAGACAGAACTGTGAAGGAACTGTGAGGGAATTGTGAGAGAACTGTGAGAGAACTGTGAGGGAACTGTGAGAGGGAACTGTGAGAGGGAACTGTGAGAGAATGGTGAGGGAACTGTGAGGGAACTGTGAAGGAGCTGTGAGAGAACTGTGAGAGAAGTGTGAGGAAACTGTGAGAGAACTGTGAGGGAACTGTGAGGGAGAACTGTGAGGGAACTGTGAGGGAACTGTGAGGGAACTGTGAGAGAACTGTGAGGGAACTGTGAGAGAGAACTGTGAGGGAACTGTGAGGGAATTGTGAGAGAACTGTGAGAGAACTGTGAGGGAACTGTGAGAGGGAACTGTGAGAGGGAACTGTGAGAGAATGGTGAGGGAACTGTGAGGGAACTGTGAAGGAGCTGTGAGAGAACTGTGAGAGAAGTGTGAGGGAACTGTGAGAGAACTGTGAGAGAGAATTGTGAGAGACAACCGTGAGACAACTGTGAGAGAACTGTGAGGGAACTGTGAGAGAGAACTGTGAGAGAATGGTGAGGGAACTGTGAGGGAACTGTGAGGGAACTGAGAGAAGTGTGAGGGAACTGTGAGAGAGGACTGTGAGAGAATGGCGAGGGAACTGTGAGGGAACTGTGAGACAGAACTCTGAGAGAACTGTGAGACAGAACTGTGAGAGAGCTGTAAGAGAACAATGAGGGAACTGTGAGGGAGCTGTGAGGGAACTGTGAGGGAACTGTGAGAAAGAACTGTGAGAGAGATTTGTGAGGGAACTGTCAGAGAACTGTGAGGGAACTGTGAGAGAGAACTGTGAAAGAACTGTAAGAGAACTATGAGGGAACTGTGAGGAACTGTGAGAGAGAACTGTGAGAGAACTGTGAGGGAACTGTGAAAGAACTGTGAGAGAACTGTGAGAGAGAACTGTGAGGGACCTGTGAGAAAGAACTGTGAGGGAACTGTGAGAGGGAACTGTGAAAGAACTGTGAGGGACCTGTGAGAGAGAACTGAGAGAGGGAACTGTGAGGGACCTGTGAGAGAACTGTGAGGGAAATGTCAGAGAGAACTGTGAGAGAGAACTGTGAGAGAACTGTAAGAGAACTATGAGGGAACTGTGAGGAACTGTGAGAGAGAACTGTGAGAGAACTGTGAGAGAGAACTGTGAGAAAACTCTTTTAAGCCACCAAATTGGTGGCGATTTGTTATAGCCGCCACAGAAAGTTAATACATTACCAGATCCCATGCCTGGCATAAAGCTGATAGTTAGATATTTGTTGAAAGTATAAAGGAAGGCTCCTAGCCAAGCATGTCCCCATGCAGCTGGGTCCTCCAAGGTTAGGTTATCCCTCCCCACAAACCCAGCATGTGTCCTGTCAGTTCTGAAGGGGCTGGCCTTCAGCCCTGGCCTGTGAGGCTGTCCACTAGAGGGCATGGTTCTGACCAAGCCCATGCTCACTCTTCATGGAGCTGTTGCCTCTTAGATAAAGCCAATGACAGGGGCCCCAAACAGCCACAGGCTATATTCAGCTAGCAGACATAGTGATTTGGCTGTGACTGTTGTTTGTAAATTAAATTAGTTGCCAACATTTTATTAAAAATTGGGAGATGTCACATGAAATCAGGATTTTCAGTTTCTGTGGAAAAATCAGAGGTTCTTTTCAGCCTAGGATGCAGTCTTGTGTGGCTCATTAGGTTGAACCTGAGAGGAGGCTCATTGCCCCAAACACCAGGGCCTGTGGTGCAGACTCCAACTCTCTATCTGCACACCTGGCCCCACATTTGAGATGGAAGACTCGAGTTTTCTCAGCCTGGCATGAGGTGCAAGATAGTTTCCACCTCACAGAGCCTCTGTCCAGCTCGACGGCTTCCAGGCCCTCCTTTATATAGATTCTACTGTGATTGCCATCTGCTCCAGCTAGGGGGCTCTCTGCAAGGTGTTCTGTTCTTCTCCTCGGCAACTGCCATGAGTGCTGCTTTCAGGGCCTGGGGCCTCTGCAGCCCTTGGAAACCACCCAGTAGTTCTGGGGGTCCTCACTGTCTCAGTCAGCAGGACAGCCCGCTTCTCAGAAGTGCCCAGGATGACCTCCCACATTCCTGGAAGATGGAGGGACAGCAGCATCTGCATCTGCTTTTCTGAGCAACTCCCCGGCCGAGTGGCTCCAACGGAAACCAAAAGCACTAATGAAGGGAAGGAATGTCGGTGAAGCACTTGGGATGCTCCCGCGAGGAGAACTTTTGGCTCACTTGGAGGACGCAAGCTCCTCAGCATCTCCAAAATGTTGCCCAAGCCTGAAACCCAAGTGTGTGTAAACCTCTTGGCATCTGCCTTCAAGCATGCAGATACCAGGACTGACATTGCAGATGCTGATTCAATGCATCTCAAAGCAGGAGCCCCTGTTGAATCTGGCTCAGGGGGGTCTGAGACTGTGCTTGGCCTGGGGACCAGGACTGGGAGCT
Organism: Budorcas taxicolor; assembly: GCF_023091745.1. Taxonomy (NCBI): domain Eukaryota; kingdom Metazoa; phylum Chordata; class Mammalia; order Artiodactyla; family Bovidae; genus Budorcas; species Budorcas taxicolor. The sequence continues at coordinate 8,240,366 of NC_068930.1, read as the reverse complement.
CTCAGAGGCAGGCCCGCCTCCTCCTCTCCAAGCAACAGCGCCAGCAGCACACAGAGGATCAATCTGAAGGGAAGAGTCACTGAGTGAGCCTCCCAGGAAGGGCTGTGTCCACAGCTGCTGTCTACTTGGCTGCTTTAGCATCTTCCCCAGGGCCAGAGAAAATGAAATTTAAAACACGTGTCAGGGCCTTAATGAGGTATTCAACTCTTCAGAGTCATGCTCTGACTGTGCTATGCTGTGCTAAGTTGCTTCAGTCGTGTCCAACTCTTTGCAACGCTATGGACTGTAGCCCATCAGGCTCCTCTGTTCATGGGATTCTAGGCAAAAACACTGCAGTGGGTTGCCATGCCCTCCTCCAGGGGATTTTCCTGACCCAGGGATCAAACCTGCATCTCTTACATCTCTTGCATTGGCAAGCAGGTTCTTTACCACTAGCACCACCTGGGAAGCCACCATGCTCTGCCTAGTGAGCCCTTCTGACCAGGGATCTCCAGCACTGAGGGATGGACTGAACGAGGCTTGGAATAAAAACAGTGAATCAGCAGGAGTGGTGTGACCACAGGCAAGTTGCTTACATCTCTGAGCCTCATGCTTTTACTTATAAACTAGAAATAATAACTGCCTCAAAGGATATTGTAAGGATTAATATCATGTATGTCAGACCATCATTAGGCAGTCATGCAAGTTTCCGTGTCTGAGCCCTGTATTTTAATCCTAAGGTTGGGAAATTATGTCTTAAATTGCAGTTTCCACCACTGAACCACTGGGAGTGGCAGTGGGGACAAGTTAGTTTTCAGTGGCCACTAGCAGAAACCCACTTCAATAGGCAAAAGATAGAAAGATGTATTTATACGGTACATTTATTACAAGAACACAGGGAGCCCAGAGGAATGCCTAGGCTCAGAAAGACCTGGATTCAGAAATGTGAAAGCTCAGTGAACTCAGGAAGGAACTTTCTTTCTGACTCCCTTCTTTCATTGCTTCCCTCTCTATGTGGCTTTTGAGCTAATCTGTGGCCTGACCCACAGAATAAGAAGCTGGCCTTGAACTTCCTTGCTGCTAGTTTCAATTCAGGTGAGCAATAGAGATCATCAGATATCTCCAAATTCCATCCTCAAATCCACAGGTGCAGTTTGGGGGTCTTTGCCCCTAGACCAACCAGGTGCATAGAGAGGTCCCAGCTCAGCCTTAGCAAGTGTGTCACCCACTCCTTCTAATGGAGTTGTCCTCAGAACAGCAAGACTAGGAGCTGTGGGACACTCCAAAAGTGGTCCACACAGATGTCCCCACCCCCAATGCCTAATAGTTAGGGGCTTGCATCCTCTAAGCCTGCTTGTCAGTGTCTCAGGATGGGGGAGCAAGCCTAGCACCCACAGAGCTTTTCTAAACCATGGTGAGCACTGCCGGAGGCCTCATGCAGAGACAGGCAAGTCTGGAATAGCGGGAGGGTGATTGGGAGAAAGGGTTGGAGTGGGTTGGGCATGAATACTGCAGGGGGGCACTCAGTCCTCGAGGTTTCTTGACATGCTGCTCCCCAGGGCCAGATATTTGTATCTGAGACCAGTGCTTTCTTTCCATAAGAACTTGTTGTGATTTCCAAGGACAAACAGGCCTGCTGCCATTTCATTTTCATCTATTTGGAAGTCTCCTTCTAAGCCCTATGCTACTGAACCTCGTGAGGATTTTGTGCTGGGTTCAGACCCAGTTTAATACCCCATTCCTAGCTCCTGCTGGGAGGAAGCTTGCAGCTTACCATGAATTACACTCTTGGCTCTTAACTCCTTTTCCTTGGGTATCCTTTCCTTCCAAGAATGGCTGGTGCTGGCACACACTTTAAAAGAGAGGAAAGTGGGCCTAAGTTTCCATTATGCTGCAAAGCAGAACCATCTGTTGGTGACTTTCCTGCTGGAACGAGGTCCTAGTGAGAGTGTTCACCAATGAAGAGCTGGCATCTCAAAGACACAAGTTCTTGGCCCTGGTTCCAGCTCATCCCTGGGCCAGAGCATTACATGGGAGGTTGTTGGTTTGCTTTGTCCAGCCAAATCTTGGCTAATCTTGGTGATGCACGGACATTTCTCCATCAAGGGGGCATCCTGTGAAAAGGCAGGTGTGGAGTCCTATGAGCCTCAGATACCTGAGTAACCCTTCTCTGCTCTGCTCAGGAAGCCTTTGTGCAGATACCTGCTTAGACCTTATAAAACCACAAGAGGCAATTTAGGTGGTCATGGAGTGAGGTAACTGGGGCCCCACATTGCACAACCTGGGGCAACATTCATACTGTAGTCTAGGTGAATGGTACCTCCTGGAGTTGTACTGTGTACAACCTGGGAAGCTGTAGGTGGTGGCCCTGCGCCTAATAACTGACAGAGCCAGGTGAGTCTCAGACAGGCTATTGGCCTCTAATTCCATTTTCTCTCCTTTGCCCTCTGTTCTTGCTGGAGGTACCTCCTGGAGTACCTCTTAGGGTTTGACAAGATGCCTAATGCCCCAGCTCCTAATATTGAGTTCCTTATCTGAAAACTTAGGCTAAAATATCTACTCCCATTGTTGGGATGACTAAATGACATAATACAGAAAACATGCCTGGCCCGAGGGCCTGGGTCTTAGTGAGAACTTGGGAAATAGAAGCAGCTGTTGGTACTGTGGCTGCTGCTACTGTAAGGATAATAGCCATTATAAGTTTTTGTGCCCATTATTATTCTGATCATCTGTCCCACACAGATGCACCTCCCCTTTGGGGTGGTGAGGACTTCCGGCTCCTAGCACCACACCTGCACAAATTAGAGATCACCTCTCTCTTCCCTTCCTTTCCTCCGATCTGGTGCCCCAGATCATATTTCATGGGGTTGGTGAGTTCAGAAGGAACCCAGATCAGCTGAGGCAGGAGAAGCCAACTGGTGGCTCAGGAGTGAAATGGTTGAGCGCTCCTGAGTGAGCGCCTCCACAGCACCTCCTTCTCTCTGCTTTCTCACACAGGTCACAGGTTATGGACAGGCCTTGCTTCCTCTACTAAATTGAGCAGTGACTGAAGCCCCAGCCTGCGCCTGCAGCAGGGCTGATACTGAAGAGGAAAAGTTAAATTTTACATAACCTCCTGTTCATTCTGTCTCTGTAACTCAGCTTGCTCCTTGCAAAGTCTGGGTCACGTAGGTCACATAGTCTCAGAAAGTGGGGACTTGCAATATCAAGAACTAGAGCTTATATCACTCACCTTGTCCTACTCTTTGGGATTGCCCAGCCCCTGCAATCCTGCTTAATCATGCCTGTCCATGTAAAGTTCAGGCATCCCTCTCCCCATCTTGACTGCTATTCCCATGCATGTGCAAAACCCTTTAGTTTAAACCAGCCTATTAACAGCTAGTGTTGCCCACTATATTCTGTCTAAAAAACTCTGTAACCTCTTTGTTTGGGGCTCAGAACTTAGAGTGTTAACTCCTCTGGGCCCACCGGCATAATAACTCTCCAACTCTCCCAGTGTTGTGCTTGGTTCCTTGATTACTGGTTTCTGCAACATTTCTGGAGGCCCCAAAGAAATTCCAACCATGCTGGCCCCTTGAGCTGCCAGACTGGTGGCTCAGCTGAGCTGGAGTGAAAGAACCCCGAGACGAATGAGAAGGCATGCCACCCAATGGTATTCCGGGTTCTCTTTTGGACTGGTGTTCCGACTCTCCAGACGGCCAAGCCCCAACTGGACTCATTGGAGGGATGAACCAACTCACCAGGAATGGCCACAGGACCAGGTAAAACACCAGGACCAGTCCCCAGTCAGGTCCTACCCCAATGGGTAGAAGAGGAGACTGATCACCTCCTTGGAGCTCCCAGGAAGGGAGCAACAGTTAAGAAAACCTGGGGACTCGGGAGAAGGGAGGCATTGTGATGGCCTCTGAATGAGTGTGACTGTGTGATTGCTGACTGAACAGAGTGAGAGAAATTTTTCTTTTTGGAAACTGCACAACCAATTATTTTTGCATATGCAGTTAAAAACAACTAGCTTGTTAAAAGTCCTGCCTAGGAAAAAGCTTGGCGTTAACCTGTTCCATGTCCTTGAAATACACAGCCAACTTTGCCTGATACCTCAGCCTAGGGCAAATTAGGAATTCAAGCAAAGAAAAAAAACTGGATCAAAGAGATATTTTAAATCTCAAACAGAAAACTATAAGACCTCTGTCAGTCTGTCTGTTTGGGTTTATGTATGTCTAGTGTATGTCTTTTGTTTTTTTTTCTTATAATACTGTTGATTTTGTTCAGTTCAGTTCAGTTCAATTGCTCAGTCGTCTCCGACTCTTTGCAACCCCATGAACTGCAGCATGCCAGGCCTCCCTGTCCATCATCAATTCCTGGAGTCCACCCAAACCCATGTTAATTGAGTCGGTGATGCCATCCAACCATCTCATCTTCTGTCACTCTCTTCTCCTCCTGCCCTCAATCTTTCCCAGCATCAGGGTCTTTTCCAATGAGTCAGCTCTTTGCATCAGGTGGCCAAAGTATTGGAGTTTCAGCTTCAGCCTCAGTCCTTCCAATGAATATTCAGGATTGATTTGCTTTGGGATGGACTGGTTGGGTCTCCTTGCTGTCCAAGGGACTCTCAAGAGTCTTCTCCAACACCACAGTTCAAAAGCATCAATTCTTTGACATTCAGCTTTTTTTGTAGTCCAACTTTCACATCCATACATGACTACTGGAAAAACCATACCCTTGACTAGACAGACCTTTGTTGACAAAGTAATGTCTCTGCGTTTTAATATGCTGTCTAGATTGGTCATACCTTTTCTTCCAAGGAGCAAGTGTCTTTTAATTTCATGGCTGCAGTCACCATCTGCAGTGATTCTGAAACCCCCCAAAATAAAGTCTATCACTGTCTCCACTGTTTCCCCATCTATTTGCCATGAAGTGATGAGACTGGATGCCATGATCTTAGTTTTCTGAAGGTTGAGTTTTAAGCCAACTTTTTCACTCTCCTCTTTCCCTTTCATCAAGAGGCTCTTTAGTTCTTCTTCACTTTCTGCTATAAGGGTGGTGTCATATGCATATCTGAGGTTATTGATATTTCTGCCGGCAGTCTTGATTCCAGCTTGTGTTTCTTCCAGCCCAGCATTTCTCATGATGTACTCTGCATAGAAGTTAAATAAGCAGGGTGACAATATACAGCCTTGATGTACTCCTTTTCCTATTTGGAACCAGTCTGTTGTTCCGTGTCCAATTCTAACTGTTGCTTCCTGACCTGCATACAGGTTTCTCAAGAGGCAGGTCAAGTGGTCCAGTATTCCCATCTCTTTCAGAATTTTCCACAGTTTCTTGTGATCCACACAGTCAAAGGCTTTGGCATCGTCAATAAAGTTAAAGTTGTAAATGAGTTCTAATTTAATTGGCCTAAAGAAAAGTAAGCACTTACAAATCAAACAATTCTGAATACAAGAAAAATTAAGCTAAATAAATTTCAGATTCATGTAAACTGGGAAATAGTCAATATTAAATATCTACTCTTAATGTTTGTTTGCTAATCTAATCAGAAAGTAGGATGTATATTTTTAATAAAAAAGATATAAAAAATAAAACTACCTTTTATAAAGGTCTGGCTTACAGGTGACTGTTACAAAAAGTGTTTAAAAAGTTTGTGGAAAGTGGACCCTGAAAAAAAGTTTTGTGCATGTTTAGGACTAACTAAGTTTAAAATAAATTTAATTAAGTTTACCTAAATGAGTTTAAAGTAAGTTGGTATAAAACTTGAATTCAGCCTTTCTCTCTGTTAAGAGGACATACTGTCTTCAGATATTGAACTGCTTTTAATAATAGATTTAAGTTTCTTTACCTCTTAATTGATCTGTTCTTTATTTACCTTTGAAATCTTTTGTTACCTTTGGCTAAGTAAATAACTATTATTTCACAGTGACTTATATGATCCTACCTGACTGAGTGCTATAAACCTTTTTGATATTTATTGACAAAACTTCCTAAATAATTTGACTTCTAGCTAACCCTGGGATGCTTCAGAGGGCCACTGAGACATCCCAAAGAGCTATTAAGCTACCTGGGTTCATTGGACGTGTTTAATTGCTTGAGAAGTAATGTTGAAAGGGTAATAAATCATTCCAGGTTATATGGTATGGTTGATGTTACTAATATAGATATAATTTTATAGATATAGATATAATTTTAATTACATGAAATTCATATAGATCTGATGCCCTGATAAAATATGGTCAACTATAATTCCAGTTATCATATTAAAGTGTTATGACCAGGTTTTTTTGTCAATGCAATAGAGTCAGATTTTAAACATGCCTTATATGGTTTTACTCTCATGCCTTTAGAAGAATACTGCTAGTTCTTCAAAATTTATAGAAAAGACTTTCTAAGATTAAGCAGATAAACAAATTTTGTTATTAACAGTATGCTGGTACCAGATTGGAATTTGGTTTTCTCTCTGTTTAGAGAACAAAGTTTTCTTAGAATGCAGCTTTTGGTAACAGATTATGAATTTCTTTGCTTTAAGTGATTTACATTTAGTTTTAAAATCTTTTTGTTACTTTGGTAAAGTAAATAAACATTATTCAAGATTATGGTACATGTAGACAAAGCTTATTCTACTTCTACGAAAATAACCCCTCATGGTTAGAATTTTGCTATCCTGATGTCCTTAAAACATGGCAATAATCTGCTTCTAAATCAGAAAATTAAAAATAGATAAACAACAGCTGAAAATCAAAGAGCTAGGGCTATGGAAAATCCAAGATGGCCGCATGACTTTTCCTGGCTCCCTGACAGACCTCATTTTTATTTGATGAGTTAAAGCCTTCCCTGGCTACAGTGTTAATGCCCTCACAATGTGCTCTCAAAAAAAAAAATTATGTTTCATTGAATACTAAGTTCTAGTTTTGTTAATTAAGGTCTGTGTTTACTAAGACTCACTTCTGAGATAGTTCCTTGTTATGTTATATTGCTAAAAGGTTTAATTAAGTTATTAAAAAGGATACTCTGAGATTGTTTCTAAAGCTTATCTCAGTAGCCAATCTTTGGATAAAGGTCAGAGGCTCCATGATGTATAACCATGAGATGAACACTTGGCTATAATCATTTAACTGAGTCAGATGACCTGGGGTATACTGGGGTATATAAAAGTTCTTGACTTAAATTCTTGCTTGTGACCATACTAATAACTGCTAGCTATATTATTTTCTATGTAGCTTGTTTCAGAAGATTATTTCTTATGTTACCAAATGTGTGATGTACAGTTCCATATGAGATCAATAATTATAATAATGTAATTCTAGATATGGGAAGAAGCAACAAGAGGAAATATTTTCCTGGACCAAGAGGCTAGTAAGACAGGTATGGTCCAGAGACTTTTGCTACTTACAAGGCCTGGTCTATGACAACATATTGAGTGGCCTGTCAATGGAATCTTTGTTAGACCTGGGAATGAGCTTTCCCAGCACCATGGGACACAATGACCATGAAATGTCCACCAAACATGGTCAGATATGTGGCTATGAAGGGGCCCTGCTGACTGAAAGTTGGCCCTTTCCAGCTGCCTCTACAAAGAGTAAATCATGACCACTACAAGATGCTGACCTTCAACACCCCCTTGAAAGAAGTTCAGGGTGGAGACAAAAAATAAGGCACTTTGTGCTCTGGGAAAAATCAAAACACAAACAAACAAACAAACAAAAAACAGGCCTTCAGATAGTCAGATGTTTTCAGGTAAAGATTTTTATGAGTCCAAATTCTTGCATCTTCTCATACCTAGAGAAACACTAATGTCACGAACCAATGTCTGGACCTGGTTCTCCTGGCTAGCCCCTCAGCAGCTTTCCTATGTCTGTTAATCTTTGGGCCATATATCTTTAACTTTCTTGTTAAGTTTCTTTCTCCAGATAGTAGTACAACAAGAATATCCCCTGGCCAACATCCAGACAAGGCTAGAACAAGCTGCCTTATCATTCTGTGGACTCTCATCTTCCTCTATAAATGCACCCGAGGTCCTCAGGCTACTCTCCCTTTGAGATCTTATATGGGAGACCACCCCCAGTGATAGAAAAGCTCAAGGGAGACCACCACCAACTAGCTGACCTGGAGATGTCCCGACACTTCCAGGCCCTGGAAAAGTCTTCTGCCATCTCACCTGAGAGAAAGGGAACCCATTCCTTTGGGCAACTGGGTTCATCCCTATCAGCCAGGAGATGAGCTATGGGTTAAAGATTAGAAAACAAACAAACAGACACTTCAGCCAGTTTGGACAGGCCCTCACACCTGCAAACCCTACTGCTGTTAAAGTTACAGGTGTCATCCCTTGGATCCACCACACCAGAGTCAAGACGGCAGCTACTTCTGTGACGACACCTGGAAAGTAATTCAGGGCCCCCAAAACCTCCTCAAGGTCCGGTTCCAAAGACAATGGCCCTCACACAATGGACGCTGAGTCCTACCCTAGTTACTCCGGAAGCTGACTAGTCAACGCACGGCGGAAGCTTGAGGATGAGTCAGCCTTGCTCCACCCACACTCTGGCAGCTGGTCAACGCATGGCTTGAGGATCTGACTATTAAAATATCGATGGATTTTCATTGTCAACACTGGCCTCTATCCCTGATCGGTACTATTGCTGTGCTGTTCATTACAGGACCAATTAGACTTTTTGGCTGAGGTGGTTTTACAGAATAGGAGGGGGTTGGACTTACTGACAGCTGAAAAAGGAGGACTCTGCTTCTTCTTAAAAAAAGAATGATGCTTTTATGTAAACCAATCAGGAATAGTCAAGAACATGGCTCAACAGCTAAGGGAACAAATCATAAGAAGGAGAGAGAAACTAGCTAACTCCTAGAGTAACTGGAGCAATATCTGGAGCTGAGCATCATGGCTTCTCCCTTTAACAGGTCCTCTCTTCATGTTCTTTGCAGCGCTCTTGTTTGGCCCTTGTATTCTCAATGCAATTACCCCATTCATAACCTCTCGGATTGAATCCATAGAGTTACAAATGGTAATAGCTCAATATAGCCCCCTAAATGATGGGGAGCTCTGACTGTCCTACCAAAACATGAGATGATGCTTTTTACAATGAGTGATTGATAGAAGTATCAAGAGAGGGGAATGAAGAGGAAAAGTTAAAATTTTACATAACCTCCTGTTCATTCTGCCTCTGTAACTCAGCTTGCTCCTTGCAAAATCTGGATCACATAGGTCACGTAGTCTCAGAAGGTGGGGACTTACAATACTAGGAACTGGAGCTTATTTCACTCACCCTTGTCCTGCTCTTTGCAATTGCCCAGCCCCTGCAATCCTGCTTAATCATGCCTGTCCAGGCCAGGCATCCCCCTCCTCATCTTGACTGCTGTTCCCACATGCGTGCAAAACCCCTTAGTTTAAATTACCAGCCTATTAGCAGCTAGTGTTGCCCACTATCAGTTCAGTTCAGTTCTGTCACTCAGTCATGTCCGACTCTTTGCGACCCTATGGACTGCAGCATGCCAGGCTTCCTGTCCTTCACCAACTCCCGGAGTTTACTCAAACTCATGTCCATTGAGTCAGTGATACCATCCAACCATCTCATCCTCTGCCATCCTTTTCTCCTCCTGCCTTCAATCTTTCCCAGCATCAGGGTTTTTTCCAATGAGTGAGTTCCTTATATCAGGTGTCCAAAGTATTGGAGTTTCAGCTTTAGCGTCAGTCCTTCCAATGAATATTCAGGACTAATTTCCTTTAGGATTGACTGGTTAGATCTCCTTGCAGTCCAAGGTACCCTCAAGAGTCTTCTTCAACACCACAGTTCAAAAGCATCAATTTTCAGCACTCAGCTTTCTTTATAGTCCAACTCTCACATCCATACATGACCACTGGAAAAACCATAGCTTTGACTACATGGACCTTTGTCAGCAAAGTAATGTCTCTGCTTTTTAATATGCTGTCTAGGTTGGTCATAACTTTTCTTTCAAGGAGCAAGAGTCTTTTAATTTCATGTTGGCAGTCACCATCTGCAGTGATTTTGGAGCCCCCCTAAATAGTCAGACCCTGATGCTGAGAAAGATTGAAGGCAAAAGGAGAAGGGAATGACAGAGGATGAGATGGCTGGATGATGGACATGAGTTTGAGCAAGCTCCAGGAGTTGGTGATGAACAGGGAAGCCTGGCATGCTGCAGTCCATGGGGTCGCAAGGAGTCGGACACCACCGAGTGACTGAACAACAGCAACAACCTCCAAAAAAGAAAACACACACAATATGACAGTCTTAGGCTGCTTCCCCATACAACCAGAGGGCATGGTTTCAGGACAGCCTACTGCATGAGCTGAAGAAACCTCAAGAATCATCAGATCAGCTGTGTGGAAACCACTCATTAAACCACTTGACAGAATTGGTTGGTTAAAAACACCTTCATGCTAGGTTTTTTTGGCTTGCCTCATTTGATTTTTAGAATAAAGGGTTTCTCAGCTTTTTTGGAAGGCCACAGTGGTCAAATGTAAAATATTTCTAAACCTGGTGACTAAGGTTTAATACCGATTCATGGCAGCATGAAGAGGTAGAGGGAACCTTCCACTCTTTGACACGTCAGGGATTGGGACAGGGCGTGCCCACACCTCCATCCTCTGTGTCCAGAAGCTGAGGTCCCCTGGTGAGCACCATCAGAAGAGAGACCTGGAACTGGAAACAGGTTTGTTCAATTCACCCTCTCACTCTGATCCTACAAAGGATTGTCTTAGGGGAGCAGAAAATGTGTTCTTAAACACAGAAAAGCCGTGGGACCATTTGAGATTTTTACAAGACCTCCCTTCAGTGTCTGGGCCTCAGGGGGCCCTACGGCTGGGAGGGGGTGAGATTCGGTGAAAATCTGTGCCTAGCACACAAACAGAAGGAGAGCAGTCAGCACAACCCATGCACAGGACGTGTTTGACGGGTGCTACCAGAGGCTAATGTGTTAGGGTTCTCTGAGAGAGAGACTGTGCATATTAGGATGTACATATGTATCCAGGGGCTTCCCCAGGGACTCAGCAGCAAAGGATCTGCCCGCAATGCAGGAGATGCAGGAGACACGGGTTCAGTCCTCAAGTCAGGAGGATCCCCCAGAGGAGAGCATGGCTACCCACTCCAGTATTCTTGCCTGGAGAATCCCATGGACAGACGAGACTGGCAGGCTACAGTCCATAAGGCTGTGAACAGTCAGACGTGACTGAAGTGGCTCAGCACACAATGCACACACGTATGTATCCATATCTCTCTATTTCTAACCCTGTAGAAATTTATTTTAAGAAATTGACTGATATCATTATGGAAGCTAGCAAGTCCAGAATCTGTGAGGTGGGCAGGCAGGTTGGAGACCCAGGGAAGAGTGGATATTTCAGCTTGAGTCCAGAGGTCATCTGCAGGCAGAATTCTTCCTCAGGGGTGGTCAGTCTTTTTCCTCTTAAGGTCTTCAGTGATTTGTGCCTTGAAAGCAGTAGGACAAGTGTTCTGGGGATTTCCATGGGCTGCTCTGATGGGCTTTTGGTAACCTCTAAGCCTTGGTGTCTTTTATGACAATCAAACCTGTGTCTCCCTTATCATTTCAGTTTCAGAAGTAAGCACTTAGCCAGGCCTCCAAGGCCGTCCGTGCAGAAAATCAAGGCCCACAGCCTGGTTTCCCCAGGGAGTTATAATATGCCTGCAGGCATGCTGCCTGGGTGTTGTCACACCACTGGTAGATGTGGAATCTGGTGTTGCAACTTGGAAGGGTGAAATTTCAAGGAAAATGAGTGAGAACCCTCCATTCAAGACCTCCCAGGATCTGGCATGACATCCCCCCTGGAGTGGCACACAACGTTTCTGCTCACCAGTCTCCTGGGAAACCCAGCTCTCAAACAGCACCCAGTTCAAGCCTGTGATGATTAATTCTATGTGTCAGTTAGACCACGGTACCCAGATATTTAGTCAAATGTTTCTGTGTAGGTATTTTTAAAATGAGATTAATATTTACATCAGTGGACTTTGAGTAAAGCAGATTAACCTCCATAATGTGAGTTTTCTGCCCGACCTGGGTCTAAAATCACTTGCACACCCTGTCTTGTTCATTCTTACACACCTGGTACAGTACAGCCCACACTCTAAGCTCTGACAACCAGCTGCTGATGAGAGATGCCCTGGGCTGGGTGGCGGCGGTGGGCCCCCAGAGGCAGCTCTTCTTTGCCACCCGGTGGGCACAGTGAAGATACAGTGAAGGTGAAGCGCTTTGCTCACCAACAAACCTGGGGTAAGCTACCTTCTGCGTGGTTCAGACACCTCCGGCCAGCACTTTGCAAACCAAACATCCCTGGACCTCAGTGAGATTTAACTGGCCCCTGCCTGTGAGTTGAGCCTTGCAGAGGCTGCAGTGAGTGGGTGAACAGAGTGCAGGGGATATCACGTTTGGTGCCCTACCATCCTGACGAAGGAACGGGGACTGCCGCCCTGGCCTCTCAGTGTATCTCACAGGGAGCATCCTGCTGGCTGGCCTCGGGGCCTCCTGGGGATCTCACGCAAGCCCCGGGCATGGCGGGGCTGACTGAGGGGGTGGTGGCTGCCAAGAGGAGGAGCTTCTCTCCAGGTTGGCTGGTGCTGAGAACCTCCCCAAGGTGGGCTGTCTCCGGGCTGTGAAGCAAGAGCCTGACCCTTCTCTCAGAAAGGTCCACCCACCACAGGAGGGTCCTGTGTGAGGAAGAAGCCCAGAGAGCCCACTGTCACAGCTCTTAGGGCTCTGGGTCCAGCCTGAAGCCGTGGGAGGGAGACAGGAGGCAGAGCAAAGGATGCTGAGAAAGCTAGGAGGTGGGAGAGAAGGCGCTGGTCCCCTCTCCACCAGTGTGGCTTTGGGCGGGTTCCTGGATCAGGCTGGGTCTCAGTGATCCAGTCTGTGAAGTGCGAGCTCCGTAAAAGGTGCTACCCGTGATAGAGCCGGATGCCCGGTACATGAGGAAGGTTGCTGCTCGCAAAGCCCACCGTTGGCCCACTAAATCCTGGGTATTGAACGAACACACGGAGTTTTGGTCAGTGAAGGTGTCATTGTCCTACAGCTAGTCTCCGTTGGATTGCCCTGGTCTGCACCAGTTCTAAATCTGTAGCTAGGGGCCAGCGGAAGTGAGGTGCCACACGGAACTGGGGCCCCAGGGGCATCCCCAGTGGGGCGCTAGTTTGTTTGTTCAGTCAAACAAAATGTTCATTTAGCACCTATCATGATCTAGGCAAAGGAAATCAATCCTGAATATTCATTGGAAGGACTCATGCTAAAGCTGAAACTCCAATACTTTGACCACCTGATGCAAAGAGTTGACTCACTGGAAAAGACCCTGATGCTGGGAATGATTGAAGACGGTAGGAGACGGGGATGACAGAGGATGAGATGGCTGGATGGCATCACTGACTTGATGGACATGAGTTTGAGCAAGCTCCAGGAGACGGTGATGGCCAGGGAAACCTGGCGTGCTGCAGTCCATGGGGTTGTAGAGAGTCTGACACAACTCATGGACTGACCGATGATGACGACGAGGCACTTTACTAGATTCTGGGAATATTGAGGTGAAAAGATGGGCTTCTTGCCCTGCAGCAGCAATTTTCAATTTTTATTTCAGAACCTCTTTACTCTATTTTCCAAGATGGCGACAATAGTAACAACAAAAATTAATGAGAAAAGTGACATGGTTTTACATTTTCACTAGTGTAGAATAAATTCCACAGTCTTTTTAAATGTTAACAGAAGGCAGTTGGATTCACAGATCCACTTTTGCATGTGTTTTCATGATAAATCACATCGTTTAGCCTTTGGAGAAAATAGATGAAAGGGGAAATAGTATCTTAGTGTTATTATGAGAATAGTTTTGACCTAGTGGGGACCACTGGGAGTCCCTAGACATTTTTAGAGTCACTGGCTATAAATATAAAAAAATGTACTGCCTCTTGGAGACAATATTGGTTGTGTTATTATTTGGGTGAACTGTTATTTGAGCCTAGAATCTAACTCCATTTTACATATGAACACAAAGTAAATTTTGTGTGGTTTTAATATACTTAGCATTTTCTAAGAACTAAATTATTATGCTGGTTGAAAGGAGATTGAAGTTTGTTTTGTGCAGAAATTTACTAAGGGTAAATCCTTTCAGAAAATACATTACTAAGCAATGTTGTTCATAGTATTTGAGTTACTGACACAAACTCCTGCTTTAGCCTGTCGCTGTCAGCCTGACTCCCCATAGTTGCAAGTATCTTGTCTGTTATTATCTATGTGGCATCCGCATTTACTTTTTTAATTAAACTTTTTATTTTGAGAACATTGTAGGCTTACATGCAACTGCAAGAAATAATACAAAGAAATCCTGTGTACCTTTCACCCAGTTTCCCCCAAGTGGTAACCTCTTCCAGAACTATAGCACAATGTCACAACCAGAAAGTTGACACTGTCACAGTCAGGATGCAGAACATTTCCATCACCACATTGTTCTTTTAGGGCCACACCCACTTCCTTCCAGCTTCCCACACCCCTCCAACTCCCCACTTTTCTCCTCAATCTCTGGCAAACACGAATATGTTCTCCATCTTTATAATTTTTGTCATTCAAAGAATGATATATAAATGGGCTCAGAATTTGGGGGTTGGCTCTTTTCACTCAGCATAATTCTTTGGAGACTCATGCAGTGTTGCACATACATCATTAACTGTTCCCACTATTGCTCAGTAGTATCCCGGGTATGGAAGCGCCACAGCTTGCTCCACTGTTCCCCCACTGAAGGACATCTGGGTTGCTTCTAATTTAGGGTTATTGTGAATAAAGCTGCTTTAAACATTCATGGACAGATATTGTGTGTGTGAAGGTCTTCATTTTTCTGGGATAAATATCTTGGAGTGCAATGCTAGTTGCATGTTTCAGTTTAAAAGAAACTGCCAAACTGCTTTCCAGTGTGACTGTACCATTTTATATTCCTACCAGCAGTTTATTAGGGACCCAGTTTTTCTGTATCCTCTCCAGCATTTGGTGTTGTCACTAATTTTTATTTCGGCCATTCAATAGGTATGTAGTGATGATAGTTTGTTGTGGTTTTAATTTGCATTTCCCTTATGACCAACCTAGATAGCATATTCAAAAGCAGAGACATTACTTTGCCGACTAAGGTCCGTCTAGTCAAGGCTATGGTTTTTCCTGTGGTCATGTATGGATGTGAGAATTGGACTGTGAAGAAGGCTGAGCACTGAAGAATTGATGCTTTTGAACTGTGGTGTTGGAGAAGACTCTTGAGAGTCCCTTGGACTGCAAGGAGATCCAACCAGTCCATTCTGAAGGAGATCAGCCCTGGGATTTCTTCGGAAGGAATGATGCTAAAGCTGAAGCTCCAGTACTTTGGCCACCTCATGCAAAGCGTTGACTCATTGGAAAAGACTGTGATGCTGGGAGGGATTGAGGGCAAGAGGAGAAGGGGACGACCGGATGAGGATGAGATGGCTGGATGGCATCACGGACTCAATGGACGTGAGTCTGAGTGAACTCTGGGAGTTGGTGATGGACAGGGAGGCCTGGCGTGCTGCGATTCATGGGGTCGCAAAGAGTCGGACACGACTGAGCGACTGAACTGAACTGAACTGAAGGGCTAGTTTTGCTATGTATCTTTTCATGTGCTTGTTTGCAAGCCATATATCCTCTCTGATAAAATGTCTATTCAAGTCTTTTGTCCAACTTCTAAGGATTGTTTTTTTGCTGTTTAGTTTTGAGAATTTTAAAAAATACAATCTAGATACTAGCTTTTACCACATATGTGGTTTGCAAATATTTCTTCCACTCTGTAACTTGTCTTTTCATCCTTTTAACAGAGTCTGATGTAGAGCAAAAGTTTTTAATTTTGATGAGGTCTAATCTGTCAGTAAAATCATCTATTTCAGATTGGGTAAGTCGTGATAGTTTAAATTAGTGGTCAATTTCATCTGAGTTGTAAAGATTTCTGCATACTGAGTTTTTCCCTTTTTATCCTTTTGATGTCTGTAAGGATCTGTAGTGATGTTTTGGTTTCATTCTTGATACTGGTAATTTGCTTTCTACTTTTTTCTCAATCTTCTTAGAGATTTGTTAATATTGTTGATCTTTTAAAATAACCAGTCCTTGTTTTGTTGATTTTTCTCAATTTTTATTTTTCATTTTCAGTTTCATTTATGTCTATTCTTAGCTACATTATTTCCTTCCTGTTGTTAGCTTTAAATTTATTTTGCTCTTCTTTTTTCTGAGGTAGGAACTTAGATTAATGCTGAGACTTTTTTCTAATGTATACATTTAGTGTTACAAATTTTCTTCTCAGCACTATCTTAACTGTGTTCTCCAAATTTTTAAATGTAGTATCTTCATTTTAATTCATTTTAATATATTTTCAAATTTTTCTTTGAGGCTTTATATATGGCCTATAGATTATTTAAAGTTTGTTATTTAGTTTTTAATGAATTTTCAGTTATTTTTATGCTATTGATTTGCAGCTGGACTCCACTATTGTCAGAGAATTTAAAGCAAGAAATCAATTTTTAAAAATTTATTGATTTTTTTTTTATGGCCCAGGGGGCTTCCCTGATGGCTCAAATGGTAAAGAATCCACCTGCAATGCAGGACACCTGGGTTTGATCCCTGGGTTGGGAAGATCCCCTGGAAGAGGGCATGGCAACCCACTCCAGTATTCTTGCCTGGAGAATCCCCACGGACAGAGGAGCCTGGTGGGCTACAGTCCAAGGGGTCACACAGAGTCGGACATGACTGAGCAACTAAGCAGCAGCACCTGGCCCAGGGTATGGTATGTTTTGGTGTATGTTTTATGGACTCTTGAAAAGAATACAAGTTTTGCTGTTTGGTGAAGGATTCTATGAATATCATTTAGATCCTGTTGTTTGATGGTGTTGTTGAGTTCTCTATCCTTGCTGACTTTCTGCCTAGTTTTTCTATCAGTTGTTCAGAAAAAGATATTGACGTCTCCAGCTGTAACTGTGAATGAGTGTATTTTTTCTTTATTTATTGATTCATGTATGTTGTGTCTCTGTTGTTTGGTACATACACATTTAGAATTACTGTGTCTTCTTGGTGGATTGACTCTTTAATATTTTATATTTTTATATAATGTTTCTCTCCATTCTGGCAATTATTTTTTGCTCTGATCCTATTTTACCTTATATTTATATAACCATTCCTGCTTTCCTTTGACTTTCGCATGATATATCTTTTGCCATCTTTCCTTTCAACCTGCCTATGTTGTCGTATTTGAAGTGAGTTTTTTCAACATCATTTGGTTGGGTCGTGTTTTTCGTAGACTCCACCAATTGCTGTTATAATTCATGTATTTAGATCATTTCCATATTATTGATATGTTAGGGCTTAAGTCTACCATTTTGTTGTTTCTTGTTTGTTTTCTCAGTTTTCCTTTCCTGCCTTTTTGTGGGTTATTAAAGCATTTTTTTTAACAATTCCAATTTGAGAGTTTTTGAGTCTATCTCTTTTAAATGATTGTTTTTGTGTATTACGTTACATATAATAACTTAGCACAATCTACTGGTATTATCATTTCACCAGTTTATTGAAGTATACAAGCCTGGCTTCCCTTTACATTCCTTTACCCTTTCTCATTTATAATATAATTATGTTAAAATTTCCTCTATATATGTTTAAAATCACATCAGACTATGTCATTATTTTTGCTTCCACCATCAAACATAATTTAGAAAACTCAGTTGGAGAAGGAAAATCTCTTTTGTTTATGCTTGTACATTTCTCTTTCCAGGTGTTCCAAGATACCTTCTTTTGTCATTTTGTCTCTAAATGAACTTTCTTTAGCTATTATTTTAGAGTAGATCTGCTAGTGACAATTCTTAATTTTCTTTCATCTGAGAATGTTTTGATTTCCCCTTAAATCTTGAAGAATGTTTGTATTGTATTCAGTTCTTTACTTTCAGCATTTGAAAAATATTAAGTCACTTCTTTCTAGTTTTCATGGTTTCTGATGAGAAATCTGCAGTCATTCAATTTGCTTCTCCCCTGTAATATGTTATTCTCTCTGGCTATTCTCAAATTTTCTTCTTTTTAAAATATATATTATTGAGGTATAGTTGACTTATAGTGTTTCAGGTGCACAGTAAGGTGTGTCAGTTATAAAAGTACACATATATTATTTTTTAAATTATTTTCCATCATAGGTTATTGCTAGATATTGACTATGGTTCCCTGTGCTATACAGTACACCTTTGTTACTTGTTGCATATCTATTTTTTGATTATAAATCTAGCATTCTATTCATATTAAGTCAAACAAGTGGAGTAAAAAAGTCATAATATTTTAGTTAGGCAAAAATTCATAACTTTTCTAAGATACATATATATTATACATATTTATGGGCTTCCCATATATGTGGATATAACAGAAGCAGAAGATATTAAGTAAAGGTGGCAAGAATACACAGAAGAACTATACAAAAAGGATATTAATGACCCAAATAACCATGATGGTGTGATCACTCATCTAGAGATAGACATCCTGGAGTGTGAAGTCAAGAGGGCCTTACGAAGCATAATATGAACAAAGTTAGTGGAGGTGATGGAATTCCAGTTGAGCTATTTCAAATCCTAAAAGATGATGCTGTGAAAGTGCTGCACTAAAGCAAATTTGGAAAACTCAGCAATGGCCACAAGACTGGAAAAGGTCAGCTTTCATTCCAATCCCAAAGAAAGGCAATGCCAAAGAATGCTCAAACTACCACACAACTGCACTCATCTCACATACTAGCAAAGTAATGCCCAAAATTCTCCAAGCCAGGCTTAAACAGCATATGAACTATGAACTTCCAGATGTTCAAGCTGGATTTAGAAAAGGCAGAGGAACCAGAGATCAAATTGCCAGCATCCGTTGAATGAAAAAGCAAGTGAGTTCCAGAAAAACATCCACTTTGGCTTTATTGACTATGCCAAAGCCTTTGACTGTGTGGATCACAACAAACTATGGAAAATTCCTAAAGAGATGGGAATATCAGAACATATTACCTACGTCTTGAGAAATGTGTATGCAGGTCAAGAAGCAACAGTTAGAACTAGACATGGAACAACAGACTGGTTCCAACTGGGAAAGGAGTATGTCAAGGCTGTATATTGTCACCCTGTTTATTTAACTTATATGCAGAGTATATCATGCGAAATGCTGGTCTGGATGAAGCACAGGCTAGAATCAAGATTGCCGGGAGAAATATCAATAACCTTAGATATGCAGATGACACCACCCTTGTTGCAGAAAGCAAAGAGGAACTGAAGAACCTCTTGATGAAGGTGAAAGAGGAGAGTGAAAAGCTGGCTTAAAATTCAGCATTCAAAACACTAAGATCATGGCATCCAGTCCCATCACTTCATGGCAAATAGATGGTGAAACAATGGAAAGAGTGAGAAACTTGATTTTCTTGGGCTTCAAAATCACTGCAGATGGTGACTATAGCCATGAAAGTAAAAGATGCTTCCTCCTTGGAAGAAAAGCTATGACAAACCTAGACAGCATATTAAAAAGCAGAGACATTACTTTGCTGACAAACGTCTGTCTAACCAAAGCTATGGTTTTTCCAGTAATCATGTATGGTTGTGAGAGTTGGGCCATAAAGAAAGCTGAATGCCAAAGAATTGATGCTTTTGAACTGTGGTGTTGGAGAAGACTCTTGAGAGTCCCTTGGACTGCAAGGGGATCCAACCAGTCCATCCTAAAATAAATCAGTCCTGAATATTCATTGGAAGGACTGATGTTGAAGCTGAAACTCCAATAGTTTGGCCACCTGATGCAAAGGGCTGACTCATTGGAAAAGACCCTGATGGTGGGAAGGATTGAAGACAGGAGGAGAAGGGGGACAAGAGAGGATGAAATGGTTGAGTGGCATCACCAACTCGAGGGACATGAGTTTGAGCAAGCTCCAGGAGTTGGTGATGGACAGGGAAGCCTGGCATGCTGCAGTCCATGGGGTTGCAAAGAATTGGACACGACTGAGTGACTGAACTGAACTGAATGCATTTTCTCTCATTAATCAAAAGAAATTTTATTATGATTACTTCCTATTGTATTATCAAATTCCATGTCACATCTTAGCTAGGGCTTTAGATATATCATATCCAGTTGTATATGAACCACATAGATCTCCTATTTCTGGATGTGCTAACCATGAGAGTCTGGCATTGAGGATGGAGGGCAGGTGATCAGATGGCTAAGTGCTTTCTGAGGCCATAACCAGTGCTATCAATAGCTGGGGACTCTGTGGCTTCCCACCGGACACCTGGGGGCAGCTGAAATATCAAGAACAACCTACCTTGTTAGGAAAGCTTTGAACATACCCAAATATACATACAAAGTATAATGAACATTTATCATTGAGCATCAACAATCATCAGCTCATTACCAATCTTGTTTCATCTGTCCTTCCTCTCCCCAAATGTATTCTTTTGAAGGAAATCCTAGACATAAGGTCTTTTTATCTGTAAATACTTCTGCACACATAAAACTAAAAAATAAAGCTTTTAGAAAAAAGCCAAATAACCAGCTTACTATTACCAGAGTTAAAAATATTAACAATGAAGTGTTAATATTATCAGTGTTCTTATTTCCTCCACCATCTCATGATCCCATTTTATGCTTACTTGGTTTGAATCAGGATTATATTGCCCTGTGAGTCTCCTAAGCCTCTTTTAACCTATAAACTTCCCCTCTCCCTAATTTTTCTGTTAAAGATCCAAGTTATTCCATTCTGTTTGTCATATTTTAGCTTTCGCTGATTGCATCCCTGTGGTGTCATTTAACATGCTCTTCCATTGGTAGTCTTTCTTATAAATGGGTAGATCTAATGACTTGATTATAAACAGATTGGTTTTTTTTTTGGGCAAGAATACGTCACAGGTGGTGGTATGTACTTTCATCAGGAAACACAATGTCTGGTTCTCTCTTTCTATGCTATTGAAATTAATAGGTGGTTTCAGCTGTTGTTAGCCTGATTCACCCATTATTGAGTTCTCTATCGGTTACCTATTGTTTTCATTGGATAAATGATGATGTGGTGGCGCAGGGGCTTCCCTGGTGACTCAGCAGTAAAGAATCTGCCTGTGGTGCAGGAGACGTGGGTTCAGTCCCTGGTGGTAAAGATGGGCATGGCCAGCCACTCCAGTATTCTGCCTGGAGAATTCCATGGACAGAGGAGCCTGGTGGGCTACAGTCCATCGGATCACAAAAAGTTGGACACAACTGAAGCCACTGAGCATGCACTCAACGATTAGCAGAGGTTGCAAAATGGCAGTCTCATATCATCCCTTCTTCTTTCATTGGCTTGAATACATCTACAGAGAGAAACTTCCTTTCATTAGTGATTTGGTTAATCCAAGATACATTTTATATAGGACATGCAGGATAAACGTTTGATTCTTTCCCTTTGTTTACCAGTTTCAGAAGAGCAAATTGGCATTCTATTAGCCCACAAAGGTAAAATAAATTTGGGGCTTGTAATTGTTGGCTTATCATTATGACTCATGGGTTAAACGTTAGGTATGCTTCAGTCAATTGTAATCAGTGTTCTTCTTGATGCTTAATTTGTATTATCTTTGATCAGTTAGAGCCTTCTCAAGTTGTCTCCTGAGTCCTTTTGACCCAACCTTCGTAGTCCATGATTTCATCCTGGTCTCACACTTGACATGTTCTAGGTTCCTCTTAGAATCAGGATTCAGTCACTTAGAACCATCCAAACAGGATTCAATCTTTTTTTTTTTTTCTGAGGAACTGGTTCCTTTGGTGGGAAATGGAATTTAGAGACCAAAATCTGATCATTAGTGGTGTTCATTGCTCCTTGGTTAGTTATTGTTTTTAGGCCTCTGCTACTGAACCAGAGCTAGAAAATTCCCCTTCCCACACTATTTTTTTCAAGAAAACACATTATGAGTTTATACAGATATTTTCAAATTTCAATTTGAGATCACAAAGATTTTAGATTAAATCTTGATTCCTAACAACATTACTAAATTATATATACATATATATATAGTGTGTGTGTGTGTGTGTGATTGTGTGTCTTTGTGTGTGTGATTATTAACAGTTAATATTTCCTTGTAGTTACTTTGTCCTTGGGGGTATATCACAAAGAAATTTTCACTAAAATCATTGTGTTTTATAAACATTTGCAGTTATGCTTCCTTGTATGAATAAGTCACCAGCTCGATACATAAAATTATTTCTTCCAACTTACTTTTCTATTTTTATAAATTACTTTATAAATGTTCCATTTATTTCATTTTCTGTTCATGTAAAACATTTACAATGCTGTAAAGTCATATTTCAGAGACAAGTTACGTTCAGAGAAATACAGTTTCCATCTTTGTTCCTTCTAATCACATTTCTTCCTTCTCCAATAGGTAACCATATATACATACATAATCTAGTTTTTCAAATGTATTCTTTAATAATTTTTCTTTATATAATAATGAATTCTGGAGATCATCTCTAGCAGATACATTTCTCATTGCTCTTACCTGCATAGTACCCCACTGAATGGAAGCACCATAGTTTATACACTCATTTTATACAACCCCATTGATGGATATTGAGTTGTTTCTTGTTTGGCACTATGACTAGCTTTGTGCATATATTTTCCATATTTTAACAATGTATCTTTAGAATAGATTTATAGAATAAAAGTTTCTGATCAAATACTTACATAATTTTGCTAATATTTCCAACTGTCTTTCCATAAGGTTGTGGCAGTTTTTTTGTTTTTTGTTTTTTTTTTACTCCTCTGGCAATGAGTTTGTCATCAAACTTTTGGAATTTTGCCCCCTAATAGGTAAGAAATTATATCCAGTATAATTTTCATTTACATTTCTCTTATCATGAAGAAAATTGAGCATCGTATATGTGTGTGAAGGCTATTTGTATTTCTTTTCTGACCTACCTGTTCATAACTCTTGTCCATTTTCCATGAGGTTATTAGCATTTTCCTTCTCTCTTTTGAGAATTTATTTTCCATAGTTGTCATTTGCCCTTCTTTCTTATTAATGGTGTTTTTGCTTCGCAATTTTTTTCTCTTATATATATGCTGTCAGGTTTGTTAGACTTTTCTTTATTGCTTTTGGGTTTTGAGTCATAGTTTAGGAAACTTTTTCTGCTCCCTAAATTTTCAGGAATTCATCCTTTTTTCCCTCTATTTTATATGATTTATTGCATATTATTAAATATTCCATCTAATCCCTGAGATATTTGCAATGTGTCTTAGTACAGAGGGTTAGAGACAGATTCAGTTTTCTCTTTTTCCCTGTGGGTATGCATTTGCTCTAACACAATTTATTTTAAAAAGTCTGTTTTTAAAAATTCCTTCCTTATACTAAATATGTACAAGAAACTGATTCGATTTTTGGATTTCAGGTTCTATTCTATTAGTCTGCCTATCCAATACTAACTCTGTACTGCTTTTTTAAGTGAAGACTTGGTAATATGTCTTTATATATGTGATAAAGCTAGTTTCTCCACATTGATTCTTATAGGTTATCTTGGATACTTGTTTGTTCTTCAGTTGAACTTCAGAATCAACATGTCTAGCACCAGAAAAAAATGGGCTCATGTTAGATTCATAAATTATTTTAAGGTAAATTGGCATCTTTTTGATGTTCAGTCTTATCTATGAACTTGGGATATCTCTTCATTTCTTAAAGTATACTTTTGCTTTTTTCATAAGTTTTAAATTTTCCTAGAATAGGTTTGTACCCACTGTCTTCTTTTTCTCTCTGTCATCAATGAGATCTTCTCCTCTATTGTTTCTTCCAGATGACTTTTATTCATAGATATTGTAGGCCACTATTCTTGCTTATTGATTTAACAACCTGCTACTTTACTGAATTGTTTTATTGCTTGTGTTAGTTTTTCCATTGATTGTTTTGGGTTATACCAAAATAGTATCATATAATCCACAAAGATATATCTTTCTTGGGTTTCTTTTCAAATTCTTCTGTTTCTAATTATTTTCTTGTTTTGTTGCTTTGCCTAATAGTTTTACTACAACTTTACACAGTACCAGTAATTATGGGCATCTTTGTCTTGGTTCTCATTTCAGTCAAAAGTATTTTTGTGTCTGTACCATACTGTCTTGATGACTGTAGCTTTGTAGTATAGTCTGAAGTTGGCATAGTTGATTCCTCCAGTTCCATTCTTCTTCTCAAGATTGTTTTGGCTATCTGGGGTCTTCTGTGTTTCTATATAAATTGTGAAATTATTTCTTCTAGTTCTGTGAAAAATACTGTTGGTAGTCTGATAGGGATTGCATTGAATCTATAGATAGCTTTGGGTAGTATACTCAAATCACTATATTGATTCTTCCAATCCAGGAACATGGTACATTTGTCTATCTATTCATGTCATCTTTGATTTCTTTCATCAGTGTTTTATAGTTTTCTATACATAGGTCTTTTGTTTCTTTAGGTAAATTTATTCCTAAGTATTTTATCCTTTTCATTGATGGCATTGTTTCCTTAATTTTTCTTTCTAATTTTTCATTGTTAGTGTATAGGAAGGCAAGGTATTTCTGTGTATTCATTTTATATCCTGTGACTTTACTATATTCATTGATTAGCTCTAGTTATTTTCTGGTGGTGTTTTTAAGGTTTTCTATGTAGAAGATCATATCATCTGCAAATAGTGGGAGTTTTACTTCTCCTTTTCCAATCAGGATTCCTTTTATTTCTTTTTCTTCTCTGATTGCTGTGGCTAGGACTTCCAAAACTATGTTGAATAGTAGTGGTGAGAGTGGGTACCCTTTCCTTGTTCCTGATTTTAGAGGAAATGCTTTCAGTTTTTTGTCATTGAGGATAATGTTTGCTGTGGGTTTGTCATATATGGTTTTTATTGTGTTGAGATATGTTCCTTCTATGCCTACTTTCTGGAGAATTTTTATCATAAATGAGTATTGAATTTTATTAAAGTTTTCTCTGTATCTATTGAAATAATCATATAGTTTTTATCTTTCAATTTGTTAATATGATATATCACATTGATTGATTTGTGAATATTGAAGAATCTTTGCATCTCTGGAATAAAGCCCACTTGATCATGATGTATGATCTTTTTAACATGTTGTTGGATTCTGTTTGCTAGAATTTTGTTGAGGATTTTTGCATCTATGTTCATTAGTGATATTGGCCTATAGTTTTCTTCTTTTGTGGCATCTTTGTCTGGTTTTGATATCAGGGTGGTGGTGGCCTCAGGAAATGAGTTTGGGAGTTTTCCTTCCTCTGCAATTTTCTGGAACAATTTGAGTAAGATAGGTGCTAGCTCCTCTCTAAATTTTTGGTAGAATTCACCTGTGAAATCATCTGATACTGTCACAAAGACAGCAATATAGATCAGTGGAACAAAATATAGAAAGTCCAGAGATAAATCCATGTACCTATGGACACCTCATCTTTGACAAAGGGAACAAAAATATACAATGGAGAAAAGAGTCTCTTCAACAAATGGTGCCTGGAAAACTGGTCAACTATGTGTAAAAGAATGAAACTAGAACACTTTCTAACTCTATACACAAAAATAAACTCAAAAGGTATTAAAGACCTAAATGTAAGACCAGAAGCTATAAAACTCTTAGAGGAAAACATAGACAGAACACTCTCTGACATAAATCACAGAACCTCCTAGAGTAATGGAAATAAAAACAAAATAAACAAATGGTATGTAATTAAATTGAAAAGCTTTTGCACAATGAGGGAAACTATAAGCAAGGTGAAAAGGCATTTCTAAAAATGGGAGAAAATAATAGCAAATTAAACTGACAAAAAATTATTCTCCAAAATATACAAGCAGCTCATGCAGCTCAACACCAAAACAAACAAACAAACAAACAAACAAAACAAACAGTCAAAAAGAGGGCAAAAGACCTAAACAGACATTTCTCCAAAGAAAACATACAGATGACTAGTAAACACAAGAAAAGATGCTAAACATCACTCATTATTAGAGAAATGCAAATCAGAACCACAATAAGATATCATTTCATACTGGTCAGAATGGCCACCATCAAAAAGTCTACAAACAATAAATGCTGGAGAGGGTATGGAGAAAAGAGAACCCTCTTACACTGTTGGTGGGAATGCAGTGTAGAGATTCCTTTAAAAACTGGGAATAGAATTGCTATATGACCCAGCAATCCCACTGCTGGAGATATACCTCAAGGAAATCAAAATTGAAGGAGACATGTATCCCATGTTCATTGCAACACAATTAACAATATCTAGGACATGGAAGCAACCTAGATGTCCACTGGCAGATGAATGGATAAGGAAGTTGTGGTACATAGACACAGTGGAATATTACTCAGCTATAAAAAGGAATGCATTTGAGTCAGTTCTAATGGGGTGGATGAACCTGGAGTCTATTATACAGAATGAAGTCAGAAAGAGAAAGAGATACTATATATTAACACACACACACACACGGAATTTAGAAAGATGGTACCAATGATCCTATATGCAGAACAGCAAAGGAGACACAGACTTTAAGAACAGACTTTTGGACTTGGTGGGAGAAGGCGAGGGTGGGATGATTTGAAAGAATAGCATTGAAACATATACATCACCATATGTAAAATAGATGACCAGGGCGAGTTTGATGCATGAAGCAGGGCACCCAAAGCTGGTGCTCTGGAACAACCTGGAGGGATGAGGTGGGGAGGGAGGTGGGAGGGGTTTCAGGATGGGGGGGACACACACACCTGTGGCTGATTCATGTTGATATATGGCAAAAACATTCACAATATTGTAAAGTAATTATCCTTCAATTAAAATAAATAAATTAATTTAAAATAAAGTATTTTTGGTATGAATGAATGCTGCATTTCTCAAATGTCTTTTCTGCACCATAAGGAGACTGTCATGGCTTTTATCCTTAGTTTTACTGACATGATAAATCATATTTCTGGATTTCCTATATTGAACCACACTGGCATTCCTGGAATCAACAACTTTTGCTCAAAATGTATTATCTGTAATATATTGTTGGACTCTATTTGCCTAGATATTTCTTTAATACTTTCATATCAATATTAATAAGTGAAATCGATCTGTTGTTCTATATTTTTAGAAAACCTTTGTCAGATTTTCAAATTGGCAATGTTTTTGGCTAAATAAATAGTTGGTAGATTTTTCTTCCTCTGCTATAGCACTAAAATTATCTGGTTTTTAAAAGTTTGCTCCAATTCCCCTCAGAAACCATTTGGGCTTGAAGCTCTTTTAGGGTACTATTGGGGGCGTTGTAGTTCCTTTCTATATTACTTCTGTGATTATTGGTTTATTCAGAGTTTTGAAGAAAGGGGGCCATTTATGAAGAGTTATGACCTATAGGAATTGAAAAAAGAAATACAGATATTCTTTGTAGCTCAGGAACCATGGATACTACTTTTATTGACATATGATTTTGATTTATGCTTTGAACACTTAGTAGGGAAAAATAGTTCTTTCTCACAACTTGCATTAAAACTTCTTGGAATTAGAATGTTGTTGATAATATATTGTGAGACAGATAGTGTTCTCTAAGACCTTTCTTTGCTTGGGAAAACAAAAATTTATATGAATATATGGGTGTGTACCTATCACAGAAGAGCTAGGATCCCCAAATCACCAATTGCATATTTCAATTTCATGTCAATTCAAGAGTTAGACTAAAGTGTAAAGCTTTCAAATTTGGATAAAATCTCCAGTATAATTAATAACTAATTAAAATGATTTTTTAACTCTTTGGTTGGCAGTTTTCAAATGAGGATGGCTTAATTTGATTTGGGGTTTGTAATTCTGTGGTGAGAGGAACTTCATGAGACTTTAAATACTATTTCTCTCAATTTCACTCTTAAAAAATTACAATCCTCCACTCTCATCCCTTGCTAACTTTTTTCTCTAGGTAATATTTTCCACTAGAACTTTGGGGAACTAAGCAGATGCACTTTGATTCCTTTGTCCAACTAATGACTTGTTTCTGGACAGAAAAATGTTACCATCAACAGAATTTTTTTTTTTAATATTATACAGTTTTGTTCAGGCCAGCAGTGTGGGGTGGGGATTTTGTCTTTGGATTTGCCAAGATGTTTATGCAGCAGGAATGTTACTTATGTAAGCCTGGAAGTGCTCCTGATGAGCTCCCCTCCCTCTCCCATCACAGCTTTTTTTCATTAAGAAGTTGATCTTCCTTTCATGATGCCACATTAAGTGGCTAAAAAGAAAAGAATCAAAGAATATTTTACTGTACAAAACAACTTAACTGTCACAAAACATCCATTTGGTTAAAGGAACCACAAAGAGTTCTTGAAAACTGCGCTGCAAATAGTTTTTGTTCCATTTGGCTTGGCCCTTAACTCACTTCCTATTGCCATCCCTCCCCACCCCCACCAGCAGTGATCAAATTAATTCGGATTTGGGAAAAAAATAAAATATTTTTAAAATAAAAGACAAAAAACATGTACAGAAATAAAACATACTCTTTTACATTTTTTCAGGGTAGTGCAGAGAAATTTCTATGTAACAGAAAAATGTAAAGTGAGGGGAAATCATAAATGTAAACACTAGTAAAGCATAGTATAAATAAAATCTACAGTAACAGTTGTGAGAAACTAAGGCAATATAGGACTAGAATTAACCTTGACACAGGTAAATAAATATCTACGCATTTTAATAACTAACCAACAAAACTTGTTGAAAGCAAATAGGACATTTGGGGGTGAAAAGAGAGATGACTGTGAAAGTCACAAGGCCAAACTCCCAACCCTCCCTGCTTACCTCATCCTCCCACTTTTGTGTGTGCTGCCCAGTGAGTCAGTCAAGATGATAAACTTCAATGATTTTAAGCAGATGTGTGTGAACACTCCTTGATAAAAGCATGCCAGGATGCTATACCAGTCTGGTATAGCACCTGCCCCCTCAATAGTACAACAGTCTCTCATCTGCTGCTGCTGCTAAGTCACTTCAGTCGTGTCCGACTCTGTGAGACGCCATAGATGGCAGCCCACCAGGCTCCCCCGTCCCTGGGATTCTCCAGGCAAGAATACTGGAGTGGGTGGCCATTTCCTTCTCCAATGCATGAAAGTGAAAAGTGAAAGTGAAGTGGTTCAGTCGTGTCCAATCCTCAGCAACCCCAAGGACTGCAGACTTCCAGGCTCCTCCATCCATGGGATTTTCCAAGCAAGAGTAGTGGAGTGGGGTGCCATTGCCTTCTCCAAGTCTCTCATCTAAGGTGGTGATAACTCCAGGTTACACTCACACTCAGAGAGGTACCCCTTCTCTGGGGACCTCTGTGATATCAACAGCTCAGAGGGGAGATATTCTTCACAGAGGAGATCTTCAGGATGGATCTTGAGGCATTGCTAGGAGTTTATCTTCTTCCCATGGCTCTGTGTAGGAATCAGAGAACTAAAATGGACTGGAATGGGTAAATTTAACTCCGATGACCATTATATATACTACTGTGGGCAAGAATCCCTTAGAAGAAATGGAATAGCCATCATAGTCAATAAAAGAGTCCAAAATGCAGTACTTGGATGCAATCTCAAAAATGACAGAATGGTCTCTGTTCATTTCCAAGGCAAACAATTCAATATCACGGTAATCCAAGTCTATGTTCTGAACAGTAATGCTGAAGAAGCTGAAGTTGAACAGTTCTATGAAGACCTACAAGACCTTCTAGAACTAACACACAAAAAAAGATGTCCTTTTCATTATAGGGGACTAGAATGCAAAAGTAGGAAGTCAAGAAACACCTGGAGTAACAGGCAAATTTGGCCTTGGAGTACAGAATGAAGCAGGGCAAAGGCTAATAGAGTTTTGCCAAGAGAATGCACTGGACAGAGAAAACACCCTCTTCCAGCAACACAAGAGGAGACTCTACACATGGACATCACCAGGTGGTCAATACTGAAATCAGGTTGATTATATTCTTTGCTGCCAAAGACGGAGAAGATCTATACAGTCAGCAAGAATGAGACTGGGACCTGACTGTGGCTCAGATCATGAACTCCTTATTGCCAAATTCAGACTTAAACTGAGAAAGTAGGAAAAACCACTAGACCATTCAGGTATGACCTAAATCAAATCCATTATGATTATACAGTGGAAGTGAGAAATAGGTTCAAGGGATTAGATCTGATAGATAGAGTGCCTGATAAACTATGGATGGAGGTTCATGACATTGTACAGAAGACAGGGATCAAGACCGTCCTCAAGAAAAAGAAAGCCATAAAGCAAAATGGCTGTCTGGGGAAGCCTTACAAATAGCTGTGAAAAGATGAGAAGCAAAAAGCAAAGGAGAAAAGGAAAGATATAAGCATTATAATGCAGAGTTACAAAGAATAGCAAGAAGAGATAAGAAAGCCTTCCTCAGTGATCAATGCAAAGAAACAGAGGAAAACAACAGAATGGGAAAGACTATCTCTTCAAGAAAATTAGAGATATCAAGGGAACATTTCATGCAAAGATGGGCTCAGTAAAGGACAGAAATGGTAGGGACCTAACAGAAGCAGAGGATATTAAGAAGAGGTGGCAAGAATACACAGAAGAACTGTACAAAAAAGATCTTCATGACCCAGATAATCATAATGGCATGATCATTAACCTAGAGCCAGACATCCTGGGATGCAAACTAAGGTGGGCCTTAGGAAGCATCACTACAAACAAAGCTAGTGGAGGTGATGGAATTCCAGTTGAGCTATTTCAAATCCTGAAAGATGATGCTGTGAAAAGTGCTGGACTCAATATGCCAGCAAATTTGGAAAAGTCAGAAAAGGCCACAGGATTGGAAAAGGTCAGTTTTCATTCCAATCCCAAAGAAGGGCAATGCCAAAGAATGCTCAGACTACTGCACAATTGCACTCATCTCACACGCTAGTAAAGTAATGATCAAAATTCTCCAAGACAGGTTTCAACAGTATGTGAACCATGAACTTCCAGATGTTCAAGCTTATTGTAGAAAAGGCAGGGGAACCAGAAATCAAATTGCCACCATCCACTGACTTATTGAAAAAGCAATAGAGTTTCAGAAAAACATCTATTTCTGCTTTATTGACTATGCCACAGCCTTTGACTGTGTGGATCGCCACAAACTTTGGAACATTCTGAAAGAGATGGGAATACCAGACCACCTGACCTGCCTCTTGAGAAATCTGTATGCAGGTCAGGAAGCAACAGTTAGAACTGGACATAGAACAACAGACTATTTCCAAATAGGAAAAGGAGTACGTCAAGGCTGTATATTGTCACCCTGCTTATTTAACTTATATGCAGAGTACATCATGAGAAATGCTGGGCTGGAGGAAGCAAAAGCTGGAATCAAGATTGCTGGGAGAAATATCAATAATGTCAGATGTGCAGATGACACCACCCTTATGGCAGAAAGTGAAGAAGAACTAAAGAGCCTCCTGATGAAAGTGAAAGTGGAGAGTGAAAAAGTTGGCTTAAAACTCAACATTCAGGAAATGAAGATCATGTCATCTAGTCCCATCACTTCATGGCAAATAGATGGGGAATCAGTGGAAACAGTGATAGACTTTATTTTGGGGGGCTTCAAGATCACTGCAGATGGTGATTGCAGCCATGAAATCAAAAGACACTTACTCTTTGGAAGAAAAGTTGTGACCAACCTAAATAGCATATTAAAAATCAGGGACATTACTTTGCCAACAAAGGTCTGTCCAGTCAAGGTTATGATTTTTCCAGTAGTCATGTATGGATATGAGAGTTGGACTATAAAGAAAGCTGAGTGTTGAAGAACTGATGCTTTTGAACTGTGGTGTTAGAGAAGACTCTTCAGAGTCCCTTGGATTGCAAGGAGATCCAACCAGTCAATCCTAAAACAAATCAGTCCTGAATATTCATTGGAAGGACTGATGCTGAAGCTGAAATTCCAATACTTTGGCCACCTGATGCAAAGAACTGACTCATTTGTAAAGACCCTGATGGTGGGAAAGATTGAAGGCAGGAGGAGAAGGGGACAACAGAGGATGAGTTGGTTAGATGGCATCACTGACTCAATGGACATGAGTTTGAGTAAACTCCAGGAGTTGGAGGCCTGGCATGCTGCAGTCCATGGGTTTGCAAAGAGTCAGACATGTGTGAGCAACTGAACTGAACTGAACATCGCTCTGTGAACCTCCTGGATGAATGTTGGGACCAAGGCTCTAGGCTGACTTGGTTTACACACAGACAGCAATGAGGATGAGGCCATAAACTTGAAACATTACCAATCTTTTTCAGTGTCAATCATTGGAAAAAAGATGGAACTTCAGCCTGAAAGCACCAAGATGAAGTGACAGAGGACCTATTCCCTCTTTCTCATTATTTCCTCCAATACATTTTGAACTGGCAGGGCCTGGCAGGGTTGCCATATAGAGCTGAGAAGTTTGCATCCTGCACAAGGCTCCTTTATCCAAGGGACACCAATGACATAGTAGATATCATAGTTTGCACACTTCTTGTTCCAGTTTTCCAGAGGATGCAGGTATAGAGTAAGAGATGCCTTTTTCCTAGGTGCACAAAAGTGTTACCTATGCTTGAGGTACAGTGTAGATGGTTCTCTGTGGTGGGAATTCCAAAAAGCATGGGATACAACAGAGGGGTCTAAGATGGTGAATATCAAGGGAAGAGGAGGGCCCTGGCCCCCAGGACCATGCCCCTAAACAAGCCACATCATATAGGCCATACTGTTTGCAGAAATGTGATCCAATACAAATATAGTATAATCCACAACTCATTTCAAAGTTTTTGGTAGCCACATTTGAAAAAGCAAAATAAGCAGATAAAATTAATTTTAACAGTAGAATTTGTTTAAACCAGTATGTCCAAAATAGTATAATTCAACATATCATCAATATAAAAATGATTAATGAGACATACCCATCTGAAAGCAGAGTACCAAAGAACAGCAAGGAGAGATAAGAAAGCCTTCTTAAGTGAACAATGCAAAGAAATAGAGGAAAAAATAGAATGGGAAAGACTAGAGATCTCTTCAAGAAAGTTAGAGATATCAAGGGAGTATTTCATGCAAAGATGGGGACAATAAAGGACAGAAAGAGTATGGACCTAACAGAATCAGAAGATATTAAGAAGAGGTGGAAAGAATACACAGAACTACACAAAAAAAGGTTTTAATGACCCAGATAACCATGATGGTGTGATCATTCATCTAGAGCCAGACTTTCTGGAGTGCAAAGTCAAGTAGGCCTTAGGAAGCATGACTATGAACAAAGTTAGTGGAAGTGGTGAAATTGCAGCTGAGCTACTTCAAAACTTAAAAGGTAATGCAGTTAAAGTGCACTCAATACGTCAGCAAATTTGGAAAACTCAGCAGTGGCTACAGGGCTGGAAAAGGTCAGCTTTCATTCCAATCCCAAAGAAAGA
This sequence comes from Budorcas taxicolor, assembly GCF_023091745.1. Taxonomy (NCBI): domain Eukaryota; kingdom Metazoa; phylum Chordata; class Mammalia; order Artiodactyla; family Bovidae; genus Budorcas; species Budorcas taxicolor. The sequence continues at coordinate 8,207,007 of NC_068930.1, read as the reverse complement.
CAATGCCAAAGAATGCTCAAACTATTGCACAATTGCACTCATTTCATGCACTAGCTGGAGAAGGCAATGGCACCCCGCTCCAGTATTCTTGCCTGGAGAATCCCAGGGATGAGGGAGCCTGGTGGGCTGCCATCTATGGGGTCGCACAGAGTCGGACAGGACTGAAGTGACTTAGCAGCAGCAACAGCATGCACTAGCAAGGTAAAGCTCAATATTGTCCATCTAGGTTTCAACAGTACATGAACCGAGAACTTCCAAATGTTCAAGCTGGATTTAGAAAAGGCAGCGGAACAAATTGCCAGTATTTGTTGGATCATAGAAAAAGCAAGAAAATTCCGGAAAAACATCCACTTCTGCTTCATTGACTACACTAAAACCTTTGACTATGTGGATCACAACAAACTAGAAAGTTCTTCAAGAGACGGGAATACCAGAACACCTTACCTGCCTTCTGAGAAACCTGTATGCAGGTCAAGAAGGAAAAGAACCAAACATGGAACAACAACCTGGTTCCAAATTGGGAGAAGAGTATGTCAAGGCTGCATATTTTCAGCCTGTTTATTTAACTTCTATGCAGAGTACATCATACAGAATTCTTGGCTGGATGAAGCAAGCACAAGCTGGAATCAAGATTGGTGGGAGAAATATCAATAACCTCAGATATGCAGATGATACCACCCTTATGGCAGAAAGTGAAGAAGAACTAAAATGCCTCTTGAAAAAGGTGAAAGAGGAGAGTGAAAAAGCTGGCTTAAAACTCAACTTTCAAAACACTAAGATCATGGCATCCAGTCCTATCACTTCATGGCAAATAGATGGGGAAACAATGGAAACAGTGACAGACTTCATTTTCTTGGACTCCAAAATCACTGTGATGGTGACTGCAGCCATGAAATTAAAAGACGCTTGCTCCTTGTAAGGAAAGCTATACAAACCTAGACAGTATATTAAAAAGCAGAGATATTTCTTTGCCAATAAAGATCTGTCTAGTTAAAGCTATGGTTATAGATGTGAGAGTTGGAGTATGAAGAAGGCTGAGCACTGAAGAATTGGTGCTTTTGAACTGTGGTTTTGGAGAAGACTCTTGAGAGTCCCTTGGACTGCAAGAATATCCAACCAGTCAATCCTAAGGAAATCAATCCTGAATATTCATTCGAAGAACTGACGCTGAAACTGAAGCATCAGCCAATACTTTGGCCACCTGATGTGAAGAACTGACTCCTTGGAAAAGACCCTGATGCTGGGAAAGATTGGAGGCTGGAGGAGAAGGGGATGACAGAGGATGAGATGGTTGAATGGCATCACCGACTCCATGAACATGAGTTTGAGCAGGCTCCAGGAGTTGGTGGACAGGGAAGCCTGGTGTGGTGCAGTCCATGGGGTCGTAAAAAGCTGGACACGACTGTGTGACTGAACAAAGGAAAAACGAGATATCTTATACTCTTTTTTTCCACTAAGTCTTTGAAATCCAGTGTGGATTTATACTTTCAGCACATCTTAATCACTATCAGCCATGTTTTAAGGGCTCAGTAGCCTCCTGTGGCCAGTGGGTCCCATATGCGAGAGAGCAGCTCCAGAATCTCGCTGGTGACCATGTGATCCTCTGCCTGGGCAGAGGGTGAGGCCTGCCTTCCAGGTGCAGTCAGGCCTGGCTGTGCGTCTCTGAAGGACTGGAACCGTGGATGGGCCTGTGGGTTCCAAGGCGGGCAAGAAGGCAAGAGCCCCAGCTCCCCTCCTGGTCACCCCCAGTCACTTTTCCTGCAGCCCAAGGCATGAGGGGTGGGACTCAGGGAGAGAGCATTTGTGGATCTGCAAGACATTCAGACCCAGTGCCGTTCTCACCAGTGGAAGGGACTGCAGACCATGCTTCAGGGAGCCACATGGATGAGCAAACCCGGAGAAGCAGGGAGCTGCGGGGCTGGGTGGCCTCCCTGCAAAATGTGAACGCAGATCGTGGTCACAGATGCCACCACCGCATCCCCAGCTGGCGCTTGGCACTGGCGCTTGTCTTCACGGCAGGCACTCACTCTGGGAGGGAGGGATTAGCACCCTGCTTTGTGAGGAGGAAATGGAGATTGAGAAACACAGGTGTCCAGGGCCTCAGAACTGGAGTGGCCAGGCTGCAGAGCTTCTCCCGGCTCCCCACTGCTGGACACAGGTGGTGGTGCCATCCACAGGGTTCAGAGCTTCGCCAAATCTTGTGCACCTTAGGCACTTAGAGGTAACAAGGCTTCAGTCGAGGGAGGCTTGGTGACCCTGTCACCCGGCAGTGCAGCCTCATTCATGTAGCTTGTGAGAATGAACTGAAGCCCAGGTTCAGACTGCTGTGGGTGGGACAGTCCCCAGCGTTCCCTGACCTTCATCCCATAGCCTGAAAGGGAGCAGTACTTGGAGTCTGTGTCCCTCCACCCCAGGGTTCATTTGTGACATGGAGGGCAGGAACAAGGTGCTTTGTCCCTGGCCAGGTGTAGGGAAGACCTCAGCAGTCACCCCAAGCAAGTCACTAGGGATGAGGCGCTGGCTGGGAGCGAGTGAACGGACCACAGGAAGCAGAGTGGAAGGGGCGTGTGTGTGTGTGTGTGTGTGTGTGTGTGTGTGTGTGTGTGTGTGTGTGTAAGAGAGAGAGCCACGGGTGAGGAGTGCAGGCAGACCCACGGTGAGTACGAGGGTGTGAGGCAGAGATGAGGGCTCTGCAAAGGGCAAGGGCCGCCTAGAAGAGCCCTCAGAGTTGAGGCTTAGGGAAGAGACAGAAGAATTACACAGAGAGGGTCAGGGTCAGAACTGTGATGTGTGGTTCTATCTGCAGCCAGAACCAGAGCTCTGAGTGCAGAAACCTGTACCTGTAAGAACTTTCTGGTGGACCTGATCTGAAATGACCTGACCCAAGGGGTATGTAAGTCTGTGCAGGGTGACATCTTGGCCAAGACTAGAGCTGACTGGGGCCTCAATGAGATGTCCTTGCTGGACTGGGGTGCTGACTTTAGCAGGAGAGCAAGAAAAAGCACCAAGAAGGAGAGTTGCAATCATCTTGAAAAGCTCTGTGTACGTCTTTTTATGCACTTACAGGTAATAAGAGAAGGATCTGTATGATGAAAATTACAAAATGCTCATCAAAGAAATCAAAGAAGACCTACATAAATGAGAAATATCTGTGCTCATGGACTGGAAGACTCAGCAGAGTAAAAGTGTCAGTTCTAGCCAAGCTGGTAACAGTTTCGGTGCAATTGCCATAAAAAACTCAGCAAGTTTTCTGCAGACACAGAAAAGCCATTTGTAAAATTCACATGGGAAGGGCAGCACTCTAGGAAACAATCTTTACAAAGAAGAGTGGAGTGGGAGGCATCACTCGTGAGCCTTACCAAGGCTTATAATAGAGCGACAGTCATCACGCCAGTGTGGTGCTGGCCGCAGAATAGAAAGTTGGCCCCGGCACCAGGCGTTCCCTGACCTGTGAGTGTTGACCCATGCTGTGGGTTCTGGAGTCTCTCCTCTCTCTCCTCCTCCATGGGAGGTCTAATTCTGGTGGGAGTTTCTGCATCACCCAGCTCGGGGTGGGTGAGCTGGGCGGCGCACCAGCCTCCCCTGCCCGTCCTCTCTGCATGTGACACATTGTCACCTCTCTGGGCTTGGGCCTCCATCCACCCCTCAGAAGAACGAGGCCCGTATCCACGCTGCTGACCTTGCAGTTACCTCCACAGACTTCCTGGGAGCCCAGGATGACACAGGCCTGCTCTGGCTCTGGAGAGGGCAGCAGGCACCACTCATCTCCGCCCCAGCCTCCTCCACCACTCTGTCCCTCTCTCTGGCCACCAGAGGGGCTCCTCACACTGACCACGTCCCGGAGGTAGGTGGGAGGTAGGGCACACAGCCCCTGGTCTGGCACCCCTCAATCCATGGGGCTGTCTCTCCCTGATCCCTGGGGAGGTGGGTGAGCCATCCTACAGCCAAGGGATATTCTTGAACCCCCTGGGATGCCCTCCCACCCCCTTCCCATCTGCTCTGCATAAACTCTACTCTGAGTCTCCCTGGGGCAGAGCCTGGTGCTTTGCTTCTGAGAGCAGAGTTTGCACTGCCAGGTGGGGTCTTCCCACCCCGGGCCTCAGGGGACACCTGTGGGTCCTCCTTCCCCAGGAAGTTGGTCTCAGCTCAAGGTCAGGCTCAAATGGAGGACAGGCTGCAGGCACACAGGACGGCCAGGGAGGACTATGGCCAGCCACGCATCTCCTGTGCTTTCTCGCCTGAGCAACCCTGCGGGGTCCTCCCCGGAGAGAGAAGAACCGCCTTTGCTCTGGCAGGTGGACAGAGCACAGAGCGGGCATTAGTTCTGTCTCACTCAGCTTGCAGTCACAAGGCTGCCGCCCCAGGCCTGGAGCGGCACAGGCGCCCCGGAGCCTGAGGCAGACCCGCGGCTGCCTGGAGCCCGACAGCAGACTCCCCGAGGAGTGCTTCGGGTTGAGGTCTGAAGATGAGCAGGACTCCACAGGTGCCCAAGGGTGGAAGGGGCTCAGGGAAGAGAAGCTAGGCTGGCTAAAGGCCCTGGGACAAGAAGGAGGGACTGCTGGAGGCGCCGGGAGAAGCTAGGGCACAGGCGAGGTGCCCTGCAGCCCCTGGGAGGGGTTTGGTCTTTATTTCAGTGTCTTCTGTCTCATGCATCGAACTTGAAGTGAGGGTAGAGGGTTTGGAACTCTTATCTGAAGTTCTTCCATTGCCCCAACTCCTCACAACTCACCCAGGCCCAGGGCAGGTGCTTGGCCAATGCTGAGACCACTGAGTTATGGGGGCTTTGACTTGGAGCCCCTTTCATCTAGCTGATAAGAAAACAGAGGCACAGCGGGGTGAAGGGTCTTGGTGAAAGTGGGCTTAACCCTGTTCTTATTCCCTTATCTGATAACAGTTTCTCCCTTACCCTCCAGATGCCAACCCTACCGCCACTATATTCTATCACGTAGCTCTGTGGCCTGGCGTAGCTGCTTCCACTCTAGGGGATGGATGTGACCAAGGCCAAAGCAGTCACCACGGTGCACTGGCTGGACATCATGATTGGCTCAGGGATGGACACACGGACAAATTCAGGCCAAACCCAAGTAGCCTAAAAACTTGTTTGCAGCCTCTGATGTATAGCCCTAGAGCTGCTGAAAGGCAAAAATCTGTCTGAGAGTGAAACCAAGTCAAAGAAAGCTAAGTGAGTGAGTGACAGCTCCTTGAGGCCTTATGAGAGCACCTGGATCCATCTATGCCTGAAGCTGTGCCTTGAACTTCTTAATTACATTCATTGATGTGTTTCATTTTTTGCTTGAGATAGTTTGGCTTGTGTTTCTGGTATCCGAAACTTTTTTTTTTTTTAATGCTGAAAAAAATCACTTTATAATTTTAATCACAATTAATGATTGGCCAATTAATGGATTAACAATCCACTCAGTAAATTTAGATGGCATAAGGTCCAATAAAGGGAGCAATCTGATAACTGCTCAGTGTGCTATTCCGTCCACCAGTAATACTAAGTCAAGAATATGACAGATACTCCACTCAGCTAGGTTACAGCTTCCCATGTATGTGATTTGCTCAATAAAAGATTAGGGACACAATGTGAAGCTTTTCCTTCCTTTTTTTTTTTAAAGAGTGGCTCAATGATTTGGGGTGGGTTAGTATAATACAGAGAACACAGGGGAAGTATAAAACGGCACTCATCATCAGTGCCAGTACTCATCCCATTATGTTTGTAACTAAGGATATTAGTTTTTGTGTTATTTTGCTTTTCTTTAAGAACATAAATCAAAGCCATTAACTCGTACTTGAGTTATATACACAATACATACACAACCTTTTGCAAAATATTTTTCATAATTACATTTTAAAATATTGGAAACTGAGTATCTGTGCTGATTTGCAGTATCTGAATCTTATAAGTTCTGGCTAATTTAGCACCCTGGCCAGGCCTCCTTTTCCTCATCCTCTTCTTAGCCAGTATAAAGAATGGAGCTTTCCTGAGGCTGTTCCCTAGCATGATGCCTTTCCACTCACCTATGACCTCCAATCAAGGGGTTGTGGGTTGAGAGAAACCCACTCTTTTTCGTACAGCTCCTGGCCCTGCTGTTCTGTACTTCTACCAGCATGGATCAGCCCCTCACTGTGTGTAGGACACATTGCCAGTCTCTGTGTCCCTGCACTCACCCACCCTTGGAGCCCCAGGTCCTCTGGACCTTGCAGTTCAAAGGACTGAAGCTGAGAGAGGATGGGTTCTGAAACCCTCTGCGCTGTTCTCCCCAGGGCTTCTCTGGTGGCTCTTGGGCCTGCTGGCAAGGGTAAGCTGAGAACACAGGCTGCTGCTGCTGCTGCTAAGTCACGTCAGTCATGTCCGACTCTGTGTGACCCCGTAGATGGCAGCCCACCAGGCTCCCCTGTCCCTGGGATTCTCCAGGCAAGAACACTGGAGTGGGTTGCCATTTCCTTCTCCAATGCATGAAAGTGAAAAGTGAAAGTGAAGTCGCTCAGTCATGTCTGACTCTTAGCGACCCCATGGACTGCAGCCTACCAGGCTCCTCCATCCATGGGAGTTTCCAGGCAAGAGTACTGGAGTGGGCTGGGGGCTGAGGAGGGTTATTTTTTCCAATGGCCTTTTCCAAGCCAGAAAGAACTGAAATGTGAGCTCCTCCTCCTTTAACCTCCAGCAGAACTGGTGGTGCTCCAGCACACTGGGGGCCCTTGAGAGCATACACCCACCTCAGGAGAAAACATCCCCCAGTGGAGGCAGAAGACAGCAGGGCCTTCCCACGTGTGGATCAGGAAACAAGCCCTGCCAGGGGGTGGGCTCTGCTCCACTGCTCTCCTCAGCAACTCTGAGCCTCTAGGGGAGGAATCTGATGTCTTTAAGCCTCAGTCTCTCTACCCATATTTGGACATACAAATACTTCCTCTCCTGGTCATTGACAGGAAAAACGAAGTCATCTACATGGAGGGTTTAACACAGTGTGGGTAGAGAGCAAACGAGCCAAGAAAGCGTCTTCAGCTCTCTCACCCGCGTTTTGTAAATGATGACTAGGGAACACCTGTGATCGTTTATAGCACCGTGCATGCACGTCACGGGGTACTCGCTTGGTAGGTAGGTGACTTTGTGCGGTAGGCACACGTGAGCTCCACCTGGAAAATGGCAATACTGCTGTGTCAGGGCTGTGTCTGTGGGGTCAGCCACGAGAGGAGGGTGTGTGGTGTGTCTGCTGCTACGGCTGCGGCATCACCCAGGAGAGAAGACTGTTGTGGTCACTGCGTCAGCCAGGCTGTATTATGGCTGCTGCACCAGCCAGGGTAGAATAAATGTGTCTGCAGTTCCTGTGGCTCCTTGAGCCTTCTTCCAGCCTCTTAGCTCTTGCCTTGCCTACCCTGGGTTCCACCAAGAGTGTGAACAGTAAGACAGTTAGTGCTGTGAGCAGGATGAAGAGCAATAGACGGGGTGCCAGGCACCTGGCGCCTGCTCAAATCTCCCTGAATTTCTCTAGCGGCAGCCGGCATGAGGCAGGTGCCATCCTCACCCCCCTGGAATGGGGACTGCCCATGGTGCCATTGGCAGCCCAGGTTGGCGTGAGGGCAGCTCACAGGGCTGGTGGCTTAGATGCCGACACGTGGGAAGGCTAGGCAGAGAACGGATGTCATGGGCCAGCCTGGCTCATTTCAGGAGGGTCAGCCCTGAGCCTCCTGATGGGCCCTTGGTCTGGAGACGTGGTGCAGCGTGGGGCAAGGGGACTCTGGGAGGACAGGCACCCCCAGAAGGGGGCTGGGGCTGGGGGGTGGGAGCTGGGGGGCCAGTTCCCAGGCTCCCATCTGCAGATGCTCTCCTGGAGGAGGCCCCCGGGGGTAACAGGCTCCGGGGGGCCCTGGAGCTGTTCTAAAAATAAAAACAACTGTTCATCTCAGGTGAGAGTCAAGACTTTGAAAGGAGAGAAGGCCCCCAAGGGCCCCAGGACATGTGCTATTGGGTGAAATAATTAAGAAAAGCTGCCTGATCGCCCACAGAGACATAAATCATCCTGGGCCACTGGGGACTGGTCCTCGCGGTCCAGCTCCTAATTCTTCACAGCCGTCCCCGCGAGACAGGCCTGGGGGGCGCGGGGAGCAGTGTGAGTCAGGAAGGGGGACCCAGAGGCGCAGAGGAGACAGAGGGGGAAAGGGAGACAGAGACTTGGGGGTGAAGCAGGATGGAGCGCTCCAGAGGGGACCCGGGGACGGGAGGGGATGTGAGATGTGCCAATGGAGAGGACGAAGGGAGGTAAGAGGGTCTAGGGAGGTCTACGCTGTCCTGCTCCGGAGCCCTCGGCCTGCCTGCAGCCCCTGAGCCCGGGCGGCACGAGGCGACCACTGATGCGGCCTGAATCCCGCTCCTCCTCCTTTCTCGGAGGAGCGCGAGGGCAGCTCCCCATGAGGCGGGCGCAGGGCTGGAGGCAGGCAGGGCGGGCTCCTCGAGCTCCTCACAGCCCACCCTCAGCTGAGGAGCAGGAGCCCCCAAGGCGGGGAACCAGGAGAGGGCGCTGCTGGCAGACTGCCCTGTGCCTGGGGCTGCCCCTTCCTGGAGTCCTGAGAAATGCCTGCTTCAAAGCTAGAGGACCCAGGCATGAGCCCAGCCCGGCCCTGCCTGCGGGAGAGCCTGCTTTTATCTGTCCTAAGCACGGGGGTGGGAGCGCCGAAGAATTGATGCTTTTGAACTGTGGTGTTGGAGAAGACTCTTGAGAGTCCCTTGGACAGTACGGAGATCCAACCAGTCTATCCTGAAAGAAATCAGTCCTGAACATTCATTGGAAGGACTGATGCTGAAGCTGAAACTCCAATACTTTGGCCACCTGATGCGAAGAACTGACTCATGGGAGGACAGAGGATGAGATGGTTGGATGGCATCACCGACTCAATGGACATGAGTTTGAGCAAACTCCAGGAGTTGGTGATGATGAACAGGGAGGCCTGGCGTGCTGCAGTCCATGAGGTCGCAAAGAGTCAGACAAGACTGAGCAAGTGAACTGAACTGAACTGACAGACCGGGGTGGGAGAGGGGTGAGACGCCTGTTCCTGGTTCCCAGGACATCCTCATGGAGAGGCCTGTCAGCCCATTTTATAGACAGGAGCATGAGGCTCCGGGCTGAGTGTCTAGGCCAGCCTCTCTCATCTCCCTCCCTCCCCCGTCCCTCTGCCCCCACCTCCTCCTCCTCTTCCTCACTCCTCTGTGCCTCCTCCTACCTTTATCTGTTGACTAAAGAGAGAAAAGCCAGCAGCAGCAGAGGCAGGAGGGAAGAAGGCCAGGCCCCTCCAGCTCTAGCCTCGCCCCGGGCATCCTGCCTGAAAGTAGGAACTCTGGCCTGTCTCTGGTCCCCCCAGGTCTGAGCCCGCCTGAGTTGGCTGGAGAAGAGGGAGCTCACAGGGCAGCCTGCAAGGAAATGAGTTGCCCTTTGGAGAAGTGAAGGCTCAGGGCATACCATGGCCCACGAGCCCTGCAGACCTGGAGGCAGGGGTGGGCTCCTGGCACCCCCTGCACACCTAGGGTTGGCCCAGGCTGATCCAGTCAGGGGCCAGTCTCCGCCTCTCTGCCCATCTCCCCGTTTCTCATCTGAAGCTGAGGTGCAGAGGGGATCGACTCTTGGTGGCGAGGTCTCCAGAATTCTGAAGAGGCCACAGGCTTCACCGGACCTGCATTTGAACCCTGGGTGCCATGGACCAGTTTATCAAGATTCTTTGAGCATCAATTTTCTATAAGATGAGGACGATTAGAGCCATCTTGGAGACAAGTGACAGTGGAGGGCGGCCTGTGTGTATGATGTCTTTCCCAAGCAGTGGGGATGGGGTTCAGGGGGTGCGGCTTCGATTTGCTCACAGGCATCAAGGAAAAGGCTGCAGGAGCCTAGGGGCTAAGGTCCTCTGGGACATGCAGGGACAGCTGTGTCCCCAGGACAGAAGCCATGGGGCTTTTGGAACCTTGCTGTCTTTGCAAATGCCCACACTGCTTCCCCAGGAGCCCCCACTTCACCTACCAGAGTAGCCAGTCTTCCACTACTGAGAAGCCTGGAATGTGTGTCACAGGGGGATCCAACCCCTTTCTAATCTCTTCTGCTTTATTGTCACTGTTGGTTGTTACAGCCCAGAGGAGTCCATGCGGAGACATTAGGTCAGCACTTCAGCCTGGGCCACCTGGCCAAGTCTGCCCTCCAGGGATGGCCAGCAGTTGCCCGGCCCAAAGGCCACCTCCACCAGTCCTGCCCTCCTAGGGCAGCCTGAATGACCTGCCCGGTCCATTAAAGTCCAGCCCAGGTGCAGAGACCACCCCTGCTGTATGTGGGAGGCCTCCTGAGGGAACCTAGAGTCCCCAAGGACCCAGTTCTTTCATGGATTACTCAGACCCAAGATGGAGCAGGGGGTGGCAGGCCTGTGAGTGGGGAGCCAGGTGAGCCTGAGTGCCAGTCCCAGCTCCCAACAGCTGGTGACAGTCATACCTGCTACATGCCATTCTCACTCAATGCCAAGAACATGCTCTAAGGGTTTACGTGAATTCGCCCAAGAGTCCTGTGAGATAGCTTCACGATATCTCCATTATACAGAAGAGGCAACCAAGACCCAGTGCAGGTAAGAAAATGCCCTGGCAGGATTTCCCAAGGATTGGTAGTGTTCAGAAAGCCCCCTGAAGGATGCTGGGAGCCCAGGGGAGAGAAGCCATCATTATTGCCCCTGACACAGTCCATCAAGAGCTAGGACCAGAGCTAATGAGGGCCCCTGGCATCCTGCACATGGGTCTGCTCCCCTAGGACTGATAAGAAAGTCAGAACAAGTGGACCAAACATCAGGAGGGCCTTCCTGACACCACCACCACCTCCTGTACAGCCTCTATCCTTGGGGAGATGCCAGGCACTCAGAGCTGGGACTGTGCCCATCTAGCCTTGCAGAACACAGGATCTGGGATGAGCTCTGATTGGCCAGCCTTCCTGGCTTGCAGGGATGTCACTGTGCCTCCGTATTTCTTGCGGACGACACTGTGCATACTCATGTGTCTGTGCTGGGCTTCTGCTTTGGAGATGTCATTTCAATGAAGACCCAGCACAGTCAAAAATAAAACAAACAATTTGGAATCTGTGGGCAGCAACCAAGGCATTAACAATTAATGGCAGTTGTTTTCCATATGCCCTCTACAGGAGTCCCATTCTAAACTCTAGAAGGCTTGGATGGGGTTTCCTCCTGTTAATACTTACTGAGTCTGCCCTAGCCTCCATGATTAATGGGAAAATCTTTGTAGTTCCTCATTAGCCACAAGTGACCAGGTGAGGTATGAACATGGAGTGTGAGATGGACTCATCAGAGGCTTCCCCAGGATCCTTCCCCCAGGGCAGTGAGAGCCTCAGTCTGGGAAGCATGTAGGGCAAAGCTGTCCTGGGGCCACATGTCTGGCTCTGAGGGGGAGGTCTGTCTGAGAAAAATCAACTAGCAGGAGGAGATGGAAGAGTCTTGGAATATCAGAGGCCTGACACAAAATTCCAACACAAAATTGATCCTGATAAAAGGAGTTTCAATAAAGTAAAAATGGCAATAGGAAACAGGGACCTTTTTCAACTTCTTTGAGGAAAAACAATCAAGAAATGAAATTACTGTGATGGAATTAACTAAAGAAAATACATTCTTCTCTAAAAAAACATACTGAAACATTTTTAGCTAATAGGTTTTTCTTCATAGAGCCAAAAGCCTGTTGAGACAGTGGATCCAAGATGCCCTAAATGTAGTGGCTAAAAGATATCTTCCTCACCCACTCCCACATCTGCCCTCTGAGCATGTAAGCAGATAGCACTTCTTACAGACACTTCATATGAAAATAACACGTTATTCCTAACTTTTATTTTTAAGCAATCCCTTAAGTGAAGCACTTGACAACTCATAGATACCTTCAAGTTACTTTATGTTTTCAAAAGTAATCAAAAGTAGTCAAATTGCAACTACTTAATAGCCAAGATTTTGAAACAACTCATACGTCCATCAGTGGATCAATGGATGAAAAACATGTGGTATATATATATATACAATGGGATGTCATTCAGCCACAAGAAAGGACAATATCCTGCCATGGTTTTACAACATGGATGAACCCTGGGCAGATTATGCTAAGCGAGATAAGTCAGACTTGCATGTGTGCATGCTAAGTCGTGTCCTACTCTTTGCAACACTACAGACCATAGCCCACCAGATTCCTCAGTCCATGGGATTCTCCAGGCAAGAATACTGGACTGGGTTTGCATGCCTTCCTCCTGAGGATCTCCCTGACTCAGGAACTGAACCCGAGTCTCTTATGCCTCCTATACGGGCAGACAGATTCTTTACCACTGAGCTCTCTGAGAAGCCCATAGATAATAATGAAAAAGAAAAAGTGAAGTCACTCAGTCGTGTCCAACTCTGAGACCCCCATGGACTGTAGCCTATCAGGCTCCTCAATCCATGGAATTTTCCAGGCAAGAGTACTGGAGTGGGTTGCCATTTCCTTCTCCAGGGGAATCTTCCTGACTCAGGGATCGAACCTGGGTCTCCCGCATTGCAGGAAGACGCTTTACCGTCTGAGCCACCAGGGAAGCCTATAGATAATAATATTGCACTATAAATATGTAGTGTGAAAAACATTGTTGTGACAACCAAATTACAATATATAAATGCATCAAAGTAGCATGCTGTACACTTTAAATTTACACATTACATGTCCAGTTTATCCAAAAAAATTCTCTGGGTTTCCAGTCTCTCCCCTTCATTTTCCTCCCCATTTGTTCAGTTTCTCATGATTTTGTCGAATAAAACTAAGTCAATGGTATCTTCATTATCATCACCACTTGTGTCTCTGAAACTGAAAGTGTGTCTCTTGTAAGACTCATCTTTGCCAGGCCTTCTCCTCCCTGATGCATATGACAGACCCCACTGGTGTACACCACCAAGCAAGGAACTAGCTTGGTAGAGAGTGGTTCTTTCCCTCATGGGTGGGGAGCATGGGCATCCCTGTCCACCCTGGTCCAGAGGATGGGGTGGGTCAAGGTCAAAGGTGGCCTGGCCAGAGTGAGATGTCTGAAGCAGCTGCCGGGCAAGGAGAGACGGTGGACAGCATCTCCTCTAGATCATACGAGCCCCGTTTGTCTCTGGCTGGCTGCTCCAGAACAGAGTGGTTCTGCAGCCGCCTTTTTTCTGAGTGTAAGTCCCGGGAACCAAGGACTGCAGATGCCAGCTAGAGGCTGGAGGTCCTGCTTTCTATTTTTGTATTCTTTTTTTCAAGGTGTGATATTTTCCAAAGTTCCCACCTGACTCTTTCCACAAATGCTGTTTTTCTGATGTTATTAACATATAGCATAGCAGAATATGAAAAAAAAAAAGAACAAAAAAAAATGAGAGAGAAGTGAAAGGCAAGGGAGAAAGCAAAAGGTATACCCAAATGAATGCAGAATTCCAGAGAATAGCAAGGACAGAGAAGAAAACCTTCTTAAGTGAAGAATGAAAAGAAATAGAGGAAAACAATAGCATAGGAAAGACTAAAGATCTCTTCAAGAAAATGGGAGATATCAAGAGAAGATTTCCTACAAGCATGGGCACAATAAAGGACAGAAATAGTAAGGACATAACAGAAGCAGAAGGGATTAAGAAGAGGTGGCAAGGATACATAGAAGAGCTATACAAAAAAGATCTTAATGACCCAATAACCATATTAGTGTGGTCACTCACATAGAGCCAGACATCCTGGAGTGTGGAAGTCAAGTGGGCCTTAGGAAGTATTACTGTGATCAAAGCTAGTGCAGGTGGTGGGATTCCAGCTGAGCTATTTAAAATCTTAAAAGATGATGCTGTTAAAGTGCTGCACTCAATATGTCAGTGAATTTGGAAAACTCAGTGACCACGGGACTGGAAAAGGTAACTTTTCACTCCAATCTCAAAGAAGGGCAGTGACAATGAATGTTCAAAATAACTTACAATTGTGCTCATTTCACATGCTAGCAAGGTAATGCTCAAAATCCTTCATGCTAGGCTTCAGAGAACTTCCAGATGTACAAGATGAGTTCCAGAGAGGCAGAGGAACCAGAGATCAAATTGTCAACATCCACTGGATCGCAGAGAAAGCAAGGGAATTCCAAAAAAAACATCTGCTTCATTCACTATGCTAAAGCCTTTGACTGTGTGGATCACAAAAAACTGTGGGAAATTATTAAAGAGATGGGAATACCAGACTGCATTACCTGTCTCCTGAGAAACCTGTATGCAGGTCAAGCAACAGTTAGAACCAGACACAGAACAATGAATTGTTTGAAAATTGGGAAAGGAGTACATCAAGGCTGCATATTGTCACCCTGCTTATTTAATTTCCATGCAGAATACATCATGTGAAATCCTGGGCTGGATGAATCACAAGCCGGAATCAAGATTGCCATGAGAAATATCAACAACCTCAGATATGTAGATGATACCACTCTAATGGTTAAAGTGAGGAGGAACTAAAGAGCCTCTTGAAGGTGAAAGAGGAGAGTAAAAAGCTGGCTTAAAACTCAACATTCAAAAAAATGAAGATCATGGCATCTGGTCCCATAACTTCATGGCAAATAGAAGGGGAAAAAGTGGAAACAGTGACAAACTTTATTTTCGTGGGCTCCAAAATCACTGCAGATGGTGACTGCAGTCATGAAATTAAAAGACACTTGTTCCTTGGAAGAAAAGCTATGACAAACTTAGACAGGGTATTAAAAAGCAGAGACATCACTTTGCTGAAAAAGGTCTATATAGCAAAGCTATGGTTTTTCCAGTGGTCATGTATAAATGTGAGAGTTGAACTGTAAAGAAGGCTGAGCACTGAAGAACTGATGCTTTTGAATTGTGGTACTACAGAAGACTCTTGAGAGTCCTTTGGACTTCAAGGAGATCCAACCAGTCAATTTCTAAAGGAAATCAACTCTGAATATCTATTGGAAGGACTGATGCCAAAGCTCTAATACTTTGGCTACCTGATTCAAAGAGCTGACTCATTGGCAAAGACCCAACTCATTGGCAAAGACCCTGATGCTGGGAAAGACTGAGGGCAAAAGGAGAAGGCGGGACAGAGTATGAGATGGTTGGACGGCATCACTGACTCAATGAACATGAATCTAAGCAAATTCCAGGAGATAGTGAAGGACAGGGAAGCCTGGTGAGTTGCAGTCCATGGGATTGCAAAGACTGGGACATGATTTCAAGACTAAACGACAACAACAAAATACACTTGTGTATGTTGGCAAATGATTGCTATAATAAGTCTAGTTAATATCCATCACCACACATAGTCACAAAATTTGCTTTTCTTTTGATAAAAACCTTTAGGATTTACTCTCTTAGCAACTTTCAAGTATACAATACAATATTATTAACCATAGTTCCCATTGCTAACCATTACATCCCCATGATGTATTATTATTTCTTGTATAGCTGGGGTTTTGTAATTTTTAAGCTCCTTCACCCAACAAATGATTTTTAATAAGGACACACCATGGGCTAACTTTGGCTTGATGTCCTGAATTTAGAGAGGTGGAGGGGCGAGGGTGGGGGTAGTTGGAGGTGGGTGGGGAGGAAGAGGAAGGGGCGGGAGTCAGGGAGGTAGTGTGGGGAGAAGAGGGCGGGAGGGAGGGAGGAAGAAGCACAGCACACAGAGGAGAACACAGTGAAGCTGTGTATTAGCTAGTCTTTTACAGTGAACATGCCTGGCCCCGTCTGAAGACAAGTCTCGGAGATGGGAGAAGTTTGGCAGGTCTGAGGCTCAGAGATGGGCTCCAAGTCCAGCAGACCTGGAAGCCAGGAAGTGACTCTGGGCTGCTGTCAGCCGATCATTTGGATAGCCAGACCAGGTGCTAGCAGGAACAGAGAGGCTGCATTCTTTGGGCACCCCGGAGGTGAGGATGGTGGTGAGGCATTGCTAGACCTGATCACCCAACACCTCGATGAGCCACTAGACAGCAGTGTCCTGGAGCCAACTCATTATCGCTCATGGAGAATGCGGTGACGTTTTCAGAAATTTCGTGAGCTGGCTATTAAACACAGATTTACTGAAATTTGAATCATAAATTGAATTGTAAATTAAATAAATCATGTCAGAAACAAAGATAACACTCAAATCTCATCAAAATCATGGCTTCCTAATTAATCTACTTTAATTTACAGTTGAGTTTAGTTACATATATTTACAAATTACATGAAACTTATACAGTGGAAATACCGTGCCTAGTGTGCTCTACACTTCTCTTCCCACCTCCGGGTACAGTTAGGTGTAGCTGGTGGAAGTCTTCCACTACAGATAACTACAAGTCAGGGCACACCTCCACTTCCCCTAGGAGCACTGGCTGTGAATCTTGCATCGTGTTCCAAGAACACAGGTTCCCATTGGACTCATCACACTGCCTGTCCTCTGGAGGTGTTCAATCAGTTCAGTTCAGTTCAGTTCAGTTCATTTCAGTCGCTCAGTCATGTCCGACTCTTTGCGACCCCATGAATCGCAACAGGCCAGGCCTCCCTGTCCATCACCATTTCCCAGAGTTCACTCAGACTCACGTCCATCGAGTCCATGATTCCATCCAGCCATCTCATCCTCGGTTGTCCCCTTCTCCTCCTGCCCCCAATCCCTCCCAGCATCAGAGTCTTTTCCAATGAGTCAACTCTTCACATGAGGTGGCCAAAGTATTGGAGTTTCAGCTTTAGCATCATTCCTTCCAAAGAAATCCCAGGGCTGATCTCCTTCAGAATGGACTGGTTGGATCTCCTTGCAGTCCAAGGGACTCTCAAGAGTCTTCTCCAACACCACAGTTCAAAAGCATCAATTCTTCGAAGCTCAGCCTTCTTCACAGTCCAACTCTCACATCCATACATGACCACAGGAAAAACCATAGCCTTGACTAGACGGACCTTAGTCGGCAGAGTAATGTCTCTGCTTTTGAATATACTATCTAGGTTGGTCATAACTTTCCTTCCAAGGAGTAAGCGTCTTTTAATTTCATGGCTGCAGTCACCATCTGCAGTGATTTTGGAGCCCCCAAAAATAAACTCTGACAGTGTTTCTACTGTTTCCCCATCTATTTCCCATGAACTGATGGGACCAGATGCTATGATCTTCGTTTTCTGAATGTTGAGTTTTAAGCCAACTTTTTCACTCTCCTCTTTCACTTTCATCAAGAGGCTCTTTAGTTCCTCTTCACTTTCTGCCATAAGGGTGGTGTCATCTGCATATCTGAGGTCATTGATATTTCTCCCGGCAATCTTGATTCCAGCTTGTGTTTCTTCCAACCCAGCGTTTCTCATGATGTACTCTGCCTAGAAGTTAAATAAGCAGGGTGACAATATACAGCCTTGACGTACTCCTTTTCCTATTTGGAACCAGTCTGTTGTTCCATGTCCAGTTCTAACTGTTGCTTCCTGACCTGCATACAGATTTCTCAAGAGGCAGGTCAGGTGGTCGGGTATTCCCATCTCTTTCAGAATTGCCCACAGTTTATTGTGATCCACACAGTCAAAGGCTTTGGCATAGTCAATAAAGCAGAAATAGATGTTTTTCTGGAACTCTCTTGCTTTTTCCATGATCCAGCAGATGTTGGCAATTTGATCTCTGGCTCCTCTGCCTTTTCTAAAACCAGCTTGAACATCAGGGAGCTCGCAGTTCATGTATTGCTGAAGCCTGGCTTGGAGAATTTTGAGCATTACTTTACTAGCATGTGAGCTGAGTGCAACTGTGCGGTAGTTTGAGCATTCTTTGGCATTGCCTTTCTTTGGAATTGGAATGAAAACTGACCTTTTCCAGTTCTGTGGCCACTGCTGAGTTTTCCAAACTTGCTGGCATATTGAGTGCAGCACTTTCATAGCATCATCTCTCAGGATTTGAAACAGCTCAACTGGAATTCCATCACCTCCACTAGCTTTGTTCATAGTGATGCTTTCTAAGGCCCACTTGACTTCACATTCCAAGATGTCTGGCTCTAGGTTAGTGATCACATCATCATGATTATCTGGGTCATGAAGATCTTTTTTGTACAGTTCTTCTGTGTATTCTTGCCTCCTCTTCTTAATATCTTCTGCTTCTGTTAGGTCCATACCATTTCTGTCCTTTATCCAGCCCATCTTTGCATGAAATGTTCCCTTGGTATCTCTAATTTTCTTGAAGAGATCTCTAGTCTTTCCCATTCTGTTGTTTTCCTCTATTTCTTTGCATTGATCGCTGAAGAAGGCATTCTTATCTCTTCTTGCTATTCTTTGGAATTCTGCATTTAGATGCCTCTATGTTTCCTTTTCTCCTTTGCTTTTCACCTCTCTTCTTTTCACAGCTATTTGTAAGGCCTCCCCAGACAGCCATTTTGCTTTTCTGCATTTCTTTTCCATAGGGATGGTCTTGATCCCTGTCTCCTGTACAATGTCACGAACCTCAGTCCATAGTTCATTAGGCATTCTATCTATCAGATCTAGACCCTTATCAATGGGTATTTAATAAACAAATAAAATAGGCAGGATTTATGGTGATTGTGCCCCCAAATGTTCCAGCATAGTTTCAATTCAAATAGTCTTTCCTGAGATCAAATTAGGGGACTTATCTAGAGGACAGTGAAAAAGTTGGCTTGAAACTCAACATTTAGAAAACTAAGATCATGGCATCCGGTCCCATCACTTCATAGCAAATAGATGGGGAAACAGTGGGAACAGTGACAGACTTTATTTTGGGGGGCTCCAAAATCACTGTAGATGGTGACTGCAGCCATGAAATTAAAAGATGCTTGCTCCTTGGAAGAAAAGCTATTCCCAACCTAGACAGCATATTAAAAAGCAGAGACATTAATTTGCCGACAAAGTAGTCAAAGCTATGCTTTTTCCAGTAGTCATGTATGGATGTGAGAGTTGGACTACAAAGAAAGCTGAGCGCCAAAGAATTGATGCTTTTGAACTGTGGTATTGGAAAAGACTCTTGAGAGTCCCTTGGACTGCAAGGAGATCCAACCAGTCCATTCTGAAGGAGATCAGTCCTGAATATTCATTGCAAGGACTGATGCTGAAGCTGAAATTCCAATACTTTGGCCACCTGATATAAGGAACTGACTCATTGGAAAAGACCCTGATGCTGGAAAAGATTGAAGGCAGGAGAAGGGGATGACAGAGGATGAGATGGTTGGATGGTATCACCGACTCAATGGACAGGAGTCTGAGCAAGCTCCAGGAGTTGGTGATGGACAGGGAAGCCTGGCGTGCTGCAGTCCATGGGGTCACAAAGAATCGGACACGACTGAGTGACTGAACTGAACTAGGTTCCAGAGTCAGTCAGTGAGGCCACTGTGAGGTTAGTAGATAGTTTACAGACTTTTCATTCTGTCTTTTCTCAATTCCCACAGCCCAGTCAGTTTTGTCTTTGTGCACGTATTTCACTTATAATCTCCCTAGATACCTCAAATTGCCTTCTTATTTACAAACTTCAAGATCTAATGTTGAAATCTTAGGAGAAATAATCACTCTGTTCCAAAGTCAGATTTGAAAATGAATTAATAATAATAGTAATAATAGCAACAACAATAGTAATAGAACCCTCAAAACTTAAAATTCTGTTACTTAAAATAGTTCAGAGCTCAAAATTCAAATGACTCACAGACCATGCAGCTGGTGACCCACCCTACCCCCACTCCCAAGCTAATTGAGTTAAAAAAACACGAAACTTAGAGATTCCTGATCTCTCCAAGAAGCGGATGGCCATTTCCTCTCCCCCAGGCCCAGGCACTCTTGGACGCTTGAGGTATAGAAAAACGTCATTTGGAGAATCACTTGTTTCCCACGTGGCTCTTAAATCAGCGTAATTTAAGAAACATAGAATTCACCCACCCACGTTTGGAAGTCACGATTGGGACACATCTGATAGGGAAGCTGAAGGATTGGAGGGGTGATTTTCCTCTCTGTAAGCCCCTGAGCTGGCTTCTTGACTTTCAACACACCTTCCACAGAGAAAAGGTTGATATACACTCAGGGGGAAAGTCTAGCCATAGATTCCAAAGGAGGTCTCAGCTTGCACGACCATCAGCAGTTGGAGGGAGAAGTCAGAAGGATGTCACAGTTCCAGCGTCTCTGTCTATCCCTTCCCCGACCTTCCCCCACCCTGTAACCACAAGTGGCTTGTCTCTATTTTGTTTGGAGTCGATGTGTACATACTACTATATTTAAAATAGACAGCCAACAAGAACTTACTGTATAGCACAGGGAACTCTGCTCAATACTCTAGGAACCTAAATGAGCAAAGAATTTGAAAAAGAATAGATACATGTGCGTGTAAAACTGAATCACTTTGCTGTACCCCTGAAACAAATACGATGCTGGTAATCAATCCTACTCCAACATAAAATCAAAATTAAAAAATAAAAATTTTAAAAATGTTTTTCAGTGTTTGAAAAAAAGCAGGACTTCAATATGTTAATTGTACTCCTCTCGGAGTTGTGGAGACTTTAATTTTCTTCTATTCAGTTCTCTGAATGTTCCTTCCACGACGAACAGACACGGCACTCCATTCACAACTGCAGTGGGGAATGTTCTTTCAATCCACTCTAATTTCGACTGAGGTATCCACATGCCCAGCAAAAGAGGATTCAGTTCCTGACTATCTCGCAGCTCAGCGGCCGAGTGGTCCGGATCTGAGGAGAGACAGGTGACCAGCTGATTCAGAGCAGCCCTCAGCCTGTTCCCCCTTCTTCCTGCTGCAAAGTGAGTGAGAGCTAGGAGCAGGTCAGCTCCCTGCCGGTCAGCTGCTCCTCCCCAAACAGGGGCTGCCTTCCCTGGACACAGCCACTGATTGTTTTGTCTTCCAAAGAGGAGAGAGTCTTCCTCCAAGATGAGCTTGGCTTCTACCTCTGGTCAAAAGAAAGATGCTTTTGTGGCTTCTAGTTTCCAGCCCCTCCATTTCCAGTGCTTCTGGGCCCGAGAGCACCCTGGATATACCCATGTGATGAAGGAGTCCCCAGCTACTCCACAAGGGCCTCCCAGGTCAGGCGCATCTCCAGGGCCTGTTCCACACCCAGCAGCAATCCACCCACTGAATCATTCATTCATTCCTCAACAGATGCCCCTGACCCAGGCAGAGTCCAGCATAGACAAGACTGTGTTCATGTCTATACAAATGCCGGCTAGTAAACAGGTCTAGGCATAGCAACCTCAGATAATGAAAACGCCAGGAATAAACATATAACAGGGCAGTGGGATAGGAGAGGCCACCCAGTTAGGGTAGTCAGGCATGGGGCTCTGTCACAGATAAGCAGGGGACTGACAAGAGTGGAGGCTGAGGAGTTTGTAAGCGTAGGGGAGGACTTTAGGCAATGGAAACAAAATCCTAAGGCCTGGAAGCAGAAATCAAATAACAGCCAATGCATTGTGCAATATAGTGGGCGCTGTTTTCTTAGTGCTTTGAATATTTTGCTCATTTAATCCTCACAGTGATTCTAAGAGAGAGGTGCTATTATTATCCCTATTTTATAAATGAAGAAATGGAAAATCAGAGAGGGTAAGTCATCTGCCTAAAGCCAGACATCAAATCAACAGTCTATCATTTCATTTTTAGGGATCCAAATACTGGTTTCAGCAGTAATAAACATTTAATCCTTCTTCTGTAAAATCATGACTCTATCTAGGCCTTTAATGTCTAGGAATATTCTATTATTCTGTCATCTCTTTTGGAATAGGTGATGGGATCAATTCTGTCTTAACACTGTTTCCTTCAGAAGCAACGACTAAGTAGCTGTGCCTCCTTCCCAGGTCAAGGCGAATCCCTACATTGCCCATTGCTGCTCACGATCCATGAGCATAGCAAGGACATGCAGGCTGTCAGGGCCTGGTCCTGGGTGCGGGGCTGTCCAGAGCCGAGAGAAGCTCAGAGTGGGCCTGCCTTCCGTCCCCAGCCCAGGTGTGTGCAGTCCACAGGGAGAGGGTTTGAGGCCCCTCCAAGGAAGCGGAGGCCTGGCCAGGTGCACCCCTCTCCAGAGTCAGCGCCGCACTTAGATGCCGGCAGACGTCCAGGTGGGGAGTGCAACATCCTGGGGTGCTCAGGGCCTGTCCAAAGATCCAGATGTTTGGCGTCTACAGCCCCCAAACGTGGGTGATTGAATCTGACACTTTTTTTTTTTTTATAGAGTGTAGGCACAGCTGTCCAAAGGAAGCTTGTTTGTATTCGCTCCTTCTCTGCCGGCTTGAGTGTGCTTTGAGTTCTGATTCCAGCAACCTTTTGGCAGCTCTTTCTTCCATTCTTGTGCTGGGAAAAACCCGAGTGCCCCAACGCCTGCAGGAAGCAGGGCGAGCAGGGGCCTGGCCTATTTGATGGAGCGTTGGAAAGGGGGCTGCTGATGAAATAGTGCTATGGAAGAGGGGGCCCTGCCCGGGATGGGGGCTCGATAGATGACTTTTTAGGTCACTCCCCATTTTTGGCTTCAAGGACCCTCAGGGGAGTTCAGCAGGCCCCTTCCCCCACTCCTGGATCCCAGAAAGCCTTCCTTAGAAGGCTTTGGAGGGGGCATGAGGCACAGAGACAGGAGGGCTGAAGAGACCCCACAGGGGATGCCGCTGTCCCTTTCCTTCTCCCAGCTCCTCAGGGTCCCCTCTGACCCGCTGAACAGACCACTGAACAGACCACTTGCCTTTCTCCGCTGCCCTCCCTCCCTTCTTCAGCTCCTCTGAGTCTCCTTCACCCCTCTTGGCTCAGGCCCCATGTCCCCCTCCCTGTTGCCTCTCCTTGGGAGCAGAGGCGCACCCCCACGGCCACGTTCATCACCTGGCGTGTCTGCAGGGCAGGACAAGACCATCCATCTCCACTGCTTCCTCCTCAGGCTGCAGGCCAGAACCGGACAGCACCGTGATAGCTCAGTGAAGTTCTGTCCATGTGGAATGAAGCGAGGAGCTGCCCAAGGACGAAGAGATGCTCCGAGAGTCAGGCAAAAGCTGCGCCTAAGAGGAGGGGAGGGGTCTTCTGCTGGCACTGAGGCTGCAAGCTGGGCGCTTGCAGTTTGGGAACACTTAGATCTGCATCCTCTGAGGTTTTTGTTTTACTTTTTTTAAAAAAATTGAAGTGTTAACTTTGAAAATCAGAAGATTGTACTTAAAAATCCAAATATCTGGTGTCAAGTGTAAAATACCAGACGGTCCCAGCAGGAGTGGCCGGGGCTGGGCGGGGTGGCCCCTTGGCGGGGCTCAGCTGGCCTTTTCCCTGCGGCCCCCGACCTGGCCCTGCGCGCCTCTCTCTACACGCTGGGAGCTGGGAGGTGTTGCCTCGGCAACGGGCACACAGAAAAGGACCTTCCCCACATTTGGCTTGGGGCCTGCCCGGGATTTTAAATCACACTCTAGAGCTGCCTTTTAGCTTCTCGGAAGGAAAAGAGAGCTTGAGGGTGGTTCAGAGTATCTCTGCAGACCGGATGCCAGAAGCACGCGTTCTCCCGCAGACCTGGCCCGTGGGCGCCCGGCAGAGAGTTGCTCCAGGTTCCCCCTGCTCTCCAGAAAACCGGAGCGGGCGGCCTGCTGCTGTCCTCACAGGTGTGTGTGGAAGGCACGCCCAGCTCCCCCAAGGACCAGACACGCTCCTCCCTCAGTTTTCACTGCTGGTCAATTTCTGTTCATTACAGGTGATGGACAGGGACACCTGGTGTGCTGCAGTCCGCGCGGTCGCCAAGAGTCAGATAAGACTGAGTGAGCGAACAAGTTCATTCAATGAAATTCAATTTTAGTTAGAAATATCAATACAAGCAAGAAGCCCGGAGTGGGGGTGGGAGAATGTGGGTGTAGAGGAGGGCAGAGGGAAGAGGGGAAGGCTCCAGAGGGGATCCAGGAGCCATCGTGGGGATGACGACATACCCACTGTTCTGATGGTGGTGACGGTTTCATGGAGGCCCACCTGCATCAGTTATCACATTGTGCACTTGCAATGTACATGGCTTGGTTGCTGCTAAGTCACTTCAGTCGTGTCTGACTCTGTGCGACCCCATAGACGGCAGCCCACCAGGCTCCCCTGTCCCCGGGATTCTCCAGGCAAGAACATTGGAGTGGGTTGCCATTTCCTTCTCCAGTGCATGAAAGTGAAAAGTGAAAGGGAAGTCGCTCAGTCGTGTCCAACCCTTACCATGGCCTGCAACCTACCAGGCTCCTCCATCCATGGGATTTTCCAGGCAAGAGTACTGTGTCAGTAATACCTCGATGAAGGTTTTTGTTTTTTAAAAAAAGAGGTACCTGTTGAATTTAGTTAAAAGGTGAAGGCTTGTCATGAGAGTGAAAACCTCATTTGTGACCCCTGTTTGGACAGAGTATCAGGAGTTTGGGAGAGGAGGTCGGTAGGGAGGGGCCCAGGGCAGGGTTCAGAGGCCCAGGGGCCAGGGAGGGCCCTGCACCCTCAGGAAATCTGCCTTTTTCTCACCTGTGGTGCCTGTTCCCCCTCCTGGGGCTTCCTTCTCCAGGCCCCCTCAGAAGGGGGCTTCTTCCAAAGCCTGGTGGGAGGAGGAGTCCCCCAGCAGAGCCTGCCTGCCAGAGCCTCTCTCTGGAAGCAAAAGGCCTGGGGCAGCCCCCTCCAGCTCTGCCGCCTGCTCACCACTGAGGCCTCTCCCTGGGACTGTCCCAGGGACTCTGGGCTCTGTCTTTGTCTTTGCTGAAACCCACGGTTTACAAATCAATAAGAAGTGTCTGTGAAACAACTAAATAAGAAAAACTGAGCGCCCCGTGCCAGGGACAGGAGGTCAACTCCCTGAACGTTCTCCCTCTGCCCCCTGCCCACCAGCCCCTCCAAAGGCCTGCAGGGTGTGCCATGGACCAGCATGGGTGGTTGGCTTGCCCCGCGCCTCCTCCAGTCCGGTTCCTGTGGGCAGCCTGGGATCGCTGCTCTACGTCTCCCTAATGAACTCTGACGTTCCTGGAAAGCATCTGTTTTTCCAAAACGCTGCCAGGGGTGGAGTGGGCGAGTGGAGGAGGTGGGGCACAGGGCCTTGGGGGAAAGCTGGCTGCCCCTTCTGCAGGGGAGCTGCTGGGGGAACCCGCGCAGGGCTGGACTGCAAGGCATGCGGGGATGTCCACTGTGGGCAGCCGCAGGCCAGAGGGAGCTGGTCCTACCATGGGACCTGCTTTTAGGGGAGGGGGCATCGGTCCTGTGTCCGAAAGGGCTAGACCCTTTAGCTTGTTCTGGCCATCTCGATGGTGCTCAAGGGTTTGGAGCTCCTGAAGGGAGAGGTGAGGATCGAGAAGGATCAGAGTCAGGCTGGGACAGCTCCTAGATCCAGGCGTCAGCGTCCTAACCTCAGGGTGGGCTTGTAGGAAGGGGCAGCCCTGGGCAGTCTTGGGGAGAAAGAGATGAACAGATCCTGACAGCACCTAGCCAAGGGGGCAGCATTCAGCACAGGAAGTATGCGTCCAGACACGGGTACCTTGGTCCTGCCCTTGCTCTTGGGCCATCTGTCCTAACCCTTCACCCCAGCGGCTCATCATCAAGCAGGCATATCACCCCCAGCTTGCCCTGCCCACCTTCCCAGCCCCTCTCCCGTTTCCCCACATGTGGGTTCATTTTCTCCCCCTAGCTTTGACTCTGAGAATCACCTCTCAGCTTTGAACATTCACTGCCCTCAGAGCCCAGGAGGCAGTCAGTCCCAGGGGATGGTATTGACTACCCGTTAGTCCAGCTCAGCTCTGACCCAGTCCTGGAGCCAAGATCATGCAGGTGACTCCCATAGTCCACTCAGACCCACAGGTGAGACTGGATGAGAGCCTGGTGACATGGACCAGACTGACACTGCAGCCCTGAGCCAGCAGCTCACTGCGGCTCAGAATCCCGCCCACCCCATGCACCTCCCAGCCAGAAGGGCTAGGGGATTTGGGGGCCCCTACCCTGATCTGGATTAAGTCCAGGGTTGGCAGTGGTGGTTGAGCAGAGTGTTGGACAGAGCCTGTGAGAACTAGCCTCAGTGACCATTTGGTTATTTATTGCTTTGTGAGGAACCACCCCCACCCCCAAAACTTAGTGGCTTAAACCATCTGTCACTTACCACCACTGTCTCCTGTGCTTCAGGAGGTCGGTCTGTCAGTTCTCGCTTGGCTATTCTCACTCAGGATGTGTTGTGGTGTTTCAGTGAGATGATAGCAGGGCCTGGAGTTGTCTCAAACGGTCTCTTCACCCATTCTTTGGGCATCTGATGCTGGATGTCAGCTGGGACCTCAACTGGGACATCTCCATGTAGCCCCCCAATACACATGGGCTTCCCCAAAGTATGGCAGCCAGCTTCCAAGGACAAAAGGTCCCCAAGGGGAACCTAGTGGAAGCTATCTTGTCTGTTATGACCATGCTTCTCAAGTAATGCTGCATCATTTCTGCCTCTTCTACTTGTCAGAAGGGGTAATTCAACCTGGCCCAGATTCAAGGAGAGGAGAATCAGACTGCCTCCTGAGAAGAGGAGTGTCAAAGAATGTATGGACAGGTTTCAAAACCTCCTGGATGATTCTTGCTGAGCTGGGCTTGGGGGACAAAAGGCATGGAAACTGAAATTAATTTCTGGTTTTATTCCCCCCTCATTGCCTGGAGGAAAACTTCCAGAATCTTCTGCCCCAAGGTGGTTGTCCTATTAATGATCTCTTATAATAATCTTTCAGCTAAAAGACGCCTGCTCATGGGGCTCAGACAATGAGGACTCTTTAATAGGTGTAACTGGCCTTCTTGGTGGGGGTGGGTCACACCCTCAGTACACAGCACAGCATTCACATGTCACGGGGAGGGCAGTCCTGCTAAACCCAGGGGCATGCCCTCTGAGGAATGGTGCACTGTAAAAAGGGGCATGAGCTCTCTGGGTTCTTGCCTTTGTCAGTTCAGTTCAGTTCAGTCATGCAGTCGTGTCCAGCTCTTTGTGACCCCATGAATCACAGCATGCCAGGCCTCCCTGTCCATCACCAACTCCCGGAGTTCACTCACACTCACGTCCATCGAGTCAGTGATGCCATCCTGCCATCTCATCCTCTGTCGTCCCCTTCTCCTCCTGCCCCCAATCCCTCCCAACATCAGAGTCTTTCCCAATGAGTCAACTCTTCTCATGAGGTGGCCAAAGTATTGGAGTTTCAGCTTTAGAATCATTCCTTCCAAAGAAATCCCAGGGCTGATCTCCTTCAGAATGGACTAGTTGGATCTCCTTGCAGTCCAAGAGACTCTCAAGAGTCTTCTCCAATACCACAGTTCAAAAGCATCAGTTCTTCAGTGCTCAGCTTTCTTCACAGTCCAGTTCTCACATCCATACATGACCACAGGAAAAACCATAGCCTTGACTAGACGGACCTTTGTTGGCAAAGTAACAAAGGTCTCTGCTTTGAATATGCTATCTAGGTTGGTCATAACTTTCCTTCCAAGGAGTAAGCGTCTTTTAATTTCATGGCTGCAGTCACCATCTGCAGTGATTTTGGAGCCCCCCAAAATAAAGTCTGACACTGTTTCCCCATCTATTTCCTATGAGGTGATGGGACCAGATGCCATGATCTTAGTTTTCTGAATGTTGAGCTTTAAGCCAACTTTTTCACTCTCCTCTTTCACTTTCATCAAGAGGGGGAAAATCTTTTTCCTCTATCCTCCTGAGTTCTTCACCTGAAAGTGAAAGTGTTAGTTGCTCAGTCATGTGTGACTCTTTAGGACCCAATGGACTGTAGCCTGCCAAGCTCCTTTGTCCATGGGATTCTTGAAGCAGGAATACTGGAGTGGGTAGCCATTCCCTTCTCCAGGGGAGATCTTCCTGACCCAGGAATCGATCCTGGATCTCCCACATTGCAGGCAGATTCTTTACCATCTGAGCCACCAGGAGACCTGCAAATCAAACTTAGCAAGAATAAGGAACAGATGCAGTTACACACATATGTATGCACAGGACTCCACAAAGAGGCTCTCAGAATTTGGAGGCGGCTGCGGGCCGGCTCACTAAGCGCCGGCGGCTGCGGGCCGGCTCACTAAGCGCCGGCGGCTGCGGGCCGGCTCACTAAGCGCCGGCGGCTGCGGGCCGGCTCACTAAGCGCCGGCGGCTGCGGGCCGGCTCACTAAGCGCCGGCGGCTGCGGGCCGGCTCACTAAGCGCCGGCGGCTGCGAGGAGCTACCCCGCGTCCGAGGTCAGGGGTGGCAGCCGGGAGGAGCTACCCCGCGTCTGAGATCAGGGGCGGCCAGGAGAAGCCACCTCGCGCCAGAGGCCAGGGCCGGCAGCCGGGAGGAGCATCCTGAGGAGTGGTGGCTGCGCAGGTACAGGAGGGCCTAGAGGAGCTATCCCACATTGAAGGTCAGGAATGGTGGCGGTAAGGAGATACCCCTCATCCAAGGTAAGGAGCAGTGGCTGTGCTTGGCTGGAGCAGCCGTGAAGAGATACCCCATGCCAAGGTAAGAGAAACCCAAGTAAGATGGCAAGTGTTGCAAGAGGGCATCAGAGGGCAGATACACTGAAACCGCACTCACAGAAAACTAATCAATCTAATCACACTAGTACCATAGCCTTGTCTAACTCAGTGAAACCAAGCCATGTCTGCGGGGCAACCCAAGACAGGCGGGTCATGGTGGAGAAGCCTGACAGAATGTGGTCCACTGGAGAAGGGAATGGCAAACCACTTTAGTATTCTTGCCTTGAAAACCGCATGAACAATAGGAAAAGGCAAAATGATAGGATACCAAAAGAGGAACTCCCCAGGTCATTAGGTGCCCAATATGCTACTGGAGATCAGTGGAGAAATAACTCCAGAAAGAATGAAGGGATGGAGCCAAAGCAAAAACAATACCCAGCTGTGGATGTGACTGGTGATAGAAGCAAAATCCGATGCTATAAAGAGCAATATTGCATAGGAACCTGGCATGTCAGGTCCATGATCGAGGCCAATTGGAAGTGGTCAAACAAGAGATGGCAAGGGTGAACGTCGACATTCTAGGAATCAGCAAACTAAAATGGACTGGAATGGGTGAATTTAACTTAGATGACCATTACATCTACTACTGCAGGCAGGATCCCTCAGAAGAAATGGAGTAGCCATCATGGTCAACAAAAGAGTCCGAAATGCAGTACTTGGATGCAATCTCAAAAATGACAGAATGATCTCTGTTCGTCTCCAAGGCAAACCGTTCAGTATCACAGTTATCGAAGTCTAAGCCCCAACGAGTAACACTGAAGAAGCTGAAGTTGAACAGTTTTATGAAGACCTACAGGACCATTTAGAACTAACACCCAAAAAAGATGTCCTTTCATTATAGGGGACTGGAATGCAAAAGTAGGAAGTCAAGAAACACCTGGAGTAACAGGCAAATTTGGCCTTGGAATGCGGAATTAAGCAGGACAAAGACTAATAGAGTTTTGCCAAGAAAATGCACTGGTCATAGCAAACACCCTCTTCCAACAACACAAGAGAAGATAACACATGGACATCACCAGATGGTCAACACTGAAATCAGATTGATTCTATTCTTTCCAGCCAAAGATGGAGAAGCTCTATACAGTCAACAAAAACAAGACCAGGAGCTGACTGTGGCTCAGATCATGGACTCCTTATTGCCAAATTCAGATTTAAATTGAAGAAAGTAGGGAAAACCACTAGACCACTCAGGTATGACCCAAATCAAATCCCTTATGATTATACAGTGGAAGTGAGAAATAGATTTAAGGGCCTAGATCTGATAGATAGAGTGCCTAATGAACTATGGACTGAGGTTCGTGACATTGTACAGGAGACAGGGATCAAGACCATCCCTATGGAAAAGAAATGCAGAAAAGCAACATGGCTGTCTGGGGAGGCCTTAAAAATAGCTGTGAAAAGGAGAGAGGTGAAAAGCAAAGGAGAAAAGGAAAGATATAAGCATCTGAATGCAGAGTTCCAAAGAATAGCAAGAAGAGATAAGAAAGCCTTCTTCAGCAATCAATGCAAATAAATAGAGAAAAACAACAGAATGGGAAAGACTAGAGATCTCTTCAAGAAAATTAGAGATACCAAGGGAACATTTCATGCAAAGATGGGCTGGATAAAGGACAGAAATGGTATGGACCTAACAGAAGCAGAAGATATTAAGAAGAGGTGACAAGTATACACGGAAGAACTGGACAAAAAGATCTTCATGACCCAGATAATCATGATGACGTGATCACTAATCTAGAGCTAGACATCTTGGAATGTGAAGTCAAGTGGGCCTTGGAAAGCATCACTACGAACAAAGCTAGTGGAGGTGATGGATTCCAGTGGAGCTATTTCAAATCCTGAGAGATGATGCTGTGAAAGTGCTACACTCAATATGCCAGCAAGTTTGGAAAACTCAGCAGTGGCCCCAGCACTGGAAAAGGTCAGTTTTCATTCCAATTCCAAAGAAAGGCAATGCAAAAGAATGCTCAAACTACCACACAATTGCACTCAGCTCACATGCTAGTAAAGTAATGCTCAAAATTCTCCAAGCCAGGCTTCAGCAACACATGAACCGTGAACTTCCAGATGTTCAAGCTGGTTTTAGAAAAGGCAGAGGAACCAGAGATCAAATTGCCAACATCTGCCGGATCATGGAAAAAGCAAGAGAGTTCCAGGAAAACTTCTATTTCTGCTTTATTGGCTATGCCAAAGCCTTTGACTGTGTGGATCGCAATAAACTGTGGAAAATTTTGAAAGAGATGGGAATACCAGACCTCCTGAC
Source organism: Budorcas taxicolor (assembly GCF_023091745.1). Lineage (NCBI taxonomy): Eukaryota > Metazoa > Chordata > Mammalia > Artiodactyla > Bovidae > Budorcas > Budorcas taxicolor. The sequence continues at coordinate 8,176,370 of NC_068930.1, read as the reverse complement.
CTGCCTCTTGAGAATCTGTATGCAGGTCAGGAAGCAACAGTTAGAACTGGACATGGAACAACAGACTGGTTCCAAATAGGAAAAGGAGTACGTCAAGGCTGTATATTGTCACCCTGCTTATTTAACTTCTATGCAGAGTACATCATGAGAAACGCTGGACTGGAAGAAACACAAGCTGGAATCAAGATTGCTGGGAGAAATATCAATGACCTCAGATATGCAGATGACACCACCCTTATGGCAGAAAGTAAAGAGGAAGTAAAAAGTCTCTTGATGAAAATGAAAGAGAAGAGTGAAAAAGTTGGCTTAAAGCTCAACATTCAGAAAACGAAGATCATGGCATCTGGTCGCATCAGTTCATGGGAAATAGATGGGGAAACAGTAGAAACAGTGTCAGACTTGATTTTTGGAGGCTCCTAAATCACTGCAGATGGTGACTGAAGCCATGAAATTAAAAGACGCTTACTCCTTGGGAAAAAAGTTATGACCATCCTAGATAGTATATTCAAAAGCAGAGACATTACTTTGCCGGCTAAGGTCCGTCTAGTCAAGGCTATGGTTTTTCCTGTGGTCATGTATGGATGTGAGAGTTGGACTGTGAAGAAGGCTGAGCACCAAAGAATTGATGCTTTTGAACTGTGGTGTTGGAGAAGACTCTTGAGGGTCCCTTGGACTGCAAGGGAGATCCAACCAGTCCATTCTGAAGGAGATCAACCCTGGGATTTCTTTGGAAAGAATGATGCTAAAGCTGAAACTCCAGTACTTTGGCCACCTCATGCAAAGAGTTGACTCATTGGAAAAGACTCTGATGCTGGGAGGGATTGAGGGCAGGAGGAGAAGGGGATGACCCGCGATGAGATGGCTGGATGGCATCATGAACTCGATGGACGTGAGTCTGAGTGAACTCCAGTAGATTATGATGGACAGGGAGGCCTGGCGTGCTGTGATTCATGGGGTCGCAAAGAGTCGGACATGACTGAGCGACTGAACTGTACTCAACTGAATGCCAATTTACCCCTTCATGTGTCACAGTCGTGTTGTGACAAAGGGGCTTGCATAACTCAATGATGCTAGTATCCATGCCATGCAGGAACACTCTAGATGGACAGTCATAGTGGAGAGTTCTGACAAAACCTGGTTTACTGGAAAGGAAATGGCAAACCACTCCAGTATTCTTGCCTTTAGAACCCGATGAACAAAAGCAAGATACGACACAGGAAGATGAGTCCTCCCAGGTTGGATGGGGTTCAGTATGCTATTGGGGAACAGCAGAGGGCAATAACAATAGCTCCAGAGAGAATCAAGTGTCTGGGCCAAAGTAGCAATGACACACAGTTGTGGATATGTCTGATGTTGAAAGTAAAGTCTGATACCATAAAGAACAATATTGCATATTAACCTGGAATGTTGCTGCTGCTAAGTCACTTCAGTTGTGTCTGACTCTGTGGGACCCCATAGATGGCAGCCCACCAGGCTCCCCTGTCCCTGGGATTCTCCAGGCAAGAACATTGGTGTGGGTTGCCATTTCCTTCTCCAATGCATGAAAGTGAAAAGTGAAAATAAAGTTGCTCAGTCGTGTCTAACTCTTCGCAACCCCATGGACTGCAGCCTACCAGGTTCCTCCATCCATGGGATTTTCCAGGCAAGAGTACAGGAGTGGGGTGCTGCTGGGAGCCAGCATGGGAGATCCCATCCATGACAAGGTCATGCGGAGGAGACCTGACAGGCAAGGTGGATCAGGACTCAACGGACTCCCTGGACCTGCTTGAGCATCTACCCCAAACCAAAATCTGTCTGTTTACTGTTTCCTGTATTATGCCTTTCACCAACTCTTCTGACATTAACAGGGCTATCCACCTATTAACAGGGCCTTTCCACCTTTCTCTGGAGAAAATCAACTTAGGGTTCTAGTTGATAAGTCTCCTGGGCGTGAAAGGAGTATTTCAATTCAAACCCTCCTGTTAGCATTCTAGCTTGCTTGGCAGGTTTATCCATACTTTTGCAACTATCGCACATGATTTTTCACAAACTTCCCAACCATGAAAGGCACAGGAAGCCTAAACATTCTAAAAGTCCTAATGGGCATAGAGCCCTTTAAGGGGTGAAAAATTATTAGAATAGTACGGGTAAAGGGCTTCATTATTGGGCCAATGCTTGCTGCCAAGTTCCTATATCCCTTATCCACTGTGCACCTGGGAGTGCATTAGTTAATGTAGTTGGAATGTAAGAAAAACTAGTAGTAGCCTTGGTATTAACCACATCAGACCTTTGAGCTAATAAGTTCTTTCTTTGTTGTGACCCACTGCACCTCTGCTCCATGAGAATGTAACTCTGTTTAGTACTTTCTGCGGCTTGACACAGATTAGAAATTTAAAGAACAAAAAAAACACTTCAAGGGAAAACAAGTTTTCTTGTTGATCAACCTTTATCAAAAAAGGGTCATAAAATGTCAACAGGCCTCCAGGCAAGAAGATAATGTACATAACATAAGACCCTTGTTTATGGAAAGGCATACAGAAAAAAATCCTGGTTTTGATAAGGGCAAAACTGCTGGAGTGTTTGGGCTGACTCTGCAGACCTTGCATCTTTCATTTCCCTCTATGTACAAGTCAGGGTATAAAAGCTCCTTTTGAAAATAAAGTTACGGGCCTTGCTTCATCTAAGCTTGGTCTCCCCGTGTCATTCTTTCTCTCTCGCTCTCTTTTTTTCTCTCTGCTCTCGCCAACGCCGTTCATTCTGAACGTATCCCTGGACTCTGCTGAGGCTGGACCCCGACAGGGTGCCATCGCCTTCTCTGAACCTGGAATGTTAGGTCCATGAATTAAGTTACATTGGATGTGGTTAAGCAAGAAATGGCAGTACTGAACATTGACATCTGAGGAATCAGTGAACTAAAATGGATGGGAATGGATGAATTTAATTCAGATGACCATTGTATCTACTACTGTGGGCAAAAATCCCTTAAAAGAAGTGGAGTAGCCCTCATAGTAAACAATAGTCTGAAATACAGTACTTGGGGTGCAATCTCAAAAATGACAGAATGATCTTGGTTCCTTTCCAAGGTAAACCATCCAACATCACAGAAATACAAGTCTATGCCCCAACCACTGATGCCAAAGAAACTGAAGTTGACTGGTTCTATGAACACCTAAACACCTTCTAGAACTAACACACAAAAAAGATGCCCTTTTCATCACAGGGGATTGAATGGAAAAGTAGGAAGTCAAGGGATACCCAGAATAACAGGCAAGTTTGGCTTTGGAGTACAAAATGAAGCAGGGCAAAAGCTAACAAAGTTTTGCCAAGAGAACACACTCTTTTCCAACAACAGAAGAAATGACTCTACACATGGACATCACCAGACAATCAATACTGAAATCAGATTTATGTTCTTTAGAGTCAAATATGGAGAAGCACTATATGATCAGTAAAATCAATACCTGGAGCTGACCGTGGCTCAGATAATGAGCTCCTTATTGCAAAATTCAGGCTTAAATTGAACAAAGTAGAAAAAAACCAGTAGGCCATTCAGGAATGACCTAAATCAAATCCCTTATGATTACACTGTCTAGGTGATAAATAGATTCAAGGATTAGATCTGGTAGATAGAGTGCCTGCAGAATTATGGATGTAGGTTCATAACACTGTACAGGAGGCAGTGACCAAACTATCCCAAAGAAAAAGAAGTGATTGAGGAGTCTTTATAAATAGTTGAGGAAAGAACACAAGTGAAAGTCAAAGGAGAAAGGGAAAGATATACCCAACTGAATGCAGACTTCCAGAGAATAGCAAGGAGAGATAAGAAAGCCTTTTTAAATGAACATTGCAGAGAAATAGAGGAAAACAATAGAATGGGAAAGACTAGAGATCTCTACAAGAAAAACTGTAGATATCAAGGGAACATTTCATTCAAAGCTGGGCATAATAAAGGACAGAAATTATAAGGACCTAACAGAAGGCGAAGTGGCAAGGATATACAGAACTATACAAAAAAGGTTTTTAATGATCCAGATAACCATGATAGTGTGGTCACTTACCTAGAGGCTGGACCTCCTGGAGTATGAAATCAAGTGGGGCTGTAGGAAGCATCACTACGAAAAAAGCTAGCGGAGGTGATGTAAAGAATCTGCCTGCCAATGCAGGAGACACAGGAGACCTGGGTTCAATCCCTGGGTCAGGAAGATCCCTTGGAAGAGGAAATAGAAACCCACTCCAGTATTCTTGCCTGGAAAATTCCATGGAAGGAGGAGCCTGGAGGACTATAGTACCATGGGGTCACAAAGAGTCAGACACCACTGAGCACACACATACACGCAGTGGAGGTGATGGAATTCCAGCTGAACTATTTAAAATCCTAAAAGATGATGCTGTTTAAAGTGCTGAGCTCAATATGTCAGCAAATTTGGAAAACTCAGCAGTGGCCACAGTACTGGAAAAGGTCACTTTTTCATTCCAATCTCAAAGAAGGGCAATGCCAAATAATGTTCAAACTATTGTACAGTTGCACTCATTTCACATGCTAGTAAGGTTATGTTCAAAAATCTTTCAAGTTAGGCTTCAACAGTATGTGAACCAGATGTACAAGCTGGGGTTCTAAGAGGCAGAGGAACCCAGAGATCAAACTGCCAACATTCGTTGGATCACAGAGAAAGCAAGGGAATTCCAGAAAAGAGTCTACTTCTGTTTCATTGACTACGCTAAAGCCTTTGACAGTGTGGATCACAATAAACTGTGGAAAATTCTTAAAGCGATTGGAATACCAGACCACTTTGTCTGTCTCCCGAGAAAACCTGTATACAGGTCAAGAAACAATAGTTAGAACCAAATATGGAACCACGACCAGTTTCAAATTGGGAAAGGAGTATATCAAGGCTGTATATTGTCACCCTGCTTATTTAACTTCTGTGCAGAGTACATCATGTGAAATGCCCAGCTGGATGAATCACAGGCTGGAATCAAGATTGCTGGGAGAAAATATCAATAACCTCAGATATGCATATGACACCACCCTTATGGCAGAAAGTGAAGAGGAACTAAAAAGCCTCTTGATGAAGGTGAAAGAGGAGAGTGAAAAAGCTGCTCGAAATTTCACATTCAAAAAACTAAGATCATGGTGTCTGGTCCCATCGTGTAATGGCAAGTAGAAGGGGAAAAAGTGGAAGCAGTGACAGATTTTATTTTGGGGGGCTCCAAAATCACTGCGGATGGTGACTGCAGCCATGAAATTAAAAGACACTTGCTCTCTGGAAGGAAAGCTATGGTAAACCTAGACAGCATATTAAAAAGCACAGACATCACTCTGCCAACAATGGTCCATATAGTCAAAGCTATGGTTTTCCCCAGTAGTCATGTACTGACGCAAGAGCTGGTACATAGCTGGTACATAAAGAAGGCTGAGCACTGAAGAAATGATACCTTGGAAATGTAGTGCTGGAGAAGACTCTTGAGGGTCAATCAGACTGCAAGGAGATCCAACCAGTCAATCCTAAAGTAAACCAACTTTGAATATTCATTACAAGGACTGATGCTGAAGCTCCAATATTTAGGCCACCTGATGCTGGGAAATATTGAAGGCAGGAGAAGGGGAGGCTGAGGATTAGATGGTAACATAGTATCACTAACTCAATGGACGTGAATTTGAGCAAACTCCAGGAGATGGTAGAGGAAAGAGGAGCCTGGCATGCTGCCATCCATGGGGTCACAAAGAGTCAAACATGGCTTGTCGACTGAAAAACAACAACAAATACCAATTTAACAAAGAGCCAATAAAGACAAAGGCAAAGGAAAAGAGTCTGGGGCTTCTAGCAATGGTCAGCTGTGGGAAGACAAACATGTGGGGGAAAGTAATAGAAAACTATGGATATTTCAGTAATATTTATTTATGCAGATTCAAATCCAGAGCAGCCTCCACTAATAAGAATGGTTTCTTCCTGGTATAGGAGAAGGGAGGGGAACACCTTCTCAGAGGGAAACTTATGCTCTGTCTTTAGACATACAGAAATGGGGGAGAGAACTTTTCCCATGTCTGCTGTTTCTCAATTGCCTTCAACTCAAAATAATCCTTTTGCCATAGGGGCATATTTGGAGGTGGCATACTCTTGCCTGGAAAATCCCATGGATGGAGGAGCCTGGTAGGCTGCAGTCCATGGGGTTGCTAAGATTCGGACACGACTGAGCATCTTCACTTTCACTTTTCACTTTGTTGCATTGGAGAAGGAAATGGCAACCCATTCCAGTGTTCTTGCCTGGAGAATCCCAGGGACGGGGGAGCCTGGTGGGCTGCCATCTATGGGGTCGCACAGAGTCGGACATGACTGAAGCGACTTAGCAGCAGCAGCAGCAGCATATTCTGATCTCTTCACCTTTCTGCCACAGTGCCTTTGAATTTCCCACCACACTGCCTTTGCTGCAACCGGGGATGCATGATGGAGTCAGACAATATAGGTGAGATTCTCAGCTCTCTCCTGTCTAGCGGTAAAATCTCTAGCAAGGCTGGCCAGTTTCCTGAGCCTGTTCCTTGTTCTCTAAAGCAGAGGGAGCCCCACATAGGCTGCCTGAAGCCTTCTGTGAGATAGGATGAGATAATGTCCTATGTAGCATGTAGTAGGTACTTGACGCACATCAGCTGGAAGTCGAAAGACAACATGTTGCATTAGAAAGGGAGTGATGATGGGAATAGGACTGCCCAGCCATGCAACACGTCACTCCAAAGACCCTAATAAATATTATTTCACTGTGTGATCGAGAACATGAAAGCTCCAGCCAGTGCTTGGCCCAGCTCAAAGAACCTGCAGTGGTGGTGGGGGTCCTGGTCCCACACAACTGCTGCTACTGGCAGTGCTCACTAAGGTGGTCACACCTGATGACCCTTGTTGGTGCCCCCAGGCCCCATAAAGGTGTGGATGGATGGGAGGTTTGCAAAGGGCCGGTGCTGCCAGCTGGGACTCCCTTGGCCAGAGGATGGTCACGAGGGTTGAGGTTACTCTGAAGACAAGTGAGAAGGAGAGACAATAGCAAGGCCAGGAAGGAGGCCTGGGGGCAAGGATGACAGAACCAGAAAGAGGCAGGAAGGCAGCAGGGTTTTTCAGTGCAGGGACGAGCACGTGGCGTGGCATGGAGCCCTGCGGGGACAGAGTGAGAGCTTGGTCAGGCCTGCCCCGGCCAGCTCATGGAGCCTGCGTCACTGCAGCATGGGGAAAGCCACAGCTGGCAGCTCTGTGAAGGTGCCCGCTCAGGGACCAAGAGGCCAGGAAGAGGAGGAGGCCCGGCTGGGCACTGCAAAGGGTGAGGTGGGCTTGCAAGGAGCCAGAAGGCAGGCAGGAAATGATGTGAGTCTGAATCTGGGCAGGGTGGATGGCAGACTGGCCGCTACACGGAAGGCGTGGTGTCCCAGTCCTCTGCTATTGATGGAATGTTTGTGTTCCCCAAAATCATATGGTCCAGACCCCCAGTGTGACGGCATCAGGAGGTGAGCCCTTGGGAGGTGAGTAGGTCATGAGGGTGGAGCGCTCATGAATGGCATTGGTGCCCTTGCAAGAGCCCCAGGAACTCCTTTAGCCCGTCCACCGTGGAGGACACAGTGAGACTTCCCAGCCACCAGAACTGTGAGAAAAAAATGGATTCTCATTTAAGCTGCTAGCCTGTGGGATGTATGTTATAGCAGCTCAACAGACCAAGGCACACTTTGACCCCAAGGAGATCATTTTCTCTTGGGAGGTGTGGGGCTGGGGTGGGAGGGAATGTGGTTCTCAGGGCTGAGCTTCTCAGGTGTTGGAGACGCTCCTGTCGACAGCGGGACTGCTGTGCCCAGCTTCAGGGATGAGTGAGACGTGTGTGTGCCTGGGCTAGCAGCAGGAAGCCCTCCCCATGCCCTCCTTGGTTGCTCCTGATTTTTCCTCCCCACCTTGCACTCTTTTGGCCTCCAGTGATGCCCACCATCATACTTACCAGAGATCCCCACATAGCTAAGGAAGGTGAACTCATGGGACTCTCCCTGGCCAATCGCCGCCTAGTTCTAGAAGCTCCTTCTCCTGCTTTTCCTTCTGAGAGCCGCCAGCCAGTGTCTGCCAGTGTCCAGGCCCGGGAAGGGCGGGAAAGAGGAAAGGCTGGGGCAGGCAGGCAGGGCGGAAGTGGGCTGCCTTCTTTTGGCCTCCCGGAACACGCCTGCAGCAGCTCTGAGGACAGGCTGGTGCTGCACACTGCACACTTTGCCTCTTGGCTCCCAGGAGTCAGGCAGTCTGGACAGACTGGGAGAGCAAGCTCCTCAGGGCTCGTGAGCTGGGAAGTGTCTTTGTGGGGATTAGATGGTGTCTGTCTGGGCAGTAGCAGCCTATGGGCATGGCTTGGCAGGGGGGCTGTGGGTTGAATTTCAAATCAAATTTGCCTCCCAGCAGGGCACCTGCGACACAACAGGACTACACAGTTGAGCAGAAGGGCCCTGAAGTAACTGACACGTAACTGTCACATGAGAAAGCCATTCCCAGCACGGGAAACTCCAGTTCATCCGAAGGCCTGATTTTCCATCTGGAAGGAGGACCTCCTTGAGGGAGGCAGTGGGCTTGGAGTCCCCTCTGGTCCCCTCTGTGCCCCACAGAGAGTGGATCTGTGCTCCTGCACCTGGCTCTGCTCTGACCCTGGGGACGGCCCTGAGCAGGGTTTCTCTGCAGATGCACAGGACCTGGGTGATCACGGGGGGCAGATCCTGTCCTGCAGAGGCAGTGCGGGCCCCCAGCTGCCACAGGGCATCCTAGGAGGAGATGCCTGTGCCTGTCCCCTGCACGGGATGCCACGGGGTTCTGACCCCAGCTTCCCTTTGAAATGGGAGCTCTTCCTTCCTGTTCACCTCCACCACTCATTCATGGGTCCTACCAGCAACAGTTGAGCACCTACTGTATGTGCCTAGAAGAGCTAACTATGGGGTTAGAGGAGGTTGGAGAGGGAGTCATCCTCCTCCCTACTGACAAAGGCAGAAGGAATTTAGGCTAAGGGGGCTTTCTAGCAGAAATACAGTCCTCACTGTGTGAATGACTGCTTTGTGCTCAGCACTGTAGCAAGAGAGTCACAGAGGAAGTCTCTGCAGTGGCTTGTACTGCAGGTTTGGCCTTGCCCAGGGGGTGGTTGACCAGCTCAACAGAGTGGAATCACACCCACTGAGTCCAGAACTCTGGCCTTCCCCACTGTCACCTGTGCTTACGGCACGGTGCTGCTCGCCTGCGGCTCCGTCCAGCCCAGTGGGGTTTCATTTGACCCAGAAAGCCTGCCTTCAGCTGAGGTTCTCAGATCCCCCCGTGCTTGGCTTCTTGAGCTTCAGAGCTTGGCTCCAGCCAGGATGAATGGCTCCTTAGCGCTCAGTACATCCCCACTCTTCGCAGGGCTGGGGGTTCTGGAAGAGGTGTGAGCACTCACTGCCATGCCTCAGGCTCCGGCTGGAGACACAGGAGTATCGTGGGGTCCGCTGTGTGGCCTTGACCTCACAGCACGTTTATCCCTGCCTGCCCTGGGCGATGCTTTCCCACAGTGTGAGTTTGGTGGCCCCACCACACCTCTCTGAGGAATGAGAGCTCATCCACGGTTCACAGGTGACGAAACTGGGAGGCAAAGGAAGAGAAGGGGCAGCCTTGCCCTAGATCTCTAAGGGGTCACATGACGTGGGGACTTTTGGATTCCATGCCCCCTGTTTCTTTCTCCACCTCCCTCCCTGGGTCTTGCCACTGTGGACGTGAATGGAGCCCAAATTCTGAGCGTCCAGCATGCCTTCCAACAGAGGCTCCCGGTGATGTCCTGACCATCCTTCCATGCATCTTGTGAGGGCAGCCTCTGGAGCCAGGTTGACTGGCAACCTGATATCTATGCGCTTCTGTTTCCTCATCTGCAAAGTGCAGGTGGCCGTAATTGCACTCAAGCTCTTTGAGAACTGGAGAGAAGATCCCAGCCAGCACACATGAAGACTTTAGAAGCAGCAGTTATGAGGCTCATGGGTTGCAGCTTCCATCCTCATGCAGGCATTTTCATAGCAAGGACTCCCTGGAATATTCCCTTGATAAGGTTTTCTCCTTAAATTGGTTCTCCATCTGAATATGCCCTAAGACCTAGGCATCTAGTGACTTCCTTTGCCTCATAGTCAAATATGTTTCCTCTCTTAGAATCTACTAAGACTTCCATGTATCACCACCTTGTAAAATGAACCAGTGAATGAATAGATAAACAAAATGCGGTCTACTCATACAATGAATGTGATTCAACGTTCTAAAGGAAGGAAGTTCTTACAATGTTACAACATGGATGAATCTCAAGGGCACTATGCTGAGTAAACTTAGCCAGTCACAAAAAGATAAGTCCTGTATGATTCCACTTATAAAAACAGAATGTAGAATGGAACTTTCCAGGGGCTGAGGGCCAAAGGAATGGGAATTTACTGTTTAGTGGGTACAAAAGAGTTTTGGTTTTGCAAGATGAGAAGAATTCTGTGGATGGATGGTGGTGGTGGCCACATAATGATGCAAATGTACTTAAAACTACTGAACTATGCACTTAAAAATGGTTAAGATAGTTACATAATAAATTTGATGTTAAATATATTTAAGCACAATAAAAAACTTTGTTACATATATTTAGCTGCAATCAAAAAATTTTAATGATTTCTATAATAAAAAGAAAGAATTCCCCCCCCCCCCCCCCCCCCCCCCCCCCCCCCCGCCCACCCCACAATCCTAAATTTGGTAACACATAAGTTTGGAGATTTAAGAAGCTCAACCAACTCCTAGAAAAAGAAATACAAAGAAAGTCAAGCCAGGGTACAACAGAATCAAATTTTCAAAAACCAGTTTGTTAAATAGAGACTCTAAAAAGCCAGGAAACAAACAAACACGTTTTACATACAGGGAAACCAATGTCTGAATTATCACAGACTTCCCACCAGAAACTATGGAGACCAGAAGGTATTTAAAAGTTCTTAAAAGAAAAAATGGTTAACTCGGAAGTTTATGTCCAGTTAAAATGTCTTTCAAGAATAAAGACAACATAAAACTGTCTTAAGATAAAAGCAAATTAAAAGACTGTTGCCTGCAAAAGTGCAATGTAAGAAGTGCTTCAAATTTTTTTCAGAAAAAAAAAGTTCTTCAGGGACTTCCCCGGGGATCTAGTGGTTAAAGATCTGCCTGCTAGCGCAGGGGACACAAATCCAATCCCTGGTCCAGGAAGATCCCACATGCTGCAGATGTATAAAGCCGGCGTGCTGAGTAGCTACTAAGCCCACGGTCTGGAGCCCGTGAGCCTCAACTGTTGAGCCTGGATGCTGCGAGTACAGAAGCTCGTGCGCCTGGAGCCTGTGCTCCACGAGAGAAGCTACTGCAGGCAGAAGCCTACACACAGCCAATGAAGAGAAGCCCCTGCTGGCCGCAGTTAGGAGGAGGAAAAGCCCACGCACAGCAAGGAAGACCAGCCTAGCTCTCCCCGGCCCCGCCCCCATGCCGGAAAACTTCTACAGGTGAAAAGGAAACAACACTAAATTAAAAAAATGGAATCTTTAGGAAGGAATAAATGTTTAAAAAAATGATAAATACAAATACTTGTTTCCTCTTAATTTCTTTACAATAAAACTGTCTAAAGCAAAAGTTATTATACCGTTTGTGGGTAATAGATGAAGAGGTGAAACACAGAGCAGCCACAGCGTGAAAGAGAGAGAAGTGGTAAGCGAGCCTGCACAGCTGTAAAGTTTCTACATTTTATATAAATAGCAGAATATTAATAGGAAGTAAACTACAAAGAGTTAAGAATGTATAAAGTAATCCCTAAGACAAGTATGCAGGTCAGGAAGCAGCAGTTAGAACTGGACATGGAACAATGGACTGGTTCCAAATAGGAAAAGGAGTGCGTCAAGGCTGTATATTGTCACCCTGCTTATTTAACTTCTATGCAGAGTACATCATGAGAAACGCTGGACTGGAAGAAACACAAGCTGGAATCAAGATTGCCGGGAGAAGTATCAATAACCTCAGATATGCAGATGACACCACCCTTATGGCAGAAAGTGAAGAGGAACTAAAAAGCCTCTTGATGAAAGTGAAAGAGAAGAGTGAAAAAGTTGGCCTAAAGCTCACCATTCAGAAAACGAAGATCATGGCATCTGGTCCCATCACTTCATGGGAAATAGATGGGGAAACAGTGGAAACAGTGTCAGACTTTATTTTGGGGGGCTCCAAAATCACTGCAGATGGTGATTGCAGCCATGAAATTAAAAGACATTTACTCCTTGGAAGGAAAGTTATGACCAACCTAGATAGTATATTCAAAAGCAGAGACGTTACTTTGCCGACTAAGGTCCATCTAGTCAAGGCTATGGTTTTTCCCGTGGTCATGTATGGATGTGAGAGTTGGACTGTGAAGAAGGCCGAGCACTGAAGAATTGATGCTTTTGAACTGTGGTGTTGGAGAAGACTCTTGAGGGTCCCTTGGACTGCAAGGAGATCCAACCAGTCCATTCTGAAGGAGATCAGCCCTGGGATTTCTTTGGAAGGAATGATGCTAAAGCTGAAGCTCCAGTACTTTGGCCACCTCATGCGAAGAGTTGACTCATTGGAAAAGACTCTGATGCTGGGAGGGATTGGGTGCAGGAGGAGAAGGGGACATCCGAGGATTAGATGGCTGGATGGCATCACTGACTCGATGGACGTGAGTCTGAGTGAACTCCGGGAGTTGGTGATGGACAGGGAGGCCTGGCGTGCTGTGATTCATGGGCTCGCAAAGAGTCGGACAAGACTGAGAAACTGAACTGAACTGAACTGAAGACAAGTATATGAAAACACAGAGATGTAGCAGAAAGCCAATAGATGAACTGAAAAAAAAAATTTAATGCTTAACTCACAATTTTTTTAAAAAGAGAGGATGAACAGATGAAAAAATCAAAGAGAAAAAGCTCTAAACAATTAAGTGGTAGATCTAAATCCCACCTCAACAATAAATGTAAACAAAATAAACATAGGCTGAATAAAAGAGCAAAATCCAACTATATACCATTTTAAGAGATACAATTTACATGGAAAGACACAGATAGGTTGAGAGTATATGGATGAAAACAGATGTACTGATGCCATGCAGCCAGGAAGCACAGTAAGATTGGCGTTGTTATATTAATATTGGTTACAACAGAACACAAGACAAATAGTATTATCAGAGATAAAGAAGGGCACATCACAACAATGAAAGGGTGGATTCATTAGAAACAATATAATAGATTTGATTATGCCTAATAACAAAGACTCAAAATATAGGGAGAAAAAGTATTAGAATTAAAGAGAAAATTAGATAATCCCACAAACAAAATAGAAATTTTTATCTCCTAGGAGTAGTTAGAAAATCTAGACTAAAAAAAAGCAGTAAAGATATAAATGATATGAATAACCTGTCAGCCTTTTTGATACAATTGATATTTTTACAACAATATACTTAAAACTTCAATATACCTTAACTTTTTATTAAGTTCACATAGTTTACTCCTTAAGATAGACCATGTGAGTGTGTGCTAAGTCACTTCAATCATGTCCAACTCTGCAATGCTATGGACTGTAGCCCACCAGGATCCTCTGCCCATGGGATTCTTCAGGCAAGAATACTGGAATGGGTTGCCATGCCCTCTTCCAGGGGATCTTCCTGACCCAGGGATTGAACCTACATTTCTTATGTCTCCTGTATTGGCAGGCAGGTTCTTCATCACTAGTGCCACCTGGGATCACAGGCTTGGTCATAAAACAAAGCTAAATAAATTTACAAGGATTTAAATCACATGAAATACGTCCTCTGATGACTACGGAACTAAATTAAAAATCAATATGAATAAGATACCTAGGAAAATCCTAAATATTTGGTAACAAATAACACACTTCCTAAAAATCCATGGGTCAAAGAGTAAATCACAATGAAAGTTTCAAAATACTTCAAACTGAATTTTTTTTAAGAAAGCTACTGAGCAAAGTTTGAGATTCAGCTAAAACACAGTTTAGAGAAAAATTGGAGCTTTAAAGGTAAAAAAAAGATCTTAATGATCTGAGATTTCACCTTAAAAAGCAGAAAAATAATATCAGAAAAAGTAAGGAAAGTAAGCAGAAGGAAATACTAAAGAGAAAAACTGAATGAAGTAGAAAATGGTAGAGAAAAAATTTTAAAGTCAAAAAGTGCTTCACTGAGAATATCAACAAAATGATAAATGCTAGCAAGATTTATGGGAGAAAGAGAGAACACAAATTACCAACATATGAATATCAGGAGTGAAAGAGGAGACATCACTACAAATACTGCAGATATGCAAAGAATAATAAGGAAATGTTATGAACAGTATCATGCCCAAAAATTCAATCCCTTGGATGAAATAGAGAAATTATTTGAAAAATATGACTAATGAAAACTAACACAAGATGAAACAAAAATTCCAAATAGCCCTATGTTAAAGAAATTGAATTCTAAAGAAATTGAACTCCAGGCTCAGATGATTTCACTGATAAATTCTGTCAAACATTTAAGGAAGTAATAACACCAACCTTATGCAAACTTTTGAGAAAATAGGAGGAAACACTTCCAAACCCACACCTAACCCACAAAAATTCATCTACAGATTCAGTGTAATCCCTATTAAAATTCCAGAAAGCTTATTATAAAGAAATTGACAAGCCTTTTCTAAAATGTATATGGAAATGTCGTATCATTAAAATAGCCAAAGAATTCTTGAGGAAAGGACAACAAAATGTAGGACTTATCTTACCTGATTACATTTCTTTTGAAGCTATAGTAATCAAGACTATGTGTTACTTGCCCAAGGACCCACAGATAGATTAATGAAACAGAATAGAGTTCAAAGTAGACACACATTCATCTAGTCCATTGATTTTTTTTTATAGTTTTTTATTTTTTTAATTTTAAAATCTTTAATTCTTACATGTGTTCCCAAACATGAACCCCCCTCCCACCTCCCTCCCCATAACATCTCTCTGGGTCATCCCCATGCACCAGCCCCAAGCATGCTGTATCCTGCGTCAGACATAGACTGGCGATTCAATTCTTACATGATAGTATACATGATAGAATGCCATTCTCCCAAATCATCCCACCCTCTCCCTCTCCCTCTGAGTCCAAAAGTCTGTTATACACAGCTGTGTCTTTTTTCCTGTCTTGCATACAGGGTCGTCATTGCCATCTTTCTAAATTCCATATATATGTGTTAGTATACTGTATTGGTGTTTTTCTTTCTGGCTTACTTCACTCTGTATAATCGGCTCCAGTTTCATCCATCTCATCAGAACTGATTCAAATGAATTCTTTTTAACGGCTGAGTAATACTCCATTGTGTATATGTACCACAGCTTGCTTATCCATTCATCTGCTGATGGACATCTAGGTTGTTTCCATGTCCTGGCTATTATAAACAGTGCTGCGATGAACATTGGGGTACATGTGTCTCTTTCAATTCTGGTTTCCTCGGTGTGTATGCCCAGCAGTGGGATTGCTGGGTCATAAGGGAGTTCTATTTGCAATTTTTTAAGGAATCTCCACACTGTTCTCCATAGTGGCTGTACTAGTTTGCATTCCCACCAACAGTGTAGGAGGGTTCCCTTTTCTCCACACCCTCTCCAGCATTTATTGCTTGCAGATTTTTGGATCGCAGCCATTCTGACTGGTGTGAAGTGGTACCTCATTGTGGTTTTCATTTTCATTTCTCTGATAATGAGTGATGTTGAGCATCTTTTCATGTGTTTGTTAGCCATCCATATGTCTTCTTTGGAGAAATGTCTATTTAGTTCTTTGGCCCATTTTTTGATTGGGTCGTTTATTTTTCTGGAATTGAGCTGCATAACTTGCTTGTATATTTTTGAGATTAGTTGTTTGTCAGTTGCTTCATTTGCTATTATTTTCTCCCATTCAGAAGGCTGTCTTTTCACCTTGCTTATATTTTCCTTTGTTGTGCAGAAGCTTTTAATTTTAATTAGATCCCATTTGTTTATTTTTGCTTTTATATCCAGAATTCTGGGAGGTGGGTCATAGAGGATCCTGCTGTGATTTATGTTGGAGAGTGTTTTGCCTATGTTCTCCTCTAGGAGTTTTATAGTTTCTGGTCTTACGTTTAGATCTTTAATCCATTTTGAGTTTCTTTTAGTGTGTGGTGTTAGAAAGTGATCTAGTTTCATTCTTTTACAAGTGGTTGACCAGTTTTCCCAGCACCACTTGTTAAAGAGATTTAGTCCATTGATTTTTGACAAAGGTACCAAAGTAATGCAACAGGAAAAGAAAATCTTTTCAAAAATGGTGCTGGAATAATTGGAGATCTATCTAGGGGGAAAAAATGAAACTTGATCTGTGTCTTCTACCATACAGAGAAATTAATTTTAAATAGACCATAAATTATTACAGGTAAGATATGACAGAATATCCTCACATCTTAAGAGAAGGTAAAAGTTTCTTAGACAAAGCAGAAGGCAAAACAACAAAAGAAGAAACAGATAAATTAAGACTTTTTAAAATTAAAATCTTCTTCTGAAAAGATATGGTGAGGAAAGTAAGCAGGAGACACAGAATTGGAGAAAGTATTTACAATATATATATCTGACAAGAACTAGAACACTTAAGGTACTCCTACAACTTAAGGATGGAAAGACAAGTTAACTTAAAATGGGGGCACATGTATCCCATTGTTCACTGCAGTACTATTTACAATAGCTAGAACGTGGAAGCAACCTAGATGTCCATCGACAGATGAATGGATAAAGAAGTCATGGTACATACACACAGTGGACTATTACTCAGCCATAAAAAGGAACATCTTTGAGTCAGTTCTGATGAGGTGGATGAACCTAGAAGCTATTATACTAAGTGAAGTGAGTCAGAAAGAGAAGTGTGAATATTGTATTCTAACACATATATATGGAATCTAGAAAAATGGTTCTGAAGAATTTAGTTACAGGGCAGCAATGGAGAAACAGACATAGAGAACAGACTTACGGACATGGGAAAGGGGAGAAGAGGATGAGATATATGGAAAGAGTAACATGGAAACTTACATTACCGTGTGTAAAATATATAGCCAAAGGGAATTTGCTGTATGGCTCAGGAAACTCAAACAGAGGCTCTGTATCCATCTAGAGGGGTGAGATGGGGCAGGAGATGGAAGGGAGGTTTGAAAGGGAGGGGATATATGTATACCTATGGCTGATTCATGTTGAGGTTTGACAGAAAACAACAAAATTCTGTAAAGCAATTATCCTTCAATAAAAAAATAAATTAATAAAAAAAATGGACAAATATGAACAAAAGGAAAACTAGATTAGAAATAACACCATACAAAATAAAATTTAGAAAACAAAGTAAAAGTATTAACACAAACAGCTACATTTAATACTAACCAATGAACAATACACCTACAGGGAAAAATAAACAAATCCATAATTATGGTAGATGTTGGCACACCTTCAAAAGCTGAAATACCAACTATACCAAAAACCACAAAAGGATATAGAATGAATAAAACAATGACAAACTTGACATAACTTTGCATCCAACAAAGAAAATCCCATAGAATAGTTATAAAAAATTTATTGCACATCCAGTCAAAAATCGTCTCAATGCATTCCAAATATCCAACATCATACAGACCATATTCCCTCTTCATGATACAATAAAATTAGAAATCAGCAACAAAAAAGTTAGCTAAAAACATCTCATGCTTGAAAGACTCATAATTTTAAGTAATCCATGGATTAGAAAGGAATCATAATAGAATTATAATTTTTCAACAAAATGAAAATAAAACTATTAGCTATCAAAAAATATGAGATACAGCCAAGTTAATAGAGGAAATTTTACAGTTTGAATATACTTAGTAGAAAATAAGACCAAAAAAATTGAAATTAGAATAAAAAAGGGGCATAAATTAACAAAGTAAATAAAATAAGGGTGAGAGAAGCATAGATAATAAATAAAACCAAACGTCCTTTGAAAAGACTAATAAGATTTTTAAAAAGTCATTTAAGTGGATAGATTGAAAAAGAAAGTAACAAAATCTGGCAATTAGAAACAGAAATAACTACAGATACAGAAAATATTTTAATCAAGAAAGATATTAGGAACAACTATGTGTTAAAGCTTTTGAAAAAATAAAGAAAATATAGACCTTAAATTGACAAAATTGACCCAGATGATGGCAAGTTTAAGTGAATCAATAATAATTAAGAAAATCAAGTGGTAATCCACAACTTCTTACTAATTTTTAGGGTATATTTTAATCAAGTTGTCAAACAATAGATAATCTCTATTTGTACAAGTTATTTCACATGATAGGAAATGAGTAAATCTGTTCATTTATTTTTGAGGCAAATATAATATAGAGTAAAATAAGAACTAGATAACTTCCAAAAGAAAAGAAAACTGCAGGCTAACCTCACTGAGGAATATAATTGCAAGAGTTCCAAAGAAAATATTAGCAATTATAATCCAGAAGTGCACTAAAATAATAGTTTTTCATGACTAAGTCAGGCTTTTATACTAGGAATGCAAAGACAGCTCTGCCATGAGAATAAATGTAGATAAGAATATAATGTATCTTATTAGTATGTTAAAGAAGAAAAATCATAAGATCTCTCAAAACATACAGAAAAACATTCAATAAAATTTAAAATTCATTCATGAAAAAGCCAATAGTACTGAACATCAGGAGAAATGTCTTGAAAATGAGAAGCTGATAGTTATCAAAACTTACTGCACACAACGTATCTAATAGTGAAACAGCACATTTAATAGTTAAAAAAAAAAAAAGCCTATTAATGCCACTACTATTTTGTATAGTACTGGTATTCCTAAATGATGCAATAAGCTAAGAATAAGAACTAGAAAATCATACAAAATTATAAATTATATAATCATCTCCATAAAGAAAGGAAAGATCAACAGATAAAATAATAGGATTAGTAAAACAGTGAAGAGAGATATAACAATACGTGCTAAATCGCTTCAGTCCTGTCTACTCTTTGTGACTCTAGGGACCGTAGCCTGCCAGGCCTCTCTATCCATGGGATTCCCCAGGCAAGAATACTGGAGCGGGTTGCCATGCCCTCCTCCAGAGGATCTTCCCAACCCAGGAATTAAAGCCACGTCTCTTATGTCTCCTGCATTGGCAGGCAGGATCTTTACCATTAGTGCCACTTGAGAAGCCCAGTATAAGAATACAAAGGAAAATTATAAAAATCAACAAAGTTACTTTAAATGTGCAATAAATAACTAGAAATGTAAAATTTAAAATTTCACAATTGCAGGGACTTCCCTGATGGTCCAGTGGTGGAGAAGCTGCCTTGCAGTGCATGTGCTGCAAGCTGACCCCTGGTCAGGGAACTAAGATCCCACAGGCCACAAAACAACTAAGCCTGAAGGCCACAACTTCTGAGCCTGTGTGCTCTGGAGCCCATGCACCACAGTTAGACAGTCTGTGCACCACAGAGAACCATCCCGCATGGTGCGGTGAAGATCCTGGGTGCCGCAACTAAGACTTAACACAGCCAAATAAATAAATAAAGATTTTAGAATAATAAGCAAATAAAATTTCACAACTGCAAAGCAGATGCATAACATCCAGAAATAAACAAAAATATGCCAATCTCTTATGGAGATAGTTACAAAGCTCTGAAAGACATGAAAGAGAAAAACAGAGTTCATACATAGAAAGGTCACTGTTCATACATAGAAAGGCTCAGTGTTACAGAGATCTGGTCAATTTGTGCAGGCTTCCTGGTGAGAGGGGCTCGTGCCTGCCCATTGGTGGGTAAAGCTGGGCTGTATCTAGGGGCGTGCCTAGAGGGGGGCTTAGAAAGTCTATGGGCTGCCTGTCTCCTGATGGGTGGAGCTGCATTCCCCACCCCCCCACCCCCACCCCGTTGGTTGTTTCCTATTCCAGCACTGGAGCCTACTGGCTACTGGGTGGGACCAGGTCTAGGTGCCAAAATTGTGGCCTCTGGGAGAGCTCACCTCAATGAATATTTCCCGGTATACCCACCACCAGTGTCTTTGTCTCCACACTGAACCCCCACAGCCACCCCCTGCCTCCCCAGGTCCTCTCCAAGACCAGCAGGTAAGCCTGGCCCAGGCTGCTATGAAGTCATGGCTCTTGCCCTGGGTCCCAGGGCACACAAGACCTTGTGTGTGCCCTTCAAGAGTGAAGTCTTTGTTTTCTGCAGTCCTATGGAGTTCCTGTGATCAAGTCCTCCTGGTCCTCAAAGCCAAAGGCTCTGGGGATTCCTCTTCCCAATGCCAGTCCTTCAGGATAGGAAGCCAGACATAGAGCTCAGAATTCTCACTCCTGTGGGAGAACTTCTGCGATATAATAATTCTCTAGTATGTGGTGAGAGGTTGCCAACTCATGGGGTATGGGATTGACTGATTATATTACAAGTGTACCCCTCCCACCATCTCATTGGGTTTCTTCTTTATGTCTTTGGCTGCAGAATATCTTCTTTGATAGGCTCCAGTCTTTTTTCATTGGTTGTTGTCCAGCAGTTTGTTGTGATTTGGGTGTTCTCATAGGAGGTGAGTTCAAGGCCCTTCTACTCTGCCATGTTGTCCTTCATCTAAGATTCTAAAATTCACATAAAACAATAAAGGAATTTGAATGACCAGATCAACTCTGAACACTGTCATCAAAGGAAACCTCACCCTACTGGACATTAAGCCGTTGTACAGAGTCAGTGTGGTGCTCGTAGAGACACTGAGGAGAAGGGCAGCGGAATATACTGGAGAAGTCAGAAAGAGCGTGGGCATTGACCGGAAGGCAGTGTTTGATAGGAGCAGCCTCCTGATGCCTGGGGAATAGCTGCTCATTCACAGAAAGACAAACTTCAGATGAACGCTGTGAAGGAAAGCAAAGAAGGGCAGTGGCTGGAAGCAGATGTGGGAACAAGATAGTTTTGTTACAGGGTGTGTGTGTATTTTAATGACCTTTGAAGTGCAAAAAAGCCAGGTCCCAGGTGGATGGCAGGATGTGAGCTTACTAGAGGGAAAGGATGGTTTCTGGGCTAACTTTCTGGAGCACTTGGGAGAGGGTGGGAGGAGGACAAGTTTTCACCTGGTCCAGGAAGAGGAGGCACTTTCTGTCTCTTTATTCACCACTGTTGCATGGACATTTTGTACAGCACCTGTCTACACTTTAGCACAAAGATAGGTAATTTCCATGGGAGACTTCATGTCTATGAAGGTCAAACTCAGGGAACTTACCAACTGCTGCCACTCAAGGACAAGGGCCACAGAGGAATCATCAGCTCCAAAATAAGGGAGGAAGGCTGCAAAAATGGAGATCATCACATGATGCATTAAAAGCCTACCCAGTTAATAACCTGTCTCCATTTGTAAAGTAACTCCACTCTCATGTAGTAAAGTGAAAATGCATTCAGCGAGGGGCAAGGTACATTACTGGACTGGATTTAGCCTGGGGCAAGGACCCTTTAAAGTATGATTCTGCTCTGGGGGTAAGGTCTCAAACTAGCCCCACCCATCTCTCCAATGATCATTCATTTTATAAACTAAAATGAAACAAATATATAGAGTAAAAGAGACTGGGAAGACATCTGGTCTTCCTGCCTAAAGGGAGAATCAAGCTGGACCAAAGAGGTGGCGGACAGATGGGGGCTTTGGGGAGACAAAGGGAGATAAGTGATCCAGGGCAGTGTTTTGGCAAAAGTTTTAGTTTTGTTGTAGTTTTGAAGGATTCATTAACAAAAGAAACCACTTGCTGCACACACGAGAAATAATTTCAGTATTTAATAGAGGATTATGTGACTTAATTTCAGTATACAGTCATTAAAAGAAAAGAAATAGAAACCATTTGTGACAGGAGGGAAAGGGGCAGGGCACAACTTTCGAAAGAATGACATAGCCCAAGGACACAACATAAACCAACTGGAATCAAATGGGACCAAGATGGCAGACAAGATCTTGATCCTCATTCAGCAAGTGAAATGACACACCCAGAGGTGTCATGACAGTTCCAAGGCACTGTTACAAAACCAAGGAATAGGATAGTAGCCCAAATCCAGGAAATCTCCACCCCTTTCCCAAAATAGTTGAAATAATCCTCACATTGTTAACATATTAAATTATCCAGCCTATAAAAACTAACTGTGCCACATTTCAGGGCTGCATTTGCCCTCTGTGATGGCCCGCACCCTGTCTGTGGTGTGTTCTCTCTGTATCTTAGTAAATCCGCTTCTCACCTATCACTTTGTCTCTCACTGAATTCTTTGAGCAATGAGGCATCAAGAACCTGAGCTTCATTAGGTCCTGAAACAAGGTGCGGTGGGTTTTGTCTGGTTTCAAGTCCCAGCCACATGGGTTCAAGTCCCAAGCTGGGTTTTGGCTGGGTTCGAGTCCCAGGACATGAGTTCAAATCCCAATCTGCGGTAAACGGTTTCATACTGAGAGAAATAACATCACCAAATTGGGCTGAAACCTACACCCAGACTTGAACAGTATTGCTGCTGCTGCTAAGTTGCTTCAGTCATGTCCAGCTCTGTGTGACCCCAGAGATGGCAGCCCACCAGGCTCCCCCGTCCCTGAGATTCTCCAGGCAAGAACACTGGAGTGAGTGGGAACTCCCAAATGACAGCAATCTGGAGTCCCCAGGTGGGAAAGGGCCCCATGCAGTGTGTCCACTCCATGGATGAGATTTCAGCTTGCAGCTCTAGGAGTTCCTGCTTACAATCCTGGGCCACAAATTGGTATTATCATCAGTTTGTGTACAAAAACTCTGGTTTTTCTTTAACTTTTACAATGATGCTTGTTTCACCTGAGGGTTGGGAGGGGTGGCTGGCTAGGCCCCTAGGGGCTTAAGAGGAAATCTCAAGACCCACTCCTTTTCTTAGCTAAAGTGCTGCCTGACTTGCTGGAGACAATTGGTGCACTTGCAGGCAGGCGTATAGTTCAGGCAAGGTCAGAAGTCAGCCAGAGGCCTGCTCCCCTACTTCTGAAACCTGAACAAGACTACCTCCATTTTAATTTCCCTAACAGGCAGACATGAAGAATAGAGGTAAGGAGTAAGTGGAAGCAAAATCAAGTCCTAGAATAAGCCCCAGGGTCAAAAGTCAGGCTGACCATATCAATTATTCTATCTGAACAGTGGGCAGAGAGACCGGAGATGGATAAGCAGGACAGGAACATGGAGGAGGCGGGGAGGAGGTTCTGGGCTTCAGGGTGGGCAGAGGGCATGGGCCCAGGGCTTTCTTGTTTGCATTTGGCCCACCAGACAGGCTTGGGTGAACCTGGTGGAGAGGCAGAGACTAAGGGGCATGCAGCGCCGAGTGAACGGAGAACTGAAGACACAACTTACTCTGCGGGCAAAAATCTGCGGTATCTGGAGCAAGATGACAAACCAGTGGCTGTTTGGAGTCCAGGAACTATTATAAAACCTAAGCATCTGTTAGGACTCAGAGTTAATTTGGCAGTGTCAACTGTGGCCCCATGGAGGTGGGAGGTGGGGTGTGTGTTTGAGTGTGAGTCAGGGTTTGAGTGTTGCTGGAATACTCAGATGACATTCCCAAGCCAACACTCCTAGGTCTGCCTGTGGAAGACATAATTGCTGTCCAGGAGGCTGAGTGTTCTCTGGGCTGTTCATGCACTTGGCCATTGTATCTGGGCTCTAATGACTACAGAAAAGTTTCAAAACGCTCCCACCATACAAAAGATCCCTGGTCTTTGGAGCCAGATTGTTTCAGACCTATAGGAGAGGTGTTGGTGCCCTGGAATGAGTTTCGTTTTCTTTGACAAAAAATCCAGCCACCATGGATTGTTTTTATGATTATCTCTGATTATCACTATTGGCAGATGTAAAAATTTTCCTCCAAGCAAACCGGGCCTAGAGCTAGTGTGTGTCCCACCATCCCTTGCACTGGGTGTCGGGTGTTGGTTCTTGCATATCTGAGCGCAGCCTGCCTGGGACAAGCAGAGCCCTGAAGCCTGGGGTCTAATGATCATCATGAGCATTCTCTGCTCTCAGGTGCCTGGGCCTTTCAGGCACCTCCCCTGGAAGCCCAGGGGATGTAAGCAGTGTCGGGACACTCGGCTGAGGCCTGGGAGCACTGTGGGCAGAGATTAGCCTCTGGTCTCCTGCAGGATGCCCCATCTGGCAGGCTCACTCTCCGCTCAACAATGGACTACCGTCCCCACCTGGTGGGCTGCTCAGCTGCCTGCCCAGGTCAACGCCAGACGTGGAGCAGGAATCCCATAAGCCCTTCCAGCACTGCTGTCTCCTGAGCCCAGTTAGGGAGGTGGCCTAGGCCTCCAGGGGCCGCACTGCATGACTGGCCGCACTGCCCAGGCCTCTTTCCCACCATGCACCAGAGATGACCGGGTTAGAACCCACCTCCCCTTAGTCATCGGTACAGGTTAATCTCAGGTGTCCTCAGATGCCCCCTCTACCTGTGTTTGTTTTTGTGTTTATCCCTACAAGCAGGCCACAGCAATTCCTGTGATGCTGAAAAAGCAGGGCAGCCCACAGCATGGATTTAACAACAACCAAGTAGAAGATGTCCAAGCTGGGCTTAGCAAAGGCAGGCAAATCAGAGATCAAATTGCCAACATTCGCTTGATCATAGAAAAAGCAAGGAAATTCCAGAAAGGCATCTACCCCTGTTCCATTGACTACACTAAAGCCTTTGACTGTGTGGATCATAACAAACTGTGGAAAGCTCTTGAAGAGATGGGAATACCAGACCATCTTACCTGTCTCCTGAGAAACCTGTGTGTGGGTCAAGAAGCAACAGTTAGAACCCTGTATGGAACAAATGATTGGTTCAGGATTGAGAAAGGAGTACAACAGGGCTGTCTGCTGTTACCCTGTTTGTTTAACCTATACGCTGAGCACATCATGAGCAATGCCGGGCTGAATGAGTTACAAGCTGGAATCAAGATAGGTGGGAGAAAGATTCACAACCTCAGATATGCGGATGATACCACTGTAATGGCAGAAAGCAAAGAGGAACTAAAGAGCCTCTTGATGAGGATGAAAGAGGAGAGCGAAAGAGCCGGCTTAAAAATAATATTAAAAAAACTAATACCATGGCATCTGGCCCCACTACTTCATGGCAGATAGAAGGGGAAAAGGTAAAAGTAGAGAGATTTCCTCTTTTGGGTTCTAAAATCACTGTGGATGGTGACTGCAAGTCATGAGATCAGAAGACGATTGCTTCTCAGCAGGAAAGTTATGACAAACCCAGTGTGTTGAAAAGCAGAGACATTACTCCGCTGACAAAGTTCCGTATAGTCAAGGCTGTGATCTTCCCAGTGGTCACATACGGTCGTGAGAACTTGACCATAAACAAGGCAGAGCACCAAAGAATTGATGCCTTTGAACTCTGGTGCTGGAGAAGACTTCTGAGAGTCCCTTGGACATCAAGGAGATCAAACCAGTCAATCTTAGGGGAAATCAACCCTGAATACTCATTGGAAGGACTGATGCTGAAGCTGAAAGTGAAAATCGTTCAATCATTTCTGACTTTTTGTGACCCCATGGGCTATACAGTCCTTGGAATTCTCCAGGCCAGGATACTGGAGTAGGTAGCCTTTCCCTTCTCCAGGGGATCTTCTCAAACCAGGGATCAAACCCAGGTCTCTCACACTGCAGGTAGATTCTTTACCAGCTGAGCCACCAGGGAAGCCCAAGAATATGGGAGTGGGCAGCCTATTCCTTCTCCAGCAGATCTTCCTGACCCAGGAATCAACCTGGGGTCTTCTGCATTGCAGGGAGATTCTTTAGCAGCTGAACTACCAGGGAAGCTATTTTGGTTATCTCATTCAAACAGCCCACTCATTGGAAATGTCCCTGATGCTGGCAAAGGTTGAGGGCAGAAGGAGAAGAGGATGTCAGAGGATGAGATGGCTGGATGGCCTCACCAATGTAATGGACATGAACTTGGGCAAACTTGGGTGATGGTGAGGGATAGAGAGGCCTGACATGCTGCAAAGTCCATGGGGTCGCAAAGAGTTGGACATGACTGTGCGACTGAACAACAAGTAGGAAACAAAACAAATGATAAAGCTCTCATTTTTGAAGCCAGTAACCTGTATCTAAATAGTACCAGTGAACACATAGACACTCCCTGGTCAGCTAGCTTTGAACAGAATGGAGAGTTGTCCTTACAGCTGGCACAGCGGGGCCGGTGCAGAGAGCCATGCCTGCCTGCCCCTTTGCAGAATGATCATTTAATCACAGCTATCGTGAGGGGCATTTCATCTGAGGTTGGCAGCAACAATTCAGGTGCATTTCAGGGACCCAGGAGATTCTCCGATCCTTACTTGGCTCTGAAAACAGATAACTGGCACAGAAGACAGGACAAGGGTATGGCAGTTTGGCTCTGAGGTTCAGTTCAGTTCAGTCAACCAGTCGTGTCTGACTCTTTGCGACCCCATGAATCACAGCACGCCTGGCCTCCCTGTCCATCACCATCTCCCGGAGTTAACTCAAACTCACGTCCATCGAGTCAGTGATGCCATCCAGCCATCTCATCCTCTGTCATCCCCTTCTCCTCCTGCCCCCAATCACTCCCAGCATCAGAGTGTTTTCCAATGAGTCAACTCTTCGCATGAGGTGGCCAAAGGACTGGAGTTTCAGCTTTAGCATCATTCCTTCCAAAGAAATCCCAGGGCTGATCTCCTTCAGAATGGACTGGTTGGATCTCCTTGCAGTCCAAGGGACTCTCAAGAGTCTTCTCCAACACCACAGTTTGAAAGCATCAGTTCTTCGGCACTCAGCCTTCTTCACAGTCCAACTCTCACATTCATACATGACCACAGGAAAAACCATAGCCTTGACTAGACGGACCTTAGTCGGCAAAGTAATGTCTCTGCTTTTGAATATACTATCTAGGTTGGTCATAACTTTTCTTCCAAGGAGTAAGCATCTTTTAATTCATGGCTGCAATCACCATCTGCAGTGATTTTGGAGCCCCCAAAAATAAAGTCTGACACTGTTTCCACTGTTTCCCCATCTATTTCCCATGAAGTGATGGGACCAGATGCCATGACCTTCATTTTCTGAATGTTGAGCTTTAACTTTTTCACTCTCCTCTTTCACTTTCATCAAGAGGCTTTTTAGTTCCTCTTCACTTTCTGCCATAAGGGTGGTGTCATCTGCATATCTGAGGTTATTGATATTTCTCCCAGCAATCTTGATTCCAGCTTGTGTTTCTTCCAGTCCAGTGTTTCTCATGATGTACTCTGCATATAAGTTAAATAAGCAGGGTGACAATATCCAGCCTTGACGTACTCCTTTTCCTATTTGGAACCAGTCTGTTGTTCCATGTCCAGTTCTAACTGTTGCTTCCTGACCTGCATACAGATTTCTCAAGAGGCAGGTCAGGAGGTCTGGTATTCCCATCTCTTTCAGAATGTTCCAAAGTTTGTGGTGATCCACACAGTCAAAGGCTTTGGCATAGTCAATAAAGCAGAAAGAGATGTTTCTCTGGAACTCTCTTGCTT
This sequence comes from Budorcas taxicolor, assembly GCF_023091745.1. NCBI lineage: Eukaryota > Metazoa > Chordata > Mammalia > Artiodactyla > Bovidae > Budorcas > Budorcas taxicolor. Next base: position 8,148,881 of record NC_068930.1, on the reverse strand, counting down.
TTTCCATGATCCAGCAGAAGTTGGCAATTTGATCTCTGGTTCCTCTGCCTTTTCTAAAACCAGCTTGAACAAGGGAAAGTTCACGGTTCACGTATTGCTGAAGCCTGGCTTGGAGAATTTTGAGCATTACTTTACTAGCGTGTGAGATGAGTGCAATTGTGCGGTAGTTTGAGCATTCTTTTGCATTGCCTTTCTTTGGGATTAGAATGAAAACTGACCTTTTCCAGTCCTGCGGCCACTGCTGAGTTTTCCAACTTTGCTGGCATATTGAGTGCAGCAGTTTCACAGCATCACCTTTCAGGATTTGAAACAGCTCAACTGGAATTCCATCACCTCCACTAGCTTTGTTCGTAGTGATGCTTTCCAAGGCCCACTTGACTTCACACTCCAGGATGTCTGGCTCTAGACTAGTGATCACACCATCATGATTATCTCAGTCGTGAAGATCTTTTTTGTACAGGTCTTCTGTGTACACTTGCCACCTCTTCTTAATGTCTTCTGCTTCTGTTCGGTCCATACCATTTCTGTCCTTTATCCAGCCCATCTTTGCATGAAATGTTCCCTTGGTATCTCTAATTTTCTTGAAGAGATCTCTAGTCTTTCCCATTCTGTTGTTTTCCTCTATTTCTTTGCATTGATCGCTGAAGAAGGCATTCTTATCTCTTCTTGCTATTCTTTGGAACTCTGCATTTAGATGCCTATATCTTTTCTTTTCTCCTTTGCTTTTCACCTCTCTTCTTTTCACAGCTATTTGTAAGGCCTCCCCAGACAGCCATTTTGCTTTTCTGCATTTCTTTTCCATGGGGATGGTCTTGATCCCTGTCTCCTGTACAATGTCATGAACCTGACTCCATAGTTCATCAGGCACTCTGTCTATCAGATCTAGGCCCTTAAATTTATTTCTCACTTCCACTGTATAATCATAAGGAATTTCATTTAGCTCATACCTGAATGGTCTAGCAGTTTTCCCTACTTTCTTCAGTTTGTGTCTGAATTTGGTAATAAGGAGTCCATGATCTGAGCCACAGTCAGCTCCTGGTCTTGTTTTTGTTAAGTATATAGAGCTTTTCCATCTTTGGCTGCAAAGAATATAATCAATCTGATTTCGGTGTTGACCATCTGGTGATGTCCATGTGTAGAGTCTTCTCTTGTGTTGTTGGAAGAGGGTGTTTGCTATGACCAGTGCATTTTCTTGGCAAAACTCTATTAGTCTTGGCCCTGCTTCATTCCACATTCCTAGGCCAAATTTGCCTGTTACTCCAGGTGTTTCTTGACTTCCTACTTTTGCATTCCAGTCCCCTATAATGAAAAGGACATCTTTTTTGGGTGTTAGTTCTAAAAGGTCTTGTAGGTCTTCATAAAACTGTTCAACTTCAGCTTCTTCAGCGTTACTGGTTGGGGCATAGACTTGGATAACTGTGATATTGAATGGTTTGCCTTGGAGACAAACAGAGGTCATTCTGTCGTTTTTGAGATTGCATCCAAGTACTGCATTTTGGACTCTTGTTGACCATGATGGCTACTCCATTTCTTCTGAGGGATTCCTGCCTGGAGTAGTAGATATAATGGTCATCTGAGTAAAATTCACCCATTCCAGTCCATTTTAGTTTGCTGAGTCCTAGAATGTTGACGTTCACCCTTGCCATCTCTTGTTTGACCACTTCCAATTTGCCTTGATTCATGGACCTGACATTCCAGGTTCCTATACAATATTGCTCTTGCAGCATCGGACCTTGCTTCTATCACCAGTCACATCCACAGCTGGGTATTGGTTTTGCTTTGGTTTCATCCTTTCATTCTTTCTGGAGTTGCTTCTCCACTGATCTCCAGTAGCATATTGGGCACCTACTGACCTGGGGAGTTCCTTTTTCAGTATCCTATTATTTTGCCTTTTCCTACTGTTCATGGGGTTCTCAAGGCAAGAATACTGAAGTGGTTTGCCATTCCCTTCTCCAGTGGACCACATTCTGTCAGACCTCTCCACCATGACCCGCCCGTCTTGGGTGGCTCTCAAGGCATGGCTTGGTTTCATTGAGTTAGACAAGGCTGTGGTCCTAATGTGATTAGATTGACTAGATTTTTGTGAGTATGGTTTCAGTGTATCTGCCCTCTGATGCCCTCTTGCAACACTTACCATCTTACTTGGGTTTCTCTTACCTTGGGCGTGGGGTATCTCTTCATGGCTGCTCCAGCCAAGCACAGCCACTGCTCCTTACCTTGGATGAGGGGTATCTCTTTACCGCCACCCTTCCTGACCTTCAACGTGGTTATAGGGCACCATTCCCAGCAGAGCCAAGCCGTGCTCAAGCTACAGTTGCCGTGGAGATAGGTGCGGCTCAGACACCAGTGCCGGGCCCAGTGCAACCCCAGAAAGTCCTGGGCTTGGTCGGCTAGGGGCTCCTGTTAAGTGTGTCCCTCTGTCCACAACAGGCTGGAAGCTCTCTGCCACACCCAGCAAGCAGGACAGCAGTGAGCATCTTGGGGCCTGACTGCTGTCTTTTCCTACCACACAAAAGACCTATTGATTTCATTAGGCAGTTTCCACTCTTGAGTTTAATGAAGCTCTTTGAGGCCAATTCTTCCAACTGTTTCTTGAGCAGAACTTAAGAACATGTGCTACAGCTTTCACCAGCTAATTACATCTGCACAAAGATCTGTGCGCTTGAAGCTTCCTGTGGCCCTAATGGTAAGTCCAGGGTATTTGTTTGTCCACCCTGTGTAGCTAGTGGCTGAAGGCACCCAGAGGTCATTAAGAGCCTCCAGGGGTGAGAGGCCCATTTCCGCCGGATTGGGTGTTTATTAAGGATGTCAATTCAAGCTCCAGCTATTTTGAGGCAGTGGGTGCTTTATGAATAAAGACATTATACTCATTTACAGGGAGAGTAGACCAACCTGGAAAATAATGACTGGAGTTTCCAGGCTCTGGATGAACTTGGGATATCAGGCCAGAAGGCATTATTTCCTGTCGACAATTTAAACTCAGATCCACCCAACAAAGAACATTGTGAATAAACACATAGGGATTGGTAAAACATGGAACTGTGGGTGAAAGTGAGTTTATGGCTTCTCAGGCCAGGTATCAGATGTTCACTTCCCAGGCTGTGGGGAACCTGGTAAACAGCCACTGGGGAGAATCCTGCCCTTTTAATTGGAATGATTCTTGATGCAGATATGTAATGTGAGGGAGATATGGATGACAGCTCTGTGACCTCTGGCCCTTAAGACTGAAATAATGGACAAGGCTCAATAGGCCAACCCACTGGGCCTTGAATATTCTACATGAAGTGGCACCTTAATTAGTTTACAAACTTTTGGCATAACATAAAGAAATTTTAAATGTTATTAGAAGTGTTTTCAAGTCAGATTCCAACAATGCTTAGAAACACTCTTCTGAAATGATATTCTCAGTCTGTTCTCTAAACTTCACTTCTCAGAGCCTGACACATAGGCAAAAAGCTCCTTAGAAAGCTCCTTTCTCTTCCCCGAGTCCCACCTTTTCCCACCTTGGCCAACACACATTATACTTATACTTGCTCATTTTGGGAGACTGGAAAATGCGCATCCCAAAACCTGTCTCAAAATTTGTTAACGTGCATAAGACTGCAGGTAAAAGCAGAGCTTTTATAGTTTAGTTTGAGATTTGCTAGTGTTTAGTCTGTCCATAGGCTTCCCTGATGGCTCAGCAGATAAAAAATCTGCATGCAATCCAGGTTCAATCCCTGGGTGGGGGAAATCCCCTGGAGGAGAAAATGGCAATCCACTCCAGTATTCTTGCCTGGAAAACCCCATGGACAGAGGAGCCCAGTGGGCTGCAGACCATGGGGTCGCAAAGAGTCAGACATGACTGAGCAACTAAGCATGGAGCAGTAGTCTTTCTGTGGACCTGGAAAAGGACAGAAGTAATGGTATAAGAGCAGGAATCAATGCACTGCAAAACAGAAAAAAATAGATAAAATCAATGAAAGTCAATATGGTTCTTTGATAAAGTCATTATAATTAATTAACCTTTAGACAGATACCAAGAAAAAAGATGGAAGAAACAAACTACCAATGTGCAGTGGGGTGGTGGTGGGGTTTAAAGACATCAGAAGGGTGATACAGGGATACTATGAACAACTCATGAACACAAATGTAGTAAGTTAGATGAAATGGACCAATTTCTGAAAAGCCACAAATTACCAAAGTTAAATCAAGAGGAGATAGATTATCTAAGTAGTTATATGTATATACCAAAGATATTTAATTTCTAGTTTAAAGACCTTCCAAAAAGGCAAACTCCAGGCCTGTAAAGGACAAATAAGGGTAATTCCTCATAAACATCCATAAAATAAAAAAGGGGAGCCCTTCACTTCTAATTCATTTTAGAAGGCCAGTGTTCAGTCCAGTTCAGTTCAGTCACTCTGTCCTGCCCGACTCTTTGAGACCCCATGAACTGCAGCATGCCAGGCTTCCCTGTCCATCACCAACTCCTGGAGCTTGCTCAAACTCATGTCCATCAACTTGGTGATGCCATCCAACCATCTCATCCTCTGTCATCCCTTTGTCCTCCTGCCTTCAATCTTTCCCAGCATCAGAGTCATTTCCAATGAGTCAGTTCCTCGCATCAGGTGGCCAAAGTATTGGAGTTTCAGATTCAGCACCAGTCCTTCCAATGATCATTCAGGACTGATTTCCTTTAGGATGGACTGGTTGGATCTCCTTGCAGTCCAAGGAACTCTCAAGAGTCTTCTCCAACACCACAGTTCAAAAGTGTCAATTCTTCACATTCAGTCCTCTTTATAGTCCAACTCTCACATCAATACATGATTACTGGAAAAACCATAGCTTGGACTAGATGGACCTTTGTCAGCAAAGTAATGTCTCTGCTTTTTAATATGCTGTCTAGGTGGGCCATAGCTTTTCTTCCAAGGAGCAGTGATTTTGGAGCCCCCCCAATATAAAGTCTCTCACTATTTCCATTGTTTCCCCAATTATTTGCCATGAAGTGATAGGACCGGATGCCATGATCTTAGTGTTCTGAAAGTTGAACTTTTAAGCCAACTTTTTCACTCTTCAATTTCACTTTCATCAAGAGGCTCTTCAGTTCCTCTTCACTTTCTGCCATAAGGGAGGTGTCATCTGCATGTCTAAGGTTGCTGATATTTCTCCTGGCAATCTTGATTCCAGCTTGTGCTTCATTCAGCTTGGCATTTTACATGAGTACTCTGCATATAAGTTAAATAAACAGGGTGACAATATACAGCCTTGATGTACTCATTTCCCAATTTGGAACCAGTATGTTGTTACATATTCAGTTCTAACTGTTGCTTCTTCACTTGCATACAAATTTCTCAGAAGGCAGATAAGGTGGTCTGGAATTCCCATGTCTTTAAGAATTTTCCACAGTTTGTGGTGATATACATAGTCAAAGGCTTTGGTGTAGTCAGTAAAGCCAAAGTAGATGTTTTTCTGAAACTCTCTTGCTTTTTCAATGATCCAACAGATGTTGGCCATTTGATCTCTGGTTCCTCTGTCTTTTCTAAATCCAGCTTGAACATCTGGAAGTTCTCAGTCCATGTACTGCTGAAGCCTGGCTTGGAGAATTTTGAGCATTACTTTGCTAATGTGTGAGAGAAGTGCAGCTGTGCAGTAGTTTGTCCATTCTTTGGAATTGTCTTTCTTTGGGATTGCAATTAAAACTGACCTTTTTTTCAGTCCTGTGGCCACTGCTGAGCTTTCCATATTGGATGGCATATTAACTAAGCACAGGCGGCAGCGGCCAGCCGGTGCACTAAGCGCAGGTGGCGGCAGTGAGCTAACCCAGGACCGAAGTCAGGGGCAGCGGCCTAGAGTGCCAGGCTGCGATGGCGCAGGAATGGCCAAGAGGAGCTACCCCACGTCCGAGGTCAGTGGCGCTGGGAGGAGCTACCCCGCGTCCGAGGTCAGGGGTGGCGGCCCTGGAGGAGACACCCCGCGTCCGAGGTCAGGGGTGGCAGCTGAGAGGAGCTACCTGGCGTCCGAGGTCAGTGGCGGCCGGGAGAAGACACACCCCATCCGAGGTCAGGGCAGCGGCCAAGCTACCCTGTGTCCGAGGTCAGGGTCGGCCGGGAGGAGACACCCCACGTCCGAGGTCAGGGGCAGCCGGGAGAAGCCACCTCGCACCTGAGGCCAAGGGCGGTAAACCTGAGGAGCCACCCTGAGCCCGAGGCCAGGCCCTGCGGCCGGGAGGAGCATTCCGAGGATGCTCAGGTGCAGGAGGGCCTAGAGGACCAACGTTGAAGGTCAAGAATGGTGGCGGTAAGGAGATGCCCCTCAACCAAGGTAAGAACCAGTGGCTGTGCTTTGCTGGAACAGCCATGAAGAGATACTCCACGCCCAAGGTAAGAGAAACCCAAGTAAGATGGTAGATGTTGCAAGAGGGCATCAGAGGGCAGATACACTGAAACCATACTCACAGAAAACTAGTCAATCTAATCACACTAGGACCACAGCCTTGTCTAACTCAATGAAACCAAGCCATGCCTGTGGGGCAACCCAAGATGGGTGGGTCATGGTGGAGAGGTCTGACAGAATGTGGTCCACTGGAGAAGAGAATGGAAAGCCACTTCAGTATTCTTGCCCTGAGAACCCCATGAACAGTATGAAAGGCAAAATGATAGGATACCAAAAGAGGAGCTCCCCAGGTAGGTAGATGCCCAATATGCTACTGGAGATCAGTGGAGAAATAACTCCAGAAAGAATGAAAGGATGGAGCCAAAGCAAAACCAATACCCAGCTGTGGATGTGACTGGTGATAGAAACAAGATCTGATGCTGTAAGAGCAATATTGTATAGGAACCTGGAATGTCAGGTCCGTGAATCAAAGCAAATTGGAAGTGGTCAAACAAGAGATGGCAAGGGTGAACGTCAACATTCTAGGACTCAGCAAACTAAAATGGACTGGAATGGGTGAATTTAACTCAGATGACCATTATATCTACAACTGCAGGCAGAAATCCCTCAGAAGAAATGGAGTAGCCATCATGGTCAACAGAAGAGTCTGAAATGCAGTATTGGATGCAATCTCAAAAACGACAGAATGACCTCTGTTTGTCTCCAAGGCAAACCATTCAATATCACAGTTATCCAAGTCTATGCCCCAACCAGTAATGCTGAAGAAGCTGAAGTTGAACAGTTTTATGAAGACCTACAAGACCTTTTAGAACTAACACCCAAAAAAGATGTCCTTTTCATTATAGGGGACTGGAATGCAAAAGTAGGAAGTCAAGAAACACCTGGAGTAACAGGCAAATTTGGCCTTGGAATACAGAATGAAGCAGGGCAAAGACTGATAGAGTTTTGCCAAGAAAATGCACTGGTCATAGCAAACACCCTCTTCCAACAACACAAGAGAAGACTCTACACATGGACATCACCAGATGGTCAACACCGAAATCAGATTGATTATATTCTTTGCAGCCAAAGATGGGGAAGCTCTATACACTCAACAAAAACAAGACCAGGAGCTGACTGTGACTCAGATCATGAACTCCTTATAGCCAAATTCAGACTTAAATTGAAGAAAGTAGGGAAAACTGCTAGACCATTCAGGTATGAGCTAAATGAAATTCCTTATGATTATACAGTGGAAGTGAGAAATAGATTTAAGGGCCTGGATCTGATAGATAGAGTGCCTGATGAACTATGGAGTCAGGTTCATGACATTGTACAGGAGACAGGGATCAAGACCATCCCCATGGAATAGAAATGCAAAAAAGCAAAACAGCTGTCTGGGGAGGCCTTACAAATAGCTGTGAAAAGAAGAGAGATGAAAAGCAAAAGAGAAAAGGAAAGACATAGGCATCTAAATGCAGAGTTCCAAAGAATAGCAAGAAGAGATAAGAAAGCCTTTTTCAGTGATCAGTGCAAACAAGTCGAGGAAGACAACAGAATGGGAAAGACTAGAGATCTCTTCAAGAAAATTAGAGATACCAAGGGGACATTTCATGCAAAGATGGGCTGGATAAACAACAGAAATGGTTGTTTATCAAGCAGAAGATATTAAGAAGAGGTGGCAAGCATACATGGAAGAACTGTACAAGAAAGATCTTCAGACCCAGATAATCATGATGGTGTGATCACTAGTTTAGAGCCAGACATCTTGGAAAGTGAAGTCAAATGGCCCTTGGAAAGCATCACTACGAACAAAGCTAGTGGAGGTGATGGAATTCCAGTTGAGCTGTTTCAAATCCTACAAGATGATGCTGTGAAAGTACTCCATGCAATATACCAGCAAATTGGAAATCTCAGCAGTGGATCAAACTACCACACAATTGCACTCATCTCACATGCTAGTAAAATAATGCTCAAAATTCTCCAAGCCAGGCTTCAGCAATACGTGAACCGTGAACTGCCTGATGTTCAAGCTGGTTTTAGAAAAGGCAGAGGAACCAGAGATCAAATTGCCAACATCCGCTGGATCATGGAAAAAGCAAGAGAATTCCAGAAAAACATCTCTTTCTGCTTTGTTGACTATGCCAAAGCATTTGACTGTGTGGATCGCAATAAGCTGTGGAAAATTCTGAAAGAGATGGGAATACCAGACCTCCTGAACTGCCTCTTGAGAAATCTGTATGCAGGTCAGGAAGCAACAGTTAGAACTGGACATGGAACAACAGACTGGTTCCAAATAGGAAAAGGAGTACGTCAAGGCTGTATATCGTCACCCTGCTTATTTAACTTCTATGCAGAGTACATCATGAGAAACACTGGACTGGAAGAAACACAAGCTGGAATCAAGATTGCTGGGAGAAATATCAATCACCTCAGATATGCAGATGACACCACCCTTATGGCAGAAAGTGAAGAAGAGCTAAAAAGCCTCTTGATGAAAGTGAAAGAGGAGAGTGAAAAAGTTGGCTTAAAGCTCAACATTTAGAAAAAAAAGATCATGGCATCCGGTCCCATCACTTCATGGGAAATAGATGGGGAAACAGTGAAACAGTATCAGACTCTATTTTTCTGGGCTCCAAAATCACTGCAGATGGTGACTGCAGCCATGAAATTAAAAGACACTTACTCCTTGGAAGGAAAGTTATGACCAACCTAGATAGCATATTCAAAAGCAGAGACATTACTTTGCCGACTAAGGTCCATCTAGTCAAGGCTATGGTTTTTCCTGTGGTCATGTTTGGATGTGAGAGTTGGACTGTGAAGAAGGCTGAGCGCCAAAGAATTGATGCTTTTGAACTGTGGTGTTGGAGAAGACTCTTGAGAGTCCCTTGGACTGCAAGGAGACCAACCAATCCATTCTGAAGGAGATCAACCCTGGGATATCTTTGGAAGGAATGATGCTGAAGCTGAAACTCCAGTACTTTGGCCAGCTCATGCAAAGAATTAACTCATTGGAAAAGACTCTAATGCTGGGAGGGATTGGGGGCAGGAGGAGAAGGGGACATCCGAGGATGAGATGGCTGGATGGCATCACAGACTCGATGGACGTGAGTCTGAGTGAACTCCGGGAGATGGTGATGAACAGGGAGGTTTGGCGTGCTGCGATTCATGGGGTCACAAAGAGTCGGACATGACTGAGCGACTGAACTGAACTGATTGACTGCAGCTCTTCACAGCATCATCTTTTACGATTTGGAAGAGGTCAGCTTGAATTCCATCATCTCCACAAGCTTTGTTTGTAGGGATCCTTCCTAAGGCCCACTTGACATTGCATTCTACGGTATCTGGCTCTATGTGAGTGATCACAGCATCATGGTTATATAAGTCAGGAAGATCTTTTTGTATAGTTCTTCTGTGTATTCTTGCCACCCCTTCTTAATATCGTCTGCTTCTGTTAGGTCCACACAGTCTTGTCCTTTTTTGTGCTTGTCTTTGCATGAAATGTTCCCTTGGTATCTCTAATTTTCTTGAAGAGATCTCTAGTCTTTTCCATTCTATTGTTTTCCTCTATTTCTTTGCACTGATCACTGAGGAAGGCTTTCTTCTCTCTCCTTGCTATTCTTTGGAACTCTGCATTCAAATGGGTGTGTCTTTCCTTTTCTCTTTTGCCTTTCACTTCTCTTCTTTTCTCAGCTATTTGTAAGGGCTCCTCAGACAACCATTTTGCCTTTTTGCATTTCTTTTTCCTGGGGATGCTCTTGATCCCTGTCTGCTGTACAATGTATGAACCTCGTCCATAGTTTATCAGGCACTCTGTCTATCAGATCTAGTCCCTTAAATCTATTTCTCACTTCCACTGTATAATCGTAAGGGATTTGATTTAGGTCATACCTGAATGGTCTAGTGGTTTTCCCCACTGTCTTCAGTTTCAGTCTGAATTTGGCAACAAGGAGTTCATGATCTGAGCCACAGTTGGCTCCTGGTCTTGTTTTTGCTGACTTCATCTTCAGCTGCAAAGATTATAACCAATCTGACTTCAGTATTGCCCATCTGTTGATGTCCATGTGTAGAGTTTTCTCTTGTGTTGTTGGAAGAGGGTGTTTGCTATGACCAGTGCATTCTTGGTAAAACTGTGTTAGCCTTTGACCTGCTTCATTTTGTACTCCAAGGCCAATCTTGCCTGTTACTTCAGTTATTTCTTGACTTCCTACCTTTGCATTCCAGTCCTCTACAATGAAAAGGACATTTTCTGTTTTGTTTTTTGTTTTTTTTGTTTTTTTTTTGGTGTTAGTTCTAAAAACACGTGTACACCCGTGGCGGATTCATGTTGATGTATGGCAAAACCAGTACAATATTATAAAGAAAAAAAAAAAAAGTCTTGTAGGTCTTCACCAAACTGAAAAAATGACATCCTTTTTAGGTTTTAGTTCTACATCTTGTAGGTCTTCATGGAACCGTTCAACTTCATTTCTTCAGCATTAGTGCTTGGGGCATAGACTCAGATTACGGTGATAGTGAATGATTTGCCTTGGAAACAAGCAGAGATGATTCTGTCATTTTGGAGATTGCTCCCAAGTACTGCATTTTGGACTCTTTTGTTGACTATGATGGCTACTCCATTTCTTCTAAGGGATTCTTGCCCACTGTCATAGATATAATGATCATCTGAATTAAATTTGCCCATTCCAGTTCATTTTAGTTCATTGATTCCTAAAATGTCCATGTTCACTCTTGCCATCTCCTGTTTGACTGCTTCCAATTTACCTTGATTCATGGACCTAACATTCCAGGTCCCTATGCAATAGTGCTCTTTACAGCATCAGACTTTACTTTCATCACCAGTCACACCCACAACTGGATGTTGTTTTCACTTTGGCTCCATCTCTTCATTCTTTCTGGAGTTGTATCTCCACTCTTCTCAAGTAGCATATTGGGCACGTACCAACCTGGGGAATTCATCTTTCAGTGTCATATCTTTTTTGCCTTTTCATGCTGTTCATGGGGTTCTCAAGGCAAGAATACTGAAGTGGTTTGCCATTTCCTTCTCCAGTGGACCACATTTTGTCAGAACTCTTCACCATGTCCCATCTGTCTTGGGTGGCCCTACTCGGCATGGATTATAGTTTCATTGAGTTAGACAAGCCTGTGGTCCATGTCATCATTTTGGTTAGTTTTCTGTGATTGTGCTTTTCATTCTATCTGCCCTCTGATGAATAAGGATAAAAGGCTTAAGGAAGCTTCCTGATAGTAGAGGCTGATTGTCGGGGAAACTGGGTCTTGTTCTAATGGGAGGGGCCATACTGAGTAAATCTTTAATGCAAATCTGTCAACGGGTTGGTCTGTGTTCCTTCCTTGTTGTCTGGCTCAAAGCCACCAGAGACCCCCAGACACTCACAGACAAGTTGACTCAGTTTCCTACTGGCCTCCAAAATCAAATTACCTGGGGTTCTCAGTCCCTTGCTGGGTCCCCAGGTCGGGAAATCTGTTGCAGGTCCTAAAACTTTCTTAACAGAGAATTTATTTGGCATAGTCATTCTTCAGTCTGTGGGTTGTCTGCTCGGCAGCTCCATGGTGGGGCTAATGGTGACCTCCTTCAACAGGGCTTCTGCCACAGGCTATGTGACCCAAGTCTGCTGCAGCCAGAGCCCCCGTCTCCATGGCAGGTCACTGCTGACCTGTGCCTCCACAGGAGACACTCAAACACTCAAAGGCAAGTCTGGCTCAGTCTCTGTGGGGCCTCTCGGTCCTGGTGTGCACAGACCATCCAAGGGTCACTGCTGGCTATGGGGTTCAATTCTGTCGACTAAAAAAAGATGTATGACTTGAGAGTTGTGAGTTCAGTTTTACTTGGGCCAAAATGAGGGCTGCAGCCTGGGAGGCAGCATCTCAGATAGGTCTGAGAGTGCTCCAAAGCGGCAGTGGGGGAAAGTCAATATACAAGGCTTTGGTGAAGGGGGAATTCAGTGCCATGAAGCACTCATTCTACAAACTTCAGTTCAGTTCAGTCACTCCGTCGTGTCCGACTCTTTGTGACCGCTTGAATCGCAGCATGCCAGGCCTCCCTGTCCATCACCAACTCCCGGAGTTTACTCAAACTCATGTTCATTGAGTCGGTGACGCCATCCAACCACCTCATCCTCTGTCGTCCCCTTCTCCTCCTGCCTTCAATCATTCCCAGCATCAGGGTCTTTTCAAATGAGTCAGTTCTTCGCACATAGGTGGCCAAACTATTGGAGTTTCAGCTTCAACATAAGTCCTTCCTATAATCATTCAGAATTGATTTCCTTTAGGATGGACTAGTTGAATTTCCTTGCAGTCCAGGTCAGCTCAGTTCACTTCAGTCATTCAGTCGTGTCTGACTCTGCAATCCCATGAATCGCAGCACACCAGGCCCCCTGTCCACCTCCAACTCCCGGAGTTCACTCACACTCACGTTCATCAAGTCAGTGATGCCATCCAGCCACCTCATCCTCTGTCATCCCTTTCTCCTCCTGCCCCCAATCCCTCCCAGCATCAGAGTGTTTTTCCAGTGAGACAACTCTTTGCATGAGGTGGCCAAAGTACTGGAGCTTCAGCTTTAGCATCATTCCTTCCAAAGAAATCCCAGGACTGATCTCCTTCAGAATGGACTGGTTGGATCTCCTTGCAGTCCAAGGGACTCTCAAGAGTCTTCTCCAACACCACAGTTCAAAAGCATCAGTTCTTCGGCACTCAGCCTTCTTCACAGTCCAACTCTCACATCCATACATGACCACAAGAAAAAGCATAGCCTTGACTAGACGGACCTTAGTCGGCAAAGTAATGTCTCTGCTTTTGAATATACTATCTAGGTTCGTCATAACTTTTCTTCCAAGGAGTAAGCGTCTTTTAATTCATGGCTGCAATGAACATCTGCAGTGATTTTGGAGCCCCCCAAGATAAAGTCTGACACTGTTTCCGCTGATTCCCCATCTATTTCCCATGAAGTGATGGGACCGGATGCCATGATCTTCGTTTTCTGAATGTTGAGCTTTAAGTCAACTTTTTCACTCTCCTCTTTCACTTTCATCAAGAGGCTTTTTAGGTCCACTTCACTTTCTGTCATAAGGGTGGTGTCATCTGCATATCTGAGGTTATTGTATTTCTCCCGGCAATCTTGATTCCAGCTTGTGTTTCTTCCAGTCCATCGTTTCTCATGATGTACTCTGCATAGAAGTTAAACAAGCAGGGTGACAATATACAGTCTTGACGTACTCCTTTTCCTATTTGGAGCCAGTCTGTTGTTCCATGTCCAGTTCTAACTGCTGCTTCCTGACCTGCATACAGATTTCTCAAGAGGCAGGTAAGTTGGTCTGGTATTCCCATCTCTTTTAGAATATTCCACAGTTTATTGTGATCCAGACAGTCAAAGCCTTTGGCATAGTCAATAAAGCAGAAATAGATGTTTTTCTGGAACTCTCTTGCTTTTTCCATGATCCAACGTGTTGGCAGTTTGATCTCTGGTTCTTCTGCGTTTTCTGAATCCAGCTTGAACGTCTGGAAGTTTATGATTCACATATTTTTGAAGCCTGGCTTGGAGAATTTTGAGCATTACTTTATTAGTGTGTGAAATGAGTGCAATTGTGCAGTAGTTTGAGCATTCTTAGGCATTGCTTTTCTTTGGGATTGAAATGAAAACTGACTTTTTCCAGTCCTGTGGCCACTGCTGAGTTTTCCAAATTTGCTGGCATATTGAATGCAGCACTTTCACAGCATCATCTTTCAGGATTTAAAATAGCTTAACTGGAATTCCATCACCTCCACCAGCTTTGTTCGTAGTGATGCTTTCTAGGCCCACTTGACTTCACATTCCAGGATGTCTGGCTCTAGATGAGTGAACACACCATCGTGATCATCTGGGTCATGAAGATCTTTTTTGTACAGTTCTTCTGTGTATTCTTGCCACCTCTTCTTAAAATCTTCTGCTTCTGTTAGGTCCAAACCATTTCTGTCCTTTATTAAGCCCATTTTGCATGAAATGTTCCCTTGGTATCTCTAATTTTCTTGAAGAAATCTCTGGTCTTTCCCATTCTGTTCTTTTCCTCTCTTTCTTTGCACTGATCGCTGAAGGAGGCTTTTTTGTCTCTTCTTGCTATTCATTGGAACTCTGCATTCAGATGCTTATATCTTTCCTTTTCTCCTTTGCTTTTCACCTCTCTTCTTTTCACAGCTATTTGTAAGGCCTCCTTAGACATCCAGTTTGCTTTTTTGAATTTCTTTTCCATGGGGACGGTCTTGATCCTTGTCTCCTGTAGGGACTATCAATAATCTTCTCCAACACCACAGTTCAAAAGCATCAATTTTTTGGTGCTCAGCTTTCTTTACAGTCCAACTCTCACATCCATACATGACTACTGGAGAAACCATAGCTTTGACTAGATGGACCTTTGTTGGCAAAGTAACGTCTCTGTTTTTCAATATGGTGTCCTGGTTGGTCATAACTTTTCTTCCAAAGAGTAAGCATCTTTTTATTTCATGGCTGCAGTCACCATCTGCAGTGATTTTGCAGCCCCCTAAAATAAATTCTGCCACTGTTTCTACTGTTTCTCCATCTATTTCCCATGAAGTGATTGGACCGGATGCCATGATCTTCGTTTTCTGAATGTTGAGCTTTTAGCCAACTTTCAGTCTCCTCTTTCACTTTCATCAAGAGGCTTTTTAGTTCCTCTCCACTTTCTGCCATAGGGTGGTATCATCTGATATCTGAGGTTATTGGTATTTCTCCCAACAATCTTGATTCCAGCTGTGCTTCTTCCAGCCCAGCGCTTCTCATGATGTACTCTGCATATAAGTTAAATAAGCAGGGTGACAATATCCAGCCTTGAAGTACTCCTTTTCCTATTTGGAGCCAGTCTGTTGTTCCATGTCCAGTTCTAACTGCTGCTTCCTGACCTGCATTTCTCAAGAGGCAGGTCAGATGGTCTGATAGTCCCATCTCTTTCAGAATTTTCCACAGTTTATTGTGATCCAGACAGTCAAAGCCTTTGGCATAGTCAATAAAGCAGAAGTAGATATTTTTCTGGAACTCTCTTGCTGTTTCCATGATCCATCAGATGCTGGCAATTTGATCTCTGGTTCCTCTGCCTTTTCTAAATCCAGCTTGAACGTCTGGAAGTTTATGGTTCACATATTTTTGAAGCCTGGCTTGGAGAATTTTGAGTATTACTTTGCTAGTGTGTGAAATGAGTGCAATTGCACAGTAGTTTGAGCATTCTTTGGCATTGTCTTTCTTTCGGATTGGAATGAAAACTGACCTTTTCCAGTCCTGTGGCCACTGCTGAATTTGCCAAATTTGCTGGCATATTGAGTGCAGCACTTTCACAGCATCATCTTTTAGGATTTGAAATAGTTCAACTGGAATTCCATCATGTCCACTAGCTTTATTCAGAGAGACACAACAAATTATCCAGCTTCAATTCCTGTTTGTTTGTTTGTTTGTTTGTTTCCATCAGTTTCAGGAATTAGAGATGGTCTAGATAAGTGATCATGAGAATTCTGGTCTCAAGGTGTAAGGAGTGAAACTCAGGTTCTCCTATTGTTGTCCTTAAGTCGCTAAGTTGCACTCGACTCTTTGCAAGCTCAAGGCAAGAATACTAGAGTGAATTGTCATTTCCTTCTCCAGGGGATCTCCCTGACCCAGGGATTGAACTCAAATCTCCAGCTTGGCGGGCAGATTCTTTACCACTGAATCACCTGAATTAGAGCTTATTCTCTCAGAATTTTTTTTTCAAACCTTTCATAATAGTCCAGAATGGACTTGTTCAATCCTTTGAATATTGAATTATTGTTCAGTCTAAGGTCTTGGGGGAAAACTCTAGGTTAAATTTAAGCAATTTTTGAGGTAAATCCTTGCGTTCAGTGTAAGCCTGAGATCCAAGATCCATTAAGGGATGTTTCCACCCTGCTTTCTTTATTCATTTCTTTCCTTCCTTTTCAGAAACTAAGAGCTGTATTAATTGACACAGATCTGAAAACCCAGGGTAATAGGACGAGATGGTTAACTCGAATTCTTCAGCAAATCCCAATAGGTCCTGACTTGGATTGGGAAATTCCTTAGCCAGGACTAAGTTCTGTTCAGGCCCTGGGTGTGCAGCTCCTGAAGGGAACTATAGCAACTTCTGATTATTATTTTTTTAAAAATCTCCTTTGCTGGAGAAAGGGGAGCAGTAGGAAGAGGAAGATTAGGAAAGAAACAGAGGTAGCATCTGGCCAAATAATTCAAATAGAAGAGGATAACTTAGACGGAAAGACAAGTGCTAGCAGCCTTTTTCCTGTTTGTTTGATCCAGTCTCGAGAAGTTTCAAGTGAAAGTGAAAGTCACTCAGCCATGTCTTACTCTTTGCACTCCCATGGACATACAGTCCTTGGAATTCTCCAGGCTAGAATCCTGGAGTGGATAGCTTTTCCCTTCTCTAGGGGATCTTCCCAACCCAGGTATGAAACCCAGTTCTCCTGCATTGTAGGCAGATTCTTTACCAGCTAAACCACCAGAGAAGCTCAAGAATACTGGACTGGGTAGCCGATTCCTTCTCCAGCAGACCTTCCTGTCCGAGGAATCAAACCAGGGTCTCCTGCATTACAGGTGGATTCTTCACCAACTGAGCTATGAGGGAAATATAGTCTCAAGAGAAGCTTTTAGATACCAATCAAAGCAAGCATTCCATTCAGTCTGTTTGATCTTATAGCCAGCTTGTTTGACTGTGTGCTCAAAATGTATCAATTTTAGAATATCAAAAAAACATAATTTGGTCATTTTAAGCTGAGGTCTACATTAGTATAATTTCCCCAATTAAGTAGGTACTTGCAAGCATAAGTTTTATTTATTTATAACCCTGGCTGGGGTGTTATTTAGACATGGGTTTTCTAATGCCCCTTATGAAAGCGTCAGATCAGCCTCTTACCTAAACACTCAGCACAAACCATTCAGTTTCCTACAACTGAGAAACCTCAATATCTTTCAACAAAGCCCCAGCCAGTACCTTGCCACTGGGTGAGTGTCACCCAGTGTCTTTCAACCAGCCCCCACCCCTGCCGCCCCAGTGTCTTTCCACTGGGTGAGTGTGTGTGTTAGTCGCTCAGTTGTGTCTGACTCTTTGCAACCCCATGGACTGCAGCCTGTCAGGCTTCTCTATCCATGGGATTTCTCAGGCAAGAAATACTGGAGTGGGTTGCCATTTCCTTCTCCAGGGTGTCTCCAGGAGACCCAGAATTGAACCTGGGTCTCCTGCATTGCAGGCAGATTCTTTAGGTAACTTTCAACTCCCCACCCCCTACCCTCCCACTAGAGTATGTTTCAGCAGGGAGGGGACAGATACATGCTCTACACCAAATAAAACTCAAGATCATCAACCAATATGGGAAACCTGAGAACCAGGAGAGACTTACCAAATTCATGGACTATCTGAGGAAATGGATGGACACAGGGCCTCTACTGGTACCAAGACTCCAGTTCCTCATAGAGTTCAAGTGAAAGAGAAAAATCCACTCTGAGTCCTTTCCTCTTGGTTGCCATAAAACTGTAAAAAAAAAAAAAAATTTTTTTTTTTAATGCACAATATGAGAGTTGCAAGTTAAGTTGCAAGGTAAGCTATCTGGGGCAAAATGAGGACTGCAACCCAGGAGACAGCATCTCAGATAACTCTGAGAAACCGATCCAAAGAGGCAATGGAGAAAGGTCAGTATATATGTGATTTTGGTGAAGGGAGAATACATGCAATCAAGTACATATTCTTCAGGAAGATTTCTACTAGTCTTGTGATACTTTTGAGATTCACAAGTAACAGTCATCACCATGAAAGATTTCAGTGCTTTTTTAGATATGAGGAAATATAAGAATTGGGTTTATAAAATCAGTTCCTAACTATAGATTCAAGGGATTAGATTTGATAGACAGAGTGCCTGAAGAACTATGGATGGAGGTTTGTGGCATTGTATAGGAGGCAGTGATCAAGACCATCCCCAAGAAAAAGAAATGCAAAGAGGCAAAAGAGTTGTCTGACGAGGCCCTACAAATAGCTGAGAAAAGGATAAAAGCTAAAGGCACAGGAGAAAAGGAAAGATATACTCATCTGAATGCAAAGTTCCAAAGAATAGCAAGGAGAGATTTAAAAAAGCCTTCCTCAGTGATCAATGCAAAGAAATAGAGGAAAAAATAGAATGGGAAAGACTAGAAATATCTTCAAGAAAATTAGATAAATAAATAAAATACCAAGGGAACATTTCATGCAAAGATGGACACAATTAAGGACAGAAATGGTATGGACCTAACAGAAGCAGAAGATGTTAAGAAGAGGCGGCAAGAATGCCCAGAAAAACTATACAAAAAAGATCTTCATGACCCAGATGATCACTATGGTGTGGTCACTCGCCTAGGGCCAGACATCCTGGAATGTGAAGTCAAGTGGGCCTTAGGAAGCATCACTACGAACACAGCTAGTGGAGTTGATGGAATTCCAGTTGAGCTATTTCGAGTCTTAAAAGATGATGCTGTGAAAGTGCTGCACTCAATATGCCAGCAAATTTGGAACACTCAGCAGTGGCCACAGGACTGGAAAAGGCCAGGTTTCATTCCAATCCCAAAGAAGAGCAATGCCAAAGAATGCTCAAACTACTGCACAATTGCACTCATCTCACACGCTAGCAAAGTAATGCTAAAAATTCTCCAAGCCCAGCTTCAATAGTATGTGAACCATGAATTTCCAGATGTTCAAGCTGGATTTAGAAAAGGCAGAGGAACCAGACATCAAATTGCCAACATCCATTGGATCGTCAAAAAAAAAAAACCATGAGAGTTCCAGAAAAACATCTACTTCTGCTTTATTGACTATGCCAAAGCCTTTGACTGTGTGAATCACCACAAACAGTGGAAAATTCTTAGAGAGATGGGAATTCCAGACCACCTTACCTGCCTCCTGAGAAATCTGTATGCAGGTCAGGAAGGAACAGTTAGAACCAAACATGGAATAACAGACTGGTTCCAAATTGGAAAAGGAGTACTTCAAGGCTGTATATTGTCACCCTGCTTATTTAACTTACAGGCAGAGTGCATCATGCAAAATGCTGGGCTGAATGAAGCACAAGCTAGAATCAAGATTGCTGGGAGAAACATCAATAACCTCAGATATGCAGATGATACCACCCTTACTGCAGAAAGCATAGAACTGAAGAGCCTCTTGATGAAAGTGAAAGAGGAAAGTGAAAAAGTTTGCTTAAAGCTCAACATTCAAAAAACTAAGATCATGGCATCCGGTCCCATCACTTCATGGCAAATAGATGGGGAAATAATGGAAACAGTGAGAGACTTGATATTTTTGGGCTCCCAAATCACTGCAAATGGTGACTGTAGCCATGAAATTAAAAGATGCTTGTTCCTTGGAAGAAAAACTATGACAAACCTAGACAGCATATTAAACAGCAGAGGCATTACTTTGCCACCAAAGTCCATCTGGTCAAAGCTATAGTTTTTCCACTTGTCATGTATGGATGTGAGAGTTGGACTATAAAGAAAGCTGAGCACCAAAGAATTGATGCTTTTGAACTATGGTATTGAAGACTCTTGAGAGTCCTTGGACTGCAAGGAAATCCAAGCAGTCAATCCTAAAGGAAACCAGACCCTAATATTCATTGGAAGGACTGATGCTGAAGTTGAAACCGCAATACTGATGCAAAGAACTGACTCATTGAAAAAGACCCTGATGCTGGGAAAGGTTGAAGGTCAGAGGAGAAGGGGTAAACAGAGGATGAGATGGTTGGATGGCATCACCGACTTGATGGACATGAGTCTGAGCAAGCTCTGGGAGTTGGTGATGGACAGGGAAGCCTGGCGTGCTGCACTCCATGGGGTCGCAAAGAGTAGGACATGACTGAGCGACTGAACTGAACTATCTGAAAAGGTATTCTGCCGGTTCCCCCTCCCACCCCTACCCCCACCCCCACCACCCCCCACCCCAAGCAGAGGTCCTCAGAGTTCTCCACCCTGAACTCTTTTCAGGAGGTGCTGAAGAAATCAGGTGCAGCAGCCCATGATTTAATCCTTGTAGAGGTAGATGGCAAGCCTCCATAGCAAGTGCCAATTTGTAGCTGATAACACCATATTAGGAATTCACTGTTGGTCTCTGCTGCTAGCAAATTGAGCAGTTGGCCTTGGTTCATGTAGGGAAGTCCTCAGGAAGCCATAGATACAAACTGGAAGGGAGGAGTTAATATAGCAAGAGTAGGGAAAATGGGCATTTGGGTTACTTCTTCATGTAATTAACTTGTGCCTCAGAGCCTACTTTGGCCCAATCACATATATTACTTCCATCTGATGATGGAATGTTGCTGCACACAGTCACATTCAACATTCTGGCTTGGTGTGTCACATAACGTCCAATTTATGGTGGGCAGCTCAGGTAATATGGCAACTTTATGGTTCATGGTTAAGCATTCAGTCCCCACTAAGACCTAGTAACAGACCAAGAGCTGTTTCAGAGCAGTCATCTGCAGAGGGTAGAAAGACTTTTCTCCAAACTTGAGTCTCATTGTAGGTCTAGAACAAAGAGGGTGTGTGTGTGTGTGTGTGTGTGTGTGTGTGTTGTGTGTGTGTGTATTTTGGAGAGTTGAGGGTGGATGGGTAGGTAGGAGGTCCTGGGGAAAGTCAGAAATCTTGCATGGAAGCTGCCTCAGGTGAGGGTCCTTACAGTTTCCTCTGCCAATGTAGAAGGATTAATCCTCTCAGATAGGGGCAACAAGGCAGCTTCACAGTGGGTAGAGAGGCTGTTTCTTATAGGCAAAGAAGACTCATCAGAATTTAGGGGGTCAAAGTTCCCAGGTTCATTAGGTTCCCCCCCAACCACATCCCCATTCCAGCCTTCAGGAAACCGTTCCTTCCCAATGGAGTAAACAGTAGATACCCTGCAAATTTGAAAATTCAGTTTGCATTATTAGACAGTCACTCACTGGAAGAGATTGTATCTTTGATTTTCAGCCATCTCAGCCCTGGGGCTACTGTAGATAAAGGGTCTCTTTCAGGGCAGAGAAGCTTTCAGGTATATATTCAGTACTTGAGCTGGGAATTTGATTATTGAGCTCATACTTTTCTTTCCCTACTTTACCCAGCATTGATAGGAGCAACGAGCCAATCTCATATACTTAGTAGTCTGACAAAAATGTTTGAAAGTATCATATACATGATATTCAGATTCTTGCTTCTTTATAAGTGTTTAGTTAGGAATAAACAATGGTGATATTTTATGTATCTCTATTGGCCAGATTATGCCATAGGCATCACTGTTCTCTTTACGTAGTCTTTAGTGTCCAGATTAGAGATCCAAATCCAGAAACCACAGAACCAATTCAGAAAATTTTTTCCTAAGGTTTTTTTCCCTCTAGAATTACTCTCATTACCAAAATCTCTTTTAGTCAGAGTTCTCTGGAAAAACAGAACCCATAGGAGATATAATATATACGTTACACTTGACTCTAGAGCAACACAAGTTTCAACTGCATGGGTCCATGTATATGCAAATTTTTAAAAGTAATTACATACTATAGTGTTGTATATTACAATTCACAGTGATTGAATTCATCGATGTGGAACAGCAAATATGAAGGGCTAACTGTAAAATTACATGTCTCCCTAACCTCACATTGTTCAAGGGTCAAATGTATATTATATAAAAATTATAATTATATAATTATTAATAGAATTTATACATGTTATATTTCTTAGAATAAATAGCCAACTTATTAGAATAATTCTCTTTATATGTCTTATTATGTATATTTATATGTAGATATGTAAAAATGATTTATTTGGAAAGACTGGTCTCCTTGGCCAATATATTTTGTATATATATGTGTGTGTGCGTGTGTGTGTATGTATGAATAAAGTCAAAGTGTTAGTTGCTCAGTTGTGTCCAACTCTTTGCAACCCCATGGACTATAGCCCACCAGGCTTCTCTGTCCATAGAATTTTCTATGCAAGAATACTGGAGTGGGTAGCCATTGCCTTCTCTAGGGGATCTTCCTGACCCAAGGTTCAAACCCAGGTCTCCTGTATTGCAGGCAGGTTCTTTATCATCTGAGCCACCAGGGAAGCCCCATATATATATGATTATAAATATAACTATGGAAATTTTATATAGTAGAAGTAAACTTCTATATATAAATATAAAATATAAATATGTATACAAAGAGATTTATTCTAAGAAACTGGCTCACACAGTTATGGGGTCTGGGTGTACAAAATCTGAAATGTGGGTCTGCAAGCTTGTGGCCCAGAAGAGCCAGTGGTACAGATAAAACCCAAAGGCAGGCTAATGGAGAATTTTCTCTTACTTAGGGTGGCTGGTCTTTTTGTTCTGTTCATTCCTTTAACTTATTGGAGAGGGCCACTCACATTATAAAGGGCAATCTGCTTTACCCAAAGTTCACTGATTTAAATGTTAATCTCATCCCCAAAACCCTCAAGCTGATGGTGTAAAACTAGTCATTATAAGAATTAACAAGAAAAATCACATGATTATATCAATACACATAGGAAAAAGGATCAAAGCATAATAGACAAACTGAGAACAGGAATGTACTTCCTCAATCTGATAAAGTGAAAGTGAAAGTCATTCAGTCATGTCCGACTCTTTGTGACCCCATGGACTATACAGTCCATGGAATTCTCGAGGCCAGAATATTGGAGTGGGTAACCTTTCCCTTCTCCCGGGAATCTTCCCAACCCAGAGATCCAACCTAGGTCGCCTGCATTGCAGGCAGTTTCTTTACCAGCGGAGCCACAAGGGAATCTGATAAAGAGTATAAAACATACTAACTAACTAACATAATTCTTAGTAGTAAGAATTCTGGGAAGATGGGAACTTCCCATAAGAAGATGGGAGCTAGACAACGATGTCTACTTTTACTGCTGTTATTCAATACGTGCAGGAACTCTTGGAAATGTAAAAAGGCAAGAAAAAAAAATAAAGGACATTCACATTTGAAAGGAGACAAAACTATCTTTATTCAGACATTATTATTTTACATAGGAAATTTCAATCTCATTTTTAAAAGCATCTTGGAATTAATAATTGAGTTTATCAAGGTTATAGCACACAAGAGCAATATACAAAATCAGTTGTGTTTCTGTATAATCATAATAGACAATTGAAAACTGATTTTTTAAAATAGTAACATTTACAATAACATTGATGAAATTCTCACATATAAAAATAACAAACTGTGTGAGGATATGTTTGCTGAAAAATATAAAATGCCAGTGAAAAAGATCAAAGACCTAAACAAATAGAATGACATACAGTGTTCACAGATTGGAAGGCTTACTTAAAATGTCAATCTCCCTAAATTGATTTATAGATTCAGTCTTAACAAGACTCTTTCTATATATAGACAAATTGAATCTAAAGTATGTACGCTAAAAATTAAAGAACTGGAATATCCAAAACAGTTTTGAAAAAAAAAAAAGAGCAAAGTTAGAGGACTCATGTTACTTGATTTTAAAATAAGTGATAAAACTCTGGTAATAAATACAATGTAATAGTGTGGTAAAAGTATCAGTTCAGTTGCTCAGTCCTGTCTGACTCTTTGTGACCCCACGGACTGCAGCACGCCAGGCTTCCCTGCCCATCACCAACTCCTGGAGCTTGCTCAAACTCATGTCCATCGTCCAACTGTCTTATCCTCTGTCATCCCCTTCTCCTTTTGCCTTCAATCTTTCTCGGCATCAGGGTCTTTTCAAATGAGTCAGTTCTTTGCATCAGGTGGCCAAAGTATTGGAGCTTCAGCATCAGTCTTTCCAATGAATATTCAGGACTAATTTCCTTTAGGATTGGCTGGTTGGATCTCCTTGCAGTCCAAGGGACTCTCAAGAGTCTTCTTCAACACCACAGTTCAAAAAAAGGTAAAAGTATAGAGATACCCCTCAATGAAACACAAAGAAAATCCAGAAATAGGCCAAACAAATATGGCCCACTGAATTTTGACAAAGTTTCAAAGGCAGCTCAGTCAAGAAAGAACAGGTTTTTCAATAAATAGTTCTGAACAATGGAACACCATGTGCAAAAAAAAAAAAAAAAAAGAACCTCAATCTATATACACCTCACACCATATTAAAAATTAACTTAAATAGACTTAAATACATAGACCTAAATGTAAAACATAAAACTGTGAAACTCTTAGGAGAAAAATCTTCATGACCTAGATTAGTCAAAGAATTCTTAGACACAACACCAAAAAGAAATGTTTTTCCATTAAAAAACTGATAAATTGACAGGTTCGATGCATGAGACAGGGTGCTCAGGGCTGGTGCACTGGGATGACCCTGAGGGATGGGATGGGGAGGGAGGTGGAAGGGGGGTTCATGATGGGGAACACATGTACACCCATGGCTGAGTCATATCAATGTATGGCAAAAACCACTACAATATTGTAAAGTAATTAGCCTCCAACTAAAATAAATACACCAATAATAATAATAATAATAAATAAAACCCTTGCCCTGTAAAGGATATTGTTAAAAGAATAAAAGCACAAGCCACAGACTGGGAGAAGATATTTGCAAATCACATTTCAAAGACCTTGTATCTAGAATCTAAAAAGAAGTCTCAACAATAACAAAAATAATAATAATAAAATGAGCAAAACACTTTACCAAAGGAGATAGACTGCAAATAAACACATGAACAGATGCTCAATATCATTAACTATTAGGGAAATGCCACAACACATCTATTAGGATGGCAAAAAGATAAATAAATGAAAGACCAAAAGCATGAACAATAATACCAGATATTGACAGGAGTAGAAAGCAACTTCTAACATATATTGTTAGTGGGAATGAAGATGGTACAGTCACTCTGTAAAATAGTCGGGCAGTTTGTTATAATAAACTATAGATGCACATGACACCTTGGATGAATCTCTTGGGCATCATGGTTAGTGAAAGAAGTCATTCTCAAAAAGTACCTACCCTGTGATTCTGTTTATATGACATTTTGGAAAAAGCAAAACTGCAGTGATGGAGAACAGATCAGGGCTGCCATGAACTAAAAGCAGAATAAAGATTTGACTGCAAAGAGGCAGCATAAGAGGTTTCTTAGGGGTGTGGAAATTGCTCTGCGTTCTGTCTGTGACTGTGATTAGAAGAATCTCTGCATATATAAAAACTCAGAGTTGTTCACAAAGTTAATTTTATTATATATAAAGGATTAGATATATACATATATGTTTAAAGTTTTATATATCAGGTTTATAAGTGTATGTATATATATCTGAAAGTCATTATGTAATATGAAGTAGTTACCAATGAGCTAGAAATTTTTAAAGTTAGGAACAAAGAAAAAAATCATTTTAGAATGCTTAATTATATGTCATTTATCGATGAATAGAGTCTGTACGTTTTACAGAATTGTTGTGGGAATTGGATTCCTAAAATTATAGCTGTCCCGTTTCTTGGGTATAATTAGATGTGGAATAGTGTTCTACATTGTTTAAAAGAGGGGGTGGGGGAGAAATGTCAAAGCTTTTCTGTCTGGCTGAAATGATAGGCCAAACAGCACAGAAATGTCTTTGGTTTTGGAAATTGACATTTGGGCGCAGATTGTCCAATTATCTGGGCCATCAGCCTCGAGTCTGAGCTGTCCACACTGATGCTTTCTAGGCCCAAGGCCAAGGCCTCTAGGCCAGGAAGCGCTTCACTGACATCAGGAGACCAAAACTGGAGAGGAAGAGAGGGAGGGGTCCTCCCAGGATCCATGGCTGCTTTGAAAGAGATATTTGACTCTTAAGGTTCGGGATTTGGCTTCACTAGTAGCTCAGCTGGTAAAGAATCCGTCTGCAATGCAGGAGACCCCTGTTCGATTCCTGGGCCAGAAAGATTCCCTGGAGAAGGGAAAGGCTACCCATTCCAGTATTCTTGGGCTTCCCTTGTGGTTCAGCTGGTAAAGAATCCGCCTGCACTGCGGGAGACCAGGGTTCAATCCCGAGGTTGAACAGATCCCCTGGAGAAGGGAAAGGCTACCCATCCAGTATTCTGGCCTGGAGAATTCCATGGACTGTATAATCCATTGGGTCGCCGAGTCGGACACGACTGAGTGATTTTCACTTTCTTTCACTAAGGTTCAGGATAAGAAGTTTACCTTTTCAAATTAGTTCATGAAGATTCAGCATGTGGGAGTTTAGTCGAAAATTTCAGTCTGTACTTGTAATGGAGACCAGGACTGTGGGACTGGAAGGCTTCAGTGTTGTTCTCTTTCCAACAGTATATCTCCTTCCCAACAGAGCCCAGTATGAAATCCCTCCTAAACTGTGGAGCCCTCAGATGAAAGGCCCCTTCAACACCAGCATCTCAGAGGCAGATCCAGTTGTGATTAGAGATGGTACTCAATTTGGGACTTCAGTTTTTCAGAGAGGCTCCCATTTTCTTTACGATTGGATACAAATCTCACCTTCATAAAGTCTTCACTACCTAGAGGGAGATGACTTGCCAGGGTTTGGCTTTATCACAACTTACTGGGTGATTTATAACTTGAACTCTGTGCCAACTTTTTACAGCAACCCACATGGACTGATATAAAGGATTCTGGAAACCTCCTAGCCTCCTAAATATCTCATCCATTGGCCCCCAAGGGTACCCAAAATGCCTACGTATTTACTCTTTGAACCAAGTTATTAAAATGAAAATGTTAACCAGGATGGAGTAATCCACTGACTCATCACCACCCAAGTGGTTGACTACTCCACCAAGGAGAAGAGCCCTGATGAGATGGGACTGCTTTCAGGGAAGAAAGCATTTGGACTCTAGGACTTGGAGGTGGTCCTGTGATTGAGGGAGCTGCGTAAGTGTACTGCAGGCCTGAGAGATGGGGAGCAGCAAGGGGCACATCCACACATCATTATGTTCATTACTCCTTTCACAAATATGGTCCTTTTTTCCCAGAGCACCTGTCGGGTACCTGACGGTGCCTTTCCTAGGGTTGCTCACCCAGAACGAGTTAAGAGAACTGGTACAGCTTCCATCTCCTGGCAGCTGACACATCAGCACAGACTACACTGTGCCAAATCGAAATATTAGAAACAGACATCAATTAATAAACTAGGGGTTTATGTTTTTACATTAATGAAAAGCAAATGGGCCAGCATGTTTGGCAGAGGAATGTCAGAGGAAGGAGTTGTGGTGGTAAATCAACACCCCTTATCTAAATATTGGGGCAGTTTCTTAGTGATAAGTATCCCAGATATGTTTTAAAACCTGGGATGCAGAGTGCTTTAGTGAGCTGACAGGGAACAGGCATTCCAGTGCAGACATGGCTTTGGGGAAAGAGTGGAACAGGAACAAAATGTGAAAAGATAAAGTGCTTGAATATTTAAGTGCCAGGTGGCAAGATGAAGGGATGGATGACAAAAGCCAAAAAGGATGCAGGCAGTGTGGAACAGGCTCCTCCTATGTCCCCTGGCATCCCCTTGATTTGGGGGCAGCCATCTCAGCTCTCCAGCTCCTCAAAAACGATGGTCCCTTGGGAGGACCCTCCTGGCAGATACTACTCTTGGTAGGCCTGGGATTCTAGATATCCTGGACTAAGGAGTGGACAAGCTTAGCAACAGAATGTGTGGAAATTCTGCTGGTTCATGCCCAGAAACAGTCAGAACTCATTAACACCTAGTTAGCCCATCAACAGCATCTCTTCCCCAACTCCCTAACCCAACCCTTTGGGAGCATGGACTGGCCTCTCTTACTCCCTCAGGAACCTAACTTCTCTTTCTTTTCCAACTTATCCTTAGGGGCCATTTGAAAAAAAAAAAATCTATTATGCAAATCTCCAAATACCTTCAAAAATAGAGAGACTAGGTGAATGCACCTATATGCCGCTTAGGTAAGTCACAGATAAGCTTGTTACATCAACACACTGACTCTCCTCCTAACCCAGTTACTAGATTATTTAAAAGCAAATCCAAAACATTGTACCATTTTATTTATAAAAAACAAAGTATGCATATCCAAAAAGTTAAAGACTCATTTTGAAAAATAATAATGAGCTCAATATCATGACCACATCTGTATTTTTAGCAAAAAGACTAAGTGCCATCATATATATGGGAAATCTCACCGTGCACTCTGGAGTGGGGGAATGTAAGAGCTACGTGTAAGGGCTCAAGCTCTGAGTTCCAAGATGGGGCCTTCCTAGAAATCTGACAACCTTGCCAGAATTCACTATTATAAACTTCAAGTTCCCTTGCTTGGTTCACTCTCCTTGCCTTCCAGCTCTGCTTTACTTGGTCCTACTCTTGCTGCCCTTCAGCTCTTCTTTAAGTCTAAAATAGAAAAAAAAACACAACTGCCTATGGGTGTTGAATGCTCCCAGTCTCTATTTATTAGTCGTCAGGTCCTAGATAAAGACTTGAGGCAGTTTCTTTACTCATGAAATGAGATACAGCTTGACACTGTAGGGCCGTGGTGATCACTGAGGACAGTATTGGTCAAAATCAAGATTTGAGGCAGTTTCTTTACCCATGAAATGAGATACAGCTTGACACTGTAGGGCCGTGGTGATCACTGAGGACAGTATTGGTCAAACACCTGCTTCACAGTGGGCGCTCAGAACTGTCCCTCTGACTTTGATTCTGGACTGGATGACATGCTGATTTGTTAACTTAGCATCAGACGTCAGCTTGTTACATGCCCACCCAGCCAGTGCCCATCTCTGTGCCTATTGTTTACTTTCAGTTTACCTGTACAATTACAACTGAATTAAGTTTCGTATAGATAGCATATTGATTGGGTCATGATTGTTGATCCATTCTGTCAGTCTCTGGTGTATTTAGATCATTCGCATTTAACATGGTTACTGAAGTGTTAGGACAAATCTGCCCTTTTGCTGTTTTCTGTTTCTCATTCCACTGTTTCCTTTTTCTTTCTTTCTTGTGAGTTTCTTGAACATTTTCCAGGGACTTTCCCGGTTCCAGTGGCTGTGACTCGGTGCTCCCAATGCAGGGGCCAAGCCTTAATCCCTGGTCAGGGAACTAGATTCCACATACTACAACTAAGTGTACACGTGCTCAGCTAAACGTTCCACATGCCACAGCTAAAGATCCCATGTGCCACAATGAAGACCCTGCACATCCATATAAATAAAAAATTAAAACAAATTTTAGAGTTCTATTTTTACTTATCTGAAGTATTTTAAGTGCATCTCTTTGTGTAGTTTCCTTAGTGAAAACTTAAGGCATTAAAATATGCATTCATAATTTACCAGTCTACTGGTATCACTATTTTAACACTTTGAATGAAAATAGGAATCTTACCATTTGGGTTCCTTTACTATGCTCTCCACACTTTATAACATAATTGCCTTAAATATGTCCTTGACGTATATTAAGCACCTCACTAATTGATGTTTTAATTTTTGTTTCAACCATCAAACTTCAATTTTAAAACTCAAGAGGAGAAGGAGAGTGTATTTTATTTTACTCTATATTACCCATTTCATCATTTCTGCCTTTCTGGTGTTCCAAGTTTCCTTCTATTACCATTTTTTCTTTCTGTTTGAAGAAATTTCTTTAGTCATTCTCCTAGGATTGGTCTGGTAGTAACAAATTCTCCTTATTTTCCTTTATCCTTTATTATATGCCTTTATTATCTCTTCATGCCTGAAAGATATTTTTGCTGGATTTGGAATTCTGGGTTGACAATTATTTTCTTTCACCACTTGAAAAATATGCCACTTCTTTCCAGACTTGTGATTTCTGGTGAGAAATCAACTCTTATTCAAATATTTGTTAGCCTGTAGATAATGTGTCATTTTTCTCTATGCTTTTTCCTATGTCCTTAGTTTTCAAAAGTTTGATTATGATGTGTCTGAGCATGGATTTATTTAATTTATCCTGTTTGGAATTTGCTCAGCCTCTTAAATATAGGTTTATGCCTCTTTCCAAATTTGGAGAAACAGGCTTCAAACATTTTCCAGCCCCATTCTTCTTTTTCTCTTGGGATTCTGATGAAATGAATGTCAGACTTTTTATTGCTGTTCTACAGATTCTTGAGGATCTCTTCATTTTATTCAGCCTATTTTTTGTCTTTTGTTCAAACTGGGTAATTTCTACTCATCTGTCTTCAAGTTTACAGATTCTTTCCTCTTCTTTGCTATCAAATACATTAAGAATTTTTAAATTTTGGTTATTGTATTTTTCAGTTCTACAATTTCTACTTGGATCTTTTCTATTTTCTTACTAGGACTTTTTAATTTGTTTCAAAAGTGCTTCCAATTACTTATTAGAGCATTTTTTATGATGTCTGCTTTAAAATTCTTGTCAGAAAATTCCAACATCTGAATCATCTCAGCTGATTATTTTTCAAGTTGTGATTCTGGTTCTTAGTATAATGAATGATTTTTAAAAACATTATGCATGAAATTATGTATATGTATGACATTATGTATATGTATGATATTATAATTATTTATGGCATTTGGGAATTATGTATGAGACTCTGAGTCCTATTAAATTCTTTCATTTTAGCAGGCCGTCATTTGCTTAGACTTAGCATGCAAGTCAACTCTGCTTCTTTTGTGGGTTCAGTTCAGTCACTCAGTTGTGTCCAACTCTTTGTGAAACCATGGACTATAGTACACCAGGCTTCCTTGTCCATCACCAACCCCCGGAGCTTACTCAAACTCATGTCCATCAAGTTGGGGATGCCATCCAACCATCTCATCCTCTGTCTTCAGTCTTTCCCCGCATCAGGGTCTTTTCAAATGAGTCAGCTCTTCGCATCAGGTGCCCAAAGCATGGGAGTTTCACCTTCAATATCAGTCCTTCCAATGAATATTCAGGAATGATTTCCTTTAGGATGGACTGGTTGGATCTCCTTGCAGTCCAAGTGACGATCAACAGTCTTCCCCAATACCACAGTTCAAACCATCAGTTCTTTGGGGTTCAGCTTTCTTTATAGTCAAACTCTCACATCCATACATGGCTACTGGAAAAACCCATTGCTTTGACTATATGGACCTTTATGGGAAAGTAATGTCTCTGCTTTTTAATATGCTGTCTAGATTGGTCATAGCTTTTCTTCCAAGGAGCAAGTGTCTTTTAATTTCATGGCTGTAATCACCATCTGCAGTGATTTTGAATCCCCCCAAAATAAAGTCTCTCACTGTTTACATTATTTCCCCATCTATTTGCCATGAACTGATGGGACTGTAATAGAAGCAAGGTCCGATGCTGTAAAGAGCAATATTGAATAGGAATCTGAAATGTTAGGTCCATGAATCAAGGCAAGTTGGAAATAGTCAAACAGGAGATGGCAAGAGTGAATGTCGGCGTTCTAGGAATCAGTGAACTAAAATGAACTGGAATGGGTGAATTTAACTCAGATGACCACTATATCTACTATTGTGGGCAGGAATCCCTTAGAAGAAGTGGAGTAGCCATCATGGTCAACAAAAGAGTCTGAAATGCAGTACTTGGAAGCAATCTCAAAAATGACAGAATGATCTTTTTTCATTTCCAAGGCAAACCATTCAATATCACAGAAATCCAAGCCTACGCCCCAACCAGTAACACTGAAGAAGCTGAAGTTGAATGGTTCTATGAAGACCTACAAGACCTTTTAGAACTAACACCCCCAAAAGATGTCCTTTTCACTACAGGGGACTGGAATGCAAAAGTAGGAAGTCAAGAAACACCTAGGGTAATAGGTAAATTTGGCCTTGGAGTATGGAATGAAGCAGGGCAAAAGCTAATAGAGTTTTGCCAAGAGAACACACTGGTTATAGCAAACACCCTCTTCCAACAACACAAGAGAAGACTCTACACATGGACATCACCAAATGGCCAACACTGAAATCAGATTGATTATATTTTTTGCAGCCAAAGATGGAGAAGCTCTATACAGTCAGCAAAAACAAGACCAGGAGCTGACTGTGGCTCAGATCATGAACTCCTTATTGCCAAAGTCAGACTTAAACTGAAGAAAGTAGGGAAAACCGCTAGACCATTCAGGTATGACCTAAATCAAATTCCTTATGATTATACAGTGAAAGTGAGAAATAGATTTAAGGGCCTAGATCTGATAGATAGAGTGCCTGATGAACTATGGAGTGAGGTTCGTGACATTATACAGGAGACAGGGATCAAGACCATCCCCATGGAAAAGAAATGCAAAAAGCAAAATGGCTGTCTGGGGAGGCCTTACAAATAGCTGTGAAAAGAAGAGAAGCAAAAAGCAAAAGAGAAAAGGAAAGATATAAGCATCTGAATGCAGAGTCCCAAGGAATAGCAAGGAGAGATAAGAAAGCCTTCCTCAGCAATGAATGCAAAGAAATAGAGGAAAACAACAGAATGGGAAAGACTAGAGATCTCTTCAAGAAAATTAGAGATACTAAGGGAACATTTCATGCAAAGATGGGCTCGATAAAGGACAGAAATGATATGGACCTAACAGAAGCAGAGGATATTAAGAAGAGGTGGCAAAAATACACAGAAGAACTGTACAAAAAAGATCTTCATGACCCAAATAATCACAATGGTGTGATCAGTCACCTAGAGCCAGATATCCTGGAGTGTGAAGTCAAGTGGGCCTTAGAAAGCATCACTACGAACAAAGCTAGTGGAGGTGATAGAATTCCAGTTGAGCTATTTCAAATCCTGAAAGATGATGCTGTGAAAGTGCTGCACTCAATATGCCAGCAAGTTTGGAAAACTCAGCAGTGGCCACAGGATTGGAAGAGGCCAGTTTTCATTTCAATCCCAAAGAAGAGCAATGACAAATAATGCTCAAACTACTGCACAATTGCACTCATCTCACATGCTAGTAAAGTAATGATCTCCAAGCCAGGCTTCAACAGTATGTGAACCATGAACTTCCAGATGTTCAAGCTCATTGTAGAAAAGGCAGAGGAACCAGAAATCAAATTGCCAACATCCATTGACTTATCGAAAAAGCAATAGAGTTCCAGAAAAACATCTATTTCTGCTTTATTGACTATGCCAAAGCCTTTGACTGTGTGAATCACCACGGACTTTGGAAAATTCTGAAAGAGATGGGAATACCATACCACCTGACCTGCCTCTTGAGAAATCTGTATGCAGGTCAGGAAGCAACAGTTAGAACTGGACATGGAACAACAGACTGGTTCCAAATTGGGAAAGGAGTACATCAAGGCTGTATATTGTCACCCTGCTTATTTAACTTCTATGCAGAGTATGTCATGAGAAACGTTGGGCTGGAAAGAGCACAAGCTGGAATCAAGATTGCTTGGAGAAATACAATAACCTCAGATATGCAGATGACAGCACCCTTATGGCAGAAAGTGAAGAGAAACTAAAAAGCCTCTTGATGAAAGTGAAAGAGGAGAGTGAAAAAGTTGGCTTAAAGCTCAACATTCAGAAAACGAAGATCATGGCATCTGGTCCCATCACTTCATGGGAAATAGATGGGGAAACAGTGGAAACAGTGTCAGACTTTATTTTTTGGCACTCCAAAATCACTCCAGATGGTGATTGCAGTCATGAAATTAAAAGACACTTACTCCTTGGAAGGAAAGTTATGACCAACCTAGATAGCATATTCAAAAGCAGAGACATTACTTTGCTGACTAAGGTCCATCGAATCAAGGCTATGGTTTTTCCTGTGGTCATGTATGGATGTGAGAGTTGGACTGTGAAGAAAGCTGAGCGCCAAAGAATTGATGCTTTTGAACTGTGGTGTTGGAGAAGACTCTTGAGGGTCCCTTGGATTACAAGGAGATCCAACCAGTCCATTCTAAAGGAGATCAGTCCTGGGTGTTCTTTGGAAGGACTGAAGCTAAAGCTGAAACTCCAGTCCTTTGGGCACCTCATGTGATGAGTTGACTCATTGGAAGACTCTGATGCTGGGAGGGATTGTGGGCAGGAGGAGAAGGGGACGACCGAGGATGAGATGGCTGGATGGCATCTCTGACATGATGGACACGAGTTTGGGTGAACTCTGGGAGTTGGTGATGGACAGGGAGCCCTGGTGTGCTGCAACTCATGGGGTCGCAAAGAGTCGGACATGACTGAGTAACTGAACTGAACTGAACTGTGGAACTGTATGCCATGATCTTTGTTTTCTGAATGTTGAGTTTTATGCCAACTTTTTCACTCTCCTCTTTCACTTTCATCAAGAGGCTTTTTACTTCCTCTTAACTTTCTGCCATAAGGGTGGTGTCATCTGCATATCTGAGGTTATTGATATTGCTCCCAGCAATCTTGATTCCAGCTTGTGCTTCTTCCAGCCCAGTGTTTCTCATGATGTACTGTGCATATAAGTTAAATAAGCAAGGTGACAATATACAGCCTTGATGTACTCCTTTCCCAATTTGGAACCAGTCTGTTGTTCCATGTCCAGTTCTAACTGTTGCTTCCTGACCTGCATACAGATTTCTTAGGAGGCATTTACCTCTTCGTGGGTTCAGTTCAGTTCAGTTCAGTTGCTCAGTCATGTCCGACTCTTTGCAATCCTATGAATCGCAGCACGCCAGGCCTCCCTGTCCATCACCAACTCCCAGAGCCCACCCAGACTCACGTCCATCGAGTCAGTGATGCCATCCAGCCATCTCATCCTCCGTTGTCTCCTTCTCCTCCTGCCCCCAATCCCTCCCAGCATAAAAGTCTTTCCAATGAGTCAACTCTTCTCATGAGGTGGCCAAAGTACTGGAGTTTCAGCTTTACCTTAGGCTAATGTGAAATTCAGGGTGGTATTCTCTACTGTGGGTCTCAAACTCTTTTGTCATGTTAATTCTGGTCAGTTTCATGTGTGGGAACTCACTGTTTTGTTATTCCTCAAACGCTGAGATTCCTGGCTTGTCTGTCTTATTCTTTCCACTATTCAGAGGCTTCTTATGTTTGTTGTTTTACAGGAAAGATTTTTAGTTGTTCTTAAGAGAAGAATCAGAGAAGGCAATGGCACCCCACCCCAGTACTCTTGCCTGGAAAATCCCATGAATGGAGGAGACTGGTAGGCTGCAGTCCATGGTGTTGTGAAGAGTCAGACATGACTGAGTGACTTCATTTTCATGCATTGGAGAAGGAAATGGCAACCCACTCCAGTGTTCTTGCCTGGAGAATCCCAGGGGTGGGGGAGCCTGGTGGGCTGCCGTCTATGGGGTCGCACAGAGTCGGACACGACTGAAGCGACAGCAGCAGCAGCAGCAGCAGCAGCAAGAGAAGAATACGAAGAAATAAGCCTCATCCATATTGCTTGGCTGGCTTACCACATTCAGAGGATTTTCTGGGACCAGGTGGGGCTGGCACCATTCTTGGACTTTTCCAGGGTCAGAGAGCTGCTGTCTGATTTGAGATGGCTCCTGTTGAAGATGTAAGGTCCCTGAGAGTCTTGGAGCCATCATGGAACATTTTCTGGAGTCTACAAACATGGCTGAAAATTACTGCTGCCAGAGGCATCCTGGCTTATCTGTGCGCACGGTGCTGCCCCTCACTCTACTAGAGAATCAACCACAGTGTTCTCACACAGGACTTCTGTCCCCCTAACGCCACAGCTGTGCCACAAACAGTCCCAGTATCCTACTTCTGATACCTGGATACTGCAAAAGCCAGCAATGGGGAAAAGAAACCAGTTCCAGAACTGTCAACCCTGTGAGCACTTGTTGAGTTAAACTCCCCAGATTGTTATAAAGTGAGGTGCATACAGCGTTTCTTTATCTCTACCTTTGTTTCAGAGCAGAAAAATCACACCCACTAGTGAAGTATTTGCTTTAAAAGAAAAGGCCCTATGAAACTCCAATAATAATGTTTTCTCACAAAGGAAACCATTGCTATTCAGTAATACTATCATTATAGGTAATCTTTTATCACCTCACCTTCTTTAAGTTGATGAATCTAAATGTTATTTCCCCAAACGGCCCATGTCAGATACCAAAAAAGCTGCAGAATTTAAATCCTATAATTCATAGATCTTGA
Source organism: Budorcas taxicolor (assembly GCF_023091745.1). Taxonomy (NCBI): domain Eukaryota; kingdom Metazoa; phylum Chordata; class Mammalia; order Artiodactyla; family Bovidae; genus Budorcas; species Budorcas taxicolor. The sequence continues at coordinate 8,112,590 of NC_068930.1, read as the reverse complement.
TACAATTACCTCCAGGTTGACCTATCAGAAAACTGCAAGTTTCCACTAAGGAAATGTCTGCCATGTCCCAGCAACACCCTGCCTTAATGATGTCGCTCCAGGAGGGGGCTTTCTGAGCTCACTTCCTCAACAGCACATCTCTTTGGTCTCTAGCCCTTATGGAAATGCCTTTTTTCTTTTTTTAACTCTGTACAATCCCCAGGAATCCCCCAAAGTAACTATTCCTTCAGGGAATATCTGCTTGTGGCTTAGATTATATGGAACTGTATAGTATCTCAATCCTTTGCACCCTCTTTTAAATGAAGCTAGGTTATTATAGGTAGATGGTAATTAAAAATGTGTCCTTTAGTGCAGAATAAAATCAAGATCAGAATACTTTTTAAAGTTATCATTAAAATCTAACCACCTCCTCAGGCTCTACTTCATCCCTGGAATTTTCCTCTTGCATCTGAAAGTGAAGAGAAGGGGACTTTCAAAGGAAAAGCTCCTCATTTGGGTGGAAATGTTCCTATTGCTTCTTGATTCTATTCATTAACTTGCCCACATACTTGCTCCTCTTTTGATAAAGAGGAAATTCAATAGAGGTGAAGAAAACATATAAACAGCAAATCAAGTCAAATCACTGATGGCTGAGCATCCACCACCTTCACCTCTCATTTTGGGTGCATCCGTAGTTCCCAAACTTTTATTTGTGGGCAAAACTTCTCATAAGTAGCCTTAATTTCTTTATGTAACTAATGTAAAACTGCAGAGTTTCCATCAACAGAAAAGGCAATTCCAGCCCCAGACTGGTAATAGGGGTAATTTGCCTTTATAATGACATAGAGCATTTAATCAGATGGCCATGGGTAAACCTGGGCAACCAGACCCTAGGAATTGTCCTGCTTTCTGACTGTGGACTTCTGGGGATGGTCTCCTGGGGCCTTTGAGTCTAGACAAGGAGCCTCCTAACTGCCCACGACCCAGGTCAGGGAGGGTCCTGCCCAGGACCACAGTAGAGGGAGTGAGTGCATGAGGTGGCTGGCAGGGCAGCACCCTCGAAGGCAAGCAGCAGGCTGAGGGAGTTCCTGGACACTTGTGTGTGGCTTCTAGAGCAGTCGGACTTTGGGATGAGCTGGACAATGCCAAGCGTGAGGAGTTGAGGGAGCCAAGACAGTCTGTTCAGCTAGTGAGGGGCACTCATGTGCTGGTCTAAAGTGACCACTTGATAAGAGGCCCTTTCCAAAGCCATGCAAGCTCATGATTCAGCAGGAATTAGTAAGGAGCTTTGACAGTCACATGTCAGCAGTGTAACAAAAATCAGGGATCCACATCATGGCTCAAAGCCACGCTAAACTCCTCAGAACAAGGAAATTTGCCACCTGAACTATATAGGGCACGAGCTGCCTCTGGAGCCCAGGAAACGAAGGGTGAGAGGCATGAGCATGCATGGGGGGCATAGAGGAAGTAGGGCCCAGTGGTTCCCAGAAGCCCTCCCGGGAGTGCACGCTGTGCCTCCCCCTTGTGGAGTCCTTGTTGGGAAAGGCCAGTTGAGCTATTGGGAACAAGGACAGGCAATGCCTTACCCTTGATTGAAGGGAGGAGCAGGAGCCCCAGCATCTTCCCCTGAGTGCCTGTGCCCCGACCGCACGCACTCCTGAGGACAGGTGCCCAGCTGTCCACCCCAATGCTGGGCCACTAAGCCAGATGACTTCCCAGGTGCTCGGAAGAGGCCGTGGCCTTACCAGCTGTCTCAGCACACGCATGACCTGTGTGGCACAGTCCCCCTCTCCTGTCCTGTGCCTGTGGTTGTGTGGCCTGTGCTCATCTATCTCCACCTCCTGACTCTCCACTGTTGGCCACCCTGGGATCCTCATCTCCCTCTGGCATGGGGCCACCGGTGCAGTCCACAGCCTCTGGGTCCCCTGGCTGGATTCAGGAGTGGCAATAGGGACAAGGTACATTCCCTAAGTGTTTGGAATGTCACCGGAGGAGTGGGAAGGGGGGTGGGAAATGTGGTAGCTTCTCCTGGGAGAAACAAACACCCTCAACAAAAGCCCAGAGGCCTCAAGTCCCAGATTGATGCAGACACAGCTCCATCCACAGGGTCCTGGTCTGCAGCCAAGGATGCTTGAGAAAAGTACACGAAGCAGGGATGATGGGTGCACATTATGAGTGCCCAATGCACTGGAAAAGTACAGTCCAGATGCTGCCAACTTGGGGTAGAGGGAGAAACCTGGAACGCCCTTGGAAATGGGGGTCAGGAGGGAGTTAGGCCATCAGTTGTGCCAGCCCAGTGGCACTCGGGGTGGGGGGGGGGGGGGTCCCAGAGGGTTGGTTCAATGGGAGGAGAGGGGTGGAGAGTAAGGGATAAGGGGACAGGGAGCTGCCAATTTTCAGGACTCCACTAGCCTTACCAGGCAGAGGCAGACACCCTCAAATGCCTTTCCTTTCCTGCCTTCTTCTCCAAGGAGCACAGAAAATGGGTACAAGTTTCTCAGGAACTTTGAATACTTCTGGGATATTCCCTAAGAATGATGTTCAGTGATACTTGTTAATCCCTAATCATCAGGCTATAACTCAGTAAATGAAGAGCTCATAGGCCCAGATTGGATTTTCTGAAATCTAGAGGACTTTTTTTCTACAATTTTTGGAAATCCACAAGAATTCCTTTATCTTATCTCAAAGCATATTGGTTTGAGTGGATCTTATTACAGATATTAAATCAAGCAGTTGGCTTCTGATGATCTTTCCTCCACTGCCAGTCCACTCCTTTTTTCTCCACAGCTTCACCCTACCCTGTTTTTGAAGATTTCCCTGGGTAAAGTCATCCCAAGACTATTCATAAAGCATCATCCTAGAATTTTACAGTAAGAAGTCTCTAAACTATCATGAAGTCACATGCCTTCATTTTAAAGGAAGAAATTAGGCCACAGGTCATGAATACAGGGCAAATAAATAATGCCTTGTCTCAGCTAAACCACATTTTAGAAACCAGCACACAAGTCATATGCAACGTCAGACATTAGCATTGTCTTTAAAGTTGTTATCACACCGATGACAAATTACAGTGAGTGAAGCATGGTGTAGCTTTTGAGATGGGGACAGGAAAGAACATGAACAAACTGTGGATGACTGTTGTTTGATGATGGAATTTGCAAGGTAAAAATATGAAAGCTCAAGACCTGAAAAGCATAATATTCCACGTGAAAGACTTTAAGTAGCAGAAGAATGTTCATGACTACAAAAAAGAGGGTAGGAATAGTACAGTGCAGTAGATTGCCAATGTTTGTTAAAAATTGATCAGAAATACAACAGTGAGGGTTTCTAACTAATTATGAAAATGAGCCTTATCTCAACCAAATGAGATAAGTGATGAAACTGAGACAAGTGACATTTCATTCAACATGTGCCCAGACGATCTAATAGAAAAATTCCATTTCTTTTTTATTTCAGGAAGCTATGGGAGGATGTGTTTCATAGAAAAAAAGAGAAAGTAAAGCAAAAATAGGACAATGTGTACTCCAGGAAATGAGATCCAATGAAGAGGAAGGTAAAGGGTATTTGTGGAATGATGATGAAGGGAACTCTGATGCCAAGGGCTATGCAGCAGCCTTGAAAACTGTCTGTGAAAACTGAAGGGAGATGGGGATTCTGGTGTGGGGCTCCATCATGCAGTGGTCCTAGGAAGCTGGCTGGCATCCACATGTGATAGCCCGCTGTTAAATATTCAGGAAATTTACAAGCCATTATTTTAAGTTATATAAGCTGATATTTAACTAAATTGTATTTTAAAACAAAGATAATAAATGCTAGAACTTCATCTCTTTTAAGTTACTTTACTCCTTTTTCCTAATCTTTATGTTCCTGGGGTACAGAGGGTTTAAGTATCTGGATGGTAGAAGTATGCCATATGTGACTTTGCACATCTCTCCCCAGCTCTTTGTTCAGTGATGTCGCATTAGTAGCTTGAAATTGGCCAGGGTGGAAGCATTTATACTATGGAAATCGGCAAAAGCTACAAATCAGGCTCTGATTTGTTATTTTGATGGTCTATACTTAAGAAAATAATGAAGAAATGATAGTCCATCTGTGTGTGCTAAGTCACTTCAGCTATTCTCCAGGCAAGAATACTGGAGTGGTTGGCATGCCCTCCTCCAGGGGATCGTCCCAACCCAGGGATTGAACCCACATCTCCTGCGTTGGCAGGTGGGTTCTTTACCACTAGTGCCACCTAGGAAGCCCAAAGAAATAGTGAAGAATGTAGATTAAACTTTAAAGTGTGCTCTGTTTGAAGTCATTATATTGTAAATAGCAGAAACCAAATGAGGAAGTATTTCTTCTTCCTGCATTTGAAAATGAATATTTGATCAAATCATATAGGAACAATACAAATGAGGTTCCAAAAAAATTCTTTATGTTTTCACTTTGCCTTACTTAGGAACATAAATGGAAATATAACTAACAATCGCCTAAGAACTATACTCATTTGTTATGGATACAAGAGTTTGGCAAAAAGTCAGGAAAGAGTTCCATGAAAATAGAATGGCTATATGGAAACTACAATAAAGAGTACTGTATATTTTATTGTTAATTGTAAATCGTGTACTATGATTTTTATGTTGGCTCAGATGCACTTTGGCCCAAGCCAAGAAAACTATCTTACAGAGCCATCCTGCGAAGGAACCTGGGGCAGGAACAGGTCAGTCCGCTGGCCCACATTCTTTGCACTAATGTCACATGTGTTCGAGAGCACATAGCCTGCTGCATGTACATAGATCTTTAGCATGCACATGGATTGTTAGCATGCACATAGCCTCTGCTTGTTTATAGAATTTTCATAGCAGGACAGGCATCAGTCTTATTACCCTCCTCTTCCATTGACAGACATGGGATCACGATTCCAGGGGTCTATGTGCTGTACAAAGCCACACAGTGCCAGCTTGTCTCAGCTTGCAACTCTGCTCTATGGCCTGCAGAGCTGCATACCTCCCTGGGATAAGGGGCTTGAAGCTCTGGAGGTGACTGGGATTGTGGGTGAGCCCACCATGTCTTCCCTGAAGGCTCTCTGTTCACCAAATGACATCACCTTCTGCATTGTATGATTGTGGTAATCCCATCCACCCATGCTTTCCCTGAGAAAAGAAAGCAGGGGCCTCTTAATTGTCCTACCTTGACTTAATTGTCCTACCTTCACAGTCTTCGAGAAATAGTCCCCATGTCTCAAGACCCTTCAAGCATGTATCTTTCAGTGATTATTTCTGGAAATCAGGCCTTTGAAATTCCACCCCATTTGTATGTGTCATCTATCTCAGTCATTATTCTACGTGCAGTTTTCTGTCCATCCAGAGAAGAAGCTTCCAACCAGTCTGCTACATAGATGCTGCAACCTTCACGGCAGCTTCAGGAGACTGGCAGAACACCCAGGAGAGTGTGGGATTACAACCAGCAAGGTCAGGAAACACACAGGGGCAACACACAGAGGGGGAGTGTAGATGAACGACTGTACATACATCTACCCACCCTCAGGATTGGATGATCCAGACAGCCCCCAGCAAGGCTCATCTGATTGTGCTCCCTAGAGTCAGGGCAGAGCCACAGATCAACTCAGCCTTCCCTGAATCACATTAAGGTTCTGAAGCTGACAAGTCTGACCAGATAAAGCCCCCATCCTGTATTGTGTCCAGGAAGAATTATAGATTTTGTGCAGAATGCTTTTAATTTTTATCTATGTCAGGACAATGCTCATCTTGCTAAGCCATAAGTTGTGTGGGGACTAGTGGCAGGGCACCTTGGGCAGTCTTGATCAGGAGCACTGTCCAGTGAGCCAGGATGGTCCTTTTCTGTACTACACAGGTATCAGGAATCAGATTTCAATCCTCTTTTTGCATCTAGAGGGTTGACTACTGGTGACAACTGTGGTCTTCTCGGCCTCCTGGCACACACCTGAGTCCACTTCAGTGCTATTTACAGACCTGAGCAGTTTATGGGGTTCTCAAGACAAGAATACTCAAGTGGTTTGCCATTCCCTTCTCCAGTGGATCACGTTTTGTCAGAAATCTCCATCATGACCATCAGTCTTGGGTGGTCCTATGCAAGATGGTTCACAGTTTCACTGAATTAGAAAAATGAAATGCAAAATGCTGGGCTGGATGAAGCACAAGCTGGAATCAAGATAGCAGGGAGAAATATCAGTAACCTCAGATATGCAGATGACACCACCCTTATGGCAGAAAGTGAAGAGGAACTTAAGAGCCTTGAAAGAGGAGAGTGAAAAAACTGACTCAAAACTCAACATTCAAAAAACAAAGATCATGGCATCCAGTCCCATCACTTCCTGGCAAATGGATGGGGAAACAACGGCTTTGAACAGAACACACTTTAAAGTTTAATCTACATTCTTAATCATTTCTTCCAGTTTATCTGAAAAGCCAGGTAGCTCAGGTGTGGTGGAAACCTGGAATCAGAGAGACCAAGTTTGGAGTGAGGGAGTTAAATGACTTTGGACCAACCACACTTAGAATACAGCTTGGCACACAGTGCTCAGTGATTGCTAGCCAATTGTTTATTATTAATATTCAAATTTACATAATTTTATGTAAAAAGTTGACTTTTATTTGGGGTACAGCTCTATGAATTTTCCCACATGTGGATTTGTATCTCCACCACCAGTTAGTCATGTACAAATGTACACAGGTAGTCATATACAGATATGAGAGTTGGACCATAATTGTTTTTGAATTGTGATGCTGAATGAGACTCTTGAGAGTCCCTTGGACTGCAAGGAGATTAACCCAGTCAATCCTAAAGGAAAGCAACCCTGAATATTCATTGGAAGGACTGATGCTGATGCTCCAATACTTTGGCAAAGGATTGATTCATTGAAAAAGACCCTGATGATGTGAAAGATTGAAGCCAGGAGGAGAAGGGGGCAACAGAATTTGAGATGGTTGGAGGGCATCATCAACTCAATGGACATGAATTTCAGCAAACTCCAGGAGACAGTGAAGGGCAGGTGTGCTGTAGTCCATGGGGTCGCAAAGAGTTGGACATGACTTGGCAACTGAACAACAGCAACAGTTAGGATCCAGAGAGCTCCCTCTTCCCGAACAACTCCTTCATGCTGCCCCTTTAGAGTCAAATTCTTCCCCAGCCCAACTTCTGGAAACCATTGATTTGTTTTCCATCTCAATAGGCTTGCCTTTTCTAGGATGTCATACAAAGGACTCAGACAGTAAGTAACCTTTTGAGACTATTTCTTTTAGCATAATGCTGCTGAAACTCATCCATATCATACGTGTGTGTCGATAGTTCACATGTTATGGCTAAATGGTATTCCATGGTGTACATTTCCATAGTTTGCTTGTTGAGTCATCCATCCAAAGACACTACAGTTATTTCACTCTGGGGCAATTATGAATATTGTGTCTATATGTGTTACTGAACAGGTTTCTGAACACTTTTTTGAATGTATTTCCATTTCTCTAGAATAAATACCTAGGACAGAAATTATTGGATCATATGGTAAGTATGTGATTGCATTTATAAAATACTGACAAAAAATAAAATAAAATAAAATACTGACACATTGTTTTCCAGCATAGCCACAGCCACACCATTTTGCATTCTCATCAGCAATGTAGGAGAGTGATTATTGCTCTTCATCCTCACCAGCAATTTGTATGGTCACTGTTAAAAAATTTTAAGCCATTCTTATAGGTGTGGAGTGGTATCTTATGATGGTTCGAAATTGCATTTTTCTATTGATGTTGAATATCTTTTAAGTAGCTATTTGTTATCCTTACATCTTCTTTGGTGAAGTGTCCAGTCAGATATTTTGCCTGTTTTAAAAATCAGATGCTTATTTTTCTGCAGTTGGTTAGGAGAATATTTTTTTTGTATATTATAGATCTAAGTCCTTTATCTAATAAATGAATTGCAAATATTTTTTCCTACTTTGTGGTTTGTCTTTTCATAGAGACTTTTACAAGCAAAAGATTTTAATTTTTGATGAAATCCAGTTTATGTAGTTTTTTCTTTTATTGATCCATATACTGTTGATATCATATATGAGAACTTTTTGCCTGACCCAAGGTCATGAAGATGTTTTCCTATTTTCCCCTATGAGTTTATAGCTTTAAGTGATCTATTTTAAATTAATGTTTTTATAATGTGATAAGCTTAGTTCAAGAATTGCTTTTAGTTTAAAAAAAATTGCTTTTAGGTTTTTGATTTGTTTTGGTTTTTGCTTGTGCATTTCCGATTGTTATGTTGGCCAATATTAGCATGAATTTTGTACCCCCTGTTTATGTCAGTTTTCCTCTGTGAATCAAAGATCGTTTTACTTACCTAAAACAGCAAGAAATATGCAAAAGGATGTGGCCCCCTGCCTAGAATGTTGTTCATAGAAAAGCAAATAGATTTTGGTTTAAATAAATAAATTTATATTAAAAATAAATAAATAAATCACACACTGAAAAGAAAACTGCACAAGTCTAAAGATTAATATCTGTCATCTGAAACTAAATTCTGAAATCGCAAGGTAAAATTTGCAGCACTAAACTAAAAATCATCAAAAAGTAGTGATCACTGGCTCCAAGGTGGCCCCTCTGGAGACCCTCTTGGAGTAGAATGTCCCTGCCTTTTTATAGAAATGAGGTCAGTCCATTGTCCACTCCAGTTAGTGGTCAAATGGACTTTCTGTTAAAATGCATTGACTTCAGCTGAGGTTGAAAACTGTCTTCATAAGCTGTGGAGTGTAGCATGTGTGGGTGTGTATGAAACCTACTCTTTTTGTGTAGACCCCCAGACTCTGCCAGTGCAGACCCCTCATGGGAGCCATATGCATGTGAAGTATTTACCCCGGTGACTTTAAGACCATAGAACCCATCCAACAAAGGAGCTCATTTATTTTCTGACATGGTTAATGTCCTGATTTAATGGCCCTCTTATATCACACTCAGCACCCTAAATTATAGGGCAGCCCAGGCAATTACACTGCAGGATTTCAGATGCACCTCGCCCTAGAGCAGCAGCGCGGTTGTCACAGCTGCCGCCAGGGCTCATGCGAGAGAGACTGCAGGAAGCTTTCATCCCCTCATGTGAGCAGCAAGCCTTGCCTCTCATTAAAGTAATTGTTTGCACCTCCTTGTTGCTCCAGATCACTGTCTCCTGAGATTTTTCAGCCACAGGAAATATTATTCTGAACATGTAACTGCTCATGTGAAAGTCTACAAATGTCTTTCTTGTTGTTATTACTGAAGAAACAGAGCCCATGTTTCTTGATTGTGTATTAAAGGGGAAAAAATCCCATCTCCTTGGCACGCTCTGAAATGTTTCTGTTATAAAAGATCATTTTCCATAATGACCCTTTGAGATGAAAGTAGTTATGGCAAGGATTTCACACACTTGAGTCCCCAAACTTGCTCCTAAATACTACCAGACGTAGAGTGAGGCTGATTAGGGAGGTTTAGCACCTAACAAAAATTTGGTCAGATGAGTTTAAGGGATTTTTTTTTACCTCCCTGGCATTAACTGTTAGATTAATGTAAGGTGGAAGTTTACCATATTTACCATGTGTCAAGGGCCCACATCTAAGAGAACTGGTGGCGACTTCTGGGTTGAAACTTTCTAAGAAGCATCTTTTAGCTTTGATCTATTTATTCAGTAAATAAAGATTGACCTTTAAGCAAACCAAACAGCTGAACACATAAATTGTCTGGGAGATGAAATTTCACTTTTAAAAATAACACCACACTCCAAAGCTTAGATTCTGCTTCAGAAATATGGGAAAAAAAATAATGTATGTTTCAGTGAGACAAAGTAAAGAAAACTGGTTATAAAAATTAGCATTTATTTATAACAGGAAAAAATAACCTAAAATCCTCTAATTATATCAATTTAATTAGCTAAAAGTTCAAGTTGGAAGAGGGTCCGTCAAGGGAGAGAAGAGAGGGTGGGTAGTAAGACTTTATTTTCTGCTCCAGACATTGTGTTATTCCTTTCTGAGTCCTCAAACTCTCTGCCTGACTCAGAAGGGATACATTGCCACTTTGGGGGGAAGAGACTCTTAAAAAGCAATAGAAATGCCATAGTAATCATGACTATGTCTTCCTTATAACATTCCCACTGTCGCTGGCTATACAATCCACGCTTTTATGTTATTTCCAATTTAAGTGAACTGGTTGCTGAGAGCCCACGGTTTCCTCATGTGTAAAAGGGGAATAAAATTCAATTATTATAGAGCTGTTGTGATGACTAATTGATGTAACATGTGTAAAGCCTTTGGCAAAGAGTGCCTTGACATAGAATGAAGATTCAACAAAATTTAGCTAGTATCACTATTGTTGTGTTCATTATCTGATGGATGATACCTTGTTGCTGGTTTTCAGTCAGTAAGTCGTATCTGACTCTTTGTGACCCCGTGGACTGCAGCACTCCAGGCTTCCCTCTTTTGCACTGTCTGCTGGAATCTGCTCAAACTCATGTCCGTTGAGTCGGTGATGCCACCCAACCATCTCATCCTCCATCATCCCCTTCTCCTTTTGCCCTCAATCTTTCTCAGCATCAGGCTCTTTTCTAATGAGTCAGCTCCTCACATCAGGTGGCCAAAGTATTGGAGTTTCAGCTTTATCACCAGTCCTTCCGATGAACATTCAGGGTTGATTTCCTCTAGGATTGACTGGTTGGATCTCCTTGCTGTCCAAAAGACTCTCAAGCATCTTCTCCAGCATCACCTGATGGATGGTGTTTTGGGGTTGTTCAAAATGGGAAATGCTATACTGTTTCCTGAACTGATGGCTGACCTAATCAGTGACGACACAAAAATGCTCTCATTTTCTTTCTCTCTCATACACACACACACATACACACACCCTACATACAACTGGTTTTAATTATAAGTTATTAAGCATTAGAATGGCTTGTTTCTTTCTGGTGCTTAATTATAAAACAATAGTAATTACCATAAAATAATAATTATTGTTACTATGTGGCACTGGAGTTAAGTACTGGTGGAATTTATAAGGGACATGAGTAAGCTGCCCTGAAATCCATATACAGCTGTGTTTTCTCTAAATAAAAGAAACTGTGGAAAGAGAAACAAAAAGGCACAAAAGGCAAAGTAAGAGGGAGAAAAAGCAGGTAATGTACTCTATCCCCTACTTAGAGCTGATCAGCCCAGGGGACTTGGGCCACTCCCACGAGCTCACAGCAGAAGGGAGGCCCCTGGCTCACAGGGGAAACTTAGATCTTTAATGGAAAACAGCCCTCAGCCCCACTGGAACTGCAGCTCACTGTTGCTGATAGCATGTAATACAAAACACATTTGTCATTTTTCTTTATACCTAAATAAATAAATACCCGGGGGGAAGGGGAAGCTCACTCCATATTCGGGTTTGGTGATGTGTCTTGAACAAGAATGCACACCCAAGGGCTGGCACAGAAGATGTGGACAGCAATCAGCCAAATGAAACAACTAGAAAAGACCCGCCACGATGGGACAGGGTGGAAAATGGCAAATGGTGTGGGCAATGGAACCAAATGAATCCCTTGAGAATTATATCATTTTCATCAGATTGAGTCATTGTGGGAAGATTTTGGGGAGCAAGTTAAAATCCATTACTTAAGGAAGTGCTCAAGACTAAAGTCACAGTTTTATAGGTTGTGTGCAAATATTAATAAAACCCATGTCGGGTTTTGCATACCACAATTCTGAATGATTTGAAGTATGCCTTCTCTTAGAGACGTGCAGCAGAGAAGGGAGGTGCCTCAGACTGTGAAACTGTTAGAGAAGTTCTAGACTGCTGCAGTGGCACGTGGGAAAGATAAGGGATGGAGCGTGACCACTCTGAAGGCCCAGGGGTGGAGCATTGCCCATCTGGCGGAGGTGAAGTTACTATGTTCTGGGTTGTTGGCTAGATTCTCAGTTTTCTTAGCTGATAGAGCTGAAATTGATGGCCATTCACTTAATGATATAAGTAATGTCAAGCTACATTGTACCAAAAGTGTGTCTGTCAGGGACTCCAAGAGTTTCCCAGCTTACGGGTGGGGACTCGAGTCACTTGGCTTCCTAAGATAGGAAATTCACAGACTTGGGGACTCGAGTCACTTGGCTTCCTAAGATAGGAAATTCACAGACTTTGGAACATATTTGTATCCTTTAAGTCACATATATCTCTATCATTCTCATTTTTTTTCTAACTCCTCATTGAGCCTAAACTTCTAAACCTCTCAAAATGACATGATTGAAGTTGTGTATTTTCTTTCATTTAACTGAAAGCTCAACCATGGTAAACTGTGAAAACAAAGTTAAATTATTTAGAAAAAAAGAATTTGAATTCTCAAAGTGTGGGGAGGCATGGCAGAAATGAAGAATTTTGCTCTATCTGCTTTTACTTGATCATGGACATTCAAAGCCAAATAATATTCACAGAGAAAAAGTTAACAGTGGTTACTCATCTATAAATACAAATATTTTTCACAAATAAATACAATCAGTCTTGCAAGTGCTAGTTTTAAAAACAAGTCTCAGGTCCAAAATGAAATAGAAAACAGGAATGCAGAATATTAGAAAATAAAAATAATGCATATATGTGGCAGAAACTATATGATATAGCTAAAGCAACACTCTGAGGAAATTTCTTAGCCTTAAGTACTTAAACTAATAGAAATTAGGGAGAGAGCAATAATACATTTGAGGATATTGCAGGGAGAGAAATAGGAAAAATAAAAGAACAAAAAAGTAAAAGAACTTTTCCCTCCTCTGCCTTAGTAAGTTAAGCAAGTAACCAAAGGAAGGGAAAACCACAAAAAGAAAAAAAAAAATATGGAAATGAGAAAATTCTTAGCTACAAAGAAAAATTTTTAAATAATAAATATTTACCCTGCTCAGTTCTATAAAAATAAATGTGAAAATCTGTATGATTTTCTTAAAAAATATAAATTGGTAAAAATAGAAATCAAAAGAGATAGAAATAGAAACAAAACAATTTGCATAGTAGAAATTTTTAAAGTTATCAAAAAGTTACTTTCCAGAAAACCCCCAGTCCAGTTGGTATTGTAGATAAATTCTACCACATATGTAAAGTACAAATACCTTCAGTGACTTTTAAAGTGTACAAGATTGTAAATAAAGAGGGAAAGTTTCCAACTTACTTTTTATTTCAGAATTTTTATTTTGATTTTAGGTTTATTTTTAGATTTACAAAACAGTTGCAAAGATAGTGCAGAGTTCCCATGCATTCTTCTCCTAGATTCCCCTAATGTTAATGTCTTATATGACCAGAATATATTTCTCAAAACTAAGAAATTAACAGTGGTATTAGAGTATTAACTAAACTACAAACTTTATTTGGATTCGACCAGTTTTTCACTAGTGGCCTTTTTCTATTTTAGGATCCAGATCAAGATACTGTGTTGTAATTAGCAAGTTAATTTTATGAGGCAAAAAAATGGTATAGTGATAACAAAACTTGACAAGGCCTCCTAAAGGAAAGATCTAGACCAAGTTCTCTAACAAAAGCTCCAAAGGGTTTCAATAATCCAGCCATGCTTTAGAAGAGAAATGCATCAAAGCCAACTGGAGTTCATTCCAAGAATATGAGACTGTTTCAGTTTAGATAATCTATTAATATAGCACAGTAGAGGTCAAAGGAGAAAAACTAAATTTATTTCTTCATAGCTTAAGAAGAGGCATTTATTAATTTCAACAAAATTCATAATTTAATGTCTTTATAAAACAAATAATAAATTATAAAGACACTTTGCTTGCCATGATTTTACATACACACATACACGACAGCTATATTTTGCTGAATAATAAAGCATTAGAAGTATTTCTATTGATGTCAAGAAAGAGATAAGGATGCTCACAATTACTACAACTATGAATAAATTAGAATTACTAGTCAATGTAATCAGATAACAGAAACGAAATGCATAAAAATTGGGAAATAAATAAATTTTTCATTATTTGCAGATTACAAAAGAGTACGCCTCAAGCACACACATACATATACACATAGACACACGGAGAATCAACTGAAAAACTACTATAAGGATTATTGTTTGGTCACTCAGTCGTGGCTGACTTCACGACCCCATGCACTGCAGCACACCAGGCTTCCCTGTCCATTGCCATCTCCCGGAGCTTGCTCAAACTCATGTTCATTGAGTCAGTGATGCCAACCAACCATCTTGTCCTCTGTCATTCCCTTCTCCTTCTGCCTTCAATCTTTCCCAGCATCAGCGTCTTTTCTAGTGAGGCAGCCCTTTGCATTAGCTTCCGCTATGGCATCAGTCCTTCCAGTGAATATTCAGGGTTGAATTCCTTGGACTGCAGTCCAAGGGACTCTCAAGAGTCTTCTCCAACACCACAGTTCAAAAGTGTCAATTCTTCGACACTCAGCATTCGTTATGGTCCAACTTTCACATCCATATATCACTCTTACCAAAATCATAGCTTTGTCTAGACAAATCTTTGTCAGAAAAGTGATGTCTCTGCTTTTTTAATATGCTGTATAGGTTTGTCAGAGCTTTTCTTCCAAGGAGCAAGTGTCTTTTAACTTCCTAGCTGCAGTCACCAACTGCAGTGATGTGGAACCCAAGAAAATAAAGTCCGTCACTGTTTCCATTGTTTCCCATCTATTTGCCATGAAGTGATGGGACCAGATGCTATGATCTTCATTTTCTGAATGTTGAATTTTAAACCAGATTTTTCACTCTCCTCTTTCACCTTCATCAGAGGCCCTTTAGTTCATCTTTACATTCTGCAATAAGGGTGGTGTCATTTGGATACATGACATTATTGATATTTCTCCTAGAAATCTTGATTCCAGCTTGTGCTTCATTCAGCCCAGCATTTTGCATGATGTACTTTGCATATAAGTTAAATAAACAGGGTAACACCCTTGATGTCCTCCTTTCCTGATTTGGAACCAGTCTGTTGTTCCATGTCCAGTTCTAACTGTTGCTTGATCGCCATACAGGTTTCTCAGGAGGCAGGTAAGGTAGTCTGGTATTCCCATCTCTTGAAGAATTTTCCACAGTTTACTGTGATCCACACAGTCAAAGGCTTTAGCCTAGTCAATGAAAGAGAAGTATATGTTTTTCAGGAATTCTCTTGCTTTTTCTGTGATCCAACAGATGTTGGCAATTTGATCTCTGGTTCCCCTGCCTTTTCTAAATCCAGCTTGAACATCTGGGAGTTCTCAGTTCACGTGCTGTTGAAGCCTAGCTTGGAGAATTTTCAGCATTAATTTGCTAGCATGTGAGTTGAGTCCAATTGTGAGGTAGTTTGAACATTCTTTGGCATTGCCTTTCTTTGAGATTGGAATGAAAACTGACCTTTTCCAGTCCTGTGGCCACTGCTGAGTTTTCCAAATTTGCTGGCATGTTGAGTGCAGCACTTTCACAGCATCATCTTTTAGGGTTTGAAATAGCTCAGCTGGAATTCTATCACCTCCACTAGCTTTGTTATAGAGATGCTTCCTAACGCCCATTTGACTTTGTAATTTAATTGTCTGGCTCTAAGTGAGTGATCACACCATTGTGGTTATCTGGGTCATGGAGGTCTTTTTGTGTAGTCTTCTGTGTTCTTCTTAATGTCTTCTGCTTCTGTTAGGTCCTTACCGTTTCTGTCCTTTTTTGTGCCCATCTTTGCATGAAATGTTCCCTTGGTATCTCTCATTTTCTTGAAGAGAGCTCTAGTCTTTCCCATTCTATTGTTTTCCTCTATTTCTTTTCATTGTTTACTTAAGAAGGCTTTCTCGTCTCTCCTTGCTCTTCTTTGGAACTCTGAATTCAGATGGATATATCTTTCCTTTTCTCCTTTGCCTTTCACTTTTCTCAGCTATTTTAAGGTCTCTTCAGACAACTACTTTGCCTTTTTGCATTTCTTTTTCTTGGGGATGGTTTTGATTAGCACCTCCTGTACAGTGTTACAAACCTTCATCCAGAGTTCTTCAGTCACTCTATCAAATCTAATGCTTTGAATCTATTCATCACTTCCACTGTAAGGGATTTGATTTAGTTCATACCTGAATGGCCTAGTGGTTTTCCTTACTTCCTTTAATTAAAGTCTGAATTTTGCAATAAGGAGTTCATGATCTGAACCACAGTCAGCTCTCAGTCTTGTTTTTGCTGAGTGTATAGAGCTTCTCTATCTTTGGCTGCAAAGAATATAATCAATCTGATTTCAGTATTGACCATCTGGTGATATCCATGTGTAGAGTCTTCTCTTGTGTTGTTGGAAGAGGGTGTTTGCTATGACCAGAGCATTCTCTTGGCAAAACTCTGTTAGCCTTTGCCCTACTTCATTTTGTACTCTAAGGCCAAACTTGCTTATTAACTCCAGGGATTTCTTGACTTCCTACTTTTGCATTCCAGTCCCCTATGATGAAAAGGACATCTTATTTTGGTATTAGTTTTAGAAGATCTGGTAGTTCTTCATAGAGCCATTCAACTTCATCTTCTTTGGCATTACTCGTCGGGGCATAGACTTGGATTACTGTGATACTGAATGGTTTGCCTTGGAAATGAACAGAGATCATTCTGTCATTTTTAAGATTGCACCCCAGTACTGCATTTCAGACTCTTTTGTTGACTATGAGGGCTACTCCATTTCTTCTAAGCGATTGTTGCCCACAGTAGTAGATATAATGGTCATCTAAATTCATTTCACCCATTCTGGTCCATTTTAGTTAACTGATTCCTTAAATGTTGATTATAAACATTATGAAAAAATTTGAAGATAGCTGGTGACAAAATTATACAAAAATTAGTAGGTTTTATATGTTCAAGCAACAACTCATTAGAAAATATAGCATAAGTAAAGAGTTATAAGAAACAGAGACAGGGAGACTGTCTGGGATTATATAAGAAATGTTCAGATCCTATATTCAAAATCTTTAAGTGATACAATGGATTTAAGGGAGACTATAAAATAGGGGAAATTGCTTTATTATTGGAGAGAAAAACTCAGTGTTTAAGGACGACCTGTGTGTGTGCTCAGTGGTTTCCTACTCTTTGTGACCACATGAACTGTAGCCCACCAGGCTCCTCCGTCTGTGGAATTTTCCAGCAAGAATACTGGAATGGGTTGGCATTTCCTTCTCCAGGGGATCTTTTGGACCCAGGGATGAAATGAAACCTGCATCTCCTGGACCTCCCTCATTGGCAGGTGGATTCTTTACCACTAAATCACCTTGGAAGCCCCCCAAATACTAGTAGGATCTCCTTTTTAAAAAATTATGCAAGTTAATGCTAATTCCACATAGGAAAATATAGACATTTGATCATTCCAAAAACTGTTAAAACTCAAGAGCAATGAGAGGCAAAGCTGTAGTTTGGTCTTTGTGTACATCAGACCAAAAGATCAAGGGAACTGTGTAATAAATGTAGTAACAGGCCAAATGCATATGGGAATTTGGTATATGATCAAAACTACATTTCAGATCAGTAGATAAAAAGGTCAGTGATTCAGAAATGGAGTTTGGGCAGCAGGGTAGCAATCTGCAAAACATAATATGGAGATTTTTATCTCATTTTATTTAACCAAAGTCTTCTTTATGGCTGAAAATTTTAAACACATACAAACGGTAAAACTACAAAAATATTACAATAAAACTCCAGAACATTTAAAAACACTTACATGGTTTTCTATATATAGGTCTTTAGTTTCTTTAGGTAGATATATTCTTAAGTATTTTATTATTTTTGTTGCAATGGTGAATGGAATTGTTTCCTTAATTTCTTTTTCTACTTTCTCATTATTAGTGTATAGGAATGCAAGGGATTTCTGTGTATTGATTTTATATCCTGCAACTTTACTATATTCATTGATTAGCTCTAGTAATTTTCTGGTGGAGTCTTTAGGGTTTTCTATGTAGAGGATCATGTCATCTGCAAACAGTGACAGTTTTACTTCTTCTTTTCCAATTTGGATTCCTTTTATTTCTTTTTCTGCTCTGATTGCTGTGGCCAAAACTTCCAGAACTATGTTGAATAGTAGCAGTGAAAGTGGGCACCCTTGTCTTGTTCCTGACTTTAGGGGAAATGCTTTCAGTTTTTCACCATTGAGGATAATGTTTGCTGTGGGTTTGTCATATATAGCTTTTATTATGTTGAGGTATGTTCCTTCTGTTCCTGCTTTCTGGAGAGTTTTTATCATAAATGGATGTTGAATTTTGTCAAAGGCCTTCTCTGCATCTATTGAGATAATCATATGGCTTTTATTTTTCAATTTGTTAATGTGGTGTATTACATTGATTGATTTGTGGATATTGAAGAATCCTTGCATCCCTGGGATAAAGCCCACTTGGTCATGGTGTATGATCTTTTTAATGTGTTGTTGGATTCTGATTGCTAGAATTTTGTTGAGGATTTTTGCATCTATGTTCATCAGTGATATTGGCTTGTAGTTTTCTTTTTTTGTAGTATCTTTGTCAGGTTTTGGAATTAGGGTGATGGTGGCCTCATAGAATGAGTTTGAAAGTTTACCTTCCTCTGCAATTTTCTGGAAGAGTTTGAGTAGGATAGATGTTAGCTCTTCTCGAAATTTTTGGTAGAATTCAGCTGTAAGCCGTCTGGACCTGGGCTTTTGTTTGCTGGAAGATTTCTGATTACAGTTTCAATTTCCATGCTTGTGATGGGTCTGTTAAGATTTTCTATTTCTTCCTGGTTCAGTTTTGAAAAGTTGTATTTTTCTAAGAATTTGTCCATTTCTTCCATTTTATTGGCATATAATTGCTGCCTTATGACCCAGCAATCCCACTGCTGGGCATACACACCGAGGAAACCAGAATTGAAAGAGACACATGTACCCCAATGTTCATCGCAGCACTGTTTATAATAGCCAGGACATGGAAACAACCTAGATGTCCATCAGCAGATGAATGGATAAGAAAGCTGTGGTACATATATACAATGGAGTATTACTCAGCCATTAAAAAGAATACATTTGAATTAGTTCTAATGAGATGGATGAAACTGGAGCCGATTATACAGAGTGAAGTAAGCCAGAAAGAAAAACACCAATACAGTATACTAACACATATATATGGAATTTAGAAAGATGGCAATGATGACCCTGTATGCAAGACAGCAAAAGAGACACAGATGTGTAGAGCAGACTTTTGGACTCAGAGGGAGAGGGAGAGGGTGGGATGGTTTGGGAGAATAGCATTGAAACATGTATAATATCATGTAAGAAACGAATCGCCAGTCTATGTCTGACGCAGGATACAGCATGCTTGGGGCTGGTGCACGGGGATGACCCAGAGAGATGTTATGGGGAGGGAGGCGGGAGGGGGGTTCATGTTTGGGAACGAATATACACCCGTGGTGGATTCATGTCAATGTATGGCAAAACCAATACACTATTTTAAAGTAAAATAAAGTAAAAATAAAAATTAAAAAAAAAAAACACTTACATGAATGGATAAAGAAAATGCAGTATCTACATATAATGGAATACTATCTAGCCTTAAAAAGTAAAGAAATCCCACAATATGCAACAACACAGATAAACCTGGAGGACATTATGTTCAGTGAAATAAACCAGCTACAAGAGGACAAATAGTGTATGATTTCACTTATATGAAGAATCAAAAATAATCAAGCTCATAGGTGCAGAGTAGAATGGTGGTTTCCAGGGGCTGAGGGGAAGGGGACATGGGGAGTTGCTACTGAACATGTTTAAAATTTCAGTTATGCAAGATGAATAAGTTCTAGAGATCTGCTCTACAGCCTTGTGCCTGTAGATAACAATATGATATTGTGCACTTGAAAATATGTTAAGAAGGTCAACCTCATGTTAAGTGTTCTTACCACAATGTTAAAAAAACCTAAAAAATATAGTATAAAATTTTTAAAAAGCAAATCTTATATATAATGAACAAGCAAACAAACAAATAAATATCCTTGAGTGTTTTGAGTTATGAATTCGATCACATAGTTCTGTTAAGGACAAAATAGCATAAGCAGAGTCAAAAATAAATGACAGTCTAAAGGGAAATGTTTGTCACAGATTAGATAGAAAAAGGGCTGATTTTCATCTCATCTTCCATGATCTGTTGAGATTCAATAAGAAAAGACAACAAACAGAAAAACTAAAGCTATTTGCACGTAGAAAGAAATGCCCAAAAAATGACTGCCCAACCTTAATCATAATAAAAAACTTTATTTGATCTAAAAAACATAATACTTTTGCCTTTCAAATTGGCTATTATAAAGAGTTTAATTTTTCATCCTGCTGTGGTGAAGCAGACTGGCATTTGCCAGCTGTGACAGGTGCAACTTCTTGGGAGGTAAATTTTGCACTATCTGCTTTTTGACTCAGTTGATATAGGATTTCATCCTTCATTCCACTCACAGTGGTGTGTAAAGACATACACAGAAGAAGAGTCTCAGCTACAATGTTTGATCCAAATAACCAAAATGGTCATCAGCTAGGAGACTGGTTAAGTAAATTATGGTATATCCCACCAATGGAATATTGCACAGTGGTATAAATGAATAAGGAAATACAACTCCATTTTTATAAAAGAAAGAGCAAAACTAAATGAGAGATTGTTTAGAGATTATTACATGCAGAGTAAAAAAAATTTTTTTATAAAGATTTAGATAGAATCTGGTTTTAAGCTGCATTTGTGGGCTCAGGGGTTTCAGTTTTATTACTGGACTTAATACCACATACTCTTTATATATTCTGTTGTATCTGTCAATTTTGTAGTAATAACTTTTTAATGAAAGAGGTGGCCCTAGGCAACAACACAGGCAGTGGTCACACACAGGTTCTGGGATCAGAATCCTGGGTTAGCCCCTTCAGACTGGTGACCTTGGGCAAGCCATGCCTTTATTTCCACATATGCAGAATGGGTTTAAATAATTGCATCTACTTCCTAAGACCATTGAGAGCATACATATAAGCACTGATCTGGTATCCTGCCATTAGTGTAAGCAAAGCAATAACCTGCAAAATCCACAGAGAAGTGCAGAGAGCAGGGAGGCAGAAGTGAGTGAGTGGCCACTCCCTTTGGTGCAGAAGGTAGAAGAGGACCGTGCTTTGTCTTAGAAAATCACACTTACACCTGGAGAGGAGAACTCCCCTGGGAATTTAGGATATAGGTAGACTTGCCTTTCATTGTACAGTTTGACTTCTTTTCCTCCATGTGTATGAATTTCCTTTTTAATTAAACAAATAAATCCAGTATTAGTCCAGTAATAAGCTGAAAGCTTTTCTGCTCTGGTGAGGAGGAATTCCACATGCCCATGGCCTTTCTCTCTGCCCACTGATGCTTAAGCTATCAATAATCAGAGAGCTTGATGTCATGCCAGTTCCTGGTGGTGTTGACAGGCTCCAGCTCAAAAGTCCCTTTATTAGACCTTGTCCCTCAGTAAAGCTTGCAAATTACTCTGATCTTAGTAGACAAAGCCATCCCTCATTCTCTGAATCTCTGAGCATCCTACACAATAACATAAGAATTGGTGAAAATTACCCCAGATAAAGCGTCCTTTAGAACATCAAAGTCCCTGATTTCCAGGCTGTAGGCTGCAGGTATGTGACAGGGCTGACAGGCCAGATGGACAGCAGAGATAAAGCAAAAAGTGAAATTCTCCAGGAAGGGAGCCTGAGTTGGATTTGGTGCTAGGTTTTCTGTGGAGGGGATTAATGTTATTTTCGGAGGCGTGAGCACACATTGCTTTTACCTTGAAATCCAGGTAATCAGCGGCAGATAACAATCGAAGAAGGAAGCCTTTAAACCCTCTGTGAGCTGCAAAGCCTTTCTCCTCTCAAGTTTGGTCAATCCTGGACTAGGTCGTTTCAAATTATGCACACATATTTTCCATGTTTTGTCTCAATTCTTTGTTTCTAGCTTAATTTAGGATGTGAGCATCTTTCCCTCACCACCATCCTCATTGTGCTTTCAGGGGCAATGTTGCCTGTGGTGTGGAGGATGGGCTCTGGCAAACTTACCACTTTACTTGGTTGACGTAAACACTGTATGTAGAAATACAGCCCAGATGGAAACTTGCACACATTCCCCAAACTACGCACACATTGATCTGAAACCAGCAACATGAGTTAGAAGTTTAAATACCTTCTCCGAGGAGAGCGATGGTGTTTCACAACTCACAGAGAAGTTGCTTCGTTTGACCACTGAACTCTAGCTGTCTTTCTGGAAAGGAAGTATTTTACCATACAACAAAAAGAAATGTGAAACTTTTTATATTTAACAGCTGGACTATTGGCTTAACTTTGACTATTCTAGCATGAAGAGTTCTGTTCATAAAAATAAGCTCCACTCACTGAATTGGAACATGATCTTGTTTAACATAGATTATGGAAAACTAACAGGAAAGAAATAAGTAACATAAAGTTATAAGGAAAATAAGGAAATAGTAACATAAAGTTCCAATATAAAGTCAAAACTAAAAAAAAAATTTTTCAAGTTGAATTCAAAGTAACCTTGATATAAGCATAACTTGTAAACATTATTGACCCACAGTATCCCTGAGACAATATTTTCAAGGAAAGTAGAAAATAATTCAAATAATCCCAGTGCTATGATCTTTGGCTGAGGAAATTTAGTAATTTATAGATTTTATTGTTTAGATAAATGCTTCTTGAACCTGGAAGCAAAATGCCTGTGGCTTCATCTACGGGAAAATGCTGTGAAACAGAGTGGATCTCAAGCTGAAGGGTGTCTCTTGCAAGGAGCAGCTGTGTTGGAAAAGCATAAAGCATAGCGAATAAAATACTGATAGACTGATCCCCAAAGAACTGAATCCAAACTTACACTTTCAGTTGGGCACTGCCTCTTTGAGAGACTGGACTCCACTTTCATGATGGAGTTTTCTTGGAAACACTAGTTAACAAGCCTCTCCTGCAAAGTGGGTCTCACTACTTTTCTTAGGATAGCAAAATTCTTTTAAAACAAAAAATTATATTTCCTACAGTGATTATTTTTTTCACCAGATCTGAGTGATTTTAGAATGATTTAATTCTAAAAGAACAAAGATTTGTCCTCCCAGAGGACAATCAAATTCCTGCACCACCAGCCCTGAGCTGCCCAGTTTCACTATAGACAAGGCTGGATCTCTGGGGCAGAGGGTCTGTCCCTGGAAGAGAATGCTCCCCCCAAGATAGTGTTGGCTACTTGTGGAAGGGCAGTTTTTTAAAAAAATCAATTCATTTATTTTAATTGGAGGCTAATTACTTTACAATATTATAGTGGTTTTGCCATACATTGACATGAATCAGCCATGGATATACATGTGTTCCCCATCCTGAACCACACCCCCCACCTCCTTCCCCATCTCATCCCTCAGGGTCATCCCAGTGCACCAGCCCTGAGCACCCTGTCTCATGCATCGAACGTGGACTGGCGATCTGTTTCACATATGAAAATATACATGTTTCAGTGCTATTCTCTCAAATCATCCCACCCTCACTTTCTCCCACAGAGTCCAAAAGTCTGTTCTTTATATCTGTGTCTCTTCTGCTGTCTCACACATAGGGTCATCGTTACCATCTTTCTAAATTTCATATATAAGGGTTAATATACTGTACTGGTGTTTTTCTTTCTGACTTACTTTGTTCTGTATACTAGGCTCCAGTTTCATCCACCTTATTAGAACTGATTCAAATGCATTCTTTTTAATAGCTGAGTAATAGTCCATTGTGTATACATACCACAGCTTTCTCATCCACTCATCTGCTGATGGACATCTAGGTAGCTTCCATGTCCTGGCTATTATAAACAGTGCTGCAATGAACATTGGGGTACATGTGTTTCTTTCAATTCTGGTTTCCTCAGTGTGTATGCCCAGCAGTGGGATTGCTGGATCATATGGCAGTTCTATTTCCAGCTTGTTAAGGAATCTTCACAGTGTTCTCCATAGTGGCTGTACAAGTTTGCATGCCCACCAACAGTGTAAGAGGATTCCCTTTTCTCCACACCCTCTCCAGCATTTATTGTTTGTAGACTTTTGGATAGCAGCCATTCTGACTGGCGTTGAGATGGTACCTCATTGTGGTTTTGATTTGCATTTCTCTGATAATGAGTCATGTTGAACATCTTTTCATGTGTTTGTTAACCATTTCTATGTCTTCTTTGGAGAAGTGTCTGTTTAGTTCTTTGACCCATCTTTTGATTGAGTCATTTATTTTTCCGTAATTGAGCTGCAGGAGCTGCTTGTATATTTTTGAGATTAATTCTTTGTCAGTTGTTTCATTTTCTATTATTTTCTCCCATTCTGAAGGCTGTCTTTTCACCTTACTTATAGTTTCCTTCATTGTGCAAAAGCTTTTAAGTTTAATTAGGTCCCATTTGTTTATTTTTCCGTTTATTTCCATCACTCTGGGAGGTGGGTCATAGAGGATCCTGCCATGATTTATGTCAGAGAGTGTTTGGCCTATGTTTTCCTCTAGGAGTTTTATAGTTTCTGGTCTTACATTTAGATCTTTAATCCATTTTGAGTTTATTTTTGTGTATGGTGTTAGAAAGTGTTCTAGTTTCATTCTTTTACAAGTGGTTGACCTGTTTTCCCAGCACCACTTGTTAAAGAGATTGTCTTTTCTCCATTGTACATTCTTGCCTCTTTTGTCAAAGATAAGGTGTCCATAGGTGTGTGGACTTATCTCTGGGCTTTCTATTTTGTTCCATTGATCTATATTTCTGTCTTTGTGCCAGTACCACACTGTCTTGATGACTGTAGCTTTGTAGTAGAGCCTGAAGTCAGGCAGGTTGATTTCTCCAGTTCCATTCTTCTTTCTCAAGATTGCTTTGGCTATTCGAGGTTTGTATGGTATTTCCATACAAACTGTGAAATTATTTTTTCTAGTTCTCTGAAAAATACCATTGGTAGCTTGATAGGGATTGTATTGAATCTATAGGTTGCTTTGGGTAGTATACTCATTTTTACTATATTGATTCTTCCAATCCATGAACATGGTATATTTCTCCATCTATTTCTGTCTTCTTTGATCTCTTTCATCAGTGTTTTATAGTATTTTATATATAGGTCTTTTGTTTCCTTAGGTAAATTTACTCCTAAGTATTGTATTCTTTTCATTGCAATGGTGAATGGAACCGTTTCTTTAATTTCTCTTTCTGTCTTCTCATTGTTAGTGTATAGGAATGCAAGGGATTTCTCTGTGTTAATTTTATCCTGCAAATTTACTGTATTACTGATTAGCTCTAGTAATTTTCTGGTGGAGTCTTTAGGTTTTTCTATCTAGAGGATCACGTCATCTGCAAACAGTGAGAGTTTTACTTCTTTTTTTTCCAATGTGGATTCCTTTTATTTCTTTTTTCTTCTCTGATTGCTGTGGTTAAAACTTCCAAAACCATGTTGCATGGTAGTGGTGGGGCAGTGCTTTTAATGCATGGCTTTGTGGTCTTAGCTGATAACTGTGCAGCATGTGGCTCACACACTATATGATGTGCTCCTCTGGAATCTGACCTACTGAAGGGCTAAACAGCCTTCAGACCTGGACAAGACCAACACTTCACTTAACCATGGTCCCCAGATCATTTAGGACTGTTTTCCCCATGTCATATGGAGTCACTTCAGAGGGTTCCATCTACTGATCAAGACTTCTCCTTGAAGGAACTCAGGTCACAGCTGTCTGATTCCAGCACTTCAGGGAGGCCCTCTGATATCATGAAGAACAGGAGGAGAGAGGGGTGGTAGGGCCCGGAGGACAACTGACTGTGACCTCATGATTCACAGTGCTCTCAAGAAACAGAAACCTGGACACATCCAAACCCATGACGGTATATTTCAGAAAGACGTCAAGAATTATAAGACTGCACTGGTTTTTTCGTTCATGGTTAGGTTCAGTTTAAGACCTTAACCAGAATAACTTCTCGTTTACCTAGGATACTTTAATCCAGCAGTGACAGGCTTTATTTTCCTAGACTCCAGAACCATTGCAGATGGTGACTGCACAAAATTAAAAGAGGCTTGCTCCTTGGAAGAAAAGCCATGACAGACCTAGATAACATATTAAAAAGCAGAGAATTTACTTTGCCAGCAAAGGCCTGTATAAAAGCTATGGTTTTTCCAGTAGTCATGTATGGATGTGAGAGTTGGACTATACAGAAGGCTGAGCACTGAAGAACTGATGTTTTCAAATTGTGGTGCTAGAGAAGACTCTTGAGAGTCCCTTGGACTGCAAGGAGATCAAACCAGTCAATCCTAAAGGAAACCAGTCCTGAATATTCACTGGAAGAACTGAAGCTGAAACCCCAATACTTTGGCCACCTAATGCAAAGAGCCAAGTCACTGGAAAAGACCCCGATGCTGGGAAAGATTGAGGGCAGAAGGAGAAGGGGACGGCAGACGATGAGATGGTTGGATGGCATCATCAACTCAATGAACATGAGGTTGAGCAAACTCCAGGAGACAGTGAAGGACAAGGAAGCCTGATGTGCTGCAGTCCATGGGGTTGCAAAGAATTCGGGACAACTTAGTGACTGAACAACAACATATTAATCCAATGAGTAAACAACAAAATGACATATTTTTCAGCTGAGAAGTTGCTCACTTGCCTGAAGTAGACTTACTCAGAAAAGGCTTCTTTCTATCACCTCCAGAAATTGATATTTTGGAATGACTTGCAATGATTTCCACTGTGGTTAAGGCATGTGTACATTTCTTATTTTGAAATTAAGAAGAGAATGAGTCTCCTTGAATGGGTGGGCAGTGGTGGGGAGGGGGAAAGCACTGGGCAGGGCAGGAACCTGTCTTTTTGAGTGGATATCAGTATGATGTTTTATAACTAAGCAATGTTTCATACCATCTGCTGTGCATATTAATATATTTACTTTTTCAAATGATAATAAAGGGAAAAATAAACATCTTCAATTGCTCTAAAAGAAAACCTGTGTGTAAATATGTAGCATATACATAGGAAAATTATTCAGCCAAAAAGAAAGAAATCTTGCTATTTGAGACAACATGGATAGATCTTGAGGGCATTGTGTTAAATGAATTAAGTCAGACAGAGAAAAATAAAGACTTAGGATCTCACTGATGTGTGGAATCTAAAAACAACAACAACCAAAAAGCCTGTACTCACAAATACAGAGAACAGATTGGTGGTATCCAGAGGCAGAAGGTAGTATGGGCGAAATGGATGAATGTGGTCAAAAGTTACAAACCTCCAATAATAAAACAAATAAGTCCTGTAATGCAGAGCATGGTGGCTATAGTTTAAAATAGTATATTGCATATTTGAAAGTGGATAAGAGAGTCAGTCTTAAAGTTTCTCATCATAAGAAAAATAATCTGTGGCCATTGTCAAAAAATCTACAGACAATCAATGCTGGAAAGGATGTGGAGAAAAAGGAATTCTCCTGTACTGTTGATGGGAATGTAGACTGATACAGCTACTATGGAGAACAGTATGGAGAATCTTTAAAGAGGTAGAAATAAACCTACTGGAGATACTACTGGAGATCAGTGGAAAATAACTCCAGAAAGAATGAAGGGATGGACCTGAAGCAAAAAGAAATACCCAGTTGTGGATGTGACTGGTGATAGAAGCAAGATCCGATGCTGTAAAGACCAGTATTGCATAGGAACCTGGAATGTCAGGTCCATGAATCAAGGCAAATTGGAAGTGGTCAAACAGGAGATGGCAAGAGTGAACATCGACATTCCAGGAATCAGCAAACCAAAATGGACTGGAATGGTTGAATTTAACTCAGATGAACATTATATCTACTACTGTGGGCAGGAATCCCTTAGAAGAAATGGAGTAGCCATCATGGTCAACAAGAGTTCGAAATGCAATACTTGGATGCAATCTCAAAAATGACAGAATGATCTCTGTTCATTTCCAAGACAAACCATTCAGTATCACAGTAATCCAGGCCTACGCCCCAAACAGTAACGCTGAAG
This sequence comes from Budorcas taxicolor, assembly GCF_023091745.1. NCBI lineage: Eukaryota > Metazoa > Chordata > Mammalia > Artiodactyla > Bovidae > Budorcas > Budorcas taxicolor. The sequence goes on along the minus strand of NC_068930.1, from coordinate 8,084,699 downwards.
AAGCTGAAGTTGAATGGTTCTATGAAGACCTACAAGACCTTTAAGAACTAACACCCACGAAAGATGTCCTTTTCATTATAGGGGACTGGAATGCAAAAGCAGGAAGCCAAGAAACACCTGGAGTAACAGGCAAATTTGGCCTTGGAGTGTAGAGTGAAGCAGGGCAAAGGCTAATAGAGTTTTGCCAAGAAAATGCACTGGTCATAGCAAGCACCCTCTTCCAACAACACAAGAGAAGACTCTACACATGGACATCACCAGATGGCCAACACTGATATCAGATTGATTATATTCTTTGCAACCCAAGATGGAGAAGCTCTATACAGTCAGCAAAAACAAGACCAGGAGCTGACTGTGGCTCAGATCATGAACTCCTTATTGCCAAATTCAGACTTAAATTGAAGAAAGTGGGGGAAACGACTAGACCATTCAAATATGACCTAAATAAAATCCCTTATGAGTATACAGTGGAAGTGAGAAATAGATTTAAGGGCCTAGATCTGATAGAGTGCCTGATGAACTATGGACAGAGGTGGAGACATTGTACAGGAGACAGGGATCAAGACCATCCCCATGGAAAAGAAATGCAAAAAAGCAAAATGGCTGTCTGAGGAGGCCTTACAAATAGCTGTGAAAAGAAGAGAAGCGAAAAGCAAAGGAGAAAAGGAAAGATAAAAGCATCTGAATGCAGAGTTCCAAAGAATAGCAAAGAGAGATAAGAAAGCCTTCCTCAGCGATCAATGCAAAGAAATAGAGGAAAACAACAGAATGGGAAAGGCTAGAGATCTCTTCAAGAATATTAGAGATACCAAGGGAACATTTCATGCAGGGATGGGCTCGATAAAGGACAGAAATGGTATGGACCTAACAGAAGCAGAAGATATTAAGAAGAGGTGGCAAGAATACACGGAAGAACTGTACATTAAAGAGCTTTACAACCAATATAATCATGATGGTGTGATCAGTCACCTAGAGCCAGACATCCTGGAATGTGAAGTCAAGTGAGCCTTAGAAAGCATCACTGTGAACAAAGCTAGTGGAGGTGATGGAATTCCAGTTGAGCTATTTCAAATTCTGAAAGATGATGCTGTGAAAGTGCTTTGCTCAATATGCCAGCAAATTTGGAAAACTCAGCAGTGGCCACAGGACTAGAAAAGATCAATTTTCATTCCAATCCCAAAGAAAGGCAATATCAAAGAATGTGAAACTACCTCACAATTTCACTCATCTCACAGACTAGAAAAGTAATGCTCAAAATTCTACAAACCAGGCTTCAGCAGTACATGAACCATGAACTTCCATTTGTTCTAGCTGGTTTTATAAAAGGCAGAGGAACCAGAGATCAAATTGCCAACATCCACTGGATCATGGAAAAAGCAAGAGAGTTCCAGAAAAACATCTATTTCTGCTTTATTGACTATGCCAAAGCCTTTGACTGTGTGGATCACAATAAACTGTGGAAAATTCTGAAAGAGATGGGAATACCAGACCACCTGACTGCCTCTTGAGAAACCTATATGCAGGTCAGGAAGCAACAGTTAGAACTGGACATGGAACAACAGACTGGTTTCAAATAGGAAAAGGAGTACATCAAGGCTATATATTGTCACCCTGCTTATTTAACTTCTATGCAGAGTACATCATGAGAAACGTTGGGCTGGAAGAAGACAAGACGGAATCAAGGTTGCTGGGAGAAATATCAATAACCTCAGATATGCAGATGACACCACCCTTATGGCAGAAAGTGAAGAGGAACTAAAGAGCCTTCCGATGAAAGTGAAAGAGGAGAGTGAAAAAGTTGGCTTAAAGCTCACCATTCAGAAAACGAAGATCATGGCATCTGGTCCCATCACTTCATGGGAAATAGATGGGGACACAGTGGAAACAGTGTCAGACTTTATTTTTTCGGGGCTCCAAAATCACTCTAGATGGTGATTGCAGCCATGAAATTAAAAGACACTTACTCTTTGGAAGGAAAGTTATGACCACCCTAGATCGCATATTGAAAAACAGAGACATTACTTTGCCAACAAAGGTCCGTCTAGTCAAGGCTATGGTTTTTCCTGTGGTCATGTATGGATGTGAGAGTTGGACTGTGAAGAAAGCTGAGTGCTGAAGAATTGATGCATTTGAACTGTGGTGTTGGAGAAAACTCTTGAGAGTCCCTTGGACTGCAAGATCCAACCAGTCCATCCTAAAGGAGATCAGTCCTATGAGTTCATTGGAAGGACTGATGCTGAAGCTGAAACTCCAGTACTTTGGCCACCTCATGTGAAGAGTTGACTCATTGGAAAAGACCCAGATGCTGGGAGGGATCGGGGGCAGGAGGAGAAGGGGACAACAGAGAATGAGATGGCTGGATGGCATTACCGACTCGATGGACGTGAGTTTGAGTGAACTCTGGGAGTTGGTGATGGACAAGGAGGCCTAGCATGCTGTGATCATGGGGTTGCAAAGAGTTAGACGAAACTGAGCAACTGAACTGAACTGAACTATGATCCCACAATCGAACTACTTGGCATATATCCCGAGAAAGCCACAATGCTAGGAGACTCATATACTTCAGTGTTCACTGGAGCACTATTTACAATAGCCAGGACTTAGAAGCAATCTAGGCATCCATCTACAAATGAATGGATAAAGAAGATGCAGTATGAACTGCAGTATATACAATGGAAATGCACTCAGCCATAAAAAAGAATGAGGCTGAGTCAGCTCTAGTGAAGTGGATGAACCTAGAGCCTGTTATACAGATGGAAATAAGTCAGAAAGAGAAAAATATCACATATTAACACATATATATGGAATCTAGAAAACGGTATTAATGAACCTATTTGTCAGGAAGGAATGGAGACGCAGGTGTAGAGAATGGACTTGTGGTCACAGTGAGGGGAGCAGAGAGTGGGACAAATGGAGACAGTAGCACGGACATTTACATTACTACCATGTGTTAAATATCTAGCTGGGGAGAAATCCCTATGTATAACAGGGAGTACAGCCTGGGGCTCTATGATGACCTAGATGGATAGGGGAGGGGAGGGGAGGGAGGCACCAGAGTGAGGGGATATATGTATCATCACGGCTGATTCACGTCGTTATATGTTAGAAACCAACACACTGTAAAGCAATTGTCCTCCGATTAAAAAATAACAAATGTTAAAAAAAATTGTAACTGTGTGTGATTAAATGTTACAAAAATACAATTTTTAAAATTTCTAGTAAAAGAGAAGCTATTGTTTCTTGAGTTCACACTCACCAGTTACATGACCATCAACTCTACTCCTGCCCTCCACAGGCAGGAGCTATTCTCCCACAGCACAGATGGAGACACTGAAGCTTGGGTCAAACAGGGCACCCAGCTGAGGAAGGTCCAAGCTGGGATGGAGGCTCAGACTGAGGCTCAGTCTGCTCCAAAGTTGGCATGCTTGCCACCCCTTGTGCCAACTTTGAGTGGACCAAATATTGGAAAAACAGGCTCGCTCAGAGACCGTCAGTGACATGGCCCTGACTTTCTTTGTTTTTGCTTTTACCCTCCTTGTTAAATGTTAAATGTTAAAAAGTAAATAACTCTCCTAAGGCATGACTTTAAGCTGAATTGTGAACCGAACCTGGAAGAAAACTAGCAATTTGTTTTAAAGTTTCTGAAACAATAAAAGGTAAGAATGAATGAATAAAAACAAGTACTCACAATTTCACTACCTTTCTCTAATTACTTCTATTTTTGTCTACTCTACACTCATAATTTTACTACCTTACACTAGCTACTTCTATTTTTGCCTACTTCCTTACATATACTTACATAATTGTAATCACATATATTTGCCTTTGTTGTCTTCTTTTTCAAAAAACATTGTATCATGAATACTTCCCCTATTTCTAGCATTTACATAATTGTTAATCCCTGGATATCATAGTATAAATTTGACCTGTATATATTATTGTCAGTTTTTCCACTACTATAATGAATACCTTCAGACATACATTAATGTTTTTTTGTTATCTTAAGATAAATTCCCAAAGGGGCTGTTATTCAGACAGCATGTAATGTGTTATAATCCCTGATATATGTCACTAAATTACTTTCTCAAAACTATACAACCAGTTCCTAGTGGCTACCAGTGGCAACCTCCACAAGCAATACCAGTTTTATTACAACCTTAGGAACACAAACAGACCAGCCTTCTAGATAATACTCACTGATTTCCACGATCACTGGCTATTTAAAATGTTATATATTTTCTGAAATGACTACAGTGGGAAACAATAAAATATCAAAATAAATAGAAAACAGTTCAGCTATGATTCTGATTATAGAATTTTAGAGCTCAAGAAGACCTTTGGAGGAGGGAAAGCAGGAGATACTTCACCGTCATCTTTTATTTAGTACATGAAAAATCTGAGACTCATTTGCCTGAAGTTACAAATCAGGTCAGTAACAAAACAGATGGACAAACCAATAGAGGCCTGCTGGCTTTTGATGAGAAGTCCAGAGCAAACAGGAGACTCCACTTCCTTCTCCTTCTCAGGCAAAAGCCCCAGAATGAGGTCACCACTGCCTCTGAAAGGGAAGCTCCATTTCCTGGTGACTTCTGATGACTTGGATCAGTGTTAACGGGCATTTCAAAAGCCGCTGCAAATAGTCTCTGAGTCGCAAGGAGCAATGTATTCTGGACCAGTAACCGTTTGGATCTCACCATGTCTCCTTCCTCCTCCAAGGAGGGATATATTCTGGACCAGTAACCATTTGGATCTCACCATGTCTCCTTCCTCCTCCACCCTTCTTTTCTGTTTCTTACAGGACCTTGAAACTCAGAAGGTCAGATCTAAGTCATGTAAAGAATGACTTTCAAACATATCTTTTAAAGAAAATGACTCTTGGTCTCCAGCCTCTCTCTGTCATCACACTCTAATGCATCTCAGGGAAATTAGCAACTTGATTCTTCCCCCAGCTGTCATTTCAAATAGAAAGCTTTCTTATCTGCCATTCAAGAAAAAAGTACAGTAAACCTAGCAACAGGCAGACAGGGGTAATAAAACATGACGAATCACATTCAGTCAGCTCTCAGTGTCATGTTCACCTGGATGTTTCTCAGGGGTGCAGCATGGGGATGATGAGAGGGCACATCTGGCGATAGTGCTGCCCACTCAGTGTGCACACGGTGCACGCTGTACGTGACGAAGGGAGCAGGGTGGCCCACAGAGTGATCCCAGTGTCCCCAAGGCTACCCACATAGTCCCTCTGCTGGATATACAGAACCAGTGTGTGGTATCCATTTAACACAGAGCCTTTGGTGAACCCCACCATGTATATATACAGGTCTCTTCGCAGAGGCTGTTGGAAAGGCACCTACACCTGGCTAAATACACACTTTTCCAAACTCCACCTTCACTCATGCGCACCGTGTGCCAGGCGCTATCCTAAGCACTTTGCTGATATCAGAGTAGAGTGAATCCTCCCAACAAAGCTACAGGGAGATTCTGCCACTCTCCCCAGATGGGGAAACCAAGGCGCAAAGAGGAAGGATGGCTGCTGCAAAGGGAAAGAGACCAGCGAGACACAGCGTGTCTTCTCAGATGATCAGCAGCACGGTGCTAGAGTTAGGGTATCTCGGTGCTGTTCATCCTCTCAAGGGTGACTGCTGTATCGTGTCATGCAGGAGAATGTCTTTAGCCTCTAGGAAAGGCCTGCTGAGGTCTTCAGGAGGAAAGAAGCATGATGTCTGCAACTTAATTTCAAATGCTTTATGAGGACCCAGAGATGAAGCAAATGTGGCAAATGCTTATAGGCACAGGATCTAGGTGAGCAGTCACAGTTATTCCTTGTATCACTCTTTTATCTTTTTCATATGTTAAAAACTTTTCATAATTCAAGTAGGAAAAAAAATGGATCTATCTATCTATCTTCTTTTGAAGCATGCTGACTGAAAGGAGACTAACAACCCAAATCTTTGAACATAACATTTTAGGGGCAGCCTATCATTTTAAAGATGAGAAAAGTGAATATATTTAAAAGTTATTAAAATATAGTATTATAAATATTTCCATTAAGTTTATTTATCCTTTTAATGGTTTTCACATTTTTATAACGTTGGAAAAAATGAAAATGTAAAGTATCTAAATATTTTACTAATCATTTTTAAATGTTAATTTTAATAAGCTAATACTGATAGATAATCACACATTATAAATATAAATGATTAGTGTGTTCAGCCCATGTTATGAATTAGAGAGCAGAAAGGTCCAGGACTTTACCAAAAGTATAAGTGGGACAGGGAAACTTGGGAGTTTAGTTTGAAACAACTCTAGTGGAGAAAAGTGGGAAAAGATATTAAAACCTAGGAAAAAGAGGTGGAGAGAGGGTGGCATGTGATGATTTTATTGAGTACTTCAACTTTATTTATACCAATCAGGCTACACCTGCTATAATATACAATTCTGGGAAACCAGATCCAAAACAGATGGACCAAAGCACATCTCAGCTGTCATCAGCCAAGTATTTTCCAGACAACAACTTTGTGACCTGATAAACGTGCTTTGGCGGGACCGACGCCGTATGTGCTGGTGCCCAGCATGGAGAGTGTCTACCTGGGGGCCAGGGTGCAGGTGGGAGGCCATGGAACCGACAGCTATCGGTAAGTCCAGGTCCCCACATCTGTGGCTTCTGTCCTCTTCCCAAACACCCATGGGTGCCACCCCAACCCCGACATCCTCTCCCATCCCCCAAACTGGTGACTGCGGGTCACCAGGAAGCCCCACCACTCATCAGTCCTGGTTCTTCCACAAATGGATTCAAAAGAATGAGAAGCAAAGACATCATCATTAGAATTGTGAGTTTCCCACAATACCTGTCACTACAGCAGCTTAACATCTCCAGATCTTGTCCCACTTCTGCATCTGAGAAACCAGCTACGGTGCCTCCTGGAACTGGGAGCAAGAGTGAGTGTGAGGGCTTGTGGAGCTGCTCCAGAAAGGATCTCCCTCTCCCAGCAGGAACCAACCCTTTAAGAGGCTTAAGTAAATGCATCAGCAGATCTGGGCACTGATAAACACCTTTAAGCACTCTTCCATTACATGTATGGGTTTCTTAAGGCTCTTGATTTTGGATAAAATATGTTCCAATAAATTATATTTAAGCCATTCATATACAAAAGTCATAGATTTAATTAGTATTGTAATATAGTACATTAAACAAAAATTTCTCAAAAGATATGAATTAATATGCTTAGGAAAACATTAATATGTTGTTTAAACCTTATGAATTAATATGCTTAGGAAACCCATTATTTCAACTTCCCTTGGATACTTTATATACAATTGTGTTCTACAGGCACCAAATACTATAGCACCCTCAACATATTTGTAGCAATTGACTCCTGACACTCTTAAATGTTGATTTAGTTCTGTTTCATAATGCTATTTGCTCGGGCTTTAGAGCTCCACACCGGCAATCAGAAGAATAATATAATGCAGGTCATGGAATCTGTTTGGGGTGTTAGAATAACGCCAGCAAAACTTCCATGGCAACCCCGACCTCAGAGGCGGCTGGGAACCCACAGGCTCCTGTGAAGTTCTGCCCAGAGGGTTAAACGCTGACCCCATTGAGCGCTGCATTAGCGAGCTGGGGTCTTCCACTCCCCCCAGCTCCCTGCTTTGAGTTTTCCCAGTTAGTACATGAATCAAATTACGGGCACCTCTGCTGGGTTTCCTGTGAAATAACAGATCTCACTGTAACCAAATATTACCATCTTGGAAAAACTGTATGCAACTAGTGAGGACTCTTCATTCTCAGGCAACAGAGAAAAGCTTCTTTGTTTTGAGACTGAACACCTGGAACACGTTATCCAGGGGGGCCTCTCTGGGCCCACAGTGCGGAGGGGGCTCTCGAGGCCTAGTCACACCCCTGTCTGTGGAACGCCAGCCCGCCCAAAGCTCTGAGTGGCCTAGTTTCTGCAGGCTTTGCTGTGGGCTGCAGCCACATGGCAGAGGGAACCCTGCGTCTGTATGGAAGGGCCGTGCAGGTAAGGACTGCATAGGTGAGAGGCAGCGTTCCATGGGGCAGAGCAGAAGGACTAGGGTTCGGGGATGGAGGGTGGGAACCTAACCTCCTGCCCCAGCCTGCTCTCGCCTTCCTGAAGCATCTACCAGATAAGAATGCTGGCTGTGTGTCCAAGAGGGCAGGCAGACGCTTGGCACGGCATCAGTCGGGGCGTGCAGCTGTGGACGGCTTCCCTTGGAAACCTACGAAACCCAGTGTTTCCACATTTGCTCCAAAACATTGACTTTCTGTAAGAAAACCTTGTGTTCCTTCTTTTATCTTTATGCCATGGCAGATCCAGCAGCCACGGAAAGGCATGTAACTTGGGACAGTTTGGAGGTGCAAGTTGAAGCAGGTGTGTAGGGTCAGGATGAGGAACTAACAGCCTCACGCCTCCTTGTCAAGAGAATAGGATGACTGCTCAGTGTGGACCGCCAGGGCCCGTCCAAAGGCAGATGTTGGTCCAAACACCATGTGACTTTTTGAAAGTAATATCCCACCTCTGTTAACATCTTTTAACCTTATGTTGATGAAATATAAGGTCTTTGCTGGCTCCTCACTTACGATGCCCAGATGGGATATATAGTAGCCACCCCGTGTCTTCTCAAACCCTCGTGTGTACAGTGGTGCCCTGAAATGCAGATCCTGAGTCAGTAGTGGAGACAGGCCTGATGTAGCACTTTCCTAACAAGCTCCCAGGAGATGCTGGGGCTGCCAGTTCAGGCCACACTGAGATAAAAAGGGACGTCTAAATGACAGTCACTGGCCTACAGAACAGGCAATTTCCCACACCCACTGATTTCTCTTTGTCTCTAAGATAGTTGTATGAACATATCTTTTTTTCACCCCAGCAAAAAGTAATAATAATAATAATGTCTGTGTGCTAATTCTTGTGTCATTCAGTTCAGTTCAGTTCAGTTCAGTCGCTCAGTCATGTCCGACTCTTTGCGACCCCATGAATCGCAGCACACCAGGCCTCCCTGTCCATCACCATCTCCCGGCGTTCACTCAGACTCACGTCCATCGAGTCCATGATGCCATCCAGCCATCTCATCCTCAGTTGTCCCATTAGTTCAGTTATTTACATGTGAATATGAAGAATAAATCTAAGCAACTTGTAGGCCCTTTAGATGAGGAACTGGGGAAACAAATTAAGAAATGCATGCTTTTTTCAGAAGAGTGGGAACTGCATGACCACCAAGCTACTGCAAATAGCAATCATCATTTTAAATACATTTTAACAAAAGCTGTTAACTTTTGCTAATGACACAGATATGTTTTGAGAGGGATAGAAAACCAGGTAAAGCCACTCTTAAGACTCTACCCTTTGCAGAAGACTGATTGGGAATCTGCGCTTGACTGACACTTTAAAAACAAGTTCTTTTACTTAATGTTCATAAAGGATTCAATTGGTTTGCAGATAATTTCCTTAAAATGGTGGGAGTACTGTTAATTATTCCCTGCCCAGTGTAGTGTTTCCAGAGACCTGGTATTCTTCTACTCATCGGAGCCAATCTCTCTAGCAGGATGCAATTCAACTGCTTCACTTGGTTTTAAAGCAAGTTTAGTTTACTTGATTAAAAGTATGCTATGTTCAGTGTGTCTCCAAAGGGCCAAGGAGAGACATTCATGAAGACATTTCCTTTGAAATAAAATATGCAGATTTTGTTTCCCAGCGTTTTCATGTCGATCTTGCTTGCTTTCTTAGTTTTCATGTAGTATCCAGTGTCACAGAGGTTGGCAGCGGAACGACAGGGAAATGCTTCTGATGGGGGACCCATTCTCTAGGCTCGTAGGCGTAACATATATTTTACAAGAACAATGAGAAATCAGTGGGATTCACTTTTCACCATTCCCGGCAGAGAGAAGTCTGCAGCAGAAGTGGGGTAGGAGGTCAGTGGCGTGATATAAAGCCCTCAGCAGAGAGACAAGTCCTCCTTTTCTGAAACTTTCTATCACTACAATCTCTTTCGCAATGTTTCTTTGCCTAGATTGCTCATACAAATCATAAAAGTTCATGAAGAAAAAGGAACCCTACTGACCAGAATTCATATACAATTTTTTGAATGGAATGTTGTCTATTTATTATATGTTCACATATTTCAGAGGAAAATGTAAGGCATACATTTTCACCATGATGTGCAGAAATTCCTTAAGCAAATACGTGATTAAATGTTTTAAAATACAAGATTTGTTTATTTATAACTTACACCACACATTCACTTTTATTTATCCAAAAGATTGAAGCTGCACTTTCTGGGTCCTTTCCCTGATTTCCTGCTAAAATATATAATTAGGCAAGTTTCCAATGCACCTAATAGCTCTGAGGGGACTAAGCAGTGATCTTTTTGAGATGAAAAATATTGGTAGGAAGTGGTTCTCTTCTTTTTTCCCCCAAGTTCAATAGCTCAGCTATTCGTTTCCTGTTTCCAACAGCCAAGGTAATTAGACCATAATAAGAACTCTTTGCTTGAAGGATGACATCTGAAAGTTGAAACTATTTGCTGCACAAACCTTGACACAGGAGGAGGGGGCAGGGTGCGTCTCCTCAGAGGGACAAAGTTCTGCTATTAGAGTTTACTCCCCTAGACGATTTTTTCATGAAAAGACTCTTAAAGTCTAAGAGGGAAAGTGACATCTGTATTGATTCTTCATTGTGGAGGAAACATCTCTGAAAGCTCCAGAAAGAGCCAGAACATGCAGAAAATCTGGTTACTACATAAACTATCTTTCTTTCTAGGCAGAGCACACATACAGTGATATGCACACATCGGAAAAGCATATCTTGATGAATTTTTCACCTGGGTATATATCTGCGTAACCACCACTGAGAATAAAAAGCTGCATCTTTGATCCCTGAAAGCTCTTAACTCCTCCTGGTCATCATCCCACCCAAGAGAACTTCCATCCTGATTTCCATCCCCTGGAGAGGTTCTGCCTGTCCTTGGATTTCACACAGAACACACCTTTCTGTTTGGCCTCTTTCTCTCAAGGCTGTCTGTCCAGTCTGTCCATCCATGTTGCCCTGGGTTCTGGTATCTTCATTTCAGAGTAGTTTTCCTTTGTGTGGATGTACCACCCTTAATTGACGCTACCTTTTATGGTCATTTGTGTATGTCCCAGTTCTTAGGAAGAAAGCTGCTGTGAACTCTCTTGTCCACATCTGTTGGTGATGTGAACACTCAGGTTCATGTCTTTGGGTAAACGTAAGCCCTTTTTTCTTTTGGGTAAGAATGGAATTCCTGAGGCATTCGGTATGTGTATCTTTGGTAAATTCTGCCAGATCGCTTTCCAGCGAGATTGTATCAGCCAGCCTTGTCACCAGGAACCCGTTGGACACATTTTGAATGTCAATAAGGGGTGTAATCTCACCATTGAAGACAAAACCTCAACTGCTCCTGAAAGGAGTCACCATGTTCCAGCATGAAGTCGCTCAGTCGTGTCCGACTCTTTGCGACCCTACGGACTTTAGCCCACCAGGCTCCTCCATCCATGGGATTCTCCAGGCAAGAGTATTGGAGTGGGTTGCCATTTCCTTCTCCAGGGGATCTTCCTGACTCAGGGATCGAACCCAGATCTCCCACATTGTAGGCAGACAATTTACCTTCTGAGCCACCAGGGAAGTCCAATAGGAAAGGGAGGAAAAACTAATTCAAAAACTGAAATCACTCCCAGGGAAGGAGCTGGCCTCAGTTTCCCTGGCTCTGTCCAGGTGCCCTGTTTCCTACCCACTGTGGTCAGGGAAGAGAGCTCACAGGCTTAGGGCTTTTGACCACGTGTGTGGCCAGGATTCTCCTGGGACAAACAAGGCTTTCTGGGATTAGGCTGCCTCTAGTACCATCCAGCCCAGTTCATTGCCCTGAAGAGTGATACTCATGGGACTTGCCTGCTTGATCCAGTAAGTCACCTGAGCCTTTCTCATTTGTACCAAATCCCATATGTTCTCTTTTCCAAAAACCTTTCTAATTATTGACCAAAAAGTAAACAGTGGGACTACCTAAGGAGGTCTGCCATCCCCGTGGTCAGCAGTCCCCCTACTCACAGTGGTCCTGCCGCCCTCTCTGGGTCCTGCCTGCCCCAGGGACAGCACCGTATCCTCCCTACTTATGCTCAGACCCACAGGAGGCCCAGAAGGAGGTCTTTGGGCCCTGGGCTCTAACTAGGCCAGAATCCCAAGGGAAATAGGAACCTAAGATGCCACTCTCAGGCAATTTTAGAAATATGCAAGGCCATCGTCCTTACTGACAACTTTCCTGAACAACCAGCATGATATCGTTTTTAAAATTTAATATTCCTGCTGCTTCCTCTGCAAATCTGAAAATCTGCCACTAGCAGGATCTGTGTGGGCTGCCAAAGGGTGACTCTGGAGGCCTTCTGACTGGCAAAGCCTAGAACCTCTGGGTCAAGGCGCCTTGCCCATCTCGTGCCCCGTTTCCTTGGCGCCACTGGCTAACTTTCTCCTGGGTTTATCTCAAAGCTTTTGGTCCTTCCTTTCAACTCTAGGTTGGTTGATTGGAGTCTGCTGGGGCTTTCACATGGGCCAGGATGTTCAGCAGGCCCCTGGCCTTGAAAGTTTCATTTGTAACTCAGAGTTTGGGTATAACTCAAAGGCATAGATCAAAGGTTTGTAGTTTTGTGGTAGCATAAAGTTGAACCCCAGGCCCTTGAAACTTATGGGCTTGGTACAATATATGCTTAGCTAGTGAGGGACACCAGCTCTCTATTCACATCTTCTCAAAGGGGCATCTCAGCCTGCCCAGGCCAAGACCTCTGACTCCAGCAGTCTACCTGTGGCAGCAGTGAGCTGGGGTAAGCAAGAGAAGTTAGGGAGAGTTCATGGGCTGAAGCATTTCTCTCTCATCTTCCCTTTCCATCAGGAGACTGTTTTGAAAGGTATGCGCTTCACCCTCCTCCTGTTGGGGACCAACAGGGACAGATGGAGAAGCCCAGCTACAAGGAAGAGGGCTGCACAGGACCTAGTGGCTCTCAGCCCGGCGGACGGGCCCCAGGGTCGAATCGTTAGCTGGGGGGCTCGTGTAAGTGAAGCTGACACAAGACCATTGTCCTTACTGACAACTTTTCTGAACAACTGGCACGATGTCATTTTAAAAATGTAATGTTCCTGCTGCTTCCTCTCCACCTCTTCAATTGGCCACCTACACCAATCTGCATGGGCTGCCAAAGAGCAAAGCTGGGGAGACTGCTACAGAGCTCCTGGCCAATTCACCCAGCAAAGTGAAGGGGTATGAAAGCATGGCCCCAGACTCTTGGATACTCCTCCTTCAAGAGGCAGAGCTCAATGCACCTCCACTTAATTGTGAGCTGGACTTAACACCGCCGTTTTCACAAATAGAAGAAAGCAGAAGTGATGGAGTGTAACTCCAAAACTGAGTCCTAAAAGGCACTGTAGTTTCTTCCTCGTTTCTCTCTCTCTTACTGTGTCTCTGTCTCTGATTCTTTCCCTCTTGGGTAACTAGCTTTCGGAAAAACCAGCTGTCATGTCATGAATATTCTTGGGTGGCCCAGGGGAGAGACCCACACGGTGAGGAACTGAGGCCTCCTGCCAACAGCCATGTGATGTGCCATCTTGGAGCAAACTGTCCATCCCAGGCAAGCTTTCAGATGATGCAGACCCAGCCAACAACTTGGCAGCATCATCAGGAGAAACCCTGATCCAGCATCACCTCAGATTCCTGAGTAAGAAAATAAATAATTACTGTTCTAAGCCACTAAGTTTTGGAGCGATTTGTTACACAGCAACAAATGACAAAAACAGGAGGGTTTTAGGATGAATAACCAGATATTTCTGATTATACCTTATAGAAACACGGCAGGAGGATAGATCATTCCTTTGTGGAAGTTTTAGGTATGCATATACAATTGCCTTTGGCTTCCCTCATGGCTCAGACAGTAAAGCGTCTGCCTGCAATGTGGGTGACCCAGGTTCAATCCCTGGGTTGGGAAGATCCCCCAGAGAAGGAAATGGCAATCCACTCTAGTATTCTTGCCTGGAGAATCCCACGGACAGAGGAGCCTGGTAGTCCATAGGGTCACAAAGAGTCGGACACGACTGAGGAACTTCACTTTCACTATGAAATGTGAGCAAGACTGGGGTGGGTCACCTCCTTGAGGGCACTTCAAGAGCCAACACACTGCCTCCATCTTTCTCCCTCTGCCAGACCAGTCATCAGTGTTGCCTATCAGGGACCATGCTGAGGACCCACGGTGGGGGCGATTGTTACAGAGCTCCTAGCCGACTGACGATGGACACGTAGCAGAAGAAGAAAAAGGTCTTGTGGGTTTAAAGGTACTTCTGGGGTGTTAGTTACTGTAGCAGGTCTAGAACCATACTGACTAAAACAGGCCATCCCTGCACAGGGATCCTCCATCCCTGTCCCCTTCTCTCCTGCTCTTTGCAGGAGGAAGCCAACGTCTCCATCAGAGTCAGCAGAATCGCACCGGGAGCATGGGGCTCCCACCGTCCAGACAGGGAACTGCGCTTTCTTATGTCCTGAGTCAGCGCAGGCGTGGTTTGGGAGGCTGGGGACTGTCTCCATGGCTCTTGTTGTTTAGAACCCAGGGGATAGGAACAGCTTGCGCATGAGTTAGAGGAGTTGAAGGTGTTAAGGGCTCGTGTGATCCAGTTCTGAAAGTCACAAAGTCAGCCCTGATTGATTCTTTGCTTTCTTTTCCGGAACCATAAAGAATTTGGGGGAAATTACTGTCTGGCCACCCAGAAAACAAAGGCCAGTTCGGGTTTGTTTTATTTTCTTTGCTTCCCAGATCACCAATCCCCGGTTCCCCAAGGAGCCAGTGTGGTTTGGCGCTTCCTTTGTGCCTGCCCGGTCAGCTCCTCTCCACACGCCCCCTGCCCAGTCCCTCCCAGTCCCCCCAACGGTCCTCCTGTCCTTCTCCACAGCCTGGTTCTGTCCTCCAGCCCTCAGGCTCCAGCCTCCTCGTTAGGAAGTGTTAGAAAGTTGCTGGAGTGAGAAATGAGCCTGTGAAAGCTCGTTGTCCTAATTAAACTTCGACGAGGAGAGTGACAAGAGGCGACGGGGAGGAAACGGGTGCCACCGGGGTCTCAGCCTGGGCCCAAGACGGGGAGGCCTTTGTCCTCCAGAACAAAAGCTGCTGTTTGCATGTGTTAAACCCCATCAAACCGCATCAGACCCAGGTGCAAAAACCCGCATCCCAAACACCATCCCGGCTTACGCCACCTTCCCGAGCACGGCCGGGGCCCCAGCCATCATTCCTAATCAGGACAGGACCCCACATCAAAGCTGCACCCCCTCCACGGACAGCTTCTGCTCCAAGATGCATTGTTATTCCAACTTCCTACACTCAGCCCCTGCCCGACGAATTAGGGCACAGAGCCCCCTGTGGCATTGCTGGTCCCTGCTGGCGTTGTTAATGAGGTAGAAAGGGCGGGTTTGTCCTAGCCTGCGACTAACATAATCACATAAAGCTGTTGCTTTGGAACAGACTGAGCTGCCCCCAGAGTCAATTTCCCTAAAAGCAGCGCAGAGCAGAGCTTCCTGGGAGAAGACACAAAGCTGCCCATTGTCTCTGTCACTTCCTCTCCTCCCTCCCAGCACTGAAGCATCTCCTCAACTTGGAGCCACAGCCCTGTGCACAGGCTGTTTGCGGATGTCCCGCCGCGGTTTCCAAAACCCCGTGAGAAGCAGTTTCTTGCTACAGTCATTGTTTCCAGACTGACCAAGCTGGCTGGGAAGGCGAAGTCGGGCCAGGGAGACTGTCTTCCTGGCCCTGGAAAGAGACAGGCTTGCAACACAGGACGCTGGCAGCTCTGGGGGAGCTGGGTACACCTCCATATCTGGGCAGCACCAGGTGGAGCAAGGCCCGGGAGAAGGCTCCCAAGAGGCTGAATTCCTGGATGAAGACAGAGTGTGGATCATCTAACAAGTCCTCAGAACCGTGCTTGGCCCCTGACAGTGAGCTTTCTGCCAGGAATCCGGGAAGCCATCTGGCCTCTGCTGACCTAAGCAACCTCTTCCTAACCATCACCCAGTCCAAAGGGCATGGGCCACTCCCCAGAAGTAGTTGAGGCTGGGAGGAAGCTCCTTTCACCGACTGTCCTCAGATTCATCTCTGCCACCAGTCATGTGTGCCCACCTAGGTGGGAGTGGGCCGGGGAGCCCACCAAGAGGGACCAGTGAGATGAGGGGAGAACCTGGGCAGAAGGCAGGATGGCATGATGGAGCTGCAGCTTCCCATGTTCCCAGCGGTGTGTTTGGAATGGGGTGCTGCTGCATTCACTGGGCCACCAAAGGACTCTGCAAGGCCACCAAGATTCTAGAGTGGTCAAGACATGGCCCTTCTCTTACTAGGCTGGGAGACCATCATGCGAACAACCCAAATATAACCTAAGGCAGAGTTTACTGAGGGTTATTTCAAAGGTTGAGAAGGGGTCCTGAATGAGGAGGAAACAGAAAGCTTTGGTGCAGGAAGGAGGAAGCCTTCCCAAGAGGGCTGCCCTCACTCAGCCTGGGTGGATGAGTGGAATCTTGCAGGGGAATGGAGCAGAGATGAAGTGATACTTTTACAAAAGCATTGCTTACTAACTGGGCAAGAGCATTCCAATCGAGTCCTTGGCGTGCATGGAAACCCGAGCCTTCTCTAAGCAGCAGCCACCTACTGTGTCCTCCCATCTCCCCCTGCTCTGTGTGGCGCATGTGGTGGGCACTGGAGAATACTTGCTGATCCTGACAGTGACTACGCCATAGCATGGGGCCCCTGGAAGCCCAAAGGGCCCACTTACGGAGATCACTCTTGGATGCTGGCAAGAGTGAAATCACCCGATAGGTATTTTGTCGTGTGTTTCTTTTTAACTATATGGAAAAAAAAAAAAAAAGGGTGGCTGTGAAAAACCCAACCCAAGAACCTCTTGGCTCAAGCTCAACTAGATGAAACTTTAAAAAATGATTTAATGTTTTGTTAGACTGTTGCATATTAAAGCAATGTAATGCCTTCTAAGAGATGAGAATCAGATCCTGGTAGTGATGACTCTGGCGAGTTTAAAGAGTTATAGCTCATTTCTCAAAGGAGCAACAATAAACATTTCACCCAATGTGTACCGTGGCCTGGACCTCTCATGAAAGTATGTAAATACCCTTTTATTTCCATATTATGATGCTACCACCTTCTTATTTCCCTTTCTGAGCTTCATATTTCCAAACAGCAACTTCTGAGGGACAGGAAGCTCCTGGGAGAAGGGAGTACTCAGGATTGCACTGGCTAAAGAACTGGGCTGTGTGACTACAAAGTCAAATCGCTCCCTGGTAAATGCCAGTTTCCAATAGCTCTCTGGCCAGAGCTGCCAGGCGTCTGTGTTGGGTACAGCACACCTCGAGCCGTGCTGCTGGGGAGGCCTCTCTGTACAGAGACATTCATGGAAAATGATTGGGCACCCAGCCCACACCAGATGTGATGGGAAATCAAGCCTGAGGGGCCAGGATGTAGCTGGGGAGGGGACACGGAGGAACTGGGAAGCCGAGCAAGGTAACCACAGGAGGAAACCCCAAAATATGAAGATAGTCCCACAGTTCCAGAAAATGGGGCTAACTTAAAATGCAGCTCCTTTCCTTGAAGTGGGCTTGGCAGGTTCAGTTGTTGAAAGACAAGGGGAAAAAAAGAAAGAAAACATGTTTTACATTTGTCTGGCTTGCATATCTAGCTGAATTCCCTCCAGACCCCCTCACAAGCTGAATTGATGTGTGTGATCAGAACAAAAGGAATTTAGAGTAGTTCTTGTTAGAGGGCCCAGAGCTCAGGAAGTTGTAATTGTAAAATACTGTTTCATATGAACTTACGATACAAGCTCAGCAAACAGGTAGCAGGGTGCCAAATCCTCTTGGAAGTTACCGAAAGTCTTAGACCTGTAGCCTCTCCAGCCACTGCTTTAGAGGGTCACCTGTGCCCCTTGCCCTCAGAGGTCACTTCAGCCCAGAAGCGGGAAGTGAAGTTCCATCTCCCATAACTTTGTGGGTTTCTCTCTCCCTATCACATTCCAGGGCCTCAGCTTCCCACCTCTCTCAACCTGTGAGACTGTACTACAGAGTCAAACCTCGCTCAAACCCATATATGAAAGGGGAGTCCAGCTTTATTGGCTAGAGGGAAAGACTCAGGTTTTCACAGGTCTTAAGCGGAAGTAAGATTCGATTAGGCAGATAACAGAACCATATTTAGGGGCAAAAGGTCCATTTGGACTCCTGTGAGTTCCTAACGTTTTCTTGAGATTTCTTACCTCCGGGCTTTAGGCAAAAGTTGGTTCTCTGACTCCGCAAAGCTTTTCATCTAATGCACTCATCCTTTCTTTCTGCTTAAAGATGTCACTTCCCCAGGATGGAACTTCTGTGATCAGGAAGTGGTCCCTGTGGCGGAGGTTGCTAGTTGTCAACCAATACATGTCCCTTTTTCTTCTTGACTAACAGACCTCTATATTGTTGGGGACAACAATGAGCCCAGTGAAGGAAATTACATTTATCAGGTTTAAGATATCTAGGTCAAGGAGATATAAATGCCTTTTGGAGAGGGGTGGTTCTTCAGAGAAAATTCTTCAAAAGGGGGATAATTAAACCTGGAGGTAGGTTTTCATCTTCGACTTCCCTCCTTGGAATGTAGTCATGATGGCTGGAGTTTCAGCAGCCCTCTTGGGACTAACTTGAGGATGTAATGTACAAGCTAAGATGGCTGAGCAGAAGGAAAGACAGAAGGCATCAGTCTCTCTGGTGAGTGTGAAGCTGGCTTACCAGCTCTTGACTTCCCATCTCTGCATTTTTTTTTAATTTGAAAATAAACCTCTATTTACTTTAAGTCAGCTTGGTTTCCAGTCTCTGTCCCCAGCAACTAAACTAAACTAAGTTCTCCTCTTTCTGCATTTCTCCCTACTGATATTCACACTTGCAATGTCTTATTCTGAGACTGTCTTCTCCCCATAAGAGCTATGAGATCAGCAGTGTATCCATTCTTTTCACCTCTGAAGCCTCATTGTCTGGCTTTCAGCGTGGTACATAGTAGCAGCCTTATAAATATTTGTTAAATGAGAGGCCCCTGAAAAATGGCTCTGCCTGTGGATAGGCACCCTTGGAGCTGCTTTCCATAGAGTTAATCAAGCTTACAGGATATCAGGAGTTAAGGCTCATGAGAGGTCAGTGTTTAGAATAATTAGGGCTTAGAAGAGGGAAAATCACCTATTTATATTTATTTATAACAGTAAAATGGCTATTTTTGAGCACCTGCTCTATGCTAGGCACTGTATTGGGGTTTGACAGAAAATCTTATTGATCCTCATAGTGACTATTGTGTAGATAGCTAGCATTCCTTACTTTAGTATATCCCCCTGGCCTCATGATCTATTGCTTTGTAACAAACTGCCCGAAGACTCAGTGACTTAGAACATGATTCTAGCTGCTGCCTGGACCTCAGCTAAAGGGCGCTTCTGCCGGTTTTGTTTGGTGCTCATTTAGCTACAGTCAGAAGATGGCTGGAGCTGGTTATCCAAGATGGCCCTGGGAACGGATGTCCGTGATGGCACTGGGGCTGGACATCCAATATGGCGGCTAGGGTTGGTTGTTCAAGATGGTGCCAGACACGGACACCCAAGATGGCTTCACTCACTTGCCTGGAGCTTTAGCAGGGATAGATGGAAGGCAGTTGGGACATCAGGATGACTGGTCTTGTCTCTCTGGGGTCTCAGGGCTTCTCTATTTCTGGAATCTCTCTACATGGTCTCTTTGAAGGCTATCTGGACTTCTTACACGGCATCTCAGGCCCCCAAAAGTACAGAAGCAGAAGTTTCCAGACATTCCGCATGACTTTGTTAAAGCACAGGCAGGACCAGCCCCGAGTTAGCATGGGAGTAGCCGCACAAGTGAGTGCACCCTAGGAAGACCATTCACGGGAGCCGTATTTGGGGATAAGCTTCCCCCACAGTACCCCATGAGTCTGTGTGACAATCTGTATGTTACAGGTGAGGGGGCCTAGGCGGAGAGGAGTGAGGGGACTTGCCCTGCCCCTACACCACTGGAGGCGGGGCGGAAATGATGGAACCCCTGGCAACCCACCTTCACAGCCCACTCCCTCTCCTCTTCTCCACTCAGCCCCTTGGACACAGGGCTGTTCCTAAAGGCACAAGCAAAGCCAAACACACATTGTCAAGAGTTGCACACACCCTGGGTGGAGGACAGATCTCTCCTCCATGTTTTAGATCTCTCATTTCCAGCAGTGATGGGGTTCTAGTGAAAATGTTGCCAAGATGAAAGGTAACTTGATGAGGGGCTGATACGCAGAGACTCAGGGTCACTCACCCCCCAAAACCCACAGCCATTGGCTTCCTCTGTTCACTCCATCCCATCCTTTTAAGATTTCTGCCTGTGCATCATTTCTCACAAATTAAAACATTTTCCCACCCGCACTTTACCTACCTCATTCTCTCCCTCCTCAGCCAGGAATTTCCCGGTGCAGTGTCTGCAGGCCCAACAGGAAGAAGGGCCCTGAGGGGCGAGGTGCGTAGAAAGGTGGAGATGGAAGCAGGACTCCAAGGCCAGAAGGAATCCCTAAAGTAAGGTCCCCACAGAGCCTGAATGTTTCCTGCATTGATTCTGCACAAATGTGTTTTTGGACACACAGTTCCCAGGGCTCCGAGGCCCTCTGGCCTCAGAGCTCAGCCTTCGGGGTAGGGCAGGAGAAAGAATGCAATCAGAGTTATGGCTTAATGAAGTGAACTGTGATGACCGTAAACAGACAGTTTGGGATTCGGTTTGTTATTTTGTACAAGGCATTACCTTTTGATGGTAACTGGTGTTAGGGTCAAGCTTCAACATTTTCATGTCCCCAACAAAAAGACAGTGATGCCTTTGTTACACTTTACTTTTCCACCTTAAAATGGGATTGGCTTTGTGGGTTGGGAAAGTTACCAAAAATAAGTTCCTTCAATCACAGAAGTTAACACAAAGGAAGTTGCTAGATCATTTGAAAGATGAGAGCGGATGTAGGCAAGTAAATGCTATTACAGACGAAGACATGTCAGACCACCTACACTCAAGCTTTTGTTATGTATAATGCCAATAAGAGTCAATAAACTCAGTACAACTGGGGGAGTAAAAGCAAGTTCATCTATTAGTCCTTATCCACAGAGTAGAGATAAAATAGCAGTACGTGATCACTTCACGCTATGGTTTAAGAAAAGCAAGTACCAAAAGTATGCCTTCCCCCTCGAGAACCAGCACCCCGAAGAGAATGCTCAGCACGGGTGTGCCAAGCAGCCTGACAATGCAGCTTCCAGCGCCAGTGCAGCAGCGAGGAGACAGAGCGGGAGTAGGGACAGCGGCTCTCTCTCTCCTTCGGAAGGGGGCTCTGCTCTAAGTCGGTGGCCTTTATTCTGTATTTCAACACATAGGCAAGACGCCCCAGTGATGCCCAAATCAGGCCTCTTTTCAGCACTTCCAGATTCTGCAGCTGTTCAAGGGCTCTCTGAGGAGCTGCGCCATCTCTAAAGCACACACGAGAATGCCTTACGGGGGAGATGCTGAGAAGTGGGAGGTCTGAAGTGTGATGGTTCTGGGTGATACGTCGGGCCACAGCTCCCCAGACATCGGCTCCAGGGTAGTGCACACAGCCTTACACAGACTTGAAAGCTGGGACTCTCTGGTACCCTTGGCAGAGCTGAACAAATACTGCCTGCTCTTATTTTACCCAAGTGGGGTGACGACATGAAGATCTAAGTATGTACCTTTGATTTCCCTCTATGAAATCCTTCCCTGTACTCAGGAGTACCATCTCTTGCCTTTCTAGAATGGCATAATATCTTGAACTGATAAATATGCGGCCTGGACATATTTTCCCAACTAAATTATAAATTCCTGAGAGTAAAAGCTATATCCTATTTTTCTGTAGTCATGAAACCTGATTAAAACATTTTATCAAAGTTTCAAACCTTTTGGTTTACCTGAAGTCCTCTTCACTCAGGACTGACTTTTGAGAAGACACAAATCAAGCAGGTGCTTGGGCATGTATGCCTGTGAATCATGGATTTCCATGTGTGCAGAAGAAAACATCCTGAACTGGAATCGGCTAACTCTATGACTGTAGACAAACACTGCCCCTCCAAGTCCAGAGTTGATTGTCTGTAAAATAAAGAAAAGGGTTTTGGAGATCTGTACAGCCCCTACCAGATCTACAATATAGGCCAACCACTGATAAAGTTATTTCATCAATAAATGTACCAGGAAGGGATGGGAAGACATTGTATTATTCCAGTCCAAAGCCTCATGTTAATTTGTTCTAGAAACATAACTAGTCCTGATGCATTCATTGTAGACCTGCTAATACACCATCCTACTGACAGCTGATCAATGTGCCAAGAATATAAAAGGCCATTTGCATTTCGATACTTTGGGGCCCCTTTGGGACCTCTGGTACCAAGCTGTCCTGGGTCCCTGACACCACCTGGTGGCTGCTGCGGCGTCTCTACAATTATGCACTTAGGTTCTGGAAATAGGACTCCAGATAATAAACCAACAACTTTAAAAGTATGAGAAATGCTATAAAGACAGAGTTGGGAGAGAGAAGGATGGGGAAACTGTTTCAGAGGGATTATGTGGTAAGGCCTTTCTGATGAGGCAGCATTTGAAATACGACTCCCATGACAGACGAGGTTACAAAGAGCATTCCAGGCAGAAGCAAGTGCAGTCACAAAGGCCCTGGGGTGGAGATATGATGATGCTTTCAGAACTGAAAGATACCCTGCACAGCCAGTGCCTGGCAAATATGCGCTGTGGCATGGATATGATGAAGAGCAGGAAGGCAGTCGCCCTCAGCCTTCCAGAGAGGGTGGAGTTGCTTCACCCTGGACGGGGTTAGAGTCAGAGGGGAAAGACCACGTTCCTTCTATGCTGTGTTCCTTCTGTGTCTTGTGCAGTCAGGTCAACTTTAGACAGTGTTTCTCTCTAGTCTAGCCTTTGCTCGGGTATCTCCGGAAAGCTTCTCTTCCCTTAACCAATCTTCCATTCCATCCCACTGGGAGCAAACTGACCCTGACCTTTGCCCGTGAATGCCTTTTGGCACTGGAGAATCCTTCCTTGAGGAGATGAAGGGTGACCATACACCCAGCCTAACCAGGCACCCTCACCTGGAAAGACCTATTTCCAGAACAGCCCAGTAGCACCAGGACCTCCATGCAGCTGTGGGCTACAAAACTGTCCCATTTTTCAGATTTGGAAGCTGAAGTTAAGAGACCTGCCCCAGGTCACACAACCAGTAACTGCTGGAGCCAGGATACCTGAGAGTAGTCATGTCACCTCTCTAACAAAATAAAAACAAATTATGGAAGCAATGCACAGACTCAACATTCAGTGACTTTTTTTTTTTTTTTGGCACCTCCATGATGTTGGCCACTTGATTTGGCAATAGTGAAGAGACTAGACCATGTCCCTTTCTACACAGAGCTCAGTTTAATTTAAAGAAAAGACTAATATTGAATCAATGACTACACAAAGAATGCTTAATTATAATTGCATATACACAAAATCATGTTTACTATAATGTAGCTACCCCCTGTGGAGAAGGCAATGGCAGCCCACTCCAATACTCTTGCCTGGAAAATCCCAGGAATAACGGAGCCTGGTGGGCTGCCATCTATGGGGTCGCACAGAGTCGGACATAATTGAAGCGATGACTTAGCAGCAGCAGCAGCAACCCCCTTAGTTGGAATATATACAATGCCTAGAGTTGATGTGCTTACAAAGAAACTGGAGGCCCTGTGCCATCATACTCTGGCATCCCACTGCCTGCTTCGACCATCCACTGCCACACTTGCCCCTTGCATGTTTCCACTTTAGCCATTCTCAGAAAACACCTTGTGGTGACTGCCTGCCCCCTGAGGAGAGGAGTTTTATATCCTGAGCCTAGTAATACCCATCCAAGCCCCTCAGTGGGCACAAGGTCTAATCACTTGCCATCCTCAAACCCCTGAATTCAAGATGGATAAAAAGAGCAATTTATATTCCATGTAATAACAATAAAACCTCTTCACAGTATTACCCTGGTGTTTCTGGGCTTCGATCTTGTAAAAATGTACTGGTTAACACTCTGCAAAGCCATTCACTTGGCGGCAGCTGTAAGTGCCTCTGAAAAGTGTGGGCAGACAGCTCCTGGCTAGGACAGGTATTAGAATTTCTTTGGGCTCATGGTGGAATGTAAAGTCATCTCTAATCTGAGAGTAATAGAACTAGAAAGAGAAGAAGGACTCATTTCACCTGTACTGACAAATTAGGCTTCAGGTTGGGGCACAGGAGACACTTTTCACAAGAATCCAGATAGTGACCAACCAGAAAACCAGTAATGCTGAAGAAGCTGAAGTTGAACAGTTCTATGAAGACCTACAAGACCTTCTAGAACTAACACTAAAAAGATGTTCTTTTCATCATAGGGGACTTGAATGCAAAAGTAGGAAGTCAAGAGATACCTGGAGTAACAGGCAAATTTGGCCTTGGAGTACAGAATGGAGCAGAGCAAAGGCTAACAGAGTTTTGCTAAGAGAACGCAGTGGTCATAGCAAACACCCACTTCCAACAACACAAGAGAAGACTCTACACATGGACATCACCAGATGGTCAATAATGAAATCAAATTTATTATATTCTTAGAAGCCAAAGATGGAAAAGCTCTATACCGTCAGCAAACACAAGACCAGGAGCTGACTGGGGCTCAGATCATGAACTCTTTATTGCAAAATTCAGACTTAAATTGAAGAAAGTAGGGATAATCACTAGACCATCCAGGTATGACCTAAATAAGATCCCTTATGATTATACAGTGGAAGTGAGAAATAGATTCAAGGGATTAGATCTAATAAACAGAGTGCCTGAAGAGCTATGCATGGAGGTTCGTGACATTGTGCAGGAGGCAGTGATCAAGACCATCCCCAAGAAAAAGAAGTGCAAAAAGGCAGAATGGTTGTGTGAGGAGGCCTTACATATAGCTGAGAAAAGAAGAGAAGCAAAAAGCAGAGGAGAAAAGGAAAGATATACCCACCTGAAAGCAGAGTTCCAAAGAGAAGCATGGAGAGAGAACAAAGCCTTCTTCAGAGATCAATGCAAAGAAATAGAGGAAAACAACAGAATGGGAAAAGCTAGCGATCTCTTCAAGAAAATCAGAGATACCCAGGGAACATTTCATGCAAAAATGGGCACAATAAAGGACAGAAATGGTATGGACCTAACAGAAGCAGAAGATATTAAGAAGAGTTGGCAGGAATACACAGAAGAACTATACAAAAAGGTCTTAATAAGCCAGATAATCATGATGGTGTGATCACTCACCTAGAGTCAGACATCCAGGAATGCAAAGTCAAGTGGGCCTTAGGAGGCCTCACTATGAACAAAGATAATGGATGTGATGGAATTCCAGTTGAGCTATTTCAAATTCTAAAAGATGATGCTGTGAAAGTGCTACACTCAACATGCCAGCAAATAGGGAAAACTCAGCAGTGGCCACAGGACTGGAAAAGGTCAGTTTTCATTCCAATCCCAAAGAAAGGCAATACCAAAGAATGCTCAAACTACTGCACAATTGCACTCATCTCACATGACAGCAAAGTAATGCTCAAAAGTCTCCAAGCCAGGCTTCAGCAGTACGTGAACCATGAACTCCCAGTTCAAGCTGGATTTAGAAAAGGCAGAGAAACCAGAGATCAAATTGCCAACATCTATTGGATCATCAAAAAAGCACATGAGTTCCAGAGAAAACATCTACTTCTGCTTAATGATTATCCCAAAGCCTTTGACTGTGTGGATCACAACAAAGTCCGGAAAATTCTTCAAGAGATGGGAATACCAGACCACCTGACCTGCCTCTTGAGAAATCTGTATGAAGGTCAGGAAGCATGGAACAAGACCGGTTCCAGTTTGGGCAAGGAGTATGTCAAGGCTCTATATTGCCACCCTGCTTATTTAACTTATATGCAGAGTACATCATGAGAAACACTGGGCTGGAAGAAGCACAAGTCGGAATCAAGGTTGCTGGGAGAAATATCAATAACCTCAGATACGCAGATGACACCACCCTTATGGCAGAAAGCGAAGAAGAACTAAAGAGCCTCTTGATGAAAGTGAAAGAGGAGAGTGAAAAAGTTGACTTAAAACTCAAAATTCAGAAAACTAAGATCATGGCATCCGGTCCATCACTTCATGGCAAATAGATGGGGAAACAATGGAAACAGTGAGAGACTTTATTGGGGGGGGGGCTCCAAAATCACTGCAAATGGTGACTGCAACTATGAAATTAAAAGATGCTTGCTCCTTGGAAGAAAAGCTATGACCAACCGAACATATTAAAAAGCAGAGACATTATTTGCCAACAAAGATCCGTCTAGTCAAAGCTATGGTTTTTCAAGTAGTCATGTATGAATGTGAGAATTGGACTACAAAGAAAGCTGAGCACCAAAGAATTGATGCTTTTGAACTGTGGTGTTGGAGAAGACTCTTGAGAGTCCCTTGGACTGCAAGGAGATCCAACCAGCCAATCCTAAAGGAAATCAGTGTTGAATGTTCATTGGAAGGACTGGTGCTGAAGCTGAGACTCCAGTCTTTGGCCACCTGATGCAGAGAACTGATTCATTTGAAAAGAGCCTGATGGTGGGAAAGATTGAAAGCGGGAGGAGAAGGGGATGACTGAGGTTGAGATGGTTGGATGGCATCACCAACCCAATGGACATGAACTTGAGCAAGCTCTGGGAGTTGATGATGGACAGGAAGGCCTGTTGTGCTGCAATCCAGGGGGTCGCAAAGAGTCGGACACGACTTAGCGAATGAACTGAACTGAGCTGAACTGAACTGTGATATCAGAGCCTGGTGGCTCTCTTCTTCCATAATGCACACAGGAAGCTCCTGGGGCTTCAGTTAACATGCAATTTCTGATTCTTTAGGTCTAGGGTAGGGCCTGAGAGTCTGTGTTTCTCAAAAATTCCTAGGAGATGGTGATGCTGAAAACCTAGAATGGCATTTTCTGAGATACTTGTCAGTAGCTTGTTAGTAGTATAGCATCCTCAGCCCTGCCTCAAATCTATGAGTGGAGTTTTCGCTTCAGCAACGTCCCAGGGGATTCCTGTGCCCCATACAGCGTGTCAAGGCTGGTTTGCAGGCCGTCCCTGCGTACTGTGCCCGCAGTAGGCATCAACTCTCCCATCACCGCTCTCACGATGAGCTGAGACCCTTTCTCACATGGTGCTGCCAGTGCCCTGCGCATGCCTGAGGTCAGCCGGGAAAAGAGCCTTGTGGCTGCTCTAGGCTAGAGAGATGAAGAAGAATCAGCCCTCACATCTGGCTAATGAAACAAGAGAGAGAAACAGGTCAGAGCGAAGTCTGGTTGCAGAGGCCCCCACACCAGAAAGATCTCTAAAAGGAGCCCAGGAAGGGTCTGCAAGAATGAGATGCTGCTGCTGCTGCTAAGTCGCTTCAGTCGTGTCCGACTCTGTGCAACCCCAGAGACGGCAGCCCACCAGGCTCCCCCGTCCCTGGGATTCTCCAGGCAAGAACACTGGAGTGGGTTGCCGTTTCCTTCTCCAGTGCATGAGATGAAGCACAGACATACGTGGAGGGGATGTGTTTCAGAGGGAGTAAACCTAGGGTCATCCAGAGAAGGGTCTCTGAGTTCTGGAGCTGCCAAAAGTCACCTGTGGCATTGACCAGGGAGTAAACCGGGAAAGAAGTTCTGGAAGGGTTGAGAATCTGCCTACCCAAATGGGAGTTGTTTGTCCAGGGTTGAAGGCAGGGGCTGGGGTCTGTCTCCCCAGCGGGAGAGTCTCAAGGGGAATTAATGATGCAACTACCACACAACAGGCAGGGATGAGTCCTGTCACCTAAATGGTGATCTCATTTAGGTGCCTCAGTCTTTGAGGGAGGTCCTATCGTCCCCTTCTGACAGATCAGGGAACCGTCCCAGAAGGTCTGAATAAGGAGGCTAGAAAATGCCTTAGCAGGAATTCGACCCAATTGCTCTGCTTGCAAGGCCCAGCTAGGCTCATACGTATATGTATTTTAGCATTAAAAAACTCTATTTCCTGCAATCTCTTGGCAAATTTTCATTAGAGAGTCCTTGACTGCCTTGCTTGTGTGAGAAACAGGACGGGATGAGGACTGGTCGGTGGGGAGCTGTGAGTAGGCAGGACGGGGCTCTGTCGGATCAGTGATGAGCTGGGCAGTCGTGATGTGTCTTCCTTTCCATTTCACTGAAGTACTTGGCATGTCATGCCTGCTCTCTCATTTACCAGCCCCCGCCCCAATCTGGGCAGAAGTCATAACTCCCATTTTCAGAAGAGGAATTGGAGTCCTGAAAAGCTCAGGTGCCAGAGTCTCACCTACATACGTGGGCAAAGAGTCTCACCTACATATGTCTGGTCTCAAAGACAGGAACCCTTCTAGGCTCATTAAGAGGTGAGTGGGCTTTTGTAGGCCAGCCTGTGCCCTAGTCTCAGTTCTAGCATTGTGTCTATGATACAGCTAAAGTTTGGGGCACTCTCGTCTCAGCACCATTTCTTCCTAAGTTGGGGAAGTCCTGTTTCTCACAGTAGAAAAAACTTCATGGGAACTTCCTACTTAACTTGGTCCCATCTAGTGGCCAACTGAAAGAGTGCAATGGAATCACTGGACATTGCTAGCAGGTGCAAAGCGTGGCATTTCCCGGGATAAAAGATAGGCTGAAATCATAATAACTTGTGTCCATGGAATTTATAAGATGCACATTTAAAACATGCAAAACCTATAATTCCAGTTTTGTTTGTAATATTTATGCTTATTAACTGTTGCTGGTGGGAGAAATACCTTATCCAACCAATCATCTTTTAACTGATAAACTGTATTTGATGATAATATGATAAGATGTAGATTTAATATATATAATAGAATTAATAGAATATAAATAATATATGTACAATATAAAATAAACTAAAAGCTTGCAGACATGCTTAATAGTGACAAAACATTATAAATTTGAAAATGCTACAGAGCTAATCCCCTGGGGGTGGGGTGGATGCTTTCAGATCACCATACTGCAATATCCAAAAAAAAAAAAAAAGAAAACTAGATTAAATATATATAAATATTTTTCCCATCTGTCCTCACTAAACATATGCTAAAACATGATGTGCTTTCTGGAGACTTTCTGATCACAGTGGAACATCAAGAGTGTCACTTGAGCAACTCTCAGACCACAAATACAAACGCAGGAGGATCCCCAGGCCATCTCATGAGAATACAGATTTTAACAACCTCTCCCATCCTGTCTCCTCCAGGATTCAAGTAATGGCAAAAACCCAAGGTAAGATTCTTTGATAATTGATGCTCCTTTGCAGGGAGCCAGCTGAAAGGCAGGAGGAAAGTCTTGTCACTGTGAGCCCATCCGTCTATAACTTGAGTGTGATTTGCCAAACACACTCAAATTAGTTTTCAAACATTTTGGGTTTGGCAAACTGTATCTTGCTAAGCCCCCTTTCCCGACATTTTTATACCCCTGTGGATTTCAAGGAAAATTTAATATATATGTTTCTGATTCAACTCAGCTTAACTCAGCACAATTGTTAGTGAAAGCCACTTTGTGTCCAAGAATCTTCCAGAACCCTTTTATAAGCCCCTTAGACAACCTTCCTTCCAACCAGGAAGCATGTTTTTTGGGGAGTAAATTGAACTCAAACTCCCATATAATTCAAATTTTGTTCAAAACTTAGAATCCCTGAATTTCTAAGAGGGTTAGAAAGTTTACAAACAAATCTTCATGTCACTAAGGAAATCTGGTGGGGGTACTCATAAGTGTGAGCATCATCAGTGAGACGCAATGATTACATACAGAGATATTTCATCTGCTTTAAAACCGAGGTCTGAATTCTTGCTGCTTGGATCCAGTGCTGGCCTGGCCAAGAAGCTTTCAGTTCTGGGTGGCCCAGGACACAGCTTCCTGAGTGTTGGTGCCTTCCCCAGCAGACTGGATGGTGTAGCCCCAAAAGCTAACACCCACGGTCCTCATAGAACTGTGGGCTACCTGCCCAGCCCCATGAGTACCTTTGTACCAAAAGGATTCTCTTTCCTAGCTAGGACCTCACCATTCATTTTAGGCAGTTAAAGCAGATAAATCAACAAGCTAGCTTCATTTATTCTATCCCAGGGTTAGTTTTGTCTTTTTAAAAAAATTTACCATAAACCTGAGCACAGAATGTTCAGGGCATCTGATCAAAGCCAAAAAAGTACAGATGGTGATAAGATTTTTTTTCAGATGTGCTGCTCTTTCTGTACAAACATGACATAATGATTCCAGTTGAGTTTAGAAGATTGTTTTTCTAGTCATGGTAATGGGGCATGGTTTAAATTGTCAGCTGTATCACTTAGTAATGAGGTTCAGCCACGTGTAACAGAAAGCCCAAACAGCAAGCTTAAGTCAGACAGGGATTTACCCTTTGTTCACATGCAAGAAATCCAAGAAAGGAAATCCAGGCTATAAAGCCTAGTTCCAAGGTCCTCAAGGACTTGGACTCTTGGCTCTTCCTATTTGCCTGCTTCACTTTCCTTATCATACAGCTTCTATTCTCAGCATTGCTTTAGGTCACAAGGTGGCTGCTGGAGCCCCAGCCCTCATGGCTATGTTCTAGGCAGCAGGAAGGAAGAAGAGTCTCTCAGATGACTCAGTCCCCTTTAATGAGCTTCTTTAGATGCCCAAACCAAAACTTTTGGTTTATATCTAATTAACTACTTCTGTCTGCCAGAGAGGCTGGAAAATATGTATTATCAAAGCATATTGCTGCCCTCAATAATATAAAAGTTCCACCAGCAAGAAAGAAGAATTGGGCAGTCAACCAGTTGTCTGGTTACCTGTCATGCTCTCTCCTGCCCTTGTCACAACTCTTAATCACAGAAGTTACTGGTAGAAGCAGGACCAAGTAGAAAATTCTGGCAGCCAAGAACTGTCAGGCTAGGTGCCTGAGACCTAATCATGGCCTGACCCACAAAGATTCTGATGTATCTTCTTTGCTTTGATATACTTAGTTCTGTCCTTCTGCCTGGTCTAAAACTGATCTATCCAAGATCAATGTTGGGTTGGGAGATCTTTCCCCAAGGCCAGAAAGGACTAGAGGGGTTAAAGCGGTTGGGTGACACCTGGCCCATCTTCATCAGGCCTCTGGTGGCATCACTGACGAAATCTTGCAGGAAAGCAGATGTGTTCGCGCGACCCCTGAGGAGAAAGTAATGTGGTAGCACAGGGATCTTGAGTTACAGGGCGTCTGAAAGGGAAGTAGTCCCTTACTCAAGTCTGAGCAACATTGAATAATCCATGTCATTGACACTAGTGGGGAGGTACTTGCAGTGAAGTCTTCCCTCATCACAGGGGCCCTCGTCAGCCCATTTTCTTAGCCAAGAAAACTGAAGTGAGGTCACCTGCACGGCGGGCCACACTTCTTCCCTCCTGTAGAGAACTATGTTCACCCAAGGAGCGGGGCTTTCACGGAAAGGCTTCCACACACTGAGATCCCAGAGCCCAACACTGACTCCTGGCTGCTGCGTGAGGTAAGTGTCTGTGGGAGGCAACTCTGCGTTGGCTACCAGCTCTGGGGGTGCTGAGGGCTGTCAGAAGGGCCCTCAGTGAGGCTTAGGAGCCAGACTTGAAATGAGGCAAAACAAAATGGGGTTCCTTTACCCTCATTCTCATTATGAATTAATTTGCTACAGATTTAAATATCTCCCACAAGTTTTATGTGTTTGAAACTGAATTAAGGTGAGCTTTTGGAGGGGATGGCACATCTAACAAATTTTATCTCAGTCTTTTCTCTTTATTCATGCTAATTTTTATGAAATATTCATCAAGCAAGCAGGCCCTCAGTATGAGATGTCCTGGACTTAGATAATTTGAAATGCCAAAAAGCCAAGCAGCGGACAGCAAGCAGCATCACCACATAACTGAATACAAAGTACAAATATGATTTTATTTTTACAACAAAATCACAGCAGAGTCACTGTTGACCAGAGAACTTGGTGGAAGCCAGAGGGAATCCAGGGGGACTTGCTAACAAAGCCTACTGAGAGGAATCAATCTCCAGGAAGAATAGGACAATGAGGAGCTGGGATGCACACAGCACTTTACATATTATAAAGCGCCATTTTCTTGCTCAAGCTTCTCTAAACCATTTTATTGCTCAACCTTCTTACTGTAAAGTAAGGAGGTTATTTTACAGAAAAAGAAACCAAAGCTCAGAGTGCAGTGTACAAGCCAGGGGTGCACAGCTGGAAGCAAGGTCAGGGTTGTGGTCAGAGCGGTCGGGGCTCTGAGGCCTTAGACGTTCAGGCAATACCCCTGCCGCCCAGACATCCAGCGGCTTTCTGTGGGAGACAATGGTCCTTTCTCCCTTCCTGGCACCTATGGTCTCCACTTCTGAGGCCAGGAGCTAAGGGCTTGGTTTCCATGCAAGGCACACCTGGAGGGATGCAGCTAGCATCTGCACCTGTGCCTCACTGTGCTCTCTGCTGCCCAGTGACATGGGGCCCTAGAGACAGGTGCCGCCCTTGGTGAAAGAAGGGTGTGGAAGGAAGGTAAGAGAAATCCCTCCCTGCCACCCTGCATGACCCACCCACGCAGATCTGGCCCTGGTTCCTCCACTGCAGATGCCATCTCAGGCAAGTATCTGCATGCTCCTGTTTACTCACCTGTAAAATGGGGAGAAGAGCATTTGCTTTCATCCTTTCCACTGAGTGGCAAGACAGGGGAGCAGAGGGAGCCTGCCAGTCTCAACAAGTCTCAAGCCAGGCCCGTCCTCCTGACCTGGGAGCCGCCTGCTATGGCTGAATACCCCACACCCATCCTAAGCTCCCAAGATCAGATGGGTGGATGTCAACAGGATGAGCCCCAGGGGAGGTGCTTGGTCCCCAAGGCCAGATGCTACCCGTCAGGAGGGTCTGCAGGCCCTTCTGGGCCCCAGCACCCAAATTCTGGGCTCAGCATCCAGGTAGAGACTACGGCTTCAGACACTGCCCACAGGTTTCCAGGAGGATTGAGTAGGGGCCACGAGGACAGGCAGCCAAGGGTCTGGCAGGAGCAGCTAAGAAAAGAGACGGAATCGCTCTGGGACTCATCAGTGTCAGAAAGCGCAGCATCAAGGACAGACTCAGTACATCAGTACGCCTGCTCAGGGAACCCATTGTCCCCTTGCTCTGCCTCACGTGTGCATGCTAAGCCACAAGAGCACAGGAACCTTTCATGCCCAAAGGCAGGTGGTCTGATGTCAATTTGGGGCAAGTTTAAAAGCTTACTCCACAATCCCGAACACTCAGCAGCCCGGCAGTGAGGAAGAAGCGAGGGGACACAGATGCCACTGGGAGCCCCAAAACAAACAGAAGGAGCCTCAGGACAGTAAGGAGTGTCTCCATGGTGTGTCACTGGAGATTACTCACAGAAGGAAATGGACGGAGGGGCTGAGGCTTCTCGGGATGAAACCACCACTTTTGTCCCTCGGGTCGTGCCCCACATCATCCTTCCAGAAACTTGAGGAAAGACATGCATGAGAAGCCGCTTCCAAGTCTCAGATGGGACCTGGAGCAAGTCTCCTCTGGCACCGGTGGGTTCTCTGAAGAGAGCTGGCAAGTAGAGCAACCTACCGGACAAGCGCTTCCACTCAAAACAAAGCTGCAAAGATCTCATGGGCTTTCTCTCTCTCTCGCTTTCTTTTTTTTTTTAATTGAAATATAATGCATGCATTTTAAAAAATCGAAACGGTTGCATCCCAGGGACTCAGGCTGGAGGCCCGCTGTGCGGCTGTGAAGGTCAGAGGCCGGCGGCTTGGGACGCCACAGCGCGGGGCAGGAAGGGCCAAAGGCTCTTCCCTCACCTTCTGCCCCTCGGTGTGCGACGCCCAGGGCCCGGGAGCTTCCTGCGCCGGCCGAGTGCGGCACGGCGGGCGTCGGTTCCGCAAGCCAGGCCCCGGCGGCGGCCGGACCCCAGGCCGAGGCACGTGGGCGGCGACGCGGGGCCGCCGCGCTGGGTCCCCGACGCGGGGCGCGGAGCGAGGCCCCCAGCGGGCCGGCCGGAGGGCGCGCCCTCCCCAGGAGGAGCGAGTGAGCCGAGCAGCGGCCGGCCGGGGGCGGCAGGTGCCACGGACGGGCTCGCTCGACCTCGGCGGGGGCGCCGGGGCAGCGGCCCGAGTCCCCGCTCCCCGTCCCGGGACTTCCGGGGCCCGGCGGAGCTCAGGGGCGCTCCTCCAAGGGCGGCCTCGCAGGCGGGGAGCGCGCGGCGCGGTGGCCGGGCCGGGGGTGGCCGGGCTCCCGCAGGGGCGGCGGGCGGGGTGGGGTGAGGCGGGCCGGCCCCCTCCCCGCCCGCCCGCCCGCCCGCCCTTCCTCCCGTCCTGCAGCCAATTAGACAGCCCCTCGGGCGGGAGGCGTGGGGCGCTCCATAAAGCGGCGCGGAGCTGTCACCCTGCTAGCAGGCTGCGCACCGCCCAGGCCGGAGCAGGGGCCGAGGACTCGGGCGCCGCGGGCCGGGGAGCGCCGAGGAGCCATGGCCACCACCAACGGGGCTGTGGAGAACGGGCAGCCGGACAGGAAGGCGCCCGCCCTGCCGCGCCCCGTCCGCAACCTGGAGGTCCAGTTCACCAAGGTGAGACGGGCCCGCGTCCCACCCGACGGCAGCCTGGCTCTGCGCTGGGCTTGCCTGGCCGGGCGGGGGCGTGGACGAGGGGCCCGCAGGCCGCGAGCCCCGCCGCTGCGCTTGGGGCGTGCGGGTGCCTGCGGCGGCGGAGTCCGCTGGGCGCTTCTGGGACCCGAGCCTCGGCGCCGGGCCCGGCCCTCCCGAAGCCGCATTCAGCGCTGGACATCCCGGCGGATGCCCGTGCCCCGCCCGCGTCCGCCGCGCACCCCGAGAGGGACCCCGAGATTAGCACCCCCAGACGGACTCTCCGGCGCCGAACCCCGGGCGAGGGAGGCTCTGCAGCGGCCGCGCGGTGCCAGGCTGCGGCCGCTGCGGCCCCGACGTGCCCTTGCAGGCCCGTTTTGAAGGCCAGCAGTGGGCCGCGGGGACCGGCGCGGTGGTCTCCCCGCAGACTCTGAGGCGAGGTCTCCGGGGCTGGAGGGGTCGGGCTTCGGGGTGGTCAGAGGGTGCCTGAAAACACTGAGAGCCGCTCTGCGAGGTCAGGCTGCCCTGGGAAGCGTCCGGAAACGTCAGCGGGAGCAAGCGGAGAGAAGGGCACCTCCCGTGCTTAGCTCAGCTCGTCCCAGCTTACCAGCGGAGCAAGGGCTAGCGGGAAGGCGTCCCGGAGCCCCGGAGCCCCGAGACCCTGGTCTTGGCAGATCAGGGTCTCGGGTCTGGGCCTAAGAGACCGCGGGTTGCAGGGCTCCATCGTGCCGTGGAGTCCCGCACCTCGCGGTCCTTTCTGCGCCGCGGGGCCGGCAGGCTGGAGCACCGCAAAGTGGCGGGATCACCTGCCT
This sequence comes from Budorcas taxicolor, assembly GCF_023091745.1. Taxonomy (NCBI): domain Eukaryota; kingdom Metazoa; phylum Chordata; class Mammalia; order Artiodactyla; family Bovidae; genus Budorcas; species Budorcas taxicolor. The sequence continues at coordinate 8,049,194 of NC_068930.1, read as the reverse complement.
GGGGCAGAGAGGAAGATGGAGAGGCCTGAGCTGGGCACAGCTGGCAGCCCCGCGGCCAGCGCGGAGCGCGTCCTCTCCAGTGCAGGGACACCCCGAGGCTGTTTGGAAGCTACTGGACTGGGTCTGGGGGCATTTCAGGGACGTAGGCCGAAAGTCACTGTGGGCTTCGCTTTCCTCAAGTTTATCTCCTTTTATGTTTGCGTCTTATCCATTGCTATCACCCCCCACCCCGCCACCCCGACTTCAGCTGACACAGCACTTCGAAAATTCCTCCATCAATTTGCTTTCAAAAGTAGCAATTATGTGTCTCAAATAGTTTTAATCAAGCAGAGAAAGTTGCAGGCCACTATGTGTGGCCTTCAGATTCTGATCTCTTGGCACGTATGGTCGGCTGGACCTCTGATCACATGACATTAAAATTAACTGTTTCCAGAGGGCTCTGTAATCAACGCAGACAGTCCGATGGAGACCATTTTTAATGTAGTTTCATAAGTAGGAGCAGCTTCAGAGTGCAAATTCTGGGAACACTGAAAATAGTAGCTAAATGTTTTTAGCCCCTAACACTGTTGGTTGTCACCTGTTGTAGGTGGTGGTGACATTTTGTTTTTCTTTTATAGCAACCAAAAATTATATATGTTGTTTTCCTATCCCTTTTAACCTTTTGCAGTGCTATCAGAGCAATGTTGCCACATATGGAAAGTTGCCCCTTTGTCTGCAATTCTTTCTGGCCCTTTGCGAGCGTAGATACAGCCCTTACTTACAGAGGTGGATCTTAGCACATTTGCAGAGTGACCAGTCAGTCTTTGTTGTCCATCTTCTTAGTGGAATAGAACTGGGTTGTGACTAAGGCTCAGGGGATGGCATGAGATGGAGGGGGCTGGAAAGCCAGATCCTTAGCAGCTTCTGGCGATGAAGACTGAGGAAGCCCAACAGGAGGCCTCTGCATCCTCTTTTCTGCTGGAGCCTTGCTGTCCCCGCTCCAGGCCCACCTCACGGAGGCCTCCTCCTAGCACTTCTAGGGTTGGGGCGCCAGGGTGGCTGTGACTGAGGGCAGGCAAGCAATGCTTGCAGACCCTATGCCTGCAGAGGCAGCCCCCAGTGCGAGGAAAGAAATGGAGAATCAGAGCTACAGAATCGAGGCCCTCCTGGCGTGTGAGCGGTAACGGTCTGTCGTTTTTCAAACCCGACTCCTGATGCTTCTTGCTAATGGAGGACATGCGGGAAATGGTGGGTCTGGGCCCCAGCCTTGGGGGGCCACGTCCCAGAGTAAGTCCAGTCTCTGTAAGGAAGAAGCGCCTTTGTTTGTTTTTAACATTGGGCTCTGTTCTCTGATTTAGGGGAGGGGAGGGTCCCCTAGAAGGCCCGCATAGGTCTCAGAGGGTAGCAGCCCCTTTCACTGCAGAAGGTCCCTGACTTTCCTTAACAATTCTTACAGTAGCAGAAATTTTTTTTTTTTTAAAGATTTTCTGGCTCAATAAAACGCTGGTTTTTGATGATTGTTTTCTATGGAAAGTAAAATTCCCTCAAATCTCCTTTTCTGAAAACACTGCTTTTGAGTAGAGCTGAAGTTCAGTGGAAGTTTCTGTAAGCGGTGACTACAGAACTCTCTTGTGTAACCACTACCCTCACCTCCCTGGGGCACCTGACTGCAACCACGGCTGTGGTTTTCCAACTCAGTCTGGATAGGATGCCATTCCATTCCTCCAGTAAAGTGTGAATCCCATCTGCTCTGTGTAACATAGTTTTATTCCTCTGAAAGTTTTGTTTCTTACCAGTTCACAAGTCAAGGAAAACAGATTTTTTTTAGACCCACTTGCCTGATTTGGGGTTCAAATCAAGAAAGCCAGCATAATTGATAAGCCACACTCTCTGACCCCTTCCTCATTTGTGTTTTCGTTTTCTTTTAGTGCAGAGTAAAATCAACAGTAGAAACCACTTACAAGATTGCTTAGTAATGTAGTATAAAGCAAAAAATTTTGCTAAATTAGAAACATTGTGATGGGAAAATATGAGTAAAGTTGAGTAGCCTGAACTTTTTTTTTTTTTTAAGTTGCTGGTTAGAAAGGATTATGGATCAATGTCACAAAACAACCGAGTAATTATTTTTTGGGAAGAACACGCTTGAAGCTGAAGTATAACAGACATCTGATCATTGCAACGTGTTTTTATCCCCTTATTTATATTCTCTTCTACTACCTGCTCATTTTCCCTCCCCCTTGTAATTGATATCAGGAAGGTCCTAGAATCAGCAGACTTCACTGACAGTCTCTATTATCTAACCCACGAAATTTCATCTTCCGACAAATGGGCCTCTCTTCCTGGCTGCGCTTTCCTCCCTGTGCTAACTTAACCCCTCTGCTCTACTTATTAATTTCTCACTGTTACCGAGTGATTGCTTGCTGGATGGCAAAAGTGAACTCTCGGATTTGGTTTCAGCTGGAAGAATAAGCCTGTAATTGTAGCCTGGCCTTTCCCACATGCTTCCCTGGGGGCCTGGCCTCAGGCTGAAGGCAGTGAGCTTCCAGAAGTGGGATGGGTACGTCCTACAGTTGAAGGCCACTGTCAGCCTGGACCCCACACGAGCAGGCAGGGACACTGCTCACCTACCCCACCAGGGCTGGCCCTCTGTGCTTTGTCCCCACCACTCTCAAATTTCCCTGCTTTCCAGGGAGAGTTATCAAAACAGCACCCCAGTGGCTTCCCAGAGAAGGCTTCCTTTCCCTTGAGCTTCGGAGTTTTTACAGGACAGCTGAGGACAGAGAACATAGACAGGTCACATGCTGGATAAATCGGCCACCCTCTCACCCATCCTCACCAGGGAACCAGGTATTCCAAATGAACGAAATTCACAGTTGTGGAAATTAGCCCTGTAGTCACAGTGATGGAAATTAGCCCTGTAGTGATGCAGTTCTCCCTTTAAATGAATCAAAGATAAGCATATAGATACATAGAATAAATGGATATAAAGACATGCATATAAATGTATGTGTATAAACATATGAATATGGATACGGAGGCTTCCCTGGTGGCTCAGCGGTAAAGAATCCACCTGCCAATACAGGAGACATAAGAGTCTCAGGTTCAATCCCTGAGTCAGGGAAGATCCCTTGGAGGAGGGCATGGCAACCCACTCCAGTATTCTTGCCTGGGGAATCCCATGGACAGAGGAGCCTGGAGGGCTACAGTCCATGGAGTCACAAAGAGTCGGACACGACTGAGCAACTTAGCATGTACACAGATATGGAGATGGAATCTGATGAGCTGGTTCTGTATTTAGAAATTGTTGATGACATTTTACTCTGTGGAGATGCTTCAAAAGCATTTTAGCCATGTTCACTACTGGGGTCTCTCTGGTGCCACGATGGGCTCTAACCACGAGGTGGTCCCTAGCAGGTACAGCGGGAGAGTCTGTCCTCTCACTGGGGGGCCAGGACCTCCATTCTGTGAGAAAATGATTTGTGTGGTATCTGTCACCTCAGTTCCTAGTTCTTTTCCCCAAATCCTCTCTTTTAATATATTTTAAGAACTTAGGGTAAGCTAAGAGTAAATAGGACACATATTTCAGTGCATAGACCATGAAATTCTTTTTAGTTTGTTCATAATGTCTTTTTTTTTTTAATGTCTCTATTCTTGGCTGTGTTCTAGATAACTGAGCCTCAGAACTAAGTGATTTTTGTGAGTTGATTCTTTAGTTCTGGATATAAGCAGTTATTTGCAACATATGTTAATATAATCTGAACATTTCCTAACCCAGATATTTATCTTGCTATTCCAACACTGGCTTTTATTAAAGCCCAACATGAAAATAGACATTTTAAAGAGAATGGGGAGATAGCACTGATGTGCATTATTGAGGGCTAAAGGGTCAGAGTGAGATCCTTTTATAAATCCAGTTCCTTGGTGGATCCAGCTGGGGGTTGCAGCAGGAAGGAGGGAGCAGGGAACGCTCACTGCTGACATACTCTTCAGGGGCAGGCAGATTGCTTGGCACTGTGTGTGTGTGGGGGGGGGGGGGTCCCCTGAACTTGATGAGTGTGTAAAATTTAACTCATGTCTTTTTTGTAACTAACTCTTTTATTCTTCTGTGACTCCATCTTATTGTCTAAAAACATTTTAGAAAAAATTCTAAATTACTTCAGTTTTATTTTGACAGTTTGTAGTTCTCTGGAAATGTATTAAAAGTCAAAAGACTTGGATTCTGTTGATAATTCTGAGTGTGCTCCCAGATGGGCATGTGACTGTCTCCCCCTTCCAGGTCCCACCTGTAAAACAGCAGGCAGGCAGGTTGGCAGGAGGAAAAGAAAAGACGTGACCTAAGGTCCTCAGCATGTTGGAATTATATGATTTTGATTTAAGCCTAATGCATTACAATTTCCTTTCCTGGTTAGATATTCATCAACAATGAATGGAACGAATCCAAGAGTGGAAAAAAGTTTGCCACGTATAACCCTTCAACTCTAGAGAAAATATGTGAAGTAGAAGAAGGAGATAAGGTGGGTGCCCTCCCCCTGGCCCAGTAATTCAATTACAGATCACTAGAGGATAAGGAAGTGCTTCAGCTTAGCTTAAGTCAGAGCTGGCCCACACTGAGGTCGAACCTAAGCAAGCTGCTTCGTAGACACACGGCCCAGAATGGGATCAATTACGGACCCTGTACTGTAGAGTCCTTCTCCTTTGATAGATGTTTTTCCATCTGTGAGGATGACTTCAGCCGTCCTTATCATGTGGCTAAAGGAAAGGTTTTTATCAATGATTTGAACCTGGCAGCATTAAAGAATCTTTCCTGAAAGCATTTCCGGCTGGCTGGTGTGTTTCACCAAATGCAACATTCTGGCAGGAGACACTTTTAAAAAAAAAGACTTGAAGGAGACCAAAGACTTGCTAAGTCATGCAGAAGTAATAATGTTATGCAATTGCCAGATTTGTTTTTTTCTACCAGAAACTTAAGTGATTGTGTAAAGCTATAGCCTATAACCCTATTTGATATTGTAGGGTATATTGTATAAGCTGACTCCAGTACTTTGGCCACCTCATGCAAAGAGCTGACTCATTGGAAAAGATTCTGATGCTGGGAGGGATTAGGGGCAGGAGCAGAAGGGAACGACAGAGGATGAGATGGCTGGATGGCATCACCGACTCGATGGACGTGAGTTTGAGTGAACTCCGGGAGATGGTGATGGACAGGGAGGCCTGGCGTGCTGCAATTCATGGGGTCGCAAAGAGTCGGACACGACTGAGCAACTGAACTGACTGATATTATATATATGTAATATATTAATTGCATTATTACATATAAAGCTAAGAGACTCCTGGATATGTCCTTGATACATTTCAAACCATAAAATATCTTTTGAATATGTGTCATTAGGGAAAAGGTTGAAAGTACAACTTTTGTAAGGAGGGAAGAGGAACGGAGCCGTCTTCTCAACCACTGGAGTACTTATCTGATGTTCATAAATATGTAGGTAGTGTGAACGACATGTGTAAAATAGGCTTGAATTTGATTCTAGTAGCAAGATTTTTGTGACGGTGTGCCAAGCACCGTGTTTCTACCTGTTCAGCCCCTCCCGTGTGCAGCACCCCATGAAAAGCTCTGTGTCTATAATACTAGCACCGAGGAGCTTATGTGAAGACGTTAGGGTGTAGGGGTGGGACACGATGCTGAGCAGGTCTCCCAGGTGTAGTACACAGGTGTCAGGGAGCAGTGAGATCCCCGCCACGGGCTCTGGCTCATCCCATGGTCTGAGTGACTGTTCCAAGCACCAGAAGACAGAGGCTTCCCCATCCCTGCAGCTGGAGAATTCCTGGCCTCCACTCCAGAGCCTGGGACAAGGAATTCAAAGCCCTAATATCTCCCTTGCCAAAGTTTCTACTCCCCTCCAAGTTCATTTTGGATACACAGAAGCTTGGTGGAATGTCCCTCTTGACTGGTGCTTGGCGTCCACTGCTGGCTGCATCTCCCTAAGGAAGAGAGACTCAGAGGGATCTGGGGAGTGAGCCCCTGATCATTACCAACCAAAGCCTCAAACCTCATTTTCTTGAGCATAAGAATGGATGTCAGGGAATTCCCTGGCAGTCCAGTGGTTAGGACTCTGAGCTTCCACTTCAGGGAATGCAGGTTCGGTCCCTAGTCAGGAACTAAGATTTGCAGGCCACATGATGTGGCCAAGCAATATTAAAAAAATAAAAAATTTTGAAAGAATGCGTGACATTACTCTAAATAGCTCTCATTCTTTCCTAGTAAAGGAGATTTGATTGTAATTTTTCTGTCAGTGCCCAGAAGATCCAGTTCTTTGTCTATAAAGTGATCACAGCTCCCACGATAGCTGATAGTGTTGTTTACCTGCTCCTCAGCCCATGGGATTTCCAGGCAAGAATACTGGAGTGGGTTACTATTTTCTTTTCCAGGGGATCTTTCTGACCCAGGGATTGAAATCGCATCTCCTGCATGTCAGGCAGAGCCACCAGGGAAGCCCCAGGGTAGGTGAAGTGAGGCTAAAGGGAGAAGTCCCTGACGTGGGCTTTTCCAGTGCGGTCAGTTCTGAGATCCAGAGGAGGATTCTTGCCCCCGTTCTTGGACCGCATGTGGTTCTCAGCTGGAGTTAAGTGCCAAGACAGACATTTCCCACCTCATTGGTGAGCTGTGGGAGTGTGTTTGTGTCCAAACTTAGGTAGCACGTCGATGCTCTCTTCCTACATAGGTCAGCAAGAAAAATGATTACAGTCACTGGTCTTATGACTCTTTTAAATACTTTGTACAATCAGAAGGAAAGTTAATCCTTGGCCCTTGTAGAAAACGTGAAGACTTAAAGCAAAAACAAAATCCCTTAAAAGTCCCTGACCATTGAAGTGATTATAAACCCGGCGACTGCTCTGAGCTGCCCGCCCACCTCCGTCCTCTGTGCCGGGATGGAGGCCGGACTCTGCAGTTCCTGGACAGCCGAGCCCTCCGCGAAAGGTGACACGCTCTCTCGGTTGTTCGGCCTTGCAGCCTGACGTGGACAAGGCGGTGGAGGCCGCACAAGCCGCCTTCCAGAGGGGCTCTCCGTGGCGCCGGCTGGACGCCCCGAGCCGCGGCCGGCTGCTGCAGCAGCTGGCGGACCTGGTGGAGCGGGACCGCGCCGTCCTGGCGGTGAGTACCCGGGACCGCGCGCGCGGGGAGGGGTCGTGGCCCGCTGGCCCCGGGGCCGCCCCTTCCCGGCGGCGCAGGAGAGAGGACTGGAGTGCGGGGTCGGGAGGAGCAGGGACCGCGCCGTCCCGGCGGTGAGTACCCGCACCGCGCAGGGAGGGGGGGCGTGGCCCGCTGGCCCTCGGGCCGCCCCTTCCCGGTGGGGGGGACCGCGCCGTCCCGGCGGTGAGCACCGGGGACCCGCCCGCGGGGAGGGGGGCGTGGCCCGCTGGCCCTCGGGCCGCCCCTTCCCGGCGCAGGAGACGGGACTCGGTGCCGGTTGGGAGGTGGTGGGGCTGCGCTGCCCTCTGAGGCACGGCTCTCCAGCCCCCCGGCCGGCGTCGCACCCCTGGACTCAGACGATCCGTTCTGAGGTCAGACTTTAGCCCCTGCCGCTGTCTTCTCTGCCTGAGGAAGTTCGGCTCCACTAGTGGCTGCAAGACTCGAGATGCTCACAGACAGCCGGGCTGGGCCGCACCTTGGTCCTACCTGCACAGTTACGAGCTTCACTTGTTTTCTTACATCAACTCCTTTCCAAACTGAAATTTAACCTCATCCTCAGGGACAGTGTCTATGAAATTACAGGTGTAATGTGCCGGTGTGGTTTTTCTAATACTTATTAAAATAAATGCCATCCCTTGACACAGAAAAAGTGTCCATATATAGCTTTAAAATCACCCGTTTCACCCTTGAAATGGGCAGTGGTGAGTGTGTGTGGAGTGATGGTGAGGGATAACTTAGCTACAGGAAACTTCAGAGTGTGAAAGACCTAGGTTCGAACTCTCAGCTCTGCCGCTTTATTAGCTGTGTGACTTTGGACAACTTGCTCAGCCTCCCTGAGTGTATGTTTCTTCACGGAGAATGTCACTATTATTGATATCTGAGTGTTGTGACAATGATCCACTTAAAATCTTTTGCAGTCCCCGTCATCCAGTAAGCACTAAACAGATGAAGTTATTAATAATGCCATCTGAGGACCAGGTTCTAAGCTCAGCTGTGTGCTCTCCTGGTGATTTCTAGCACCGTAATTCCTCAGCTGCAAAATGTGGATCTTTATTCATCCCATTGTGTGAGGCTGGGCTGCTCTCATGAGATGGGCTGTGAAGACATTTAGGAGTAGCAAGTGCAGAATTTACTGGGATCCTCAGACCTTCCTTTGGTCTTGCGGTGGGTGATTGATCGGAGGAGATCCTGGGGCCCTGGGGTCTTTTCCTTTGCGGCCTGCACACGCAGCTCTCATAGCTCAGACTCCCGTGTAACACTTGTCCCAGAACTGGAGGTCCAGTTGGTCGGAAAGGAAACCTCCTTTTTGGCCTCTGATTTGGAAAAACAGTTCCTAGCTTTCTTGATTTGATGTTGGGAATGAGTGGTCAGGTGGACACCCACGTGGAGGTCAGCACCAGCGAGGACACTGAGATTCTCTTGGCCTTGCATGTGTGTCATGGGTGGAGGCTGGAGAAACTCCATTTCGGGTGCTGCTTGGGGGTGTGTTGCCCTGCGAGTGCGTCCACAAACACGGAGAGACCTGCAGCTTCCTTCCTCCGCCCCAGCTGGCCGGCCTGCGGTGGGGGAGAGAGATCCCTCCAGGGTCAGTGTCTCTCTCCACAGAGCCTCTGGTTCTTCCTGCAGCAAAAGCCAGTCTCAACTCTCAAGCTGCCAAACTGGCTTCTTCAAAAACATTTCTGTTTTCCCCCAGCATGAGCTCATCCGTCTGCAATGTCCGTGAGGACTCAGAGCAGGCGGGAGAGGATGTGCCCGGTACCCTTCCCTCCCTGTCCTTAAGCGTCAGTATCATCTTGGGGCGCGGTGGCTGCAAGGCACCCCCCCTTCACCTTCAGCCCTCTTGGCTGTCCTGGAAGGCTGCTGTGAGTGCACATGGTGCAGGGTGCCTCTGCCATCAAGACTCACTGCCCACGGGAAGTAAGGTCCAGCTCTTCACCACACCGTGGAAGGGGCAAAGCGAGTGACCGGCAAATGCAGTTTTTAGAACCCAGACTGCATCAAGGGAAAGCACGCCCTTGAGAGGGTTTTCCTGCCTTCTCCTGCACAAAACGCCTCTTCCGTCATGTTCCCTTGCCAGCTTGGTGCCTCTGACGGAGCTGGGCCTGAATACTTTGTGTTCAGTGTTTGGAGACCGTGGGCAGATCCAGCGGCCCTGGCGCTTTTTCCCTCACCACAGTACCTGGACCCAGGCTCTGGTGTTTGCATGCTCATCTCGGGAGCCTCCAAAGAGGAGCTGCCGCTGTTTGCTCTTGTCTCAAGCAGAGCCCCACTTCTGAGCCCTTCATTTCAGCTTCAGCACTAGGGCATCGTGGGCATGTCCCCACCGCACTTTCCCTTCATTCTTTAGTATTTAAGGGTTAGCATGTGTTGATTTCTCAAAAGGTATATTTTTCTCCTAAAATGTTAAAAAGAAACTTAAAAGCAGCTGTGGTTCTCTCATGGTCCAGCCACAATAATTGTTTAAAAGTCCCGGCGAGTAGCTAACTCTTCATCTCTCGGCTTCATGTCTGCGTAATCACCTGAAAATTGTTTTTGATTTTTTTTTTTAAAGAATTTCCTTTCTAAAGCTATCATGACCCAGTTTTGCTTGGAAAGATTCCATAACACCAACCTGGCAAATTCCTGTTATCACGAGAGTAAGCAAACATGACTAAATTAATAATAAAAATAGTCAATGCTTGTTGAATGCTCACTCTGTCCCAGGCTTGTTGCAGGCACTTGATCTGTAGTATTTATCATCCTGTTTCAAAGATAAGAATGCTGTGGCCCAGAAAGGTTAGGTTATCTGTCCTAGTTTACCCAGCCGGAGGGTGAGCCAGGACTGGAGCTGGGCAGTGGCTCAGGCCCCGCATGTCCCCACAAAGCTCTGCCCAGCCCTTCCCTTTGTTCCCATCCCAGAAAAGCGCCAAGAACAAGCTCCAGGTTCTGCTGATAGACGACCAGATGCTGTGTGGAGCAACTGGGCCCTGGAGAATTTTGGCATTATTTACAATTGTTGAGTTCCCGCTGGGAAAAGAGAAGTTCCAACTTGGAATGTAAATCAGTAGGAGCCAATGGTACAGCATACTGGCTGTTACATTGCCCTGACTGGATCCCTGAGCAGCTTCCACCAGGGCTGAGACACACCCCAGACCCAGACCAGCCCTGTCATCTCTAGCAACACACACTCCTGTCTCCTCACTGTCCCCAGATGAGGATTGCTGACCACCTGTCTGGCCCCAAAAGGGAAAAGGATGACAAACGTCACAGCTCTTATTACCATCATTTGAACAGTGGATGTGACTGGTACCAGGTGTAGACACTGCTGTTATTGCCTTATGAATGGGACTCCTTTAACCCACACAGGACTCCTGTAAGGTAGATACCATTATTAGTGTTGTTTTACAGATGAGGGAACTGAGGCAGGATGACATTCAGGGACTTGCCACGGCCACTCAGCTAAGAAAGGGTTGCCTCCTGTTCAGAGAATGCTTGGTTCATTCCTGAAGCAAAGATAAAGTGGCGCCAGCCTTTCACCTAGCCATCCTACATGCCCTGGTGCAGAAGTCCAGGGCAGCGGCCTGAAGAGCATCGCTGACCTGATGGACGTCAGAAGTCCCGGACTCAGTGTCGGCCGTGTCCCTGCCCTCCTGGTAACATAAGTGAGTCATGGGCTCAGTTAGCCTTGGAGTCTGCACCTTGAAGCGGGAGCAGAGCCTTCCGTCGGAGGCGAGGCGTCTGCGCCTGCGCACGGAGGGGCCTCTCTTCCTCTATAAACCGGCATCTCGCCCCAGCGACTTTGCGACCAGAATCCTGCCCTGAGCTCTGTGTCCGCTTCCTGCAGCCACGGATGACGGTGGGCGGCTGCAGCCTTGGGCTCACCTGGGGCCGCTTGTCTGAGGAACACAGGGGTTCTCTGGAGCCTGGTTGCAAACAGAAAAGAATCCGTACCATTGAGTGGCTGCGTGCTCGCCTGGGGAGTAGTCACCCCTCACCACCCAGGGCGAGCCTGCTCGTTTCCCAGCCCGCATCAGGCTGGCGGCCCCGTCCTGGGCGAGGAGCACGGACTCGCGCCTCTGTGCTGCTTGTCTGCTCTTCGGGGTCCGGCATGCTTTCCACAGCTGTGCTGGCCCGCGAGGCCGAGAAGAGAGAACCCAGAGCCCCTTCTTTGTTAGAGGACCTAGCCCCCTTCCCAGCCAACCTGAAGCCGGCACACCTTCTGCGAGCTTCCTGGAGCGCGCGGACTCGCGTCGCCAACTGCGCTCCGGAAGGAGGACGGAAGGCCGTGCCAGGGCGCCTTTATTCCCTCCCAGAGAGGCGCCAGAACAGCCGCTGCCGTCCTTCACGGGACCCGTGGCCATGCTCTGGCCGATCCCCCAGGTTGAGGTGTTCTGAAAGAAAAGCAGTCCTTGACAGCCTGGGACAGGTCTTCTTTTGAACGTGCTGTCTTGCTTTCCGAGACTCGCGTGGCTCTGAGGTCCTGAGGGCAGCACTCCAGGACCCTGCTCTCTCTCCCTGCGCTCTTTACCGACCTGAGGGTCAAACGGAAAACCGTGTCTTAAAAACATGTCGTCTTATGATTGCAGACCCTGGAAACGATGGACACAGGGAAGCCGTTCCTTCATGCCTTTTTCATCGACCTGGAAGGCTGTATCAAAACCCTTCGATACTTTGCTGGGTGGGCAGACAAAATACAGGGCAGGACCATCCCCACAGGTGAGCCAGTCTTCTTTCTCCTCCAGGCAGCCTCTTCAGAGCAGCCTCTGATTTCTCTCCAGAGCATCCTTCCCACGCCCCCTGGCAAAAGAAACGGCACTGTGCCGATTCTTCTTCTAAGGAATTTTGCTTTTGAAATTGAGTTAAAAATCACTTCTTTATGAAACAGATAAAACTTAGAGTTGACACTTTCATGGGCCTCTGGGTTTGTTTCTTGTCTTTTTAACTACTTAGGATTCTTAAGCTCGATCCACGTGAGACTGAGAGATTCTTCATCTCTCTTCCAGATGACAATGTTGTGTGTTTCACCAGGCACGAGCCCATCGGTGTATGTGGGGCCATCACTCCTGTAAGTAGGGCAGCTTTTCTTGCAAGGTCTGTAGATCCCACCCCACTGCACTGCAGTCTTTGGAACCCGTCTCTACTGGGTTTTGCTTTGACTGTGGCGGCACTAGCGGAGCATTGCTGTGTGGCATGGACCTTGATGCTTGGGGGCCGAGATGGACCCAACCCCATTCCTGTTTTCAAGGGGCCAATTCCAGGAATGCAGCAGAAGACACATGGATTCCAACCAGAGGGGTCAGGAATGGTCAGCTCCCCTTGGGCAGGAGGCTCTCAACTGGGCCTTGAAGGATAGGAAAGAGTTGTTCCCCAGGACAAAGGGGTTTCTGAGCATAGGAATGGCCTGCAAGAGAGTGGAGAAGTGTCTGGCTACTTGGGGGCAGCAGCGGGATAGCTGGTGAGGTGGGAGCTTAGGCAGGGACAAAGTGAGGATGAGGAGGCGGAGCCGGCAGGTGGTGCAGCCCAGCATCCAGCACCATGCTGCCCAGGGCCCAGGACTTTACTTTCTGGGTAGGGGAGTGCCTGGCAGGTGCCAGGGTTGCTGTGATTCTGCCGTCTGTGGGAGGAAGGCCCAGGCCACCGCAGCAGCTGCGGAGGCAGGCAGCAGTGTGGAGAGGCCTGGAGAAGCACTCTTTGGGGGCAAGGAAGGGGTGACGCCTCAGTAATCAGGTTTGAGAGCCAGTCAATGGTCAGGCCAGAGGTGATCTTGCCCATCAAGTTGGGAAGGGGTCCCCTAAAGATGGATGTAGATTGAGAAAAGAAGAGGGCCCAGGGGAGCTCCAAGGACCCCTAAGGAATCCCAGGGAGAAGCCTGAGCAGCCAGGGTCAGGGGCCCCCCAGGGGCATGACACATCTTCAGAGAGAGATTGCGATCGATGGGGTCATTTCCATCCTCCATCTCCAGGTCGTCTCCTACCTGGAAGTTCAAAACAACAGAGACACCTACTGTTGGATGTGCTCCCCAAGAGAGGTGCTGGGGGTGTCTTCAATGTAGCTGGGGCCAATGGAAAGGGCACATGGGCCTGGGCCTTCCAGAAGCTGCAGTGAGAGAGCAGGGAGCCGGGAGGAGAGGCAGAGGCCAGGAGAAGGTGCAGCTTTGCTTGTCGGAGGGGAGAGCTGATGGCATCTGTGTGCTCAGGAGTGGGGGTCTAGAAGACGAGCAGAGCCCGGGGACCAGCGGGGCTGTGCCTGCTGTCATCAGCCAGCCTCACGGGCCCCTGGGACCTGGGGTGTTCTGTTTGGTGTACAGTGGTAGGAATTTCAGACAGAGCTGGGACGAAATCTAGCTGGCTGTTCATCAGCCCTGCTGGAGGAGAGGCATCCACAGAGCCTAAGGAGCCAAATAGGGGGAGTGGGCACAGGGATGAGGGCTGGCTAGAATCAAGCTTGGTGTGCTCTTGGAGACGCTCGGTTTCACCTCGTCCCATCACAGATGACACTTAGGCAACAGTGCAGTGAGGGAAACGAGCCTGGCTGTGTATCTGGCCTTCGTCTGACAGTTGGGACCTTGGTCCAGTGAGCTCACCCTCTGCGCCGCGTCCCCTCTTCTGTCGAGGGGAGTGGCAGTGTGACTGCCCCCGCACAGGTGTGTCAGGATCAGATGAGTTCAGCGTTTGGAACTGCACCAGGCTCACAGTGGACGCCCAGTGGGCGAGGGCGCTTTTCAGGCCTGATGCCAGAGAGACTTTGGTGTCCCTGCCTCTATGCTGAAAGGAGGACAAGAAAGTGTTTTCCAAGATAAATGTCACCAAACACCCATCGGGCAGGGGTCGGTCTGTGCTCTGTAGGAAGAGAGATAGGGGTTGAGGACAGGCAGGCCTGAGTTGAGGAGAGGCAGGCCTCATTCCTTTGGGGCTTTTCCCAGGTACTAACATGCTGCTGGCATTGTTAACCTGCAGGAGGAGATGGTAGCACACCTAGAGCAGAATCCTCTTTGCAGTAACCCCCTATTAGCATCTCCTAGGGTGCAGTTCAGGAGACGCTGGGCAGGAATGCAGTTCTGATCATTGCATGCTGCTGTTGCTCCTGCTTAGCTGCTTCACTCATTTCTGATCTGTGCAACCCTGTGGACTATATAAGGACCCCGCCAGGCTCCTCTGCCCATGGCAATCTCTAGGCTAGAATATTGGAGTGGGTAACCATTCCCTTCTCCGGGGGATCTTGCCGACCCAGGGATCAAACCCAGTGCTCTCATACTGCAGGCAGGTTCTTTACCCCTGAGCCACCAGGGAAGCCCCTGATCGTTGCATACTCCTGCGTGACCTCCTATACCCCACATCTAAACCATGCAAAGCAAGTGCTCCCTGCAGGCATCCCTGGGCCTTGGGGATGGCGTTGTGGGCAGCCCCGGGGCCCCCAACCCCTCTGTGTTCTGCTACAGTGGAACTTCCCTCTGCTGATGCTGGTGTGGAAGCTGGCTCCTGCTCTCTGCTGCGGGAACACCGTGGTCTTGAAGCCGGCGGAGCAGACCCCCCTCACCGCCCTCTACCTGGGCTCTCTGATCAAAGAGGTGAGACGTCCCAGGAGAAAATGCTCTATGTTCTCAGGAACATTCCCACTCCCGGGAGCCGGGCCGCCGCCAGAGATGAGCCTGCCCTGCAGAGCCGGGCCATGCGTGCCAGCGCCCGCTGGCTCCCGGCTGAGTGGGACGGGAATGCCTCCTGGTTTCACTTGGCAGCTGCTCCTCCCTGCTCCTGCTTGTGGCTGCTGAACTAGAAGGGACTCCATTCCTCCCCTGATCCCAATGAGAATGCTTCCTTCTGATGACGAGCTCAAACCTGTGGTCTCTGGCCAAATGTTTTGTCTAGAGAATTTACAAGGGGGTTGCTTGAGAGGTGACTTCTCCAGACCCTGTCTGCGTGGTGTCCGTCCTTCTCCTGGAGCTGTGACCCCACCAGCACCCCCAGAGGGGCTGCGACGAGCCCCAGCCTCCTCCCCAGCGCTGGCTCTCAGGCGCCTGTCCTCTCCCTGGCAGCTACCACTTGGGGAAATGAGCTGCCCAAAGGGCCACCTCCTTCCGGACACACCTGGCAATGTATTTCAGTCATTCTGTCCGCAAACTGTATGTTGCAAATATTTTTTAAAAACTAACAGGAAGAAAAGAGGGATAGGAGGAAAGGTCCATTCATTTCATCTCTTAGCCAGGCCGATACGACTGGGAAGTGAAACATTTGCTGTTTAGATGAAAGGCTCTCCTCTGACCGGTGATGTGGGACCTGATGACATCATATAATTAGACTTAGAGATTCTAAAGTCACAGTTGTTTAAAAAAGTGTGTAGGAAAACTGAAGACTCAAGCGCCATGTCCTAAAATCTTGCATTTCTGAATTAATGTGTTTTATAATAACAAAGAGAATCACATCCCCCAGTGGAAGAGCATTCCCTGCCCCCCCCCCCCCCCCCCAGCTCATTTGCGCTGCTCTTGGTTAATAAAAAGCACCTAGCAGGCACAGAGCACCACGTGAATGAAATGTTGCTCCCCACCTTCAGGATGTACTAGCTCTCAGAGTGACCCAGGTTCAACAGTCAGGGACTTTAAGGGCGTGAGACCATATTGCCATTTGGAACAGTAATGGGACAGATTTTTTAAAAATAAGTTGAAGCCCAGGAAGTGTATTTTGCAGATGCTTCTGAGCCTGGGGGCTGTGACCAAGGTGTCCCTGCTCCCTCAACACACAGACAGATATAGACTCACAGAGAGAGACCCGTGCTGACTCACACACACACACACGCACACACACACACACACGCAGACACACACAGAATGGTGCTCTGCTACAAAGGCAACTGCCGTTTTGTTCCGAAGCCCTTTGGGGTAGGCAGGCCACCTGGGAGAGAGGTATAGGCCTCACCCCATCCCACCCACTCGCTGGCTGACTGGGTCTGGCCCTGGAGAGGTTATCGGACCTGAGCCCAAGCTTCCAGGTGAGGCTGCCACTCCGCTCAGGGACCTTGCCCAGCCGTGGCTCTCCCAACCTCCTCTTCCGACCACCGTCTTGATTTCCTTCCAGGTGGGATTCCCTCCAGGCGTGGTGAACATCGTACCGGGATTTGGGCCCACAGTGGGAGCAGCAATTTCTTCTCACCCTCAGATCAACAAGATAGCCTTCACTGGGTCCACAGAGGTAACTCCTTACCGGCCCGGGGGGCCAGCAGCTGTTACTGGGAATTTTTCCTTTAGAGGCTAAACTGTGATGCGTCCCTGTGCTAAATCTGACCCCACTTTAGTACATAGCAATAGTAAAAACAAAAAAGTTACTGATCCAGTTTCCAAACTAAATAAATGTCTAATTTAATTATTCAGAAGCCTCAGAAGAAAATACTGTTAGATAAGATAAAAATGTGTAATAGCCATAGGATAAACTGCATAATCAAGGTTAAAAAAAATAAGCCTAGGGTGACTGGCAATATTGTAGTACTGATCACACATTTGAAAGTGTCAACTTTTGATTCAGAAAGTCCATTTTGAAGTAGCTGCTTAGCAACTACTATTTTCATGAGCATTCAAGGACATACTTTGCATTATTTTATATCTATACTATATGATGTTTTATAGCCATTACAATAAGGAAAGCTGGGCCATGATCTACTGCTAAAGCACACACACAAATAGTAAACTGCAGGAAAGTATATACCACATATACATATATACACATACATACATATATATACACACATATATATATGTATTGGAGAAGGAAACAGCAACCCACTCCACTATTCTTGCCTGCAGAGTTCCATGGACAGAGGAGCCTGGTAAGGCTATAGTCCCTGGGGTCACAAAGAGTCAGACACGACTGAGTGACTAACACTATTATATATATACATATATATAAAGGTGTGTGTAGAGAAATAGAAATTGCCTGGAAAGACTCCCAAGAAATTCTTACTGTGGCCTCCTCGGTAAGTCCTGGGGCATTAACAAATGAAGGGAGATAAAATCTTTCCCCTTTAATTTATACGCATCTATATGTGGAATTATTTCTAATGAGAAAGCGCTTCTGTACTTAAGAAATAGATGGACAAAATCTCCCAGGCAGTAAGCATTCCTATCTCTCCTAGTTTCGTCCTCTTCTGTGGCTGGAGGACAGGACCCTCAAGATGGGGACAGGGGGGTTGGGGGCAGAGAGGGGCCCCCCGCAGTGGCTCCCAGGTCTCCCGTCTTCTCCGTGACAGGGGGCGCGTCCCTGCCCCCGCTGCCCTCTCTTGGGACCATGGGGCCGCCCGTCGGGCCGTCTGGGTTGTCCCGGCGCACCGGCTCTGAGTGCCCTGCTTCATGCTGGCACCCTCCCCTCAGCCCTGGGAGCCCAGCTCCGCCTCCTGCTGGCCGTCTGTCCCGAGGCCCGCGTGCCCCCTGGTCTCAGTCTGCCGGTCCTGAGCTGGTGGCCCCAGGACGAGGCGCTGCTGAGCCAGGCCCCCCTGCAGTGGTGTAGGGGTGATGGGCACACACGGGAGCTAGGGTGGCACAGCTTGCAGAGTTACCACGCTTACTTCATGGAGAAGCCGTTCTCTCCCTGCCCCCGGGGCCCTCGGTCGTGGGGTGCGTTTCCAGAGGATGGGCACCTTCCCGCCCTGCAGATCAGGTCCCCTGTTTCTCTAGCCCTTGGAGGTCCCTCAGATCAGACCAAAGGACCGCGCAGAGCGGCCGCCCCTCGGTCCCTCGGGCGAGACCGTCTGCTGCTGGCGGTAGGCGGCAGGCGAGGTCAGCTCCGCCGCTCGCCGTGGGTGGCCATGGGCGAGCCACGGGCCTGCGAGGCTCCGGTCCACCCCTGCGGGGAGCCGCTCAGAGCCGGGATTCCAGCCGGGTCACGGTCGGGTCCAGGAGGAGACGCTGCGAGAGCCCAGGGCCTGCTCAGATCGTCCTGCCGCTTCGGCTCTGTCCCAGGCTTCTTCTGTCTGGTTTTTACCCCGAAGGTTGGGAAGCTGGTTAAGGAGGCGGCCTCCCACAGCAACCTGAAGAGGGTGACGCTGGAGCTCGGCGGGAAAAACCCCTGCATCGTGTGTGCTGATGCCGACCGTGAGTCTCCCCGCTTCCCGGAGTCGCAGCGGCTTCACTCGGCCCACAGCTTTCTCCTCGCTTCCTTGACTGAGCCAGAACCCATTGCGGGAAACAGGAACACGCGTTGCGGGGATGTTTCTCCACCTCGGGTCGTCGCACCGTAAATATCAGGCAGATGGAGACCCGAAGGCCAGCTTCACTGCTGGGAAGCCGCCCTGGAGGAGGGCAGGTTTTATGTGTAGCCACAAGGGCCGCCTGTTTCTGCCCTTCGAGGCTGAGTTTTCCTTCCCTGTCCATGCAGAGCTGGGGCCGTGACCAGCGGGTCTGGGTCTTCTTCAGAGCCCCTGTGTGGGGCGGGGGGGGGCGGGGGGGGGGGGGGGGGAGGCCAGGAGGCCGGGACGGGCACCCCCACAGGCATTCATCACTCTGCCCTCCAGCTCAGTGCCTCCTGCGCCGCTTGCCAGCTCTCGAGGACTTGAGGTGTTCCTCTCTTCTTTGTCTCAAACCTGACAAATCAGAGGCCGGTGGCAGGGGCCCTCAGGAGTATCCTGCTGGCTTGGGCACTGTATTTCCCTTGACTGCCTCTTCCCTGGGAAAGCCTGCCTGTCTAGCAGCTTGTGTCTCCTGATACAACATTAAAGTAAGCACTATTCTGGGTTGCCGTGTCCAGAAGAGGGAAGAAAGGGCCACATCGGGCCGTGGCTGACCTGCTGGCAGGGTCAGCTGCCCAAGGTGTGATTTCCCAGGACACTAAAACGCCTTTGCCTTGGTGAGCACCTCCCCGCCTGCCCACTGGTGCCTGGGATGCCTTTCGAGCAGTCCGAAGCCTCCCGTTCCATGGTCAGATACGGTTGGAATTGCACATTTCCCCGAGAAGTGACCCTAGCGTCGTTTCTGGCCCAGGTGTAGATCACTGGTAGCAGTTCTCCTCGCAGTAGGCTCCCGGTGGGGGAGAGGACTGGGGGAGGACTCAAGCGCCCCCGAAGGAAGGGGAGCTGGGTGTGAAGACGGACTGCTCGTTTTCGCCTGGTTTGCTGCTTCCTACAGGAAGTAGGACCAGTGTTGCTAATGGTCTGTGCAGCCACGTGGGGCAGTCCTGGGTGCCCCTCCACTGTGACCCACATGTGGAGCTTGAAGCTCCAGTCTCAGAGAGCAGGACTCCTGTTGAGCCCTCCTGTGACTCCAGACCCTTCTGTCTGTCAGCATACTCTCTTCCCTCGCAACCGGGAAGCCTGCAGCAGAAACACGGACTCCTGTCTGAGTGTTGGCTTGACAAGAGTCATAAACACCCATCTCCTATTCCTCGGCTGGGCAGTGCCTGTCCACAAAATTCAATCCTGGCATAGCTGGCATCCCAGCTATGTTACAGTAACATGCCACCGTCTCCCAACACTGCAGCTGCCCGCCTCTGGGTGCTGTCAGTAAGTAAATGAGCTGTTTTGGAGCAGGGGTAGTTTGAAGCTGCCTAGGAGAAGGTGGGGTGCAGGCAGAGACAGAACCTTGTGACGCTGTCCTGCTGTCACAGTGACTGACACAGAAGCCCTTGCTGGGTAATGATGGCTCTTAAAGCCCAGAGCAGCCTTCCTCAGAGCTGCCCGGAGAGCAAAGCTGGCTGATGTGGACCCTCCGCCCACGTCCAAGGGGGCCTGGTCTTGCTTTATGCAAAGGGAAGCTGCCCTGGAGTTGGGGCGCAGGCAGGTGGGGTGTAGAAGCCCCTCAGTGAATGTCAGTGGCCTCTCTCCCTGAGCACCCGGCTAGTTCAGTCTGAGTGCCTGGTTTTATTTCGGTGTAGCTCTCTACAGTGCAGATCCAGCCTTCATCAGGCAGAATCAACACATGTTTTAAAACCCTTTTAAGTCACACATAGTGTTGTGTTCCTTTCATAAGCTCCCCCTTGTCACTCAAGGTGGAAAATTTCGGCCCCTTGAAAAATTCTCACCAACTGGTCAACATCAATACTTACAAAAGGTTATTTTATAGACCACTACTCTCCAGAAAAGGAAGGGGAGGGATCCGTGGGCAAGGGAGATGGGGATATGAACAGTCTCCGTGCTCATTAGCACAGTAAAGATGCTGAGACATCCAGCAGTCGGGAACCTATTTAACCCGGAATTCCGTGGACCCGAAAACCCCCTTTCCCATCCTCCGCTTTTGGGAAACGCTGAGCAAAATTAATTTCTGCACCGCAGCCATCCCGAGGCCTGTTTTCCCGTGTGGGCAATTAGAGCTGCAGCTGTCGCCCGTCAGGCCCTAACGACTTAATCGCTTCCTCTCCCCGCCACCCCTCCCTGCAGTGAGCTTGGCAGTGGAGTGCGCCCATCAGGGAGTGTTCTTCAACCAAGGCCAGTGCTGCACGGCCGCCTCCAGGGTGTTCGTGGAGGAGCAGGTCTACGACGAGTTTGTCAGGCAGAGCGTGGAGTATGCCAAGAAGCGGCCGGTTGGAGACCCCTTTGACGTCAGGACCGAACAGGGGCCCCAGGTAACTGAGGCGCCACGTCCCAAGCGCATGTTGAGCGGTTAAGCAAACCGGCTTCCAGCCCTGCACAGCTCTGCTGCCCCCTGGCTTCAGGGTCCCTCTTGAAGCAAGGGCTCCCTCACCCGCTTGCCTGCCCACTGAGGGCTGTTGTTCCAATGCTGACGGACAGTCCAGTCCCGTCAGGCCTTGGTAAGGTTATAAAATCAGAGTGGGCACACAGACACTCAACTCTTCACGGCAGGTAATACTGAGCTCTGGGCCTTGGCAGAAGAGAGGCATTCCTGGTTCACAAGCCCGTGTGCCTGTACCCTCCAGCCAGAGGCACCTCTTCTCTGAGCCGCAGTCTCCCCAGGAGAGAGCCACAGGCAGAGGCTTCTTGCTTGGCTAGCCTCTCTGCAGAAGCGAGTCGGAAGCCGGGCTGAAAGGCAGCAGAGTGCAGGTGGAAGTGGCACCTGGAGTCAGAGGCTACGGTCTCCGAACCTATGGGATTTACAGGACGAGGTGACCATCAGAATCTCAGTAGAAAGGGCTCAGAGGATTGGGATACATCTCTGAGCAGCAGGAACATGTCTCTGGCGGCCTGGTTTGTGAAGCTAACAACAGGATGGAAATGATCATAACCCCAAGGTTTAATAACCTCAGTAAGAGGGCACATCCTGTATCACTTTCTAATTGTGCAGGGCAGCAGATGGATAAATATTTAAAAGAGGACAGCCTAACCATCCCATGAATTATTGAAATGGAGCTCAACAGTAACCCACTTTGCTTGTAGCCAAAGTCCTGCTCCAGCCAGGAAATTTCAAATCACATGTCAGGACTCACCCATTTGCGTCTGTCCCAGGAGCTAGCTACTCACCCACTGCATTGGCCCCATGTGTTTCCATGGGAAGCCATGCAACTGAGGACAAGTTTGGCTCTGGAATTTTGTGAAAACCACAAGCTCCTTCCAAACCTCAGTTTCCTCATCTGGAAGACAGAGCTATTGATGAATATTAAGGAAATTTCAAGGCATCTAATAAGTTTTTATTCTTTAAGGGGAGAGGCATTAAAAGGCAGGCACCCTAAGCTAGGTGGAAGTGAATATACATGACTTCAAGCCACATCAATTAGGTCTTGCTTGACCATCCTTGGGGGGACACCTTGGCTGGGGAGTGGGGAGGACCACCTGGAAAACGTATGTGTCTGGCCATGGCGCCCACCTCTGCCTTGGCCCAGCCCACATGCTGTAGCTCTGGTGCCACATGACCCTGGTGGAGAGAAATATCTCTACTTGTGGCCAACACTCCGCTTCCTGTCAGGCCTCAACCCCCATCCTAGTAGTGGCCAGTGAGACAAAGTCCAGAGTCCTTGGTTGGATTTCAGGTCTGCGTACAGACGTGGCCACAAGTCATTATTGAATCTGCTGTGATTGTGAAGCTAATCCAGAATCCGTGAGAAATACGTGAGCTGATCCATCCTAAGGAAACCCTTTTACCCCATCATTATTCGTAAGTCTCTTTCCAAGGTTTCAGGCTTGACTTCTGAAGCCAGATATAGAAATCTCTTCCAAGAGAGCGGAGTGGTGTTGATTTCATCAGTGCTTTTGATGCTGCTGTTGAAAGTCCTTTTGAAAACTCCCTTAAGCCATCTAACTTCAGCATATTATTTAGGGATGCTGTTGAGTTTTTTTTTTTTTTTTCTCTCCTCCCAAAGTGCTTTTTCATCTACGTTAGTAAGATTTTACTTTGAGAGCATTTACAGCTGTCTAAATAGTCCTGTCTATCTCATACCAGTAAAACAACTAGCTGACCAGCTCAGGGTCCACTACAGGCAGCCGGCATGCTCCAAAATTATTCAGGTTTATTTGGCAACTGAGCAAAGAGATGCATGGACTCACACAGGCTACCTCGTGCAGGGCAGGGTCCCAAGTCCTCTCCACCCTCTCCTCTCAGCAGAGCTCCTCGCTGCCTTGGCTACCCTTGGGCCCTGCTTCTCTGTCTCTGGTGTGGTGCTCTGGCACAGCCCTCACTTCGTAGCAGGTTCTTCTCCTGCACTGTGAGGCAGCAGCTGACATTCATGGAGGATTAGTAGATTTAAACAACATATTCACACAGACTCACCAGGGAGAGTCAAATCTGGATGGGTAGAGTTTCCATGGAGACCCAGTGCTGGCTGAAGGATAGATGGTCTTGGAGGCAGAACATGGTCAGCAGCCACTGAAGATCTGTAGTTTGTTGAAGCCCCACAAATCTCTTGGTCTCCAAAGAGGAGGAGAAAGCAATCCTGGCTTTTAACCCAAGACTTGGTTCACCCAGAGAGAAATTACCAGATTACCAGGCCCATTGTAATTTGAATTACTTTGTGAGATGGCAGTACATACACATGAGGGGCTTACCAGGTGGCGGAGTGGAAGGGAATCTCCCTGCCAATGCAAGAGACATAGGAAAGATGGATTTGATCCCTGGGTCAGGAAGATCCCCTGGAGGAAGAAATGGCAACCCACTCCAGTATTCTTGCCTGGAAAGTCCCATGGACAGAGGAGCCTGGCAGGTCACAGTCCATGGGGTCGCAAAGAGTCAGACACAGCTGAGCAACTGAGCACACATACATAAACACATGGTCAAAAGCCAAAATACATATAAAGGTCAATAGTGAGAAAACTCCCCTCCATTCATTCATAGACATGGTTATTACTCTTCCCTCCATGGGTATCCTGTGTACTTAGTTCTTAGGTGAAAAGTCTCCAGAATTTTTGTATATACAAGCAAAATTGAGTATGTATACAAGAATGTAATATGAATTCTGGTCTCCCAGAATTTATTTTATTCATTTATTTTACCCCAGATACCTGTACACAATACTGTTTTGCACCTCGGTTTTTACCGCCTAACAAGAAGCTTGAAGAGCCTTCTGTGCCATACCAAACCATCGGAACCTGCCTTGTTTCTTTCTATAAGTACACAGAGTTCTGCGGTATGAATCCAACAGAATTTTAGAAACACGTACTCATAAGTATCACATACAGTGCCACAGAATATGTCATTCTGCACATGTGCAAGGAAATCCACAGGACAAACTGCCCAAGTGGGATTGCCGAGTGAGAGCACATTTCTAATTTCTATAAGCATCGCCAATTTACCTTCGAAAAGGATGAACCAATTCATGCTCCCACCAACCTTGTATGAGCCTGCCTATTTCTCCAGCCTTACTAACAGAATATGTATGGCGTTTTGCCCATCTGATAGTTAAAAATGATATCTCATTTGTTTTCAATGTACATATATCTCTTATGGGCTTCCCGGGTAGCTCAGCTGGTAAAGAACTTGCCTGCAATGTGGGACACCTAGGTTCGATCCCTGGGGTGGGAAGATCCCCTGGAGGAGGGCATGGCAACCCACTCCAGTATTCTTGCCTGGAGAAAGTCCATGGACAGAGGAGCCTGCTGGGCTACAGTTTATGGTGTCTCAAAGAGTCGGACCCGACTGAGCAGCTAAGCACAGCCCAGCAGCACAGCACACAGCATAGCCTATCTCTTATAATGAGTAGAGAGGAACATATTAGTATTATGTTTAAAGGTCATTTATGTTTCCTTGTTTATCAACTATGCGTGTGCTTTGCATATTTTTCTCTTGTACTGCTGATCGTTTTTTGTCACTTATAAGAATTCTTTACATCCTAGAGACATTAGCTCTATCTATTATGTGACTTGTCAGTTTTTTCCAGTTTGTTGTTTTGCCCTTTGACTTTGCTTATGATGCTTTTGCCTTCTTTTTTTACTTACTCAAAATTATTAATCTTTTCTTCTTGGCTTCTGCATTTCAAGTCATAGAAAGGCCATCAGCACTCCTGTTTTACCAAGGCGTTCTCCCACCTGAGAGAATATGAAAACTTTTTATGACTTCACATTTCATGATTAAGTCTTTGATCTATTTGGAATCTATCCTAGTACAAAGTGTGAGGTATGGATCATGTTGGTATTTTAACACTGAATTCACATTTCATCAGATGGTTAGAAAGGGGCTTGCATGGTTTCTGCCCACTCTTTCAAAGAAAGTCAGCCTGTGCATCAGGGACAGAGTCATCCAAATGAACCATTCAGTTCAATTCAGTCACTCAGTTCAGTTCAGTTCAGTTCGGTCACTCAGTCATGTCCGACTCTTTGTGACCTCATGAATCACAGCACGCCAGGCCTCCCTGTCCATCACCAACTCCCAGAGTTCACTCAAACTCACATCCATTGAGTCGGTGATACCATTCAGCCATCTCATCCTCTGTCATCCCCTTCTCCTCCTGTCCCCAATCCCTCCCAGCATCAGAGTCTTTTCTAATGAGTCAACTCTTGGCATGAGGTGGCCAAAGTACTGGAGTTTCAGCTTTAGCATGATTCCTTCCAGAGAACACCCAGTATGGATCTACTTTAGAATGGACTGGTTGGATCTCCTTGCAGTCCAAGGGACTCTCCAATACCACAGTTCAAAACCATCAATTCTTCAGCACTCAGCTTTCTTCACAGTCCAACTCACACATCCATATATGACCACTGGAAAAACCATAGCCTTGAATAGACGGACTTTTGTTGGCAAAGTAATGTCTCTGCTCTTCAATATGCTATCTAGTTTGGTCATAACTTTCCTTCCAAGGAGTAAGCATCTTTTAATTTCATGGCTGCAATCACCATCTGCAGTGATTTCGGAACCCCCCAAAGTCTGACACTGTTTCTACTGTTTCTACTGTTTCCCCATCTACTTCCCATGAAGTGATGGGACCAGATGCCATGATCTTCATTTTCTGAATGTTGAGCTTTAAGCCAACTTTTTCACTCTCCTCTTTCACTTTCATCAAGAGGCTTTTTAGCTCCTCTTCACTTTTTGCCATAAGGGTGCTGTCATCTGCATATCCGAGGTTATTGATATTTCTCCCAGCAATCTTGATTCCAGCTTGTGCTTCTTCCAGCCCAGCGTTTCTCATAATGTACTCTGCATAGAAGTTAAATAAGCAGGGTGACAATATACAGCCTTGACATACTCCTTTTCCTATTTGGAACCAGTTTGTTGTTCCATGTCCAGTTCTAACTGTTGTTTCCTTACCTGTGTATAGGTTTCTCAAGAGGCAGGTCAGGTGGTCTGGTATTCCCATCTCTTTCAGAATTTTCCACAGTTTATTGTGGTCCACACAGTCAAAGGCTTTGGCATAGTCAATAAAGCAGAAATAGATGTTTTTCTGGAATTCTCGTGCTTTTTCGATGATCCAACAGATATTGGCAATTTGATCTCTGCTTCCTCTGACTTTTCTAAAACCAGCTTGAACATCAGGAAGTTCATGGTTCACATATTGCTGAAGCCTGGCTTGGAGAAACTTGAGCATTACTTTACTAGCATGTGAGATGAGTGCAATTGTGCAGTAGTTGCAGAATTCTTTGGCATTGCCTTTCTTTGGGATTAGAATGAAAACTGACCTTTTCCAGTCCTGTGGCCACTGCTGAGTTTTCCCTATTTGCTGGCATATTGAGCACAGCACTTTCACAGCATCATCTTCCAGGATTTGAAATAGCTCAACTGGAATTCCATCAACTCCACTAGCTTTGTTCATAGTGATGCTTTCTAAGGCCCACTTGACTTCACATTCCAGGATGTCTGGCTCTTGGTGAGTGATCACACCATTATGATTATCTTGGTCGTGAAGATCTTTTTTGTACAGTTGTCCTGTGTATTCTTGCCACCTCTTCTTAATATCTTCTGCTTCTGTTAGGTCCATACCATTTCTGTCCTTTATCAAGCCCATCTTTGCATGAAATGTTCCCTTAGTATCTCTAATTTTCTTGAAGAGATCTCTAGTCTTTCCCATTCTGTTGCTTTCCTCTATTTCTTTGCATTGTTGCTCAGTCGTGTCCAACTCTTTGCGACCCTGTGGACTGGAGCACACCAGGCCTCCCTGTTCATCACCAACTCCCAGAGCTTGGTCAAACTCATGTCCATCAGGTCAGTGATGCCATCCAACCATCTCATCCTCTGTCATCCCCTTCTCTCCTACCTTCAGTCTTTCCAAACATCAGGGTCTTTTCCAATGAGTCAGTTCTTCACATCAGGTGGCCATAGTATTGGAGTTTCAACTTCAGCATCAGTCCTTCCAATGAATATTCAGGACCAGTTTCCTTTAGGATTGGCTGGTTTGATCTCCTTGCAGTCCAAGGGACTCTCAAGAGTCTTCTCCAACACCACAGTTCAAAAGCATCAATTTTTTGGTGCTCAGCTCTCTTTATGGTCCAACTCTCACATTCATATGTGACTACTGGAAAAACCATAGCTTTGACTAGATAGATCTTTGTTGTAAAATAGTGTCTCTGCTTTTTAATATGTATCCTGGGTTTGTCATAGCTTTTCTTCTAAGGAGCAAGTGTCTTTTATTTTCATGGCTGCAGTCACCATCTGCAGTGATTTCAGAACCCAAGAAGATAGTCTGTCACTGTTTCCATTATTTCCTATTATTTGCCCTGAAGTAATGGAACCAGATGCCATGATCTTAGTTTTTTGAATGTTGAGTTTTAAGCCAGTTTTTTCACTCTCTTCTTTCACTTTCATCAAGAAGCTCTTTAGTTCCTCTTCACTTTCTGCCATAAGGGTGGTGTCACCTGCATATCTGAGGTTATTGATATTTCTCCTGGCAATCTTAATTCCAGTTTGTGCTCTATCCAGCTCAGCATTTCACATAATGTACCCAGGATAGAAGCAAATAAGCAGGGTGGCAATATACAGCCTTGATGTATTCCTTTCCCAGTTTGGAAGCAACCCATTGTTCCATGTCAGGTTCTAACTGTGACTTCTTGAACTGCATACAGGTTACTCAGAAGGCAGGTAAGGTGGTGTGGTAGTCCCATCTCTTGAAGAATTTTCCACAGTTTGTTGTGATACACACAGTTAAAGGCTTTAGAGTAGTCAATGAAGCAGAAGTAGAGGTGTTTTTGAATTCTTTTGCGTTTTCGATGATCCAGATGTTGGCAATTTAATCTTCCATTCCTCTGCCTTTTCTAAATCCAGCTTGAACATCTGGAAGTTCTCAGTTCAGATACTGTAGAAGTCTCACTTGGAGAATTTGAGTATTGCTTTTCTAGCATGTGAGATGAGTGCAATTGTGAGGTAGTTTGAACCTTCTTTGGGACTGAAAGAAAACTGACCTTTTCCAGTCCTGTGGCCACTGCTGAGTTTTCCAAATTTGCTGGCATATTGAGTGTAGCACTTTCACTGCATCGTCTTTTAGGACTTGAAATAGCTCAACTGGAATTCCATCACCTCCACTAGCTGTGTTAGTAGTCATGCTTCCTAAGGCCCACTTGGCTTCACACTCCAGGATGTCTGGCTCTGGGTGAGTGATCACACCATCGTGATTATCTGGGTCATGAAGATCTTTTTTGTACAGCTGTCCTGTGTATTCTTGCCACCTCTTCTTAATATCTTCTGGTTCTGTTAGGTCCATACCATTTCTGTCCTTTATTGCCAGGGTCTAGCCCCCACAGGATCCAGGGGAACCCGAGGGAGAAATGGCGTTGGCGAATGAATGAATGAATGAGAAAGGAATACAGGAGAGAAAGAGGCTGATATTCCTTGGTTTACACAGAAAGCCAATAAAGCCCCGAGACAAGGGGCTTGCCCTGTTCACAGAGGCCACAGGTGCCCTCCTGGTCTCCCGAGGGAGTGAAGACGCAGAACGTCTTCCCATTCAGGTCTTAGAAACCCGGGCAGATAAGTGAACACAGAGAGCCTCTATGCTCCAAGGGATCAGCCTGAAAAAGAGAGTAAGAGAGAGAAAGAAAGAAAGAAAAAAAAGAGACATGGGTGACTAAGCTTCTTTGAGCGAGGCCCCTTATTTTATTTTCAAAAAGGACTTTTATAACTTAACTTGTACATAGAGGGAAATGAAAGATGCAAGGTCATACAGAGTCAGCCAAACATTCCAGCAGTTTTGCTCTTATCGAAACCAAGATTTTTTTCTGCATACCTTTCTCACAAATGATGTTGTGTACATTATCTTCTGGCCTTGGAGGCCTGTGAACATTTTATGACCCTCTTTTGATAAAGGCTGCTCAACCGGAAAACTTATTTTCCCTCAAAATGTTTTTTCTTTATATTTCTAATCTATGTCAGCCTCAGAAAATGCTAAACAGAGTTACATTTCTCACAGAGCAAAGGTGCAGTGAGTTACAAGAAAGAACCAATTAGCTCAAAGGTCTGATGTGGTTAAATTCAAGGCTACACTTGTTTTTCTTACATTCCAACTATGTTAACTAATGCACTCCCAGGTGCACAGTGGATAAGAGATATGGGAACTTAGCAACAAGCATTGGCCCAATAATGAAATCTTACACCAGCACTACTCTAATAACTTTTAACTCTTTGAAAAGCTCTATGTTTTAGGCTTCCCGTGCCTCTCACAGTTGGGAGGCTGCAAATAATCACATGCGTAGCTGCAAGAGTCTGGATAAACCTGCCAAGCAAGCTAGAATGCTAACAGAGGGTATTTGATTTGAAATATTCCTCTCATGTCCAGGAGACTTATTAGCTAGAGCCCTAAGTTGATTTTCTCCAGAGAAAGGTGGTCGGGGATAGACCCCTGTTAATGTCAGGAGAGTTGGTGAAAGGCACAAAACAGTAAGACAGACAGACTCTGGTTTGGGGGTAGATGCTCGAGCTGGTCTATGGAGCCCCTCGAGTCCTGAAGCCTTGCTTAACAGTTTTCTTCCACATGACCTTGTCATGGGTGGGATGGCCCGTGCTGGCTCCCGGCACTTTATTGAGCCCATCTTTGCATGAAGTGTTCCCTTGGTATTTCTAATTTTCTTGAAGAGATCTCTAGTCTTTCCCATCCTATTGTTTCCCTCTATTTCTTTGCATTGATCACTCAGGAAGGCTTTCTTGTCTCTCCTTGCTAGTCTTTAGAACTCTGCATTTAGATAGATATATCTTTCCTTTTCTCCTTAGGTTTGCTTATTTTTTTAATTCAAATTTGCTTAAGTTGAGCCACTTTTTTACTTGAAAGTCACAGCTACAGCAAACCTATCTAACAAAACTCTGGCTCTCCCAGCCAGAGAGAAAGGGATTTACAACAGAGTCATGGTAAGAACAGGGTTCCCATGGACTTGGTAAGAGGGACCATTTTGAGTGGGGAAAGCACTTTCCCACCTTAAGTCTCCCAGAGAGGTGCCCTTTGCCAGCTGGTTGAGTATAGCATCGACAAGCTGGATATTTATAGGGTACACTCCAGCCGAGGAGATCCCTTAAACACAGTGGCAGAAAGTAGAGCTCTTCTGATGAGCTGGCTCCCCACCAACCAGGAGCAGCCTGTCTACCCCCTTGAGCCTCTAGTTTGTGTCCATGGGTGATGAGTAAGGTTGTCAGCATTATTTCTCACTTCTCTGCCCTGTGGATGGAGAATTCCAGGAAGTGTTACACTCTGATCTGTAGTGCCCTAGGAGCAGTGTCCAGTTTTGCCAGATAAAATACATGGCAACTAGTTCAAATGCTGAAGCTTAAGCTCCAGTATTTGGCCACCTGATGCAAAGAGCCAACTCATAGGAAAAGACCCTGATGCTGGGATAGATTGAGGGCAGGAGGACAAGCGGGCAACAGAGGGTGAGATGGTTGGATGGCATCACCGATTCAATGGACATGAGTTTGAGCAAACTCCGGGAGATGGTGAAGGACAGGGAAGCCTGGCATGCTGCAATCCATGGGGTCACAAACAGTCAGACACAACTTAGCAACTAAGCAATAACAACCCAGTTCAGATAAACAGTGGGTACATTTTTAGCATAAGTATCTCCCAAATATTGTTTGGGATTTGCTTATACTTTAAAAATCATTTCCTGTTTTTTTAGGAATTCAAATTTAATTGGGTATCCTGTGGTTTTATTTGCTAAATCTGACAACCCTAGAAAGATTCAAGTTAGAACCAAGAATACGACTACTTCAGATTTTGTTTCACCCATGGATTTGCTTAAGAGCATGGCTTCCCTGAGGGCTAAGTGGGTAGAGAATCTGCCTGCAATGTAGGAGACACAGGAAATGTGGGTTCGATCCCTGGGTTGGGAAAATCCCCTGGAGAAGGAAATGGCAACCCACTCCAGTATTCTTGCCTGGAAAGTCCCATGGACAAGGGCGTCTGGCAGGTTGCAGTCCAGGGGGTCGCAAGTCCAGTCGGACTTGACTGAGCAACTAAGAACACAAGGGGGTCAGATGGATGAATACACTCATACCTGGAGAGGATGAGAACAGCCCGTCTCTCCCCTGCCCCAGAGAACCTAGATTTGTGCGTTGGAGTTACATTTGCATACAAGGCACATCTGGTCCATGAATTTTGTTTTGGCTAGAAAATAATGAGATCAGCCACCGCATAGGAGGCTGTTGGACACATACACTGGCAGCCAGCATCCAGAAAGAAGCCAAGCTCACCTCCCTCTGTTTTACAGATTGACCAGAAGCAGTTCGACAAAATCCTCGATCTGATCGAGAGCGGAAAGAAGGAGGGAGCCAAGCTGGAATGCGGGGGCTCCGCCATGGAAGACAGGGGGCTCTTCATCAAACCCACCGTCTTCTCAGAAGTTACGGACACCATGCGGATCGCCAAAGAGGAGGTCAGGGGGCTGCGAGGAAAACCATGTCCTGTGCTGAGCTGGGGCCCTGGGGGCGGGGAAAGGGGCTGGGCCTTTCAAAAAGAGCCTTCTCCAGGGCCAAGGGATCCCCGAAGCCTTTGGGAAGGGAGTGTTTCCCTTGCTCTGCGGTCTTTTCCCTCTCCTCTGGAGTCCTCTGGGCGGTCGTCCTGCCCCGGGACCCGTGAGCTCTGGGTAGAGCTTGTCCTAACCCCCACTTCCATGCCTTAGCTCATCCTCTCTGGGAACAACAGTCCCTCTTCTGTGCTCTGACGTGTCCTCAGGTTAGCTGGGGGTGGAGAGCCATCGCAGCCTGCACTCTTATCAGAAACTGAGCCAGGGATTCAGGGCCCAAAGCCGCATTCGCTCCCCCAGACCAAACCTAAATGGCAACTGTCCGTCCCAGAGACCTGTCCTGACTAGAAGTCTCTTAGTAGCTGTCCATGACGGGCGTCCTTGGAGTGGTGGAAATTAGGGTAACTCCCGTAAGAGTGTAATTCTGTCTTTCGGGGCCACTGTTAAGCTAGCTGGAAGTGGTTCCCACCTGGGTCCCAGGTGCCTGGACCTCAGGCTGTGGCATTTTGGGGGGCATGTGAAAGAGGGAATCACTGCCAGAGTCTTGCTGGTATGAGCTGTTTATACACGTTCTCCTTGGGATTTCGGGGGGTTACTACTAACTGTACCGTGATGGCGTGAGACTCAGCTGTTTAGCCTCCGTGAGAGAAGCTCCTTGGGAACCAGGGAGGTGTTTTGGCAGGCTGACACAGTCCTCCTGAGCTGTGGTGCTGAACACTGAATCCATTACAGGCTCCTTTCAAAATTACCTCTGAATGTTCAGCCTGTAACTCTTTCCTTTTATTTGCTATGTTGCAGATGGTGAGAAACACAGCCTTGTTCTTTCCCTGGGAATTATTACGGAAACATTTCAGGGCATCTTCCTTGATAGAACACACAGCACAGAGAGGCCAGGGCCCACAGTCTGTGCCTGCAAACACCCTTCACAGTAACTTCCCAGGGATGACTTTCAGAGTTGTCTGTGCGTCCCAGCACACAGAGGCTCCTCTGAGGCTGGGACCTCTAGACGCCTTGACCACAGTGAGAGGGTTTCCACCCAACATAGTATTTTGATAGTTATTTTTTACTTTTGTTTAGTTCAGTCTTTTCCTTCAGATTTCAACCATCGAACAGCTAAAAAGAATCCTTGGGTGCTGTCCTTCACTCATCCTCTCCCATGGGTGTGAGCACTGGGTGTGTGAAAAGAGCATACGTGAAGGAGGTGCCTGCTCAGGGCACACACGCTTCACTCTGCAGCCTCTCATTGCCATCCTTCCAATTAATCATAGATTTTTGGACCAGTGCAGCCAATACTGAAGTTCAAAAATATTGAAGAAGTGATCAAAAGAGCAAATAGTCTTGAATATGGACTCACAGCAGCTGTGTTCACAAAAAACCTTGATAAAGCACTGAAGCTGGCCTCCGCATTGGAGTCTGGAACGGTCTGGTAAGTACAGCGTGAGTGCCCAGCCCCCAAGCTGCCGGCTAGCCGGTCTCCTTACCCTTCTGTGAGCAGAGAGCTTTCCGTCCTTTGTTATGCACCACACACATTTGAGCACGTTGCCCCCCCCTCGTGACCACCTTCATCATCTCTGCCTCACAGCTGAGGGACTCGAGACGCAGAGAGACTCTGTGACTTGCCCGGGGTCACACAGCCAGCACACGGCAGAGCAGAGCTCAGAGCCAGCCATTCAGCTCTGATGAAGCTGGTGCTCTTGACCACCGTGTTGGACCTCCCCTTTTTATTCTAAGAGCAGCGCATGTTCTTGTGCAAAGTATGGATGAAAGTCTCTCTTTCATCCTCTGATGACACTATCCTCATTTTAAAGATAATCTTAGAAGATAAGTGTGAATTGGAGGCCAAGAAGCAGGAGAACTTTGAAATGAGTCCTGTCTCATTTCAGAGCTGATTCTTATCCCCTCAGCAAAATTCGCCTCTGTCTTTTTCTCCCCTTGTCGTTTCCTTCCTACCCCCGTGAGAAGATTTATACTTCACAATATTCAAACTTTAGTTTCTGGTGGTGAGAACAAGAAGGCAGAGATTGAAAACACGGCTTTCCTGGTATAAAACCTGGACAGAGACCATGGCTTCAGCAATGCTCTGCACCCAGCACCAAGTGCCCGCAGCACTCAAGGGCCGGCCGGGTCCTCTCCCGGTGACCACGAGCATCTCTCTATTCTCTTTCCAGGATCAACTGCTACAATGCCATCTATGCACAGGCTCCGTTTGGTGGCTTCAAAATGTCGGGGAACGGCAGAGAACTGTAAGTGTTCCTGTCACTGCACGCCTGTCCGCAGGGCGGACGGAAGACTCACTAGGTCTGCAGGGTGGTGGCGGGTGCTTGGTCCAGAGCCTTGCCCTGTGCTCGTGTGTGCCAGTCTGGCTCAGCTGTACCTGCGGGCTGGTGGTCCTTTCCCTCTGGGCTGGGCTGGCCTCCCGTCTTCTCTCCCTCTCCTCCTGCCCCACCTGCCCCCTCCTGCCCCAGGACTGACCCCCAGCCTCAGCGACCCCCAGCACCCAGCCCACATGGAGCTGTGCAGCAGGTGCTTGAACCTCCGCATGAGGACAGGGCAGGGCTGGGGAAGCCCGCGGCAAGGAGGGTGGGCACTCTCCGTGGTCAGGGTGTGGCCCTTCTGCCCACTAGTAAGGTCTCAGGACAGACCCAACATGCCGAGCCTCTCAGCCTGTCACACTACACCCTCCTTCACGGTTCCCTTCTGTCTTACCCTTTGGGAGGCCGTGCCCCATCGGCCTAGGCTGTGGTCTCCTGTATCGGGCCCAGGATAAAAGGCCCCGCCTCGTGATTTCTTCACGTGAAGGGCCGGCAAATTTCAGGCAGACACACTCGTGCAGCCCATCGGAGGCGGATACTGCTGCTGTCCCTGTTTTCAGATGAGAAAACTCAGGGAAGTCCTGTGCCTTCCCCAGTTCACACTGCCAGTGAGTGACAAAGTTGGGACTGGCCTCTTTTGTTTTAATTTGTGTACTCACTTATTCATTAGCCGTGATGGGTCTTCACTGCTGCGTGGCCTTTTCTCTAGCGGCGGCTGCTGGGAGCTACTCTTCATTGTGCTGTGCGGGCTTCTGACTGCAGTGGCTTCCTTTGGGCGTGGAGCTCTGGGGCACGCACTTCGGTAATTAAGGTTCCTGAGCACAGGCCCAATAGTGTGGCATTGGGCTTGGTTGCTCTGTGGCATGTGGGATCTTCCCGGACCAGGGATGCAACCCAGGCCTCCTGCCTTGACAGGTGGGTTCTTTCTATCCCTGAACCACCAGGGAAGTCCCTGAGGGTAAACTCTTAAACCCTGAACACCACAGGGCCTTGCTCCCCTGGGCTCCCCTCATCTGTCTCCTCTGCGCTGTGGCCTCAGCCAGCCCCACCAAGGCCTCCTCTAGGGGCTAGGTGCAGCCTCCACCCACAGCAGAAACTTCAGTCCCCGAAGCAGGTATCCTTGGGTGTCAGAGCTGCAGGAAGGGTGTGTGGGACCCACCTGATCCTAGGCAGCTGACTCCTACCCTCTGTCCGCTCCCTGCTTTCCTGGCCTGCATCTCCCCATTCCTCCGTGGTTCTGCCTGTCCGCTGCAGGACAGGCCCGGTGTCTGCTGCACCCAGTCCACGTATCACCCTGCTGATTAGCCACAGTGGGGACTTTTGTGGATGTCTGTTTTTTTG
Source organism: Budorcas taxicolor (assembly GCF_023091745.1). Lineage (NCBI taxonomy): Eukaryota > Metazoa > Chordata > Mammalia > Artiodactyla > Bovidae > Budorcas > Budorcas taxicolor. The sequence continues at coordinate 8,014,166 of NC_068930.1, read as the reverse complement.
ACCGCTGGCATATATTTTTCCAAAAGCTTTTGACAATGTACTTTGACATAATCCACAAGGAGCCCAGAAACTGGCTCGAAAACCAGTCCCCACTTCCAGTTGTCTCTAATTAATGTCTGCACGTTGCAGTAAGTTCCCCTTTTCCATGCAGAGCCCCATGTGGTGGATTCCATGGTTTTCCCCGTCCCCAGGCTCCTGGCCACCCACGGGCCCCTCACGTCTCCCCCTGTGCAGATCTGGGAACAAAGCCTGCAGTTTCTCCTCCTCCTGGCTGTTTTTCTTAGTTCTTTGTTTAGCTTTGCAATACAGTAAGGGAAAAAAATCCACACTGTAGAGACACATGGAAAGTCAAGGCTTCCCTCCCTTGACCCTCAATCCCGTTTGTTAGAAGTAACCACTGTTCCATCATCCGTTATGTTCCTTTTGTGCACTTGTTCTTTGTTCACTGGCATATATTTACTGAGCACCTTTGATGCCCTGGGCACATGCTGGGTGCTGAGCACACAGTGATGAACTCTGTAATCAGCAGTACCAGCGCCCCAGTGTTCCAGTGAGGTCCAGTGGCAGAAAGACTGGGCTTATGGATGGCCTTGAGCCCCAAGGTGGTCAAAACTGGGTGAGAAGCCATTTAGAAAATGCCACAGTGGGTCAAATAAAAGTGACAAAAACTTCAGCAGGGCAGTGAGTGCAGGAATAAGAATTAAGTGATTCATGCACTTCATCTTACAGGAGTGATTTCGTATTTGACTTACTGGTTACGTGCTGGTTCAACATGGTTTTATCACTTGGTTTGCTTTTCCTTATGAAGCTGACAAATCCACTACTTTGAATTTTTACACTGTAACACTATGCTCCGTTCAGTTCAGTCACTCAGTCGTGTCCAACTCTTTGCGACCCCATGAACCGCAACACACCAGGCCTCCCTGTCCATCACCAACTCCCGGAGTCCACCCAAACTCATGTCCATTGAGTCGGTGATGCCATCCAGCCATCTCATCCTCTGTCGTCCCCTTCTCCTCCTGCCCTCAATCTTTCCCAACATCAGGGTCTTTTCAAATGAGTCAGGTCTTCGCATCAGGTGGCCAAAATACTGGAGTTTCAGCTTTAACATCAGTCCTTCCAATGAACACCCAGGACTGATCTCCTTTAGGATGGACTAGTTGGATCTCCTTGCAGTCCAAGGGACTCTCAAGAGTCTTCTCCAACACCACAGTTCAAAAGCATGAATTCTGCACTCAGCTTTCTTTATAGTCCAACTCTCATATCCATACATGACTGCTGGAAAAACCATAGCCTTAACTAGATGGACCTTTGTTGACAAAGTAATGTCTCTGCTTTTTAATATGCTGTCTAGGTTGGTCATAACTTTCCTTCCAAAGAGTAAGCGTCTTTTAATTTCATGGCTGCAGTCACCATCTCCAGTGATTTTTGGAGCCGCCAAAACTAAAGTCAGCCACTGTTTCCACATGTATCTGCCATGAAGTGATGGGACCGGATGCCATGATCTTCATTTTCTGAATGTTGAGCTTTAAGCCAACTTTTTCACTCTCCTCTTTCATTTTCATCAAGAGGCTCTTTAGTTCTTCTTCACTTTCTCCCATAAGGGTGGTGTCATCTGCGGTGATTGATATTTCTCCCAGCAATCTTGATTCCAGCTTGTGCTTCTTCCAGTCCAGCGTTTCTCATGATGTACTCTGCACAGAAGTTAAATAAGCAGGGTGACAATATACAGCCTTGATGTACTCATTTTCCTATTTGGAACCAGTCTGTTGTTCCATGTCCAGTTCTAACAGTTGCTTCCTGGCCTGCATACAGGTTTCTCAAGAGGCAGGTCAGGTGGTCTGGTATTCCCATCTCTTTCAGAATTTTCCACAGTTTATTGTGATCCACACAGTCAAAGGTTTTGGCATAGACAATAAAAGCAGAAATAGATGTTTTTCTGGAACTCTCTTGCTTTTTTGATGATCCAGTGGATGTTGGCAATCTGATCTCTGGTTCCTCTGCCTTTTCTAAAATCAGCTTGAACATCTGGAAGTTCATGGTTCACATATTGCTGAAGCCTGGCTTGGAGAATTTTGAGCATTGCTTTACTAATGTGAGAGATGAGTGCAATAGTGTGGTAGTTTGAGCATTCTTTGGAGTTGCCTTTCTTTGGGATTGGAATGAAACTGACCTTTTCCAGTCCTGTGGCCACTGCTGAGTTTTCCAAATTTGCTGGCATATTGAGTGCAGCACTTTCACAGCATTATCTTTCAGGATTTGAAATAGTTCAGCTGGAATTCCATCACCTCCACTAGCTGTGTTCATAGTGATACTTCCTAAGGCCCACTTGACTTTGGACTCCAAGATGTTTCACTCTAGGTGAGTGATCAGACCATCATGGTTATCTGGGTCATTATGATCTTTCTTATATAGTTCTTCTGTGTATTCTTGCCACCTCTTCTTAATATCTTCTGCTTCTGTTAGGTCCATACCATTTCTGTTCTTTATTGAGCCCATCTTTGCATGAAATATTCCCTTGGTATCTCTGATTTTCTTGAAGAGATCTCTAGTCTTTCCTATTCTATTATTCTCCTCTCTTTCTTTGCATTGATTGCTGAGGAAGGCTTTCTTATCTCTCCTTCCTATTCTTTGGAACTCTGCATTCAGATGCTGATATCTTTCCTTATTTCCTTTGTTTTTCGCCTCTCTTCTTTTCACAGCTATTTGTAAGGCCTCCCCAGACAGCCATTTCGCTTTTTTGCATTTCTTTCCCATGAGGAATGTCTTGATCCCTGTCTCCTGTACAATGCCGGGAACCTCCGTTCATAGTTTATCCGGCAGTGTATCAGATCTATCATATTTTAAGGTTTTGTACATTTTCTACGCATACAATGGATGTAAACATGTATTTTTTTTTCTGTTTTCAAATGATTTGAGAGGAAAATAACTTGTGCTGTTATGAATGGGCTTTGGCTATGCTGACTTTTTCATTGGTGGGCTCCCATGACTAACTTCGGTGCTATTTCCAAGGAGTTTTGCTGCCTCAAACCTGGTGATGTTCTTATATGCATCAGGACTGTGCATCAGGACCCTTATGCACTTGTGGAAAATTGTTTTCAGAGGAAATTCCCCAAATCAGGTATCCAGCATAGGAAAAATGGGTGCCTCACTCTTTTGGTTTGCATTTCTTTAATGGTAAGGGATTGAGCACTGTAAGAACACCTATTGGCAATCTTTATTTTGTTTTCTGTAGACTGACTGTTCATATCTTTTGTTGATTTTTCCATTTTTTTTTAAAAAAAATGGTCTGTAAGAGTTCTTTGTGCTGTAAGGTAAATAGTGCTGTTTCTCACAGTGTTGTAAATGTAATTTTTCTAGTTTATAATTTGCCTTTGGGCTTTTAATGGAGTTTTCTGCTCTGTAAAGGTTGGATTTAACATTCTGTATATGGCTTCTATGTTTTGTTGTGTTTAGAAAAGAATTACAAAATAATTTACCCATTATCATGGGTCCTTGAATTTGGTTTTAGGACACTACCAAAGAATCTCAGTGACACATTAGCAATAAAATCATAATATTACTTTCTACCATTTACTTTTTACGTAGCACATAGTAGGCAAATTTGTTCTATTTGAATCAATTCTAACTATAAGGAGGTGATGGTATTCCCATTTTACAGATGATAATATTGAGGCTCAGTGAAGGCAAAAAACTGGCCTAGACTGCATAGATCCAAGGCTGTAGTTATCCACCTTGAGCTGCATCAGAACCCAATGACTTGTTAATCCTCTGGCTGTTAAAACACAGATTTCTGGGTCCCACTCCTAGGTTCAATAGATGTATTAATTTTCTATTGCTGCTATAATAAATAATCACAAAATTTGGGGCTTAAACAACATGAATTTATTATCTTACAGTCCTGAAGGCTGAAAATCTGACATTCTCTCCCTTAGCTAAAATCAAGATGTCTGCAGGGCTACATTCCTTTCTGGAGACTCTAGGGAAAGAATCTATTTCCTTGCCTTCTCCACTTTCTAGGGCCTCCCTCCCATATTCCTTGGCTGGCAGCCCCTTCCTTCATTTCAAAGCCAGTGGTGCTGCATTTCTCTGAGCTCTTCTGTAGTTTCACCATCCTCTGAATCTTTTCTGCCTCCCTCTTCCTCCTTCAAGGGTCCTTGTGATTACCCTGGGTCCACCCAGATAATTCAGGATACACTCCCTATTTTAAAGTCAGCTAACTACCAATTTTAATTCTGTCTGTAACCCCAATTCCCCTTTATCATATGATATTTTCGAAGCTTCAGTGACTTGTGATGACGACACCTTGAGGCGGGCATTATTCTGCCTCCCACAGAAGGTCTGGGGGCCTGAACCTCTGCATTTCTAGCAAGTTCTGAGGTGAGGCTGATCTGATGGTCAGGGAGCCACACTTTGAAAAGCAGTGGTTTAAGGGATGAGATGGGATTCTGTCTTGCATGTTTCTAGCAGCAGAGCCTCAGTAGCCCCCTCAACACCTACCTCTTTTCCTAAATAGGTACACATTCTTATTTACATAATGGCAGAGAAAGGGTTGCAGAGACTTTTAAATTGATCCAAAGCCACCTTTCAGTTCTGGGAAGGGGCCCTAAGCATGATTCCTGGAGCCTGAGTCAGTTCACTGGGCTCTGCAGGACTTCAGGAAGAGACACATATCAGAAACATGATCTCAGAGGCCGTGGACTCCCTTGTGTCCACTCTGCTAACGTCCGTGTCCCTGCCCGGGCCTCATTCTTCTCACAGCTGGTCCCCAGCTGTGCTCTTCAAGACCAGCTCCAGGTCCTTCCTAGCCCTGACTCTCACGGATGCTCCGGCCACAGTCCAGTCAATAGCTTCAGGCCTCTGTCTCTCTTGTCTCTTCCAACAGCTCCAAATTGCCCGCAGAAGTCTGCAGAAGTTATCCATTTACTCCTCAGCTCGCCCATCCCTCACCGCACAGGCTCTCTCTGCTCTCCCCTCCATCCAGGGAGTTCACTTTGTTTTAAATCCTCTTCATCCTTTGAAGGCAGATCCTTAGTCCTGAGTATTTCAAAAGCATCACACAGACACACACACACACACACACGCACACACAAAACGTGGCATTTAACCTTCAGTTACACATCCCGATACTTAAACTTTACTGATGGTCTTACAGCCCTTAGACTCTATTAAATCCTCACTTTTGGGCCTTTTGCTCAGACTCCAGACTGCCCAACAGAGTACTCGCCTTTGAAGCATTAGAACAAAGTTCACACAGAGTGTCTAAGTGCCATTTTATATCTCACTCTTTTCTGTGATCACAGAGGTGAATATGCGCTGGCTGAATACACAGAAGTGAAAACTGTCACCATCAAACTTGATGACAAGGATCCCTGAGGGAGAAGCAGGTTCCTTCTTCAAACATCTGACAACTGAATGTGGCCGATCGAACTTACTGAAGAAAAATCAACATTCTGACCTTCCTGGGATACTTTCTTCTGGAGATTTTAAACTTGCTGGATTTGAACGGTTTTTGTTTTCCTCTTACATTCCTTCTTTATCGACTGAAACATTGTATGTGAAATTGCAGTCCTGCCTGGGGTTGGGACTAAGGGCCATATCTGTTTTCTGCTTTTCACCAGATCCCTGGGACGGTGAGGAGGTTCAGGGCACTGTCAACAGGAAGTGGTATTTGAAGTATTGAGCCGTCACTTTAAAATGCTCTGTTGACTCTAACCCCAGTAAGGATTTGGAAAAAAAAATTCCCTGTATGTTTTGAAACAGGACTCTACCTGTGGGTTCCTTACCTGCCCACAGAACAAGCCCCTCCGACTACTCAGTAGGAAGGAATAGCACTAAGTTTAAAAAAAATTTTTTTAAAAAAACAAGGTTGGGATGATCTGATGTGGGGAACTTTGGGGAAGCAAGTACCGTGGAAGGGTCCTGAAGGCCCTGGTGTGAATGCTCTTCAAGGACTGCATCTTGACATTGACCATGGGACTCAGCTTAAAACCAATGCGGCCTTTGAAATATGACCAAATCAACAACCGTAAGAGCTTATCTAACGCACGTCATGGTCTACCTTAATCAAGACAGGAAATGTCGCGAATGTCACCATCACTGCTAAAGACGCAGTGCTCTGACAGTACAGATTCTAGGATCATTAAGTCCCACACTTTACTAATTAAAGGCATAATTTGCTTTTCCCAGTTAGGCATTTCTACCACTTGCATTGATTTATGATAAACCTATATAGTTTTCCTTTTCTCCAGATGGGTTATCAACATTTTAGATGAGTAAGACATATACAATTGAAAAGACTGCTGTTGTAATACAGCTCTGGTTTTACAAAGTCCTGTTTTGATATTAATTAGTGATTAATTAACAAATAACATCTGAACTTCATGGAGGAACTGGGTCTGCTACTAGAGTGGTTTGAGCACTGCACTAACAGGTTGAAAAGTTTTCTTTTCCTCTTTGTGTATCCAAAGGATGTGCAATTCCAAGTCAACTTGGAAAACTGAAAGTGTCCCACAGAGCTTTAAAAAAACAAAACCAAACTGCAATTGTGTTATTCAGATACTTTTACTGTTACTAACTTGTACTTTTCTAATGGTGCTTATGTTTGAGAATTAAGTTATGTTTGAGAATTAAATTGGGGGGGGGGGGAGAATAATAAAATGGAGGTCTATGTCAAAACCAGTGTTATGTATAGAGAAAGTCGTATGTGAAGTGAGGTTATCATTCCTGTTGGAAATATGCAAATGCAATTCACCTTCTCTCAATGAATTAACAACACGTCACTTAGACTACCAGTAACTTGTTAAATCAGGATTTGACTTCATATGCTGAATTTTCAGGATTTTATCTCAAGTAACTAAAGACATTAACCTTGATAGTAATACATTAGAGCGTTCTTATTCTTTCATTGTACAATAATGCCTTTAATATGATGCTACATTATTTATAATTGGTAGAGTTAATGTATCTTTTTATAGTTGTAAGTAAACAGAGGTGATGTATTTAACCTTCTGTAATATACTGTATTTAGAAATGGAAATCTATATAGCATTAGACTTTAGTTCTTTTAAGGTTTACTCCTGTGGTATGGTTTAAAAAAATCTATTGGCCTGGGAATTCTGACCCTAATTGCAGATTGTGTCCAACAATGCAATAACTATAAAATAAAATCAAATATTTGAAAAAAACTATGTTTTTTCATTTAAAGACCAGAAGACCCCTTTTTCTGTGACTGACCTTTCTTTTCCTTAGAACTTTGGTACAAAGTGACTTACAAGAAAGTGGTTTCAATCACTTAAGGATAAAATTACATTTGCTCAGTCAATTAAGTCCTGTGCTTAGCTTGAGTATGAAACTCACTTTGACGGTTTTGGGGGTGGATGAGGCAGCAAGCTTGGCCTCAAAGGCTCTGCATCTTAGTTGGTGAAGTTAAAGCTGTCATTGAGCTTACCGAGTCCCTTTTTATCACCAAGTGATGAGGATGTGAGTGTGCAGAATGTGGGAAGGTTGCTTGGGGACTCAGGGAAACACTGCGTCCTGCAACTGTGTGCACAAGCGTTCATGTTTGTCCCTTTTCTCCATGAGGATCTCTGTGTTTGTGTCTAAATTACCCAGAGTTTCTAAGGCTTCAGACCAGTAAGCCTCAATCACTGAGTTGTACATTGACACTGAGGTTAGATGAAAAATATTTCTGTACTTGGTTAGGTCCACCGTGTTCAACCATGCCTTGGATAAGATCCATCTTAATTTATGCACTTGTGTATGCTTGAATGCATTTAGAAACCTTCCATTTCCCAACCAAAATGTGAGCAACACATTCAAGGAAAACAGCAATTCCTTTGTTTGTCATTACCACGACAGGAACCATTTTGAGGACATACACTGTGGCTGTGGTGTGTGTGTGTGCATGTGTGTGTACAGTGCCTTTTGGGGTGGGGACAGTAAGTTGGGACATTCTCTAAAAGTGGACCCTTTGAAACACCCAAGCTTCTCCCAATGGCAGGCTGAGCCCTTTTGATTCTTGCTCCTATCGTGTCTTGATAATAAGGGACATTTTTTAAGTGTCCCAGGAGAAATATCAGTGGAAACTAAATACCCAGCGAAGGGAGGTGACTAGAAACTGAGGGCCTATTATACAGAGTAAAGTAAGTCAGAAAGAGAAAAACAAATATCATATATTAATGCATATATATGAAATCTAGAAGGATGGTGGGAAGGATGCTGGGAAAGGTTGAAGGCAGGAGGAGAAGGGAACAACAGACGATGAGATGGTTGGATGGCATCACCAACTCGATGGGCATGAGTTTGAGCAGACTCTGGAAGATGGTGAAGGGCAGGAAAGCTTGCTGTGCTGCAGTCCATGGGCTCACAAAGAATCAGACACGACTGAGAGACTGAAGGACAACAAAAAGTATGGTGCTGATGAAGCTGTTTGTAGGGCAGCAATGGAGACGCATAGAGAACAGACTTGTGGACACAGCTGGGAAAGGAGAGAATTGAGAGAGTAGCATTGAAACATATACTTCACATATGTAAAATGAATAGCCAGTGGGAATTTGCTATACGACGCAGGGAGCTCAGACCCTTTGGTCTGTGACAACCTAGAGGGGTGGGAATGGGTGGGAGGTTGGAGGGAGGTTCAAGAGGGAGGGGATGTGTGTATACAGCTGATTCATGCTGATGTGTGGCAGGACCCAACTGAATGTTGTAAAGCAATTATCCTTCAATTAAAGAAAAAAAACTACTACACCTTCAGAAGGCAGAAAGGGTAGCTCAGGGAGGTAGCTTCCAATTGACCCCACCGTGAAAGTCGCTTGGTCCTGATCAACTCTTTGCAACCCCATGGACTATACAGTCCATGGAATTCTCCAGGCCAGAATACTGGGGTGGGTAGCTGCTCCCTTCTCCAGGGGATCTTCCCAACCCAGCAATGGAACCCAGGTCTCCCGCATTGCAAGCGGATTCTTTACCGTCTGAGTCACCAGGGAAACCCCTCCCTGCCTCCATTACCTACTTAGGATAAAACTTAGAAAGTGAAAGTGAAAGTGACTCAGTCGTGTCCGAGTCTTTTTCTCCAGGCCAGATCACTGGAGTGGGTAGCCGGTCCCTTCTCCAGGGGATCTTCCCCATCCAGGGATAGAACTCAGGAATCCTGCGCTGCAGGTGGATTCTTTACCAGCATTCCAACATGAGACGTTGGTCAGCGGGGGTTAAGAAGCATAAAGAAATCTTAACTGACCTGTAACAATCGCCTCACGCAAACCTGTAAGTAACGCATGCCAAGGGTAAGGTTAAATGCTGGGATACAGCCAGCTCGAAACAGGCCACCCATGTGCAAGTTCTTTCTACCTTGGACACATTTCTAAGCGGATGGCAAGCTCATTTAAAACGGGCTTGTCCTCACCTCCGTGGGCCGCGTCTGCCCCCTGGTCCGCCGGTCACCCGGCGCGCACTTCCTCGCGGTCCCGCTAGATGGCAGGACCGGGCGCCTAGGGGTGGGGGTGGGCGCCGCGCCGCGATCGCCAGGCTCTCTCTGCACTGTGGACGCCACGCCCTGAAAATTATTAGGGACTTTTCGTTAGCGACCATACTGCCGCCTTTTGCATATTGGAATTAGAACCGCGGTGGTGAAGGCAGGGTTGCAGAACTGCACCCTCCCTTTTGGAGGGGCGTGTGGCCCGGGAGAGCCGACGGGGCAGCCTCTTGGGCGCAAAACTCAGCTGCCCCGTGGTCCCCTCTTCGAACAGGGACCCAAGGAACTCGTCCATGGTGACCGCTAAGTGTCTGCGAGGTCGTGGAGGCGGGAGCTGGTTGCTGCTGGCCGGCTTTCATGAAACGGCAGTGAGGATACTGGCGATTTGTCTCTGAGCCTTGGGATAAACCCTGGGAATGTTCCAGTCATAGCCGTACACGGGAGGAACCTGGGGTGCGCAGATCCTGCCAGGGTGCAGAACCATCCGCTTTTTCCGAAGAAGTCTTCTCTTTCCCTGATGCGCACGTGGAGCCCAATCTAAAGCCTGCCCGCCCGCATGGACGTACATCATTATGATCTGTCTTTGGATAATGGCCTTAATTGTGGGTACATCTTTTTATTAGGTTGAAATATAAATTGCCTACACTCCAGCAGGTTTATCTACCACCGCCACCCCCAAAATAGACCCAGACAATTTAAAATGATTCACCAGTGATATCTTTGTATGTATCCGTAATTTAGTAAATCCATGTGGTGGAAGGGTTGAGGTTTGCAAAACTATTAAAGTGTTACATTTCATACGTCTAGTCTGCTGTAGAAAAAGTTGTACACAAACGAATATTCCTGTCTTTTGAGTATTTACTGCCTCCATAGACGAGTCCGGAGTTCACCAGAGGATTTCGCTGCTGAGCGGAACAGAGGGGCAGGGAAAGCTGGGCTGCGCCGAGAACCGACCAATCTCGCCGCTGAGACTGCCCTGCCGGAGGGCAGGGGACCCAGACCCGGAGGAGACCGGCGCTGGGGGCGCGCCTGCGGACCCCGTGGCCTCCGGGGTCTCGGTGAGGGAAGCCGGCGGGCGAGCGCAGGGGCTTCCCGCGCGCGCTCTGCGGAGGCCTCTCGGAGGCCGCCCCTCGCCCCGCGCGCCGCCCGCCCCGCTCAGGATTGAGGAAGTGAGTCTGGCCCGGCCCGGCCCCCGGCGCACGGCCGGAGCCTCCTCGGAGGAGGGCAAAGGGGCGGCCCGGCCCCGAGCGCCGCCGTCCGCCCGGCCCCGCGCAGCCCGCGCCCCAGGCGCCCGCGGCCCTGCCCGCCGCCGCCGCCCGCAGGTAAGCGCTGCCCCGCCGCCGCCGGCGCGGAGTCCCAGCCCCGCCGCCCAGGCCCCGCGCGGGAAGCGTCTCCCCCGCCCTCCGCGGCGCACTGCGCTGCGTCTCCCGCCGCGCCCTCGGGCTGGAGGGTTTCGGGGGGCGCAGGCCGGCGCCCGGGCCGGGGGAGCGGGCGAAAGCCACAGAAGGAAGAGGCGCCGAGGCGTCCGCACGGTTCCTCCGCCCTTAGAGAAGCCCCTGCCTTCGAGCGGGAGCGGACGCGCGGGCGCGCGTGTGCGCGGGGTGTGCGAGTGCGGGGCGGCGCGGGGGCGCGGCCCGGGACGGCCTGGCGGCGCCGGGCGCCCGGGCGCCGTCTCCCCCACCGCGAGTCCGGCATGGAACCCGCCTTCTCCTGGCGGCCTCTGCGGGCGACCTTCCGCGTGGGATGAGTGTGATCGCGGCCGGGGAAGGCCGGGGACCCCATGGGGACGGTGGCGACCGAGGCTCTGGGATCTCTGCGGTCCGCTCCCCCTGCCCGTCCACCTTGTGAGGCCGGAGAGTTTTTCTCCCATAAGCATCGGAGATGTAAGGAAATAGGAGCGTGCAGTTACGTTTTCAGCGAGCTTTTCACCAAATGCATTGTCTTTAGAGTTTGCCACTCACTCCCGCTGTATCCAGATTCCCTGGGCGTTAAAGGGGCAGATGGCAACCCACTCCAGTATTCTTGCCTGGAGAATCCCATGGACGGGGGAGCATGGTAGGCTACAGCCCGCGGGGTCGCAGAGTCAGACACGACTGATCGACTTCACTTAAAGTGGCAACTAGAATACGCACGATTTTGAAAAATGCTAACATTCAACTTCTTTTGTGGTCTGATTTAATTATCCTTGTGAATGTCCTAAAAGAATAAAAAATTAAGTTGAAAACATACAAACCTCACACTCAGTTTGTCCCTACAGGTTTGTGGGCCTGCCAAACCTCTCCCTCAGGCTTCCACACCTCAGGGAGCGGCCCTAGTACTCAGATCAAAGCCTGAGACATAAAAACCCGGGAGCTGTCTTCCCTCCCGTGTCCTCATCCCTTGAGTTCAGTTATTGGCCAGGATTGTTGAGTCGGCCTCTCAAAGGTAATGTTCAGGTCCAGCCCCTTCTCCCTTACCAGCATCTCTTTCCTACAATTGCAGCTCTCCCCTCCCCCTTTCTCTATTTGGGAGCCGGAGTATAGCCGGAGTAATTTATTGTTTAAAAAGGTAAATTAGAGAGTCAGTCCTCTACTCGGAATCCTCAATAGTTTCCTCTTGTGCTTGGCATGAAATCCCAAAGACCTCCTTCCCCTCTTATCCCCCAGTTGATCTGGCCTCTGCCATCTGAGACCCCCTGGCTCACCCCAGTCACCCTCTCCAAACCCAGCCTCATTCTCTCATCTGTCTGTGTGCTTCTTTTTAGTTACCACTGTCTGTGTTCCTACTTTATCTGTTTAATTACTCCTTTAATTCCTCCTGGAGGTCTCTTCTGCTGCTCCAGGTGTCAGAGACCCTACCAGCCTTGCTTACTGCTTCGCCTTTACTCCCAGAGCTGTCTGGGAGGCACCAAATGCGTACAAGTAGAAAGACTGAGTGGTGAATTGACAGCCTTAGCTTGTTCGTGGCTTAGGCTCTTGAAGGGCTTCTGTTCTCATCTGGGATTGAGAAGTACATATTTCTCCAACTTGTAGCTCTGTAATATTTTGATGTCCACAAATACATTAAACACGTTTCGTAGGCAAGCCAAAATTCGTCAAGGGATGTCAACAGTGCCAAAATGTTGTCTAAGAGATGTGCCAACCATCTCAACTAGGCTTTTGATTAAAAAAAAGAGCTGGATGATAAGTATGTTTCTAACATGCTTCACTTGCAAGTGTCTTCCTGCTCTTTGGCACTGACGGCCCTGTTCAAACTTCCTAAAACGACAAGTGAGTAGAGTCAGGACATTCTTTCAGTGGCAGAAAGTTTGTAGCAAGTACTTAACAGTGTCTTCCTCACCAACGGTAAGTTTCATTAACTGTTGAAGCTCACTCCCTATGAAAAGGACCCAATACAAATATTTGTAGAAGGAATATCAGGTTCCTTTTTCCTTTTTCATCTTTGATGAGATTTTTAAAATTATTAAAATAATTATTATTGCAGGACACTTCTTGAAGCCCTCTTTAGGATATACATACTATAATGAAAAGAAAACATGTAACTTGAAACCATTATTTGTTTCATTGATCTGAACCCAAAAGAAGCAGGAAGAAGCTAAGATCCGTTAGAGGGCAAATACAGGGCAAAACTTGAGTTACTTCATTTTCAGACTACTACCCCAAAGTCTAAACCAGAAACCAAGTTACAATTGAAAAATTGCTCCAGTCGCAAAATCCTCCATTGGTAAAATGATTTTCAAAAGGAAACTGAAAATAAAAAGGGGAACAAAATGGCTGGGCGAGGATTGGCCTAAAATATTCTTAAGACGTTTTTAACTTAAAAACATTATACGATAGATATTTCTGATTCAGAAGAAACATCTAGCTTTTGGATTTTTGAGGTGTTGTTGGGTATAGTTGGTAGCTGATTTTGAGAGGCGCTTAAAAGCGGGTAACAGCTGGACACTTTGGTTTCTGACACTGCTGTGTGATTCAGAGCTTCTGTTTTAGAACAGAGATTCTGCTTTGCTGCTTCTCCCTGTCACCTCTCAAGTTGATTTTCCTGATCAGGTTTTGCAATTTATAAAGCTTTGATTGTCTTCTAAATTGTGTCCCTTCTTTCCTTCTTGGACTTTTCAGGCTCCCAAACTTCAAACATAGATTTCACCAGTCATGGTTTCTCTGAACATTTTGCTCTTTAACTCAAGAAGATACAGGCACACAGAGGCCTCAGGGCAAGCCCTCTGGTTGGGGCTTTCCCAGCCCCACCTCTCCCTGCTTGTAAGAATACAGATCACCTGGGCCAGGGCCTGATTTTTCAGGCCCTGAGATGAGAGAACTCCGGTGCTCTCACAGCCTTGTTCCACAGCTTGTTCAGTGCCTACCTTCTAGAACCTGTTTACTGGGGAAACAGTGGGTTGGCCCTCGATTTTCTGAGCTTTTTTTTTTTTTTAATTTTCGGCCACGTAGCATGTGGGGTCTAAGTTCCCCAACCAGGGGTTGAACCCATGCCCCCTGCATTGGAAGCATGGAGTCTTAACTGCTGGGCTGCCAGAGAAGTCTCCTTCTGAGCTTGTTAATCAGAGGGCAGGCAGGGGACCCTGCTGGCTTCCCAGTTCTCCCATTATTATGGTTGCAAGGAAGAACCATCTCCAGTCCTGTGAAAAGCGACTTCAGAAACTTGACCTTGGTAGAAATCTCACAGCAATGCTGAAGGGTTGCCTGGGGAGGAGGGTACATGTCTGTTTTTAACAGACGATATTGTCTTAGGCATCATATATATTACCTTGTTTATTTTTCTGTGTGGGGGGGCTTTACCATCACCCTCCATTTCGAGTTGTCTGTCTCAGAGAACAGCTGCTAAGGACACCATGCTTTTTATGTCTGCACTATAGACTCCATGGGAATGCTGAGCGGGACACATGCGTTTCAGGTGGTCATCCCTTCCCACCGTGCAGCTCACCCGAGGTCCTGCAGAGCTGGGCCTGGGTCTTGCCCTCTAGGTGCTTCTGGTCATTTAATCAGCAGGCTGGGCCATCGTGTCAGGGACCCCAAGCTCAGTGGGAGCCCCGCATGTGAGAGCAGCGTCTTGCCTCATCACAGACTCCTTGGTCTTAGGAGATGTGTCTTAATCCAACTCAGAATTTCTCAGGGTACTCCTCAGCTGTGGATGGCTGCCCTGTGTGTTGCAGGATGTTCAGCGGTGCCCCTCCGGGCTGCTACCCGCTAAATGCCTGTAAGCACTCCCATCCTGCATTGTGACAACCAAACATGCCTCCGGACATTGCCAGATACCCCCAGGGGTGATGGGGACTGGTGGAACATGGGGGCTCCTTTCCGCCACCCCCCAGGACTCACTCTCACTTGGCTTCATAGCCAGCGCCTTCCAGACCCTTCTCTTTGGGACTGTTGCCTGCTTACCGCTTTGTCATTATGTGCCCAGCTCCAGGCTTCTGGAACGGTCTGTTCTGGGCAAAGGGAAGCCTTGGCTCTGTTTATGTGCGTCTGCCCCACCTCAACTGGAGGGTGAAAACCCCGAGGGCAGGAACTTCATTTCACTGTCTTGGTGTTGCCTTGCTGGTGACAGTGAGTGCGTGTTGATATAACAGTGATTGCGCCCTTTACAGTAGGTGTTCTGCGATTGCCTGGGGTTTCTGAACTCTTCTCAGGCAGACAGAAGCCCAGCTGCCAGGAGTGGTGGCAGAGCTCCGTGTCTCCACTGCCCACATCTGACCCGCTGTGGCCGAGAGATGGAATGTAAAGAGAAGTGTTGCAAAAACGGGGGAGGGAGATGACCAGTGCACATTGCCACTGCCTTGTAAATACAAGTGTTTGTGCAAGGGTTTGGGAAGGGGCTTGATAGTTAAGAAAAGCCTTCTGACTTGATGCTTTTTCACCACCAGGAGAAGACAGTTTTCTGCTCAGCCATGACGGCGGGTCTGTGATATGTTCCACCCTGGACTCTAAGCCATGACCTAGTCCACCCCTCGGGCAGCAGCAGCGGCAGGTGTGACCACGGCGGAACTGACTTGGGAGAGCAGCTACCCCGAGGGTTGATGGCTGGAATGTCTCGGCTACCGCCCAGCATGTACTGGTGTGTGGGGCCAGCAGGGTCAGCTGTGTGTCCAGGACGCGCCATGGAGACCCAGGAGAACGGTACGGGCAGGGCTGGTGGCATCCGCTTTGCATGCTGTGTGCACAAACCAGGGGTTCTCAACCAAAACATGTAAAGTGCCAGTTATTTGATGAGTTGTGCAGTTTTTCATTATAAAACATATTGTGGGAGTCTCATTTAAATTCTACACATTGAAGATGTCATGGGACAAAATTTACGTGGATTTAAAATGTACGTGGATCTTAAGAATCAAGGCATCATTTCGTGCTGGTTAAGAGGATTTTTTGAAATGGGGATTTGGTTTTGTGTTCTCAATATAAAGCTACTACGTGTTTATTACACAAAAATTGAAAAAAGAAAAAAGAAGTAGAAAAATGTGTGAAATGATTGACCTAATTCTTACTCTCCTTCTGGATGTTTTGGGGCATTTGGGTTTCTTTTAGCTGCTGACTCAGACCTAAATCATTCCATGTCCACCTTTTTATACATGGTTTTGAGATTATTTCTTTGAGATTGATCTACAGAAGCAGGACAATTAGGTTTGAAGATTTTTAAGCCTCTTTACGTATTGCTGGGTTGTCCACCAGAGATGCGTCACTTTAATCCTCAATAGTATATTATTGATATTGTTTACAATAAATATTTGTTAAACCCTAAGTACATACCAGGCACTGGTTTCAGTGCCTTAGGAAATTTAATGCTCACAGCAACTTATAAATGGTACTTTTATCCCCATTTTATGCCCGAGGAACGTGAGAGAAAGAGAGATGTAGAAACTTGGTCAGTGTCAACAACTTGGAATGTGCAGAACTGCCATCTGAACCTTCCTTAACCCTCAATCCTCAAAGTGTAGGCCGTCCTGCGGGCTTTGAGAAGACCTGTATGTTTGCACCTCCGTCAAGTTAGTGATTCAGTGTAGTACCTGACTCCGCAGACATTATGTTCAGTTACTGGAGTAATTTTTCTCCATTGAAAATGCCCAACGTCTGACTAAGGTGATGTTTCTGCAAGGGTTTTTTAACACATAAATTAGATAATGAAATGAGAAAAGAATTTGCTTCTTGACATTGTCCACCACTAAATGTTCCCAGAGTGTTTGAGTGTGCGCGTGTGTGTGTTTTTCAGATGTTTGAATTTTTTCATTTGCTTGTTAGGAAGGCCCTGCCTTACTACTGTGAGATCAAGGTCCCCTGTCTGTGGCGTGCTAGTCCTGATTGGGGTAGAGATTTTCTCCAGGCTCCCTCAGCAGTCCTTCAGTGTCCCATCTTCTCCCCTCAGCAATCTTGAGGAATGCGGCTGGGGCAGGGACGTTGGGTCCCTTTGTGGCTCGTTGGATGGCTGACTGTGTCATCTGAGAAAGCCCCAGCAGGGACTCTGCCCCGTCCTCATCCCGGGCACAAGTTGGTGGTCTGAGCGAGCGCGTCTCTACCCTGGCCCCAGAAACGCTGGGCAGAGCCTGGACCTGCCCGCCCAGCCCCCTGGAGCGGCGTCCTGTGGGGAGGAACAGGCGTGGGAGTTTTGAAAAGTTCTTGCCTTCCCACGTCATGATCCTGATGTGCAGCTGGGGGTGAGAAGCACCTGGTCTGGATGATTCGGCCCAGCATGTTGGCACAGCTTTTCTCACAGTGCGGTGTATACTCCAGTCCCCTGAGGACCTTGGTGAGCTGTAGATTCTCATCCCCCGGGTGTGGGACACCCCTGTCTCTAACAGGCATCTCTAACAGGCTCCCAGGCCATGCCAACCATCCACCAACGAAGTGGCAAGGCTGAGACCTTGGCTTTTCCAAGGCGCACAGGGATCTAATTGACTCACAGAGGTCCTGGAGACCTGGGACAGACAGGAACCAGCTTTGCCTCGGGGCCTGAGGTGGGTGATGTCCAGAAAGTGTTTGTGTGCACCACGAGGCCAAAGGTTGATACTCCCAGCCCCTCTTTCTCTCACTTGAGGTCTGGGTCTGAACTGTGTGCCACTCCTAGGGCTGGTCCCCCCTCCCCGACCACTGTGGTCCCCCGTCCCCAACCGCCGTGGTCCCCCATCTCTGACCGCCGTGGTCCCCCCTCCCTGACTGCCGTGGTTCCCCCTCCACGACCACTGTGATCTCTGGGCAGCACAGAGCAGGCTCAGAAAAGTCTTCTCTTCTCAGGGCCTGGTTTGCCAGTGGAATCTCAGGGCTCCACGACGCCCCAGTCTGGATGGGCCTCGGGACACGCGCAAGGTTTGACCACCCTGTTGGGAATTGTGCAGCCTGTCCTGGTGCTGGTCTCATGCCTACACTGGGGGGTGCCTGCAGGGGGGTACCCAGGCCTTGTGAACCCAGGTGCTGAGGGATGTGTTTATGCAGCAAACAAGACATGTAAGCCATAGAGTGGAAAAAGAGAGCAAAGTGACATGAAATACACTGGAAAATTCTGTCCTATGGCTCAGCGTTGTGGAAATTATGAAGGACAAAAGCGTGCCCATTCTCCAAGAGTCAAAAGGTTCCATAATGGCAGGCAGGTGAGGAGCTGTGTGGAGGCCCTGCCCCAGGACCCATGGGGAAGAAATGTGCCCTGTCCCGCTGGCAGCAGGCTGCTTACGTGGCTTGGCAGTCAGGCATGGGGCCCCTCCTGGCCTCTTCCTCTACCACTCAGCTGGCCTGAGGGCAGGGACTGAGGGCAGGGACTGAGGATGCTGACTGAGGACTGTGACGGGGGACGCTGACTGAGGGCAGGGACTGAGGGCAGGGACTGAGGACCATGACGGGAGACGCTGACTGAGGGCAGGGACTGAGGACAGTGGAGGACACTGTTTCCTTTCTTGCTGGGTCCGGAGGAGGACAGTGTCACCATGGGGACTTGTGTGGAAGCTGGGAATGCAGAACCCGTTACCTTCGATTCTGGATAAGGAGCCACTAATTCCGTGTGTGCTGGAGTGATGCACACCCTCGTGCCTGTCTTGCTTAGAGCCCCACTGGTGGCTAAATCTGTGTTTCCTCTTATTGAGTGAGAAGGGGTGAGGAGGCACTCCTGGGACTCACTCAGTGTGAGGAGGGCTCAAGAGCCTGCCTGCGGGGCTCATTAGGCCAGTTTTTAGTTCTGGGTTACCTCAGCTGAGTGGCTCAACATCTCTGAACCCGGATCCAGACAGACAGAATCTCAGTCGGATATACCGTCAGCGCTTATTCCTGGCCCACTAACCCATGGGAGTCCTGGGGCTCTGCTGCACCCTGTAGTCTGCGGCTCTGCTCCGCATGGCTCATCTCAGAGCCCAGCAGGCTGGCGTGGTGCCTTCTTCCCTGCCGATTGCAGAGGTGCAAGCAGTGAACGTAGAAGCAAGCAGAGTCTGTTAAGGCTTTGGCTCAGACTGACAGGCTGTTGCCACCATGCTCCACCCTTGGCCGAAACAAGTCACATAAAGAAGCCCAAGTGAAGAGCTGCCTCCATGAGGAGGCTGCTGCCAGGCTGTGGATGTAGGCAGAGGGTAAAAATTGGTGTCTGTCATTCCATCTACCACAATAGGGGGTAGTGGGCTCAATTCTTTAAAAAATATATCTTATTCATATATTTATATTTATTTAAGCAGCCAGCATGGAGAAGGCAATGGCACCCCACTCCAGTACTCTTGCCTGGAAAATCCCATGGACGGAGGAGCCTGGTAGGCTGCAGTCCATGGGGTTGCAAAGAGTCGGACACTACTGGGCAACTTCTTTCACTTTTCACTTTTCTGCACTGGAGAAGGAAATGGCAACCCACTCCAG
Organism: Budorcas taxicolor; assembly: GCF_023091745.1. Classification (NCBI taxonomy): domain Eukaryota; kingdom Metazoa; phylum Chordata; class Mammalia; order Artiodactyla; family Bovidae; genus Budorcas; species Budorcas taxicolor. Next base: position 7,994,885 of record NC_068930.1, on the reverse strand, counting down.
TGTTCTTGCCTGGAGAATCCCAGGGATGGCGGAGCCTGGTGGGCTACCATCTCTGGGGTCGCACAGGGTCAGACACGACTGAACCAACTTAGCAGCAGTAGCAAGCAGCCAGCAGGGCTTCCCTTGTGGTTCAGCTGGTAAAGAATCCACCTGCAATGCAGGAGACCTGGGTTCGATCCCTGGGTTCAGAAGATTCCCCTGGAGAAAGGAAAGGCTACCCACTCCAGTGTTCTGGCCTGGAGTATTCCATGGTCTATAGTTCATGGGGTTGCGAAGAGTCGGACAAGACCGAGTGACTTTCACAAGCATCCAGCAGAGCCCTTTTCTCCTGTGAACCTTGACAGGAAGCCCCAGCCCCCCAACAGCTAGCAGTGGGGTCGCTTCGATGGGCCGTCGTGGAGGGATGGGAGTGGTGAATCTCACTGATAAAATGATCTTTGCCTTGAACTCAGAGCTCTGGGGACCCTATTTTAAAACATTGCATGTTGGATTTCATTCTCGCAAACCAGAAATATGTGCACCAAGACCACAGCCTGGGGGCAGGTGACACTCAAAGAGTAGTACAGTCCTCAGGGATTATAGCTTTTACTTATCTGTAGAGCTTATGTTTTCTACAATGAGCATGTGTTCTTTTGTTCTTGTTTTGCATTACTTTTGCAGCCAGGAGAATAATATTGCAATTTACTTAAAAAATTGTTGTCTAAGTACAGAAATTTTGTGATTAGGATCCAACCTGCATACCTCCTACATCACTGGGTGCTGACTTCCAAGGTTAAATTTTGCTTTAACTGGCCTCTCTCTCATTCACTTCTTTCTGAATTAAATGGGGCAATATTTGGCTTCAGGAGTCTGCAGCTGTGCCTCTCACAGGGCTTACCCTCTTAGTTCTGTCCCTATTGGATGAGTTTTCTGCCCCCCCTTCTCCCCAGGGGAGTCCTGCCTCCCCAGTCCACCAACTTCACCCCAGGAAAGATCCTTGCAGACATAATTCTCAGCACTGCCTGAGGAAAACTGTCAGAAAGAGGAGCAGTGATATACTCAAGTTATTCTCAATGTTGGAATAAAATCACCCTTTAAAAATCCTTGGAAGGTAGCGTGCTTTGGAAATAATCTTACCATTATAGGAAAAGATCCAAACTTTAATAAGAATTAGTTAAAAAAAAAAAACAACTAACTTTTTTACTTTGGGAGTTTTGGTAGTGGTCTTTTGTGTGTGTGTACCGGGTGTGTTTGTTAGTACTTCTACTTGTTTTGACTTGCGCAGCCCACCCTATGCTTGTTCAGAATGGTTAACCCTTGCAGCGCCCATGAACATACATGTGGTACCAGGCGGGCTATAGGCGCCTATCCTGGGTTTGTGCAGCACAGTTGTGCCCCAGAAAGGCTCGTCACAACCATACTCTCATCGTCAGCATTACTGGCCTTGGATACGGAAGGAACGCTTGGAAAGTGTGGATGGGTCCAGAGTGTGTGAGCTGAGAGGGCAAGGGCCAGTGAGATCCCGGGCCAGGACTGCGGGGCGAGCCAGTTTGACAAACAGGTCATTAGACATCCTCCTCCATCTGCCTCACACTAGTCAAAGTGGAAAAACCTGTCCTGTCAGCTGAGGTTAGGGCTCCCGGGAAGCAGAGAAGTGAGGAAACTTCCAGATAATTCTGGCCAGGAATGCTTGGTAAGATTCTTCAGGACCATGAGGCTGGGGGGCACCTGGACAGACGTCACCGGAGGGAGTCTCACCCCTCTCCTCTCTGTGAGATGCCCTGAGCTCTGCTGCCTGCTGCTGAGCACTGTCCTCCACTGGGCCCAGCATGGACAGAAGAAGGAGAAGGGAACATTCCGGAGGGCCCTCGAGTCCCAGGTTTTGACATATCTACTTCCAATGTCCTTTTCTTCTTGCTTTGAGTTTTTCAAATCTATACTGAAAATAACTTCTTAATGGAAGAGCCAAGTAGATTTGTCTGCCTTCTAGAAATAGAAATAGCCTAAATAGGAAGTGCCTCCTGTGTGGCCGCATGCTTCCTCAGTGAGCCTCGGCAGGAAATCCTCCAAGGAGCAGATTCCTGATTTGGGTGCCTTTCCGAGCATAACTGCCCACGCACGCCTTGGAGCTCTTCCTGGACTCGGTGTCCTGTTCATGCCTGCTGGGAGGACAGGGTCTTGCCAGGAAGGGATCTGGCTGCAGGAGCAGCTCTGGGCCGCCAGGGAGCGGCCAGTGTCCAGTCAAGAGTCCCTCACTGGGAGGTGAAGGGGAAGGAGGCTGAGTGGCAGCCCAGATCTCCGGAGAAGTGACAGTGGTGTCCATCTGTGTGGGAGCGGTTGACACAGCTGTGCTTCCTGCCGGTGAAGACCTGCCCTCTGCAGAAGCTCTGAGTCTGATGGGGCTTTTACTATTAATCTGGATCTGAGGCTTAAATCCTCTGATTATTTGTTCAGACTATGCTTGCTTACTTCTAGCATCGGGGAGCTGACTCTCAGGTATTCGTGTGGGCTGCTCTGGTGGGAAATCGGTGCTGCTGAGGCCAGTCCTGTCTCTGCTGCCTCTGGCTCCACTGCCTAGGCTGACCGGCATCCCTTAATCCCTTCCTTGAAATAACTATCTCGCCCTTGGACTCCATTTTAATCTGCGCGAATCATCCCACTGCCTTCAAGAAAGGTAGCCCACAACACATTTCCCTCAGGTGTCACCAAGCAGAACTCCTTAGTCTGTGGACTAACCATTAGGCAACGGCTGCCTGGGCCCAAGGAGAGAACGGCCTCCCACCTTCCCTGTCCCCGCTGCTGTGGGTTTCTTGCAGAAAAACCAAGCATCACACTTGGAGAGTTGGAGAACTCAGGTTTATTACGCCAGCCAGCCAAGGGGAGTTAACACTCCAAGCTCTGAGCCCCGAACAAAGAGGTTACAGAGTTTTTATGGACAGACTGCAGTGGACAACACTAGCTGTTAATAAGCTGGTTTAAACTAAGGGATTTCGCATGTGCGGGAACAGCAGTCAAGATGGGCAAGGGGGTACCTGTCCTTTACATGGACAGGCATGATTAAGCAGGTTTGCAGGGGCTGGGCAATTGCAAAGAGCAGGACAAGCGTGAGTGAGATAAACTCCAGTTCCTAGTATTGCAAGCCCCGCTTTCTGAGATTACATGACCTACGTGATCTAGACTTTACAAGGGGCAAGCTGAGTTACAGAGGCAGGAGGAGAAGGAGAAGGTTTTGTAAAATTTTAACTTTTCCTCTTCAGGTTGGCTCTCTGGGGCATCCCATCCCCCCACCCCATCCTCTACGGGCAGAGCCTGAAGCTTACCCAGAGCACCTTCCCTGTCTCTCCAATTTTTGTTTGTGCTTTAACTTCTCTGTGTCTTGGTACTGCAGCCTCTGCTTGGTCTTCCACGTTGCTGATTTGTCCTTTGGCTCTGTCCGTTATGCTCTGTAGCAAACCTATTGTGTTTTATAGATCACCTCTTTCATGTTAATTTCCCAGCTTTTCAGCCAGTTCTTTGATATGGATGCTGCGTCCCCTTGTATCTCTCTAAGACGTCACTCATATTTATTTTGAGGGCTTGTTCTTGCTATATAACACTGTTTCTAGGTGGAAATGGGCCCCCCAGATTCTGGAAAGCTAGAGCCCGAGATCCTGCTTAGGGGAGCTCAGGCCCTGACTCCCAGATGAGAGTAGTGGTTGCCAATAGCAAGTTTAATCATCAGCCAGTCCAAAGTTTGCCCACACGCCCTTATCTCGGTGACTGGGTTATTTGTGGAGGCTTTCCCACTGAGCAGTAATAAAAGGGGAAAGCAAGAGGTGCAGGTTCTCAGATCTGGCAAGGCCCTGCCTTGCCCAACCATTGTCACTGTCAACTGCTCACTTCCCCTTGGAGACTCTAAGGCCCAAGGGAGAGCTGTAGTGGAATATGCCGCATCCTCTCCTGCCCTAGGTGGTGGTGGGGGCGGGGGTGGCAGCCAACATGCTCCCAGGGGCATTAGGTCCTTGGCTCAATAGGAGGGAACTTAATTTAGCTTTGTGTGTGGGGAGATGGGGTTGGGGAGGAGTCTCTTCTTGCCTATCTGCAGCTGCCTTGCTTGGAGGTGCGGTTATCAGAGTTGGGTGCTTCTCCTTTATGATGTTAATCTTCCTCAAATATTTGTGGGTATGTGGTTGGATGTTGATCTTTGTGTCTGGGATTCCCCAAAACTGTCTGTGAGGGCCATTTTGGTTAATGCAGGCTGCAGAGAGTTGGGCAGGGAAACTGTAGCAGGTTGCCCTGGGGGTACACCTGGGTGGATGTCTTCTGGGTGGGGGACTACACAAACCTCCTGAGTGTCAGCCACCACCTGAGGTTTCACACTTCATCTCTAGCACACAAGGGACAGGAACCTTGGCCCTGTACTGCCTGGCGCAGACTGGAGAAGGGCTTACTGTGGGTTTTCCCTCTGTGCAGTACCCCTGCTGGTGGCTTTGGAGGCCTTACTTCCTAGATGCACTCCGTGCAGCCCTGCAGCTCTCCTGAACCTTGCTCACCTCTTGCACAATGGTTTCTGGCCCTATCAGGTCTCCTTGTTCTCTGTGCTCACATGGCTTGTTGAGTTTGTTATGTATAGGAGTTTGTGGCTACAGTCAGGCCTCAGCCTACTGTCTGGATATTGTCTTCCAGCCTCTCCTTGGCATTTCCCAGGTGTGCAATTTGCACAACCTTAGGAGAAACTGAGTGATGATGTTAAAATCGTGGACTTGGCAGTTGGAAGGAGCCAGGTTCAAATCCTGATCTTTCTGTACCCCAGTTCTCATCTATAACACAGAAATGGTTAGAATCTGTTTGCTAAGTACGCATGCTTGGTAAATCCTCAGTAAATCATATAGCCTCAGCTGGATCCTGTTTCTGTTAGTGAAAATGATGATATTATTATACTGATAAAAATGAGGAGGTCCTTAAAAATGGGGATCTTTGATTTTGGAGGCTTGAAGCTATAAAAGGCATAGAATTTAAAACTTGACAAGTCCTCATTTTCAAAATGTGTTTATCACTGAAATGTGATGACCCCAATTTAATCATCAAAATTGTTTTAATTAAAACTGTTTAATTAAACTTTTAGTTGAAAGTGTTTTCATTGAAGTCGAAATCTTTCCTCACCTCATCTTCAGAATGCCTTTTTTTTTTTTGGCCAGATTACAAAATCTGTATGTCTCTTACTAAAGCTCAAAGTTCTAATATTCATGAGTATCCTAAATGTTCAGCCAAAAGCTATCCATAAGGAGTGCCTTGAACTCAGAGAAATAGTGATGGCTGAGTCAGGTTTTGATGGGCAAAGGGCCACAGTAGCAGAACTCAGGCTTCTTGGCATGTTTGTGATTTCCAAGGAGTCATGGCATTTCTTGCTTTAATAATCAGAACAGCACTCATAAAAATAAAGGGCCATATTGTTGTCTGGTGAGGGTTGTATTAACCGAAGAAGTTTGTACTACATTGGACATCTCCATAGAGGAATGTCCATTGAGTGGACATTTCCATAGAGGAAAATAGTGAATGTGACAATCATAGAGCAACTGTGTCCAACTCAGCCACAGGCTACAAACCTAGCCACAGAGGAGTGGGGCGCCCAGGAACGTAAACTCTTACTCAGACTGAAAATCTTCTTTTCATTTTTGTCTCAGGGCAGAAGGGTGAGGCTGCAGGCGTTTGCTTCTGTTAAGCATTATCTTTTAGGCAGATACATTTGTGGTGCTTGCTTTTAACTTTTCAGAGGCCACTTTGTAATCACCCGTGGGGTTCCCTTCAAATCCACGTGTTAAATACATCAACTCATAACTCTGTGAGCCACAGAGAAACCCCTTATCTTGGCTTTTTGCTTTTTTGTGTGTGCCTGCTTTGAGATTTAGAAGGCAGATGGCAGTCCCAGTTTTGACGCAAATCAGCTGGAGTCAATTTTTATTGTTTGAATTCGAGGGTGTGTATCTCTGCCTGAAGACATGCAGAGGAAAAGGCAGAGTGAATGACTTCATGTCTTTTTCCTTGCCAAGATCCTAAAACTTTAGTTGTTTGAATAGTCATACTATTCAACAACCACAGTGACAATTTACAATTCTTTGGTTTTTACATCCTTCCAGATTGTCTTTGTACGTATGCAAGCAAAACAAATGTAGACTCTTATTTTCCCTCTTTTACACAGTGGGTAGCTGATCACACACACTGTTCTGTACCTTGCCTCTTTCTTTCACACATTTATCACCATTCTTTTGACAAATGCATAGCATCTATTGTATTGTACCTCAGTTCAGTTCAGTTCAGTCGCTCAGTCGTGTCCGACTCTTTGCGACCCCATGAATCGCAGCACACCAGGCCTCCCTGTCCATCACCAGCTCCGGGAGTTCACTCAGACTCATGTCCATCGAGTCCGTGATGCCGTCCAGCCATCTCATCCTCGGTCGTCCCCTTCTCCTCCTGCCCCCAGTCCCTCCCAGCATCAGAGTCTTTTCCAATGAGTCAACTCTTCGCATGAGGTGGCCAAAGTACTGGAGTTTCAGCTTTAGCATCATTCCTTCCAAAGAAATCCCAGGGTTGATCTCCTTCAGAATGGACTGGTTGGATCTCCTTGCAGTCCAAGGGACTCTCAAGAGTCTTCTCCAACACCACAGTTCAAAAGCATCAATTCTTCGGTGCTCAGCCTTCTTCACAGTCCAACTCTCACATCCATACATGACCACAGGAAAAACCACAGCCTTGACTAGACGGACCTTAGTCGGCAAAGTAATGTCTCTGCTTTTGAATATACTATCTAGGTTGGTCATAAATTTTCTTCCAAGGAGTAAGCGTCTTTTAATTTCATGGCTTCAGTCACCATCTGCAGTGATTTTGGAGCCCCCCAAAATAAAGTCTGACACTGTTTCCACTGTTTCCCCATCTATTTCCCATGAAGTGATGGGACCGGATGCCATGATCTTCCAGCGGTATTGTATTGTACCTCAGTTTATGTATTTATTTATTGTATTATACTTCAGTAAGCAGTCCCTTCTAATGGACATTTGGGCTACTAACATTTAGGTATATAACGAATAATGCTGTTGATGTCTCTTCACACATATACAAGTGTATCTACACAGTAAATTCTCGAAGTAATGGGCCAAAGAACGTGTGTGTGTGCGCGTGGTAAGTCGCTTCAATTGCGTCTGACTCTGTTCTACCCTGTGGACTGTAGCCCGCCAGGCTCCCCCGTCCATGGGATTCTCCATCCATGGGATTCCCCAGGCAAGAATACTCGAGTAGGTTGCTGTGCCTTCCTCCAGAGGATCTTCCTGACCCAGGGATGGAAACTGTGTCTCTTACATCTGCCTGCACCGGCTGGTGGGTTCTTTACCACTAGCACCACCTGGGAAGCCCCAACAGGCCAAAGAACATATGCCTCCAAATCACCCTCCATGGGAGTTTTTCCTGTTTGCCTCCACAGTGTATGTGCTTGCCTGTTTCCCTATAGGCCTGACTACAGTGTTATCAAATTTTGGGTTTTTCCTAATCTGCTATGTGAAAAAAAGATGTCTCAGTATAGTTTTGATATGCATTTATCTTAAGATGAGTGAGACTTAGCATGTTTTATTGTGTGTGAGAGCTGGTTATATTTACTTTTTTTGAGCTCTCTCTTCATGTCTTTTCCTTATCAACCTCTAGGACCTTTTGGTCTTTCTTTATCTTTCCTAGGAGCTCTTTGCATTGACATTGTATGTAGTGGGTAGCTAAATACCCTATCTAGACTCACTTACAAGCTCTGAAGAATTGAAATGAGAACTTTGAATGTCCAAGGGGCTATCAGTAGAAAAGTTTTGCTTTTTTCTTAATTGTTGAATTAATATAAATAAATGTGCACTGTCTTGGGAAAGTAATGATAAATATACAGGGCCATATAAAGGAACCTTTAAGACTTAGGTTAAATAAGTCTTATTTAGATTTAATGCAGAAGCAAATGGCAACCCACTCCAGTACTCTTGCCTGGAGAATTCCGTGGACAGAGGAGCCTGGTGGGCTGCTGTCCATGGGGTCGCACAGAGTCAGACATGACTGAAGAGGCTTAACATGCATGCATGCATTTAGGTTTAAGTAAATCTAATAAGGGCTAAATATCCAAAATGTATAAAGAATTCATAGAATTCAATATAAAAAGAAAACCTGATTTAAAACTGGGCAGAGGACCTAAACAGACATTTTTCCAAAAAGACATACAGATGGCCAACAGGCACATGAAAATATCCTCAACATCACTGATCACCAGGGAAATGCAAATCGAAACCACAATGAGATGTCACCTCACACCTGTCAGAATGGCTATCATCAAAATGTCTACAAATAATAAATATTGGCTAGGGTGTGGAGGAAAATGGAACCCTGATGCACTGTTGGTGAGAGTGTAAATTGGTATAAACATTATGGAAACAGTATAGAGTTTCCTAAAAAAATTGGAAATAGAACTGCCATATGATCCAGCCATTTCACTCCTGGGTTTATATCCAAAGAAAATGAATAGATTTATTCAAAATAGATTTATATCAAAAAGAAAATTCAAATAGATATATGTACCCCAATGTTCACTGCAACATTATTTACAATGACCAATATATGAAAACAACTTAAGTGTCCATCAACAGATGAGTGGATAAAGATGAGATATATATATGTATATTCTTGCCTTGAGACCCCCATGAACAAAATGAAAAGGCAAAAAGAGACAACAGTTGTGGATGTGTCTGGTGGAGAAGGTAAAATCTGATACTGTAAAGAACAGTATTACATAGGAACCTGGAATGTTAGGCCCATGAATCTAGGTAAATTGGACATGGTCAAACAGGAGATGGCAAGAGTAAACATCGACATTTTAGGAATCAGTGAAGTAAAATGGACATGAGTGTGTGAATTTAACTCAGATGACCATTATATCTACTACTGTGGGCAAGAATCCCTTAGAAGAAATGGAATAGCCCTCAAAGTCAACTAAAGAGTCTGAAATGCAGTCTTTGGGTGCAACTTCAAAACCGACAGAATGATCTCAGTTTGTTTCCAAGGCAAACCATTCAACATCACAGTAATCCAAGTCTGTGCCCCAACCACTAACGCTGAAGAAGCTGGAGTTGAACAGTTCTATGAAGACCTACAAGACCTTCTAGAACTAACACACAAAAAAAGATGTCCTTTTCATCATAGGAGACTGGAATGCAAAAGTAGGAAGTCAAGAGATACCTGGACAGGCAAGTTTGGCTTTGGTGTACAAAATGAAGCAGGGCAAAGGCTAACAGAGCTTTGCCAAGAGGACACACTGGTCACAGCAAACACCCTCTTCCAACAACACAAGAGAAGACTCAACACATGGACATCACCAAATGGTCAACACCAAAATCAGATTGATTATATTCTTTCAGCTAAAGATGGAGAAGCTTTATACAGTCAGTAAAAACAAGACCAGGAGCTGACTGTGACTGAGACTATGACTTCTTCTAGCAAAATCAGGCTCAAATTGAAAAAAGTAGGGAAGACCACTGGGTTTCCCTGGTGGCTCAGACAGTAAAGAATCCACCTGCAATTTGGGAGACCTGGGTTCAATCCTGAGGTGGGGAAAATCCCCTGGAGGAGGGTTTGGCAATACACTCCAATATTCTTTTTTTTTATACTACAGATTTACATATATTTTATTTATTTATTTTTCTGTTTGGGAGATGTCTTTAGTCCATTCTGAAGGAGATCAGCCCTGGGATTTCTTTGGAGGGACTGATGCTGAAGCTGAAACTCCAATACTTTGACCACCTCATGCGAAGAGTTGACTCATTGGAAAAGACTCTGATGCTGGGAGGGATTGGGGGCAGGAGGAGAAGGGGATGACAGAGGATGAGATGGCTGGATGGCATCACTGACTTGATGGACGTAAGTCTGAGTGAACTCCGGGAGTTGGTGATGAACAGGGAGGCCTGCCGTGCTGTGATTCATGGGGTCGCAAAGTGTGGGACATAACTAAGCGACTGAACTGAACTGAATTACTTTACAATATTGTATTGGTTTTGCCATACATTGACATGAATCCACCACGGGTGTACATGTGTTTCCCATCCTGAACCCCCCTCCCACCTTCCTCCCCATCCCATCCCTCAGGGTCATCCCAGTGCACCAGCCCTGAGCACCCTGCCTCATGCATCAAACCTGGCCTGGCGATCTGTTTCACATATGATAATATACATGTTTCAATGCTATTCTCTCAAATCATCCCAACCTCACCTTCTCCCACAGAGTCCAAAAGACTGTTCTTACATCTGTGTCTCTTTTGCTGTCTCGCATATAGGGTCATCATTACCATCTTTCTAAATTCCATATATAAGCATTAATATACTGTATTGGTGTTTTTCTTTCTGACTTTCTTTCGCTCTGTATAATAAGCACCAGTTTCATTCACCTCATTAGAACTGATTCAAATGCATTCTTTTTAATAGCTGAGTAATATTCCATTGTGTATACGTACCACAGCTTTCTTATCCACTTCTCTGCCGATGGACATCTAGGTTGCCTCCATGTCCTGGCTATTGTAAACAGTGCTGCAATGAACATTGCGGTACATGTATCTCTTTCAATTCTGGTTTCCTTGGTGTGTATGCCCAGCAGTGGGATTGCTGGGTCGTATGACAGTTCTATTTCAGTTTTTTAAGGAATCTCCACAGTGTTCTCCATAGTGGCTGTACTAGTTTGCATTCCCACCAACAGTGTAAGAGGGTTCCTTTTTCTCTGCATCCTCTCCAGCATTTACTGTTTGTAGACTTTTGGATAGCAGCATTTCGACCTGTGTGAGATGGTACCTCATTGTGGTTTTGATTTGCATTTCTCTGATAATGAGTGACGTTGAGCATCTTTTTATGTGTTTGTTAGCCATCTATATGTCTTCTTTGGAGAAGTGTCTGTTTAGTTCTTTGGCCCATTTTTTGATTGAGTCGTTTATTTTTCTGGAATTGAGCTGCAGGAGTTGCTTGTATATTTTTGAGATTAATTCTTTGTCAGCTGCTTCATTTGCTATTATTTTCTCCCATTCAGAAGGCTGTCTTTTCACCTTGCTTATAGTTTCCTTTGTTGTGCAAAAGCTTTTAAGTTTAATTAGGTCCTATTTGTTTATTTTTGCTTTTATTTCCAGTATTCTGGAAGGTGGGTCATAGAGAATCCTGCTGTGATTTATGTCTGAGAGTGTTTTGCCTATGTTCTCCTCTAGGAGTTTTATAGTTTCTGGTCTTACATTTAGATCTTTAATCCATTTTGAGTTTATTTTTGTGTATGGTGTTCTAGTTTCATTCTTTTACAAGTGGTTGACCAGTTTTCCCAGCACCACTTGTTAAAGAGATTGTCTTTTCTCCATTGTACATTCTTGCCTCTTTTGTCAAAGATAAGGTGTCCATAGGTGTGTGGATTTATCTCTGGGCTTTCTGTTTTGTTCCACTGATGTATGTTTCTGCTTTGTGCCAGTACCATACTGTCTTGATGACTGTTGCTTTGTAGTATAGTCTGAAGTCAGACAGGTTGATTCCTCCAGTTCCATTCTTCTTTCTCAAGATTGCTTTGGCTATTCTAGGTTTTTTGTATTTCCATACAAATTGCGAAATTATTTGTTCTAACTCTCTGAAAAATACCGTTGGTAGCTTGATAGAAATTGCATTGAATCCATAGATTGCTTTGGGTAGTATACTCATTTTCACCATATTGATTCTTCCGATCAATGAACATGGCATGTTTCTCCATCTGTTTGTGTCTGCTTTCTTTCATCAGTGTTTTATAGTTTTCTATATATAGGTCTTTTGTTTCTTTAGGTAGATTTATTCTTAAGTATTTTATTCTTTTCATTGCAGTGGTGAATGGAATTGTTTCCTTAATTTCTCTTTCTGTTTTCTTATTATTAGTGTATAGGAATGCAAGGGATTTCTGTGTGTTAATTTTATATCCTGCAACTGTACTATATTCATTGATTAGCTCTAGTAATTATCTGTGGTGTCTTTAGGGTTTTCTATGTAGAGGATCATGTCATCTGCAAACAGTGAGAGTTTTACTTCTTCTTTTCCAATCTGGATTCCTTTTATTTCTGTTTCTGCTCTGATTGATGTGGCCAAAACTTCCAGAACTATGTTGAATAGTAGTGGTGAGAGTGGGCACACTTGTCTTGTTCCTGACTTTAGGGGAAATGCTTTCAATTTTTTACCATTGAGGATAATGTTTACTGTGGGTTTATTATATATGGCTTTTATTATGTTTAGGTATGTTCCTTCTATGCCTGCTTTCTGGAGGTTTTTATAATAAATGGATGTTGAATTTTGTCAAAGGCCATCTCTGCATCTATTGAGATAACCATATGGTTTTTATCTTTCAATTTGTTAATGTGGTGTATCACATTGATTGATTTGTGAATATTGAAGAATCCTTTCAGCCCTGGGATAAAACCCACTTGGTTGTGATGTATAATCTTTTTAATATGTTGTTGGATTCTATTTGCTAGAATTTTGTTGAGGATTTTTGCATCTATGTTCATCAGTGATATTGGCCTGTAGTTTTCTTTTTTTGTGGCATCTTTGTCCGGTTTTGATATTAGAGTGATGGTGGCCTCACAGAATGAGTTTGCAAGTTTACCTTACTCTGCAATTTTCTGGAAGACTTTGAGTAGGATAGGTGTTAGCTCTTCTCTAAATTTTTGGTAGAATTCAGCTGTGAAGCCATTTGGTCCTGGGATTTTCTTTGTCAGAAGATTTCTGATTATGGTTTTGATTTCTGTGCTTGTGATGGGTCTGTTAAGATTTTCTATTTCTTCCTGGTTCAGTTTTGGAAAGTTATACTTTTCTAAGAATTCATCTATTTCTTCCAAGTTGTCCATTTTATTGGCATATAGTTGCTGATAGTAGTCTCTTATGATCCTTTGTATTTCTGTGTTGTGATTTCTCCATTTTTATTTCTAATTTTGTTGATTTGATTCTTCTCCCTTTGTTTCTTGATGAGTCTGGCTAATGGTTTGTCTATTTTATTTATCTTCTCGAAGAACCAGCTTTTAGCTTTGTTGATTTTTGCTATGGTCTCTTTTGTCTCTATTGCATTTGTTTCTGCTCTAATTTTTGTGATTTCTTTCCTTCTACTAACCCTGGGGTTCTTCATTTCTTCCTTTTCTAGTTGCTTTAGGTATAGAGTTAGGTTATTTATTTTATTTCTCTCCTGTTTCTTGAGGTAGGCTTGTATTGCTATGAACATTCCCCTTAGCACTGCTTTTACTGAATCCCATAGGTTTGGAGTTGTTGTGTTTTCATTTTCATTCATTTCTATGCATACTTTGATTTCTTTTTTTATTTCTTCTTTGATTTGTTGGTTATTCAGAAGTGTGTTGTTTAGCCTCCATATGTTTGTATTTTTAACAGTTTTTTCCTGTAGTTGACATCTAATCTTACAGCATTGTGATCAGAAAAGATGCTTGAGATATTTTTAATTTTTTGAATTTACCAAGACTAGATTTATGGCCCAGGATGTGATCTGTCCTGGAGAAGGTTCCATGTGCACTTGAGAAAAAGGTGAAATTCATTGTTTTAGGGTGAAATGTCCTATAGATATCAATTAGGTCTAACTGGTCCATTGTATCATTTAAAGTTTGTGTTTTCTTGCTAATTTTCTGTTTAGTTGACCTATCCATAGCACACTCCAGTATTCTTGCCTGGAGAACCCCCATGGATGGAGGAGCCTGGCGTGCTACAGTCCACGGGGTCGCAAATAGTCGGACACGACTGACTGACTAAGCACACAAACACAGGGAAGACCACTAGACCCTTCAGGCGTGACCTAAATCACATCCTTTATGGTTATACAGTGGAGGAGATGAATAAATTCAAAGGGTTAGGTCTGGTAGACAGAATGCCCGAAGAACTATGGATGGAGCTTCATAATACTGTACACGAGGTAGTGACCAATGCCATCCTCAAGAGAATAAATGCAAGAAGGCAAAGTGGTTGTCTGAGGAGGCCTTACAAATAGCTGAGAAAAGGAGAAAAGAAAAAGGCAGATGATAAAGGGAAAGATATTCCCAACTGAATGCAGAGTTCTAGAGACTAGGAAGGAGAGATACTTCCTAAGTGAACAATGCAAAGAAATAGAGGAAAACAATAGAATGGAAAAGACTAGAGATCTCTTCAAGAAAATTAGAAATGCCAAGGGGATATTCATGCAAAGATGGGCATAATAAAATTCAGAAATGGCAAGGACCCAACAGAAGCAGAAGATATTAAGAAGAGGTGGCAAGAATACAATGTACAAAAAAGGTCTTAATGACCCAGATAACTACTATGGTGTGATCACTCACCCAGAAGCAGACATCCTAGAGTGTGAAGTCAAGTGGGCCTTAGAAAGCATTACTATGAACAAAGCTAGTGGAGGTGATGGAATTCCAGCTGAGCTATTTAAAATCCTAAACAATAATGCTGTTAAAGTGCTTCACTCAACATGCCAGTCAATTTGGAAAACTTAGCAGTGAACCACAGAACTGGAAAAGGTCAGTTTTCATTCCAATACCAAAGAATGCTCAGTTGCTCAGTCATGTCTAACTCTTTGCGACCCCATAGACTCTAGCCTGCCAGACTCTCCTGTCCATGGAATTTTCTAGGCAAGAATACTGCAGTGGATTGCCATGTCCTACTTCAGGGGATCTTCCCTACCCAGGGATCAAACCTGCTTCTCTGTGTCTCCTGCATTGCCAGGCAGATTCTTTTACCACCAAGCCATGTTGGGAGCCCTAATCCCAAATAAGCCAATGCCAAAAAATGTTCAAATTGCCATACAATTGCATTCATTTCACATTCTGGCAAGATTATGCTCAAAATCCTTCAAACTAGGCTTTAGAAGTATGTGAGTTAAGAATTTCCAGTTGTACCAGCTGCATTTAGAAAAGGCAGAGGAACCAAAGGTCAAATTCCTAAATCTTCTGGATCGTAGGAAAAGGAAGGGAATTCCAGAAAAACATCTACTTCTGCTTCATTGACTATGCTAAAGTCTTTAATTGTGTAGATCACAACAAACCGTGGAAAATTCTCCAAGAGATGAGAATACCGGACCAACTTACCTGTCTCCTGAGAAACCTGTATGCAGGACAAGAAGCAATACTTAGAACTGCACATGGAAAAACAGACTGGTTCAAAACTGGGAAAGGAGTTTGTCAAGGCTATATGTTGTCACCCTGTTTATTTAACTTCTATGAAGAGTACATCATGCAAAATGCCAAGATGGATGAACCACAAGCTGGAATCAAGATTGGAGGGAGAAATATCAACAACCTATCATATGCAGATGACACCACTTTGATGGTAGAAAGTGAAGAGGAACTAAAGACCCTCTTGATAAGGGTGAAAGAGGAGAGTGAAAAAGCTACCTTAAAACTCAGCATTCAAGAAACAAAAATCATGGCATCTGGTCCCATCACTTCATGGCAAATAGGAAAAAAATGAAAACAGTGACAAACTTTATTTTCTTGGGCTGCAAAATCACTGTGGACAGTGACTTCAGCCATGATGCTTACTCCTTGGAAGAAAAGATAGGAAAAACCTAGACAAACCATATTAAATGCAAAGACATTACTTTTACTGACAAAGGTCCTCAGTAGTCAAAGCTATGGTTTTTCCAGTATTCATGTATGAATGTGAGAGTTGGACCATAAAGCAGGCTGGGCACTGAAGAATTGATGCTTTCAAACGGCAGTGCTGGATAAGACTCTTGAGAGTCCCTTGGACAGCAAGAAGATCAAACCAGTCAATCCTAAAGGAAATCAACTCTGAATATTCACTGGAAGGACTGATGCTGAAACTCCAATACTTTGGCCACCTATGTGAAAAGCCAGCTCATTGGAAAAGACCCTGATGCTGGGAAAGATTGAGGACAGGAGGAGGAGGCAACAAAGGATGACATGGTTGGATGGTATCATTGACTCAATGGACATGAGTTTTAGTAAACTCAGGGAGATACTGGAGGACAGGGAACTCTGACATGCTGCAGTCCATGGGGTCATAGAGAGTTGGACATGACTTAGCAACTGAATAACAAGAACATATATACACATATACAATGAATATTACTCAACTATAATAAATAATGAAATTTTGCTCTTTATAACCACATGGATGGACCCAAAGGGTATTATGCTAAGTGAAATAAGTCTAACAGAGAAAGACAGACACCATGTTTTCACTTATATGTAGAGTCTTAAAAAATAAAACAAACATGAATATAAAAAGACAGAAAGAGACTCATAGCTATAGAGAACAAGCTAGTGGTTACCAGAGGGGAAAGAGACAGGGAAAGAGATAAGATCAAGGAAGGGAAGGAAGAAGTGCAAACTACTAGGTATAAAATAAATAAGGTACAAGGATATAATATATAGCACAGGGAATATAACATATTTTTAATAACTTTAGAGTATAATTTATGAAAGTATCAAACCACTATATTGTACACTTGATGCTAATGTAATACTGTAAGTCAACTCTCTCTCTCTCTCTTTAGTCACTGAGTCATGTCCTACTCTTGCGACCCCATGGACTGTAGCCTGCCAGGCTCCTCTGTCCATGGGATTCTCCAGGCAAGAATACTGGAGTGGGTTGCCATTTCTTTCTCCAGGGGATCTTCCCAACCCAGGGATAGAACCCAGGTCTCCTGCACTGCAGGCAGATTCTTTACCAACTGAGCTTCAAGGGAAGTCCAACTATATGAGGGAAGTCAACTGTACTTCAGTATTAAAAAATGACGTATCATCCTCTTATATAGAGAGACAACATTGTAAATATATTGGTTCTCTACATGTTGATTTTATAACTCAGTGAAATTGCAGTTAAAATACAAACAAGATTCTTTTAGAACATAAAGAGAGAAGTAAATTCTATGTAGAAAAATAAACATGAGACTAGCCAAGAAAATTCGAATGAGAAGGAGATCAGTTGAAAGAAAGAGTTCCACCAAATGTTAGAATTATTACAAAGCCATAGTAATGAAATGTGTTGGAGACTAGAGAGAGAAAGGACAAGAAAAGCAATGGGTTAGAGCCACAACTCAACAAATAGGCCAAATGTACATTAGTTTTGCTTTACTATTTAGGATTTCAAATTTGTCCAGAAAAGAAAGTTTGCTTGATAATAGGATAAAAATAACATATTACTTCCTCACTTCCACACCAAAATCAGTGTCAGATGAATCAAATGTTTAAACATAGAAATGAATACCAGTAAAACTGTAGGAAAATGATAATATAATTTGGAAGTGAGGAGGGACTTTTTCCTAAGCATGGTACAGAACCCAGATACCATAAAGGAGAAAATTAATAAAATAATTACATAACAATTAAAACTATTCTGCAGAAATAGAAGTGACAACCAACAAACAGGTCAAAACTGTTTTCAACATATACTGCAAAGAGCACTGGTAAATCAGTGATAGAAAGAATAGCCCAATTTCAAACTAACCAAAGAGGAGATTTAGAGAATTTATTAATTCATTGAAAAAGAAATGATGGATCAATGTGAAGATATATTGAATGTCATTCATATGAAAAGAAATTGAAGCCAAAACCAGTTTTGAGATATGTTATTTTGCTTTGCAGATTGTAAACAATCAGGAAGTTTGATATTATTTAAGACAGCAAAGATAAAAGTTTTGCTCTGCTTTTCATATTTTATTTTAAACTAATATCGGGTTGATAAGTAGGGACATCATTGATGCAGCTTTTGGGAAAGCACGTTGGTAATCTTCATAAAAATCAAGGCCTACTGTATCCTCTGCTTCTTCTACTGCTAGGCATTTACCCTGGGGAGACAGTTCAGCTTATGTGTGAGAAATGCACACATAAGGCTATTCAGTGCAGCAGTGGAGGGGGTTGCACAAAACTAGACATGCCCTAAATGTCCGTCACTGAAGACAAAGGGCTGCCATGGCAACAGCTGTGCTGGGTCTCCGAGTGCCAACCCAGAACTTCCAAGTGAGAGAAGCAAGTTGCAGAACATAATCGTAGTATAATTCATTCATTAAAAAGGAAGAAGAAGAGAAATGAATATTTATGTGAGATCTGGGGTAATCACTCATGGCCTCTATATTCCAAGGAAACTCCAGCCTGGAATCTTAAAATCATAAAGCAGCTTAGATCTTTACTTAAGTTTTTTGAAAGAACATCCACGAGGAATTCCATTTAAAGCACGCGGCCAAACCTCTGAACTCCTTTGCCCAGATCTTTCCCAGAAGTTCACAAAATGCAGCTTCTGTCCTCAGTCTCTAATCTTGTACTCTCAAGAGACCTCCCAGGCATTTCCCCCAGAGTCAGCTTGTCTTGTCTTGGTGAGAGTCTGTATCCGTCTGCCTGCCCTGCTTCTGCCCTTTCCAGTGCAGACACTGCAGCACCCTGCCCTGCCTGCCCTGCACCAGTAAGGCCTTCCAGATGCTACCTAGGAGGATGAGGAGATGGAGGCAGGACATCTGCTTGCAGCTTCTCTCCCCAACATCAGTACTTCTGGATGCACTGAGACTGCAGATGGGCATGAGGAGGATCCTTGGCAGTGACCCCTAGGCGGGCACAGGGGCTGGGATGAAGGGAGGGGCGTCTCCCTCTTCCGGGAACCAGTATCGCTTTCTGGTCAGACTCAAGCCAAGCACAAGTGCTGTACTTCCTTCTGCCGCACTGTGCCGAGCTGCCTCTTGGGGGCATAATTCAGATTCCTCACTTGCCCTCTGCTGAGCTAGTCTGCCTTCCCAGCTCTAGGATGGGGTGAGCAGACCCAGCACATAGGGTCACTGGAGGCTGGCATGTCCTGCGCCCTACCCCGGAGAGAGATAATGGGAACTGCCCTGAGAATCACAGAGCAATAGGAGATGACCCCCCAGTATAGAGAACTCTTTCTCTCTCCTTACTGCTTCGTAGGGCTCTGTTGTATGGATGTTCCATAGTTTCTGTAGCTAGTTCTCTATGGATGGACACCTAGATTTTTTCCCCTGCAATAGCAATACAATACTAGACATGATTTTGT
This sequence comes from Budorcas taxicolor, assembly GCF_023091745.1. Lineage (NCBI taxonomy): Eukaryota > Metazoa > Chordata > Mammalia > Artiodactyla > Bovidae > Budorcas > Budorcas taxicolor. Next base: position 7,975,872 of record NC_068930.1, on the reverse strand, counting down.
ATTTTTGTCTCATATCTTTTGCATAAATTTCTAAAATACAGAGTGCTGGGCTAAGAGGGAAAATGCAGATGTAATTTTGCTAGGTATTGGTAATTTCCCTCCATGGAGGCTGTGCCATTTTGCATTCCCTCTAGCAAAGTAGGGCAATCCCAAAGAATGTTCAAACTACCACATAATTGTACTCATTTCATATACCAGCAAGGTAATGTTCAAAATCCTTCAAGCTAGGCTTCAGCAGTACGTACATGAACCAAGAGTTTCTCGATGTACAAGCTGGCTTTAGAAAAGGCAAAGGAACCAGAGATCAAATTGCTAGTATCTGTTGGATCATAGAAAAAGCAAGGGAATTCCAGAAAAAAACATCTGCTTCATTGGCTAAGCTAAAGCCTTTAACTGTGTGGATCACAACAAACTGTAGAAAATTCTTAAAGAGACGGGAATACCAGACAACCTTACCTGCCTTCTGAGAAACCTGTATGCAGGTCAAGAAGCTGCAGTTAGAAGCGGACATGGAAGAATGGACTGGCTCCAAATTGGGAAAGGAGTATGACAAGGCTGTATGTTGTCACCCTGCTTATTTAAATTCTATGCAAAATTCTGTGCTTAGTCAATCAGTTGTGTCCAACTATTTGTAACCCCATAGACTCCTCTGTTCATGGGGATTCTCCAGACAAGAATACTGGAGTGAGTGGCCATGCCCTTCTCCAGGGGATCGTCCCAACCCACTGATCAAACCCAGGTCTCCTACATCGCAGGTGGATTCTTTACTGTCTGAGCCACCAGGGAAACCCAAATCAACCATACTTCATTTTTTTTTTTTAAAGTAAAATCTGGAAAGAATACAGCTCCACACTCTAGCTTTTCCAACCTGTCTCATCAATGTGTGTCCCCAGGCTCTAGCTCAGCACATTGTAGGTATTAAGTATTTATAAAATGAGTGAGCAATAAATTAATTTTCAGAAGAGGACCTCAATGTTGGAAAAAATTCATCTTTGTAGCTCTGTATTTCTGCATCTCTTTTCAACTGCTGCTGAATTCGTGGCTGAATTGGTTTCTATTTCCTCTCTGGTTTTTCGTCTAATAAGACAGAATCACAATAAAGGACAGAAATGGTAAGGATCTAACAGAAGAAGAAGAGATTAAGAAGAGGTGGCAAGAATACACGGAAGAACTACACAAAAAAAGATTGTAATGACCTGAATTGCCAAATTCAGACTTAAATGGAAGAAAGTAAGGAAAACCACTAGGCCATTCAGGTATGATCTAAATCAAATCCCTTACAATTATACAGTGGAAGTGACAAATAGATTCAAGGGATTAGATCTGATAGACGGAGGTTTGTAACATTGTACAGGAGGCGGTGATCAAAGCCATCTCCAAGAAAAAGAAATGCAAAAAGGCAAAGTGGTTGTTTGAAGAAGAATTACAAATAGCTGAGGAAAGAAGAACAGCAAAAGGCAAAGGAGAAAATGAAAGATAATACCTATCTGAATACAGAGTTCCAAAGACTAGCAGGAAGAGATAAGAAAGCCTTCCTAAGCGAACAATGTGAAGAAATAAAGGAAAAAAATAGAATGAGAAAGACTAGAGATCTCTTCAAGAAAATTAGAGATATCAAGAGAACATTTCATGCAAAGATGGGTACAGTAAGGACAGAAATGGTATGGGCCTAACAGATGCAGAAAATATAAAGAAGAGTTGGCAAGAATACACAGAAGAGCTATACAAAAAAGATCATAATGACCCAGATAACCACGATGGTGTGATCGCTCATCTAGAGCCAGATATCCTGGAATGTGAAGTCAAGTGGGCCTTAGGAAGCATCACTATGAACAAAGCTAGTGGAGGTGATGGAATTCCAGCTGAGCTATTTCAAATCTGCACTCAATATGCCAGCCAATTTGTAAACTCAGCAGTGGCTACAGGACTGGAAAAGGTCAGCATTCATTCCAATCCCAAAGAAAGGCAATGCCAAAGAATGTTCAAACTACTGCACTATTGCACTCATCTCATATGCTAGCAAAGTAATGCTCAAAATTCTCCAAATGAGGCTTCAAATGTATGTGAATCGAGATCTTCCAGATGTTCAAACTGGATTTAGAAAGGGTAGAGGAACCAGACACCAAATTGCCAATCTCCATTGGATCATAGAGAAAGCAAGACAGTTCCAGAAAAATATCTACTCTGCTTTGTTGACTATGCCAAAGCCTTTGACTGTGTGGATCACAACAAACTGGGGAAAATTCTGAAAGAGATGGGATTATCAGACCACCTGATCTGCCTCCTGAGAAACATATATGCATGTCAAGAAGCAGCAGTTAGAACCAGACATGAAACAATGGACTGGTTCAAAACTGGGAAAGGAGTGCATCAAGGCTATATACTGTGACCCTACTTATTTAACTTATATGCAGAGTACATCATGCAAAATGCCAGGCTGGATGAAGCACAAACTGGAATCAAGATTGCCGGGAGAAATATCAATAACCTCAGATATGCAGAAAACACCACCCTTATGGCAGAAGGCGAAGAGGAACTGAAGATCCTCTTGATAGAAGTGAAAGAGGAGAGTGAAAAAGCTGGCTTAAAACTCAACATTCAAAAAACTAAGATCATGGCATCCGATCCCATCACTTCATGGCAAATAGATGCGAAAACACTGGAAACAGTGAGATTTTATTTTGTTTGGCTCCAAAACCACTGCAGATGGTGATTGCAGCCATGAAATTAAAAGACCCTTGCTCCTTGGATGAAAAGTTATGACAAACCTAGACGGCATATTAAAAAATCAGAGACGTTACTTTTCTGACAAAGGTCCATATAGTCAGACCTACAGTTTTTCCAGTAGTCATGTGTGGATGTGAGAATTGGGTCACAAAAGGCTGAGCACCAAAATTCAAACTGTGGTGTTGGAGAAGACTCTTGAGAGCCCCCTGGACAGCAAGGAGGTCAAACCAGTCAATCCTAAAGGAAATCAATCCTGAATATTCATTGGAAGGACTGATGCTAAAGCTGAAGCTCCAATACCTGGCTACCTGATATGAAGAGCTGAGTCATTAGAAAGGACCCTGATGCTGGGAAAGATTGAAGGAAGTAGAGGAAGGGGAGGATAGAGGATGAGATGGTTGGATGGCATCACTGACTCGATGGACATGAGAGTGAGCAAGCTCTGGGAGATGGTGAAGGAGGGAAGCCTGGCATGCTGCAGTTCATGGGGTCGAAAAGAGTTAGACACGACTGAATGACTGAACAACAACAATCCATGATGGTATGATCACTCACATGCAGCCAGACATCCTGGAGTGTAAAGTCAAGTGGGCCTTAAGGAGGCATTACTACAAACAAAGCTAATGGAGGTGATGGAATTCTAGCTCCACTATTTAAAATCTTAAAAGATGATGTTGTTAAAGGCCTGTGTTCAGTATGTCAGCAAATTTGGAAAATCCAGCAGTGGCCACAGGACTGGAAAATGTGTTTTCATTCCAATCCCAAAGAAGGGCAATATCAAAGAATGTTCAAACTACCGTACAATTGAGCTCATTTAACATGCTAGCAAGGTAATGCACAAAATTCTTCAAGCTAGGCTTCAGCTGTACATGAGCAGAGAACTCTCAGATGTAGAAGCTGAGCTTAGAAAAGGCAGAGGAACCAGAGATCAAATTGCCAGCATTCGTTGGCTCATGAAGAAAACAAGGGAATTTCAGAACAAATCTACTTCTGCTTCACTGACTACACCAAAGCCATTGACTGTGTGGATCATGACAAACTGTGGAAAATTCTTAAAGAGATGGGAATGCCAGACAACCTTACCTATCTCCTGAGAAACCTGTATGCAGGCCAAGAAACAACACTTAGAACTGGACATGGGACAATGGACTGGTTCAAAATTGAAAAAGGAGTTCATCAAGGCTATATGTTGTCACCCTGTTTATTTAACTTCTATGTGGAGTGTATCATGCAAATACCAGGATGGATGAATCACAAGCTGGTGGAATCAAGATAGTCAGGGGAAATATCAACGGCCTCAGATATGCAGATGACCCCACCTTAATGACAGAAAGCGAAGCGGAATTAAAGAGTTTCTTGATGAAGATGAAAGAGGAGAATGAAAAAAACTGGATTAAATATAAACATTCAAAGAATGAAGATCAGGGCATCTGGGCCTATCACTTCATGGCAATTAGATGGGGAAAAAATGAAAAGAGTGGTAGATTTTATTTTCTTTGGCTCCAAAATCACTGTTGATGGTGACTGTGGCCATGAAATTAAAAGATGCTTATTCCTTGGAAGTAAAGTTATGAGACACCTAGACAGTGTATTAAAAAGCAGAGACATCACTTTGTCGACAGTGGTCCATTTAGTCAAAGTATGGCTTTTCCAGTAGTCATGTATGGATGTGAGAGTTGGACTGTGAAGAAGGCTGAGTGCCAAAAAACTGATGCTTTCAAATTGTGGTGTTGGAGAAGAGTCTTGAAAGTCCCTTGAACAACAAAGAGATCAAACCAATCAATCCTTAAGGAAATCAGTCCTGAATGTTCATTGGAAGGACTGATGCTGAAGCTGAAGCACCAACACTTTGGCCAGCTGATATGAAGAGCTGACTCATTGGAAAAGACCCTGATGCTGGGAAAGACTGAGGGCAGGAGAAGGGGGCAACAGAGGATGACATGGTTGGATGGTATCACTGACTCTGTGGACATGAGTTTCAGCAAACTCGGGGAGATACTGGAGGACAGGGAACCCTGGTGTGCTGCAGTCCATGAAGTCACAAAGAGTCTGACACACTGAGTGACTCAAGAATAACAACAGGACAATCATCTCACCTTTTAGTTCCCACATGTTTCCCCGGCACATTATGTTCTGAACAATTGCCCCACGTTTGGTTGGGTGCACTCAGCCTGTGAAGTGAGGAGTCGGACTTTGATGACAGGGCCTATCTGCTCTTAGAAGCTGGGTGGAGGCGCTTTATCTAATCACTCAGAGCACTGGTCACCTGGTGAAAAGTGGTGGTAAGAACCCCTGTGTTGCATGAGTGTTCGGAGGAAGGTGGATGTACGTAGAGTATTTCTTATAGCATCTGGCAGTTCTTAATAATCGGTAACAATTACTGATCTACCAAATGTTATCACAGATCATTTTATTTTTTCTTTTAAAGTCCATGACACCTTTGCCAATTATTGTCCCAGAAAATGTTCTTATTTTCTTTATTCTCAGGGCAACTGTGTCAGGACATGGTGTACCCAAGAGCTGCTTTAGTTTAAATAATACCATCAAAGAACTAGTTCATTAAATCTGAAAGGAGTTAACTTTGGGTTGGATCCATTTTATCTTTGTTATTATTTTCCTTTTCTTAATTGCAAAATCAGTACAAACTTGATGAGAAAGAGGAAAAGATTTTGGGAAACACAGATTAAATTTTTATAAACAAAAATAATAGCCTGTGCTCATTAGAAATCTCCCTTTTCCCCCCAGGCATTTTAATAAGACATCATCTGCAAACCTGGAATAAACTCTTTCAATTTCACTGTGTATGTTCAAATGATTCCAACCTGTTTTCTGTGTTATATATTTTCCCATTTTTTCCTGTGTGCTCCATATTCTGCTCTTTTAGCTTAATATCATATAAGTAATTTTTTTTTTTTTTTACTTAGTTTTCCATGTAATCAGTATTAATGGTTGCATGGTAGTTCCTCATTTTGAAGTATCCTGAGGTCCTACTGGGCCAGCTGGCTCAGATGATAAAGAATCTGCCTGCAATGCAGGAGACCTGGGTTTGATACCTGGGTCAAGAAGATCCCCTAGAAAAGGTAATGGCAACCCACTCCAGTGTTCTTGCCTGGAGAATTCCATGGACAGAGGAGCCCGGCAGGCTACAGTCCATGGGGCTGCAAAGAGTTGGAAACTACTGAGCGGCTAACGCTTCTACTACTTTAGATGGCTCAGGCTGCTATAAAGTTGCCAAAGCCTGGGTGCCTTAAATAGCAGACATTTCTTTCTCACTCCAGGGGCCAGGAAGTCCAGGAGGAGGTGCTGGCAGGTTCTGTTCTCGGCAAGGACCCACCTCCTGGTTGTAGACGCCACCTTTTCATCGTGTCCTCGTGTGAGAGAGAGGATTGAGCGCTCTGTCTCTTCTCAGTTCAGTTCAGTTCAGTAGCTGAGTCGTGTCCGACTCTTGGCGACCCCATGAATCGCAGCACGCCAGGCCTCCCTGTCCATCACCAACTCCCAGAGTTCACTCAGACTCACCTCCATCGAGTCGGTGAAGCCATCCAGCCATCTCATCCTCTGTCGTCCCTTCTCCTTCTGCCCTCAATCCCTCCCAGCATCAGAGTCTTTTCCAATGAGTCAACTCTTCGCATGAGGTGGCCAAAGGACTGGAGTTTCAGCTTTAGCATCATTCCTTCCAAAGAAATCCCAGGGCTGATCTCCTTCAGAATGGACTGGTTGGATCTCCTTGCAGTCCAAGGGACTCTCAAGAGTCTTCTCCAACACCACAGTTCAAAAGCATCAATTCTTCGGTGGTCAGCTTTCTTCACAGTCCAACTCTCACATCCATACATGACTACTAGAGAAACCATAGCCTTGACTAGACGGACCTTAGTCGGCAAGTAATATCTCTGCTTTTGAATATGCTATCTAGGTTGGTCATAACTTTCCTTCCAAGGAGTAAATGTCTTTTAATTTCATGGCTGCAGTCACCATCTGCAGTGATTTTGGAGCCCCCCAAAATAAAGTCTGACACTGTTTCCACTGTTTCCCTATCTATTTCCCGTGAAGTGATGGGACCAGATGCCATGAGCTTCGTTTTCTGAATGTTGAGCTTTAAGCCAACTTTTTCACTCTCCTCTTTCACTTTCATCAAGAGGCTTTTTAGTTCCTCTTCACTTTCTGCCTTAAGTGTGGTGTCATCTGCATATCTGAGGTTATGGATATTTCTCCGGGCAATCTTGATTCCAGCTTGTGCTTCCTCCAGCCCAGCGTTTCTCACGATGTACTCTGCATAGAAGTTAAATAAGCAGGGTGACAATCTACAGCCTGATGTACTCCTTTTCATATTGGGAACCAGTCTGTTGTTCCATGTCTAGTTCTAACTGTTGCTTCCTGACCTGCATATACAGTTACTTTTAGCCTCTTTATTTTCTTTGTATTTTGTAGCTCTGAGAGACATTGGTCTAGGTGCAAGCATTGCAGAACTACAGTAAAGGGTCCCAGGTCCCAGCCTGTCTCAGTAAGGCTTCCCATGACAAATGAACCAATTCCACCACACTCCGGCCAGCAGTAAATGTTAGAGCTTGTTAAATTTTTGACTATATCAGGTAGACATAACATGATATCTTATGAATAGTTGTATCTTTTATTTCTAAAGATAATCACACTGTTATACATGTGATTTCCCTCTGTCCAGCCTGCTCGTAGGTATAACCGCCCATGCCTCTTTTATTAGCAAAAATTCATTTCAGGGATTTGGTGAAAATATCCACAGAGAAATTTCCTATCAGTGCTGGGAGGCTTTGCTGGTGTGAGAAACGTGCAGCCCGCGCGGCTAGAGATCTGCTCCGTGTGAGCCGTGAGCCAGGCCTCTGGCCAAGGCCACCTCTGTCTTTGCTTTCGTTTCTGATGCTGGTCTGATGGCCCAGCCTGATGGAGCTGAGCTCCAGCCATCTGGAGTCGGTGAGGAATTACTGCTGAGGGTCACCCCCGGGGGTCATGTCGCCCTCCACACCCCCAACCTCTGCCTCTTCCCTGAAGAAGTAAAGGGTTGGATTTCACTGTAATGCGACCCAGAGATGAAAAGTGCTGCTGAGGCTAAAACCCTAGAGGGACAGCTGACAAAGAAAGAAGCATCCTTCTCGCTGAAGGCTAGTGAGCCCAGGACTGTGGCGGACGGGCCCCCGCAGTGCCAGGAGGGTGTCCGCTCCAGGGAGGGACAGCCCCTGACCCCAGGATTTGGCCACACAGGGATTTGATGGACAGTGGCACAGGAAGGCCATTGAACAATTATGACCAGGTCAGTCGCAGCCTAGAATTTACTCTTTATTCTGCTGTGAACTCTGGGTTTTTAGATATATTTTTACTTTTTGCTGCTCCATTGATGCAGGTGAATGTAATTTTTTTAAAAGCATGTATTCATGTAAATGGTAGTGTCTTTTCTAGGATACACAGGGGATGCCAGAGATTTTTGAATCAAGAAAGAACATTTGTCTTCTGTCATGCATGCTTTCCTTGATGGGGATGATAGAATTAAGCAGTAGTATAATAAATATATATATGTAAGAGACAAACTGATTTAGAATTGATAGAATTAAAGTCACTTTCATACTACCTCTCCATTGTCCTAGATTCACAGAAAAATAAAAAAGCAGTAGAGAGAGAATTTTAGTTCAACTATGGGTCAGGAGGAATGATTTAACCAATACTGTTCTAGAAGAAAAGGTAAGAATACCTCATTAGGATATAAAGCCAGAACAGATTCAGAATCAGCAGATGAAGGAGGACTAAATGGGGAAGGCCACAATGAACTGTTAGTGAAGTAGCCTGGCTTGTATCACCAGGTATCATTCTGTAACATTTGTGAAATTCTGTTTCATTACTTTCCCAAAATAAAAGAGAAGAATAATTCCTGTTCATTTTCCTATAGTCAAAATAATTTATTTTTCTAAAACCTGAATTACAGAAATAACATTGAGAGGTTGAGTTATTGGCAACTAAAACCATTTATCCTATAAATGTCAGAATATGTAAAACATACAGTGTTACTGAAAGTATTTTTTTTTGTAAATAGATTATTAACTCGAAGTGAAGTAAAGTGAAGTCGCTCAGTTGTGTCCCACTCTTTGCAACCCCATGGACTGTAGCCTACCAGGCCCCTCCCTCCATGGGGTTCTCCAGGCAAGAGTACTGGAGTGGGTTGCCATTTCCTTCTCCAATTAACTTGAAAGTGACTGTCAAAGGCTACGTGATGTTCTGGTTTCATATGTTTTAAAATATTTTTAATAAATTTTCACATAACGAACTTTTGTTTACTGCCCATGACCAGCATATTTAAATACCAGGCCTTATAGATATTAACATTTATCACCCACCCACTCCAGTGTTCTTGCCTGGAGAATCCCAGGGACGGGGGACCCTGATGGGTTGCCGTCTATGGGACTGCACAGAGTCGGACACGACTGAAGCGACTTAGCAGCAGCAGCAGCAGCAGAAGTATGTTCACCTGTCATCGTCACAGCTTATTGGAAATATTTCTTGTATTCTCGAGTAAGTCTGTGTCCTGAATCCATAATGCTAGTCATCCACTACATTTATAGCTTTCCTTCACTAGCTCCTACTTCTACTTACTTCTGATTGTCTCTTTCCCAAAAACAAACAAGCAACACTAATCAAACCTTAAAAATAAAAAATACTATGCTAATGGCTTCCCCTTCTCCTTTTTTTAAAGTTATCTTCTTTACTAAGCATATTAACTTTCAAGTAGGATGCCAGTTGATATATATATGGAATTTTCATTGTTATCTTGGAAAATAACTACACCCATTGTAATAGAGAACAGAAAGGATTTAAAAAAATTTTGACACTGAATCATTCTAATGTTCTACTATTAATTTCCTACTAGTTTTAGTTCTCTGCTACATTAATATTATATTGAAATAGAAAGATAGATAGAAATAGATTGAATAGAACATATTCAGTATATTGAAATAGATTCAATAGATTGAATAGAACATATTCAATATATTGAAATAGATTCAATAGATTGAATAGAACATATTCAATATATTGAAATAGATTCAATATATTGAATATGTTTGGGGGTTGTATTTTGAGTATGAATTTTAAATATGTATGAATAAAATATTTAGAACTGTGATGTTTTACTGTATTAAAGAATATAATTATGGAAATGTTTGATTAATGGGCAAAAATAATCAAATAATCTCAAATAGTATAAATAAATTATCTTGCTCTAAGTTTAAATCAAAGGTCATCAATTCTCAATATAAAAGTTTAGTAGTATTTTTGTAAAAATAAAATTACTATTCAATTCAGTTCAGTCGCTCAGTCATGTCTGACTCTTTGTGACCCCCTGAATTGCAGCACACCAGGCCTCCCTGTCAATCACTATCTCCCGGAGTTCACTCAAACTCACATCCATCGAGTCGGTGATGCCATCTAGCCATCTCATCCTCTGTCGTCCCCTTCTCCTCCTGCCCTCAATCCCTCCCAGCATCAGAGTCTTTTCCAATGAGTCAACTCTTCGCATGAGGTGGCCAAAGTACTGGAGTTTCAGCTTTAGCATCATAAAATTACTATTAAAGTACATATATTTACCTTTAACAAAAGACATTTCATGGTGGGGAAGAGGGTTTCTGCCTTACATGATGTATCTCTGTACTATTTAATTTTTTTTCAATGAGAATGTGTTCTTTTATTGCTTATTTGATTTCTTTAAAATTTTAAATTAAGTCATATGATTCCATTACAGAGACTTTAGGAAATAAAGAAAAATTTTTTCTAATCCTATCTAATTCCCCTCAGCCCATCATTAATACTTAGCATTTTGGTCTTTTTCAATTTAAATAAATGTTCACCCTTCTCTTTACAATTTCAGGAAATTAAATGAAATTGGCAGATTAAATTAAATGTATATGGATTAATTGATATTTTTCCATAATGTCTTTCCAACAGTTTGTTTGGACCAGAACCCCCAGCTCTTGTGTCAGTGACAGTGGACATGTGTTGTCCATGTAACTTAAGAAAATCAGATTCAAACTGAAAAAACCACAGCATTAAAAACAAATATATATATAAATAGAACTGAGCAGAGTGTTTCTAATTACGTCATTTATTCCACATCAGTTCAGTTCAGTTCAGTCGCTCAATCATGTCCGACTCTTGGCGACCCCATGAATCGCAGCACGCCAGGCCTCCCTGTCCATCACCAACTCCCGGAGTTCACTCAGATTCACATCCATCGAGTCAGTGATGCCACCCAGCCATCTCATCCTGTCATCCCCTTCTCCTCCTGCCCCCAATCCCTCCCAGCATCACAGTCTTTTCCAATGAGTCAACTCTTCGCATGAGGTGGCTAAAGTACTGGAGTTTCAGCTTTAGCATCATTCCTTCCAAAGAAATCCCAGGGCTGATCTCCTTCAGAATGGACTGATTGGACCTCCTTGCAGTCCAAGGGACTCTCAAGTCTTTTCCAACACCACAGTTCAAAAGCATCAATTCTTCAGCGCTCAGCTTTCTTCACAGTCCAACTCTCACATCCATACATGACCACTGGAAAAACCATACCCTTGACTAGACGGACCTTTGCTGGCAAAGTAATGTCTCTGCTTTTGAATATGCTATCTAGGTTGGTCATAACTTTCCTTCCAAGGAGTGAGCGTCTTTTAATTTCATGGCTGCAATCACCATCTACAGTGATTTTGGAGTCCCCCCAAATAAAGTCTGACACTGTTTCCACTGTTTCCCCATCTATTTCCCATGAAGTGATGGGACCAGATGCCATGATCTTCGTTTTCTGAATGTTGAGCTTTAACATTGAATGATTTAAAAATCAAGTTAAAGTAAAACCACCCTTGTAATTTCATGTGCATCCCATGTCCTAGGTTCCACCTTGGCAGTGTTGCTTAACTTGGAGTTTCTATTTATGTTCCTAAGGTGAACAGAAGAGGTCACTTTATTCCTAATCTGAAGAGAAGAAGTTACTTTATGCCTTTGTACACACCTGTCTTTTATGGAGCTAAGGGGGATGTTTAATTCTGAAAGATGAGCAGTGACGTGACTAAGTGCCCCTTCTGATGGCTGCTGCTGCTGTGTATTCTGCCTTCTTGCCCCGCCAAAGGCTTCTCCCCCCAGTGGCTTCCCTCCTTCTCCCTGCCTGTGGGGCTCAAATGTCTCAGGGTCTCTGATTATTAATAATTAATGAGGATTCTCTTTTACATGGTAGTAAATTTAAAGTCTTTTACAGGGTAGTATTTTACATGGTAGTGTATATATCAGTGCCAGTTTCTCAAATAGATGGCTAGTGGGAAGATGCTGTATAACATAGAGAGCCAAGCCTGGCACTCTGTGATGACCTAGCGGGGCGGGTGGAAGGGAGAACTAAGAGGGAGGGGATATATATATGTGTGTGTATATATATATATATATTTAGTTATTACTGATTCACATTGTTATATGGCAGAAAACAACATGATATTGTAAAGCAATTATCTTCTAATTAAAAATAAAAAGAAATGACATAAGATGATAATTCTAACTAAAAGAGATAAATGAGAGAAATAAGAAATTGCCGGGGTCTAGCCCCAGTGGATCCAGGGTGATTCGAAGGTGGGGGGACGGCGTCGGTATCTTTGGAAAAATACATATTTAATTACAGATATATAGAGAGATTAGAAACGGATAGTGTAGTAGGAAGATCAGTGGATAAAAGAGGCTGAATAACTTGGATTACGTGGAATAGCATCCATGCTTAGATGGGAATTCAGCCAGAAAAATGAGGAGCAAGAAAGAACGACATGGGGGAATCAGTCTTTCCGGAAACTGATACGATTTCTTTATTTTTGGCTTTGCTTATATACCTTTTGTTACATATAGGGATGAATACAGAGTCACGCAGGGGTCAGCAGTCCTGACCTTTATCAAAATCAGGTGCTTCACATAAATGTATAAAAAAAGGTCTTAGGGATATTACATCATCTTCTGGCCATGAGTGAGACCTGCTGACATTTTATGATCCTTTCTTTCTGATAACCAAAAAACTTATTTCTTCCAAAGGTGTTTTTTCTTAAACCAGGCACCACCATCCAAATAAAGTTACATTCCTATAGGGTGAGGGTGTAGTGAGTTACAATCAAGAAAGGAATTTATTTAACCCAAGGGTAACATGATTACTCTTAAGGGTTAATACTTATTTCTCCTATATGCTTAAAGGTTAATACTTATTTCTCCTATATGTTAGTTATATTCAGTATAAGGGTAGGGAACATGGAGATTTAGCAGCAAACATCAGCCCAACAAATGAAAATCCTTTCACCAATGCTCCCCTTAAGATCTATTTAGTCTTAAGATAGTGATAAAGTTACATTTTTACATAGCAAGGACACAGTGATTTATAACAAAGTACAGTGATCTATTACAAAAGAGAAAATCCATTAACTCAAAAAGTCTAGTATCGCTAACATCAAAAACTACTATATTTCCTTTTCTATAGTCCAAATACATTGATTAATATATTCCCAGGTGCCTAAGGATATGGAGGCCTGGTGGCAATCATTGACTCAACCAGAAGAAAAAGCCCTATGCTAATTAAGACTCTCAAAATACTCCAAAGCTCTCTGCTGTTTATGGTTGAGAGGTAGTAAACAATCATGTGCGTAGTGGCAGGAGTATGGATGATCCTGTCACACAAGCTAGTCTGTCAGCAGAGAGGTTTGACCTGAGACATCCTTGTCCCACCCAGAGCAGGGAATTAGCAGCAATTATTGACACAACAAATGAAAAACCCATCACCAATATAATTCCTAACCAACCCACTATACTAATAATTTCTAACTCCCCAAAAGAATTTGCCTTTAGTAAGTCTAAAACATCTCGTGTCTCTCAGGTTGGGAGGCTGTAAACAATCACATGTGGCCGGATGAACCTATACAGGTGAGCTAGATAACCTTCAGAGGAGACCGTAAGCTGAAACACTCTTGTCACGCCCAGGAATTTTTATTGCCTTGGAGCTGCACGTTAACTCCTTCTCCAAGAGAGAAATGGTTATGGGGGAGAGCCCCCCATAAAGTCAGAGGTGTAGGTGAGAGCATAAAACAAACTCTGGTTTTGGGGTAGATGCTCGGGAACAGGGGGTTTCCTGAGGCTTGATCACGCCTTTGCATATGCCAAGCCTCCTTCCTCATGACCTTTGCCATGGGTGGAGTTCCTCACGCTGGCCCCCGGCAAGAAATGGTAAATAAAAGTTAACTACAAATATAAAAAAATAATAGATAATGAGGATTGTTAGTGTGTGTTGAGACGTGAAACTGCCTTGAATTGTGTGTGTTTAGCCACATCTGACTCTTTGCGGTCCCATGGACAGTAGTCCACCAGGCTCCTCTGTCCATGGGATTTTCCAAGCAAGAATACTGGAGTGGGGTGCCATTTCCTTTTCCAGGGAATCTTCCCAATATCCTGCATCTCTTGTGTCTCCAGCTTTGGCAGGCAGATTCTATACCACTAGTGCCACCTGGCAAGCTGCCTAACATGTAACCTCTTACACACTATACCCTTTTCTGATTCCTCTTTCTAAAAATACACAGCCAAAACCCAGTAAACTCCATTTAAGCACAGCAGTCTTGCATTCATGTTTTGGGAAGGGTGCAGATTGTGAGTGATGCTCCTGAAATCCACTTAACGTGGGTTTTCAGAATGGCTGTCTTGGAAACAGTCATGGCTTAGAGTGAGCTATAAAGACTCTGAATGGTATCAAGGACCTTTACTGCAAGCAGTTTGTCTTTCCCTTTCTCCCCAGGCAGGATTTTTCTGCACTGGCGGTGGAACTAGTTCAGTATGCCGTATGGCAGGCCTTGCATTTAGGGTACGTTATTCTGATTTACTTCTCCCAAGACTTTGTTGTGAAAAGTTTTGAACATACAGTAAAACTGAGAGGATTGAACTCTGTATGCCCATATACCCACCACCGAAATTCTACCATTAACACTTTCTGAAATTACTCTCATTTCTATCCATCTCTCTGTTCTTCTGTCCACCTATCAATCTGTTATTATTAATGCATCTCAAATTAAGTTGGAAATATCTGTACTTTTCACCCTCAAATACTTTAGTATTCATTTTATTCGCTATAGTTTAATATTGTTTATAATTTTTAGATAAAATTTATATAAAGAAAATGTACATAGCTTCATTGGACTATTTGATAAGTTTTGACAAAAACCAGCACCTGTATACTGAAAAGGTCACCAAGATATAAAACCATGCCCAAATGATTTCCTGGTGCCCCCTTTCTGGTAAACTTCATGCCCACCCTCAGGAACCACTGTTCTGATTTTTCCCCCACCATAGATCAGAACAGCATATAAATGGGATCATTTTATGAAGTCATTCTTTCATTCAGCAGTGTGTTTTTAGATTCCCATCAATCATTTAATGGATCAGCAGTTTATTCCTTTTGATTGCTGCGTAGTCACTATACTATGGGAGTTATTTATTGAATTCCTTTTGATGAACACTTTTACAGTTTGAAAATGCCATGAATGGCATTTAATATAAACATTATTGGATATATTTTTAGACATATTTTCTCGGGTAAATATCTAAGAATAGAATAAGGGAGTCATAGGATAGGTGTGTACTTAGTTTCGTAAGGAACCACTAGACTTCTTTCCAAAGTGGTTGTACAATTTTAGATGCAGCCAATAAGGTATGAGTGTTCTGGTTTCTCCATATCCTCACCAAGTATTGTCAGTCTGTTTAAATTTTACTGACTTTTGTGGGATTGTAGTGGTGTTTAATTTTCATTTCCCTGATGACTAATGAAATTGAGCTTTTTGAATCTCTTCTGCTATTCAAATCTTTGCTTGTTTTTAATGGATTGTTTGTCCTTTATCACCAGGTTAGAGGAGTTCTTCCTGTTTTCTGAATACTACTCATTTTTTGGGTGTATGTTTTGCGAATATTTTTTTCCAGTATGTAACTTGCCTACGCATTGTCAAATGGTAAATAGTTTTTAAATGGTTGATCAACCTTCTGGTGAGCATAAGTTTTAAATTTTGTTGAAGTCTAATTAGTAATTGTTTCCTTTTATGTTTATTACTTTCTGTGTCCCATCTAAGAAAGCTTTGCCTACTCTGAAGTCATAAAAATGTCCTCCTATGATATTTTTTCCTAGAAGCACTACGGTTTTAACCTTTATGTTTAAATCCATGATCCATTTCAAAGTAATTTTTGTGTGTGGTGAGAAGTAGGAGTCAGAGTCCCTTTTTATTTAATGATGTCCAGTTGTCCCAGCACGATTTATTGAAAAAATTTTTGCTTTTCTCATTGTGTTGGCACCCTTATCAAAAATTAATTGGATGTACAAGTATGAGTCTATTTCTCAACAGAAAGTTGAGAAGCTATTCTGTTCCACAGATAAATTTGTATATACTAGTAGCTAACTGCTTTGATTATTACGTAGTTTTATGTAAGACTTGAAATCAAGTACTGTAGATCCTCCAACTCTTATTTTTCAAGATTGTTTGGGGTAACTCCTTTGAATTTTTGAACAAATTTGAGGATCAGGTTGTCAATTTTATCCCCCTCAAATCCTATTGGAATTATGGTTGGGATTATATTGAATCTATAGATAAAATTGGAGAGAATTGAGACTTAATAATATTGATTGTTTTAATCCATGAACATGAGATGTCTTTCCATTTGTATAGGTCTTATTTAACTTCTCTCAGCAACATTTATAGTTTTCAGGGTATAGATCTTATCCATCATTTTAAAAATTTATTTCTAAACATGTAATTTTTATCCTATTGTAAATAGATTTTGAAAAAACTTTGTTCCAAATGTTAGCTGCTGTAATGTGGTTTGCTTTTGTGATGTGAATGTTTGGAAGGCAACCTTCCTCATCATTTACATTTTTACATGAAAAAAAAGCCCGTTTTTTCATCTCTTCAAAGAGATGGAGTGGGGTTAGCCCCAGCCTAAGAGCTGGTGAACCAAACACCAGTCACGGTTTGCCTCTTACAAGCTGTGTGAACTTGGCCAAGAATGATTTTCGAATTCTGTCCCCATTTCTGCTGCCACTTAACACAATCAAAATGTAACTACTCATTCATTGCAGTCTTTTCTATGATAGAGACAGAGCTTTAGACTGTGGTTCAGTAACACATTTGCAAATCTAGTAGGAACCTTGAATTTTCTTCCCAGAGAAATGTGCGCACACACGCATACACATACATGCATAGTTTTCTGTGCAACTTTAGGATGTGCAGGAAGTCTCTGAAGCCTTCTGGGATCTATAGACTGCTAATTATAAAGCTGTTCTAGAGTGGGAGCTCCAAGGGCTGTCTGGTTTCACATCTGTGTCTTCAGACCCAGCAAGTATGGAGTGAGGGCTGCCACTCTAAATCCCATGCCTTTGTGGCATTTTCCAGGCAGAGAGGGTCGAGATTTCCACACGCTCAGGTTTTGACTTGGCCTTTCTTCCTCCACGGGATACCGTGTCCCTCTGAGGGGCATAGCAGTGGGGCAGTTGGTGGTGATGTTGGTGAGGCCAGACTGCCAGGCAGCTGCCCTGGGGGACCTGAACCCACTCTCCAGGCATTGTCTCACTCCAGAATCTTCCAGCCTCCCCGCGCCTTCACCTCTGGCTCCATGCAGAAAGTGCCGCCACAGGGGGCAGGTGCTGAAGCTGGCTGTGCTGGGTGAGAGTGGTGGCATTTCAGAGCAGCCCTCTCTGGCTAAAGCACATCCTGCTCTCCTGTCCGGTGGTTCCCATAAGCAGCACTGGCGGTGGAGATGATGTCGTGTGTGCACCTCTGTTCACCCAGGTGCTGGGGACATGGGCAGCAAACTCTCCATGCCAGGCGGTGAGCCCATAGTGCAGAGCCCCAGGACAGAAGGCATTCATGCTGCATACAGGCGAGGAGACGTCAGCAGAGCCCAGCATCTGCTCCGAGAAGCTTGTGACGAGAGCACATCCCAGCTGGAAAAGGTAAGGTCTATGCCAGCCCTTCTTGCCAGAACTGGGGACCCTGGTTGAGTGAAGGTTATCACGAAAATTATTTTCTTGTTATCATTATAATAATGAGGATATTTCCTGGGTTCTGAATACCTTGTTTCTCATGTAAACCTCCTGGTGTCAGTGCTTTCGAGTGGACTGCTCAGCTTGTCGGGTAAGCACACTGCACCATCATTCCCAGGGGCAGGAAGGCGTCACAGAAAGGAAAAGGACAAAATTGACAATCAAGGGTTTAACCTAATACAGTCTTTTATACTTTCTTCCACTATAAAATAGCACATGTGCAAACTGAAAAATTTAAAAACATATAACAGTAAAGGGAAAAAGAACCAAAGTTAATCATCCAAACAATCCCACTGAGCATTTTTGGTATACTCTGTTCCGAGTTGCTGGTCTGAACGTTCGTTTTTTGTTTTTATTGTCTCTAACACAGATACAGTCTTACTGATGTATAGTTTTGCATACTGCTCTCTCTTACCTAATATCACATGAACCATTTTCTGTATGACTGTAGGTTCCTTATGTGCACCACCTTCGGTGGATACATGACATTTCATCTGGTAGAGACACTCTCATTTATCTGGCTGTTCCTTTTGGTTAGATATTTGGATTGTTTCTAATTTTTATTACTTTAAATAATACTATACTGAATGTTTTTTTGCCTAATCGTTTTCTTATTATCAGCTATTTTCTTCACTTAGGTAGATTTGCAAAAATTGAGAATGTGGGTAAGAGCCTTTTTAAAATTTTGAAACATATGCCGAACTTTTTCCAAAAGCTTGTAGAGACCAACCCTCTTGCTGGCCTACAGCTTGGGAAGATCATTGCCATGTTCTGGTCCTTGTGGGAAATTCTTATTGGCTGTAAACCAAGAGAGCACTTTATTGATGTTTTGTCTGCAATACTTTGATTAGCACAGGTTTAAGGTCTTCATTTAATTAATAGTTGGAAATAGCTCAGTTACTAAACCTCCAGCCTGTTCTCAAAGTTGTAAGATAATTTTTGGGGGGAAATGGTCAAGTTCAGTGTGCTTGATAATTATTGAGAAGAGAGCATTTTTGGAAAATTCTCCAAGCAAGGCTTCAGCAGTATGTGAACCAAGAACTTCCAGATGTCCAAGCTGGATTTAGACAAGGCAGAGGAACCAGAGATCAAATTGCCAACATCTGTTGGATCATAGAAAAAGCAAGAGAATTCCAGAAAAACATCTTCCTCATTGACTATGCCAAAGTCTTTGACTGTGTGGATCACAGCAAACTGGAAAACTCTTAAAAACATGGGAATATTAAACCACCTGGTCTGCCTCCTGAGAAATCAATATGTAGGTCAAGAAGTAATAGTTAGCACTGGACACGGAACAACAGACTGGCTCCAAATCAGGAAAAGAAGGACGTCAAGGCTGTATATTGTCACCCTGCTTATTTAACTTATATGCAGAGTACATCATGAGAAACACTGGGCTGGATGAAGCACGGGCTGAAATCTAGATTGCCAGGAGAAATGTCAATAACCTCAGATAGGCAGATGATACCACGCTTATGGCTGAAAGTGAAGAGGAACTGAAGAGCCTTTTGATGAATGTGAAAGAGGAGAGTGAAAAAGTTTGCTTTAAACTTAACATTCAAAAAACTAAAGTTATGGCATCTGGTCCCAGCACTTCATGGCAAATAGATGGGGAAACAAGGGAAACAGTGACAGACTATTTTCTTGGGCTCCAAAATCACTGCAGATGGTGACTGTAGCCATGAAATTAAAAGACACTTGCTCCTTGGAAGAAAAGTTATGACCAACCTAGAGACATTAAAAGGTAGAGACATTACTTTGCCAACAAAGGTCCATCTAGTCAAAGCTATGGTTTTTCCAGTAGTCATGTATGGATGTGAGAGTTGGACTGTGAAGAAAGCTGAGTGCTGAAGAACTGATGCTTTTGAACTGTGGTGTTGGAGAAGACTCTTGAGAATCCCTTGGACTGCAAGGAGATCAAACCATTCAATTCAAAATGCAGTAAGTCCTGAATTATTCATTGGAAAGACTGATATTGAACTGAAGCTCCAATACTGTGGCCACCTGATGCGAAGAATTGACTCATTGGAAATGACCTGATGCTGGGAAAGATAGAAGGCAGGAGAGGAGAAGGGGACAACAGAGGATGAGATGCTTGGATGGCATGACCAACTCAATGGACATGAGTTTGAGCAAGCTCCAGGAGTTGGTGATAGACAGGGAAGTCTGACGTGCTGCAGTCCATGAGGTCACAAATAGTCGGATGTAACTGAGTGACTGAACTGAACAGCATTTTTGATTCCTCCCATTATGAATTAACAGTATATGTGGTCAAAACCTCTCTTCTTATGGGAGAACTGGAGCAGGTCAAAGTTGTTGGCCCATCGTTTGTGGCCTGGGGATTGTAAGCGGGGACTCAAGAAGCAACAGTCCAAAGTGTTACCCACAGAGCAGTCGCACTGCCTGGGACCTTTTCCCAAATGGAACTCCAGACTGCCGTCACACAGAACTTCCCATTGAACCTGCACCTCTGGCATCTCCTGCATTGGCAGGCAGTTTCTTTACCACTAGCACCACCTGAGAAGGCATGTTTAAGTCCAGACGTCAGCAAATTCAGTTTCATGGTGTATATACTATTGCTCTCCTCTGCTGTTTCTTTTTTTTCCCCTTTTACTTTGTATTGAAAGTAGACCAGATAATTCTCTAATAAATATTTGTATTGTTAATTTGTATATGATGAGGATATATATATATATATAACTATATAATATAATTTGTTAACAAATCTGAACCTGAGACGAAAGTGAAAACTTTTGGCAGAACAATGATGCTGTTCCAAAGAAATAGAATATGAGACACTCAGAAGGGCAAGTTTTCTAGAAGTAGCATTAAAAAACTAAACAAAAACAGGTAAACTTTCCTTAATTCTTAGTTTTTAAAATTATGATAGTTTTATAACACATTTACAGAAGACTTGAAAAATGCAGAACAAAGTTACATATAGTTCTACTATGTATTATAATTTTTAAGAGGATAAATTAAGGTTTTTAGTTGGAATTTCAAAATAAATCAAACCCTCAACAGTTAATAGAATAACTGGACATGAAAGTAGAAGGATATAGTAGACCTGAGAAGCACTGTGAATCAAGTCAACATTATTAAGATGTATACAGTGGTCACACAATGCAGGGTACAAGTTCTATTGAAGTCGCCACAGACCATAAACCAGGAGACGCTGGAACGTATCCAGGGATGTAAAACAAAGGGCAAAGCTTTCATGGTCAAAGGTATTGAAGTCATACAGAGTCTGTTCTCTTGTCACTGTGCACTTATGTTAGAAATCAATATCAAAAGATATTTGAAAATAACCCACATATGTTCAAGTGTAATGTGACAGTTACCAAGAGACTTAGCCATTGAAAACCTCAAGAAGGTTAAAAGACAGAGAAAACACAGAAGATGATTGCAGAGGAAGAAAGAATTTAAATGAGAAGCTAACATCAAAATGAGAAATTAGCATCAAGGATACTTTAAAAACTCCATGTATTTGGAAAATAAATGTCCACTTTTAAATGATGGGTGTATCTAAGAAACCATAACAAGGAAAATTAGAAAACATTTGTAACAGTTTAAAAATGAAAGGAGAATTTATCAGAACCTGTTACATGTAGCTGAAACGGCTCAATGCAACTAAATACAATGTGCAGTCTTGATAACACATAATGAACAGTGAAGGGTCTCCTGTGGAGGTGTGGGTCAGCAGTGGCTTGCCACGGGGACAGAGGCATTGGCAGCAGCAGTTCTGGGAGGTGCCCCTTGGCAAGCGAGCCCTCTTGGAAGTGGTTATTAACCCTGCCATAGAGCCTGTAGACTCCAGGGCTGAGTCACCTCAGGCCAAACGGCTAATAGGGAGGGAGCCCCACCCATCAGCAGATTACAGTGTTACTGAGCATGACCCTGCCCACCAGGACAAGACCCAGTTTTTTCCCATACCAGTCCTTCCCAACAGCCTCATCCACCAGAGGACAGACAGAAGAAGCAAGAAGAACTATAATCCTAGAGGGTCCAAAACATAAACCGCAGCCACAGAAATTTAATCAAAATGAAAAGGCAGACGATTACCTCCCAGATGAAAGAACAAGATAAAACCTCAGAAAAAGAGCTACATGGTGGAGATAGGAAAAATTCCAGAAAAAGAATTCAAAATAATAATAGCACAGATGGTTTCAGTTCAGTTGTTCAGTCGTGTCCAACTCTTTGTGACGCCATGGACTGCAGCACGCCCGGCCTCCCTGTCCATCACCAACTCCCGGAGCTTGCTCAAACTCATGTCCATCGAGTCAGTGATGTTCCTGCCTTTAATCTTTCCCAGCATCAGGGTCTTTTCAAATGAGTCAGTTCTTTGCATCAGGTGGCCAAAGTATTGAAGTTTCAGCTTCAGCATCAGTCCTTCCAATGAATGTCCAGGACTGATCTCCTTTAGGATGGACTGATTGGACCTCCTTGCAGTCCAGGGGATTCTCAAGCCCTTCTCCAGCACCACAGTTCAAAAGCATCAATTCTTCAGCACTCAGCTTTCCTTATAGTCCAGCTCTCACATCCATACATGACTCCTGGAAAAACCATAGCCTTGACTAGAAGGACCTTTCTTGGCAAAGTAATATCTCTGCTTTTTAATATGCTGTCTAGGTTGGTCATAACTTTTCTTCCAAGGAGCAAGTGTCTTAATTTCATGGCTGCAGTCACCATCTCCAGTGATTTTGGAGCCCCCTAAAATAAAGTCTGTCACTGTTTCCTCATCTATTTGCCATGAAGTTAAGGGACTGGATGCCATGATCTTAGTTTTCTGAATGTTGAGCTTTAAGCCAACTTTTTCACTCTCCTCTTTCACTTTCATCAATAGGCTCTTTAGTTCTGCTTTGCTTTCTGACATAAGGGTGGTGTCATCTGTGTATCTGAGTTTATTGATATTTCTCCTGGCAATCTTGATTCCAGCTTGTGCTTCATCCAGCCCAGCATTTCACATGATATACTCTACATATAAGTTAAATAAGCAGAGTGACAATATACAACCTTGCTTGACGTACTGCTTTTCCTGTTTGGAGCCAATCTGTTGTTCCGTGTCCAGGGCTAACTGTTGCTTCTTGACCTGCATACAAATTTATCAGGAGGGAGGTCAGGTGGTCTGGTATTCCCATCTTTTTAAGAATTTTCCACAGTTTATTGTGATCTACAAGTCAAAGGCTTTGGTGTAGTCAATGAAGCAGAAGTAGTTTTTCTGGAACTCTCTTGCTTTTTCAATGATCCAACAGATGTTGGCAATTTGATCCAGTTGATTTAGGATCTCGGAAAAAGAATGGAGAAGATGCAAGAAACGTTTAACAAAGGCCTAGAAGAACTAAAGAACAAACAAACAGAGGTGAACAATACCCTAGAAGGAATCAACAGCAAAATCACAGGTAGAATGGATAAGTGACCTGGAAGAGAGAGTAATGGAAATTACGGCTGTAAAATAAAATGTAGAAAAAAGAATGAAAAAAATTGAAGACAGCCTAAGAATGTTCTGGGAAAACATTAAGTGTACCAACATTTGCATTATAGGGGTCCCAGAAGGAGAAGAGAGAGAAAAAGGACCCAAGAAAGTATTTGAAGAGGTAAGAGCTGAAAACTTCCCTAACATGGGAAAAGAAACATAGTCAACCAAGTCCAAGAAGCACGGAGTCCCAAGCAGGATAAACCCAAGGAGGAACACACTGAGACACATATTAAATAGTAATCACACTGACAAAAATTAAAGACAAAGATAAATATTAGAAGCAACAAGGAAAAAATGACAAATAACATACAGGGGAATTCTCATCTGATTATCAGCTAATTTCTCAACAGAAACTCTGCAAGCTGGAAATGAATGGCACAACATATTTAAAGTGATGAAAGGGAAGAACCTACAACCAAGAATACTCTACCCAGCAACACCTCATTCAGATTTGACATCAAAATCAGGTTGTACAGACAAGCAAAAGTTAAGAGAATTCAGCACCACCAAACCAGCTTTACAATAAATGCTACAGGAACTTCTCTAGGCAGGAAACACAAAAGAAGGAAAATGCCTACAAAGAATAAATCCAAAGCAATTAAGAAAGTGGTAATAGAATCATACATATCGAACTTAACTGAAATGTAAATAGATTAAATGCACCAACCAGCAGACATGGACTGGCTGGGTGGATGAAAACATGTGCATATATGTACTTCCATGTACCACATCACTCTGCTTAATGCCTCAAATTGTAATTATTTTATACTGTTAGGTTAATCATGTTTCCATTATGGCTTGCAATTATAATTATCTTTTATTTTTTGTCTGACTATTAATTGTGAAAACTGATGAACATCTTTTACTATTGTGATTATATAACTATTAATAGTATTCTAATGCAATTCTGAAAATATAAAGAAATATCATCTTGTAAGAAAATAGGAAATTAACCTGTGATACAGTATTGGTAACTAAAGCACAGATATTGGTCAAATTTCACAAAACAGGTAAACTTTAATTCTCTGTGTTATTTAAGTAGAATATATTAAAGATGATCACTTCAACATGGGATCAATATAAAAGTTATTGACAAGATTGGTTTTGTTTTTCAGTCAGTAAGTCGTGTCTGACTCTTTGCCACCCCATGGACTGCAGCACGCCAGGCTTCCCTGTCCTTCACTATCTCTCAGAGCTGGCTCAAACTCAGATCTCTTGGGTTGGTGATACTGTCTAAGTTATCTGACTATCTGCTGCCTCCTTTTCCTTTTGCCTTCAATCTTTCCAGCATCGGGGTCTTTTGCAATGAGTTGGCTCTTTGCATCAGCTGGCCGAAGTATTGGAGCTTCAGCTACATCATCAGTCCTTCCAGTGATTATTTGAGACTGATTTCCTTTAGGATTGACTGGTTTGATCTCTTTGCAGTCCAAGGGACTCTCGAGAGTCTTCTCCAGCGCCACAATTTGAAAGCATCAATTCTTCAGTGCTCAGCCTTCCTTATGGTCCAGCTCTCACATCCATACATGACAACTGGAAAAGCCATAGCTTTGACTATATGGACCTTTGTCAGCAAAATATGTCTCTGCTTTTTAATACACTGTCTAGGTTTGTCATAGCTTTCCTTCCGAGGGACAAGTGTGTTTTACTTTTCTTTGTTGCAGTCAGTATCCACTGTGATTTTAGAGCCCCAGAAAATATTGACAAGACAGTTTACCGTTTTTGTAATAAGTCTTTGAAATCACCTGGAAGAGACCCTGATGCTGGGAAAGACTGAAGGTAGGAGGAGAAGGGGACAACAGAGGAAGAGATAGTTGGATGGCATCACTGACTCGATGGACATGAGTCTGAGCAAGCTCCAGGAGCTGGTGATGGACAGGGAAGCTCAGCATGCTGCTTAGGGTTGCAAAGAGTCAGATGCGACTGAGCAACTGAACTGAACTTTGAAATCACATATGATTTTACATTTTCAGCACATCTCACTTTTCATGAGCCATGTTTCAAGCCTTAACAGCCACACGTGACTGGTCCTGCCGTCCTGGGCAGCACAGTCCCAGACTTGCCCGTGGGCTTGGTGAACCTTCAGAGTCGATTCTCCTGGCAGTTCCCAACAGCACTCTTCTTGCTGACATCTTGTCCCTGCCCTGTTTTAACCAGAGCCAGCTCCTGAGTATCTCTGCAGCCCATGGTGACCTGGAGACTGTCCGGTATCTTCTCACTGAGAGGCTGGTGGAGCTACGGACGGAGCCCACCGACGACAACCCCGCCGTGGTGGCAGCACAGTTTGGGCACACTGATGTCGTTCAGGAGCTACTCGAGTCTTTGCCAGGTAAAGAGGCTTTGCTTCCCTGGTGGCTCAGACAGTAAAGCACCCACCTGCAGTGCGGGAGACTCGAGTTCGATCCCTGGGGTGGGAAGATCCCCTGGAGGAGGAAATGGCTACCCACTCCAGTAGTCTTGCCTGGAAAATCCTATGGACAGAGGAGCCTGGTGGGCTACCGTCCATGGGGTTGCAAAGAGTCAGACACGACTGAGCCACTTCACTCATTTGCCAGGTAGGTCCCAGGGTGTGAGTTCTTCA
This sequence comes from Budorcas taxicolor, assembly GCF_023091745.1. Lineage (NCBI taxonomy): Eukaryota > Metazoa > Chordata > Mammalia > Artiodactyla > Bovidae > Budorcas > Budorcas taxicolor. The sequence goes on along the minus strand of NC_068930.1, from coordinate 7,950,009 downwards.
CCCCTGCTCAGGGACCCTGTTTTTGAAAAAATACTTATCTCCTTATTTGTTTGGCTTCACTGAGTCTTGGTTGTGGCACGAAGGATCCCCGTTGCTGCACGCAAGCTTCTATCCAGCTGTGGTGCACCGGCTCAGCTGCCCCACAGCATGTGGGGTTAGTTCCCCAAACAGGGATTGAACCAGCGTCCTCTGCATTGGAAGGCAGATTCTTAACCACTGGACCACCAGGGAAGTCCTTCAGGGACCCTCTTTTCCTAGGAAGCAGACAGACATTGGCAGGGGTGGGGGGGCTGCACTCCAAAATGTTTATGTCCTCACACTGTTTACCGATCCAGATCCAGAAATCTGGGGGTATTCTTTAAAGCAGTTTTAGGTTTAAAGAAAAATTGTTGAGCAAGTACCAAGAATTCTTATATACCACCCTCCACAGTTTCCCTGTTATTGATGTTTTGTATGAGAATGGTACAGTTGTTAAAATAGATGAATGAACCACTATTGATGCGTTGTTACCAATGGGAGCTCATAGTTTGTACTAGGGTTGTATATTCTATGACTGTTAACAACTGTGTAATGACATATATGGACCATTACTGTATCAGGCAGAATAATTTCACTGCCCTCCTGTTCCACCTGTTCATCTCTTTCTCAGCTCCCGGCAACCACCGATCTCTTTACTGTCTTCATAGTTTTGCCTTTTCCAGAATGACATATAGTTGAGCCTTTTCAGATAGACTGCTTTCACTTAGCAGTATGCATTCCAGTTTCCTCCATGTCTTTTCACGACTTGAGAGCTCATACACACACACACACACACACACATATTTTATCACTGAATAATATTACATTGTCTGGATGTTCCTTGCTATGTTGCTTTCTTAATAACAAGTAATTTTTGCCTCTGGTAGACTCAGGCATCCTGGTCTCCTTTATTCCCTGTAATGGCCTTGGATCTGTTACAGTTATTGCTACAGCTATAGGCTGAGGCATTGTCTTAGCAGTGGGCTTTGGGAGTTAGAATGTTGCAAGGGAGTCGGGCCAGCTTCATGGGTATGTCACAGTGCAGTCACACAGGGCCCCGTACTTAGAAGGGCCCCACAGTTGGTTTGTGAGCATGCCTGCTAAGTCACTTCAGTTGTGTCCAACTCTTTGCAGTCCTATGACTGTAGTCTGCCAGGCTCCCCTGTCTGTGGGATTCTCCAGGCAAGAATACTGGAGTGGGTTGCCATGCCTTCCTCCAAGGGATCTTCCCAACCCAGGGATTGAACCCACATCTCTAAGGTCTCCTGCATTAGCAAACATATTCTTTACCAGTAGCGCCACCTGGGAAGCCCACTACACTCTGCAGTTACCCTCTTGAAATTTGTAATAATTTTTAAACAAGGCACCCCATTTTAAGTTTTACATGGGACCCCACAAATTATGAAATGGCAGCCCACTCCAGGATCCTTGCTTGGAAAATCCCACAGACAGAGGAGCCTGACGGGCTTCAGGCTATAGGGTTGCAACGGGTCAGACATGACTGAGCAACTAACACACACGCACGCACACACGCACACGCACACGCACGCACACACACACACACACACAGACACACAGATTATGCAGTAGTACTGTTAAGGGCTTCCCTAATAGTTCACTTGGTAAAGAATCTGCCTGCAGTGCAGGAGACCCCGGTTCGATTCCTGAGTCGGGAAGATCCTCTGGAGAAGGAATAGGCTACCCACTCCAGTATTCTTGGGCTTCCCTTATAGCTCAGCTGCTAAAGAATCTTCATGCAGTGCTGGAGAACTGGGTTCGATCCCTGGGTTGGGAAGATCCCCTGGAGAAAGGAAAGGCTATATACTCCAGTATTCCAGCCTGGAGAATTCCATGGGCTGTATAGTCCATGGGGTTGCAGAGTCAGACGCGACTGAATGACTTTCACTTTTCACTTTTTTTTTTTTTTACTGTTAAGGGAGTGTCTGACTGTGTCCTTTGAGGTAGATTTGTGCTCAGATTTGGTTCCAAGCTGGCATGCCCCTCATATGCCTGGAGGAAGAATGAGTTTATAACAGAAATCAGGGCACTGTTAGGGCCTATAGACACAGATTGGGTCACGCAAGGTATAGGAAGACAGAGAGGAGCCCCTGAGGTGCCAGTAGCTGATTCTTTCTCCTCAGGAATCCCCATGAGTTGCTCTGTTCTTGCCCCAAAGAGTCTATGCCAGCTGACTCACTCATTGGACAGCTTCCATTGATTGAGCATTTGCCAAGTACTGGACACACTGCAGAACCTGAAAGACACAGAGGCTTTTTAAAAAGGTGGGCCCAGCCCTTTAGTAGCTCCTGGTCCAGCAGAGGAAACTGAGGCAGAAAAGAGTAACTGTGTGGTGTAACCATGCAGAAGTTGAAATGTCTGCACAGTCGTTTGTGACCACACATCAGGGGCTGGTCTTGTCTGCATGCAGGCTGGGGTCTTCAGAAGGAGTCGACATCTCAACTGGGTTTTGCAGACTGAGTAGGTGTTTACTTGGCAGACAAGCAAGGGAAGAGCCTGGTTTGCCGGCTTTTGCAGAGTGGGGAGCTTGGCTGGACCTGAGTATGTTGGAGCTGAGCATGGTTTTCAGCAGCTCCTGGGGTGTCCTGTCTTTAATTCAACTTGGGACAGAGCTAGTGGGACTGAAAGAGTTCAGGGCACTGTGCTGAGTCCTGTGGGGGTGCAGAGATGGGCAGAATAGTGTCTGTCCTCTGGGAATTCCCAGCCTGTAGGGAGGGTGGCCCTTGTCAGGAGTAAGGTAAGGTAAGAGGCAGCTGGAGAACAAGGGCAGGTCCAAGAAGAGGAGGGACGAGAGGTCCATGGTGGGTGGATACATCACAGTGTAATTATGGACATCACTTGAAGGACATCGTTATGTAATTCCTGGTCTTGTAGCTCAGCAGGGCTGATGAGAAATAGGAGGTGGAAAGATGGAAACCAAAATGGGGCTCTTTCAGCTGGATTGGGGCCTCAAAGAATACACTCAGGGGTTTGTATGGTTAAGATAGTACCCTTTGGTTTCGGGTAAAGCAGAACTTAAGGCTTGACTTTGCCTTTACCAACTGTTGGACCTTCAGCAAGTTCCCAACTGTCCCTGAGCTTTGGTCTCCTCATATTAAAATGATGACTGTGAAATACAGGGCCTGCCTCCTGAGACTGACATACTCCATCCTCAGCAGAAGTTAGCAGCATGACAACCGCATTTCTCACAGCTGGATATCTGGTTGTAACAGAGTTAGGGGTAATTTGTTTTCTGCTCATGTACCTCCTCCTTTGAATTGCTCATTTTAGTCATCAATTGAGGGCAAAGAAGGGATATTTATTTAGCACCCGCTGCACCCCAGACATGATGCCAGGTACCTTGTGTACTGAGTTTTAATTCTTGCCTTCTCTACCTCACCCCATTTCCTGGTCAGTTTCCTATGACACAGAGAGAGGCACTCTCTCCAGGCTCCAGAGCACTTTGATTCCTGAGAACTCTCCACCTCCGGAAATGAGTGTTATGATGCAATTGGGAAGTGTCCACGTGGGGGATGAGATCATTTTTCCATGGCAGCCAGATCCAAAAGACCTTGCATTACTTTGAACTTGAAGATACTGTGACATTTCAGCCCATGCTGTCCCTGTTCATTCAGTGTGTTATTTCATCCTGGAATTAAGCAGGCAGTTCTTTTAGGGAGCAGTTCTCTTAAGTTTTAGGCTGATCTGTTTCTTCATCAAAGTATTTTTTAACTTATGAAAGTGGTGTATGTATATTACAGATAATTCGGGAAAGCAGAAAGTGTTGTTACTCTAAGAACATAATGACATACCACAGTGAGTTATATCAGGCACTTGCCAGATGTTGTGACAGTTTATTGAGTCAAGTACTTGACATACACAATGTCATTTAATCCCCACATTAAACTTGGAAGACAGGGTGTTCCTCTTCCCGTTTTACTTATGGTTAAACTGAGCCACAGAGAGGATAAGAAATTTGCCCCAGATGACACAGCTGAAATATTTTAATCCTAAGTCACCTGTCTCCAAAACCTGTGTCCCTGTGTGTGACGCTGCTCCAGGGCTGTGGTCAGGGCTGGGGATGAGGCAGAGAATAAGGTCATCTCACCCTCCTACCACCTGGAGAGAATTCTGCAGCTCTGAGGGAGGGTGGTTCTTCCTAGTCTTATTTCCACAGTTTTTCATCACGATCTCACTGCTGTTCTGAATGCTACTTTTCCCCAGCGGGTGTTATTTGACGGGCAGGTGGGTTTATAGTGATGTGGGGAAATGTCATATGCAGTTCAGAGGGGCTGTTCCATAGACACGGTCAACTGGACATAAGCGACTTTCAGCTGGAAACAGGGCCGTGGCTGGAGGGGGTTTCAGAGCAGGAACAGCTGTCCCTTCAGCCGCCCTCTCTCTGTCCTGTCATCCGTGCAGGTCCCTGCAGCCCCCAGCGGCTCTTGAACTGGATGCTGGCCTTGGCCTGCCAGCAGGGGCACCTGGCAGTGGTGAAGCTCCTGGTCCTGACCTACGGGGCCGACCCGGAGAGCTATGCAGTCAGGAAGAACGAGTTCCCTGTCATCGTGCGCCTGCCGCTGTACGCGGCCATCAAGTCAGGTGGGTCCCGGTCAGGCCGCAAGAGCCTTTGTGCTGTAGAGACGTGGGCCTGCCCTTCACACTCGCCTTCTGCTCTCCAGCGTCCTGTGTGGAGTTTTGCAGCTCTGTTCTTGGCTTCTTCTTCAAAAGATCTGCGTCCTTCTTCCTTCCCCTGATTCCCTCCTGCGAGGGGATTTCAGCGCCAGGGACCAACCACGGCAAACGCGACTCTCCTCGGAGGTGCTGCAGAGGGCAAAGCCCCACAGAAGTGTTCTCACTGACGGGCACCTGTGGAGTCAAAGGAGGCAACAGAAACGTTCATGCCCTTTTCATTTTCGTTTCACGTGCGTGTCTGGCCTTTTGGATGACCGTGACACACTTTGCATCCCGAATGCCCTGAGCACTCTGCTTTCTGTCCTGTAGGGAATGAAGATATTGCCATATTCCTGATTCGGCATGGAGCCTTTTTCTGCTCCTACATTCTACTGGACAGTCCTGACCCCAGCAAACATATCCTCAGGAAGTATTTTGTTGAAGCAAGCGCCTTGCCTAGCAGTTGTCCGGGAAAAATGGTGAGTAGTCTTTGTCTGTGGATGGATGGATAAAGAAGAGGTGGTGTTTACATATAGCGGATTATTCTTCAACCATGAGAAAGAAGGACATGGTTCCATTTGTAACAATGTGGATGGACTTTGAAGACATTATGCCAAGTGAAAGAAGTCAGACAGAGAAAGATAAGCACTGTATGTTTTTACTTATAGGTGGAAACTAAAAATGCCAAACCATGGAAACAATAGATGGTTTGACAAGGCCTGGGGGTGGGGCACATGGGAAGATGTTGGTCATATAGCTGGAGTGTTGGTCAGTTTAGCCATATGATAAATAAGCCCTGGAGAGCTAAGGTGTAGCACTGTGATTACAGCTAATAACACTGTATTATATACATGAAAGTTTCTGAGAGAATAAATCATAAATGTTCTCACCACAAAAAAAGAAATAGTAATTAAGTGGGCTGGTACAGGTGTTAGCTAAGGCTACAGTAGTAACCGTTTTACAATATATAGATGTATTAGATCAACACGTCATAACTTACACAATGTCATATGTCAATTATAGCTCAATAAAACTGGGAAAAAACACATACGGGAATTAGTTCTAGTTCGTTTACCATTTTAATAATAAAAATAGGATTGCATTACTTATATTATCTTCAATTTGGCTTTTTAAATTGAGCACTCTATCACTGACTCCCCCTCGTTCAGTCAATGTAGCTGTATCTCGTTCTTTTCGATATGTGCCTTAAATCTAGAGTGAATATAGCTTAGTTGACTCGGCCCTTTTCCTGGTGGTGGACATTTGGATTATTTCTCGGTTTTGCCCTTGTGATATAGCCTGATTTCTAGGGTATTTCTTATGTAGATCAAAGTCCTGAAAGTGGACGTTTTGGAATCACTTCCCCAAACGCTGTGGTGACTCAACACTCTCACCAGTGTGACGTGGGGATTTCTATTCCCCACACCCTGGCCAGCACTGGGTGTCCAGGGGCATTTTAATTTTCATTACTCTGATGGGTAAAAATGGAATCTTCTTGTTTTAATGTCCGTATTTCTTATCTTTATCATGTTGAGCAGCTTTGCATATCCTCATAAATTATTTGTGTCTCCCCTTATGTGAGTTGCCTGTTACAGTTTATTGATTATTTTTCTCAAGGATTACTCACCTTTTCCTTCTAATTTTGAAGAGTCTTATTGTATATGAGAGATTTTTGTTTATCATAGATGTTTCCAATATTTTTCCCAATCCATTATTTGCCTTTTATCTTTTGAGATAAGAAAGATATGCGACTGCTACTGCTACTGCTGCTAAGTTGCTTCAGTCGTGTCCGACTCTGTGCGACCCCATAGACGGTAGCCCACCAGGCTCCCCCGTCCCTGGGACTCTCCAGGCAAGAACACTGGAGTGGGTTGCCATTTCCTTCTCCAATGCATGAAAGTGAGAAGTGAAAGTGAAGTTGCTCAGTCGTGTCCAACTCTTCAAGACCCCATGGACTGCAGCCCACCAGGTTCCTCCGTCCATGGGATTTTCCAGGCAAGAGTACTGGAGTGGGGTGCCCTTGCCTTCTCTGAAGATATGCGAATATATAACCAAATATATCTATCTTTTCCTTTATGGCATTTAGGTTATATAAGAAAGTCATTTTCCCCTCAATTTTATGTAAATATTCTCTTAGAGTCTTTTATACTATTTTGACTCTTTTATTTTTTACATTTTAGGTCTTAGTTTTCCTGGTATTTCTTTGTGTATGTGGTTTGAGGGAGGGAATCTAACTTTCCTCTCTTCCACGTGGATGATCAAAAATTCCAGCACATTTTTTAAAGTAAAATTTGATTTTCCTTCTGGATTAAAATGTCACTATTGCCATTTCTTCCAACATATATTTATATATATTTTGGGATTCTCTGCACTGGTCCACTAGCCTTTTAATCTATTTCTGTTCAAATGCCATGCTGTTTTGATTACAGGCATTTTATTTAAACCTTACGACTGGTTAATGCAAGTTTTCTACTCCTTATTTGCTTTTTTCAAAAATACCCTAACTGTTGTCAGATATTTGTTTTTTCCCTTTTGTGCATTTCCCACGGTAACTTCCATGGTGACTTGTGCTGCATTTAGGTCCTTTAATAGGATTTTATAGTTTTCCTGATAAAGGTTTCCTGAACCTATTTTATTTTTTATTGTTTTTGCCATTGTTTGAATGGAATGTATATCATTCTTCCCCATTTCCAACTTCACATTGCTGATATGAAGGAAAGCTCTTCTGTCTATTTATTTGTTTTACCCAATCCCCTTACCAACTTCTCTTATTAATTCTAATAGTTTTCAGAGAAGTTCCTCAAAACTTTTAGGTATATATCAAGTTATCTGCAAATTCAAAGCAGGTTTGTCTTGTCTTTTCTAATATTTATTTAACTTTATTCTGTGGCTTATTGTGTATTAGCAGAAATGTCAAAAGTTGAATCGTCTGAAAAGAGCAGATGTATCTCTCTTGTTCCTGATTTTAAGGGTCTTGGCATCAGCATTTTTGGTAAATAGACTATTGCTATATTTAGGTAGTTTCCATGTATTCCTCTTTGCTTAGGTTTTTATTAAGAAAAGTTGCTGAATTTTATTGGATCTATATTAGCAGCTGTGGATATACTCACATAGTTTTTCTACTTTCATTTGCCATTCTAATGAATGATAGTAGGTGTTGCCCCAATATTTAAATCTTGTAATAAATGTTAATTGGTGTTATTATGGATGGATTTGACCTATTGATATTTTATTTACAATGTTTGCTTCTATATTTATAGGTAATTGGTCTATACTTTTCTATTTCTATTGTCTTTGTGATTTTGGTATCAGACAATGTTAGCTTTACAGAATGACTTGGAGAACTTCCCGTTTTATTACAGTTTGGAGAAGTTTCATAGGAATTATTTATTGCTAATGGTTGATTAGATAAAGCAGGTCTTTGTTTTCAGACATCTTTTGAAACCTTTGGTCAGTTCAGGTTCTCTGCTTTTGCTTACATGCAGTTCAAGAGGTTATATTTTGGCAGAAAATCATCTATTTCCTTTAGAGTTTTGAATTTGCCATCATGGCATGTTACATTTACCTTTTTTGGTAATTATTTTCTTCTAGGTAGTTATATTTTCATTCATGTTATTGATTTATGATGTTGAACAGTTTTACTTTTTCTCTTTTAAATCTAATCAGGCTAGTCGGGGTTTTGTATGTTCTAAAGGTCCTCATGGAGCCACTAGATTTTATTTATTTTTAATGATTTATTTTGTTTGTTCCTTCATTTACTTTGGCTTTTCTCTGTACTGAAATCGTCTTGACATCATCTCTGAATATTTGGCTGATGGGCTTTTGGTCAAGCATGGCTCTGGTGGGAGGCTTCCCGGCTCTGCTCTAATCTGGGCTCCAGGCCTCACTGCTCTAGGACCTCCATCTGGTTCCTTATATCTCTGGGTCTTGGTTTCCTCATCTACTGATTTTTATCTAATTCTTCATATAGTTCTTAAAGGTTTTGGTTTGTACTCCTGGTTTATGGCTTTATAACCCATTTGGACCTATTCATTATGTCAAATATCTGCCTTAACCCCGTCAAAGCTTCTATCCTTAAAATTGGGTTTGTCTGCTCTGCACATGGCACACTTCTCTTTTTTCCTTTGCATCCACCTTGTATAAGCTTTCCCAGCCTTTATATTCAGTTTTTTATTTGTCTTATGTGTATTTCTTATAAACAGCATTGGGTTTTTTTCACTTTAAATTATAATGATATTTTATTTTGCATAGTCACAGCATTTGACACTTCAAAAAAAGATGTAACACTGATAAATTACAAAAGTAGATATACTTGTCAAAGTTACAACAGATATAATGTTTAGCTGAGAATCAGTTCAATAGCAAAAGGCTCTAAAGGTGCCAGATAAACCAATACTTGTTTGGAATAAGATATGCAACTTTCTTAATGATGGGCTTACAGAAGAGGTCCTGGTTCCATGTGATCAAGGTTACAGTCATAAAACCTAAAGTTTTAGCACAATCGTGCTTCAGACTAAATTTTAAATAGTTATGATAGTTTACACAATATGTGATGGACTGCCTTCTGCAAAAAGTTGCAACTTGAAGACTTCTTTCAGGCATTACCAGGACCTAATATGTGTGCATTCTAAATAATTCTGAAAAGAGCAAACTTCATAGGTTCTGATACTCATATCTGACATCTCAAGTTTTATGACTGGCAAGTCTTAATGCTCCTGGACTTTGGGGTTTACAAGGTAGCAATATTTTAAATTTGTTTAAGTAGGATGTGGGGAAAATTAGGATCAAATGGGCATACATTTCTTGACTATATAGTGCCATTAGCCCTCAATTAACTCTATAAGGAATGGTTAATCGTCAAAAGCTAAAGCAATAGTTTTTTATGTTAAAACGTAAATACTAGTTACTCCATACTAGTAACACTTTAAAGTCACTAAACTAAGTATTTCCCTTGTAGAGATAACACACAGAAATGAACTGACAGAACAGAAACAAATTATGAAAAATGCTAATTACCTAAATGGATCCATGTCCACCCTTTGTGTCTATTTCATACATTCTTCCCACCCACCGCACTCCAAAAAACATTCAGATTATTACATCCCAAAGTAATCTATTCCTGAATGACTTTTCAAGAGACAAACCTCCCTACAGTGTATAAGCTACTTTAGTCTACACATTCTAGGATGATGTACTTCGATTGTCCTAGCTCTGTAATTTGGAAATCTGCTCAGGTTTAGCCTCCTTTTAGGACCTTTCCAAATAAACATAACTAGAATTTGCGGTACTTAAATTCAAAGACAGTACAGATTATGTGACACCTCCTCTTTTTTGGATTAAATGAAAACCACAGGATTCTGTGTGACTAAAAACTAAATCTGAATTACTCTTGTCTGGCATTGTCTAATTATATTTTTAAGTTCATTTTGTTGGACTTCTTTAACTAGTTCAGGTTCTACAGGGCTCTTCTGAACATTTGCCACTGCAAATTTTATCCCCTGGGTTAATCCAGCTTGGGTAATGTTAGCAACCTGTTCTGTGAAACTTCAAACCTTTGCAAAGGGAGAGACTGCTCTATTGCTACAGCTCTCTGAAGGAGAAAGAGTTACATGAAGCCCTGTCTCAAGTTCAAGCATGCTGGATTTGGAGCTGGTGGTCTTTTGAGTTTCAACTGACACAAACTGTGGCCCTGTTGCAGAAAAAGACACATCTAATTGAGTTGGTGGAGAAGGTATCTGTTTCCATTGATTCAACTGAATTTCTTCATGAGAAACTTGATTAGTCATTTGATTTCCTTTCTTCCTATCCTGCTGAGAAACAGAGCTGGTTTCTGATAGCTTGGTCATTTTGTTTTGTGCATCTTGAACAAATCTGTGACAGCAAATATCCACAGGCTTGGCAAAGCCAGGCAACGTGTATATGATGTCAGCAGAAGGACTTTTCTTCAAAGAAGACTCATGGCCTTTTCCAAGCCCACGTTCACGAGCGATAGTAACCTCTGAAGGAACATGAATGCTAATATCAGTGCTTCTAGTAAACTAAGATCTTCTGGCTAATTGAGGTGCTGAAGCAATAATATCAGTTAGGAAGAAATAGTCTACTGTCCCTATACTCTCTGAAGAGGTAGCTAGTTTCCTGTCTTCATCAGACTTAGAATTTGTATGGAATTCATCAGAGTGGTATGAGTCATTATCTGAAGACATTTCTCCATCTGACTCTGCCTGGGCTTTCTTATCCATCACACTTGCGTTTTCCATGGTTTCAAGACTATTATCTGATTTCCAAAGATTTACTTTTAAGTTTGGTTTTAGAAAGTTAACTTTCATTTCAGAGTTTATAGTTTCTAAACTTCATAGATTGCCAGTATTTACAGTGAATTTGGTCTGTATCACTTTTTTGTTTAGAGATGAAAATTTACTCATTAAAAACGTTTCACCTGGGCCAAAGAGCCTTAGTTTTGAGAACTGATGCCAATGATGTCTTTGTGAGGTTTACTGATTTTTCTCCCAAGCTTTCCCTCTATTATAGGTACATCTAATCTCATGGCTTGCTTGCTGATCTGCAGCACCTCTGCAATGCACTGAAGGGTATCTTTTCCATCCTCTTCTGGACTGTGCATTACAGCTCTCAGTGTGCGATAACAGCTACTTGCTTCTATATATCTTCAGTGCCATCTCACGCAGGACAAATTTGGCTAACCAAAGAGTGGGTTCGGGACCTATTTCTATTTTTCCCAGATCTACCAGACTTAGTTGTTGATAAGTTCAGTTCAGTTCAGTCACTCAGTCATGTCCAACTCTTTGTGACCCCACGAATCACAGCACACCAGGCCTCCCTGTCCATCACCAACTCCCAGAGTTCACTCAGACTCACGTCCATTGAGTCCGTGATGCCATCCAGCCATCTCATCCTCGGTCGTCCCCTTCTCCTCCTGCCCCCAATCCCTCCCAGCATCACAGTCTTTTCTAATGAGTCAACTCTCCGCATGAGGTAGCCAAAGTACTGGAGTTTCAGCTTTTGCACCATTCCTTCCAAAGAAATCCCAGGGCTAATCTCCTTCAGAATGGATTGGTTGGATCTCCTTACAGTCCAAGGGACTCTCAAGAGTCTTCTCTAACACCACAGTTCAAAAGCATCAATTCTTCGGCACTCAGCCTTCTTCACAGTCCAACTCTCACATCCATACATGACCACAAGAAAAACCATAGCCTTAACTAGACAGACCTTAGTCGGTAATGTCTCTGCTTTTGAATATACTATTTAGGTTGGTCATAACTTTTCTTCCAAGGAGTAAGCATCTTTTAATTTCATGGCTGCAGTCACCATCTGCAGTAATTTTAGAGCCCAGAAAAATAAAGTCTGCCACTATTTCCACTGTTTCCCCATCTATTTCCCATGAAGTGATGGGACCAGATGCCATGATCTTCGTTTTCTGAATGTTGAGGTTTAAGCCAACTTTTTCACTCTCCACTTTCAGTTTCATCAAGAGGCTTTTTAGTTCCTCTTCACTTTCTGCCATAAGGGTGGTGTCATCTGCATATCTGAGGTGATTGATATTTCTCCAAGGAATCTTGATTCCAGCTTGTGCTTCATCCAACCCAGCGTTTCTCATGATGTACTCTGCATAGAAGTTAAATAAGCAGGGTGACAGTATCCAGCCTTGACGTATTCCTTTTCCTATTTGGAACCAGTCTGTTGTTCCATGTCCAGTTCTAACTGTTGCTTCCTGACCTGCATACAGATTTCTCAAGAAGCAGGTCAGGTGGTCTGGTATTCCCATCTCTTTCAAAATTTTCCACAGTTTATTGTGATCCACACAGTCAAAGGCTTTGGCATAGTCAGTAAAGCAGATTCATCGTCATAACAGGCCACGAAGTAGACAGAGTTAGAAAGCAGTAATGTCGAATCAATGAGGATGTGCTCTTAAAACTGTCTCTTGAGCCAAGCCATAACAATTATGTCATGACACGTAATATGAAGCAAATTCTACACCTACTAATTAGTGTTACTTCATCTTAGCTTCTATTTTGACATTAATATTTACATCTGTCAAACATGATCTCAGTCAAAAGCATCAAGTCCAGAAGGAAAAGCACTTGGCATATAACAGGCAGTTGAGAAAAATGTCTGCCCTTCCTGCACCCACATTTTTACCAAAGTATAAGCTTCAGTAAATACTTAATTTTCCATTCCACCACCCTCTACTCCACTTAAACAGAAAAAAACAACAACAGAAAAAAAAAACCCAGACCTTTTTTAAAACGCAGACAAGAAAAGAAAGGAAAGCTCTTTGGGTGCTTCCCCGCCCCCACGCCTGAAGGAAGCGCAGCCAGTCAGACACCCTTCCTTCCACGACGCCTCCATCCCCTCACGCAGCCCCACCCCTACAACGGTCATCAGGGTACATGAACAGGAGGTTTTAGAAAAGCAGTGATTTACAGGACAAATACAGCCTTACAGGAACTTTAACCTGCACAAAGGAGAAAGATCTGGAAAGTCACTGCCAAGTTGCCACCTGAGGCTGGGCGGGCAGGAGCCGAGCCTGCTCTGTCAGTGCCTTACTGCACAGTCACAGCAGTCTGCACCAAACCCAGTGCCTGTGGTGACTGCCTGTACTTTCAGTTTTGTCTTTGTCTTTGGTGTATTTCTTGTAAACAGCGCTGAGTTTTTAATCCCAACTGAGAGGATGTCTTTTGAAAGAGGAACATGCCTAATTCACATTTTTGTAGGACCCGTCATATTGGTTATGCCTTCCATCTTTTGGATTATGCATGTGCGCTAAGTCCCTTCAATCATGTCTGCCTCTTTGTAAACCTATGGACCATAGCCCGCCAGGCTCCTTTGTCCATGGAATTCTCCAGGCAAGACTGCTGGAGTGAGTTGCCGTGCCCTTCTCCAGGGGATCTTCTCGACTCAGGGATTGAACCCTTGTCTCTTACATCTCCTGCATAAACAGGTGGGTTCTTTACCACTAACACCACCTGGGAAGCCCCTTTTTGATTACATATATTTCTATTTCTTTTCTATTTCTCTAAAGTCCTTGACTATGTGGATCACAGCAAAGTCTGGAAAATTCTTAAAGAGAAGGGAGTGTTAGACCACCTTACCTGCCTCCTGAGAAATCTGTATGCACATCACGAAGCAATAGTTAGAAATGGACATGGAACAATGGACTGGTTCAAAATTGGGAAGGGAGTATGACAAGGCTGTATATTGTTGCTCTGCTTATTTAACATATACAGAGTACATCATGCGAAATGCTGGGCTGGATGAAGCTCAAGCTAGAATTAAGACTGCAGGAGGAAATATCAATAACCTCAGATATACAGATGATACTGCTGTAAAGGCAGAAAGTGAAGAGGAACCAAAGAACCTCTTAATGAAGGTGAAAGATAAGAGTTAAAGAGCTGGCTTGAAACCCAGCATTCAAAAATCGAAGATCATGGCATCCAGTCCCATCACTTCATGGCAAATAGAAGAGGAAAAAGTGGAAACAGTGACAGACTTTATTTTCTTGGGCTCAGAAATCACTGTGGACATTGACTACAGCCATGAAGTTAAAAGATGCTTGCTCCTTGGAAGGAAAGCTATGACAACTCCAGATAGTGTATTAAAAAGCAGAGACATCAGTTCTGGTTCAAGATGGTAGGGTAGAAGGATGTGTGCTCATCTCCTCCAATAAGAACACTGAAATTGCAACCAGCTTTTGAACAACCATCAACAGGAGGACACTGGAACCTACCAAAAAAGGATACCCCATGTCCAAAGACAAAGAAGAAGCCACACCAAGATGGTAGAAGGGGCACAAACATGTTCAAATCAAACCCCATACCCGCTGAATGGGTGATCCACAAACTGGAACAATAACACCGAAGTTCTCCCATTGCTGTAGAGGTTCTAAGCCCCGAGTCAGGCTTCCCAGCCTGGGGATCCAACAAAGGGACTGGGAACCCCTAGGGAATATGACTCTGAAGGCCAGTGGGACTTGACTGCAGGATTTCCATAGAACTGGGGGAAACAGAGACTCCAGTCTTGGAGGGCAAAATAAAATCTTGCATGCACCCAGACCCAGAAGAAAGGAGAAATGACCCATATAGGAGGCTAGACCAAAACTACCTGCTGGGGTGGGGTGTCTCCTAGGTCAGGAGGGGTTCACCACAGGGACAAGGGCACTGCAGCAGCAGTCCTGGAAGGTCCCCCCTCGAAGTAAATGCTCTTGGAGGTCCCCATTAACTCTGCTATAGGGTTTGTAGACCCCAGGGCTGGTGGTCAACCCCATCCTTCAGCAGATAATTGGATTAAAGCTTTACTGTGCAAGGCCCTGCCCACTAGAGCAAGACCTAGTTTTTCCCACCCTGTCCCTCCCATCAAGAAGCCTGCCGAAGCCTCTTAGCTTCATCCACCAGAGGGCAGACAGAAGAAACAAGGAGAACTACAGTCCCACAGCAGCTAGAACAAAACCACATTACAGAAAGTTAATCAGGGATGAAATAGCATAGAATGATGTATGTCCCAGATGAAGGGACAATATAACCACCACCACTCCCCAAAATCAGCTAACTGAAGTGGAGATATGCAGCCTTTCAGACAAAGAATTCAGAATAATGATAGTGAAGGTTATCCGTATCTCAGAAACAGAATGAAGAAGATGCAAGAAGTGTTTGACAAAGAACTAGAAGAGCTAAAGAACATACAAACAGAGATGAGCTAGAAGGAATCAATAACAGAATCACTGAGGCAGAAGAACAGTTAAGTGACCTGGAAGACAGTTCAGTCGCTCAGTTGTGTCCGACTCTTTGCGACCCCATGAATCGCAGCACGCCAGGCCTCCCTGTCCATCACCAACTCCCAGAGTTCACTCAGACTCACGTCCATCGAGTCCGTGATGCCATCCAGCCATCTCATCCTCGGTCGTCCCCTTCTCCTCCTGCCCCCAATCCCTCCCAGCATCAGAGTCTTTTCCAATGAGTCCACTCTTCTCATGAGGTGGCCAAAGTACTGGAGTTTCAGCTTTAGCACCATTCCTTCCAAAGAAATCCCAGGGTTGATCTCCTTCAGAATGGACTGGTTGGATCTCCTTGCAGTCCAAGGGACTCTCAAGAGTCTTCTCCAACACCACAGTTCAAAAGCATCAATTCTTCGGTGCTCAGCTTTCTTCACAGTCCAACTCTCACATCCATACATGACTACTGGAAAAACCATAGCCTTGACTAGATGGACCTTAGTTGGCAAAGTAATGTCTCTGCTTTTGAATATACTATCTAGGTTGCTCATAATGGTGGAAATCACTGCCGCAGAACAGAATAAAGGAGAAAGAATGAAAGAGAATGAAGACAGCGTAACAGACCTCTGTGAAAGTGTAAGTGTGAGTTGCCAAGTCATGTCCGACTCTGTGATCACAAGGTCTATTGCCCACCAATAGCTGAAGAAAACTTCCTGAACATGGGAAAGGAAATAGTCAGCCAAGTCCAGGAAGCACAGATTCCCAGGAAGGAGAAACCCAAGGAGGAACACACTGAGAAACATGGTAATCAAGCTGACAAACATTTAAGATGAACATAAAATAGTAAAAGCAACAAAGGGAAAATGACAAATAGCATACAAGGGAACTCCCATCAGGTTATCAGTTGATTTCTCAACAGAAACTCTACAAGCCAGAAGGGAATGGCACGATATATTTAAAGTGATGAAAGGGAAGAACCTGCAACCAAGAAAGACTACCCAGCAAGACTCTCCTTCAGATTTGATGGAGAAATCTAAAGTTTTACAGACAAGCAAAATTTAAGAGAATTCAGCAACACCAAACCAACTTTACAACAAATGCTGAAAGAATTTCCTTAGGCAGGAAGCACAGGAGAGGGAAAAGACCTACAGAAAATAAGCCCAGAACAATTAAGAAAATGGTAATAGGATCATTCATAGTGATAATTACCTTAAATGTAAATGGATTAAATGCACTAACCAAAAGACTAGACTGGCTGAAAGGATGAAAATGTGCATGTATGCACTTCCGCTGACCACATCACTCTCCTTGACTGCCCCCCCTCCCCAAATTGTGTGTGATTATTTTATATTGTTAGGTTAGTCATGTTCCCTTTTTGTCTGGCTATTGATTGTGAAACTGATAAACATCTTTTACTATTGTGATTATTAACTATTATTCGTTAAATACCATTGTATCATGATTGGTCAACAGAAAAGTAATAGAATTATGTATCACCAAAATTACCATTTAATAGAAAAACCTGTAATCTCTTTTTAAAACCCAGATCCATATCATAATTTTCTTGGAATTTTTTGAAAAATACAAAGGCCCAGGTATTGCTTTTTTTCTCCAGAGTGCCAGATATATCTCTAATGAGGAGCCATGTTTAAAAGCAACTGGACTATGATGATCTTTTATCCAGTTTGTTTCGCTTTTTCTATTTCATATTCATTGCTCCCATTTCATTTAGTTCATGTTTTCCAGTTTATCCATCTCTTCTTTTTATGTTCTTAAGCCTTTATAAAGCCTTGCAGAAAAACTTTTGTATACATATATATAAATTGTGTGTATAATATATATATTTTAGGAAACTTATGAATTTTTGCCTAACTAAAAAATTTATGACATTTTGATTCTACTTGTTTGCCTTAGTATGACTAAAATGCTAGATTTCTAAGTTAAAATAGATATAGAACAAGCAACAGAGGTTTATTGTCTAGCACAGGGAACTACACTTAGTATCTTGTAATAGCCTATAATGGAAAATAATCTCAAAAATAATGTGTGTATATGTACAAATGAACCACCTTGCTGTGTACCTGGAACATTGTAAGTCAACTATTTTGTTGTTGTTCACTCAGTCATATCCGACTGTGCAACCCCATAGATTGCAGTATGCCAGGCCTCCCTGTCCCCCATCTCCCAGAGTGTGCTCAAACCTATGTCCATTGAGTCAATGATGCCATCCAACCATTTCATCCTCTGCCGTCCCCTTCTCCTCTGCCTTCAGTCTTTCCCAGCATCAGGGTCTTTTCCAGAGTCAGCTCTTCATATCAGGTGGCCAAGGTGTTGGAGCTTCAGCTTCAGGATCAGTCCTTCCAATGAATATTCAGGATTGATTTCCTTTAGGATTGATGAGTTTGATCTCCTCACTGTCCATGGGACTCTCAGGAGTCTTCTCCAGCACCACAGTTCAAAAGCATCAATTTTTTGGTGCTCAGCTTTATCGTCCAACTCTCACATCTATACATGACTAGGTTTGACCATGTGGATATTTGTCCACAAAGTGATGTCTCTGCTTTTTAATATTCTCAGTTTGTCATAACTTTACTTCTAAGGAGCAAGCATCTTTTAATTTCATGGCTGCAATCAATGTCCACAGTGATTTTGGAGCCCAAGAACATAAAGTCTGTCATTGTTTCCATTTTTTCCCCATCTATTTACCATGAAGTGATGGAACCAGATGCCATGATCTTAGTTTTTTTTTAATGTTGAGTTTTAAGCCAGCTTTTTCACTCTCCTCTTTCACCTTCATTAAGAGGCTCTTTAGTTCCTCTTCACTTTCTGCCATTAGGATTTCCCTGATAGCTTAGTTGGTAAAGAATCGGCCTGCAGTGTAGGAGACCCCATTTCAACTCCTGGGTCAGGAAGCTCTACTGGAGAAGGGATAAGCTACCTACTCCAGGATTCTTGGGCTTCCCTGGTGGTTCACCTGGTAAAGAATTTGCCTGTAATGCAAGAGACCTGGGTTTGATCCCTGGTTTGGGAAGATCCCCTGGAGAAGGGAAGGGCTACCCACTCTAGTATTCTGGCCTAGAGAATTCCATGGACTGTATAGTCCATGGGGTCACAAATAGTCAGACATGACTGAATGACTTTCACTTTCACTTCACTTTCATCTGCATATCTGAGGTTATTGGTATTTCATCCAGCAATCTTGATTCCAGCTTGTATATATGTATATATATGTATATATATGTGTGTATATATATATAGAGAGAGAGAGAGAAAGAAAGGGAAAAAAAGTACAGACATCACTGTGATTACAAAAGTCCATATAGTCAAAGCTATGGTTTTTCCAGTAGTCATGTACAGATGTGAAAGTTGGACCATAAGGAAGGCTGAGTGCCAAATAACTGATGCTTTCAAATTGTGGTGCTGGAGAAGACTCTTGAGAATGCCTTTGACTACAAGGAAATCAAACCAGTCAGTCCTAAAGGAAATCAACTCTGAATATTCATTGGAAAGACTGATGCTGAAGCTGAAACTCCAATACTTTGGCCACCTGATGTGAAAAGCCCCCAATGCTGGAAAAGATTGAGAGCAGGAGAAGAAGGGTGTGGCAGAGGATAAAATGGTTAGACAGCATCACTGACTCATTGGACATGAATTTTAGCAAACTGGGAGATAGTGGAGGACAGAGGAGCATGGTGTGCTGCAGAGCATGGGGTCACAAAGAGTCAGACATGACTCAGCAACTGAACAGCAACATTTCCTTTTTACCTTTTTCTTTTCTTAGTATTTATTTACTTATTTATTTGGCTGCTTAAGGTCTTAGTTGTGACACGCGAGATCTTTGGTCCTTATTTGTGGCGTGTGGGATCTTGTTCCCTGACCAGGAATGGAACCCAGGCCCCCTGCATTGGGAACTCAGAGTCTTAGCTACTGAACCACCAGGGAGGTCCCTTTTTACCTTTTTCTAATCATTTCTGGTTTGTGAGTTTCTAGAGACCACTGATTTTCTGTTTTCCACACCTTCTTACCTCTCTGTACCTTGGCTTGTCTCAGTTATAAACAGAGGTAGTTATAGTATCTACCTTGGAAGCCAGCTGTGCACTTAGGCCTGGCACATAATAAGTCTCAATAAACCTTAAACATCAGCTTCATGTTGCAAAAGGAAATAATGATCATCTAACCCTTACATGTGTATAGCGTTTAGTGTTTTTCCCAGCACTTTCTTATCATATTTGAACCATAAACACTTCAGTAAGAACTGCAAGAAATAGAATTTGTTTACCAGATGAAAATATTGAGATTTAGAGACATTCTGTTACTTGTCTGAGAACAGAAAATATTAAACAGTGATGCTGAGACCAGAATCTGAATCTTTGTAACTTGGGGATTTTCTCATTTCACGATCCCTGCAGTGTACCCCGTAGGTCTTTCATGGAGATCAGTGGTTCTTGCACTTTTCTGTAATTGGAGTCCCTGGTGGCTTTTAAAAATCACAATGTGAAGGCCACGTTGTACACCACCTAAATCCGAATCTGTAGGATGGGACCTGAATCAGTAGTTTTTTAGAAACTTCCCAAGTGACTCCAACAGGCACCTGGTGACTTTCATTTTTTTGGTTTAAGGTTAAAAGCAGAAATGGTTGAGATCTGTGTCTGTGATATTTTCAACTGGTAATTCCTGCTAATTTGCCAGGGTAGGGATAGAGCGTGCACATGATTATTGCAATCTGTAAATGAGAACGCCAAAACGAGACACTGTTGCTTTTCTTTTCCTTGGCTCTCTTGGGTAGCATCGGAAGAGAAAATGAAATTGCAGTACAGCCTGAGTCATAAGGACTCTTTGGGCTTCCCCAAAGAGGGTGGTGTTTTTTTTTTTTTATTATTATTATTCAAGTGAATTTCACACTCAAGCGCCTTGCATTAGGTGTGTTTGGCTGCTCGGATCGCTGACCTGTGAGAGCACTTTCCTTCTGTGCTGCCAGCAGAAGAGAGGAGGTTAGCGTGGGGGGGTCCAGCCTCAGGAATGGAGCCAGAGGTAAGTGCCCTGACCTTCCCAGGTGTGCAGGGGGATTGAACCGGCATTTGGGGTTTAGAATATTGGACTAAGGCTTCGGCATCAAAAGGGTACTTGGCTGCCATGTGTACACAGCCTGAAAACTCCGTCTTCCTGGCCATCCATGGCAGCGACCTTGCTAAAGCAGTCGTCTTGTTTCCTTCTGTTTTTGTGCTCTGCCTTCCCCACCAGCCAGTTGGTATTTTTTAGCGTAATTTCTGCCTCTGCCGAAGCCATGGCTGGTTGAGGTTCCCCACACCTCTGTGTCAGGCCCAGCCTAGTTCTCAGGCTGCCAGAATCTGTCTCTGCCGACAACCAGGAACGGCCGAGAAGCCCATGTTGATTTTCCACCGTCAGCGGGCAGTTAGGTCTTGATGGTGTTTGGAGAGGAAAGTCTAGGAGCCTGCATCACATGGTCTGGATGCATTTTGCAAAGAGCAAAAAGGAAAACAAGTCAGACCTGACCAAAATCGTTCCTAGCTCTGGCTTCCGGGTGCCCCTCTGGAAAGTCGCCCAAAGCCTTGCCTGGGTGTTTAATGAGCTGGCCTGTGTTCGTGGTGACCATCCTGTCAGTGTTTGCTTTGTTGCCATGAGAAATAACACTTTGGTGTTGGCATAGCCAGAAAGAAACAAATGCCAGGAGGCAAAGGCAGGGCCTGGACTTGGCATGGTATTTGTCCCATTCAGCAGTGAGAAGGCTGGGCTGGAGGGCTTGCAGGGCTGGTCTGAGTGCTGGAGTAAGTGGATTAGGGCTGAAATTTTTGAAACTACCCAATTGTGAACTTACTAATTTTCTTTAGACGTCTCTAATGATGTCAGATCTGATAGCGAACCTAGAGAGGACCATTCATTATACCTGCTGCTGCTGCTAAGTCGCTTCAGTCGTGTCTGACTCTGTGTGACCCCATAGACGGCAGCCCACCAGGTTCTCCGGTCGCTGGGATTCTTCAGGCAAGAACACTGGAGGGGGTTGCCATTTCCTTCTCCAGTGCATGAAAGTGAAATGTGAAAGTGAAGTCGCTCAGTCCTGTCCGACTCTTAGCGACCCCATGGACTGCAGCCCACCAGGCTCCTCCGCCCATGGGATTTTTCAGGCAAGGGTACTGGAGTGGGGTGCCATTGCCTTCTCCGCATTACACTGTCATTATTACTGCTGGCACTTTGGATCAGCTCTGGCTTATGATGCACCCTGCACATTTCCGGGGGCCGGCTATCCAGATGCTGGTGTCTGTGCCGGAGCACAAAGGGCCTGGCTGCCCTGGGGAGCCGAGGCCGCCCTTTTGAGGCATCAGGGTGGTCTGGAGGGTCCGAGGACGCACACGCAGGCGGCTCGGAGGGGCACCCCCGCTGCAGGGCCGGCTGCTCAGCTCTGCTCGGGCCGCCATGAACAGCTGACCGAGGGCTGCTGGCGCTGGGGGAGGTAAGGCTTCTGGGGCGCATCCTTGCCCCAGTTAGGCCTGGGGTTTGCTGTCAGGGTCTTACCCGAGAGCTGTGAGCTCTCCAGGGCATCTCTGCATCTGTACGGCGCGCCTTTTCGGCTCCTCGCAGCCGCCTCGCGCGGGGCCGGGCGGGGCGGGCGGTGTGGCTGGCCTGGCGGGTGCGCAGCAGCACGGGGGCGGCCTGAATATGCGCGGTTCTGCCTCTTCACCACTGGCTCGTGTGAGAGGAGCCCTCACCTGCCCTGTGAGAGTTACTAAATATGAGCTCAAAATCAGAACGGTCATGGCCTCTGAAGAAAGCTCCGCTTTTCCGTGCCCTGGAATTCAGCCGATGATCCTGCACGTGTCTATTTTCTCTAGTTTCCGAATGCCGTAGCTTTTCCACCCTCATGCCCTGTTGACAGGCCTTCTCTATGGAATAAACTTGCCACTGTGATGCCGTCCTCACGGTGAGTGCTTCCTAGAACTGGAGAACAGACAGTGAGGGTCACAGAGGAGAACAGGTGAGCCAGGGAACCGTGTAACCTTCCAGGCAGGTGTTCATGCTGGGCGTCCCTAATGGGACATCCCTAATGGATCATCAAACATAACACAAAGCAGCAGTTATACAAACCACTTGCATTTAATTTACAATGGACAAAATGATTCATAGAGATACAGAAATACTATTTGGAATATGTGACAAACTAGAAAAGACATAAGGAAAGAATAAGAGAAGAAAAGGAAACACTGTCAAATGTCATTGAAACTATTGGATATCAGCATTATTGTTCTGTCCCTAAGTCACGTCTGACTCTTTGCAACCCCATGGACTGCGGCCCGCCAGGCTTCCCTGTTCTTCACTATCTCCCGGAGTTTGCTCACACTCATGTCCATTGAGTCAGTGATGCCATCCACCCATCTCACCCTCTGTTGCCCCCTTCTCCTTCTGCTCTCAGTCTTTTTCAGCATCAGGGTCTTTTCCAATGAGTTGTCTCTTCACATCAGGCGGCCATAGACAAGTACATTCATAATTATGCAAATTAATTCCAGACAGGTAAAAGTTAAGCATTGGAAACTCGTTAGAATATATTTTAAAAGCACATTTATTCCAGTTATAAAAGAAAATGATTATATTTCTAAACTTTAAAGGTATGTCAAGATGTATAGTCACAAATAAGATAACTGATATATATTAAAATTAATTATAGTAAAACGTAACATAGTAAGATATATTTTTACTATAGTATACTAGTATAGTAAAATATAACTTTTAAAGAAATATTAAAAAGAAAAACATTAGAAGATACTTGAGAAAAAAGAACTGACAGAAACTGAAATCCAAAAGAAGTAATTGATACAAGTATATGTCAATTGATAATTGAGTTTAATTCAGTCCGTGTTTATAGATCACCTATTAGATGCTTAGTACTCTGCAGTGTGTGGGAGACCCAGGTTCGATCCCTGGGTCAGGAAGATCCCCTGGAGAAGGACATGGTAATCCACTCCAGTATTCTTGCCTGGAGAATCCCATGGACGGAGAAGCCTGGTAGGCTACAGTCCACAGGGTCACAAAGAGTCGGAACGACTAAGCGACTTTACTTGCTTACTCACTTATATGTCAATTGATAATTGAGTTTAATTCAGTCCATGTTTATAGATCAGCTGTTAGATGCTTAGTACTCTGCAGTGCCCAAGCCAGAGCCATGGGCATATTGCTGACAAATGGCCTCGGGTAAGAAGTTCAGAGAAATGAATGGTTAATTTACATAAGAGAAAACACAGACAGTAAATCATGGCATGGAAACACATACAACTTTATTGGAAACTACAGAAATAAAAATTAAAATAACTTGAAAATGCTGTCACATACCTGTTAAACTCACAAAAATAAATATAAATGCTAAGACACTTGGCAGCGTCAAAGAGAAAGGGTCACCAAAGCCTTGCTGCTGGCGATATAAATTGGTTCCATATGTGTAGAAAGTAATTGGCATCATGTGACAAAAGCTATAAAGTGCTTTTCTCCCAGAGAACAGCTCTGAATTTGGTATTTCCTTTCTGAAAGATACCTCTAGGACATAACTCAAAAGGAAAAAAAAAAGTAATTGCCACAAAGCACGACTATTTATAAGAAAGTAGGAGAAAACCCCCACTACCCAGCAGCAGGGGAACTGCAGCGCGCGTACTTTGCCCAAAGGCGGACACTGCCCAGCGGGGACAGTGCCCTGCCCGCGCTCCACACCGCACCGCCCCACCAGCTCGCCACACCTCAGCCCCAGCCCCGGGAAGGGCTCCCCTAGCCCACAGGCCGGGTCACATCCCTCTTCCTTCTTCTAGAGCTCCCTGCCCTTTTATTCATAGCACTTAAAGTTTGGGGTTGTCTGTTTGGGTGATATTCTTGTTTAATGTCAATTCCCCCATTTAACTGGAAGCTTCTCCAAAGCAAGAATTTGCTCACCCTGTATTGGCCCCTCAGTGTAGGGCCTGGAACAGGGTGAGAAGATGGTTGCTTAGATGGATGGATGGAACATAGGTGGGTGGGTGGATGGATGGGTGGGCTTCCTGGACAGATGCATGGATGGACAGGTAAATAGATGGATGGATAAATTTTTACACATGTAGTAACCTTCTGTTTACATAGGACTTCATGGCTAACAAAGTACTTTGCAAAACATTCTACTTTAATCATCTGTACAAATCTTTGAGGTAGAAATTATCTTTATTTAAAAATTGAGGAAACAGAGTTCTCTCAAACAGCAACTTGAATAGGGTAGTAATTGCAAAGATAGTATTTTTATTTCTTGCTTTTTTCTTTCTCTCGAATTGCTATTGGCAAAATTCTTAAGTTGGAAGGAAGGTTTTTTTGGTAAATTTCCTGTTTTTAAAAGGAATGACTGAAATACTACAGGGAAAAAAGCACATGTTGATTTAAAAGCAGACCTTGTTTACCTATTTTTAAGAATTTTAGTGAAGAAAAAGTGATAAATTTTAATATATTTTGGCGTTTAGATGATTCAGAGACCACTTTTCTTTAACAAAATGTGCTTGATGGCTTTCCAGAAGTTACCACTGTGCTCTTTTGTTGGTACAGATCCTGCTTTGTTGGAGAACTGAAACCTTTGAGTTCAGTTGTTGATTTCCATTAGAGAAAATTTTGTTACAGTTTTTGCATCCATAGGTGTACATGAAGTTGACTTAGAATTTTAATGGCTCTTGCAGAGTAATTGATTTTACTCATAAAATGAAGTGAGTCTTCTGTTAAGGAATGTATGTAACACAGAGAAAATTAGTTCTTTGAAAGACTGGATTGAAAAAGAGCTATATTGAATCAGGAGCCTTTGGAGAGTGATCCTTTAGTTATTTTCCTTGCTTGTCTCATATACATTATTTTGTTTTTTCTTACTGTGTCACTTCGAGAACTTTTTATATTAGAAGTAAATCTTGCATTTCAACATCATTGTTTGTTTTTTTAGCTCTGGCTGAGGACATCTCCCATAACTTAAACATTGTTTTCCAGTGGTTGATGGATTGTCATTTTATTCTTAGATTATTAAGGTACTTTTATTTTTAATTTAGTCATTGATTATCAACTTTATTATTTTCAAAATTCTAAAATTAGTTTTATTTAGCAACTTCCTTGTTTTTATTTCACTTTGTTCTTTCTATTTTTAGTCTGATTTGATGTCCCCACTTTCTTTTAGCTTTTCATTCTAAGCAGGGCAGGGCTAGTTTGTGACGCTTTACTTTTTCCTTTTGGTAACTGTTATCGGAGTTTTTGTCCCCATTACTTGTGATGCTTTTGTTGGTCTAAAAATATATTTCACTCTTATGAATTGGTTTTCCCTCCTGTGGTGGTGTTAGTTGTTCAGTCATGTCCAGCTCTTTGCAATCCCATGGACTGTAGCCCACCAGGCTCCTCTGTCCATGGGATTCTCCAGGCAAGAATACTGGAATGGGTTGCCATTCCCTTCTCCAGGGGGTCTTCCCCACCCAGGAATGGAACCCGGGTGTCCTGCTTTGCAGGCAGATTCTTTACTTCTGAGCCACCAGGGAAGCTGTTTTCGCTCCTACCCAAGCATTATTTGAAAGGGCATTTTTAGTGTCCAAATAATTGGAGACCTTTCAATTCTGCTTTCATCATTGATTTCTACCTTTACTTTGCCTTTGTCCAATGATAAGATATGCAGGAGGCTTGCCTTTTCCCTTTTTTTCCTTTTACTTTTGTTTCTTGCTCAGAATGCTATCAATTTATGTGCAAGTTCGTACTGATTTGAGAAAAGAGTTTGGTCTTCTGGCCCCTACTCCCATTCTTATTATAATGTGTAATTTTATAATTCTCTATTCATTTTTTTGCATATGAGACCTATCATATTCTGCTAATATTTTTCTAAAAGTTTCATGAGTTTGTTTTTTATGAATTTGTCCTGGGTTGGAACCAGAGATTTAGCATGATGTATTTTGGGGCTTTATCATCATCAAGGCACCTTGATTATCTCTCCTAATGCCTTTGAAATCATGTCAGCTATTTCATGGCCTTGTGACTGAACACAGTCGGTGGGGAGAGAACATTAGGCTCCTGATGTGAACTGTGATCCTGGTTCTCTTACCTTCAAACAAATTTCCTCACTGAGGCTGTTAATGTGCAAATTGTGCCTGAGCTTACAGGGTTACTATGAGGGTCATTTTAAAAAGTTCTGTGTATGCCTTGCAAAGAGTTACCAGGAAGGTATTGTCATGCCACCTCAGCTCAACTTCCAGAAGGTTCTCCTGCAGGGTTCAGTTTTGAGTGTGCCCCACTAGGCAACAGACTGTTCCGTGTTGACTGTTTAAGATGCCACTGCAGGATTGTTTATAAGTTATTTTTGTGCTTACATTTTGCATTGCTCTGACTTGCTTGGTTATGTTTCCCTTTTTTTTTCCTTTGTCTGAAATTTTATTGGCAGCTAACCACCACTAATTCTGACATTTATAATATTTTTAGCAGGAAGGCTTTTGTCAGAACTGATTTCATTTTTTTTCCTCTAAGTTATTTAACTTATTAACTGAGTCATTTAATTAATCTTTCTTCTGGGTTTAGAAGGAAGGCTATCCTCCCCTTTCTCTTTTCCTCTCCTTTCCCTTACCCCCTTTATTATCCTTCGGTCATTTTCAAATTTCTCCTTTTTCATCATAGAGTCCTCCTAGGCTTTTCCCTAAATTAATAACTGGTTTCACTGTCCTTTCCCTACATTTTTATTGTGTTTCTAATCTACTTATCTCAAGAGGCATCCCTGTGGCTTTCAAGAATCTCTGCTTATTTCATTTCCTTTCTTAATCTGTGGGCTTCTGTTGATGAAATGTTCCGGATTCTCAGGTCTTGTTACCTTCTGTATCAGTGCCACTGTAACAAAGGAACAAACACGAGTTGGCTCAGAATAACAGGAGTGTATTGTCGCAAGTTCTGAAGGCTGCACGTCTGACTCAGGGTGTTGACAGGGCTTGTGCTCCTTGTCACAGCTCCGGCGGAAGACCCTTCCCTGCCACTTCCTCGCATCCGGTGGCTACTGGCGGTCCTCGGTGTTCCTTGGCCTGTGGACCCATCACTCCAGGCTCATGCCATCCCCCTACCCTGACTTCTCTTCTTTTCTCTGCACATGTCCACCTCTGTGTCTCACCTCCCCTTTCCATAAGGACACCAGTCATTTTAACTTCATTACCTCCGTAAAGACCCTGTTTCCAAATAAACTCAAATAAGCTTATTTTCAGGTACCTGAAAAGAAACATATCTTTTGCCATGACACCGCTCCGCCCATGACACCATCCCGTGGCTGTCACTCCACTGCCCTTGGCCTAGTCCACCTCCGTGGTGGTCTCACATGCACAGGCAGATAGCCAGTCAAGTCCAGGCTCCTGCTCCTCCTTCCACTTTCAATGCCCCCTCCCTCCTGAGAGCCTGTCCCTGCCAGGTGCACGGACTTGAGCAGGCACTCCGGAGCCTTGCATGGAGGATTCTCCAGGCCGTGGCTGGGGGTGCAGTCAGTCCTCACTTGCCGTGGCCCTCACCTGCACAGGACAACTGGGCCAGAACTGCTGTCTCCAGCATGCCGATCCAGCTGACGCCCTGTCACTCAGAGCCTCCTCTGACAGTCTGGGCTCCAGAAGACACTTGCAGGCTTGAAATTTACCGCTAACTTGTACAGACCTATGCACAGACCCCCTTCTGCAGTCACTGACGTTACTCGGGAGGCCTAGGATTTGTCTTCAGATTCTGCAGCTGACTCTGCTGCCCTGGGCACCTTCATTCTTAGGTTTCTTTTGGCTTGTTCTTCAGACCTTTTTGTGAGTCCGTTCCTTTCTGATTACACCCGTTGGATTTGCACTCCTTCAGCTGTCTGGTGCCCTGACTACTCCTTTGGAGTCAGAAGGTAGTTCTTGTCTTACTGTCTATTTCAACAAAAAACCACCACCCAGGAATGTGCTTACTCACAAAAAGGAAGTCTTAGGTTCTATGTAGTCCAAAGAAAGAAAGAAAGTGAAGTCGCTCAGTTGTGTCTTGACTCTTTGGGACCCCATGGACTGTACCCTACCAGGCTCCTCTGTCCAGGGATTGTCCAGGTAAGGGTACTGGAGTGGGTTGCCATTTCCTCCTCCAGGGGATCTTCCCGACCCAGGGATCGAACCCAGGTCTCCCGCATTGCAGGTGGATTCTTTGCCATCTGAGCCGCTAGGGAAGCCCTATGTAGTCTAAGCGTCCATGAATACATTTTAGAACATTCTATGCATTTCTCCCCCACTTTAACTTATGTATCCTGACTGAAAAGTCTAATTGCACTGGCTGCCTTTTTTGTGTCATGCCTTGCTGTCACTGAGTTCCCATCTGTCCCCTCAAAGGACAGTGAGATGAGAATATGAGGAGAAGGGATGCAGATTCTGCTTTGTGGGTTCCACAGAGACCTAAGAAGGGGGCAGCTTGGAGCTTACTCTGGTGGGGCTGTGCTCAAGATTGCAGAGGCACGTCCTCCCAGCACTGGGGCAGAGTCCTCTGTGTCCTTTCAGGGCCCAGTTGCCAGCCCCTCAGCTCTTTAGGTTAAAGCCAGCCTAAAAGCATTATCAATTTCAGCCCTTCATAAACCATTATATTCTTCAACCATAAGGGTTGTGCCAACATAAAAGCATGAAAGAGGGCATGCTCTCAGTCTTGGACTCAGTCTCTGTGACATTTATCTATGGAAGCTTTAGGCAGCGGTGTATGCTGCTAAGTCGTTTCAGTCGTGTCCGACTCTGCGACCCCATAGACGGCAGTCCACCAGGCTCCTCCGTCCATGGGATTTTCCAGGCAAGAGTACTGGAGTGGGTTGCCATTTCCTTCTCCAAGGCAGCGGTGTATAAAGGCAGACAATTGCCTTCCTGGACCACAGCTTCCATCACAGGACAAGACCTTCTTATGCAGAGGTCCTCCCAAACATCATTCCCTGTACTGAGCCTAGTGTCCTGGTCTTCCTTAAACTGGTCATAGTTACCATCACGGCCTTGGAAACAAGTTTCTTAAGTCACCTTCATTGCCTTCTGGAGATCAGTACTTCCTTTCCTTTGGTCTAGAATTGAAAGGACTCATGTTTAAGAACCAACATAGCAGTTTGTCTGTCTGCTTCTTGCAGGGTGATGTGGCCTTAACCATGGTGCTGTTGAATTTTGGGATCTCTACAGCCAGCTATCTTCGACTTTGCAGTTCAGCGTGCATGGATTTAATGATACATTTGCTAGGTTGTCTCCCTCAGAACCTGGTTTATTGTGGTCCTGTGCCGGGGTCCAGCCCCCGTGGATCCAGGGAATTCGAAGGGTGGACAGCGTTGGCGTGGAAAGACTTGTTTATTTATTGATATAAGATTAGATTAAGAAACTGTAGTGTAGTAGGAAGATTAAGTGGAGGAAGAGGGCTGAATGGCTTGGATTACGCGGAAGACCAATAAAATTCCAGACAAGGAATTTGCACCATCTACGTTGGGCCACCGGCGCTCGCTTGAATATCTAAGGGTGCCTCGCCTTAGGCTCCCTTTCGCGCAGGTCTTAACAGCCACGGCAAGTAAGTGGACTTGGCGAGCCTCCACGCCCCAGATGGGAATTCAGGCTGAAATTAAAGTAAAGAGCAGAGGGAGGGAAAGGGAGAAAAGGAGAAAGAGAGAGAGACACGGGGGAAACAGTCCAGCGACTGGCTCCGGCCCCTACTGTTCAGAAGGCCTTTTATACTTTTGATAAAACATGGAGATTGATGGGTAACACAAAGTTATGCAGCATTGGCAACCCAGATTCTTATCAAAACCAGGCTTTTCTCTCTGCATACCTAGTTGTATACACAAATCTTAGGTAATTTACATCGTCTTCCAGCCAAAAGGGCCAATTAACATTTTACAGCCTTTTTTCTGATAAGGGTTTGTCAACCAGAAGACTTATTTGTGTTGATCTTCCCAAAGTCTGGTGCCATTCTCAGAAAGCACTAAATAAAGTTACATTCTTACATAGCAAGAACACAAGAGGAGTGCAGTGATATATAACAAAGAGAAAAGTAATTAACTCAAAAGTCTAGTGTTGCTAACATCAAAACTACTATATATCTTTTTCCATATCCCGTTTACATTGATTAACATCCTCCCAGGTGCCTAAAAGATAAAGAATATGGAGGCCTGGCAGCAGTCATTGAGTCAACAGTGAAAACCCTCTACCAATATAATTTTTAACTCTTTAGAAAAGGCTCTGTGTCTTTAAGATGCTTTAAGCTTTGTGCCTCTCGAGGTTGGGGGCTGTAAGCAATTCACAAGCTGTAAGAGGTCCAGGGGAACCTGTTAGGCAAGCTAGAGAGTTATCAGAGGGGGTTTTAACTGAAACATCCCTTTCGAATGCAGAAGACTAAAGCCCTGAGTTGACTTTTTTCCAGAGAATATCAGAAGAGTGGAAAAGCAGGCAGATTCTTATTTTTTGGGGGGTGGATGCTCAGGAAATTCCAGGGGGAAAACCTGAGGTCTGATTAGCCTTGCCATCAGAGCTCTGCCGCATGACCTTGTCACGGGTGGAATTCCTCACGCTGGCTCCCGGCAGTCCTGTCTGCACTAAACACAAATAAGTAATGGGGGTGGCCCAGCTAGGTTTCTTTGCATCCTTTTTCCTTCCTTCTTCCTCACTGCCGCTTTGGAAATCCTTGCACACCCTGGAATGTTTGTGCACCAAAAGGAAAGTTCTCAGACTAATCTAAGACCAGGTGGAAACCTTACATGCTTTTCCAGCCACCATCCAGCCCAGAAGTCTTTTCATAAGCATGTCTGAATTCTGAGTGCATCCGTGGCATCGTGCTTTCAGACTTCTGCTTTTGACTGCTTCTCTCAGGGCTTGAGCTTGAGTTTCACAGATTTCAGCCCTGCAGAAACTCTGGTGGGCATTAGACCTAGAAAAAGCTCAATTTTAGGAACTGGGAGGATCTGCTTCCTCCCCTTCCTCATGTCTGGTTTACTGAGTGCCACACACAGCCACTCACTTCTTATTGATGATTTACTTCTGATAAGTAGTGCCTCCAAAGAAGCAGAGAGGCTTCCCCGCAGGTGTTCGTTGCTGGTTTTATGGTTAACATCATATGCTCTAAGTCCATGAAAACCAAGAAACTGGTGAGTTAGGCTGTCTAGATGCATGGTCAGTACACACCGCTCTTCCTTTGAGCCGTAAACTCCCTGGGCCTTGGTTCCATCTGCAGCCTCCAGATCTTCAAGCACAGTGCCTGGCAGGCTGGCCTGCACTCAGCAATGCTCAAGTAAGTGCTGACTCTGAGGCAGGATGGCATCCTTGTTGCCTAACTGGGGGCCATAACTCAGACCCTCGCTGAAGGACTTGCAGGTTCAGGAGGCTTTAGATGACCCAAAGGATGAGGGCTCTGAACTCCAGGAGAAAGAAAACGGACCAGGGAGCACCCCGTCCCCTTTGTCGTGGTGGCAAGACAGAGTGCAAAGGCAGAGGCCAGAATCTGGGGTCCCTGAGTAGCCCTGTGAAACCCAGGATCAAAAGTGACCTCTCTTACCTGTAAACTTGTGCAAGACTCTCTTGACTCTGGCCCACCATCGTGGTGTTTCCAACAGCTCCAGAGAACCCTGGTGGCCCTTTGGCAGGTTGGTCAGTTGGTTACTGACAGCAAGGCCATGATCCCTTGGCCCCACAACCTTTCTATGAATTCTAGTGTTGGGTTCACTTTCTGAGCCCTGTGGTTCATTTATGAACAGGTAGTTTCTGGTGCCAAGAATACACAGAACAACTACACAAAAAAGAGCTTCATGACCCAGATAATCATGATGGTGTGACCAC
Source organism: Budorcas taxicolor (assembly GCF_023091745.1). Classification (NCBI taxonomy): domain Eukaryota; kingdom Metazoa; phylum Chordata; class Mammalia; order Artiodactyla; family Bovidae; genus Budorcas; species Budorcas taxicolor. The sequence continues at coordinate 7,917,807 of NC_068930.1, read as the reverse complement.
TCACCTAGAGCCAGACAGCCTGGAATGTGAAGTCAAGTGGGCCTTAGGAAGCATCACTATGAACAAAGATAGTGGAGGCGATGGAATTCCAGTTGAGCTATTTCAAATTCTAAAAGATGATGCTGTGAAAGTGCTGCACTTAATATGCCAGCAAATTTGAAAAACTCAGCAGTGGCCACAGGACTGGAAAAGGTCAGTTTTCATTCCAATCCCAAAGAAAGGCAATGCCAAAGAATGCTTAAACTACCACACAATTGCATTCATCTCACACGCTAGCAAAGTAATGCTCAAAATTCTCAAGTGAGGCTTCAGCAGTGTGTGAACCATGAACTTCCAGATGTTCAAGCTGGTTTTAGAAAAGGCAGAGGAACCAGAGATCAAATTGCCAACATCTGTTGGATCATCAAAAAAGCAAGAGAGTTCCGGAAAAAACACCTACTTCTGCTTTATTGACTGTGCCAAAGCCTTTGACTGTGTGGATCACAACAAACTGTGAAAAATTCTTAAAGAGATGGGAATACCAGACCATCTTATCTGCCTCCTAAGAAATCTGTACGAAGGTCAACAAGCAACATTTAGAACCGGACATGGAACAACGGACTGGTTCCAAATCGGGAAAGGAGTACGTCAAGGCTGTATATTCTCACCCTGCTTATTTAACTTCTATGCAGAGTATATCATGAGAAATGCTGGGCTGGAAAAAGCACAAGCTGTAATCAAGATTGCTGGGAGAAACATCAATAACCTCAGATATGCAGATGACACCACCCTTATGGCAGAAAACAAAGAACTAAAGAGACTCTTGATGAAAGTGAAAGAGGAGAGTGAAAAGCTGGCTTAAAACTCAACATTCAAAAAATGAAGATCATGGCATCTGATCCCATCACTTCATGGCAAATAGATGGGGAAATAATGGAAACAGAGAGAGACTTTATTTTGGGGGGCTCCAAAATCACTGCAGATGGTGATTGCAGCCATGAAATTAAAAGACGCTTACTCCTTGGAAGAAAAGCTATGACCAACCGAGACACCATAATAAGAAGCAGACACATTACTTTGTTGACAAAGGTCCGTCTAGTCAAAGCTATGATTTTTTCAGTAGTCATGTATGGATATGAGAATTGGACTATAAAGAAAGCTGAGCACCAAAGAATTGATGCTTTTGAACTGTGGTGTTGGAGAAGACTCTTGAGAGTCCCGTGGACTAGAAGGAGATCCAACCAGTCCATCCTAAAGGAGATCAGTCCTGAATATTTTTTGGAAGGACTGATGCTAAAGCTGAAACTCCAATACTTTTGCCACTTGATGCAAAGAACTGACTCATTGGAAAACACCCTGATACTGGGAAAGATTGAAGGTGGGAGGAGAAGGGGACGACAGAGGATGAGACTGTTGGATGGCATCACTGACTCGATGGACATGAGTTTGAGTAAGCTTCAGGAGTTGGTGATGGACAGGGACGCCTGGTGTGCTGCAGTCCATGGGATTGCAAAGAGTTGGATATGACTGACCAACTGAACTGAACTGAACCGAGTTTCTGGACTTTAGTTGGAAGTTTTCCTTTAGTCTTGAATCCTCAGTTCTAGGAGTTGGCCCGTTCCCTGTTTTTTCCTACCTTCTACCAAGAACAAATTATTAACCCCACAAGCCATCTGCTAAAAGGAACCCAGAGGGTGGACAGAGGTCTTGGGAGAAACAGTGGGCCAGAAATTTGGGGAGTGTTTGGAGCAGATTGTGGAGGTGTGGGGCTGTCTGGGGCAGGAGTTGAGGTGTTCTCTGCAGACACTGCAGTTGGGGAGGCTGTGGGGTTTGAGCAGACCTTGATAGTTTAGAGTGGTGGATACGGCTAGAGGCGGTAGTCGATGGATTGTTGGTCGCAGTGGCTTGACTCTTTTCAGCACACAAACAATTCTTGAGTGTCTGCTGCACGCTAGGCACAGTGCTGAGCTTCAGAGGTGGTTACTTGAGGCCTAGCACTGGAGATGCAGGCAGTCCAGCTTTTGGAAGGCCACACTGCCTCCTGGGGCAGAGGAGACGGAGACAACCCTCGGGCTGACAGTGTAGCATGGAATCCACAGGCGGTTTCCTAAAAAGAGAGTTGAGCCTGACAGTGCCTGAAAAAGTGCTCACCCTCACTCAGCTTGCCCAAGACCCCACATGGGGTGAGTTAGGCATATACAGGGCTCGAGTCCCCAAGGCAGAGTCTCTGCTCCTTATGCAGTTCTAGGCTGCAGCTCCAGGATCAGAGAGGCTGACACAGAGGAGATGCAGGAGGAAGGTTGCCATTGTCGAGACACAAAGTCTCAGCTGGTTCCCCGAGGATGTCTGATTTGTGTCATAATTGGTTCATCTCACCATAACAACCTGAGTTACGCCTGTTGTTTTATTTTTGATGGCCCTTACAGAGTTTTATTTATAAAACTTTCAATCAACACCTAAGGTTTGTTATTTAAAAGCAAACCCAGTCTCCTTTTCACTTTGCATTTGACTGCCATATCAGTTCAGGTGACCTGAATGGCCACACAGGTCCGTGCAGAGGGGAGAGAGTCAGACTGCGATCTGGACGCCTTGGATCAACAATGGCTGCTAACACCACAGGAGGAACTGACGTAGGAACAGAAAACATTCCCTAGTCTCCGAATATCACCCTCTCAGATTGCTAATCACAGAGTACAGTGTGACTTTGTGGCACAGAGGTAAAGAGTCTGCCTGCCAGTGGAGGAGATGCAAGAGACTCGGGGTTGATCCCTGGGTTGGGAAGATCCCCTGGAGGAGGATCTTCAGTATTCTTGCCTTGGAAATTCAGTGGACAGAGGAGCCTGGCGGGCTCCAGTCCATGGGGTCCCACAGAGTCGGAAACGACTGAGCGTGCTCACACACGTGCACACACAAAATGTGGCATTACAAAGGACAGATCCCTTAACCAAGGGATCAGACTTGGCATCACCATTAGTGAAACAATATGGCATCAGGTGGCCTATTGTGGAGTTCAGTTAGTAGGAATGAACATTGAGATTTTTGGCAAAAATGTTTAACTTGAATCTAAACATTAGGAAACAAAATTCAGGTTATGGGATATTCTACAAAACAACTAGAATGACTTGAAAACTTACAGTGCCGAAGTTTAAAAGGACAGCAAAAGGCATGAGGATTCTTCTAGATTCAAGAAAGGTAAAGAGACATGACAACTAAATGCAGTGTATGATTTTTGATGAGATCCTGGATCAAGATGCAGAATAGTTATGAAAGACATTTCTGGAATATTTGAACATGGAGTATGGATTTGATAATGTTGTACTGATTTCATTTCTTCTGAGATAACGTTGGTGTGAATGAAGCGCCACGGTTACTTTCAGGTGACTCCGCAAAAAATGAAAAGTGTGTGTTTGTGTGGAGGGAAAAAGAAGAAAAAGAAATGTGGCAACATATTAACAGTTGGTGAATCTAGATGAAGTGTGTATGAACGGATATGCATTGAACTGGTTAAGCCTTTCTGCAGTTTTGAAATTTTTCGAGATGCATAATTATGGGGGGAAACAATACTAATAAAAGCAGGCCTGCAGCTCAAGCTGAACTTGTCTAAAATAAAACTGAGACTAAAACTCCATTCTCTTGACCTGAAATCCAGTATACCACCGCCTCTCTCCATTGAGGTGAGTGGAGAGAGACAGGCAGACAGAGACAGAGCCCCCATCTCCTTGGTTCAAAACCCAGAGCTTTGAGAAGGAGCAGCAGCCCAGCTTTCCAGCCCTGGCAAGTTAGCCAAGGAGACAAAGACGAGGCGCACACGCCACCTTGTGACCAGATAAGGGAGTCTACTGCTGCCGACTTTGAAAGCGAACTTGCCTCGCATTAGTGGTATCCTTCCCAGCTACAACATTTTCCCTTTAGTGAAGCACTAATTCTTGTTTCTCCAATTTTCTGATACGGATTTCCAGCTGCTTTAGAGACACTAGCCAAAAGAGCCTATTTCCTTTCCCCAGAAACCTCAGTGAGCCCCACATTCTTGGGTGATCAAGAAGAGCAAAGCCCTGCTCATGAACACTTCACCAGATCGCACTTACCACCATGTGCCAGCAAGCTGCTGGCCTTTCTGACCCAATCAAATGAGAAAAGCAAAGGAGATTTATTCAGCGCTTTCGGTAGTGAGTCAGCCACTGTCGCTCGCCTTTTGTCAGAGGAGTGGAGAGGCTTTATCACGGACAAGGGCAAGCCATCGGGTGTGCCCTGTCTGGTGGTGGTTGGTGGGCAAGCTGGAAGCGGTGACCTAGAGGGGGGCATCCTTCATAACTGGTTGGGGGAGCATGTTTGACTTTCCCTAATTAGTCATAGCAGTTGTCTTAGCCTAGGGCTAGAGAACCCTTCTCACCTGAAAGAAAGGATCATATAATTTATACTTTATTTCTTTAAATAGAATGAGTCAAACTCTAGGTCAAGTTCAGTCTCTTCCTTTCCAGAACGTGTTCCTTAGACCAGCAGCTCTGGCATCACCCGGGAGCTTGCAGGAAATGCCAAATACCAGGCCCCACCCCTGACTCACTGCAACGCCTAGTAACAGTCCAGGAAGCTACAGGGTAACTTCTGTAACAGTTGGTCCCAAATGTCCGGGACTCGACTGAGAAGTAACCGCTTCCCTAGCTTTGTCCCTGCTTCCAATTTAGATGAGGGGGTTATTAGTGTCCTGGTAGACTGCTGCAGGCTGTGGTGTCTGGCCGTTGCCTGTGTGTTGTCGCTCACTCTGGAAGCGGTGCATCCACAAAGCACCCCACATGGTATGAGCATGTGCAGGCGCTTCTTGCCCTAATCATGGGGAAGAGTGACCTGAAGGGAGAAGACCCAGGTTTGGGTCTCCGCCTTCTTCTGCAGGCTGGGGAGGGTCCTCCAAGTTGGGGTGGCCTCTTCTGCACAGAGCAGGGGCTATTCCTGCTGAGTGTCCCACCTGGCTGTGATCAGCCCTCCCAGAGGTGACGCAAAGCCCACGTGCTCCCTCTCGAGTCTGGAGAGGGCGTTGCTGTGTCTGCAGAGATTCCCTCGAGGATACAGGTGCCCCCAGGTGACGACGTGCTCCCAGTTCTCCCGATCTCTCAGGACTCTGCTGAGATGAGCAGACAGACTCACACTTGGATAAACCATTGCTTTATTCCAAGTCTGCGTGAGCCCTGGGTTTACCACTGACGTGTGCTTTGCCCATTTCTCCAACACCCAGGCTCTTCGTGTGAAATGGTCCCACCTCAAGCTGCCCTGGGTGGATCTGGACTGGCTCATCGACATCTCCTGCCAGATCACAGAGCTGGATCTTTCTGCCAACTGCCTGGCGTCCCTCCCCTCGGTCGTCCCCTGGGGCCTCATTAACCTCCGGAAGCTGAACCTCTCGGACAACCACCTGGGGGAGCTCCCCAGCGTGCAGTCATCAGATGAAATCATCTGTTCCAGGTGGGCTCCGGCCCCGCGGCCCCGGTGGGGGGCCTTCGCCATGGGAGCCTGGCTGCCCCCGCACCCTCTGCCTGCAGCATCTGCTTCCTGCAGTCATGCTGCCTGATTGTAGCTGGTGCTTGGGAAAACAGATTTTCAGCTAAAATGAGAGAAGGAAGTTGTGCGTGCCTTTAGCAAGCTCTTGGGCACAAGGTCCTGGCCTGCTGTCCACGTGAACACAGAGAGTTCTGCCAGGGTGGTTTGTCTGGCCCACGTGTCCACTGCTCTTTGCAGCGATGCAGGCCTGCCGGCCCACGATGCCCAGTCTTGGTCCTGCAGGCAGGCATCAGAGGAAGGGGGCTGGTGGAGGCCATGGGGCCCAGACACCCCAGCTTTTGGCCTACCTCCCAAGGAAAGTGAGCAGGGCCTCCAAGAGGCAGTTAACTGCACAGGACTCTGGCCATGGTCTGACAGTGTGGGCAGCTCCTGTCTCTTTTTCTGGGAGGCCTTGGGAAGACACCCAAGCCCCCCGATGAGGCTGCACAGGGAGGGGAAGGACCTTCCCTCCCCTGATGTACTGATGATCGTGTCTGTAAGCCCTCGTTCCGTATGGGACATGAGCTGATTTCAAAAGCTAAGGCTCTAAGTGAAGTGAAGAAAAGAATGTTGATAAGAGCGTAGGGTCGGCAGTAACTCGTGGGAAAGAAGCCCTGTACAAAAAATTAAGTGCCATGGAGTGGGGGGTCCTTAACGGGCAGAGCCGAGAGTCCAAAAGGTTACAAAGCACTGCTCTCTGGACTTTCAGTAGCTTCGGGACACCAGCTTGTTCTGTTATCACATACGTGAAAAAGGTTACATCCCTACTGGTCCATGAGACCCGGACCCACCAAAGAGAGCTCTGGTGTTTTTCTGCAGACGACATAGCGACAGTAACACAATTAACAAAAATCATATTGGTGTTTCAGTGCGTTCCTTATCCTTGTGCCAGGAGAAAAAGAAACATGTTTACAGAGAAGTACATAACCACGGCTTGCTTCTGATGCCTTGACTTTCCCAACTACAGGCTACTTGAAATTGACATTTCCAGCAACAAGTTGTCCCACCTCCCACCAGGATTCCTGCATCTCTCAAAACTTCAAAAACTGACGGCTTCAAAAAACTATTTGGAAAAATTGTTTGAAGAAGAGAGTGGTATGTTTCATCATCAGTAACCTGATATATTTTGTCATTTTCTTCTTGACTGGGATATTTTTTACCAATTCATCCTCTCTTATTTTCTCCTAGCCACAAACTGGATTGGTTTACGGAAGCTACAGGAGCTCGATGTTTCTGACAACAAACTGACAGAACTCCCTGCACTTTTCCTCCATTCTTTCAAATCGCTCAGTTGTCTAAATGTCTCCAGAAATAACCTGAAGGCATTTCCAGATGCCTGGGCTTGCCCTTTGGTTAGTAACTTGCCAGAAACCTTGAAGGGAGCAGTCAGTCCCGCAGAGCTGAGGGTGCACCGTGCTCCTCCCCTCGGTGTGCAGAGTTGCACCATGTTATAGATAAGCGTGTCTGTCACTCAGCATCTTGCAGCTGAGGGTCTTAGGCGGGTAACTCACCTGAGAGCCAGACCCCCCAGCTTTGGGTTTGAGATTGGCACCATAGCACCTACGAGACTTTCCACAGCTACAGCTTGGAAATGGAATGGCCGGGGTCGAGTTCTGTCCAAAAACGTGAGGCCATTCCCTTAGGACAGCCATAAAATAAGAATGAAGGCGAGAAGGCGTAGTCTGCACGCATAGCACTCCCCTTCAAACGGTGGTTTTGTTTCTTGGCAAGTTTGCCTGTTAAAACGGATGGGCCAGCATAAAGTATATTTGTGTTTTCTTGCTGTTATTTTTAACAGCAAATATGGAAATTCTCCATTCCTAAAGTTGACTCATTGGAAAACACTCTGATGCTGGGAGGGATTGGGGGCAGGAGGAGAAGGGGACAACAGAGGATGAGATGGCTGGATGGCATCACTGACTCGATGGACATGAGTCTGAGTGAACTCCGGGAGTTGGTGATGGACAGGGAGGTCTGGCGTGCTGCGATTCATGGGGTCGCCAAGAGTCAGACACGATGGACAGACTGAACTGAACTGAATATTAATATTTCTAGTTTAAATATATATGTGTGTGGGGTGTAGGCTCCTCTTCAGAACACTGTCCTGAATTGTCCCATTATTTTCAAGGACAATGGGCCAGGTGTCCTGGGGGAAGGGAAAAGACCACGAGCCACCTTGGTCTCCCCAGGAAAACTTTCCCACCCATTCCCTGGAGCAAGGACAGGAAAACAGGGCAGGATAGTCTGCATATGTACGTGCTCAGTTGCTTCGGTCGAGTCTGACTCTTTTTGATCCCATGGACTGTAGCCCACCAGGCTCTTCTGTCCATGAAGACTTCCTGGCAAGAATATTGGAGTGGGTTCTTTATCGCTGAGCCACTGGGGATGCCCAGGAATAGTCTGTAGCCTCTTAATTAGCTGAATTGTATTTATTACAGAGGTTTTTGTAATGGTCTTATTTTTAACATTAAATTTGGAAAGTCTTTCTCATAGAAACCCCGGCCTTTAAAAAGCTGATTAATTCTCTTTATTATCATACTTGTAGAAATGTTGCAAAGCATCCAAAAATGCCCTGGAGTTTCTACCAGACAAAATGGCTGTGTTTTGGAAGAACCACCTGAAGGATGTAGACTTCTCAGAAAACGCACTGAAAGAAGTTCCCCTGGGACTTTTCCAGCTTGATGTAAGTCAAGTAATAGCACCTTATTTCTCATTTTCAGCTTTTGTAAGAAAACCACTCCACATTGCAGTTCTATGTACTTCTTCAGAGCTTTTGAGACAAAGAAAAACTAAGTTGAAAGAAAAGTTTAACCGTCAAGATCATGCATGCTAAGTCGCTTCAGTCGTATTTGACTCTGTACGACCCCATAGACGGCAGCCCACCAGGCTCTGCCGTCCCTGGAATTCTCCAGGCAAGAACGCTGGAGTGGGTTGCCATTTCCTTCTCCAATGCATGAAAGTGAAAAGTGAAAGTGAAGTCACTGAGTCGTGTCCAACTCTCAGTGACCCCATGGACTGCAGCCCACCAGGCTCCTCTGTCCATGGGATTTTCCAGGCAAGAGTACTGTAGTGGGATGCCATTGCCTTCTCCGAAGACATGCATGGTTGTGTGCAAAGATTGAGAGGAAATGTGCAAAATGACAACAGCTCTGGGAGGAAGTGGGATGATGGGTTTTTATTTCCAGAATTTTCTTTAATGTTGACAGTAAGCACAGCCCCTTGGACCTTCTGTGGCTCTGTTCCTTCCCGGCTGGCGCATAAGGCTCGGGCGGCACTGCCATTGCGTCCCTGCTCCCTGCCCGGAAGCGGAAGAACTGGAATTGCTGGGCGTGAAATCAGGAAATGCCCTGTACCAGAGCCCTGGCTGTGTGTCCCAGCAGGGCTATTCCCAGACCTGTCTGTCTTTCCTGCTCTGGTGGGAACCTCTGAAAGCAGAGCATGGGTCCTATTCACCGCTTGGTACCCAGTGGGAACCTCTGAAAGCACAGCATGAGGCCTAGTTACCACTTGGTACTCAGAGCCAGGCCTGGGTGGGGAACTCTCCATCACCCTGGAGGAGTCCATGTCAAGCTGGCAGAGGTTCTGTGACCCAGGCAATCACCCTCGGTGTTGCTGCTGCTACCCGACACCTGTCCAGGGTGTCACCTGGGCCAGCCCAGGGAGCCATCACGCTCTGCCCACCGTTCTTGTGCTGGCACTGTGGCCTCCAGGGCCTCAGACTCTTCTGCTATTCCTGGGATGGGTCTACAAGTAATCGTCACTTCTAAGAAGTGTCAATTCATTCCTTTCATTCTGGAATAATTGCCTCGCCTTGATCTGAAGGGAAGGATCTACTAACTGTCCCATTTGCCCTTACTGCTGTGATGTCAGGAGTGTGAAGACTCTGTGAGGCCCCTCACTGTTGGAATCCCTGTGAGAGTGAATTGGTTATAACCGTTTGGTTTCCCTTCTGTTCCCCTACCCCTGTGATATCTGACATCACCTTTGCCCTCTCTCCCTCTGCCCCAGGCCCTCATGTTCTTGAAGCTGCAGGGAAACCAGCTGGTGGCACTCCCACCTCAAGAGAAGTGGGCCTGCAGGCAGCTCAAAACCCTGGATCTCTCCAGAAATCGCTTTGGCAAGTAAGCAGGGGTCTCTGTCCCCGGTGAGCTCTCCAATGTATGTGTGAGCCCAGTCACAGACCTGTGGGATGGCATCCATGCGGGCTCGCTAAACGACCATGGCAAAGTGCTGTTGACCAGGCGGCTGAAATGATAGGCATGGATCTCCCCCAGTTCCGGAAGCTGGAAGCCTGAGAGGGAGGCGGCGGCAGGGTCGGTTTCTCCCGGGGCCTCTCCTCGGCACGCAGACAGCTGACCCCGTGTCCTGACGCGGTCGGTCTCCCCCGTGCCGTCTGTGTCCTGATCGCCTCTTTTGTAAGGACACCAGGCAGACTGGATCCAGGCCCACGTTCATGACCTCATCTTAACTGGATAACCTGCTTAAAGGCCGTGTCTCCAAATACCTCACATTCTCAGATGCTGGGGGTTAGGACTTCAACATGTGAGTGGGCGGGACACAATTCAGCCCAGCGCAATATCCTACAGTTGCCAATCTTTAAAGACTCCTGGAGACTCTCCCTGCATCAGCCTCAGTTGTCCTTCTGTTCAAATTGCCAGTCACTAGCCAATATGTGTAGACTGAATAAAACGTACCCTCCAAGGTCTCCCTAGGAAGACCAGCTTCCTTAGTTCACTGGCTGAGGGCCACCGCTGCGGCATCTCAGTGGGACTTACCCCTCTAGGAGAGCTCCCCCGGTGAAGAGGAAAGCAGCAGCCCCTGGAGTGGGCCTTCCTGCCAGGCTTGCCCTGCCTGAGACGGAAAAGCTCAGAGGTGGAAACCGCCAGTCACCTTCTCTGCTTGTTTTTTTTTTTCCCCCCCCAAAAGACTTGTGAGCACAACTGGTGTAGTTATCAGACAATGGCTGTCCACGCTTACACATCGGCCGCAGGGGCACCAACGCCCTGCCGGGGGTGTTTTCTCCCTTCTTTCTGCGTGCCATTGCATAGTCACAGCCCGAGAAGAAATGTCTTTGCCATGCTTTCCTCAAACCTGGACGTTTCTCCCCTACAGAAACGAAGACATCCTTAAAACAAAGCGCATTTCCTTTTTCACCACCAGAGGCCGCCAGCGTTCGGGGACGGAGGCAGGTGTGTGTGTGGCCACCGGGAGGTGAGACGGCTCGGGGTGGCGGGCCCTGCAGGGAGACGGCTCCGGTGGCCTCTCGCCTGCGGTGCCCGGTGGAATGCCAGAGACGCCCGTGCTTGATTCGGGCTCCTGACTGTGCCCGTGGCTCGTGTCCCACAGATGGCCAATCTTTGTCCCGAAGCCCCCTTTCCTGTTTGCAGCCCAGTAAGTCCAGCAGCTCCCGTGTATGGATGGCCTGCCCTGTGAGAACTGCCTTAGATATCTTGTATGCGTCAGTCTCTCTGTAACCACCACAACATGATGTGGGTTATGATTTTCCATCTTGCCAATGAGGAAATTGAGCCTCCCGGAGTGTCTTCAATTCAGGCTTCCATAGCAAAGCACCACTGACTGGGTGGCTTAACCAAGAGAAATATATTTTCTCTCAGTTTTGGAGGCTGGAAGTCCAAGGTCAGGGTGCACAGTGAGTTTCTGGTGAAGGCCCTCTTCTGGCCTGCAGACAGCTGCCTTCTTGCTCTGTCCTCCTACGGCAGAGAGAGCCCACTGATGTCTTCTTATAAGGACAGTAACACCATCGTGGGGCCACCCTCATGAGCTCATCTAAACTCGGTCACATTCCAAAGACTTCGTCTCCTAATGCCATCGTGCTGGGGGTCAGGGCCCCCACTCACGGGTGTGAGGGGACCCAATTCAGTCTGAGCACAGGGCTAACTGATGTGGGCAGGGACTGTTGAGCGGGAGAGCCAGGCCAGCACCGTGAGCATCGGCCCTGGGCCTGGGGGCAGCACTATCCTTCCTCCACACCGTGGCTTCCTGTGAGGCGCGCGTGGAAACACCATGGTCCTGGGTCCTGCAGGCTGTCCTGGCTGCACTGAGACTGTAGAGGAGCTCGAGGTCTTCCTCCAGGCTCGTCAGGAACAGAACCTTTTCTAGAGGGTTGGGACTGGCCACATGACAAGGCCAGTTCAGCAGAGAACATTTCTAGGAAAAAAGTTCTTTTAGTTCTTCATTTCTGTAAGGTATAGTGAGAGGTGTGGACTTGTCCCTCTCATTCAATCACCAGCCCTCTTTTTTAATCTGAAAGTCAGGAGTTCTAAAGCCATCAACACTCACATATATATCCCTGTGGATACTGTCCAATGGAACCGATATTTAGGTTATTTTAGGTGTAATATAACTTTTTTCTTCAGCTTGATTGATCTATATTGACAACTGCTTTTTAAGTGTAGGTGGTGTCAGGTAGGGAATAAGCAATGCCACAGAGGCCAAGACACATTTACAGGAGGTGAACTAAACAGTCGGCCTACCTGTTGCCCTTTTTTGATGATTATATATGATTGAAAAAAGAATGTATCATAGTGGAACAGAGAAGAGTCCAAAAATAGGAATGTAGTATGACACAAGTGGCATTTCAATTCAGTGGGAAAAAGAATGTCTTATTATTTTAATAAATAGTGCTGATATAACTGCTTGTCCAGCTGAAAGGGAAAACACAGCGCTAGGTGCCCCCCTGACATCAGTTACAAATATCTCCATGCAGATGTCAGCTTGACGCATAAAAGAAAAAAGAAAATAACATTTAAGAGCATAAATATATAATTTGTGTGTAGGCAGATCTTTAAAAGCTAGGTGGGAAATCCAAGAGTAATTTTTTAAAAAGCAAAATCTTTAGCACTGTAAAAAATGGGAAAACTTTGCTCAATAAAAGGCATCGTAAGCAAAGTCATAATGCAAACAGACCAAGAGGAAATATTTGCAGCAAAAATTGTTGCAACATAAACTGGCTTAAGTCCCTAATATACAAAGACGGCTTACAAATTGACTTTTTTTAAAAGTCAGCCCAATAGGCAGAAACTGGGCAATGGATATAAACAGTTCACAGGAAAGGAAGTCCAGATGGCCCAGGAAGAAACAGAAAGGCCTCGAACCTCGCTACTAGGGAAATGCAATTTGGAATTTCATAACTGATCCTTTTCAAAACAAAGAGCCTTAGGACTTTGGAAATTGAGTCCAGACCTGAGGATTTCACTTGGAAGGAAGGAACAGCAAGCATTTTTTGTCTCATGGAAGCCCAAACAGGCTGACAGGCAGGAGAAGGGCTGCTGGTGGACCTCAGCTGCACTCCCACTGCGGCAGGCCAAGCCTAGGGGGTTGGAGTGGACTAGAAGGGTGTCTCTAGTCCAGAAAGGCAAACCATGCCGGCGCCATAGGAGGTGGGCCAGCACTCCCTGGGGGACCAGCCGCTTTTTCATGAAACCGCCAGAGTGCAAGACCAGAGGCACACAGGGCCCAGCGGGGCAGAAACACGCACCGTGCCCTGAAAAGTGGCCCCGCGGTGGCCAGGAGGGGCGTGGCTGGAGTGGGAGAGGACCCACCCCTCCGGAGGCTCCCTGGCAGGGGTGGGAGTGCTGAGCTGTCTGCACGCAACAAGAGCCCTGTGATTTTGTCAATTTTATCTAGAGAGTTAAGGCCCGTGCCTGGGTGAAAGGGAGAGACGCGTTTCCTAGGAGGGTTGTTCTCTCGGGCTGTTGACCTGGCGTTAAGGCATCATCTCTACTTGTTTGCAGATGGATAGAAAACTCCAAGTAGATTTATGTACATTCAAGTAGTCACATTGGCGCAGTGGTCTTGTCCAAAAATAATTTGGATGGCCATTTTTACAGTAAAATTCATACCAGCTGAGTCATAAATAATGTATGAATAAGTAATTACAGTTCATAAATACCTCAAGCTGTGCTCTCTGCCCAGCCCGGTTTGCAGGGTTTCCATTCTGGGCCAAGAGGTCTGTGACAGGTGTTGTCTCTGTTTAGAGGACAAGTCCCTTATTCCATCTGTCTGTTTCTTAAAGAGGCTTCTTAAACACCAAGGTGAAACTAAATATGGAAACTACAGAGGCCATGTGTTCAGAACGTGTTCTCTGGGAAGAAAGTGGGTCTTTCTTGAAGTTTTTTTTCCATGCAAATTAGGGCAGGGTGAAGTTGATCATTCTTTTTCATTTTAAAAAAAACAACATTTTTTGAACATTTTTCTTATAGAACAAGGATTAGTACAAAGCTGTCCTTAAGAGTCTGTTGCACATTTATTTCTGTAGAGGCCACTGTGTTGAGTCCCATTCATGTGTTACTAGCTGGGCAAATTATCTAGGCGCCAATATCAGTATCCTGTTATCGTCTCTCCCAGAACATTCTCTGATGCCAGGTTACCCTGTTACCATTGAGACTGCATCTACATGTGTGAAGAAAAGCCAGAGTTAAGGGAGGAGCTGTGATCCAGGGCGGAGGCAGCGTTTCAGCCCCACAAAAGAATTCTAGCTTCTCTATCTTGTGTGTCTGGCAGAGACCTGGCTGAGAGGGCTTTGAGGCAGTTGTTTTATCTTGAATTTGAGCTGAAAGGGATCCTCAGGGGGGTGCTCACCTGCCCCCATTCTCCCTGCCTCAGGAGAGAGGAGAAGGCGCTTCAGAGATTCTGTTGCAATCTGACCCTCTGATTCCTATCAGTTTCCAAGCTTTCCCCACATTCTTTCTCAACTCACACACTCTGGTGCGGTAGAAACAGCAAATTTGATGTAATTTTAATAGGAACCTCAAAACCAGCATAATTACTGAAATCACTTAAATGTACTAGAGAGTGGACTTGTTCCTCGGAAGCATAAAAACCAAGTCCACGTTATTATTTTTTCAGTTAACTGGCTTTTTTTCAATTGAAGAAGTAATATATGCATTAATATATGGTAAACAAAATTTCTGAACTGCACCCAAGGGTGTGGAGTGGATATTCAGTCTTCCAGTGTTACCAAACCGAACACGGGTCCACTCACCCGTGTCCAGTAAAGACCATGTAGCTACACTGGGTCGTGGTGAAGGCAAGTGTGTTTATTGCAGGTGCTTGTCTAGGCAAGCCGGAGAAGGCAATGGCACCCCACTCCAGTACTCTTGCCTGGGAAATCCCATGGATGGAGGAGCCTGGTGGGCTGCAGTCCATGGTGTTGCTAAGAGTCAGACACGACTGAGCAACTTCACTTTGACTTTTCACTTTCATGCATTGGAGAAGGAAATGGCAACCCACTCCAGTGTTCTTGCCTGGAGAATCCCAGGGACGGGGGAGCCTGGTGGGCTGCTGTCTCTGGGGTCGCATAGAGTCGGACACGACTGAAGCGACTTAGTAGTAGTAGTAGTAGTAGTCTAGGCAAGCAAGCTGTCCAGGCAGCTAGTGCTCACCGGCTTGAACTCCTCAAAGGCTTTCAGGGAAAGGTTTCTAAAGACAGGGTGAGGGAGGGGGATTGTGGGGGTGGGAGCAGCTTGCGGACATTCACCTGACTGATTGGTGGTGAGGCAGTCGGGAGTCAGCGTCAACTTTCTGGTTCTGAGCGGTCTGGGGTCTATGTGCTTGTGGACAGCACACAGTTAACTGCTTCCACCTGACTGGGGTCTCAGACTCTGCAAAACAGCTCAAAATATTCATGGCTCAGAATATTCTCTATAGCCCTTGAGGAGGAACTAAAGCTCCTTGACTTGTTTAATGGATGAATTATTATTTTGGCTTGCTTGGCTGTTTTCCTTTCTTTCTGTACTTTCTCAGCTTCTCTGATGAAAAGTACTCTCTGGAGCTGGGGAAGCCTAGAAGGCCCCAGTTTTTCTACAGACAAGACATGAGCAGAGGACGTGTGGTTGGGGAGGGCTGTTCTGGGAAAGCCCCATAGGGTCCTGCTCAGTTAGTTACACCAGTGACCTCCTTCTCCAGAGAGAACTACAGAACTTCACGTGTCTGTGGTAGCAATTGCATTTGTGTCTGACGTGCACTATAACACATAACATGTAATGTGTATATTTGTAGTTTATATGCACATGCTGATAACAACATGTAACATGTATACATATTAATGTGCATGTGTGGTATATGTATGTGGTAATGTGCATGTGTGGTAATGTGCATGCATATAACATATGTGCGTGCACATAACTTCATGTAACAAAAGTAAGCATGTAGGCATGTGTGTTGTGTGCACATGCACATACCATCATATAGCATGCATAATTATACACACATGCGTATAACATATCTAAGTGCATGGGGGGCTACTGTTTCCCATGTCTGCACACGTTTTATGGTACACAAATTTAGGCTTTTAGATACCTGCTTCCACACCTTGCTTTTTTGATTTACCAGTATCTCTTGTGTATCTCTTCATACCCATACATGTAGACCCACCCTGTGCTTTGTAATAATTGCATAGAATCCCATTATTCATTTAACTAACTCCTTGTGGGTGGATATACAAGCTGTCTTCTACCTTTGTTACTGCAAACTGTGCCACTGAGTGTCCTTGTTCTCACATCTTTGCCACACATGCTAGGATGTCCGTAGGACCGTTTCCTAGAATTGGAATCCCTGGGTCGGTGAGATGAGCATCTCATTCTGATAGATTTGTCAAAATACCCTCTAGAGGTTGTACCAGTGTATGCACCCACCTGGCCTCCATGCTGTCATGGCCCAGAATTATCCTCCAATGTACAGTCTGCTTTGCCATCTCTTCGCAGTGTGTGTACTCGAATTTCCCGCCTTCCTAAGTGAGTCTTTGGAAGTCCTTTGTCTGAACGACAACCACCTGGATGCAGTCCCGCCCTCAGTTTGCCTACTGAAGAGCTTATCAGAACTCTACTTGGGGAAGTAAGTACATAGCCAGCGCTGCTGCACCGGCCCTCAGCCCAGGAAGCAGAATGTCCTTGTGTGAACCATCCAAGGACATGGGAGCCAGGGAGACATTATCTACATACCAAGAAGCAGCAGTTGGATTTTCAGAGCCAGACTTAGTCAAAGAGGTAGGGGAGGGGGAGGTAGGGGTAGCTATGCAAGGATGTTTTCCTTGCTATTTCACTCATTTACAATGAAAGAGCGGCTCAATCATCCATCCTTTCATTCACTGAGTATCTACTGACAAATGGTGCCGAAGGATTCAGACAGTGTGCAAAATAATTCGGGCCACATTGCCTTGTCTAGAAGAGGTAGTAATCATCTTTATGATAGTGTAATTAATCGAAGAGATGGGGAAGTTGGGGGAGGGGACCCTGTTCTAAGCCATCGGGATTTGCAGAAGACAGCTGCCATTGTGCCACTGGCTTCCCAGGGAAAAAGGCTTTGGAAAACCATGCGTGTTCAGTTGCACAGTCTGATTCTTTGCGGCTCCATGGACTGTAGCCTGCCAGGTTCCTCTGTCCATGGAGTTTTCTAGGCAAGAATACTGGAGTGGCTTGCCTTTTCCTGCTCCAGGGGATCTTCCCAACCCAGGAATTGAACCTGCGTTTCTTGCATCTCCTGCATTGGCAGGCAGGTTCTTTACCACTGGGGCCACTTGGAAAGGCTTTGGAATTAGTATTTAAATGAAACACTTGCAATCAGGGCCCAAGATATTTGGTTTGGGGTACAGATTGTCAGTGGCCCCCACAGGCCCTGGAGGCCGACAGGCTGCTGTGTGTGTGTGTTCTCCCGCGGGGTGTGTGTGTGTTCTCCCGTGGTGTGTGTGTGTTCTCCCGCGGGGTGCGTGTGTGTTCTCCCGTGATGTGTGTGTGTGTGTGTTCTCCACGGTGTGTGTGTGTTCTCCCGCAGGGTGTGTGTGTGTGTTCTCCCGCGGTGTGTGTGTGTTCTCCCGCGGGATGTGTGTGTGTGTGTGTTCTCCCGCGATGTCTGTATGTGTGTTTTCCCATGGGGTGTGTGTGTTCTCCCGCGGGGTGTGTGTGTGTGTTCTCCCGCGGGGTGTGTGTGTTCTCCCGTGGGATGTGTGTGTGTGTGTGCTCCCGCGATGTCTGTATGTGTGTTTTCCCATGGGGTGTGTGTGTGTGTTTTCCCACGGGGTGTGCGTGTTCTCCCACAGTGTGTGTGTGTTCTCCCATGGTGTGTGTGTTCTCCTGTGGGATGTGTGTGTGTTCTCCCGCGGGGTGCGTGTGTGTTCTCCTGCGGTGTGTGTATATTCTCCTGTGGTGTGTGTGTGTTCTCCCGTGATGTGTGTGTGTGTTCTCCCGCGATGTGTGTGTGTTTTCTCCCGCGATGTGTGTGTGTTTTCTCCCATGGTGTGTGTATGCCCTCAGCAATCCTAGCCTCCGAGAGCTCCCTCCTGAGCTGGGGCAGCTGGGCAACCTCTGGCAGTTGGACATTGAAGACCTGAATATCAGCAACGTGCCTGCAGAAATCAGAAAAGAAGGTAGGGCTTCCTCGGCATTGCAAGCCCCCCTCCCAGGGAAAGATGCTCAAGTCTAGTTGCTAAGGACCTGGAGTAGACACTCCTGGGGACCCATGGAGCCTCCCTCCAGCTCCCATGTTTGGGAAGATGCTGCCAAGTTCTCTGGAACTAGGATGCTGTCTTTAGAGCCCTGACTTTTAGATTTCACTTTTGGGGTGAATTGTATCACACCTTCTCTCCATAAACCCAAAAGTCTTCTCAGTTCATCCCATTAGAATATACAGAAGGTGTTCCTTCAGACAGGACGTTGTTTCTCAAGAACTGTCAGTGTGTTCCCTGCTCTGTGTCAGCAGCAGCATCTCCTTTGCCCTGCTGTGGTTTTGCACAGGCCCCAAAGCGATGCTGTCTTACCTGCGTGCTCAGCTGCGGAAAGCAGAGAAGTGCAAGCAGTTGAAGATGATCATCGTGGGTCCGCCGCGTCAGGGCAAGTCCACCCTCCTGGAGATCTTACAGACGGGGAGGGCCCCCCAGGTGGTACACAGCGAGGCCACCATCAGGACCACCAAGTGGGAGCTGCAGAGGCCGGCTGGCTCGAGAGCCAAGGTCAAGGATGATCGGCGTGCAGAGCCCCTGTGGGAGGGAGGGCGTGCCCAGGGCCCCTGCTTCCTCTTCTCCAGAGAGCCCAGGACTTTCTCTGCCTAGTGTCTGAGTCCCAGGATATTTGCAAGAGTCATCATGTACTGTTTCAAACCAGCTCCAAGGACAGTGAATCATTTCTTAAATGTCCTTGTATTTTTTCTCTTATAGCTGAGCTGAGGTTCCAGGCCAGTGGTTCCAGGCCTGGCTGACGGTTAGACTTTTTGATGAGCTTTTAAAGACCACAGTGCCCAGGTCTCATCAGCTCTAACCCCAAGGACTGTGATTCAGATGGCCTGGGACAGGGCCCTTCCCCATGGCGGAGAATGAACTACTGCTATAGGAGTGAGACACACCAGTACCTACCCCTAGCAGGAAGGCTGAGAAGGCAGCCCCAGAATGAAGGCCCTGTCCTCACTGACACCCACTTTCACCCCAAGTTCTGAAAAGTCCAGTTTCTAAGCCCTATTTTAAATGAGTCCTTCGATGAACCTGTTAATCATCCTGTTTTCCATTCAGTATGAGACAGATGAAAGTGAGAATTCTCTTACACTTGAATCAGAGAAGGGAGCCTGTTTTCTCCCAGCCCAAGGGATGGGCATGTGCCAGTGATGCCTCCCTTACCTGTTGCTGTGTTTGTGGTATACACGTGGCCACAGAGGGACACAGGTGCAAGGAGGTTATTTGTGGAAAACTCAGCAGCCTTGAGGCCAGAAGCTGCATGATGTTCCCCATGGCCTGGAAACCAATTTTGTTGCAGAGTCTTTCATACAAAATCACTTGGCAAGTCAAGGAAATCCAATTTGAGTCATTAGGCATTTAAGCTGAATGTCTATTTTGTTATAACTTAAAAAATCTCTTTCATTGGAAGATAATTGCTCTACAGTGTTTTGGTTTCTGCCATACAACGTGAATCAGTCATAACTGTGTGTGTGTGTATATATATATTTATATATATCCCCTCCCACTTGAGCCTCCCTCCACCACCCATCTAGGCCACATAGAATACTAGGTTGGGCTCCTTGTGTTATGGAAAGTCCTCAAAAATCTAGCAATAAAACTACCATGAAAAGTGAAAGTGAAGGTCGCTAAGTCGTGTCCAACTCTTTGCGACCCTATGGACTATACAGTCCATGGAATTCTCCAGGCCAGAATACTTTCCCTTCTCTAGGGGATCTTCCCAACCCAGGGATCGAACCCAGGTCTTCCACACTGCAGGCAGATTCTTCCACATTGCAGGCTGAGCCATGAGGGAAGCCCATGCCAGCAGTCCCAATACTGGGCATATACCCTGAGAAAACCACAATTCAAAAAGATAACATATACCCCAAAGCTCACTGCAGCACTGCTTACAATAGCCAGTAAAGCAACTTAGATGTCCATCAACAGATGAATGGATGAAGAACTTGTGCCACGTATACAGGCTGGAATATTACTCGGCCATGAAAGGAATGAATCTGAGTTGGTTGTAGTGAGGTGGGTGAATGTAGATACGGACTCGGAAGCTAGTTCTCTAGAGTGGAGATCTGCCCACTAGGGCCAGAACAGTCGAATAATTAACTCCAGCACTGCCCCCTTCCCCAGAAAACCCCAGAAGTGAACCTAGGTAACGCATGTCCAGAGGTTTTTGAAAGTAACCAGAATCTCTGGATTCTCTCCTACCTTTTTAAGCTGTTCTTCCAGCTGTTTTTTCCAGCTGTTCTTCAGCAAATAGCTGTCTGAGGTTTGAGGAGTGACCCCCACCCCTTCCTTTCTGCCATCATTCACGTTTCTGCCTGCCCTTTTCACGAAAGGACAGCCACCTGATCTTGTGAATGCTCAGCTCTGTAACTCTCTGTGTGGCCGGGCCTTCAGCCAGCTTAGAACAGCTGTCCATTTTCATCTTTTTACCGAAAAAGCCGGTCAGCACACTGTTTTGGAGGCCAAGCTGCATCATGGTGGGAATGATTCTTTGCCTCCAAGAAGCGCAGCTCTGGCCCGACTCTGACCTCATAGCGCGATAGAGAAACCGCCGTTCACACAGCCTTCCCCGGAAGCCCCGCAGCGGACCTGCTAGCGTGCTCAGGGCCCTCTGCCGCCACCCTCGGGGGTGCAGTCCCGCGGCCCGTCTGCGTGGCCTTGCCCACGCTCAAACGGAGCGTCAGTCTTGCTGTGAGCACTGCCGTCAGCCTCAGGCTCCTCTGACAGGCGTCCCCTCACCTCCCTCACCTGAAACGGGTGCAGACAGCGCCCTCCTGCGCTCCACAGACAGCCCCGCCCGAGGGAGCCAGCCGTCCAGCGCCCACCGCTCGGGGCTGCTGGACCCCCTTCTGTCCCTCAGACGGCTGATCCCTGAGACGCACAGCAGAGCGGGCGGTGCTTTTCCACGGCTGCGCCTTTTCCAGACCCCCGTGTGCGACGTGCTGCGGGATCAGTTCTCTCAGTGGCACTGGCTAACGCCCTGGTTGCTAAAGTGTCTCCCTGTCGCTGCCCTGTTGCTCAAGTAGGTTGAGTCTGTGGAGTTCACCGTCTGGGACATCGGCGGCCCCGCCAGCATGGCCACGGTCAACCAGTGCTTCTTCACGGACAAGGCCCTGTACGTGGTGGTCTGGAACCTGGCTCTGGGGGAGGAGGCCGTGGCCAGCCTTCAGTTCTGGCTGCTCAACATCGAGGTGAGGGGCCCCTGCCCTCCAGCCTTCAGTCCTCAGGACGTCTCAGGGGTGGGGTGGGGGCACAGAAGATGGGTAGGGAGACCCCGGGTGCACTTGGCTGCAGTGTCACGGAGGCTGCAGGAGCACAGATTGCGTGAAACGCAGCCTTCTGTCCCTCCTCCGCTACACGGTTGGCGGTGCCCTTGTCCTTGCTGCTTCCTTGGGTGTAAGAGCCCGCATCTTGGACCCAGGAGGGGAACAGGGCTCTCCTGCAGTGGAAAGGTGCTGTGGGCCAGCAGGTGGGGTGCAGTCTGAAGGAATCAGAGGTAGAAACCCCAGGGAGGAGTCGAGGGCCCTCACACACCCCCGGCGTGCGGCAGGCCCTCGAGGTTTACAGAGAGGAGTTCCGGGGGGCCAGCTGAGGGTCGTGGGCATCCAGGGTTGACACACCCGCCGCCCAGGGGACTGTTCCCGTCCTCAGCCCAGACTCTCCCTTGCAGGCCAAGGCCCCAAACGCCGTGGTGCTGGTGGTGGGAACACACCTGGACTTAATTGAAACCAAATTCCGCGTGGAGAGGATCGCCACTCTGCGCGCCTACGTGCTGGCCCTCTGCCGCTCGCCCTCTGGGTCCAGGGCCACCGGCTTCCCTGACATCACGTGTAAACACCTGCAGTGAGTGTCCTACGGCATCCTGTGCACCCAGCCTCTCGGGGCTGTGGCTGGCCCGCCCCTTGCTGTCCGTCTCTCCAGAGACAGCTGCTCTGCCCACAGGGGGCTCCTGAGGGGGGTCTTTGCTCCTCTGGAGCCCCGTCTGGGGTGAAGTGTGGCAGCTGTGGCCTGAGGAAGGTGAGGTGCTGCCCAAGGACCTGCAGGACAGGGCCTGGAGATGCTGTCTGAACTGCCCGTCTGGGTCTCCCTGCTGCCAGGCTCGGCACTGTGCGCGCGGCCCCAGTGGCACCAGCAGACAGGAGCTCACACACCACCCAGCACACTGTTGGTCGCTGGGCAAGAACAGCCCCCAGGCGTGGCCCTGGGCCGCCTGCTGGGTCCGAGTGGTCTCAAGGGCTGGGATGGGCAAGGGTGCCACGGGGCGGGGTGCGGCGGGGGTGGGCGGTGACAGGGCACACTGGAAAGACTGACTGAGGCACCACACCGTGGTCCCCCAGCACTGCGCCCTGCACTGCGTCAGGCCTCAGTAAGTCTCCGTGCCTGTCTGTCATGAGCTTTCTCAACTTGCCAGTATTTAGGATGGAACCTTTGGGAAAACAGAGACCCTGAAGTGCTGGTCAGAGACGGGGGTGTGGTGAGTGGGCACGCTTCATTTTTGTACCCACAGCGAACTCTCCTGTAAGAGCCTGGAAGGTCAGGAAGGGCTGCGGCAGCTCATTTTCCAGGTCACGTGCAACATGAAGGACGTGGGCAGCACCATCGGCTGTCAGCGACTTGCAGGGAGGCTGGTGAGTACTCGTCATCCCCTGGAAGCGGGGACGCTGGTGGGTTCCCTCATCCCCTGGAAGTGGAGAGGCTGGTGGGTACCCCCCATCCCCTGGAAGTGGGGAGGCTGGTGGGTACCCCTTATCCCCAGGAAGCAGGAGGCTGGTGGGTACCCCTCACCCCCTGGAAGCCAGAAGGGCCCGCTTTCTGCCTGTTGGGGTCCTCACCTCCCTCTCCCCGCTGCCCTGAGGCACATTGCTGTGCATGCTGTGGGTTGGGCCCTGAGGCACCTGTGTGAGTGGTTTCTAGGGGAAGGTGGGGGGCCGTGGCAGAGACAGCCCGCCTGCCTGGTGCTCAGGAAGCTGGCGGGAGGCCCCGAGCCTGAGGGCCCAGGCTTGCCCTCCCGCCCCAGATCCCCAGGAGCTACTTGAGTCTCCAGGAGGCCGTGCTGGCGGAGCAGCAGCGCCGCAGCCTGAGCGACGACGTGCAGTACCTGACCGACCGGCAGCTGGAGCAGCTGGTGGACCAGATGCCCGGCAGCGACATCCGAGACTATGAGGATCTGCAGTCCGGTGGGCAGGCAGCGAGGGCGGGCCGGGCAGGCGGGTCGCGAGGGCTCAGCTGAGTGCCAGCAGGCACAGCCATGGGCGGGGTCCTGGGGAGGGGCACCCAGACTTTTCACTGCTCTGTGCACAGCTGCAAATAATGGCAAAGACTTCAGCTATCGATTTGGGGTGGCAAATCCATTTTAACGCGTAAGCAGATTTGCACAGATGGAATGCATGAATTATGGAGGTCAGTACGTTGGTTTCTTGAGAACCTGTGAGGAGGCAGCTGACTGCTGCAAAGGGCCCCCTGTGTTGGGAGCTTCCTAAGAAGAATCTGTGGCCTGGCGCCCCTAGGAGGAGGTCACCCAGAGCCCCTTCTGCCCTTTGTTTGACGCTGCCCCCTTCTCCCCTCCCCGGGCAGCCATCAGCTTCCTCATCGAAACGGGCTCCCTGCTGCACTTCCCGGACACCAGCCACGGCCTGAGGAACCTCTACTTCCTTGACCCCATCTGGCTGTCCGAGTGTCTGCAGAGGATCTTCAACATCAAGGGCTCTCGGTCGGTGGCCAAGAACGGGGTGATCAGGGCCGAGGACCTTCGGCTGCTGCTGGTTGGCACGGGCTTCACCAAGCAGACAGAAGAGCAGTACTTCCAGTTCCTGGCCAAATTTGAGATCGCCCTGCCCGTGGCCAACGACAGGTGAGGCGACGGACTGGGCCGAGCCGGCTGCTCCCCGCAGGAGGGAACTAGGGCCAGGGCCCCTGGTGGCCCAACAAGGTTTCCAAGGATGGGCCCTCACAGCGGCTGCCTGCCTGGGCTTGGGCAGGGTGGTTGGGCTCAGCTGGTCCCAGCTGGCTGCTCCTACCTGTGCCTTGGGTGTCTCTGTTCAGGGGGTTCAAAGAAACCCATTTATTGGAAAGGCGTAGGAAAACATGTAAGCATGGCAATGGCCTTAAAAGTAGCTTTGGGGAGTTCATGCTTTGAGCGGTTGATTGGTTATTTGATGAATAAAAATGGAATAGGCACAAAAGTGTGCATGCCAACTATCCAGCCCAGTTTCAAAATGCAGGGAGGGCAGGGACTCGAGGGGCATGTGGGTTCAATCTAACCGCACTCTGGCTTGGTTCTCAGGGCCTCCTTTCTCTACTTCAGTTTCAGCTGTTTCCTGGGTCTGATGCTGATGTTGGCCATGAGGCAGTGGCCAGGATGCCAAATCCCCAGACCCTTTTGATGCCTGTCATAGAACACAGCACCACCCGGCCCCTTAACCCCAGAGCTCTGGGGGAACACCCTCTGGACTCTCAGGGGGCTGGTCTGGCCACTCTGTGGCCAGCCGAACAATTCCATCAGCACAGATTCTGGGTCTCTTGGGAGCCAACTCCAGGCCGTCTCTTCCTGAGCTCCCACCCATGTTTCCACTTGGTCTAATGACTATGGGAGGGGCCTCAGTCCTTCCTGCTTCAGCCCCATGGGGACCAAGAGTGAATCCTAAAAAGAGAAACCCCAAAGAGGAATTCAGAATCCACATGACCCCTCCCGTCCTGGCCCAGGTGTGTCCTTGACTTTGGCCCCTGGTAAAGCAGCCTGTGAGTTTACAGCATTGCCGGAATTTGACAGTTTTCTGATTATTTTATCAACAGGTTAGAGGAATGCGGAAATACTCTCACTCTGTAAAAGCAACTGCCTCTTTTTTTCCTCATATGTAAAATAGAAATAATACTATCACCTACTAGTATTATAGTCAATGTGAGGATGAAATCAGAGA
Organism: Budorcas taxicolor; assembly: GCF_023091745.1. Taxonomy (NCBI): domain Eukaryota; kingdom Metazoa; phylum Chordata; class Mammalia; order Artiodactyla; family Bovidae; genus Budorcas; species Budorcas taxicolor. Next base: position 7,892,925 of record NC_068930.1, on the reverse strand, counting down.
GTACGTGTGAACTATGAAACGTATCTCCTGCACCTTTGAGCTTCAGGGACATCCAGGATTATCAGTGCTGTTATTGTTACTATCTTTGCGTTAAGTACTCATAGTCAGTGGTGTCTCATTCCATCTAAAGTCAGGAGTGTCTGAGCACTATACCTACCTCTAAGTGTAGATATAATGGGTCCCTTGTACCCCAGAGACAAGGAGTTTCAGCTCGTTGCACCATAAGCTTTTATATGATCAACAAAAACAAAGGCATTTGCTGCTCCTTTTAAGCGTGGCTTTCAACCTGCAGTCCCTAGGAAAACCTTCAGGGCCTTTCTAAACCTCTCTCTACACTTTCGAGTGTTTGTACTTCTTCCAGGCGGGGATGCACTGGCTCTCAGCACTCAGGGAAGGCTCCGGCCCAACTGCTAAGACAGCCTCAGGGACGTATCATGGACTGGCTCCGCCGTAGTGCAAACCCCGTGCAGTGCCCAGGTCTTCATGGCTTTCTAGTCGGCAGGCACGTGAAGAACTCCCCTCTTAGTTCCCCGAGCCCACGCCTTTGGCAGCCCTGCCCTGTTAGTGGTCGCTCTCAAGCCAGTGCCAGTGGTTTCGCCCAGGGCTCTGCTCACGTTGAGAGGGGCTTCCTTTGCCCATCAGTTTAAACCTCTTCACTTGCCATTCTGGCTTTTAAGTCATCCATACCTTCAAAAATATTGAACACCTGCTGTGTATGCCGCGTGCTGGGGCACCTGGGTACAGAGTGTGCCCCCTCCCTCAGGGCACGCCGGCCACATGGAAAGAATTGGGAAGTCCCAGGGCACAGCCACGGAGGGGGTCCCATGTGCCCAAGCTGAGCATGGCATAGGCAGAAGAAGCAGGCTAGATCTCACTGGGCATTGACAAGGGCCTCCTGTTTGAGGTCAGAGAGATAAAGAAGGACTTCTCAGAACTGAAAGGCATGTGCCAGAGAATTCCTGGCTGTGGAGAGAGACACTCCAGCTGGGGTCGTTGACAAGTTCCTTTGGGCCAAGACCAATAATGGCTGAAAAGGACCAAAACGTCACCATCTGTCCCCTTGGACCTCACCTACACAGCCACTGTCCGTTCTTCTCTAACCCTGCAAGGCTGGCATCCCCACTCTTCTGCCATCAAGGAAGCAAAATGGCAATGAGATTGGGCCGTGTGCTGAAGACACCCTGGGTACTCCACCCCCAGGCTGTCTTTGAATTTTCCTTCCATAGTGTTTTCAGGGGTTCCTTTCAGAAAGTCCTAAAAACATTTTATAGGACCTAAACTAATGGAATTTTAAAGGATTAGGAGAACTGAAGGCAAGCCTTTAAGGACACACCCAAGGCTCTGCCCAAGGCTATCTTAGCTCCTCCAGGACACACAGAAGATGCTGGTTTTCAGGGAATTATTGGAGGGACCTCCCTCGTTTCAGCTTATTAAAAGTGATCACAGTCATGAACAGCTCACTGACACTGCAATTCAGTCCTTTTATGAGTAAGACTGCTCTTATAAAACATCATTCTTTTGCACAAAGAGCCTCATTCGAAATTTCAAGGTAATTGTTTTATCTCAACTGGCCAAGAACAATAAATAGCTTCTAAGGCCAAAGACATTTCTCTGACCCCCGATATCTTGTCCTTGGGACTGTGCAGCTGTATTTGTTTTTCCTTCACCATCCGAAGTTAATTTTAAGTAACTCCCCAATCGCAACCCGGTTTACAGAGAACCAACTGTGCTTTGTTGTGTCTGTGTTTATGACCACAGATGTTTTCACGTCTTCCCTCGCCGTGTTCTAGTCTCTATCTTAGAGACTTCGACAAACTGATTCGCTATGCCTATCTTCGTTTTCTCTTGGAGTATTTATGCTCACCATATAAACTGCCCCCTCTTTCTAAAAATGGTTCCCAAGACCCTGGGAGGAAGGCATCGGGCAACCTGAGCTGTTTAAGCAGATCCCGCCCCAGGCCAGACTGTCTGCAGGGGTGAGAGCCCCACAGCAGAGCTCAGGCCTTGGTTCAGCAGCCCCCTTTGGTGTTTCAGCTATCTCCTGCCGCATCTGCTTCCATCCAAACCCGGCCTGGACACCCACGGCATGCGGCACCCCACAGCCAACACCATTCAGAGAGTGTTTAAGATGAGCTTCGTTCCGGTTGGCTTCTGGCAGAGATTTATAGCACGGATGCTGATCAGCTTGGCTGAGATGGACCTCCAGGTAGTTGCGTTTTCTGCATAGGCCCCTATTTGCTTGCAGGCCAAGCCCCTGCGGCTATGCCCTGGTGGGAGTGGGGGGAGGGAGACACCCTTTGCTGGAGGAGCCTGACTGAAGACCCTTTCCTGCAGCAGAACTGCTGGCTTAGGGTCCGGACACTGGTACAGCGTGGCTGCCTCCTCTCCTGTGGGCCACAGACCCACTTGAGTCATTCTGTGAACGCCAAATCAGCACCTAGCTGGCTTGGACAGACTATCCCATGAGGAGCAGTGGTTTCAGTCTTACCAACGTCCACATTCCCTGGCTCTGTGGCTGTGGACCGGGACTCAGAGTCTGCTTATCCAGACACTGACCTTGAATATGCTGCCGCTCTGGGATAATGCCCAGAAGAACCATGGTTTTGCCATTCAGCCTGTGACTGAACTCCCCTGGGGAGCTCTTAATAGACACAGACCAACAAGTCAGAATCTGTGGGTATGGCACACAGGGATCATATTTTTTAAAGCTCTCCAGGTGATTGATTTCACTGTCCAGTCAAGCTTGAGAAACACTGGCATAGAACTTTAACTTGGCTTGGGAGGAGTAAAGACCTAATGGAAGGAGTTCTTTTCTGCGGGTTCACCTGGGGTTGTTGGAGGAGGGCTTGGCTCTCAGTCAATGTTCATTTCATGCAGGACAATAATATAGAAGTGGTAGTTGGCTAGAGCAGTAGTTCTCAAAGTGGGGTTCCTGGGCCGGCAGAATCAGCCTCACTTGGGAACTTGTTAGAAGTACAGATGCTCAGAGTGAATCTATACTGAAAGTCCCTCAGTCATGTCCGACTCTTTGCGACCCCATGAACTATAGCCCTCCAGGGTCCTCTGTCCATGGAATTCTCCAGGCCAGAATACTGGAGTGGGTAGCCTTTCCCTTCTCCAGGGGATCTTCTCAATCCAGGGATTGAACCCAAGTCTCCCACATGGCGGGTGGATTCTTTACCAGCTGAGCCACAAGGAAAGCCCAGGAATACTGGAGTGGGTAGGCTTTCCCTTCTCCAGTGGATCTTCCCGACCCAGGAATTGAACCAGGATCTCCTGCATTGTGGGTGGATTCTTTAGCAACTGAGCTCTCAGGGTAGCCCTCAGCCCTGCTCCAAACCCCTGCCTTAGAAGCACTAGTATAGAACTAATGGCTCTGTTTCTCAGCTTTCCAGAGAATTCCAACCTACTTCGCCTTGTGAGAACCCTTGACATAAGCCAGAATTGTTGAATAATGGACAGTAAACTCAGTATGAGTTTGCCTTTGACATGTTCGAGTTATAAGGCCCTTATGGAATTAAACTTCCTGCCTGTTAAATAGAGATATTCTTTGATCTTCCCATTTTACTGAAATGTTCAAAAGTAAGTGCAAGAGCCTAAAAGTACCAAAACCTCTCACAGCTTGTTAGCAGGAGGGAGTCTTGTGAGCAACCCAGTTGGGTGCACTGACAGGCGGAACGAGTGGGCGCAGGGCAGGCTCTCCCAGTGTTCCCGCTCAGTCACCCTCCCTCCCTTTGAACTCTGCTTCCTGCTGTGTTCTAAGTGGGGGGTCACACACACCCCCGCCCCCCTGCCGAGCTCGGCCTCGTGTGAGGCCTGAGCTCCCAAGGGGGCTCAGTGGCTGGCCAGGTGGGCGCCCTTCACAGCAGCATCCCTCACTCAGAATTAGGAAAAGAAGCTTTGCTGGAATTCAGTCTCAGAAGTAATCAAAGGTATGCAGATTCAAGCATGGATAATATACTACTTTTCACCTGTCAAACTAGCAGAGAGCTGACAGCCACCCCCGCAATCAGGTCATGGTGAGTGGACATACAGCTTAGCCACCCTGGAAGCGATTCCTCACTAGGAATCCAGAGCCTGAAGACATTCAAGCCCTTTGACCCAGTAATCCTACCACCATAAATCTGAACTATAGCAGTCATTTGAAATCAGAGAAAGCTCTGTGCTTTTTTCATGTTCATTGGGCTTATCCGGAAGAGCAAAAGACTAGAACCAATCTAAAAGTCCAAACAAGAGAATGACTCAACAAATTACTTAATAAAATATTGAGATTTAGAAAAATGAATTTTATGAGTTTCTAATCAGACAGGAAAAGCAATTTTTAAAAGTACACACAATTAGAAATTTAGAAATGCCAGGTTACAAAATATGGCCTCAGCTGTTTTATAAACATTACAGATAGATAGGAAAAAACCTAGAATAAGATACACCAAAATTTTCATGACCTGTGTGTTAAACTGGTATTTTATTTTCTCTCATATTTCTCTGTATTTTCCACATTTTCTAAGGTAACCTTTTGCTTGTAAAATCAGGGAGGGAAAAGAAAGGCCTATTTTTGGTGTTTTAGGGAAAATGTGTTCCCAGAGTATCCTGGAGGCTCCTTCAGATGATGTAGCATTTTGTTTGGCAGCAAGATAAGGGTGCGGCGGGTGGGGGGCGGGAAGACGGGCGGTGTCCTTTGTCCAGATGGGGCCAGACGGGCCTCCTCGCAGCTCTGCCCAGGGCCAGCACAGAGCCCAGAATACTCAAGCAGGGTCTTTTCTCTTGCAGCTGTTTGAAAACAGGAAGAATACTAAGAGCAGGCACAGGAGAGTCACCATTTATAGTTTTACAGGAAACCAGAGAAATCGTTGCAGCACATTCAGAGTGAGGAGGAACCAGACCATCTATTGGCAGGAGGGGCTCCTGGTCACTTTTGATGGGGGCTACCTCAGGTAGGTGCATGAGGGGCTCACCTGACTGGACCCCCATGGCACGCTGGGAACGGCCCCTGGAGGAGCCGCCACTGGACACCTGTCCGCTTGGCGCGCAGAGCCCTGTTCCCAAGGGCAGCGCATCATGGAAGCTCGCTGGAAGTAGAAAGGCCCACTAGCAAACATCCGAGAGGGTCGCTGTCTCCTCACGCCTCTTCCTCTCTTCTGACAGGACAGGAAAGGACAGGGAGGGTGTGGGGACCAAGCCTGGTGGGAGGACAGTGGGCAGGCAGCCCCCGAGCCCAGGGTTGGAGCACCCAGCACCCTGGTCACTGAAGGGGCTCCTTGGGGCCTCGCAGCTGTCCCACGCACCTCCACCTTGTCCTAAGAGAGGGCGCCCCAGGGGAAGACACTGGTCCCCAGACCACATCTCGTGATACCTAACAGTATGTTTTTCATATTATCTTTTTTTCTTTTTTGGTGGTGGGGATGAGAGAGAAGGAGAGAAAAAGTTGGCTCAACAGGTTAATAACTGATTTTTAATCAGGTTTAATTTGATATACACAAGATTATTTCATACTTTAAGTGAGATTTTCAAAATATTTGTCAGCTCTGTGAGAAGAATGGGGGCGAGGGGAAAGTGACTGACTATTGTGAGGGTTTGATTTGGGCCACGCTTGGCGCCTGGGGTTTTCAGGTAACTTTCCCACTTAAAGCACACAGTTATCACTTGGTGGACGAAAGCCCTGTGGCTCAGATGGGAAACCCTTCCCCAGGGTCACATCTAAGGCCCAGAGCTCAGCCTGAGCACGCCTTATGGCAAGGTCCTTGCGTCCACCTCACCATTTGGGGGCAGCAGGGGGACAAGGCAGGGCCATGCACACAAGTACATGGACTCAGGACCTCCTCACCCCCGGGGGAGCGGTCTCCTGGGAGTTGTACCCTCACCCTGGAGGCAGAGAGCTTATCCCAGGGCCCTTGACAGCCAATTGCAATGGACCTCTTTTGGTTTCTGGGTTGCAGTGTGGAATCCTCAGATGTGAACTGGAAAAAGAAAAAAAGTGGAGGAATAAAAATCATGTGCCAATCAGAAATAAGGGACTTCTCGGCAATGGCTTTTATCACAGACCATGTCAATTCCTTGATCGATCAGTGGTTTCCCGGTAAGAAAGCATTCTTGAACCAGGCCTTGGCTCATGGTAGTACTTCTTTATAAATTGGGGTGGGGCCCATTTGGAGAACAGAAATCCCGCTGGGATTCAGCCCGAGGAAACCAGAGGGCCCCTAGCAGCCCTTTGGTGGAGCTCTGAGCCCTGGGGGTCCAGCTGCAGGCATAGCTGGGGGTGCCATATGTGAGATGGGGACCTGGAGGCGGTACTTGGGCCCTGGCGCCACAGCGTATAGGAAAAATGCCCCGGGTACCATACGTGGTCTAGGAGGACCATCGATAGGCGCTTCACATGGTCTTATTTACGTGGTGAGGACAAAGCTGCTGAGATCCAGAGGGGAGCCCGAAACCGCCCTTGTGCAGGGGTGGGGAGGAAGGCACCAGAAACACCTGCCAAGAGCCCCCAGTCTCCTTCCATGCCTACCCCAAACCCCCAAGTCCCAGCAGTGATCAGCCACCCACGTAGCCCTTTCCAGCCCCTTTGATCAGTTTCCTCACTGACAGTCCACCCAAAGAAAATACTTTTTGAAGTAGAGCCATTGAGGTCCTCTGTTTGTTTTGTTACTGAACTGGAGACAAGCCCACTGCGGGGTATCCCGCACGGAGGAGGCCGTTTGAGCAAAACCAGGCCATTTCTTCCCTGTGAGTGCTGGAAGGTTAGAGACGGAGAGAGCGGAGAGCGGGTCTGAGATCTGAGCACCCCCTCTGGTCTGCTGGTCCAGTCCTCTGGCCTCCTGAGCTGGCTTCCCAGGAGAGCATCAGAGCAAACAAGAGACAAGGCTGGGCATGCTCTGGACGCCAGGGTCTGGTGTCCTTTGCGTGTTGACAGGAAAGGTGACCTACAAGGAGAAAAGGCATAGAAAGGGGCCTAAGAGAAGGTAATTTTAAGAACAGCTCCTTACTGACTGTGGCTTGGTCATTTGAGTGTGGCATAGCTCAGACCCTGCCTGCAGTGTCCTGCACAGGGATCCCCAAACTCTCAGCACCTCCTCGGCCAGCTAGCTCAGGGTCTGCACCCCTTGGCGACTGTCCAGGGCATCCCCGGCCCCTCCCTTGTGAGTGTCTTTTAGGATTGAGGATAGTGCCCTCCAAAAAGGAACCAGAGTGTGACAGTCACATTTCAGCCTCTCCTGGGGGTTCAGGCCGGGGAAGGCAGACCCCCTCTTGTGAAAGGCCCACCCAGCCCGGGGATGCAGGTGCTTCTCAGGGGCCTGCTTGCAGCTGCCTTCAGCTGAGCTGACGCCCGCTCTGTCCCCGTTTAGCCCTGACAGCCACGGAAAGTGACGGGACCCCGCTGATGGAGCAGTATGTGCCCTGCCCAGTCTGCGAGGCCTCCTGGGCTCAGCACAGCAACCCCAGCGAGAGGTCAGAGGACGTGCAGTACTTCGACATGGAGGACTGCGTGCTGACAGCCACCGAGCAGGACTTCATCTCCTGCCCCAGGCACCCTGACCTCCCGGTGCCTCTCCAGGAGCTGGTCCCCGAGCTGTTCATGACGGACTTCCCAGCCAGGTAGGCCTCGACGCTGACGCACAGACCTTCTGCTTCCCAGCCAGCCCCGGGTGGCATCTAGGTTCCTGGCCTAGGCGGCCTAAAGGGAGCCAGGCTGTCCCTCTGTTTGTGAGGCACACAGGCCCAGCCAGCAGGCAGACCACTTGGAGGGCAAAGTCACCTTGGGGGCCCCACCGCATCTCACCCTCACGTTAGCTGGCACTCTTTCCCGTTGAGCTGGCCCTCCTCTCTGACTCCTACTTTGCCGCCAGATCAAGGAATAGAAGACAGAGATCCATTAGTGTCCAAGAAGGAAGTGCTCCCGGACCTACACCTCCTTTTCCTTTCTTGGCCTATGATGACTCCTTACTGCTGCTCTGGTGCTGAGCATTTAGATCCCCTGAATCTGTCCCTAAAGATGAGTCTACCTATACTAATCTAAGATAATAACTAGGGAGATAATGCTGGAGAAAAGAGAACGCTTTGTGGTCCCGTCTTATAGGAAACCATCACAGAATCCAAGTAGTCATGGAAACCAGAAGCCATGATTTGGTCTCCCTGGAAACAATTTGACTTTGGTGGTTAGCAGTGTTTTTGGAATGTTTCAGAGTTGTTTTCTTATTCAAAGAATTGCTTTATCTGATTTCTTTAAAGAAAACTAAACTTGGGGATGTAAGAATATTTGTATCATCATTTTTTCCAAATTGTTTCCCTGACCCAAGAAAATGGATGTAGAATACTCTGATACTGCAGAATTGTGGCTCCAAAACATGCTTCTGAATTAGTCTGTTAAACTAAGAAATCACTTCCTACATTGGAGAAATTTCCCCCATGGTTCTTTTTCATATTCCCCAATTACCTCATTGGTGGAAATGAAAATTAAATACTACTTTACTGTGAAATAACTTCCCTTTATTCCTAGATCTTTAACATGAGGGTCATCACTTCTCAGAGACCACATATGGAGTTTTATATATGTATGAATCAAATTTCATGATGGGGTACCCAACTAAACAGCCCCAAATTTTAGCATTTTTATTTATTTGCTGAACCTTTTTATGTTTTACACCCCCACTGAATCTGGACTCTGGAATCTACTGTATGGAATCTGGATAGCCAGGTTGGTTGTTCCTGTTGGTTTGGATCTAATTACAAGCTGTAGCATGGTTCTTAAACCAAAGTACTCGGCTGGGAGTTGAAAAACCCAAGAATCTGAACAGGGTTTACAATCCAGCAGAGACTCTCTGGAAACTTGGTTGATGTCCCACCAGGACCTCAAAGCATCACACTCCCCAGCTGGGAGTTTGGGCAGGTGCAGGCAGGGAGAGTCTGGCTCCACAGAGCCTCATCCTGTGTTCCTATTCAGGAGTCCTGACAGACGGCCCTGAGGGATCTCCAGCATTTCCACTGTTCCCTGTCTCAGGAGGCTCCCAAGGGCCATACTTCCTGAGCAGGGGTTTTGGGGTGGGCATTTGGAGAACAGCCCAGTTCCTCTTCAGCTGATCACCAAGGCCCACCACGAGTACAGTTGCATCTGCCTGGAGTGTGATGTGGTCGGGCTCTGCAGAGACTCAGCTGAGGCACAGTCTGCACCTGGAAGGCGTGGGCAAGACTGCATGGTGATGGGGGACAGAAGGGGTCAGTCTGTTCAGTCAGGAGAGCTCCGGTGGAGGCACCTGGCAGAGGTAGCTGAGGAGAAAGACCTGGGGACCTCCTCAGGTCTGGGGGGACCCTGAGATGGGAGGACATTGGGGTGCTCGCCCGCCACCCTCCCCGCCTCCCTCTCCCCATCCACCTTCCCTCCCTCCCAGGAGTGACTTGCAGTACTTCCAACAGAAGTCTCCCTTTGACCTAGGATTATAACATACAAACAGGTGGGAAGGTCTAAATCCCTGCCTTTGGGTGAAATCCTAGCCATCAGTTGTTGGGACACTAGCCACACTGACCAGAAGCTCTACATGGCCATTTATATAATTACAGGCTTACTAGTAAGAAATGAGACAGCTAACCTAGCAATAAATATATGCAATTTCCAATCGATACTAACTCTCAAAGCATAGAGTCTTCTGGAGGAAAAGGTCCACAGGAATTCTTTTTCTGTGTCCACCACCTTTGGAAGCTCCATCCTATACCAGTCAACATTCATACCTCTGAGACCATTGCTGTTATGAATCCACTTTCCAGAGGAGACCAAGGCTTGTTAAGGCTAAGTAACCTACCCAGAGCTGGCATTTATCCCAGATCTGTCTGACTGCCCCCCACTAGGTGGCTTTGAACCTGACTTTGCTCAGTGGGAACTGATAGCCAAGCATATTCTTGCACCCGCCCAGCCCAGGACCCACCTCTGATACCCGGCGGGCATCTCTGGGGGAACATGGGGCAGGAGGGAGGTCTGTTCTGACCCCCCAGCACACACACGGTGTTTCTGGCAGGCTCTTCTTGGAGAACAGCAAGCTGGAGCACAGCGAGGATGAGAGCGCTGTCCTGGGCCAAGGTGGGAGCGGCACCGTCATCTACCGGGCCAGGTACCAAGGCCAGCCTGTGGCTGTGAAGCGGTTCCAGATCAAGAAATTCAAGAACTTTGCAAATGCCCCTGCAGGTAAACAGGGCCCTGGGTTGTGTCTTTTCAGACATGTCTTCCCTTGGTCCAAACCTGTACCACCTTAGATGCCCAAGGCCACACAGGCAGCGGAAGAGGGGGGTGATGCCAGGGTGGGCCCCAGGGGTGGTCCTGCTTTCTACCTGGTGAGATGTGGGCCAGGACTGAGGATCAGGCCGAACACGGCCTAGAAATTGCTTTTGGAGGTGACTTTCTGTCTGACATGAGCCCCCAAGAGCATGGGCCAGCCTTACAGTTTCTATCTGTTGCATGTCTGGCACAGTGCCCACATGATGGGCACACAGTCAGACCTCAAGTGGACCCCTCACCCTGGGGACCCACCTCCCCATGCAGTTACTAAGGGAAGGATAGTGGCCAAGGTTCAATCCCAATCCAGATGAATGGATCGGGAAGCCGTTGTGGGTAGCTTCTCCCTCACCCCCGCCCCTCCCGCCCTTGTCCACTCATCGTGTACAGCTCAGAGGTGCTCCAGAGCCACCTGCCACCACCTAATGCCCACCAAAGGCGAGCATGTGGAGGCCTTCTACCTTCCAGCCGCTGAGTGTTGCATTTCTCATGGCCCCTGGCTTAGCATGGTTATCGTCATGATCACAGAAGGAATATACACTCGTGGTAGAAAAATTAGAATCATGGAACAGTATGAAGAACCAGATTAGAAAGGAAGAGACAAAACTGTAGACGTGGGAAGAGAATGGAAATCTAAGAGGCTATTAAGCGTCAGAGCCAGTAAGAGTTTGATAAAGTTTGCTAGATGTGAGTTCAACATCAAATTTGGCAACAATGACCCATTAGACAATGCCTTCCTTGGCAGCCATTAAGCCACAAGGTATTGAGAAATAATTAATAGATATCATTCAATTTAGTTCTCATCTAAACTCCAGCAGTGTGTGTGTGAGAGAGACAGAGACAGAAAGAGAGAGAAATCTGACTAATTCTAAAATACATGTGGGAACTTTGCTGGTGGTCCAGTGGTTAAGACTTTGTGTTTCCACTGTAGGGGGCAGGGGTTCGATCCCCAGCTGGGGAACTAAGACCCTGTGTGCCGTGCAGCAGGGCCAAATAAATAAATTAAAATGGAAAGAAAAAGAAAATGCATGTCAAATGACAAACACCCAAGAACAGCCAGGAAAACTCCACAATGGAAGACAAAGAGCAGAGGCTTGCCCAGCAAACGTCCTGACTTACCAGGCTCCACGTGTTAGGGCGGGGTACTCCCGGGCACGGTTGGGCCTGTCGGGAACAGAGAGAGCCTGCATGCATGCGAGAGGCTGGCACACGACCCAGGTAACATCGGGAGTCAAGAGAAAGGCAGGCTGTTCATTAAACTGGGGCAGAGACTTCAGCCATAGTCAAAAATACATGATTAATGGTTTAAAGGCCCAATGTGAAAAACAACTTTTACACTTAAAAACAAATTTATCTGGCTCACACATCCATCTGGCACAATCAATCCATTTTAACTGCCAAGATTCTCTTTCTGCTGTTGAAACTTCCATGTCCAGTGATTCCTGATTTTAAAATCTGAACAGGGGAGGGACAGATCAGAACCCAAGAGGACAAGCGGGCTCAGTGACCTCCGGGCTGGCCACAGCCTGGTGGGTGACCGATGGGTGGAAAAGGCCCCTCGGGGGACTCAGGCAAACGCCTCCCACGTGGGGTGCATTGTGAGGGCAGTGGGCGGACGTTGCAGCACAGCCCACCGCTGCCCCAGACGCTCCTTCTTTGGCCTGAGAGGGCCTGTCAAGGCCTGTGACCGCCCTGTGGTTTTCTTTCTGGCCGACACGAGGGTGGTAGTCCGCTCTGCCTTCAGGGCCCTGGCCTCTAGGAGTAAGATGAGCACCAGTGACCAAGCCCCCAGCATCCTTGCAGCTGAGCAGTGGGGGCTTGGTTACTTGCCAGGCTCTGGGTGACCCTCAGGGCTGCAGATTTGGAATAAGATGCAGCTGAGAGCCTTAGGCGGCGAACAGCAGGCTGGGCAGAGGGCAGCAGAGTGGGTGACGAGGGTGGGGGTGTGCGGCCCTCCACGAAAGGGTCCGGGACACCGAGTGTAGCACCTGACAAGCATGGTGCCCGAGGAGGGGGCTTGATACTAGCCCGGATGCCTCAGGAGGGCTCCCATTTGGTGCCCGATTCTGGGTGACGGTACTGCAGCCCCCAGAGGTACAAGTCCTGGCCCCGGCCAGCCCCAGGAGTCCCCGAGGCGGGGCTCCGAGCCTGGCGGGGCCCCCACCTGGCTGGCACTGACAGCCGAGCTCCCCCCACAGATACCATGCTGAGGCGCCTGCAGGCCACCGATGCCATGAGGAGCTTCTCGGAGTTCCGGCAGGAGGCCAGCATGCTGCATGCCCTTCAGCACCCCTGCATCGTGTCCCTCATCGGCATCAGCGTCCACCCGCTCTGCTTCGCGCTGGAGCTCGCCCCTCTGGGCAGCCTCAACACCGTGCTGTCCGAGAACGCCAGAGGTACGTGCTGCACCTGGAGTCTTCCCCCAGGGGCCCACGGCGGGCAGCACAGGGCCCAGGGAGCCAGCCGGGGCCGGACACAGCTGCCTGAGTCTCGTGGGCCAGGCCTGGTGGAAACAGGAGAGCTTCTCCACGCCTAAGTGTCAGGCAGTGGCATTGGCACCGCTGGAGGAGCTTGCCATTTGGAGTCAGACAGAACTGTGTTCTGAGTCCAGGTTCTCTGCCATAATCTGGGAAGTTGCTTCATTTACTCATCCATCAAAGGAGGCAATAGTCCCCCCTTGGAGGGCAGTGAGACCATCAAAGGAGGCAGCCCCTGGAGCCCTGAGCGGCAGAGCCCGGGAAGCCCGCGGGCGCTCAAGTCTCTCTCTGCCCACAGGGCTCCGTGTCCATCCACTGTGGTTAAACATCCGAGGCCCTGTGGTCAGTTTTAGCCTACATTATTTTTCAACCAAACTTTAGAACACTTACCCTAAGAAATGGGTAACTAAATTCCGATGAGCTGACAGAGGGAAACAGATAGCTGTCTTTTAACTCAGGAAGAAGAAATGCAATTAAAATTAATTATTTCTCCTTCAACAGAAGAGATTTTCTTTTAATGGAGTTCTTATACCTGCCACTCACTCCTTGACATTATAGTAGCAATCTTGGCCTGAAGTGAACTCTAGGAATTTTGAATCCTGGCTTTTTTTTAGTAAAACCACCAACCACTGCAGGCATGAGACACTATGAATAAAGCACTCACAATAAGCATTTGTAACCTAAATAATCTTAAGAAGGTCGTCCTCTGTCTCTTCTGGCACCTAGCCTAGAGAACAATGAGAATGTATCTGTAGACTATAAAATATTGGGGAAGACAGAGGTAAGAAAATAAGAGTTGTTATGATAATAGTTTGATATTTTTTCTTTGCCAAGATTCCTCCTTTATGCCCTTGGGACACATGCTCACCCAAAAAATAGCCTACCAGATAGCCTCTGGCCTGGCCTACCTGCACAAGAAAAACATCATCTTCTGTGACCTGAAATCCGACAACATCCTGGTCTGGTCTCTGGACATCAAGGAGCACATCAACATCAAGCTGTCCGACTATGGCATCTCCCGGCAGTCGTTCCACGAGGGTGCCCTTGGCGTGGAGGGCACTCCTGGCTACCAGGCCCCGGAGATCCGGCCTCGCATCGTGTATGACGAGAAGGTATGGCCCACCCACAGCAGTCCCTTGGCCCAGGATGGCCTGGTCCCAGGGCACCTGCAGCTCTGGGCTCTACACGCCCTCAGGCACACATCTCTCCTCTCTCGTGCTCAACCGGGAGGCCCTGGAATGAACCAGAAGGGCACAGAGGCCTGTGTCCACCTAGAAACGTCAAGGGTGACGTCTCCTTAGCTGCAGAACAGTGACTGAACCTCAGAATTCTCAAAACTCAGTTCAGAAACATAGTGGAGGCTGTGCACAGTGGACAAAAAGGCCAAGACAGAGATGATTCTTATCCGCATCTGGCAGTCAGATATGCGAAAGGGGGACAGAGGACCAGCTTCGCAGTGGCTCATGAGGGACAGACAGATAAGGCTGCTAAAGGCCCCGGGTCAGATCGAAAGGCAGCGTGGGAGGAGAGAGTGATTCCAGCAGATCCAGCACGGCCTCCTAGACGGCCGCGTGGCCAGCCTTGACGGGGACGAGGCCTTCTTCCCTGAGGACCGTTTGGTAGCTGCTGGTACACAGACAACTTCAAACTCTCTTGCAGTGCTCACCTTGCATCTAGGGCTGGCCCTGGCTAATTAGTCATCCAGCAGTGAAACTCCTCTTGTCTATAATTTCTCATTATCTGGTGACTTGCAGATGAGTCATTGACTGATGGCTTCACGAATGACCCAAGCATGTTAACCCAGCACCGTGGCTATTAACCAAGATAGAAAAGGCAAATCAGGGTGACAAAAATAAGCTTCTGAGTAGCAGATGGCAAAGCACCTCATAACTAAATTTATAACAGAACCTTCACGTTGAAAACGCTCAGGTCTATCTTAGCCATTTTCCTGCTAAAAGGTTATTTCTTGACCCTTATGGAGACCCGTGTCACTCTCTCCTTTAGGGGATTTTTCATGAAATTTGAATGAATCAAGATGTTGTGATCTGGGAGACTTTCCCCTTTTTCGTGATTTGCATGTACTCCTACTATCAAGCATGTTAAACCAAGGGTTTGCATTTTCCTGCCTTGTTTTGATAAAGGGAAAGTACCATGGCATCCTTCAAACCCTTACACAGTGCTTGACACCAGGTTTTCATTATGTGTTCAGTGGATGGATGGAAGGAAGGAAGTTTTGGAAGATGGGTAAATGGACAGGACCGTCAAAGGGCTGCATATATGGATACATTGAAAGATGGACAGATTAATGTGCAGAAGGGAAGATGATCATGTGTGTGGGTAGATGGATGGATGTATAGAAAGGTGGGAGGGAGGAAGGAAGGGAAAAAAGGACTGGAAGATAGATGGATTAGGGGACAGAATCATGGAAGGTCAGATGGTTGGTGGAATGTTTGGACAGGTAGAGAGGTGGATGGACTGGTGAACTGATGATTGCTTCCTTTGGGCAGAACCCACGTTTTGCTTCTCTAATGTGTCTTCCCGCTCCCTCTCTGTCAGAGCCAGCTTGCAAGATCTGCTGGGCTCAGGCAGGGTGTCTGATTTGGCTTGCCTCTCTGCCCAGGTAGACATGTTCTCCTACGGGATGGTGCTCTACGAGTTGCTGTCAGGACAGCGGCCCGCACTGGGCCAGCACCAGCTTCAGATCGCCAAGAAGCTATCCAAGGGCATCCGCCCGGTTCTGGGTCAGCCGGAGGAAGTGCAGTTCCATCGACTGCAGGCGCTTATGATGGAGTGCTGGGATACGAAGCCCGAGAAGGTACCTGGGGCCCTCGCAGCTCCTGCAGCTGGTGGAGGCTGTGGGTCTCCAGAGCACACCTGTGTGATTGCCTGCCCACTCTTCACTGAGGGTCTAAAACAAATGGGCTCTTCTCTGCTCATCTCTTTTACGAAGATATATGTGTTACTCTGACACATCCAGTTCATTTTCTTTGTGTGAGTGTCACTCTCAGGAAAAATGAAGTTTCTTTTCCTCCCCAACTTTTATGTTACATCACCATGCACATAAAACAAACCAACCCCTTTATAGCAGTATAGCCCCCAGGCGAGAGCCGTGCGAATGTACATATCTCTTTTTAAAGGAATGGGAAGAAAGTTTGCTCATGAGAAACAGGAGTCATATTATCATTTTGAAGGTATCATTTTGTTTTTAGAAGAGATCAGTGATTTCAGGATTAAAACTCTTTTATCAAATTAGATTTGGTCATTGAAAGTAAATGAGGTCTGAGAAAAATTCTTTCTACAACTGTGTGTCCCTGGACACAAGGGTTGGAATATCAGAGCTTATGCTCACCTGACCACCTGGTTTTGAGTTGCCATGGATGACGGTGACCCAGACACCTGGGAGGGTTTATTTCTGGTATCTGAAGTTGTTTTGGCTTCTTGTTTTGGTTGGGTCCTGAATAAGCAGATTCTACTTCTTCCTGGTTTAAGACCCTTAGTTTTGAGGACAGGGTGGGCACTCATTTGGTTGTAAGTGACCCTCACTCATGACCCTGCGGGCCTGTCTCCCTCAGCGACCACTGGCCCTGGCGGTGGTGAGCCAGATGAAGGACCCAACCTTTGCGACCTTCATGTACCAACTGCCCTGCGGGAAGCAGACGTCCTTCTTCTCGTCCCAGGGCCAGGAGTACATGGTGGTGTTCTGGGAAGGCAAGGAGGAGTCCAGGTAACGTGCGAGGCTTGCCATAACCTGCTGCTGTCAGAGTGGGGGGCAGCGGTGGGTGGGGAGCAGTCATGGATGACCATGGTGAGAGATGTTTAGTGAATGGTGAGTTGCAATCCTGATGGCATCTGCTCAAGAGAGAAAGCAGTCTGCATGCATACAGACAAGCACGTGTGGGTTTGTGAATAAGAGAAGCAGAGAAAATGTGGTGTCTGCCTGGGACATAAGGGGCAGAGGTCAAGGGAGGGTTATGTTTTAAGGTGGGAGTTACTTGCAGCTCGATGGCAGAGAAAGTAAATGATGCTGGGGGACAGGAAGAGAGAAGGGTGCTAGTGGAGGTGCTGAGTAGAGAGGAGGGAAGGGGCCCCTGGTCAAGCAGAAAGGGTACCCAAATAGGGATTCATGCTGCCGCCCACCCAACTTCCAGGCGCATCTCTTCTTAGTGATGGGGTGGGAAGGACAAGGGCCTGGGGGAGAGGATTTCATATTCATTCAAGGAGAAGGACACCGAGGCCAGGGATTTGGAAAGATAGCATCAGAGACTTTGCAGAAAAGCACATCCTGTGTGAGATGCTTCAGTCCTGGCCTCTCCCACCTACCTAGTGTGACCCCTTCAGAAGCACAGGAAAGCTTTTCAAGGCATGATCTAGGAAGCCTACTGCAAATATGTGCAGGTGCACAAATCTGGTAAGGCTCAGATGAAGCAAAGCTTAAGATGCAATGAAATAAATGAGGACTTTGCCATTTTACTTAGGTCACTGTTGGTGTGGTTTTCATCAGGGTTTATGCCACTGTGATGGAGCGTTCTGACCTAAGACATGCTCTGAGAAACCATGCCCTAAGGAAAAAAGAAAAGTATATATGTAAACAGTGTATACCTAAATACCCATATCCATGTAAAAATGCATATGTGTATATGTATATACACACAGTAATTATAATGGTGGTGGTAGTGTGTTGCTGTTTTAAGGCATTGCTTATAAACTATAGGGTAAAGTAAATGAATAGTTATATTAACGCTGTGCTTTGCAAATTGTGATATTTATCATGTAAAATATAAAAAAAAGGTTAAATAAAACTTCTGTAGTTCTGAATTTAAATTGGATAGATTTGTGAGTATTTTACCTTTAAGAATAATGAACTCATATTTCCTAGCTCTGCCTAGAAAAGGCCTAGAAACAATGCCAGTGAGACCTCCTAGGATGCAGATGGTCCTCTCTCAGGGCCAAGGGAACCAAAGCTTACTGGAGAAGTGACTGACTCCAGATCTGGGGGAGGAAGTAGGCCTGAAACACTGGACACTCTGACAACAAGGATGCCATCAGAGATGGTGAGGATAGATCAAACGGACTCAGGATCAGCCTGAAGAGGTTCCCATGGGCCAAAGACAGGGCAACAAGCCTCAGCCAGAATAAACGTCTGCAATAAACTGAGACACATCAAATTGTTTAAGTTCACAAGTTTCTAATGCTACTTAGTAAAAAGTAGTAATTAAAAAGACTTTTTAATTAAAAAAAACTCCTCATTTATCATCATTGGAGGCTCCTAGAGAGCAAACATAATATTTTGAAAACTAGTCTGTCTGGAATGTGAGCTGTGCCCCAGGGTAGCTAGCAAAAGAGATGTTAGGAGGAAGTTTTTCTTTCTAGGGTAAATGAAGCTAGTAAATGGAGAAAGATACTAGAATTAGAATGGCAGTATTTTGTAACCCCTGTTGAAGTAACGGACGTCGGCAGTGACCATTAACGATCACAGAGGGAGCGAGATCCCGACATTGCGTGCCTCCCAAGAGAAGCGCACATCCTACTGAGGACGCCCTCTAGCCCAAGAAATCAGATGGAATCTAATTGAGACTCGAGGTGGGGAGCAGGGGAGTAAGGTGGATGATGCCCCGGGCTGCAGGAACTCCACAGGCCACCAACTGTGTCTTCAGCACGTGACCTGCTCCCTGCTCCGAGAGAACGAGAAAGGGAAGGGAAGCCTATAAAAAGACTTGGAGACATAAAATTCAGCGGAAATGCAGGCTTTCTTTCACTACCGATTCAAGTAAACTGAAAGCAGTGATGAGAGAATTAGGGAAGTTGGAACACTGGACTCGTGACATTAAGGAATTAGCATCTCTCAGGTGTGGTCATGCCCTGTGGTTAGGTTTCTAATTTTTTTTTTCTAATAATTTTTTAGAGATAAATGCAGATAAAAGTTAGATTAAAAGATGATTTGGGGGACTTGCTTCATAAGAATCTGGGGAGAGAAAAAAATGGATGGGGGCAGAAATACACTGACATGGCCATAGAGTGATAGTTCCTGAAGCTGGGTGATGAGCGCGTGGGCTGTGATACGCACGCTGCAAAAGAAGAAGGGAGGGAGGAGTTGAGAAGGAGGGGCTGGGCGCTCTGGTTTGAATGACAGCACGTGGCAAGAGACGTAAAAGACACAGGTTCGATCCCTGGGTATGGAAGATCCCATGGAGAAGAAAATGCCAACTCGCTCCAGTGTTCTTGCCTGGGAAATCCCATGGACAGAAGAGCCTGGCAGGCTACAGTCCATGGGGTCACAAAGAGTCAGACACGACTAAAGTGACTTAGCACATACATAGTTTTCAAACTCCTTCATAGGTACAGACAGCATCCTGATGCCACAAACGCTTGGGGGAGTGTCACACTCTCAGAAGACCAGGGAATACAGGCATACTGTCTATCGTGAAAATAAAGCCCTCTTACTGTTAAAAGATATAAATGTACACATAAAACAAATTGAAATGCTCATCAGATATATAAATATAAAAATAAATCCCATTTTCCATCAATATTTATTTTCTCCGCAGACTCTCAAAAATCTTTTAAACAAATAGAGAAAATCAGAAATTATTATCTGTTATTTCAGAGACTTTTACACATCAGTGGGAAAAAATACTAAAATCTCAGTCATAAAATAGGCAAGGAATATTTTTTCACCGTAGAACTTTCTAATAATCAAAGAAATATAAATTCAGTCTGCAAGATTCCTTTTTCTTCTCCTATTGGCAAGCTTTATTTTCAAACATAATAATGTAAACTGCTGAAGGTTGCTCATACCTTACTAGTGAGTATGTAAATTTGCACATGTCTGAAAAACAATTTGTCAATATGTTTTAAATGGCTTTGAGATACTCATGCCCTTTGACCCAGCATTTGCACACCTAGGAGCGGCGGAGCCTGGTGGGCTGCCGTCTATGGGGTCACACAAGAGTCGGACACGACTGAAGCGACTTAGCAGCAGCAGCAGAGCCTTTCCCAGGGGTGCTGTGCTCGGCACTGCTTCTGGCATCGGCTCTGTCCCTCCTCCCCACCTCCCCACCGCCCCACGAGGGTGCTTTCTTTACCGTCTCAGTGTTACAGACTCACCCACAGTATTGGAGACAACACTGCCCAAAGCGGTAAAAGCTCATCTCCAGTGGGAAGGGAAAGGCCCCTGTGATGTGGGGAGGTTTTAAAAGCTCACCACCAGCCTGAAGAAGGGACACGCTCACTGAAGCCAGAGCACGAAGGGCAGTGATCCTGGAAAGTGAGAGTGGAGGGGAAAATGAGACCGTCCTGAATTAGGGAGGAGAGGGGCACCAACTCAATGGACATGAGCTTGAGCAAACACTGGGAGATGGTGAAGGACAGGGAGGCCTGGTGTGCTGCAGTCCACGGAGTGGCAAAGAGTCAATTAGCAATTGAACCACAACGAAGAGGTAAGAAGGAAGTGGGTACATGCAGAAAACAGGACATGCATAAAATTCTTGTTGGAGGGAATAGGGGAGTGTTATCCTGTAAGTTTCTCTATATTTTAAGTTTTTTCCAAGTCAAATGTAGCTATTTATAATAGTTTTATGTTTTCAATGCATAGAAAAAAGACTGGAGAAAAGGGGGGTGTGGAATATAACTTTGAAGAAAGTGTTCATTTGCTGATTTTTCGTTCAACTCTATCATGTACAAATACACGTTATCAGTCAACCGCGGCAAGGGTTTCCAAAATTTGATGGCAGAAAAGTTTTACATTGAGAACTGCCAGCCACTCACTTGACTTATTCCCTCGGACTGCAGGACGGATCTGCAGGGACCCCTGCCCCAGCTGCAGTCTCCCCTGCGGCAGTGAGCACAGTGGGTGTTCCTCAAGGGTGGTGGGGAGACAGAGCGCAATGTGGGGGGACAGAGGGGTGGGTGGGTGAGAGAAAGGCCCTCTTTGTAAACAGCAGCTGGAGTTCTCAGGGCACTTATGCTTTTTCGAGGCCCACCCCCCTCACCCTCCCGCCCCGCCCCATCTTCTCTGCAGCTCACTCACCGTGTCTCTAGCGGCCCTGCTGTGCTCTGCTGGGGGCGGGGAGAGGACACGCCCAGGGAGGGGGCAGGGAGCGACTGGTGCACGTACAGCCTCCTGGTGCCCTTTCATGCAACTTTTTGAGCCGTCAGAGATCACAGAGAGAGGGTCATTCTTCCTCTTGGGAATGCCTTTCTCAGCCTAAATGTTCAAGCATAACCAGGCAGGTAAACCAGGCTCTGCTGCGGCCTTGAGCCCCTCAGAACGTGCAGAATTGGACCCTGGACTGGAAGGGGTAAGCAAGGCCCACAGCTGATGCCCTCCTCCAAGGCTGCTCTAGGCCTGCCCTCGGGAGGGGGGCCCGCGCTGACTGCACCGTCTTGCCGCTTGTAGGAACTACACGGTGGTGAACACGGAGAAGGGCCTTCTGGAAGTGCAGCACATGAGCTGTGCAGGAATGAAACTGAGCTGCCAACTCAAGATCCAGAACTCGCTGTGGACGGCCACTGAGGTAACCGCGCCCCTGTAGCGCTCTAATCGACGTGGGTAACTCCCGCCCCTGGGGGTTCAGGTTTAGCAACAAAACAGGCAGGACACCCAGGCACATTTCGAACTTCAGATAGAACCCCAGCCCACACTTACTCACAGGGTCGGCTCACCCACCCGCTCCTGACTGGTGGCTGGGACGGAGCTTTGATATGTCCAGTGCAGAATCCCAGCAAGAGGGATTCACCCCGATAGGCTGGTGAAGTGACTGGGCTTCTTATAACACCACCTGCCTAACAGCAAATCCACTCAGCTCTGAGGCCTCTTGTTTTCATGTAAAGAGGTCAGCAGAAGGCACAAGGAACTGTCTTTTGAGAACTCCAGAGAGGAATGCCACAAAAACAAATGATCTGAAGCTACTGGGCGGGAGCATATGAATTGGTGCCACCTTTCCAGATGGCAAGTATCGTTCAAATATGCATCAGAAATCTCAACAATATTCATGCCTTTGTAAGTCTTAGTAATTTCAGTTTTAAGAATTTGCTCTAAGGAAAAAACCAAGACATGCAAACACAGAAACACTCAGACAAGACAAGAGGGTAAGAACGCTTATTCCAGTGTAACTCATAGTAGTGAAAATGAACAACTAAACATCTGACAGCACATTAGCCAAATTCTGGTGCACTCAAGTGATGGACACGCCTCATTCCCTAACAGACCAGGGAGGAGAGGGCCTCTGCCCACACTCGTCATCCTGGGAGAAGAGTGCAGAAACAGCGTAGCAGTGTGGTCCCACTGTTGCTGGGAATGCAGACACACACCAGTACAAAGAGAAAACTGGAAGTCTGGGCCCCACATTTCAAAGGTGGCTTTCCCTGAAAATTGCATTGTGGTGTAGGCGATTTTATGTTTTTCTTTAGACTATTTTGTAGTGTTCAGAGTCTCTAAAAAGAGCAGAAATATGAAACCAGCCAATCAGAAGGCCTCGATAACTGTTACTTCCCTAGGGGTGGAGGGCCTCCTGAGGCCGCGTGCACCCCGGGAGCTGGCAGGCCTGGTGCAGCCAGCTCTCATGCTAGCTGTCTCCTCTGCAGGACCAGAAGATTTACATCTACAGCCTCAAGGGCATGTGTCCGCTGAACACACCCCAGCGGGCTTTGGACACCCCGGCCATCGTCACCTGCTTCTTGGCGGTACCTATTATAAAAAAGGTGAGATAAGGAGGTGGGTCCACAGGTTTCTGGTTCTCTGTTGCCTGTTCTGTTGGGCTGATAGGGAAGGGAGCAGAGCCATGCTCTTCTGGGCCACCAGGCCTAGGTCACAGTCAGCCGTAGAGACAGGAGGCCCGGGCCATCCTTGGTGCCTCTGGGTTTCTGAGAAGCTAAGTGTTGGCCGCTCAGTCGTGTCCAGCTCTTTGTGACCCCATGGACTGTAGCCCACCAGGTTGCTCTGTCCTTGGGATTCTCCAGGCAAGAATACTGGAGTGGGGTGCCATTTCCTCCTCCAGGGGATCGTCCTGACCCAGGGACTGAACCTGGGCCTCCAGCATTGCAAACAGGTTCTTTACCATCTGAGCCACCAGGGAAACTAGTGACCAGTAAAACTAAGGGCTAAGCGCAGGCAAGTGCCACAGCTCAAGCTGGAGTGAGATGCTTTTCTGGTACAGCTGGCATCCAGGAGCAGCCGCATGTGTGCCCTCTGAGAACCTGGCCCGGCACCCCCACAGCCAGTCAGTCCCCAGGCCCTGGCAGGCCCCCACCCCTGTTGGGTAGCCGTATCCCCGCCCCCTCCTGCTCTGCCTGCTTTGGGATACACACCATCCAGCCTAGACCTCAGTCCCTGTGTGTCCAGTGTGGCCCCAAAGACTCACCACCTCAGCTTCTAGCTTCTGCCTTTCTCAAGTGAATCGTGAGTGGTACCCGCCCCAGCCAGCATTCCGAGCGCTGCTGCAGCTGAGATCAGACCGAGCCCACAGGCTGGCCCTGCCGGACCCCTCCCCACCCAGCACCACGTGCCCAGCAGGCCCTTCCCTCCAGAAGTGATCTGGCTGCTCACACCTCTTCTTATTCATTTCTGAAGATCAGGGCCATGAACCCCCACTCTGAGAAGCTGAGCCCCCCTTTCCCCAGCTCCTTGGTGACGTCCCCAAGGCTTCTCCAGCCTCTGGAACCCCTTTGTGGGCCCTGAGGCACTTGTTTGTGCAGCTCCCCACTCGAAAGGCCATTATTGGTTCAGCTTTGTTAAAACGAGTTGACTATCATCGTCTGATTCCAGTTTTCCCATCGGCAAAGTGGACATAAAAGAGATGGTAAGGAGGATCTCTGGGCACAGTGTACCTAAAGCCCTGGGCCAGCACACTGGGTAAATGAGAGCATTATTGCTACTTCCTGACAGTCGTGAACTACATACACTCTCCTCCCTACCCGCTACGGTTTCATTTCTTAAGAAAAAGAAACCCTGAAATCAATGTTAGAGTCAGTTGTGACTGTGGCCCCACAGGCGCGGCTGGGCGGCTCAGGACCCAGTTGCACTGAACCACAGAGCAGGACACAAAGTGCTGCTTAAGGCCATGGCTGGCCAGAGCCCCGAGCCGGGGCCCCGCCGCCCGCGTGGCCTGCAGGAACAGAGCCGGCTCTGTGCGGAGCCTCCCTGTCGGCGTGTCTGCACCCTCAGAGGACGTGCTGCCCCTTGGCCGCAGAGGGCAGACCCTGAATTCTTGCACGTGCGTGTCCACACCCAGCCAGGACGTGGGACTCGCCGCCTGGCTGGGGCCTGGAGCTGGGACTCAGAGAGAGACCTTGCTCCTGTTTGCTTTGGCTCTTTTCTGTCCTGGAATCCTGAAGATGGATTTTGATAAGCATTCTGAGGGCTGTTGATCTCGGGGCTGGCTCACTCATCGCCTTGGACAGCCTGCCTTCCCAGCTCCCGACCAGGAGGCTTTCTGCTGGCTCGCTCTTGCTGGCTCAAGGCCGGGCCGCTGCCCTTTCCCAGCTCTGGCTCTGTGCTCCTGAACCCTTCCTGCCCCTCTCCCGGCCCACCTGGGCGTCGAGCCTGGTCATCTGCTCTCTGCTCCCAGCTTTGCACAGACACTCCAGGGCGCCCGGTGCTGGGCCCAGCATTCAGCACCACCTCTGCCTGGTGACCTCTAGTGGTCATAGAAGAACATGTGCTTCATGGCAGGGCAGGGGCACCCTGAGGACCCTCTCAGTGTCGGCTGGACCACAGGCGTTTCAGAGTAGATGTGGGAAGCAGGGCATGCGGCGTGGTGGCCAAGAGGTGCCTCCGTTAGAGGACTCAGCTGGAAGTGACTTCTTCAAGACTTAGCTCAGCAGGCACCCATTGGTACCTGAGCAGAAAACTGGGGGGAGTCCTCGAGGTGGCTGGGAGTCAGCCCCTCCCTGTGTGGACCAGCCCTGGGGGCAGGCACAGAGCCAGGCCTGCTCTTGTGGAGCGCCGAGCGGGAGTCCTGGCCCCGTGGGGCACCCATAGCCAGCGTGAGTTGACGCAGCAGAGCTCAGGGGAAGGAGGGTACCACTGCCGCCTCGGAGGAGGCCTGGGGACCGAGGGGAAGGCTGCTCCCTCCTCCTGGCCCGGCAAGAGGTCCAGGCTCACCGAGGGTGGGCCGTCTGGTCCTAGCAGCACGCGGCCCTCACTCCCAGGGACTTCTGCTCCCAGGAAGGAGGGCAGAGGTGGCTCTTCTGGGCCTGAGCCGCGCCTCTCTTGGGAGCACACCTGGAAGATCCTGCTGGCAGCCCCGGCCTTCGTTAGAAGCCGGGAGGTGCAGGCAGAAAGCGTGTGCTCACGGGGTGCCTGCAGGGGTGTGTTGGGCACATGCTGTCTCTCTGCTGGGATGCCCCAGCTGCAAGGGCATCAAGCACCTCGTCTTCCCCCCTCAGAACTCCCACCTGGTGCTGGCAGGCCTGGCGGACGGCCTGGTGGCAGTGTTCCCTGCGGCGTGGGGCGCCCCGGACTACGGCTGCTCCTACCTGTGCTCACACACGGCCAACAGGGCCAAGTTCAGCATCCCCGACGAGGATGCCCGGCAGAACCCCTACCCTGTGACAGCCATGGAGGTGGTCAACAGCGGGTCCGAGGTCTGGTACAGCAACGGGCCGGGCCTGCTGATCATTGACTGCGCGGCCCTGGAGATCCGCCGGCGGCTGGAGCCCTACGTGGCGCCCTCGGTGGTCACGTCGGTGGTGTGCGGCTCGGAGTGCCGTGGCGAGGAGGTGGTGTGGTGCCTGGATGATAGGGCCAACTGCCTGGTGCTGTACCACTCGGCAACCTACCAGCTGTGCGCCCGCTACTTCTGCGGGGACCCCAGCCCCCTAGGGGATGTGTTTCCCGTGTGCCCGATGGGCCCGCCGCCCCTGGACAGCCCCGCGGCCAGTCTGAGGGAGCCCGCGAGGGGCTCCATCGCCGATGTGAGCTTCATGTTCAGCGAGGAGCTGGGCACGCAGATCCTCAGCCACCAGGACTCGCTGACTGACTACTGCTCCCTGTCCTCCTGCTCTGCGGCCTCGCCGCACCTGGCGCCCCCGGCCCTGTCCAGCCTGCCCTGCTCCCCGGCCAGCTCTGCCAGCTTGCCCTTCTCTGCTGACTGCGAGGACACCAGCCAGCTGCCTGAGCCCGCCGTGGACTCCAACAGGTCGGCGCATGACCTGACCCCCGTGGACGGCGAGGCGTTCAGCCAGCACCTGCAGGCTGTGAAGATCCTCGCCGTGAAAGACGTCATCTGGGTCCCCAGGTAGGTGTCCTGCAGGGGCGTCACCCTGCGCCCTCTCTGCTCTTGCTTTGGGGCCAGGGTGCAGGGAACCTTCAAGTACAGTCAGATGTATCAGGGGCCGCCTTTCTCTCCTGGAACTGGAGGGCTCCCTTTAGCAAACCTAAGAAGGCCTGCACAGAAGCCTGTCGGCCCACCAGAGCTCAGGGCACCAGAGAGGAGAGCCGTGGTCGGGTTTCCGACCGGGAAAGGGCTTCTCACCCAGCTCTGGGGCCCTCTCAGTAACCCGATCCACTTGCTGAAGCTGAGTCTGTTTCCCTGCCTTTCTGCACACCCGCTCTGTTTCCCCTTGGAGAGCACAGCCCTGGACAAACGGTTCCCCTGCGGGGTTTTGGTTTCTTAGGCGAGGTGGAGATATCATCGTCATTGGCCTGGAGAAGGAGGCAGGAACTCAGCGGGGCCGCGTGATTGCTGTCTTGAAAGCCCGAGAGCTGACTCAGCACGGGTAAGATGGAGGGCAGCTATGTGGGGGCCAGGCTGTAGCTTAGGGAATCGAGGCCCCGCTGCCACCTCCCTGCGTGATGGCCATGGCCCTTCCATCCTCTACCCAAAACCGACAGCATCCACCCCTGTCAGCAGAGGCAGAGGAGGAGCAACAGAGTCTGCGGGAGGCAGCTCCCAGGGGATCAGCAAATGCCAGCTGAGCTGGGCATCGGTCACCGTCATGGCTACCTTTTCTGGGGGGCCCCATGCACCTGTGGACCCCTGCCCCGCCTGAGGTAGCCTGCAGAGCCCCAGCTCAGCTACAGTCACAATGGGGATCCAAGTGGTCCCCGACTCTTTCTGCCAAGCAGGGGAGCCCTCCTGAGGAGTCTCCTCCCACTGGGCACCAAGTGGAGCCATGCTGCCAGGCCACACCAGCCTTCATCATGTCCGTGCCCGCCATGCCCGTTCCTGGGCTCAGCTGTACTTGCCCACCGTCAGGAGGCAGGCCAGATGCCACCATAGGATGCCTGTCGGACCCTGCCCGCCTGGCTGTACTGACGCAAGGCTGGTCCAGCCATTGTTCCTGGGGCTGTCAGGCAGTCCTCAGCGTCCACACCCCTCACTGGGCTGAGTCCCACGCGCTTTTCTCCCTTATGGAGAAATCACATTCGGCCCACTTTCCCCGGAGCAGAACAATGATGGAGATGTACATGGCCCCTGGGCCAGTGGCCCTTGCCCTACCCGTGGTTCTGGAGACTGGAGCTGGATTTGCTCCTGAGTGCTGGCTGAGTGTGGGGGCAGTGGTCCCCAGGTCCCAGGTCAGGCTTCCAGGGGAGCAGGTGTGTCCATACAGCCCAGGCCTGTTGACCTCGGAGTGCCCACCCTCAGTGCCCTTGACTTTTCCCCTGCCGTTGTTTTTCCCCCAAAGACAGGTTTACCAAGAGCAGGCACCCTCACTGCAGGGAGAAAGCAGCCCAGGTAGCCAGCAAAAAGAAGGCCGTAGCTTGAGCCCACCAGATGCGTCTGGCGGGCTCGACGCATCTTGGGCCGTACCTTGAGCCCATGTCTCAGATGCGTCTGAGACATTTAGTCCCTTGGCAAATAGCTACCTACTGCCCGAGACATGCAAGGCCCACAAGAGCAGATTCCTGTACACATCCCAGTTTACATGCTGGCCTTGGTGCCATCAGGCCGCACGGGCAGAGGGAGGAGAGGCTGGCAGTGTCTGCTCAGAGCGGGGCACACGGCCTGCAGAGGTCCGGAAGGAAATGTGTAGGGTGTGCCCAGGTCATGCCGAACTTGCTTTTAAAAATGTATGTAGTTTGGACTTGGCACAGGTTTTCTGTCTAGTATATTCCCCTATATTTTCTAGGCACGTGGAAACATAATAAGAGAGAAGGATCATACCCCTACTGAGTGGCAAGGAAATTGAGTTAAAGCTTAAAACCTGTCATGATAAGCAAGAATTGTTAGATAGAATTGATCATTCCAGCCTCTCTCAGCATCTGCAGGGGCACTGATTGCAGGAATCCTACAGATACAAAAGTCCAAGGATGCTCAAGTCCTTATATATGAAGTGATATAACATAGTCAGGGGATTCCCAGGTGGCTCAGTGGAAAAGAATCTGCCTGCTAATGCAGAAGGCACAGGTTCAATCCCTGGGTCAGGAAGATCCCCTGGAGGAGGAATTGGCAAGCCACTCCAGTATTTTTGCCTGGAGAATCCCAAGAACAGAGGAGCCTCGTGGGCTACAGTCCATGTGGTCACAAAGAGTCCAACATGAATGAGCAGCTAAGCACACACAAGGACACACAGTCAGCCCTCCGTACCCAAGGATGCCAAACTCGTAGACACGGAAGGCTGACCATTTTTTCTGGACATGTTGGGGTCTGAGGTATGTTAGGGAGGATACCTGCTCTGAGGTGAAGCTGAAATGATGCCCCTTTTTAGGCTTTAGAAAGACTGCCCACATGCTAGACCACCAGACAGAGAGGCACATCACTGGTGCCAGACTGGGGTGCACAGATGCCCCCTTAGCCAGGCTCTGTCCTCTCAGGAGCTGCAGGGTGAGGGTCGCCACCCTGACCAAGCAGGAACTCCTGTGGGTTTTCTCAGACCCCTTCTCTCCGCAGGATTCTCATGGATGCTGCTGTGGTGGCAAAGGACACGGTTGTGTGTGGCTTTGAGAATGAAAATCTGGAGTGGTGCCTGGCTGTCTGGAGGGGCTGGGGCACGCAGGAGTTTGACATTTTCTACCAGTCCTACGAGGAGCTGGGCCGGCTGGAGGCCTACGTGCGGAAGAGGAGGTGATTCCTGTGGGGCGAGCGTTCCCTGGACGCGTCCAGCGTGGGCCTGCAGTCTGAGCCCTCTGCCTGCAGCCCGCAGCCCTCTGAGGACCCAGCAGGCAGGCTGGGTTGTCCTCCAAACCACTTGCTGCTAAGAAGTGCTGAGAAGACCCCACCACACCGGGGGTTTAAGGGTTCTCCTATTCCAGGACACAGTCCTCTGGGTACCTGCCCCGCCCCCCCCCCCCCATACTGGTTTTACAGCCCAAGGGAAGGCAGTGGGCAGAACTGATAGGGCCCCTGCCCCCTCTGTCCACTCTCAGGGCTGGGCCTGGCTGGCCTCGTGGGCCTCCCCACTTTCACCACCAGGCCTGGGGTGGAATTACACTAGGGCCCTCAGTCGGGGAGCAGCTCAGGGCAGGGAGGCAGGAGGGCTGTGACCCCTGCCCCTTCCCCTGGCAGCTCCCCGGCTCTCAGCACGTTTCTCAAGCTCCTGGGTCCCCGGGGCCTGGGGCCCCGCTTGGGCAGGCGGAGATCAGATGTCTCCCGCTTGGGCAAGCCTGTGTGTGAAAAGCCTCAGAAGGACCCTAAGAGGAGCATTGCCCGGCTTGGGGATGAATGGGCTCCTTTAAGTGACGGGCGGGGAAGCCAAGAGCCGCACAGGGCAGAGCGCGCCTTCGCTGCTGCATTCTTCTTCTGCCGACAGAAGGCAGGAGAGACTCCATCCATCAGCAGGACTTGAGAAAGGGCCTGTGTTTACAGCTTTGTGAAATAAACTCGGACACAGCTGCAGCATAAGCCCTGTTTGTTTGCACATAATAAGCTTTTCTATTACTTTAAGTCATATCTCAATGGTTAGACCTCTTATTGTGAAATCACATTATATCAAATTATCTATTTGCTAAACAGTACAGCAGAATAAAATAAAAAGTGAAATTGTCAAAGGGGGATGTATGGGTATGACAGCAAGAACTTTCATAAAGGATGCACACACTTGTGTGTACACATGCATGCATTCATGTTCACATCATCACTAAGAGTAACTGTTTGAAGCTGCTTAACCCAGCACAGGAGTGGGAACCTGAGATCATCCTCCAGTGCAAACTGTTGACTTTTTTCTAAAATTAAATTATAAAAATCAAACTTTAGGTTTTGCTGGGGTATGTAGGCAAATGTGATTCCTTTTATTGGAAAATAAACAGACTCTCAAGAATGAACTCACAGCTTCTGTCTGTGGAGCGCACACAGTAACAGTCCGAGCATGTTCCACCCGGCCCACTTGCTGTCCTGGCAGGAGGGGCGTGCCCTCCGGGCTCATGTGCCCCCAGCAATTTATGTGGGCAGAGACGGGCTCTATCAGTCTCCCCGCTTGCTTTCCGTGGCCTCAGGAGGACTGGAGTCTGAGCCTCCAGCCCGCGTCCCTGCCGTTCACCACTAGCAGGGACTCGGAGATTACCGCTCCCCTGCCCTGCCGTCTCCCCACCGCCTGGCTGCCTAGTTAACTTCTCAAATCCAAACCAGGCCCTGCGCCTCCTCTCCCAAACCTTTGCTCCACCTCACTTGTGGCCGGACTGCTCTGTGGCCCTCAGGAGCCCCGGGTCGGGTCCCAGCCTTCCCCTCCGCCCTCGCCCAGCCCCAGGATGGCGACAAGCTGCAGTGAGCTCGGCCCGTGTTCTCGAGAACCAGCTGGGGGGTCTTCTCCACCAAAGTTAGAAATCGTACGGAAGTGGTTCATTAACCTGAATACCTTAAACTTAAAAACTTAAATGGAAAAATTTCTACAAACTAAAAAGATAAGCAGTCAGTTGAGGGGAAATATTTGTAACAAAAAGGAGAGACAAGTAGTTGGTTTATCCTTTAAGCAAAAAGTTGGTAGCTGTTGCTCAAAAAGAGAAAACTCCAGAGGAAAACGGGTAGAGGACATAAACAAGACTCAGCCTGACCCAACAGTAAGGCAACAGTTGTGGAGACAACGATGAAATGCTGGGCTTGCCCAGGGACACGGTGAAGACGCCTGAGTAGCGCTTGGGAAGAATCCGAGAGGGCCGACTCGGCAGGAGCCCTCCCCCGCCTCCCTGGTCCTCACTGGAGCACCAGGGCAGGGCCCCCACACCGGGGGAGAGGGGCAGCGAGGCCCTGGGCAGGGAAGGGGGAGCTGCCCGCCACACCAGCCCCAGCTACCTCCCTTTGGGCTCTTTGTCATGCCACAGACAAGGAATGTGCTTTGCTGTATAAGCATTGTCCTGCTCTCTGTTAACCTGGAGCCAGATGCCATTCAGGTGCACTTGCTACTGGCCAAAGCAAAGCCCCGAGACCTAACAGGTGATGCTCTGGAGCTGGCCCTAACAAGCATCTGTTCAAGTTTGGGCAGAGACCGGAGCAACGGCAGACTGGAACATTCTGTGGCCGGCCATGCCAAAGCTTACTTCTGCATTATGAGCACTGGGCACGACTTGGCCTGTAGATCTCGTCCCTGGAACAACCACAGGTACAGAGGGAGGTCTGGGGCTTCAACCTCCTTCCCAAAGGCCAAAACTAAGGGTGTGACATCTCTAAGTTTAAACCCTCCACCCTAGGCAAGCTACCCTAGTCCTGTGGCTCTGGTTTCTCCTCTGTGAGATGGCCATGACATGTCTTACCCCACCAGGGTTGGTTGGGGACCAAGAGAGACAAACACGTGACAGTCCAGCCTCAGCCCTGACCCAGAGCCAGGACTGCCTCCTGGCCCCTGGTCATGACCACCATCCCACCCAGGACCCTCACCCAGCACACACACAAGTCCTCTCTGAGAACTGCTCCAGGGAAACACGGCTCTGTCTCTGTGAAACAGCCCAACTTTAAACGTAAATCTCCTGGGACTTCCCTGGTGGTCCAGTGGCTAAGACTGTGTGCTTCCAATGCAGGGCACCCGAGTTCAATCTCTGATCAGGCAATCAGATCCCACGTGCCACAACTGAGAGTTCCACCCCACAGCTGAAGATCCTGCATGCTACAACTAAAGATCCCCAATGTTGCAACTGAGACTCGGCACAGCCAAGTAAATGTTTTAAATTTTTAAAAATAAGTCTCTTTTTTTCTGAAGTATTCAGAAGACTTTTACTAACACCTTTGCTTCAGAATTGAGTTAGGGTGTAACACACATCACAGTAGATAAAAGCTGATGTCTGGGTGTAAGAAGGCAATAGGAATCCCATTGGGAACACATGCTTTAAAAATGAAATAGAAGTAATGATAGGCACACAAATAAAATTTTAAAATTTCCCCCTTTGCCCTCCATCGGCTGTGCCATCCTCTGGGCCGTCACTGTGTTCCCTGCTCTTCTGGGCCTGGGGTCTGGCTGCACATTCTACCCCCAGCCTTCAGGAGAGGCCATGGGACTAGTTCTGGCGGGGTGCGTGGAAGGGTTGCCCATCACGTGGGGTGAGAGCACTGGGTTGTCCCTGTGAGACTCTCCAGGGAGCTCTCCACTTGGTCCCCAGGATCTGCAGCTAGAGCTGGTGCTTGTTCAATCAGCTTGAGTCGCTAAGAGGTGACCCAGAGTCTCCCAACACTCCACCACACACACAGAACAAGAGCAAGACGTGAGCTTTGTGGTTGTCACCCAAGTTCACCTGGCCATGCTGCTTGATACTAACTGCTGATGCCTCACCCCCTCCACACCCACCCCCAGCACACTCACACAGGGCTCTCGTGCCCTCCGACCAGCCTCTATAGTGCTATTCTCTCTGCTCTGCTCTCCCAGACTGAGAACTTCTCGAGGAAGGGGACAGGGAATTGAGATCCAAATCGGCAAAAAGCCTCATCCTGAAAGAAAAGGAAAACATGGAGGTGGAGTACCATAATTCGTGAAACATGAACCATCCACGTGGTCTCATAACCGTCAGTGTAGAAGACCAAGAGTTCAGACCTGTAATTGCCTTGAGAGGTGAATCAGAGGGCTAGGATGGACTTTTTATATCCTGAGTGTTACTTACTTTAAAAAATCAAAACTAGTATATAAAATCATCAAAAGCATTTTGGAGTCCTGTTATTAAAAGTGGCCATTTCATACCTCACCAGCCTCATGTATCCATCGCCATCTTCACGTACGCATCGCCGTCCTCACGTGCGCCTCGCCGTCCTCACGTATACCTCACCATTCTCATGTATGCCCCTGGGTCTTAAATCTGGACCTACTGAATTTCTCCACTGAAGGGTAGCAGGGCTCTTCTTCAGAAGGCCGCCGATTACATCTCCACACACAGTCACACACACACACACACACTCACACACGTCCACACACGCATATGCAAAAATATGTGCATACAAACACACATAAGCATACACATACTACTTAATATGGGCCTGAGGCAAGTTGAGTATCCAAGGATTTCAGGGACAGTGTTGAAAGGGTAAAGGAGCCCACCATAAAGGGGATTACTCTGGCTGAGTGCTGATGGTTCATTAACTAGTTAATTGGAATAGTGCAAGTGTTAGTAACCACTGACCGAAACCACCTGCCTAGTCAGGCACAATGATAATCACTTGTAAGCGTTGTCTTGCAATCAGAGGTCCCAGTAAGGAACAAGGTGCTGCCACAAGAAAACAGGATTTGGAAGGGGCCACAAGGCCATAGAACTGGAAAACGTCAGTTTTCATTCCAATCCCAAAGAAAGGCAATGCCAAAGAATGCTCAAACTACCGCACAATTGCACTCATCTCACACACTAGTAAAGTAATGCTCAAAATTCTCCAAGCCAGGCTTCAGCAGTACATGAACTGTGAACTTCCAGATGTTCAATCTGGTTTTGGAAAAGGCAGAGGAACCAGAGATCAAATTGCCAACATCTGCTGGATCATCGAAAAAGCAAGAGAGTTCCAGAAAAACATCTATATCTGCTTTATTGAGTATGCCAAAACCTTTGATTGTGTGGATCACAATAAACTGTGGAAAATTCTGAAAGAGATGGGAATACCAAACCACCTGACCTGCCTCTTGAGAAACCTATATGCAGGTCAGGAAGCAACAGTTAGAACTGGACATGGAACAACAGACTGGTTCCAAATAGGAAAAGGAGTACGTCAAGGCTGGATATTGTCACCCTGCTTATTTAACTTCTATGCAGAGTACATCATGAGGAACGCTGGGCTGGAAGAAGCACAAGCTGGAATCAAGATTGCCCAGAGAAATATCAATAACCTCAGATATGCAGATGACACTACCCTTATGGCAGAAAGTGAAGAGGAACTAAAAAGCCTCCTGATGAAAGTGAAAGAGGAGAGTGAAAAAGTTGGCTTAAAGCTTAACATTCAGAAGACGAAGATCATGGCATCTGGTCCCATCACTTCATGGGAAATAGATGGGGAAACAGTGTCAGACTTTATTTTGGGGGGCTCCAAAATCACTGCAGATGATGATTACAGCCATGAAATTAAAAGATGCTTACTCCTTGGAAGGAAAGTTATGACCAATTTAGATAGCATATTCAAAAGCAGAGATATTACTTTACCAACAAAGGTCCGTCTACTCAAGGCTATGGTTTTTCCAGTGGTCGTGTATGGATGTGAGAGATGGACTATGAAGAAAGCTGAGCGCTGAAGAATTGATGCTTTGAACTGTGGTGTTGGAGAAGACTCTTGAGAGTCCCTTGGACTGCAAGGAGATCCAACCAGTCCATCCTAAAGGAAATCAGTCCTGGGTTTTCATTGGAAAGACTGATGCTGAAGCTGAAACCCCATTACTTTGTCACCTCATGCAAAGAGTTGACTCACTGGAAAAGACTCTGATGCTGGGAGGGATTGGGTGCAGGAGGAGAAGGGGATGACAGAGGATGAAATGGCTGGATGGCATCACCAACTTGATGGACATGAGTTTGACTGAACTCTGGGATTGTGATGGACAGGAAGGCCTGGCGTGCTGTGATTCATGGGGTTGCAAAAAGTCAGACACGACTAAGCGACTGAACTGAACTGAAAAGGAGGGGGTTGGCATGTTCTACCAACATCCCAGAATCCGGTGGAATCTATCTTGGTTGAGATGTGTGCACCACCAGGAAGGACCTCGAGTCAGAGTAGGAGCCAAGCAAAGTGACTGACCAGAGACACCCTGGAAATTAACCCTTTTACCAAAGAATAAAACCTGAGAGAGACTGCAAACCATGGGGCAGAGCAGTTCTCTGCGTTCCCTCACCTCACTGCTCTCTGCTTGGATGCTCCTTCCCAATAAAGCCTTTTGCTTTGTCAGCACATATGTCTCCTTGGACAATTCATCTCCCAGGGTCAGACAGGAGTCCACCTTCAGGCCCTGGAAGGGGTCATCCTTCCTGCAACACAAGTTGTAAAAAGTTGGAACGATACCAAAAAAGAGAAGTTATTTAGAGCATGTAAATTGTAGTTGTAATTTCAAAGATATGTATAATTTCTAATAGATTCAAGGGATTAGATCTGATTAGACAGAATGCCCGAAGAACTATGGACAGAGGTTCATAACATTGTACAGGAGATGGTGATCAAAACCATCCCCAAGAAAAAGAAACGCAAAGAAAAGCAAAATGGTTGTCTGAGGAGGACTTACAAATAGCTGAGACAAGAAGGAAGGATATACCCATCTGAACAGAGAGTTCCAAAGAATAGCAAGGAGAGATAAGAAAGCCTGCCTAAAGTGAAAAAAAAAAAAAAAAAAAAAAAAAGCAAAGAAATAGAGGAAAACAATGGAATGGGAAAGACTAGAGGCCTTTTCAAGAAAATTAGAGATACCAAGGGAACATTTCATGCAAAGATGGGCACAGTAAAGAACAGATACTCTATGGGCCTAACAGAAGCAGAAGATATTAAGAAGAGGTGGCAACAATACACAGAAGAACTGTACAAAAAAGATCTTCACGACCCAGATAACCATGATGGTGTGATCGTTCACCTAGAGCCAGACATCCTGGAGTGTGAAGTCAAGTGGGTCTTAGGAAGTATCATTACAGAAAAAGATAGTGGAGGTGATGGAATTCTAGCTGAGCTATTTCAAATCCTAAAAAATGATGCTGTTAAAGTGTTACACTCAATATGCCAGAAAATTTGGAAAACTCAGCAGTGGCCACAGGACTGAGAAAGGTCAGTTTTCATTCCAATCCCAAAGAAACTCAATGACAAAGAATGCTCAAATTGCTGCACGACTGCACTCATCTCACGCACTAGCAAAGTAATGCCCAGAATTCTCCAAGTGAGGCTTCAACAGTATGTGAACTGAGAACTTCCAGATGTTCAAGCTGGATTTAGAAAAGGCAGAGGAACCAGAGATCAAGTTGCCAACATCCGTTGGATCATAGAAAAAGCAAGATAATTCCAGAGAAACATCTACTTCTGCTTCATTAACTAGGTTAAAGCCTTTGTGTGGATCACAACAAACCAGAAAATCCTTCAAGAGATGAGAATACCAGACCACTTTACCTGCCTCCTAAGAAATCTGCATGCAGGTCAGGAAGCCACAGTTAGAACTGAACATGGAACAATGGACTGGTTCTAAATTGGGAAAGGAGTACATCAAGGCCGTATATTGACAACTTGCTTATTTAACCTATATGCAGATTATATCATGCAACATGCTGGATCAGATGAAGCACAAGCTGGAATCAAGATTGCAGGGAGAAATACCAATAACCTCAGATATGCAAATGACACCACCCTTATGGCCAAATGAGAAGAGGCACTGAAGAGCCTCTTGGTGAAAGTGAAAGAGAAGAGTGAACAAGTTGGCTTAAAACTCAACATTTACAAAACTAAGATCATGGCATCCAGTCCCATCACTTCATGGGAAATAGATGAAGAAATGATGGAAACAGTGACAGACTATTTTGGGGGGCTCCAAAATCACTGCAGATGGTGATTGCAGCCATGAAATTAAAAGACACTTGCCCCTTGGAAAGAAAGCTGTGCTAAACCTAGACAGTGTTTGAAAACCCTCTGTGTGTAAAAAGAGCCTCTGTTTCCACATCACTTTGCCGACAAAGTCCGAATAGTTAAAGCTATGGTTTTTCCAGTAGACATGTACAGATGTGAAAGCTGGACAATAAAGAAGGCTGAGCATCAAAGAATTGATGCTTTTGAACTGTGGTGCCAAAGAAGACTCTTGAGAGTCCCTTGGACTGCAAGGAGATCAAACCAGTCAATCCTAAAGGAAATCAATTCTGGATATTTATTGGAAGGACTGATGCTGAAGCTCCAATACTTTGGCCACCTGATTTGAAGAGCCAGCTCATTGGAAAAGACCCTGATGCTGGGGAAGATTGACGACAAAAGGATAAGGGGGCAGAAGAGGATGAGATGGTTAGATAGCATCATGCACTTAATGGACACCAATCTAAGCAAACTCCAGGAGATAGTGAAGGACAGGGAGCCTGGTGTGCTGTGGTCCATGAGGTCTGAGTTGGACATGACTTAGTGACTAAACAATAACAACAAAGGATGAAGACTGTTTTCCAGGAGAACCAATCACATAATCCACATAATTAGAGGGTTGGAACTTTCAGTCCCACTTCCTGACCTCCAAGGAGAGGAGATGAGTTAGAGTTTGAATTGATCAGGAATGACCAATGATTTAATCATTGTACCTATATAATAAAATCTCCATAAACACCCTAAAAGACAGATTTGAAGAGCTTCTCCCTATGGTCAACATATGTAGATTAGTGGAGGGTGATGCACCCAGAGAGGGCAGTCACACTCCTTCCCCATTCCTTGCCCTAGGTATTTCTTCAACCTGGCTGTTCTTGAGTTATATCCTTTTATAATAAACTCATAATCTAGTAAGCAGTATGTTTCTCTAAGTTTTGTGAGCCACTTTAGTGGGGCTCACTGGAATCTCCAGTCTATATCCAGTCAGTTAGAAGCACAGGTGATGACCTGGACTTGGATTGGCATGTGAAATGTGTGGCAAGGGCAGGGCAGTCTTGTAGGAATCTGACACTATCTCTGGGTAGATAGTGTCAGGTTTGAGTTGAATTGTAAGACCTCCAGCTGATTTCAGAGAATTACTTGGCGGTGTATGGAAATTTTCTTCTCCCTTATTTGGGTTGAGTGTGAAACCCACACACTGCAATGTTAGGAAGGCTCAGAAACCACAAGAAGAACTATGACTAAGTTGAATATGAAGATGACTAAGAAGAAGGTTAGTGTGGAACAAGGAAGAAGAATGTGGCTCCAAGGCAGTAGGTAGCGTTTGGGGCACAGCTTTATAGTTAGTGCAGCGCTTGATTGTGTAGCCTTTGTAGCATTTCATATATGTTTGCCTGTTTCTTAGCACTGAAGGTAATCTAGTATTTTAGACTTTGATTTTAATTGTTTATAAGTGGGATTCAATAAAATTTTAAATAGTGTTTAATTGGAGAAAATTGTCAATACTCTGGTGTTATGTGTTAGATATATAAGAAGTGTATTAATATTTAGAGATGGGTTATTGTTTCATGTTTAATAGATTCACAAGCCAGATAAATTGGGCATCAGCAATGTACAGACAGTAACATGTAAGCCCAACAGCATGCCCACAGCCTGGTTCCCAGCTTTGCACCCAGGAAATGCGCATGATCCCAGAATTAACTGAAGGCAGAGGGAGACAGCTATGAAGATGCTTTGGGTTTGCCATCTTAAAATACCAGAAGTCCCCCATTTCTCTGACCTAGGGGCCAGAAAGATCAAGAGGATGACAGCATCCGATTTCCATTTTTCCAAGCCACTCCACTCCAGGGCAGATCCCCCCACCTCCGCCACACCCATAAAGGACCCAGAAGGAGTGAGCTGTGGGAGGAAAGGGGCACACCTGTGGATTCTGCAGAGGCAAATCTTCACGAGGTGGCACATAGCAGCAGTTTGGGAGGCCAGGGATGGCCCAACACCATCCC
Source organism: Budorcas taxicolor (assembly GCF_023091745.1). NCBI lineage: Eukaryota > Metazoa > Chordata > Mammalia > Artiodactyla > Bovidae > Budorcas > Budorcas taxicolor. The sequence continues at coordinate 7,854,341 of NC_068930.1, read as the reverse complement.
ATGGGTCATGCAGCTCTAGGACTTCCCTTCCCCACCCTGGAGACTGCAAAAAGGAGACCCAGATGGGAGCCCACTGTCTGAACCATGGTCTGCTGTAGATAGTTTTTATATGTGACCCAAGTTCTTATCAGTTTAAGATAGCTCTTATCAGCTTAAGATCTTATAAGAGGTTTTTTATAAGCCTCATGGTAACTAAAAAAAATAAACCTTTAATAGATACACAAAGGATGAAAAAAAAAGAAATCCAAGCATAACACTGCAAGAAAATTATCAAATCACAGAGGATGACAGCAGAAGAATAAAGGAATGAAAGAACTACCAAAAAAGCCATAAAATAATGGAAAAGATGGCAGTGCTCCTTACCTATCAATAATTTCTTTACATATAAATAGGATATTTATAAAAACTATAAATGGAGTATAAACTTTAAAATTGTGAATCACTATATGTTACACTTGTAAATATAATTTCATACAATTATAATTTATTTTTTCAATGCCATTCTCCCAAATCACCCCACCCATATATAATTTATATATGTATATATATCACCAATCAAAACACAGTAAGTGACTGAATAAATAAAAAATAAGATACAACTGTATGCTCTTATAAGAGACTCACTTCAGCTTTAAAGACACACATATGCTGAAAGTGAAGGTATGGAAAAAAGTATTCTAGGCAATAGAAACCAAAAAAGGGCGGGGGTATCTATACCCATTTATAGCAGACAAAACAGACTTTAGGACAAAGATTGTAACAAGAGACAAAGAATGTTATTATATAATGACAAAAGAGTGAATTCATTAACAGGATATAACCATTGTAATTTAAGAGGATAAAACCATTCATTAAGAGGCTATAACCATTTTATATATATATATATATATATATATATATATATATATATATATATGAACCTAGCATTGGAGCACTGAAATAAATGAAGTAAATTTTAACAGATCTGAAGGGAGAAGTAGTCAGCAATACAATAGCAATACAATAATTTGGGGGACACCAATAACTCATTTGTAACAGTGGGTAGAACACTTAGAAAATCATTAAAGAAACATTGGACTTGAACTACACTTCAGTCTTCTCTAGTGACTCAGATGGTTAAGAGTCTGCCTGCAATGCAGGAGATCTGGGTTAGATTCTTGGGTGGGGAAGATCCCCTGGAGAAGGGAATGGTGACCCACTCCAGTATCCTTGCCTGGAAAATCCCTTGGACAGAGGAGCCTTGTGGATCCTAATCCATGGGGTTGCAAAGAGTCAGACATGACTGAACAACTAACACACACACACACACTTTAAATCTACCTAACAGACACATACAAAACATTCTTTCCAAGGGCAGCAGAGTTCACATTCTAAAGCACTTTTTGAGCATGATCCAGGATAGATCATATGTTAGGTCACAAAATAAGTCAAACCAAATTTAAAAGATAGAAATCATAGAAAGTATTTTTCCTAACAATAATAGTAAGAAACTAGACGTCAATAATAGTAAGAAACTAGACATCAGTAATAGTAAGAAACTAGACATCAATAACAGAAGGAAACCTGGAAAATTCACAGATATGTGTAAATTAACCCAGGCCTGAGCAACTATTGATCAAAGAAGAAATCAAAATATCTTGAAAAAAGTGAAAAATGGAAATACAGTACATCAAACCTTACAGCATGCAACAAAAACAATTGTTAAGAGGGAAGTTTATAATGCCATGTGCCTGCATGCTCCATAGCTTCAGTCATGTCCGACTCTTTGCGACCCTCTGGACTATAGCCTACCAGGCTCCTCTGTCCTTGGGATTCTCCAGGCAAGAATACTGGAGTGGGTTGCCACGCCCTCCTCCAGGGGATCTTCCCAACCCAGGAATCGAACCCACATCTCTGGCATTTCCTGCACTGCAGGCAGATTCTTTACCCACTGAACCACCTGGAAAGCCCATTTATAGTGATAAACACCTATATTAAGTAAAAGAGATATCTCAAATAATCTAACTTTACACCTCATGGAACTAGAATAAAAAGAATAAATGAAGACCAAAGTTAGCATAAAGAAAGAAATAACAAAGATAAATAGAAAAAGAGTAGTAGAAAAACAATAGAGAAATAAACAAAAGTGAACTTGCCTTTTGAAAAAATAAATAATATTGACAAACATTTAACTAGACTGAGGGAAAAAAGAAGACTCCAAAAATAAAAACAGAAACGAAAAAAGAGACACTATGATTGATTCCACAGAAATACAAAATATCATGAGAGACTAGAATGAACAATTATATCCCCAACAAGTTGGACAACTTAGAAGAAATGGATAAGTTCCTAGAGACATACAACCTGAAGTGAAAATGTTAGTTGTTCGGTCATGTCTGAATTTTTGTGACCCCATGGATTATAGACCACCAGGCTCTTCTGTCCATGGAATTTTCCAGGCAAGAATGCTGGAGTGGGTAGCCATTCCCTTCTCCAGGGGATCCTCCTGACCTGGGGTTCAAACCTGAGTCTCCTGCATTGCAGGCAGATTCTTTACCAGCTGAGCCACCAAAACAAAGGATAAATTCCTAGAGACACACAACCTACCTTGGTTGAAGGTACCTACCTCAACCATGCTGTTGAACGAGGTTTGCTGGTAATTTGTTGAGGATTTTTTACCTCTGTGTTCATCAGAGATATTGGCCTACAACTTTCTTTTCTTGTAGTGTCCTTGTTTGCCTCTGATAACAGGGTAATGCTTACCCTCGGTTGGCCTTGGATAGCTGGTCCCTTGCAGTCCCTGCCAGCAGACTGTCCCTTGGAATGCGGCTCACCATGTGCCGGGACCGGGGTCTGGTGTGGAGAGCCCTTCCTCCTGGGACACGGGGCATGGCCGGAAAGGCGGCCGCCTCTTCACCCGTCACGCATGGCATGTTCGTGGGGAACCTGGTGCTAAACCATTTGTAGACAACCTGCTTCTGGAATAAGTAATATTATTAAAATGTTCATAGAACCCAAAGCAATCTATAGATTTAATGCAACCCCTATCAAAATTCCAATGGCATTTTCCACATACAGAGAAAAAAGAGTCCTAATTTTGTACAGAAGCACAAGATCCCAAATAGCTAAAGCAATCTCAAGTAAGAACAAAGACAGAGGTCTCACACTTCTGATCAGTTCAGTCGCTCAGTAGTGTCTGACTCTTTCCACCCCATGGACTGCAGCACGCCAGGCTTACCTGTCCATCACCAACTCCTGGAGCTTGCTCAGACTCATGTCCATCGAGTCAGTCATGCCATCCAACCATTTTATCCTCTGTCATCCCCTTTCTCCTCCTGCCTTCAATCTTTCCCAGCATCCAGGTCTTTTCCAATGAATCAATTCTTCGCATCAGGTGGCCAAAGTATTGAAGCTTCAGCTTCAGCATCAGTCCTTGCAATAAATATTAAAGATTGATTTATTTTAGGATTGACCGGTTTGATCTTTTTGCAGTCCAAGGGCCTCTCAAGAGTCTTCTCCAGCACCACAGTTCAGAAGCATCAGTTTTTTGGCGCTCAGCTTACTTTATGGTCCAACTCTCACACCCATACATGACTACTGGAAAAACCATAGCTTTGACTAGACGGACCTTTGTGGCAAAGTAATGTCTCTGCTTTTTAATATGCTGTCTCTCTTGGTCATAGCTTTTCTTCCAAGGAGCAAGTGTCTTTTAATTTCACGGCTGCAGTGATTTTGGAGCCCCCGCAAAATAAAGTCTGTCACTGTTTCCAGTGTTTCCCCATCTATTTGCCATGAAGTGATGGGACTGGATGTCATGATCTTAGTTTTCTGAATGTTGAGTTTAAACAGCATTTTTACTCACCTCTTTCACTTTCAATAAGAGGCTTTTTAGTTCTTCTTCCCTTTTTGCCATAAAGGTGGTGTCCTCTGTGTATCTCAGGTTATTAATATTTCTCCCTGCAATCTTGATTTTGGCTTGTGCTTCATCCAGCCCAGCATGATGTACTCTGCACAGAAGTTAAATAAGCAGGGTGACAATATACAGCCTTGATATACTCCTTTCCCAGCTTGGAACCAGTCTATTGTTCCATATACAGTTCTAACTGTTGCTTCTTGACCTGCATACAGATTTCTCAGAAGGCAGGTGAGGTGGTCTGGTATTCCCATCTCTTGAAGAATTTTCCACAGTTTGTTGTGATCCACATAGTCAAGGGCTTTGGCATAGTCGATAAAGCAGAAGTAGATGCTTTTCTAGAACTCTCTTGCTTTTTTGATGACCCAACAGTTCTGATATTGAACTATATTAAAAAGATATAGAAATCAAAACAGTATGATTCCAGCAAAAAAAACAAACAGACCAATGGGACAGTTGAGAGCCCAGAAGTAAATCCACTCATCAAAACTAATCTTTGAAACAGTCACCAAGAATATACAATGGGGAAAGAACTGTCTCTTCAATAAATGATGTTTGGATAATTGAATATCTATATGCAAAAGAATAAAATTGGCCCTTGTTTTATAGGGAAAACAAAAATCAACTCAAAATGGATTTAAGACTTAAATGTTAGCTGTGGAAACATAAAACTCCTAGAAGAAAACATAGTGGAAAGTTCTTTGACATTGGTCTCAGCAATGAATTTTAAATTCAACACCAAAAGTACAGGCAGCAAAAGCAAAAATGAACAACATAAACAACAGCTACTACAGACATACAAATGCCATCAGATATCTGAAAAGATGCTCAACATTACTGGCCTTCCCTGGTGGCTCAGATGGTAAAGCATCTGTCTACAATGCGGGAGACCTGGGTTCGATCCCTGGGTCAGGAAGATTCCCTGGAGAAGGAAATGGCAACCCCCTCCAGTACTCTTGCCTGGAAAATCCCATGGACGGAGGAGCTTGGTGCAGGCCACTCACTGTCCATGGGGTCGCAAAGAGTCGGGCACGACTGAGCAACTTCACTTTCACTTTGCTAGTCATTAGGAAATGCAAATCAAAACCACACTGAGGTACTGCTTCATGCCTCTTAGAATGGCCATTATAAAACAGTCAAAAGTTAACAAGTGTTTGTGTGAATGTGAAGAAATGAAACTTATATACTGTTGTGGGGATGTAAATTGTTACAACTGTTGTGGAAAACAGTATGGAGTTTCCTCAAGAAAATTTTAAAGAGTGCTACTATATGATCTAGCAGTCCCACTTCTGGGTAGATATATCCAAAGAAAATAAAATTGATATCTGCACCCCTATGTTCATTGCAGCATTATTCTTAGTAGCCTAGATATGAAAAAAATCTATGTCTATCAACAGATGAATGGATAAAGAAAATATGGTGTGTATATACAATGGAATATTATTCAGGTTCTAAAAAAAGGAGAAAATTCTGCGTTTGCAATATTAGAGGCTGCTACACTGGAGAACATTATGTTAATCAAAAATAAGCCTGATGCAGAAAGACAAATACTGCATGATCTCACTTACTTATGGAATCTTAAAAAGTCAAACTCATAGCAACAGAAAATAGAATGGTAGTTAACAGATGCTGAGGGTAAGGTGGGGGAAATGGGGATTTATTGGTCAAAGGACAAAATTTCCAGTTATGAGGTGAATAAGTTCTGGAGACCAAATGGACAGCATGGCGGCTAGTTAGTAAGAATGTGTTGTGTGCTAGAAATTTGCTGAGAGTAGATTTCACCACACCAAAAAAAGTGGTAACTATATGAGACGAAGGCTATGTTAACTGATTATGTTAATCATTTCAAAATGTACACATGTATGCAAACATCAAGTTGTATACCTAAATGCGTACAATTTTTATTTGTCAACCACACTTCAATAAAGCTGGGAAGAAAAATAATGTGGGTATGGAGGGGCAGGGCATGTTTTGAATCTCCAGGAATTAATTCTCCAAGTGCCCTGGAGAGCCTTTTCTTGGCTCTGGCCGTCAAGCACACATGGGTCCCTTATGAGAATCGTGCACAACTCTGCGTGGTGGCCTGGTTTCCACTGCACAGGGACATGGGGATGGAAAGCCAGCTTCTCACTTCCTCTGTGCTGAGGGAACAAAGTGACCCCTTTCCCACCGGTTTAGCACAGACTCTCTTCAAGCCCAGGGAGTGGGAGCTTCAGCCACCGATGTAGACGTAGCAGGAGGAGGTAGAAAATACCTTCAGCGCTGAAATAGCTGGGTCAGGTCACTGAAGCCTCAGACCACGTGCAGCTGGAGAAGTGAAAATAAACTTCTGTCTAGATTGTACTAATAACAATGGCTTAGACTTGACCCAGCATACACTAGTTGTTTGCCACCTTCAGTGGAGCCCAGGGTGCAGAGAATGGGCTCAAACTCAGCCTCCCGCTCCGTGGGGGTGATGCCTTCCCCAGGAGGCTACTTGGGGGATGGGAGGACCCGGGGCCTTTGCGGTCTCCAGAACTAAGGGCTGGACCCCTTCCAGCAGCCAGTCTGTCCATTCCCCAGCCTCCTGTTTTTTAAGCTCTGAACTAGTGGTGTCCTTTTCATTCACTTTCACTTAGGGATTGGAACGGAAAGAACGTTGTGCACTGTGGTGAGCAGCAGCTGCGGTGAGAGTCAGAAAAGCAACTGGGCCTTCCTTCCATTTACCACCATGGCAGGGTGGCCCGCAGGCCCTCCTGGAACCTCCAGCCCCTCTGTCCTGCTCGTGTCTCAGGGACTGACGAAGAACCCATGGCACGTGCTCAATAAACCACTGAGCCCCGCACGTGGAGGCCAGAGGGGGCCTCAAGACACAAAGACCACACCCTGAGCACAGGGCAGGGGTGGTCAGGACCAGGGTCTCTACATGGGCCTGGGGTCAGCCTCTCTGAACTCCAAAAGCCAGTGCCCAGGGCTTTCATCCCAAACCTCCCTTTCAGAGTTGCTGAGGACTAAAGGAGTGACTGGTCTCCAGTGCAGTGGCAAGGGCAGGTCTGCAGATGCAGAGAGACCCAGGTTCAAATCCCATCAATTGCCCTGAAGGCCCAGGGTTGTCTTCTCAGCCTCTTAGGTCCTGTGTCCTCCTTCACCGAGGGCGCTGACTTTGTTCCAGGCTCACAAGAGGGTTAAGTTAAAGAGATGGTCTCTGTATCCCTGCAGTGTGTGTGTGTGTGTGTGTGTGTGTGTGTGTGTGTGTGTGTGTACACGCGCAGGCAGTGCCCACTCAGGCCTGGAACAGCAGGTTGTAAGGTTGGCCTGAGCTTCTGCATGGGCATGAAAACCCTCAGGAGACAATACCCCTCGAGGCCGGGGTTGGGAAGGTGCCACAGGCCCCACCCTGATCCCAGTGCACAGGCCAGGTGCCAGAGCCTTTCCTGTTGAGGCTTCTTGGCTGATAGCCACAGAACAGAGCTGAAGACCCCTGTGTGTCTCTCTCACACACACCTAGGCACTCGCACATGAGCTTGCACAGCTTTCCTACGTGGGCACCGTCTAGGCTGAGGTGCGGGCGGTGTCAATCCGTGGTGAAATACCCCGGCCGTCCTCCTGCCCACTTCTGCTCTTGCCAAGGAGGAGACATGGCTGTGAGCATGCCCTTCTTCAGCTCCTGCACACAGGGGCCAGAGCTGAGGGCCCAGTTCCCCAGGCAACAAGGCCGTGAAGAGGAATTCCATTTGCTTGAAGCAGAGCAGGCTATAAAGAAAATCACGGCAAGATCTCCCGCTCTTCAACCCTTCCTAGTCCTCGGGAACAAGTTACATCAAGGTCAGCGGCTGGACCCAGAGGACATATGTTATGGGGAGACAGGTGGGGGAACCCTGAGCCAGGGGAATGCGGAGGTAGGAGTCAGAAGCTCCTCCTGGAAAGCCACTCCTCCCCGGCCACCTTTAGGCCCCAGACAGAGAGGATGGCTCCCTTTTGTAAGGCCTCTCCCATGGTTGAAGCTGGTCAACCATGGTAAGCAGCAGCTTGGGGCTTGCCCACTAAGACATGCACTTTCCGGAGACATAAGAACCGTCGCTAAGCCCAGGAAAAGCGGCGAGTTTCCAGGGCCTCTGCGGGGTCCTGCGGTTTCCCCAGGCCGGCAGGAGCGGTTCCCCGACCTGCGGCCAGAGGGCGCCCCGCTCCGGCGGCCCAGCCCCGCCTTTCTGCCTGGCGCCGCCGGCAGGGCCTGCAAAGCAATGGGTGCCCGGGCTCGCAGCCCTCTGAGAAGAGTTTGTGGGCTTGATGAGTTTACTTTACCAAGTATTCCCGAGTATGACCATGTGGGGAAGAAGGAGCCCTGTGGCTGTGTGTGGACACATGTAAACACAGACCCTGGAGCTGCCACAGGAGCCCTGCTGTGCCCTGGGGAGCAGCTGAAGGGGAAGCTGGCGGCTCTCCTCGCTGCACTTCCTGGAACTTTCTCATCAATACCTTGCATTCCTCATGGACTAGAAATCGTTTAAAATGCAACCTGGTTTCTGCCTATGTCACAGGCCGGTGAGGAGTATTTTCTGTGGGTGTGTGTACATGTGTAGGCATGTGTGTGTGATGTGGGTGTGTGTCTGTAAGTGTTGGGGGGTGGGGGGTGTGGTGCATGGTATGGTTACATGTCTGGGCACTGTGTATGCGTTGGGCGGGGTGGTGTGCATTTGTGTGTATGGTGTGGGTACGTGTCAGTGTGGTGTGTGGTATTTGTTGCTTGGGTGTTTCTGTGTGTGTGTGTGTGTGTGTGTGTGTGCACATGCTTTGCTTTTCTCTCTAGCACGTGGACCAGGTGCAAGCCCAAGTAGGGCCACATGTCCACTCTGGGGTTTTTCAAAGGGTGAGGGTCGGCAGCATATCAGGAGCAAAGGGTTGGAGGGGAAGTCTGGGAACCCAAACGCTTTTCCTGTGAGAGTCTCTCAGTGCAGGCAGCTTCTGAAACTACAGAGTTTCCACAGTCCTCACAACTGGGACCTTCTCATCCTTGCACTGTTCTCAGAGGAATGCCTCAAATGTTCTCAGCCAATGAGGGCAACAGGGAGCACAACTGCAGTTCGTCCCCACAAAGAACAGCCTGCCCCTTACATGACAGCCATGCAGGAGTCTCAGGGCCCCTGGGCTCTGCCCCGGCTCCCCTCATTCCGGAGCTGTAGGTTCAGAGCCAAGAAACTCAAGACCCAGAGCCGCATGAACGGCTGTGGATTATGAGGGAGGTAGGAAGGGGCGGGCAGCCAGCGATCCTCCACTGAACCATGCGGCCCCCTGAGCTCCACTTAACCCTGAACGCACCTCTTTAGTCCAGCCATGGTGAGACAGGCAGAGGTGCAGGGGCCTGCCTGGTGGGCCTGTGAGGACCTGCCCCACAGACGTGAAGCACAGAAGAAGGCACCGGAGAGGCCTGGCCAAGGCCATCTATGCAGCTGAACTGTGACTGGGGCAGAGTGGAGAAAAAAAAGACAGTGAGTGCTGTGTGCCGCTGTATTTCCCAAAGCTCGACAGTATCTCTCATCTCTGAGCTTTACTGCAACTGGCTTTGACTTTTGTCTCATCAGGGTGCTGGTGGGGACCTACACCCCCTCCCTTGAATCTAGAGGACCGGTGACTTGCTTGTAATCAATGGAATGAAGTTGTGTGACTTCCAAGTGAAAGTGGCTCAGTCATGTCTGACTCTTGGTGACCCCATGGACTGGTCCATGGAATTCTCCAGGCCAGGATACTGGAGTGGGTAGCCTCTCCCTTCTCCAGGGGATCTTCCCAACCCAGGAATCGAACCCAGGTCTCTCTCATTGTAGGTGGATTCTTTACCAGCTGAGCCACGAGGGAAGCCCAAAAATACTGGAGTGGGTAGCCCTGCAACATTCAGTCAGAAAAGGAATGAAGCTGGGCATTCACCTCTGGGAACCTGAACCCCAGGTAGGAGTCTGATTGTGGTGAAGCCACCATGTTGGGAGGAAGTTGAAGCCCCACAGAGATGCCACGTGTATGCTCTCTGACCAGCAGCCCCAGGTGAGGTCGCGGTCAGCAACCAGCACCATGTGAAGGAAACAAGATGGCGGTTGCCTTCAGATGACTCCAGCTATCTGGTTACCTTCGGTTGTCACCTGAGGCTCTGAGGCCTCAGATGTTACAGGGTTGAGGCAAGCCAGTCTCCTGTGCCCTGTCCACATTCTGGACCAGAGAACTGTGATGGATGGATGGATGTATGCTACGAAGTTGGGGTGACTTGTTATGCAACAACAGAAACTACACGAGTGGCCAAGGAAAGTGTCCTGAAAGCTGGGTTAACCACCCCTCTTCCCCTTTCATGAATGCTGCCAGGAAGCGAGATGCCATTATTCCTTTGGAGAGTTAGTCTCTCTTTAACAGATAATGACCCAGGCTCGGGGCCATGGGAGCTGCCTCCTACAGGCTAGCTTTACTGTGAGCCCTCACAGCCCAGGGAACCAAAGTCAGCAGACCCTGCCAGGCAGAAACGGCGTGCATCTTCCCAGGCTCAAGGAAGGCACTGGCAGCTGAGAGCTGGCCGTTCGAACTGGCTGAGTTCCAGGGCTGGATTTGCTGGCCTGTGCTCAGCAATTCTGAACATGATGCATGAATGGAGCTCAAGTCGTGGGTTACTGCAGCAACCAAGGCCTCAGGAGAGGTGGGAGCAAAGCGCTGCCTTTGTGGAAAGGTGAAGTGGGCTGGGGGAGCTGGCCTCCCCTTTGCCTGTCTCTCCTGGCCCAGGCTTGGTTCTCTTTTCCAGACTGCTTGGGAGGGGACTGAAGGGCAGAGGTTTCCAGGAAACTGGAGGACAGCAGGTCCCTGTGGTTCCAGAGGTGGGACTGAGCCGGGGGCTAGGCAGCCTGGGCAAGTGCCCCTGGGTCCGGGGACTGGGCAGTGGGCAGCAGACAGGGCCCGGCGTGGTCAACAGCCGCCGTCATTTGCCATCAGATGATCTGTTCCCAGGCAAGAGGCCCTGGGAATCCTGCAACCAGATGGCTCTATTCTTCCTGCCACAATGCCTGCCAGGGTGCTAAGGGCAGGAGAGAGGCTATGAGGTATTGGGTTTGGCTTCCCAGAAAGTGCAGCCGGAAACAAGCTTGACCTTCTGCGACCCCTCCTGTGTACCTGGGAAACAAAGGCCCAGAGGAGCAGTCAACCCAAAATGTGTTGTCACCAGGGGCAACCTGGCCACTGAGCTCCCAAGCCTGAGAAAAAGTTGTTCATCACAGCGGGGGTGGGGGTTTGTTTTGTTTTGATCTTTTTAAAAGCTTGAACCAAATCAGCTTTTTAAAATGCTGCTCCAGGACTCAACGCTACTTGGAGACAGCCAGAAGGGACAGATCCAGGCAGAGTGGATGCATTCTGGCAGACACCCTTGCAGCTGCCCAGACACCCTGCCTGAGACCCAGGTGTCCTGTGGCTATTTCTCTGCTTTGTTTAATCAGCAACTCTTGTAGAGGAATGAAGCTAAAAGATAGGGTTGTTGTTGTGTTTTTTTTTTTTTGCCCATCATGTGACATAGTTCTCTGAAAAGTTAGAAATCTTAACATGGAAGGGGTCATTTGTCATGCTTTCATGTTGTCTCACACATTCAATTAATTGTCATGTCAGACCAAAAAGCAACACTAATCCAGCTATGTGGGACATGACTCTAGGCTGCTTTGTGAGGAATGGACATCATTGTGGCAGAATTCCAGTCTCTCTTGTTTCAGAAGAATCAAGGCAGCAGAGGCCTGGCCAGAAGTTCCTTCCACTCATTAGTCCTGAGCATCTAGATGGGGCAAACCAACGAGGGATTCCCATTGTCTTCTAACTCCCGAGTGCCCATGGTGGCACCTGGCACAAGCAGCTGTCTCCCCAGGACTGTGCCCATCCTCATGGAGCTACACTGCCTTCCTCAGAAACCACTTCTCCCCCTGTTGTGCAAACAAGAAAACTGAAGCCCGCAGAACTTTATATGACAAAAACTGCAGCAACATCTTTCTGGATCCATTTCCTAGAGTAATGGAAATAAAAACAAAAATAAACAAATGAGACCTAATAAAACTTAAAAGCTTTTGCACAGCAAAGGAGGCCATAAACAAAAATGAAAACACAGTCTATGGACTTGGAATAAATATTTGCAAATGATGTTACCAACAAGGAATTAATTTCCAAAATATACAAGCAGCTCATACAGCTTAATATCAAAAAATAAAACACCCAGTCAAAAATGGGCAGAAAAACTAAGTATACATTTCTCCAAAGAACACATGCTGATGGCCAACAGACACATGAAAAGATGTTCAATATAGCTAATTACTAGATAAATGCAAATCAAAACTACAGTGATGTATCACCTCATACCAGTCAGAATGCCCATTACTAAAAATACTACAAATAATAAGTGCTGGAAAGGGTGTGGAGAAAAGAGAACCCACCTACACTGTTGCTGAGAATGTAAACTGGTGCAGCCACTGTGGAGAACAGTATGGAGGCTCCTTAAAAAACTAAAAATAGAGCTACCGTGTGATGCTGCAATCCTACTCTTGGGTGTGTATCCAGAGAAAACTCTAATTTGAAAAGATATATGCACCCCAAAGTTCATAGCAGCACTATTTACAATAGCCAAGATGTGGAAACAGTCATAAATGTCTACATACAGTTGAATGGATAAAGAAGCTGTGGTATATACATCAGTTCAGTTCAGTTCAGTTCAGTCGCTCAGTCATGTCCGACTCTTTGCGACCTCATGAATCACAGCACACCAGGCCTCCCTGTCCATCACCAATCCCGGAGTTCACTCAGATTCACATCCATCAGGTCAGTGATGCCATCCAGCCATCTCATCCTCTGTCGTCCCCTTCTCCTCCGGCCCCCAATCCCTCCCAGCATCACAGTCTTTCCCAATGAGTCAACCCTTCGCATGAGGTGGCCAAAGGACTGGACTCATATATATATATGAGTATTACTCAGCCATAAAAATGAATGAAAGAATGCCAACTGCAAGAACATGGATGGATATGCAGCTTATCGTATTAAGTGAAGTAAGTCAAACAGAAAAAGACAAATATCATGATATTTCTTATATATGCAACCTAAAAATATTCTACAAATGAACCTATATACAAAAAATAGAAATATACTCACAGACATAGAAAACAAATTTGTGATTACTAAAGAGGACAGTGGGGTAGGAGTGGGGAAGAGATAAATTAGGAGTTTGGATTATACACACACTACTGTGTGAAACAGGTAAGCAAGGACCTACTGTATACTGGGAGATAACCTATAATAACCTACAACATAAAAGTATCTGAAAAAGAGTATGTGTGTATGTGTGTGTGTAACTGATTTTATATATATATATATATAACTGATTCACTTTGCTGTATACTTAAAACTAACACAACACTGTAAATTAATTATACTTCAATTAAAAAATAAAGTTAAAAAAAAGAAAGAAAGCCAAAGCCCAGAGAGGTTGTGTGGCTTGCCTGTGATCACACAACGAGTGGAAGACTCCAAATCCAGGCCTCTCTCCAAATCCCACAGGAAGAGAAGCTGCCTGAGAACAGGAATCCTACACTCAGGGCTGAAGGCAAAGGGTCTTTCTCCTGGAATTTAGTGAAGTGCTTCCACAAGCCTGATTTGGCTGGAACTTCCAAGAAGAAAACTGGCCTTTTTCTCCCAGTCATGCAGATCTCTGGCTGTGCAAAGACCATTTCTAAGAGCATGACATCAGAAACTCCAGACTCTCCCGCAGCTGGGACTTGGCACAGTTCCCCTTACTGGGTAAGGAGGGCAGCTGGGAAAGTTAGCCACTTTGGGTCTGGACGTCACCGTTTCCTCAGACTCAGTGGTCACACTTCTCCAGAGGACGGCCGGAGTCCCCTGGACTCGCACTGGGGCTGTCACAGCCTCTCCTCCCAGGGGAAGCTGTCTGGCGTGGACCGAGGCTCCTGGCTCCTGGGGCCCACCACCAAAGCTGGCTCTGGGTCTCTGTTCCACCCTGATGGCCACGGGCCTCGGTGCCCAGGGAAGCGGAGCAGATGCAGGCCGGCAGATCCCCAGTAGTGGGGCCAGAATTGGCAGCTGCCCCGAGATGAGTGTTCACGGGATGGGAGCTCATTCATGCCAGGGTCGGGTACCGCTGGGGCACGAGGGTAGGAAGCGGGGATAGGAAGGGTTCTGGGGCCCCTTCTAGACTGCCCAGAACTCACCTGCTCTGGGCAGATCAGTGGATGAAGTGTCAAGAGTCCATCTGCATGTTGCACTCATTTCCTCTGAAATAGCAAGACAATAGTTTCTGCATTTCAGCTGAAGCTCCGAAGGCACCTGAACTCATCTGCAGAGGGTCTAAAGTATCAGGGGCAGCCGGGATGCAAAGCAGAGTTTGGGAAAGAGCCAGTGCTGTCCTTTGAGTCCCCGTTCCACTCCCCCAGGGGAAGAAGAACAGACGGTGCCGCCTTCTCCACCTTGGATCTCACCAGCTGAGCCCCGAGAGGATCCACTGGAATCTCCTTACTGTCTCCCTGCAGTGTAGGGTGCATAGTAGGTCCATGACCACAGGATGGGCTGGCACGCAGCCCTCACAGCAGAGTGAGGGCAAGGACAGCCTGCACCCAGTCCCAAAGGTTAAACACTGTGGGCCCAAACGCCACAGAAAAGCTCGAGATGCCGGCCCTCTGGTACATGCTCACCCAGGTCAATGCATTCAGGAAAGCCTTCCCAACAGAGGGTGTGGTGGGGCCCCTGGAGAACTCAGTGCCAAGAAAAGAGAGTTCTTTAAAAATGCTGCCCATGTGAGATCACAAGGGTGAGAAGTCCAAGTAATAGCTTTGTGGCTGCCCTGCCCTTTTCCCTCACTGTTCTTGGACAGGGAAGACATCAGAACCTGAGCAAGTTTGGGGAGGACGGGAGACAAAACACCAATGACACCCCTTCCCCTGCTCTGGATTCCCTGTGACCACCACCAGGAAGAGGTGATGCATCACCCAACGCAGAGAGGGCACGGCTGCCCAGGGCGACCCAGGGCATCCAGACAGAGGATGCAGACAGGGCTGAGGGCTTGGATTCTGCCGGGACTTGGGGTGCCCACGGAAGTGGGACTCTGCTCTAGACAGAGGTTGTCAGGAAGTGGGGCAAGCTCTGCAATCAGGCATCTGATAAAAGATAAATGCTGTGTGCAAGGGGGCAGCCTCGATGGAGGTGAGACAGGAGCGGCAGTCGCTGGTTTGAACCCAGAGAAGGACGTGCAGTCTTTTGAGGTTTGCGCCTTGACTTGTCTGTGCTTGGACACAACTGTCAAGTGACCTCAGTCTGTTACACTTCATCACGGCCTTGGGGACATCTTGCCTGGTGTTGTGTCCCATGAGGTTATTTGCATCTGCGGGACAACTGGACCAGGTGGGGAGCAACAGGCCAGCTCCCTCCAACACCGATGCCCCCACCCAGGGGCCGGACCAGCTCCTGTGCTTCAGGCACCGTGCTTCCCAGTGCTCCTGCACTGAAAGCTCCTCTCTGCTCCAGCCACACCAGCAGTCCTATGCTACGGACAGGCCTCCCCCTCCTCACCTACCCACCTTCCAGAACTCGGTTGTCATTCCTCCAAATCCCCAGGATAAGCTCTCATAGACCATGTCTCTGTCCTACTACTGGTGTGACTGTGCGTTTATTCCTGAGGGCCTCTCACTGTATCTGCCCCGTTAGACGATAAATTCCACCAGAGCTGGAACTTTCTCTGTTTTGGCTTCACCATTGTATTTGCAGCACCTATGTCAATGCCTGGCACTTAATAACTTCTGAGCCATTATCTTTGAACCAAAAAGCCCAGAACATTCTCCCCAGTAGGACACGCAGGACTCCAAAGTGATAATCCCAATCCTCCCAAATTACACTTGAACACTTGAAAGATCCTCTGATAAATTTAAATCAAGCCAAAAGAGGCTTGAAATTGGAAATCCAAGCTGATTATGCCAGAACAGGAGGTTTTGCTTGGAAGTAGCTGTCTGCTTTGAACACTAATTAGGATACTGATTTCTAGGCCAGCACTAGGGAATTGCTTAATCTCTGTTCAAAGCCCCACATGCTAATAGGAACCGAGGAGACATGCTCAATCAATTCCAAATTAAAGGCAACTTGACTTTCAATCCCTTTTGGAGTTGCCGGCAAATATCAGAACACAGTGAGCAAGTGGCAACATGGCAACCCTCCACACGCCTTAGCACGTGTACCCATGAGGATGGCTCCCATTCAAGGTTTTAGGAAACGGATATTATAGTTAGCATAAAAGTAGAAGAGGGCGTGCAGACATCCCAACATTTTAAAAACATGCAGTTTTTTCCTGTTATAATCCAGAAAGCCTGGGCCATCCATCCAAACTCTGACCTTATTTCCAGAATCTGTCTGCAAAGGGGTTTCCCTGGTAGCTTAGCTGATAAAGAATCCACCTGAAATGCAGGAGACCCCGGTTCAATTCCTGGATTAGAAGATCCCCTGGAGGAGGTCATGGCAACCCACTCCAGTATTCTGGCCTGGAGAAACCTTGTGGACAGTTCAGTACTCTCTCCTTTGATACCCAGAATCAAATAGCACTCCCCTGGTAGAGGGGCACAGAGCTCCCTACCAGGGCCGGTTTGAGATGAGACCAGAAGTCACGAGGGACCTAGTGCAATGAGCACCGTGAGCACGGGGCGGGGTGGGGTGGGTAGTTGTGGGGGATCCCACCTGCAGATCGAGGTGGGGCCTTGAGAAGATTGGGACCCAATCATGCATCCTCTCTGTGGACCTGGTGGATAAATGCAGATAAGCACTCACTTTTTCCACTTCCTCCTTCCAAGTCTATATTTTATAGTGAGCCCCCCCCTTAAATAAAGCATGATTTTATATACAACAGACAAAAGCAGTGGTTTTATAGGTATAAATATATTTTATGTAGCTAGATGTAAAACTGTGATGAGACAGGATGAAAATTATTTAACCCCCACAGGTTGCACAACCTTCATGCTCCCCAACTCTTACACAAGGGACAAAATCAAGAAGGTGGATTTTCAAAATAGAAGAAAAAGAAAGCTATGAGAATGGAATGGTGTGTTCCACAGAGGATCCTGCTTGTCCGGGGACCTTGACGTGGCCAAAGCTCATGGTGAGGGGAGAGATGGGGAAGGGACTGGGGGAGGGGTGGCATGAGAAGCTGGGAAAGCAGGAATTTTCCAGGAATCTCAGAGTGTTAGCAACTGCGGATGCTTGTGGAAATCTGAGTCAAAATCACTATGGACCAAATGTTTTGGAAAGATGTAAGTAAAGTTGGAAATTACCAAATGCACTGTGTTTCTCTAAGTATGACAGAGCTTTGGGCCTGGATGCAATTAAAAATTGAAGGTTATGTTTGATGGTTTTCTAGTTCTTTTTTCTTTTTTTTTCTGATTCACAAAGACAATTAGTTGCAAATGGTGATCAAAGTTAACAAGTTTGTCATAGAGATGGGGAAAGCTGTTCTCTAAGGTTTACACTAAAGCAAGTGAGCCTAGCAGCATAGTCAGAGTGTTGGTGGACATTGATATGTAGACAGTTGGGTCACATTGAATGAGTGTGTATGAGTGTGTGATGAGGAGAGAGAGGTGGGAACTTTTCAGGACAACTGGCAAATAGAAACTTCTGACAAATGAGATTCTAATCAGACATGTGGAGAAGCTTTCCCAGAGTTTTGCACCTGCAGCCCCAGTTTGCAGGCCTGCTGCTCCATCCCCCAAACCCCCTCCAGCACTCCATCCTCTCCCGTCCCACCTCAGCCAATTGAAATGGCTGATTTCAAGCTGATAGACAAAGCTGCAGTTCACCCACACCCGCTTCAAAGATTTTAATAATATAATTTTCAAGGGATGTATTAATTTCCTGAGGCTGCCACAATAATTGCTACACACTGAGTGAAGTCTGGGAGATGGTGATGGACAGGGAGGCCTGGCGTGCTGCGATTCATGGGGTCACAAATAGTTGGACTCGACTGAGTGACTGAACTGAACTGAATTGAGTAGCTTAACGCAGAAAGAATTTATTGTCAATTCTGGAGCCTGAAGTCCCAACTTGAGGGGTTGCAGGGCACAGCTCACCTCTGGAGGCTCCAGGGGAAGCCTGGTCCCTTGCCTCACCCAGTTTTGGTGGCTCCGTGGCCCCAATCTCTGCCTCCATGATCATGTGACATTTTCCTCTGTGTCTCTGGGTCTCCTTTTCTGTCCCTTATATAACACTTGTCATTGATTTAGAGCCTATCCAGGTAATTCGGATGATTTCATCTCAAAATCCTTAATTACATCTACAAAGACCTATTTTCCAAATAAGGCGACATTCTCAGATTCGAGGGATTTGGACCTATACTTGGAGAGCCACCATTCAACTCATTACAAGGAACAACATCTCTCCCCCTTCATCACCATATGTGTGAGAAGCAATTCACATATTTCCTGGCACTCAACAAGTGCTCAACCAAAAGTGGCTGATACCATGGTACACCCTCGACCCTTTCTCTCTGCCTTGTCCCCACCCCCAGCCTTCCCAACCCCTTTCCCATGTTGCTTCACTCTCACCCCTTCATACCTTCAACATGGACCAAAATGGATTCAGAGAGTTGATTATCTTCTGATTGACTGACTATACTTTAGCAAATGGCTATTTTTCAAGACCAGTCTCATCACTTAATGTCCATTGCCAGCTGACTAATTTGCTAAATACCAATAGTAGCCAACTGACATTGTCACTGTTCATTTACAGACATTCAGTCTGACATCTCAACATCAAAATTCCTTTCTCCTTGATATACACCACACTTGTGCCAGGACCAAACTCTGGGGCCATGAGCCTATCACGGTGTCTTTTCTGACTCTGCCCAGTTTGAAAATGCTGGGTCTTTGCCAGTGCAGCATGACTGGGGAAGCAGCTTGAAAACTGGGCACCAAACCCCCTCCCAAGCCCCTCAAAGGCCTTACCTCCTCTGACGCTAGTAAGGAAAATATTCATAACATATTTGTTGAAGAAGCACACTCATGCTCACAGAAACTTCATTCACAGTAACTGAAAAGCAGAAACAATCCAAGTGTCCGTGGACAGATGGACCGCTCACAGGGACGGGTGGAACCTGGGCTATGGGGAGAGCAGGACCGGCCATGGCCGGTCAGCAGGGCTGCCTGACGACCACATTCTCCTGCAGAATTTATAAGGTGCTAACATTCCTAATTTGAACTCAGGCATTTCATGTCATTGTAAAAATATACTTCTAAGATAAGAAGGAAGAAAATTTTAGGAATAACATAAGTTAAAATTAGTAAGTATTTTCACATGTAGTTTGTGGGTATCATTTATCCCTGGGGGCCCGAGGATATCAGGGGCCCAAGGAGAGCCAGGCCACCAGAAGGGGGGCCCAGTGTGGAGGAGCCTCTCACCACGGAGCCAGCGCCGCCTCTGCTGTGGTGACCTGAGTCTTGTCACCAGCACCCTCGGTGGCTCAGGTTTACCGTCTGGAGATCTTCAAGGCTGTTGGGAGAACTCAGTGGGATAAAACAAATTTGAGGGTCATTTATTCAGAGTGGCCGCTGAAGCCATGGAGTGAGATGGGAGAGAGACAGAGAAAGGGCTGAGGGCCTGAGAGACAGGCCTTCCATCGTTGCAGGAAGAGGGAGGTGGCCAGCGAGAAAGGATGAGTGTGTCAGCTGAATCCAGACAGTGGGTTTGTGGAGGCCGGAGAAGTAGTCGGAAAAGAGAAGGCAGTGATCTGCTTGAAAGTCAAATGGGTAGTAAGGAGGACCAAAGAAAAAGGAGGCTGGGCCACAGGGGTCTGGGCAGAAAATGTCGGCAGAAAATTCTCCACAGGGGCCTGGAGGGGAAAATGTGATCAGGATAGGGCCTGGGGCCTGCCCTGGCACAGGAGGATCTCAGAGGCTCCAGTGGCTTCTGCTGGGGAGCAAGGGGGTATCATGAGGGGTTCTATATGGCTTTACAGCAAGCTGCCCTCCACTCCTTTCCTCTCCTCTCCAACAAGATGCCCTCCTCATCCCTGACTGCAGTCCAAGACCCTCATCTCCCTGCCTTTATCCATCCAGGAGGCATCTTTCCCACCTTCATCCACTGAGGAGGCATCTTTCCTGCCTTTATCCATCCAGGAGGCGTTGATCTCCCATCCTTCCTTTCATCTCTCCCTCTCCAGCC
Organism: Budorcas taxicolor; assembly: GCF_023091745.1. Classification (NCBI taxonomy): domain Eukaryota; kingdom Metazoa; phylum Chordata; class Mammalia; order Artiodactyla; family Bovidae; genus Budorcas; species Budorcas taxicolor. The sequence continues at coordinate 7,834,279 of NC_068930.1, read as the reverse complement.
CTGAAATGCTCACTCTGTGATGGAGTTTGTTGTCTTCAAGAGTCTCTGCCAAGGCAAATGTAGCAGAAGCGGAGCCCCCTGAGCCTTCTGAACAGAAACAGATGGCAGTCTGGGCCATTGCCTGCTGAGGGCCCAAACAAGTACCCCACTGCAGAATTCTAAACAAGATCCCTGGAAAGCTTATGGACTGCATAATCTAATTTATTTTATAAGAAGGTGCTTCTGGCTCTTAGGATCCCTGAACAGCAACAGATTTGGGTACCACAGTTGGAGCAATTCCTAACTTAGGTGAACTCCCCGAGGCATTTTTCCTGTTAAGCAATAAATCCTGCTGGAACAGCCCAATGCTGTCTCAGAATGCTGGAGGGAGAGAGGGAGTAGGCATACTACTATAGGAGCCTGCCCCTTCCCGAGCCCATGCTCTCATGGGCTGTCATGAAATTCAGCAGTGTCCCCATGACCCATGCTCTAATTCTGAAGAAAAGAGAATTTTAACCTGTCTAGCAATAAGGGCTAGGAGTAAGTTTCCCACTTCAAACTTTCACATATCCCATGTAGTCCTTGCAATATTTCCAATTTTTTTCATGTCATGTTATTCTTTGTGTGGTTTTGTTGACTGAATAAGCAACCATACTTAATTTTGTGCCCATATGAGACTTTTCATCAGTTCAGTTCAGTTGCTCAGTCATGTCCCACTCTTTGTGACCCCATGGACTGCAACACGGTAGGCCTCCCTGTCCATCACCAACTCCCAGAGTTCACTCAAACTCATTTCCATTGAGTTGGTGATGCCATCCAGCCAGCTCATCCTCTGTTGTCCCCTTCTCCTCCCACCTTCAATCTTTCCCAGCATCAGGGTCTTTTCAAATGAGTCAGCTCTTTGCATCAGGTGGCCAAAGTATTGGAGCTTCACCTTCAGCATCAGTCCTTCCAATGAATATTCGGGACTGATCTCCTTTAGGATGGACTGGTTGGATCTCCTTGCAGTCCAAGGGACTCTCAAGAATCTTCTCCAACATCACAGTTCAAAAGCATCAATTCTTTGGCACTCAGCTCTCTTTATAAATCAGAAAAAATACTTTGTCAGATAAGGATGCTGTTTATTTGTTCTGAACACTTGATCCCTTTTCTCCTTTCTCTCTCTCTCTCCATGCACGCACACCCACACACACAATGAGTGTGTAAGCTATCCTGCCTACATTTTAAATCCTGTCTTGGGGTTTCCCTGTTACCCACAATGCTTCTTTCCCATCCACTCCACCAAAGAGCTTGGCGAGTGAGTACTGAGAATGGAGCCGCTCCATCAAGAGCCCGCATGAGCTGAGAAAAGAGAGTGTCCTCAGGGGAGTGAGTGAGGGGGCAGAGGGAAGGGCCTGGCAGGGGCGCAGTCTGGGCAGAGGAAGGCCCAGAGGTCCGGCTGATTTAGAGCACGCTGCGCACGCACGTGGGGTGTGTATGTGTGTGTGTCAGGGTGGGCAGGGATTTCAAACTCTGTTGTGACTGGAGAGTAAAACGTCAGAAATAACCAGCAGAAGGTGAGCAGCAGTTGCTAGAAGTCGGGCCATGGCGGGGCACGAACAGGTCCTCTTGCAGGGCACTGTCACCACCAGTCTACACCCGATCATCCGGGGAGCCAGGCGGGGGGCCAGTCCCCAGGCCCAGCTCCCAGGCCCAGAGTGATGCGGGGGTGTGCCTGTTGAAAAGCTCCCAGATGACTCTGAAGTGGTGGTCTGGCTGGAGGCAGGAGGCCAGGCGCTGGAGCCTTCTAGACCAGGGTCTGAACTAAGCTGCTCGCTGGAGCTGAAAAGAAGGGTAGATTCAGAGTGGATTCTTTTTAATTACCTTTTTAAATTACTAAGGTAAAACACATATACAATACAATGCATCTAAGGAAGTAGAAGACGTTTACAAGGTCTTGGTGAGGAATTTAGGTGCATGTGTGTTGGGGAGTTGATGGGGTGATGGAGAAGCTTTAACTTCCAGGTTGGATGCTAGAACTATTGGAGTCTGAGCTGACTCTGGTGGGAGATGTTCACTCTGACTGGGGCAAATTGTGTTTGAAATGCCTGAGGATCATCAGAGTGAAGCTAGCCCATCATCCCCATACACCGAGGGGGTGGCACAGACTGCTTTATGGTTGGGTCACCCCAGAGCCTGCTGGACTCCAGAGTACCTCCCCAGAGCATCTGCACCAGTGTTGTGTGAATCAAGCTTGGGATGTGATTCTTCAATTTAAAAAATTGTAGGAAGAAGACAGCCCTCAGGGCTGTATGCTGGGTAGAGGCCACTCGGAATTGTGCTTAAGAATCCCTGAAAATGCCTCTTCAGATTTACTCAGTGATTCCAACTTAAGAAGTTCATCATAAGGAAATAGCCCCAAATTTTTTTATAAGTCACATACATGGAGATGTTCACTGGAGTGTTATCTATGCCAGGCACAACTGGAAACCATGCAATAGGACATGCTGAACTTGATCAATTTGAGATCACAAAGAAAAGCACAATATGGAAACACAGAAAAATGGAAGCAGGGGTGTGGGAGTGCTGCTATTCTGATTTTTTTCCTCCTTCTTGTGCTGTTTACTGAACAGCTGTCATTATGACAATGACAAAAACATTTGAGTCATTCCTTGTTTTCATGACACATTGTGACATTGCTTTTGCAATTTTCAGAAACTGTTACAGTGCTTTCATCCTGAGGAAGTCAGGAGTCAAGGCGCTAGTCGCCTTAGTTCCAGAAAATAGTATTGGTGGTAACAACACAGGACCGATTGCTTCATAAAACAGCAAGAAGAGCTCAACTATGTGCTGAAAAAAAATCCTGTTGGAAATCACAGTGATAACACACCAACACCCAGGGAGCCTTGGAGAGAGTTTTGAACTTGCTCTTCCTTCCTTCCTCCCTTCCCTCCCCTCCCTGCCTCCTCGCCTCCTGTCTCTCTCTTTGTGTGTCTCTCTCCCTTTCTTTCTTTCTTCTCCTTTTTCTCCTTTCCCTCCATCCCTCCCTTCCCCCTTTCATTTCTGCTTTCTTTCTAACCAGGACTTTGTCACAAAAATAATCATCACTGCATCATTAAATGTCTTCAAAAGTTAAACCTGATGTTCAATGGCCTCATCTATACCAAGTGGTACCTAGAAAATTCTCCCCTCTAAACTGCTCTGTGTGTGATTCCTGAAGCAGCTTTCAGCACAGACTTCGAGGAGCTGTCTCCTCCTCAACCAGTTGTCAGGTCCCTGGAACAAAGGTCAAAGATCCATTGTCAGGCGGCCAAAGCTGATCAGGTGCTATGGCCCCAGGGACACATATTTGGTGACTGCTTGTCTTTGTCCTGGTTGAGATCTCTGAACAAACCCAGTGCCGGCAGGAACAGCTTGGGACCATCCAGAGCTGTGAGGGCAGGCTCCAGGCTCAGCAACGACTGCTCCAAGGCCCCTAGTAGAATCCCTGGGTGCTGCGGAGTGCATCCAGCCCTGGGCCCGAATCGCCCCACAGACTACTAAAGGAGATGACCCGTTGATGAAAACCAGTCATCTGTAGGCCTCCCATAACCCTTTGGGTTGCATGTCGGTCATTTCCTGGGTCTGAACGACAGAGAGATCTAATCTCTCCTGCATCATTCACCTGTAGCCTAAAAGCCCAGCTCTCTAATGCGGCATCTGAGGCCTCTCTCAACATGTCCTGCCTTCCTGGAGATTCTTCTGGGACATGCCATCTGCCTCTGACACCTGTACTTTCAAGATCCTTTTGAGCCTGCCTGGAATGCAGCCTACTCACTTCCAAAATATACTGTCCATTTCGGCTCAACCCCATCCCCCTCTGAGGACCTCCCCAGGCCCTCTCAGATGTCTTTGGGGTCATGTCCACCTCCTTCCCACACATGGCGCTTAGGTTTATCATAGGGTCACTAGATACTCCCACTTTCTGCAGATAACCCTGATTTCTAAAGTTCCATCATGGTGTCAACAGGCAGATGAGAGCACCTCGGGTTCTCAGACATGCCCTGTGTGGCCACTCAGGCTGAGTCTCACCTGCCAGGCCTAACTGAGCTGGTGGAGACAAGGGTCCTGGGTCCTGAGAAGCTCACAGCAGCTCTAATGCGCGGGTTCAGGGAGGGTCAGTGCCTGAGGGCCAGAGACAGAGGCTCTTCCCAGTCAGCCCTGCACCTCCTGGAGGGAATGAGAAGGGAAGAAGGGGTAGTTTAGGCCCCGGTGAGCCCATCTGACCAAGGCCATGGTCCCGAGAGCTGTGGTTGCCAACTGCCGGCACAAAGTTCCCTGTCTGGGGGCTTGGGCTGCCCACCCCTGAAGGAGGTGCATGTGGCCCAGCCAAGGCCGTGCTGGGAACTAGGAAGTCTTGGGTGCCCTCCTGTGCAGATGCAGGGACACATTTTAAAGCACAAGACATTTGATCTTCAGGTTGGGCTCCACCAAGGGTTGTGCTCATCAGACCCCTTACCCAGTCCCTCAGGGAAACCAGCCTGGGCACTGGCCCTACTCTGGGGCAGGGCCACGGTCTCTCAGAGGACCTGGGTTAGTTCAAGAGTCATCAGAGACCAAGGAGAGAGCTCTGGAGTGGAGGCAGCTTGCACCCTTCTCCTGCAGGAAAGCTTGTTTTCCAGCGTTTTCCTGTTCAGCCTACGGGCTGAGAGTTTTCTAGGAACGGCTCCGTCCCTGGGGTCCTGATTTTTCAGCTTCCAGCCAGAAGGGACACTCACAGCCTGATGGGTGGGGCCCTCTCTCCTCATTCATCATTTGTTGCTCACACTTAGGTCAAGCATCACCCCCATGTGCCAGGCTCTATGCCAGGCCCGGGGACACCGTAATGGACAAGACAGTCAAGGCTCTTCCAGAGGAGACTGACATGAAGAAGCACAGAAATAAATGAGCAAGACCACATGGGTCAGACACTCGGTAGAGGAGCACTGGCCCACAGGACGCAGGAGTGTCTGGAGGCCTTTGCCGACTGGGTGGTCAGGAGGCTGGAGGAAGTAGAATAAACCCAGCATGTTTACTGTAAATTTGGGATTTCACTTGAGCAGATGTCTCAAATCCAAGGAGGCTGACTTAGCCCGGCCAGGCTCCCTTCTTTCAGGATGTCCAGGAGTGGGCCTGCTCTCCTGGGACAGGGCTGCCCAGAAAGGCCCGGGAGACACAGAAGCAGCTAAGGAGAGCTTTAGGGGAGATAGCAATGAAGGCAGCAGAGCCCTGCAGGAAGACAGTGGGCCTCTGGGGTCAAACAGGCCTGAGCCGTAATCCTGACCCACTCAGCACAAGCTAACTCAACCTCTCTGACCCCGTTTCTTATCTGTAAAATGAATGGGTAGAGACTTGGTCCAGACTTGGCTTGAGGACTGAATGAGATAACATTAGGCACAGCGCCCGGCACAGTGCCTGCTCCCTGAGATGCAGTGTGAAACATGCGTCACTCAGTGAAGACGGCCCAGGATGGGAGCCAGTAGACCCTGCAGCCCAGCTCCTAACCCCTGTCTGTACAATGGGGAGATTCATGACCCAACCTCTGTGCTGGATGTGAGTGCCCCTAGAGCAGGCCTGCCTCTCACGGTGCGTTGAGTCTGGGGGTGGACAGGGACCCACGATTGCAGAGAACACCAACAACCCCACTGGTAGTCTTTCTGTTGACAGGGACGCTGTTATTGCAGAAACAGCAATTTCCTGCACAGCAGTGTGAGCGCAGAGGCTACCCCAAGACCTAGTTTTAGCAAAGTGCCTCTAGCCTGAGTTTCTCCAGGGTCCTGATGCCTCAGCTCCCAGAGTCAATATTTACCAGTGAACTCAACAGCCAGCAGCAGTGGTGATGGTGAGGCAATTGAGGGAAGTGGTCTGGTCATGGAAGGAAGTACCAATTCTGAAAAACCCTCAGCCCAGAGGGCCCCCGCATCAGCCTCCATTGGAGCCTGGCTTCAGCTTTGCTGCAAAACCCTGAAATCACTGTCCTAGAGAGACCTAGAAGCCTGGAGCTAAGTAGGGAGGACCTCTGAGAGACTCACACTCTCCTTCCAGTTTGCACGAAGCTCACGCAGGGGCTCTCTAGTCTCCAAATGCTCTCTCTACTCCAGGGCATCTCACAGGAAGAGCCTCATCTCTTTGGAGGGCCCATGGGAGAGAGACAGATTGTGTTTCCAAAGCTAGCCAACCCAAGAGTAGGCTTCCCAGCAGGGCAGTTAGAAACTCTGTGCCTCTGGGCACATACTTGGAGCCTCTCGCGTAGCTTTCTACATTTTCCAGAGAGACACAAGAAGCCCACAAAACCAAGCCACCCTGCTCAGAGCTGCACAGGATCCCGGGCTCTGAGCCACCAGTGTCTCCTGAGTTGCAGGCCTTCAAGACCATCCAGGTCAGCCTTCTGCAAACTGTCATCAATAGAACATTTTCTTAAATAAAATCTGACCTAGACATCAATTCTATCAGTCAAACATTAGGAAGGGCAAGGGTGGGCATGATGCCCTGAGCCCTGGCTGTCCTGTTCTGAGACTTTCACCCCTGGCGGAGTCCCAGAGCTCCAAGGAAGGGAAGGAAACCTCCGACTGGGTTTCAGTCCAGAATACCAGTGCCCAGCTCCTTGAGTGAGGAAACCGAGGCTGTGGGGCAGAGCGCGTGGGGAGGCTGCTCAGACAGAGGCAGACGTGGGCTGCCCCCGTCCCCTGCCCCTCCTTTCCGCAGCGCACACCTGCTTCTGCAGCCTGCAGACCGCACACTCCTCGGCTCCTGCCGGAACCTTGATGCATCCCATATTTCTGGTCTGACAGCCAGTAAAACTGAGCCTCCTTCTTGTAATCGCCAATTTGTTTCCTATTGGAGGAGCTGACTTTGAATGTGCAGAGAACAAAGACCCCTTTGTGAGCTGCTTTTGGAAAGGGAGATGGAGGGGGAGAATTACATTAATAATATGAGAAGCAGCAATCCCAATTATATTTTGCAACCTCTCTGGTGAATATGAAATAAAAACCACTTTATTTGGAAAGCTACAGTGGAGCCGATTTTCTCCAGCCTGGACATGGAGACCCAGGGCCCAGGGCCGGCCAGCGGGACAGTCGCTGTTCAGTCAGGGCATCCAGGCCAACCAGGCCCTGATCAGCCCAGGCAGGCATCATACAACATGGCAGCAATATATTTTTTTCCAGCTGCAGGAAGTCCAACTCGTGCAAGAAGAAACTCATTTCTTTGCCATTTGTAGCTGGAAGGAAAATGACTTTATCCTTTTCTTTCCCCACCGCTCTCAACCATGCGTGTCTTGTAATCGCCAATTTGTTTCCTATTGGAGGAGCTGACTTTGAATGTGCAGAGTTTCCCTGCAGTCTCTTCCTGCCAACACTCCAGGCAGGGGTGGAGTGAGAAGGGCCGGCTCTGGGGCGCCTGCAGGGACCAGGGCGGGGCTGCAGCTGTCTCCCTGCCACTCCCGCCCTCTTCCAGCACAGGGAAGGCTGGGCTGCCAGCTCCTCGCTTGCGGTTTCTTCACACACTCCATACTGTGTCAGCTGCTTGGCCTGTGCCCACATGCTCTCTTCTCTTGGACGAAATGCTATCCTCCCCTCAAGTTCAAGGCACATGTCACCTCCTCTGGGAAGCCCTCTCTGAGTCAGTTCTTCCCTAATCAAACTTGCCAGAAAACTCAGCACAGGGCAGTGTGGATTTGTCTTAAGTCTGCCCCCTCATCTGACTGAGGCCCTAACTGAGGATGTAATTTATCCTGGGGCCAGCAGTGCCAGTCCCAGGGTCTACACATCATAGCCTGTGAATGGATGGAGAAGAAAGTCCTAATCCTTCTTAATCCATAATGGTACTTAGAGTGGCTAAGATGCTTTCAGTTGGAAACTACTTCTTTAAGAAAAACGAGGAGCTGGTGCTAGTGGGAAGGGAGTTTCATGTGATCTTTGGGTGGATGGTTTCAGGTGCAGCTTGATCCAGTGTCTTTGTCGTCATCGCTCTGCCTCTGTCTTCTCACAATCAGGCCTCCCTGTTATGAGAGGAGTTAGAAATAAACATCCCACCAACTTAGCAACCTCCTAGAACAGACCCTTTGTCCTCATGGTTTGGCAAAATAAATGCTATATTTGCATCAGCCCAGGATATATGAACACAGGATTTTTCCTCAGAAATAAAACCTCTGGCAACTACTGTAAAGCAGAGGTTTAAAGGTTTAGGAAACATGAGAGAATGTACCTTGCAGTTCAGTGTGCTACCTGGGATGATGCTGGGCATGAAAAGTCTAATAGGGTATTTTGAATCTCTTTTATTAATAATTGACACATCATCTAATTCCAAAGGTATGAAATTAAAAGACGCTTGCTCCTTGGAAGAAAAACTATGACCAACCTAGAAAGCACATTAAAGAGCAGAGACATCACTTTACCAACAAAGGTCTGTTTAGTCAAAGCTATGGTTTTTCCAGTGGTCATGTATGGATGTGACAGTTGGACTGTAAAGAAAGCTGAGAGCTGAAGAATTGATGCCTTTGAACTGTGGTGTTGGAGAAGACTCTTGAGAGTCCCTTGGACTGCAAGGAGATCAAACCAGTCGATCCTAAAGGAAATCAATCCTTAATATTCATTGGAAGGACTGATGCTGAAGCTGAAACTCCAATACTTTGGCCACCTGATGCAAAGAGCTGACTTGTTAGAAAAGATTCTGATGCTGGGAAAGATTGAAAGCAGGAAGAGATGGAGACGACAGAGGATGAGATGGTTGGATGGCATCACCGACTCAAAGGACATGAGTCTGAGCAAGCTCCGGGAGATAGTGAAGGACAGGGCATCTGGCATGCTGCAGTCCATGGGGTCACAAAGAGTTGGACACGCCTGAGCAACTGAGCAGCAGCAACAACTGCTTCCAAAAGAGATCTGAGGCCTCCAAAGGGTTTTTGTGTAGCCACAGCTTTCACTGGGTACCCTCTGTGAGGCCAGGAAGAGTGGAGCTACTGGTTGAGGGCCACCACCAAGTGGGACCTCTTGACTGAGCCTCACCACCCCCAACCCCTAAAGTCCAAGAGCAGCTTTGCTTCCAGTGCTTGCTGATGAAACCAGAGCAAGTGGAATGAAAGCATGACCGTGCTCTGCCAGGCTTCTGCCCAAGACTACCCTCCCCCAGAGCCCTCCTTACTGAGGCCACAGGCTCCGGGCTTCTGGTGAGGCAAGTTCTGGTGCCCCGGACCCCTGGAGAGAAGCTCATGGTTATTATTGTTGCTGTTGTTTCCAGCTTGCTCATAAAATTATATCTACATCCACACACACATATATATGAGTTGGACATGACTGAGCACGTGTGTGTGTGTGCTCAGTCGTGTCCAACTTTTTGAGACCCCATGGACTATAGCCTGCCAGGCTTCTCTGTCCATGGGGTTTTCCAGGCAAGAGTACTGCAATGGGTTGCCATTTTCTCCTCCAGGGGATCCTCTTAACCCAGGGATCACACCCACATCTCCTGTGACTCTTGCATTTGCAGGCAGATTCTTTGCCACTGAGCCACCTGGGAAGCCCCATATGACAGATATATACATATATAGATATATATATACACACACACATATATATGACAGATTATATATATATAAAGAAAGCTGAGCACCAAAGAATTGATGCTTTTGAACTGTGGTGTTGGAGAAGACTCTTGAGAGTCCCTTGGACTGCAAGGAGATCCAGCCAGTCCACCTTAAAGGAGATCCGTCCTGGGTGTTCATTGGAAGGACTGATGTTGAAGCTGAAACTCCAATACTTTGGCCACCTGACACGAAGAGCTGATTCATTTGAAAAGACCCTGATGCTGGGAAAGATTGAAGGTGGGAGGAGAAGGGGACGACAGAGGATGAGATGGTTGGATGGCATCAACGACTCGATGGATGTGAGTTTGGTTAGACTCCGGGAGTTGGTGATGGACAGGGAGGCCTGGCATGCTGCAGTTCATGGGTTTGCAAAGGCCTGGCATGCTGCAGCTCATGGGTTTGCAAAGAGTCGGACAGGACTGAGCGACTGAACTGAACTGAACTGATACAGACCTTTGTTGGCATTGTAATATTTCTGCTTTTTAATACCCTGTCTAAGTCTGTCATAGCTTTTCTTTCAAGGAGCAAGTGTCTTTTAATTTTGTGGCTGCAGTCACCATCTGCATTGATTTTGGAGCCAAAGAAAATGAAATCTGATGCTATTTCCACATTTTCCCCATCTATTTTATATATATATATACATACACATATATGTGTATATATATATGACAGAGCCATGCAAGTGGGCTAGAATCTAATGCAGATGGTGAATTCATCTTGTGGAATCCACACATAGATCCATTTCACAAATTAGAAAACAGCTGCCCAGAGAGGCCAATTGACAAACCCAGGGACAATCAGCTCTGAATAGAAGTCCCGAGAGAAGGAAGTCACAGGCTTCCTGGCAGCCCCTTTCAGCCTGAGAGGAGGCTGGTCATGGCAACCAAGAACAAAGACCAAGTAAGAGCTCACCCTCAGTGTGGGGTTCAGCTCTGAGTCAGCATCCTACCCTGTCAGTCCTCCTTGAGTCAGCGCTCGGGAGCCCCCCCCCCCCTGTCTGGCCGTCCTTTCCTAGAGCCTGACCTCCATTCTCAGAGGCCTGGGAGCTGGTCAAGGGCATTGAGGACCGGGCAGGACCTCTAAGGTAGAGGAGACAGTGGCAAGGCTGGCCCACTCCTGGGGCCCCGGCCAGGCAGTGCCCACAGGGCACCTGAGAACGGGCTCGACTGCTGCTCTTTCCCGGGACAAAGGACAGCTGTATCATTCTGACTTCACTCACTCACATGTGGCCACAGTTTGGAGGCCATGAGATTTTCTTGTCACCTTCAGTCTGAACAAAGGATTTCCTGGCCTCTCTGCTGTTCGAAGCCCAGGACTCCCCATTCCACTCTGGGTACACACTCCTCTCCAGTGTTGCCCCCCACACCTCCCTGACCAGTGCCCTATACCTTTGGGGCTCTGCTTAGCAACCAGGATACAGACCCTGGCTTTACTCCAGGGTTTCATCCTGTGGATGACTCAGGGTTGGTGAATATGTTCATGTCCTTAGTATGTGGTCAAAGCTATGGTTTTTCCAGGAGTCACATATGGATGTGCAAGTTGGACCATAAGGAAGGCTGAGCACTGAAGAACTGATGCTTTTGAACTGTGGTATTGGAGAAGACTCTTGAGAGTCCCTTTGACTGCAAGGAGATCCAACCAGTCCATCCTAAAAGAGATCAGTCCTGACTGTTCACTGGAAGGACTGATGCTGAAGCTGAAACTCCAACACTTTGGCCACCTCATGCGAAGAGTTGACTCATTGGAAAAGACCCTGATGCTGGGAAAGATTGAGGGCAGGAGAAAAAGGAGGTGACAGAGGATGAGATGGTTGGATGGTATCACTAACTCAGTGGACATGAGTTTGAGCAAGCTCCGGGAGATGGTGATGGACAGGGAGGCCTGGTGTGCTGCAGTCCATGGGGTTGCAAAGAGTAGGACACGACTGAGTGACTGAACAGCAGCAACGTGACACGTCCATGTGATGTAAACCAAACAGGCTTCATAGATCGAGTGAAGACAGTGGGGAGACCCTGCAGGCCCAATGGATCGGAAGCAGTAGCTGTCTTAGGGCAAGGGTGATTCACGTCAGCAAAACCGAGTCAATCCTCACAGGGTTAATGTCTTCCGCTAGAATCTCTTGCTGCTTTGTTTGTGAATGGTCTTGGTAGTATGGTTCTGTAACAGTTATAAACATAAGGGGGTTAAGTGTGTTTTCAGGGTTTTATGTATTTAAATAACATTATAAGCAAAATAATTTAAGTCAATAGTAGGGAATCAGACCAATCTTTCCCTCTAAAATGGAGGTTTAAGAAACACTATGATAAAATAATCAATCCTCTCTGAAGTATTAATAGCCAATAAATGACTTACAGAAGAGGGTCAAAAACTCAGGGACAATCTGGATTTGAACCCACACTCCTTTCTGATCTCAGACCTGGGGAAAGTGTCTCAGTGTCTATGAGCCAGTTAAAGCAGAAACCCAGTAATGGTTAGGTGCTCTCTCCTCCAGGCATCATCTTTCCCAAGATGGGCCAGCTGTACCCAGACTCCCATGGAGAAGCAGTTTCAGCCAAGAAAAGCCTTTCTCCAGTAGAAGCTCCAGGCCCCTGGCGTGCAAGATAGCAAAGTGCTTGGCTGAGGCCTGAGGGGCAGTGCTGCCCAGACCCTGCAGGACCAGCTTCCCTTTCCACTGCAAGGCCAGGACCCCACCACCCAGCTTTCTCAAGTCCAAACCAAAGGGTGAACTCAGCCTCATTCACTTTCTCCAACACTGGCAGAAAGAGGAGCTGCACCTGTCACTGCTGGGGCCAGCTTGGAACAAGCAGGAAGACTTGGCAGGTGTGCCTCCTAAAGTAGCAAGGATCTGCTGACCTGGGCTGAGGGCAAAGAGGTCAGTGATGCCCACATGAGATCCAGGCCTCTAGTCTCGGCCAACAGCTTACCAGCCCCTCAAGTGCCCAGTGTGAGGCAGGTGAGCTGGGCTGGGCCCCAGAAGCTGGGGTATTTGGGCTGGGGTCTTTTCAGTGAGGGCCTGCGGTAGCCCGCCAGCTTGGCTCCCTTCAGGGCCCCCCAGTTCACTGGCCTCGCTGTTCACCCTGGGCATTTTGGGCCCTGTGTCCATGGTCCACCCAGCAGGAGCTGGTAGGCTGGACTGACACGGCCGGGATCTAAATTGTTTTACTTTCCAGGGTTGCTGCCACCAAAATGAAGCCCTCTGTCTAACCAGTGGCTACTAGAAATAAATATTTAAACACTACGTTTGTACAGTGGTACCAGATTACACCTCAGAGGTATGCCATCTTCCTCAGCTATGCAGGCCCAGTGATACCCTCGTGCCTCCAGTATGACCCAGTAAGCCTGACCCAGTAGGAGGACAAACTCTGTGATGTCCATCCACACCCATATTCCCCAGTGTCTGGGAGAGCAGTAACTGGTTAGAGAAGGTTAGAAGACCAAGAGAGGGAATGCGTCTCCAGAGCATTCTCCCCACACTGGGGTGTGGATACCCCCAAGAAATGCCCTGACCTTCCACCATGTTCTAGCTTAGCTCCAGCCATGTAAAACTTGCCAAGACACCAGATACCACCAGCCTGGCCACAGCCAAGACCAGAAACCACTCATAGCAGGGGGTCCCAGGCAGGGACTGCTGGGCCTTCCAGCTGGGAGAGAAGAAAATGCCTACCCTGCCAGAGACCGTCTGCTGTCTCCCAACCCTAAGATGTTCAAATGCAGCTTTCCTGCTAGGAGGCCAAGCAGTGGGGCGGGAAGGCCCCGCTTCAGCATCTGGAATGAGAGACAGAACCAGGAGAGGAACAGAGAAACAGAAAGGAGATGAAGAAAGACACAGAGGAGAAAGAGAGACAGAGAGAGAAAGAGAAATGAGAACTCTCTGACTTCTCTCAGACAGGATGAAGGTAGCCAGGAGGCAGAGAAAGGTGACCTCCTCAGCCCCGGAGCTCCCCTCCTGCAGGACAGGCTCTGCATGGGAACAAAGCTACCAAAGGCCCACTCCCTTCAGCCAGCTGTGCTCAGGAGGGCTTGCTGGCGACCTTCTCTCCAAATGTAGTTGCATCTAGATGGCAGGCTAGAAAGAAGTTGTTGCAAAGAAGCTGTTGTTTGCCAGGTACCTATAGCCTTGGGCTGCACCATGAAGTAAGGTTTTCAGTAGGTCTGTGTTGTAAATAGAACAAATGGTTTCCACTGTGTTCTTGTGGGCTAAACCACTATCACTTTGTGAATACATTGAAAATACACCTCACTACTTGCAATCATGTTTTCATCTGTCTCTTGCTTTCTTTTACTTTTTCTTTCTTTCCTTTTTTTCTCATATATTTAAATATAAAAGATAAAAGTGGCCAAGGCTTGCCTACCTGAGGTCACCAGGTGAGCCAGTGTAGCTCTGTAAGCGCTCAGGTTCAGGGCATGACAGGGTTCCTATGGACCCTTGCACAGGCCCCAGGACCAGAAGCAGCCTCAGGGGCAAGTCCTGCTGCATGCCTTGATGCTCAGACCCTCAAACCTCCTTCCCCCTTAGGAGTCTCTGAAACCAGGACCCTGAAAACCAGGGTGCCCTGGGAGTGCCAGCTGGCTCAGGTTATTGGGAGAACCACCTACCTGGGGCTGGCCATAAAGGAAGAAAGGGGCTCTAAGCCAGGTGCTCAGCCCATATAGGAGGACTAGCCCAGTTTTCCAAGGCAGCACCAACTTTGGGCAGTGTTGTTGGTAGCGCTGAGACTTAGCTGGGATGTGGTATCCTTGAAGCTTGTCCCTGTCTCTGACTTAGCTGGGTATTACTACTGAAGGTGCTTCTTTTTCTGTCTTCTTCCACCATCTAGAAACATCTTGAAAGAATCATGGTGATGGAAAGTAATACTTCACCTTGTTATCATTCCATAACATGACATATTGACATATTTTTTTTATCCCATCTGACATTCACAACAGCCTATCTTCTTTCCGCTCACTCTTTTCTTTGTGCTGCTCTTCAAACACACCAAACACTTTTCTGCCCCAGGACCTTTGCACATGCGTTTCTCCCTGTTTTAAATACTCTTCCCCATGCTGCATTTCCTCACTTCATTCAGGTCTATATAAAGTCTTCCCTCTTCTAAAAAGACTTACTTCACAGTATTATGTAATCCATGTGTAATCCAGGAGAGTTTTCTTGTTCTTAAAAGAAACACACTGATGTGTTTAGATACTGTTGTGAATTTAAAATGGCAGCAGATTTTTAAAGATTTTTTGCAGCTTCTTCCATCGAAAGTTATAGTTATTTCCTCACTCTTCTACTCTGGGCCAGCGTGTGACTTGCTTTGACCAGTGTGGTGCAGTCATGTTGTCTGACTCCAAGCTAGAATTCAAGAGATCTTGCAGCTTCCACTATCATTCCTTTGGAACCCAGGTGCCTGTGAGGAAATCCAAGCTAGTCTGCTGAAGAGGTATATGGAGGAGAACCAATGGGCCAGACCAACATCCCCATCAGAGGTGGTGAGTGAGACCACCTGGGGGCTTGTCAGGACTATCTAACTAAAACAAGAGTGAAGAGTCAAAGTTTGCAACTTAAATTTTTTGAAATAAATTATTCTAAAATTTTTTTTATAAGAAAAGAAAGATGAGCTTTCAATAAGAAAGAAAAGACAAACTCAAATAAAAGATCAGAGAGCTATATATCTGGTCAACTGATTTTCACTAAGCTTGCCAAGATAAATTGATACGGGAAATAAGAGTCTTTTCAAGAAAATGATATTGGAACAACTGGATAGGCATCAGCAAAAGAATGAAATTGGACTCCTAATTCTCACCATATAAAAAAATTAAAACGGATCAAAGACCCAAATGTGAAAGCTATAACTGAAATATTCTTAGGAGAAAACACGTGCATTATTATTCCTGATCTTGTACTAAACAGTGATTTCTTAGATGTGATACCACAAACAACAAAATAAAAAAATGAATCAATTGGCTATCATCAAAATTAAACATTTTGTGTTTCAAAGGACACCATCAAGAAAGCAAAAAGACAATACAAAGAATGGGGGAGGAGGCAGTCCTAAGATGAAAGAGGAATAGGACGGGGAGACCACTTTCTCCCCAACAAATTCATCAAAAGAACATTTAAACGCTGAGTAAATTCCACAAAACAACTTCTGAATGCCGGCAGAGGTCATCAGGCACCCAGAAAGCAGCCCATTGTCTTCGAAAGGAGGTAGGAAAAAATATAAAAGACAAAAAGAGAGACAAAAGAGATAGGGATGGAGCTCCGTCCCAGGAAGGGAGTCTTAAAAAGAGAGAAGTTTCCAAACACCAGGAAACACTCTCACTGCCGAGTCTTTGGTGAGCCTTGGAACCTCAGAGGGCAACATAACTGGGAGGAAGAATAAATAAATAATTAAAACCCACAGATTATGTACCCAATGGTAACTCTCCTCAGTGGAGAAGCAGCGCAGATGCCTGCACCCGCCACTAGAAAGCGGGGGCTGGGCAGGGAGGCGCAGGCTGCATTGCTTAGAGTAAGGACTGGGCCTGAATGCCCCAAGGGCAATCTGAGGAAACTAACTTGGGCTAGCAAACCAGACTGTGGGATAGCTACCATGCAAAAAGCCCTAACCTAAGACACCATCAGGTCCTCTCACAGAACAAAGGACTGAAAAGAGATAGCCAGCTGCAGACCATCCCCCTCTGGTGACAGGCAGCCAGAGCCAGAAGAGGGCAATCGCAGCCCTAGAGAGGCATTATCTACCAAACTACAAGCAGGCTTCTTTGCTAACTAAGACTTCTTGGGATTCTGGACGGTCAACATCCACCAGAGAAGGCAAGCCGATTGTACACCCAGAAAACTAAGCAGCAGGGATAGGGGAGGCGATAAGTCACAGCAACCGCGCTCACCAAACACCTTATCACCTGAACTGCTTGGACCTGGGAAGGGCACAAAACACAGGCCCAACCGAGTCTGTGCCTCTGAGGATTAACTGAGTGCCTGAACCTGAGCAGCTTAGACCTGGGAAGTGCATGCAGCCCAGGGCCAGCCTCAGATGGTTCCCAGTGGAGCAACCTAGAGCCTGAGCAGTGTGGGCAGGGAGGGCACACACTCCGTGAGCGAGGGCAGGCCCAGTGTGACTGAGACACTGTGAGCACACGCCAATGTTATTTGTTTGCAGTGTCTCTCCCTCCCCACAGCACGACTGAACAAGTGAGCCCAAAAAATTGTCTACCACCACCCCCTTGCATCAGGGCAGAAATCAGACGCTGAAGAGACCAGCAAACATAAGAAGCTAAAACAGAGGGAATCGTCTTGGAAGTGACCAGTGCAATAGATTAAAACCCTGTAGTTAGTACTGACTACATAGGAAGGGGCGTATAGATCTTGAGAAATATAAGCCAGACCAAGGAACTAGCTGAAAATGAACTGACCAGACACTGCCCACAACAACACCAGAGAAAGTCCTAGATATATTGTTACTATTTTTACTATCATTTTTAAATTTTTTTTTAATTTTTAAAAAATTTTAAGTCCTCTATTACTCCTTTAATTTTCATTTTATAACCTACTATTATTACTTTGCAAAAAAAAAAGAGAGAGACCTATTTTTAAAGCAAATTTCATTTATATATATATTTTATAATTTTTGTGACTTTTTTTCTTTCTTCTGTTCTTTAATATTGTATTTTTGAAAATCCAACCTCTGCTCTAGATTTTTAATCTTTGCTTTTTGGCATTTGTTATCAATTTTGTACCTTTAAGAACCCAATCTTCAATACCCATTTTTCCTTGGGAGCGAGATTACTGGCTTGACTGCTCTCTCCCCCTTTGGACTCTCCTTTTTCTCCACCAGGACACCTCTATCTCCTCCCTCCCCTTCTCTTCTCTACCCAACTCTGTGAATCTCTTTGTGTGTTCTAGATGGTGGAGAACACCCAGGGAACTGATTACTGGCTGGATCTGTCATTCCCCTTTTGATTCCCCCCAACACCTTTATCCTCCTGGCCACCTCTGTCTCCTTCTTCCCTCTTCTCTTCTCTGTATAACTCCGTTGAACATCTCTGAGCAGTCCAGACTGTGGAGCGCACATAAGGAAGTGATTACTGGCTAGCTTGCTCTCTCCTCTTTTGATTCCACCTCATCTCATTTGAGTCACCTCTAACTCCCTCCTCCCTCTTCTCTTCTCCATGTAACTCTGTGAACCTCTCTCAGTGTCCCTCACTGTGGAGAAACTTTTCATCTTTAACCTAGATGTTTTATCAATGGTGCTGTGTAGATGGAGAAGTCTTGAGGCTACTGTAAAAATAAGACTGAAAAAAAGAAGCAGGAGGCTTAAATCCAAATCCTGAGAACACCAGAGAACTCCTGTTTCCAGGGAACATTAATTGACAGGAGCTCATCAAACACCTCCATACCTACACTGAAACCAAGCACCACCCAAGGGCCAACAAGTTCCAGAGTAAGACATACCATGCAAATTCTCCAGCAACACAGGAACACAGCTCTGAGCTTCAATATACAGGCTGCCCAAAGTCACTCCAAACCCACTGACATCTCATAACTCATTACTGGACATTTCATTGCACTCCAGAGAGAAGAAATCCAGCTCCACCCACAAGAACACCGACACAAGCTTCCCTAATAAGGAAACCTTAACAAGCCACGCGTACAACCCCACCCAGAGCAAGGAAACTCCACAATAAAGAGAACTTCACAAACTGCCAGAATACAGAAAGGCCAACCCAAACACAGCAATATAAACAATATGAAGAGACAGAGGAATACCAAGCAAGTAAAGAAACAGGATAAATGCCCACCAAACCAAACAAAAGAGGAATAGATAGGGAAACTACCTGATAAAGAATTCTGAATAATGATAGTGAAAATGATCCAAAATCTTGAAATAAAAATGGAATCACATATAAATAGCCTGAAGACAAGGATTGAGAGGATGCAAGAAAGGTTTAACAAGGACCTAGAAGAAATAAAAAAGAGTGAATATATAATGAATAATGCAATAAATAAGATTAAAAAACACTGAAGGGAACAAATAGTAGAATAATGGAGGCAGAAGATAGGATTAGTGAAGTAGAAGATAGAATAGTAGAAATAAATGAATCAGAGAGGAAAAAAGAAAAACGAATTAGAAGAAACGAAGGCAATCTCAGAGACCTCCAGGACCATGTTAAATGCCCCAACATTCGAATCATAGGAGTCCCAGAAGAAGAAGACAAAAAAAAAAAAAAAAAAAAAAAAGACCATGAGAAAATACTTGAGGAGATTATAGTTGAAAACTTCCCTAAAATGGGAAAGGAAATAATCACCCAAGTCCAAGAAACCCAGAGAGTCCCAAAGAGGATAAACACAAGACAAAACACCCTAAGATGCATATTAATCAAATTAACAAAGATCAAACACAAAGAACAAATATTAAAAGCAGCAAGAGAAAAACAACAAATAACACACAAGGGGATTCCCATAAGGATAACACCTGATCTTTCAATAGAAACTCTTCAGGCCAGGAGGGAATGGCAGGACATACTTAAAGTGATGAAAGAAAATAACCTACAGCCCAGATTACTGTACCAAGCAAGTTTCTCATTCAAATATGAAGGAGAAATCAAAAGCTTTACAGACAAGCAAAAGCTGAGAGAATTCAGCACCACCAAACCAGCTCTCCAACAAATGCTAAAGGATCTTCTCTAGACAGGAAACACAAAAAGGGTGTATAAACTCGAATCCAAAACAATAAAGTAAGTGGCAACAGGATCATACTTATCAATAATTATCTTAAACATAAATGGGTCGAATGCCCCAACCAAAAGACAAAGACTGGCTGAATGGATACAAAAACAAGACCCCTATATATGTTGTCTACAAGAGACCCACCTCAAAACAGGGGACACATACAGACTGAAAGTGAAGGGCTGGAAAAAGATATTCCATGCAAATAGAGACCATAAGAAAGCAGGAGTAGCGATATTCATATCAGATAAAATAGACTTTAAAACAAAGGCTGTGAAAAGAGACAAAGAAGGCCAGTACATAATGATCAAAGGATCAATCCAAGAAGAAGATATAACAATGATAAATACATATTCACCCAACATAGGAGCACCACAATTTGTAAGACAAATGCTAACAAGTATGAAAGGGGAAATCAACAATAACACAATAATAGTGGGAGACTTTAATGCCCCACTCACACCTATGGATAGATCAACTAAACAGAAAATTAACAAAGAAACACAAACTTTAAATGATACAATAGACCAGTTAAACCTAATTGATATCTATAGGACATTTCACCCCAAAACAATGAATTTCACCTTTTTCTCAAGCACACACGGAACCTTCTCCAGGATAGATCACATCCTAGGCCATAAATCTAGCCTTGGTAAATTCAAAAAAATTGAAATCATTCCACGCATCTTTTCTGACCACAGTGCAGTAAGATTAGATCTCAATTACAGGAGAAAAACTATCAAAAATTCCAACATATTGAAGCTGAATAACACGCTGCTGAATAACCAATAAATCACAAAAGAAATAAAAAAAGAAATCAAAATATGCATAGAAATGAATGAAAATAAAAACACAACAACCCAAAACCTGTGGGACACTGTAAAAGCAGTGCTAAGTGGAAGGTTCATCGCAATACAGGCATACCTCAAGAAACAAGAAAAAAGTCAAATAACCTAACTCTACACCTAAAGCAACTAGAAAAGGAAGAAGTGAAGAACCTCAGGGTTAGTAGAAGGAAAGAAATCTTACAAAACAGGGCAGAAATAAATGCAAAAGAAACAAAAGAGACCATAGGAAAAGTCAACAAAGCCAAAAGCTGGTTCTTTGAAAGGATAAATAAAATTGACAAACCATTAGCCAGACTCATCAAGAAACAAAGGGAGAAAAATCAAATCAATAAGATTAGAAATGAAAATGGAGAGCTCACAACAGACAACACAGAAATACAAAGGATCATAAGAGACTGCTACCAGCAATTATATGCCAATAAAATGGACAACTTGGAAAAAATGGACAAATTCTTAGAAAAGTACAACTTTCCAAAACTGAACCAGGAAGAAATAGAGAATCTTAACAGACTCATCACAAGCACGGAAATTGAAGCTGTAATCAGAAATCTTCCAGCAAACAAAAGCCCAGGTCCAGACGGCTTCACAGCTGAATTCTACCAAAAATTTAGAGAGGAGCTAACACCTATCCCACTCAAACTCTTCCAGAAAATTGTAGAGGAAGGTAAACTTCCAAACTCATTCTATGAGGCCACCATCACCCTAATACCAAAACCTGACAAAGATGCCACAAAAAAAGAAAACTACAGGCCAATGTCACTGATGAACATAGATGCAAAAATCCTTAACAAAATTCTAGCAATCAGAATCCAGCAACACATTAAAAAGATCATACATCATGACCAAGTGGTCTTTATCCCAGGGATGCAAGGATTCTTCAATATCCACAAATCAATCAATGTAATACACCACATTAACAAATTGAAAAATAAAAGCCATATGATTATCTCAATAGATGCAGAGAAAGCCTTTGACAAAATTCAACATCCATTTATGGTAAAAACTCTCCAGAAAGCAGGAATAGAAGGAACATTCCTCAACATAATAAAAGCTATATATGACAAACCCACAGCAAACATTATCCTCAATGGTGAAAAATTGAAAGCATTTCCTCTAAAGTCAGGAATAAGACAAGGGTACCCACTCTCACCACTACTATTCAACATGGTTTTGGAAGCTTTGGCCACAGCAATCAGAGCAGAAAAAGAAATAAAAGGAATCCAGATTGGAAAAGAAGAAGTAAAACTTTCACTGTTTGCAGATGACATGATCCTCTACATAGAAAACCCTAAAGACTCCACCAGAAAATTACTAGAGCTAAGAAATGACTATAGTAACTTTGCAGGATATAAAATCAACACACAGAAATCCCTTGCATTCCTATACACTAATAATGAGATAATAGAAAATTAAGGAAACAATTCCATTCACATTGCAATGAAAAGAATAAAATACTTAGGAATATATCTACCTAAAGAAACTAAAGACCTATATATAGAAAACTATAAAACACTGGTGAAAGAAATCAAAGAGGACACTAATAGATGGAGAAATATACCATGTTCATGGATCACAAGAATCAATATAGTGAAAATGAGTATGTATACTACCCGAAGCAATCTATGGATTCAATGAAATTCCTATTAAGCTATCAACGGTATTTTTCACAAAGCTAGAACAAATAATTTCACAATTTGTATGGAAATACAAAAAACCTCAAATAGCCAAAGAAATCTTGAGAAAGAAGAATGGAACTGGAGGAATCAACCTGCCTGACTTCAGGCTCTACTACAAAGCCACAGTCATCAAGACAGTATGGTACTGGCACAAAGACAGAAATATAGATCAATGGAACAAAATAGAATGCCCAGAGATAAATCCACGCACCTATGGACACCTTATTTTTGACAAAGGAGGCAAGAATATACAGTGGAGAAAAGACAATCTCTTTAACAAGTGGTGCTGGGAAAACTGGTCAACCACTTGTAAAAGAAGGAAACTAGAACACTTGCTAACACCATACACAAAAATAAACTCAAAATGGATTAAAGATCTAAATGTAAGACCAGAAACTATAAAACTCCTAGAGGAGAACATAGGCAAAACACTCTCCGACATAAATCACAGCAGGATCCTCTATGACCCATCTCCCAGAATATTGGAAATAAAAGCAAAAATAAACAAATGGGACCTAATTAAAATTAAAATCTTCTGCACAACAAAGGAAACTATAAGCAAGGTGAAAAGACAGCCTTCAGAATGGGAGAAAATAATAGCAACTGAAGCAAATGACAAAGAATTAATCTCAAAAATATACAAGCAACTCCTGCAGCTCAATTCCAGAAAAATAAACGACCCAATCAAAAAATGGGCCAAAGAACTAAACAGACATTTCTCCAAAGAAGACATACAGATGGCTAACAAACACATGAAAAGATGCTCAACATCACTCATTATCAGAGAAATGAAAATGAAAACCACAATGAGGTACCACTTCACACCAGTCAGAATGGCTGCTATCCAAAAGTCTACAAGCAATAAATGCTGGAGAGGGTGTGGAGAAAAGGGAACCCTCTTACACTGTTGGTGGGAATGCAAACTAGTACAGCCACTATGGAGAACAATGTGGAGATTCCTTAAAAAACTGGAAATAGAACTGCCTTATGACCCCACAATCCCACTGCTGGGCATACACACCAAGGAAACCAGAATTGAAAGAGACACGTGTACCTTGATGTTCATCACAGCACTGTTTATAATAGCCAGGACATGGAAGCAACCCAGATGTCCATCAGAAGATGAATGGATAAGAAAGCTGTGGTACATATACACAATGGAGTATTACTCAGCCATTAAAAAGAATACATTTGAATCAGTTCTAATGAGGTGGATGAAACTGGAGCCGATTATACAGAGTGAAGTAAGCCAGAAAGAAAAACACCAATACAGTATACTAACGCATATATATGGAATTTAGAAAGATGGTAATGATGACCCTATATGCGAGACAGCAAAAGAGACACAGGTGTATAGAACAGTCTTTTGGACTCTGTGGGAGAGGGAGAGGTTGGGTTGATTTGGGAGAATGGCATTGAAACACGTATATTATCATATAAGAAATGAATCGCCAGTCCAGGTTCGATGCATGATACAGGATGCTTGGGGCTGGTGCACTGGGATGACCCAGAGGGATGGTATGGAGAGGGAGGTGGGAGGGGGTTTCAGGATGGGGAACACATGTACACCCATGGCGGATTCATGTTGATGTATGGCAAAACCAATACAATATTGTAAAGTAACTAACCTCCAATTAAAATAAATAAATTAAAAAAAATTTTTTTAAAGAATGAGGGAAATACTTGTAAATCATATGTCTGATAAGAGATTCACTTCTAGAATATAAAGTAAATTCTTTAAAACTTAATAATAAGGCAAATAACTTGATTTTTAAATGGGCAAAGAATTTAATAGATATTTCTCCAAAAAAGATATATGAATGACCAATGAGCATTTGTATGTAAAGATCTTTGAAAAGATGCACGAAAAGATGCTAAACATGATTAGTCATTAGGAAAATGCAAATCAAAATCATAGTGACAGTCTATCTCATTCACAATAGAATTATTGTAATAATTTTTTAAAAGCAGACAATAGGTATTAACAAGGATGTGAAAAAACTGTAATACTTATATACTGCTTGTGGGAATGTAAAAACATACAACCACTTTGGAAGACAGTTTGATTGTTTCTTAAACATAAAGTTATCATATGATCCAGAAATCCCAGTCTTAGGTATATATCCAAGAAATGAAAACATATGTTCATACAAAATCTTGTACATAAATCTTTATAGTAGCATTATTCATAATAGCCAAAAAGTAGAAACGACCAGAATGTCCATCAATTAATGAGTGAATAAACAAATTGTGATATATCCAGAGGTGGAAAATTATTCATCCATTAAAAGGAGGAAAGTACTGTTAAATGCTATAACATGGATCAAACTTGGCAATATTTTGATAAATTGAAAGAAGTCAGACATGAAAAGCCATATATTATGTGATTCTATTTATACAAAATGCCCCAAATAGGCAAATCCATAGACATATACATTTATGGTTTTCAGGGACTTGAAAGATGGAGGAAATGAAGAGTGACTGATAATGATATACAGTTTATTTTTTCAGTAATAAAAAAATTATAGAATTAGACAAATGATGATGGTCATACATTTTCAGTATACTAACTACCAGTGAATTGTATGCTTTAAAACGATGAATTTTATGGTATGTGAATTATATTTTCATTTAAAACCCCAAAACATCTGAAAAAGATTTTAAAAACTAGGCAACTACTAAAATTTCTATAATTAACTTACTCGATTTGTTCTTTGTTATTTGTTCCTTCCCAATCTATATACATTTTATTCCCTTTTCTTATCTTATTGCATTAGCTAGCACTTCCAATATGATATTGAAAAAAAGGAGGCAAGAATATACAATAAGAAAGAGACGGTTTCTTCAGCAAATGGTGTTGGGAAAGTTGGACAGCCACATGTAAATCAATGAAGTTATAACACACTCTTACACTATACACAAAAATAAACTTAAAATGACTTAAAGACTTAAATATGAGACATGGCACCATAAAACTAGAAGAGAACATAGTCAAAACATTCTCTGACATAAACTGTACTAATGTTTTCTTAGGTCAGTCTCCCAAGCCAAAGGAAATGAAAGCATGAGTAAACAAATGAAACATAATTAAGTTATGGGCTTTTGCAACAGCAAAGGAAATCATAAATAAAACTAAAAGACAACTGACAGACTGGGAGAAAATATTTGCAAATGATGTGACTGACAAGGGCATTACTTCCAAAATATACAAACAGCTCTTGCAACTCAACACCAAAAAGACAAGCATCACAACTGAAAAATGAGCAGAAGAACTAAATAGACATTTCTCCAAAGAAGATATACAGATGGCCATCAAGCACATGAAAAGATGCTTAACATCGCTAATTATTAGAGAAACACAAATCAAAACTACAAAGAGGTACCACCTCACACCAATCAGAATGGCCATCATTAAGAAGGCTACAAATAACAAATGCTGGAGAGGATGTGAAGAAAAGGAAGCCCTCCTACACTATTGGTAGGAATGTAAGTTGGTACAGCCACTGTGGAAAAAAGTATAGAGATTCCTCAAAAAACTAAAAATAGAATTGTCATATGATCTAGCAATCCCATTCCTGGACATATATCTGGGAAAAAAAGAAAGATAAATGCACCCCATTGCTTATAGCTTATAGCAGCATTATTCACAATAACTAAGACATGGAAGCAACCTAAATGTCCAACCTGAATGGATACAGAAGCTGTGGTACCTATGTACAATGGGATACTATTCAGTTATAAAAAAGAACAAAAGAACACCATTTGCAAACACATGGATGAACCTAGAGATTATCATACTAAGAGAAAGAAGAACACCATAAGGTATACCTTATATGTAGAATCTCAAATATGACACAAATGAACTTTTATGAAACAGAAACAGACTCACAGACATAAAGCACTGTGGTTACAAAGTGAGACAGGGAGAGGGAGAGGGATGGAGTGGAATCTGGGGTTAGCAGATGGAAACTATTGTATATAGAATGGGAAATCAACAAGGTCAGAATCTGCCTGCCAATGCAGGAGACACAAGTTTGGTCCTTGGTCCAGAAAGATCCCCTGGAGAAGGAAATGGCAACCCACTCCAGTATTCTTGCCAGAAGAACCCCACAGACAGAAAAGCCAGGTGGGCTACAGTCCATGGTGTCACAAAGAGTTGAACATGACTTAGCGACTGCTGCTGCTAAGTCACTTCAGTTGCGTCTGACTCTGTGCAACCCCATAGATGGCAGCCCACCAGGCTCCCCCATCCCTGGGATTTTCCAGGCAAGAACACTGACTACACAACCACAACTGGATAGCATATTCACTATTCTGTGATAAACCATAACGGAAAAGAATATTTAAAAATAATGATATATATATACATGTATCTGAATCACTTTGCTGTATAGCAGAAATAACACATTATAAACCAACTATATTTCAATAAAAATTTTAAAATGACAAAGGAAAAGTGTGGTGAGAGGTGACTTCTTTGCCTCTTTCCTGATCTTAGTGGGAAAGCTCCTAGCTTCTCACCCTTAAGTATGATGTTACTGTGGGGTTTTTATAGATTTTTTAAAATTAAGTTGAGGAAGTTCCCTTCTATTCATAAGTTTACTAAGAATTTTTATCATGAATCATCAAATGCTTTTCTGCATTTACTAATAAGATCAAGTAATTTTCCTTTTTTAGCCTTTAGCCTGTTGGTATGATTACATAATTGATTTTTTAAAGCATATCTGGGATAAGTTCCACTTGATCATGCTGTATATAATTCTTTTTCTACATTGTCAGGTTTAATTTGCTAATATTTTGTTGAAAATGTTGGCATTTCTGTTCATGAGATATATTTCTTTTCTTGTCTTTGATGACCTTGGTTTTAGAGTAATGATGACTAGAATGTATTCTCTCTGCTTCCATCCTCTGAAAGAGGTTGTAGAGAATTGATGTAATTTCTCCCTTGAATATTTGGTTGAATTCACTAGTGAACTCAGGACTATTGCTTTCTGTTTTAGATTATTAATTGTTGATTCATTTTCTCTAACAGATAAAGGCCTATTCAGATTATCTATTTCTTTTTGTGTGAATTTTGGCAAACTATGTCTTTCAAGAAACTGGTCCCTTTCATCTAAGTTACCAAATTTGTGGGCATAAGGTTGTTCAAATTATTCCCTTATTATCCTTATGTCCATAGGATCTGTAGTGATGTCCATTCTTTCATTTATTAATAATCCTCTCTCTTTTTTCCTTAATTAACCTGACTGTGAAGTGAAATGAAAGTCATGTCTGACTCTTTGCAACTCCATGGACTGTAGACCACCAGGGTCCTTTGTCCATGGGGTTTTCCAGGCATATTGGAGTGGGCTGCCATTTCCTTCTCCAGGGGATCTTCCCAACACAGGGTCTCCTGCATTGCAGGCAGACTCTTTATCATCTGAGCCACCAGGGAAGCCTAGACACATCAATTTTGTTGATCTTTTCAAAAAAGCAGCTTTTGAGTCCATCTTTTCCTCTATTAATTTCCTGTTTTCAATTTCATTGATTTCCTTTTTGCTTGTTTTGTTTTTCCTGTATAAAAGACGATCCCAATATCAAGGTATAAGGAAGGGGAGAACAAAGGACATACCCCTTGGTGTAACGACACGAGGGGCAGAAGAAAGATAAGCCTCAAAAGGAGGGGTGGGAGGGAACGTCATTACAGTAGCAAAATATTCTCTGTAAAAAGTTGGAGGAGTCTCCACAGCCTCAGAGATGGAGGGGAAGGTCACCTTCTCAGTGAGGGCTCTCCACTCAAGTGTTCAAAGGAAGGGAAATGTCTGCGCCTCTTCTCTTGGTTCTTGTGTTGCTGATTCTGTTCCTGACACCAACTGTCTCGCTGTATCTCACTGTTCTCACTGTTTGCTGGACCCAGGGTAGGCCAGGCGTGAGCTAAGAGGCTGGAGGAAGACTCAAGGAGCCGTGGGAACTGCAGACACGTTTATTCTCTCCCGGCTGACATAGCAGCTATAGCAGTAGACATGCTGCATTCTCTCGTCTTGTGGCTGACCCCAGACACAGCCCTGACGCAGCAGTAAGGCTGCCACTCTTTGCGTGGAGTTGCTGAGTTGGACACGACTGAGCGACTTTACTTTCACTTTTCACTTTCATGCATTGGAAAAGGAAATGGAAACCCACTCCAGTGTTCTTGCCTGGAGAATCCCAGGGACGGGGGATCCTGGTGGGCTGCCATCTAAGGGGTTGCTACCCATTCCAGTATTCTGGCCTGGAGAATTCTGTGGACTGTATAGTCCATGGTGTCGCAAAGAGTCAGACACGAATGAGCAACTTTCACTTGGAAAGCATCCATTCTGTTGCCCACTCTGGGTTACCTTCAGCCTTGTGTAAATAAGAATATTGTAGGGCTCAGAATCAAGAAGGAAATGGCAACCCACTCCAGTATTCCTGCCTGGAGAATCCCATGGACAGAGGAGTCTGGCAGACTACAGTCCACGGGGTTGCAAGAGTCAGACACAGCTTAGCAACTAAAGCAGCAGGAAGCAGGGCTCAGAAGGCAGAGATTCACTTGCATGGATTAAAATTAAGCAATTCCAGTTGCAGAGGAGTGCTCCAACTTCTGCATCTCAGGTACCATCAACTGCACTAGCAGGGCCCTCTAGGGGGAAAAGCAGCCTTGGAATAGAGACACATCTTGGAGCCAGTCATCCTCTGGGTACAGTTTGATCAGGTCAAAGATTTTGCCTAACTAGTCAGCTTCAGAGTTTTTACAGAAGAGAAGTTTTTGATGAAACATGTCTGCAAAGGTACAGCCAACCTTCCACATGTCCACAGGTGTTGCATACGTAGACTGCAAAAGAACTTCTGGAGCAGAGTGTAACAACCACAGGTGTAGTGCCATCTGGTAGCTCTAAATTCTGGCTAGGCCAAAGTCAACCAGCTTGACAGTCCCATCTTGTCACCAGAATGTTCTCTGGCTTCCGGTCTCAGTGAACGATGCAATTAGCATGAAGGAAATCTAAGACGTGAAGTTGTTCAGTCATGTGCAACTCTTTGCAACCCCGTGGACTGTAGCTTACCAGGCTCCTCTATCCATGGAATTTTCCAGGCAAAAATACTGGAGGTCTCCACTGGCAAGCCTGATGAGGGTGCCTTGTCTAGATATGTCCTTAGGTCTTGATCCACACGCTCAAACTCAAGGGTCACTTTGATCTCCCAATTAGTTTGGGCTGTAGCACAGACATCAATCAGCCCAACAAGGACGGGAAGCTCAAAAGCCTCTAGTCACTGCAGTAAGGCCACCTCACAAACTATGCTGATGGCCAGGCACACTCCAGTATCTCCTCCATAGGGGATTCTTCTGTTCCTGAGGGTTGCAAAGTGGCCACTGTGCGGACCACTGTCCCATAGACCCCAATACCAATCTCAGCCACTGGCTCATATCAAGGGGTAGCCATTCTCAGACCAGAGGTGACTCTCACTCTGTGTTGGGAGCTGTGGAGGTGGCCTGTCACTGGGGCCCCAGAGCCAGTTCCTAGAGCCATACACTCAAGCCGAGGGGCAGCTGTACACTCCAGGCCCAGTCACGACACCGGACACAGACTAGAGCTGTCCTCTTCACCTCCCCCTCACCATGTGGCCAGCTGCCAAAGAGGCACGGGAAACTGCTGGTGGGGGGATGGGGGGGCTCAATTTCATTGATTTCTGTTTTTATTATTTCTTTTCTTCTGATTATTTCGATTTAACTTACTCTTCCTAGTTTCTTAAGATTGAAACAGACTATTAATTTTAGATATTTCTTTTCTTATATAAACATTCAGTGCTACAAATTTCCCTCTCAGCACTGCTTTGCTCTATCCCACAAATTTTGTTAAGTTGTTTTCTTTTTCATTAGTTTAAAATAACTTTTAAAATTTCTCTTGCAATTTCTTCTCTGACCCATGTGATATTTAAGAGTATTTCATTTAATCTCTGTGCAGTTTAGGAGTTTCCAATAATTTTTCTATTATTGATTTCTAATTTATTTTTACAATAACCTAAGAGCAGACATTGTATGATTTCTATTCATTTAAATATTTTAATAATGTGGTCCATTTTATTGCCCAGAATGTGGTCCATCTTGGTAAATTTTCCATGTGAACTTGAGTAGAAGGTGTATTCTGTTGTTGTCAGATAAATTGAGCCTACAGTGATAATATTCTGTTGCTTGATGGTGTTGCTGAATTCAGTTACATCCTTCCTGATTTTCTGCCTGCTAGGCTTGTCCATGTCTGATCGAGGAATGTTGAAGTCTGCAGCTATGCTAGTGGAATCATCTGTTTCTCCTTGCAGTTCTATTAGTTTTTGTCTCACATAGTTTGATGCTCTGTTGTTAGGAGCATACACATTAAGGATTGTTAAGTTTTCCTGGAGAATTGATCCCTTTATTATTATGTAATGCACTTCTTTATTCCTAATAATTTTCCTTGATTTGACATTTTCTCTGCCTCTAATTAAAATAGTTATTTTGATTAGTGCTATCACAGTGTATTTTTTCCATTCATGTGCTTTTCCTCTGTATGAGCTTTTACATTTGAAGTGGGCTTCTTTAGATAAGATGAAGCTGGGTCTTGTTTTCTGACACACTCTGACAATCCCTGCCTTCTAATTTAGACCACTGATATTCAAGGTGATTATTGATATAGTTGTATTAATATCTACCATATTTGTTGCCATTTTCTGTTTGTTGTTCTTATTCTTTGTTTGTATTTTTGTCTGTTTTTTTGTGGTTTCAAATCTTACTTCTTACTTACATGGTTTCTGAGAAGTTGGTTGTAATTCTTATGTTTATTCTTCTACTAAGTATGGTGGGGCCTTTTTCCCCCTCTGATTTCTTGTAAAATTTTATTCTTTATCTTTGATTTTTTTTAGTTTGAAAATTATATACACTAGGTGTAGTTTTTTTTGTTTGTTTGTTTAGTTGGTTAGTTGGTTGAGAGTTTTTTGCATTTATCCTGCTTGGTGTTCTCTGAACTTCCTGGATCTGTGGTTTAATATCTGACACTCATTTGGGGAAATTCTCAGTCATTAGCATTTCACATCATTTCATCTATTATCATATCATATCATTATCATGTCAAATATTTATTATTTCTGCTGTTCTTGTTACACATATGTTACGTGTTATAGCTGTCCCTTGTGGCAGCCATCCCACAGTGCTTGGATATTCTGTTTTCATTTTTTAAAGTCTTTGTTCTCTATGCTCTTCAGTTTTCAAGGTTTTCTATTGATATTTTCAAGATCAGAGGTATCATCTTCAATCATGCAGTCTGCTAGTAAGCCTATCAGAGGCAGTCTGTTACAGTGTTTTTGATCTCTAGCATTTCCCTTCAGTCTTTGTCTAGTATTTGCATCCCTCTGCTTACACTGCCCATTTGTGTTGGGTACTGCCTATTCTGGAGAAGGAAATGGGAAGCCACTGTAATATTCCTGCCTGGGAAACCCCATGGTCAGAGGAGCCTGGTGGGCTACAGTCCATGGGGTCGCAAAGAGTCAGACACAACTTAGCAACAAAACAACAACAAAACAGCTGTCTACTTTACCCATTAGAGCTCTTAGCATATTAATCATAGTTGGTTAAACTCCCTGTCTGATTATTCCAACACACCTGTCATGTCTGGTTATGATGTTTGCTCTGTCTCTTCAAATTGTATATTTTGCCTTTTAGTATGCCTAGTAATTTTTCTTGATAGTTGGACATGGTGTACTGGGTAAAAGGAACTGCTGGAAGCAGGCCTTAGTAATATAGTGGTGAGGCGTGGGAGGAGGGGAAGCGTTCTGAGTTCTGTGATTGGTCTCACACTTTTAGTGAGTCTGCACGCTGGTGCTGTGAATTTCACAAGTGTTTCTCAGTTTTATTTCCTCCCCACCTTTGGTGGGACAGGATGGCTAGAGTGGTCTGGAGCTGGCTATTTCCCTTCCCCCAGATCAGTTGGGCTCTGATAATACCCCCAGCAGCCTAAGCTCTGGCTCACTAGTTTACTCCGAGGGCAGATTTTGTTAAGAAGAACAAAGTGCTCTGGGCATATTTCATAATGGTTCCCTTTCCCCTCCACTGCCAAAAGTACACGGGGATTTTTTTTTTTCCATCTCCTCTGATACTATGAGGACCTGGTCAACTCCTGGAGGTTAGTCTTAGTACAGTGGGGACTGGTCTGCTGAAGTTTTTAATTCTCAGACTTGTCTACACTGGGCTTTCAACAGTTCATTAGTTATAGCTCAGATTTCCTACCCTGGCACTGGACATGATAGTTTCCAGCCGTGAGTCTCTGCCCTGGGAAGCTGTGGCTCCATGTCTTCACCTCTGTCTCTCCAATCTTGGGGGCAGTGACTGGACTTATGTCTTTTACAAATCTCCCTCTTTTACAAATCCAAGAAGAGCTGTTGACTTTTCATTTTGTTTAGCTTTCTAGTTGTTGGGACAGAGTGGCAACTTCCAAATTTCTGACATGTGGATCCCTATTATTAATAGTTTCCATTTAGTAATTTTTAAAAGTATATCATCTAATTTTAAAGATATTATCCATATGTAGTAAAATATTTTGTATATGAACTGAAATTTGTACTCATCTTGCAGTTAGTGCTGTTATACTGGTTTAAATTCTAAAAACAACATCTTCAGTGGTCATACAGAATGGCAAAATTGAAGTAGCTCAAATTCTGGATCTTAATCTTTCCAGTCACTGTACTATTGTCGTTTGTCAAATTTGCAGTTTAAATGAAGGAATTTACAGTACCAAATGGTTAGAGAAAAGAGTTATGTCCCACATGGCTTCCAATCTCTGACAACTTACTTTGGACAGCACGTTTCTGGGCTGACTGTATACCTGTGATTTGTTCTTAGTTGCTCAGTCATGTCCATCTCTGCGGCCCCATGGACTGTAGCCCACCAGGTTCCTCTGCCCATGAATTTTCCAGGCAAGAATACTGGAGTGGGGTGCCATTTCTATTCTGGGGGAATCTTGTCAACCCAAGGGATCAAACCCACATCTCTTGAATCTCCTGCATTGGCAGGCAGATTCTATACCACTAGCACCACCTGGGAATACTCGGGAATCCTCCAAATTAACTTTCATGTAGACTACAAACTTTATTAAAGGATATGAAATAAAATCATGCTAATCTGTAGCACATGATATATACTCAGAGTAACCCTAGAAACTGTTTAGAATTTAGACCAACAAAGTATCTTATCATGTTGTTGTTTTTCAGTTGCTAAGTCATGTCTGACTCTTTGCAGCCCCATGGACTGCAGCATGCCAGGCCTTGCTGTCCCTCACTATCTCCTGGAGTTTGCCCAAGCTCATGTCCATTGAGTCAGTGATGCCATCCAATTATCTCATCTTCTGCCATTCTCTTCTTTTGCCTTCAATCTTTCACAATATCAAGGTCTTTTCCAAGGAGTCAGCTGTTCACATCATGTGGCCAAAGGATTTTATCACACCCAGTGATTTAAAAACAATCTGAAGTCTGACTGGGCGGACTTTACTATTCTTTCTTTCTCTACAGAAGTCTCCCCTTACTGCCCAAACCTAGGAAGACAGCTCCCAACAGCCTGCCCTTGGTTCACTGCCTATACTTCCTGTTCCCTTCATGCTTTATAGTTTTTATTTTAGTCAGTCCTCAGGAGAATTATGAGGTTAGAGATTATATTCCTTATTTCACAAATAAGGAAAGAGAGGCACAGAGAGGTGAATGACTTGTCCAAGGGCTAACTCGGGGAGACAGAGCCTAAAAGCCAGGTCTGCTAGACCCCAGTTCTCAGCTACTTTGGTTTTGGGCCCAGTTCCTCACCCATGGGACCCCATCCAGATGGGTCTTTCTCAAAAGTTCCATAGGTCGACCCCAAACCACCTTTCTACTGACAGGTTTACCCCAGCCATGCTCCCAGGAAACTGTCCTCAGCCCAGGGTCACTGTCAACCTAGAAAAAAAACTGGGAATTCAGGCACACTGGGGTACCCAAAGGCTATCCAGTTTCCTTTCTCAGGAGGTATTTGCCTTGAACAAAGAAGGTATTTCTTAATTAGTCAAAAGAATGCCTCTACAGGGTATCAGGCCCCCTCACTAGGCTGCTGGAATCATCTGTACATACATCCCTCTTTCTCCATATCACCTCAGGAGTAGTTTGCTCCCCAAAGATGAGTCCTGCCTGAGAGTAAATCAAGAGAAAGAGAGATCCCAAATTCAGATCAGCCGCAAAGTGCATTTAGAGTAACAATTAAATGATTCACTCTCTTGACTTGTGTCTGGTTATATAAAGCTAAGAAAATCTAGCCTCTCCCCAAATGGCACTGCATCCAACAGCCTAGTCTCTGCCCCAGGAATGCAGCCAGCCTCAGCAGGGCTTGCAGAAGGTGCTGTAAGAGACAAATGCTCACAAACTCTAGAAAGGGGTCCTGTCCTTCTCTGTGTACTCAGATACTTCCCTCCAGAATTACTAGATTTACCAAGCTTTGTAAGGGTCAGCATTCTCATTTTTGTCCTCCAGGACTGCATAACTCATTAAAGTCTTCAGCACAGACAGATTAGGGAACAGGCCTGAGAAAAATGTATATATGCTTTAAGAAAAAAAAAAAAATGTTTCAGATTCTAATTTATATCAGCCAGGATTTAGTTACAGGAAACAGAAACCACTCTAACAATTTTAAGCAAAAAGGAGTTTAGACAGGAAATTAGCAGCTTTCAGTTTTATTGAGAGGGCTGGAGGAATAGACACAGGCCAGGCCTGTTGGAGTGATGCCCAGGAAAATGCCTGGGGACTGGCTGCCTCAGCCCCATGAGGCAGGTGGCAGTCAGGGGGTCACTGCTGCTGCCTCTACACATGCCTTGCAGCCACACAAAGGAACTGAATGAACACTGGAATGCCCCTGCAGAAGAAACAACCACCACAACTTTTCTTGCTGGAATATTCCAGTGCATCAGGAGGATGCACTAGAACTCAAATCACAGTGACATGCAACTAACTGGCTGAGCTGGGCATGTGCAAGAGCCAGCTTACCCCAGCCCCACATTCAGTGACATCATACAACTAGCTTGATGGAAACTGACCATGGTGGGAGTTCTTACACCAGAGAAATCAGCAGTCATTACAAACTAGGGTTTACTTTTAAAAAATTTTTGGAGAGCTGGTTGTTAAATACTTACCAGCACACCACTGAGCAAAACCCAGTTCACATCTAGAACTCTAGCTGCAAGGGAGGCAGGAAATTTGTTTACTTTCCAGTCTTTGAAGGAACAATAAAAGGAAGGTAGAAAGGATGCTAGCTGTCAAACCACCATCCATTGCACACATATCTGGTAATGTACTCCACAGTATATTTGCACATGTGTGAAATGACGTGTGACTGATAATGCTGCAGGGTTTTTAGTAATTGCATTGA
The DNA here is from genome assembly GCF_023091745.1 of Budorcas taxicolor. NCBI lineage: Eukaryota > Metazoa > Chordata > Mammalia > Artiodactyla > Bovidae > Budorcas > Budorcas taxicolor. The sequence continues at coordinate 7,799,094 of NC_068930.1, read as the reverse complement.
AGCAAAATTTCTTAACACAAATTGTTCTTGAGCTAATGTTGAAGTTTATTAACCCTGCAGCAAAGCCACTGGCAAGCTGACAAGATAGCATAATGGTTCAAAGAGGGTTTGGAAAATGTTGATGTGTAACTACAGGGGGAAAATGCTTGCATAAGCAGCTCATTAAAAAAAAAAGAGGCAGCTAATAAGGTAAAGATTATGGTTTCATTTGCCATGATCATTAAAATGTCATTTCCATTTCTGCTGCAACAAATGAGATTTGAGGCACAAAAATCTTGGAGCAATTTCTGGAGAAACCAACTGTTCATCAGAAATAACAAGAAACACATCCAAGACATGCTACATCTGTAGCTGTTAAGTAGACCTACAAAGTTGCACTGTTTCATACCCCAACAGAGCTGGGCAAGGGCCAGTCAGCCCCAATGCACAAGTGTGTCAAGTGGATGTCAGACCAGAGAGCCAGGCAATCAAGTCTTGCTTTGTCTCTATGGTCAGCATGAGCTGGTTCAAACATGCTAAATCCATGGTCAACTAATCCTTGGTTTTTTTTTTAAATTTAACTAGAGCCAAAGATGGAAACAAGTGTTATGTACTAAATTGTGTTCCCCTCAAAATTCATATGTTAAAGTCCTACACCCAGCTGTGGCTGTATAAGGAGATGGGGCCTTTAAGGAAGTGGTTCAGGTTACAAGAGGCCATGGGGTAAAGCCCTCATCATAGACCCTTATCATTCCTTTTAGGAAGAGAAAGAGACACAGAACTTGTTTCCTGTCTCTGCCATGTGAAGAAGCCCCAGCAAGAAAGCAGCTGTTGTAAGCCAGAAAGAGAGCTCTCATAAGAAACCAACTCTGGGGGTACCTTGATCTTGGGCTTTTAGCATCCAGACCTGTGAGGAAATAGGGTGCTGTTTAAGCCACCTAGTCTGTAGCATCTTAAGGCAGCCCGAGCTGACTATAGAACTTAAATGTCCATTAACAGGGTTAACTGGTTAAATAAATTTAGTGTAACTATTCAGGAATTTCACTTCAACGACCACATGAGAGGTACCCCTGGAGTTATGCAAACAACAGTGCTGACTCCTACAATGAAATGCAATGCAACCATAAAAATGAAGGAGGAAGCTCAAATAAGCACAATGAATAACCTCATAGTATGCTAAATGAATAAAAGGAAGGCACAAACCTCTGTGTACAGTATGCTGCTATCCCCATTAAAAGTGGTCAAAGGAATCTTTATAGATGCATTTGCTAACCAAGTAAAACTATCTCTAGAAAGATATTCAAGAAAATGGCTATCTCCAGAGAAGAGTATCTGGAAGCAGGGGTGGAGAAGAAGGTTTTCACCATATGTCTTTTTGCTCACTCTGAATTTTCTGCCAGTGTGTGTTGGTGCCAATTCAAAATGCTGGTGGTGGTGGTTTGGCTGCTAAGTCATGTCTGACTCTTGCAAACCCATGGACTATCCTACTAGCCTGCCAGCTCCTCTGTCCATGGGATTTCCCAGGCAAGAATACTGGAATAGGTTACCATTTCCTTCTCCAGTCAATTAAAAAATATTTAATTAAAAGAAAATAAAATGTTTTCAGGGATAATACAACACTGGTCATGGGAATGGGGTGCTTGGCCCTGGAAGAGCAGAAATCGAGTTGGAGGAATGAGAACACCACCTTAAGTGCCTACTTTCCTATCGGAACTAACCTGGACTTCAGGGCACACAGGGCTTTGGGACCCTGGTCTGACCTCAGGTGAGTCACTTACCCCCGTGGCCTCAGTGTCTTCATAAACAACCCTTCCTGGGAGAGAGACATCACCTATGCTTGTCTACACAAACCAGGTGTGAGGAGAGCTCTTTTCCTGTGTGGGACGGAGGCTCATCCAGGGACTCATTGCCCCATAGCCCAGATTATACCCCAAACCAGACACATGAATCAAACCCTGACTCTGGGCATCCCCAAAAGGACCAGTTCCATGCTCCACACGGAGGAGGACAATCAGGCCGGCCATACCAGTAGTCAGAAAGAGTGTGCAAAGGTGGGCTCTGAAGGCCCTGCCTGGCCTATGTCCTGGCCCCTCCCTCCCCACCCTGCCATGTCTGACCGCGGTGTGAGACAGAGCCGATCCTCTGGGATGGAGACCGGAGGGGACGGAGTCCGTGCAGTGAGTGGCATAAACTGAACTGAGAGGCTTGTAAACGCCGACTGGGGCTATTTCCTCAGGTCCCACTCTGACAAGGAGAGGCCATCACAGCTGCCCCCCGTAACGAAAACATACAAACCTAGAGGCTTGTTCAGAGGAGTAGATGGCTTAGCAATGAGAGGTAGGCAGTTTCTCTTTGAGGTGTGTATGGAGATGCCCTTGGCTTCCCAGGCATGGAAGTGGGCCAGGCCAGCCCACACCAGCCTGTTCCTCCCCAGCACCAGGGAAGTCCTGGCTGGCCAGTAACAATTTTTCATTTAGTCATGAAACAGTCTTCTTTGCTCTTGAAAACTCTCTGTGTTCACTGACATTTTCCTCGCATCCCGCTCCCCCCACCGACCTCTAACCCTCCTTCTCCCCAGCCTCAACGTCCTGCATTTGGTTCCAGAGCCTGGCAGGACACCAGTGTCCCAGAGCCCAGATCTGACCAGGACACAGCTGCCAGGCACCTCTGACACCTCCTGTTTCTGTCAGAGCCCTTCAGCTGTGTGTTTCTAATTCCCTTTCATTCAGGCTGTGAGGTGGTAGGGGGCAGCCATGCTGGGAAGGCAGTCTTGGTGGGAATGAGGAGGGGCTGCCCACTCAGGCCTGGCTTGTCCTGAGCCCTCTTGCCAAAGTGCCAGAGACCTCCAGAGAGCAGGGAGTGCTTAAGGAGGCCAGGCCGAAAAGGGACTTTCTAGACTGGATGTTTCCTGAATCTGGCCTTGAAAGGTCCCAACAGAATTTGTCCTCTGAGATGGACCTGCTCGTGGTTTTATCAAGATGGCAAGGTCATTTCCCAGGAGCCTGGGAGATACAACCAGGCCCACCAGTTCAGCACTGAACTTGGGCTTCTTTGTGAGTGAAATTCTTTCCTTTCCAGCTCTCACCTGTGGCCTCCTTGAGCCACAGAATCTGTACAAAACTGCTATTGACCAGCATGACCGGATAGGTGATCTATTGGTGAGGTGTGCCCTTCAGCTTGACTTATGTCTTAATTGAATTATTGAGGCAAAGATGCCTGCTCCCTTCTCCCAGGAAGAGCTCACTGTCCCTCTCATTCCTCTAAACACCTAAGGCCAGCATCTCCTGAGTGCTGACTGTGGGCAGTGATTGAGGCCTGGGTATCTGGGGAGTAGGGAGCAGCTGTCTCAGTGGGCCACAGGCAGAGTGAATCAGCACATCCTCGAGGGAGAGAAGAGGGACAGCCCGGAGGGCTGCACTGCACTCAGAGGACCTGAGTCCACTCTGGGCCAGTGGTGAAGCATGGAAGGTCAAGAGCGAGAAGTGATGTGCTCAGGAAGCTGGCCGAAGTCCCAGGGGCTGGGCGAAGGCTCTGGAGTGTGGAATGAGTGTGGCTTCAGGAGAAGACACTCCCAGCCATTATACTTTAAACAAGTCCCCAGAACTCTCTGCACCTTGTTCTACTCCTCTGTGAGATGGGTGATGATAACAAGCCTGAAGTGGAGGAGAGTTGGAGGTTAAGTGGTCCAGGGGTATGACATGCTGTGTAAAACAGGTCATCACATTTGCACTCATGGGTATGGAAGCGGACACAGCAGCATCAAGGCAGCTGCGTGGCTTCCTGAGAGGGGAGTGATGGGACCTGATCAGACATCTGACATTCCTGCCATCTTCCTCCTTGTCTTCCCATCTTCTACACCAGATCACCAGACCTGCCCTTTTATGCTTTTAATTTGACAGGTAACACAGGCGCTCAGACCAAGCTAGGCGCACAAGTACACACACCCCCCCAACCATCACCACCACCACACCACCACCCCCTGTTCCTCCCCCACTGGCAGTAGCTGAGTAACCTGGGTCCTTTCTGCTGTTCTACACTTAGCACACAAATCCTTAGGCCCCAGAGCGGGAGGGAGTGGGGGGCAGGGGCAGTGTGCGTGTATGGTTGTGTATGCGTGTGTGAATGGTTTCTTTTACATGCGCTTATCCAATTTGCTTTTGTCAGCACCAGGACTTGGGGGAATCTCACTCCCACTGGCCATCAGAAAGTCTTCCATGGGTGATGTTGAAGGCCACAGAGCCCCCAGTCGCTAAGTAGTGTTTGGTTTAATTCGGACCTCACTGAAGATAAAGAAATGCTGGGGAACAACAGAGACAGATTTCTAAACTATGTTTATTTCTAAGCTGTCCAGAGTTTACAGGGATGTTACTCCACATGAGGAGGCTGAGTGGCTCAGAGACCGCTCCAAGGCCATCCGCCCCACTCCCCAAGGACAGGGTCAGGCTCTCCTAGGGACCAGCCCAGTGCCCTGAAGAGAAGCATCTTTGTGCAAAGGAAGACATCTCTCAGGGATCCAGTCCCAATGACATGGATAGTCCCCCCACCCTGCCCCCAGCCACATGGATGACCATACTCTCTGGCTGCTGCCTCTAAGACCAACAGAGAGGGGCCTGGAAGGCTGGGGCAGAAAGAGTGCTAGATCTCTCCCCAGAGGACTGTATTTACTCTTGTAATTGCCAAGTTATCCTAAAGGTGATGCTTTCTGCCCTGTGAATAGGTCTGCAGGGGCTGCTTCCTGCCCCATGAATATCCCAGTCCCCAGGAACCTGGGCTTTTAGCCTTTGTAGTGGTCCTGGCCTGAATCAGTCCCTCACTGAGGGCTGGAGATACATGGCCTGAGTCCCTCCTTCTTTTCATATAGACCTTCTTCTGTGAAGAAGAGCTTGCCTCATCTCCTGAGACCAACAAGTACCTCTAAAAAGGTGTCATGCTCACCTACAGTGGTGAGAAATGGGCTTCTCTTTCTCCTTCTATTTGTCTTCCTTTCTTTCCTTTTGCTTGATTCTTTGTCTTTTTTTTTTTTTGGTGATCACAATGAGTCATGGACGTATTGTTCTTTGTGCTCAACTATAATCATTATGCTCTTTGATGCTCCAGTTGCCACAAAAATCTTTGAGCATTTCTTTCTTTCTGGCATCAAATGGCCCCAAGCCCACCTTATGCTGTCCTTACCCCAGACCTAATATCAGTCTCCCAAAGAGCCATGGGTCCTCGACATGGGAATAGGATTTAGAACCCAGGATCTGAATTGCCCCAAGATGGCTGGGGAGCAGGTGGACATGGAATACATCTCTCTCCACAGATACATCAGGAATGCACTTTCAGACAGAAGTCCATGCAGAACACCAGCTGAGAGCAGACAGGAGGACCTGACCAGCAGAAAAGAGTACATGCTGCTGCTGCTGCTAAGTCGCTTCAGTCGTGTCCAACTCTGTGCAACCCCATAGACAGCAGCCCACCAGGCTCCCTCGTCCCTGGGATTCTCCAGGCAAGAACACTGGAATGGGTCGCCATTTCCTTCTCCAATGCATGAAAGTGGAAAGTGAAAATGAAAGGGAAGTCGCTCAGTCGTGTCCGACTCTTAGCAACCCCATGGACTTCAGCCTACCAGGCTCCGCCGTCCATGGGATTTTCCAGGCAAGAGTACTGGAGTGGGGTGCCATTGCCTTCTCCAAAAGAGTATATAGAACCACATAAAACTCAGTAGGATGAAGGAACTAGGGGAAAAAACAAGAGTGTTAGTAGGACTGGACCTGCCCTTGGCAGGTGGGGGAACTGAAGCAGGGGTCCGATCCCCACATCGGGGCAATTGTCTGAGTCAGAGGAGAAACATTTAAGGCCCAGAGTGAAACAGCTGATCTGTGGCAGCCTAAATGGAATGAGGATCAGACAGTCCTTGCAGCAGCCATACGTACCCTGGACAGGGACGCAGGTCCCTTGGAAGAGGAAGCGGCTGGGAGCTGGAGTTTGGGGATTGTGGAGCAATCCCAGGGAGAGGGCTGCTGTTGACTGTGGAGAGACGGATAGAGAGGATGTGAGGAAGGAGATTGTGGAGAGAAATGTCAGTGGAGGAAAGCCAGGCAGCTATGGAAGCAAGACAATACTGCTGAGTCACACGTTAGCGAGTGGAGCCATCACCATAGCCTCTACCCCGCCTCCCCCTACACACACACACACACACACACACACACACACCCCAGCATCAGCAGCTGAACAAAAGAAAGGCTGGTCCATCAAACACCTGACTCACTGAACTAGTTTAGGACCCCGCCCAGGGTGCCCCTTTAAGTGCCTGATGTGCAGATCTGCAGAGTAGGACCCCCGCCAGGGGGGCCCCTCTATGGGCCTGACATGCCGAACAATGGAGAAGGACCCCAGGCAAGGGAGCCCTCTAAGTACCTGAATGGGCGGAGCTATGGAGAAAGACTGGCCAAAGAGGCCTTCTGATCACCAGCTATAAGGGGCTCAAAAAAAAAAAGACTCTGATCGGGCCATAGCTCTTGTGGTGGAGGCAGTCTGTGTCCCCGCACACTTGGTGCTGCCAGGGTCCCTACAAGTCAAACAGCTGCACCACCTTCACGCTCAACTCTCACTGGGGCAGAGTTGCCACAGGCAAAAAAAGTCTTGCGTCTATGTGAGCAGGGTCACTTCAGTCCGACTCTTTGCGACCCTGTAGACTGTGGCCTGCCAGGCTTCTCTGTCAGAGAGGGGATTCTCCAGGCAAGAATATTAGAGCATATTGGCCAATACTGGTCGCCATACCCTGTTAGAGCACTGTATTTCCTGCTGCTCTTGCCGCCAACCCCCCTGGGTACCTGGTGCTGCCAGAAGCCCTGCGACCCAAGCAGGTGCACCACCGCCACACCTGGCCCTCACAGGAGCAAACCCAAGTCCTCCAGGGCTGCCTCAGGAGCAAACCCCCGTGGACAACCACATGTAGAGGTGAAAATAAAACCACAGTTGAAACCCAGGGGCAGTGTGGCTAAGGAAGAAGACCCAAAACCTTCCCACCAACTGTATAAGCTGCAGATTAAATCCACACAATCAACTAGGCAGACTCTAGGGAGCATATAAAACGTCATTGAGTGCTCCCACAAAAGAAAACGCACTAGTTCTGATAACTGTGGACCTTGGAGGTTAGAATACACAGGAGTTAGGGCCAGATTAGAATCTGAGCTGCCCCCCACAACAAGTCCAGAGATCAGCACAGTGTTGGAGGGCATCCTAGGGAGGTGAGGTGGACTATGACTGCCAATGCGGGAAAGGACCCTGACAGCAGTGATTCAAGAAAAATATTTATTATTCTTGTGTTTTGACTTGTTCTGTATCTTCTTTTGGATTTTTTTTTCCTCTTTTTCCCTCCCTCTGTTTTAGTTGTCAGTTTCATTGATGATATGAAATCTAACTAAGTTTTTGAGCTTTTTTTTTCTGTTTTTTTTCTCAGTCACATTTTTCATTGTTGTTATAAACCTCTGCCTCTATGTTGTCCTTTTGCAGTTCTGGGGAGCTTTTTCTTTGTTTGTTTGTTTTCCTCTTTTTTTAATTTTAATTTTTAAAACCTATTATTATTTTTTCCGCATTTATGCCTTTGTTTGCTTCTCCTCCTGTTCTTTTCCCCTTGCAGTTAATCTTTAATGTATATAAATCTTCTTTATCTACCTCTACTTAACTTTGCATATCTATTCTTTCTTTCTTTTCTTTCTCTCCTTTCCTCTCAACATATTTGTTAATTTTATTTTCATTGCTTTATTCCCCAATTGAAACCTTGCTTTCGTTTTGTTTTCCAGTTTGTGCTCTAGTTAGTTTTGTTCTGGCAGATATAATTTTTGATTTCCTTTGTTTGCTGGGTCAATCTATTGTACTTTATTTTTGTTGGACTATTTTGATTTTGCTTATGGGTGTATATGTAAACATGTATATTCAGTCACACTTTTTATTGTTGTTATAAACCTCTGCCTCTACATTGGGTTTTTGCAGTTCTGAGGAGTTTTCCTCTTTTTTTTTTTTTTAACCCTTTTTTCTTTCTTCTTCTTCTGTTTTTTTTCTCTTTTTTATAATTTAATTTTTTAAAACCTATTATAGATTTTTTCTACATTTATTCCTTTGTTTGCCTTTCCTACTGTTCTTTTCCCCTTGCAGTTAATCTTTAATGTATATAAATCTTCTTCATCTACCTCTATTTAAATTTGCCTAGCTATTCTTTTTTTTCTTTCTTTCCTTGAGTCTCAACATATGTTAGTTTTGTTTTCATTGCTTTATTTCCCAATTGGCACCTTACTTTACTTTTGTTTTCCAGTTTGTGCTTTAGTTGGTTTTGTCCTGGTAGATATAATTTTTGGTTTCCTTTGTTCACTGGGTCAATCTATTGTACTTTATTTTTGTTGGTTTGTTTTGGCTTTGCTCATGGATGTATATGCATATGTGTAAATTCCATTATTTTGATTCTTATTTGTCTGATTTTGTAACTGCCATTTGGGGTTCATCTTTGGTTTCTCATTTTTGGATATTTGTTTTAATCTCACTTAATGCCATAACAAACCACTTATGGAATCTTCATTCTTGACCAGAGATCAAGCCCTGAGCCTTTGGACTGGGAGCACTAACTCCAAGACCCTAGACTATGAGAGAAATAACCCTAGAGGGTATCAAGTAGTGAGAACTCACACAAAGGAAACCACTGGAATACAAGACCCAGCATCACCCAACCACCAGTAGCATCCTGTGCAGGGTGCCTCATCTAAACAACAAACAAAACAAAAATACAAACCCAGTCATCAGCAGGCATGATTACACCTCACTTAGCCTTGCCCATCAGAGGAAAAGAAAACAAACAAACAAGCAAGCAAAAACTCAGCACAAATCTCACCCTATAAGAAGCTTACACAAACCACTGGACCAACCTTAGGAGGGCAAAAACCAAATGGAAGAAAGAATTCAACCTTGAAGCCTGGGAAAAGGAGACCTCAAACACAGTAAGTTTAAAAAAAAAAAAAAAAAAGGAAAAGGCAGAGAAATACTACACAAATGAAGGAACAAGCTAGAAACACAGAAGTCCAAATAAATGAAGAGGAAATAGGCAGACTACCTGAAAAAGAATTCAGAATAATAATAGTAAAGATGATCAAAAACTTTGAAAGCAAAATTGAGAAAATGCAAGAATCAATTAACAAAGACCTAGAAGAATTAAAGAATAAACATGCAGAGACAAACAGCACAATTACTGAAATTAAAAATACTCTAGAAGGAATCAATAGCAGAATATCTGAAGCAGAAGAAACGAATCAGTGAGCTAGAAGATGAAATGGTAGAAATAACTTCTGAAGAGCAGAATAAGGTAAAAAGAATGAAAAGAACTGAGGATAGTCTCAGAGACTTCTGGGACAATATCAAACACACCAATATTCGAATTATAGGGGTCCCAGAAGAAAGGGTATGAGAAAATTTTTGAAGAGATTATAGTTGAAAATTTCCCCAACATGGAAAAGAAAATAGTCAATCAAGTCCATGAGGCATGAAGAGTCCCATACAGGAGAAACCCAAGGAGAAACATGCCAAGACACATACTAATCAAACTAACAAAGACTAAATATGAAGAAAGAATATTAAAAGCAGCAAGGGAGAAGCAACAAATAACATACAAGGGAAACCCCGTATGCTTAACAACTGATCTTTCAGCAAGAACTCTGCAGGCCAGAAAGGAATGGCAGGATATATTTAAAGTATTGAAAGGGAAAAATCTACAAACAAGATTACTGTACCCAGCAAGGATCTCATTCAAAATTGATGGAGAAATCAAAAGTTCTTCAGACAAGCAAAAGTTAAGAGAATTCAGTACCTCCAAATCAGCTTTACAACAAATGTTATGTGACTTACATAGTCAAGAAATACAAGAGAAGAAAAAGATGTACAAAATCAACCCCAAATAATTAAGAAAATGGCAATAGCAACATATATATTAATAATTACTTTAAATGTAAAAGTATTAAATGCTCCAACCAAGAGACAGACTGGCTGAATGGATACAAATACAAGACCTATATATATGCTGTCTACCAAGAAACCCACTTCAGACTTAAAGATACGAATAGACTGAAAGTGAGAAGATGGAAAAATATATTCCATGCAATTGGAAAGCAAAAGAAAGCTGGAGTAGCAATTCTCATATCAGACAAAACAGACCTTAAAATAAAGAAGATTACAAGACATTAGGAAGGACACTACATAATGATCAAGGAATCAACCCAAGAGGAAAATGTAATAATTGTAAATATCTATGCACCCAACGTAGGAGCACCTCAATACATAAGACAAACACTAACAGACAGAAAAGGAGAAATTGACAGTAACACAATAAAATCGGAAACTTTAACATCCCACTCACCAATGGAGAGATCATCAAAGCAGGAAATTAATAAGGAAACACAAGTCTTAAATGATACATTAGATGAGTTGGATCTCATTGATATCTTCAGGACATTCCACTCAAATGCAGAAGAATGCACCTTCTTCTCAACTGCTCATGGAATATTTTCCAGGATAGACCACATCTTGGGTCACAAATCAAACCTCAGTAAATTTAAGAAAATTGAAATCATGTCAAGCATCTTCTCTGACCACAACACCATAAGACTAGATATAAATTACAAGAAAAAAACCAGTAAGAAACACAAACACATGGAGATTAAACAACACGTTTCTAAATAACCAACAGTTTACTGAAGAAATCAAAAGGGAAATTTAAAAATTTCTAGAACAAATGACAATGAAAACACAACTCAAAACCTGTGGGATGCAACAAAAGCAGTACTAAGAAGGGAAGTTTATAGCAATACAATCCTACCTCAAGAAAAACACTGAATAGACAACTTAACTTTACACCTTAAATGAACTCCTTATTGCCAAAATCAGACTTAAATTGAAGAAAGTGGGGGAAACCACTAGATCATTCAGGTATGACCTAAATCAAATCCTTTATGATTATACAACGGAAGTGAGAAATATATTTAAGGGACTAGATCTGATAGACAGAGTGCCTGATGAACTATGGATGGAGGTTCATGACATTGTACAGGAGACAGGGATCAAGACCATCCCCATGGAAAAGCAATGCAAAAAAGAAAAATGGCTGTCTGAGGAGGCCTTACAAACAGCTGTGAAAAGAAGAAAAGTGAAAAGCAAAGGAGAAAAGGAAAGATATAAGCATCTGAATGCAGAGTCCCAAAGAATAGCAAGGAGAGATAAGAAAGACTTCTTCAGCGATCAATGCAAAGAAATAGAGGAAAACAACAGAATGGGAAAGAAGAGAGATCTCTTCAAGAAAATTAGAGATACCAAGGGAACATTTCATGCAAAGATAGGCTCAATAAAGGACAGAAATGATATGGACCTAGTAGAAGCAGAAGATATTAAGAAGAGGTGGCAAGAATACACAGAAAAACTGTACAAAAAAGATTTTCACAACCCGGATAATCACAGTGGTGTGGTCACTCACCTAGAGCCAAACATCCTGGAATGTGAAGTCAAGTGGGCCTTAGAAAACATCACTGTGAACAATGCTAGTGGAGGTGATGGAATTCCAGTTGAGCTGTTTCAAATCCTGAAAGATGATGCTGTCAAAGTGCTGCACTCAATATGCCAGCAAATTTGGAAAACTCAGCAGGGGCCACAGGACTGGAAAAGGTCAGTTTTCATTCCAATCCTAAAGAAAGGCAATGCCAAAGAATGCTCAAACTACCACACAATTGTACTCATCTCACACGTTAGTAAAGTAATGCTCAAAATTCTTCAAGCCAGGCTTCAGCAGTATGTGAACCGTGAAATTCCAGATGTGCAAGCTGGTTTTCGAAAAGGCAGAGGAACCAGAGATCAAATTGCCAACATCTGCTGGATCATCGAAAAAGCAAGAGAGTTCCAGAAAAATATCTATTTCTGCTTTATTGACTATGCCAAAGCCTTTGACTGTGTGGATCACAAGAAACTGTGGAAAATGCTGAAAGAGATGGGAATACCAGACCACCTGAACTGCCTCTTGAGAAAGCTGTATGCAGGTCAGGAAGCAACAGTTAGAACTGGACATGGAACAACAGACTGGTTTCAAACAGGAAAAGGAGTACGTCAAGGCTGTATCTTGTCACCCTGCTTATTTAACTTATATGCAGAGTACATCATGAGAAACGCTGGACTGGACACAAACAGGAGTCAAGATTGCCCAGAGAAATATCAATAACCTCAGATATGCAGATGACACCACCCTTATGGCAGAAAGTGAAGAGGAACTAAAAAGCCTCCTGATGAAAGTGAAAGAGGAGAGTGAAAAAGCTGGCTTAAAGCTCAACATTCAGAAAACGAAGATCATGGCATCTGGTCCCATCACTTCATGGGAAATAGATGGGGAAACAGTGGAAACAGTGTCAGACTTTATTTGGGGGGGCTCCAAAATCACTGCAGATGGTGATTGCACCCATGAAATTAAAAGACGCATACTCCTTGGAGGGAAAGTTATGATCAACCTAGATAACATATTCAAAAGCAGAGACATTACTTTGCCAACAAACGTCCATCTAGTCAAGGTTTTTCCAATGGTCATGTATGGATGTGAGAGTTAGACTGTGAAGAAAGCTGAGCACTGAAGAATTGATGCTTTTGATCTGTGGTGTTGGAGAAGACTCTTGAGAGTCCATTGGACTGCAAGGAGATCCAACCAGTCCATCCTCAAGGAGATCAGTCCTGGTTATTCATTGGAAGGACTGATGCTGAGGCTGAAACTCTAGTACTTTGGCCACCTCATGCGAAGAGTTGACTCATTGGAAAACACTGATGCTGGGAGGGATTGGGGGCAGGAGGAGAAGGGGATGACAGAGGATGAGATGGCTGGATGGCATCACCGACTCGATGGATGTGAGTTTGAGTGAACTCCGGGAGTTGGTGATGGACAGGGAAGCCTGGCGTGCTGTGATTCATGGGGTCGCAAAGAGTTGGACGGGACTGAGCGACTGAACTGAACTGAACTGAACTTTACACCTAAAACAATTGGAAAAAGAAGAACAACCCCCCACCCCCACCCCAACACCAAAATTAGTAGAAGGAAAGAAATAATCAATATTTGAGTAGAAATAAATGAAAAGGAAATGAAAGAAACAATAGTAAAGATTAATACAACTGTAAGCTGGTTCTTTGAGAAAATAAGCAAATTTGCAAAGCTTTATCCAGACTCATCAAGGAAAAAAGAGAGAAGAATCAAATCAACAAAATTAGAAATGAAAAAAGGAGAGGTTACCCCAGACAATGCAGAAATATAAAGGACTGTAAGACAGTATTATGAACAACTATAAGGCAATAAAATGGATAACCTGGAAGAAATGGACAGGTTCTTAGAAAAGTTCAATCTTCCAAGACCTAACCAGAAGAAATAGAAATTATGAACAACCCAGTTACAAGCACTGAAATTGAAGCTGTGATCAAAAATCTTCCAAAAAGCAAAAGCCCAGGACCAGATGGCTTCAAAGAATTCTATCAAACATTTAGAGAAGGGCCAATGCCTATCCTTCTAAAATTCTTTCAAAAAATTGCAGAGGAAGGAGTACTTCCAAACTCATTCTACAAGGCCACCATCACCCTGATACCAAAATCAGACAAAGACAACACACACAAAAAAGAAAACTACAGGCCAATATCACTGATGAACATAGATGCAAAAATTCTCAACGAAATTTTAGCAAACAGAATTCAGCAACACATCCAAAAGCTCATACACCATGATCAAGTTGGGTTTGTTCCAAGAATGCAAGGATTATTCAATATATTAAAATCAGTCGATGTGATACCTTCCATATTAACAAATTGAAAGATAATAACCATATGATAATCTCAACAGATGCAGAAAAAGCCTTGAAAACATTCAGCACCCATTTATGATTAAAACTCTTTTAAAAATGGGCATAGACAGAAACTACTTCAACACAGTAAAGGCCATATATGATAAGCCTACAGCAAACATTATTCTCAATGGTGAAAAACTGAAAGCATTCCCCCTAAGATCAGGAACAAGACAAGGGTGTCCACTTTTGCCACTATTATTCAACATAGTTCTGGAAGGCCTAGTTACAGCAATTGGAGAAGAAAAAGAAATAAAAGGAATCCAGATCAGAAAAGAAGTAAAGCTCTCACTGTTTGCAGATGACATGATACTGTATGTAGAAAACCCTAAAGATAGTATCAGAAAATTACTAGAGCTAATCAGTGAACTTAGCAAAGTTGCAGGATATAAAATCAATACACAGAAATCACTTGATTTCTATACACTAACAATGAAAAATTAGAAAGAGAAATTAAGGAATCAATCCCATTCACCATTGCAACAAAAAGAATTAAATATCTAGGAATAAACTTACCTAAGGAGACAAAAGAACTCTACACAGAAAATTATAAGACACTGATGAAAGAAATCAGAGATGACATAAACAGATGGAGAGATAGTCCATGTTCCTGGGTAGGCAGAATCAATATTGTGAAAATGACTATACTACCAAAGGCAATCTACAGAGTCAATGCAATCCCTATCAAATTACCAATGGCATTTTTCAAAGAACTTGAAAAAAAACTTCACAATTCATATGGAAACACAAAGACACAAAGCAGTCTTGAGAAGGAAGAATGGAGCTGGAGGAATCAACCTTCCTGACTTCAGATTATACTACAAAGCTACAGTCATCAAGACATTATGGTACTGGCACAAAAACAGAAATATAGAACAATGGAAAAAAATAGAAAGCTTAGAAATAAAGCCATGCACCTATGGGTAACTTATTTTTGACAAAGGAGGCAAGAATATACAGTGGGGCAAAGACAGCCTCTTCAAAAAATAGTGCTGGGAAAACTGGACAGGTACATGTAAAAGAATGCAATTAGAACACTTCCTAACACCATACACAAAGATAAACTCAAAATGGATTAAAGACATAAATGTAAGACCAGAAACTATAAAATTCTTAGAGGAAAACATAGCAGAACACTCGATGACATAAATCAAAGCAAGATTCTCTATGACCCACCTCCTAGAGTAATGGAATTAAAAACAAAAGTAAACAATTGGGACCTGATCTGGTCCCATCACTTCATGGGAAATAGATGGGGAAACAGTGGAAACAGTGTCAGACTTTATTTTTTGGGGCTCCAAAATCACTGCAGATGGTGACTGCAGCCGTGAAATTAAAAGATGCTTACTCCTTGGAAGAAAAGTTATGACCAACCTAGATAGTATATTCAAAAGCAGAGACATTACTTTGCCGACTAAGGTCTGTCTAATCAAGGCTATGGTTTTTCCTGTGGTCATGTATGGATGTGAGAGTTGGACTGTGAAGAAGGCTGAGCGCCGAAGAATTGATGCTTTTGAACTGTGGTGTTGGAGAAGACCTTTGAGAGTCCCTTGGACTGCAAGGAGATCCAACCAGTCCATTCTGAAGGAGATCCAACCAGTCCATTCTGAAGGAGATCAGCCCTGGGATTTCTTTGGAAGGAATGATGCTAAAGCTGAAACTCCAGTCCTTTGGCGACCTCATGCGAAGAGTTGACTCATTGGAAAAGACTCTGATGCTGGGAGGGATTGGGGGCAGGAGGAGAAGGGGACGACAGAGGATGAGATGGCTGGATGGCATCACTGACTCGATGGACGTGAGTCTGAGTGAATTCCGGGAGTTGGTGATGGACAGGGAGGCCTGGCGTGCTGTGATTCATGGGATGGCAAAGAGTCGGACATGACTGAGCGACTGAACTGAACTGAACTAAACTTAAAAGCTTTTGCACAGCAAAGGAAACTATAAGCAAGGTGAAAAGACAACCCTCAGAATGGGAGAAAATTATAGCAAATGAAACAACCTTCAAAGGATTAATTTCCAAAATATACAAGCAGTTCATACAACTCAATCAAAAAAACAACCACCCAATCAAAAAGGGGGCAAAAGACCTAAACAGACATTTCTCCAAAGACATACTGATGGCTAACAAACACATGAAAAGATGCTCAACATCACTCATTATTAGAGAAATGCAAATCAAAACCACAATGAGATATCACCTCACACAGGTCAGAAAGACCATCATCAAAAAGCCTACAAACAATAAATGCTGGAGAGGGTGTGGAGAAAAGGGAACCCTCTTACATCGTTGGTGGGAATGCAAACTAGTACAGCCACTATGGAAGACGGTATGGAGATTCCTTAAAAAACTAGGAATAAACCCATCATATGACCCAACAATCTGAGGCATATATCCTGAGGAAACCAGGGTTGAAAAAGACACATGTATCCCATTGTTCATTGCGGCCCTATTTACAATAGCTAGAACATGGAAGCAACCTAGATGTCCATCGACAGATGAATGGATAAAGAAGTTGTGGTACATACACACAACAGAATATTACTCAGCCATAAAAAGGAATGCATTTGAGTCAGTTCTGATGAGATGGATGAACCTAGAACCTATTATACAGAGTGAAGTGAGTCAGAAAGAGAAAGACAAACATCGTATTCGAACGCACATATATAGACTCTAGAAAAATGGTACTGAAGAATTTACTTACAGGGCAGCAGTGGAGAAACAGACATAGAGAACAGACTTATGGACATGGGGAGAGGGGAGAGGAGGGTGAGATGTATGGAAAGAGTAACATGGAAACTTATATTACCATATGTAAAATAGATAGCCAATGGAAATTTGCTGTACGGCTCAGGAATCTCAAACAGGGGCTCTGTACCAACCTAGAGGGTTGGGATGGGGAGGGAGATGGGAGGGAGGTTCAAAAGGGCAGGGATATATGTATACCTATGGCTGATTTATGTTGAGGTTTGACAGAAAACAACAAAATTCTGTAAAGCAATTATTCTTCAATAAAAATATAAATTAAAAAAAGAAAAAAACCCCAGGATCTGACTATCAGGGTTTCAGTGCCACAGAGGTGATCCCCCACGCTGTGTAGAAGAAAGATCCTCTGACACCAGAGGGGCTGAGGATCAGCCAGGTCCTCTGGGCACCTGAAGCAGAATGGAGGCTGAATTCCAAGACTCTCAGCTCTCTGCTCAGTTTGCAGTGAGAGGGGTTTCCAGGTAGGTCAGTTCTATGTGTATGTTCTGCCTAAGAGAGGCCTTGTCAGCGTCTCTTTAGTATTCTTGATCTCACCCCTGTGGTCAGGGCCTTAAGCCCAGATGATGAATAATTAACTTTAAGGGCACTGAAAGAGCCCAGACACAGAAATAGAGGTGCCCACCCAGTAGTGATGCCTAAAATCCCACCATTCATTCCTAAATGTCAAGATTTAGACCTCTAATTTAAGAACAAGCTCCCTGAAGAATTCACTTTAAGGGTTCAGGTGTTTCCAAGACAGACGCCATTAACAGACATAGCCCTGGGGTGCCTGGACCCTGAGGTTGGAGGGCGGGGCCCCACTGAATGGAGGACTTACACAGACTCTGGGGACTGTCTAGGTCTGGGCACTACCTCACCAATGTGTGTCACAATCTGGCAGCTCCAGTGCCTTGCACACCCACTGCTCTCAGGAAAAAAATACATCACTCCTGCATGCTCCAAGACCTCTGGGGAGGTTCCTGCATCTCGATGCAGAACCCCTGCTTTTATAACCATGATGCATTGAACTCTATGAAGAAATTCACCTTTCCTTTTCTCTTGTAACCCCCATAGCTTCCAGGACCCAAAAAAGACAAATGGAAATGTTATTCTTTGACAGGGGTGACAGGCAAGGAATGAAGGCATCAAGCCAGCCCAGAATGGCCGTGGGTAGAGAGTGCATAGCAGTGGGATGGGCCTGGCTCAAGCTGTCATCTGATTTGAGGAGCAGGCTCTGAAAGACCTCAGAGGTACTCCCACCTCTGAGCCTGGCTCCCTCTGCCTTTCCCTCCTGTCCCCCATGGGATCCAAATGTCTTTCAGCCAAGAAGTTTCTTGCCATATTAACAGAATATGGGCAGCAGTTGTTTTCAATTCAGGGGGAGCTATTTCTGATGCGACAGGATAGTACTTCAGTATATTGAAGTATTTCTGTTTTTTTTTTTTTTTTTTCAAACTTTGTGCTACCGCATCACTTAGTCCATTCAGGCAGGGTGTTATTTTAGACGGGTGGTCCTCAGGGTGGGGTCACCCATTGGGGAACAGAGCCCAAACATTCAGGCTTTCAACTTCCAAAGCAGGTTGCCAAGACTTGGGGAAGAAAAGTATGGTAGGAGCCAAGGCTTCACATTGCAAGAGCCAGGCTTTTCAAAAGAGAAAATTGTGGCTTTGATTTGGTCCTCAAAGGCCTGGAGGACAAGGGTTAGACCATAGACAGCAGGCTAAGGAAGGATCCTTGCAGAGGCAGGGCTCCGATGGAGGAGATGAGTGCATAGAGCGGGTGGAGGGTGCCCTAAGCCCCGGCCAAGACTGTTCAAGCGCCAATCACCTGAAATGGGAGAGGACAGAGAGGTAGACCTCTCCCGCAGAGTTTGTGATCACGGCAGGTGAGATGGTTATGCTTAAAAGCTTTCCCCTCCACTGGGTCTGGGGTGTTTCTGGCCCTCAGGACTAGAGACGAAGCCTTAGCTTTATTATCCCTGCTTTAAGCAGCAGGATGGAGAAAGGGAAAAGGAGCGCAAAGCCTGTCCCACAGCCCTTCTTCAAGCTATTTCCCATTCACCGCCTCAGAGCACCTCTGCCTATTGATCAGAACAAACAAGAGCTGGCCCAGTCCACCAGAGCCATGTGCTCCAGAAAGTCAGCAACTACTCATCTCTGGCTGTTGAAAGATAAATTTAAATTAATTAAAATTAAGTAATATTTAGTGCTTAACATCACTCACTATCAAGGAAATGCAAATCAAAACCCCAATAAGATATCATCTCACACTTAGTAGAATAACTATCATCAAAAATTAGATAACAAGTGATGATAAGGGTGGAGAAAAGGGACGCCCATACAACTGTAAGTGGGCGTGTGAACTGATGCAGCCTCTATGGAAAACAGTACAGAGATTCTTCAAAAAATTAAAAATAGAACTTCCAAGTGTTCCAACAATCCCACTTGTGAGAAATGTGTATGTGTGTGTGTATTAAATTGAAAAGTTATCTGCACCCACTGCATTATAATGTCCATTGACGGAAGAGTGCATTTTTAGAAATGTGGTGTATATGTATTCTGTGAATATTATTCAGAAAAAAGAAGGAAATCTTGTCATTTGCAACATGGATGGAACTTAAGGGCATTATACTAAGTAAAATGTCAGACAAAGATAAGTATCATATGAACTTACTTATATGTGGAATCTAAGAAACAAAATATTAGGCCCATAGATAGAGGACAGATTGGTGCTTGCAAGAGGGGATGGGATTGGGTGTGTGCCAAAAGGGTGAAGGCGGTCAAAAATTATAAACGCTCAGTTATAAAATAAGTCCTGGGGATGTAATGTACAGCATGGTGACTATAGTTCATAATACTGTGCTGTATATTTGAAACTCACTAAGAGAAGAGATTTTAGAAGTTATCACAAGAAAACAAAATTTGTAGCTGTCTGTAGTAAAGGATGTTAACTACACTTATTGTGATCATTTCACAACATATACAAATATCAAATCATTACCTTGTATACCCCAATTAACAGTGTTATATGTCAATTACACTTCAACAAAAATAAACAAAAACAAAAAAATTTTAAAGTCAGCTTCTCTGCTACACTAGCATTTTAACATTTTAAGTGTTTGATAAAGAAGGCTGAATGCTGAATAATTTATATTTTTGAACTGTGTTGTTGGAGAAGATCCTTGAGAGTTCCTTGGACAGCAAGATCAAACCTGTCAATCCTAATGGAAATCAACCCTGAATATTCATTGGAAGGACTGATGCTGAAGCCGAACCTCCAATATTTTGTGAAGTATACTTTCCACCTAATGTGAAGAACTGACTCATTGGAAAAGACCCTGATGATGGGAAAGAGTGAGGGCAACAGGAGAAGGGGGAGACAGAGGATGAGATGGTTGGATGGCATCACTTACTCAATGGACATGAGTCTGAGCAAACTCTGGGAGATGGTGAAGGACAGGGAAGCCTGGTGTGCTGCAGCCCATGGGGTCGCAAAGAGTTGGACACAACTTAGCAACTGAACAATATCAACTATTTGACAGCCATATGGAGCTAGGTCCTAGCATACTGGACAGCACAGACATAGAAAATTCCATCACAGAAGAAAGTTCTGCCGGCAGCACTGCTCAGAGAGGTGAAGGATTAGAGCCCATAAGCTTCCACTCATGGGCCCCCTTTTGTGCTCCTGCTTTTTTCCTCATCACAATCCCCACTTCTGGTGACCAGTGCCACATACTGGCCCCATCACACCAACCAATGTGGCGGACACTCTGCCTGATGCCAGGGCCCAAAGCCAGCCAAGTAAAGTGCTGTCACTATGGGAAGAGAGACCAACAGGGATAAGGAGGAAGACAAGGAGGTTAGGGCAAGGTGGACTGGGGTGCTGTCAGCCCACGCGGTAGATGACTGGGTAAATGGAGGTGAAACTCCTCCCTCAACTTTCTCACCCATCCACCCCTATCCATCCACCCACTCACCCACGTATCCATCCAACCATCCATCCCACACTCCTGCTTTCCAGGTATTGTGGATACAAAACAAATGAGCCACAATCTCCCACCTCAGTATGAAAACTAGTATAGCAATAATAATAATATCAACAACAGCAGCAACACTAATACCAATCAGCACAGTGGTGTGATAAACATGCTGAGAGACACGAGGGGCGGGCCTGCTGGAGACAGAGTTAATGGTAAATACTGACTAAATGCCGAGGAGCCGTCTAAGCTTCCTCCTCTCTTAAGGAGTCCGTGCTTCCCAAGGTAGGCTAAGGCTGTCAGCTCACTTGCTGGGACCTGCCCAAACACCTTGAGGGAGGCTCGTGGGGGTTGAGACTTGTTCTGGCTAGGCCACTCAGCCAAGATGAGGTCCAGGTCACCCCGACCTGTCCACCCTGTGGCTGGACATTCTTAGACTGCCAAGTCTCTGCTCCTACAAAAGGAAAAGACCCAGGAACTCCCAAGTTTAACCTCACCTGCAGAGGATCTTGGTCCAAGCTGCCTTTGCAACTCTGGCTTCTCTTCAGAGGAGTTGGAGAAGGTGCCCTCAGGTTCTGGCCATGGTCCCAGATCTTCCATTCTGGAGCTGTGGGGCTGCTCAGAGCTTTGGAAGCCCTGTCTATAACACACAGGCCCATTCATCTTGCAGAGTTATGTGAGGATTGAAGGCAATATGAACAAAGGCCTAGCTGGGGGGCTGGCACACAGCTGGTGCCTAATAAATACTACACATGGTTACAAGGAATGGAGGGCTCCCTTTCCACTCTCACAAACTCTAATGCTATAAACTACAGATTTCAGGCATACAGGATTACTTCACTTCTGTAACTTCACAAGCCTGAACAAAACCATCCTGTGCATGAGCTCTGGCTTGTACTCAGTGGAAAAGGGCAACAGGCCATAAATCAAAATACCTTGACCTGCCTGGGGAATCTGCTCCCCCATACACTTTACCTGAGTCCTTGGAGAATTTTCATCACACACGTGAACGTGCCAGCCAGCCAGGTCTGCATCCTCCAGGTAACTGGGAATTGCCTTTTATAAGCATACAAACAGCCACAGAGCCTGGATTCATGGCAGGCGGTCAACCGGGCTTTGCACACCTGTAAGAGGGCTGGTTGGCTGCTTCTCACTGCCGGTTATGAAAAAGTTCAAGATCAGATCAATTAGTTGTAAATGCAGCTTGAGAGCTGAGTAGGCATGGGTTTACAAAACTATTTCTCCCTACAGGAACATATTCTACAGGCAATATTTGCCCAAGTGCTCAAGTGAGATGAAGCAATAAAGATTTCTAAAGCACCATGTGTTGGGGTATGTTTGAGGGAAAAACAGATAAATCATTCAAACAACGCTTACTTATTTAATGATTACTCTTGAGGTACTCTGCTAGTTAGTGAATGAGACAAGAGTAGTCCCTAACTTTATGGACTTGGTATTCAAGTTCAGGAGCAGATAAGGAAATAATCAAACAAAATTATCACAAGTGTTCAAGTGTTGTGAAGAAAATAAACAAAGGACTGAGATAATAATAATACTAGGTGATCAGAGGCCTGTTTTTTTAAACTGAGATCAGAAGGATGGAGAATGAGCTAGTCACGGGGAAAATGCAAGGGAAAACATTACAGACAGGGAGTCGTATGTGCAAATGTCCTGGGGCAGGAAAAATGTTACCATGCTCAATCTCCTGAAAGACTGGAGCACAGTCAGGCAGGCAGGAACAGAATGATGTGGCCCACATAAGCCATAATATAGAGCATGAATTTTATCCTTAGTTAAATGAAAAGCTATTAGAAATTGCCCCAGAGGGGTCATGTCCTCACATTTATGCTTGAGAAATACTACTCTTCTGTTGCTGCATGGAGAACAGACTAGAAGTCTACAAACAATAAATACTGAAGAGGGTGTAGAGAAAAGGGAACCTCTTACACTATTGGTGGGAATGCAAACTGGTACAGCTGCTATGGAGGACAAAATGGAGATTCCGTAAAAAACTGGAAATAGACCTGCCACACAACCCAGCAATCCCACTGCTGGGCCTACACACTGAGGAAACCAGAATTGAAAGAGACACGTGTACCCCAATGTTCATCACAGCACTATTTACAACAGCTAGGACATGGAAGCAACCTAGAGGTCCATCGGCAGACGAATGGATAAGGAAGTTGTGGTACATTTACACAATGGAATACTACTCAGCTATAAAGTGGAATGCATTTAAGTCAGTTCTAATGAGGTGGATGAAGCTGGAGCCTATTATACAGAGAGAAATAAGTCAGAACGAGAAAGACAAATACTGTATATTAATGCATATATATGGAATTTAGAAAGATGGGTAACCATGATCCTACATGCAGGGCAGCAAAGGAGACACATATGTAAAGATGTAAAGAACAGACTTTTGGACTCAGTGGGAGAAGATGAGGGTGGGATGATTTGAGAGAATAGCACTGAAATGTGCATATCACCATATGTAAAATAGATGACCAGTGTGAGTTCAATGCATGAAGCAGGGCACCCAAAGTCAGTGGTCTGGAACAACCCAGAGGGATGGGATGGGGAGGGAGGTGGGAAGGGGCTCAGGATAGGGGGATACATGTATACCTATGGCTGCTGCTGCTGCTGCTGCTAAGTTGCTTCAGTCGTGTCCAACTCTGTGCGATCCCATAGACGGCAGCCCACCAGGCTCCTCTGTCTCTGGGATTCTCCAGGCAAGAGTACTGGAGTGGGTTGCCATTTCCTTCTCCAATGCATGCATGCATGCTAAGTCACCTCAGTCATGTCTGACTCTGTGCGACCCCATAGACGGCAGCCCACCAGGCTCCCCCATCTCTGGGATTCTCCAGGCCAGAGGCTAATTCATGTTATATGACAAAAACCATCACAATATTGTAAAATAATTATCCTCCAATTAAAATAAACTGATATTTTAAAAAGAAATTTAAAGTGCATTAAAAGAAATTTAAAAAGCAGTCCAAGTAAAAACTGATGACTACTTGAATGAGATAGAGAAAAGTGGAGAGAATTCAAAATATCTAGAACCTGATGTCACTTGCTGCTAGGTTGGATTTCAGATTGGAAGGAAAAGAGGAGCCTCATGAACTCCTGGGTTTAAAACATTAGTACCAGATGCTGGGATGAGGACACTGGTTGAGGTTCAGTTCAGTTCAGTTCTGTTCAGTCACTCAGTCATGTCCGACTCTTTGCCACCCCATGAATTGCAGCACGCCAGGCCTCCCTGTCCTTCACCGACTCCTGGAGTTCACTCAAACTCATGTGCATCGAGTCTGTGATGCCATCCAGCCATCTCATCCTCTGTTGTCCCCTTCTCCTCCCGCTCCCAATCCCTCCCAGCATCAGGGTCTTTTCCAGTGAGTCAACTCTTCGCATGAGGTGGCCAAAGTACTGGAGCTTCAGCTTTAGCATCATTCCTTCCAATGAACACCCAGGGGTGATCTCCTTTAGAATGGACTGGTTGGATCTCCTTGTAGTCCAAGGGACTCATAAGAGTCTTCTCCAGCACCACAGTTCAAAAGCATCAATTCTTTGGCACTCAGCTTTCTTCACAGTCCAAACTCTCACATCCATACATGACCACAGGAAAAACCATAGCCTTGACTAGATGGACCTTTGTTGGCAGAGTAATATCTCTGCTTTTTAATATGCTATCTAGGCTGGTTCTGGTTAGATATATCAAAATGGGAAATCAGGAGTTCTGTGTTGGACTTGTGACGTTTGAGATGCTATTGAACAACCAAATACAAGTGATTTAAGGGCTTCAGGAACTCAGAGGAGAGATCCGACCTAGAGCTTGGAATGTGAGGCCATTAATACATAGATGAAATCGCCCAAGTGGTGCAGGGCACCTCAGACTTAGAAACAGAGGCAGAAGAGTAAGCCGAGAAGGCAGAGAAGTGGCAGAGGAGCGAGAGTCTCGGAGAAAGTTGGGCTGTGGAAAGCAAGAGAAGCGCTTTAAGAAGAAGGAGCTCAACATATTGTTTGCTGAAAAGTTAGGTGAGCACCAAGACCTGCCCAGGGACGTCTGGGAGGCCACCGAGACTGACCAGAGCAGGTCCAGTGTGGCTGAGGGACGGAGGCCATGGTGCGGCGTGCAGAGTGAAGCCGAGCTGAGAAAGAGGAGACAGTAGGTGGAGTCACACCTGTTACGGTCGCGGGCTGCCCCACACCTTGAGAACACTCTGCCTCTGTTTGGGGGCCCTTTGCACCTGTGCCCTGAGTAGAATAGAAAAAACTCTCCAGCCGGTCTCCTTTGCACCCAGGACACCCAGGGCTCAGGCACGTGACCTAGGATTCTCCAATCAGATTCAACCTCACGAGACATCAAACTCCTTTCCCAGCCTCCTTTGCAGGGAGGGCTTAAGCATGTGAGCTGACCCCTCCCCCGCCCCCAGTCCTATTCAGCTGCATAAGGCATCAGTCCAGAAAGAGGCTTCAGAGCGTAGGAGTGGTCAGGCTCCAAGTGCTGGAGGGACGCTGCTGGTGGCAGCCGTGTATGGAGTGAGGTCAGGCTCCAGGTAACAGGCCCCCTGTAACATCTGGTGCTCCGTGGGCCAATGGCAGTGTTTCCTCTCTAGCTGTTACTTCAGCCTTCCCCAAAATTCCTTTTAATAAATTTCTCTTTTGCTTAACCATCTTGACACAGCTTCTGTTGCACAAATAAACAACTATTTCTGATTTCAGTTCAGTTCAGTTCAGTCGCTCAGTCGTGTCCGACAGAAAAATACAAAAAGAACAGAACAGGAAGCAAGGAAGAGCCTGAGTGCCCTGATACCCCTGGATGATGGACCAGCCCTGGACTGCCTCAAACTTCCTGTTGTAAGAGACCCATACATTCCTCCCCACTATTCAGGTTTTCTTGCAACCAAGTGCCCTCCTAACTGATCCAAAATCTGGTAGATGGCAGTGGAGCACTGCAGGAATTGGCTCAGGGAGGAGGGAGAGGCAGATAATGAGA
Organism: Budorcas taxicolor; assembly: GCF_023091745.1. Lineage (NCBI taxonomy): Eukaryota > Metazoa > Chordata > Mammalia > Artiodactyla > Bovidae > Budorcas > Budorcas taxicolor. The sequence continues at coordinate 7,773,529 of NC_068930.1, read as the reverse complement.
ACCTCAACTTTCCAGGACAGAATGTTGGTGATCCTTGTCATGCCATAGCAAAACATTTTGCCAAATAGTGAGGCACAGACTATATATTGAGTGAGGCTGTCGACTTGGGGAGATGTTAGGAAAAATCCAGAACGGGACTGTTGTTTTGGCTACTTTAGGCCATGTTCTACAATAGAGGAATGGACTGAAATCAGAAAGAGCCAGATGTCAGGCAGGGATAGGAGGGAATGTGACAATCTAAGAGAAGCTCCCTCTCTCAGTGGCCTTCAAGCTTGATGCAGTGAAAGTTCTGGAAGAGTCTTATAGGATTTTACACACACACACACACACACACACACAGAGTTTCTTTACACTAGACTGAAATTGTTGCCTGCAAATGGCAGCCATAGCAGGAGATAAAGTTGGAATATAAGGTCTTTCTCTAGAACCTTCTCTTAAGAACTTCATCTAACAGAGAGACCCCCAGAAAATGGCATGTGAAGGGGCATCTCCCATGAGGCTACTGTTTGAATGTAGTAACAATCCAGTTAGGGTGAGAGCAATACACAGATGCCAAGTAGGTAAATCATTGGAATTATTGTATAAGACTTAGACTAGGGTAGATCATTGACTATGGTTCCTTTCGAATGGAATGACCTCCCCTTACCCTCAACAAAATACCAAAGGCCAACCAGGTTTTTGAGTAAAATTATTACCTGAGATAATTCAATGGGTAACAGCAATCCCTTCTGAAGGGATAAGAAAGCCTTCCTCAATGATCAATGCAAATAAATAGAGGGAAACAATGCAATGGGAAAGACCAGAGATCTCTTCAAGAAAACGAGAGATGCCAAGGGAACGTTTCATGCAAAGATGGGCACAATAAAGGACAGAAATGGTATGGACCTAACAGAAGCAGAAGATGTTAAGAAGCGGTGGCAAGAATACACAGAAAAACTACACAAAAAAGATCTTAAAGACCCAGATAACCACGATGGTGTGATTACCCACCTAGAGCTAGAAATCTTGGAGTGTGAAGTCAAGTGGGCCTTAGGAAGCATCACTATGAACAAAGCTAGTGGAGGTGATGGAATTCCAGTTGAGCTATTTCAAATCCGAAAAGATGATGCTGTGAAAGTTCTGCATTCATTATGCCAGCAAATTTGGAAAACTTAGCAGTGGCCACAAGACTGGAAAACGTCAGTTTTCATTCCAATGTCAAAGAAAGGCAATGCCAAAGAATGTTCAAACTACCACACATTTGCACTCATCTCACACACTAGCAAAGTAATGCTCAAAATTCTCCAACCAAACTTCAACAGTACATGAACCATGAACTTCCAGATGTTCAAGCTGGATTTATAAAAGGCAGAGGAAGCAGAGATCAAATTGCCAACATCTGTTGAATCATCAAAAAAAAAAGAGAGTTCCGGAAAAACATCTATTTCTGCTTTCTTGACTATGCCAAAGCTTTTGACTGTGTGGATCACAACAAACTGTGGAAAATTCTGAAAGAGATGGGAATACCAGACCACCTGACCTGCCTTCTGAGAAATTAGTATGCAGGTCATGAAGCAATAGTTAGAACTGGACATGGAACAACAGACTGGTTCCAAATTGGGAAAGAAGTACATCAAGGCTGAATGTTGTCACCCTACTCATTAAGTTCTATGCAGAGTACATCATGAGAAATGCTGGGCTGGATGAAGCACAGGCTGTAATCAAGATTGCCAGGAGAAATATCAATAACCTCAGATATGCAGATGACACCACCCTTATGGCCGAAAGCAAAGAAGGACTAAAGAGCCTTTTGATGAAGGTGAAAGAGAAGAGTGAAAAAGTTGGTTTAAAACTCAACATTCAGAAAACTCAGATCATGGCATCCAGTCCCATCACTTCATGGCAAATAGATGGGGAAACAATGGAAACAGTGACAGACTATTCCTGGTCCTCAGGACCCCTAATACTCTCCAACCAGAAGCTATGTGGCCCCAGCGATGGCATGCCTCTGCCAACCTGCCTTATGTGTGGTCATGAGAGTAATGGACAGGGATGACTCCTATGGAGGGCAGAACCAAGTCCACAGTGGGCAATGACTACAGCAGATACTCCCAGGAGCAGAGCAGGGTGCCAGGTGCCCCAGGAACAGAGTGTCCTCACAGGGCAGGACGTTTGCTGCATGTACCAGTGACAGCTGCCGATGCTGGAGCAGAGAATGTGTCTTGTAGTTTGAAGGCCGTGGGACTTTTCCAATGAGTCTAATGGAGAAGCTGGCCTGGTGTAGAGATACGAAACTTTGGCTCTCTGCCATGGGAGACAGTGACATTTCCTGTGGGGGGTTGGGGAAGGGTGGAATGAGTGCTGGACAGCAAAGAGGCAGACTGTGCGCAGTTACTGCTCGCTGCCTGCTCAGTGTCCACCCCTCCTTTCTTCTTTACTGGTTTGAAAGTGAGTATCCAAGTGCCTTTCTAAAATACTCATTTTCTCAGTTACGAATGGCAGAATCCATGCCATCAGTGATAGTCGTTCTTTCTCCCAATCTATTTTAATGGAGTCAAAAAATAAAACTGAAATCTAAATCAGCATTACGTTTTTATGGTATTAATAAATATCTCCATCTTTAAAGTCAGACACGGCTGAGTGTGCACATGCGCACACACTCTCTTTGGCTAGTTGGCTGACTTTCCCGTAGAACAGGGAGGTCAAGAAGATGAGCAAGTTCTCAGATGGGCCTTTTGGGGATTCAGAGGTGAAACTGGAAGGAGAATCTAATAACTAAAGGGGGCATGTGCCCCGGGCTCACAGATTAGCTGGTCCCCAAGGGCCACTCAACAGAAGGACGTAACTGAGAGCAGGACATTAGGCAGTTAAACCACAGAGCCTTCCAGTTGTCAGCAAAGTGTTGAGAAAGTGTGATTTTCTCCCACAGTTTCACAGCTTCTTGGAGGCCATGCGCAGAGTGTGGCCTTGTGAGGTGGAGTCTTACATTGTGTACGTTTGCCTCCTCTTAGAGCTATGTGTGGCAGTATGCATAGACTCATCACTGCTTTGTGACTGCTCCTCTGCCTCGGCGAGTGCACCCAGGACAGTTAGGGGGCCTTTGGAGAACATATTAAGAGGAAGAGAACTTGGCCCAGAAGCCCACATTTCCCAGGTGTCTACCAAGGTGCTGCACACATTCAGAGATGTGATCTCATTTAATCCTCACAGCCCTTCCTCCCCTGGTGCAGTGAAGTGGGGATTATACCCCCATTTTACGGATAAAGTGATTGGATAAGACAAATTGGGTAATCAGCTAAAGTTGCCCGGCTGGAAAGCCAGGTGCTGGCTGCAGCCCTTGTCAGTGCTTAGAGCTGCAGCTCTGCCCCCAGACGCCGTTGCTGGCAGTTTCTATGCGACCGTAGATGTGAGAGCATCTGTTATCTTGTAAGACACAAAAGCTGGTCAGGGAAGTGAGGAAACTCACTGGCTCCAGAGCCAGGCAGCTTTAGTTTGACTCCAATTCCCCTACTTACTGGCTGTATGACCTGGAGCAAGTTTCTTAACCCCTCTTGGGCTTTAGGGTCCACGTCTGTAAAATGGGAATAATGACAGCAACACCTCCCACGTAGTGAGACCATACAAAACCCTTAGAACAGTAGTGGGCACGTGAGAAGTCCTGAGTAAGTAACAGTTAGCACTATTTTTATTACTTCTACTGTTGTGGTTGATGTTGACACTGGCGTATTGAAGGAGCTTGTGAAACTGCATGGCCGAGGCTGTCATTGGGGAAAGAGTCCCAAACTCCCCCAGCTCCGGAAGCCCCAGAATTCCACCTCAGCAGCAGCAGGGGTGGGGCATGGCGAGCTGGGCTCTGCCCGCACACAGGAAGGGGTTTGCTTGTCTGTTTGTGCTGAGTGTTCAGACTCAGGCCTCCTTGGGTTCCTGCCCCGACAGAGCCTCTGACCCTGCTCTCCAAGCAAACACACCCACGCTCATGTCCTGGGCAGATCCCTTCCAAGGCCCTGGCCTCTCTCAGGGGTAGCTTGCAGAGTGGGCCTGGGTTCCCAGGTCCTGTGCAAAATGCCTTTGCTGGAGCATGCGTGTGGGTCTGTGGCCCAGTCAGTCTGGGGACACTTGCCCCTCGCCCTTGAGCCATGGGTCTCTCTGTCCCTGGGAAGGCCCAGCAGCCAGAGGGAAAGGCTTTGGCAGGAGGGCAGGGACATCCCTGCACCCACTCACTGCTCCCTGGGCTTTGATGCTGCCTGGATCCTCCAACTGGTTCCCAGGGAGGGAACCTGAGCTGAGCCCAGAACAGCTCTGATCCTCAGGGCTCAGCCTCCCTACCTGGGCTGTTGGCCTGAGCACTCACACCCTCTTGGGGTACAGTTGAGCCCGGCGACAATCACCCAGGCCTTTACTTTCTTGAGAGAGCAACGCAAGACCACCGTGTGAGCAAGGCTGCCCATCCAGTTGGCAGTGCCCTCAGCCGTGTCATTCCACACCTGAAGGGCAAGCTTTGGGAAGGTGGAAGAGGAGTCTCTACAAAGAGAGCCTGCCACTCTCACCAGGTCCCCAGACTACAGCGCTACATAGTAGGCATTTAAACTGGCCACAAACAGTCCCCAAACACCCTTATCAGTCCTGATAGCCACACAGCCTCCTGTCTACCACAACCTGAGCTCACAAAAATAGAGCTGCTGATTAGAACCTTCCTGAAACTCTGTAAGGAAAGAGCCCTCCAAGGCACTGGAGGGATATTCTGGGGAACTTTTCTTGCTGCACTATTACCTTTGAAAAATTGTAAGAAATTTATTTTGGGTTTTACAAATTAGCACAACATTTTTGAAAAGAGATCTACCACTATCTTTTAAAAGCAACAAAAATATCCATCCCCTTTTACCCAGAAATCCCATTTCTGAGAATGTAGCTTAAGGAAATAGTTAAAAGGTAGAAAAAAGAAATAATGATTAAAGCTAACCACTACTGGTTTGACTAAATCATCTAGGCTGACTCTGAAAATAGCCTCGTGTCTGTCCAATACTGGAAGTAATGGCTGCGTTCGGGCACGTCTATCCACTCAGTGGTGCCTTGGATGGCTGTTAAAAATTAAGTATGTTTCACAAGAACAAACATAGAAGTGACAAAGGAACACAAAATAGTAAGTGCACCAAGCGGCACAGGCCTGCACGTGACCCGGAAGGAGGTGCGTGTGGGGACGATGGGACTGCGGGGGACCTCCTTTCCTTTTCCTTCCTGTCTTCTTTCCTTTCACCCTCTTTTCCTTCCTTTAACTGAGGTCATGCGGTTTACTCTTCAAGACACAGGGGCAAGAGCCCTCAGGAGAGAGGAGGCCGTGCCCTCCCAGCTTTCCTTGTTGAATCCAAATCTTTGTTCTTCCTCTCAGCCTCTGTGGAACACAAATAGCAACAAGATAGCATCATTATCACCATTGTCATCATCATCAAAGGGACAGTAACATTAAACAGCCTCCCTAATGAATCCCCATTTTCCCTGAAGGCCCTTCCCTGAGAACTTGCTCCAGGAAGATCTTCCTTGGGAGGCTCCAGGGGGCCCTCCCTTCACAGATGCATCCTGGAGCCCCAATGCCCTAAGGACACATCACACACAAGCATTCCAGCCAGTCCTGCTATGGGGATGAATACTAGGGAGAAGAATAAAATTCTTGACCTGAAGAAGGAGCTGGTGACAGTGCCTGAGGGTGGGGAGTCGACTGGACCTGGGGGTCCCAGGCAGCATCGGAGCCCAGGTGTCTTTGGACTCACGGTGGCCTTGGGAGATAACTTGTGTGGGTAAATCCCCAGTAGGAGCAAACTGGGTTGGAACCTGGGCATGAGATTACCCAATATCTGAACCACTGTCTGTTCCCATGTAAAGTAGGGAACAAGCAGGAAAAACAAAACAAAACAAAAAAATCCACCATATGGGAAAAATTGATCCATTAGATCATGTTGCATTAAGAACCGTTATCAGAAGACATTGTGAGAACAAAGACAAGTCACACACAGTATTCATAGCAACTGTAACCAACAAAGAGTTAGTATTCAAAGTATGAAAGAACTCCAATCTGACATGGAAAATATAAGCCGTCCAATGGAAAAGTGAGCAAAAGGCACAGAGAGGTGTTTGTAAACAAGGAATCTCAAATTACAAAGAAAGGAAATGTTACTTAATCTCAAATGCACATGAAAGCCAAGATAAGAATGTGGAGCCATGGGAATCTTCCGAGTGTGGGAGTCTCATTTGGCACAACCACTTGGGGAGAGTCCAGCGAGGGATCTGACAGCATCTCATGAAGGGATGCGTACCTGCCGTATGACAGGGCAGATCTACAGTTAGGGTAAGTTGTAGAGGAAACTTGTGCATGGGCATCTAGGAGCCAGGGAGTAGTCACACCTCATCCTGCAAAACACGGAACACTGGCAACAGCGCAAACAACCCTCAAAAGCAGACTGCTTACCTTCAGAACATGGGCTACTCACTTACTAACCACATAAATCTTACAAACTCCATTTTGAGCAAAAATTGGGAAAGAATCACACAATTTTGAAAGAATATGTTTGACCCTATTTCTATAAAGTACAAAAATAAAGAAAGCTATCGAATACATTAACTTGAGATGCTCTCATGCCAGGATGCTTTTTGCCCGCATCCAATAAAGACAGTGGCCACATATGGATGTGAGAGTTGGACTGTGAAGAAGGCTGAGCACCGAAGAATTGATGCTTTTGAACTGTGCTGTTGGAGAAGACTCTTGAGAGTCCCTTGGACTGCAAGGAGATCCAACCAGTCCATCCTAAAAGAGATCAGTGCTGACTGTTCACTGGAAGGACTGATGCTAAAGCTGAAACTCCAGTCCTTTGGCCACCTCATGTGAAAAGTTGACTCATTGGAAAAGACTCTGATGCTGGGAGAGATTGGGGGCAGGAGGAGAAGGGGACAACAGGGGATGAGATGGCTGGATGGCATCACTGACTCGATGGACATGAGTTTGAGTGAACTCAGGGAGTTGGTGACAGACAGGGAGGCCTGGTGTGCTGCGATTCGTGGGGTCGCAAAGAGTCAGACATGACTGAGTGACTGAACTGAATAAAGACAATTTACTGACATTGGGCTGTGGTGAAGGAAAGTGCAGAGTTTATTGCAGGCGTCAAGCAAGCTGTCCAGGCAGCTAGTGCTCAAAAGGCCTAAACTCCCCAGAGGCTTTCAGGGGAAAGTTTCTAAAGACAGGGTGAGGGAGGAGGGTTGTGGGGAATATGATCAGCTCATGGAAGTTCTTCAGACTGGTTGGTGTTGAGGTAATCGGGAGTCAACATCATTAACCATCATTAACCAAGCTGTCTGGGGTCTACATGCCTGTGGGCAGCACACAGTTAAATTCTTCTACCTGGAAGGGGGTTCAGAATCTACAAAACAGCTCAAAGAACATGGCTCGGAATATTCTCTGTAGCCCTTGAGGAGGAACTAAAGGTTTATTCCAAACTAAAGACTTTGCTTAATGGCTAAACTTATTATTTTGTCTTGCTTGACTGTTTTCATTTCTTCTTCATTTTCTCACTTCTCGGACTAAATTCATGCTTTGAATAAAGTTTTTCTACAGATGAAAGACAGGTGGGGGACATTGTGGTGGGGTATTCTGTTCTGGGGAGGCCCCTTAGGGTCCTATTTAGTTACTGTAACAGCCTAAGACTTCATTTTACTACTGCTATCTATTTAAGATGTACCTAAAATGATTGACTCATTGTACTGTTGTTTGTAATGCAAAAAACTGAAACAGCTCACATCCGTCAGTAGGGACTGGTTCAACAGATTGTTTCACAAAGTGTCACTGTGTGAAAGAAAGAAAGAAAGTGATGTCACTCAGTCGTGTCTGACTCTTTGTGATCCCTTGGACTGTAGCCCACCAGGCTGCTCTGTCCATGGAAGACAGTGACACTTTGTGAAACAATCTGTTGAACCAGTCCCTACTGATGGATGTGAGCTGTTTCAATTTTTTGCATTACAAATAACAGTACAATGAGTCAATCATTTTAGGTACATCTTAAATAGATAGCAGTAGTAAAATGAAGCCTTAGGCTGTTAGGGTAACTAAATAGGACACTAAGGGCCTCCCCAGAACAGAACACCCCACCACAATGTCCCCCACCTGACTTCCATCTGTAGAAAAACACCTAAAGCAGGATCTCTTATGCCCAGATCACTGAGATTTACTGCTAAGTGGGAGATAAAGCCAAGGTGTAGAACAGGCTGTGGGCATGCCTTGCTTTTATTTTAAACAAAGAACACGGTGCTGTTTGCTTGTCCTTGCCTACTCTTGCTCACAAAAACCAGGTGAGTGTTCCCATCCAAATTTATACGTGCTGTCCTGGGATGATTTAATCACTCCCTTCCCTGTTGATAAGGCTCTGGTTTGAACAAGAAGTTACATGAGCCACCCTAACCCAAATTCACTAATTCTTTGTCCTGAGAACAAATCTAGACTGCATTCTCAGCATTCAGCCCTAACAATGGTCTCAATTTAACAATTAGTAAATCGATAAATCTACTTCCGGATCCCCCGGAGGGTGAGTTCTAGGCAGCGGGATTTAAACAGAAGTTAAGTCATGACTTTCAGGCTTGGCCTGTAAAACTGATATGTGAGGTCCTTTCCTTTCCAGCTAGCTGGTGTCAGTGTGAAAGGCAACCTCAGATGCCCCGAGCTAAACCTAGAGCAGGCCTTGGCAACCTGGATCCCTGAGTGACCGTGTGGAGAGCAGCTGTCCACCCTCCTCTCCCTGCCTCCCTGCCCGGCTCTGATGAAAAAGAAGCATCCTTGTATTTCTATTTATTACAGCAGTCACCCTAAGGCAATTAATTTATTAAAAATAAGTGTACAAATACACATTATAAGCTTCTTTATTTGCAGGATGTATTTTACAGGGAAAAATATTTAAAATAGAGATCCTCAACCCACAGGGATACCATGAAGATTCAAAAAATAATGTATGTAAAGCCTTCCTCAGTGACTGAAAGAGAGTTGGTGCTCTAAGATGTCTGGCATCTATTATTTGTCTATTTGCACGTGTGTGCTAATTTGCCTCAGTCTTGTCTGACTGTGTGTGACCCTGTGGACTGTAGCCGGTTGGGCTCCTCTGTCCATCAGATTCTCTAGGCAAGAATACTGGAGTGGATTGCTGTGCCCTTCTCCAGGGGATCCGGAAGTAAATTTATCGATTTACTAATTGTTAAATTGAGACCATTGTTAGGGCTGAATGCTGACTGTCCCACCACCACAGGTGTTGCCTCACCATTTTCTGGGCGAAAAGGCCCTACTCTCCTGGTGGCACCTCCAACAGGAACCCAGGCTTACTTAGCTCTACAGAGAATCTTGGCAAACCTCTCAGGGGCAGGACAAAGGGTCTGACCTGGTCCCTAAGAGCACAGCTGCTCCTCACCTCCACCCACCTGGACGGCACCCAAGCCCTGGGAGGACTCTGGGCAATTAATTCCCTGTTGCTGTTTAGTTGCTAAGTCATGTACAACGCGTTCGCGTCCCTATGGGCTGTAGCCAACCAGGTTCCTCTGTCCATGGGATTTCCTAGGCAAGATTATTGGAGGGGGTTGTCATTTCCTCCTCCAGGGCATCTTCCTGACCACCAGGGACCTTAAAGTAGTAAGTGTTCTTTATAAGGCACTGGGAAAACATATTAAGGCTCAAGGAAGAACATTATGTCCCAGTCACATTCACCAGAAATACCCTCAGAGCTTCTTGGTGAGGTGAAGCACTGAGGGGCAAGGCCCAGCTCAAGGTATGGGTGTGTGTCTGTGTGTGTGTATCTGTGTGTGTGTGTGTGTGTGTGTGTGTGTGTGTGTGAAGCTATACATACACAAAATTTACCATCTAACCTTCCCAGGTGGCCCTAGTGGTAAAGAATCTGCCTGCCAATGCAGGTTAGACATAAGAGATGCCAGTTCAGTCTCTGGTTTGGGAAGATCCCCTGGAGATGGGAATGGCAATCCACTCCAGTATTCTTGCCTGGAGAATTCCATGGACAGAGGAACCTGGTGGGCTGCCATCTGTGGGGTCACACAGAGTTGGACATGACTGAAGCAACTTAGCACACACACACACTACCATTTTCAAGTACGCAATTGAGTAGAATGAGTACAATCATAGTCAAAGGCTTTAGCATAGCCAATGATGTTCAAGCTGGATTTAGAAAAGGCAGAGGAACCTGAGATCAAATTGCCAATATCTGCTGGATCATAGAAAAAGCAAAGGAATTCCAGAAATCTACTTCTGCTTCACTGACTACGCTAAAGCCTTTGAGTGTGTGGATCACAACAAACTGTGGAAAATTCTGAAAGAGATGGGAATATCAGACCACCTTACCTGTCTCTTGAGACACCTGTATGCAGGTCAATAAGCAACAGTTAGAACCAGACATGAAACAACAGACTGGTTCAAAATTGAGAAAGAGTACATCAAGGCTGTATATTGTCACCCTGCTTATTTAACTTATATGCAAAGTACATCATGCAAAATGCCAGGCTATATGAATCACAAGCTGGAATCAAGATTGCCGGGAGAACTATCAACAACCTCAGATATGCAGATGATACCACTTTAACGGCAGAAAGCAAAGAGGAATTAAAGAACCACCGCTTGATGATGGTGAAAAAGGAAAGTGAAAAAACTGCTTTAAAACTCCGCATTCAAAAAGCTAAGACCACGGCATCTGGTCCCATCACTTCATGGCAAATGATGGGAGAAAAGTGGAAACACTGACAGAACACTTCATTTTCTTTGGCTCCAAAATCACTGTGAATGGTGACTGCAGCCAGGAAATTAAAATATGCCTGTTCCTTGGAAGACAGTTATGACAAACCTAGACATTCCATATATAAAGCTTTATATATGGAATATATATATCACTTTACTCACAAAGTTCCGTATAGTCAAAGCTATGGTTTTTCCAGTTGTCATGTATGGATGTGAGAGTTGGACCATAAAGAAAGCTGAGCACCGAAAAATTGATGCTTTTGAACTGTGGTGTTGGAGAAAACTCTTGAGAGTCCCTTGGACTGCAAGGAGATCCAACCAGTCCATCCTAAAGGAGATCAGTCCTGGATATTCATTGGAAGGACTGATGCTGAAGCTGAAACTCCAATACTATGGCCACCTGATGCGAAGAGCTGACTCACTGGAAAAGACCCTGATGCTGGGAAAGATTGAAGGCAGGAGGAGAAGGGGGCAACAGAGGATGAGATGGTTGGATGGCATCACCAATATAGTGGACATGAGTTTGAAAAAACCTTGGGAGATGGTGAAGGACAGGGAGGCCTGGTGTGCTGCAGTCCATGGGGTCACAAAGAGTCAGACACAACTGAGTGACTGAACAACAACTGTCTGACATACCAAGCCCTCAGTAACTGTTAACTATTATTATCCCTATCATCAGCTTCGCACCTTTTGAGCATTTCTCACTGACTGTGAGCAGAAGCTGGACTCTCACAGTACAACTGGGGGAAATGGACATGGTGTGAACATAAAACAAGCCTTCCAAACAGCACTAGCAAAACCAGTGCAAAGCACATGTGATCCATGGACATAGCAGTGTGTAGCACAAAACTTGTTCCACAATAACTGGGGTCAAGAAACACTTCTTTACTTTTTCAAATAAAAATCTCAAAACAAATAAAAATGCTGTCTTTGAGCAAGTCATCCCAGAACACGTTCCCAAAGTGTAAGCCCAGCACCAGGCACAGCCTCTATGCAGAGCCTTCAAGGTCCAGCTCTGCCCCGCCACCACCCACCCCGCTCCCAGGACTGAACCACAAAGACCAGAGGCTCCCTGGGGAGGCGCAGCCCTTTGCAACACCCGGGGGCAGCTTCCCCTTCCTGGGCCGGGGGCGGGAAACTCTCTAAGGAGCTGCAAAAAGAAAAAGCCACACACTCAAAACCCACAACGAGGAGACACAAGGTCATGTTTTCAGCGATTACTCACCTTTCGCACCCTCCCTCTCTAAGTCCCTGCAGACCCTGTGTTCCTCTGGGCTGAGCCTCCGCCCAAGGCTGCCCTGTGGAGTGGGAGGGCGAGGTGGCCATGCTGGATGTTTCCTTCACAAGCCCACACCAGCCACCACAAGAATTACTTTTCTCGTAAAGACTCACCCTGTTACACAAGCCACAGACAGTGACTGTATACCCAGAAGGTCTTAAGGGACAGGGCAGGCAGGGGGGTTGGAAATCAAAACACTTGGAGAGCTGTGTTCCCACTCCCTGATTACTGGAGACCCTAAAGGGAACAGCCCTTCAGGCCACAGGCATAAAAGGCAGAAGAGTGGGCGGGTGAATGCATGGAGGACAGACAGAGGAGCTGGGAAGGAAGCCTTGGGCACTGCCAGAAACTTCTGTTACCGGGGACAGAAACTGAATGCAGGCCAGCTTAGGCAAAAAGGAATCTATTGGCTTATATACCTGAAGTATCCAGTGACGGGGCACTACTATCAGGCACGGATCCAGGGACTCTTATAATGTTATTTTCTCTTCACTTTCCTCACCTTGACTCATCTTACATTTGTGTGTTGACCTCTTCTTTCTGCCTGCAGATGGACCATGCTATCAAGGAAGAAGCCAGTAGCCCAAGCTTATACCATCTTAGCTGGGCAAGCCAGCCATAAGAGACATTTCTCTAACAGCCTCATGGATTGGCTTGGAGCCCATGTCCACCCTTGAGCCAATCCCTGGTACCATGGTGATGGGAGCATTAGGGTGGGCCAAGCCCGGGTTGTGTGCTGTCAATGTCAGGATGGGGAGGAACACTATGACCCACAGTCCTACCAGAACTATTTTGATAGGAGATGGTAGAGGGTGGTTCTTCTGCAGACAAGAAAATTTCTGCTACAGTTGTCCAAGTGTTTGGAAGGGTATAAACAAAAGCTAGAAGATGGGAACATACAGCTAGAACAAAATAGTCTTTCTGGGAAAAACAGAAAATGAGATGGAAGGTGGATCACGGTCCTCTCACAGAGGGTCCTTGACACCCCATGCAGGACTCATCTTCTCAATCCACTTTCAGTCCACCTTCTATCAAAACCACCTGTAGATACAAAACAAAAAAACCCAACACAATTTAAAAACAAGCAAAGAATCTGAATAGACATTCACAGAAGATATATGAATGGCCAATTAACACATAAAAAGATGCTCAGCATCATTCATTCAGTTCAGTTCAGTTCAGTTCAGTCGCTCAGTCATGTCCGACTCTTTGCGACCCCATGAATTGCAGCACGCCAGGCCTCCCTGTCCATCACCAACTCCTGGAGTTCACTCAAACTCAAGTCCATCGAATCGGTGATGCCATCCAGCCATCTCATCCTCTGTCGTCCCTTTCTCCTCCTGCCCCCAATCCCTCCCAGCATCAGAGTCTTTTCCAATGAGTCAACTCTTCGCATGAGGTGGCCAAAGTACTGGAGTTCCAGCTTTAGCATCATTCCTTCCAAAGAAATCCCAGGGGTGATCTCCTTTAGAATGGATTGGTTGGATCTCCTTGCAGTCCAAGGGACTCTCAAGAGTCTTCTCCAACACCACAGTTCAAAAACATCAATCCTCTGTACTCAGTTTTCTTCACAGTCCAACTGTCACGTCCATACATGACTACTGGAAAAACCATAGCCTTGATTAGACAGACCTTAGTCGGCAAAGTAATGTCTCTGCTTTTGAATATACTATCTAGGTTGGTCATAACTTTCCTTCCAAGGAGTAAGCATCTTTTAATTTCATGGCTGCAACCATTCATTAGAGAAATACAAATCAAAACCACAATGCTTTAATTCCCTCACACCCATTAGGATTGTTTTTGTTCAATTGCTAAGCTGTGTCTGACTCTTTGCAAATGCATGGGCTGAAGCATGCCAGGCTCCTCTGTTGTCCACTATCTCCCGGAATTCGTTCAAATTTATGTTCATTGAATTGGTGATACTATCTAACTATCTCATCCTCTGCCTCCCCCTTCTTCTTTTGCCTGCAATCTTTCCCAACATCAGGGTCTTTTCCAATAAGTCAGCTTTTCACATCAGGTGATCAAAGTGTTGGAGCTTCAGCATCAGTCCTTCCAATGAATATTCAGGACTGATTTCCTTTAGGATGGACTGGTTTGATTTCCTTGCTGTCCAGGGGCCCCTCAAGAGTCTTCTCCAGCACCACAATGTATTCACATCAATTTTTCAGCACTCAGCCTTCTTTATGGTCCAACTCTCACATCAGTACATGACTCCTGGAAAAGCGATAGCTTTGACTAGCTGGTCCTTTTGTTGGCAAAGTGATATCTCCGCTTTTTGATACACTGTGTAGGTTTGTCATTGCTTTCCTTCCAAGAAGAAAGCATCTTTAAATTTCATGCCTGTAGTCACCCTCCGGCTACTATTTTTTTAAAAAAAGAAAGTAACAATTGTTGGTGAGGATATGGAGGAAGTGGAACTCTTGTGCTCTGTTGGTAGGAATGTATAATGGCACAGCCACTGTGGAAAACACTATAGCAGTTCCTAAAAAATTAAAAATAGAATGACCAAATGATCCAGCAATTCCCTTTCTGAGTATAAACCCAAATGAACTGCAGCAAGGGCTAGAAGAGATATCTGTACATCCAAGTTCATAGTAGCATGATTCACAATAACCAAAATATAGAAGCAATCCAAGTGTCCTTTGAAAGATGAATGGATAAACAAAATGTGGCCTAAACATGTACAATGGAATATTATTCAGCCTTAAAAAAGAAGAACATTCTGACACATGCTACAATAAGGATGAAACTCAAGGACATGTTGACTGAAATAAGCCAGAAAGGAAAGGACAAATATGATTGCTCTTATATGACACACGTGTGTGTGCTTAGTTACTCAGTCATGTCTGACTCTTTGCGACTCCTTAGACTGAAGCTTGCCAGGCTCCTCTGTCCGTGGAATTCTCCAGGCAAGAATATTGGAGTGGTATGCCATTCCCTTCTCCAGGGGACCTTCCCAACCCAGGGATCAAACTTGCGTCTCTGGGTCACCTGCAGTGGCAGGTAGATTCTTTACCACTTAAATACCTAAGAAGCCCGTATGACATACCTAGAGTAGTCAAATTCACAGAGACAGAACGTAGAAAGGTATTTTCCAGGGAGAGGGGGCTGGGGGGTTAGTGTTTGATGGGTGCAGAGTTTGAGTTCGAGAAGACGAAGAGCTCCGTGGATGAATGGTAGTGATGACGGCACGGCAGCGCGAGTGCCTCTCATCGTTGGCTCAGACTCCTAAAACAATGCCACACGCTTGGTGGCTTAAACAACAGGCATTTATTTTCTCACAGTTCTGAAGGCTAGAAGCTCAAGCTCGTGGTGTCAGGCTGGGAAGATCCTAATGAGGATCCTGTTCCTTGCTGTGCACTTATATATCCTTTTCTCAGGATGTGCATGGAGAGACAGAGGGATCTCTCTTCCTCTTGTTAAAGGGCACAGATTCCATCACTAGATCCCCGCCCTCGTGATCTCATCTAAACTTGATCACCTGCCTAAGATCCCACCACTGTATACCATCAAAATAGAGACTGCAGCTTCAACATATGAGCTTACGTGGGGGGACACATTTAGTCCACGATAGTACTTAGTGCCATTGAACTGTATATTTAAAAATTGTTAAAATCATAAATTTTATGATATATATATTTTAAAACAATATATATATTTTTTCCTTTTTTTAACTTTAAAAAAATTTTTATTTTTACTTTATTCTACTTTACAATACTGTTATTATACAAGTAAAAAAAAAAATCACCTGTGTGGTGAGTTGAAGACTCTGGTCCTTGGGCACCAGCATGGGGTGATCTGATTGCTGGGGCTATGGTGGGACTCAGGAGGCACTGACCTTTCAAGAGCTACAGGCATATCGGAGGCCCACATCACAGTTTGGGAAGCACCACTCCAGGCAGTAGGGAGCCATGAAAGTTTTCGGAGCAGGGTTGTGCAGGATGCAAGTGGAAGGTTAGGTGGTGGCGTGCAGGGAGAAGTTACAAAGCCAACCTGTCCTTATGGCTAAAGGGGGAACAGGAGAGGAGAGGGGGGAGCAAAGCCACGAGGAGACAAGATGAATAACCTCCAGAACATGGTGAATTATCTCCAAAGTACTGAACAGAAACCGCTGACCACAGGGCTATTTCCAGCCTGTCCAGCAGCCCCTCTCAAAGGAAGGGGAACTTCCACTCCCTGCAGACCTCTCTCCCAGAGCTCCTGACCAAGGTGGCTCACAAGGGGACCATCTGCAGACCCCAAAAGAGCATCTTCTTCCACTGGAGGAAACCGGCCAGCATCTGGCCTCTCTAGGGCTTCTCCAGGGACAGAGTCCAAGCTTGGGAGTGACCAGCAGGGACACAGGGCTCTGTGCTGTCCCAGCCAACACCCACTGGAGAGAAATAAGAAACCCTCCCTGGGAGTCCCAAGGCTCAGCTCCAACTCGAAGCTCAGGCCACAGACGCACATTCATCATTTGAAGGGACGGTCCCAGCAGGGAGGCGATCCCGAGGCCAGTGTCACACTGGCTGTTTCTGCGGCCACTGGAGCCGAGAGGCCCTCTGGTTTGGAGATCCTGCAGCAGCTGGGGAGAGTGGCTGTGTTCGGCTCTGTGACAGGGTCTCGGCCAGGTGAGATCACTTCTCACGGGGCCTCTTTCTGTCCTCCCAGCAGCTTCCAAGGCTCAAACCCCGCTCTACTCAGAATAATACAGAGGTGTTCGAGCCTGGAGCCCCCGGCATTTGCTCCTTCCTTTGCCTCCAAGGGGACAGTCCAGCCAGGTAGCAGTGGGATTTCACCATAGAACAGCTAAATGGGAGGGAGACCAGGTAGGGGTCTCCTCTGCTCCACAAAAGAAGAGCTTTTGGCGGGGCAAGGGACAAACGGCTCTTACGTTAGTTCTTGGATCCTGCTGCTAACAAAGTGATCACTTGGAATAATATTTTCAGGCCACCGTCCCTGCCCTTGGTTTTGACCTTTGACCTCAGACGTGTTCCCGAGTCACAGCCTCCACAAGGCCTTTCC
This sequence comes from Budorcas taxicolor, assembly GCF_023091745.1. NCBI lineage: Eukaryota > Metazoa > Chordata > Mammalia > Artiodactyla > Bovidae > Budorcas > Budorcas taxicolor. The sequence goes on along the minus strand of NC_068930.1, from coordinate 7,756,502 downwards.
CAGCACGGCACATCGTCCAAGGTTCTACGATTTATCTGCAGAGAAACTCGGATTTCCTTCCACGTTATGCCCCCTTCCCCAGTTACACGTTTTTTGGTATGTGGAAACTTGAACGATCCTGTATGGGTTGAACAGCGAGAAGTCGCTCAGTCGTGTCCAACTCTTTGTGACCCCCATGGACTGTAACCCATCAGGCTCCTCTGTCCTTAGAATTCTCCAGGCAAGAATACTGGAGTGGGCTGCCATTTCCTCCTCCAGGGTTGAATAGTATCACCCCTCCAAATTCATCTGATGGAGTCCTAACCCCCAGTACTTCAGACAGTGACAGTATTTGGAAATGAGCCATTGCCGGTATAAGTCAGGATGAGCTCATACTGGAGTGGAGAGGCCGCTAATCCAGTAGGACTCATGTTCTTATAAAAGGGGGAATTTGGACACAGACACACACACAAAAGGAAGACCGCATGAAGACAAAGGGGAAAGCCACCTCCATACCAAGGAGAGAGGCCTGGAACTAATCCTTCCCGTCCAGCCCTCAGAAGGAACCAGCCCTTCCGATGCCTTGATCTTGCCTCCAGAGTTGTGAAACTATGTATTTCCATTGTTTAAGCTACCCGGCTTATAGCATTTTGGTACGGCAACCCTAGCATTAAATATAGAAGGGTATCAAGTATGAAGGGAAAGCTGACTCCCTCAGGTGCCTTCCTTCTGATCTTCCTCCAGGGTGGTATGCTGAGGCCACAGCACTCCGAACTCCTTTCACCAGACTTGTGTACACATGGTTTCTGCACATGAGTTAGTTTACCACCAAGGGGCATTCTCCTGTGATTTGGAAGGTGGGACTGAGGGAGAGGCCAGCCTCTGACTGCTACCCGCACTGGCATGTAAACATCTGGCAGCGTCTCGAGATGTTTCATGGGTGTAGGAGGTGTGTACGGCAGTGGGGGCAGCAATGACCTCTGGGGTAAGGCCACATGGGGGGGCCCTCCCGCAAATCACCCCTGGCTCCCCTAGCCTTCCAATAGCACGGCAGGTACCTAGTCCGCGCTGTTAAATGCCTTTCCTGGAAATGCCTTGAGAGTCTCCCATTTCCCACAATGGATCCTGACAGAAATAATTGCATAGATCTTACTTCAGACTCTTCTGCCAAGAATTTTATAACATTATTGATTTCCTAATTAATGCTGGAAAATTAATATCTCTTCATTAAAACTTTGGAATTACTTGTATACAAGAGAAAAGAGAAAAGAATCCTTTCTAACACTTTTGAAGTTTTTCCACTCTTTTCTCTGTGAATATGTTCCCCTCTAAGCTGGGTTCATAACATGTATATGGTTTTGTAACCGGCTTTTCTATTCTTATTAATATGTAAATAATTCCGCATGTTTTACAGCTATCATCAGAAAGATGAGTTTTAAATCATCTTTAGATATAGATGACATTTTTATGTTTTAACTCACTTATAGGGACTTTTTTTTTTTGGTTTTAACTCACTTCTCTTGTGAGATAACTACTAAATATAAGAGGTCATTAACATTTACAGTTTAAATAATAATTATAAAATGACCACACAGATAGGGAAACAGAACATTTACTCTGCCCTAAAGATGGGCTTGATAAAGGACAGAAATGGCATGGACCTAACAGAAGCAGAAGATATTAAGACGAGGTGGCAAGAATACACAGAAGAACTGTACAAAAAAGAGCTTCATGACCCAGACAATCACGATGGTGTGATCACTCACCTAGAGCCAGACATTCTGGAATGTGAAGTCAAGTGGGCCTTAGAAAGCATCACTATGAACAAAGCTAGTGGAGGTGATGGAATTCCAGTTGAGCTGTTTCAAATCCTGAAAGATGATGCTGTCAAAGTGCTGCACTCAATATGCCAGCAAATTTGGAAAACTCAGCAGGGGCCACAGGACTGGAAAAGGTCAGGTTTCATTCCAATCTCAAAGAAAGGCAATGCCAAAGAATGCCCAAACTACCTCACAATTGCACTCATCTCACACGTTAGTAGAGTAATGCTCAAAATTCTCCAAGCCAGGCTTCAGCAATATGTGAATCATGAACTTCCTGATGTTCAAGCTGGTTTTAGAAAAGGCAGAGGAACCAGAGATCAAATTGCCAACATCTGCTGGATCATGGAAAAAGCAAGAGAATTCCAGAAAAACATCTCTTTCTGCTTTATTGACTATGCCAAAGCCTTTGACTGTGTGGATCACAATAAACTGTGGAAAATGCTGAAAGAGATGGGAATACCAGACCACCTGAACTGCCTCTTGAGAAAGCTGTATGCAGGTCAGGAAGCAACAGTTAGAACTGGACATGGAACAACAGACTGGTTTCAAGCAGGAAAAGGAGTACGTCAAGGCTGTATATTGTCACCCTGCTTATTTAACTTCTATGCAGAGTACATCATGAGAAATGCTGGACTGGAAGAAACACAAGCTGGAATCAAGATTGCTGGGAGAAATATCAATAACCTCAGATATGCAGATGACACCACCCTTATGGCAGAAAGTGAAGAGGAACTAAAAAGCCTCCTGATGAAAGTGAAAGAGGAGAGTGAAAAAGCTGGCTTAAAGCTCAACATTCAGAAAATGAAGATCATGGCATCTGGTCCCATCACTTCATGGGAAATAGATGGGGAAACAGTGGAAACAGTGTCAGACTTTATTTTTCTGGGCTCCAAAATCACTGCAGATGGTGACTGCAGCCATGAAATTAAAAGATGCTTACTCCTTGGAAGAAAAGTTATGACCAACCTAGATAGCATATTCAAAAGCAGAGACATTACTTTGCCAAAAAAATGTCCGTCTAGTCAAGGCTATGGTTTTTCCAGTGGTCATGTATGGATGTGAGAGTTGGACTGTGAAGAAAGCTGAGTGCAGAAGGATTGGTGCTTTTGAACTGTGGTGTTGGAGAAGACTCTTGAGAGTCCCTTGGACTGCAAGGAGATCCAACCAGTCCATTCTAAAGGAGATCAGTCCTGGGTGTTCAATGGAAGGACTGATGTTGAAGCTGAAACTCCAATACTTTGGCCTCCTCATGCGAAGAGCTGACTCATTTGAAAAGACTCTGATGCTGGGAGGGATTGGGGGCAGGAGGAGAAGGGGACGACAGGGGATGAGATGGCTGGATAGCATCACCGACTCGATGGATATGGGTTTGGGTAAACTCTGGGAGTTGGTGATGGACAGGGAGGCTTGGTGTGCTGAGATTCACGGGGTCACAAAGAGTCAGACATAACTGAGCAACTGAACTGAACTGGACTGAAACACTCATGAGTGGAGTCGCTTCTAAGACAAAGCCTACGTCATCAGCTTGATTAGGAAATGCCAAACTTGTTCTCAGTGTGTCTGTCTCAGTGCACACTCTTGTCAACAGTGGTGAGTTCTCACTTCTCCACATCCTCACCAACACCGGGCTTCCCAGGTGGAGCAGTGGTAAAGAACACACCTTCCAATGCAAGAGGCAAGAGATGCAGGTTTGATCTCTGGATTGGGAACATCCCCTGGAGGAGGAAATGGCAACCCACTCAAGTATTCTTAACCGGAAAATTCCACAGACAGAGGAGCCTAGCAGGCTAGTCCATGGGGTCACAAAGGGTTGGACACAACTCAGCACCCATGCATCACCAACACTAGGGGCCATCAGATTTTAACATTTTTACTAGTCAAGTGATAATGTGAGAGTATTTTATTGTGGTTGTAATTTTCATGCTCCTGATGACTAATAAAATTGAGTATCCTTTCATGTTGACTGGCCATTTGGACTTCCTTCATTGTGGAATTCTTGTTGAGATATTTTGCCTTTTGCCAAGAGAGATGAGCCTTTCCTGTGGGATGTCTATCTTGTTCTTATTATCTTATAGGAATGCTTTATACATTTTAAATACAAGGGCTTTGTCAGCTGTATCTGTTGCAAATATTTTCTTCTGATCTATGGCTTGTCTTTTGGTTTCCTTTATATATTTTGATGTGCATGTATTTATTACTCTTTGCCTTTTAAATTAGCACATTTTGAGTTCTTCTTTAAGAAACTCTTCTTAATCCCAGGATCAGGAAGATATTCTACCAGGTTCCTTTCTAAAAGTTGTATTGCCTTGTCTTTCACATTCAGGTCTTTAAGCCATCTGTTATTTGTGTTTTTTTGGTTTATTTATTTATTGGTAAAAGGTAGTGCTCTAATTCTCCACAATTGTCCCAATGCCATTGTTTATTTATTTTTTTTTATTGGAGTATAACTGCTTCACAACATTGTCTTGGTTTCTGCTGTACAATAATGTGAATCAGCTATATGCACACATATGCCCTCCTTTTTGAGCCTCCTTCTCAGCACCCCCCAACCCATCCCTCTAGGTTATCACAGAGCACCCACCTGAGCTCCCTGCCAGTATCATCATTGAAAAACCAATCCATCCTCTCCCACAGATCTATAACATTCGGTATCCACATATGTACAGACCTGTTTTTGAGCTCTCTACTCTATCCCGTGGGTCTGTTTCTCTGCCTGCCTCAGGCTTTATCCGAGTCCCTTAATACAGAACTGTGTGGCTGAATCACCTTCTGAAAACACATATTGCCACAACCCTACAACTTCCATGTTATCCCCTCATTCACCCACCTGGCCTGTATCCTATTTCCATTTCTCCAGGAATGATTGTTGTAGCAGAACATATATGATAAATAGTCAGGTTCTTGACACTTGAATTTCAAAAAGATACAGATAAGTCAGAGCTAGTATTTCACACCCATAAGATGAGATAAAGATCACTTAGATGAGGAAAGGAGATGCAAGGGACAGAGAGAGCTTGAAGCAGGCTTCCTGTCTCTGGATCATCTCTCTTGATGCCTCTCTCTCTGTCTTCAGCCACTAAGTCATGTCCAACCTTTGCGACCCCGTGCCTGTAGACTGCCAGGCCCCTCTGTCCATGGGCGTCCCCAGGCAAGAATACTGGAGTGGGTTGCTGTCCCCGTCCCCGAGGCCTCAGGTTGTTGGAAACATAAGAGCAGAAGGAACAGATGCCCCCGACCTGAGTAGGACGGGGGACATTAGCAAAACCCCAGCCTTGCCCCTGTGCCTGGCAGTGTTAGAGATGGGGAGCAGCAGAGGCCCAGAAGGTGACAGATGTTTCCTGAATACCCGGGGGCACAACTGCGACTGAGAGAGTGCCCCTGTAAAGAGGCCCTGTGATGGAGCGGGAGGGTGTGAGCATGGCCCGCACGGCCTGTGGACAGAGTCCGAGAGCTGGGGCACTTGGGCTGACACTCCCCTCTGCATGCCGAGCTCCAGCACAGGGCTGAATGGAGCAGTGAAGCCTGTCTCTAGCGATGGGGTAAAGTGCTCCATGCTTCTCATTAAGCGTAATGTCAGCACTCCAGTTATTTTGTAAACAACCTTTCTCAGCTTGAAGAAGCTCCCTCTATTTCTAGTTTGCTGAGTTGATACCATGGATGAGTGTTGAATTTTATCAAGTACTTTTTCTGCATACATGAGCTGATTATATGATTTTCGACTCTGTTCTATAATTCTAGTGAGTGATCTCTGAATTCTGTAATTGTCCTACATTCCCTGCACAACCACCACATGTGCTAGACTTGGTTTGCTAATAAACATTTTCTAAAGGATCTTTGTGTCTATGTTGGTAAGATATATCAGTCTTTTCCTGTGATATCTGTGTCAGATTTTGTATTGGGGTTTTATGTTGGTCTTAAAAATGACATTCAGAGGTACTCCCTCCTCCTCTATTTCATAACAGAATTTCTATGAAATTGGTATCATTTCTTAATTAAATATTGGTACAATTAACCAGTGAAGCCATTTGGTCTTGGAGATTTTTCCCTCTGGCCAGGTTTTTCTTTACAAATTTAATTTTTTATTTTATATAAGGTTATTCAGATTATATATTTCACCTTGTGTCAATTTTATTAAGTCATATTTTTAAACATGCCCATTCATCTTTGTTACTGAATTAATTGACATAAAGTTATCTCTTGAGTGAGTTAAGTCACTTAGTCATGCCCGACTCTTAGCAACCCCATAGACTACAGCCTACCAGGCTACAGCCTACCAGGCTCCTCCGTCCATGGGACTTTCCAGGCAAGAGTACTGGAGTGGGTTGCCATTTCCTTCTCCAAAGTTATCTCTTTATACTCTTTAAGTACTAAGTTATCTCTTATTACTCTTTAAATAGCTTCAAGATCTGTAGTGATAACCTCTTTTCAATTGTATATTGGTAATTTGCGTTTAGTCTTTTTCTCCCCCTTGATCAGTCTTTGTAGAGCTTTGCTAATTTTTTGTCAAGTTTATCTAGTGCATTCTTCATTTCAGGTAATGCATTTTTCTGAATAGCCAATGAAGTCCATTTTTTCTAGTTTTTATTTCTCATTAAGATTCCCCATATAGTCACCTCTTGACTATTTTTTATTAATTGATTGATTGATTGATTTTGGTTCCACTGGGTCTTCATCTCAACATGCAGACTCTCTCTGGTGAAGGTGAGTCGGGGCTGCCCTCTGGCTGGGGTGCACATGCTTCTCATTGAGGTGGTTTCTCGTGTTGCAGAGTGCGGGCTCTAGGTGTCTGGCCTTCAGCAGTTGCGGCACACAGGCTCTAGAGTGTGCAGGCTTCAGTAGTTGTGTGCACGGGCTTAGTTACTCTGTGGCATGTGGAATCTTCCCAGGCCAGGGCTTGAACTCATGTCCTCTTATCCTCTGTACCACCAAAGAAGTCCCATTAAAATTTTTTTTTTAAAAATGATATTATTTATGTATTTCATTATGTCGGGTTTTCATTGCTGCATGTGGATGTGGTGAGTAGGGGTAGTCTTCCTTGCAGTGTGCGGGTTGGGCCTCTCATTGCTGCGGAGTCTACTGTTGCAGAGCACAGGGGCTTCAGTGGTTTTGCCATGTGGGTTCTACAGAGAGGACGGGCTCAGTAGCTGTGATGCATGGGCTTAGCGACTTTGCAGCACGTGGAGTCCTCCTGGCCAGGGGTCAAACCTGTGTGCCCTGCATTGGCAGACAGACTCCTATCCACTGCGCCACCAAGGAAGTCCTTGGCTATTTTATAATAGCTATCTCAGAGACCTTGTCTGAAATTATGTTTCTCTTGCTTGATCTTCTCTTGATTATAGGTTCCATTTCCCCATATACATGTCCCCTAAGCAAAAGTTATTAATCACTATGGCAGCCACATCACTTCCCTGGTGGCTCAGACGGTAAAGCGTCTGTCTACAATGTAGGAGACCTGGGTTCGATCCCTGGGTCGGGAAGATCCACTGGAGAAGGAAATGGCAATCCACTCCAGTGCTATTGCCTGGAAAATCCCATGGACAGAGGAGCCTGATAGGTTATAGCCCATGGGGTCGCAAAGAGTCGGACACGACTGAGCGACTTCACTTTCACTTTCATGGCAGCCACACAACCACAGATCTTGACAAGAAGATCCTGTGTAAGCAGAATTTAACAGGGCACAGTGCAAAATGGGTTCAGAATCAGAGTGGGGAGCCCTGAGTAAAACTCTGCCCAAGGTACTAAGAAAGGCTTGATTGAGGAGGAAATTCTCGATATCTTCCTTTGAAGAGCAGCTAAGTTGTGGAGCAACAAAGCCTGTGCGCACAACTACTAACGCCTGCACACTCAAAGGGCCTGCCTGCCACAACTACAGGGCTTCCCTGGTGGCTCAGGTGGTGCAGAATCCACCCGAAATGCTGGAGACCTGGGTTCAATCCCTGGGTTGGAAAGATCCCCAGGAGAAGGAAACGGCTACCCATTCCAGTGTTCTGGCCTGGAGAATTTCATGGACAGAGGAGCCTGGCGGGCTACAGTCCATGGGGTCCCAAAGAGTAGGATATGACTGAGCTACTTTCACTTCACTTCCTTTGAAGAATGTTAATTTTTGTGAAGTTCCTGTCTGTTAAATTTCTTGCCAAATATCTCAATTTTGTGGAGGTTTTTTTCTCACACTTGTTAGGGAAATTCTGTTTGGGTTTTGCCATTGGTTTTAGGATAAATCTGAGATATAGTCTTGTCTCCTGATATACAGCCCAAAGGAGTTTCAATGGACATTTCAAGGTGTTTGGGAAGCTCCTCTAACCTAGTGGAATTCTGAACTCTGACTTTCCTGCAATGGGAAGCAGCTGAATATTTTTTTACTAGCTTTTTCAGTTAATTCTTTCCACTATGTTCTGTCCAGTTGCCCCCATGCAGCAATTCCAGGAGTAACTGACTTAGTAAGGGAGCTGATAGGCAGATTTTGAAGTTCTCCTCTCCATGTCTCCTGCTTCCTTTGCTTTATCTTTTTCCCTTTCGGATGAACTGTCAGTTCAAACCCCACCCTCCGATGCCTCAAGCCAATAATAATGGAGCTTTCTTAGTTTTAATCCCCCAGTGCTCTGTGGCCTGGAGAGTGTCCTCCAGGAAAAAGCTGGATAAATAATACGCATGATTATAACAATATGTAGTTCTCTTCTTTCAAGAGTCAAATCTCCTTTAGCATTTGCCTGATTTTGGCCACACTCCAGTGCTTCAAATCATTTTTTTCTACTTTCCTTTTCTGTGTTTTTATTTATTTATGTATTGCTACTTTGTCCATAGTTTATTTTGCTATCTATGGGAGGGTTAATCTGATACACAATACACAGTTATTCCTATTGTTTAGTCACTCAGTTCTGTCTGACTCTTTTGTGACCCCCCTGGACTGTAGCCCACCAACCTCCTCTGTGCATGGGATTTCCCAGGCAAGAATACTGGAGTGGATTGCTATTCCCTACTCCCCCGTTACTAAAACAAAAACTCTTCTCAGTACCATGTATTTTTAAAAAAGTATTATTGCATCTGTATTGAATTGCATGTTTTGGAATCTTAAAAAGTATTTAGCTTTTTAAAAAGGCACAAAAATGATAAAGTACTTAGAAAAATGATAATGATACTTTAAATAATAAAGTATACATGAGTTCTGTCATTCTCCTATAGTACCGAAAACATACCATTCAGTGGGTTTCCATTTCCTGATAATTTGTGAGCTCTTTAAATTGAGTGCTGAAATCTCCCTGACAAGTAGACACACTGCTTCATGTCTCCTCCACACCCCATCCCAGCCCCAACTTGAATTTTGGAAAAAGGCCGATCTAGTGTGAATTTTGGATCTGCCATTTATTACGTGAGCTCTCTGAACTTCCTTTCCTCCTCTGTAAACTGAAGTCAAGAATACTGATCTCATAGAGGTTAAGTAAATGGAGTAACTTATATAAAGTGCCCAGGACTTTGTAACTCTTCTATAAATGTTAATTTCATGATTCACAAGGGAAACATTCCATTTCTCTGAAGTAAGACTCATTATTTTACCGAAAACTCTTTGATTGTTATAAGCTAAAAACTGGATATCCCAAGCTGTTTGTGCAAAAATATTTTATCTTAGTTGTTATTTCCCCTTGGCAAATAACCCCTGGATTCTGTTATCTTCTCCTGAAGAGTGTTGATTTTTGTGAAATTCCTGTTAAATTCCTGTCTGAACATCTCAATTTGGTGGAGATTTGTCTTTTACACTTATTAAGGGAAGTCTGTTTGGATTTTGCCATTGATTTTAGGACAAATCTGAGACACAGTCATTTGATGGCAAATGCTATTTGGTGGCAAATAACCGCACAAAGAGCCTAGAATAGAAGTAAAGAGAAACTAGTACTGGCTGCCCACCGACCTAGCAGGCCACGGTGGGTGATGAAGGTGAGTGAGCCTTGGTTAGGGCCAGTCTGGTGTAGCAGCCAGGGACCCACAGGTGAAGGCAAGAAACCCCCAGTAAGGAGCTGAAATCTACCGGGATTAGTGGAAAGGCGCCTGGATGGGGTGAGGAGGCGTGACAGAACTCCGTCAAAGTGCCCAGGAAGGCTCGACTGATCTTGCCACAGAATCTCCGTATTTCCTCAAGAAGAGAGGAGGCAGGCTTTCCAGCCGCAGGATGCTATGTGGGCCAAAGCTCGGAGCTCTAAGAGAGGTGTCTTGTCCCTTCGTGGGGAGGTGTGGTGACGGGGGCAGGGGTTAGAACTCAGAGTCCGGAAAGGTGGGAGGAGGCAGGGTCAATCAGGGCCTTAAGGCGGTCAGGCCATCACTTCTGGGCTCGAACCGATGTCCTGTCTAAGCAGAAGAGTCCAGATAAAGTTTGCTTCTTTAGGAGGAAGAGTGCGTAGACCCAGAGGAGGCTGGCCTGAAGGAGCAGGAATTGGTCAGGAGGTGCTCTGTACACCAGCTCTCGGGGAGGCACTGGGGTGGGAGGAGGCGCCATCCGGTGACTGCGTCCAGGAGGGGCTGGAGGACTTTGATGACTCACCGGAACTGCGTCTGGAAGTTGATGACTCACCGGAAGTGTGTCTGGAAGAAGTCTTGAGCAACTGAGATTTCTAGGTGGGGCAGTGATGTAGGGGTGATACATTAACTGAAGCAGAGATAGGAGGTGCCCCAGGTCCTGTGAATTCTCTCAGTCTCGTAGGTAATCATAATTGTGACCCCTTCAGAGGAGGAAGCCAGTCTCTGCCGTGGGCAACTCACCTGAGATCACAAAGCAGCAGGTGGCCTGGCGCAGGGCCTGGCCCATGTCTGTGGAGTTGATTGGAACCAGTGTAAACCAGAGCTTATTCTGGAAATTCCAATTCAAATAAAAAAGCCTGACTTGAAGCATTTGCCATTTCCTGAGTTGTAAATAGTCCTCCAACCTAGGCCAATTTCAGACCACCAGCAAGATGTCACTGAACATGGAGTTGGGAAGGGCTGTGTGCAAGTCATTGTCACGAGTGGGTGAGTGGGTACTCGCCAGCTCATCCCTGACACTGACCCAGGTTTGGCTGGTACCAGGGCCCCTTCTTCCTTCACAGTGACAAACCAAACACCTCACAATTTCCCCACTTTCTTGCATTTTCAGTCACTGGCCTTCACCCCAACCTCTCCAGGATTTCTCTCTCCACAGATTGGTATAGCAAGTGGGTTACAGTGAAATACAAATTAGTGAGAAAAGTCACACTTCCCCATCTGTGCCCAGGGCCCCTTTCCTGAGATTTCAGGGCAGTGAATTCCTTGGAGCTGTATTTCAGGGCCTTTCTGCTGAATCTGCAGAGGAAGCACTCCAGCCAGCACACATTGTGTGTCTGGAGGACTCAGAGGAACCACACTTGGCAGCTGTCCTGGATCAGAAGGACTGGATATCTGCTCATCATTCAGAACCCAACACAGAGGTTTCCTGTCCCAAGTAGGGATGGTGTTACTAGTGCCACAATCTGGAAGTGGATTCAATACTCACAGCAGCTGTCTTCAGAGTTGTCCAAGCTACAACTTACAGACAATTCACATTCAGACAATCTGCAGTATTTTAGCACTGACCCTACGAACATCCATGTGTCACAGGTCCTCCACCATCTTGTTTTTTGTAAGCATTTTCCTTCTAACTTGGAACTGACTGCTGTAGAGGCCGAAGAAAGGCAAACACATCAAGCAAGGAATTAGGGCAAGAGGAACCCCGTGGACCGTGCCCTTCTGTGGGTGACGAGGGCATGAGGATTTAGGTGAAACCAAGCAACTCTGTGACGAACTCATCTCCAAAGCAACTTGGGGCAGCATTACTACTGCAGAAGCCACTCTGGGGGAAGGGCAGTGTTAGGCCCTCAGCTGGGAGGCATGATGGTGGCTGGCACTGCAGGGACCCATCTAACAGGAAGTCACCAGGGGGTGAAACAGAAGTCGTGCGTTCTCCCAGCTGGGGGACACCTAGCAGCCAAGCCCTGGGCAGTGGGCAGGCACGGAGGCCAGGCTGCCCCGTGACTCCCTGAACCTCAGGCCCCTGGCTGGGGCTGGAATGGGGCTTCCTGCCTTGCTGAGCTGCACAGCATATGCCTCACATCCTTCTGGGGACATGGCTCATGGCAGGCTGTGCTCACAATCTGCCTCAGAGAAACTGGCCCTGGTGAGCTTTTGCTGGCAGGCACACCCTTTTGGGAGAAGGAAAGGCTTGTCCCCAAATCTAATTTTAAAGAAGGCCTGTGAATCATAACCCAAACTGCTCATTACCCAGGGACTGCCTGGTGACTGACTTGGACCTTCAGCTCCAGCCAAGGGGAAGTTGGGAAGGCACGTGTTAACTGCGGTTTCCCCTGATCCTAAGAGCCTCTCAGAGACCTCCAGCCTCACCCAGGCCCAACAGGGGTCTCAAGGTGCCTTTGTCTATCATGAGGTGCCCTTATCTTCCCTTCATCGCTGCTTCTACTAACAAAGGATTGCTCACGGAAGCCCCTGGCCTCGGCCTTGAAATTCAGTCATGGGCTTTAGCTTCCAGGGAGTACAGAAGCCAAGTAACAATAAATTGTTTTATTGAGAAATGAAATGAAATATTTCCTGCCATATCAGTAAACAAGGATATCACAGTCATTGGTGATTCCAGCCCTCCAGTGTGAGTTGAAGGGCCCTAACGGCACTTAGGAAGAAGAATACTGGTATTCAGACTGCAGCCACTCTTGACGGTGAGCCCCAAGGGAGCTCAGGACGTGAAGAAACACCGGATACCAGCCCAGGAGAGCTGAGATGCTTATTAAAGGACTGATTTCAGTGAACCCAGATTCTTGCATCTTACAATACATAGAAAAGCACAAAACTCCTTAACTTGGGATATCTGGTTTTCTTTAATTAACAATAATCTCTTGATGTTTAGACTACCTGCCCTTTGTTGCAGAACTTCTGTATAAACTGGCTCCTCCCGTCACCTCCTCAGAGCCATTCTCTCAAGGTCGCTTGAGATCCTGTCTCCCAGGCTTGAAGTCCTAATAATTCCCACGGATTAAAACATAACTCTCAATTTTTAGGTTGTGAATTTTTTTTTTAAAGTCAACGTGTATTTTATACATTGTTTAGTCACTCAGTTGTGTCCAACTCTTCTGTGACCCCATGGACTATAGACCTGGCTCCTCTGACCATTAGATTCTTCAGGCAAGAATACTGGAGTGGGTTGCCATTTCCTTCTCCAGGGGATCTTCCAGCCAGGGATTGAACCCACATATCCTGTGTCTCCTGTATTGGCAGGCAAATTCTTTACCATTCAATCAACTGGGAAGCCCATATTTTATATATTACCTAAAATATATATTTTTATTTGTATAGACCCTCAAAACCTCCCTACAACATAGGCAAGGGGTCAGTGGTAAGACTGAAATTAATTGCCATTTGTGTTCAAATGTACACTTTTCTCTCTGGAAAAATGCCCTTGCTTCTGGTTACATGGATCCTAGTGTCTCTGGGCATGTCTACGCCCACTCTCCTCTAAGTCTTGGAGGAGCCCCTTACCTTGAGCTGCCATTCTTGTATCTTGCTTTGTGCTTTGATCTCATGGGACAAATATCTGCGACCTGGGATTGGAGATATACAACTCGTTCCCAAACAGCCCATCTACCTGCATCTTGCTTCTCCTCACCCCCGAGTCATCAGTAAATCTTCCTGCCTTTTTTCTCTCTTTGCAATGACTCAAGTTTTGCAGCAACAAAATTAGGTTTGTTGAATTTCTGTTTCCACGGGATGATGTAACCAAGACACAGGGTGCAATATTCCCACAGTATTTCTTGAAGGCCATTTAGTTGTTCAGGTTTATTTTTAAAAGGTTTTATTAAATGACTAGTAGGCACAAAATGCCAGTGTTGCCCAAGTGAAATACCAAATGACTTAATGTCAGAAGTGGCCAAATACTAAGGTCCCTAGAAGTGGATGACCTACTACTGGAAACCAATCTGATGATCTAAAGTATGAAAAGGGCTTTGTGCAAAAGGCTTCAAATATAGTGTTATCCAAGATGGAACAGGATGCTCGAGGTGGCCAACAGCAGGGAAATTCTCAACTCTAATAAGATACATGAGGGCCTTTAAAGACAATTGTAGAGACAGTGTTTTAAGTGGGAGAGGGAGAGCAAGATGCCAAACAGTATGTATGCATGCATTAAACTATAAAGAAAAACCCTAAAGAAATTTACCAAAATGGAATAGGATGGTGCAAAAGGAAGGTACTAAAGGCCATTCCTTTTCCTTCTCTACTTCCCAGTAAATCTATATTTGCATTGTGAAGACACTGTCATTTACAGTGGAGGAGACAGTCTTCATCTAAAACTCCAAACTGAGTTTGGATCATTTGAATGTGCAGTTTTAGTTTCACATTTCTAGTTTGCAGAGGGCATTCTGAGCACATGAATGAGATTTCCCCTTTAGTTATGTTACAGGAAGTGTTTTCCTAAAGAAAGACCTTAACTTAATTTGGAATTAATAAATTTGAAGGTCATTTTGAGGTTTGGCTAGAAATGCTCTCTTTTCTGCAAATGGGAGCAGGTCTATAGCACTGAGCTAGGCGTGTGTGGGGCTGGAGTTTGACACAGGGCGATGGGTTGGGCTAAATCAGCAAAAGGAAAGAGGAAGTGGCAGCTCAGAGGTGTCACCGATTGAACTGTGATGGGCTACTTAACAGAGAGAAATTCATTACAGATGCATCAGCTTTGTCTAAGCAGATTCCAGATCTGGCCTAATTTGCACCATTAAATAATTTAATCAATTTATTAAGTTTTTTCATTAGAAATCAATGGATAGCTGTTACTATTTTAAAGGAAATGTAGCTAGGATATTCTTAAAGAAAAAAAACTTTGTTTTCGTTTACATTAGTAAGAAAAGACAACCCTCATAACTGGAATATAATGAATGGTAAACTGAATATATTAAAAAAAAAAATCTGACAACAGGCACTTAAGTGGCTTAACTGCACTGATGACAAGCCAACCTCAAATCTGGTTGGTCCTGTGGTTTTCAGTGAACGTTTTACTCCCATCTCCTCCTCCACGTGGTTGTCATTGTTCAGTTGCTCGGTTGTGTTAGACTCTTTGTAACCCCATGGACTGTAGCACACCGGGCTCCCCTGTCCTTCACTATCTACCAGAGCTTGCTCAAACTCATGTCCATCGAATCAGTGATGCCATCCAATCATTTCATCCTCTGTTGCCCCTTCTCCTCCTGCCTTCAATCTTTCCCAGCATCAGGGTCTTTCCCAGTGGGTCAGCTCTTCCTATCAGGTGGTCAAAATATTGGAGCTTCAACTTCAGCATTAGTCCTTCCAGTGAATATTCAGGGTTGATTTCCTTGAGGATTGACTGGTTTGATCTCTTTGCTTTCCAAGGGACTCTCAAGAGGCACCATGTTTCAAAAGCATCAGTTCTTCACTGCTCAGCTTTCTTTACAGCCCAACTCTCACATCCATACATGACTACTGGAAAAACCATAGCTTTGACTATATGTACCTTTGTCAGCAAAGTGATGTCTCTGCTTTTTAATATGCTGTCTAGGTTGGTTATAGCTTTTCTTCCAGGGAGCAAGCATCTTTTAATTCCATGGTTGCAGTCACCATTCACAGTGATTTTGGAGCCCCCCAAAATAAAGTCTGTCACTGTTTCCCCATCTATTTACCATGAAGTGATGGGACTGGATGAAAGTGAAAGTCGCTCAGTTGTGTCCAACTCTTTGCGACCCCATGGACTATACAGTCCATGGAATTCTCTAGGCTAGAATATTGGAGTGGGTAGCCTTTCCCTTCTCCAGGGGATCTTCCGAACCCAGGGATCAAACCCAGGTCTCCCACATTGCAGGAGGATTCTTTACAAGCTGAGCCACAAGGGAGGCCCAGGACTGGATGCCATGATCTGTTTTTTTAATGTTGAGTTTAAAACTGGCTTTTTCGCTCTCCTCTTTCACCTTTATCAAGAGGCTTTTTAGTCCCTCTTCACTTTCTGCCATTAGGGTGGTGTCATCTGCATTTTTGAGGTTATTGATATTTCTCCCAGCAATCTTGATTCCAGCTTGAGCTTCATCCAGTCCAGCTTTTCACATGATGTACTCTGCATGTAAGTTAAATAAGCATCTGCCTGGCAATGCAGGAGATACAGGTTCAATTCTTGGGTCGGAAAGATCCCAAGGAGAAGGAAATGGCAACGCACTCCATATTGCCTGGGAAATTCCATGGACAGAGGAGCCTGGTGGGCTAGAGTCTATTGGGTCACAAAAGAGTTGGATACGACTTACCAACTAAACACCAACCTCCACATACATCTCTGTAAAAAAAACGAAACTCTGAAACATAGCAACACTTCTACATAAAGTCACACAAAATGAGTTGCTTTAATTTGATCCTCTGCATCGTAACATTTACAGTTTCGTTGTATTTATAACAAAGCTAAGCATATTTGGGGCGAACTGGCCTTTTCCTTCAGGTGGAACAGGAACATTTTTTGAACACTGGGTAAGAACAGTGGGACCCCTCGAGGCAGCTGTGTAGAGCCACTTCACAAGACAGATCCCTTGCTGGCCTCCAGTCACTGTGGCAATAAGCTCCTTTGCAGCTGAGATTACAGCAGGTCACATGTAGCAATGCAGTTGAAACCCCTCAGGGAGGGCTGGCACCTGCTTCCTCCCATGACAAGAAGCATAAGGAGAGATTTTGGAAGTCTGGGACCGGGTAGAGCCCCTCAGCCACCGGCAAGCCATCCAGTGGGTAGGCAATCCCCAAAGTGTCATCTTCCTGGAGGAAGGACTTGCAAGGTGAGAAAAGCTTCTGTAAACCCACTGTTTTCTGAACCTGACCACTATCCTTGGGAGGTGGTGTGGAGCCCACATCTCACTGGTACCCCGTGGAAACAGTGAGTAACACATGAAGGTGGCTGCAGACACCAGAGCCTCTAGGTGACATTTCAAGTGCTGAGAACCGAGGCGAAACATGACTTGCCACTTAGCTTGGTCGCGCACCGTGACGAAGGTTGTGCTGGGAGGTGCTAGCCAAGGCCCGCAGTCTGCTGTCTGCGCCGCGTGTTTTGCTCTGCTGCAGTCGCGTCAGGATGCGGTTGGCCTTGTGAAACAGGATGAGGTCAGAGCGCTGGGCAGAAGGGAGGGGAGGGCAGACTTGCCTGCGGCTCTCAGGAACTTGACCACTGGATTGATGGTGTCTGAGGCAGTGGGACACAGACCAGCTCCCGAGGATCGTGGCTCCTTCTGTGTCTGGGCTCAGAAAGGGCCCTGGAGGGGAGCACCACCCAGCCCTTCTGCTCCGAGACTCTGAGCGTGATGGCACCTCCTTTGTGCCAAGAGAGCTGCCATATGGCCTACATTATGCGACACGCAGCCTGTCTCCAGCCAAAGTCCTGCGTGCTAAGATCTGTCGTGCACGTTCTCACACTGGCTCAGAGGAACAGGAACAGTGCTGGGAAAGCGATGTGGCCCTCCGAAAGTTAACGAGCTGCACCATCTGACCTGAGACAGCCTCTCCAGCCTCCACTCGGGCAGACCTCCCACACAGGCAGCCCACCCAGCCTGATTTCCTCCAAAACACAAGTGCGTGAGTCTGCTCGTGGCAAGAGGCTGGCACAGGTCCAAGCAAGCATGTGCCCTCCCTTATCCGTTTCAGTGAAGTTTAAAATGCTACCAAGTCAGCCTATTACACAATTCATCCTGCCTTCTGTACCAGAACCCCACACACCTGGTGGTTCTTGGTGGGAAGGGCCTGAAGGCTGGCTGGAGGAAGGAGGGGTCCGTGCATGTCTGTGCATTGCGATTGCCCCCTTTCACCACTTTCACATATTATCCTCAGTTTTTAACAGGAATTATCTGGTTTGTGGCTTATGGGCCATTTCAGTTGAATTCTTCTCTGTATTTAAAATAAAGTTACAGAAGCTTTTAATTTTAATTAGATCCCTTTTGTTTATTTTTGCTTTTATTTCCACTATTCTGGGAGGTGGATCATAGAGGATCCTGCTGTGATTTATGTTGGAGAGTGTTTTGCCTATGTTCTCCTCTAGGAGTTTTATAGTTTCTGGTCTTACGTTTAGATCTTTAATCCATTTTGAGTTTATTTTTGCGTATGGTGTTAGAAAGTGATCTAGTTTCATTCTTTTACAAGTGGTTGACCAGTTTTCCCAGCACCACTTGTTAAAGATTGGGAGGTGGGAGGGGGGTTCAGGATTGGGAACTCATGTACACCCGTGGCGGATTCATGTCGTATGACAAAACCAATACTGTACTGTAAAGCAAAATAAAGTAAAAATAAAAATTAAAAAAAAAAGTTACACAAGCTAAGAGAAAGTCTGAAGTAACAAGTGAAACAGAGTTCTAACTAGAAAGCGTTCCAAGTTTACGGGAAGAAGGACTCATCTGTAGGTCATGAGTGTGGGAAGCCATGCAGTGGGCAGGCAGGACGGGACATAATCTGTGGGGAGGCACGCAGGGTGAGGACCGGAGCACGGATGGAGGGCCGGGCACTGTGGGGCACTGCAGGCTTCTGCAGACGCGGGCCCAGCGCGCGCGGTCATTGCCTAGAAGAGACCCAGGACCACGGTCCAGGGAGACTCTCCACCTGTCATATCCATGCTGGGAGGGCCTGAAATGACACCAGGGTGGACGTGGGGGAGTTTCAGGGTCTCCTGGAAGATGAGCCAGAGGCGAGGCAGGGAGAGCGCTCCAGGCAGAGGGAAAGCACAGGCGGAGAGAGACTTGACGTCCTCATGAACAAAGAGACTGTTTGGCTGGAGGTGGCACCCTGTGGGTCCTACAGAGTCTTCTTCCTGGACGGCAGGGGGAACCAGAGCTACTGATTTGGAGGGGTGTTTTAGGAAGAGGGAGTGTCCAATTGGAGCATGAGCCCACAGGCCAGGGGTACTGAGTTCAGGCATGGCAATGCCAGGGGAGTGAAGCGCTCCAACAGCATCTCTAGAGCCAGAGTCTTGATGAAGAGAGGGCAGCACTTCCATCATCAACACTGACGTCAGGAAGAGGAGCAGATGCGGCAAGAATGAGATTAGGGAAGGAAGTGGCCAGTGTTAAAGGATCACTGGGACACCTGATGGGCACTGAGGCTCAACAAAGCAATTGCTCATACTCTGTCCTATGGTTCCCTATTACGATAAACAGGAGAGAACTTAACTGACTTTGTCATCAGGATGTATACTACGCTCTTCCTTACTGAAGAATAAAAACGTCTGTGCTTTTTTCCAAGGAAAAACTAACTACTCCCACAAAGTAAATGGCAATTAGGCTGAAGGACAGCAATTCCTACTGTGAGCACAATGTCATTATCCTGGATCTTCACTGTCATTACATGGTAAATACCTGTCCTGGGAGTGTAATTCACATCCACAAAGCTTGCTGCTTTGGCGTCAAAGATCTTACTTTGTTTGATTCTTAGATTATATGGCAACTGTGGGCAATTTATTCTATAGCTAGATCCACCCTAAAATCCTGAGCACATTTAGGCACACAGTACCAGCAAGTGGACACTTGTTAAAATGCAGATTCTAAGGGGCCTAGCAGGTTCACTAAGGGGCCCTGAAAGATACACTTGTATCAAGAAGGCAGAGGGGGGCTTGGATCTGGTTTGAAGACCTTTGTTCTATAAAACACAGATTCAGCAAGCTCTTTAAGAAGAACAAACATAAGATGACGCATTCATTCCAGCAAAAAAAAAAGAGGAAAGAGGCACTTGAAAGTTTCATTTCATTTCCAATTGCAGTGCACATAAATATTCCCCTCAAATAACTTGAAAAACCTTATGAATCAGTATTTAAGATCTTTACTCTCCAAATGTAATAAAATTCTTCAGCTAAAACAGGAGTAATGAGACAAAATGGTTTGGAAAAGTACAATAGAAAAATATTGTCCACTGGTTTATTTTTCCAAATGAGCAATAGGCTATTTACAAATAAGCAGATCTCCAATGATGTATATTAAAATGACAAAACTATTACTGTTTGAAATCTAAATGAAAAAAAAATTTATTAAGGCACATTTGTTCTGTGAGTCTAAAACAAACTTTCTGGTGTAATGACAGATTCATTTCACTTTTGTCCCCAAAACACATGAGCACCAGGATTATCAAAGAACACTCAATATTTAGTAAAACAGTAAGGAATGTAAAAATTGAGGAGAGGGAAGAGTTTTCAAAAAGAAATCTTTGGAGATCAGTTTACTGCAAATAAAATATACTAAACACTCCTTATACACATAAATACTAATAACTAACAGAAACTTGGGAAATGGTAGCGCTCTAAACAATGGATATTAAATAAATTAAAGGTATTTCAGATACAAAGGATAGAACAAAACAGTAATTAAAAATGAGACACCCATCTCTGTCAACATAACACAGATAGGATGAAGTGAACAAAATCGGATACATTTTCCCCCAATGCTTTCATTAGGGTTAGGTTTTGTTTATTTTGTTTAACCTTGCATACATTACATTTATGGCAATAATTCTTCTTTGCCATTCTAAATATTAATATTTTATCTTTTAAAAAGAAGGGTCTGGAGAGGAGAAAGTGTCAGACTCTTCTTGAAATCTAATGCCGGGTCCATCAGGCCACACTAATCCCAATAAGAACAGCCATCTATCTTACTATGCTTTCCTGCTCCCCTTGTTTTGAAAAATGAGACAAGTTTTGGGGAAACAATCACTTTTGGAAAGCTCTTGAGGACGATGACATAGCTACTATCACATTTCCTTATTTGACAACTGGAACATGAAATGGCTTAAAAAAACTGTTGTAAAAAAGACAAAAGGTAGAATCTGTGCAAAGTTAACAGTCAAAACAAAACATTTATCAGAGTTACAGTGTTTTGTTACAATAATACTTTGCAGTAACGTTCATGTTTTCTGCCATAGGACTATAGCAAAGAGGTCTGAAAAAGAAATATTAAAAAAAAGTTTTGCTCCTCAGGTACATTTCAAGTCATAATTAAGCACGTCTGCTACATAATGTTTAGCAAGAAAATGTGTTCAAAAGGCAAACATGATCACATTTTTGTTCAAAAAGCTCAATCTTCAAGGAGTCCTTTGTAAGAAAACCATGTGTAAAATATATCCCCTTGTATGGACTTCAAAAACTGATCGTACAAAAAAATTTTTGAAAAATAAATTAGATTAATTAAAAATGTCCTTTCCAGCAAAGCTGGACATTAGGCTGTCCTCACTGAGCCATTATTATTGCTGCTTTTACTATAATTTGGGTCATTTTTCTCTAACCACATTTCAGCCAACTGCTGTGTGGACCCATATGTTGACGCTTTGGACCCCAAGCACATTTTGTACTGTTTGGGATCAAGGTTGGGATCGCAAAAGACAGGATGGTGGACATGGACTACTCCTACTTCTTGGCTCCTAAATGTCTTCAAACCTGCCTGGACAACCTTGTTGAAAAGGTCAACATCCTCAAGCCCCCAGCCTTGGATAGAAACATCAAAGCCGCCTACTCGGACGAGATCTCCCTTATAAATACAAGTGATGCCAAACCCATAGTTTCTCCAGAAGCCAGTTTTTTGAGTAAAGGCAAAATGGTTGTCACTGGGGACCTTTCCACTATAAACAATCTTTGGATCATACTGGCTAAAGATGATTGGAAAATATATTTGTTGGCCCAGAACTGTATTTGCTCGACATCGCTGGAGAAATTCTGCAGTAAATACAAGGTCAACGTCACAAAAGAAGAGCAAAGATTCATTATTAAACTGAGACGATCCCACTTCTAGGGCCAGAGCTCTTGAAAATTCTCCAGACACGGGCAAAATCTGCATGTCGGCTTTAGGGTACTTAATGCGGTAGTCTCTCATGAGTTCAACTTGCTTGGCCTTGTCAGGGTTGGAGTCAGAATTGAAAAGCAGAACAACGAGCTTGACGTTCTGATTCGGAATGAGGCATGTCTTCTCAAAGTTCCCCATAAATCTCACAAACATGTCAAACCGTCCAGACAAAGGAATCAATATATTGATCTTTTTTTCTTTGGGTTCTTTGTGCTCATTCTTGGACCCAGGAAGCTGAAAGGGAACAAGCCTCTTCAGGGAATTTGAGAGAAAGGACAAGGATCCGGATTCTTGATTGATTTTGCTGGCCAATTCCTTTGCGTCCAGCTCCTCGTGCTCCACAAACTGGATCTTGCTGAAGGTCTGCTGTAAATATGCGTGCCTCCGCACAGGGACCGTCATCTTCTTCCCTTTGTGCTTTTTGTACAGAAGCAGCAAGTCCAGAATGTACTCAGCCCCATACATGGGGTTCACTCGGCGATAGCCATACTGTATCTCCTTAAAATCGATTATGCGTCCTCTGGTCTTGGCGTTGGCGTTGATCATCTCCATGACCTGCATGACAATGTCATCCAAGGCCTCGCGCTGCGCGGAGTCCATCCCTCTTCGAGGGGGCTGGCTGTCAGCGGCTGAATACAAGTATTTCCCAGTCAGAAATTCCCATTCCAGAATCTCCTCTCGTTGGCGGGGCTGGAACCTCATGAAGGAAGGAGGGATTCCCAGCTGGAGGTCTTCTTTATGAATCTCGGTGTTGCTGTATTTGCTCATCAGGACAATCTCGCGGTGCAGCTGGATGGTGCGGTGGCGAAGCTCAGCAATTTTGCGGCTGAGCATGTAGCTGTGAAGCCTGTACTGGTAGGGCGGGTTTTTGTTCGGGTGCAGAGTGATGGCGCGATGAATTTTACTGTTATGGAGATCCCTAATGTACCCCTTCTTGTTCTGTTCATAGTTCTCATAAAAAAGCTGCTGCATCTGTGAAGAAATAAATAAGGTTTCTATTATTAATATGTGGCTGAGTGTCCCCCTTCTTGTACTTCCTTACATATCTGCATACTCTGTATTATAAACCTTTCTAAATGAGTCAGAACATACCTAAGGTTCTAAGTAAAACTCAAAAAACAGCAGTCCAGTGATAGTAGAACAATTGTAAACTGCTTATAGAAACAAGACTTCATCAATAACCAACTTGGCCAATACAATTCTGTAGGCAAACAGAACTATGAAAAAAAGTTTTCCCATAAAGTAAAAGTATAATCTTGAGCTCACAGTGCACCAATTCAGCATACCTGGAAGAGAATGCCACCTTTAGCTCCCAACAAACCTGGGAAGGGGACTGGAGAGCCAAGGTCCCCTCCCTGAAGACTGGCACCCACAAGGAGCTGCCATCTAAACAGGAATAAACCGTTATCAGTGGGGTGAAAAGGAGAACTCCAGGAGGATGAGCCGAGCACAGACAAATGCTGCTTCCAGGTTGCTGAGCAGAACCATCCAGCCACACGCAGAAAGAGGCCTGCCACTTGGCAGGGCATGCTGTAGGTAAAGTCAAGGGTCAGCAAGGTTGCCAGGACCACACTCTGAGAGTCCCTTAACCATCTGTGTGTTCCTAGGCAGGCAGGAGAGGGCCTGCTTGCTAGCCACCAGATCTCAAGGAGCAGTGCAGAGCTGAAGGGCAGGCAAAGCAAGGGGGCTCATTATCCCATCCACTCTCCCTCTGTCTTAGGACACTGGTTTGGGAAACAAAAGTTTGAGGTCCTTCAGCCAAAAACAGGGTCTGTTGCCTCAAGCTAGATAGAGAATATACTTAATTATCTAGTACATTCACACAACAAAATGATGACCTCTACAAAGCCTTTTAGAACGAAGAATTTAAAATTTTGCAAAAAATGTTTTAGTAAAAATGACATTTGCAGCTGGTATCTGATAACCTAGCCTTTGTTTGATTTGTGGCTCAACTTTGTCTTTCTGAACATGTTACTAAAAACAAACTCTTGATAAGGGTACATGTATTTGGATCAAGTAGTTTATTTGCCTCTGGACAGTCATATTTTTGACTTTTTTCCTTGAGCCACTAAAGTTGTAATAATAAAAAATACAGATTAATATTTTTACACCACATTTTCTTTTTCTATACAATTACCATAGGCTACCAATAAATGAAGCCAGTAAGAGCAAAAAGAAGAGAAATGCTTCCAAAAAATGGCTTAAGTGGAAAAATAAAAAGGTGCACAGGTAATGCTACCCGTGCTGAGCAGGGACTGTGCGCACACCCACTGGCCCAATTCCCTGGAGCCGCAAGTCTGCTGAACGCTGACCACCTACGTCCTGTCCTTGGAAGAGCAAGCCAGCCTGGAACTCATCATTTCTGACTTCGCTCTCCAAATCATCTACAATCAACATACAAGGTACGTGTGCACATGGAATTATCCACTGAAATAATTTCCAAATGTTACAGTTAAGTGGAACAGGTAGTCAGGCAAAAAAAAGAAAGAAAAGGAAGCAGAGAGAGTGTCTCTAACGCTGGAGAGAGCACACCCTTCTCTCCTGAGCAGCAGGCATGCGGGGTGCTCACCCACGTGTCCAAGTGCCCACTCACTGTTCCTCTTAGCACAAATAGCACTTAGTTACTGAAAACACCCGACTTAGCAAATGACCTGATTTGCTGAGAGGGCTTTCAGTAACTGATGCTTGAACTCCTCCAGCCCCGGACAGACAGGCCGCAGAATGATGAACAAGAAGAGTGGCAAGGTTTGGATGATCATCATAAGGACCCCAGGAATTTACCCTTCTGTTAATTTCACTCTTTAGACAGGCCACAACAGAAGACCTTTAACGAAATTCCTATTGAAAGTATTTTTACCATTCATTTTCTAGCTGGGCTGACTTCAAGAAGTACCTGGCTCCAAGGTGACAAGTGAGTGTCCTCTGAAGATTCAAAACCATGAAGAAACACTGGGGAAAACCCTTTGCAGATGCTGAACATATGAAACAAATACCTTCAATACTGTCATTTCCTTCTTTGACCCTAACCCCTATATGCCCCAACAACTTGAGGTCATTCTTCCAGTTTTAATAAAGTCAGTCAGCCTTTACAACATCCATCAAATTAGCTAGGTGAGCCACCTGACCCCGCTTCCTCCTCCTGAGGACTCCACCGTGTGAGAAGAGTCACTCAAAGGTCAGCAACATCCTCATCACAGCAAAGAACTCAGCAAAACCCAATGCTCTGAGGTCAGGGAAAAGTACACTCACCACTGTAAGCTATATGATGGAAGGTTTCCTAACGATTTTGGCAGAGAGTTTAAATATTTGTTATAATTACAAATTATTTCCATTTGTCTGCTTATAACTTTCAAAGTTTTGAAAACGAGCACGAAGAACCACGACTGTTCTGGAAAGGTCCCTTTTACATCTTCAAGAATACAGACACAGTGAGCCATCAGCCTGGCCGTAAACACTGCTTTCCAACTCTGAGGATGCTCTGAAGCAGGCGGGCTCCTTCCTCGCCCTGCGCTGCCAACCCCATCTGCACAGGCGTCTCAACTCTGCTCTGCTCCCGCCCTGCTGGCTGATATCTCGGTCTCCCAATGGATCTCCTCGCAGAATTCTGTTCTTTCCTCAATCCTGCACAGTACCAAAACCAGTCTTCTTAAAATATAAATCAGAGGCTTCAGGCTAAAATATGAGTGGTAGAACCCACAAGAGTCTCCTTCCCAAATGCTCTTAGAAGAGAGTAAAGAAATGCAAAAGGAATAAACTCATAAGGACCAAGAGAATGGGGTCACAAACACAGACACAGTAGGCAGGAAATGTCCCCAAATTCTGAGAAAATGGAGCATGAAGGAAGTTGAAACCAAACAGACTGCTCTGAAGAGTAAGCCAATTTATTTAATCCTGAGAACCCTGGGAAAAGATACTGGTGTTGCAAAAGCTAGGGGGTGGGGGAGCTGCAGGGCTGAACACAGGGAGAGTGGAGGAGCTGGGAGTAAGGGGCAGGGCAAGCCCCACGGCTCCTCCCACAGAGCATCTCGGGAGCGCAGGGAGGCCACTGGAAGGAGACGCCCAACATCTTGAGAAACACGCTCCCAGCCATTCTGCCATTTAGATGATGGGTCTTTTGCCAGAATTCACGTAGAGTTGCCTATCGATTGTTGCAACTAAACTAGCACTGTGAGTAGCAAATACTGGCGGTTTCTTAATGCATAAATAATTTACAGTAGTTATTCCTGAATGTCCCTGTCTACAGGTTATCTTTCTTTATTCTGCTGGGGTTACTTCACTGATAAGCACATCAGCCTTAAGTTCAATCTCTCCAAAAATGAAATGTGAACACCTGCGTAGAGATGAGTTCAAAGCTGACAACAGGGGGGAAGTGAAGTGAAAGTTGCTGTCGTGTTCAACTCTTTGGGACCCCATGGACTGTAGTCTGCCAGGGTCCTCTGTCCATGGAATTTTCTAGGGAAGAATACTGGAGTGGGTACCCGTTTCCTTCTCCAGGGGATCTTTCCAACCCAGGGATCGAACCCAGGTCTCTTACATTGCAGGCAGATTCTTTACCGTCTGAACCAGGGAGACAGCAAAGATACTAGTTTAAAAAAAATCTTGCCTACAGAGATTCCACTTAGTTTTTCAATGCTTCAGTCTCAAGTGACAATCAACAGCAAAGACCATCAGACAATTGAAAGAGGGTTCCAATGAGAAAGATGGAAACAACACAAAGAAACAAAAAGCTTGGTGGAAATGCAAACAGTGAAAGGAGGAGGAAAAAAACTCTAGAACCAAAACAAAAACCACCAGGTATTCAAAGAGAAGCTACTGTCTCTGTGCAACAGAAATAGAATACTATAAAAAAGAACAATCAGAAAACAAATAAGCTCTTGAAATTAAAATAGCAAAACAAAAAGAATAGAGTTCAAAGATAAAACTGAATACACCAGAAAACAGAAAAACAAAAACAGCACACAGGAGAGAAACATATTCATTCTGGAAAGAGAAAGCACATGGGGAAGAAAATACCAAAAAAGGGTCTAAAATGAAAGTGTTCAGATGCCTGGATTGAATCCTCAGTGCCCAGAACAGAGTACAGATTGGGAATGCTACAGGTAAAACTATTAGAGGAGAAAAAAGGCGGCATAAAAATAATTCAGAAACTGGAGTGGCACTAAACATAAACACAACTAAAGAATAATGCCTTCAAAAGTAGGAAGACTAAAACTTATTTCTTCATATAGAATTGTTTTCCCAACCAAACTATCCATCAAGGAAGAGGGAAGAAAGAGTTTCAGGTATTCAACGACCCACATTTCACCTTGCATCCATTCTTTCCCAGGAAGCTGTTAGAGAATGTGCCCACCCAGAACGAGGGTTAAGATGACACAGGATCCAGGCAACAAGGGGAAAACACAGAAGGAAGAAAAGAGAGCCCAGAAGGACAGTGCCGGGAAGTCCTCCCAGAACAGTGCTGCGGACTGCAGGTTTGTGTCCCCCCAGACTTGTGTGTCAGGAGGGAGGGCCTCTGGAAGGTGCCTGAGCTTAGACAGGCCGTGAGAGTAGGGCCCACCGTGAGACAGTGGACCTCACTCACAAGGGGATGGAGTACCAGGAGAGGACACAGCAGGAGGGCAGCTGTGTGCAAACCCCCAGACAGTCCTCCTGAACCTACAAGGCTGACACTCGGATCCTGGACTTCCAGCCTCCAAAACTGTGAGAAACTGCTGCTGTTTAAGCCACTCAGTCTACAGTATTTCTGTTCTAGCAGCTGCAACAGACTAGACAAAGAGCTCTGCAGCAAGCGAGGGTACCAGTGCACACGGAAAACGGCACAGATGGTTCTCTGCTTGCATCTCCAGAGTCCAGCTCAGTGCTTGACACACTGCAAGATACTCGACTTGAATTAATGATTAACAGTGGTCCTGAAGCATAGCAAGTATCAAGAAATGAACGAACACAGCTGATGTGGCTAGACACAACACAATATAGCTGTGTTCCACTGACCAAGATACACTCTAAAACATAAAAATCAGCAGCGTGTTTTGAAAGAGAATACATACCCCGAAGGATATAGCTGTCCTTTGGTTTTCACTCCCCAGACACCAGTATACAACTGTGTGTTTTATTCTTGGCTATCAAAACCCTACATGAGGAGAGCGAGGTCCATCAGGAGTCCTCTGTGAAAGCAGGTCTCCACGCGTGACTGAGAATTCTTACAGACTCAATATGACATCACGTTTCTAAACACTTTCAGGGAAACTTTTCTCAGCATGTTTTAGAAGCGGTCCATGACCATTACTTTCATAGTGACTGAAGCAGAGGCCAGCTTTACCTGAAACACAGAGTTTCAGCGTGCTGAAGGAATAAATACACAGAAGAGAACATGTTTGACTAGCAGGCTTCGGATCCCCTGGAACTGTTGCAGACAGAATTTTAAGCTATAGTAAAGCTGCTGTAAGCACCTTCTGGCTAAAGTTTGGCTGAGAGAAATGTTGTATTATATTCTTTTTTTCTTTTACTGAGAAGAAATCTGTTGCAAGACAGAAGTGTGTATGCACATTTGTGTGTGTGTGTGTTTAGTGTGGGAAGCACTTATTTTATTCCAAAGAAGGTCAAGTCTATACCTAGACTAGCTAGCGCCTCCTCTCCTCAATTCACTCCCAGCGACTGACTTAGTCCACTAACACTGATACAAGATAAACGTTTTAGACAAAGAAGCCACTCACTTGGCACACAGGATGAAGTGACATACCTGCAAGGATCTTAAGAAAAGTCTAAATAAATGTTCCAAAAGGGCAAATGCAGGTGCAAGTACTTTACAGCGAAGTAGACACAATGAAAGAGGTGAGCACGGGCGCCTCCGCATAAGGGTAGTAATGGCAGTATTCAGTTCAGCTCAGTTCAGTCGCTCAGTCGTGTCCGACTGCGACCTCGTGAATCGCAGCACGCCAGGCCTCCCTGTCCATCACCAACTCCCAGAGTTCAAACTCACGTCCATTGAGTCAGTGATGCCATCCAGCCATCTCATCCTCTGTCGTCCCCTTCTCCTCCTGCCCCCAATCCCTCCCAGCATCAGAGTCTTTTCCAATGAGTCAACTCTTCACATGAGGTGGCCAAAGTACTGGAGTTTCAGCTTTAGCATCATTCCTTCCAAAGAAATACAGGGCTGATCTCCTTTAGAATGGACTGGTTGGATCTCCTTGCAGTCCAAGGGACTCTCAAGAGTCTTCTCCAACACCACAGTTCAAAAGCATCAATTCTTCGGCGCTCAGCTTTCTTCACAGTCCAACTCTCACATCCATACATGACCACAGGAAAAACCATAGCCTTGACTAGATGGACCTTAGTCGGCAAAGTAATGTCTCTGCTTTTGAATATGCTATCTAGGTTGGTCATAACTTTCCTTCCAAGGAGTGTCTTTTAATTTCATGGCTGCAGTCACCATCTGCAGTGATTCTGGAGCCCCCCAAAATAAAGTCTGACACTGTTTCCACTGTTTCCCCATCTATTTCCCATGAAGTGATGGGACCAGATGCCACGATCTTCGTTTTCTAAATGTTGAGCTTAAAGCCAACTTTTTCACTCTCCACTTTCACTTTCATCAAGAGGATTTTTAGTTCCTCTTCACTTTCTGCCATAAGGGTGGTGTCATCTGCATATCTGAGGTGATTTATTATTAATAAGTATTTCAATGATCTATTACTTGGCACATTCTTTGGAAAAATATTATAAAACGCAAAGCTGAAAAGCACTGCAGAAAAAAACACAAATCAATGCATATAGGTTATCTAATAATCACAAGGAATACCTTGTTGAAAACACTCTAAAGGCTTTTTACGATGGAGTACCACTGAAGGTTTGAAGTTAATTTCCAGTGTCCATATAACAGCCCTTAATCTTTGATCTAAAAAGTAGCCTCATAATCTTGGATTCCAGAAAATCTCTCTCTTTTCTGGGAGATGTTTCAAGACTCTGAGTCATTCCATTGTAAATCTGAAAGGGGTTAATAAATAGCAAGGTCACTCTATTCCCAGAACTTCTAGCCAGCTGCGAATAACTATCAACTACCCACGTCGAATCTTTAGTTAACAAATACTTCAATGGTCTTCATTAGCAAATGTCCTTCCTGTCCTCTGTAATGAACATCAACATTCTAATTAAGTCAAGACTCTTCCCATTAACTGTTTACACTAATGTCAGCATTAAGTACATATTTCAGCCATATCAACAGATTATCACTGCTCCAGATGGACAGCTATTTCTAACTGTGATTTATGCAGTGTTTTAATTCACTGCACAGAATTTTTCTTACCCTTTTGTCCTGAGAACTGATTTAAAGAAAATATGGATTGTGTAAATGTCAGGAGACCATAACTAGTGGTAGTTTCAAAATAACTATATTCACAAGTCTTAAATACTTATATTAACAATGTCATAAACCTGCAGGTAGGGTTTCCAGAAAATTTATTGCCTGAAGCAGGATCTTCTGAGATGAAAGAGGAAATCTGTTGATAATCAGGTCAAGACTACTGGTATAAACTGGGCCTGTTCCCAGCTCTCAACACATATGGTTCCTCTACATGTCCCTATTAGGTCTCTTCTAATTACTTTTGTGTAGGCTTTGCCAATTTTCATCCAATTAAGTTCAAGGATTAGGTGCTTAGTGTTTTAAAGACTATTCAAGAAAGTAAGTTTTCCATGGGAATTAAGCTGGGTCTTTCATGGTAAAAAAAAAAAAAGAACTATATGCATGTCTTGAATGGTTAGTGTTAAATTTTGAAATCTAAAAACAACCTTTTAAAAAAGCCTGACACATTTCAAAATAATTGAGAATTAATCTTGGCAAAGTAAATGAAAACTGTTGGTAGTAATACAGGACTTCTATATCAGTCAATAAAAGTACATGCAGAACTATCTTTAAATGACCAAAGTCTTACGCAAATACAGCACCAAATACTTGACTAAAGATTCACATTAAAGGCATTGTACCATGCAAGGAAAATTCACAAGGCCACATATAAAGAAAGGGTACGTAAGCATATCTACACACACACACACCCACACACACACACACACTCTCTCTCTCTCTCTCATATGTAACAGAGCCCAGCACTGAATAACCTGACACAGGACACCAGTGAGGGGCTCCCTCTGAAACTCGACTCACAGCAGGTACTTGGGTCCAGCCCTCACTGGCGCCTGCTGATCCATCACTCACAGAACCGGCAACTAGCTCCAGTCAACAAGCGACACACTAGCTCTCACACTTGACCGAAAGTCTTTGTGACAAACTGAGTTAAGCCGTGGTCTAGATCACCAAAAAACAAAGCAGAACAAAAATAAAACTACACAAGAGGGAGTCAGGAGAGCAGGATATATAGGAATATAGCCCTGTGAGGCCAGATTTCTATAGAGAAGCTAGAAATCTGGCTGTTTTGTGTAGAATCTTCTACCTTTTAAATTTCAGCAACCATTTCAAACTAGAAAAAGAAACACAGGCCAAAATAAGTCTGTGGGTCAAATATGGCCTATAAGTTCATCTCCTTCTAGGATTTTTAAAGTCTATTACTGATTTGTTATGGAATCTCATTCTGTCTAAAGATATTTTGTACCATTAATATTATATTTTAAAATATTTTATTTTAAAGCTGAATTTGTTACAGTATCACTTTTGGACACAAGACACCTGGAGTCTTAGCTCTCTGAAGAGGGATCGAACTTGCACCTGCTGTGTTGGAAGGCAAAGTCTTATTAACTACTGGACTGCCAGCTAAGTCCCTGTGCCATTTAACTTTCCACGTTTACCAAGTAGTATCTCACCAAAGCCCACCCCCTAAAGATTCAAGCGGCCTCTAAACTATGAAGGACTAATGAACGGCGAGAGCTGCAGTCACGAGACAAGGCCATCAGGTGAAGGCAGTGAGCGAACTGGGGGAGGGGGTGGTGGGGAAAGCACAGCGCAATTACCCTGCATTTATGAGACCCTGCACGCCTCATGGAGCACAGCCACCACTTCAGAACCAACGGTGTGTATTACAGAGTTGTTTCACACATTCAAGTCAGTATTTCAGCCAAGTACACAGTGCTGAGGAATATGCAGCTGAATTAGTGGATCAAGAGTGGGCTTGGAATGCTCAGGTTTAATGAACCCTGTGGGGTTAAAACAACCTGTGTTAAGTCTAAGAAGGGATTCTCAATATACAACTATCACACAAACCCTTGAATTCTTAAAGTTTTCTTTCACAAAAGATTATAAGAAAAACTTTGTTGGAAGACATTTTGGCAATTTCTTATAAAACTAAATGTATTCTTACTGTATGATCTAACAATTGCACTTCTTGGCATTTACCAAACTGAACTGAAAACTTGTATCCACAAAAAAACGTGCACATGGATGATCATAAGTGCCAAATCCTGCAATCAGCCAAGATGTCCTTCAGAGTGTGTTAGCTGCTCAGTCATGTCCGACTCTTTGTGACCCCACGGACTGTAGCCCTCCAGGCTCCTCTGTCCATAGATTTCTCCAGGCAAGAATACTGGAAAGTGAAAGGGAAAGTCGCTCAGTCGTGTCCGATACTTTGCGACCCCATGGACCATACAGCCCAGGGAATTCTCCAGGCCAGAATACTGGAGTGGGTAGTCTTTCCTTTCTCCAGGGGATCTTCCCAATTCAGGGATCGAACCCAGGTCTCCCACATGGCAGGTGGATTCTTTTACTACCTGGGCCACAAGGGAAACCCAAGAATACTGGAGTGGGTTGCTATTCTCTTCTCCAGTGTCCTTCAGTAGGTGAATGGATAAACTGTGATGCATCCAGAAAATGGAATACTATTCGGAACTAAAAAGAAAGGGTTAGAAAGCCGTGAAAAAACATAGGAGAACTGTAAGTGTGTATTATTAAGTGAAGGAAGCCAACCTGGAAAGGCTACATCCTACTGTAGTATCAACTGTACCACATTCTGGAAAAGGCACAGCTAGGAGCACTAAGACCAGTGTTGTCAGCCGGAAGGAGAGAGGGATGGCCAGGTGAGGCACAGGGGATTTTTAGGGCGGGGAAACGAATCTGCATGATACTACAATGGGGGCCACGTGGCATCATGCACTTGTCAGAACCCAGGGAGTGTTCAACACCAAGACGGAACCTAAGGTGAACTATGGACTCTGGATAATTATGATGCAGGTTCACAGATTATAATAAATGTACCACTTTGTGAGGGATGTTGATAACGGGCGTGGCTTTGTGCGCTGGGGTATAGGGGAACTTGGTACATTTTGCTTCGAAACTAAAACTACAAAAAATGGAGCTTATTACTTAGAACAAACAAACAAAAAATACAGGCCACCCACTAGGGAAAAAAGTCCACAAAATATTTATGTTAATTAAGACAGATTCTAGGGGAAAATAGTAAATCTTTTTTCTCTGGATTCTTATTTATGATCAATTCTTTCATCCTTTCCTTTGTTCATCCATCCACTCACTGCTCTAGACAAAACAAACCATTTAGATAAATATGTAAAATACTTTAAACTTCAGATCCTTTGTGGAAAGAGGTAAGTGAAAATAAAAATGCAAGTGATTAACTATCACAATGAGTACAATCTTTTGTCCTTTAAGACAGTAATCCAAACTAAAAAGCCTTACAGAAAGAGAAGAAATAGTTTGGGCGTCTGACCATCTACTATGAGACATCATGCTTCCCTCCCTTTGATTCTCTCCACAAATGCACACATTCTTCACAACTTTAAATCCCTTGAGAGAAAACCTAGTTTTATTCATAAGCCATTGCCCCATCAGTACTTGCTGAAAAAAGGAACATCATTTCTCACATCACACAAATGAGGACAGAAAGATTAATCACTTAACAGTAAGTGGCTCCAGACAATATTTAACCATAACAAGGAAAAAGCAGCAGCAATTTAGAAATCATTGGAAGGACTGATGCTGAAGCTCCAATACTTTGGCCACCTGATGTGAAGAACTGACTCACTGGAAAAGAGCCTGATGCTGGGAAAGATTGAAGGTGGGAGGAGAAGGAGATGGCCGAGGATGAGATGGTTGGATGGCATCACTGACTTGATGGACATGAGTTTGAGCAAGCTTCGGGAGTTGTTGATGGACAGGGAGGCCTGGCATGCTGCAGTCCATGGGGTCGCAAAGAGTCGGACACGACTGAGCAACTGAACTGAACTGATCACCTCATACATACAAACATACACACACAATGTATATACACACACACATACTATGTACACAATGTATATACACACACACGTATATACACACACATACACACACACATACTATGTATCTACACACACAATGTATATACACACACATACTATGTATACACACACACACTGTATATACACACACAATGTATACACACACACACACACACATATACTATGTATATACACACACAACTGAATGACTCCACTCTATGCCAAAAACTAAGACTACACTGTGAAATCAACTATATTTTAATAGAATAAATTCCAAGACAACCTATCTCCCTCATACAACCATTCAACGGGACTCTGTTATTGAAGTTACACGTGAGAACGCAGATCTTTTCCTCCAAAGGATTCTTCAGGGGCACTGGACTTTGTAACAAAGGCTTCTCACCTTCAACCCATAAAGGCAGGCAGGCATTAGTAAGCAGCGCCTCTGGGAGGGTCTGTGCAGCACTCGGCACAGGCTCACATGTGAGGCCGTGGGGGTCCTGCTGCCCCGCCATCTCACACACAGCAGGGCGGCGGGGGGGTTTGGGGGGTGGTGCAGGCCATCAGCAGCTACCCAGGGTCCCCAGGGGCGGGGTGGGCCCTGCTCGGCGGTGGGGGGGTTCACCCTCCAGGGCCAGAACAGGCAGTGTACGAAGACCAGCTGACACAGGAGGCTGAGGACCAGAAGGTGAGAGACTGGACAGAGGCGAGCTCTGCAGACTCGGGCAGGGAAGGCACTCAGGCAGGG
Source organism: Budorcas taxicolor (assembly GCF_023091745.1). NCBI lineage: Eukaryota > Metazoa > Chordata > Mammalia > Artiodactyla > Bovidae > Budorcas > Budorcas taxicolor. Next base: position 7,721,922 of record NC_068930.1, on the reverse strand, counting down.
GGTATCAGAGCCAAGCCCGGTCAGAAGCAACTGGGAAGGGAAGTGCTGCAGAGGACGCAGCAGGTCAGACATGAGAAGATGATGCGCTCCCGAGGGCTGGTGTCCACCCACTCCATGCTCACCCACCCTGCCAGAAGCAGACCGTAGCGGGCTCCCCTGAGCTCCGTGGCCCAAGGGGCCGTTTTTCTTCCAGCCCACAGGTGCTACTACAGTCCCTCCAGGCTGGCTCACAGCAAGGGATGTTCATGCGGCTGTGGGGCCAATGATGTTAGTTACATAACAGAGAGTGTGTTTGTATGTGCGTGTGCACGTATGTGCGTGTGCACGTGTGTGCGTACTTCTGTGAAGAGAAGGTGGGGAGGGGAGGGAGATGGATAGAATTTTAACAGCATAATCTTATCAAAGGTTTAAAAGCAGGAAATGGCTATCCCAAACTTTCTGAATAAGTGTGTGTCTGTACACAAACAGGGCTTGCCAGGTGGCACTAGTGGTAAAGAGACTGTCTGCCTGCAGTGCGGGAGACCCGGGTTCAATCCCTGGGTGGGGAAGATCCCCTGGAGAAGGGAAAGGCTGCCCACTCCAGTATTCTGGCCTGGAGAATTCCATGGACTGTATAGTCCAAGGGGTCACAAAGAGTCTAACAGGACTGAGTGACCTTCACTTTCATCCTACCCACAAGCATGAAGACCCCAGACTGATGGGAACCAGAAGGCTGATGATGCTGATTCCCACTTTACCTCACCACCAACCAATCAGAAGAACATCTATGACCTGATAACACCCTCTTTAACCCATTACTATAAAACTTCTCATTACTCTCTCCAACAGGGGACACACAGCTTTGGGGGCACAAACCTGCTGTAGCCTGGCCTAGCAAAGCAACAATGCTCTTCTTTTCTACTTCACTCAAAACTTTTTCCCAGATTTAATTTGGAGTTGGGTACAGAGGCCAGATTAGGCTTCAGCAACAAAACCAAATTATACTTGGTAAATAAGGTGGTGTGTATATACTTATTTTATAAACACACCACACTCAAGTAATAATTCTACTTTTGACCATCTTATTTTCCTGAAACAGTGTTGTTGTTTCTTCAAACAACAGTGACTGCTAAATAAAATCAAGCTATCAGGACTTTACGCAAAGAAAAAGAGTCACTAAAATTATAAGCCATGAGGAAAGCAAAAATTTCATAGAAGCAAGAAAGCTGAAAGGTTAAAAGTAAAGGAATAAGGCATACATCAACCAAAGGCTAGAAGTGCAAACTTCTTTCATTAAAAAAAACTTTGGTGGGGGAAGAGTACCAATGGAAGAGAATTTCATAAAGATTTAGAATCGAATTCAAGTTACATATTATGTCAACCCATATTATGTTACATATTAAGTTCAGTTCAGTCGCTCAATCGTGTCCGACTCATTGCGACCCCATGGACTGTAGCACACCAGGCGTCCCTGTCCATTAGCAACCCCCAGAGCTCGCTCAAACTCATGTCCACTGAGTTGGTGATGTGATCCAATCATCTGATCCTCTGTTGTCCCCTTCTCCTCCTGTCTTCAATCTTCCCCAGCATCAGGATGTTTTCTAATGAGTTAGTTCTTCGTTATCAGGTGGCCAGAATATTGGAGCTTCAGCTTTAGCATCAGTCCTTCCAATGATTTTAAGCTGCTGCTGCTTTTTCCTTGTTATGTTTAAATATTGTCTGGAGCCACTTACTGTTAAGTGATTAATCTTTCTGTCCTCATTTGTGTGATGTGAGAAATGATGTTCATTTATTCAGCAAGTACTGATGGGGCAATGGCTTATGAATAAAAACAGGTTTTCCCTCAAGGGGTTTAAAGTTGCGAAGTAATTCACCACGAACTACAGACACATTCCTAGAATACAAAGGAGCAATATATATTTAGTTTCAATTACTTTAGTCTTTGTTGTACATTACTTTCAAGTACAATCAACGTAAGGGTTGGCGCCAGTGGTGAAGAGTGTGCTTGCCAATGCAGGAGATTTAAGAGATGCAGGTTCAATGCTTGGTTCAGGAAGATCCCCTGGAGGAGGGCACGGCAATCTACTCCAGTGTTCTTGCCTGGAGAACGCCATGGACAGAGCGGCCTGGCGGGCTACAGTCCACAGGGGCACCAAGAGTCAAACAGGACTAAAGCAACTTAGCATGCATGCAAGCAAGTACAATGCAAATTCTTAAGAATCAGATTTTGCTTTATTTCTTCCCAAAGAAGGTGGTGCTGTGTGTGCTCAGTCATGTCTGACTCTTTGTGACCCCGTGGACGGCAGCCCACGAGGCTCCTCTGTTCAAGGGATTCTCTAGGCAAGAATACTGGAGTGGGTTGCCATTTCCTCCTCCAGAAAAAAGGTGGTATTAATCTATTTTCCCTCACATTATTGGTAAATTTGACTGCAAACCTGACAATCACAAATTGGCCCCTGCCATCTACAATTAGATCATGCTGCTGCAGCTGCTGATCCTCCATCCCTGCTGAAAGGAGTTCAGGGTGGAGGGCAGACATGAGGTGCTCTGTGCTGGGGGGTGTGGGGGGCTGGAAAGCAGTTAGTTTCAGGAGCTCATTTTATGAGCCCAAGTCTGGTATCTCCCCATAGCTAGAAAAGCACTAAAATCCATCACAGTGACGACTGTTCCTTACAACTAGCAAAGCTCCACAAGACTAGCAGAAACCTTCTGGAAAGATACGTGCTTGACTAAACATTCCCTCTTCACTGTTCCCCCTTGCCTCTTCAGAATAGTCTCAGAGCTATCTGAGGTGCTGACTCCTGAGCTGCAGTCCTCATTTTGACCGAAATAAAACTTAACTCACAACCCTCACATTGTGCATCTTTTTTCAGTCGACAAACTCATTAATTATATTTTCTTTAAGCTCTGATAATAGTAATAAAGCATTTCCATGCTCCCCAAATGGAACTCTAATCACAAATGCATTCCCAGTCTCAGTGCTACAGTAGGGGTAAAGTTAAAAGACACATAAAATAAATTTAAAAGGAGATACTCCAAGGGAAACTCCCAGCTGGACTGATTTGCTAGTTTCACACCATAACTTGAGAATATTCCTAAGTCCTTACATTATATTCTACTATTACAGCCACCATGTTTTTCCATGAGAGGAAAACTCAGGGGAAGTATCTAAGGGCACCCTGAATTATGGCGCTTATATAAAGTAAATTAAGACCAAAAAACCATACTACATATAATAAAACCGAAACTACGAACGAAAGGGAGCCCCCCATAGCACTGAGTTTCCCTGCAAGCTTATCATTAACCTTTCTATCTGAACCAGTATTTCCTTTCAAGTCCCTTTTCTGTTCCCCTCGGGACTGAGGCTATCAAAGTAAACAGGATAATACTGAAACCCAGTGGGACCCTGCCAAGCCCGCCCTGGTACAAAAGCCCCCTCCATGTCCCCTGTTTCTTGTCTGTAGGAAAAAGTCTTCAGTCTCCAAAGGCCTTCCCTGAGTTAACAGAAAGCAGACTCAATTAGTAACTAATTAGGAAAGTGAGAGACTGCCGAAACAAAGGAACCGCAGTCAGGCAAGAAAAGTCATGAGAGCTCAACAATCTCACGCAAATCTTCGAGCTGTTCTACAGAAACTAAGACCCTCACCCAGGTGGAGGATGGTGACGACAGATGGCAGACCCCACATGGCTCGGCACCAGAAGGTTCATGATTAAGATTCCCAAAACACCACGCTGCCAACCTGTCAGAAGAAACCCTTGCCCTGCACCCCTCACCCCAAATGCTGCCTCTAAAAGCCCCTCCCTGAAAGCCATTGGTCTATTGAGTATGAGCTGCCTGTTCTCCATGCTTTGTACTTGTTTGTGTTTACAGGCTCAGTCGTGTCCGACTCTTTACGACCCCATGGACAGCAGCCCGCCAGGCTCCTCTGTCCATCGGGATTCTCCAGGCAAGAACACGGGAGTAGGTTGCCACGCCCTCCTCTAGGGGGTCTTCCCAACCCAGGGATCGAACCCAGGGCTCCTGCATTGCTGGCAGATTCTTTACTGCCTGAGCCCCCAGGGAAGCCCTGTGAATGGTGCCTGAAAATAAACGCTGCACTTTTCCTCACCATAGCCTGCTGTCAGCAGACTGACTGGCTCTGCTGCTGATGAACTCAAGCTTGTTCCAGTAGTTCAGCTCAGTCCCTCAGTTGCGTCGGACTCTTTGCGACCCCATGGACTACGGCAGGCCAGGCTTCCCTGTCCATCACCAACTCCCGGAGCTCACTAAAACTCATGTCCATTGAGTCAGTGATGCCATCCAACCAGCTCATCCTCTGTCGTCCCCTTCTCCTCCCACCTTCAATCTTTCCCAGCATCAGGATCTTTTCCAATGAGTCAGTTCTTCTCATCAGGTGGCCAAAATATTGGAGTTTCAGCTTCAACATCAGTCCTTCCAATGAATATTCAGAGTTGATTTCCTTTAGGATGGACTGGTTTGATCTTGTAACAGAACTACAGTGTATTGATGACCAGTTCCTAACAGTCATTGATTCTTGCCAATGGAAATGCTTGATAGAAAGCTATTTCCCATTCAGATCTCATATTAGCTTTTTAACCTAAAAGTCAATTAAATGGCACTGTGCAACTGTAATTCTTAAACATCTGACCCTGGTACACTGCCATGATTTCCAAATGTGCCCCTGCCGGCTATCTTTTCAAGCCTGACTATCTCCCCAGGCCCTGGTCTCCTCCTGTGCATGTACCCAGAGCACCATAACCGTGCAGCTGAGAATGAGCCACCAGACAACACGGAGAAATGAAGCTACATACAGACCCATTCAGGTCCCTAAATGACTGTGAGGAGCAGAGGCGCTTCCGTCCTGGAATACACGCCTACCCAGAGAGAAATTAACGTCCATCTCCACTGCATTTCTCAGGTGGCTGTGACTGTGTTCAGCCCTCTTCTAAGTCATATGTAACTCTGTAGGATGACATCTCTCAAAAATTATGTAGCAACTATTTTCTGAGCAGGATTTTACATAGTTCACGTGATCTCATGCCAGTTCTGGGGATCATTCCCATTTAACAGAAGACAAAGAGCTTCAGGAAACCAGCTGAGCCGACAAGGAGACGAGCGCGTAACGGCAGAGCTGGCATCTGAACGCCTGTGTCGTAACTGGAGCAGAGGCCAGCACGTTCACGGCAAGTCCTGCTTCTCATGCTCGTTTGTCTAACTACTGTCTATGGCTGCTTTTGTTGGGATAGAGACCTTACGGCCCACAAAGCCTGGAGGATTTACTGTCTGGCCCTTGGGAGGAAAAGTCCACTGACCCCTGATCCAGAGCCACACGCTGTCCCCGTGCCTCTGCTCAGCAGGGCCAAGCCAGGCACGCAGAGACTGCGCCTGGTGCAGTGGCCCCCCCAGGGCCCACCTCCCTGCCCCCAAACCCACCACTCCTGACCAGAGCCGGGCTGCATCTCCCTCACACAAGGCGCTCCATTACACCCACGGAAGTCACATCTCTGGCTTCCGACCATCTCGACGCTATCTATACAGCTTAAAAAAAAAAGCAATTTCAAAATTAAGAACTTTACGTAAGTTGCTTAAAATAAATACTTGATTCAAGGGAAATTAAAAATCTGAAAACAGTAACACCAGAAGCAGAAGAGGCAATGCATCAAATTCTGCATACTCTATACTTTGTGGTATATATTCATTTTGCTTTGGTTTTGTCCATAAAGGCCGTTTCAAGACACAAAACCATGACATAACACTCCCTGAAATAGAACCCTCAAAGACCACGAACAGCAGACTTCTGTTCATTTTATCCCTGTTTCTAACCAGCACTGGAGTTGCAAGAGCAACTGGATATGAATGAGTCACAAAAGCTCCCAGAAGCGTCAGTCTCAAGGTATGAGAAAAATGACTTCATCTACACAATTCATTTCACAACAAATGGAAATGTTTGTTTTTCACAACAAATATTTTTTCAACACCTACTATGTATCAGGCAGAGGTGTACAGTCACCCAGCATTCTAAAGCATGAGCTAAGTATTCTTCAAGTACTCATCATCTACGTGACAAAATAGATTAAGACAAAACACAATCACCATCTGCAGTCATTTAATGAGCTGATTACTTCTAGATTTTAAAATTTTCATTCTTACGTGTTTCGAGGTTAAAAAAAAAAGCGGTGCGGGGGGGGGGGGGGGTGGGGAGTTTTGACTTCTCCCGCCACAAACTGCTAGCTGTGAAGCTTATGAAGGTCTGATCTATGTGACTGGTACATGTGCTGTGAAGAGGAGGCTGAGATCCCAGAGCCTGTTTAGCTCCTACAGGCTATGTGTTCTCAAACAAGTCTCAGCTTAATTGTGAAATAAAGCAATTGGGAAATAATGAAAGTCCCTTCCAGGGTTTTAATTCAGGGTAAATTAATAGTATGAACAAGATAAGGGGGCCCATTCAAACACTGTTCTCCAAGACAACACAAACAGGCACTGACAAGGATGCCTGGTTATCCCCTGCCTCCGACCTGCACCCCTGAAATCAGCAGTGCAGCCCAGGTGCTGCTGACACGCCACTCCTCCGCAGCCTGCTTGTGAGGGTCCTGGTTATCACCGACCCTCATCGTGTCTCACCTGGCTGCTGCAGAAATCTCTTCTGTCTTCCCTGCCCCCAAGCCTCACCCTCCTCTAAACCTGTCAGGGTGACCTTTCAAATACATCATGCTTCTTGCTTGCTGGGAGTAATCAGATCCACCCAAAAGAGCTGCTCTATGTAACCCCGAGGTTTCCTCGCATTCTAGCCATCTCCACCAGGCCTAATTCCGCGGCCCCTCTGGGGCTGGCAGCCATCCCATTCTGTGCGTACCAATCGCCCTGTCCCCCTGGGACTCAGTCTTTTCCTGAGCCGAAATCTGTGGGTCCAGGAACCTGGGGACTTTCTGCCACATGATCTCCCGCTGCCTAATTCTGAGCCCTGCCTCCCAGGATGTCCTGGGGTGTACTCAAAGGTGTGTGGGTGACTGGGGCGGGGGTGGGTAGGGTAGTTTGAGCCCAGACAGAAGATAAACTCTTATAGAGCAGTGATTCTCCATGAGGAGAACATGGCAGAATCAACTGAGATTCATGCCCCGTGCAGATATAAAGAATCTGATGAGGCTGGAGTCAGAGAAAGGGGACCTCAAGAACCGGTGCCTATTACCCCACATGTGCCCTGCCCGTGAGTATCAACATGAAGGCGCTCTGGCAGGAAGGATCATCTCTCAAATCCTGTGGCACAAAGGTGCGGGACAAATGGATAAGCCAGAAAAGACTTCATAAGAAAGATGCCAAAAAACGGGTAGCAGATTGGTTAGCAATCCCCAGCTCACTCCGTGTCTTCATGGGGCTAATCTGCTGCGTTTAACGTGTAGAGTAGTGGCTCTTCGTCCAGCAGGATGCTGGGCGAGCAAACAGAGGGGACCGAGTCACAGGGGCCAAATCAGTTCACTGAGAAGTGCGGCTGTGAGCCACCAGGTGGGGAGAGGACAGGCGGGCAGAAGAGTGGTGGCAGGGAAGAAGCGCAGGCAGGCTCCCTGGCAGCTCTGGGGCCCCGCGACAGGGAGGGCCGCTCACGTCCTTCTGAGGTCTCCCTTTCTCAGGGAGACCAGGCTAGCCAGATGCAAAGGAGGGAAAGGAAGACTGTCGCCTTCCATCTTTCCTGAACTGAGACCGAGCGAGCACTGGACACTGCCTTTGTGCCGAGAAGTGACCGGCGGGGTGAGAAGTGATCTGAGGTCAGCAGCACTTGAGCCAAGGCCATTGCCAGATAGAGACAACCCTCAACTCTCCGACTGCACCAGAGCTTTCAATCTGAGCTAACGTGATGGGTCAGACTGCATGTACTGAGTGCTGTTTAGCAGCTTCAGAGGCTGCTGAGACAAGCTCTCATCCTAGCCAGCCTGCCAGGGAGGCAGGGGAGGGGCAGGCCTGGAAGAGGGCCTGGGCTCTGGAAAGAGGGTCAGTGGGGGACCAAGGCGTGTGGGACTGCTGGAAGCACTCACTGTTGGGACGAAGCAACCCCAACTTAGGGTGGTGGGCTTTTTCTTCCTTTTTTCACCTTTAAAAAGGCTGACTTATAAATAGTAGTTTGCATGTTTAGAAATTTTGGAAAGGTAGTTAAGACTGAAGGATAAAAATCATAAAATGAGAACCAATAATAAAAGAGATCTATTTAATGGAAAACACACAAAGAAAAAAAACCCCCCAAAATTGGTGAGATAAATTGTGTGTTTTAGGCTTTCTCTCTACCAGCCTGAACCAGCTATAATTTGAGGGGAAATGTCAGTATCTTTGGGCTTATACATAGACCAAGATTTCTTTTTCTTCCCAAATCCATTTTGACCTGCTATAAAAAGGTCACTTGTTTCTAGAAGAAAACATTAATACCACCAGTTAACATATAATTTTTTAAAACTGTGATAACAAGATTCAGTAACAGCTATCTCCAACTAAATGAAACAGTGTTAGTCACTCAGTCCGACTCTGTGATCCCACGGACTGTAGCCCACCAGGCTCCTCTGTCCACGGGATTCTCCAGGCAAGAATACTGGAGAGGGTTGCCATTGCCTTCTCCAAAATGAAACAAGACCACCACATATCAATTTTTATTAAGAACTGTTTAGACCTAAAACCAAGCTTTAAGATGGAATATGCTGAGTTCCAGAAGCCACAGCCTCGGAAAGGGGAATGAAGACTATAAGACAGCCCAGGCCCCCAGAGAGCATTCAGTAGGCCCTGTCCAAAATCCCCACAGGCCACACACCTCCTCCCCTCGGGCCACTCACTGCACAGGTCAAGGCTAACACCCGAGAGAACAAGGTGAGAGTGGACAAGGGCGACACTGTTTAACCTCAACACAAACACTTAGCATATTCAGTCACTCAAACTATTTCTAGGAAAGTAAACAATCACCAAAAAGCTCCACTATAAAGTTGCCAGACATATAAACTAGCATCTGGTAAAGAATATCACCATTTGACAAACATCAGAGTAATTGATTCAGGCAAGAATCATGAATGGATGCTAAAATTAGTAGATGGCAGTAGAGGATAGCTCATGGTCTCAAAATATCTCCCTATAAAATAAGTATCTATTAATTACAAAGGGGAAAATAGTAACTTCATGGTGGAGACTCAGCAAGCAGTCAGAGTTGCTCCTGCCCGTTGGGGGGTCACACTGACATCGCGTGTTCCTATTACGTCCTTATTCTTAGAAAATACATGCAGGGAGAAAAAAGCGTGTAATGTTTGCAACTTATTCTCAAATGGGTCAGAAAAAATATACATACATAGAGAGAAAAATGATAAGGCAAATGTGGTAACCATTAACAACCGGGAAATCTGGATGAAGGAAATAGGAGTTCTTTGCACTATTCTCAAAATTATCCTGTCTGAAGTTATTTCAAAATGAAAAAAAAAAAAAAAAAAAGAGAGGTTAAAATTGACCACGGTCTTTTTCTATAATAGTCCATTCACCCACAAAGAAATCATGAATGACAGTATTTATCTCTAAAAGGTTCTTCAGCTGTTCAAAGATGTTTTCACAAGTATAAAGCAAGATGCTTTTGATCTGTAACTGTTTTTATTAAACCTAAAGTTTCATTATTTCATCTTTTGGATCTATTTTCCACTTTTTTTTAAAATCAACATGGCAATGCCTCATTATATTCTTTGAGGTTTCCTGGACAAAAACTTGTTACTATTCTTGTCTCTAATTCATCCTTTTTGCCTGCTGTGCTGTGGGCATGACATCAATTTATTATACCCAATAATTTACAGTGCCTCCTAGTTATTAAATTACCACCATGCACACGGATGATTCATGGCGGGGTGGCGGGGGGTGGGGGGGGGACTTAGTGTGTACTACTAGAACCAGTATACTCATCAGTCAGGAAAAAGCTTAAGTCATTGTAGTCCCCTTAACATAAAAAAAGTAGTCATTAATCTGTATATGTTCTATAAAGCTTTCTGATAATCAAAGAAAATATACAGCTCTACCAGATCTTTACAGCCACTTGCTGAAAGACACATAACGAAGACCTAAATGGTATTATAAAACTCTTATGAATTTGACCTTTCAACTGACGACTATCTGCACTAGCCATTCTGACTCTGGGACACACAAACCCATACACTCTTAAACTGCTCAAAGTGGAAAACGTTAATTTTGAAGATGATTTAACAATCTGCTCTATCTCCCATGCTGTCGGTATGGTACTGATTTCTATCAGGTTGGTGCAAAAGTAATTGCAGTTTTGGATTTTTGAAATTTGCCATTTGATACTTGAAAACATTCTTAAATAAATGTGGTTATGTTACACGTCATTTTGATGCACATTTCTTTGCTTTGCATTTTTTTTGTTAATGACTTATTGTTTATTATTTATTTTAGACTAGGGAAATGATGTCAGACAAAACCCAAATTCAATCAATTTTCTTATTCAAGTTCAAAATGAGTTGTAAAGCAGTGGAGGTTCAAGAAGTCTTGCAAAGGAGACGAGAGCCTTGAAGATGAAGAATGCAGTGGCCAGCCATCAGAAGCTGACAACGACTGAGGGCAGTCATTGACGCTGTTCCTCTTACAACTACACGAGAAGCTGCCGAAGAACTCAGCGTTAACAGTTCCACAGTCACTCAGCATTAGCAGCAAACAGGAAAGGTGAAGAAAGCTGGGTGAACTGACTGAGTATTTTAAAACTGGTCATTTTGAAGTGTTGTCTTCTCTTATTCTGTGAACCACCAATGAACCGTTTCTCAATTGGACTGTGACATGTGATGAAAAGTAGATTTTATATGACAACCAGTGATGACCAGTTCAATGTCTGGAACGAGAAGCAGCTCAAAGCACTTTTCAAAGCCAAGCTAGCACCAAAAAAAAGGTCATGGGCACTGTCTGGTGGTCTGCTTTCTGAATCCTGGTGAAGCCATTACATCTGAGAAGTACGCTCAGCAAGCTGATGAGATGCACTGAACACTGCAATGCCTGCACCAAGTATTGGTCAACAGAAGGGCTAAACTGTTCTCCACAACAACGTCCAAATGTATGTCACACAATCAATGCTTCAAAAGTTGAACGAATTGGGTTACAAAGTTTTGCCTCATCCACCATATTCATCTGACTTCTCACCAACTGACTACCACTTCCTTCAAGCATCTCAGCAATTTTTTTGCAGGGAAAACACTTCCAAGATCAGAAGGAAGCAGAAAGTGCTTTCCAAGAGTTTGCAGAATCCCAATGCACCGATTTTTACACTACCAAATAAACGTACTTCTTGTTGGCTAAAGTGTGTTGATTGCAATGGTTTCTATGTAGATTAATAAAGATGTGTTTGAGCCTAGTTATAATGACTGAAAATTCACAGTCCCAAACTGCAATTATGTTTGCACCAACCTAATATTTCAAGTGCATATAGGTAAGGAAACATTCCATCCTTAAACTAACTAAGGGTCTTTGATTTTTGATGAATATTACACAGTGTATGACCCAATGTGAAGTTTAATTTCAAACCCAAACACAAGCCTACATTCCTTTCTCTCCCTACCGGGGCAGTCTGAGCAAACAGGTAGGGTCTAGGAAATGGACTGAGGCCATAAGGGCAGATCCGGCTCTTGTGCCAGGTGTGAGGTTAGACAAAGCAGCAGAAGAACCAATTCCCACGTGTTTGTTTTTAAAGAGTCATAATGATCCACTGAGGAAGTCCGACAGATAGCGAAGGGCAGGGGACCGTGCAGCCCGTGGGGTCGCCAAGAGCTGCACACAACTTAGTGGAGCAGCTAAGCCTCTGAGACAGGGTGCAGGACAGGGAGGAGCAGCTGGCTTAGGGGTTCACGGGGCTCTGAAGACCGCAGAATGCTAAGTGCTATGGTCACAACTGAGACCTGTTTCCTGTGCAAGTGGCTCAGAGCAGATTTATATACATTCATTTCATACAAGTAACACTTTAGAAAATAAATGAACAGATAACAAATTATCATTCACTGAAAGAATATGGTGTTATATAAGTAAACTAGGGAAGTCAGAAAAGAGAGGAGCATTACACAACATCAATAAATTTGTTACAGAAAAGAACAGGGTAAAAGAGACGATCTAGCCTGTGAGAAAACAAATGCATTAAAAAAAAAGTAGTTTTATTTATTTATTTTTTTGCTGTTCTGGGTCTTAGTTGCTGTACTGGCATAAATGCATTTATTTTTTCTTTTTTTTTTGCACACAGAAGTACCTTAATGGCGGAGAAGAATAGATGAGTTCTCTTGCAATTTGGAGGGCATAGTCTAAAGCAGTCCTCCAATAAATATTAAATTTCTTTTCCCACTTTCAATCTTAAAACTCCTTCCTGACCCAGGGACAAACCTACATCTCCGGCACTGGCAGGCAGACTCTTCAGCTCTGAGCCACCAGGGGAGCCCAAGCTTCCATGGTTATCCTCCGGCTACTCATTTTCCCCCAACCTAGCAGCACACACTTGGGAACCCTTTTGGAGAAGCTTGGTTCTAAAACTAGAATTTTATTTAAAAGAAATAAGACCAGACGAAAGAAAAAAAAACCAACAGCAAAGAAATAAAACAATGCGGGGAAATTTTAGTGGGATGTCTGAAACACATCTTGTCTAGTCAGGAAAAAAGCCCACTCACGATAAATATTTTCTATATTAACAGAGCACAGTCAGCCAAAAACAGAAAACTCACTACCTAAAATGAGAAAGGCTTTCTTCAACACCTCATTTCTTGAAACAAACAAACAAACAAAAAACTTTGGCTAAAAGAAGAGGAAAGAGTTACACCCATATAGAACTTCAGAATGGGAAGAATTAGTATCACCAAGTACTTCTCGACTTTGCCAAGTAATAATGGTATTTTAGAAATTATTCATTCTGGTTTTTACAACACAATTCACTTTGCTGGCTGGCTAATAGCTATATAGTCTAATACTTTACATAATATTTTATTTCAATTTTAACAGATCATTTTAAAAAAAAATCTCAAGGTAACTTTATCATATTACCTATAAACACTAATTTATCAAACACATAAAGTGCCTAATATGTTAGGCCTCTAAGAGGAATACAGAAATGGTTAAGACCCAATTTACCAGGAAAGAAACAAAATTGAAAATTTGATTCAAAGTCACACCCACCGAGAGAAAGCAGATCTTCAAGAGAACATACTATCAAAACAAATACTGTTTTGGTAAATTTATCAATAGGATCCTAAGAGGAGGGCTACGTTGCTATGTGACACAATCAGGTATTACCTAGACTCAGGTAACTAAAACTACAAAAGCCTGTATGAAGATGGATCTAAGGGCTCTGGTTCAAGACGATGGAGCAGGACGCGGGCTCATCTCCTGTGAGAGCACCGAAACCACAAGGAGCTGCTGAACAGCCACTGACAGGAGGACGCAGGAACACACCAGAAAAAGAGGCCCACGTCCAAAGACCGAGAAGCAGCCCCCACGAGACGGCAGCAGAGGCACCGCCACGATGCAGTCACAGCCTGCAGCTGCCGGGGGGCGACCCACAAACTGGGGGCAGCAACACCAACGCAGCCCTCCCACTCTTACGAAGGTTCTGAGCCCCACGTGAGGCTTCCCAGCCTGCGGGTCCGATAAAGGCACTGGGAATCCCCAGGGAACCTGACCTTGATGGCCAGCGGGACTTGACTACAGGACTTCCACAGGACTGGGGAAACAGACTCCAGTCCTGGGGAGCACAGAGAACACCGCACACATCACGCCCCAGAGGAGAGGAGCAGTGATCCCCCCGGAGGCTGAAGCAGACCTACTTGCTGGTGCTGGAGGGTCTCCTGCGGAGGCGAGGGTCAGCAGGGCTCCCCACAGGGACGGGGCACTGGCGGCAGCAACCCTGGAAGGCCCCCCACTGCGTAAGCCCTCTCTGAGGTCGCCATTAACCTACCATCAACCCCTCAGATCCCAGGGCTGGGCTGCCTCAAGCCAACCCCACCCATCAGCAGATAATTGGATTAAAGCTTTGCAGAGCAAGACCCAGTTTTTCCCACTGCCAGTCCCTCCCATCAGGAAGCTTATATAAGCCTCATAGCCTCCTCAATCAGAGGACAGACAGAAGAAGCAAGAAGAACCACAGTTCCACAGCTAGAATAAAACCACATTAGAGAAAGTTAATCAGGATGAAAAAGCAGAAAGTCACGTCCCAGATGAAGCTACCTTGTCCCAGACGACAAGATAAAACACCAAAAAAACAACTAAATGAAGTAGAGACCGTCAACCTTCCAGAAAATGAATTTAGAATAATGATAGTCAAGGTAATCCAGGATCTCGGGAAAACAAAGGGAAAGATGCAAGGAACGTGTACCAAAGACCTGTAAGAACTAGAGGACAAACAGAGATGGAATCCACAGCAGGATAACTGAGGCAGAAGAACAGATAAGTGACCTGGAAGACAGAATGGTGGGAAGCACTGCCACAGAACAGAATATTGGAAAAAGAAAGAAAAAAAAATGAAGACAGCCTAAGAGGCCTAAACACACCAATATGCACATTATAGGGGTCCAAGAAGGAGAAAAGAGACAGAGAGGACCTGAGAAAATACTTGAAGAGATAACAGATGAAAACTTCCCAAACTTGGGAAAGGAAATTGTCAACCAAGTCCAGGAAGTACAGGGACCCTCAGGCAGGATAAACCCAAGGAGGAACACACCAAGACACATAGTAATGAAACTGACAAAAATTAAAGACAGATAAAATATTAAAAGCAACAAGGGGAAAATGACAAGTAACATACAAGGGAACTTGCATCCGGCTATCGGCTCATTCTCAACAGAAAACTCTACAGGCCAGACGGGAATGGCATGACGTATTTAAAATGATGAAAGAGGAGAACTTACAACCAAGAATACTCTACCCAGCAAGCCTCTCCTTCAGATTTGATGGAGAAATCAAAGCTTTCCAGACAAGCAAAAGTTAAAAGAACTCAGCATCATCAAACCAGCTTTACAACAAATGCTAAAGGAACTTCTCCAGGCAGGAAGCATAGCAGAAGGAAAAGATCTACAGAAAATAAACCCCAAACGACTGAGAAGCAGGTAACAGGAGCATACATATCAATCATTACCTTAAATGTTAATGGCTTAAACGCACCAAACAAAAAACACGGGCTAGCCGGGCCGATGGAAACACGTGCAGCATGTATGCACTGCCACTCACCACACCACTCTGGCCCTCCCAAACTGTTCACAATCATTTTACATCGTTACCCATCTTTCCATTAAAGCTTATAATTGTAATTCTCTTTTACTTTTTGTCTGGCTATTGATTGTGAAAACTGATAAACATCTTTTGTGATTATGTAACTATTACTCAATTATCATTGTATCATGACTGGTCAAAAGAAGAATAATAGAATTCTGTATCACCAAAACTACCATTTAATAGGAAAAACCTGTAATCACTTTTGAAAAATCCAGATGCATATCAGAATTATCTTGGAAGTTTTTGAAAAATACAAATGCCCAGTTATTGCTTTTGTCCTCCAGAGCTCCAGATGTTTCTAATGAGCAACCATATTTAAAAACAACTGAACTATATGAAGATTTTTTTCTTTCTTCCAGCTTGTTTCACTTTTTCTATTTTGTGCTCCCATTTCATTTTTTAGTTTATGTTTCCCAATTTCTCCATCTCTTTTTTTTCTGATGTTCTTTCTCAAGCCTTTATCAAGCATAGTAGAAAAGCTTTTGTATACATATATGTAAATAGTATGCATAATATATATCTTAGAAAATTTATTAATTTTTGCCTAACTAAACTCTACTTGTTTGACTTAGTATGACTAGAATGCTATATTTCTAACTAAAAAAAATTAAAATGTGCAACAAGTAACACAGATTTACTGTATATAGCACAGGGAACTATAGTCAATATCTTATAATAACCTATAATGGAAAAAAATCTCAAAAATAATATATGCATATATGTATAACTGAATCACCTTGCTGTGCAGGTGTACTTCCACAAAATATAAATATTATGAAAAGGGAAAAAAAAATGGTTTAGGCTTCCTGCTCGTTCTGCACCCTTTTCCTGAAGTAAAGCCACCAATGACACCAGGCAGGGCAAGGTCCCTAGCGGGAGGCAGGTAGCACTAAGGGTGGAGTATCAGAGCCTGAACAGTACAAGAGCCTGAACAAGCTATACAAGGGTGTCCCATTAACCACATACAGTGGAATTTACCCAGCGAGTACGTATTTCTGAGGGTAGCGGGAGCTAGATTCTTCAACTGTCAAAGAAAGACACAAACATGGAAAAGGAGAAAATTACAATGAATCCTTAAGTGTTGAAATGGGACCCTGGGTACCAATGTAAACTCATGGATACAGATACAGACACATACACACACACACTTTGTGGTTCAGTGCACTGAACAGGCCTGAGAGCGGCAATACCCCAATGTAAACTCATGGATACACACACACACACACACACACACACATTAACTTTGTGGTTCAGTTCACTGAACAGGCCTGAGAGTGGCAATACCCCAATAGCAATGGGCACATTTAGAGCCGAGGTCTCCTTCCTAGTGACTCAGCTGGTAAAGAATTTGCCTACAATGCAGGAGACCCGGGTTTGACCTCTGGGTCGGCAAGATACCCTGGAGAAGGGAATGGCTATCCACTCCAATATTCTTGCCTGGAGAATTCCATGGACAGAGGAGCCTAGCAGGCTACTGTCCACGGGGCTGCAAAGAGTCAGACACAACTGAGTGACTAACACTTTCACTTTTCCACTTTCTTGGCTTCTAAATATTTCCCATTAAAATGATCCACGGTCTGAGATACGGCAGACTGGAGAGAAATAGCAGGGAAAAAAATAAGAGCTTGGAAGATCTTATTGTGCCAGAAAGCAAGAAACTACTCAAAATACAGACAGATACAAGTCAAAAAGACCCAGAAGCCAACAATAAAAGACAGCCACTGGACAAATCGGGGAATATTTAAACACAGAAAAATATAATAGTAAAAGATTATCACCCAGTAGAAGATCCTTCCTCATATAGACATATACATGAATAAACAGACCGAAGAGTAAGCTCTATCTAGTTTCAACTAACGAAAGTAGAAACAATGACTGTAACTAGAAAAGCATCATTTGGCAATCATTTGTAATAACTTATTCAGCTAAAAATTGTTGATGGCTGTTAAAACTAGTGGGTATGAGTTTGATGAGGAATTTACAGAGCCTGAAAGTTCCTGTCCATAATGGCTCTAATTACAAAAAAAAGTCAAGCACCCCAGTTTTCACAGTGACACTATTTACAGTAACCAAGACATGGAAGAAACCTATGTGTCCATTGACAGATAAATGGTAAAGATGTATATATAAATAAAGACAAACACACAAATACACACACACACACAGAATATTACTCAGCCATAATAAATTACACAGTGACACTTGTAAAAACATTGATGGAGCCAGAGATTTTGATACTGAGTGAAGCAAGTCAGACATGAAAAGATAAATACCATATGACATCACTTATATGTGAAATCTAAAAAGCAATACAAACAAACTTGTTCACAAAACAGAAACACATTCATAGACATAGAAAAAAAACTTATGGTTACTTAAGGGGAAAGGGGTGAGGCTAGACAAATTATGAGTTTGGAAGTAATGGATACATACTGCTGCTGCTGCTAAGTCGCTTCAGTCATGTCCGACTCTGTGAGACCCCATAGACAGCAGCCCACCAGGCTCCCCGGTCCCTGGGATTCTCCAGGCAAGAACACGGGAGTGGGTTGCCATTTCCTTCTCCAATGCATGAAAGTGAAAAGTGAAAGTGAAGACGCTCAGTTATGTCTGACTCTTAGCGACCCCATGGACTGCAGTCCACCAGGCTCCTCCGTCCATGGGATTTTCCAGGCAAGAGTACTGGAGTGGGGTGCCACTGCCTTCTCCAAGATACATACTACTATATATAAAATAAACAAGGATTTACTGTAAAGCACAGGTAATTATATTCAATGCCTTATAATAACCTATAATGGAAAAGAATATGAAAAAAACCCTCTATATAACTGAATCATTTTGCTGTGCACCTGAAACTAACACAATATTGTAAAGTAACTATGTTTCAATAACATTTTTTTAATTAAAAAAAAAAAAGAGCAAGTAACTTTATAGTGGACAACACCACCTTGATCACGTGATCAGTGTTAATACCACCAGTAACAGAACAAATCAAAACCATTCACTTAAAAATATAAGAATATAGCATTATTTCTGTCATATTCCTGCCCCAAAGGCATAACTTTAATTTAATTGGGAGGAAACAATAAGCAAGTCCAAACTGATGAACACTTCACCAGTCTATGCTCTCCAAAAGCATCAAGGTCTAAAACTCAAGAAAAGACACAACACTCAGAGCACTTAAAATGCTACCTATTCTAATAAAATTTCAATTTACACAGATT
The DNA here is from genome assembly GCF_023091745.1 of Budorcas taxicolor. NCBI lineage: Eukaryota > Metazoa > Chordata > Mammalia > Artiodactyla > Bovidae > Budorcas > Budorcas taxicolor. The sequence continues at coordinate 7,703,472 of NC_068930.1, read as the reverse complement.
TATGGAAAAATGACAAAGAGAAGCACACCTGTATGCCATGAAGCCTTTTCTGTTTTAAGAGAAAGGGGCTAAGTAAAAACTTTGATCACTGATATTTGAGAGACTGGAAACTGTTATACAAACTCAAAGCTCCATATTTTAAAAAAGCTGCTAAATAAAACTACAAAGTCAGTTGCTATGCAGCAACAATGAGATATGTTCGCATGAAGTCAACAAAGGAGTAAACAACGAAAAGGCAGCAAAAATGAACCTTTCTCTATTTTCTATGTTAAACTTCCAGGACAGGATACACAGTCAAGCCAGAAACTGCGCCCACAGAGGTATCTGCTTACACACGTGTCAGTTTACTGGAAGGGAATGGCTATGACCATATGGTAAAGTCTACCGGTATGGGACTGACCTACAGTAAAGGGTAATTTAAATAGCAGGTTCAATACAGAATGTGTAAAAAGTGCCTCCAACTTTGTACTTTAGCCCTTTTAAGAACACTCTGGAGCCAGCACTGTTAAGATACTGATCAAGTTTCTCAAAGTCCCTGTCTCCGGCCTTCAGTCCAGCATCTATCTTACCACCTACTCACCCTGGTAAAACTTACCAAATGCTTTAAGTAAAAAGGATGGAAAGGTAAGCTCAAAAGATCTCTTATTAACCTTGATACAAGATTTGATAGTAATTACCCATTACATAGTTTGAGATTATACATTACCTTAAAATCGGTCAGATTTTTCACACACTTGGCCACAGGAAGTTAAGGTGAAGAGGTAGAATCTATGGTCTTCCTGTCTTAGAACATAAGAAGCTCAGTGAACATCTTCAGAACGACTACAACACAGCCACACAAAAACACATTTTATTCCACCCTGATTTGTCCCATGCAGTTTTGTAATCAGGATCTGGGGAAACTTTAGAGTCTTTCCCTTGTCACAACATGGGATAATTCTGATTCCCATAAGTTCCCTTGGAGGAATCAGGCAAAGTAAGCTGGGTATATTCAACTCCCTCTGAACAAACTGTGGAAATCTTTAATCTCTTCATTGTAATTACTTTATCAGTTACACAAAGTTGAGCTTTTCTATACAATGGTCTGTTAGTTTACTTGTTTGTTATCTAATCAGGAAAAAGTCTTTCGTTGAAACATCAAGGCAGTATGCAAAGAATAGGGTGCTTGTTGGATACCCTTATCCCCTAAAATAAAATCTAATCTAACCACTTGGTTCATCCATCTTTACAGTCTAATTTCCTACCAACCCATTATACTAAGACACATGTAGTTTTCACAGCATATCGGTTCAGTTCAGTTGCTCAGTCGTGTCCGACTCTTTGCGACCCATGGACTGCAGCACGCCAGGCTTCCCTGTCCATCACCAACTCCTGGAGCTTGCCCAAACTCACATCCATCCAGTCGGTCATGCCATTCAACCATCTCATCATCTGTCGTCCCCTTTTCCTCCTGCCTTCAATCTTTCCCAGCATCAGGGTCTTTTCCAATGAGTCAGTTCTTCACATCAGGTGGCCAAAGTATTGGAGTTTCAGCTTCAAATCAGTCCTTCCAATGAATATTGAGGACTGATTTCCTTTAGGATGGACTGGTTGGATCTCCTTGCAGTCCAAGGGACTCTCAAGAGTCTTATCCAACACCAGAGTTCAAAAGCATCAATTCTTCAGTGCTCAGCTTTTTTCACAGCAGATCAGACTATCCCATATTCATGGGACTTACTGCTGCCTCACCCCTATGAGGTTGGGACCATACAGCAAGGCTCTGGGTCCCTGTCCTCCAACACAGGCTTCTCCCTCCCACCCCACTCCTCCACCCAGTCTGTCTGGTTTCCCAGAACACCCTGTTCCTGGCTCTGCCAGCACTTCCCACTGAGATGTGAGTTTACATACTCTCTCCCCTGCAGGACCACAGGCTCCTTGACAGTTGGGTCTCGTCTTACTCATCTTTGATCCTCCGCCTGCTTAAAAGCGGGACAATCCTTCTATCAGTCTGTACTGCTTCTATCAGATGATAAAAATGTCATCTAAAAAAATCCAGTGTCTGCAAGATGTGCCTTCAGTTATTATCACTGGCATTTTATTTGCCTTTGAGGGGAAAAGGATGGGATATAAGGCATAAAATTCATCTCTGCTGGGGGAAAACATCAAAAGAGAGTTGATGGCTGTACATTCCCAGACTATCACGTGACTACCCTCAACCTGCCACCTTGCTTGCCCCTCCCCACCTGAACCTAGCCCAAATTACAAACAAAAATACAGAACCAAAAATAGGCACACCGGCTGGGACTGACCATAAACAGGGTACTAAAAATCTCTGAAAACAACAGTAAGACATTAGGAGACACCTATTAGAACAGCTAAAATCCAAATCACTGACAAATCCAACTGCTGGAGAGATGAGAGCAACAAAAACCTCCCTCATTGCTGGTGGGGATGCAAACTGGGCCAGCCACTGTGGAAGACAGCTTGGCAGCTTCTTACAGAGCTCAACACAGTCTTATATCATCCAGCAATCACACTTCCAGAATTTACCCAACTGATTTAAGAACTTATATCTACACAAAGTCACGCAGACAAAACTTTTACAGCCACTTTGTTCATAATCACCCAAACTAAAAACAATCAAACTGTCCTTCAACAGATGAACAGATTAACTATGGTACAAACAGACCATCCATTTATCTATCAGTCCAGTACTTTGGCCCCCTCATGCGAAGAGTTGACTCATTGGAAAAGACTCTGATGCTGGGAGGGATTGGGGGCAGGAGGAGAAGGGGACGACCGAGGATGAGATGGCTGGATGGCATCACGGACTCGATGGACGTGAGTCTGAGTGAACTCCAGGAGTTGGTGATGGACAGGGAGGCCTGGTGTGCTGTGATTCATGGGGTTGCAAAGAGTCAGACACCACTGAGCAACTGAACTGAAATGAACTGAACTGAACTGAATACAGAGAAATAAGCTACCAAGCCACAAGAGACCTGGATGAATCTTAAATCGACCATTTCTTCCTAAGTGAAGAAGCCAGTCAGAAAAAGCTACACAGTGCATGATTCCAACCCTATGACATTCTGGAAAAAGTAAAACTATACAGCTGGTAAAAAGAGGAGTGATTGCCGAGGGCTCAGAGGGTAATGGAGGAGGGACGAGCAGTGGACGGGTGAAGCACAGGGATCTCTGAAGTCAGTCAGTCCAGTTGCTCAGTCTTGTCCACCTCTCTGTGACCCCATGGACTGCAGCCAGGCTTCCCTACCCATCATCAACTCCCAGAGTTTGCTCAAACTCATGTCCATCCACTAGGATTTTTGAGGATAGTGAAACTATTCTATGTAATATGAAACTGTAATACGGACGTAAAACACTATGCACGTATTTGTCAAAACCCATGGAGCTTCACAGCATTTAAAGTCATTTAAAGTCACTGAAGGGACTGGTGGTCCAGTGGTTAAGACTCTGCATGTCCACTGCAGGGGTACAAGTTTGATCCCCAGCCAGGGAACGCAGATTCCCACATGCCATGCAGTGCAGCCCACCCAAAAAATTAAAAATAAGAAATGAAGTCATTTGAGAGGAAAGGCAAAGGACCTGAGCAGTAAAGCCAAGGGACGGTGGATGGCGAGAGCCCTGTTTTTCACTGCGTAGTGGAAAGGTTATAGTTAAGCAAAAAGAGAAGGCTAGAGTGGTTCACGTGGTACTGATTCCAGTTGAGAGACACCAAAGCGAGCTCATATTTAGTTTCATACAGATGTAGTTTGACATACAGGTGATTACCTATAGAGATATTTTATGGACATGTTTATGTACACAGGTCAGTATACACACACAGATGTTAGTATGAAGGGGGCACCTAGGAGCAAACGATACCCCAACAGCAACGAGCACACCCAGCACCCAGATCTTGGTTTCTAACACTCTCCTCCAAGAGAAGGAGCCTGGCTGGCCTTCCTGAAGAAACGGTTGACTCTAAGACAGGGGCAGAAAATTTATAAGACGAGCCTGCAGCTTATTCTAGTGCCAGGGACTATTCGGAAGATGGGCAGGGAATCCAACTGAAAGACGCCCCAGTGGCCAAACCTGGAACAATTCTAGCAACCAAATCAAGTAGTGTATAACCCCAAATAAAATATCCATGAATCCATAAAGTGATATTAAAAAAAATTGAGCAATTAAATGGGAGAGAAGAGACAAATCCATGCAGAATTCTAAGTAATATATGCAGATTGCTGCTGTTGTTGTTTTGACGCTAAGCCATGTCCAACTGCTTTGTGATATATGCAGATACTTCAAGCTTAAGACCAGGGGAGCATAAGCCCTCACTCCTTATGGGTGGGGCTGTGCATAGGGATTTCCTTCCAAATAGCACAGTGTGGAAATGAGAGAGGAGAATTTTTACAGTGGAGAAACCTGACAGTCCCTCAGCCAGGTAATCAAGGTCAGCTGCAATGGTGATGAGTCGTGTGGCGACACGTGACAGGAATGACACTTTAGCTTTGTGGTCCTCCTCTAAGCAACTCCAACTCCGCCAAAGCATGAGATAAACGATAAATCTTAGTAGAGGGACACTTTCAAAATGCCTGACCCAACCTGTCAAGGTCATCAAAAACAAAGAAGGTTTAAGAAACTTAAAGAGCAGAGGCGCATAAGGAGAGGTGACGACAGAAAAAAGACGCTGGTAAAAACTATGGACGTCTGAATAAAGCATGGCATTTTCTTTGTAATTTTTCTGTAAACCCAAAACTGTTCTAAAGTCAAAAATTTATTTTAAAACACAATGAAACAAACCAAAATCTCCTTCTACTCACAATCAAACCTGACACCAATGGTTGTCAAACTGCAGTCCCTGGACCAGCATCAGAATCCCCTGGAAACTTGTGAGAAAAGTGAATTTTCAGGCCCACACTACGTCTGCTGATTCCATTCAGGGGATGGGGCTCAGCAATTGTGTTTTTAAAAAAGCCCCTCAGGTGACTATGAGACATGCTCAAGTCTGCCTGGGGGCTCTGATTTGATACCAAAAGTGAGCAGGACCTGAGAACCAGAAGATGCTCAGGCTGCGGGTCTGGGAGCACACTTCTGAAAATCTCTGATTTACAAAAACCAAGCAATAAGAGCGGCTGTTACTGGGTGCTTGCAGGTACTTACTGCAACACACCTGTGAGAAAGGTTTCACCACACCCACCGCAGAGCGCGACAGTGCTCCTTCTTGGCCGAATAATCACCAATGGGACTGCGGAACCTTTGTCCTGCCCTCTCCTGGGGCAGCATTTCTGGGCAACACAGTGTATTCATCTCCTGGCCAGCTATAACAAATGACCCCAGACCGGGTGGCTTAACACAACAGGAGCAGCTCTGGAGGCCGGAAGTTTGAAATCCATCAGGGGAGAGCTAGCACCCCAAGGAGAAGGCGCCACCCTGCCTTCTCCCAGCTTCTCCGGCTCCTGGCCACATGGTTCCAATCTCTGCCTGTCTCCTCTGTGTGTCCGTGTTAACTCCCTGTTTCTCTCCTACAAAAACACTTAGGATGGCATTTAGGACCCAACTGGAATCTCCTTATCTAAAAATCCTTAGCTTAAATACATGTGCAAAGACCCATTTTCCAAATAAGGTAACATTTACCAATTTGAGGGATGGGGACTTGATGCCTTTGGGTGGCGATTATTCAACGTACTACACATATTGTAAGTCAGGATGCTAATCTAATGGATTTCTCCTATAAAATTATAGCAGAGAATGAAGACTTCTAATCAAGGATCTGTCAGCTTTTTTCTTTCTATAGGCATGACCACACAATACCATACAAAATCAACTACAAATGTGAAATACTGCCGTCTTTTAAACTATCAAAAATTCAACTTACAGTTAATAAACACCTTCTACAAGGCTGGAGAATTCAAAGAACTTGTTTAAGAAGATCCTGATCTTTAAAGACTTCTGGGAAATTTTTAGGACTAGCTTAAAAATTTCTCAAGAAACTGATCTAGGAATGTTTGCTCTGCTGCTTTTACAATGAAAATTTCCTAAGAATAAATCTAGGGATTGAAAATCAAACTCCCCTTTGTTTGTTCTTAGGTTGAGGTCCACCACTTTAAACCCATTACATCACTGCTTTAAACAAGTCATTTACACTGGCTTGGCAGGAGTCTCAAAGAAAACTGAGAGAGTACTATTACGTCTAACTGCTATCCATTAAACATTATCTTAGTACTACATGAGCATACTAAAAATATTCTACCAAATAAAGAAATGTAAGGACCACAAAAATCTTCCCCTCTTTTCAGATTCCTAACAACTGAACTTTATTGGTTCTTTTCAAATGAATACTGGCAATATTTACAGCAAAAAGGCAGACTGCAGTGCATTATAAAGAAAAAGAAAAGGTCATTTCATCCGAGTTAGAACTGCAGGATCTGCAGTTAGACTGCCTGGATTCAAATTTGGAATTAAGCACTTAACCTTTTGTACAACTCTGGATGAGTTAAGTAACCCTGTATTCACAGAAGAGGAAACAGACTTGGAGACCAGAGGTTAAAGCATAAAATGTCCTTTAAACCTCACCCCTCTCCAAAAACAAACTATCTGTTACAATGGCTTAACTGAATAATGCTCAATTAAAGCTCTCTCCTGAAATTAATAGTGATTTCTGCCTTCTAAGTTAAATGCCCACGGGGAAACACTACGATCTACCATAACTATTACAAAACAACTTAGATCACTTGATGATAAACGGGCTTTCCACTGATTAGCAAGAGTTTTATAAGCAAAAAAATTGTAACAGAAAGGCTGAGCCCCTACTCCATTTCTCTATCAATTGGTAAAGGTTGTGCAGTGATTCCATGATCAATGCATGCAATACTATGAGTGGCTTATCTTTTTAAAAATAAGCAAAACCATGTCATTCAAAAATCACTACAAGTAAGTGTTAAATTTCATGATAAGTAAAACATCTATAACGCAGGTGCACAAGCCTCAGCGCTTACTACTCCAAGCAAACAATGTTGTGGCTTCTGTTCGGGTGCTGACCACCAGCCATCTGTGGTCCACTGGTCTTCACGTTGCCCTGAGGTTTATCAGTTTCAAGCAGTTCTCACAGACTTCCCTGGGAGCTCAGCAGCAAAGCATCCGCCTGTCAATGCAGGAGACGTAAGTTCAATCCCTGGGTTGGAAAGATCCCCTGCAGAAGGAAATGGCAACCCACTCCAGTATTCTTGCCTGGGAAATCTTATGGACAGAGAAGCCTGGAGGGCTACGGTCCATAGGGGTGCAAAAGAGCAGAACACAACTCAGCAACTAAACAATGAAAATATTCCCATACACTAGTCATTAGCTGATTAAAAAAAGCTCCTCAACATTATGCCAGCACACCTCCCACCCTGCCTACCCATATCAGGAAATTCATTTTAAAGAAGAAAATGATCACTTCTGATAAATTAAAAAGAAACCTCCCATATTATTATCTTTTAAATCAGCTATAACAAGTACCTCAATGGCGGGTATTCAAACATTGCAAGTTAAAACTAAGCAAACATCAATCAAAGGTAAGATCTTCCTCTTATTTCACCAGCCTCCCCTGCCCTGTCTCCCTTGCTGGATCCTTTCCATCTCTAACTTCTAACCCCTGGCAACCCCAGGACTCAGCCTTACAGTCCTTTTTCTATCTCCACTAACTCCCTAGGAGATGTTATTTGTCCTCTGGCTTTAAAAAATGTCTAGATGCAGACGATTCACAGAATTTCTCCAGTCTCTCCCACCACCTTAACCCTCTCTACCTGCTCAAGCAACTTTCCTCTCCCCACATCTCATCCCTCAACAAACCCTACTAGCGACACGTCTGAAATCCACCCACAGTCTAACCACTTCTCCCCACTCTCACTGCTCCCTCCCTGGGCCCTTCCCCCTTCTGGGGTTGCCTGTCTGGCTCACAGATCTCCCTGCTCCACACTTGCTCCCCTGCAGTTTCTTCGTCCACAAACCAGAGGAATCCTTTTGAAATACTGACAAGCTGCACTCCTCTCCCCACAACCCACAGGGCCCTCCCAGATAACTCAGCATGGAACCCAGAGCCCTAACCGTGGGCAGGCCTTATAGCACCTGGCCTCTCAAGCATGCACTCCAGCCACAAGACCTAACCACGCAACATCCTTTGCCCCAGGGCTTTGCACACCCCATTCCCTCTGCTGGAAATGACCCACCCCATATATAACAAGGCGTGCTTCCTACTCTTTCAGCGGGACTAGCATTCCCCCACCGCTCCATCACTCTATCCCCTTTCCATGCCTGTATTTTTTCAGAGGGCTTAGCACCACCTGACGCTATGCATTTTCTCCTTATCCTCTGATGATCCCACAGGGGAGTAAACGTGTCACGAGTGCTCTGCTGTGCTCCCTGCTGCAGCCCCAGCGTCTAGAACAGGGCCCGCCACACCACGGGCACGCAGGTAGTTTTCTAATGAATTAACCACTAAGAAAAATTTAAGTGTGCTTGCATCATCTGGGATCTCATACCCACCTGATCCTAATAAAACAACCAGAATTCTAAATGATTACAGAAACAACTTACAGAAATCTAAAAAGTAAACAGAAGTGTTCTTTGGGTGCTAAGAAAGAATTAAGAATGGACTCATCTTTCTGCCTGAAATAAACCACATTGTTGTAAATAAAAATAAGCCTCATGTCTTTAAATGAGTGTTCCTGTTGAAGAAAATGCATAGATGTTAACATATATGAAATGAAAAGTAGTACCTACAGTATTTATCAAAAGAAAAAACTGTTTTGAAAGAATTAAAAAAAAAACAAACCTTTGAAAATAATGATGACAGACATCAAAGACAGTAATTTTGTACTGATTTAATCCCTGCAAAGGCCCACAAACAGAAACACAGAAGCAGAACATTATAGGGTTAAACATGATGACATTGGTAAGGGTGCTAGTGTTAAATTGTTGAGTGAATGCTCAAAGATTCCTTTAAGCCAGGGAGAAGTTCTGCTGTAACAGTACCATTACAAATTTCTTACAGTAATAACACAGTGCATTATAAGCTTGCTCCAATGATAAGCTCTTTATGAGGGTTAAAAGTCTGCAGTCCTCTCAAACAAAGGCCTTTCTGTCTTGGATTTCCTAGAAGTCAATAAGCTAAAAATCACATCCTGCCTGATACTTAAGACTCACAGAAGGTCTTCTATGACTTTACCCGGTTCCCCAAGGCACTGGGCAGTCAATGTGACACAGTGGCAGAGACGGCAACCTCACTTCTGTGTCCAAATAAATCATCAATGGGTTCTTACTGCTTTTTATTTAGAAGTAATTCCAGAATTACAGCACAGTTATAAAGGCAGTGGAGAGAGTTCCCATCTCTTCACCCTGCTTCCTCTAGTGTTAGCATCTTATGTAACTATTCAACACATATCAGAACTAAGAAAGTAACATTAATACACTATTATCTAAACTAGAGGCATTGTTCAGATTTCACTAGTTTTCCCACCAATGTCCCTTTTCTCTTCATTCAGCTGCTGTGTCTCCTCTGTCCCTTCCATTCTGGGACAGTGCCTCAGTCTCTCCTCACTTTTCATCACCGTGGCCAGGTATTTCACAGTATTCCTCAGCTCCATCTGTCTGATGCTTTCTCGTAGCTGACGGAGGACTAAGGCAGACCTGAAGAGCTTTCTCATCCCATCCCACCCCCTGGTGTGCCACGGGTTTCTACTATAAAGTTACTATTTTTTCTATTCCCTACTCCATTCATTTAAACATGAGTCACCAAGTTCACTCCACATGCAAGGGGAGGGAAAGTAAGTTCCACCTCCAGGAGGGAAGGTTATCAAATAATCCGTGACTGTTAAAACCACCGTGCCTGCGTGCTAAATTGCTTCAGTCATGTCTGACTCTTGGCAACCCTATAGATTACAGCCCGTCAGACTCTTCTGTTCATTGGATTCTCCAGGCAAGAATACTGGAGTGGGTTGCCATGCCCTCCTCCAGGTGATCTTTCTAACACAGAGGTCGAACCTGAGTCTCCTGTATGGCACACGAGGGTTCTTTACCACTAGCAACACCTGCGAAGCCCAAAACCACCATAGTGATGAATAAATACTTTGTAACTACTTTTTAAAACTGAAATTTGTTTGATAAACAAAGTTCAAGTTATGGTTCACAGCAACTAACAAAGGCTGAGGCTTAAAATAGAAAAAAAAAAAAGAAGAGAGCTTGAGCCTTGAGAAAGATTTATAACCAGAACACATAGATATTTGAGAAATCAAAAATTGCAGGGACAAATAACAGTATTTTAAAATATCACTGAGTTTTAGCTTTAAAGTGTTTGTCCATTTAATCTCTGCCCAAAAGTTCTTTATTTTCATCACTGCATCTAACAGAGATGCATTTACTCAGGATTTACTGTTGACCAGGACTCATCATCACTGACTTTATCTGCCAGATTGCAATTAACATGGCTTAGGAAAGAAGAGAAAGGAAAAAAAAAAATATATATATAAAGCATTAGCCTGCCAAACATAAATGACCAGAGGATACTGTGTGCCAAGTTTGGCTTCCCTACCAACTGGACTGTGAGTTCCTTCCTGGGAAGGCAAAAGTCTTAAACTCCTTTTCCGTGCTCTCCACTACCCAGCGCAAAGCCCTCCACAGGGGTTAAAGGAGATGATGCCAATTAACCAAAACAACTATGGTCTCTACTCAATTTCAAAACATACTGGATCAGGAGAAATGTTTTAAGGGCAAATAAACGGCATTGATAGTTCTTACACATGGAAAAGGAGAACAGTTAACAGAAGATGGTGGGAGACGAGGAGGATGCAGACTTCCCATCTCTGCACGGCTCGGGCGCCTCCCAGGCACTGGCTGTGAACCTCCGACACCTAACGGGATGGGGCAACCCCAGAGCCACCAGGTGGGACGTGGGTGGGGGGGAAGACGGGAGGAAACGCACAGGCCAGGGAGGGGACCTGTGCCCTTGAGGGGCAGCTGGGGAGGGGTGTCCATCCCAAGAGGGGCCCACCAGTACAGAGGGTATCAGTGGTGAGGGAAGACCCTTGGGAGGGCAGAAGATAGCAGGGGAACTTGGTCAGTGTCTCCTCTTCCCACATGGGTCCCGGGGAGCCTGCTGAGGTCTCGAACCTAATCTTCACCCTTTGAGGCCCTCTCTGGCCCTGTGGGTCCTGAGTCTAGGCCCCAAACACATCCTAATTCCTGCCTGTACCTAAGTCCCGAGTTGCCTAACCTCCACCATCTAGTCAGTTCAGTCTCTCAGTCGTGTCTGACTCTTTGCGACCCCATGGACTGCAGCACGCCAGGCCTCCCTGAGCTTACTCAAACTCATCAACTCCCAGAGCTTACTCAAACTCATGTCTATTGAGTCGGTGATGCCATCCAACCATCTCATCCTCTGTTGTCCTCTTCTCCTGCCTTCGATCTTTCCCAGCATCAAGGTCTTTCCAATGAGTCAGCTCTTTGTATCAGGTGGCCAAAGTACTGGAGCTTCAGCTTCAGCACCAGTCCTTCTAATGAATATTCAGGGTTGATTTCCTAGATGACTGACTGGTTTGATCTCCTTGCTGTCCAAGGGACCAAGAAGAGTCTAGCACCACAGTTTGAAAGCATTGATTTTTCGGTGGTCAGCCTTCTTTATGGCCCACCTTTCACATCCATACATGACTAATGGAAAAACCATAGTTTTGACTATATGTTGGCAAAGTGATGTCTCGGCTTTAAAATATGCTGTCTAGGTTCTTCATAGCTTTCTTCCAAAGAGTAAGCGTCTTTTAATTTCATGGCTGCAGTCACCATCTGCAGTGACTTTGGAGCCCAAGAAAATAAAGTCTGTTTCCCCATCTATTTGCCATGAAGTGATGGGACCAGACACCACGATCTTCATTTTTTGAATGTTGAGTCTTAAGCTGGCGCTTTTTTTTTTTTTTTTTCACTCTCCTCCTTCACTTTCATCAAAAGGCTCTTTAGTTCCTCTTTGCTTTCTGCCATTAGGGTGGTGTCATCTGCATATCTGAGGTTATTGCTATTTTTCCCAGCAATCTTGACTCCAGCTTGTGCTTCACCCAGCCTGGCATTTCACATGATGTACTCTTCATATAAGTTAAATAAGCAGGGTGACAATATACACCCTTGATGTACCCCTTTCCCAATTTTGTACCAGTCCAGTGAATTGTTCCATGTTTGGTTCTAACTGTTGCTTCCTGACCTGCATGCAGGTTTCTCAGGAGGCAGGTAAAGTGGTCTGGTATACCCATCGCTTTATGAATTTTCCAGTTTGTTGTAATCCACACAGTCAAAGGATTTAGCATAGTCAATGAAGCAAGAGTAGATGGTTTTTCTGGAATTCTCTTGCTTTTTTTGAACCAATGGATGCTGGCAATTTGATCTCTGGTTCCTCTGCCTTTTCTAAATCCAGCTTGAACATCTGGAGGTTCATGATTCACATATTATTGAAGCCTAGCTTGGAGGATTTTGAACATTACCTTGCTAGCATGTGAAATGAACACAGTTGTAAGGTATTTTGAATACTCTTTGCAATTGTCCTTCTTTCAGATTAGAATGAAAACTGAGTTTTTCCAGTCCTGTGGCCACTGCTGAGTTTTCTAAATTTGCTGGCATATTGAGTCCAACACTTTAACAACATAATTTTTTAAGAATTTGAAATAGCTCAACTGGAATTCCATCACCTCCACTAGCTTTGTTCTTAGTAATGATTCTTAAAGCCCAGTTGAGTTCACATTCCAGGATGTCTGGCTCTAGGAGAATGACCACACCATCATGATTATCCAGGTCATTATACCTTTTTTGTATAGTTCTTCTGTGTATTTTTGCCATCTCATCTTGGTATCTTCTGCTTCTGTTAGGTCCATACCATTTCTGTCCTTATTGTACTCATCTTTGCATGAAATGTTCCCTTGGTATCTCTAATTTTCTTGAGGAGATCTCTAGTCTTTCCTGTTCTATTGCTTTCCTCTATTTCTTTGCATTGTTCACTTAAGAAGGCTTTCTTATTTCTCCTTACTCTTCTTTGGAACTCTGCATTCAGATGAGTATACATTTCCTTTTCTGCTTTGCGTTTCATTTCTCTTCTTTTCTCAGCTACTTGTAAGGCCCCCTACAGCAAAGGTCTTTTCTGGCCTTCCTTTTTGGGTTGTGGTTGTTTTACCTTGTTGTTTCACTTATATTTTTATTTCTAATAATTTTTTTCACTTTTACTTCTCACCTGTTACTGCTATGTTACTTTTGGCTTGTTTTCCCCTGCCCCCTTTTTCTTTTTCCTGCTGTTCCTCTGTTTTACCTTGCTGTAGTTGCTTCCGTTACATTTTTACTTTTCCTAATATATTTTTAATTTTTACAACTTTATTTTGTTTTCTATTCTTTGGTTATTGTACCGTCCTTTCTTTTCTTTTGCCACATCATGCAGCTGGTAGGATCTTGGTCCCCAGGTTGGGGGTCAGGCCTGAGCTTCTCTGGTGAGGGTGCCAAGCCCAAACCACTGAACTAACAGAGAATCTCAAACCCCCTGGAATATTAATCAGTGAGGTCCCATCTAGGTACCGAGTCCTGGCTGTACCAAACTGGCTGCAAACTCCAGTGTTAGAAACGTCATGACAAACAACCCTACCCATCAAAAAAGAGAGACAACCAGAAAGTGTGCTACAGACGAAGGAGCAAGGTAAAAACCAACAAGACCAAATGAATGAAGAGGAAACAGGCAACCGACCTCAAACAGAGTTCAGAGTAATGACAGTAAAAATGATACAAAATCTCAGAGCAGAATGGAGGCAAGAATTGAGAAAACACAAGAAATGTTTAACAAAGATCTTGAAGAACTAAAGAACAAAGAGAGATGAACAACATCACACCTGAAATGAGAAACACGCTAGAAGGAATCAACAGCAGAATACCTGATGCAGAAGAGCAAACAAGTGAGCTGGAAGACAGAATCGTGGCAATAACTACCAAGGGGCAGAATGAAGAGACAGAAAGAACTGAGGACACTCTCAGAGATCTCTGGGACAACATTAAATGTATCAGTATTCAAATTATAGGGGTGCTACAAGAATAAAACAAAAAGCAAAACAAAAAAAATGGCTTTAAGGAAATATTTTAAGAGATTATAGTTGAAAATTTCCCTAACATCAGAAAGGAAATAGCTACTTACTTTCAGGAAGTGCAGAGAGTCCCATACAGGATAAACTCTAGGAGAAACACATCAAGACACAGTTTAATCAAACTAACAAAAATTAAACTCAAAGGAAAATATTATAAGCAGCAAGAGAAAAGCAACAAATAATATATAAAGGAATCCCAGTAAGGTTATCAGCTGATCTTTCAGTAGAAACTCGGCAGGCCAGAAAGGAGTGGCAGGATACATTTTAAGTGATGAAAGGGAAAAACCTACCACCAAGATTCACTGATCCTACTAAGACCTGAAAGAGAAATCACAAGGTTTACAGACAAGCAATGTAATTACCATTTACCCCTGCAACAAAATGAGTAAAATACCTAGGACTATATCTACCTAATGAGGCAAGAGACCTGTACTCAGAAAACTATAAAACAGTGAAAGAAATCAAAGAGGCCACAAGCAGATGGAGAGATATGCCATGCTCCTGGATTCGAAAGCAATCCAAAGCAATCTACAGGTTCAGTGCAATTCCTATAAATCAACACCAGTTTTCACAGAATAAGAACAAAAAATCTTAAAATTTGTATGGAAACACAAAAGACACTGAATAACCAAAGCAATCTTGAGAAAGAAAAACAAAGCTGGAGGAACCAGGCTCCCTGGCTTCAGATTATACCACCAAGCTACAGAAATCAACAGTTTGGTACTGGCAGAAAATCAGAAATACAGAAGATAGCACAGGTTAGAAAGCCAGAGATAAACCCACACACCAACAGTCACTTAATCTATGACAAAGGAGGCAAGAATATATAACGAAGAAAAGACAACCTCTTCAATACAGGGAGATGAGAAAACTGGACTGCTGCTGCTAAGTCGCTTCAGTCGTGTCCGACTCTGTGCCGTCCCATAGACGACAGCCCACCAGGCTCCCCCGTCCCTGGGATTCTCCAGGCAAGAACACTGGAGTGGGTTGCCATTTCCTTCTCCAAAGCATGAAGGTGAAAAGTGAAAGTGAAGTCGCTCAGTTGTGTCTGACTCTTCGCGACCCCATGGACTGCAGCCTTCCAGGCTCCTCCGTCCATGGGGTTTTCCAGGCAAGAGTACTGGAGTGCTACATGTAAAAGGATGGAACTAGAGCACTACCTAACTCCATACACAAAAATAAGCTCAAGACAGATTAAAGACCTAAAGGGAAGACTGGACACTATGAAACTTTTAGAGGAACACATAGGAAAAACACTCTTTGACATAAATCACAGCAAGGTCTTTTACGACCCATCTCCTAGGTTAATGAAAATAAAAACAGAAATAAGCAATGGAATCTAATTAAACTCAAAAGTTTTTGCATAGCAGAGGAAACCATAACCATATGAGGAAATAATAACCCACCGAATGGGAGAAAATATTTTCAAACAAAGCAGTGGACAAAGGATTACTTTCCAAAATATACAAACAGCTCATGCAGTTTAATATCAAAGAAAACCAAACAGCCCAATCAAAAAGTGAGCAGAAGACCTAAGTATACATCTCACTGAAGAAGACATACAGATGGCCAAGAGGCACATGGAAAAGATGCTCAGCATCGGTCATTATTGGAGAAATGCAGATCAAAACCACCATGAAGTTAACACCTCACACCAACCAGAATGGCCATCATCAAAAAAACCACAAACAACAAATGCTGGAGAGGGTGTGGAGAGAAAAGAACCCTCTTGGACTGCTGGCGGGAATGTGAATTGATACAGCCACTGTGGAAAACAGAATGAATGTTTCTTAAAAAACTAAAAATAGAACTACCATGTGATCCAGCAATCCTCCTACTGGGAATATATGCTGAGAAAACCATAATTCAAAAAGACACGTGCAACCCAATGTTCACGGGAACATTATTCAACCAGAAAAATAAATGAAATTGGGTCATCTGTGGAGATTTGATGGACCTAGAATCTATCATACAGAGTGAATTAAGTCAGAAAAAAACCCCCAAATATCATATATTAACACATGTATGTGGGCCTCTTTGTGACCCCACGAACTACAGCTCACCAGCCTCCTCTGTCCATCCGGATTCTCCAGGCAAGAATCCTGGAGTGGGTAGCCGTTCCCCCCTCCAGGGGATCTTCCTGATCCAGGAAAGAACCCAGGTCCCCTGCACTGCAGGCGGATTCTTTACTGTCGGAGCCACCAGGGAAGCCCCCAGAGTGGCCCAGAGGAACCCACTATGGTGGCAAGAACAGAAGCACAGACGCGGAGAACGAGCTCGAGAAAGTGGTGGGGGCAGGGGCAACGGGGGTGGGGTGACTGGGGAGAGTCCCGGAGTTAACAGCTTGAGAAGCCTTTGCCGTTGCCATCCGGAGACCTCCCCCGGACGTGACAAGACAGCTTCCTAACTGCTCCCGACAGTCCGAGACCCAGCCATCTTCAGAGAACATGGTGGCCCAGACAGGGCAAGCCCCCTCCACACCATCCCCCAAGTCATCTTGCCTCATCCTAACTGTTCCACAGGCCCGCCACACTTTCCTGTGTGCTTTACACTATTTGCCCTGGTTTACTGTTGGCTTATTATTATTAGCATTAGGTAATGAGGCATTTTTTGCATAGATTAGTCCATTTTCACATAGTAAGTTTCAGAGCTCATTTTACAATGGCTTGTAAAGCACTTTGAATACTGAGATATAATTTAGAAGATAGACTGTCAGTTTATTACAAGAATTGGGGTGATGACCTTTATGATCTCAATCTTTTCAACTATACAGGAAATGCTCTTCTGCTGTACTGTAAGATAAAGAAAAGGATACACGGAGCCCATCTCCTGATAATGTTGCTAGGAGCCCTTTCCTGTCAACTGAACATTAAGTTAAATATGCCTTGTTAGGAGTTTCCAGTAAGAAAGGTGGTTAATATATAAAGCCTAGAATACCTTTAACACACTCCTACCAAACATGAACGTCATGAAGATGTATCTGTTTGCCTTAGATACACACCTTACAACCACAAGACTCTGCTATATTAAACACTGAGACACTGCAGAGGTGTTAAAGTACCTATAGGAGGTTTCACCTTGCCACGAAGATAATCACAGGTCCAAAGCAATGGACTTCTTCATTTCAGGTGAACTGTGATTTGTTCCATCAGAACAGCATTCTCAAAATTGTAAAAGAACACAAAGACTCCAAGAAAACACTGTTATTACAAAGACAAAGTGTTAGTCGTTTAGTCGTGTCCGACTCTTTGTGACCCCATCAGCCACAGCCCACAAGACGCCTCTCCGTGGGATTTTCCTGGCAAGGATACTGGAGTGGGCTGCCATTTTCTCTTCCAGAGGATCTTCCTGATCTGGGATCTCCTGAACCCGCATCTCCTGCATGTGCAGGCAGACTCTTTACCACTGAGCCACCTGGGTACACGCATGCTGAGTCGCTTCAGTCATGTCGACTCTGCTACACCATGGACCATAGCCCGCCAGGCCCCTCTGTCCATGGGATTTCCCCGGCAAGAATACTGGAGTGGGCTGCCAGGCCCTCCTCCAGAGGATCTTCCGGGCTCAAGGACTGAACCTGCATCTCTCATGACGCCTGCACTGGCAGGCAGGCTCTTCACCACTCATGCCACCTGGGAAGCCCTCACAGAAACAAAGACATACGCCCCCCCACCAAATGTTTTCAGACACTCTCTTCAGGACTCTGAATATTAATCAAAGGTCTGCAGTAATTCAGGAAGCATTTCTACAAGAATAACTGAAATTTTGGTAAGAGTGGGTCTTGTGACATTACAACTTGCCCTATTTCCCTTCCCACATTCCTAGCAATGTGTTAAATTTGAAAATCACTAGCTCACCATCATGGTGAAAACCAGCAGCCTGGCAGCCACAGAAGGAGGCAGGATGGGGCTGCACGTCCTTCATAGCCCCGTCCCCAGAGAACCGTCATCACCAGACCTGTCCAGTGCCCGAGGAGACCGCACTTGGAAGAACATCTTTTTTATTTTTTGGTTGTGCTGGGTGCGGGCTCTCTCCAGCTGCACCGAGCAGGCCTACTCTTCACGGTGGTGCGCGGGCCTCCCACTGCGGCGGCGCCTGGCACCGCGTCCTCACCCTCCCCACCCCAGGGAATACTGAAGTCTTTCAAACGGAAATGAAGAGACACTGGGCAGTAACACAAATACACAGGAATAAGAAGTCCATTAAGAGTAACTACATAGGTAAATACAAAAGATACTATAAATGCATTTTAAAAAATTCTAAGTCTGTTTTTCTCTATCTTGATTTAAAAGACCATTGCATAAAGCAATAATTATAAATGTACCTCAATGGGCATACATAATTATACAGAGATAATAATTTCCTTATAATAACAGCATGAAAGACTGAGGGGAGAATTAGGTATATAGAAGCAAAGGTTTTGTATATTACTATTAAGCTGGAATTAATTTGACCAAGGTTTTTATCAGTTAATATGTTAACTGTAACACTCAGAGTGACTTCTAAGAAAATTGAAAAAATAAAAAAAAGAAATGACAAGAGTGAAAATGTAGAGAAAATGTGCATTTAACATGAAAGTGACATGGAGAAACAAAAAAAGACACGACATATAAAACACATAGCAAAATGAGAGACATAAATCCTCAGTTCAGTCACTCAGTCGTGTCTGACTCTTTGCAACCCCATGGACTGCAGCATGCCAGGCCTCCCTGTCCATCTCCAACTCCCGGAGTTTACTCAAACTCAGGTCCATCGAGTTGCTGATGCCATCCAACCATCTCATCCTCTGCTGTCCCCTTCTCCTCCTGCCTTCAATCTTTCCCAGCATCAAGGTCTTTTCAAATGAGTCAGCTCTTTGCATCAGGTGGCCAAAGTATTGGAGTTTCAGCTTCAGCATCAGTCCTTCCAATGAATATTCAGGACTGATTTCCTTTAGGATGGACTGGTTGGATCTCTTTGCAGTTCAAGGGACTCTGAAGAGTCATCTCCAACATTACAGTTCAAAAGCATCAGTTCTTCAGGGCTCAGCTTTCTTTATATTCCAACTCTCACATCCATACATGATCACTGGAAAAACCATAGCCTTGACTAGATGGACCTTTGTTGGCAAAGTAATGTCTCTGCTTTTTAATATGCTATCTAGGTTGGTCACAACTTTTCTCCCAAGGAGCAAGCATCTTTTAATTTCATGGCTGCAGTCACCATACGCAGTGATTTTGGAGCCCAGAAAAATAAAGTGTCACTGTTTCTGTTGTTTCCCCATCTATTTCCCATGAAGTGATGGGACCAGATGCCACGATCTTAGTTTTCTGAATGTTGAGTTTTAAGCCAACTTTTTCACTCTCCTCTTTCACTTTCATCAAAAGGTTCTTTATTCTTTTTCATTTTCTGCCATAAGGGTGGTGTCATCTGTATCTCTAAGGTTATTGATATTTCTCCTGACAATCTTGATTCCAGCTTGTGACTCATCTAGCCCAGCGTTTCTCATGATGTACTCTGCATAGAAGTTAAATAAGCAGAATGACCATTTACAGCCTTGACGCACTCCTTTCCCAATTTTGAACCAGTCTGTTGTTCCATGTCCAGTTTTAACTGTTGCTTCTTGACCTGCATATAGATTTCTCAGGAGGCAGGTCAGATAGTCTGGTATCCCCATCTCTTTAAGAATTTTCCACAGTTTGTTGTGATTCACACAGTCAAAAGCTTTGTCGTAGTCAATAAAGCAGAAGTAGATGTTTTTCTGAACTCTCTTGCTTTTTCGATGATCCAACGGATGTTGACAATCTGATTTCTGGTTCCTCTGCCTTTTCTAAATCCGGTTTGAACATCTGGAAGTTCACAGTTCACGTACTGTTAAGTCTGGCTTGGAGAATTTTGAGCATTACTCTGATAGTGTGTGAGATGAGTGCAATTGTGCAGTAGTTCACTGTATCAGTAATATTAAATATAAATAGGTTAAACACTTCAATTAAAAAGAAGAATGGCAAAATGGGTTAAAAAATGATCCAACTATATGGTTTCTAATAGATACACTCTGTTTTTTTAAACTTTTATTTTGTATTGGGGTCTAGCCAATTAACAGTGTTGTGATAGTTCCAGGCGTACAGCAAAGGGACTCAGCCATACATAAGTATCCATCCTTCTGGAAAACTCCCCTTCCATCCAGGCTGCAACGTAACACTGAGCAGAGTTCTGTGTGTTATCCAGTAGTCCCTGTCAGTTATCCATTTTAAATATAGCAGTCTGTCCATGTCAATCCCAAACTCCCTAACCACCCCTTCCCCCTATCCTTCCATTGGCCAACCATAAAGGAGATATACTTTAGAGTCAAAGACTCAAACAGGATGGAAGAGCAAGGATGGAACAAAAGGTACCATGTAAAAGAGATGGAGTGGTTATACTAATATCAGATAAAACAGATTTTTAGATGGTGGAGTAGAAGGACCTGCACTCATCTCCTGTGAGAACTCCAAAATTACAACTCGCTGCTTAACAATCTTTGACAGGAGAAGGTTGGATCTCACCAAAATAAGATACCCCACATCCAAGGGCAATGGAGAAGCCCCTGCAAGATGGCAGGAAGGGCAAAATCGCATTTAGAATCAAACCCCAGACCCACCAGAGACGCTCGGAGGACTCAAATAAAACCTTGTGCACACCAGGACCCAGAGACCCCACAGAGACTGAGCCAGACCTGCCTTTGAGTGTTGGGGTGTCTCCTGCAGAGTTATAGGTCAGCAGTGGCCTGCAGCAGGGGCAGGGGCTCTGGGTGCAGGAGACCTGGGTCACAGCGTGTGGCATAAGCCCTTTCGGAGGAGGTCGCCACTAACACGACCACAGAGCTACCGAGCAGACAACCCACAAACTGTAGAACAATTATACCAAGTAAATTCTAGGGCACACAACAGATATCCCAACCTGGGGATCTGGCAAAAGGACTGAGAACCACCAGGGAATTTGACTTGGAGGCCAATGGGTTTTGATTACAGAACTTCCCAGGACTGGGGAAGTAGACTCTTGGAGGGCACAAACAAAACCTTGTACACACCAGGACCCAGGAGAAAGGAGCAGTGAGCCCATAAGAGACTTGCGCGTCAGCGTCCAGGAGTCTCTGGCGGAGGCCTGGATCGGCGGGGGCCTGCTGCAGGCTGGGGGCACTGAGTGCAGCAGCGCCTCCATGGGACCTTTGGAAGGAGGCTGCCCTTATCTTCATCATCTCCACCATAGTTTGGTCTCAGGTCAAACAACAGGGAGGGAACACAGCCCATCAACAGAAAATTGGATTAAAGACCTACTGAGCATGGCCCTGCCCATCAGAACAAGACCAGATCCCCCTCAGTCAGTCTCTCCCATAAGCCTCTAATCGTTCCCCGTCAGAGGGCAGACAGAATGAAAACCAAAAACAGAAAACTAAACAAACAGATCACATGGACGACAGCACTGTCTAACTCAGTGTAACTACGAGCCATGCCTTGTAGGGCCACCCAAGACCGATGGGTCATGGTGGACAGTTCTGACAAAACGTAGTCCACAGGAGAAGGAATAGTAAACCACTTCAGTATTCTTGCCTTGAGAACCGCATGAACAGTATGAAAAGGCAAAAAGATATGACTCTGAAAAATGAACTCCCCAGGTTGGTAGGTGGAGAAATAACTCTAGGAAGAATGAAGAGGCAGAGCGAGAGCAAAAACAACGCCCAGCTGCGGGTGTGACTGGTGATGGAAGTCAAGTCTGATGCTGTGCAGAGCAACACGGCTTAGGAACCTGCAATGTCAGGTTCATGAATCAAGGTAAATTGGAAGTGGTCAAAGAGGAGATGGCAAGAGTGAACATCGACATTTTAGGAATCAGTGAAGTAAAAGCTGGAATGGGTGAATTTAATTCAGATGACCATTATATCTACTATTGTGGGCAAGGAACCCTTAGAATAAATGGAGCAGCCCTCCAAGTCAACAAAAGAGTCCAAAATGCAGTACCTGGATGCAACTTCAAAAACGACAAAATGATCTCTGTTCGTTTCCAAGGCAAACCATTCAATATCACAGTAGTCCAAGTCTATGCCCCAACCAGCAATGCTGATGAAGCTGAAGTTGAACGGTTATATGAAGAACTACAACTAACATCCAAAAAAGATGTCCTTTTCATCATAAGAGACTGTAATCCAAAAGTAGGAAATCAAAAGATACCTGGAGTAACAGGCAAATCTGACCTTAGAGTACAAAATGAAGCAGGGCAAAGGCTAACAGTTTTGCCAAGAGAACGCAGTGGTCATAGCAAACACCCTCTTCCAACAACACAAGAGAAGACTCTACACATGGACTTCACCAGATGGTCAATACTGAAATCAGACTGATACGTTTTTTGCAGCCAAAGATGAAGAAGCTCTATAAAGTCAGCAAAAACAAGACCAGAAGCTGACTGTGGCTCAGATCATGAACTCCCCATTGCCAAATTCAGACTTAAGTTTAAGAAAGTAGGGAAAACCACTAGACCATAAAGGTATGACCTAAATCAAATCCCTTGTGATTATACAGTGGAAATGAGAAACAGATTCACGTGATTAGATCTGATAGAGTGCCTGAAGAACTATGGATGGAGGTTTGTGACATTGTACACGAGGCAGTGATCAAGACCATCCCCAAGAAAAAGAAATGCCAAAAGGCAGAATGGTTGTCTGAGGAGGCCGTACAGATAGCTGAGCAAAGAAGAGAAGTGAAAGGCAAAGGAGAAAAGGAAAGATACACCCATTTGAATACAGAGTTCCAAAGAATAGCAAGGAGAGATAATAAGCCTTCCTTAGTGACCAATGCAAAGAAATAGAGGAAAACAATAGAATGGGGAAGACCAGAGATCTCTTCAAGAAAATTAGAGATACCAAGGGAACATTTCATGCAAAGATGGGCACAATAAAGGACAGAAATGGTATGTACCTAACAGAAGCAGAAGATATTAAGAAGAGGTGGCAACAACACACAGAAGAACTATACAAAAAAGGTCATCATGACCTGGATAACCACAATGGTGTGATCACTCACCTAGAGCTAGACATCCTGGAATGTGAAGTCAAGTGGGCCTTAGGCAGCATCACTACAAACAAAGCTAGTGGCAGTGATAGAATTCCAGTTGAGCTTTCTCAAATGATAAAAATGATGCTGTTCAAGTGCTGCACTCAATATGCCAGCAAATTTGAACTGAAGAACTATGCAGTAGCCACAGGACTGGAAAAGGTCAGTTTTCATTCCAATCCCAAAGAAAGGCAGTGCCAAAGAATGCTCAAACTACTGCACAATTGCACTCATTTTACATGCTAGCAAAATAATGCTCAAAATTCTACAACCCAGGCTTCAACAGTACGTGAACCATGAACTTCCAAATGTTCAAGCTGGACTTAGAAAAGGCAGAAGAATGAGAGATCAAATTGCCAACATCCGCTGTATCACTGAAAAAGCAAGAGAGTTCCAGGAACACACCTGCTTCTTTACTGTGGATCACAACAAACTGTGGAAAATTCTTCAAAAGACAGGAATACTAGACCACCTTACTTGCCTCCTGAGACATCTGCATGCAGGTCAAGAAGCAACAGTTAGAACCGGACATGGAACATGACTCGTTTCAAATTGGGAAAGGAGTACAAGGCTGCATATGGTCACTTTGCTTATTTAACTTATATGCAGAGTTCATAATGCAAAATGCCGGGCTGGATGAAGCACACGCTGGAATCAGGATTGCCGGGAAAAATATCAATAACCTCTGACACACAGATGACACCACCCTTATGGCAGAAAGCGAAGAAGAACCAAAGAGCCTCTTGATGAAAGTGAAAGAGGAGAGTGAAAAAGTTGGCTTAAAACTCAACATTCAGAAAACTAAGCTCATGGCATCTGGTCCCATCACTTCATGGCAAACAGATGGGGAAACAATGGAAACGGTGACAGATTTTATTTTTTTGGGCTCCAAAATCACTGCAGATGGTAACTGCAGCCATGAAATTAAAAGACGCTTACTCCTTGGAAGCAAAGTTATGACCAACCTAGATAGCATATTAAAAAGCAGAGGCATTACTTTGCCGACGGAGGTCCGTCTAGTCAAACCAAAAAGCTATGGTTTTTCCAGTGATCATGTATGGATGTGAGAGCTGAACTATAAAGAAAGCTGAGCACCAAAGAATTGATGCTTTTGAACTGTGGTGCTAGACTGGAAGATCAAACCAGTCAATCCTAAAGGAAATCAGCCCTGAATATTCATCGGAAGGACTGATGGTGAAGCTCCAAAACTTTGGCCATGTGATATGAAGACCTGACTCATTTGAAAAGACCCTGATGCTGGGAAAGATTGAATGTGGGAGGAGAAGGGAAGAACAAATGATGAGATGGTTGGATGACATGACTGACTCGATGGACCTGAGTTTGAGCAAACTCCGGGAGTTGCTGATGGACAGGGAAGCCTCACCTGCTGCAGTCCATGGGGTCAGAAAGAGTTGGAACCAACCGAGTGAGAACTAAGACAAAAATTGTTACTAAAGATAAAAGAAGAAATTTTATAATGATAAAAGGAGTCATCCATCATGAAAATATAAGCGTTATAAACATAAATGCACATAACAAGAGAGGCCCAAAAGGTATTAGGCAAAAACTGACATAATAAAACGGAGAAATGCAGACAATTCAACAACAATATTGGAGATTTCAGTATCTGACTTTCAGTTATGGACAGAAAAACTAGCCAGACAAAGACAGAAATAGACTTGATCAACACAAAAACCAACTAGATTTAACAGACAACAGCCCACACAACAAGAGCAGAAGACACATTTTGCTTCAGTCCATGTGGAACATTCTCCAGGGCATACCACATGTGATACCATAAAAAAGATTTAGCAATTTTTTTAAACCGGAAATACAAAGTACTTTTCCAAGCATACTGAATGAAACTAGAAAGGGATCACTAACATAGTATTAGGTCTCAAGACCACTGTGCAGGCCACAGCTGCACGTTCTCTTATTTTTCACTGCCCTTCACGCCCTTCCCACTCACAACTGACACAGTGCTTATACAGCAGCCCTCTCCTGGGGGTGCTAACAGATTAGAAGGTGATCTATTAGGGCTTGTAAACTGAGCCACCAAACTGCCGGAACAAAAGACGGCGGCTCAGTGTAAGTCCACAGGGGCTCTGCCTCGAAGAAGCAGGCAGCACGAGTGCTCAGGATTTGCGCCATCTAGCCATGTGGAAGCCTGCCTGGTTCTTGGGCAGGAAAGGTTAAGGGGCAGCCTAAAGGAACGAAGAAGGCATCCCAATATAACACAAACCAGCTCTGTGACAGTTAGCATTAAGAAATATTATTTCTTCTGTGATGAAAGGAAAAAAACTGAGGCTTCTGATGTAACGATGTTCAATATTCCTTTAAAAACCAGTCAGACTAACACAGAAAAACTTCTCTTTATATTTTGCTCTAAACTCCAAGCTCCCTTGGTCTAAAAAAAGAACGTCATAGATCTTACCGTCAAAGCTATGGTTTTTCCAGTGGTCATATATGGATGTGAGAGTTGGACTATAAAGAAAGCTGAGCGCAGAAGAATTGATGCTTCTGAACTGTGGTGTTGGAGAAGACTCCAACCAGTCCATCCTAAAGGAGATCAGTCCTGGGTGTTCATTGGAAAGACTGATGTTGAAGCTGAAGCTCCAATACTTTGGCCACCTGATGTGAAGAGCTGACTCATTTGAAAAGACCCTGAAAGATTGAGGAAAGATTGAGAGCAGGAGGAGAAGGGGACGACAGAGGATGAGATGGCTGGATGGCATCACCGACTCGATGGACATGGGTTTGGGTGGACTCTGGGAGTTGGTGATGGACAGGGAGGCCTGGCATGCTGCGGTTCATGGGGTCGCAAAGGGTTGGACACGAATGAGCGGCTGAACTGAATAGATCTTATCTTTCCCTGTTTTATATTTTTAAAATTAGTATCACAAAGTTTTACACTTCTAAGTTTTTTTCAACTATTTCATGAACATATATATTTTTATCTCCTTAACTAAAGTCTCTGAGAGAGAAAAAGGCCATTTTTCTTTCGTCCTTCTTTGGCAATTTCCTACCAATTTCCCTTAACAAACACTCACCAGTTAACTCAGACCTCACAACCGATGGTCTTGGTATACTGATGTATTCCCCAGACCGTTCAGGATGTGCCAAATAACAACCCCTTGGGTCTGGAGGGGGCGGGTGGAGCGTTAGGGGTTGGGGTAGCAGGAGCCCTCTGGAGGCAGCTTCCTCAGTACGAGTGCCATGATGTAAAAAAGACTGGGAAACATTAGGATACATCACTGGTTAGGAACACTGCTGGAAAAACACTAGAAACAGCCTGAATGCCACGAAAAAGGTAACACTCTTTTTGGACCAAATTGAAAGTCTTCCAAGACATGTAAGTGCAGTGTAGCAGGATGTGCACAGTACGTAGAGCACGCTACCATCTGCATAAAGAGGGGAGACACACAAGCGTGGCTGCCTATGCACAGGACAGAGGGGCCTGGCATGCTGCAGTCCATGGGGTCGCAGAGCCAGGAATGCCTTAGGGCCTGAATAACAAGAAACCACATATAGCGCGCAACCATAAAGGCGCACTGTGGGGACTGACTTTGGGGGACCCAGTGGTTGGAGATAAAGGTGGGAGGACTTATCTTTGTTAGCCCTTTGCACGTACGAATTCTGAACCACGTAATGGCATTAACTATTAAAAAGACCTTTAAGTTGCTAAAAATGGGCTTCCCTTGTGGCTCAGCTGGTAAAGAATCTGCCTGCAATGCAGGAGACCTGGGTTTGATCCTTGGGTCGGGAAGATCCCCTGGTGAAGGGAAAGGCTACCCACTCCAGTATTCTGGCCTGGAGAATTCCAGGGACTGTATAGTCCATGGGGTCGCAAAGAGTGGGACACGACTGAGCAACTTTCACTGTAAGTTGCCATGTCTATCTATTCCTGTTACTGACTTTCACTGGTAATGATCATTTTCTACCCCAAACACATTCAATACTAGTCCAACATTGAGTTAAAATCATACAAGAAAGATCTGGATGCTGGTTACCCAGCTGTGTCCAGTTTGCCAAAACCCACTGAGCTCTGCACTTAGTTATGATCTGTGTACTTTTCCAGAGGCATAACATACACTTCAATAGAAATGAAGATGAATGGGTTACTTGGCTCAACTTCTGTTTTGTCCCTCCTATTAAAAGAGTGGTATGTGGTATAATATGTCATGTATTCCTAAATAAATTACTGTTTCAAACTGTTCAATAATTTTCTTAAGAAAAGAATGTGAGGTAGTGATGCTGACCTTATGTAACAAGGGACAACCAGGCTTGTGAGCTGCTCCTGACTCTTTCCGACCAACAGTAACAGTCTCAAGGCCCACACTGTGCTGCGAGGTAACAAACCTTGAAGAGCACTGCCAAAAACCACCTAATGGTTTACTATATTTAAGTCACATTTTTTCAATATGAAAATCATGTTTTGAAAATGCCAAGGTCATGAAAAACAAAGAAAGAGGCTGTGCAAACATCCCAGATTAAAGAGACATGACAACCAAATGTAATGCCTGACCCCAGGATGGAGGGTGTAATGGAGCAGGACGAGATGTTGCTGGGACTTTACTGAGTCTACAGACATTATGTTTAATTTACTTAAGCTGTACTGTGGTGGTATAAGAGAATTTCTATATTTGTAGTCAAAATACACTGACACTGTTTAAAGTAAAGGGCCACAAAGAAAGCTAACCTTAAATGGTGGCTGAGTATGTCTATGTCTCTGTACTGGAAGGAAAGGGGGTCAAGTGGGAATACAAGCAAACGATGGCACAAATGGATAAAACATTAACAGGTTACTCTGAGTGTAGGCTTGCATTTTTTTTTAAAATTCCTGTAATGTTCCTATAAAATTAAAATGATTGCCAAATAAAGTTTTTAAAGTCATGTATTAAGACTCAGCCACTATTAATAGACAAAACAGGGACTTCTCTGGTGGTACAGTGGTTAAGACTTCACGCTTCAAATGCAGGCGGTCACAAGTTGGATCTACGGTCAGGGAACTAAGATCCCCATGTGCTGTGTGGCATGGCCAAAAAAAAAAAAAAGTCAAAACAAGTGTAGAAATGAATCTGAATTTTGATTATGACAGCTGCTCCTGAGGAGCCACTTTAATTACGTAAGTGTAATCCCAAGGTATTATTTGGGACTTGCAAAAAGGAAAAAACAAAAAAATTACACCTTCTGGCTATGTTTATAACAGTACCTTCCAAGATCCAAAGCTTAACATAACTGTCTTTAATGTAAGACTCCACCTCAATAATTTCTCATAATGTGAGCCTTAACAGAGAATCTAGATTTTACAGAAAGTTTAATAAAAGTTCCTCATCCACATGAGGGGATTATGGTGAACACAACAATAAATTCTAACGACTTTTCAGGTTAGAACTGCTTAAAGCCCTCCATAAAGGGAAAGGGAAAAGAAATCAAAAGTCTAATAAAGGGGTAAATGCCTCAACAGAATTCTTAAAAATGATGGTGATAAACTCTATGTGAAAATTAAATTTACAGAAAAATATATATAAAGTTCCTGTGACCCAAGGAAGGGAAGAATTTCTTAAGACATAAAATGCACAAACCATACCGGGAAAGAATGATGAATTAGACACACTTAAATTCGTAACTTGCATATATTAAAAATACCATATTTAAAGTGAAAAGACAAGCTACACTCCAGTAAAAGATTGCTGCTGTTGTTCAGCTGCTCAGTCAGGTCCAACTCTTTGGACCCCATGGACTGTAGCTTGCCAGGCTCCTCTGTCCGTGGGATTTCCCAGGCAAGGATACTGGAGCGCGTTGCCGCCTCCTCCTCCAGGGGATCTTTCCAACCCAGGGATCTAACTCGAGTCTCCTGCACTGGCAGGTAGATTCCCTACCTCTGAGCCACCGGGGAAGGCCCAGGTGAAAGACATTCTCCCACAAAAGGAGAGTCATCGGGTATAAGCCTTGTGGAGGCCAACCCAGCAGTATCTAGAAAAAAACTGTCTTCAGGCTTCAGAGAAATGCAGAGGAGTGGGGCCTGCATCCAAGGTGACTCAGGAGCTCCTGGGCAGGGACAAGCAGTGACGGTCACACAAGCAGTGAAGGGAGCTTCCTCCCCCACCAGGCCCTTTTTTAATAAGGTCATTTACCAGACCCATCAAGTCTAACCAGCAGTTCCAAGTATACAGATGGGATGATTCCAGCACCCTCACTTCAGGCCTTACAAAACTTTGGCAATCACATGGTAAAAAGAGAAATAGCCCCTCAAACTGGCTCCCAACCCCTACAACCTCAGGATAATACTTTCTCCCTCCATCTCGGCATTAATGTTAAGTCTGAGTTCTTGATAACTCAGTGCACTGAGCGTTGGTGCCTACCAGCAGCCTATAAGGTCTAACAGTGTGGCAACACTGAGACAGACGCGCTTGGCAGGCGGTGTCAGCGGTAAAGAACCCGCCCACCAGTGCAGGCGATAGGAGAGACACGGGTTCCATGCCTGCACTGGGAAGATCCCCTGGAGGAGGGCACGGCAGCCCACTCCAGCACTCTTGCCTGGAGAACCTCATGAAGACAGGAGCCTGGCGCGCTACAGTCCGTAGGGTCGCAAAGAGGTACACAGGACGGAAGCGACTTGGCACGCACGTGGCACACCTCAAAGGCAGGCCTATCCTCTACATCTCTAGCAAGAAGGCTAGCTCCTCAGAGTTCAGGGGCAGTATAAACCACTCCACAATATAGAGGGCATTACACATTTTAAGCATAATGAAACATGTTAAAGTTAAAACTACTTAATTAAGGATGAGGAAAATGCAAGAATATCATCAGCTGTATTTTGTTTAAAACTCCACAGAATTCCCAAATAGCTTTCCTAGCAGCAAAAATCCGTGAAAACTGAATCCCCCTTCGATTCCGGGAGCAACAGCTGGTGGATGGGGAGGCAGGGGAAGAAGCAGAGATGACAGCGTTCACTCGGATGACATTCTGACTTAAAGGGCAACTTTTATCATTGGAGACTGTAGGAAGACTACCTCCTGTGTCCTTGGAAGTGTCCACTTCCCTGAAAGTTTAACCGAAAGAAACAGTATGATTAGGAGACATTTCAAAAGGAGTCCGGGGGAAAGACAAGTACAGGCAAGAACACCATTTCTTCACATAAGCACTTCAGAAAATTAACTCTGAAGACAGGCTAACAGTTTACATCTGAAGCTGCGTTTCTTTTTCTTGGGCAAAGGTCTAGCAATTCCCTCTGTGCCTCACAACTATCAGTAGTTTATCCATCTAAACACAACACAACCTAAATAATTTTTTCCATTCTGACTAATATCATATCCTGCAACTGCAGGCAAGAGGTGAACATCTGCCAATAAACACAAGAAAGTCAAAAGCTAACTCATATTCTCCAGAACTATTAAAAAGAAAACATCTCCAAGTAGATTTCTTTCTAAAATCGCACTTATGTATCATAATATAACTCATAAACTGCCTATGTTGAAAGGAAAACTATATTACAAACTTCCAGATCTTAGTAACTGTAAAAAAGTCAAGGTTTAAAATAAATGCAAACCCAAATACTGTTGGTTGTTTTACATTATTACTCATTTTATGAATTCAAAACATGTAAGTCTCTAAACTATGCGGTCAGCAGGACCAGATGAGAGGCGTCAGGCCTTTGGAAGAAAAAAGGACACTCTCACAAATCACGTCTGCAGAATCAGAGGTCAGAATAAACGAGTCTTCAGGAAAATCATGAAAGTATCACCGTGACCTGTATTAACCCTTTTCTTTGGGTCCCAAATGCCATCATTAACTAAAATTTTAGGACCAAAGTACAGAAGGTAAATTTAAAAGCTAAGAGAAAAGGTAATAAGAGAGAACTCAAAAGAACTAAGGTAAAAATATATAACTTAGTACCAAATGTTAAGTGTTAAGGAGGACATTATCAGAGTTTCCTATGACTGGTCCAGAACTAATGACAAAATCAACAGATTTTCTTCTTGTTCTTACCTCGTAAGACCAGACGCACTGCACCCCTGCAAACCTTCGGACGCACCTTCCCACCTCAACGTCCTCGTGGGTCGTATACATTTCCCGGAGGCACTTGCCGATGTGTGGGACCATTCTCCGGAGAACTTCCCGGCTCATGATCACACCAGGCCCCCCCATACAGAAGTTCTCGCCAGGTTCCAGAGCAAGCTTCCCCATTTCTTCCGTGGTGCCCAGTCCCGTCTGCCCAAGAAAGAGGGGTTCACTACTATTCAAACTCCTCAGAAAACTCTCCAGACGGTCTCCTTTGATGTAAACATCATCATCTGCTCTCATAAACCATTCGTATTTGTCCAAGTAGTGGTCGTGCATGTACTTGAGCATCATGAAAGACTTCTTCTGGGGCGGGTAGGAGTCGTCCACGCCCCGTAGCGGCACTACTGGAATTGAGATCGATGTGTCTGAACCCTCACTGGAGAAGAATTCAACTTTCCCAGGAATTGTCTTGGACCACGTCCTGGAATTAAAATAAACATCAGTGAGGGAACAGCTCATTCCAAGCTTCCCATTTCTATAAATTCCCATATCGACTCACGGTGAATCACTGTACATTCAAAAGGATGACAAAAAGCTACTCGATATGCTTGCTTCTCCTTAACAGAAGCCCACACCACCGGGTATTGCAAAGTTCTAACTTGTTTTCAAAGGAATCCCAACAAAACAGAATGACTAATATTAAAATATTTCCCAGATAGCTATGTTTTGGCTAAGGCTGGAAAGTCGAAGTCTACATATTCAGGTTAAGTTTCTGATACTACCGACTCCCTACCTATAAAACCCTCTGCTCTATAAAACAAAAGATTAAAAAATAAAATAAAATTGTTCATTCAACACATTTTCTTGGAACGCTCATCAAGTGCCAAGTATGTGCTGGGCCACAGGGATGCAGTGGTTAGCAAATCACAGATCCTCCAGCTGAAGCGCAGTCAACAGGAGGGCAGATACACATCTCTCTCCAAGGGAAAGGCGAGCACAGAAACGATGCGAACCAGAGCGGAGGAGGGACTGCTTCCCTGCGGTGGGGGAACCTCAAGGGTGCAGCAGGCCCAGAGCGCAGGGGCAGTCTTGGGGGCAGAGCAGGGGAAAACTGCAGGGCATGACAGCCCCCCAGCGATGGGGCCTTTCTGCTTTAAAACAGCAGGAAGCCGCTGGCGTCAAGGTGAAGGGCCCTGAGCTCTGGAACATATGCCTTTCATAGGAAACTGCTCATCCCACTGCCAGAGGAAACATTAGGGGTCAATTAAGAGAAAACAGTGACAAATTCTGCTGCCAAACAACAGATTTAAGGCCATCAGATTACATTTTTCCTTATGCTTTCTTTATGCTACATAAAGAGTTGAAGTAGTCTAGCTACAAAAATACATTTATATACAAACGACTTCTAGGAAAAACATATCATAGAGAATAAATGAAACCATACATTTAGCCTTAATACAGTCAAAAAGCATAGTTTCCAAATGATGTTCTTTCCAATATAGTCTTATTGTAGGTGACTGTTACAACTGTATTTATTATAGTGAAAAACAACTGAAAGTCAACGGAAAACAGACTCCTGCTCTCTGTAGGCTCAGATGACGGTGAGCATTTTCAGCGATATTTTTGAATCAGCGTATGTACATTGGTTTCTAAACATGGTGACACTGCACACCTAAAAGACCACAGTATAGCATAAATGTAACTTTTCTGTGCAGTGGGAAGTCAAAACAAACTGTGTGACTTGCATTCTTGTGATACTTGTTTTTCTGCAGCAGCTACAAATTTTCAGTGTAACTATGAGATATGCCTATACTGCCAGTTGTAATCACATAATGCCAGCAACCGTAAAATGCACCTTCACTTCAGAGATGCTAAAATGTGAAAACAATGCCCATCTTAGAATGTATACAGTACAGCAGTTGTGTTGTAATGAGTGCTAAGTCGCGTCAGCTGTGTCCAACTCTTTGCAACCCTATGGACTGTTGCCCACCAGGCTCCTGTCCATGGGATTCTCCGGGAAAGAATATTGGAGTGGGTTGCCATGCCCTCCTCCCGGGGATCCTTCCAACCCAGGGCTCGAACTTGCACCTCTTCTGTCTCCTGCACTGGCCTTTTCACTACCAATAGTGCCACCTGGTAATGTTTTTCCCTTAACGCCTATGGATTTAAAATGGACCTACAGGTCTTATGCCAGTTATAGAACCCTTAACAAAGAATCTGGCATAAATGAAACCTGACTGGACTACAGAAAATATACCAGGGTACTACATTTTCACAAATGATGTGCTCCTGAAAAGAAGTATGCAAACATAGCAGGAATGAGGCAATTAATGTAAAGAGAAATCAACCCCTCCCATAAAGAGAAAGTCCATTTTAAAATGGCAATCAGCCCCAACCTACACAAAATATAACTCATACATCAGTCCCTGGCATGTAACAGTGTTCAGTAAACACTGGTCACCCGTGTGAAGTAAGTGACTGAAAAATACCTTTGTACATGTGTGGGCATGCTAAAGGGAAGAAACCACTTGTTTCTTATCTTTAAAAACTTTCCAAGAGAGCCACATTAATATTCCTATGTGCACAAAGAAACCAATTTTATCAGAACACAACTAGAATGCAATTATTAAGAGGTAAAATCCACAGGCATACTTGAGTTGAAATATACTACCATTCATGCTACTTTTGAAATGCAATTTGAAGCTAAATAGTCTGTAGTATCTCACAACTGATTTTAAAAGGGTAATGAATAAAATCAATTTAGCTTTAGCTTCCATCCAACTGCTTCTGTGATTAACAACACAGACCAAGTTCAAAGTAGTACTAAAGTAGTCAGTCCCAGAAGCCATTAAAATACTAAAGCATCATGGGATTGTCTGGAATACAGGGGCTGTAAGACAACGTCTACCTCCACAGGAAAAACCTGCTCTCAAGACACAATATGATGTGTGATGGCTAAAAGCACGGACTCAGGAATCAGGCTGTTGGGATGAGAATCCTGCCCTCACTTTGGGCAAAATATTCTGTGCCTCACTATCCTTATCTGTGAACCGGGGATAATAAAAAATATCTGCTTTGTAGGGTTGGGGTGAGGGTTAAGTGGATTATTATAGCTAAAAACGCCAGCCTGGCGTGAGATAAGCAAGTCTACAGGTGTGACTCATTAGGGAAGACAAGAGTTTGCAAATAAAATAAGGTACTGAAATAAAAATGAGAGAGAGAGGAAACTGTGGGCTGAACTTGGACAGTCGGCCTCAAGATTACACCCCGAAGTGAAAGCACAGAGATAAATGCTGCTCCTCTTATTTCTGGCTAAAAACCTGACACTGAAGCTACATGACAAGTTCTAGCATATCATGAACCTCAAGAGAACATCAGGGTGCAAGTCTAAAAAGACTTTAAACTGTAAAAGCGCTCTCGCTTAAAACTCCGCAGTCCTTCATACTAAATTGAGGATAAAACCCATTTGGTCTGGCTCTGCTTCCCATGGCTGCCCCACAGAGAATACAGAGACGGAAGCCTTAGCGGCACAACCATCAGTGACATGATTGATGCTTGAACTGTAACCTGAATGGCGTTAATGTGTCCAGGAAGAGCAAGCAATTAATTTTAAAAACAGACAATCTAACTTTAAACCATCTTTGAAAGCCTCTCTGCAGCTTTAAGATAACACCAACCATTACTATCTTTTCCTCAGGTGACCCATGGAAAAATCTCATGCTGTCCTTTTGCTTAGATGGCTGGTGATTTGAGGGAAATCTCTCAATATGAAGTTGTTGTAAATCCTTTAATCTCGATAAATTACTATCTTTTAACTTAGGATACCTTTAGCTTAACTAGCTCCAAAAAGTTAAAGAGTTCTGGAACACAAATCATGATTCATCACCCTAGGGGAACCAAGGTGAGGGCATCGATAATTCCAAAGAAATGAAGAAAATGCTACTGAAGAAGCAAACTGCCCTCCCCTTTCTGAGACAGAAACAGGTTAGCAACCTTAATTTTCATAAGCAAACATCAACTTTGCCATCAACACATTTGTAACTGGGGGGAAAGAGCTCCTACTTAATTGAAACCACAGAACATTTGAATGGGTCCCTGCCAGAAAGCTCACTTTTCAATGAGCTGATAACCAACTCTTGCTAAAGCAGACAAGATAACTGAAGTCTGTGAATGCCAAGTCAATAATCTTCCTTTCCTCCAGGCTTCTAAACCCTGCCCCTATACCGAGTTAAGTCACAGTGAAGTCACACGGCTGGACAACGTTAGCTTCGCCGAGGAATGCCTTTGCTGAATTGGGATTTAATAAAAGTCTCCATCTCTATTTATGTCACTTTAAGAAAAACTGCACAAAATACATTTCTGTACAAAACCACATCTACAGTATGAGTACTGTCCTGGGTATACATTCATGTGGCTAATTTTTAAAAGCAAGCAATAGAATACCTGTGATATGGATTAATAGAGGAACAGAAGTACACACAGAAAGTGAAATAATGTACAACTCTACCCCAAAGTGTTTACTGTAGTTGTTTTTGGATAGAGGATCAGAAGGGATTTACTTTTCTTCATGTTTTCTACAACAAATACAGAAAAAACAAAAAAAATTAAGTCCAAGGGAAAGCTTCAAACTAAAAAGCATCCAAAGAAACAGAATTTGACAAGAGATAATATACTTGTGTAATACTTTTTGCTCTATTCAATGGGGAAAAAACTAAGAGAAAAATGGCGTCAGATTGAGTACTTTTCTTTCACATTTTCTAAGCTTTAAAAGTTGATATTAAGTTTTATAAATAAGGGGAGATTTTCTGTGAGTTGCCCCAAATCACTATTACATATGTGGTCTGATGGTTACAGTGTAAGTTTGAAAGGACTCATGATCAAATCACTTTGCAATTTCTAGTCAAGGAAGGAAGGGAGAATATAGTTTTCCCCTACGAATTGATAGGTTTGTTTGTTTGTTCAGTCCCTCAGTCACGTCCAATTCTTTGCAACCCCATGGCCAGGCTTCCCTGTCTTTCCCTATTTTCCTGACTTTGCTCAAACTCATGTTCACTGAGTCAGTAACGCCATCCAACCATCTCACCCTCTGTAGTCCCCTTCTCCTCCTGCCCTCAATCTTTCCTAGCATCAAAGTCTTCTCCAATGAGCTGGCTTTTTGCATTAGGTGGCCAAAGTATTGGAGCTTCAGCATCAGTCCTTCCAATGAATATTCAGGACTGATTTCCTTTAGGATGGACTGGTTGGATCTCTTTGCAGTTCAAGGGACTCTCAAGAGTCTTCTCCAACACCACAGTTCAAAAGCATCAGTTCTTCAGCACTCGGCCTTCTTTATGGTCCAACTCTCAACATCCATACATGATTACTGGAAAATCCATAGCTCTGACTAGGTGGACCTTTGTTGGCAAAGTGATGCCTCTGCTTTGTAATGCTGTTTGTCTATGCTGGTCATGGCTTGTCTTCCAAGGAGCAAGCGTCTTTTAATTTCATGGCTGCAGTCACCATCCACGGTGATTTTGGAGCCCAAGAAAATAAAGTCTGTCACTGTTTCCATCATTTCCCCATCTATTTGACATGAAGTGATGGGACCAGATGCCATGATTTTAGTTTTTTGAATGTCGAGTTTTAAGCTAGCTTTTTCACTCTCCTCTTTAACTTTCTTCAAGAGGCTCTTCAATTTCTCTTCACTTTCTGCCATAAGGGTGGTGTCATCTGCATATCTGAAGTTATTGATATTTCTCCCAGCAATCTTGATTCCAGCTTGTGATTCATCTAGCTTGGCATTTTGCATGATGCACTCTGCATAGAAGTTAAATAAGCAGGCTGACAATATACAGCCTTGACATACTCCTTTCACGATTTTGAAGCAGCTTGTTATTCCATGCCTGGTTCTAACTGTTGCTTCTTGATCTGCATACAGGTTTCGCAGGAGGCAGGTAAGGTATTTTAATTGAGGAAGCAGTAGCAGATGTTTTTCTGGAATTCCCTTGCTTTTTCCGTGACCCAACAGATGTTGGCAATTTGATCTCTGGTTCCTCTGCCTTTTCTAAATCCAGCTTGAACATCTGAAAGTTCTCAGTTCATGTACTGCTGAACTCTGGCTTAAAGGATTTTTGAGCATTACCTTGCTAGCACGTGAAGTAAGTACAACTGTGAAGTAGTTTGAACATTCTCTGGCATTGCCCTTTTTTGAAACTAGAATGAAAACTGACCTTTTCCAGTACTATGGGCCCTGCTGAGTTTCCCAAATTTGCTGGCATACTGAGTACAGCACTTTAACCACATCATTTTTCAGGATTTGAAATAGTTCAGCTGAAATTTCATCATCTCCACTAGTTTTTTGTTTGCAGTGATGCTTCCTAAGGCCCACTTGACTTCACACTCCAGGATGTTTGGCTCCTGTAATTATGCTTGTGTAATTAAATGTACACATTTATATTCTTCCCTATTACAGAAAGGATTAAGACAACTTAACCAAAATGCATACAAGATGAAAAGAATAATCAAACAATTAGGCAAAAGAAAAACAAAAGTCGGAAAGTTGGAGCAAGGCATGAAGGTGGTACCTGCACCAGAGAGGACAAACTCAGGGTAGGGGCTGCCTGCCCACCTCAGTACCCATGACCGTGATTACCCAGTGAGCTCAAGGGGCGAGACCTCATCAGTTGTCACACGTCCTCTACGTCCGCTAACACGGCACCAAATTTAGTTGTAAGTCTTTCAGCAGGCAACCGAGAGGAGTCACAAGACTGAGCTCCACTGTTCAGGGTCAAGTGGGATAATGATTCTAGATACTAAGACCTCAAGGAAGTTTCTCCCCTGCGTCTACGACAAAGAAATGGAGCAAAGGTCTGGAGCACCCTTACAGGAGGCACAATGCGATGGAGCAGCAGTCTTAGCTCAACCTCCCAAAAAAGCCCATGAAGGACAGTTCTAGACTGCCAGTCAGAGCAGCCACAGGCCTGGAGAACAAGGAGGGCTTCCCAGGCAGGCTACCCAGTGAGGACTCACAGCCTCTCCCGGAACTGAAGGAATGTCCCTGGCAGGAGACCACAAGCCTTATTCAGCCCATTACCTCCAGGAGCACTGCAGTCAGAGTACTGAGCTGCAGCTACCCTCTTCTATGCATGTGGTTTCCGGTATGTGGCTTCCTCTTTTTAAATGTTTAACTGCCTCGCTGCTATGACCGTATGACATGAGCAATCTCAAAGTCTTTCGGAAGCGGGTGGGGAAGTATATAACAGGGATCACAAATGTTGGGAAAATTTTTTAAAGGGAAAATCATATTAGACCACTTACCATTAATCCTGAAAACTAGACTTAAGCTAAAATCAAACATTAAAGAGCTCCCCCACCCAATAAAGCTGCTGGAGGGTGGATGACAGCTTCCCACCTCAACAATGGCCTGGGCACAAGCCCAGGAGGCAACATCTTTGGGCCTAGATTCACAGCAAACAACAGAAACACTTATCAACAGAGACCACAAATACGCCATCCATGAAACACAATAGTTAAACTTCGGAGTGTTAATAGCAGAAGATAAATTCTGACCCTGTGGTCCATTTCCAAGCTTCAAGTCTTAGCTACTTTTAGAAAGCTATAAGTTTATATTTTGCTGCTTACACTTAAAAAGTGTAAACACACAACTAATTCTTAACCATGCATAAACAAAATTAAGTTTTCAAATGTAATTTTAAGAAAAAAAAAATCAGCGTTGTTTGAAACCACCCTGAACCCACAGCCAACTCCTGTGAAGCCAGTCGTCGTCTTCTGCTGGAGTGCTTCCTGGCATCAAGCCTGCTTCACAATCATCAACAACGTAACAGTTACGGCGTAAGGGGCAGTGCACGCTGAGGGCATCAGACACTCACACTTACGACAACGCCACGAGATGTGAGAGGTACCGAGACCCACCTTTTACAGAGAAGGAGACTGAGGCTCAGAGCCAGGTAAGTAACTTGCCCAAGATCACACAGCTAAAAACGTGGAAGCCAGGCCACCAGTGAGGTCTGACTCTAACACGTCCACTGGCTTGCACACGTCACACTGCTCTCCCAGGTTATTACCCACATCCCTTCTGCAGTCCCTCCTCCGCTGCTCCGTGTTTGTGCCGAGTCCCTCAGTCGTGCAGACTCTTTGCAACCCCAGGCACTGCAGTCCGCCAGGCTCCTCTGCCCATGGGGATTCTCCAGGCAAGAATACTAGAGAGGGTTGCCATGTCCTTCTCCAGCGGATCTTCCCAACCCAGGGACTGAACCCAGGTCTCCAGCATTGCAGGCGGATTCTTTGCCATCTGAGCCACCAGGGAAACCCCAGCTGAGAAAACAGGCATCACAGATAAGGAGACAGCCTTATACCCGTTTCAGTCACTGCCTCCCATGTCATCTGTCTGCCTGGCTAAGACCTGCCCATCGAAGGATACCTTCACAGTTTGGGCAGATTTCAAAGGCCAGAAGACTTCATTCAAAACTAATTTCCTGAAACTTTCATTCTGTCTTTGGGTCCCTTTGTCACTCCGAATCCTGCCCAATTATTTTCTGGTATTAGGTTGCATCTAGGTTCAGTTTACAAAGCAATCATTTTAATGGCATGAACAGCTACATTTTCAATCATCCTCAGGCTTTGCAAGCCCAGAGTTGACATCAAATCAGAGCAGACCACCTCATTTTTAATCATCCACAGAAAAATGTACTTAACTACAGAACAAATATAGTAGCCATGAACACTTCAGTTCATGACACAATTAAGGTGAGATGAACAGTTTCGCTACCTTGTTCTAAAAAGATTTGTTTATCTTTTGGCCATGGAGGGTCTTTGTTGCCACACACAGGCTTTCTCCAGCTGTGGCGAGCAGGGGCGGCTCTCTGTCGCGGGGCACAGGCTTCTCACCGCCGTGGCTTGGCTCAGCTGCTGTGCCAGACGGGCTCAGATGCTCCTCCGGGCTCAGATGCTCCTCCGGACGGAGGATATTCCCAGAACAGGGATCCAGCAGGTGTCCCCTGCATTGTAAGGTGGATTCTTTACCACTGGACCACCAGCCAAGCCCTAGTTTCGCTTCTTTTACATTGTAACTAAGTTTCTCATTCCTCCAATTTCATCCAGAACCAGAAGCCAAAAAGACATTGACAGAAGATGCAGGCAGAGAATACTATGAATACACAGAAGCCCTCACATTAAAAACGCTGTCACCTGATTCTCCTCAGTATCCTCTGGAAGTGTACAGATACAGTAACTGATGAAATACAGTTATAGTAACACCACATAAATGTGTTATCCCTACATTTTGGGGCAGGAATAACTGTCATTTACTGAAACAAGAATGGCCCTGACCTCAAACCCCAGGGAACCCAGGGCCAACACACCGCCTGTGCCCAGCAGTCCGGCAGATACCTGCAATTAACACGCTCAAAACTGCATTCATACTTCCTCCCAAGAGCTGTCACCTCTCTGCTTTAAAAAAAAACTATAGTCATGTAGCTTTATAATAAAATAACTTCTCACTGCAGAAAAACTCAAAAATACAAAAAGGGCCCAGAATATGAAAAATCATTCAGTATCATGGTATGTATATCTTTTACACTTTCTTTTCTGTATCACAGAAAAAGAAACATTTCATTTGATTTTAAAAATGGTCTCATACTTGGCATACAGTTTTAAAACCCACTCTCATTTAGATATATTATGAACTTTTCTTCATTCCGATCAACATATTCAGCCACACTATTTTTTAAGATTAGAGAAGCACATCACAAAATGGAGAAACTGGAGAAACCAATCATGGTGTGGCGTTCCTAATGCAGGACACCAAAGCTTCTTGCAATTCCCACTTCACAGAATACATGTTTGAGCACATTTCTAAATTCCTTTGGAAACATTTCTAGTGGAATTGCTAGATCTCAGGTCCCAGTCCCAATGAACTGTTCTTTCTCATCATCCCTTCACTAACTCCTGCTATTTCACATTTCCAGAAACCTGTTGTGTCTGCCTCAGAAACTCCAGCTCATCCTTCAAGACTATGCAAGGGAAGAGGGGTAAGACTGTGAGGGAGACCTTCTTCAATCCCCTTCGTAAGTCAGTGCAGACCTCTCTCTTCTGCATCCACACAGTAACAAGTCCAGGCACCTTGCGATCCCTTTCATTCAACAGTATCATTTGCTTCCTTCCCTAGACAATTAATTCCACAAGAATGGAATTATTAATCTACTTTCAAAAACTGCAGCTTAACTAATGAATGGGAAAAAAAAATGAAATTGCCAATGCAACAAAAACACAATCGTGTTTATCTTCTATTGACAACCAAACTATCCTTGGAATATTCTGTTTGGAGACATCCAGATCTGGAGCCATGATACATAACATTAAACTCATTTTCAGGACCATAATTTTCATCAGTTTTCTTATACAGGTAATTTATAATGTGAAATGGGTTGTGCCCCCAAAAGTTCACTTACATGTTAATTATTTTGACTATAGAAGGCTTTCAGTAATTTTTTGCCAAACTGAATTCTAAGAAAGCAAGCACTGCTCTAAACTGTTTCAAGATAAACATGGTTTACAGCATTCAAAAAAGAAGGAACTCTCAGATCTGCTCATGGAGACTGGGAAAAGGAACAGTTTGCCTTCATTTAAAACATCAGAAGAGGCCATTAATTGATAAAACATCTTGCAATAAGATTCCTGTATCTAAACCTAGTGTTTCTCGAACTTTCTTCCCATAATTCCCTATAAACGGATGCTAATGTTTAAGAGCACCCTTTATCACTCCTGGGGCAAAGAAGGGAAACCATCCACCTCTCTATTCTGAGAAAAAGAACAAATCAGCTCCCCATCTTCAGCCCAGGGGAAGCAAGAGTCAAGATAAATAGATAGCGCTGTATTAGTTTAGTGTTCAGGGCATAAAAACGGACTGAAATCTAAATACAAATTTTAAAAAATCAAACCATTAATTAAAAAAAAAAAAATCCAAATAGCACCAAAACTCTCTCAGCAAGAACAGG
The DNA here is from genome assembly GCF_023091745.1 of Budorcas taxicolor. Classification (NCBI taxonomy): domain Eukaryota; kingdom Metazoa; phylum Chordata; class Mammalia; order Artiodactyla; family Bovidae; genus Budorcas; species Budorcas taxicolor. The sequence continues at coordinate 7,661,298 of NC_068930.1, read as the reverse complement.
TAAGTGTAGCCAAGTAATGTTTGAAACATAAGAGTAACAAAGGGGACTTGTCTACCGGATATTAAAATATTTTTCAATCTTCAATAATTTCAGTGGGTGGTACTGGAACAAGAACAGACAGAAAGATCAATGAATCAAAACAGGAAGTCCAAAAAGATACCCAAGAATCTTGAGTATGATGAAGATGGCATTTCAAACTGGTAGGGAAATGGGAGCTTATTTACCAGGTGGTGCTGAGACAATGTATCATTTGGGGTGAAAATGATGATGAGATGATTTGTACCCCTTCTAAATTGAGAATAATGCTCCTTAAAAAAATCTTGGGACTTCACTGGTTGTCCACCAGTTAAGACTGCACACTTCCAGTGCAGGGCAAATAGCCATGATCTCTGGTTGGGGAACTAAGATCCCACAAGCTGAGAAGCACAGTCAAAAAAAAAAAAAATCTCTCCAGGGCAATAAACTTTCTGCGCTTCCTGAAAGGAAGAGACTGAATTACATGAACGTCTAACTTCTGTATATCAGATTATGTAACTAAGAAAAACATGAAAAAAAAAAATTGCAGCTAGTAACAGTAAGATATAATGAACCCAGCCGGAGACTCTAATGAACTATCACTAACCAGCACACTAAATTACTTTAGAAGAATCACAGAACCATTTTAAAGTGAAATTACCTAGAATACAAATATTTTACAGATGAGTGGAAAAAAAAAAAAAAATCTTACATATTGACTTGTAGAACACCACCCTATCCAGAACCCTAAGGGAATTTTAGTTTAAGACAGCTTCAGAGTTCCAACACTGTAATCACTTCAGATATAAATCTGTTCTCAATTCCTTTTAAAATTCATTATGTTTATAAAACTAAGGACACATCCACCTGCTCCTGTACAAAACCAGATTTCTGCTGACTTACCTCCTTCCCCCTAAATTCATTCCTCCTCTAGTTTTCCCCATCTCAATAAATGACACCTCCACCCACCCTTTCTTTCAAGGCGAAATCCTACAAATTATCCTGAATTCCTCTCTGCTTCACGGCCTCTGAAGCATTTTGTCAACATGTCCCAAACTCTGGCTCCTACATATTTCATGGGGAAATGATCCTCTCTCCATCCCAACCATCTTCACCTAGACCACCTCCTAACAGCTCCTTGCTGCCCCACAACCTATTCACACAATAGCATGAATTAACTTTTCAGAATATAATGCAAGCCCCTCCCTTTCCCATCTAAACCGTCCAAGTGAAAGTTGCTCAGTTGTGTCCTTCTCTTTGGAACCCCACGGACCACAGAGTCCGTGGAATTCTCTAGGTCAGAATACTGGAGTGGGTAGCCTTTCCCTCCTCCAGGGGATCTTCCCAACCCAGGAATTGAACCCACGTCTCTCGCACTGCAGGCAGATTCTTTACCAGCTGAGCCGCAAGGGATGCCCAAGAACTCTGGAGGGGGTACCCTATCCCTTCTCCAGCAGATCTTTCTGACCCAGGTATCGAACCAGGGTCTCCTGCACTGCAGGCAGATTCCCTACCAACGGAGCTATCAGGGAAGCCCAAAACCTCCAAAGGCTTTCTAATTCACTTAGAGTAAAATTCCATGACACCAGACACGCATCTTCTTTCTTTTATTGATCTTCTTCAAGTTTCAAACTGATTCCTGTCTTATAATTTACCAGCTCTTCCCTCTGCCAAGCACACTCATCCGTGACGTTCCCAGATCTTAGCCCAAACACCACATTCTCGGAGGTGTTCCCCAGACATCTAACGGAGAGGACATGCCATCACCCTGCTCTATTTGTTCCACAGTACCATCACTAGCTGAAACCCTCTTTTTAAGTATCTGTCCCTCTCACTAGAGCAGAAGCTCCATGAGGACAGGCATCTTCACGTTTGTGTTCCCAAACATTCAGAGTCCAGGCCCAAGGCACCATGCACATACTGCTGAACGAAGGGATGAATCCTAAGTGTATGGGATCATTTGATGAGCCAAGATCACTCCCATGAACGTAAGAGCCACAGTATCTGCTCGGCGCCTATGAAGGAGCGCTACTGCTGCCCTGTCTGAAGGTTACACTGTTTTGCTTCGCCCGCTTTCAGCTGCACTGCTAACATCTATTGGTGCTCCCTCTCCTCACTGGAAGCATATGGCAGAACTGAAAAGTCGGTAATGATGGTGCTCTCCCACCACTTAAGTGTACCAACTTTAGTGCAGACAAGTGTATCTCCTTGAATTTTTCAAAGGCTTTTATAGCTCCTTTCTGAATCTCAGACGGTTAGTAGTCCCTAAATCTGAATTCTGACACTGTCAATGTCCTAGCATAAAAGTACATCATAGTGTCATCTTTCTAAAAACACTGCCATCTCCTTTAACCTATAAGCCGAACAAAATTTTTTACTTTAATAAACAAAAATAAAAACATTGACTTTTTTTCCTACGGTAAAGAACACATTCACCTTTCAGCGGAAATGTAGAACTCAGTGCCAAACTAGAGTTCTACCCTGTGCTAGAAGAGTCAAGCCAACTTTTATACTGCATGAAATTTCCAGTTTAAAAGCTGAGTGCGGACTTTTGGCCCAGGATGCAAAGCACAGCAAAGCCATAATTATAAGTTACATCCTATAACCTCCATCCCAATTTTGGCTTTCCCCAGAAGTTCCTTAAGGCTAAAATCGTCTTGTGTCCTCTCCTACAGCCAGTCTAATCACAATGTGGACAAGCTGAGAAGGAGAGGACCTTAACTAGAAAGGCAGGTCCACCCCTAGGCTCCAACTAATGTGACTACTTAAGATCAGAGAGATACCAGAAGAAGCATGCTGGAAAGCTGACGGAACGACTGTATAGAATATACCATTTCCCAGTAAGGGTTTTATCAAAAAGGCAGAACTTCCACAAAGAAGGGCCAGAGGACAAATTATGTTTCTACTTTTCCCTAGCTGCCTTAAAGAAAATAAACAATGAGATAAAATCCTACATCCAAAAAAGATGAGGTAGGAGATTTGGAAAGGAGGCCAAGCATAGAGCCTCAAGCATGGGTTTGGGGAAAGATCATTTCCAAGTGTTAAATAGTATCCAGTGTGCAAATCATTTTCTGAGTATTGCTGGTGTTACCAGGACCCCTTCTAGTTTGTGATTTTGTTATCTACGAAAAAGTATTTGCTTGGGGGGGGCAGGGAGTTACATGTCCATATTTGAACAAACCACTTTGGTAACTGTCCCAAACTTGATTTCAAAGAACTTGTCATCAAATTGGAGTCATATAGATTTACTTTAAAAACCATGTTGTAAACAATGTATATAGCTCATCCTCAATTTCTGATTAGATATTCCTTTTTTCAAAAATCAGATGTGTTTTTGATGTACACCTAAAACACTGTAAATCAACTATACTTCAAAGGCAAAAAAAAAACAAACAAACCACGAAACAACAAAAAGCACAACTCCACCTAATTCAATAGATCTGGGAGAAAACCATGATCTGCATGTTTGCTTCCAAGTCATGATCTTAGTCAAATTTATGCTACCTTTTCTAACCTTTTCAGGCACTCAGTCCCCTTCTGGCAGAACCTAGGTCATGGACTTAAACAAGATCCAGTGGAAACACAGGAATGGGGAATCAATGCACTGAAAAGGCAGACATTCTCTACTGCTCTCTACCTTCCTTTTCAACCCTTTACCTCCTCCTTTAGAGGAACAGAGACCCAAATATGCTTCTCTCTTCACAACATCTAATGCCTGAAAATTTAGACCAGGACTACAGTTAAAAGCTGAAGTTATAAAGGTGATGGTTATAAATTAAGAACAACAACCAGCTTGGCCTCTCTCAGTAATGACTGCTCTAAGAGTCCATTCCCAGCAGACCTCTCAGGTTGGTTTGCTCTGTGGTTGGATGAATACCAAATGTTATCTGTAGAGTAAGCATTTCTGTACTTCACACATATAAGGTTTCCATTAAATCTCTTTACTGAATCTATTAATACATCCTTCTTCTACCTCAAATTCATTCCAATATCATCTCTCTTTCACTCTTCTAAAGATTACTTTGGCTAATCCTTTTGTTAATCCTGAACATGATTCCAGCCACTTTTCTGACTCATATGGCCAACTAGGACCCAGATACCGGATAACACACACGTCACTAAACTGGGCTAGTTAACAACAAATCTACCACGAGCCAAGAACTGCTTTCCCAAAGGTTCTCTTTCCAATTACAAAACAGTCTGGTGGGGTTGAGTGTGCAGCCTGTACCCCTTCCATTTACCAGAATGGTTCCAACAGTGAAAACTAAAAGTGGAAGGCCTCTGACCAAGTCAACTTACACAGGCTCTAGTTCTGCAAGGCTAAAAGTGCAGGTTTCAGAGCCTCGAATAATAACCCCCGCTGCCACCACAATCACCAGTATTGTGCTGAGTTTTCCAAACACTCTTATGGGTGTTTGGAAATGTTCGGTGGTGCTCATTCAACAAAGGAAAGGACGAGGACAAGAAAAGATGAAGCGCGGAGCAGAAAGTCCGCGTGAAGACTACACCCAGAGGGGCCACGCTGGTCCGCTGGACCCCAAAGCCCCTGCTTTTGAGCGCTGCGCTCGCTATACCGCCCCTGAGCCCGCTGCCAACGCCCGGCACGCCCCACGGGGCACAGCGGCCCCACGGAAACCCAGCGAGCGCCGGGTCTGGGAGGCAGGCAAAGGCGCGCGCCGCACGCGGGCCGCGGGGCAGCGCGCTCGGATGCTGGACGCCGCCCGGGAGCGGGGACTCACCTGAAGGCCGCCACCGCGCGGGTCTGCAGGTACTTCTGGGCGGTCATGACTCCCACGAAGAGAAAGTTCCTGTCGCGCGGGACGCCATCCTGGGCCTCGCTGTGGGGCCAGAGCCGCTGCCCGCGCGCATCCCCGCGCGCCCCGCCGGCCAGGGGCACCGCGGCCGCCTGCCCGGGCCGGCAAGCCTCGGGGCTGGCGCGGCGCCGCGGGCCCGCCCGCTTCAACTCGGAGGCGCGGGGCAGCACGAGCCGCGAGGCCAGCACGAAACCCAGCACGAGCCCGAGCAGCACGCTGAGCCAGGCGCGCCGGCCGCGCACGGCCATGCCCGCGCCGCTCCGCCCGCCGGGCCGCCGCCGCCGCCGCTCCGCGCGCCCTCAGCCCGCCCGCCGAGGCCAGCCCGCCCTACGCGGCCCCGCCCGGGCAGCGCCGCGGCTGCGGCGGGCCCGCCGTGCCCATCGCGGAGCGCGGGCCGCCCGCAGGCCCCGCGCCGGCGCTCGGTCCCGCTCGCGCGCCCCCGCCTTCAGGGGCGCAGCATGCCCAGCGCGCGCCGGCCGCGGCCCCCCGCCCGCGCCCCGCGCCCCGCGCCCCCCGGCCGGCTCGGCTCCCCGCGCGGCGCCGCCCGCGCGCTCGGCTCCGCTGGCGCTGCGCGCCGCACGCTGATGTCCGTGGCCGGCGCCGGCGCGGCCGCTGCTCATCGTCCGGCTCCGCGCGCCATCGCCGCGGGGGCGCCGCACGTCACGCACGGCGCGCAGGGGGCGGCGCGCAGGGGGCGGCGCGCAGGGGGCGGCGCGCAGGGGGCGGCGCGCAGGGGGCGGCGCGCAGGGGGCGGCGCGCAGGGGGCGGCGCGCAGGGGGCGGCGCGCAGGGGGCGGCGCGCCGTGGCCCCGCTCGCGATCCGTCCGCGCCGCGCGATTGGCGCAGCAGTGAATGGGGGGCGGTTCACGTGGCGAAAGTTTGCCCGAAAAAGAAAGCCCAGCTCGGAGCCCCGCCCGCGCGGTCTGCGGCGGCCCCGGGCGGAGGGGGCGTGGGTCGGGCGCGGCGCCGCCTGGGGCCGGGAGCGAGGCGCCCGGCCGCCCGTTACCCGCCCCGCCCGGGGCATCCCTGCCGCGGCGCGCGGCGCTGGCTCGAGGCCGTTCCGCCCGGCCTCCGGCTGCCGCGAGACGCTGCGCCAGCGTGGATCTCATCAGGGATTTCTAGGAAGGGGCTTCTTGGTCCTCGAACACCGCACTCGTGGAGGACGAGCCGCGCGTTCCTCCTGCACACACTGTCCTCAGACACACCCGCCTCCCCACGCCCAGCCCTTCAGCCGGGCGGACCTCTCCGGCCACCTTCCCTGCGTCCTCCCGATTCACACTGTATCTTTGTTCCCGCAGCTCTGTGGGTACGAGCGAGCGTGTGTAGCATAAACAGCTCAGGAACCGTTTGAAACGTGCATGACTGCAGAATGAACCGTGAATTCAGCTACCTTGTTCTCTGCTACTAGTTTCTAAGCTAAAAACAGAAAAAAAAAAAGAAAGCTATACTCAGTGTCCAACCTTCTAACACTAGCAGCATTTAAAGGATGTTGAAGAAATGGTAGATGGTGCTAATACGCTTTTTCTTTACATTCTCTGTAGAAACCCATCAGTTAGTATCTCTAATCTGAGTCTTTGTGTTTTAACATCATCCATCCATAGAAGTGTCCTGGGTTTCTAAAGACAGTTTTTGAGAACCAGCTTCTCTATGATGGATTTTGAATTTTATGCACTTCTTCTTAAAACAGCTAAGGTAACAAAAAGCTGATGAAATGACCACACAACAAATATTTGTGTAAATTATTATTATTTAGTCGCCAGTGTGTCGGAGTTTTTTTTTTTTTTTTTTTTTTTAATGAAACTGCCAGAGAGCACAGTAGTTCCCTCGGCCTGACAGGTTCCCGTCATTTAAACAAATGAACCCAAGAATTAGGGACAGAAAATAAGCATGCTTGGGCAAACCTTGGATCTTTCTTCATTGCTAAGATGACCAAATGAAGAAATATACACAATTTAAAGTACCATCTTACAGGAGAGATATCATCTCTGCAGCTAAATAGTGGTCACTCTTGGTATTCTTTGGATATCAGCACTTTCTTTGGTACTTGTGAATTATGCCAGATATAGTTCATTACCCACCTTCCCACAGGCTCCCTGGGTAGGTGATCCACATCTAAAAATAAAATACTCATTATACAGTGAACACAGGATTCCAACAGTGGTCTTGAGAAAAATGCAGAACCATGAATTAGAGACTCAAAAATCAGCCAAAGGGGTTTCCAATTAGACCATAAGCCACAAATGCCAAGTTCCCCAAATTCAGCAACAGCCTCATAATTCACAATGATGTCCATAAAGCACAAATCTAGCTAGGTACAGATGTTCAATTTTTTGACATAATGATTTCAATATTTTCTAACTTGCTTTAAACTTCTCTGTTTCCTCATCTAGACTAAAATCTGATTTAAAAAGCACATAAATGGTGTGTTGTTGTTCAGTCACTCGGTCATGTTCAGCTCTTTGCGACCCTGTGGACTGCAGCATGCCAGGCTTCCTTGTCCTTCACTAGCTCCTGGAGCTTGCTCAGACTCATCCATTGAGTCAATGATGCCATCCAACGATCTCATCCTCTGCCATCCCCTCTTCCTCCTACCTTCAAACTTTCCCAGCATCGGGGTCTTTTCCAATGAGTCGGGTCTTCACATACACAAAAGTGCCATGGATTTCTTAAGACACGTTTTGAGAACCAGCTTCTCAAGCGTCTTCTTCCCCAGCACCACAATTCGAAAGCATAAATTCTTCGGCGTTCAGCTTTCTTTATGGTCCAATTCTAACACCCATACGTGACTATCGGAAAAACCATAGCTTTGACTGAAAGGACTTTTGTTGGCAAAGTGATGTCTCTGCTTTTTAATAAGCCATCAAAGTTTGTCATAGCTTTTCTTCCAAGGAGCAAGCATCTTTTAATTTCATGGCTACAGTCACTATCCACGGTGATTTTGGAGCCCAAGAAAATAAAGTCTGTCACTGTTTCCATTTTTTCCCCAACTGTTTGCCATGAAGTGATGGGACTGGATGCCATGATTTTAGTTTTTTGAATTATGTTTTGTCCCCCTCCATTTCCTGGCTCCTAGGTCCCTGTCATTTCCTAGGTCAGCAGCCTTGGCTGCATACCTGTAGACTCAATGGGAGTGTGTGTTTCTTAATGTAGATAAAATAACCTATTTTCAATAAAGATTGGGCCTGAAGGTTTAGAGCACCTGGGTCAAAGGAAATACTACACAGGTCAAGTCCTCCGGACAAGTGTGGGGTGATGCTAGGCTAGAAGCAGGCAGGAGACTAGGGAGGGCTGGGTCATGTACGTGCCGGCCAGGGTCTCCAAGAGCCTGCAGGTTGGGGGTGGGACAGCTTCCCAAGTGCAGCCTGGGGAAGTGGAGAGGAAGCTCCTACACAGCTGGACGGTCTGGCTAAGGCAGTTCTGGGGAGGGACCCAGAAGTGAGGACACAAGGGCCTCCTCAGAGGTCTGCATCAGGAGGCAGAACTCTCCCGTCTGGTAGGATTTCACAGCTGGAGGCACGCTCTGAGACCCCTGCCCGGCACACACATGCCCCCTCCCCGGAACTCCCTCAAGGTCAGGGCGGGTGCTCACTCCCTGTGTCTTCTTTTCCTTTATTTATTTGCAAAGGTGAGGAAGACGGTTCATCAGAGTTCCTAGGCGTTTCACCTCAGGAAACTGAGGAAAAAACTTTCCTCCAAGGAGCTGTACTAGGAGCCCTCTCTGTTAAGCTGAAGTCATTAACTGTCTTTCTCATTTAAAAAAGGAATGGTGTTAACCATAATCAGATAGAGGTATTCAGTGAGGAAGACTCCTAAAGGCACACCCCACCCATGAGGTGGCCTGGGCTGAATGAGGGCCTCGCATCGAGTGTGGGGGTCTCCGTTTCCTTCTGCGTGGAGGGTATCCCCCCAGACAAGCATCTGCAGACTCCTCAGTGTCTTAGTTTCCTTGTGAGCCTTTCCACTAGTTCATGTTAGAAGTTTCTCCTCAGTGATTCTAGACAGATGATGAAAAATTTGTTCAAAAGTGCCACATCAGCCAACTTCCTTTCTGTTTTCATTAGTGTGATTCATCTCTACCTACATTACTGAACACTTTCTCACAAATTGCAACACTGTTCCCACACATGTTACATTTTTTTCCTGTTCCTAATACATTGAATGCCTGTTACAGGTATAATATTTCATATAATTTGCAGCAATTTCTTGGAAACCCTTGGTAAATACCTCAATTGTTTGTTGGCAGCAAGCCTTGAACAACTGACAGAGTTCCCTGTAAGGGCTTCTTTAAAGACACAGCTACTAGACTCCTGCCTCAAACAGGGGGCACTGCAAAAAGTGGTCATAATTTTTAAAACCTTTAGCAATGCCTCTTTTAAGAAACAGCAAATGCAGAGGAGGGAGTTATAATCTGTGCTTTCAGAAGGCTCTGTTCATTGCCTGCAAAGAAGAAAATCTATCATGACCATTTTACTAATATTACCACTTAACCTCTATTAACCCAATAAAACTTTGCTTTATTATTAATGCTGCTATTTAACTGACATTTAAGGTCCTCATTAGCTAATGAATTTTGCTCCGTTTCCCTTGTATTTGCAGCATTTCCAGCCAGATGCAGGAAAGGGCAACCGATATGCCTTACGTTCTGGCTTCCACACCCTAATGGCTGCGACACTGGTTGTGCTAGAATGTACTTCATGCTTCCTTGTTCTGCTTATCAGCTCTGTCCATTCTTCTGTCAGACACTGAGTCAGCGTGTGTGTGTTTCTCACACAAGTGCAAGTGTTCGTGTGTATGGGAGAGAGACGAGGAACTGAGCGCCACTCTGTGTGCTGTCCAGAGGGGATGTAATCTCACTAACTAGAAAACGCTGGCAACTGCCAGCACCAGGAAACTGCCGGAATGTTCTCCGGGAGATAACCTCACTGCAGAGGCTGGCGACAGTTTGCTCCTAGTCTAGGACTTAATCCTTGTGTAGCAGAGCAGTTTGCCTTTCCCATTCATCGCCAAGTAATGCCATTAATCTTTAAAGCCGTGCTGGAGTTTCCACAGCTGGAGAGTTTGCACAAAGACAAAGCTTCCATTTCTCAAGAGGGAAGGAGTACCTCCCCACCCCCAGACACTGGTCAGCTGGCCTGCTGCCTTGCCACCTGAGGGCCGCACACAGTGGTGGTCAGGCCTGGGAGTCTCGTGGAAATGTTCCAGAAGTGCAACTCAAACTCTCTTTGCTTTACTCGAGGCCTAATGAAGCATAAAATTGCCTGGGGTGGTGGAGTGGAATTCAAGCTGCAGAAGAAGGTTTAAGCTTCAAACTGGGGCAGCAGAGATTCAGATCCACAAACACATAACGGGCAAGGCCAGGATAAGAAAACTTTAACACCGTAAAACTCAATAAGTGACCTCACTGCATTGATCATTCATTTGTACACCTTGTTGTCATGCTATCATGCTCCGCTCAGGCTAGGGTCATAAAAACTTCTATCACCCAGTGATGGGTGATCACATTGTGATCAACCATGGTAGTAAGGCCTCTACCGGAGTTTAAAATAAACACAGTGGGATGAGACATTCTGCAGGGCAGTCTGGAGAAAGAGGCTCTGAAACGGGCTGGGAGAGCCAAGTCCTGCAACCCGTTTGGACGGCAGTTTCATCACAGTTGCAAATTACTAACGAATTTACTTTTGACTCAGCACCCTCACTTCTGAGAATTTTTCTTCCAGTCATACATACCAGTACAGATGGACACTTGTACTGGATTATTCTCTGTCACCTGTGTGTGATAGTAAACGATTAGACCTGTGTCCATTTAGAGGGGAGTGAGGAAGTAAACAACTCTGTATCCATCAGAGAATGAGATATTCTGCAGATGTAAAACAGGGCAAGGAAACTTCCTTCTTAGACTAAGAGACTGCCATTCCGTCAGGACAAAAAGCAGAGAGAATAAGAATTTTGCTCAGGTCTTTACAACAAAACACTAGAAGAATACACACAAAATGAAATGAAACCTGGGGTGGGTGGTGGGGCTGGTTGAAAGGAGAGACCTAAGCCAGGAGTTCCCAATGGGTACTTTCAAATACCCTTCTGATTTTTTAGTGTGTGACTGTATTATCTATCCACCTCTCCAAAAAAAGTACCCATTTCCTACAGGTTGAAGCCCTAAAATGCTATTAGCAGAGCATTGACCATTAAGACCATACATTCTCCCTGACAACTTATCTGCTTCCACTGCTCTTGTTTAATAGAAGTGGAAACTGGCACCAGTTAGCCACATGGTGAGAGCTGCCACCAAACCAGCCAGTCTGCCGGCTGCAGACTGTAAGCAAGAATCCCCCAAATATCTTCTTTCAAGCTTTGTCTCTTGCCCCTTAAGAACTGGTTAAAATGAGATCTAATTTCTGAGGTCTAATTACTTTTACTTTCCAGTTTCCTTAGCATATCATTTTAAGTGTTCTTCCAGCTGTGGAAATGTTAAGAGCCTTCTCAAACCATCAAAATGGACATGCCTGTACTCATTTCATGGAGAAGGAAATGGCAACCCACTCCAGTGTTCTTGCCTGGAGGATCCCAGGGACGGGGGAGCCTGGTGGGCTGCCGTCTATGGTATCGCACAGAGTCGGACACGACTGAAGCAACTTTGCAGCAGCAGCAGCACTCATTTCAGAATCTCTTTCTCCATTTGTTTTGTACTGGCTCCTCATTGGACTTAATTTTTGGATCTCCCATAATTTTAGGAGCTCTGGCCACATCTTTTCCTCCCACTTAAAAGAAAAATCCATCTTTCAAAACTCTTGGACTCTTGGAGCACTACACACAAGAAAGCCTGGAGCAGTGCTAGAACTTTGGGACAATGGCGCCCTCTTGTGGTGTGTAGTTATTTCTGTCACCAGAAGGCCTGTACTCTTGGACTCAAAAGAGAATAATAATGTTGGGTATTTTATTTTATGGTTCCACTTTACCAGCATTTGCCAAAGTGATATCCTGGTCTTGGATTTGTGACTAACTAGCTGATGATACTGTAAAAATGAGAGGAATTGAGCTAAACAGTCAGCTAGAACCTACCCCTTCCTTATATTTTGAAATTGAGTGAGACACTCTGGAGGAGTTTTAGCACTCACTTCCCCTTCTTGACTCTGATACCCAAATAGTTTTGAGAGCCATGGATATCTGCTTTCTTGTGGAAAATTGGCTGATTTCCTCAATATATGAAAAGTGTCAGCGAGTGTAAATTGATTGTATATGGGAGCAGATTCCTCCTGCAACTGCTCAGATTCACAGCTGCAAAGGGGTTCACACTGGAGAGGTTGTCTGCAGGCCCCAGAACTCCAAATGTCTTCTTTGAGATTCTTCTCAAAAAGCCACCTTTAATCCTTCTGATTAAACTGTTGGTGGTGTGGTCAACTGCACACAGCATTTGCTTTGGTTTTGCTCCCCACAAGGAGGGGACCAGTTTCGACCCACACCTAAATTCAGACGGTGCCCTGTACATGTGCCCTCCTGCCTAGCAAACACAAGAAAAACCTCATCACTAGCATGCTTTCATTATCACAAACTAAAAGTGGCCCTCGACACAGTTGGCCCTGATGCCGAACATTTCAGTGATGTTGAAGTGAACAGAAGGAAATTAACTAAACTAGTATAATTGGTTTCTGCTCTATATATTCTGGGTTTTATAACATTTTCCAATCACTGTTTTATTTGGCTTAGTGAGAAATGAGCATTTATGTCACTGCAAAACATTCTTTATTTCTAAATATTTCATAGTAATGAAGCCAAGTTACAAGTGAGTGAACATCAGAAGGATGTTTGTACTTCGGCTCAGACATGGGGACTGTGCATGATGACACCTGGAACATATGCCAGGCCCAAACCACCTCTGCTTTACTCCTTGGTCAGATTTTGTGCCGTCAAGAGAGCAAAACTGGCAGAGACTCACAGATCCCACAGAGAGCTCTGATCCCCCATCACTACCACCTGTGCCATCAGAGTCTAGTCAGAGGATAGAAACCTTGCCAGTCATTTGAACAGAAAGATTTTAAGTTTTATTGAGATCTAATTGATTTACAATAAACTGCACATATTTCAAATGTACAGTTTGTTAATTTTTTATACAAGTATGCATCTGTGAAAATACCGCCACTGCTATAAGCTGAATGTTTGTGCCCCCCTCCCAGTTCTTATGCTGAAACCCTACCCTCTGAGGTGAAGGCATCAGGAAGTAGGGCCCTTGGGATGGAGACCCCTCATGAATGAGGCTAGCTTCTTTATAAAGGGACCCATACAGTTCTCTAGCCCTTCCTACCACGTGAGGACGCAAGAAGTCTGAAACCTGGAAGGGGACCCTCATCCAACTGTGCTGACACCCTCATCTCAGGCTGCCAGATTTCAGAACTGTGAGAAATACGTTTCTGTTGTTTATACACCACCTAGTCTGTTGTATTTTGTTACATCAGCTTGAACAGACTAAGACAACCATGACCAATAAAGTGAACTCATCTGTCATTCCGAAAAGTTACTCCTTCCCTGCCCCAGCCTCCATCTCGGAGACACTGATCACTATAGACCTGTGTGCATTTTCTATAGTTTCGCATAAATGGAATTACAGAGTACCTACTTTTAAAAATCTGGCTTCTTTCATGTACATTATTTTGTAGTCCATTCATGTTGTTGCATGTATCAAGAGTTCATTCCACTTTACTGCTGAGTAGCACTGAATTCTATGAACATACCAGCATTCACCTACTGATGGACATTTGTACTGATTTTGACTTAGGCTGTTAAATGCAAAGCTTCTATGAATATTCATGTGGAAGTCTTCATAGGAACACATGCTTCCATTCCCATTAGGCAAATACTTAGAAGAGGAATGACTGGATTGTAGAGCAGTGTGATTTAACTTTTGAAAGTGAAAATTGCTCAGTCATGTTCGACTCTTTGTGACCCCATGGACTGTAGCCTGACAGGCTCCTCTGTCCATGGAATTCTCCAGGCAAGAATACTGGAGTGGGTAGCCATTCCCTTCCAGGTCTCATGCATTACTGGCAGATTCTTCACCATCTGAGCCACCAGGGAAGCCTTCAACTTAGGAACTGCCAAATGTTTTCTCATTTTTTTTTTTTTCTTCTAGCAGTGAATTTCAGCTCTTTCACATCTTCATCAACACTTGGAATACTGAGTCATTTTTAATAACCTTTTAAATAAGTATGTAGTAGAACCTCATAGTGGTTTTAACTGCTTTTTCCTAATGACTAATGATGCTGAGTACCTTCTCATGAATACCTATCTGTATGTTATTTTGGTGATCTGTCTGTTCAATGCTTTTGTTCACTTTAAAAAAAATAGAAAAGAATTTATATGTGTGTGTGTGTGTGTATATATATATATATGAGTTAGTTTGCAGTACAGCAGAAACTGCCACATAATTGTAAATCAACTATACTTCAATTTTTTCAAAAAAGGTAGGAAATCCTGTCACACATGGATCATCCTGCTGCAACACTCATGAACCTTGAGGGCATTATGCGAAGTGAAATGAGTCAATCACAAAAGGACAAAAACTGTGTGATTCTACTTATAAGAGGTTAAAGCAGTCAAATTCAAAGAGACTGAAAGTAGACTGCTGGGTGCCAGAGGTGGCAGAGAGGAAGACGGAATAGTCGTTTAATCTGTAAGGTTTCTATTTTGAAAGGTGAACCTAGAGAGATGCTGTATAAAAATGTCAATATTCTTAACGCTGCTGAACTGCACACTTAAAAACAGTTCAGTCACTCAATCATGTCCAACTCTTTGCAACCCCATGGACTGCAGCATATCAGGCCTCCATGTCCATCACCAACTCGCGGAGTTTACTCAAACTCATGTCCATTGAGTCGCTGATGCCATCCAACCATCTCATCCCCTGTCATTCCCTTCTCCTCCTGCCTTCAGTCTTTCCCAGTGAGAAAGTTCTTCACATCATGTGGCCAAAGCATTGGAGCTTCAGCTTCAGCATCAGTCCTTCCAATGAGCACCCAGGGCTGATCTCCTTTAGGATAGACTGGTTGGATCTCCTTGCAGTCCAAGGGACTCTCAAGAGTCTTCTCTCCTGGATCTTAAATTCTAATGAGCCTGGGTATATGACCAGGGCATAAATCAATTTCACTTTGATTGTTTGTGCACATTGATTAAAGGTGAGCCTAGGGAACTATGTTAAAAATAACTATGATAATGTGTAAGAACTTGATAATATATGTAAGAAAGACTGCCAAAAAAAAAAAAAGTCTTCTCCAACACCACAGTTCAAAAGCATCAGTTCTTCCGTGCTCAGCTTTCTTTATAGTCCAACTCTCACATCCATACATGACTAATGGAAAAACCATAGCTTTGACTAGATGGACCTTTGTTGACAAAGTAATGTCTCTGTTTTTTAATATGCTGTCTAGGTTGGTCATAGTTTTTCTTCCAAAGAGTAAGCGTCTTTTAATTTCATGACGGCAGTCACCATCTGCAGTGATTTTGGAGCCCAGAAAATAAAATCTCTCACTGTTCCCATTGTTTCCCCATCTATTTGCCATGAAGTGATGGGACTGGATGCCATGATCTTTTCAGTTTTCTGTATGAGTTTTAAGTCAACTTTTTCACTCTCCTCTTTCACTTTCATCAAGAGGCTCTTTAGTTCTTCGCTTTCTGCCATAAGGGTGGTGGCATCTGCATATCTGAGGTTATTGATATTTCTTCCGGCAATCTTGATTCCAGCTTGTGCTTCATCCAGCCCAGTATTTTGCATGATGTACTCTGCACAGAAGTTAAATAAATAGGGTGACCATATACAGCCTTGACATATGCCTTTCCCAATTTGGAACCAGTCTGTTGTTCCATGTCCGGTTCTAACTATTCTTCTTGACCTGCATGGGGATTTCTCAGAAGGCAGGGCAGGTGGTCTGGTATTCCCATCTCTTTAAGAATTTTCCAGTTTGTTGTGATCCACACAGTCAAAAATTTTGGCATAGTCAATAAAGCAGAAGTAGATGTTTTTCTGGAACTCTCTTGTCTTTTCAATGATCCAGTAGATGCTGGCAATCTGATCTGTGGTTGCTCTGCCTTTGTTAAATCCAGCTTGAACATCTGGAAGTTCATAGTTCATGTACTGTTCAAGCCTGGTTTGGAGAATTTTGAGCATTACTTTGTTAATGTGTAAAATGAGTGCAATTGTGTGGTACTTTGAGCATTCTTTGGCATTCCCTTTCTTTGGGATTGGAATGAAAACTGACCTTTTCCAGTCCTGTGGCCACTGCTGAGTTTTCCAAATTTGCTGGCATATTGAGTGCAGCACTTTCTCAGCATCGTCTTTTAGGATTTGAAATAGCTCAACTGGAATTCTATCATCTCCACCTCCTTTGTTCCTAGTGATCCTTCCTAAGGTCCATTTGACTTCACATTCCAGGATGTCTGGCTCTAGGTGAGTGATCACACCATCGTGGTTATCTGGGTCATGAAGATCTTTTTTGTTTAGTTCTTCTGTGTATTCTTGCCACCTCTTCTTAATATCTTCTGCTTCTGTTAGGTTCATACCATTTCTGTCCTTTATTGAGCCCATCTTTGCATGAAATGTTCCCTTGGTATCTCTCATTTTCTTGAAGAGAACTCTGGTTTTTCCCATTTTATTGTTTTCTTCTATTTCTTTGCATTGATCACTGAGGAAGGCTTTGTTATCTCTCCTTGCTATTCTTTAGAGCTCTGCATTCAAATGGGTATAACTTTTCTTTTCTCCTTTGCCTTTTGCTTCTCTTCTTTTCTCAGCTATTTGTAAACCCTCCTCAGACAACCATGTTGCCTTTTGGCATCTTTTTCTTGGGGATGGTCTTGATCACTGCCTCCTATACAATGTCTTGGTTACTGTAGCTTTGCAAGTCTTGAAATCAGGTAACATGAGACCTCCAACTTACTTCTTTTTTGATGTTGACTATCCTGATATTTTGAATACTTTACATCCTTTGTGAATTTTAGAATTGCCTTGTCAATTTCTATGAAAATTCCTGCTGAAATTCTGATTGATACTGCATAGAATCTTAAGATCAATCTGGGGAAAAATATTGTCTAAACAATATGAAATCTTGCAACTCATAAATAAATAGGTATATTGTTTATATATCTTTTTAAAATACAATCTATTTATTTATGTTTCTTTAACTTCCCTCAGCAAAGATTTATAGTTTTCAATACACAGATCTTTTACATATTTTTCAGATTTAAGTATTTCTTGTTTTTGGTGATAATGAGAATATCATTTTAAGGTTTCAGTTTCCTCTTGTTTATATTCAGAGAAGGCAATGGCACCCCACTCCAGTACTCTTGCCTAGAAAATCCCATGGATGGAGGGCCTGGTGGGCTGCAGTACATGGGGTCGCTAAGAGTCGGACATGACTGAGTGACTTCACTTTCACTGTTATGCATTGGAGAAGGAAATGGCAACCCACTCCAGTGTTCTTGCTGGAGAATCCCAGGGATGGGGGAGCCTGGTGGGCTGCCGTCTATGGGGTCGCACAGAGTCAGACATGACTGAAGCAACTTAGCAGCAGCATACAGAAATGCAATTGAAATCTGCATACTGACCAATCACACAACCATGCTAAATTCAAAGGTTCAGATAACATTTTGTAAATTCTATCAGATTTTCTACATAGATAGTCAGATCATCTGCACAAAATGACAGTTTTACTTTCCTTTCCACTATGTATACAACTGGTTGTTTTTGGTAGATGCCCTTTATCAAGTTGAGGATGTTACTTTCTAGTCCTAGATCACTGAGTTTTATTAGGAATTGGTGTTAAGTTTTGTTAAATGTTTTTCTGTGCCTATTGAGATCATATGGTGTTTCTTAGTTTTTTAATACATTGAATTATACTGACTGGTTTTCAATGTTAAAACAACCCACACTTCATCATTATGTCATGACTTCATTGTTCTTTTTATAAATTATAGGACTTTATCAATTTTGATTTAGAATTTATGCATTTATGTTCATGGGAGATGTCTTGGGAAATGTTAAATTATAGTTCCTTTTTTTGGTAAGGTGTTTGCATGATTTTCATATTGAGGTAATGGTATCCTCATAGAATGAGTCGGAAAGTTCTCTCCTCTTTGATTTTCTGCAAGAGTTTGTATAGAATTTGTATTATATATTTCTTACATGTTTGGTGCAATGTACCAGGGGAGCCGTCTGAGCCTGGAGTTTTCCTTGTGGAAAACTTTTAAACTATAGATTCAATTTCATTAATAGATCTAGGACTATTTAGATTATCTGTGTGTGCATACATGCTCAATCATGTCCAGCTCTTTGCAACACCATAGATTGTAGATCACCAGGCTCCTCTGTGCATGGGATTTCCCAGGCAAGAACACTGGAGTGGGTTGCCATTTCCTTTCCAGGGGATCTTTCCAACCCAAGGATTGAACCCATGTCTCTTGTGTCTCCTTCACTGGCAGGCAGATTCTTTACTACTGCACCACCTGGGTTTTCTATTTTTCCCAAATAATCTTTGGTAGTTTGTATCTTCCAAGAAATTTATCTTTTCCCTCTAAATTATCAAATTTATTGGCATAAAGTTTGTAGTATTTCCCCCTTATCATTTTAATATCTACAGATTCTATAGTGATATTATCTTCCTCAATTCTAATATTGGTAATTCATATCTTTTCTTCCCCCCACCAGATTAGTTTGGTTACAGATTTTTCAATTTTATTGATTTTTTTAATCAAAGAACCAGCTTTTGGCTTTATTGATTTTCTCTGTTGTTTCCTTTTTCAATGATTCCTGCTCTGATCATTATTTCCTTTGTTCTAGTTACTTTGGGATTAATCTGCTCTTATTTTTCTTGTTTTTTGAAATAGGAGAGGTGGTAACTGATTTGAGACCTTTTTCTTTTGTGATATAGGTGTTTAATACTATAAATGTTCCCCCAAGTACTATGTTACCAGCATCCCACAAATTTTGAGTGTTGTAGTTTCATATTTAGTTAAAAATGCTAATTTTCCCTTTATTTTTTGACTCATGGATTAGATGTTTCCAAATATTTAAGAAATGGACTTTTCCAGATATCTTTCTGTTATTGATTTCTAATTTAATTCCATGACAGCCAGAAAAATAAAAAACAAAAACATGTTGTATGACTTGAATCTTTAAACACTTTTCAACATTTACTTTATGGCTAGAATATTATCTACCTTTGGAAATGTTCTATGAACACTTGAAAAAAGAATGTATGTTCTGCTGAGTTGGGGAGGAGTGTTCTGTAAATGTCAGTTGGATCAAGTTGATCTAAAACATCCTTGCTGAGTCTACTTTTTCCATCAGTTACTGAAGGAAGGCTGTGAAGGTTCCAGGCCCCACAGCCTGGCAGTCTGGCAAGAGGAAATTGAGTCCCCAGGGAAACTGATCTTGAAGGCCATAGGGATTTGATTACAGAACTTCCACAGGGCTGAGGGAAACAGAGATTCTTGGAGGGCACAAACTTTGTGTGCACCAGGAACCAGGGGAGAGGAGCAGTGGCACCACAGAGACTGAGCCAGGCCTGCCTGTGAGTGTCTGAGAGTCTCCTGCAGAAGCCTGGGTCAGCAGCGGCCAGCCTCTGGGACAGGGGCACTGGCAGCAGCAGTCCTGGGAGGTGTGTGCTGGCGCAACTCCTCTGGAGGGTTCACTAGCGCCCTACCATAGAGCCTGTAGACTCTAGGGCTGGAAGGCCTCAGGCCAAACAACCAACAGGGAAGGGGCAGAGCCCTGGCAATTGGCAGACAATTGGGTTAGAGATTTACTGAGCATGGCCCCTACCCACCTATGAAGTGAAAGTGAAGTCGCTCAGTTGTTTCCGACTCTTTGCGACTCCATAAACTGTAGCCTACCAGGCTCCTCTGTCCATGGGATTTTCCAGGCAATAGTACTAGAGTGGGTTGCCATTTCTTTCTCCAGGGGATCTTCCCAACTCAGGGCTCAAACCCAGGTCTCCCACATTGTAGACAGACGCTTTACCATCTGAGCCACCAGGGAAGTCCACTAGACTTCCCACTAGAGTAAGACCCAATTTTCCCCACAGCCAGTCCTTCTCATTGGGAAGTCTGCATAGGCTTCTTATCCTCAGCCATCAGAGGGCAGACAGAAGAAGTAAGAACTACAATCCCACAGTCTCTAGAATGAAAACCACAATCACAGAAAGCTAGCCAAATGATCACATGGATCACAGCCTTGACTAACTCAATGAAGCTATGAGCCATGGCTGTGCAGGGCCACCCAAGATGGACGGTCATGGTGGACAGTTCTGACAAAATGTGGTCCACTGGAGAAGGGAATGGCAAACCACTCCAGTATTCTTACTTCTAGAACTCTATGAAACAATATGAAAGAGCAAAAAGATATGACACCAGAAGATGAACCCCCCAGGTTGGTAGGTGTCCAATATGCTACTGGGGCAGAGCAGAGAAACAGTTTCAGAAAGAATGAAGAGGGTGGGCCAAGGCAGGAATGACACTCAATTGTGGATGTGTCTGGTGGTGAAAGTAAAGTCTGATGCAGTGAAGAACAACATTTCATAGAGATCTAATGTTAGGTCCACGAATCAAGGTAAGTTGAACTTGGTCAAGCAGGAGATGGCAAGCATGAACATTAACATTTTAGCAATCAGTTAACTAAAATGGACAAAAATGGGTGAATTTAATTCAGATGATCATTATGTCTACTATTGTGGGCAAGAAAGGCTCAGAAGAAATGAAGTAGTCATCATAGTCAAGAGTCTGAAATGCAGTACTTGGGCACAGCCTCAAAAACAAGAGAATGATCTCAGTTCATTTCCAAGGCAAACCATTCAACATCACAGTGATCCAAGTCTATGCCCCAACCACTGATGCTAAAGAAGCAGAAGTTGAATGGTTCTATGAAGATCCATAACACCTTCTAGAACCAACACCTTTTCACCACAGGGGACTGGAATGCAAAAGTAGCAAGTCAAGAGTTACTCAATACTTGGAGTAACAGGCAAGTTTGGTTTTGGAGTACAAAGTGAAGCAGGGCAAAGGCTCACAGAGTTTTGCCAGGAGAACACACTGGTCCAGCAAACATGCTCTTCCAACAACACAAGAGACGACTCTACACATGGACCTTACCAGATGGTCAATACTGAAATCAGATTGATTATACTCATTGCAGATAAAGATGGAGGAGCTCTATAGAGTCAGAAAATACAAGACCTGGAGCTGACTGTGGCCCTGATCATTAGCTCCTTATTGCAAAATTTAGGTTTAAATTAAACAAAGTAGAGATAAGCACTAGGCCATTCAGGTATGACTTAAATAAAATCCCTTATGATTATACAGTGGAGGTGATGAATAGATTCAAGGGATTAGATCTTGCTAGACAGAGTGCCTGAAGGACTATGGACGGAAGTTCATAACACTGTACAGGAGGTGGTAACCAAAACCATCCCAAAGAAGAAGAAATGCAAAAATGCAAAGTGGTTGCCTAAGGAGACCTTACACATAGCTGAGAAAAGAAGAGAAACAAAAGGCAAAGGAGAAAGGAAAAGATATATCCAACTGAATACAGAGTTCTTAAGAATATTAAGGAGAAATAAGAAAGACTTCTTAAGTGAACAGTGCAAAGAAATAGAGGAAAACAACAGAATGGGAAAGGCTGGAGATCTCTTCAAGAAAATTGGAGAGATCAAGGAAACATTTCATGCAAAGATGGGCACAATAAAGGAGAGAAATCGTATGGACCTAACAGAAGCAGAAGATATTAAGAAGAGGTGGCAAGAATACACAGAAAGAGCTAGGCTCATACTTACTTACACTCAGTAAGATGGCAGAGTAGAAGGACATGTGCTCATCTTCTGTGAGAACACAAAAATCCCAACTAGCTGCTGAACACCATTGACAAGAGAATGTTGGAATCCACCAAAAAGCAAAAAAAAAAAAAAAGATATTCACATTCAAGGGCAAAGGAGAAGCCAGAAGAAGATGGTAGGAGGGGTGCAATCACATTTAAAATCAAACCTCAGACCCACCAGAGATGCTCAGAGGGTGCAAATAAAACCTTGTGCACAGCAGGACCCAGGGAAAGGAGCAGTGACCCCCACAAGAGACTGAGCCAGACCTGCCTGTGACTGTCTCCTGTGGAGGCGTGGGTCAGCCATGGGGACAGGGGCCCTACCAGCACCAGTCCTGGAAGGTACAGCATGTGACATAAGTCCTTTGGAAGAGGTCACCATTACCGCCACTACCCCTACCATAGTTTGGTCTTAGACCAAACTACAGGGAGAGAACACAGCCCAACCCATCAGCAGAAAATTGGATTAAAGACTTACTGAGCCTGATTTTGCCTATCAGAGGAAGAACCAGATTTCCCCACAGCCAATCCCTCCCATCAGGAAGCTTCCACAAGCCTCTCATCCTTATCTATCAGAAAGCAGACAGAATAAAAACCACAGTCACAGAAAACTAACCAAACTGATTACATGGGTCACAGCCTTGTCTAACTCAATGAAACTATGAGCCATGCCCTGTAGGGCCACTCAAGATGGATGGGTCATGGTTGAGAGTTCTGACAAAACATGATCCACTAGAGAAGGGAATGGCAAACTACTTCAGCATTCTTGCCCTGAGAAGCCCATAATAGCATGAAAAGGCAAAAAGATATGACACTGAAAGATGAACTCCCCATGTAGGTAGGTGTCAAATATGCTATTAGAGAAGAGTGGAGAAATAGCTTCAGAAGGGAGGAAGAGGCTGAGCCAAAGCCTCAGAAACAACACCCAGTTGTGGATGTATGGTGGTGAAAGTAAAGTCTGATGCTATAAAAAACAATATTGCATTTGGTTCAAGATGGCAGAGTAGAAGGGTGTGTACTCATCTCCTCCTGCAAGAGCACCGAAATTGCAACTAGCTTTTGCACAACCATCGGCAGGAGGATGCTGGAACCCACCACAAAAAGCTACCCCACATCAAAAGACAAAGAAGCAGCAGCAGTGAGACAACAGGATGGGTCCAATCATGATAGAATCAAATCCTATACCCACCAGGTGGGTGACACAGACTGGAGAATAATACCAAAGAAGTTCTCGCACTGTTGTGAACATTCTGAACTTCCTGTCAGGCTTCCCAGTCTGGGGATCTGACAAAGGGACTAGGAACCCCTAGGGAATTTGAATATGAAGTTCAACTGGATTTTATCTCAGAACTTCCTCAGGACTGGAGAAATAGAGACACCTGGAGGACACAAACAAAACCTTGTGTGCACCAGGACCCAGGAGAAAGGAGTCCCCCAGAGGACTGGGGGAAACAGGCTCCAGTCTTGGAGGGCACAAACAAAATTCTGCATGCATAAGACCCAGAGGAGAGGAGCACTGACCCTACAGAAGACTGAACCAAAACTACCTGCTAGTGTGCCTCCTGTGGAAGCATGGGTTGGCAGAGGCTCACCACAGGGATAGGGGCACTGGAAGGTCCCTCTTGGTGGAAATCCTCCTGGTGGAAATCCTCCTGGAGTTTGCCAGTAACCCTATCATAAAGCCCACAGACCCCAGGGCTGGGTCACTTCAGGCCAAACAACTACTGGAGGGAGTGTAAACTCACCCATCAGCATATGATTGGATTAAAGCTTTTATCAGCAAGGCCATGCCCACCAGAGCAAGACCCATATTTCCTGTTGCCAGTCCCTCCCATCAAGAAGCTCACACAAGCCTCAGCCTCAGCCATCAGAGGGCAGACAGAAGTAGCAAGAGGGTAGCACAATCCCACAGTGCCTAAAACAAAAAAACACATTACAGAAAGTTAATCACAATGAAAAAGCAGAAAGTTATGTCCCAGATGAAGGGACAAGATAAAATCCCAGAAAAACAACAAAATGAAGTAGAGATAGGCAACTTTCCAGAAGAAGAATTTACAAAAGTGATAGTGAAGATGATCCAGGGTCTCAGGAAAAGAATGGAGGCAAAAATTGAGAAGATGCAAGGAATGTTTACCAAAGATCTACAAGAACTAAGGAACAAACAAACAGAGATGAATAATATACTAGAAGGAATCAGTAGGAGAATAACAGAGGCAAGAGTACAGATAAATGACCTGGAGGACAGAATGGTGGATATCACTGCTGCAGAACAGAATATAGAAAAAAGAACTGAAAACAGCCTAAGAGACCTCTGGGATATTAAATGCACCAACATTGGCATTATAGGGTTCCCAGAAGGAGAAGAGACAGAGAAAGGACCTGAGAAAATATCTGAAGAGATAATAGCTGAAAACTTCCCAAACATGGGAAAGGATATAGGCAACCAAGTCCAAGAAGCATAGAGAGTTCCAGGAAGGATAAACCCACAGAGGAGCACACTGAGACACACAGTAATCAAACTGACAAAAATTGAAGACAAAGATAAAATATTAAAAGCAGCAAGGGAAAAATGACAAACAACATACAAGGGAACTCCCATCAGGCTATCAGCTCATTTCTCAACAGAAAACTCTACAAGCCAGAAGGGAATCGCATGATAGAATACTCTATCAAGCAAGACTCTTGTTCAGATTTGATGGAGAAATCAAAAGCTTTCCAGACAAGCAAAAGTTAAGAGAATTCAGCACCATCAAACCAGCTTTACAACAAGTGCTAAAGGAACTTCTTTAAGTAGGAAACAGAGGAGAAGAAAAAGACCTATAGAAAATAAACACAAAACAATAAAGAATACACTAATAGGATCACCTGAGTTAAATTCACCCATTCCAGACCATTTTAGTTCCCTGATTCCTAGAATGTCGACATTCACCCTTGCCATCTCATTTCACCACTTCCAATTTGCCTTGATTCACGGAACTGACATCCCAGGTTCCTATGCAATATTGCTCTTTACAGCATTGGATCTTGTTTCTATCACCATCACATCCACAACTGGATATTGTTTTTGCTTTGGCTCCATCCCTTCATTCTTTCTGGAGTTATTTCTCCACTGATCTCCAGGAGCATATTGGGCACCTAATGACCTGGGGAGTTCCTCTTTTGGTATCCTATCATTTTGCCTTTTCATACTGTTCATGGGGTTCTCAAGGCAAGAATGCTGAAGTGGTTTGCCATTCCCTTCTCCAGTGGACCACATTCTGTCAGACCTCTCCACCATGACCTGCCCATCTTGGGTTGCCCCACAGGCATGGCTTGGTTTCATTGAGTTAGACAAGGCTGTGGTCCTAGTGTGATTAGATTGACTAGTTTTCTGTGAGTATGGTTTCAGTGTATCTGCCCTCTGATGCCCTCTTGCAACACCTACCATCTTACTTGGTTTTCTCTTACCTTGGGCGTGGGGTATCTCTTCATGGCTGCTCCAGCAAAGCACAGCCGCTGCTACTTACCTTGGATGAGGGTTATCTCCTTACTGCCACCGTTCCTGACCTTCAACGTGGGATAGCTCCTCTAGGCCCTCCTGTGCCTGCGCAGCCACCACTCCTCGGGTTGCTCCTCCCAGCTGCCGCCCCTGGCCTTGGGCTTGAGGTGGCTCCTCAGGGTCACCACTCCTGGCCTCGGGCACGAGGTGGCTTCTCCCAGCTGCCCCTGACCTCGGACGCGGGGTAGCTCCTCCCGGCCGCCACCCTGACCTTGGACGCGGGGTGTCTCCTCCTGGCCGCCACTGACCTAGGACGCGGGGTAGCTCCTCTTGACCGTTCCTGCGCCGTTGCAGCCTGGCACTCTAGGCCGCTGCCCCTGACCTTGGACATGGGGTAGCTCATCTCGGCCATGCTTAGTGTGCCTATCTACTACTGTGGGCAGGAATCCCTCAGAAGAAATGGAGTAGCCATCATGGTCAACAAAAGAGTCTGAAATGCAGTACTTGGATGCAATCTCAAAAACAACACAATGATCTCTGTTCGTCTCCAAGGCAAACCATTCAATATCACAGTTATCCAAGTCTGTGCCCCAACCAGTAACGCTGAATAAACTGAAGTTGAATGGTTTTATGGAGACCTACAAGACCTTTTAGAACTAACACCCAAAAAAGATGTCCTTCTCATTACAGGGGACTGGAATGCAAAAGTAGGAAGTCAAGAAACACCTGGAGTAACAGGCAAATTTGGCCTTGGAATGCAGAATGAAGCAGGGCAAAGACTAATAAAGTTTTGCCAAGAAAATGCACTGGTCATAGCAAACACCCTCTTCCAACAACACATGAGAAGACTCTACACATGGACATCACCAGATGGTCAACACCGAAATCAGATTGATTCTATTCTTTGCAGCCAAAGATGGAGAAGCTCTACACAGTCAACAAAAACAAGACCAGGAGCTGACTGTGGCTCAGATCATGAACTCCTTATTACCAAACTCAGACTCAAATTGAAGAAAGTAGGGAAAACCGCTAGACCATTCAGGTATGACCTAAATCAAATCCATTATGATTATACAGTGGAAGTGAGAAATAGATTTAAGGGCCTAGATCTGATAGAAGGAGTGCCTGATGAACTATGGAATGAGGTTCGTGACATTGTACAGGACACAGGGATTAAGACCATCCCCATGGAAAAGAAATGCAAAAAAGCAAAATGGCTGTCTGGGGAGGCCTTACAAATAGCTGTGAAAAGAAGAGAGGCGAAAAGGAAAGTTAAAAGCATCTGAATGCAGAGTTCCAAAGAATAGCAAGAAGAGATAAGAAAGCCTTCTTCAGCAACCAATGCAAAGAAATAGAGGAAAACAACAGAATGGGAAAGACTAGAGATCTCTTCAAGAAAACTAGACACCAAGGGAACATTTCATGCAAAGATGGGCTTGATAAAGGACAGAAATGGTATGGACCTAACAGAAGCAGAAGATATTAAGAAGAGGTGGCAAGAATACACGGAAGAACTGTACAAAAAAGATCTTTATGACCCAGATAATGATGATGATGTGATCACTAAACTAGAGCCAGTTATCTTGGAATGTGAAGTCAAGTGGGCCTTAGAAAGCATCACTATGAACAAAGCTAGTGGAGGTGATGGCATTCCAGTTGAGCTATTTCAAATCCTGAAAGATGATGCTGTCAAAGTGCTATTCTCAATATGCCAGCAGATTTGGAAAACTCAGCAGTGGCCACAGGACTGGAAAAGGTCAGTTTTCATTCCAATTCCAAAGAAAGGCAATGCTAAAGAATGCTCAAACTACCGCACAATTGCACTCATCTCACATGCTAGTAAAGTAATGCTCAAAATTCTCCAAGCCAGGCTTCAGCAATACATGAACTGAGAACTCCCTGATGTTCAAGCTGGTTTTAGAAAAGGCAGAGGAACCAGAGATCAAATTGCCAACATCCGCTGGATCATGGAAAAAGCAAGAGAGTTCCAGAAAAACATCTATTTCTGCTTTATCGACTACGTCAAAGCCTTTGACTGCGTGGATCACAATAAACTGTGGACAATTCAGAAAGAGATGGGAATACCAGACCACCTGACCTGCCTCTTGAGAAATCTGTATGCAGGTCAGGAAGCAACAGTTAGTACTGGACATGGAACAACAGACTGGTTCCAAATAGGAAAAGGAGTACTTCAAGGCTGTATATTGTCACCCTGCTTATTTAACTTCTATTCAGAGTACATCATGAGAAATGCTGGGTTGGAAGAAACACAAGCTGGAATCAAGATTGCCAGGATAAATATCAATAACCTCATATATGCAGATGACACCACCCTTATGGCAGAAAGTGAAGAGGAGCTAAAAAGCCTCTTGATGAAAGTGAAAGAGTAGAGTGAAAAAGTTGGCTTAAAGCTCAACATTCAGAAACGAAGATCATGATATCTGGTCCCATCACTTCATGGGAAATAGATGGGGAAACAGGGGAAACAGTGTCAGACTTTATTTTTGGGGGCTCCAAAATCACTGCAGATGATTTTGCCATGAAATTAAAAGACACTTACTCCTTGGAAGAAAAGTTATGACCAACCTAGATAGCATATTCAAAAGCAGAGACATTACTTTGCCAACTAAGGTCTGTCTAGTCAGGGCTATGGTTTTTCCTGTGGTCATGTATGGATGTGAGTGTTGGACTGTGAAGAAGGCTGAACGTCGATGAATTGATGCGTTTGAACTGTGGTGTTGGAGAAGACTCTTGAGAGTCCCTTGGACTGCAAGGAGATCCAACCAGTCCATTCTGAAGGAGATCAGCCCTGGGATTTCTTTGGAAGGAATGGTGCTAAAGCTGAAGCTCCAGTACTTTGGCCACCTCATGAGAAGAGCTGACTCATTGGAAAAGACTCTGATGATGGGAGGGATTGGGGGCAGGAGGAGAAGGGGACGACCAAGGATGAGATGGCTGGATGGCATCACGGACTCAATGGACGTGAGTCTGAGTGAACTCCGGGAGTTGGTGATGGACACGGAGGCCTGGGGTGCTGCAATTCATGGGGTGGCAAAGAGTCGGACACGACTGAACGACTGAACTGAACTGAACTGAACTGAACAGGATCACACATACCAATCATTACCTTGAGTGTAAATGGGTTAAATGCACCAACCAAAGACACAGACTGGCTGGGTGGATGAAAACATGCACATATGCACTTCTACTTACCACACCACTCTGCTTGACTCTCCCAAATTGTATGTAGTTATTTTATATGGTTAAGTTAATCATGTTCCCATTATGGCTTACCATTGTAATTACTTTTTATTTTTTGTCTGGTTATTGATTGTGAAACTGACAAACATCTTTTACTATTGTGAAAAAAAAAAGAAAAATATTGCATAGGAAACTGGAATGTTAGATCCATGAATCAAGGTAAATTGGAAGTGGTCAAACAGGACACGGCAACAGTGAACACTGGCATTTTAGGCATCAGTTCAGTTCAGTTGCTCAGTCGTGTCCGACTCTTTGCGATCCCATGAACCACAGCACACCAGGCCTCCCCGTCCATCACCAATTCCCAGAGTCTACCCAAACCCATATCTATCAAGTTGGTGATGCCATCCAACCATCTCATCCTCTGTCATCCCCTTCTCCTCCTGCCCTCAATCTTTCCCAGCATCAGGGTCTTTTCAAGTTAGTCAGCTCTTTGCATCAGGTGGCCAAAGTACTGGAGTTTCAGCTTCAACATCAGTCCTTTCAATGAAGCTGATCTCCTTTAGGATGGACTGGTTGGATCTCCTTAAAGTCCAAGGGACTCTCAAGAATCTTCTCCAACTTTTAGGCATCAGTGAACTAAAATAGACCAGAATGGGTGAATTTAATTCAGATGACCATTTTATCTACTACTGTGGATCCCTTAGAAGAAATGGAGCAGCCCTCATAGTTAACAAAAGAGTTCAAAATGGAATACTTGGGTGCACTCTTAAAAACAACAATGATTTCAGCTCATTTCCAAGGCAAATCCACTAAACATCATAGTAATCCAAGTCTATGCCTCAACCACAAAGGCCAAAGAAGCTGAAGTTTAAATGGTTCTATGAAGATCTACAAGACTTTCTAGAACTAAAACCATAAAAAAAAAAAAAGATGTCATAGGGGACTGGAATGTACAAGTAGGTAGTCAAGAGATACCTGGAGTAACAGGCAAGTTTGGCCTTGGAGTACAAAGTGAAGCAGGGCAAAGGCTAACAGAGTTTTGCCAAGAGAATGCATGGTCATAGCAAACACCTCCCAACACAAGAGAAGACTCTATACACGGACATCATCAGATGATCAATGCTGAAATCAGACTGATAATATTCTTTGAGCCAAAGATGGAGAAGTCAAAAAAAAACAAGACTGGGAGCTGACTGTGGCTCAGATCATCAGCTCCTTACTGAAAAATTCAGTCTTAAATTGAAGAAAGTAGGGAAAACCACTAGTCCATTCAGTCATGACCTAAATCAAATCCCTTAAGATTATACAGTGGAAGTGAGAAATAGATTCAAGGGATTAGGTCTGATAGAGTGCCTGAAGAACTATGGACTAAGGGTCATGACACTGTACAAAAGGCAGTGATTAAAATTATCTCCAAGGAAAAGAAATGCCAACAGGCAAAATGGTCATCTGAGGAGGCCTTACCAATAGCTAAGAAGAGAAGAGAAGTGAAAGGCAAAGGAGAAAGAGATAGATATACCCATCTGAACGCAGAGTTTCAATGAATAGCAAGGAGAGATAAGAAAGTCTTCCTTTTAAATGACAATGCAAAGTAAAAGAGGAAAACAATAGAATGGATAAGACTAGAGATCTCTTCAAGAAAATTAGAGACACCAAAGGAACATTTTCATGCAAAGACAGGCACAATAAAGGACAAAAACAGTATGGATCTAAGAGAAGCAGAAGATACTAAGAAGAGGTGGTAAGAATACACAGAAGAACTATACCCCAAAGATCTTAATGACCTGGATAACCACAATGGTGTAATATTTCACCTTGAGTTAGACATCTTGGAGTGAGGTCAAGTGGGCCTTAGGAAGCATCACTACAAACAAAGCTACTGGAGATGATGGAATTCCAGCTGAGCTATTTCAAAATCCTAAAAGATGATGCTGTTAAAATGCTGCACTCAGTATGCCAGCAAACTTGGAAGACTCAGAAGTGGCCACAGGACTGAAAAAGGTCAGTTTTTATTTCAGTCCCAAAGAAGGGCAATGCCAAAGAATGTTCAAACTTCCACACAATTGCACTCATATCAGATGCTAGCAAAGTAATGCTCAAAATTCTCCAAGTGAGGCTTTACCAGTATGTCAACCGTGAACTTCCAGATGTTCAAGCTGGATTTAGAAAAGGCAGAGGAATGAGAGATCAAATATCCAACATCCATTGGATCATCAAAAAAGTAAGAGAATTCCAGAAAAAAAAAATCTACTTCTGCTTCATTGACTATGCTAAATCCTTTGACTGTGTACATCACAAGAAACTGGAAAATTCTTAAAGAGATAGGAATGTCAGACCACCTTATATACCTCCTGAGAAACCTGTATGCAGGTCAAGAAGCAACAGTTAGAAGTGGACACAGGACAACAGACTGGTTCCAAATTGGGAAAGGAGGACATCAAGGCTCTATAATATTACCCTGCTTATTTAACTTATATGCAAAGTACATCATGCAAAATGCCAGGCTGGATGATGATCAAGCTGGAATCAAGATTTCTGGGAGAAATATCAATAACCTCAGATACGTAGATAATACCACCCTAACTGCAGAAAGGAAAGAGGAACTAAAGAGCCTCTTAATGAAGGTGATAGAGGAGTGAAAAAGCTGGCTTAAAACTCAGCATTCAAAAAACAAAGATCATGGTATCTGGTCCCAACATTTCATGGCAAATAGATGGGGAAACAATGGAAACAGTGACAGACTTTATTTACTTGGGCTCCAAAATCATTGTGGATGGTGACTGCAGCCATGAACTTAAAAGATACTTGCTCCTTGGAATAAAAGCTATGATCAACATAGACAGCATACTAAAAACAGAAGCATTAGTCTGCTGACAAAAGCTCCATATAGTCAAAGCTATGCTTTTTCAGTAGTCATGTATGGATGTTGACAGTTGGACCATAAAGAAGGTTAAGCACCAAAGAATTGAGGCTTTCAAACTGTGGTGCTGGAGAAGACTCTATTTAGAGTCCCTTGGACAGCAAGGAGATCAAAGCAGTCAATCCTAAAGGAAATCAACCCTGAATATTCATAGGAAGGACTGATGCTGAAGCTGAAGCTCCAATACTTTGGCCACCTGATGTGAAGAGCCGACTCCTGGGAAAAGACCCTGATGCTGGGAAAGATATATAGCAGTAGGAAAAGGAGACAACAGAGGATGAGATGGTCGGATGGCATCATCAATTCAATGGACATGAGTTTTAGCAAATTCCAGGAGATAGTGAAAAACAGGGAAGCCAAAGACTTGGACACACTGAGTTACAATAACAAATGTTTGTTAGAATTCACCTCTGAAGCCATCTAGTCTTGAACTTTTACTGGGGGTTTTTAATCACAGTTTCAATTTCAGTATTTGTGGTCTGTACATATTTTCTATTTCTTCAGTCTTGAGAGACTGTACCTTTCTAAGAATTTTCCTGTATCTTCAAGGTTGTCCTTTTATTGGCATATTTGCCTGTAGTGATCTCTTATGATCATTTTCATTTCTGTGGTGTCAATTGTAACTTCTTTTAATTTCTAATTATGTTGATTTGAGCCCACTCCCTTTATTTTCTTGCTGAGTCTTCCTAAATGTTTATCAATTTTATCTTTTCAAATAACTTGGTTTTACTTTCATTGATCTTTTCTAGTTTTTTTTGTCATTTCTATTTATTTTTGCTCTGATCTTAATGCTTTCTTCTGCTAGAGTTTTGTTTATTCATCTTTCTAGTTGCAGTTGCTTGAAGTGTAAGATTAGGTTGTTTGTGATTTTTCTTGGTTCCAGAGTTAAGATTATATTGCTATAAACTTTCCTCTTAGAACTGTTTTTGCCACGTCCCATAAGCCTGGATCATTATACTTTTATTTTCGTTTGTCTCTAGGTATTTTTTATTTCCTTTCTTTGACTTATTGGTTGTTTAATCATATTGTTTAGCCTTCATGTTTGTGTTTTTGTTTCTTTCTTGTAGTCTATTCTTGTGTTGTGGTTGGAAAAGTTGCTTGGTAAGATTTCAATTTTGTTAAATTTACTGACTCTAGCTTTGTGCTCAGCATGTGGTCAATTCTGGAGAATGTTCTATGTGCACATGAGAAGTATGCACTTTCTGTTGCTTTTAGATGGAATGCTTTATAAATATCAGTTTATCTAGTCTAATCTTGATAGAATTTCTTAGGCAGGTGGATAAGGAGTCCATGGGCCCAGTCATGTAGTCATACATGTCCTAGAATTTATGGCTGTTTGGAATTTATGGCCATTCACCCGCATCAGAAATGGGAGCTAGGGAGCTGGTTAATTTGTAACATTGGAGCCATAGGAAAAGGTTCCTTGATGTTTTCAGCTGACCGGCCTTTGTCACAAGATCTAAGGGAGACAAACTGACCTAATGAATCTTATGCCAAAACTATTTTTAGTATAATAGGTCAAAACGTGTATCAGTTCAGTCACTCAGTCGTGTCTGACTCTTTGCAACCCCATGAATCGCAGCACGCCAGGCCTTCTTGTCCATCACCAACTCCCGGAATTCACTCAAACTCACATCCATCGAGTCAGTGATGCCATCCAGCCATCTCATCCTCAGTCGTCCCCTTCTCCTTCGGCCCCCAATCCCTCTCACCATCAGTCTTTTCCAATGAGTCAACTCTTCACATGAGGTGGCCAAAGTACTGGAGTTTCAGCTTTAGCATCATTCCTTCCAAAGAAATCCCAGGGCTGATCTCCTTCAGAATGGATTGGTTGGATCTCCTTGCAGTCCAAGGAACTCTCAAGAGTCTTCAACACCCCAGTTCAAAAGCATCTTCGGCACTCAGCCTTCTTCACAGTCCAACTCTCACATCCATACATGACCACTGGAAAAACCATAGCCTTAACTAGATGGACCTTTGTTGGCAAAGTAATGTCTCTGCTTTTGAATATGCTATCTAGGTTGGTCATAACTTTTCTTCCGAGTAAGTGTCTTTTAATTTCATGGCTGCAATCATCATCTGCAGTGATTTTGGAGCCCCCCCAAAATAAAGTCTGACACTGTTTCCACCGTTTCCCCATCTATTTCCCATAAAGTGATACGACCAGATGACATGATCCTCATTTTTTGAATGTTGAGCTTTAAGCCAACATTTTCACTCTCCACTTTCACTTTCATCAAGAGGCTTTTTAGTTCCTCTTCACTTTCTGCCATAAGGGTGGTGTCATCTGCATATCTGAGGTTATTGATATTTCTCCCGGCAATCTGATTCCAGCTTGTGCTTCTTTCAGCCCAGCATTTCTCACGATGTACTCTGCACAGAAGTTAAATAAGCAGGGTGACAATATACAGCCTTGACGTACTCCTTTTCCTATTTGGAACCAGTCTGTTGTTCCATGTCCAGTTCTAACTGTTGCTTCCTGACCTGCATATAGGTTTCTCAAGAGGCAGGTCAGGTGGTCTGGTATTCCCATCTCTTTTAGAATTTTCCACAGTTTATTGTGATCCACACAGTCAAAGGCTTTGGTATAGTCAATAAAGCAGATATTTTTCTGGAACTCTCTTGCTTTTTCCATGATCCAGCAGATGCTGGCAATTTGATTTCTGGTTCCTCTGCCTTTTCTAAAACCAGCTTGAACATCTGCAAGTTCACGGTTCACATATTGTTGAAGCCTGGCTTGGAGAATTTTGAACATTACTTTACTAGCATGTGAGATGAGTGCAATTATGTGGTAGTTTGAGCATTCTTTGGCATTGCCTTTCTTTGGGATTGGAATGAAAACTGACCTTTTCCAGTCCTGTGGTCACTGCCGAGTTTTCCAAACTTGCTGGCATATTGAGTGCAGCACTTTGACAGCATCATCTTTCAGGATTTGAAATAGCTCAACTGGAATTCCATCACCTCCACTAGCTTTGTTCATAGTGATGTTTCCTAATGCCCCTTGACTTCACATTCCAGGATGTCTGGCTCTAGGTGAAAGATCACACCATCGTGATTATCTTGGTCATGAAGATGATTATCTTGGTAGTGAAGATCTTTTTTGTACAGTTCTCCTGTGTTCTTGCCACCTCTTCTTAATATCTTCTGCTTCTGTTAGGTCCACACAGTCTTGTCCTTTTTTGTGCTTGTCTTTGCATGAAATGTTCCCTTGGTATCTCTAATTTTCTTGAAGAGATCTCTAGTCTTTCCCATTCTGTTGTTTGCCTCTATTTCTTTGCATTGATCGCTGAGGAAGGCTTTCTTATCTCTTCTTGCTATTCTTTAGAAGTCTGCATTCAGATGCTTATCTTTCCTTTTCTCCTGTCTTAAAAACTGTATGTGGGTCTCTTCCTACTCCTTCTGGTGACTGGGCTAGAAGCTGTCCCTATACTTCCTTTTACTAAAGCTTTACACTCCTGCAAAGACCTGAGCGACTGTTCCTTTGGTTCCAGAGTGAATTCTTTCCTTGGGAGACTACAGACCCATACCCAACACAGAACGTGGTAGAACAATGTGCCATTTAAAGCTTGCACTTCCTTATTGATTTTCTGTCTAGATGGTCTGTCCATTGACAAAAGTACGATGTTAAAGTTCCCATTTTTATTGTCTTACTGTTGATTTCTCCTTTTATGGCTTAGTATTTGCCTTACATTTTGGGGTGCTTTTATGTTGGGTGCATATATTGATACATCTTCTTGGATTGACTTCTTGATCATTATATAGTGTTTTTGTTTATCTCTTATAACATCTTTATTCCAGTCTATTTTATCTGAGTATTGCTATTCCAGCTTTCTTGGGATATCCACTTGCATGGAATGCCTTTTTCCTTCCCTCACTTTTAGTCTGTATCTGTCCCTAGATCTAAAGTCAGTCTCCTGTAGATAGCATATATGCAGGTCTTGTTTTTGTATCCATGCAGCCAGTCTATGTCTTTTGGTTGGAGCCTTTAATTCACTTACATTTAAGGTAATTTCCAATGTGTGTTCCTATTGTCATTTATTATGTTGGATTTTTTTTTGTAGGTCTTTCCTTTTCCCTTCCTGTTTTACTCTGTTCTCCTGTGATTTGATGATTTAGTGTTGTGTTTGAATTCATTTTTCTGTATGTAACAGACTTTTGATTTGCAGTGACCATGAGGATTTGGTATAGCAGACTATATGTAAATAAGACTGTTTTAAGTTGCTGGTTGTTTAATTTCCAATGTTTTCCAGTATCCTGTATTTGTGCTCTCCTCACACTGCTAGTTTTGATATCTGTATGAGATGATTCCCTACCTCTATGTTTGCTCTCACCAGTGATCACACCATCATGGTTATCTGGTGTGATCACTGGTGAGGGCAAACATAAAGGAACTCATCTCATACAAGTATCAAAACTAGCAGTGTGAGGGGGAGAAAGCGATGGCATCCCACTCCAGTACTTTTGCCTGCAAAGTCCCAAGGACAGAGGAGCCTGGTAGACTGCATTCCATAGGGTCACTAAGAGTCAGAAACGACTGAGTGACTTCACTTTCACTTTTCACTTTCATACACTGGAGAAGGAAATGGTGACCCACTCCAGTGTTCTTGCCTGGAGAATCCCAGGGACGGAGGAGCCAGGTGGGCTGCCATCTATGGGGTGGCACAGAATCGGACACGGCTGATGCGACTTAGCAGCAGCAGCAGCAATGTGACAGGAACCATGATGATGTGATCACTCACCTAGAGCCAGACATCCTGGAATGTGAAGTCAAGTGGGCCTTAAAAAGCATCACCACGAATAAAGCTAGTGGAGGTGATGGAATTCCAGCTGAGCTATTTCAAATCCTAAAAGATGATGCTGTTTAAGTGCTGTGCTCAGTATGCCAGTAAATTTGGAAAACTCAGTAGTGGCCACAGGACTGGAAAAGGTCAGTTTTCATTCCAATCCCAAAGAATGTTCAAACTACCACACAATTGTACTCATCTCACACACTAGCAAAGTAATGCTCAAATTTCTCCAAGCAAGGTTTTAACAGTACATGAACCAAGAACCTCCAGATGGTCAGCTGGATTTAGAAGAGGCACAGGAGCCAGAGATCAAATTGCCAACATCTGTTTGGTCATAAAAAAAGCAAGAGAGTTCCAGAAAAACTTCTCTTTTATTGACTACGCTAAAGCCTTTGATTGTGTGGATCACAATGAACTGTGGAAAATTCTTAGAGATGGGAACACCAGACCACCTTAACTGCCTTCTGAGAAACTTGAATGCAGGTCAAGAGGCAATAGTTAGAACTAAACATGGAACTGGTCCAAACTGGGAAAGGAATATGTCAAGGCTGTATATGGTCACCCTGCTGATTTAACTTATATGCAGAGTACATTATCTGAAATTCCAGGATGGATGAAGCACAAGTTGGAATCAAGATTGAGGGGATAAATATTAATAACATCAGATACGCAGATCAACCACCCTTATGGCAGAAAGCAAAATGGGACTAAAGAGCCTCTTGATGAAAGTCAAAGAGGAGAGTGAAAAAGCTGGCTTAAAACTCAACATTCAAAAAACAAAGATCATGGCATCCAGTTTCATCACTTCGTGGCAAATAGATGGGGAAACAGTGACAGACTTTCTTTTCTTGGGCTCCAAAATCACTGCAGATGGTGACTGCAGCCCTGAAATTAAAAGACACCTATTCCTTGGAAGAAAAGCCATGACCAACCTAGACAGCACATTAAAAAGCAAGAGGTATTACTTTACCAACAAAGGTCCGTCTAGTCAAGGCTATCGTTTCTCTAGTAGTCATGTACAGATGTGAAAGTTGAAGTATAAAGAAAGCTGAGCGCTGAAGAGTTGATGCTTTTGAACTGTGGTGTTGGAAACTGTTTTGAACTGTTGAAGACTCGAGAGTCCCTTGGACTACAAGGAGATCAAACCTGTCAATCCTAAAGGAAATCAGTCCTGAATATTCATTGAAAGGACTGATGCTTAAGCTGAATCTCCAATACTTTGGCCATGTAATATGAAGAGCTGACTCATTGGAAAATATCCTAATGCTGGGAAAGACTGAAGACAGAAGGGGACAACAAAGGATGAAATGGTTGGATGCTTTCACTGACTCAATGGACATGAGTTTGATCAAGTGCCGGGAGTTGGCAATGGATAGGGAAGCCTGGCGTGTTGCAGTCCATGGAGTCACAAGGAGTCAGACATGACTGAACTGAACTGAGCAGTGAGCCTTTCCACTTGTTTCTTGTTCCTAGCTGTCCTCTGTCTCTGCTCCAGACCCTCCAAAACTAGCAGACTGGAGATCTTGGCCCAGCCTCTTATGCGGTCACTCCTTTTCCCCTAAGTTCTGGTGCACACTAGACTCTTGGTGCCCTCCAAGAGTAGAATTTCTGTTTCTCTCAGACCTGTGGAATTCCTGAGACACAGCATGCTGACCTTCAAAGTCAGATTCTCTGGAGGCTCCTCCTTCCATTGCCACACCCCCAGGCTGAGAATCCTGATGCGAGATTTAGACCTTTCACTCTAGTGGGAGAACTTCTGTGGTACAACTGTTTTCCAGTTGTGGGTTACCCACCCTTTGGGTATGGGATTTATTGCAACTGCGCCCCTCATATCATCTTGTGGCTTGTCTTTGCATGTAGGTTATCTTTTTCGGTAGGTTGCAGCATTTTTGTTGTTCATGGCTGTTCAGCAGTTAGTTGCTAGTTTGTTTTTTTTGTAAGAAGGGATGAACTCTTGTCCTTCCACTCCACCCTCCTTTGCTGTCTTCAGTCATTTATTTTTGTATTAAGAACTGTGTGATGTTCATCTCCCTCCAACAGATAGAACGGCCCATGAGGGCAGGGCATATTTCTGTGCTGTTTATCATATCTTCTTTAGTGCCAGACTGGTATGACTATGAGACTTTAGTTTTCCAGACAGAGCACATCATTTTCCAAGTTCTTTTGATACACAGTATTTGAATTGGGGTATGCTATGCTGACATTTTGTTTCAAGCTACAAACACCAATTTGCCTAATCATTCCATCAGACACTAGTGGTTTCTGCAGTGACCACTCACACTGATTACCTTTTGCCTTTTGTAACTTCAATATCAGCATTTAGAGCTCAGAAAGTTGAGGAAAAGTAGAAGATTGACAAGAAAGATAGGAAAAAACCAGACAAGTGCAGAGCCCCAGAATTTGAGAACAGTTTTTCGAGGAGTGTACAATTACTGCAAATGATGAAAGCCAAGAATGATCCATCAGATACATGTCACCTTAAGAAGAGCTTTAGTGAACCAAATATAACAGCAAATGGAGGAAGAGAAACAGGAAAGAGTATAGGAACTTATTCAATAAGACTAGAAGTGCTGGGCAGGGTTGGCACAGGAGAGAAGTATGAGCTGTTTTGGGAGTAATGACCCAGAGTGTGGTGTTTCAGAAGGCAAGAGAAGGAAAAACTACAAGGGCCAACTGCTGTCAGGTCAAATAAGATGAAACCAAAAACTCCACTGGAGTGTGAAACGGGATGATCCAGGAAGAGCGCCTGCAGCATTAAGCAGAGGGTAGGCAGAAACAGATGAATGAAGACAACTCAAAGCTTGATCCATAGCAAAGAGCACCAGCAGGAATCAGGGTTTCGTGAATGTGATGTGGCTTTATGCTTATGATAAAGACTTGACATTTTTAAGGAGTAGCTAACAGAAACGACATAGGGGAGAACAGAAGATAGGTAAGAGCGGTCCTCGAGGAGAGGGGTGTAGTTCCTCTTTCCAACAGAAGCAGTTGCAATTGGCCAAGGCCACAACTCTAGGCACCAGAAAGTTTCAACTGCAGGTCTGTGTGTCTTTTGCCCACTTACTAATGTTACTCCACGATCAGGATGGACTGGGTTATGCATCATTTAAATACACGACTCCTGCTATCAGTTCCAAGTTGCAGCCCTCCCACTGCAGCATGAGGCAGTGTTCTGCCTGGTTCAGCTATGTTCTGACCCATCCCTTCTTCCCCATGGGCCTCAGATTCTGGCACCACTTCTTTCAACAGTAGCACAGGACCCACCTCCTCTGGCAACTTCAGTCCACCCTTCTGAAATATTTACTGCTCTTGACTTGTAGCACATAATACTTCATAAGTATTCACTATTCCACATGGTAGCTGTTTCATTAGATACATCAAGCTTGGTTTTCTATGACCCTTGGCTGTACGGTCTTTGGCTATCAAGAACACAAGAACAAACCGACTACAGTGATCAGGGTCTTGCACCAGTTGACCCTCTAAGCTACAGTTTCTAAAAACCAAGGTTAATTAGAAGTACCTACCTCACAGGACTGTAGTGAGGATTAACTATAAATGTATGTGCCTGGCACACAGCAAGTGCTCTTCAAACGCTGTTACACTAATTAGTTTCCTTCCCTCCTCTATTATCTGCCGATCAGTTAGTCACATGGCACCACCCCTCCACCACCAGTCATACTGCCAGATGCAAGGTGGGTACACACAACTCAGCATTTCTTCCTATGTGTTTACACCTGATAATTCCTTAATTTATGGGGGAAAAAAAGGAGGTTTGAGGGAAAAGTCACAGCTAATAGTATACTGAAACATGCCTTCTATTTCTAAAATGAATAGTTAATAGCTGCTTAACTATGTATGTTCAACTATAGAAAATATTTTAAAGGAAGAAAGTTCGTTTATATCCTACAGGGAATCAATCTCTCTGGACGTAAATAACAGACCTAGATGAAATATTTTAACCCAAGTCTAAAACTTTCCATTATTCTTTCTCATGATCTTGACATGAAGCAGGGATCAGCAAACTACAGGCAGCAGGACAAATCTAGCCCGTAAGCTAAATATTTTTAAATGTATTTAAAAATTCTTTAAAAATTTTAAAAATATAGACTGTGCCTAAAAGCCTAAAATCTTTACTACCTGGCCCTTTATAACATACTTCACAGAGACTCTCGATAAGGACATAAGAAATGAGTGCGAGACTCACAGGGCTTCCCAAAACCCCAATAACCCCTGAGGTACTTACACGCAAGATGTTTCTTTGCCCTATTAATGCAGAAACTCAACTCCAAGTGCCTGGTTTTGTGGATAAACCCCCAGGAGCCCTCCAGCTCTGAAAACCACTGCAGCTGTCCCACTTTTCATGCTCACTGAGGTGAGCAATAATGAGACGAGAAAGCAAATCTTATTAATGGGAGGTTATGAATGATAAAAAGCTGTATTATGTTAGACAAATTCAAGTGCACAAAGAAATTTCCTTAAATTTAATAAAGATACTGAAAATGTTCTCTGCATTTTTTTTTAAATATTTACAGTCTCTTTTTTTCTAAAACAGTTCTGTACATATAAATTTACAGAACAACCCCATCAGCTGTCTGCATCAGTAATCCTTGCTGGTGGGCTCACCATTTACAAGGAAGACATCATTCAACGCAAGCTGTCACAGAAGCTGTCCTACCAGCCAGGAGCTCTTAACTTGAAGGATCATTGCCAGGTCTCTTTTATCAAGATCACCAATCACCTGGAAGCCCTTAGCTACCAACTAACAAAGACCTGTAAAATCAATGAACAGTCACTGGCTTCAGTGCAGTGTGACTAACTGCAATTACTGCCTAGTGGCCATGTCCACACCCTATGCTGCCTTCAATCCTTGAAGTCATCAGTGTAGTTAAGAACAGAAAGAAAGCCCCTCCCCCTGGCTAATGACTGTGAAAAGCGTGCGTAAGACCATTGAGTTGAGGGTTAAGGATTCATCTTGCTAATGTCAAAAGTGACACTAACAAGATTCTTAGCCTCATCCACCAGATGAGGGTCCTCTGCGTCCAGGTCTCCAGGAACAGGTTCCACCACCTTCACCAGACAAAGGATTGTAACCTGTGACGAGAGAAAGGAAGCAAAACAGTGCTAGAAACATTTTGCATCAAACAGAGGACTGTAAGCCTTATATGCAAATCACTGCAAAGATATGATCCTACTCTCATAAACATTTTCAGAAAACTTTAAGCTACCACGTGACAAAAAAAACTTTACAATGTGACTGCATTCTATTGCATTGTATATACTGATCTTACTTTCTATAATGTGATCGCAGTCTGAACTGACTTAAATAAAACAAGCCATTCAGCTTCTGTTGTAACTATCAAAACATGAAACCCCCCCCCCCAAATACACAAAAAATTTGCCCCCAAAGCCTCTCAAGATGGCTAAATTTAAGTATATAAAGGTTTCTAACTGTAGTCCTTAATAAAATGAATACATTCAAGTAAGAACTGCTCAAGCTACAGAAAATAAATTATAAAAATCAAAACAGAATGGAACTTGCTGTTGCTTTCACCAGTCAGAACTGGGAAATCCACATGCCCCAGTCCCCACACTCATCCTTGCCCACTCATTAACTTACTAAAGTTAATAGACATTAGGCGACCATTCTGCTCAGGCTCTAGACTTAGCAAGACCTTAAATGAGGTGGTTTTGTTCCTTACTGTAGAATCTTTGGTCACCAACTCCCTGTGCCTCAGTTTCTTTAAGGCCTATAAAGACAGGCCATTCAAAGCCCCCAGCTCTGGATTACTGGCAATGCTAGAGGCATGCACACAGCACACCATACATTCCATTTTCTACAATCGTCTCCTGAATACTACCACTCTTTGCTCTGCAAAATGGTCTTAGAAGATTATTTCTTGCTGGAGCAAGAAAAAGACTTAAAAAAGCATTTTCTTTTCAGACATACCACTCTCCTATACAAGCCTGCTCTGAGTTCCTAACACAAAGGAAGGGATTAGAACCCAGCCTTTAAGGGCAGCCCACAGGCTTCACAGACTCCCCTCAGTCCTCTAAGAGGTTGGCCAGGCTTCCACACCTCTGCCTCTGTGGCACCTGCCCAGAGAAAACCCCTCTTCCCAGACAGAAGAAAGTATCTTCAGCCTAGAACTGGTTCCTTGCCAAAGCATTCTAATGCTTTTGCCCTCCCCTCTCTCCAGATGGAGGAGGAACTCCTGGCAGATCACAAAGGATTACTTATTTTCAACTGTGTGGGAGTCCCATCTTCCCAAAAGTACATGAAAGTCCTCAAGGATGGGATGGTACACACTGCTATGGTACCACCTACAGTGCTTCAGGGTACTGCACACAAAAGGTCTCTTAATGGATATCTATCTGTTCATGCCTCCTTGAGGGAGTTATTTGTAAGAAACAAGGCAGCTCTGGCTGGAAAGGCCAAAACTTGCGTCCTAGGCCCCTTGACCCACTTATATGTAAAACAGGCAAACTACTCCTTGCCTCACTTAACTTACCCCTTACAGGACTGTGGGATGAAGTGAAAAACACTAAAATACAACTGCAACCATCCCAATTATTTCCTGAGCGCCTCGAGTGACCTCCTTTTCTTTGCTTATCAAATGCTAACTTTTGTGAGGCCAAGGAGGTCAGCGGCCTCCTGGAAACAGGACATGCACCCACGCCCTTGCTGGAGGCCCAGGGGCAACAGTAGGGTTCGGTAGGTTGGTCATTTCTAGCCGCTGAAGGCTGTTTTATATCTGTTTCTTTTATTGAATCTTCATAACCTATACTTAGGAATTAGTCTCAGTTTACAGACTATGAATCAAGAAAAGAGAACCCTGTCTCAGATAAATTTAGCCAGTCATTGTTCAGAATGCTTTAATGTTTGATACTTACCTCCTCCTCGCAAAGGCTTTCTGTCAGATTTTCGTTTCGGGATGACTGATGAAGTAGAAGGCCCAGGACTGTCTTCTTCCTGCTTGAACATATACAGGCTTAAGAACCTAGTTAAGACATTCTACTCCAGGAATCTTCACCTACTTGAAAAAAGTCCACTAGGTTCAAGGCTACATCACCTGAGGCTTTCTTGTATTTCCTTTATAACTTTTTCCTTCTTGCATGCTATCCCACATTTCAATCTTCTGTCTCCTTTTTTCTTCTTCAAGCTGAGGAAGAATCACAAATGATACAAAATGAATTTATAAGCTGTCATCTTTCTCAAAGAAAATGCGCTTTTGATAATCTGTAATTTAAATGTTCTTCAAACTTTCACCTGCACTTTCTTCAGTTAATAAAGTAGCTGTTATCTAGTGGTGTGTGAGTTTAATTCAAATACAGAATCCTTTGCTTTTCCATACTATTAAAGAAAGCAAAAAGTGTCACAGAAGAAAGAATACCGATTCTTCTTTTAAACTAGGCATTTCTGGTCATGTTGAAGAACCCTGACTTGAAAAGGGTCAGTGTGTCAGGCAGGCATGCTTTGCTGCTATTTGGTTGTGTCACCTGAGGAAAGTCACTTAACCCTTCAACATGGAAGGCTGTGAGGAGCCAATGAGAACAAATTTGAGAATTCTCTGAAAGTAAGGTACTGTGGGAATATAAGACAAAACTAATCTCAGTAGAAAACTATGTCCAACAGTGAGCACCTGGGAAAGCTTGAGCAGTGAACAGGAGGGAAATACAGCACCCGAGGTCTTCATCTCTGCTTCCCACTCCTTGAACAACAACTGGGTACTGCAACTCACGTGCGCACAAAGGTCACTAACTCTCTCAGTTCCTGATGCAATCCAAACCCAAGCTTCAATTCATTCTGGTTCCAATTAAACTGCGACGCCACGAAGATATGCAAGAGGATGCCTTAGGAAGCACATATCCAGAAATTTCTCAGTGGTTCAGGGTCCATCACTGCTAAACCCAAATGCCTGTCTCTTCATGCCTTCACTGTCTGCAAGTATAGGAGGTTAAAGAAGAACCTGCTTCTTGATCTGAAAGCTGTTTTATGTTTATAGCCAACATGGAAAACACCAGAATGGTACATCAGTGACAAATTCTGAGACCACATACAAGAGAGCTGACTAAACTGTGGGATAGGAAGACTGTTACTTAAGTATACAGAACCACGTTGACTACACTAAAGTCTCTGACTGTGCAGATCACAAACTGTGGAAAATTCTTAAAGAGACGGGAATACCAGACCACCTTACCTGCCTCCTGCAAAACCTGTATGCAGGTAAAGAAGAAAAAGATAGAATCAGACATAAACAATCGTCTGGTCCAAAACTGGGAAAGGAGTACATCAAGGCTATACGTCACCCCGCTTATTTAACTTCTATGCAAAGTACATCATGGGAAATGCTAAGCTGAATAAGCACAAGCTGGAATCAAGATTGCCAGGAGAAATATCAATAATCTCAGATATGCAGATACCACCACACTAATGGCAGAAAGCATCAAGAGCCTCTTGATGAAGGTGAAAGAGGACAGTGAAAAAGCTGGCTTAAAACTTAAAACATTGAAAAACAAAGATCATGGCATCCAGTCCCATTACTTCATGGCAAACAGATGGGAAAACAATGGAAACAGTAACAGACTGTATTTTCGTGGGCTCCAAAATCACCGTGGATGGTGACTGTAGCCATGAAATGAAAAGATGCTTGCTCCCTGGAAGAAAAGCTTTGACCAACCTACCTAGTGTATTTCAAAGCAGAGACATTCCTTTGCCA
The DNA here is from genome assembly GCF_023091745.1 of Budorcas taxicolor. Taxonomy (NCBI): domain Eukaryota; kingdom Metazoa; phylum Chordata; class Mammalia; order Artiodactyla; family Bovidae; genus Budorcas; species Budorcas taxicolor. The sequence continues at coordinate 7,616,521 of NC_068930.1, read as the reverse complement.
ACAATAGTCCATAATCAAAGCTATGCTTTTCCCAGCAGTCATGTATGGATGTGAGAGTTAGACAATAAAAATGGCTGGGCAGAAAAGAATAGATGCTTTCAAACTGTGGTGCTGGAGAAGACTCTTCTGAGTCCCGTGGACAGCAAGGAGAACAAACCAGTCAATCCTAAAGGTAATCAGTCCTGAATATTCATTGGAAGGGCTGATGCTGAAGCTGAAGCTCCAATAATTTGGCCACCTGATGTGAAGAACTAACTCACTGGAAAAGACCCCGATGCTGGGAAAGATTGAAGGCAGGAGGAAACGGGGGTGACAGAAGATGAAATGGTTGGATGGCATCACCAACTCAACGGACGTGAGTTTGAGCAAACTCCCAGAGATGGTGAAGGTCAGGGCAGCCTGGCGTGCTGCAGTCCATGGGGCCGTAAAGAGCCAGACACACGAGTGAGAGACTGAACGAACAATATAGAACAACTAGAACAACTTTAGTTGTTTAAAACTCAACACAGGCTTCTATCCTTTCTCCAATTTTAGGAAGCTCATGTTACAGTTTTTAAAAACAATCTTTTCAAAGCTTTTTCCCCCAGCTACATCAGCAAACTGGGTAAATGATCAGGCTGTTTTTCTAACGCAAAAAAATCAGACCCTCAAATCATTAATTTTGACACGTAGCAGGAAATTAACTTACTCTTGGGCTCTAGAAACAAAACAATTAAATATTTCTCAAAAACTTTAAAACACTTTCTAAAGTATTTTTTAGAAAGAAACAAAAAATAAAACTGCTTAAAAATAGCATCTATGTGTATTATGCTACCATTTCCATGGAAAAATGATATAAGCATGCACTTATCTATGGATAAAATATTCCTGGAAAAATACCTAAAAAACTTTGCTCTGTCCTTTCACTCTGGGCTCCAGCCACGATGTGGATACCAGCCATGTACTAAGTGACCATGCAGAAAACAAAAGCCACCAGCGGTGGCACAAAGGCATTCCTTTCTGGAAATATCAGAGACACATGTAAGACCAGCAGGAAGACCAACTTCTCTGGTTTCCTTCTAAGGGGATAAAGAGGGGCCCAGAAACATCTGTAATAAAACCAGAAAGTGGGGCCTACACTTAGTTGCCTCAGTTACACAGACTGGGGCCAACACAGCAAGTGTGACTTCACGCCTCTGAAGAGCAGCACAACCCACCTGGCTGCTCAGGTCACTTCAACAGTAGCCCCTGGTTCTTCCTCGCCATCACCTCCAAAACTGCCCATCACTCCCACAACCAAACCATGTGTCTAACAAAAGTCTTTCAGCACTCCATCTCCTGCTCTCCATCTTGACTCTAGGTGGAGTCCACTGCCACCCTGGCTCTTTAATCCACTAAAGAGTGGCCCCACCAAGTCAGGTCCTGTGAGATGCAAAGCCTGAAACTGAAGCAAGATGCTGAATGTGTGTTCTGTGTCTGGTGATACGGCTCCTGCACACAGCACACTGTTTTATGGGCAAAATTCTGCTATAAGGGAACCACTTAAAAGTAAAAACATAAATACAAGAGTACTTAAGAGTAATTATTTAAGAGATTTGACTCCTAAACATTAAGAAATTACACAAGTAAAACATGCTGAGCAATACTTAGCTAACTGGAAATGATTCAGCCTAAAACTGTTTCCTGTACCCACCATAATGTGAATGCATGCACACACACAGACACACTTTTACCAACTAAACCTCAAATATCATGTATTTGAACTAAAACCAGTACATACCTGTCTTAATTTTTCTTTATGTTTTTCAACTTGTGCATTTAACTCTTCTTGCATTTTCAAACGAGCAGCTGCTAAAGCCTCCTGTCGTTTAACAACAATATCAGGTTCTGAAAAGGCAGAAAAAAATTGGTATAAAGCACCTTGTAAAATATAAAATGGAAACTCTTGAGGTCTATATTATTAGAAGTGTACAGAAATCAAACAATACAAAAATCTTTTTTAACATGAGTAAGTCTATCCTTCTGTATATATTTAATCACTGCCTAAAGGGGAAGGAGACTATCACAAAGCCTCAGCTCAGAGTCCTTGTTAAATACTTACAGCATCACAAATCTCTGTTCACAACAGATTTCTGGGCTCCCTGAGCAATCCCAATTCAGAGAATCTGGCATGGGCCCTACAACTAAAATATAAGTGGTGAGGCAGCCACAGCGAAATTTTATTTCACATCCTGGATACCTCCTAACACCCAGCCTCTAGGCTGACCAGAATTCTAGAAGATAACCACGGGAAAGAAAGTTTTCTGATCATTAGCTATCACCTAGTTAGTCTATAGTTCTACTTTATAGAAATGTGAATTGTAGCAACATTTGAAATTGCTGTTTTATTCTTAGAAAAAAAGAAATTATGTGTGGATTTTTTAAACCTAATTTTCCTAACAAAATTGTACAACACAAAGTACTCCTTTCACTGCACATTTACTTTGTGCATTGCTTCCTTAAAACAAACTCCTCTTCTGAGATGCCCATCCCATTATGTTATAAATCCACTCCTCAGCTGTTAGCAGGTCACAGTGCCAGCAAAGGCTGTAACCAGGTGACAGAACAAGCTGTTCTCTAACCTCATCCACGTCACATTATCCTGCAACTTAAGCAAGATTTACAATTGTATTTTGTTTTGGGGGATATACAGCCAACAACCAAAAGTACTGAGATAATGGCAGGACCACAGGGTTTCATTCGAGAGGAGAGTGAAGGAATTTTTTAGGTCCTTCTGCTAATGACTACTTTTATGTTATGATGTTTTGTTTCTTTCCCAGCTTTATAACTCTGGTGATTCAGATCACTGACGTTTAGCGTTTATTTAATTATACTACTATTATCAAAATACTGAACATTTCTTTTGAATATGTTCTCAGAAACTGTAACTTCTAACAAGTTAAAAGGTGACTGTTTTAGAGGGAATGAGTTTTTGAAACAGCCATGTGTAAATATGCCATCAGGTCTGATGAGTAAGTTATGAAAAACAAAATGCGGTGGATGTGAGGAACTAAGGCTGAGTTTCCTGTCACTCATAAGGGTTCTAGAGATAACAGAGTCAGTAGGCACACCGATAAGTATGCAGAAGCTGTGACGCTTTCATTTTAATCTCTCCTGTAAATGAAGAATGATGCAAGCAGAGGGTGTTCTACACATCATTAAGCAGGTTTTTCACCCATCAAAAACTCTGAAATTAAAAAAAAACACACTACTGCAATTCACCAAATTCAACTTCAGAAGTGTAAAATAGTTTTCCTCCCACACAGATCAGACTGATACCTCTTACTCCTAACAAAAGACTAACTTATAAATACTACAGTAAGTACGGGTAAAGCCACGTCTTCAATCCTCTTCCCTGGAAAATTCCACGGACAGAGGAGCTTGGCAGGCTACAGTCCATGGGCCCCAAACACTCGACTGAGCGTACACGCGCACATACACACACATACTAACCCAGAGCAGCGGCAGCCTGATCTAAGTGCCTCTGCCTCAAGGCCCTCAACCGGGTGGAAAGCTTCTGAAACACCACGTAGAGAAGGATGCAGCTGAAGACGATGTACCAGCCGTAAGTGGCCAGCAGGGAGCCCACTGAAAAGAATAAAACACTCACAGTTTTCAAGAAACTACAAAAGACACTACCACCGGACTTTCCTAGCGGAGGACTTCCTAAGAAGGCAGTTGAAACAGCGAGAAGTACAATCCAGGGATCCCTGAGAAGGTGCTTCTCAGCCGTCTGGGGAATCGGAGGGGCAAGCCCGGGGCAGGCGGGGCACGTCAGCCGGGTTTTGAAGGATGATGGCGTGTGTCTGCATCAGGAAGAGAAGGGCTTTAAGGATCCAGGCAACGTACGGAAAGGGGTAGCAGCGGGGGGCCGGCACAGGGCAGAGTTTGGGGGCGTGCGCAAGGGCGCGGTGGTGGGGGGAGCGCGGCTTGGCAGCCAACGCCAAGGACCCAGTGAGCCCAGTAACCGCGGCCTGGAAGGGCTTTGTACCGCCTGTGTCACGCGAGATAAAGGACTCGGGCAAACAAGGGCCGACAGCAAAGCCCAGGGAAGCCGGGCTCCGGGCGAGCCTCCGCGCGCGCTTTCGGCCCACCGCCCAGGCCTGTGGGTACCTGCCGCGTCCGGCCTCTGGCCGGCCCGGCCCACAGCGCCGTGGAGGACTACTCACTGAACATGGCGGCGACTCGGCGGTGGTGGCGCGGCCCCGCGGCCCGCGGCGCGCGCCCACTTACCTGTGACGTGAAGGAAACGCAGCCCCTCGGTCTCGAGGGCGGGCCGCGCGGACAGCTGATCCCCGTCCCGCTCCATGGCGACGCAGCTCCGGCCAGCCCCGCGCCGCACACACCCGGCGAGCCAGCGCCAGCCTTCGCCTTCCGGCGGGCCCCTAGTACACGTGGCGCCCGGGGCCGGGTTTCCGGCCTCCCAGCCAATCGGGTGGCGAACCGGCTCCGACGCCCGAGATCGCCGCGAGGGCGTGGCCGAGGCGAGCTGAGCCCTCCCGGGCGGTACGGGGACCCTGAGGGGCACCTGCACCCTGCGCCGCGTCGGATGTTTACTCTCGTACTGACTGGACGCCGAGGTCTCAAGACGTTGCCTTGGGCAATCAGGATTTCCGTCCACGCCCGTGCTCCCTGGCACCTTAAGCAACTGGGACTTCGCAGATTGGCAACTCCCTGCTGTTGCGGGTTCCAGCGTTCCCCTTCCGCTGCCTCTGTTACCTTTCACAGTTGGGGAAGTCCCCGCTCACCCCCCGGCCCCCCCCCCCCTCACCCCCGCCATTGTCTCTGCCAGAATCAAAACCTCTTGGGAATGAATTAGCATTAACAATGGCTCCAACACGCCTTGAATCAGTAATTACTAAGTATTATAAGACGTTACAATTATTTATAATAATGTTTTGTCTTTTCTCTGCCTGTCATGCCCTCCTCCACACCCACTCCTCTCTTGGAGCCCTACCTTAACCACCCTCTATGGAATTTGACCTTGAGCGTATTTTGGAGGAGGATTTAAAGTGAAAATACTCCTCTGTGTCTCAAAAGAAGGGTTGAGGATTAGGAAGAGAAAATAATGAGCAGATAATGACTGATGCAGAGTGCTCTGCCACCTTGGCGAGCACAGACATGAGCCTGGGGTATCTTTGGGGGATTCCACCGCTGGTTTCCCCAGCAGTTTCTCAAAGGACTTGAACCTAGACCCACAGAATGACATTTTCAGGCATGTGTCAGAAAACAGGAGAAGAGGAGAAATGGGCTTCTGGAGAAAATTGGGAAATTGAGGACTCTGGGTTTTATCAATTAAGACTGTGAAGACCCATTGATTTGCCTTTAGAAGTGTTGGGGAAGCACACTGACTGAAACTGCCAACCCTGGCCAGGCACCATAGCAACCATTTTCATGAGTTGTTTTATGACGGGAGATCCTGGTAAAGAACATGGAACTAAGAAGTCACCACCAACGGGAAGAGTTTGGAAACGTCAAAAGGAGACACTATGTGTATGACCACCTTCCAGAATCCTTGTCGCTGCCATCCATCTTGGCTCAGCCATGCATGTGCCACCAGGAAGGACTCTGAATCAGAAGGATTGGCCAAAGACAACCTGGAAAGGAATCCCATCTGCCTGTTCAGTTCAGTTCAGTCACTCAGGCATTTCTGACTCTTTGTGACCCCATGGATTGCAGCACACCAGGCCTCCCTGTCTATCACCAATTCCTGGGGTTTACTCAAACTCATGTCCATAGAGTAGGTGATGCCATACAACCATCTCATCCTCTGTCGTCCCCTTCTGCTCCCACCTTCAATCTTTCCCAGCATCAGGGTCTTTTCAAACAACTAAGTTCTTCACATCAGGTGGCCAAGTATTGGAGTGTCAGCTTCAGCATCAGTCATTCTAATGAATATTCAGGACTGATTTGCTTTAGGATGGACTGGTTGGATCTCCTTGCTGTCCAAGTGACTCTCAAGAGTCTTCTTCAACACCACAGTTCAAAAGCCTCAGTTCTTCTGCGCTCAGCTTTATTTATAGTCCAACTCTCACATCCATACATGACTACTGGAAAAACCATAGCTTTGACTAGACAGATCTTTGTTGGCAAAGTATTGTCTCTGCTTTTTAATACGCTGTCTAGGTTGGTCATAACTTTAATTCCAAGAAGCAAACGTCTTTTAATTTCACGGCAGCAGTCACCATCTGTAGTGATTTTGGAGCCCCCGAAAATAAAGTCTGTCACTGTTTCCACTGTTTCCCCATCTATTTGCTGTGAAGCGATGGGATTGGATGCCATGATCTTCGTTTTCTGAATGTTGAGTTTTAAGCCAATTTGTTCACTCTCCTCTTTTATTTTCAAGAGGCTCTTTAGTTCTTTGTTGCTTTCTGCCTTAAGTGTGGTGTCATCTGCATATCTGAGGTTGTTAATGTTTCTTCTGGAGATCTTGATTCCAGCTTGTGCTTCATCCAGCCCAACATTTCACATGATATACCCTACATATAAGTTAAATAAGCAGGGTGACAACATGCAGCCTTGACATAGTCCTTTCCCGATTTGGAACCAGTCTGTTGTTCCATGGCCAGTTCTAACTGTTGCTTCTTAACCTGCATACTGATTTCTCAGGAGCCAGGTCAGGCAGTCTGGGATTCCCATCTCTTGAAGAATTTTCCATAGTTTGTTGTGATCCACACAATCAAAGTCTTTGGCATAGTCAATAAAGCAGAAGTAGATGTTTTTCTGGAACTCTTGCTTTTTCAATGATCCAAAGGATGTTGGCAGAGGAACTTTTCTAATCCAGCTTGAGCATCTAGAAGTTCACGGTTCATGTACTGTTGAAGCCTGGTTTGGAGGATTTTGAGCATTACTTTGCTAGCATGTGAGATGAGTGCAATTGTGCAGTAGTTTGAGCATTCTTTGGCATTGCCTTTCTTTGGGATTGAAATGAAAACTGACCTTTTCCAGTCTTGTGGCCACTTCTGAGTTTTCCAAATTTGCTGGCATATTGAGTACAGCAGTTTCACAACATCATTTTTAGGATTTGAAATAGCTCAGCTGGAATTCCATCACCTCCACTAGCTTTGTTCATAGTGATGCTTCCTTCCAAAGGTCCACTTGACTTCACATTCCAGGATGTCTGGCTCTAGGTGAGTGATCACACCATCATGATTATCTGGGTCTTGAAGATCTCTTTTTGTATAGTTTTCTTATATAATTCTTGCCATGTCTTCTTAGTATCTTCTGCTTCTGTTAGATCCATACAATTTCTGTCCTTTATTGTGCCCGTCTTTGCATGATATGTTCCCTCGGTATCTCTACTTTTCTTGAAGAGATCTCTAGTCTTTCCCATTCTATTGTTTTTCTCTATTTCTTTGCACTGATCACTTAGGAAGGATTTCATATCTCTCCTTGCTGTTCTTTGGAACTCTGCATTCCAATGGGTATATCTTTCCCTTTCTCCTTTGCCTTTCGCTTCTCTTCTTTTCTCAGCTATTTATAAGGCCTCCTCAGACCACCATTTTGCCTTTTTTGCATTTCTTTTTCTTGGGGATGGTCTTGATCACTGCCTCCTCTACAATGTCACTAACCTCCATCCATAGTTCTTCTGGCACTCTATCAGATCGAATCCCTTGAATCTATTTGTCATTTCCTCTGTATTATCTTAAGGGGTATAATTTAGGTCATAAGTTCTCTTATTTGCTAGTCTTTGATGACACATTCACAGGATGGATTGAAGCATTCCCTACCAGGACAGAGAGAGCTACAGAAGTCTGTAAAGCTCTGCTAAAGGAGATAGTGCCTACCTTTGGGGTGCCTTGATCACTTCAGAGGGACAATGGGCCCTCATTTACAGCCACGATATCCCAGAACCTGGCCATATGTTTAGGAATCAAATATCACCTCCACACATCATGGCAGCCTCAAGCCTCAGGGAAAGTATGCTGTGCTTAGTCACTCAGTCATGTCCAACTCTTTGCGACTCATGGACTGTAGTCCATCAGGCTCCTCTGTCCATAGGGATTCTCCAGGCAAGAATACTGGAGTGGGTTGCCATGCCCTCCTCTCTGGGAAGGGGAAGAGAGCCAACCAGACTCTTAAAAGGACTATGGCTGCCCTGTGTCAAGAAACACATAATAAATGGATCCATATGCTACCCATAGCCCTCAAGAGGGTACAGGCAGCCCCCAAATAGCTACTATTAAGCCCTTATGAAATGACGTATAGACGTCCATTCTTACCTTCTGATTTTTTTTTTAAATGAGGACACCAATGAACTCCTAAAACACAATTGACCTGGGACGGTTTCAACAAGAACTGCGATATGGAGAAAGGTCTTCCTAGACCACAGGAGGACTTAAAAAAACCCAAGTAGAGCTGGGGGACCAAGTATTAGTAAAGACCTAGCAAGAGAAAGGGAGTCCAAGCCAGATGTCTGAGAATTGGACAGGGCCATATCAAGTTGTCCTAGTAACCTCAACTGCTGTAAAAGTGAAGAGTCTATCAGCCTGGGTCCACAATTCTAGAATAAAACCCTATGGCCTTACAAGACGGGGAGATGGGGACTGAGACTCCAAAAGCAGAGGACAACTATTCCTGTGAACCTGTTGAAGACTGTTGTTCAGGTGAAACACCATCAAATCTCCCTCAGGTAAGTCAATGCATCTTACGATGTTTCTCCTCTTCCTTATCATGGCTTCCTGCACAGCTATTAACTTCTCCCTTAATGATGCATATATGCTTGAAAACCACACTGCTTCTTGACTCAGTGTAACTGCCCCTTGCTGAATCTGCATTAGCAGCAAAAGTTGGGGATATGTCCAACCTATCCCAGGGTATCAATGGTCCACCCTTCCAGCCCAGCTACATGCTATCACCCAGTGTGCCCCATCTGGTCATGGCATGGCCTTTTGGGTAAAAGGGGAGAAAAACTTCATGCCTTAGTATCAGCAACAGCTGTCTTTATTTACTCCCATGATAGCATCTGCAATCCCACTCAGGCCCTTATTTTCTCTGTTGACTAACATTCCCCAAGTGACCTTCCCTATCTGTCTCAAAAGTGACTCCTCAACAGGGGTGTCTGTGGGAAATCTGGACAACTCACAATGTGGGGTAACCTTCAGTGTCAGAACTGATGGAGAAAACCGGGATCTAGGAATTGCTCTAGGGTATTATGATTTAGCCCAAAGCCTGGGGATTAGAAGTTCTGGCAGAACTGAAATGCTATACCCATCCCTGAGCATGAGGCTCTCCTCAGTTGCCGTTAACTAGTCTCAAAAATCCATGTTTTGTTCTGGACGACCAAAAATCACACCTGATCATCCTAATTTCTAAATCAGACAGGCAACTCTGACCCCTGTTGTTCCCTTGTAGGGGTCCCCACCACTGAAAACATAACCCTATGCTGGGAATCTAAACAAAATACTCTCTACCTTGAGGATAGATCCCAGGATGCCTCACAACACTTGAATCCCTTCCCAAATGCCCTCACTGCTGTGGTTTTGCAGCAAGTGGGGTGATGATCTCCTCCCAGCTGCTACAGAACTGCCCTGTTCCAGTTTTAAGGCAGATGGAAATCCTGTCCCCTTTTGGGAAGTTTGTTTTGTTGCCTAGCTTGAACCCAGTCATAGTGTCTACTTCATATGTGGGGATAAAGCTTGTTTATCCCTGCCACCTTTTTGGACAGGAACTTGCTCTCTAGGGTGTGTCATGCTATACATAGATCTGGCCTGGAGTAATACCTCCTTGCCTCCATCAGTATTACCCACTAGAGGTTATGTCATGCAGTGGTACTTAGCCCCTTTTCCTGGCATTAGGGCTGACTTCTGGTTTGACAGGAGCTCCCACTGAGGGAACTTCTTTATATAAATTTCAGCAGCTTTCTACCAACACTTCTGTGTCCACAGAAAAAGCTGCAAGGACCCTCCAACATCTACAGTCCTGGTTAGAGTCCCTAGCCACAGTGGTCCTACAAAATCGTTGGACTCTAGATTTACTGACTGCAGGGCAGAGCAGCACTTGTCTCTATCTAAGGGAAGAATGCGGTTGTTATTATAATCAGTCTGGGCAGGTCCAAGAAGATATCAAGGGGCTTTTGGAACAGGCCACAGAGATCTTGGATATGAGCTCAATAGGTATATGGAGTTCTCCTTCTTTCCCTTCTTGGCTCCTGCCATTTCTGGATCCAGTGATAACTATCTTTTTAGGAGTCCTATTGGGCCCCTGTATACTCCAACTCCTTACAAAGTTTATCTACAACAGGTTCCAACAGTTCCAAACCAAACTGATGTTACTACAAGGGTTTCAGATACAGAACACCTCAACTTAGATCAGGTAGAGAGAGACTTCTGCTCTGCTAGGCAGGTCTATGCCCATGCACAGCAGGAAAAAGTTACAGAAGAGACCTCTGCCCCAATTCCCAAGAAGTATCTTGAGTCTGAAGTCTCTCAGGGGGGAGTTGTTAGGGGAAACACACTGACTGAAACCGCCCACCCTGGCCAGGTACCATAGTAACCACTTGCATGGATTGTTTTTTGACAGGAGGTCCTGGTAAGGAACATGGAACTGATAAGCCACCACCAACTGGAGGAGTTGGGGAAAAGTCAAAAGGAGACACCACATGTCTGACCACTTCCCAGAATCTTTGTTGCTGGCATCCATCTTGGCTGAGCAATGTGCGTGCCACCAGGAAGAACTCTTGAGTCAGGATGATTGGCCAAAGGCAACCTGGAGATGCATCCCATCACCATAAACCCAAAACTGCAAGCCACATGGCAGAGTAGTTCTCCTGGGTTCCCTTATCTTGCTGCTCTCCACCCGGGTGCCAATTCCAAAAAAGTCTCTTCCTTCTATCAGCACATGTCTCCTCAGACAATTCTCATCTGGTGAGACAAGGGCCCACTTTTGGGGCCCTGGAGGGGGTCTCCCTTAATACAAAAGAAGAAGGAATTTTATTCCCCCCGTCCTTGCTGTTTCTCCTCTTATTGAAGCAGGAGATAGATGGTCTTCAAGCTTGACATTTACAACTGGCCCCCTGTTCATACTTTCACCTTACCTAGAAGAATAACCATCATGGGAGGGTTGGGGGTCTGGATACTAAGTTCTTTTATAGAACAGAGAGGGGAAGTTGAGGAAGTAAAGACTTTATCTTGCAAATATCTCCTGAAATGGCCAACCTTAGGGAGGGAAAGTTTTAATCTCTTACAGGCATAGAAAACCACAATGAATGAAAACTAGCCAAGTTGATCACATAGATCACAACCTTGTGTAACTCAATGAAACTGTGAGCTGGGCCATGTGGGACAGCCATGTAGACAGATGGGTCATGGTAGAGAGTTCTGACAAAACGTGGTCCACCTGAGAAGGGAATGGCAAACCACTTCAGCATTCTTGCTTTGAGAACCCCATAAACAGTATGAAATGACAAAAAGATATAACACTGAAAGATGAACTCCCCAGGTCAGTAGGTGCCCTATATGCTACTGGAGAAGAGTGGAGAAACAGCTCCAGAAGAAATGAAGAGGCTGAGCAAAAGTGGAAACAGTGCCCAGATGTGAAGGTGTCTGGTGGTGAAAGTAAAGTCCAATGCTGTAAAGAAAAATATTGCATAGGATCCTGAAATGTTAGGTCCATGAATCAGGGTAAATTGGAAGTGGTCAAACAAGAGATGGCAAAAGTGAACATTGACAGTTTAGGAATCAGTGAACTAAAATGGACCAGAATAGGTGAATTTAATTGAGATAACCATTATATCTATTACTGTGAGCAAGAATACCTTATAAGAAATGGAGTAGCCGTCAATGTCAACCAGAGTCTGAGATGCAGTTACTTGGGTGCAATTTCAAAAACAACAGAATGATCTCATTTCATTTCCAAGGCAAATCAGTCAATATCAAAGTAATCCAAGTCTATGCCTCAGTCATGAATGCCAAAGAAGCTGAAGTTGAATGGTTCTGTGAAGACCTACAAGAATTTCTAAACTAACACCAAAAAAAAAAAAAAAAAAGAAAAGAAAAGATGTCCTTTTCATCATAGAGTACTGGAATGCAAAAGTAGGAAGTTAAGAGATAGCTGGTGTAACAGGAAAGTTTGGCCTTGGAGTACAATATGAAGCAGGGCAAAGGCTAACAGAGCTTTGGCAAAAGAACACACTGGTCACAGCAAACACAACAAGAAATGACAACAACACAAGAAATGGCTCAGCACAGAGACACCACCAGATGGTCATTATCTAAATCAAGTTGATTATATTCTTTACAGACAAAGATGGAAAAGCTCTATACAGTCAGCAAAAACAAGACTGGGAACTAACTGTGGCACAGATCATGAACTCCTTAATCCAAAATTCAGACTTAAATTGAAGAAAGTAGGGAAAACCACTAGACCATTCAGGTATGACCTAAATCAAATTCCTTATGATTATACAGTGGAAGTGAGAAAGATTCAAGGGATTAGATTTGATAGACAGAGTACCTGAAGAACTATGGACAGAGGTGAGTGACACTGTACAGGAGGCGGTGATCTAAACCATCCCCAAGAAAAAGAAATGCCAAAAGGCAAAATGGTTGTCTGAAAAGGCCTAACAGATAGCTGAGAAAAGAGAAGAAGCCAAAGGCAAAGGGAAAAGGAAAGATTTACCCATTGGAATGCAGAGTTCCAAAGAATAGCAAGGAGAGATAAAAAAGCCTTCCTAAGTGAACAATGCAAGGAAACAGAGGAAAATAATAAAATGGGGAAGACCAGAGATCGCTTCAAGAAAATCAGAGATACCAGGGGACCATTTCATGCAAAGATGGGCACAATAAAGGACAAAAACAGTATGGATCTAAGAGAAGCAGAAGATACTAAGAAGAGGTGGCAAGAATACACAGAAGAACTATACCCAAAAGATGACCTGGATAACCACGATGGTGTGATCTTTCACCTGGAGTTAGACATCTTGGAGTGAGGTCAAGTGGGCCTTAGGAACATCACTATGAACAAAGCTAGTGGAGATGATGGAATTGCAGTGGAGCTATATCAAATCCTAAAAGATGATGCTGTGAAAGTGCTGCACTCAATATGCCAGCAAATTTGGAAGACTCAGCAGTGGCAACAGGATTGGAAAAGGTCAGTTTTCATTCCAGTCCCAAAGAAAGGGAATGCCAAAGAACGTTCAAACTACCACACAACTGCACTCATTTCACATGCTAGCAAGGTAATAACTCAAAATACTTCAAGCTAGGCTTTAATAGTGTGTGAACTGAGAACTTCCAGATGTTCAAGCTGGATTTAGAAAAGGCAGGGGAACCAGAGATCAAATTGCCAACATCCACTGGATCATAGAAAAAGCTAGAGAATTACAGAAAAACTTCTGCTTCATTGACTATGATAAAACCTTTGACTGTGTAGATCATAACAAACTGTGGAAAACTTTTAAAGAAATGGGAATACCAGACCACCTTACCTGCCTCCTGAGAAAGCTGAATGCAGGTCAAGAAGAAACAGAACTGGACATGGAACAATGGACTTGTTCCAAACTAGGAAAAGAGACATCAAGGCTGTATATTATCACCCTGTTTATTTATATGAAGAGCACATCATGTGAAATGCCAGGCTGGATGAATCACAAGCTGGAGTCAAGATTTCTGGAAGAAATATCAATAACCTCAGTTATGCAGATGTCACCACCCTTATGGCAGAAAGTGAAAAGGGAATAAAGAGCCTCTTGATGAAAGTGAAAGAGTTGAGTGAAAGAACTAACTTAAAACTCAATATTCAAAAAAGCTAATCATGTCATCCAGTCCCATCATGGCCAATAGATATGGGAACAATGGAAACAGTGACAGACTTTATTTTCTTGGGCTCCAAAATCACTGTGAATGGTAACTGCAGCCATGAAATTAAACGATGCTTGCTTCCTTGGAGGAAAAGCTATGACAATGTAGATAGTGTATTAAAAAGCAGAGACATCACTTTGTTGAAAAAATTCCATATAGTCAAAGCTATGGTTTTTCCAGTAGTCTTGTACAGACGTAAGTCTTAAACCATAAAGAAGACTGGGTGCTTAAGAATTGATTCTTTCTAACTGTGGGGCTGGATAGACTCTTGAGAGTCCCTTGGACTGCAAGGAGATCAAGCCAGTCAATCCTAAAGGAAATCAACCCTGAATATTCATTGGAAGGGCTGATACTGAAGGTCCAATACTTTGACCACATGATGAAAATAGCTGACTCATTGGAAGAAAAACCCTGATGCTGGGAAAGACTGAAGGCATGAGGAGAAGGGGATGACATTGGATTAAAAGGTTGGATGCTCACTGACTCAATGGACATGAGTTTGAGCAAGCCTCAGGAGATTGAGAAGGACAGGGAAACTTGGCATGCTGCAGTCCATGGGTTCACAAAGAGTCATAGGTGACTGAGCAACTGAACAAAAATAGGCAGAGGGACAGGGATCCCTGAGGCAGGCCATTAGGGATGGGTTGTTGATAACTTACTGTGAATGGTGCAGGTATCCACGGTCTCTGAAGAAGAAAATTTTACTCTGGGACCAAAAGACAAGATCTCAGTCAATCAGAGCTTTGTGTAACAAAGTTTTATTTAAAGTGACAGGACAGAGAAAGCTTCTGACATAGATATCAGAGAGGAGTAAAAGAGTACCCACCTCACTGTTTCATGCAGAGCATTATATACTTTTCAATGGCTGCTGAGGATAGATAAGAATACCTCGAGGTTGTAAGAGTTCCACTGGACCCTTTCCCAAGGCATATATCCTGAGATGGCTTCAGTACAAGATTAACCAGAAGGAAACCAGAAGGAAATGTTCCAGACAATGCTTTTCTGCATAAGATACATTGTTTTAAGAAACAGATTCACAGGCAAGATTTGTTACAATTATAACCATTAACATAGAGTCTAAGAAAAGCATTTCCATGAGTAGGCTTGGTTCTGTGTATTCATTTGCTCCGAAAGAAAGGCCAGTTCTGAACTATTCAACATGGAGGCGGAGGTTGGTAAGCTGGAACTTATGTTCCAGAAAGCTGACTCTGATCTGGACTACATTCAGTACAGGCTGGAATATGAAATCAAGACTAATTATCCTGATTCAGCAGGCAAGAAAAATCCAGTTACACTTTTAAAGGAATTGTCAGCAATAAAGTCTCGATATCAAACTTTGCATGTTTGCTTTAAACCAATTGCTGTGGAGCAGAAAGAGACTAAGAGCCGCATTTGTGCTACTTTCAATAAGACTATGACCTTGATAAAGAAGTGCAGAAGGAAACAGACCTGGAGCTGTTACCACTGACTGAAGAAAAGAAAACTGTGGCAGAGCAATTAAGAGCTCACATGTCAGACTTATTAGGAAGAAATGGACTTGCAAAAAGGAACTCTGATGGGGAAGAAATCAATCCCAGAAATTTAGGAAGATGTCTTGTTAACATTGATGACTATTGGTCAGGAGATGACCGAAAGGAGATTTGGCTTGGGTGACTGGATAGTGATGCCTTCCACAGGAGAGGGGGATATGAGAGAAGGGTAGATATTGTATTAATAAAATTCAGCCAAAGAGACAGAATGGAAAGAAAGAGATTTTAAAAATATATGCACACATGCTTAGTAATTTCAGGCAAGGAAGTCCCAACACCATTTTGTATCTGTTTTTGTATAACTGGGATAACACAGATGTCCTGACTGACCTATTGCCAAAGAATATTATGTACTATCAGTCAGTCAGATGTGAATGAACATGCTTGGGAAATTAAAGGTTAGAAAAATATTTGTACTATATTATACACATGTGGAGAAAGCAATGGCACCCCACTCCAGTACTCTTGCCTGGAAAATCCCATGGATGGAGGAGCCTGGTGGGCTGCAATCCATGGGGTCGCTAAGAGTCGGGTATGACTGAGCGACTTCACTTTCACTTTTCACTTTGATGCATTGGAGAAGGAAATGGCAACCCACTCCAGTGTTCTTGCCTGGAGAATCCCAGAGACAGGGGAGCCTGGTGGGCTGCCGTCTCTGGGGTCGCACAGAGTCGGACACGACTGAAGCGACTTAGCAGCAGCAGCAGCAGCATACATATGTAAATAATTTTATTGTTGAAAATTCTGATCGCAGACGTGGTCACATTATTGATGAGACTGCTAATATGTCACTTAACAGTCTCCCACAATACCTAACTTAGTAGAAAGCTGGCTTTTCTGTGACAGCTTCACATTTATTTTTGTCCTATTCCTTCTGAAAGGTCAGGGCGAGGTCAGGATGAAGGTCAGGGCAAGGTCAGGCATGCCTGGGCATGCCCGGGCATGTCGGGACATGCCCCAGCAGAGGGCGCTGCAGACACACCCTGGAGACGGGCTGGCAACCAAGCTGACCAATCAGGAGCCGACACGAAGCCCTCGCCGTCCAGTCAGGAACCGACACGGAGCCCTTGAACACCAATCACTGCTGAGCCCGCGTTTTCTTCCTTATATGGGAGCCCAGGCGTGGGCTATAAAACCCCTTCCCCACCCCTCCCACCTCGCAGGCTCCACAGACTCCCTTTACCCCGCAGACTCCCTTTGCTTTGCAGACCCCCATCGCTCCCCTGCTTACCTGCCCCTGGGAGTTCTGCCTGAGAGCGACCGCCCAATAAAAGGCCCTGTTCAACGGTCCATAGGGGTGGTTCCTTCTTCCCGCGGCGTTTCTTACACCTTCTGCCTGCCAATGTTGAGCATGAGCTCTGCTTTCTAATGCTGTTTCAGATCGTTCCTGTCATATTTCAAGGATCTGAAATATACCTTTGTTCTCCTCTAGTCTATATTACTGTACTTGTTCAGTTCATTCTACTGTAAATCTCTATATATGAACCTTCAAGCTGTGAACGTTCAAAGACGTAAACGTGTGTTTTCCCCTCCAATCATATAAGTTAGCTCTGTTTGAGGAGGCACTTTTAGGGTTTGAGGCACAGGACCCAAATGTAGGATGGTACATGAAGGTTGCAACAGCCATTCAGAATGTAATCCAGGGCTACTGTGGCATCTATGATGAGAAGAAAAGAGCTACCACTCAGACATTTCTGAACTGTTCTTTCAAGAAGGTAAACAGAATTGAATCCAGTAAGGAACCAGACCCTGTGCCATCAATTGCAGGTATGAAATCGCAGCTTGCCCTCTGTCTCTTGTTGCTGATGACCCTTCAGCTCTACCATCTCCCACCCTCCCTCCCTCCCTCTCCAGTCAGTAACTCTTCTTGCCTGTTCACTTGATGCCAGTCCCTGTTGTCCTGTACTACTGTGCTTTTCGAGATACTATACTTTCAGATTAAACACGTTTTATTTCTTTGAAAAAAAAAAAAAAAGAAAGAAAGGCCAGTTCTTGGGCAAGATACATTGTTGCACAAGGCTTAAGGAAAGCTTGAGGGAGAATGTTCGCCTCCTCCTTAAAGGGCCTTGTACTGCCTGCCTAAGTGTTTATGTCTTCAGGTAGAGGGGCAGAGTTCCCTGAGGCAGGTCATTATGTATGATTATAATAACAAAAGTGGGCTTCCCTGTGGCTCAGATGGTAGAGAATCTGCCTGCAGTGCAGGAGACTGGAGAAGGAAATGGCAACCCACTTCTGTATTCTTGCCTAGAGAATCCTGTGGACAGAGGAGCCTGGGAGCTGCTGTCCATAGGCTCGCACGGAGTCTGACATGACTGAAGCGACTTAGCAAGCGTGCACGCATGGGGTTTGATCACTGGGTCAGGAAGATCCCCTGGAGAAGGGAATGGCAACCCTCTCCTGTATTTTTGCCTGGAGAATTACATGGACAGAGGAGGCTGGTGGGCTATAGAGTTCATGGGGTAGCAAAGAGTTGGACACAAATAAGCGACTAACACACTCACATAACAAAAGCAATAAAAAGCAAAGGTTATGGTCATATAGATTCATAATGGAGTCAAAATTGGCCCTTCCCTGCAACAAGTACAGAGGCAGGGGATGCCAAACCATAATAAATCTTGCTATCCCCCACACATAAAATCCACCTCGACTAAGGGGTGCATCCCCACCCAGGGGATGGCCCTAAGATAAATTAACCACTGGGGGTCAAAGTAAGATGACCGGCCAAGAAGACAAAGACCCAAAAGACTGTCCTCTTACAAAGAATTTAAAATTCCCAAACATACAGCTCTAGCAATTGCTTGCCCATGCGTCTTTCCACACGTACTGTGCTTTTCTAATACTTTCTTTGCTCTACAGCTTCTGACTCCTTGTCTGATTTTTTTTCTTACAAGGAAACAAAGTCCCTAGGCAAAGACTAGGGACTTAGATTCTACACACTGACCCCTGTGTTCTAGTGGTTAGGATTCTTGGTTTCCACCCAGGCAACCAGTTAGGGAACTAAGTTTGATTCCCAGTTTTGATTCCCAGTCAGGGAACTAAGTTCTCACTTTCAGCTGCTGCTTACTACAAGCTACTGCTTTGTGAATCCAATGTTATTATTTGTAAAAGAGGATGAACTCTTTGCTTTGAGGTGAATTCTCACTTGCTCTGATGTCTTGCAGGAAATCAATGTGTTAAAATTGAATGACTTCTTGGGATTACAGATGCAATACTTGGCTCAACATATACTTATATGTAAATGCCAATGAACCACTCAGGATGACTAGGGCTAGCTGAAGTTTTTGGTTATACTCTGGACACTAGGTACACTGTATTGGCGGGGAGTCACTGTTCATGGAAGCAGCTGGTTATGATTTCTCTTTCAGGGAATTAGTGTACTGAAAATTGATCTGGCACAACAGCTTCGGTCAATGTTTGGGAGTGCCCACTAAAAATTTATTCATAACCTGAAAGTTGAGAATTATGTTTTGGGAATTTTTAGAACATCAAGCCCATGAGGCAGCATCTCAAGTGTCCCTGAGAGAACTGCTCTGAGGAGATGAAGAGGAATCTAGAATGCATAGGATATAGGAGTTTGTGACAAAGGGCAGGACAACAAACAATTCTGGTTAATTAAACAAAACCAGATATCCCAAGTTAAGGAATTTAGTGCCTTTCTATATACGGGAAGATGCAAGAGCCTGGGCTCACTGAAAGCCTTCCTTTGATAGGCACCTCAACTGTGTGGGGCCAATATTGTGTGTTTTCACATCCTGAGGAAACTCAGGGCTGACCTTAGGGAGTGGGTGCAGTCTGACGGCTGCTAGAAGGCAGGTATTCTTTGCTTCCTTCCTGAGTTCCCAGATGATTCACCAGCTCACTAGCACACCTTTGGTGGTGGCTGCTTGGCTGCAACCACTGATGATTGTGACACTGTTTACTAATATGGCAGGCAATATTACATTTATCAAGAGCAGTTTATTTTTATATATTAACTTAATGGTTAAGATTACTGGTGGCTTGGGTTAGCTAAGCAGACAGTCTTGGGCTTCCCTGGTTGCTCAGTGGTGAGGAATCTACCCACCAATGCAGGAGACAAGTGTTTGATCCCTCATCCAGGAGGATCTCACATGCTTCAGAGCAGCTAAACCCATGCACCGCAACTATTAAGCCTGTGCTCTGGAATTTGGGAGCTGCCACTGCAGAAGCCTGCTAGCCCGAAAGCCTGTGCTCTAACTAGAGAGCAGGCCTGGCTTGCCACAACTAGAGAAAAGCCCATGCAGCAGGAAAGATCCAACACAGCCAAAAATTAATAAATTAAATTAAAGGAAAACCGTCTTTATCAGACAGTTCCCTGCCTTAGTAAGTGGTGTCAGATAAAGATGTGAAAGCTTCAAGAATGTTTCAGTGAATATCATTTCTGAGTTCATGGTATAGTGCAGGAATTAAGATACTTGGAGTAGGTATGGAGAAAGAGCCCACATTGCAAAGATTTGCTGTTGCTGGCTTTCATAATAAGTCAATGAGTCGTCAACGAATTAAGACATCTTGCATATCATAAAAGTGTCAAAATGTTGCGTCTGGTTAGATAGCAGAAAAGAGACTGCTTTATTAGCCTTGTTTACCCACCTTGCTCTGTAATGTTTGTAATCATAGATGGAATACATTTGTAACATTTAGTTTCTATTATATAAAAAAAAATAGTGAACAATTCTTGTCATTCAAGACT
Source organism: Budorcas taxicolor (assembly GCF_023091745.1). Classification (NCBI taxonomy): domain Eukaryota; kingdom Metazoa; phylum Chordata; class Mammalia; order Artiodactyla; family Bovidae; genus Budorcas; species Budorcas taxicolor. The sequence goes on along the minus strand of NC_068930.1, from coordinate 7,596,467 downwards.
TTGTGACATAGAATAGAAATGAGCACAAGAGTCATGAAAATAATGTACAATTAAACATTTACAAGAACAAAGTGTCTTGTAAATGATTTTGAACTATTGTGAACTTCTATATACTTCTGTATACTATTGTGAACTTCAGTGTATTTGTATGTATACATACATATGTATACATGTATAATGATAAAGAGTATATTCAACAGAAATTTAAGAAACTGATTTCAGAGCATGGATGATCTGTTTTCAGTTCCTAATATGTTGCTATTCTTATGGTCTCACTGATAGAAGTTACTCATTCTTCTTGGCTAGGCATATATGTTACCTTTGTCCTGTTAATCAGTGTTTCATCTCACCTAGCTTGTCCAGAACCATAAAGTTATTTCAGCAAACATTTTGCTCAATATAACTGCTCAGGTGTTATTAACAAAAACAGAACAAAGGTAGTATCCAGGATTCCCAACCGGTCACTGACAATGGTAGACTAAATGATTGGCCCTAATCCATCACTCCTTGCAACAATACTCTTGCCATAGTCTCAAGGTGGGAGGAATGTATTTCCCCATCCTTTGACTTTGAACTTGGTCAGACTACTTGTTTTGGTTAATGGCAAGTAGGCAAAAGTAATAACGTGTCAGTTTTGAGTGTAGGTCTTAAGAAGCCTCTACTCTTTCCTTTTTGTGCCTTTGCCTGGTTGTCCAGGGAAAAAGAGAAAAATATGTAAAGCTGAACCACAATAGTTAAGCCATAGATGTGAAGTGAAAAACAGAGCCAGCTGTAAGAGAAAATGGTCACTGTTGTTTAAAATAAGTTTTGGGGTGGTTTGTTATGCAGCATTAAAAAAATTATTAGAGTATAATTGATTTATAATAATGTGTTAATTTCTACTGTACATTGAAATCACTTTATATATAGATATATAATATATATAGGCATATATATAGGCTTCCCTGGTAGCTCAGCTGGTAAAGAATCTGCCTGTAATGTGGGAGATCCCAGTTTGATTCCTGGATTGGGAAGATCCCTTGGAGAAGGGATAGGCTATCCACTCCAGTATTCTTGGGCTTCCCTGGTGGCTCAGATGGTAAAGAATCCACCTGCAATGTGGGAGACCTGGGTTCGATCCCTGGGTTTGGAAGATGCCCTGGAGGAGTGCATGGCAACCCACTCCAGTATTCTTGCCTGGAGAATCCCCATGGACAGAGGAGACCAGAGGACTACAGTTCATGGGGTTGCAAAGATTCAGACATGACTGAGCAACTAAAAACAACACAGCATGTATTATATATATATATGGCATCTGGTCCTATCACTTCATGTCAAATAGATGGGGAAACAATGGAAATAGTTGCAGACTTTATTTTTTCTTTTTTTTGGCCTCCAAAATCACCGCAGATGGTGACTGCAACCATGAAATTAAAAGATGCTTGCTCCTTGGAAGAAAAGTTATGACCAACCTAGACAGAATATTAAGAAGCAGAGAGATTACTTTGCCAATAAAGGTCCACCTAGTCAAAGCTATGGTTTTTAAAGTGGTCATATATGGGTGTTAGAGTTGGACTATGAAGAAAGCTGAGCACCAAATAATTGATGCTTTTGAACTGTGGTGTTGAAGAAGACTCTTGAGAGTCCCTTGGACTGCAAGGAGATCCAACCAGTCCATCCTAAAGCAAATCAGTCCTGAATATTCGTTGGAAGGACTGATGCTGAAGCTGATACTCCAATACTTTGGCCACCTGATGTGAAGAACTGACTCATTTGAAAAGACCCTGATGCTGGGAAAGACTGAAGGTGGGAGAAGGGGATGATAGAGGATGGGATGGTTGGATGGCATCACCGACTCAATGGACATGAGTTTGAGTAAACTCCAGGAGTTGGGGATGGACTGGCATGCAGGGAAGCCTGGCATGCTGCAGTCCATGGGGTCGCAAAGAGTTCGACATGACTGAGTGACTAAACTGAGCACTGACTGACTATATATATGTTTAAAATAAAAATAAAGTCTGTAACTATTCCCATTGTTTCCCCATCTATTTGCCATGAAGTGATAGGACCATATATATATATATATATATATATATATATATATATATATATATATATATATATATAGTTCTTTTCCATATGATTTATTACAAGATATAGAATATGGTTTCCTGTGTAGGACCTTGTTGTTTATCCACTCTCTGTATAATAGTTTGCACCTGCTAATTTCAAGCTCCCAATACAACCCCTCTTCAACCCCTACCCTCTTGTTTACCACAATTTTGTTCTCTATATCTGTCAGTCTGTTTGTGTTTCATAGACAAGTTCATTTGTGTCATATTTTAGATTGCACATCTAAGTGACATCATATGGTTTTTGTATTTCTCTTCATGACTTACTTCAATTAATATGATAATCTCTAGATCCATCCATGTTGCTGCAAATAGCATTATTTCATTCTCCTTTATGGCTGAGTAGTATTCCATTGTATATACATACCACATATCCATTCATCTGTTGATGGACATTTAGGTTGTTTCCATGTTTTGGCTGTTGTAAATAGTGGTACTATGAAGATTATTGTGGCAGTAGTTAAGTGATAAATTGTGAAATCTCAGCTTTTCACAAAAGTGTATGCAGCAAAACAGGGCTGAGGACTTGGTAGCTAAGGAGATTGCAGAGATGGCAATCAAACAATAGTGTTTCTCAGACTGAATAATACAAAGACCTCTCTTGGAATGACATTCTTGTAGACCCCCAGGTGTTGCCTTTAAAATATGTTAAACATACACATGGGTAAAACTAGATATGAGTGCAATTGTCTGGTGGTTAGCACATTCTTTAGTCATATCCTTCTTGGGAGGTGGGATGAAAATTGACCTTTTCCAGTCCTGTGGCCAGTGCTGGGTCTTCAAGATTTGCTGACATATCAAAAACAACACTTTGATGGCATCGTCCTTTAGAGTTTTGAATAGCTCTGTTGGGATTCCATTGCATCCACAAGCTTTATTAATAGCAGTGTGACTAACTTGAGTAATCCAGTTTATTAAGATATGTTTTGTATAGTTCTTCAGTGTATTCTTTCCACCTCTTCTTGATCTCTTCAGCATCTACTAGGTCTCTGCCATTTCTGTTCTTTATTGTGCCCATCTTTGGGTGAAATGTTCTCTTGGTATTTCCAATTTTCCTGAAGAGAAGGCATGTCTTGAAGAAGAAGAAAACGAAGCCATGACAAACCTAGACAGTGTTTGGGAAGGCAGAGACATTACTCTGCTGACAAAGGTCCATACAGTCAAGGCTATGGTCTTCCCAGTGGTCACCTACGGTTGTGAGAGCTAGACTCTAAAGAAGGCAGAATGCCAATGAACTGATGTGTTTGAACAGTGACTCTGAAGAAGATTCCTGAAAGTCCCTTGGACAGCAAGGAGATCAAACCAGTCAATCTTAAGGGAAATCAACGCTGAATACTCATTTGAAGGACTGATGCTGAAGATGAAACTCCAGTAATTTGGTCATCTACTACAAACAGCCAACTCATCAGAAAAGTCCCTGATGCTTGGAAAGATTGAGGGCAGAAGGAGAAGACTGAGGTTGTTAAACGTTGAGATGGTTGGATGGCATCACTGATGTAAGGGCCTTGAACTTGGGCAAACTTCAAGAGATGGTGAGGGACAGGAAGGCCTGGAGTGCTGCTTTCTATGGGGTTGCAAAGAGTCGGACATGACCGGGTGACTGAACAACAAGACAAATAGATATATATCTCTTAAATTCATATTCTTACACCCTCAGAACAGGGCATTTACTGATTACATACAAATACATACATATTCAAATAAACATTTTAATCTAGTTCCACAGAAGCAAAGTTCTTTCAAGTGTTGCATGACTGTGTCACTGGTATAAAATTTCCTGCTATAACATGATACAAGTTATCCTGAGCGAACCTCATGTTCTGAAAAATTGCACACTGAAAATATTGGACTTCTGGGAAAACAATGGATTCAAGTAGAGTTAATTTTTCTGGTCCCAAGACACACAAATGGAGGTTGAGCTCTGAGCATAGAAGCCCTCACTTTCCTCTCATCAAATTTTTGCAAAATTTTCACTTGGGACAAGAGTATAAATAACGTTACAAGTTTCTTTTTTTAACTCTTTTTTCTCACTAGCCCTTAAATTATCAAGCCTGTGTCATTAAATTGTTTGATGCCAAAGCAATCCTATTCAGCCCACATTAAATCAGGAAATGACACTGAAGTCTCATGTTATTGTTAAGTGCTGCACAACAGCCAAATCCAGAACCCAAAGGAAGGTACTCTTTTGAGGTAAGGAACATGATCAGAAAAAAGTTAACTGCAATCAACTTGTTATTTATGAGGCTGTTGATCAGAGCTCTGGAGTTCCACTCAGTGAGGTGGCTCACAAAGGATGGGAGTAGGAAGCCTCTTGAAAATGGTAGACAGAGTGTCTCTGGATCTTAAATGTAGAAAAAAATGCCAGAATCATTTTCAATGTCCTATGAGAAGTAGAAACAACAGGTGAACTTGCATTACCAGGAAGGCTGTATGGAGGTAGAAAAGGCATCCTTACTAGCACATGTCATGAAAGATGTGGGAGCTAAATTCTAATCTAGCTCAGGAAGAATTAGATCCTAAGACGTCCCCACCCCTAGTCCTTCAGTTCTGATTTATGCTCATGTAGAAAAATCCTAATCTCAAAGGGAAACTTGGTGAGGGGATAGATAGAACCTGAATTGCAGACACCAAAGAGGTTATCTTTTTCTGAAATTAACCGTAAAGTTTAAGCTTATAATCCCATCTATTATATATTTATTTTACTTCCTGGGTGCCTAAATATCCCAAGAATCCATTTTATAAAGCATCGAGGGCTAATAAAAACTAGGTGGAAGGCAAGGGTGTTTAGATTAAAAATACATGTACTGGGGGAGACTTTAAAGATGGTGGAGTAAGACGTGGAGATTACCTTCCTCACAACACATACATCAAAAACACACCTGCATGTGGAACAACTCCTACAGAACACCTTCTGAACACTGGCAGAAGGGCTCAGACTTCCAAAAAGGCAAGCTAATCTCCACAGAATTAAGTAGGGCAAAAGATATAAGCAAAAAAGGAGACAAAGGAACTGGGACAAGAAACTGCACCTTGGGGAGGGAGCTATGAAGGAGGAAAAGTTTCCACACACTTGGAAACCTCCTCATAGGCAGAGATGGGGGAAGTTTTGGAACCTCAGAGGGAAATACAGCAGCAGATACTAAGAAGACAAAACAGAATTCACCACAGAGATGTTTGCTTACCAGCACTTCCCAGCTGGAAACACTTGTTTACCTGCCTTCCACAGCGACAGGAAGAAGGCTGGGTGCCAAGTCTCAGGTTTCCCAGGGAGATGACTATGGTTGACTGCTGTGAAGATACTCTAATATACCTAATCCTATACATCTGAGGAGTTCAGGGGAAAGTCTCAGCCTGCCAGGGAAGCAAGAGATCATCGTCTTGTCTGGGCAGGTATCAGATGCCAAAGGGTGGTCTACAAGCAAAGGTGGGGCCAAAACTAAAGCGGAGTGCCAGGGGCTGTGTGACCAAAGAAGAGGAAAGGTGCAGTGGATTAAATCCCCGCAATTAACTTGAAACTGGACTTTGGGGCAATTGTGGACTTTGGAAACAAGGACAAGCTGCAGTAAGGTCAGATCTGAGTAGGAGTAGACCCTACAGTGCTCACAGCAGGCCCAGAGATCTTTCTAGAAATATTAGAGGTCTTTCTGGGTAGGCAGATTGACTTGAGCTCACTGTGTAGTGAGAAGAACTGACACTACAGGATAATATTCCTCTTAAAGTAAAAAGTGTTAGTTGCTCAGTCATGTCTGACTCTTTGTGACCCTGGAGCCCATCAGGTTCCTCTGTCCATGGAATTCTCCAGGCAAGAATACTGGAATGGATAGCCATTCCATTCTCCAGAGGATCTTCCCAACCCAGGAATGGAACCTGGGTCTCCTGCATCTCTGGCATTGCAGAGGGATTCTTTACTATCTGAGCTACCAGGGAAGTCCATATTCTTCTTAATACCACCATATATATATATATGAACAAAATGAAAAAGCATATTTTTCTTTAATATAAAAATGTTTTCTTTCATTTTGTTCTATTGTTCCTTTTTACTAATCCTTAATTTTTACTTTTACTTACTTTTTCCTTTTTTAACGCTTTTAATTTTAAATAAATTCACTTCCCCCTATTGCTACAACATCCTTTCATTGTATCCTACTTTCTTCATGTCTTTGGTTTTGTATTTTTTCTACTCTAGTTTTTAGTATTTGTTTTCATTTATGGGTTTGTTTCCTGGCTTGATTGCTCTCTTCTTTTTTGATTCTTCTCATTATCCTTTCTTTTTTTTTCTTTTTGTGAGTGTTAGTTTGTGAGTTTCTTTTTAGGTTCCCATCAGATTAAAGTTGCTTTTACCATTAGTCTTAAGTTTTGGAAAATGCTATGGACAGAGGACGGAGAAGGCAATGGCAACCCACTCCAGTACTCTTGCCTGGAAAATCCCATGGATGGAGGAGCCTGGTAGGCTCTAGTGCATGAGATTTCTAGAAGTTGGACACGACTGAGTGACTTCACTTTCACTTACATGCATTGGAGAAGGAAATGGCAACCCACTCCAGTATTCTTGCTTGGAGAATCCCAGGGACGGGGGAGCCTGGTGGGCTGCCATCTATGGGGTTGCACAGAGTTGGACATGACTGAGGTGACTTAGTAACAGCAGCAGCATGGATAGAGGAGCCTGGTGGGCTATGGTCCATGGGGTCACAAGAGTCAGCATGATTGAGAGAATAAACCACCACCACCACCTGAAGATGAATTCAGAGTAATGATAATAAAGATGATTCAAAACTGCAAAGAAAAAAATGGAGGAACAGATGAATATAATGGAGGTACAGATTGAGAAGTTACAAGAAACATTTAATAAGGGCTAGAGTCAGACACGACTGAGCGACTTCACTTTCACTTTTTACTTTCATGCATTGGAGAAGGAAATGGTAACCCACTCCAGTGTTGTTGCCTGGAGAATCCCAGGGATGAGGGAGCCTGGTGGGCTGCCATCTAAGGAGTCACACACAGTCGGACACAACTGAAGAGACTTAGCAGCAGCAGCAGCAGCAGCAGAGGAAATAAGTGTTAGTCACACAGTCATGTTTGACTCTTTGTGACCACATGGGCTGTAGCCTGCCAGGTTCCTCTGTCCATGAAAATTTCCAGGCAAAAATACTGGAGTGGGTAGCCATTCTTTTCTCCAGGGGAACATTCTCAATCTAGGGGTAAAACTCAGGTGTCCCACACTGCAGGCAGATTCCTTACCGTGTGAGCCACCAGGGAAGCATCTGTGGCCTTCCCAGGTGGTGCTGGTGTTAAAGAACACTCCTGCCAATACAGGAGACATGAGGGATGTGGGTTCAACCCCTGGGTCATGAAGATCCCCTGGAGGAGAAAATGGAAACCCACTTCAGTATTCTTGCCTGGAGAATCCCCATGGACAGAGGAGACTGGCAAGCTACTGTCCATAGGGTCACAGAGAGTCAGACATGACTGAAAAGACTTAGCACATATACACAGAGGAAGTAAAAAAAATTACTAATGAACAATATAATTGAAATAAAAAATAAAGTGATGGTGGTTTAGTTGCTAAGTTGTGTCCAACTCTTGTGACCCCATGGGCTGTAGTCTGCCAGGCTTCTCTGCCCATGGAATTTTCCAGGCAAGAATACTGGAGTGGGTTGCCATTTCCTCCTCCAGGGGATCTTCTTGACCCAGGGATTGAACCCTGGTCTCCTGAACTGCAGAGAGATTTTTAACGACTGAGCTACTAGAGAAAAAATACAATAGAGGGAATCAATAACAGAATAACTGAGGCAGAAGAATGGATAAATGAGCTGGAAGGTAGAATGCTGTAAATTACTAAAGCAAAGCAGAATAAAGAAAAAAGAATGAAAAGAAATTAGGACAGTTTCAGAGACCTCTGGGACAACAATAAGCACATCAACATTTATATTACAGGGGTCTCAGAAAAAAAAAGAGAGAAAAAGAAAGGGTATGAGAAAATACTTGAGGAGATTGTATTCAAAAAATTCCATAATATGAGAAAGGAAATAGCCACCTGAGTCCAGGAAGCCCAGAAAATCCTGTGTAGGATAAATCCAAAAACAAACACACCAAGACACATATTAATCAAACTAATGAAAATTAAACACAAAAAATAAACATTAAAAGCAGCAAGAGAAAAAGAATAAGTATCATCCTCATAAGGGAATGGCCATAAACAACTGATCTTCCAGCAGAAACTCTGAAGACTAGAAGGGAATGTCAGGATATACGTAAAAGGATGAAACAAGGTAAAAACAAACAAACAAACAAAAAAAACCCAACCCTACAACCAAGCTTTCTCTACCCAGCGAGGATCTCATTCACAGTGATGGAGAAATCAAAAACTTTACAGATAATCAACAGTTAAGAGAACTGAGCACCACAAAACCAGCTCTACAACCAATGCTAAAGGAACTTCTCTAGATAAGAAGCACAAGAGAAAGAAAAGGCTTACCAAAACAAACCCAAATCAATAAAGTAAATGGTAATTGGATCATACATACCAATAATTACTTTTAAACGTAAATAGCTTAAATGCTCCAACTAGAAGAAAAAGTATGCCTGAGTAGGTACAAAAGGATCCCTGTTTATGCTGTCTATAAGACACTCACTTCAGACTTAGGAGCACATACAAAATGAAAATAATACACCTTTTCCCCAAGCACACATGGAACAGTCTCCAGGATAGATCACACTGTGGGTAACAAATCAAGTCTTGGTAGATTTTAAAAAATTGAAATTGTATCAGACTTTTTTTCTGACTACAAAGCTATAACATTAGATATCAATTACAGGAAAAACATCTGTAAAAAATAGAAACACGTGTAGGGTAAACAATACACTTCTAAATAGCAAAGAGGACACTGAATAAATTGAAGAGGAAATTTAAAAAATATCTAGAAACAAATGACAATGAAAATATGACAACTCAAAACCTATGGGATGCAGTTAGAAGCAGTGCTAAGAGGAAAGTTTATAACAATACAAGCTTACCTCAAGTAATGACAAAAGCACCAAATTAAAAATCAACCAACATTAAACCGATCAACATTACAAACCTAACCAACATTACACTTAAAGCAACTAGAAAAACAACAAGAAAACCTAAACATTAGTAGAAGGAAAGAAATCATATAGATCAGGACAGAAATAAATGAAAAAGAAATGAGGGAAACAATAGCAAATATCAATAAAACTAAAAGTTGGTTCTTTGAGAAAATAAAATTGACATACCATTAGCCAGATTCATCAAAAGAAAGGAGAAGAGACAAATCAATAAAATTAGAAACAAAAAAGAAGGACAATGCAGAAATGCAAATTATCATAAGAGACTACTATGAGCACTTATATGACAATAAAATAGACAACCTGGAAAAAAATGGATAAATTCTCTGTAAAGTACAACCTTCTAAGACTGAAAGAAGAAGTAGAAAATATGAACAAACTGTGAGAGTTGGACTATAAAGAAAGCTAAGCTCCGAAGAATTGATGCTTTTGAACTGTGGTGTTGGAGAAGACCCTTGAGAGTCCCTTGGGCTGCAAGGAGATCCAGCCAGTCCATCCTAAAGATCAGTCCTGGGTGTTCACTGGAAGGACTAATGTTGAAGCTGAAACTCCAGTACTTTGGCTACCTTATGCAAAGAGCTGCTCATTTGAAAAGACCCTGATGCTGGGAAAGATTGAGGGCAGGAGAAGGGGATGACAGAGGATGAGATGGTTGAATGGCAGAAGCTACTCAATGGACATGACTTTGGGTAAACTCTGGGAGTTGGTGCTGGACAGGGAGGCCTGGCGTGCTGCAGTTCATGGGGTCGCAAAAAGTCAGATATGACTGACTGAACTAAACTAAACTGAATCACAAATGCTGCAATTGACACTGTGATAAAAAATCTTCCAACAAACAAAAGCCTAGGACGAGATGTCTTCATAGGAGATTATCAAAAGTTCAGAGAATAGTTAGCACTATCCTGCTCAAACTGTTCTTAAAATTTAGAGAGGGAGGAAAACACTCAAACTCTTTCTCTGATGCCATCACCCTGATATCAAAACTAGACAAAGATATCACACAAAAAAAATTTTAGGTTAATGTCACTGATTGATGAGTGTAGAGGCAAAAATCCTCAACAAAGTTCTAGCAAACAGAATCGAACAACACATTAAAAGAATTATATACATCATCAGGAGGGGTTTATCCCACTGATTTAAGGATTCTTCAATATATGCAAATCAATATGATATATCATGTTAGCAAATTGAAAGAGAAAAACATGATCATCTCAATAGATGTAGAGAAAACTTTTGACAGAATTCAAACCTCATTTATGATAAACTTTTCCAGAAGATTGGCATAGACGGAACCTACCTCAACATAATAAAGGCCATATATGACAAACTGACAGCCAACTTCATTTTCAATGGTGAAAAGCTGAAGGTATTTCCTGTAAGATCAGAAACAAGACAATAGTTTCCACTCTCATAAGTATTATTCGACAAAGTTCTGGAAATCCTAGCTATGGGATTCAGAGAAGAAAAGGAAATAAAAGGAATTCAGATTGGAGAATAAGTAAAATATTCATTGTTTGCAGATAACATGATACTATAGGTTCAGTTCAGTTCAGTTGCTCAGTCGTGTGTGACTTTTTGTGACCTCATGGACTGCAGCACGTCAGGCTTCCTTGTTCATCACCAACTACTGGAGCTTGCTCAAGCTCATATCCATTGAGTCAGTGATGCCATCCAACCATCTCATCCTCTGTTGCCCCTTCTCCTCCTGTCTTCAGTCTTTCCCAGCTTCAGGGTCTTTTTCAATGAGTCAGTGCTTTGCATCAGGTGGCCAAAGTATTGGAGCTTTAGCTTCAGGATCAGTCCTTCCAATGAATATTCAGGACTGATTACCTTTAGGATTGACTGACTTGATCTCTTTGCAGTCCAAAAGACTCTCAAAAGTCTTCTGCAACACCACAGTTCAAAAGGATCAGTTCTTCAATTCTCAGTCTTATTTATGGTCCAACTCTCACATCTATACATGGCTACTGGAAAAACCATAGCCTTGACTAGATGGACCTTTGTCAGCAAAGTAATGTCTCTGCTTTTTAATATGCTGTCTAGGTTAGTCATAGCTTATGTTCCAAGGAGTAAGCATCTTTTAATTTCATGATTGCAGTCACCATCTGCAGTGATTTTGGAGTCCCCCAAAATAAAATCTCTCACTGTTTCCATTGTTTCCCCATCTATTTGCCATGAAGTAATGGGACTGGATGCCATGATATTAGTTTTCTGAATATTGAGTATTAAGCCAGCTTTTTCGCTCTCCTCTTTAACTTTCATCAAGAGGCTCCTTAGTTCCTCTTCCCTTTCTGCCATAAAGGTGGCATCATCTGCATATTGGAGGTTATTGATATTTCTCCCAGAAATCTTGCTTCCAGCTGTGCTTCATCCAGCCTGGCATTTGGCAGAATGTAGAAGGCAATAGCACCCCACTCCAGTACTCTTGCCCAGAAAATCCCATGGATGGAGGAGCCTGGTAGGCTGCAGTCCATGGGGTTGCTAAGAGTTGGACACGACTGAGCGACTTCACTTTCACTTTTCACTTTCACGCATTGGAGAAGGAAATGGCAACCCACTCCAGTGTTCTTGCCTGGAGAATCCCAGGGACAGGGGAGCCTGGTAGGCTGCCGTCTCTGGGGTCGGACAGAGTCGGACACGACTGAAGGAACTTAGCAGCAGCAGCAGCAACTCTGCATATGATGATGCTGTGAAAGTGCTATACTCAATATGCCAGCAAATTTGGAAAACTCAGCAGTGGCCACAGGACTGGAAAAGGTCAGTTTTCATTCCAATCCCAAAGAAAGGCAATGCAAAAGAATGCTCAAACTACTGCACAATTGCACTCATCTCACATGCTAGTTAAGTAATGCTCAAAATTCTCCAAGCCTGGCTTCAACAATACGTGAACCGTGAACTTCCTGATGTGCAAGCTGGTTTTAGAAAAGGCAGAAGAACCAGAGATCAAATTGCCAACATCTGCTGGATCATCAAAAAAGCAGGAGAGTTCCAGAAAAACATCTCTTTCTGCTTTATTGACTACGCCAAAGCCTTTGACTGTGTGGATCATAATAAACTGTGGAAAATTCTGAAAGAGATGGGCATACCAGACCACCTGACCTACCTCTTGAGAAATCTGTATGCAGGTCAGGAAGCAACAGTTAGAACTGGACATGGAACAACAGACTGGTTCCAAATAGGAAAAAGAGTACGTCAAAGCTGTATATTGTCACCCTGCTTATTTAACTTCTATGCAGTGTACATCATGAGAAATGCTGGGCTGGAAGAAGCACAAGCTGGAATCAAGATTGCCGGGAGAAATATCAATAACCTCAGATATGCAGGTGATACCACCCTTATGGAAGAAAGTGAAGAGGATCTAAAAAGCCTCTTGATGAAAGTGAAAGTGGAGAGTGAAAAAGTTGGCTTAAAGCTCAACATTCAGAAAACGAAGATCATGGCATCTGGTCCCATCACTTTATGGGAAATAGATGGGGAAACAGTAGGAACAGTGTCAGACTTGATTTTGGGGGGCTCCAAAATCATTGCGTATGGTGACTGCAGCCATTTAATTAAAAGACGCTTACTCCTTGGAAGAAAAGTTATGACCAACCTAGATAGCATATTCAAAAGCAGAGACACTACTTTGCCAACAAAGGTCCGTCTAGTAAAGGCTATGGTTTTTCCTGTGGTCATGTATGGATGTGAGAGTTGGACTGTGAAGATAGCTTAGCACCGAAGAATTGATGCTTTTGAACTGTGGTGTTGGAGAAGACACTTGAGAGTCCCTTGGACTGCAAGGAAATCCAACTAGTCCATTCTAAAGGAGATCAGACTTGGGCGTTCTTTGGAAGGAATGATGCTAAAGCTGAAACTCCAGTACTTTGGCCACCTCATGAGAAGAGTTGACTCACTGGAAAAGACTCTGATGCTGGGAGGGTTTGGGGGCAGACGGAAAAGGGGACGACAGAGGATGAGATGGCTGGGTGGCATCACTGACTCGATGGATGTGAGTTTGAGTGAACTCCAGGAGTTGGTGATGGACAGGGAGGCCTGGCATGCTGCAATTCATAGGATCACAACGAGTCAGACACGACTGAGTGACTGAACTGAACCGAAGTGAACTCTGCGTATAAATTAAATAGGCAGGGTGACAATATACAGCTTTGAGTTACGCCTTTCCCAATTTGGAACCAGTTCATTGTTCCAAGTCCCGTTCTAACTGTTGCTTCTTTACCTGCATACAGATTCCCCAGGAGGAAGTTAGGTAAGGCACTCTGGTATTCCCATCCCTTTAAGAATTTTCCACAGTTTGCTGTGTGCCAGGAGCGAGCATGAGGAACGCCGCCCATGGCAAAGGTCATGAGGAAGGAGGGTTGGCATATGCAAAGGTGTGATCAAGCCTCAGGAAACCCCCTGTTCCCGAGCATCTACCCCAAAACCAGAGTCTGTTTTACGCTCTCACCTACACCTCTGACTTTACGGGGGGCTCTCCCCCATAACTGTTTCTCTCGGAGAAGGAGTAAACGTGCAGTTCCAAGTCAATAAAAATTCCTGGGCGTGACAAGAGTGTTTCAGCTTACGGACTCCTCTGAAGTTTACCTAGCCTGCCTGTATAGGTTCGTTCAGCCACATGTGATTGTTTACAGTCTCCCAATCTGAGAGGCACGAGATGTTTTAGACTTACTAAAAGCAAATTCTTTTGGGGAGTTGGAAATTATTAGTATAGTGGGTTGGTTAGGAATTATATTGGTGAAGGGTTTTTCATTTGTTTTGCCAAGAATTGCTGCTAATTCCCTGCCCTGGGTGGGACAAGGGTGTCTTTGGTCAGACCTCTCTGCTGACAGACTAGCTTGTGTGACAGGATTATCCATACTCCTGCCACTACACACATGATTGTTTACTACCTCTCAACCATAAACAGCACAGAGAGTTTTGGAGTATTTTGAAAGTCTTAATTAGCATAGGGCTTTTCTCATTGTTGAGTAAATGATCGCCGCCAGGCCTCCATATCCTTAGGCACCAGGGAATATATTAATCAATGTATTTGGAATATAGAAGAGGAAATATAGTAGTTTTAAGGTTAGCAATACTAGACTTTTTGAGTTAATGAATTTTCTCTTTTGTAATAGATCACTGTACTTTGTTATAAATCACTATGTCCTTGCTATGTAAAAATGTAACTTTATCTCTATCTTAAGACTAAATAGATCTTAAGTGGAACATTGGTGAAAAGATTTTCATTTGTTGGGCTGATGTTTGCTGCTAAATCTCCATGTTCCCTGCCCTTATAATGAATATAACTAGCATATAGGAGAAATAAGTATTAACCTTTAAGATTAATCATGTTAACCTTGGGTTAAATAAATTCCTTTCTTGATAGTAACTCACTACACCCTCATCCTATAGGAATGAAACTTTATTTGGAGGGTGGTGCCTGGTTTAAGAAAAAACACCCTTGGAAAAAATAAGTTTTTTGGTTATCAGAAAGAAAGGATCATAAAATGTCAGCAGGTCTCATGGCCAGAAGATGATGTAAAATCCCTAAGACCTTTTTATGTGAAGCACCTGATTTTGATAAAGGTCAGGACTGCTGACCCCCTCGTGACTCTGTATTTATCCCTATGTGTAACAAAAGGTGTATAAGCAAACCCAAAATAAAGAAATTGGATCAGTTTCCGGAAAGACTGATTCCCTCATGTCGTTCATTTCGGCTCCCTGTTTTTCTGGCTGAATTCCCATCTGGAGCGTGGGTGCTCGCCATGTCTACTTACTTGCCCCGGTTTTCAAGCCCACGTGAGAAGGAGCCCAAGGAGGGGCACCTTCCGATATTCAAGTGGCACCGTTGGCCCAATGTAGATGGTGCAAGTTCCTTGTCTTGGAATTTTATTGGTATCCCATGTAAACCAAGTTATTCAGCCTCTTTTTCTCTCCTACTATTTTCTGGCCGAATTTTCCATCTGGTGCATGGGTACCCACCAAGCCTATTAATTTTTCCTGGGCTTCTAAGATCGGACCAGGGGGCCTCAGTGCCTCCTCTCCTTCGGGAGAATGGGAAGACGCCTGCGGCCTACGTAGGTGGTGATTGGTATTCCATGTGAACCAAGTTATTCAGCCTCTTTTTCTCTGCTAATTTTCTAATCCCTCTCTATCTGTAATTAAATAAGTTATTTCTAAGGACGCTGACGCCGTCCCACCTTCGAATTCCCTGGATCCACCGGGGCTGGACCCCCGCAGCTGTGACCCACACAGGTGAAGGATTTGGCATAGTCAATAACGCAGAAGTAGATGTTCCTTTGGACCATTCTTCCTTTTTCTGTGATCCATCAGATGTTGGCAATTTAATCTCTAGTTCCTCTTCCTTTTCTAAATCCAGCTTGAACATCTGGAAGTTCTTGGTTCACATACTGTTGAAGCCTTGCTTGGAGAATTTTGAGCATTACTTTGCTAGCGTGTGAGGTGAGTGCAATTGTGCAGTAGTTTGAGCATTCCTTGCCATTGCCTTTCTTTGGGATTGGAATAAAAACTAACCTTTTCCAGTCTTGTGGCCACTGCTGAGTTTTCCAAATTTGCTGGCATATTGAGTGCAGCACTTTCACAGCATCATCTTTCAGGATTTGAAATAGCTCCACTGAAATTCCATCACCTCTGCTAGCTTTGTTTGTAGTGATGCTTTCTAAGGCCCACTTGACTTCACATTTCAGGATGTCTGGCTCTAGGTGAGTGATCACACCATCACGGTTATCTGGGTCATGAATATCTTTTTTGAATAGATTTTTTTGTGTATTCTTACCACCTCTTCTTAATGTCTTCCGCTTCCATTAGGTCCATAGTGTTTCTGTTTTATTGTGCACCTCTTTGCATGAAATGTTCCCTTGGTATATCTAATTTTCTTGAAGAGTTCTCTAGTCTTTTCCATTCTATTGTTTTCTCCTGTTTCTTTGCGTTGATCACTGAAGAAGTCTTTCTTATCTCTCCTTGCTCTTCTTTGGAACTCTGCATTCAGATAGGTATATCTTTCCTTTTCTTCTTTGTCTTTAGCTTTAGAAAACGCTACAACACCACCAAAGGCTATAAGAGCTAATCAATGAAAGCAGTAAAGTTATAGGATATAAAATAAACACACACCAGAGACACACTGAATCATTGCATGAAGAAATTTGTGTAGGCAGTGTTCTTCGTGTAGTGAATATACATAATTAGTACCTTGTTAAGACTGAGAGTTCTCTTTGAAAGGTATTAGCAAAGAGTTGCTGGCAATATGTTTCCTTCTCACCTGTCATAGAATGATATTGCTGCAGTGATAGAAAACGTGCAAACAGGGTTTTTCAAGCAGCTTTGTAACTTCACATACCTAGCTTTCACAGGAAGAAAATACTGCTTTTGCCACCAGGCCCCAGTTTCTAAGGTGACAAACAGCACATACTCTGCAGCTTCCAACCAGCTAAACACTTGCCTTATCCACACTGATCTTTAAGGAAGAATCTTGTATGTGCCTAGTGTTCTGCATCTGATGAATGCATATGTGTTATTACCTGTTAGTCTTAGCTGTTCTTTCAGAGAGCTTCTTAACACAGAGTTGCAAGAACTCAGTTTCTTTCTAAACTAAAAATTACTTGTCCAAAAAGATAGCTGAAGAGAATAGAACACAATAAACCAGAGTGGTTTTCAGACAGCTTTTAAGCCCCAACTGTATAACTTCAAAAAGGGGAAAAGCAGTTTCTGAGAAGCAAGAACACACACCTGAGACACACTGATCGATTCCATGAATAAACTTATGTGTACACAGTGTTCTGCATGTGGTGAATGCATACCAGGGTTAGTACCCAGTAGGCCAAGGTGTTCTCTTAATTGCGAGGAATTGTAAGAACCTTGTTTATTTCTAAAAACTTACTTGTCCAATGAGAGACCATGCTGCTGAATAGAACACAAGCAGCCCAAGTGTTTTCCTGCAGCTTTGAGCCTGCAACTATCTAGCTTTCATCAGGGTAAAATACTGCTATGCCTGTAGGCCCCAATTTCCCAGGTGACAAACAGCATCTTTCCTGCAGTTTCTAACTAGCAAAAACACATATGTAAGATACATTGAACACTTTCATGAAGAAACTTGTATACACAGAGTGTTTTTCATGTGGTGAATGCATACCAGAGTTAGTACCTTCTGTGCCTTGGTATTCTCTTAAAGAACTACCAGCAAGGAATTGCAAACACCCTTCTAAAGACTCACTTGTTTTGTTCCATTGATCTATATTTCTGTCTTTGTGCCAGTACCATACTGTCTTGATGACTTTGGCTTTGTAGTAGAGCCTGAAGTCAGGCAGGTTGATTCCTCCAGTTCCATACTTCTTTCTCAAGATTGCTTTGGCTATTCAAGGTTTTTTATATTTCCACACAAATTGTGAAATTATTTGTTCTAGCTCTGCGAAAAATACCGCTGGTAGCTTGATAAGGATTGCATTGAATCTGTAGATTGCTTTGGGTAGTATACTCATATTCACTATATTGATTCTTCTGACCCATGAACATGATATATTTCTCCATCTATTAGTGTCCTCTTTGATTTCTCTCAACAGTGTTTTATAGTTTTCTATATATAGGTCTTTAGTTTCTTTAGGTAGATATATTCCAAATGGGCCAAAGAACTAAATAGACATTTCTCCAAGGAAGACATATGGATGGCTAACAAACACATGAAAAGATGCTCAACATCACTCACTATCAGAGAAATGCAAATCAAAACCACAATGAAGTACCATCTCACACCAGTCAGAATGGCTGCGATCGAAAAGTCTACAAGCAATAAATGCTGGAGAGGGTGTGGAGAAAAGGGAACCCTCTTACACTATTGGTGGGAATGTAAACTAGTACAGCCACTATGGAAAACACTGTGGAGATTCCTTTAAAAACTGGAAATAGAACTGCCTTATTACCCAGCAATCCCACTGCTGGGCATACACACCAAGGAAACCAGAATTGAAAGAGACACAGGTACCCCAATGTTCATCGCAGCACTGTTTTTAATAGCCAGGACATGGAAGCAACCAAGATGTCCATCAGCAGCTGAATGGATAAGAAAGCTGTGGTACATATACGCAATGGAGTATTACTCAGCCATTAAAAAGAATACATTTGAATCAGTTCTAATGAGGTGGATGAAACTGGAGCCTATGATACAGAGTGAAGTAAGCCAGAAAGAAAAACACCAATACAGTATACTAACACATATATATGGAATTTAGAAAGATGGTAATGATAATCCTGTATGCGAGACAGCAAAAGAGACACAGATGTGTATAACGGACTTTTGGACTCTGTGGGAGAGGGAGAGGGTGGGATGATTTGGGAGAATAGCATTGAAACATGTATACTATCATGTAAGAAATGAATTGCCAGTCTATGTTCGATACAGGATACAGGATGCTTGGGGCTGGTGCACGGGGATGATCCAGAGAGATGATATGGGGTGGGAGGTGGGAGAGGGGTTCAGGATTGGGAACTCCTGTACACCTGTGGCAGATTCATGTCAATGTATGGCTAAACCAATACAGTATTGTAAAGTAAAATAAAGTAAAAATAAAAATTAAAAAAAAAGGACTCACTTGTTTAATGAAACACTGTTGTAGTGAATATAACACAAGCAACCAGAGTTGCTTTGATGCTGCAACTACATAGATTTCACAGAAGGAAATATTCCTTGTACCAGCAGGCTCCAGTTTAAAAGGTAAAAAACCCAGAATCTTTCCTTGCAGTTTCAAACCAGTGAAAACTGAACCTTTCCATTAAAAATCTTGAGTGTGCAGAATGCTCTGTGTGTGATGAATACATAGGTTATTACCTTGGTAGGCCTAGTTGTTCTATGTGAGGGCTCCAAACAAGGAACTATAAACACCATGAAAGTGAAAGTGAAGTTTCTCAGTTGTGTCCGACTCTTTACGACCCAGGATTGTAGCCTACCAGGGTCCTCTGTCCATGGAATTTTCCAGGCAAGAATACTGGAGTGGGTTGCCATTTCCTTCTCCAGGGGATCTTCCCAACCCAGGGATCGAACCCAGGTCTCCCACATGGTAGGCAGATGCTTTACCATCTGAGCCACCAGAGAAGCCCATATTTCCTTCTAAAAACTCACTTGCTGAAACAGACATTGCTGCAATGAATGAACACAAGCAATCAAAGTGTTTTTCAGGCAACTTAGAGGCCACAAATTTCTAGCTTTCACAATGGAAAAACATTGCTTTTGACAGCAGGTTTCAATTATGAAGTATTTGATACACAATATCCTTTCTGTGAATGCATACCTGGAAGCATTACTTGAATGCATACCTGATGCACCTAGTAAGGTCTAGGTGTTCTCTTAGAGACCTGCATGCAAAGAATAGCAAGCATCCAGTTTTCTTTCTAAAAACTCACTTATTCAATGAGAGACATTACTACAGTGAATAAGACACAAACAGCCAGAGAGTATTTCAGACAGCGCAGGGGCCACAATTACCTATCTTTCATAGGGCAGCATCTTTCCCTGCCATTTCCAACAAGTAAAAACAAACACCTGACGCACAGTGAATCCTTCCATGAAAAAACTTGTGTTCACCAAGGGTTTTGCATATGGCAAATGCATACTAAGCTAGTGTCTAATAAGGCATAGGTGTTTCTCTTAGAGAGTTACTAGCAAGGTATTGCAAATACACTGTTTATTCTGAAAACTCACTTGTCCACAGACAGAAATTGCTGTAGTGAATAGAACAAAGGCAACCAGTGTGTTTCTCAGGCAACTTAGAGGCCACAACTGTATACCAGAGGGGAAAATATTGCTTTCACCAATTGGCCCCAATTGCCAAGGAGACAAACAGCATCTTTCCTTGCAAATTCCAACAAGTAAAACACAAACCTAAGACACACTGAACCCTTCCATGAAGAAAACTGTACACATGGAATATTCTGCATGAGATGTGTGCGTATCTGATATAGCACTGAGTTAGACCTAAGTGTTCTTTCAGAGGGCTACTAGCAAGGAGTTTCTATTTAAAAACTCACTTGTCCATGAAAAGTTATTGATGCAGTGAATTGAACACAAGCAACCAAAGTTTTTTTCAGACAGCTTAGAGAGTGCAGCTAATGTAGCCTTTTTAGAGGAAAAATATCTCTCAAAGTCCAGTTTCCAAGTGACAAACAGGATCTCTCTGGTTCTTTATACCAGGAAAAACACACACCTGGGAAACACAGAGCCTGTCCATGAAGAAAACGTGCAGAAAATATTCCACATGCAGTGAATACATAACTGAGATAGTAGTTAGTGTTGGGCCTAAATGTTCTCTAGGAGATGTTTCTAAAAACTCACTTGACCTACAATAGATACACTGCAGTGCATATAACAAAGCAATCAGAGTGTTTTTCAGGCATCTTAGAGGTTGCAACTAATTAGCATTCATATGGGAAAAATATTGCTTTTGCCATAAGGATCATATTTTCAAACAAGTTCTCTAGTGAAAGGTTGCAGTGTGCTTCTAAGTGTGTGTTATACAACTGCCTGAAAGGGGCAGGGAAACCTGCTAGGTGTGAGCCTGGAAAGTTGGTTCTTATCATGAATTGCAGTGTGTTCTCACTTGGAATGCTGATGTAGTGCAACCCGAAATCCACCTGGAAAAAGCATTGAATTTCTTTTCTGCTATCCATTGCTGCAACATCTGTGGTCAAACCACCTAGTTTTCTGAAAGATACTGGCTGGTGGAACCTGCTTGCCTAGGAGCTCAGCTCACAGCACAGTTCCACCTATTCAGGAAAAACCAACCATCATGTATCAGTACCACCAAAGCACTCCCATGAAATAAGTTTTCTGGTATATTTCTGGTGCATCTTCAGTGTGCTCTAGGGTGTTTTTTTTTTTTTTTGCTACTTGAACTGTATGTGCACTCAGAATGTGAAGGGATGGCAGCACAAAGCTGCCTGAAACACCATTAGATTTCTTTATGCTTTTTCTGCAACATATTTGGTCAAACAACTGCATTTCCTGAGAGAGACTTGCTGGTGGTACCTACTTGCCTAGGAGCTCAGCATGCAGTACATATTTGCCTAGTCAGGGTAACCTAATCACAGGGTACTCAGTACTCCCAGAGCACTCTCCCCAAACAAGTTTTCCATGAAAAGGTGCAGTGAGCTCTGTGTGTGTTCTTCAACTTCTTGGAAAAGGCAGATAAAACAGCTTGAAGTGAAGCTGGAAATTTGATCCTTTTGGCAAATTGCAGTGTTTTTGCCATATGAATGCAAAAGCATGACAGGCAGAAAGTTGCCTGGAGAAACAATTGGATTCCTTTCCTGCTAGTCATAGCCACAACCTCCTTGGTCAAACAGCTGCATTTTTTTCCTGAGAAAATAATGGCTATATACAAGAAATTGACAGCTCACATTATTCTCAATGGTGAAAATCTGAAAGCATTTCCTCTAAGAATAGGAACAAGACAAGGGTACCCACTCTTGCTTCTATTATTCAACACGGTCTTGGAAGTTTTAACTACAGAAATCAGAAGAGACAAAGATATTAAAGGAATCCAGATTGGAAAGGAAGAACTAAAGCTTTCGCTATTTGCAGATAACATGATACAGTATATGCAAAACCCTAATGATACTATCAGAAAATTACTAGACTTAAGCAGTGAATTTCATATTTTTGCAGGATACAAAATAAATGCACAGAAATCACTTATATTTCTATACACTAACAAGGAAACATCAAAAGAGAAATTTAAGAATCGATCCCACTTTCCATTGAAATAAAAAGAATAAAATACCTAGGAATAAACCTATGGACACAAAAGAGCTGTATACAGAAAACTACAAGACAGTGATGAAATAAACCAAAGATGACATAAACATATGGAGAGATATTCCATGCTCCTGGGTTTGAAGAATCAATATTGTGAAAATGGCTATACTACCAAATGCAATCTACAGACTCAATGTAATCCCTATCAAATTATCAATGGCATTTTTTCTCAGAACTAGAGCAATACATTTCACAATTTGTATGGAAACACAAAAGACTCCGAATAGCCAAAACAATCTAGAGAAAGAAGAATGGAGCTAGAGTAGGAATCAATCTTCATATGTTCAGACCATACTACAGAAGTGGCACAAAGAACTATAAACCAATGGAACAAGTTAGAAAGCCCAGAGATAAACCCACATACCTACAGGCGACTTATCTTTGACAAAGGAGGCAAGAATATACAATAGGGCAAAGACAGTATCTTCAGTAATCATGTTGGGAGAACTACAACTATGTGTAAAAGAATGAAATTAGGACACTTCCTAACACCATACACAAAGATAAACTCAAAATGGATTTAAGACCGAAATATAAGACCAGAAACTATAAAACTCTTAGAGGAAAACATAGAACACTTGATGACATAAATCAAAGCAAGATCCTCTATGACCCATCTCCTTGAATAATGGAAATAAATACAAAAATAAACAAGTGGGACCTAATTAAACTTAAAAGCTTTGCACAGAAAAAGAGACTATAACCAAGGTGAAAAGAAAGCTCTCAGAATGGGAGGAAATAATAGAAAATGAAACAACTGACAAAGGTTTAATGTCCAAATCAAACAACTCAATCAAAAAATGAGCAATAGACCTAAACAGATATTTCTCCAAAGAAGACATAAAGATGCCTAATGAACACATGAAAAGATGCTCAACATTGCTCATTATAAGAGAAATGCAACTCAAAACTACAATGAGATATCATCTCACATTGGTCAGAATGGTCATCCTCAAAAAATCCACAAACAACAAGTGCTGGAGAAAGTGTGGAGAAAAGGGAAATCCTTTGCACTGCTCATGGGAATGTAAACTGATGCAGCCATTATGGAAGACACAATGGAAATTCCTTAAAAAACTAGGAATAAAACCACCATCAGTTCAGTTCAGTTGCTCAGTTGTGTCTGATCTTTGAGACCCCATGGACAGCAGCATGCCAGGCCTCCCTGTTCATCACCAACTCCTGGAGTCCACCCAGACCCATGTCCTTTGAGTCAGTGATGCCATCCAACCATCTCATCCTCTGTTATCCCCTTCTCTTCCTGCCTTCAATCTTTCCCAGCATCAGGGTCTTTTCCAATGAGTCAGTTCTTCACATCAGAAGGCCAAAGTATTGGGAGTTTCAGCTTCAGCATCAGTCTTCCAATGAACACCCAAGACTGACCTCCTTCAGGATGGACTGATTGTATCTCCTTGCAATCCAAGGGACTCTCAAGAGTCTTCTCCAACACCACAGTTCAAAAGCATCAATTCTTCAGTGCTCGGCTTTCTTCACCGTCCATCCCTCACATCCATACACGACTACTGGAAAACCATAGCCTTGACTAGACGGACCTTTGTTTGCAAAGCAATGTCTCTGCTTTTAAATATGCTGTCTAGGTTGGTCATAACTTTCCTTCCAAGGAGTAAGCATCTTTTAATTTCATCGCCATAGTCACCATCTGCAGTGATTTTGGAACACAAAAAAATCAGTCTGACACTGTTTCCCCTGTTTCCCCATCTATTCCCATGAAATGATGGGACCAGATGCCATGATCTTAGTTTTCTGAATGGTGAGCTTTAAGCCAACCTCTTCACTCTCCTCTTTCACTTTCATCAAGAGACTTTTTAGTTCCTCTTCACTTTCTGCATAAGGTGGTGTCATCTGCATACCTGAGGTGATTGATATTTCTCCTGGCAATCTTGATTCCAGCTTCTTCCAGCCCAGCGTTCCTCATGATGTTCTCTGCATAGAAGTTAAATAAGCAGGGTGACAATATACAGCTTTGACGTACTCCTTTTCCTATTTGGAACCAGCCTGTTGTTTCATGTCCAGTTCTAACTGTTGCTTCCTGACCTGCATACAGATTTCTCAAGAGGCAGGTCAGGTGATCTGGTATTCCCATCTCTTTCAGAATTTTCCACAGTTTGTTGTGATCCACACAGTCAAAGGCTTTGGTATAGTCAATACAGCGGAAATACCACCATATGACCCACAATACTACTTCTAGTCATACAACCCTAGAAAACCAAAATTGAAAAAAGACATGTGTACCACATTGTTCATTGAAGCACTATTTACAATAGCTAGGACATGGAAGCAACCTAGATCCATTGATAGATAAATGGAAAAAGAAGTTGTGGTACATATATAAATCTAATACTACTCAGTCATAAAAAGGAATGCATTGGAGTCAGTTTTAAAGAGATAGATGAACCCAGAGCCTATTATACAGAGTGAACTAAGTCAGAAAGAAAAAAAAAATGTTATATATTAATGAACATATGAATAATGTAGAAACCTGGTACTGATGAATCTATTTGAGGGCAACAGTGGAGATACAGACATAGAGAACAGAATTTTGGATATGGGAAGGGGCAAGGAGAGGGTGAGACAAATGCAGAGAGTTGTATGGAAGCATATATGTTACCATATGTAAAATAGTTAGCCAATGGATATTTGCTGTATGATTCAGGAACTCAAATTGTGGCTGTGTAAAACTTAGAAGGATGAGAAAAGGTGGGAAGTGGGAGTGAGGTTCAAAAGAGAAGGGACAGATGTATATCTATGGTTCATTCATGTTGATGTATGGCAGAAATGAAATAATATTTTAAGCAATTATCCTTCAATTAAAAAGAAATAAACTTATTTTAAAAATCCCCTTAGGCAGGGTATATTAATGTTATGACAGAATGCACAGTTTACCAAGTTTAGGGATGAACCAAAAGGTTTTATTGACCCTTCCTTACAGGTGAAATCCAATCATTTTTCTGGGCTCCTAGAAGATGAACAAGGTAAACAAGACTGCTTATTCCCTGACTTCCATATCCCCTTCTGATTTTAGATCCTAATGTCATTTTATGTCCCAGGGAATTTTTAAAATTCTAGCCAGAACTGAATAACTCTAGAAATTTTGATTATTTTCCTTTCCTCTGGACACAGTCAGTCTGGTGAATAGCTCCTTTTCTCTGGGAAAGACTTGGAGGAAGAATCGCAGTATAGACTGGTAGCCATAATGCAGAGTTCCTTTCAATGAGGTCTGATTAACAAAGGTACGCTGAATCTAGTTTAAAAGAGTCCTTTATGCTTACATGTGCCACTACTCCCTAGTCCTTCCCAAATTATATATACCAAGCACAGCCTTCACAGATTTTGTATCTGTGTCATTACTACAGAACTCGGGATCAATTGTTCATTGTCTCAGATGCTGTGCATCAAATTGCTTTGATTTACCTACCATTACTAGGGCTTAGAGCTGGTAAAACCAGCTGTTCAACCTGGTTTTAGAAAAGGCAGAGGAACCAGAGATCAAATTGCCAACATCTGCTGGATCATAGAAAAAGCAAGAGCGTTCCAGAAAAACATCTATTTCCGCTGTACTGACTATACCAAAGCCTTTGACTGTGTGGATCACAACAAACTGTGGAAAATTCTGAAAGAGATGGGAATACCAGATCACCTGACCTGCCTCTTGAGAAATCTGTATGCAGGTCAGGAAGCAACAGTTAGAACTGGACATGAAACAACAGGCTGGTTCCAAATAGGAAAAGGAGTACGTCAAAGCTGTATATTGTCACCCTGCTTATTTAACTTCTATGCAGAGAACATCATGAGGAACGTTGGGCTGGAAGAAGCACAAGCTGGAATCAAGATTGCCAGGAGAAATATCAATCACCTCAGGTATGCAGATGACACTACCCTTATGGCAAAAAGTGAAGAGGAACTAAAAAGTCTCTTGATGAAAGTGAAAGAGGAGAGTGAAGAGGTTGGCTTAAAGCTCACCATTCAGAAAACTAAGATCATGGCATCTGGTCCCATCATTTCATGGGAAATAGATGGGGAAACAGGGGAAACAGTGTCAGACTTGATTTTTTTGTGTTCCAAAATCACTGCAGATGGTGACTGTGGTGATGAAATTAAAAGACGCTTACTCCTTGGAAGGAAAGTTATGACCAACCTAGACAGCATATTTAAAAGCAGAGACATTGCTTTGCAAACAAAGGTCCGTCTAGTCAAGGCTATGGTTTTTCCAGTAGTCGTGTATGGATGTGAGGGATGGACGGTGAAGAAAGCTGAGCACTGAAGAATTGATGCTTTTGAACTGTGGTGTTGGAGAAGACTCTTGAGAGTCCCTTGGATTGCAAGGAGATACAATCAGTCCATCCTAAAGGTCAGTCTTGGGTGTTCATTGGAAGGATTGATGCTGAAGCTGAAACTCTAATACTTTGGCCAACTCATGCGAAGATTTCACTCATTGCAAGGGACCCTGATGCTGGGAAGGATTGGAGGCAGGAGGAGAAGGGGACAACAAAAGATGAGATGGGTGGATGGCATCACTGACTTGATGGACGTGGGTTTGGGTAGATTCTGGGAGTTGTGATGGACAGGGAGGCCTGACGTGCTGTGCTTCGTGGGGTTGCAAGGAGTCAGACACGACTGAGCAACTGAACTGATACTGAACTGACTAGGGCTTATCATGGTCATTGAATCCACTGTCTCTGTAGGTTAAGTCATGCCATCTGATCCTGCTATTCCAAGAGTTCATGGTGGTATCTTCCACCATCATTTACTGTGAATTCCATGAATGCTGGAACTGTTTCCCTGGTGCCTTTCTAAGTATCTAGGTCAGGGAGTTATCCCTGAGTATTCCTACTTATGGCTGGATTATGAGTGTATTAATTGCACATGATGAATCTCCTCCAACATTTCCACCTCTTAAAAACTTGAGCTTTTTCCTTTATAGTGTATTAAGGAAGCGCCAGCATTTCAACGTCTTTGGCTGAAGGCCAGTGTGAATCCAGATTTCAAGTCATTTTACTGAAATAGTTTCACTGTTAAGCTTTAAATGGATTGTTGGTACTGTTTAATCCCCTCATTTATAAACACAGTCAGTCCAGTGTTACAACTGGTCCTTTCTGGTTCTAATATCCTTAACATAACTCACAGGCAACTTCACAGACTCCTGCCAACTACAAATATTCAAGATGCTGTGGTCACTCAAGTGTGTCTGCAATCCCCCTGGGTAATAGAACTTGAGGTTCTCCTTCTGGGCTGTGCTTGGATGTCACTTTGTTTTGGGCCTGAAACAATGAAAAGAGCATCCCTTGAGACTCAACTGACCCAGGAGGAGCCATTGAACAGCTTTTAGAAAACAAAAGCTAATCTGGTGTGGGGAAACATATTCAAACATGCCACTCCAAATTTCAGGGTCCCAAATAATGACAATGTGAAGGATTTCCTTTTGATAGCTAACAATAAATAGTGTCAGATTCATGATCTCCAAGGGAGAAAATTTTGCTTCAGAATCAAAGATGCAGCTTTAGTCACTCAGAGCTTCGTAAGGCCTAAGTTTTATTAAAGTGAGAAGGGGCAGAGAAGACAGTAGGGGGCAGAAAGAGTACCCCTTTCACTTGTCTTATATACTTTTTCAATTGGTTACTAACAATAGATCAAAAGAATGTCTAAAGTTGTAAAGGTCTTTCCAGACAGACTCCCTCAACATATATCATAAGATAACAAGGTTAGTGGGAAGGAATGTGTTCCTGTTAAGGAGACACGTCCTCAAGCAAGATCCATTGTTGTTATATAATTATTAGCACAGAGCTTAAGGAGAAACATACCCTTGAACAAGATGCATTATTTTGTTATATAATCATTAGCTCTAGGCTTCAAGACAATTCAGTCAGTTCAGTCGCTCAGTTGTATCTGACTCTTTGCGACCCCATGAATCGCAGCATGCCAGGCCACCCTGTCCATCACCAACTCCCGGGGTTCACTCAAACTAAGTCCATTGAGTCAGTGATGCCATCCAGCCACCTCATCCTCTGTCGTCCCCTTCTCCTTCTGCCCCCAATCCCTCCCAGCATCAGACTCTTTTCCAATGAGTCAACTCTTCGCATGAGGTGGCCAAAGGACTGGAGCTTCAGCTTTAGCATCATTCCTTCCAAAGAAATCCCAGGGCTGATCTCCTTTAGAATGGACTGGTTGGATCTCCTTGCAGTCCAAGGGACTCTCAGGAGTCTTCTCCAACATGACAGTTCAAAAGCATCATCAATTCTTTGGTGCTCAGCTTTCTTCATAGTCCAACTCTCACATCCATACATGACTACTGGAAAAACCATAGCCTTGACTAGACGGAACTTTGTTGGCAAAATAATGTCTCTGCTTTTGAATATGCCATCTAGGTTGGTCATAACTTTTCTTCCAAGGAGTAAGCGTCTTTTAATTTCATGGCTGCAATCACCATCTGCAGCCCCCCAAAAATCAAGTCTGACACTGTTTCCCCTGTTTCCCCATCTATTTCCCATAAAGTGATGGGACCAAATGCTATGATCTTAGTTTTCTGAATGGTGAGCTTTAAGCCAACTTCTTCACTCTCCTCTTTCACTTTCATCAAGAGACTTTTTAGTTCCTCTTCACTTTCTGCCACAAAGATGGTGTCATCTGCATATCTGAGGTTATTGATATTTCTCCCGGCAATCTTGATTCCAGCTTGTGCTTCTTCCAGCCCAGCGTTTCTCATGATGTACTCTGCATAGAAGTTAAATAAGCAGGGTGACAATATACAGCCTTGAAGTACTCCTTTTCCTATTTGGAACCAGTCTGTTGCTCCATGTCCAGTTCTAACTGTTGCTTCCTGACCTGCATACAGATTTCTCAAGAGGCAGGTCAGGTGATCTGGTATTCCCATCTCTTTCAGAACTTCCCACAGTTTATCGTGATCCACACAAAGGCTTTGGCATAATCAATAAAGCAGAAATAGATGTTTTTCTGGAACTCTCTTGCTTTTTCTATGATCCAGCGGATGTTGGTAATTTGATCTCTGATTCTTCTGCCTTTTCTAAAACCAGCTTGCACATCTGGAAGTTCACGGTTCACGTATTGCTGAAGCCTGGCTTGGAGAATTTTGAGCATTGATTTGCTAGCATGTGAGATGAGTGCGATTTTGTGGTAATTTGAGCATTCTTTGGCATTGCCTTTCTTTGGGATTGGAATGAAAACTGATATTTTCCAGTCCTGTGGCCACTTCTGAGGTTTCCAAATTTGCTGGCATATTGAGAATAGCACTTTCACAGCATCATCTTTCAGGATTTGAAATAGCTCAACTGGAATTCCATCACCTCCACTAGCTTTGTTCGTAGTGATGCTTTCTAAGGCCCACTTCACTTCACATTCCAGGGTGTCTGGCTCTAGGTGAGTGATCACACTATCATGATTATCTTGGTCATGAAGCTCTTTTTTGTACAGTTCTTCTGTGTATTCTTGCCCCCTCTTCTTAATATCTTCTGCTTCTGTTAAGTCCATACCATTTCTGTCCTTTATTGAGCCCATCTTTGTATGAAATGTTCCCTTGGCATCTCTAATTTTCTTGAAGAGATCTCTAGTCTTTCCCATTCTCTTGTTTTCCTCTATTTCTTTGCATTGATTGCTGAGGAAGGCTTTCTTATCTCTTCTTGCTATTCTTTGGAATTCTGCATTCAGATGCTTATATCTTTGCTTTTCTCTTTTGATTTTCACTTCTCTTCTTTTCACAGCTATTTGTAAGGCCTCCCCAGACAGCCGTTTTGCTTTTGGCATTTCTTTTCCATGGCGATGGTCTTGATTCCTGTCTCCTGTACAATGTCACGAACCTCATTCCATAGCTCATCAGGCACTCTATCTATCAGATCTAGCCCCTTAAATTTAGTTACCATTCCACTGTATAATCATAAGAGATTTGATTTAAGTCATACTTGAATGGTCTAGTGGTTTTCCCCTCTTTCTTCAATTTACGTCTGAATTTGGCAATAAGGAGTTCATGATCTGAGCCACAGTCAGCTCCTAGTCTTGTTTTTGCTGACTGTATAGAGCTTCTCCATCTTGGGTTGCAAAGAATTTAATCAATCTGATTTTGATGTGGACCATCTGGTGATGTCTGTGTGTAGGGTCTTCTCTTGTGTTGTTGGAACAGGGTGTTTGCTAAGACCCATGCGTTTCCTTGGCAAAACTCTATTAGCCTTTGCCCTGCTTCATTCCGCATCCCAAGGCCAAATTTGCCTGTTACTCCAGGTATTTCTTGACTTCCTACTTTTGCATTCCAGTTCCCTATAATGAAAAAGACATCCTTTTTGGGTGTTAGTTCTAAAAGGTCTTGTAGGTCTTCATAGAACCATTCAACTTTAGCTTCTTCAGCGTTACTGGTTGGGGCATAGACTTGGATTACTGTGATATTGAATGGTTTGCCTTGGAAATGAACAGAGATCATTCCGTCATTTTTGAGATTGCATCCAAGTACTGCATTTCAGACTCTTTTGTTAACCATGATGGCTACTCTATTTCTTTTAAGGGATTCCTGCCCGCAGTAGTAGATATAATGGTCATCTGAGTTAAATTCACCCATTCTAGTTAGTCTTAGGCAAAATAGATTGTTGCCATGGCAACTCAGAGTTTAAGAAAAAACATCTTATGTGACTAAGGCAAAGCCATGTAGAAAAAAATATTTGTCCCTTCCTCCTCCTCCTCCTCCTTGAGGGTTCTGGACTCCTTATCAACCTACCTAGGAATTGACTCTCTCACTTTCCTATAATTCCCACTCTGCAACCAGTACAGTGTCTGGTAATAAAATCTGTTCTTACTTAACAAGTCAAGTAATCAAGTGAGAGGACATTGTGTATATCACTTTTCAGCTGAGAACAACTGTGATTGATTTCTGTGGATCCCTACTAAATACTTCTGACCTCATTGTACCATTTTAGCACATTCTTTAGATGCCCTTTTATTTTTCTTAAATTTTATTTAAAAATTATTAGTATTTTTACATATATATGAATCTATTATCTTTCAAATTCTTTTCCTGTTTAAGTTATTACAGAATATTGTGCAGAGTTCCTTGTGCTATACAGCAGGTTCTTATTGGCTATCAATTTTAAATATAGTACTGTGTACATGTCAATTCCAAACTCCCACTCTTTCCCTTCAGTCCACCCTTTTCCCTGCTAATCATAAGTTCATTCTCCATGAGTCTTTGCTTTATAAATAAGTTCACTTATTTGTTTTAGATTCCACATATAAGTGATAACACATGATTATTTGTCTTTGTCTGGCTTACTTAATTAGTTGGCTTACTACTCTTTGTTGATGTTGTGTAGTCGCTAAATTGTGTCCAACTTTTTCATGACCCCCTTGGATTGTAGCCTGCCAGGCTCCTCTCTCCATGGGATTTTTCAGGCAAGTGTACTGGAGTAGGTTGCTATTTCCATCTCCACAGGATCTTCCCAACTCAGGAACTGAATCCACTATCTTCTGCATTGTAGGTGAATTCTTTACCACTGAGCCATCAGGAAAGCCCATGATAATCTCTAGGTCCATCCATATTGCTGCAAATGGCATTAGTTTTTTCTTTTTAATGGTTGACTAATATTCTGTTGCATATATGCACCACATCTTTATCCATTCACCTGTTAATGAGCATTTAGGTTGCTGCCATCTCTTGGTTATTGCAAACAGTGCTACAGTGAACATTGGAGTGCATGTATCCTTTTATTTTTTTGTATCCTTTTGACCCATGTTTTTCTACAGATATTTGTCCAGGAGTGTGATTGCCAGATCACGTGAAACTATTTTATTTTCTCAAGGAACCTACATACTGTTCTCCAGAGTGATTGTACCAATTTACATTCCCTGTGCCCTTTTGAAAAAAAAATTCCTTTCCAAACAAAAACATGTTTAAATTAATTAAAAAGTAAATTTTGGCCTTAGTAAACAAAAGTTCTCAGAAATTCACTCCATAATGTCCAAGTTTTCAAGACACTAGCTGCAGAGTGTAACATTTAAGCACAGAAGTTCTGAAGTACTTAAAGTCATATTTCCAGCACTTGAACTCTTTTTCTGCATTTTCCTAGGTCTTTAACATTGGGAAAGCCTCAGCTTTCTTGTCAGTATAAAGGTGATAACAACAGTACCTCCTTCACAGGGTACTAGAAGGACTGAATGATTCATCATATGTAAAGTTCTTAGCACACAGTCCTGCATAAAAGACAGCTGTGATTGTAATCTATCTATGAAGAGGCCTGTAGAACTGGTCACAGACCAGGGACAACTTGACAATTCTGGTAAGAGGGAGGGATTAATGAAAATGAAATGTTCACCATCATTCAAACATAGATTGAAGTAATCCAAAAGTAATTGCTGGAAATACCAAACTAGATACTTCTGACCCATCCAGCTGACATCTGAAAACCTAATGTCAGGTTCAGAAGCCTGTGCTAAGTCTTGGAGAAGAAGTGGAAACTGGCAGAGGCAGAAGAAAATGTCTCATAACTTCCCTCACTCCATTCTTCCAGTGGAGTATCCATCTAGGAGCAAGCTGGGCTGTCTTACTGAAGTCATAATAGGTGAGCTAGGAGACCTGATGCTTGTTTTCAGTAAAATGTGCTCAGTTCAAATTGACCAAAGTGGAGTGTAAAGCCTGTGCATCCTCAGTGGTGGCCATTGGTTTGTGATTATGTTTGCTAAGCTAGGTTTGGGGCTGCAGCGCTTTCTCACAGAGAGGCTATTCAGACTTTAAGAGTAATCAGTTCTCCCTTTCACGTTCATGGATAGTGGAGGGACAGAAACCCAGAACCCTGCTCATACTATTTAAGCACACCTGAACTGTAGGTGAGGCCCTGGAGACTGGCACTTGCCTCCTTGTTTGGCTAGACTGGGATTTCAAGCTCTCCATGGGCAGGGGTGGGTGTGTTGTTTGGGCTTGCAGGGGAGTCTCTGCTTCTGGGCTTCATTAAGAGTGGAAAATGGCACATACTTTGATCATAGGTCACAGGTCATTATAACCTCCCCCCTCTTTCTTAACATTTGCAGAATCTGCCTCTGGGTAGGGTTAGCAGAAGGGTGAGCCTCCAAGAAGGGCAGTTGATGTTATACTCCAGCCGGTGGGAAGGCCCCCCACCCATGTGGACCTGAAAGCCCATGCCTTTTCCCAGCCTCCTGTTTGGCCATTCAAAACAAGAAAGATACCTACTCTTGGCTCAAATATTTCTGACAACATGTGCATTTATTTGTATTAGAAGTACAAACATAGGAATCCAAATACAAATACAGAGGGCAGCCTAGCCCACCCCGAGCAGGGCACAGTGGGACCAGACTGGCGAAGCAAGGTATAGTGCCTCCCATGTCTCAGTGCTGCCCGTGTTGCCAAGGCACGTTGGACACAACTGTGCCCACTTTTCTCTAGGAAATCACGAGCCACACAACTAGCAGGGAGTCACATCCTTGACAGAGAGGAGGAGGATGGCAGAACCTCAGACCCAGAGCCAGAGCCTTCAGGCCCTCATGGGATGACAGTAGAGCAGGGGCTGTTGGTGCCACTTGATGAAGGCAGGGACCCTGGTTTGGCCCTCAACTCACTTGCCTGGAAAGGGACCAGAGCACACATTTGGCCAGGGCAGGTCACCTCTCACGACCAGGTCTCCACACTGAGCCTCTACACTGAGTGCTCAATGCAGATTCCAAGAAACCCTCAGATTCTGAAATCCTTCTCCTCTCTCCCACTTGGAGGAGATGAATTCACAGGCAGGAAGGATTCCCTCCAGGCAGAGAGCAGATATGCAAATCTTCTCTGCCTTTCTGCCTGGAGTATCTCCTAGGGCACCTGACGGTTTTCCTTTACACACATGTTTCAAAAAGAGACGACTACACATTATGGTTAACTCTTACATGTTGCACAGTTCACACTAAACCTGGTACTTTCTTACAATATACATGAAATCTGTGCCTAAACAAGTGTTACAGAGGCTATTTGCCACCTATATCTTGAAGAACTACTTTTGGCTTATCAGTTAAAATAGACCAGTATGCACAAGAGACCAAGAAATAACTTAAGTGTGCCCTAGTGAAAATGTGATGGTCTGCTCTCAGTAGAAGGCAGCCTCATTTGGACTTCAAAACCATTTCTGATCAGTTATTTAAGCTTGATTTTCTTTTTAAAGAAAAAAATGTGGCCCCACATTTTCAGGAAATAAAAAGATAGTTCTCCTATCTGTTTCTTTCTTTTTTTCCATAAAAAGAGAAAGCTTGAGAAGCCTCCTTTCGATTTGTTTCAGCTATGTTTAGGGTGGTAGGTAGAGTAATACACACGCTAATAAGTTGTACCAGTTTTACCACTGTACTTAAGGATATAAATACACACATCACTGCATGTAAACACAAGATGGCCCCTTACGCCTCACAAAACAATCCAGGTCTAATCCCTGAAAACTGTTGCTCTTTAAGAACTTTCCACAGAGAATTCATTCATGAGGAATGAATCTCTCACTTATTTCAGGAGCTGCTTATAAGGGAAAACATGTCATGTAGTTGCACAAACATATGCTTGTAAACATTGTTCACTAGCACAAAATTAGTCATTTTGAAGGTCAAGAATGATCGAAAGTTTCGTTTTAAATGTTTTCATAGAATAAGTCTAAACAGCTAATATAATAATAAATACTGTAAATTTCACTAATATGTTTTACATGTGTCTATTTCTATCCAAAAGTAAAAATCTCAAGATATATTAGAAAGAGTCAAAGGTTAGACTCAAATTATATAATAAGAAGCATATTAATTGTCCGTTGGGGCTAACAAAAATCTGAAGTGTATACAGAAGCATTCATTTTAGGGAAAAATGATAGATAGTTCTTAGCCAATTTAAATGTTAACTTTCATGAAAAGGAATAAAAAACGTCAAGCACCATAAAAACAACAAAACCAAACCAAGACAATATAAGAAACAAAAACACAAACCCACAAGCCACCAAAAAACAATTAGGTGGAATATTCTCCTAAGGAATAATTTCAAATTCTGATTGAGACGGGGTAGACAAACAGGACCTCTGTGGCAAAATACAGTTCTGGAAATGTTTTTAGGAAAGCAAATATTTGAACTGTGTATATAATATTTAAACTGAAATAAAACTTTTATTTTCTCTTTTTAAGTTCTAATTTTGTTTTAGTTTGGAAAAGACATTAAACTTTCATGCTGTATGAATAGTTAAGCACTAGGATGCATGCATGTATGCTCAGCAGTGTCCGACTCTTTGTGACCCATGGACTATAGGCCAGGCTCCTCTGTCCATGGAATTCTCCAGGCAAGAATACTGGAGTGGGTTGACATTTCCTATTCCAAGGGGATCTTCCTGATTCAGAGATCAAACCTGTGTCTCTTGTGTCTCCTGCACGGACAGGCAGATTCTTTACAACTGAGAAACCCAGGAAGCCCCAAAGGACTAGTAAGTGTATGTGTGTGTGTGTGTGTGTGTGCGCGTGTGTGTGTGTTCAGTCATGTTTGACTCTTTGTGACTCATGAACTGTACCCCACCAGGTTCCTCTGTCCATGGAAATTTCCAGGCAAGAATACTGGAGTGAGTTGCTATTTCCTTCTTGAGAGGATCTTCCTGACCCCAGGGTCAAACTCATATCTCTTACATCTCCTGCATTGGCTGGCAGGTTCCTTACCACAAGCACCACCTCAGAAGCCAGCACTAGCGTGGAACCTGGAAAAGGATACGTAGATGATGATGATAATGATGATGATGGTGGTGGTGGTGGTGGAGGTGGTGGTGATGATGGTTATGATAATAGTGGTGATGATGATGATAATGACAATGCAGCATAATTTACTTCTTCTAAAATCCTATCATATTCAGCTGCCAACTTAAAAATTTGGTCAGCAAGTTAAATGAGCTTTCTGTCAATATATATCATTTAATTACATTGAAAGTCACTTCAGAATGAAGTTTTTCTTTTTTCTTTAAACTCTCTGTAGCTTCTAGGGTCACCCTGCCCTAACCAGTGCATGAAATCAGGGAATGGGGCAGGTTAGCTGATTGGTGGATGCATTGACTGGCACTGCCACAGCTAGTTAGGGTGATGAGGTATTCTAATCTCAACAAAGTGACTGAAGTGCTGCTCTGCGTATTGAGTGGCTTTCACCTGTCAGTTGACAAAGCTGACACCCCAAATCCTTCCTTTTGTAAACAAATAGCCAATTAAAACAAAATCTGCTGTAATAAACAAGAACCAAATTAAAGTGCTCATCATTTGCTCCTGAAAATCAGTCTGGCATTGAGTTCTTCTGCTTTTTAATGGAAAATAGGAGCTTTAATACTTTTTGTGGAAAAGTGGTTATTGGGAAAAATAAAGAATCTCAAAGAACTAGAAAAGCAGAAAATACAACAGCCACCTTCTCAGTCTGGGGGATTTCATTATTGGCAATCAATCTTCACTGTACTTTCCAACCTGCACAGTTTAAACTGTTCAGCAGTTAGAGAAGACCATCCTTCCCTGCAGAAACCACTATCATCCTCACATTGTAGAACAGTCCACTGGGCTGAGAAAATGTTGTGTTGTGCTTATAAATGCAAAAAAAAAAATAATAAATAAATAAAAACAAACCAAAAACCCAAGGTGGTAGAGGTAAGTGATGATCTGAATAACTCAAGCAAAACAACTTTACACTTTTCTCTCATTACCTGAATGGTACATTCAAATCTATTGCTCTGTGTGTGAGTGTACATGTGCATCAGGAGCATGCTCCTGTGTTTTACCTACCTAATTATTTTCTAGCTCATGTTCCTGTATAATACAATTTTAAAAACTGGCTTAGTTAACTCAAAACATTGAAGACTTGTTAGTAAATGTACTACTTTCTGGGACTGATATAAACCAGTCTAAACTTTGGTTTTTCTGTGAGCAGAGCAATGAGATTTAGGATGTTTCATTGACAACATTAAAAACCAAAGCATCATTTAACTAGACATTTTGAAAAGAAAGTAGGAAACATTCTCTTTTGATCTAAATAGAACTAGACTAGGTTTATATCCTGGAGTTGCTAAATTTTAATCAGAATAAATTGTAAAAGAAGGAGTGGGAATGTCTAATGGCTGCTCTTCAAAGATTACCAGATATTTTATTTTAAAAGCCAAAGTTTTATTTTCCATAGATATGACTGGCCAAGTTGTTTACCTATTATCTCAACTCTTATCTCTGTCTTTTATGGTGTTTTATCCCCATAATGATAGAAATATGTTTTTACAGTAAAAGGTAAGTTAACAAAGAATTTGAGAAGGGGTGATTTAGCCTGAACTTTTATTTTTGGTTCTTTGGATATGATTATAGACTGTGGCAGTACTGTTAA
The DNA here is from genome assembly GCF_023091745.1 of Budorcas taxicolor. Taxonomy (NCBI): domain Eukaryota; kingdom Metazoa; phylum Chordata; class Mammalia; order Artiodactyla; family Bovidae; genus Budorcas; species Budorcas taxicolor. The sequence continues at coordinate 7,559,122 of NC_068930.1, read as the reverse complement.
GTTGCGTGAATCTGAAGGTTTTCTACAGGCAGATTTGAGGGGGAAAATGTACAGATTACACACTACCTTAGTTTTGGGAAATTCAAAGGGGACTTCAACAGAAAATTTTGAGTTTTGTATTACAGTGTGTTTACCATCTGATTCTTTCTTTCTTATTTACAGACATCTTTCTGAATATTTTAAAATGTGATGGTGTTCTGAAGTCTAATAGTAAATATTTCAGTGTGCATTTGCATCAGATTATCCTTATCTCATCATTCACATTTTGTCTTCTTTACAGAAATTGAGGATTAAATTTCATATATATATAAATTTCAGAACACTTCAGACAGTAGCAAGATCATGGAGAGAATTAAAAATGTTTGTATTTTGAGAGCACTGATTTGGTATAGCAAGTATAATGGCATGGAGACTAGTTAGAGTCCTTCAAGTCTTCAAAGGAAATCACAGAATGTTTTCAGTTATTGGCAGCCAAGATAAAAGTGATAAAAATGAGGTTTGTATTTGTTTTGAGTCTTAGCCCTTTTAGTAAAGAATGCCCTGTTGTGGCAAGTATCCACCAATGCAAAATAGGGTTATCAATTACCACTCTTGCTTCCAGACTGTGATATTTTGTGGAGGAACAAAAAAATCTGTCTACACATTTTTACTACAGCAAGGTGTGACCAGGTAAAAAGACTTGGTGTGAAGGTTCTAAGTGAACACTCACATCCTATCACAAGCACTAATGTCACTGACTTTTAGATTGGCCCTGATTTCTCATATGTAGCCTGAAAATGCTTTGTCATAAAGGACAGACATTTCTTCAATTAAAGAGTCCACAAAAATTGAGTTTTTAACTGATCTGATAATACAATTAAGGATAAAACTGTTGGTCACATAAAGAAATCTTGTCTTCACCATTCATAAATGATAAGTAAAATCTGGCAGGAAATGAAAAATCTAAATGACATATGTAATTTAAGATTTATGTGTTACTTTAAGGCATATGCTGGGTAAATTAGGGACAGTATTGACTGGGTCCAGAGTAAGTTATAGCTATATTGTCCTACTCAGTCATGTATATGACAGTCTCTGTTCTGGCCTGTGGTATTCAGACTTTGCAGAAACTGAAACTTTCTAAGATCTGAAGATGCATTTTGCTCTAATTCCATTGATGTGTAATTTCTCTTTTCTCTGGCCAGCCTAGATGCAGCTTATTAGAGACAATCACAGTTGTCAGTATGAGCTATGGTGGTCAGAAATTAGAAATTTTTGTCAAAATGCGGAACAGTCATCTCCTTAATTTAGTGGTTCTAAAAGTGAGGAACACAGTAGCACTTTTGGAATGCATGTCACTCAACTTCCCTACAGCTGCCATCTAGCCACCAAATATCACTCTCCATTCTACATGCAAAGCAATCTGGGTGGAGCTGTAAGGATGTAGTATCTGTGAACAGTCTTGTACAATGCTCACCATCATACGCTACTAACCAAGCATACCGGTGAAAGAGAGTCCTTCAGTTAAAGAGTGATACATCCCCCTCACACTATCCCAGTGCCCATCCTCTTCCTTCTTCCATAAAGTAAACTCATACCTACTTAAAAGCATGGCCCTGAGCTCTGCACCTGTGTGAGGTACATGCCAATTTCCCTTATTGCTGACTGAAATGGTTTATCTGCAGAGCTGGGATCAATATGGAGAACTTAAATGGGCAAGCTGCAGAGAAGCAGGCGTTGGTGTGTTCTCAGGGAATGCTTTCGTTCTTCTTAGTAAGATCCCGTAGTGGATAGATGTGCAGAAATCCAGTTTAGGCTCTGTGATCTGTTACACTGTCTTGAGATGAATGTTCTGCTTCATGAAAAAGGAACCATAAACTAGTGTGTTTAGACCAGCAGAATGACTGATACTGGGAGGGAGAGATTGGTTGGATTCAGAAAACACAGATGATCCTATACTTATAATTTCATAAGAGTTGCCAATGATGCTCAATTATTGAATGGCCTTGAAACAAGAGGCCTCAGTAAAAAAATTAAAAGGTAAAGTTGGACTTAATATATGTGATAAAAATGCTTTTAGGCTGTTTTCCTCCCAAGAATTTTGCTGAAAAATTCAGCTCCTTCCAGAGCTTTTTTAAAAAAGAAATAATGAATTGAAATTTTCATATTGCTACAAAGTTGAGAATTGTGTTTGAAGAAGAACCTTGGGATTCTCTCCCTGGGTGTTTAGTTCCTCTGGTGGGATGCAGTCAGGGCACCTCCAGAACCCCTCCCTGTTGTTGAGTGAGTGGGAGGTTGATGCCTGAGAGATAGGATGAGACTGCTAGTAGGCACAAGTCTCCAATAGCACAGAAATTTCTGTTGAGCTAATAGATTCAACCTGTTTCTCCACAAATACTTACTGTTTTTTGTGTTTTAAATTGGACTTCCAAAATAAAAACCAATTGGTTTGTGGCCTATGTAGTAAGTATCAAATCAAAAGGCATGGAAGGAGTTGACAGGAAGTAACTCAATGTCTCACATTATATAGACTTTTCCTTGAAAATTGGGTGATAAAGATCAACATATTTGCATTCACTTGATGCTCATAAAAATTGACTCATCTAATTTCAACTCTTCTGGTCTTTTCCACTCCCATGTCTTCTGCATCTGGTCTGCATTCATTAAATTATATGAAAAAGCACTTTTATATACTTTTCCTGCATAATATTTTACTTTTTTTCCTGAATAATAATAGTATGCACAATACATAATTAAAATAAAATTATATGGTTTCCATAAAACAAATTCAATTTTCTATGTGATAAAGGTGAGAAGCAGAGTTAGTACCAAAAATTTAATAATGGCAAAGCATCTGTTAAATTAATGGTAGGACTTTTTTTCCCCCTATCTATGGTGGAAAGCTTCTGAAGAGTCTTGTGAAGTACATACTAGCATCCAGTTGTAACAAAGAACTAACATCAATAAGCAAGTTTGCTTTGTGTTATAAAAATATCAAAACAGTAATAATTTCAAGGTTTCTTTTCCTTTAGAATCTTGCTACCTACCCTTATTCCAAAATATAAAATAATTTTTTCATCAAAATATATCATTGATGATAACCATGACCCATTGTTTTGCATCTAAAATTGATTTGACTTGAAAGTTAATATTCACTAAGAAAAATTTGTACAAATTCTATCTATATTTCTTTCACACTCTGGAAAACAATTTCAAAACCAAAGCTTGTGAATGCTATGTACCTTTCTTTGCAAGGTAAAGAGAATCATTGAACCTATAATAGAGTATACTCTGGGGTTGCCTCTTGGTCTAGTAAAACACAATTCTTAGGATAAAATGTTGAACTTATGATGTTCAGAGATAGTAAACATCTTTGAATTCAGCAACATGAGAATTCTGAAAATCAGACTGTTGCCTCAACTGAAAACTTATGGATGAAACAGATATAACCTTTCCAAACTTAGGGTGAGGTTATTAGATAAAAGCATACCCACCAATGAAGGTGGTGACAGAGCAAAGAGGCCACAGAGAGAGGAAACTGGGTGGTAACTCATTGCAGTTCACTCTTGAACTCAGACTACCAGTGGCATGAGTGTCAGTCAGCAGCGACCCTGCGCAACTGGGTGCCAGTGCCGCGAAGGGCCCAAGTAAAAACACAGAAAGGGTGGAGTCTGAGAGAGCTTCTCAGATATTTGCTTGTACGTTTCACAGATTTCTTCACAAAAGAAAATTGGGAACTGCTTCCAATATCCAAAACACATTTATAAATATCACCAAGCTACAGATTCAGCAACGGATTAGCAAGAAGATCACTTTAACACTCAGTTAACTTGTGTGTGCACACGCATGTATCTGTGGGTTTGAAATACGTAATAGAAATATTTGCCACATACTCCTACACTGCTCAAAAGTAATGTATTTCAGATAAACTGAGCAGTGTCTTTCCTTGCTACTCCAGTCAGTCACTACTGGTCTGGGGACGGTGAAAGTGTAGAGGGGAACCTAACGCGCTTCACTTATCACCTGGAAGAAGAGTTAGAGATAGAGGTATCCCACCCAATAAACCAAGTTGAAGAGCAGGAATGATGTAGGGAAAAAGACCCGTGAATATGAGTCCAGTTCCAAGATGTCTATGTGAATATGTCCTTTTCTCCAAGATCCTGATTTGCATTCTTCATAGCAGCAGAAGAAACTCTGACAGTCTTTGCCATCCAAACACTCATAGACACAGGTATCTTCTAATTCCTGCCAGTACACGGAATTGTTTAGAGTAACTGTTACAGGTGGTGGTGGCCTCATGTCAAGGAGAGAATAGTTCTGCAGACAACAAGAACCACACAAAAATCATCATGAAATGCATCAACGACAGCTCGAGATGAATCAAGCTATAAGCATAGATTATGGCTGTCCACAAATAATGGTGACAATACTATGCCCCATGCCTGCTCCCCGATCCCTGCTATGGAGAGTTCAATCTTTGCAAATCTAATGGAAAAACAAAAAACTAGAGTTCAGTTTTCCAAATTTGTGTTTCTCAGATTACTGATAAGGGAGATTCAGGATTTTTTCAAATGTGTACTAGACATTTCAAGTCTCTGTTCTGCCCACTTCTCTGCTGATTTGGAGTATATATGCACACACATTATATACAATTCTTCAAATGTTAAACAATACTTATCAACTTGTGGAGAAATACATTTCTTTTCTTTCTAATCAGCAAACAGTAAAAAAGCTATGGTGTGTAGGAACGATAAGAGAGAATCTTCTTGTTCCATGTAATTCAGATTAAAAAATGAGCTTTCAGTGCGTGAACACCAGACATTGCTTGTCATCTCTTAACAGTCAAAAATTGTATACAATTGGAATGTTTCGTTTTCTACTTCACAAGCTCTCTTCCTGATGTGGGGAAGTCAATATTTGGGCAGATGAGGCGAGGGGATGACTTATAGTCACTCATAAATGAGAGGAATCATTCTTAACCTTGAGTAATGGCTTCAAATAGACTTGTCAATTCTTCAGGCAGTTGAAGAACTCTCCTATACAACTAGAACTGTGTACTAAATTGAAGTTTTTAGAGAGGATCAGTTCAGTTCAGTTCAGTCATTCAATCACTCAGTCATATCTGCCTCTTGCAGCCCCATGGACTGCAGCACACCAGGCTTCCCTGTCCATTTAGAGAGGACAAATTTCTAAGTTTGACTGAATAATGTATGAAAACTAAAAACCATAGTTGTCTTTCTCTTCTAATTTTACTTATGCTGCAGGAACTGAGGATCTGAGGTGTGAAAAGAAACAGTATATGTCAGTGGAGGCTGAAATTAAGGGAGAGGGAGGCACATAAGCCCTTTGCGTAATGCTGGAAGAGAGGCCTTTCAGAATTCATCATGAATATGATATATATATTATATATTATTATTACATATATTTTATTAATACACATATTATGTAATATACATAAAATAATATCATATATATTGTGTATATATACATATACAATATTGTATATTGTATAGACAATATATAATAGTGTAACATATTAATTATAATTATCAATATAATATACAATATATTATATTGTATACTATACTGTCTATAGGTATATTATATAATATACAACAATTAATTAGAATTAATTTATTAATTACAATATTGTAATATTGTGATATTATTGCAATATTGTAATATTATTGGTATATTGTAATATATTATTGTATAATATATTATTGTATACATTATTGTAATATACACTATTGTATATGTATATAATACATATAATATAATTATATATAATATAATACATGATATATGATATATAATATATCAATATATATCAATATATAACATACATATATAATATATTATAGTATTATAAATACAGTGTTAATAATATAATATAATATAATATATAATACAAAATATAATGACCAGAAATAATAAATATATCATATTATATAATTATATTATATGATATATATTATATTATAATATATACTATATGCATATAATTATATATTATTATATATAATTATATTATATAATATATAATAATATATTTATTGTGTATACATATATACATGTACATATGTATACAATATATATACACATATATATGAAAACAATATATATACATGTATATATGTATATATGTATAATATATATAATACTGTATATAATATATATGATATAATCTGTATCAGATAATATAGATAATATATATAATCTATTATATAAAATATATAATATGTATAATTATATAATATATGATATTATTATATATTAATTATATAATATGTATTATTATATATTTTATTTATATTTACTTATTTATATTAATTAATAGATATTATATATTCTTGTATATATTTATATAAAACCAAACCCCATAAATACAAGGAAACATGGCAGCTTTTCCCTTCTACTCTGGATATCACATTGATTGGATATTTCTCTGGCTCTGTGGTCCAGCATTCAGCGTCACTACTGGTAGCCTCTGGGGCACCCTTTAACTGGGGAATGTCTGTGTGAGGCTAAACGAAGCCAAGATGCTCTGGGCCAATAGCCAGCCGGGAGCCATGACGCAGCTGCCTACTTTCTTCCGCACTTCTAGGCAATCGGAAGAAATGAATACCTTGGTGTCCCTCTGGCTCTAGTGTAGGTGCATGTTCTCCAGGTTAATTGTTCTTAAACCGGAGTGGGTGTAGATTTTACCTGGAAGTTTGCTGAGAAAAGCAAATTTCTGACTCAACTCTGGTGCATTTGGGGAATTTTTTTTTTTATAATCTCCAATTAGAAAAATCTGCTTTTATTAAACAATAATTGTACATGCGTTTTGACAGTGTTCAGCCAGATTTTCATCCTTTTATTTCTTCAACCTTTTTTACCTGTATAGTGTCACACAAAGATGTCCAGCCATATCAAGCAGGCAGGACCAACATGAAGAGCTGTCTCAAAATGGGCATCAGAAGTCTCTGCAGGGATGGAGACAGCTCACTAGAGATTAAAAGGATGCCCAATGAGGTAACAGGCTAACAAGCATATGATTTCTGGGACAAGAGAACTATATACCTCACTTCTTCATTTAGAGAACTAAAATCCATGATCACTGAAACAAATAATAAGAGATCTCTAGTTATATCTTTATAGCTCACTGTTGTAAAATGACATATTATAATATTGAAATAAAACTTATAATGTTAAGAACTGTAAATAGCCATATGTTAAATTAAGTACTTCTTTAAATTCAGTCCCGCCATTTGTTAAGATAGTTTCAACTATGCCCCAAATAGAGATTTTAATTAATGAATCTCCAGGGTCATCTTCAGCCCAGCTAGTCCCTGCCTGACTCACTCCTGTTTTGCTTCTTTGTAAATGCAGTTCCTTGACTTCCTCAGAACCACTGCGCTTCCTGGGCAGCAAGTACTACTGCATACTCAGAGTGGACTAGCCTTGCATTTTATGGGTTAGGTAACTGAGGCACAGAACAGTTTGGACAACTTGCCCCAAAGCAACATATGACCCTCAGGAGGCCAGCTCCTGCCTCTGGTTACTGAGAGGCTGTTCATCTCTGCTTTTCCTTTTTGAGGAGAGTGGCCCCTTAACTAACCTAACACTAGATATAGAACTGAATACATACACAATAGAACTGAAGACATTATCATCTAACAGTTGAAAAACTCCAGTTTTTTTGGGTTTTTTTTTTTTTTGGTCTTCTGAACTCCTGTTGAAGACTTTCTGATGATGTCTTGCTAGCTGGCCTGGAGCCCTTTCTGTGAATTGTTTTTGTATGTACTTTCTTTAGGGTCATTACATTTTCCAGCTTAAGAATTTCTAATTTTGTGGCTATTTTTTTTTCTCTATGTTAAAACATTCTTTATTACTTTTGACTGTATCATTTCTATACCAAAGATGTCAATATTTCTTCCTCCACTCTTAGCCCCCTGGTTGTGTGTGATAATGTATTTTCTGGGCCTCAGACTATTTGTTCTGACTTGTCTCTGTTATTTAGCATCCCCTACTTCCACCCCTTCCCATTACCTTTCAGTCTGTTTCTATTTGCCAGCATTTGCTGGCAAAATCTATGTCCACTATAGTTTCCCACAGCTAGAAAAATGGCTTCACTTCTGTCAGAACTATAATGATACACACTTGCAGAGTATAGATAATTATACAAGCTCCTGATGAAACTGATGGAAATGAACTGGACATAAGATGCTGATTAGGAGCTAGAAAACCATCTATCATGTACGGGTGGGCATAAAACATTCAGTGCAATTTGTGACTTCTTATGTACAAAGGAATAAAAATAATTAAAGTAAAAGTTGTCATATGGTAAAAGTGGCAGTTCACGATCAGTGATTTAAAGACATGTTTTTCAGTTTTTCACTAGAGTCTTACATTAAGCTATATACTAAAAATTCAGGTAACACTAATAATTAAATATAACAACTTTTTAAATTGTGAAGGTTCGGTCAATACTTATAGGACTTTACTTTTCCACATCTCAGTGTCCTTGTCAGTAGAGTGGGTTTTTGTGAAGATAGAATGAGTTGATACATGAAACTACTTAGAATATGTTGTCAAACAGAGTTAGCACTCAAAACAAAATCAGGGAGAGCTATGTCATTCTGAAGATAGGAAAGGACTTCCAAGAAGGACACAAGAGGCAGATACCACAAAAGGAAATGCTGATAGATTTGACAATAGGAGACTGAAGACACTGCACGTGGAAAAAAGCACAAGAAATTGCAGTGAAAGCATTACTAATGAAATCTGGAATAAAAACTACATACAAAACCAGATTAATATCCCTAATATATTCTATATGTGATTATATAAATTTTACATTGTATAAATGCAATAAATATAACTGGCAGATAGCATGGTACTTTAAAAAACTTAAAGGATAAAAATGTTATCAAAATTGTACAAAAACTTTTATAAAAATTAACTGACAGAAAAAGCAATTCACAGGAATATGTGAATATCAAAAACAAGTAAAAAATATATTAAGCTTTATCAATAATCAAAGCAATACCAATAGGAATAGTTTGTAGTTGTTTGTATATTCAACTATCCAACTAAATGCAGGGAGAGCAATGAGTGACTCACACTGCTAACAAAACTGGTGAAATGTGATTTGGAAAAAAAAACAAACATGCAATTCTTTGGCCCAGGCATTCTGCTTCTAGGAATTAATACTAAGAAAATAGTCACAAGTATGTACAAAATGGTAGTGACAAAAATATGTTTAAAAGTGAAAAGTTATGGATTAGCCCAGTGTCCAGCCAAGATCATCTGTGCATGCATCGGTCATGAACATATGATATAATCATCAAAATGATCCTACAAATTAATATTTTGACCACGAAGTGTATTCAGAACATAATTCTGAATTATGGAAATATGTATGCTATACACTAATCCCTGAAGTAGAAGTGATATTTTTCCCTTTATTTTCCAAATTTTCTAAGTTGAACATTTCTTTGTAAAGACATTTTTTAGGGAATACATGCATTACTCTTTGGTCTTCAATAGATGCATCTGTAAACAATAATATTTTTCAATTGTAGTTCACACAAAGTTCTCAGAAATATTTACACTTGCAATGTTATACGTACAGACGGGGCTTGTAGGCTTATCCTTTCATGAATCCATCTCGAGGAATCTGCATGTAATAACTACAAGAAAAGCAGAAAAAGCCATTGAAAACTGCCATGGAATCTGTATTACAGAACACTCCGATAAAGAATAATCTTTAAGGTGTGATTACATCAATCCATGACACTGGTAGGTGAGGCTGAAGACTGCTTGACAGTCACATTCATATCTTCTGCATACCTATCTTGTTTTTTAAAAGTCTTATTAAATTAACTATGTATATCATGTATAAAATCCTTATGAATAAGAACCATTTATCTAAAAATATTCTTCTACTACCTTCTGAGAAAATCTTTGCTACCGGAACTCACCGATGTTTTTTTCTTAGTGGTAGGTGGTTTTCTACAACTTGAATAGTAGTTGAGGGTAGCGTACTCCATCAGAGCAGCAAAGACAAATAAAAAGCACACAGTCACGAAAAGGTCCATGGCAGTCACGTAGGAAACTCGGGGCAAGGACTTCCTGGCTATGGTGCTGAGCGTGGTCATGGTCAGCACCGTGGTGATGCCTGCACAGGGGACACATACCAAGTTGTCAGAGAAGCCGAACAGAATCCCTCCATTCCACACGGTGGTTTATTTTTATGCGAATCCTCCTTGACGTTGTGTAAATGTAATAATACTTTTAATTGTAATGTATATATAATATTATAAGCAACATTTCCATAAGATGTTTTATTATAGTCTTCACAATAACATTAAAATATATGAATTAAGTTGATATCATCCCATTTATTCAGTAATTTTTGTATTGTTTGACATTTTGTCTTTTAAATACATTTTTAATGAAAGCGAGATTTGCAGTCCTCCATACTTTGTCTGCTCCTCGTCTCACACTTCTCTTCTGCCCACGTAAACTATTTCCTGTCTCCACTTCTTCTGTATGCAATTTGTAAACTCACTTTTTTTTGAAGACTCAGCAGAAACACCACTTTTTCTGAGGCAAATCACTTTATAGTACTCCAGGCAGAGCTGATGATACACACATCTTCACTATTCCTATACATTCTATGTGCCTCATTTTTTGCGTGATCACAGAGAATTGCTTATGTCTTTGTGGTCTGTCTCCCTGCATAGAATGTGCAATCTTTAAAAGCAAAACAGTATCTTGCTCATCCTTTATTGCCCATTACATAGCACCATGTCTAGCATTACAACTATTTCAATAAATGCTTTTTGTGAGTGCATTGATTCATTGGTTAATTAGTTAACTAATCACAGTATTAATCTGAATTTATTTCATATATGTTGGCCAACACTAAAGATTTAATCAAAGACTGTGGAGCAAATTTAAGAGATGTATATGTGATAGAAAGATCAGGTAGACATGACAGATGAATGCACATTAGTTCCCATCTTTGCACAAGCATCACAGTTCCTGTTTAGTGCCTCCCTGGTCTGTCAATCAGCAAGAAATTGTAGAATAAATCAAATAGAACAGCATGAACAGCGTGGTCAGGTGTACAGGATATTGAACTAGAAGTCAAAGCCTTCAGCCTTGCTCTGGGCTTTCTCAATATTTGGTCAGATAAAGCCACTTACTCTCTTTGAATCAGTTTCTTTAATCAATACAGTGAAAACAGAATGTCAGGCTCTCTTTATTGTAGGTGGGAAAGTTGTGATACATTTTGTAAAAATGCATTGTAAATTTGAAAAGTGTACACTGATGGGTAAATTTTTATGAAAAATATAGATTTTGTAATAAATGTTCAATTTAACATTTTCAAAAATGTGGTGACCATGCTATGTCTGAAGAATTTGTAGGTGGCTCAGATGGTAAGGTGTCTGCCCGCAATGTGGGAGACCCGGGTTTGATCCCTGGGTTGGGAAGATCTCCTGGAAAAGGAAACAGCAGCCCACTCCAGTATTCTTGCCTGGAAAACCCCACGAACAGAGGACACTGGTAGTCTACAGTCCACGGGGTCACAACAGTCGGACGCAACTGAGCAACTTTACTTTCACTTTCATTTTCAAGAAAATTGCATATTTTTACTAAATTTCTTCAAAAAATTTTAAAGTTGATTCTTTTTCTCTTTTCATTTTGGAGTAACAGTTGAAGTTGTGTTATACATCTCTATATTGTCCCACAGATCACTGAGGCTCTGTTCAGTTTAGTTCACTTCAGTTCAGTCACAGTCGTGTCCGACTCTTTGCAACCCCATGAACGCCAGGCCTCTCTGTCCACCACCAACTCCTGGAGTTCACTCAAACCCATGTCTATCGAGTAGGTGATGCCATCTAACCATCTCATCCTTTGTCATTCCCTTCTCCTCCTGCCCTCAGTCTTTCCCGACATCAGGGTCTTTTCAAATGAGTCAGCTCTTTGCATCAGGTGGCCAAAGTATTGGAGTTTCAGCTTCAGCATCAGTCCTTCCAATGAATACCCAGGAATGATCTCCTTTAGGATGAACTGGTTGGATCTCCTTGCAGTCCAAGGGACTCTCAAGAGTCCTCTCCAACACCATAGTTCAACAGCATCAGTTCTTCAGGGCTCAGCTTTCTTTATAGTCCAACTCTCACATCCACACATGACCACTGGAAAAATCATAGCTTTGACTAGATGGACCTTTGTTGACAAAGTAATGTCTCTGCTTTTTAATATGCTATCGAGTTTGGTCATAACTTTCCTTCCAAGGAATAAATGTTTTTTAATTTCATGGCTGCAATCACCATCTGCAGTGATTTTGGAGCCCAGAAAAATAAAGTCAGCCACTGTTTCCACTGTTTCCCCATCTATTTGCCATGAAATGAAGGGACCGGATGCCATCATCTTAGTTTTCTGCTTGTTGATTCTTTTAAATCATTTTTAAATTCATATCTTCTTCTAATTAGATAAACTTTATGTAATGATCAATTGTACATGATCTCTCCCATCCCCAGCATCTTCAATCTGCTCTTAAGCTCATTTAGTGATTATTTTCAATTTGACTACTGTACATTTTATTCCCTGGTGGCTCAGACAGTAAAGCGTCTGTCTACAATGCGGGAGGTCCGGGTTTGATCCCTGGGTTGGGAAGATCCCTTGGAGAAGGAAATGGCAATCCACTCCAGTACTATTGCCTGGAAAATCCCATGGACAGAGGAGCTTGGTAGGCTACAATCCATGGGGTCGCAAAGAGTCGGACATGACTGAGTGACTTCACTCACTCACATTTTATTCTAGAGCTTCATTTTTAAGAAATGTATTTGTTGATATTATCCATCTTGTCATTCACTAACATTGTATTTTCTTTTTAATCCTTGAACACTCTTATAATAGCTGCTTTAAAACCCATATCTGCTGATACAACATCGGAGTTGCATTTTAATGTTGAGTTTTTTTCTTGATCATGGATCACAATTATCTGCTTCTTAGAAAATCTAGTAATTTTTTACTGTATATACAATATTGTAGATGATACATGATGGACTATGTAATTTTTTTAAAAGAACATTGAATTCTTCCCTATAATAAATAGTTGATTTACTGGTGGTTTTGCTTGATTTGTCATGGCATGATTTGTTTCATTTAAAGGAAGTCTAGAGTATTCCTTTATTAAGCAGAGCCCTTCAGATGTCTCAATTAAATTTTCCAGTGTTGAGATTTCTCCACTCTTCTGGTCAGCAAATCTATTATCTGAAAGAATGGTATATTTCTAGTATCTCTGTCCTCAACACCATGATGGCTACTTTTTGATAGGACTTGCATAGTTTCAAGTTGTGCAGAAATATCACTCTGTTTTGAAGCTGATCTTTAAAGTTATACTCACTATGACCTCTGAATTTATCATTTGAGGTCATAACCTCAAGAATAGTTGCTAAATTTATATTATGCGTCTGTCAGCTGATTTATCATATATTTTCTATAAGAATGCAAAGCCAATATTGCTCAGAGGGTCAGTTCAGTTCAGTTCACTCAGTAGTGTCCAACTCTTTACAGCCCCATGGACTGCAGCACGCCAGGCCTCCTTGTCCATCACCAATTTCCAGATCTTTCTCAAACTCATGCCCATTGAGTTGGTGATGCCATCCATCCATCTCATCCTCTGTCATCCCCTTCTCCTCCTGCCTTCAATCTTTCCCAGCATCAGGGTCTTTTCCAGTGAGTCAGCTCTTTGCATCAGGTGGCCAAAGTAGGAGCTTCAGCTTCAGCATCAATCCTTCCAATGAATATTCAGGACTGATTTCCTTTAGGATTGACCGGTTTGGTCTTGCAGCCCAAGGGACTCTCAAGAGTCTTCTCCAACACCACAGCTCAAAAGCATAAATTTCTTGGAGCTCAACTTTCTTTTTAGTTCAACTCTCACGTCCATACATGACTTCTGGAAAAACTATAGCTTTGACTAGACGGACTTTTGTTGGCTAAGTAATGTCTCTGCTTTTTAATATGCTGTCTCAGTTGGTCATAGCTTTTCTTCCAAGGATAAAGTATCTTTTAATTTCATGGCTGCAGTTACCATCTGTAGTACTTTTGGAGCCCAAGAAAAGAAAGTCTATCACCGTTTCCATTGTTTCCCCATCTATTTGCAATGAAGTGATGGGACCCAGTGCCATGATATTCTTTTTTTGAATGTTGCATTTTAAGCCAACTTTTCCACTCTCCTCTTTCACTTTCATCAAGAGGCTCTTTAGTTCCTCTTTGCTTTCTGTCATAAGGGTGGTGTTATCTGCATATCTGAGGCTATTGACGTTTCTCCTCGCAGTCTTGATCCCAGCTTGTGCTTCATCCAGCCTGGCATTTCTCATGATGTACTCTGCATAGAAGTTAAATAAGCAAGGTGACAATATACAGCCTTGACATACTCTTTTCCCAATTTGCAATCAGTCCTTTGTTCCATGTCTGGTTCTAACTGTTTTTTCTTGAACTGCATACAGATTTCTCAGGAGGCAGGTAAGGTGGTCTGGTAGTCTCATCTCTTTAAGAATTTTCCACAGGACAGAGGATATTAAAGACTAATTTACCTTATTCAAAAATTACTGTTCTGTTAAACAAACAAGAATTAAAAAACCAACAGAAGCGGTGCAATGTAATATACAAAATTTTGCAGTTTTTAAATATTGAGGTAGCTTGATTTCCAAAGAAATTGTGAGAATGCTGGTGGAAAGAACTATATATCATACATTATTAACAAGTAAAAATATAGAAAGTTAGGCAAATTCCTACCATAAAGAAAAACTGATATAAAACATGCACTACAGTTCTAAAACCACTGAAATTTAATGTTTTATTAAGAGAACTTTGGGTACCAGAGAAAAATTTATGAAAAGACTTTGAGCTTTAATGTGTAAATTATAGCTGAAAAGAATAATCATTTTCTTGCTTGCTGGTAAATTTGCTCTAAATAAGCAGCACTTCTTTTATTGAAAGATTGTTTTACTTATTTGGTCATCAATCCTCAAAGGTTCTATTTCCATACACTGTTCTATTTCCATTCACTGACATAATGAGACTTTTGAGTGTGGCAGGTTTCAGAACATGACTACATTTTTAATGACATCATCTGTAGAGCACAGTACAGAATGATGCAATTGATTTATTCTGAGTACCTAACCTCAACTTAAGTGGTACACAGGGAATTCTATTGTCAGGAAGAAAAATCTAACTCATCTACTTAAAAATAAATACAATTATCAAGTAGCCCTCAAATTAGATCAGTTACATTTGAACTGAGTCTTTTTCATTAAAAGTATTTTTATGAATATAGTTATATTTTAAAATTACACAAAATGGTAGGAGACTTTTTTTGAAACTCACCTAATGCTGTTCTTGCTGGTGTAGCGTCTTTTTTGATCCAGAATGATACCCAGGATAAAACCACAGTCAGTATACAAGGAATATATGTTTGAATAGTGAAGTATCCCATTCTTCTACTCAATTCAAAATATATAGTCATGACAACATAGTCACCTGTAATGAAGTATTGCCAAAATTAACTCAAATTTCTTGTGTTAAAATAATTCAAGTAAATAATTTATAACTTATTTTGTTAAATGAATGACTTGATAAAAGTATTCAAGTACAACATTTATCAAATTGGGGAAAGAGTCAGAATTCTGGTGCTCTGAAATTTAATTTTTATTATATCCATGGCTGTGTGAAGTATTTTACTGTAAAAGACACAAAAAGATACATATTACTTGATATGTGGATAGACATGCACATTTATTCTATGCCATTATTCTACACCATTTATTCAGGCCATTACTCAATGAGCTATTATCACTTCTGTCTAGCTGTATGTTACATGTTTAAAACCAAGGATAAGAAAAAACTCATCCCTCAAGTAACTCCATCCTCAGTTTGCTTTTTCAATAGTAATAGACCTATACATAAACTTTTATATCTAAACTTCGGCAACAAATTTATATTTACATTTTTGTAGTATGAATTTAAGCTTATCAATCACTTACTATAATGTTTTACATAATATTTTAATATTTATCTTATCCTTTCATAATTACTCAGAAAACAAACAGAAGCAATCATTTTATGGACACTACTTCCTCTTTACTAATGCAAAGCCACACATAGAAGAGTTGGGATTAATAGAGATGTTACTGGAAATCTCATAAGAGTCCATGAGGGACTGTGAGGGTGTGCATGCCTAATACATTGTTTATTTTATTCCAAAGTCACCTCTACCCATGTCTTTTCTAGGTGATCTTCTGCAGAACTGTGTCTCTCCCCTTCCTCCCGTTTGACCTCCATCCTTCAACCTGCTGGATTCAATCTTCTGGCACCTGAAATTCACGATGACTAGAAATAAGCTGTTATCGCTATCACACCAATACCTTCTCTTAGTTTAGGTCCTCCTTTCATTTATTCAAGGTGGGAACCTAGACAACCATTTCTGATTCATTTTCCCTTCTTCAACTTCTATATTTTCCCCAATTCCTCTTCCTATCTGGCCCATGTACTATTTACCAAAGCCCTTGGCTTGTCTCATAACAACCTTCAGTACTCTGGATCATCCTGTCACCAAAAGGATCTTTCCAGAACACAGCATCTTGTTTCTCCTGTACAACTGTCAAAACTTTGTAATGGAGAGAATAAGATGGTGGAGGAGTAGGGGGACATGGAGTGCATCTCTCTTCATGGATACATTAGGAATACACCTTCAGACACAGAAGTGCTTGCAGAACACCAGTTGAGAGTGGGCAGGAGCTCCTGACCATTGGAAAATAATATATAGAGCCACATAAAACTCAGTAGAATGAAGGAAGTAGGGAGAAAAAGAGAAGCGTTAGTAGCACTGGACCTGCCCCTGGCAGGTGGGGGAACTGAGCAGGGGTTCGACCTCCACACTGGGGCAATTGTTTGGGACAGAGGAGAGATAGTTGAGGCTGAGAGTGAAGCAGCTGATCTGCGACAGTCTAAATGGAGTGAGAATCACACAGACAATCCTTGCCACAGCCATATATACCCCAGTCGAGGACGTGGGTCCCTTAGAAGGCATAGCAGCTGGGAGGTGGAGTGCAGGGATTGTGGAGGAATCCAGGGTGAGGTCTGCTGTTGATGGTGGGGAGATGGGTGGAGGGGACATGCGGGAAGAGATTGTGGCAGGAAATGCCTGTGGAGGAAAGCCAGGCCGCCTTGGAGGCAAGGCTGAGTCTGTAGGAGTGGGGCCATCACTTTAGCCCCTCTCTCCCACAGGCCAGCACCGGCAGCTGAACAACAGAGAGACTGGCCCTTCGAGCACCTGACAGCGCTGAGCAACAGAGAAGGACCCAAGTCAGGGGAGCCCTCTAAAGGCCTGAATGGGTGGGGCAATGGAGGAGGACTAGCTGAAGATCACCAGCTACCAGAGGCTAGAAGAAGACTCTGATAGGGCCATAGCTCCTGTAGTTGAAGCCATCTGTGTCCCTGCACACTTGGCGCTGCTGTGCCATCTTCATGCTCAGTCCTCTCTGGGGCAGAGCTGCCACAGACTAGAAAAAGCCCTAATAACACCATGTCTCCTGTGACAATAGACATCAGTGCTCCTGCATAGCCAGCATTGCCAGGGTCCCTGTGATCCAAGCAACCGCGCCACCTCCATGCATGATCCCTACTGGGAAAGAACTGCCAGAAGCTAGAAAGAGTCCTGCATCTATGCAAATGGGGTCACTTTGCTCGCGTCCAACTCTTTAAGACCCCGTGGACTGCGGTCTGCAGGCTTTTCTGCCCAGGAGATTCTCCTGGCAGGAATACTGGAGTGGGTTGCCATACCCTTCTAGAGCACGATATTTCCTGCTACCAGGTCCTTTGAGTACCTGGTGCTGCCAGGGCCCCTGTGAACTAAGCAGCTGTGCCACCTCCACAGCTGGCCCTCACTGGCGCAGAACCAAGCACTCCAGGGCAGCCTCAGGAGCAAACCCTTCTTGATGACCCACATCCAAAGGTAGAGATAAAGCTACAGTTGAAACCCAGGGGCAGTGTGGCTGAGGAAGAAGACCCAAACCTTCCCACCCACTGTACAAAGTAGATTAGATCCACACAATCAACTAGGAAGACTGTGTTTATGGAATATGTAAAAGGACAATGAGAGTTCTCACAAAAGAAAATGCACTAGTTCTGACACCTGTGGTCAATGAAGGCAAGAACACACAGGAATAATACCAGATTAGAGTCTGAGCAGATCTCACAGCAGGTCCAGACACCAGCCCAGTATTGAAGGGCATCCTAGGGAGGTGAGGTGGACGGTGACTCCCAGTGAGGGAATGGATGCTGACAGCAGAGACTCAAGAAAAACATTTCTTATATTTTGACTTGTTCTGTAGTTGCTTCTGGATGTTCCCCCACCCGCTTTTCACTCTTTTGTTGTAGTTGATGGTTTTTTACTAGTACTATTAAATCTATTTAAACTTTAGAGAATTTTTTAAAATCACAGTTTTTATTTCTGTTATATACTGCCTCTGCATTGGCCTTTTGCAGTTCTGTGGGGTTTTCCTTTTTTTTTTTTAGTTTTTGTTCTCTCTTTTTAAAAAATTTAAAAATTTATTGTTAGTTTTTTCTACATTTATTCCTTTGTTTGCTTTTCCTACTGTTTTTCCCCCCATTGTAGTTAA
The DNA here is from genome assembly GCF_023091745.1 of Budorcas taxicolor. Classification (NCBI taxonomy): domain Eukaryota; kingdom Metazoa; phylum Chordata; class Mammalia; order Artiodactyla; family Bovidae; genus Budorcas; species Budorcas taxicolor. The sequence goes on along the minus strand of NC_068930.1, from coordinate 7,540,460 downwards.
TCTTTACTGTATATAAATCTTCTTTATCTACTTCTGCTTAACTCTGCATTTATATTTTTGTTTCTTTTTCTCACCATATTTGTCAGTTCATTTTGTTTGTATTGTTTTATTCCCCAGTTGGCACCTTGCTTTAGTTCTGTTTTCCAGTTTGCACTTTAGTTAGTTTTATTCTTAATTGGTGGATATCACTTTTGATTTCCTTTGTTTGCAAGGTCAATCCACTATATTTATTTATCATTTTGGACTTTTGGTTTTGCTTATGGGTGTGTATACATATATGTGTGTATATTCCATTATTTTAGTTATTAGTTACCTGATTTTGTAATTGCCATTTATCTGGGATGCATCTTCTGTTTCTCACTTTTGGGTGTTTGTTTTAATACCATTTAATGCCCTAACAAACCACCTGTGGAATCTCTGTTCCTGGCCAGAGCCGAGGCCCTGAGACCTTGGAGTGGGTGTGCTGACTCCAAGTCCCTAGATTACCAGAGAACTCCTAACCCTAGGGAATATCAAATAGTGAGAACACCCACAAAGGCAACCATCTGTGTGCAAGACCTGGCACCACCCAATTGCCAGTAGCACCCTGCGCAGGATGCCTCATTCAAACAACAAACAAGACAAAAATACAAACCCAATCATTAGCAGACAGGATTATCGCCTCACTCAGTCATGCCCATCAGAGGGGAAAAAACTCACCTCCTCCAACAGGAACACAAGCACAAGTCACAGCCTACCTGAAACTTACACAAACCACTGGACCAACCTGATGAGGGCAGAAACCAAAAGGAAGAAAGAATTCAACATCAAAGCCTGGGAAAAGGAGGCCTCAAACACAATAAGTTAAAAATAAATAAATAAATAATGAAAGAGTAGAGAAATAATGTGCAAATGAAGGAACAATCTAGGAACATGCAAGTTCAAATAAATAAAGAGGAAATAGGCAGACTACCTGAAAAAGAATTCAGAATAATCATAGTAAAGATGATCCAAAACCTCAAAAAATAAAATGGAGAAAATGCAAGTATCAATTAACAAAGACCTATTAAATTAAAGAATAAACATACGGAGACAAACAGCACAATTACTGAAATAAAAAATACTCTTGAAGGAATAACTAGCAGAATACCTGAGGCAGAAGAATAGAAAAGTGAGCTGGATGATAGAATGGTGAAAATAACCGCTGAAGAGCAGAATAAAGTAAAAAGAATGAAAAGAACTGAGGATAGTCTCAGAGACCTCTGGGACAATATTAAATGCATCAACAATCAAATTATAGGGATCCCAGTAGAAGAAGAGAAAAAGAAAGGGTATGAGAAAATTTTTGAAGAGATTATAGTTGAAAATTTCCCCAAATTGGGAAAGGAAATAGTCAATCAAGCCCAAGGAGCATAAAGTATTCCATACAGGATAAACCCAAAGAGAAACACACCAAGACATATACTAATAAAACTAACAAAAATTAAACACAAAGAATACTAAAAGCAACAAGAGAAAAATAACAAGTAACATACATAGGAAACCCCATACATTTAACAGCTGATCTGTTGGCAGAAACTCTTCAGGCCAGAAGGGAATGTCAGGATATATTTAAAGTACTGAATGGGAAAAAAAATCTGTAACCAAGATTATTCTACCTGGTAAGAAGCTCATTCAAAATTGATGAAGAAATCAAAAGCTTTACAGACAAGCAAAAGTTAAGGGAATTTAGTACCACAAAATGAGCTTTACAACAAATGTTCAAGGGACTTATATAGTCAGAAAATACAAGCGAAGAAAAAGATCTACAAAAATGAACCCCAAACAATTAAGAAAATGGCAATAGGAACATATATATCAATAATTACTTTAAATGTAAATGGATAAAGGTCAAAAGATACAGACTGGTTGAATGGATACAAAAAGAAAACCCACATGTATACTGTCTATAAGAAACTCACTTCAGACCTAAAGACACATATAGACTGCAAATGAGTGGATGGAAAAATATATTCCACTCAAATGGAAATCAAAAGAATGCTGGAGCAGTAATCCTCATATCATAAAAAATAGATCTTAATAAAATACATTACAAGAGATAAGGAAGGATACTATATAATGATCAAGGGATCAATCCAAGAGGAAGACATAGCAATAGATGTTGTAAATATCTATGCATGCAACATGCTGCTGCTGCTGCTGCTGCTGCTAAGTCACTTCAGTCGTGTCCGACTCTGTGTGACCCCATGGACGGCAGCTCACCAGGCTCCCCCGTCCCTGGGATTCTCCAGGCAAGAACACTGGAGTGGGTTGCCATTTCCTTCTCCAATGCATGAAAGTGAAAAGTGAAAGTGAAGTCGGTCAGTTGATGCACCCAACATAGGAGCACTTCAATACATAAGACAAACATTGACAGACAAAAGAGGAGAAACTGACAGTAACACAATAATAGTTGGAGACTTTAACATCCCACTTACACCAATGGTCAGATTATCAAAAAGAAAATTAAAAGGGAAACACAATCTTAAATGACACGTTAGACCAGATGGAGCTCATTGATGTCTTCGGGGCATTCCATTCAAATGCAGAAAAATGCACTTTCTTTTCAAGTGCACATGGAACATTCTCCAGGATAGACCACATCTTGGGTCATAAATCAAACCTCAGTAAATTTAAGAAAATTGAACTCATATCAAGCATCTTTTCTGACCACAACACTATGAAACTAGACATCAATTACAAGAAAATAACTATAAAAAACGCAGACACATAGAGATAAACAATATGTTTCTATATAATGAGCAGGTTACTGAAGAAATCAGAAGGGAAATAAAAAAAATTCCTAGAAACAAATGACAATGAAAATGCAACAATTCAAAACCTATGGGATGTAGCAAAAGCTGTTCTAAGAGGGAAGTTTATAGCAATGCAATCTTAACTAAAGAAACAAGAAAATCATTGAATAGAAAATCTAACTTTAAACTAAAACAACTAGAAAAAGAAGAAGAACAAAAACCCCAAGGTCAGTAGAAGGAAAGATATCATAAGGATCAGAACAGAAATAAATGAAAATGAAATGAAGGAAACAATAGTAAAGATTAATAAACTAAAAGCTGGTTCTTTGAGAAGATAAACAAAATTGACAAACCTTTAACCAGACTCATCAGGAAAAAAAAAGAGAGAAGAACCAAACCAACAAAATTAGAAATGAAAAAGGAGAGGTTACCACAGACAGTGAAGAAATATAAAGGATTATAAAAGACTATCATAAGCAACTATATGGAAATAAAATGGACAACCTGAAAGAAATGGACAGATTCCTAGAAAAGTTCAATTTTTTAAGACTGAACCAAGAAGAAATAGAAATTATGGACAACCCAATTTCAAGCACTGAAATTGAAACTGTGATCAAAATTCTTCCCCAAAACAAAAGCCCAGGGCCAGATGGCTTCACAGGTGAATTCTCTCAAATATTTAGAGAAAACCTAATGCCTATCCTTCTAAAACTCTTTCAAAACATTACAGGGGAATAAACACTTCCAAACTCATTCTAAGAGGCCACGATCACCCTGATACCAAAACCAGGCAAAGACAACACAATAAATGAAAATTACAAGCCAATATCACTGATGAACATAGGTACAAAAATCCTCAACAAAGTTCTAGCAAACAGAATTCAACAAACACTGAAAAGCTCATACACCATGATCAAATTGGGTTTATTCCATGGATGAAAAGATTCTTCAATATATGCAAATCAATCAGTGTGATACACCATATTAACAAATTAAAAGATGAAAACCATAATGCAATCTCAATAGATGCAGAAAAAGCCTTTGACAAAACTCAGCACATACTTATGATTAAAATTAAAAAAAAAAAAAGGGCCTAGAAAGAACCTACCTCAAAATAGTAAAGGCCATATATGATAAACCCACAGTAAACATTATTCTCAATGGTGAAAAACTGAAATCATTCCCCAGCAGGAACAAGACAAGGGTGTCCACTCTCACCACTATTATTCAATGTAGTTTTGGAAGTCCTAGCTACAGCAATCAGAGAAGAAAAAGAAATACAAGGAATCCAGATTAGAAAAGAAGTAAAGTAGTCACTGTTAGCAGATGACATGATACTATACATAGAAAACCCTAAAGATACTATCAGAAAATTACTAGAGCCAGTCAGTGAATTTAGCAGTCACAGAATACAAAACCAATACACAGAAATCATTTGCATACCCATATACTAACAGTGAAAAATCAGGAAGAGAAATTAAGGAAGCAATCCCATTCATCATTGCAACAAAAAGAATAAAATACCTAGGGATAAACCTACATAAGGAGACAAAAGAATGGTATGTAGAAAATTATAAGACACTGATGAAAGAAATAAAAGATGACATAAACAGATGGAGAGATATTTCATGTTCCTATGTAGGAAGGATCCATATGTGAAAATGACTATACTACCAAATGCAATCTGCAGATTCAATGCAATGCCCATCAAATTACTAATGGTATTTTTCACAGAACTAGAACAAAACATTTCTCAATTCATATAGAAACACAAAAGACTCTGAATAACCAAAGCAGTCTTGGGAAAGAAGAGTGGAGCTGGAGGAATCAAGCTTCCTGACTTCAGATAATACTACAAAGCTATAGTCATCAAGACAGAATGGTACTGGCACAAAAACAGAAATATAGACCAATGGAACAAGATTAAAATCCCAAAAATAAACCCATGCACCTATGGGTACCTTATTTTTCACAAAGGAATCAGGAATATACAATAGGGCAAAGATAGCCTCTTCAATATGTGGTGCTGGTAAAACTAGACAGCTGCATGCAAAAGAATTAAATTAGAACAGTTCCTAACACCATATACAAAGATAAACTCAGAATAGATTACAGACCTAAATATAAGACCCAAAACTATAAAACTCTAGAGGAAGACATAGGTGGAACATTCTCTGACATAAATCACAGCCAGGTCCTCTATGACCCACCTCCCAGAGAAATGGAAATAAAAATGAAAATAAACAAATGGAACCTAATTAAACTTAAAAGCTTTTGCACAATGAAGGAAACTAAGCAAGGTGAAAAGGCAGCCTTCAGAATGGGAGGAAATAATAGCAAATGAAACAACTGACAAAGAATTAATCTCCAAAATATAGAAGCAACTCATGTAGCTCAATATCGGTTAACAACTGAATCAATAAGTGGATCAAAGAACTAAACAGACACTTCGCCAAAGAAGACATACAGATGGCTAACAAACACATGAAAAGATGCTCAACATAGTTCATTATTAGAAAAATACAAATCAAAACTATAGCAAGATATCACCCCACACCAAACAGAATGGCCAACATTAAAAAGTCTACAAACAATAAATGCTGGAGAGGGTGTGGGGAAAGCAAACCCTCTTGGAGTGTTCGTTAGAATGTAAATTGATACAGACACTATGGAAGACAGTATGGAGATTCCTTAAAAAACTAGGAATAAAACCACCGTATGACCCAACAATCCTACTACTAGGCATATACCTGAGGAAATATAAATTGAAAAAGATACATGACCCCCAATGTTCATTGCAGCACAATTTGCAATAGTTAGAACATGGAAGCCACCTGGATGTCCATCGGCAGGTGAATGGATAAAGAAGCTGTGGTACATATATACAATGAAATATTACTCAGCCATAAAAAGGGATGCATTTGAGTCTACATTCTAATGAGGTGGATGAATGGATAGCCTATTATACGCAGTGAAGTAAGTCAGAAAGAGAAAGATAAATATCATGTATTAACACATATATTTGGAAACTAGAAAGATTGTACCAGTGCATTTATTTGCAGGGCAGCAATGGAGAAACAGACGTAGAGAACAGACTTATGGACATGGGGCACGGGGAGGAAGGAGAGGGTAGATACATGGAGAGAGTAACATAGAAACTTACATTACCATAAGTAAAATAGATAGCCAATGGAAATTTGCTGTATGACTCAGGGAACTCAAAATGGGGCTCTGCAACAACCTAGAGTGGTTGTTACAGAGGAAGTAACAACCCTCCCTAGATGGGAGGGAGTTGGGAGGGAGGCTTAAGAAGGAGGGGACATATGTATACCTATGACTGATTTATGTTGATATTTGGTAGAAAACAACAAAATTCTGTTAAGCAATTATCTTTTGATTAAAAAAATAAATAAAGAAAAATTTTTAAAAGGGAAAAACACTTTATTATGGTCTTTCTGGGGCCCAGGGTAAGCTACCCCAAAATATGTCTCAATAGCATAGTGATTTTTTTGAATTAAAGTTACTTAAGAAATGACCAATGCAAGAGATATATACTCTGACCCTCCTATTTGTCTCCAGAAGTAGGAAAACAATCTCTCATGTGAAAGGTGTACTTCCCATGTCTAGGCAGCCTGTATAAACAAACCTTTTCCCTTCTTTAATTGATTTCTCACTAATTAAGCACTCAAAACCCAAGTTCTTTATCCTATTAATTCCTCACAGATGTACTGTTCTTTTTGGTCTAAAAAGTATAAAAGCTACATTTTGGGGCACTTCTTAGGTCCCATTTCTATGAGACCTCCTTGTGTATGAATCAAATTTTGCTTCTATTTCTCTTGTTAATCTGTATCATGTCAACTTTATCATTAATATTAGTCCAGCCATAAGAACTAAAGAGGGGTGGAGGGTGGGGGGAATTTCCCTCACTCCAATAGTCTGCATCATTCTGAATGAAACGCCCCCTTGTCCCTGTATTCTTTGCACTTCCCCAGGTCCTCAGATTTGCCAAGATCCTTCCCCAATGGTTGCTGCATATCTTCTTTTCTGTGTAGAATGTGCTTCCTTTTACCTGCATCCAAATAGTTCACACTCAACTTTGAAGCTCAGCTTAGAAATCATTTAGTCCACCAGGAGCACTCTCTAATTGTTTCTAACTATGATTAATTTATTTCTATAATTCTAATAAAATACTAGACTCAAAACCAATAAACTAGTTGAGTTTTAGAATATATGCCTTGTTTATCAATGTTACTTGATAAGCAATCAGCTGGCATCTGTTTAAAAAAAGAAGACTTTCATGGTTGCAAAGAGTTGGACATGACTGAGCGACTGAACACCACACGTGCAGTTTCTCAGATAAGGCCAGATCCATTCCTAGTTTTATTTGTCATTAGTTCTAGGACTGGTGACTGAAAAAGAAATGTTTCTTCTATGAAAAATGTCCCAAAGTCCCATTTTTACTTAAAATATTCACAAGCAGACTATATGAAGCTCATATAAAATTATGCCTTTCAACAAATTAGAATATTTTTTGCAAAATATGGTGTTCTGTTGTAGCAATATTCAGGATGGCCAGTAGAAATACCAACTTGGAGATTATTTCCCAAGAAACATTAAAAATTTTTAGCAAATTATTATTTCAGTACAAAGAAAGCAGAATGATTAACCTGAAGCAATAAAAAACACAAACATATTTTTCTAAGTAATATAAAGGTCAAGTTATATCATTTCCTGAGGAAATATTATTATTTATGTGTGATATTTAAAGGTCTATCAATATTTACATAAAATTTCAATAAAAACTGAGCAGAAAATAGAAAAGCAAAACATAATAAAACACCCTAACAGTTATGAACACAATCTCAATGGAATATTCCACAAGTTGAATAATTTCTTCAACCACCATTGTAATTCCCTCAGTGAGAAAAACAGAGGGACAACTCCAGAGCAGATTCATTTTAACAAATTCATCTGCTTTGCACCAACCTGAGGTGAACAGGTTCCGCATATTCTGTGTTCAGAATACCCCTTTGCCTAACTCATGGGTCTGCCTGCATGTCCCACTGTCAGATGTGAAAGTGAGAAGGGGTTGTCAGGGCCACATTCTGAGGCTTGGTTCTATAACTCAGTTGGCTCTTGGTAAGGTTCTGGGACACAATATAAAAAGTGGTTCCAGAGAACCCCTGGCTCTGTTTCCAGCTTCCATGGGGAATGAATATCTGGAGAAGCAGTAGCAGGAGGAATTGTAGGTTCCAGCTTCACTGTCTCAGACAGGAACACCAATACAAAGCCAATGTGCCAGTCATCCCAAATAGGAAGGAAGAGGGCATAGGGCTCTCATTTTCAGAAACATCACATTTCTGTACATAATTTACTTGTCTAGGCTTAAGTTAAAACATATCTTCATAGAAGGCAAAACCATTTCCTTATTTCTGAAAACGTGTGCCTATAAAGTTCCTCAGGGATTCCCAGGTAGCTCAGTTGTAATGAATTCACCTGCCAGTGCAAGAGACACAGGAGATATGGGCTCAGTCCCTAGGTTGGGAAGATCCCCTGGATGAGAAAATGGCAACCCACTCCAGTATTCTCACCTGAAGAATCCCATGGGCAGAGGAGCATAGTGGGCTAAGTGCATAGGGTTGCAAAAAGTCAGACACGACTGTGTGATTGAACACTACACGTGCAGTTTCTCAGATAAGGTCAGCTGTATTCTTAGTTATATTTGTCATTCATTCTAGGACTGGTGACTGAAAAAGAAATGTTTCTTCTATGTGCTTCCCCTCTGCAAGTGTACACATACCAGCACACATGCACGTTAGGAACACACAGACACATACTCAGGGACCTGGCAAGCTCCAACTTGAGTATGAAGTCTCCTCTCCAAGTACATGCTTTTTAGAGGCCTTAATTCCTTCTCTGAGGTGTTTTAGCTGTTTACTCTGATAAATGTGCAGCCTTCGATATGCAATTCATGAACTAAATTGAAGAGATTTTGTTTTATTGTGATCAGACACTTGAGTTTCCAATTAACTCTTATGACAGATAACAGGGTTCAGTGATTATAGAATCCTTAGAGGTCACCAGAGTCTGCCATGCAATGTGTCTGATACCCATTTCCCAGGGGAAGATGGAATGGAAAAAGTTGGAGATGGAGTGAGAAGTTTCTCTGATTTGATTTATCAAGATAGACAAGTCATCTTGGGTCCGTGGAATTGTAAGAAGAATTTACTTTTTGCTAGTTGCTCATTTTTGTGATTTTTTTTTTTCCTGAACCAAGGTAAGGAAAAGCTATACTGAAGACTTTTTGGGAGAGCAGGTGAATTATTACTTTTTAGGACAACAGCATAGAACAGCCTGTTGATATTACTTATGAAATAAAAATTTGTTAAGCTAGTACTGTGTTCCATGAAATATAAAGATTAACAGCATACAGAATGTTCCCTGAAGGTTAAACAGTAGCTATATCTTCCATAATTTTCACTGTTCCAGAGAATACTATTATAAATCATTATTTACTCAGTGTCTTGGATATCCTCATTTCTTTATCTCTTCTCAGACACCAAAGACATACCTGGCAGACATACCCTAAAATGACTTTTAATTAGTCACACATATGTATAACTCTCTCCTCTTGAGAACCTGGGCAGAACATGTGATTTGGTTTTAGCATGGAGTTTGTAGATCTGTTAATTTCAAGTTTGATCCAAAGAAAGATTATTGTGGGTGGGCCTGACTTAATCAGAAGAAAATCCTTAAAAGAACTGAGTCTTTCATGATGAAAAATTCTTCTGGTCTTGAAGAAGTGAGCTGTCATTAGCTCTGCAGTTACAAACAATGAATTCTGCCAACAGTCTAATGAGTTTAGAAGTAAATTTTTCCCCAGTCAAGACTGCAGATGAAAATTAAGCTCAGGCTCAAACACAGCCTTATGAGCGCCTAGACAAAGGACTCAGGTAAGCCACACCCATACTCTTTACAGAAACTGTTGAATTATGTCTATTTTGTTGTAAGCCACAAAATTGCTGGTAATTTGTTACAAAGAAATGGAAAAATAAAGGAGAATGACATCAGCACAGTGGCCAAACCAAAGGTCCCTCAAACAAATTGCTCCCTTCAGTTCAGTTCAGTTCAGTTCAGTTGCTCAGTCATGTCTAACTCTTTGCAACCCCATTGACTGCAGCATGCCAGGCCTCCCTGTCCATCACCAACTTCCAGAGTTTACCTAAACTCATGTTCATTAAGTCGGTGATGCCATCCAACCATCTCATCCTCTGTCGTCCCTTCTCCTCTTGCCCTCAATCTTTCCCAGCATCAGGGACTTTTCAAATGAATCAGCTCTTTGCATCAGGTGGCCGAAGTATTGGAGTTTCAGCCTCAACATCAGTCCTTCCAGTGAACAACCAGGACTGATCTCCCTTAGGATGGACTGGTTGGATCTCCTTGCAGTCCAAGGGACTCTCAAGAGTCTTCTCCAACACCACAGTTCAAAAGCATCAATTCTTTGTTGCTTAGCTTTCTTGACAGTCCAACTCTCACATCCGTACGTGGCCACCGGAAAAAACATAGCTTTGACTAGATGGGTCTTTGTTGACAAAGTAGTGTCTCTGCTTTTTAATATACTGTCTAGGTTGGTCATAACTTTCCTTCCAAGGAGTAAGTGTCTTTTAATTTCATGGCTGCAGTCACCATCTGCAGTGATTTTGGAGCCCAGAAAAATAAAGTCAGCCACTGTTTCCATTGTTTCTCCATCTATTTTCCATGAAGTGATGGGACCTGATGCCATGATCTTAGTTTTCTGAATGTTGAGCTTGAAGCCAAATTTTTCACTCTCCTCTTTCACTTTTATCAAGAGGCTTTTTAGTTCCTCTTCACTTTCTGCCCTAAGGGTGGTGTCATCTGCATATCTGAGGTTATTGATGTTTCTCCCAGCAATCTTGATTCCAGCTTGTGCTTCATTCAGCCCAGCGTTTCTCATGAGGTACCCTGCATATAAGTTAAATTAGCGGGGTGACAGTATAAAGCCTTGATGTACTTCTTTTCCTATTTGGAACCAGTCTGTTCCATGTCCAGTTCTAACTGTTGCTTCCTGACCTGCATACAGATTTCTCAAGAGGCAGGTCAGGTGGTTTGGTATTCCCATCTTTTTCATTTATCCATGGATAAAATTGCCTTTGTGGGAGATGTGGTATTCAGCTAGGAGACTGAAAAAATGGTGCTGTAGAAGAATAGAGACCCAATGAGAAAACAGATTTATACCCAGATGACTGACTCATTGACTGCAGTCACAGCTACAGACCTAGAAACAACTCTGATTGTGTTAGAATTCAGCTACAGTCCTGTTTGACTTTGGTTCTGTCAGCAACACCATATGCCTAGGGACCCACAAGGAGTCATACCTACTGTATGTTGGCTAGTACAGAATTTGGTCCCAGCTGTGGGCCATGAAATGGCCCATGAATCAGCTCCTGCCCCTCTTAGCTGTGGTCAGGGAGCTCCTGAAAACACTGATTTAAACAATCACCTACAGATGAGAGAGATTTTGTCGGAATCCAGGAGTCTAGTGGAAAAGTTGCACTACTAGAGCAAACAAATCAAGATTAGACTTTACCCACATCATCTCTTCCCTGAAGGCAGTGCAGCTCTGAGCCAAGAGATTTTCTTCACCTGTGATTTCTCCCACAGAAGAAACTGAAAGCACATAAGTGAATGCCTGCTTTCCTAGTGTGAGAGATGCTGCTAATGAGACCCACTTCTCTCTTCCCTCACCCAGAGCACTGAATCCTGAGTGGCAACCTGAGGGGTGGTGAGCGCTTAGAGCTTGTAATGGACCTGAACAAAGGACAAAGATTCTACTAAGTGCTTCAGGGATTCAATCAGAAGGTGTGCCCACAAGTTACTGAGGGCGCCTCACCTGTGGATTTCCCCGAATGGCCTATAGGCACTTCCAGGACTCTACATGTGATATCCTCCTGCAACCTGGAGCTAGCTCCCTGTGTATGCTCCCAACAGTGGCAAGAGCAGGCTTTAGTAGATGGCTAGTGGACACATTGCAGAAAGCTGGCTCAAATGCAGGGCCTGAGAGAAACCACAAACATTCTTTTCAAACTCATTTTTCAAACAATTAAAAAATATATAAATTTATTTATTTTAATTGGAGGCTAATTACTTTACAATATTGTATTGGTTTTGCCATACATCAACATGAATCCGCCATGGGTGTACACGTGTTCCCCATCCTGGACCCCAGTATTTTCTGGTTTTCCCCTGTTTCTTTTTTTAATTGAAGTATGTTTTATGCACAGTATTATATGTTGCAGGTAACAGTTTAATGGTTCACAATTTTTAAAGATTTTTTAAAATGTTATAAATAAGATATTGGCGAAATACTCTGTATTGTACAATATATCCCTATACCTAATAGTTTGTAACTCTTTCCTCCTACTTTTAATTGCTCCTTCCAGCTTCCCTCTCCCTATTGGTAACCAGCAGTTTGTTCTCTGTATCTAGGAGTCTGCTTCTTTTCTGTTATATTCACTAGGATATGTAGTTTTTAGATTCCACATATAAGTGATACAATATTTTTCCACATATAAGTAATACAGTATTTTTATTTCACTGTCAGATTCATTTCACTTAGCATTATGCCCTCCAAGTGCATCCATGTTGCAGCTAGTGGCAAATTTTCATCCTTTTTAATTGCTGAGTAGTATACCATTCTGTGCATGTGTCTCTCTGTGTGTGTATGTATGTATATATATGGTGAGATATGTATACTTTTTTATCAATATATCTTTTGATGGACACCTAGGTTGCATACATATCTTGGCAACTGTAAATAATGCTGCTATAAGCACTGGGATGCATGTATATTTCAAATTAGCGTGTTCAGGGTTTTGGGGGTATATACTCAGGAGTGGAATTAGCTGGGTCATATGGTAGTTCCAGTTTTAACTTTTTTGAGAAAACTCCATACCATTTTCCACACTCGTTGTACCCATTTACATTCTCCAAAACAGCATACCATGTTCCCTTTTCTTTACATCCTTGCCAACGTTTGTTCTTTTTGTTTTAAATTTTATTTTATTTAATTAATATATATATTTTAATTTTACTTTACAATACTCTATTGGTTTTGCCATACATCAACACGAATCCACCACGGGTGTACACGTGTTCCCAATCCTGAACACCCCTCCCACCTCCCTCCCCATACCATCTCGGGTCATCCCAGTGCACCAGCCCCAAGCGTCCTGTATCCTGGATCGAACCTAGACTGGTGATTCGTTTCTTACATTATATTATACATGTTTCAATGCTATTCTCCCAAATCATCCCACCCTCTCCCTCTCCCACAGAGTCCAAAAGTCTGTTCTATACATCTGTGTCTCTTTTGCTGTCTCACATACAGGGCTATCGTTACCATCTTTCTAAATTCCATATATATGTGTTAGTATACTGTATTGGTGTTTTTCTTTCTGGCTTACTTCACTCTGTATAATCGGCTCCAGTTTCATCCACCTCATTAGAACTGATTCAAATGTATTCTTTTTAATGGCTGAGTAATACTCCACTAGGAGAAGGCAATGGCAACCCACTCCAGTACTCTTGATTGGAAAATCCCATGGATGGAGGAGCCTGGTGGACTCCTAAGAGTCAGACATAACTGAGCAACTTCGCTTTCACTTTTTACTTTCATGCATTGGAGAAGGAAATGGCAACCCACTCCAGTGTTCTTACCTGGAGAATCTCAGGGACGAGGGAGCCTGGTGGGCTGCCATATATGGGGTCGCACAGAGTTGGACATGACTGAAGCGACTTAGCAATACTCCATTGTGTATATGTACCACAGCTTTCTTATCCATTCATCTGCTGATGGACATCTTGGTTGCTTCCATGTCCTGGCTATTAGAAACAGTGCTGCAATGAACATTGGGGTACACGTATCTCTTTCAATTCTGGTTTCCTCGGTGTGTATGCCCAGCAGTGGGATTGCTGGGTCATAAGGCAGTTCTAGTTCCAGTTTTTTAAGGAATCTCCACACTGTTTTCCATAGTGGCGGTACTAGTTTGCATTCCCACCAACAGTGTAAGAGGGTTGCCTTTTCTCCACACCCTCTCCAGCATTTATTGTTTGTAGACTTTTGGATCACAGCCATTCTGACTGGTGTGAAATGGTACCTCATTGTGGTTTTGATTTGCATTTCTCTGATAATGAGTGATATTGAGCATCTTTTCATGTGTTTGTTAGCCATCTGTATGTCTTCTTTGGAGAAATGTCTATTTAGTTCTTTGGCCCATTTTTTTGATTGGTCGTTTATTTTTCTGGAATTGAGCTGCAGGAGTTGCTTGTATATTTTTGATATTAATTCTTTGTCAGTTGCCTCATTTGCTATTATTTTCTCCCATTCTGAAGGTTTGTCTTTTCACCTTGCTTATAGTTTCCTTTGTTGTGCAGAAGCTTTCAATTTAATTAGATCCCATTTGTTTATTTTTGCTTTTATTTCCAGTATCCTGGGAGGTGGATCATAGCGGAGCCTGCTGTGATTTATGTTGAAGAGTGTTTTGCCTATGTTCTCCTCTAGGAGTTTTATAGTTTCTGGTCTTATGTTTAGGTCTTTAATCCATTTTGAGTTTATTTTTGTGTATGGTGTTAGAAAATGTTCTAGTTTCATTCTTTTACAAGTAGATGACCAGTTTTCCCAGCACCACTTGTTAAAAAGGTTGTCTTTAATCCATTGTATATTCTTGCCTCCTTTGTCAAAGATAAGGTGTCCATAGGTGTGTGGATTTATCTCTGGGCTTTCTATTTTGTTCCATTGATCTATATTTCTGTCTTTGTGCCAGTACCATACTGTCTTGATGACTGTGGCTTTGTAGTAGAGCCTGAAGTCAAGCAGGTTGATTCCTCCAGTTCCATTTTTCTTTCTCAAGATAGCTTTGGCTATCCGAGGTTTTTTGTATTTCCATACAAAGTGCGAAATTATTTGTTCTAGCTCTGTGAAAAATACCGCTGGTAGCTTGATAGGGATTGCATTGAACCTGTAGATTGCTTTGGGTAGTATACTCATTTTCACTATTTTGATTCTTCCAATCCATGAGCATGGTATATTTCTCCATCTATTAGTGTCCTCTTTGATTTCCTTCACCACTATTTTATAGTTTTCTATATATAGGTCTTCAGTTTCTTTAGGTAGATATATTCCTAAGCATTTTATTCTTTTCTTTGCAATGGTGAATGGAATTGTTTCCTTAATTTCTTTTTCTACTTTCTCATTATTAGTGTATAGGAATGCAAGGGATTTCTGTGTGTTGATTTTATATCCTGTAACTCTACTATATTCATTGATTAGCTCTAGTAATTTTCTGGTGGAGTCTTTAGGGTTTTCTGTGTAGAGGATCATGTCATCTGCAAACAATGAGAGTTTTACTTTTTCTTTTCCAATTTGGATGCCTTTTATTTCTTTTTCTGCTCTGATTGCTGTGGCCAAAACTTCCAGAACTATGTTGAATAGTAGCGGTGAAAGTGGGCACCCTTGTCTTGTTCCTGACTTTAGGGGAAATGCTTTCAGTTTTTCACCATTGAGGATAATGTTTGCTGTGGGTGTGTCTTTGGGTTTTTTTTTTTTTTGGATAATGGCCTTTCTGACAGGTGTGAGGTGATATCTCTCACTGTGGTTTTGATTTACATTTCCCTGATGACTAGGGATGTTGAGCATGTTTTTCAGTTCAGTTCAGTTCAGTCAATCAGTCATGTCTGACTCTTTGTGACCCCATGGACTGGAGCATGCCAGGCCTCCCTCTCCATCACCAACTCCCAGAGTTTACCCAAACTCATGTCCACTGAGTCACTGATGCCATCCAGTCACCTCATTCTATGTCATCCCCTTCTCCTCCTGCCTTCAATCTTTCCAAGCATCGGGGTCTTTTCCAATGAGTCAGTTTTTGCATCAGGTGGCCAAAGTATTGGAGTTTCAGCTTCAACATCAGTCCTCCCAATGAATATCAGGACTGATTTCCTTTAGGATAGACTGGTCGGATCACCTTGCAGTCTAAGGGACTCTCAAGAGTCTTTTCCAACACCATAGTTCAAAAGCATCAATGGAATATTACTCAGCCATAAAAAGTAAGGCATTTGAGTCAGTTCTGATAAGGTGGATGAACCTAAAACCTATTATACACAGTGAAGTGAGTCAGAAAGGGAAAAATAAATACCGTATTCTGACACATATATATGGAATCTAGAAGAATGGTACTGAAGAACTTATTTACAGGGAAGTAGTGGAGAAACAGACATAGAGAATAGACTTATGGACATAGAGGGTGGGGAGGATTGGGTGAGATGGGTGGAAAGAGTAACATGGAAACTTACATTACCATAGGTAAAACAGATAGCCAATGGGAATTTGCTGTATGGCTCAGGAAACTCAAACAGGGTCTCTGTATCAACCTAGAGGGGTGGGGTGGGGAGGGAGATGGGAGAGAGGTTCAAAAGAATGGGGATATATGTAAACCTATGGCATCCAGTCCCATTGCTTCATGGGAAATAGATGGGGAAACAGTGGAAACAGTGTCAGACTTTATTTTTTTGGGCTCCAAAATCACTGCAGATGGTGATTGCAGCCATGAAATTAAAAGACGCTTATTCCTTGGAAAAAAAGTGATGATCAACCTAGATAGAGACATTACTTTGCTGACTAAGGTCCGTCTAGTCAAGGCTATGGTTTTTCCTGTGGTCATGCATGGATGTGAGAGTTGGACTGTGAAGAAAGCTGAGCACCAAAGAATTGATGCTTTTGAACTGTGGTGTTGGAGAAGACTCCTGAGAGTCCCTTGGACTGCAAGGAGATCCAACCAGTCCATTCTGAAGGAGATCAGCCCTGGGATTTCTTTGGAGGGAATGATGCTAAAGCTGAAACTCCAGTACTTTGGCCACCTCATGCGAAGAGTTGACTCATTTGAAGAGACTTTGATGCTCGGAGGGATTGGGGGCAGGAGGAGAAGGGGATGACAGAGGATGAGATGGCTGGATGGCATCACTGACTCGATGGACATGAATATGAGTGAACTCTGGGAGTTGGTGATGGACAGGGAAGCCTGGCGTGCTGTGATTCATGGGGTCACAAAGAGTCGGACACGACTGAACGACTGAACTGAACTGAACTGATGGCTGATTCATGTGAGGTTTGACAGAAAACAACAAAACTCTGTAAAGAAATTATCCTTCAATAAAAAATAAGTAATTTAGAAAAAATAAAAGAAGAAGAAAAAATTATATGGAAACACAAAAGACCCTGAATAGCCAAAACAATCTTGAGAAAGAACAGACCTAATGGAATACATTTTCCTGACTTTGGGCTATTATATGCATCTACAGTAATGAAAACTGCATAGTACTGTCACAAAAATAGACATATAGATCAAATGTTACATTTTAAAATGAAAATTAAGAGATTTATGTCTGTGTTCATACGGATGTGTGTATATCTAGGTATGTATTTGATAAACATCATATATTTCTATCTCTAAATGGCATGAACAAAAGTAATTTATAAATATGTTCTATTTAATTGGCCTAAAGAAATTAAGAACTTATATAAATTCTCTGAAATATAAAATACTAACCCAAACAAATTTCATGTTCATGAGTTCTAGGAAAAATGCATTATTAAACTATTATTTGGGAGGTTGGTACAAGATGGAGGGGTAGAAGTATTTGTGTTCATCTCCTACTGTGAGAACAGAAAAATAGCAACTAGCTGTTGAACAATCATCAACAGGAAGACACTAGAACTACCAAAACAGATACCCCATATCCAAAGGAGAAGCCACAACCAGATGGTAGGAGGGGTGCAATAATTATAAAATCAAATCCCATACTCTCTGAGTGGGTGACCACAAAACTGGAGAATACTAATACCAAATAAGTTCTCCCCTTGTTGTGAAGGTTCTGAGCCCCATGTTTTTCCCAGCTTGGAAATCCAGCTTAGGGACTGGGAATCCCCAGGGAATCTGACTTTGCAGGCCAGAGGGATTTGATTGCAGGACTTCAAAAGGACTGGGAGAAATAGAGACTCCACTCTTGAATGACACACAAAAAATCTTCCTTGCACCAAGAACCAGAGGAAGGAGCAGTGACCCCAGAAGAGACCGAACCAGACCAAACTGCTAGTGTTGGATGGTCTCCTGAGGAGGCATGGGTCATCAGTGGCTTGTCTCAGGGAAGGGGGCTTTGGCAGCAGCAGTCTTGAGAAGCACTTCTTGGCATGAGATCTCTTGAAGATCACAACTAGCCCTACCATAAAGCCTGTAGACTCCAGGGCTGGGTCACCTCAGGCCAAAGAGGTAATACAGAGGGAGCTCAGCCCCACCCATTAGCAGTGAATTGGATCAAAATTTTACTGAGCATGAATATGCCTACTAGAGTAAGACCCAAGATTTCCCACCACCAGTTACTCCCATCTTAGAGGGCAGATAGAAAAAGCAAGAACTACATTGCCATAGCTTCTAGAATGGAAGCCACATCACAGGAGTTTAATCAATAGGAAACAGCAGAGGGTTATGTCCAAGACAAAGGGACAAAGATAACTAAATGAAGTGGAGATAGTCAACCTTCCAGAAAAAGAATATAGAATAATGATAGTGAAGGTGATCCAGGATCTCAGAAAAAGAATAGAGAAGATGCAAGACAGGTTTACCAAAGACCTAGAAGAACTAAAGAACAAACAGAAAGAGATGAGCAATACACTAGAAAGAAAGAATAGTAGAAAAACTGAGGCAGAAGCATGAATAAGGGACCTGGAAGACAGAATGGTAGAAATCACTGCTGCAAGAGAGAATATAGAAAAAAAGAATGGAAAAAGTGAAGTAAGAGACCTCTGGGACAACATTAAATGCATCAACATTCTCATTATAGGAGTCTCAGAAGGAGAAGAGAGAGTGAAAGTACCTGAGAAAACATTTGAAAGGATAGTAGGCTGGAAACTTCCCTAAAATGGGAAATAGTCAACCACATCCAGGAAGTGCAGAGAGTCCCAGACAGGATAAACCCAAGGAAGAACATAGTGAGACACATAGTAATCAAACTGACAAAAATTGAAGAAGAGATAAAATGTTAAAAGTAACAAGGGGGAAAAAAAAGCAATAATATGCAAGGGAACTCCCATAAGGTTATCAGCTGATTTCTCAAAGAAACTCAACAAGCCAGAAGGGAATGGCACGATATATTTAAAGTGATGAAAGGGAAGAACCTACAACCCAGTAGGACTCTTGTTCAGATTTATGATGAAATCAAAAGCTTTACAGACAAGCAAAAGTTAAGATAATTCAGCATCACTAAACCAGTTCTATAACATTTGCTAAAGGAACTTCTCTAGACAGGAAAGACAAGAAAAGGAAAAGACCTACACAAAACAACCCAAAACAATTAAGAAAATAGTAATAGGATTATATATTTAAGGTATTGATAATTACCTTAAATGTAAGTGGATTAAGTGCACCAACCACAAGACATAGACTGGCTGGGCAGATGAAAACATGTATGTGCATGCATATCTACTTACCCCATCACTCTACTTAACTGTATGTAATTATTTTATATTATTAGGTTAATCATATTTCCATTATGGCTTGCACCTGTAATTATCTTTTGATTTTTGTCTGGCTATTGATTGTGAAAACTGATAAATATGTTTTACTATTGTGATTAAGTAACTATTAATCTCTTACAAATGTGAGAGTTTGACCAGAAAGAATGCTGAGCACTGAAGGGTTGATGCTTTCCAACTGTGGTGGCTAGAGAAGACTCTTGAGATTCCCTTGGAGAGCAAGGAGATCAAACCAGTCAGTTCTGAAGGAAATCAACCCAGAATAGTCATCAGAAGGACTGATGCTGAAGCTGAAACTCCAATACTTGAAAGTGAAAGTGACAGTTTGCTCAGTTGTGTCTGACTCTCTGATCCCATGGATTACACAGTCCATGGAATTCTCCAGGCCAGAATATTGGAGTGGGTAGCCTTTCCCTTCTCCAGTCGATCTTCCCAACCCAGGGATGGAACCGGAGTCTCCTGCATTGCAGGTAGATTCTTTACCAACTGAGCTCTCAGGAAAGCCCTCCAATATTTTGTGGACCTGATAAGCCAGCTCATTGGAAAAGACCCTGATTCTGGGGAAGATTGGAAGCAAGAGTAGAGGGGGACAACAGAGGATGAGATGGTTGGATGTCACCACTAATTCAATGAACATGAGTTTGAGCAAACTCTGGGACTTAGTGAAGGATAGGGAAGCCTAGCATGCTGCTGTTCATGGGGTCGCAAAAAGACAGAAACGACCTAGTGACTGAAGTAAATTGATCATGATTGGTCATCAGAAAATAATGAAATTTTATATCACTAAACCTACCATTTAATAGAGAAAAACTTGTAAACACTTTTTAAAATCCAGAAGCACATTATAATTATCTTGGAAAATTTTGAAATATCTAAATGCCCAGGTATTGTTTTTTCCTCCAAAGAATCTTTGACATTAATTTCTCACTTTGATATTGATTTCTCATTCAAATTTTTTCTTATTTGCAATCACCCTCTGTGCCTTTTCAGTCTTTTAGCTTTATTGAGGATTTCAATAGCTTAGTCAGAAATTGTCACTTTGCACTTGGAAATAAGTGGGTTATTTTCAAATATCATTTCATATTGATTTCTAACATAATTCCACAGTGATAAGAGATTAGACTCTGTATGATTTCAATACCTTTAGACCATGAAATTTTTGAGCATTGTTTTATGTCCCTGGATATGTTCCAATACCTCCAGATTTATAGTCTATGAAAACTTCAATAGAAATTGTATCCCACTTTTGTGTGAAAATTATCTGAATCTTAACTAGGTCAAATTTGTTCATAGTGTTTTTCAAGTCTATTCTATCCTTCTAGTTTTCTGTTTATTCATTCTATTAAATTTTAAGAGAATGATATTGAAACTTCAAATAAAAAAGTCTTTATTTATCTACGTAAAAATAATTGTATTATATAGTGGAGCAATATGTAACTTTGTCCTGTATTTTCCAAGTCTACTGTAAGTGTGTTATCAAACTTTCATAATTAAAAAAAAATTGATGTTAAAGTAAATTGAAGTTTGTTGGTTTAACTAGTATATATATATCTTTAGAGTAATTTGCACTACATATAACACTTTTATTGTTCCTATTCAAATAAGATCTCATTATCTTTGTTATAAAAACTTTCAGCAAGAAGTATTTGGTATGATGATATTTGATAGGTAAATTAAATGCAAATGAGGTAAAGTTTTTAGGTGAATCATTTAAGAATATTATGATTTATGATATGTCAACTTAAAATTATCTGCTCCAAACTCTTTTGTAACTTGAAACTTTAGAGTTTTGCTAAAGTTAAACAGAAAAATATATTGAATATCTAGCTCATTTCCAAAAAAGATAAAATATTGAAACATTAATTACCGAACACAGGCTTCCTTGTGGAGAGAAAATAAAGATATTTTGAACTATTAATAAAATGTTTGATGTCACACTGAGAAATTTTCTATAAAAATGTACATGTGTTTAGAAATTATAAATAGTATCTATATGTTTGCCTGATGCTGAAGTTCCAATAATTTGGCCACTTGATGTGAAAAGCTGATTCACTGGAAAAGACCCTGATGCTGGGGAATATTGAGGGCAAGAGGAAGAGGCAACAGAAGATGAGATAGTTAGATGGCATCACTGACTCAATGGACATGAATTTGAGCAAACTCCAGGAGATGGTGAAGAATAGGGAAGCTGGTGTGCAGCAGTTCATGGGGTCATAAAGAGTTGGATATGACTTAGCAACTGAACAACAACAATAATATGTTTGCCAATCTACAAAATGTTAGTGTAAAAGCAGTTCATAATTGCTTACTTTGTAGCTTTCACAAGAAAGTAAGGTTTTCAAAGAATAAGAAATCAAATTTTTGTAATTAAAACTACTAAAAGTAATAAAAATAAAAATAAATAAAATAAAGTAATAAGGAACACATCTTAGGATGCAGAGAGAGAGAGAGAGAGAGAGAGAGAGATCTAAGAAATGGTAATGCATTTTGCTAAAACAAAGTAATTTTGTCCTAAAGAGATATTAAGAAAAAGACGGGGGTGGAGGGGTGGGAACATTAGACAAAATCTGAAGTTAAAATAAGAAAGGCATTAAAGGTTTATGAAAAAGCAACCTGAAAAAAAGAATTTTAAGCATGGTCAGAATTGGCTGAATTTAGAGTATATTTAATTAAGTAAATGAATTTTAGTAATAAAAGTTCAGTTCAGTTCAGTCGCTCAGTCGTGTCCGACTCTTTGCGACCCCATGAATTGCAGCACGTCAGGCCTCCCTGTCCGTCACCAACTCCCGGAGTTCACTCAGACTCACGTCCATCGAGTCAGTGATGCCATCCAGCCATCTCATCCTCTGTCATCCCCTTCTCCTCCTGCCCCCAATGCCTCCCAGCATCAGAGTCTTTTCCAATGAGTCAACTCTTCACATGAGGTGGCCAGTATACTGGAGTTTCAACTTTAGCATCATTCCTTCCAAAGAAATCCCAGGGCTGATCTCCTTCAGAATGGATTGGTTGGATCTCCTTGCAGTCCAAGGGACTATCAAGAGTCTTCTCCAACACTACAATTCAAAAGCATCAATTCTTCGGCGCTCAGCTTTCTTCACAATCCAACTCTCACATCCATACATGACTGCTGGAAAAACCATAGCCTTGACTAGATGGACCTTAGTCGGCAAAGTACTGTCTCTGGTTTTGAATATGGTATCTAGGTTGGTCATAACTCTTCTTCCAAGGAGTAAGCGTCTTTTAATTTCATGGCTGCAATCACCATCTGCAGTGATTTTGGAGCCCAAAAGAATAAAGTCTGACACTGTTTCCACTGTTTCCCCATCTATTTCCCATGAAGTGATGGGACCAGATATCATGATCTTTGTTTTCTGAATGCTGAGCTTTAAGCCAACTTTTTCACTCTCCTCTTTCACTTTCATCAAGAGGCTTTTTAGTTCCTCTTCACTTTCTGCCATAAGGGTGGTGTCATCTGCATATCTGAGGTTATTGATATTTCTCCTGGCAATCTTGATTTCAGCTTGTGTTTCTTCCAGTCCAGCGTTTCTCATGATGTACTCTGCATATAAGTTAAATAAGCAGGATGACAATATACAGCCTTGATGTACTCCTTTTCCTATTTGAAACCAGTCTGTTGTTCCATATCCAGTTCTAACTGTTGCTCCCTGACCTGCTTACAGATTTCTCAAGAGGCAGATCAGGTGGTCTGGTATTCCCATCTCTTTCAGAATTTTCCACAGTTTATTGTGATCCACAGAGTCAAAGGCTTTGGCATAGTCAGTAAAGCAGAAATAGATGTTTTTTTGGAACTCTCTTGCTTTTTCCATGATCCAGCAGACGTTGGCAATTTGATATCTGGTTCCTCTGCCTTTTCTAAAACGAGCTTGAACATCAGGAAGTTCACAGTTCATGTATTGCTGAAGCCTGGCTTGGAGAATTTTGAGCATTACTTTACTAGCATGTGAGATGAGTGCAATTGTGCGGTAGTTTGAGCATTCTTTGGCATAATAAAAGTTAGCTGATGCAAAACTAGAGTTTGGTCTTCTCTCACCCTTAAGAGAACAAAATTTTCTTAGGATTTTGATCTGTTTCTGATAATAGATTGTAAAGTTCTTTACCTTTTAGGTAACCTGTTGTAAATTTGTGTATTTGCCTTTGAAATCTTTTACTATCACTTTGGTTAAGTGAAAAGTATTTTTTCGCAGTGACCTTGATCTTATTTGACCAAGGTCTAAAATTTTCAAACTGCTCCAAGTCAGACTCTAAACGAAGTTCTTTTGACTTTTAACTAACTTCAGGGTGCTTCAGAGGACTCCTGAAACATCTCAAAGGGACATATTAAACTGATTAGGTTATTTGGTATGTTAAATTACATGGGAAGCATTATCAAATGAGTGATGATAAGTATTCTCAGGCTATGTTGCATGGTAAATGTTATTATTATAAATGTTCTAAAAATTATTTGAAGTCCCTAAAATCTGGATATATCCTGATATAATGTTATTATTCCAATTCTTGTATGTTGCAGAAATAATGAAATTTCTTTGTTAATTTTATTGTTATCAGATCTTTAACCATTCAATTTTAGGTTTTTATCATTTATAGAGAGTTATTATTTTATTCTGCAGCTTTTACAAAAATGAATATCTTTGAAGTCTCACAAAATTATTTTTTGACAAATATAGGTTCCTGATAACTTTTAGATTACACCTCTGGGCTTGATAAGAAATTACAGAACTCTAGTGGAAAACTTCTTGGTTTTATGAACTGCTAATAAAAGATAAATTTCAACAAGAATTAGTTACATAGGATTTAGTGAATTGATGAATATGGTTCAACATATTCATACTTTTTTTTTGTACAAAATATTACTGGCTTTTGAATCTTGTTTTTCACATGTGAGAAAACCTTTCCCTTTAAGCCAGCTATCACGTGCAGCAATTTGACAAAGCACAACTTTGTAAACAAAGAGAAAACATTTATCTTTTCCACTCCACCTCCAGAATTTGGAAACTCTTAGTGAATATTCTTGTTTTTATGGAAATATTATTATTTATTCTTCCTATAAAAAGGACAAAATTGGGAACATTGGTTATATTATTAAGGTTTTGACTGTAAGCACATATATGAAAGAAACATCCATAGACTCACATATGACTAGGCAAATTTAAAGAACCAAGGTGGACAATACGGTGCCAAAAATCCCTTCGGAAAAATGCCCTGATTCCTGCTTACAGGGTTTCCAACAGCCTTACTATGTGAGTAAGGAAAGCCATTTCCTGGCAGATGCAAGAACCTCACAATATTTTGAGGACCTCAAGAAAAGAAGGAGTCACCCAAATCTGAAGGTATTGCAAGGAAAATCTGATCATAAGTCCTTGGCACTGAGAGGCCTTGAGTGGTCTTTTAAATATTCTATCTGAGATTCTTTATGAAAAGTTCCAGGTTTGCCAACTTAAAAGAAACTATCAATTGCTCTTCTTGTTGCTGCTGCAACTGCTAAGTCACTTCACTCGTGTTCAACTCTGCGCGACCCCATAGACGGCAGCCCACCAGGCTCCCTCATCCCTGGGATTCTCCAGGCAAGAACACTGGAGTGGGTTGCCATTTCCTTCTCCAATGCATGAAAGTGAAAAGTGAAAGTGAAGTGGTTCAGTCGTGTCCGACTCTTAGTGACTCCATAGACTGCAGCCTATCAGGCTTCTCCGTCCATGGGATTTTCCAGGCGAGAGTACTGGCATGGGGTGCCATTGACTTCTCCGGCTCTTCTTGTTACTGTTATGTAAATAATCAAGCTAAGTTTATTGAAATCAGAGTTGAACTAGCACCAATTCTACACAGTCATTACTAGAAAATAGAACAAAAGTAAACTTTCTCAAATCATTATATGAGATCAGATTTACCAATAACAAAAATCAGAAAACTAGGGAGAGAAGAGAAGTTCATTTATCTGTTAACTCAGCTACATAATTTTCTCTAGTTAAATATAGCCTAGACTTATATTTAGGACTTCCCCGGTGGCTCAGATGGTAAAGCATCTGCCTACAATGCAGGAGACCTGGGTTCAATCCCTGGGTTGGGAAGATCTCCTGGAGAAGGAAATGGCAACCCACTCCAGTACTCTTGATTGGAAAACCCCAATGGACAGAGGAGCCTGGTAGGCTACAGTCCATGGGGGTCCCAAAGAGTCGGACATGACCGAGTGACTTCACTTTAGACTTCTATTTAACGAGAATAACTGACTCAGTGGAGAAGGCAATGGCAACCCAATCCAGTACTCTTTCCTAGAAAATCCCATGGAGAGAGGAGCCTGGTAGGTTGCTAAGAGTCAGACATGACTGAGCGACTTCACTTTCACTTTTCACTTTCATGCATTGGAGAAGAAAATGGAAACCCACTCCAGCATTCTTGCCTGGAGAATCCCAGGGATGGGGGAGCCTGGTGGGCTGCAGTCTATGGGGTCGCACAGAGTAGGACACGACTGAAGCAACTTAGCAGCAACAACTGACTCAGTTCTAAAGAGCAAAATATTGAAAAGAATAAAACTCTAACATTAAAGTAGAGAAATCTGGCAGGCAATGGCTTAACCAAGTGGTCAATGTTAATATCACCTGTAATAAGTTATGTTGATAACATATGATCCTTAACGTTATATAATGAAAAGTACGTAAAATGAGAAAACATCAGAAAATCTTAAGGTGAACACAATCTACAGAATATCTCACCAGTGTAAAAAATTTCCAAGACCAATATTTCATAAAGCATAGTGTTATTGATTAAGAGAGACTAAGGGAAAATGAAATCTAAATGTGATGTAGTGTCCAGGATTGTATCCTAGAACAGCAAAGGATATTAATGAAACAACTGGTGAAGTCTTGATAAAGGCTGTGGTTAATTAGTAAGAGCTATGCCTATATAAATTTCTTAGTTTTGATAACCTTGACATGGATATGTAAAATGTTAACTAAGGGGAGAGTGAAAAAAATGTAAATGAGAAGTTTCTGTTTTATCTTTACAATTCTGAATCTAAAAAAATTTTTAGAAAAGAAAACACTTCTGTCAACTTATAAGTCTATATTACCAAAAACATTCTCCAACAGTCAAGGCAAAATAAAAACTTTTCCAAACATGTAAAAATGGAAATGATTCACAGATCCACATCACAATAAATGTTAGACGGGATCTTTTACACAAGCACATACAAATGGATAGATAGCCAATGGGAATTTTTTATATGACTCAGGGAACTCAAACAGGGGCTCTGTGACAATCTAGAAGGGTGGAATGGGGAGGGAGATGGAAGGGAGGGGACATGGGTGTACCTGTGGCTGATTCTTGATGTATGACAGAAAACTGCAAAATTCTGTAAAGCAAATATCCTTCCATTTAAAAAATAAAGTGGCAAAAAAATGTAAATATGAGTCTACACAAATGACTGGCCAGCCCTGGAAATGTTAAACACATAGGATAATAAAAAACTTATTTTCTTAGTATTTAAATTTCATTAAACAAAAATAATAATACTGTAGTATATATTATAACAGATGTAAAAGTAAAATATATGACAACAATAGCACTAGTTTGGGAGAGGAGAAATAGAAGTATACTCTTTCTAGATTCTTATACTGTACATAAAGTGGTAAAATGTCATTTAAAGGTTATTGCTCTTGTTGTTCAGTCACTAAATCATGTCCAACTCTTTGCAACACCATTGACTATAGCACACCACACTCCTCTGTTCCTCATTATCTTCCAAAGTTTGCTCAAATTCATATCCATTGAATTAGTGACAATATCTAACCATCTCATCCTCTGTCATCCTCTTCTTCATTTGCCTTCCATCTTTCCCAGCATCAGAATCTTTTCCAGTGAGTTGGCTCTTTGAATCAGGTAGCCAAAGTATTAAAGCTTCACATTAGTCCTTTCAATGAATATTCAGGGTTGATTTCCTAGAAGATTGACTGGTTTGATTTCTGTGCAGTCCAAGTGACTCTCAAGACTCTTCTCCAACACCACAATTTGAAAGCATCAGTTCTTTGGCACTCACACTTCTTTATGGACCAGCTCTCTACCCATACATAACTACTGGAAAATCAAAGCTTTGACTATAATGGACATTTGTGGCAAAGTGATAGCTCTGTTTTGAAATATGCTGTATAGGTTTGCCATAGCTTTTCTTCCAAGGAATAAGCAGCTTTTAATTTCATGGCTGCAGTCACTGTCCTCAGTGATTTTGGAGCCCAAGAAAATAAAATTTGTCCCTGTTTCACTTTTTTCCCCTTCTACTTGTCATGAAGTGGTGGGACTGAATTCCATGGTCTTAGTTTTTTTTTAAATATTGAGTTTCAGGGCAGTTCTTTCACTCTACTGTTTCACCCTTATCAAGAGGCTCTTTAGTTCCTCTTCATTTTCTGCCATTAGAGTGGTATCATCTACATATCCAAAGTTGTTATTTCTCCCAACCATCTTGATTCCAGCTTGTGATTCATCCAGCTTGTGATAGATTCAAGCTTGTGATTCTAATTTGTGATTCATCATGCATTTTGCATGATGTGCTCTGCATTTAAGTTTAATTTATAGCCTTGCTGTATTCCTTTCCCAATTTTAAACCAGTGAGTTATTCCATGTCCGGTTCTAACTGTTGCATATTGACCTGCATACAGATTTCTCAGGAGACAGGTAAAGTGGTCTGGTACCCCCATTTCTTTAAGAGTTTTCCACAATTTGTTGTGATCCCCACAGTCAAAGGCATTAGCCTACTCAATGAAGCCAAAGTAGGTGTTTTTCTGAAACTCCTTTGCTTTCTCCATGATATAATGAATGTTGACAATTGATCTCTGATTTCTCTGCCTTTTATAAACCCAGCTTGTACATCTGGAATTTCTTTGTTCATGTACTGAAGACTAGTTTGAAAGATTTTAAGCAAACTCTTGCTAGCAGTAGTCTGTGATAATTTCAAGATATATACTATAAAATATAAAGGGAACTGCTAAAACAAATAAAAACATTTTATCTAAAAACTTAGCAGTGAAGATAAAATGGAATCACAAAATATATTCAAGGAGCAGATAAAATAAGAAAAAAAATGAAAAAATATATTTGACAAACACAACAAAAAAGAGTAGGATGATAAATTTAAAATGAAACATGTCAACAATCACACCAATTTGTCAGCTTGGATAAATAAGCAAGACCTAATTATAGGCTGCCTACAAGAAAAACACTAAATATAAAGAAAAATAGGTTAAAAGTAAAAGAAAAATGTATACTATGCTGGTACTGAGCAAAGAAAGATCAAGTGACTATATAATATCAGACAAAGTAGATTTTAAAACTAAAACATATTACTAGAAATAAATAGGCTTATTTCATAAGAAATAACATGTCAGTTCCAAAAAGAGGCAGTCATATTAAATGTATATGGGCCTAATAAAAGAGCTTTGAAATATAGAAAGTTTAAACAAACAGATTTTTGCTAGGAGAAATGGCCAAATCTATAATTATGATCAGGGATTTCAATACTCCTCTCTCAATAAATGCTTGTACATGCAGTCAGAAAATAAGTAGGTATAAAAGATCTGAACAGTACTACCAACCAGTGTGACCTAATTCACATTTATATAACACTCTTCTCTATGTCAATAGAATATACATACTTTCCAAATATACATAAGCCATTTGCCAAAATGGATTATATTATGAACACTGAGGTGAGTTTGGGGGCTTCCCTGGTAGCTCAGCTGGTAAAGAATCCACCTGCAATGTAGGAGACCCCAGTTCTACTCCTTGGTAGAGAAGATCCACTGGTGAAGGGATAGGCTATCCACTCCAGTATTCTTGGGCTTCTCTGGTGGCTTAGACGGTAAAGAATCCATCTGAAATGTGAGAGATATTGGTTCGATCCCTGGGCTGGGGAGATCCCCTGGAGAAAGGAATGGCTGCCCACTCCACAAGGCCTGGAGAATTCCACGGACTGTATAGTCCACGGGGTCGCAAAGAGTTGGACACAACAACTTTCACACACATACATATGGTGAGTTTTAATAAATTTAAATGAGTTCAAGTCATAAAAGGTATGTTCTATTTTCAAATGAAATGAAATTAAATGTCAGTAACAGAGAGATTTTGGCCAAAATGGCAGAGTAGAGAGACACTGACTTCATCTTTCACAGACACACCAAATTTACACCTATTTACAGAGCATTAGTGAGAAAGACCGGAACCTACCAGGAAAATCTCCTAACAACTAAAAACCTACAGAAGGAACCACAATGAGACAGATAGGAAGGGTGGATATAGGTGTATAGTTAAGATTTACATGCCATATGAATGATCCTTGAACAGGAGATAATTATAATTGCAGAGGTTCTCCCCAAGAAATCAGGAGTTTGGACACATTAGGTTCCCAAGTCCAAGGTTTCCTCATCGAGGACAAAAGAGGCCTTGGAATGATTGGAGTCGATAGTCAACAGGTCTTATTTTGGGGAGACAAAGATAGTAGTGAGAAATAGTCTCCACTCTTAAAGGGCACACACAAAACCTCCCAAAGACCCAGGAAAGAAGTAGTTCTTTGAAAGATGTCTGGGTCAGGCCCACTTGCTCATCTTGGAAAACCTCCTGGTAATGTGAGAATGCAACTGAAGCCCACTCTGGGGACATAGACACTGATGACAGCCATTCTGGAGCTTATTCTACCATACAGACACTGATGCTGGATCTTCCCTCTAGGTCATTAGCCTCAGTACCCAGCCTCACTCCTGCCCACCAGCCTGTTGGCAGTACTACTGGGATGCCTCAGGCCAATGAATAGCTTGACACGGACATAGGCCCACCCACCAGTAGGCTGGTGGCCTTAGGACCCCCTGAGCCCACATAGCCTAGGAACTTTCCCAACAAAACTGTGTTGGCACTAGAAATAGAAATTCCAGAGCCTTGCAGATAGACATTCTGCACCTACCATCATTTCCAGCTACCATCAGCTTTTTCCATCCATGGGACACACTGGGTCCTGGCCCCACCAATAAGCAGTACCAGGTCTGAGACTCCTTGGGCTCATAGGCTAGCCACTCCGGGATATGGCCCCATGCACTGGCAGGCCAGAACCAGCTTTGGGAACCCATAGCCAGCCATGTCAAGGACTGGCCACATCCACAGGCAGGTGGACACTAGATCTGGGAATCCCAAACCACACACTGTATAATCTGCCTTTGACTAGTGAGCCAGCACTAACTCCAAGACTTTCCAGTTTTTGAAGCCAGCAGCCTCATGACATGGCCCTGACAAACAGTGGACAGCTGTTTCTGTACAAGATAGGGCCTGGTAATCAAACCAAGCAGGGGTCAGCTAGGCCTACCAATCTACCCACAGTAGTCAGCACAATAAAACAAATGGATGCACATAGCCAACATATATAATAACCCCTAGATGACATACTTCAGGTGACCAGAGGGGACCTCTCCCATAAAAGACCACTACTCAAAGGTCAGAAAATATGACTAACCTACCACATATAAGGAAATAAAAACAGCAAATTGGGAAAAAGTAAGTGACAAATATATATGTTCCAAATGAAGGAATAAGATAAAAAACTAGAAGAATTAAGTGAAGTGGAGATGGGCAATCTACCCAGTAAAAAGAAAGAGTTCAAAGTAATAATCATAAGCATTCTCAAATAAATCAAGAGAATATTGAATGAACATAGTAAGAAGTTAGATATTTTTAGAAAGAGTTAGAAAATATAAAGAATAACCAGAGATGAATATAATAATAAATGAAATGAAAACACTCTAGAAAGAATTAACAATAGATTAGATGATGCTGAGGAACAAGTCAGGGAGATGGAAGATAGAGTAGTATAAATAATGTAAGCTGAACAGAAAAAAAGAAAAAAAATGAAAAGAAATGAGGATAGTTTAAGAGACCTCTGAGATGACATTGAGTACGAACATTCACATCATAGGGGTCCCAGAAGGAGAAGAGAGAGAGAGATCATATTTGAAGACATAATAGCTGAAAATTTCCATAACCCAGGACAGGAAACAGACATCTAGGACCAGTAGCATAGTGAGTCCCAAATAGGATCAACTCAAAGAGGACCATGCCAAGACACACTGTAATTGAAATGGCAAAAGTGAGTGATGGAGAAAATTAAAAGGAATAGAGGAAAGGCAACAAGTTATGTAAAAGGGAACTCTTATAAGACTATTAACTGACTTTTAAGCACAATTGTTCACCAAAAAGGGGAAGCATGTTAAAATTTAAGTAATGAAAGGAGAAAACTACAAAGCTACAAAAGAATTATGCTCCACTGAGTAAGGCTTTCATTCAAATTTGATGGAGAGATGGTAAATATTACAGAGAATAAAAAGCTAAGAATTCAGCACCACCAAAACAGCTTTATAAGAAATGTTACAGGGCATTCTATAAGCAAAAAACAAACAGTGAGAAATACGAAGGCAAATATAAAATAGTTAAATCACCCATATATGACAAGCATAGTAAAATCCTTTATACTCACAATTAATATGTAAAATATTATGATAAAAAGTAACGGGGAGTAGAATAAAAATTCAACATTGTTACAATTCATTCAAACTTCTTTAAGATATGAACATCTTAAAATAATCATGCTTATATACAGATTGCTGTATATAAGCCTCATAGTAATCACAAATCAGAAATCTATAACAGATTCACAGAGAAAAGAGAGGAAAAATTCAAATATAACGCTAAAGACACTAAAGGGACCAGAGCCAAAGAAGAATAAAAGAGTGTAAAAAGTACCCCCAAATCCCCAAACAACTGAAAAAATGGCAATAAATATACACCTACCAATAATTACTTAAAGTGTAAACATTAAATACTCCAATCAAAAGATATAGAATAACTGAACAAATACAAATGTAAAACCTTTATATGTGCTGCCTACAAGAAAATCACTGCAGATTTATTAATAAAGAAACAAAGTGAAGGGATGGAAGAAACACTCCATGTAAATGCAAATTAAACAAAGTTGGAGTAGCAACACTTTTATTACACAAAGTATACATTAAAACAAAGACTGTCACAAGAGACAAAGAAGAGCATTGAGGTCAACACAAGGGATCAATCCAAGAAGAAGACGTAACAATTTTAAGTATATATTCACTTAACATGTGCTCAATCACTCAGTCATATCCAACTTTTTGTGACCAATTGGACTGTAGCCTGTCAGGCTCCTGTGTCCATGGGATGTTTCAGGTAAGAATACTGGAGTGGGTTGCCATTTCCTCCTCATAGGCTAACCTAAATACATGATGTAAATTTTAATAGACATAAAGGAAGACAGTAACAGTAACACATAAGGGTAGCAGAATAAACGAAAAAAAAAAGCAAAAAATTGAGGATAGTCTCAGAGACTTCTGGGACAATATTAAATGCACCAACTTTTGGATTTTATGGGTCCCAGAAGGAGAAGAATAAAAGAAAAAGTCTGAGAAAATTTTTGAAGAGATTATAGCCAAAAAATTCCTTAATATGGGAAAGGAAATGGTTAATCAAGTGCAAGAAGCATAGAGAGTCCCATACATGTTAAACCAAGGAAAACACAGCAAGACACATACAATCAGACTAACAAAGATTAAACACAAAGAAAGAATATTAAAAGCAACAAGTAACATACAGGAAACCCCATACAATAACAGCTGATCTTTCAGCAGAAACTGCAGGCTAGAAAGGAATGGCAGAATATATTTAAAGTACTGAAAGAAAGAAAATCTACAACCAAATACTCTACTTGGCAAGGATCTGATTCAAATTAGATGCAGAAATAAAAAGCTTTACAAACAAAAATTAAGAGGATTTAGCACCACCAAACCAGCTTTAAAACAAATATCAAAGGGACTTCTATAGGCAAGAAATACAAGAGGAGGAAAGAACCACAAAAACAAACCTAAAGCAATTAAGAAAATGCAAATAGGAGGCGGTCCTAAAATGGTGTAGGAATAGGACGGGGAGACCACTTTCTCCCCCACAAATTCATCGAAAGAACATTTGAACGCTGAGTTAATTCCACAAAACAACTTCTGAATGCCAGCAGAGGACATCAGGCACCCAGAAAAAAAGCCCATTGTTTTCAAAAGGAGGTAGGAAAAAATATAAAAGACAAAAAGAGAGACAAATGAGGTAGGGACGGAGCTCCATCCCTGGAAGGGAGTCTTAACAAAGAAAGAGGTTTCCAAACACCAGCCGAGTCTGTGGTGATCCTTGGAACCACAGAGGGCAACATAACCGGGAGGAATAATAAGTAAATAATTAAAACCCACAGATTACATGCCCAACGGTAACTCCCCCAGCAGAGAAGCAGCACAGACGCCTGCATTTGCCACTAGCAAGAGGGGGTTGGGCAGGGAGGTGCGGGCTGCATTGCTTAGAGTAAGGACCGAGCCTGAATGCCCTGAGGGCAATCTGAGGGGACTAACTTGGCCTAGCAAACTAGACTGTGGGATAGCTACCACGCGAAAAGCCCTAACCTAAGACACTGCCAGGCCTGCTCATAGAACAAAGGACTGAGCAGAGCTAGGTGGCTGCAGACCATCCCCCTCTGGTGACAGGCAGCCAGAGCCAGAAGGGGGCAATCACGGCCCCAGAGAGGCATTATCTACCAAAGTGCAAGCAGGCTTCATTGCTAACTAAGACTTCTTGGGATTCTGGACGGTCAACATCTGCCTGAGAAGGTGTGCCAGTTGTACACCCAGAAAACCAAGCAGCAGGGATGGGGGAGGCGATAAGTCACAGCAACCATGCTCGCCAAACACCTGGTCACCTGAGCTGCTTGGACCTGGGAAGGGCACAAAACACAGATCCAACCGAGTCTGCACCTCCAAGGACTACCCGAGTACCTGAACCTGAGCGGCTTGGACCTGGGAAGTGCACACAACCCAGGGCCGGCCTCAGACAGTTCCCGGCAGAGCAACATAGAGCCTAAGCAGTGTAGACAGGGAAAGCACACATGCCGTGACCGAGGGCAAACCCAGTGTGGCCAAGTCACTGTGAGCACACACCAGTGTTATCTGTTGGGAGTGTCCCACACTCCCCATAGCACGACTGAACAAGTGAGCCTAAAAACGTGTCCACAACCGCCCCAGTGTCAGGGTGGAAATTAGACACTGAAGAGACCAGCAAACAGAAGAAGCAAAAACAGAGGGAACCTCCTTGGACGTGACAGGTGCAATAGATTAAAACACTGTAGTTAGTACTGACTACATAGGAAGGGGCGTATAGATCTTGAGAAATATAAGCCAGATCAAGGAACTATCCGAAACTGAACTGACCTCACACTGCCCACAACAACACCAGAGAAAGTCCTAGATATATTTTTACTATCATTCTTTATTTTTTAATTAAAAAATTGTCTTATATTACTCCTTTAATTTTCATTTTTATAACCTACTATTACTTTGCAAAAAAAGAAGAGAGAGAACCTATTTTTTTAAAGCGAACTTCATATATATATATTTTATAATTTTTGTGACTTTGTTTTTTTTTCTTCTTTAATATTGTATTTTTGAAAATCCAACCTCTACTCTAAATTTTTAATCTTTCATTTTTGGTATTTGTTACCAATTTTGTACCTTTAAGAACCCAATCTTCAGTACCCATTTTTACTTGGGAACAAGATTACTGGCTTGACTGCCCTCTCCCCCTTTGGACTCTCTTTTTTCTCCACCAGATTGCCTCTATCTCCTCTCTCCACCTTCTCTTCTCTACCCAACTCTGTGAATCTCTTTGTCTGTTCCAGATGGTGGAGAAAAATTAGGAAACTGATTACTGGCTGGATCTGTCTCTCTCCTTTTGATTCCCCCCCTTTATCCTCCTGGCCACCTCTGTCTCCTTCCTTCCTCTTCTCTTCTCTGTGTAACTCCGTGAACATCTCAGAGTGGTCCAGACTGTGGAACACACATAAGGAAATGATTACTGGCTGACTTGCTCCCTCCTCTTTTGATTCTACCTCATCTCATCCAGGTCATGTCTATCTCCCTCCTCCCTCTTCTCTTCTCCATGTAACTCTGTGAATCTCTCTCGGTGTCCCTCACTGTGGAGAAACTTTTCATTAACTTAGATGTTTTATCAATAGTGCTGTATGGATGGAGAAGACTTGAGGCTACTGTAAAAATAAGACTGAAAACCAGAAGCAGGAGGCATAAGTCCAAATCCTGAGAACACCAGAGAAGCCCTGATTACAGGGAACATTAATTGACAGGAGCTCATCAAACACCTCCATACCTACACTGAAACCAAGCACCACCCAAGGGCCAACAAGTTCCAGAGCAAGACATATCATGCAAATTTCTCCAGCAACACAGGAACACAGCCCTGAGCTTCAACATACAGGCTGGTAAAGGTCACTCCAAACCCACTGACATCTCATAACTCTTTACTGGACACTTCAGTGCAATCCAGACAGAAGAAATCCAGTTCCACCCACCAGAACACTGACACAAGCTTCTCTAACCAGGAAACCTTGACAAGCCACCCGTACAACCCCACCCACAGCAAGGAAACTCCACAATAAAGAGAACTCCACAAACTGCCAAAATACAGAAAGGCCACCCCAAATGCAGCAATATAAACAAGATGAAGAGACAGAGAAATACCCAGCAGGTAAAGGAACAGGATAAATTCCCACCAAACCAAACAAAAGAGGAAGAGGTAGGGAATCTATCTGATAAAGAATTCCAAATAATGATAGTGAAAATGATCCCAAATCTTGAAATAAAAATGGAATCACAGATAAATAGCCTGGAGACAAGGATTGAGAAGATCCAAGAAAGGTTTAACAAGGACCTAGAGTAAATAAAAAAGAGTCAATATATAATGAATAATGAAATACATGAGATCAGAAACACTCTGGAGGCAACAAATAGTAGAATAAAAGAGGCAGAAGATAGGATTAGTGAAATAGAAGATAGAATGGTAGAAATAAATGAATCATAGAGGAAAAAAGAAAAGCAAATTAAAAGAAATGAGGACAATCTCAGAGACCTCCAGAACAATATGTAACACTCCAACATTCAAATTATAGGAGTCCCAGAAGAAGAAGACAAAAAGTAAGACCATGAGAAAATACTTGAGGAGATAATAGTTGAAAACCTCCCTAAAATGAGGAAGGAAATAATCACCCAAGTCCAAGAAACCCAGAGAGTCCCAAAGAGGATAAACCCAAGGTGAAATACCCCAAGACACATATTAATCAAATGAACAAAGATCAAACACAAAGAACAAATATTAAAAGCAACAAGGGAAAAACAACAAATAACACACAAGGGGATTCCTATCAGGATAACAGCTGATCTTTCAACAGAAACTCTTCAGGCCAGGAGGGAATGGCAAGACATACTTCAAGTGATGAAAGAAAATAACCTACAGCCCAGATTACTGTACCCAGCAAGGATCTCATTCAAATATGAAGGAGAAATCAAAAGCTTTACAGACAAGCAAAAGCTGAGAGAATTCAGCACCACCAAACCAGCTCTCCAACAAATGCTAAAGGATATTCTCTAGACAGGAAACACAAAAATGGTGTATAAACTTGAACCCAAAACAATAAAGTAAATGGCAACGGGATCATACTTATCAATAATTACCTTAAATGTAAGTGTGTTGAATGCCCAACCAAAAGACAAAGACTGGCTGAATGGATACAAAAACAAGACCCCAATATATGATGTCTACAAGAGAACCACCTCAAAACAAGGGACACATACAGACTGAAAGTGAAGGGCTGGGAAAAGATATTCCACACAAATAGAAACCAAAAGAAAGCAGGAGTAGCAATACTCATATCAGATAAAATAAACTTTAAAACAAAGGCTGTGAAAAGAGACAAAGAAGGCCACTACATAATGATCAAAGGATCAATCCAAGAAGAAGATATAACAATTATAAATATATATGCACCCAACATAGGAGCGCCACAATATGTAAGACAAAAGCTAACAAGTATGAAAGGGGAAATTAACAATAACACAATAATAGTGGGAGACTTTAATACCCCACTCACATCTATGGATAGATCAACTAAACAGAAAATCAACAAAGAAACACAAACTTTAAATGATACAATAGACCAGTTAGACCTAATGATATCTATAGGACATTTCACCCCAAAACAATGAATTTCACCTTTTTCTCAAGTGCTCACGGAAACTTCTCCAGGATAGATCACATCTTGGGCCATAAGTCTAGCCTTGGTAAATTCAAAAAAACTGAAATCATTCCAAGCATCTTTTCTGACCATAATGCATTAAGATTAGATCTCAATTACAGGAGAAAAACTATTAAAAATTCCAACAAATGGAGGCTGAACAACATGCTGCTGAATAACCAACAAATCACAGAAGAAATAAAAAAAAAAAATCAAAATATGCATAGAAACGAATGAAAATGAAAACACAACAACCCAAAACCTGTGGGACACTATAAAAGCAGTGCTAAGGGGAAAGTTCATAGCAATGCAGGCATACCTCAAGAAACAAGAAAAAAGTCAAATAAATAACCTAACTCTACACCTAAAGCAACTAGGAAAGGAAGAAATGGAGAATCCCAGGGTTTGTAGAAGGAAAGAAATCTTAAAAATTAGGGTAGAAATAAATGCAAAAGAAACAAAAGAGACCATAGCAAAAATAAACAAAGCCAAAAGCTGGTTCTTTGAAAGGATAAATAAAATTGACAAACCATTAGCCAGACTCATCAAGAAAAAAAGGGAGAAAAATCAAATCAATAATGGAGAGATCACAACAGACAACACAGAAATACAAAGGATCATAAGAGACTACTATCAGCAATTATATGCCAATAAAATGGACAACTTGGAAGAAATGGACAAATTCTTAGAAAAGTACAACTTTCCAAAACTGAACCAGGAAGAAATAGAAAATCTTAACAGAGACATCACAAACACAGAAATTGAAACTGTAATCAGAATCTTCCAGCAAACAAAAGCCCAGGTCCAGGTGGCTTCACAGCTGAATTCTACCAAAGATTTAGAGAAGAGCTAACACCTATCCTACTCAAACTCTTCCAGAAAATTGCAGAGGAAGGTAAACTTCCAAACTCATTCTATGAGGCCACCATCACCCTAATACCAAAACTTGACAAAGTTGCCACAAAAAAAGAAAACTACAGGCCAATGTCACTGATGAACATAGATGCAAAAATCCTTAACAAAATCCTAGCAATCAGAATCCAACAACACATTAAAAAGATCATATCCCATGACCAAGTGGGCTTTATCCCAGGCATGCAAGGATTCTTCAATATCCGCAAAACAATCAATGTAATTCACCACATTAACAAACTGAAAAATAAAAGCCATATGATTATCTCAATAGATGCAGAGAAGGCCTTTGACAAAATTCAACATCCACTTGTGATAAAAACTCTCCAGAAAGCAGGAATAGAAGGAACATTCCTCAACATAATAAAAGCTGTATATGACAAACCCACAGCAAACATTATCCTCAATGGTGAGAAATTGAAAGCATTTCCCCTAAAGTCAGGAACAAGACAAGGGTGCCCACTTTCACCACTACTATTCAACATAGTTCTGGAAGTTTTGGCCACAGCAATCAGAGCAGAAAAAGAAACAAAAGGAATCCAAATTGGAAAAGAAGAAGTAAAACTCTCACTGTTTGCAGATGACATGATCCTCTACATAGAAAACCCTAAAGACTCCATCAGAAAATTACTAGAGCTAATCAATGAATATAGTAAAGTTGCAGGATATAAAGTCAACACACAGAAATCCCATGCACTCCTATACACTAATAATGAGAAAGTAGGAAAAGAAATTAAGGAAACAATTCCATTCACCATTGCAACGAAAATAATAAAATACTTAGGAATAAGACTCTTGAGAGTCCCTTGGACTGCAAGGAGATCCAACCAGTCCATTTTGAAGGAGATCAGCCCTGGGATTTCTTTGGAAGGAATGATGCTAAAGCTGAAACTCCAGTACTTTGGCCACCTCATGTGAAGAGTTGACTCATTGGAAAAGACTTTGATGCTGGGAAGGATTGGTGGCAGGAGAAGAAGGGGACGACCGAGGATGAGATGGCTGGATGGCATCACTGACTCTATGGACACGAGTCTGAGTGAACTCCAGGAGTTGGTGATGCACAGGGAGGCTTGGCGTGCTGCGATTCATGGAGTTGCAAAGAGTCGGACACGACTGAGCAACTGAACTGAACTGAACTGAACTGAAAGAAAATAAAGACCTATATATAGAAAACTATAAAACACTGTTGAAAGAAATCAAAGAGGACACTAATAGATGGAGAAATATACCATGTTCATGGATTGGAAGAATCAATATAGTGAAAATGAGTATACTACCCAACACAATATACAGATTCAATGCAATCCCTATCAAGCTACCAGCGGTATTTTTCACAGAGCTAGAACAAATAGTTTCACATTTTGTATGGAAATATGAAACACCTCGAATAGCCAAAGCAATCTTGAGAAAGAAGAATGGAACTGGAGGAATCAATCTGCCTGACTTCAGGCTCTACTACAAAGCCACAGTCATCAAGACAGTATGGTACTAGCACAAAGACAGAAATATAGATCAATGGAACAAAATAGAATGCCCAGAGATAAATCCACACACCTATGGATACCTTATCTTCTTTGACAAAGGAGGTAAGAATATACAATGGATTAAAGACAATCTCTTTAACAAGTGGTGCTGGGAAAACTGGTCATCCACTTGTGAAAGAATGAAACTAGAACACTTTCTAACACCATACACAAAAATAAACTCAAAATGGATTAAGGTCTAAACATAAGACCAGAAACTATAAAACTCCTAGAGGAGAACATAGGCTAAACAGTCTCCAACATACATCACAGCAGGATCCTCTATGACCCACCTCCCAGGATACTGGAAATAAAAGCAAAAATAAACAAATGGAATCTAATTAAAATTAAAAGCTTCTGCACAACAAAGGAAACTATAAGCAAGGTGAAAAAACAGCCTTCAGAATGGGAGAAAATAATAGCAAATGAAGTAACTGACAAAGGACTAATCTCAAAAATATACAAGCAACTCCTTCAGCTCAATTCCAGAAAAATAAATGACCCAATCAAAAAATGGGCCAAAGAACTAAATAGACATTTCTCCAAAGAAGACATACAGATGGCTAACAGACACATGAAAAGATGCTCAACATCACTCGTTATCAGAGAAATGCAAATCAAGACCACAATGAGGTACCATTTCACACCAGTCAGAATGGCTGCTATCCAAATGTCTATGAGCAATAAATGCTGGAGAGGGTGTGGAGAAAAGGGAACCCCCCTACACTGTTGGTGGGAATGCAAACTAGTACCGCCACTATGGAGAACAGTGTGGAGATTCCTTAAAAAACTGGAAATAGAACTGCCTTATGACCCAGCAATCCCACTGCTGGGCATACACACCGAGGAAATCAGGATTGAAAGAGACACGTGTACCCCAATATTCATCGCAGTACTGTTTTTAATAGCCAGGACATGGAAGCAACCTAAATGTCCATCAGCAGATGAATGGATAAGAAAGCTGTGGTACATATACACAATGGAGTATTACTCAGCCATTAAAAAGAATATATTTGAATCAGTTCTAATGAGGTGGATGAAACTGTAGCCGATTATACAGAGTAAAGTAAGCCTGAAAGAAAAACACCAATACAGTATACTAACATATATATATATATGGAATTTAGAAAGATGGTATGATAGCCCTGTATGCAAGACAGCAGAAGAGACACAAATGTATAGAACAGTCTTTTGGACTCTGTGGAAGAGGGAGAGGGTGGGATGATTTGGGAGAATGGCATTGAAACATGTATAATATCATGTAAGAAACGAATTACCAATCTAGGTTCAATGCAGGATACAGGATGCTTGGGGCTGGTGCACTGGGATGACCCAGAGAGATGGTATGGGGAGGGAGGTGGGAGGGGTGTTCAGGATTGGGAACTCAGTACACCCGTGGTGGACTCATGTTGATGTATGGCAAAACTAATACAGTATTGTAAGGTAAAATAAAAAATTAAAAATAAAATAGACAACCAGCAAGAACCTACTGTATAGCACAGGGAGTTCTGCACAATTTTCTGTAATAACCTAAACTGGAAAAGAATTTGAAAAAGGATTGATATATGCACATGTATAACTGAATCACTTTATTGTACACCTGAAACTAATACAACATTGTTAATCAACTGTACTCTAATAAAAACTAAATTTTTTTAACCAGAGGAGTAGCCTCTCTGTTGCTAAATCTCTGCAAGGAAAATTTCAGGAAGGTTTCTGAGGCATGCTTTGACAGAGAGAATCTCTGCTCCCAGCACAATATTGTGATTAATGTCTGTTCTCTAGGAACAAGCCTACCTATCTGCTTCTATCACTCATGTCAAATTTAGAAATGGAATAAGTTCTTTTTTGATCAGATAGTCTCCAGGCTAAATCTAAGGTCATATTTCACATTTTCATTTTCCCTTATTCTCCCAGTCATAGTCTCATTCATTCTCTCTTATTATAAGATTCATATATTAATTTTTTACTAAAATTTTCTGATAATAACAGAGGATGCTTGAAAATTATGAAAAATAATAGACATTTGGTGATATTTTTAAGAAAGATTATCATATCACATGTGGTACTGTAGATTTTGCAGTCCACTTCCCTAACTTGCCTTTTCATATTGTTCACGGGGTTTTCAAGGCAAGAAGACTGAAGTGGTTTGCCATTCTCTTCTCCAGTGAAAAGGCAAAAAGATATAACAATGAAAAATAAGCTCTGCAGGTCAGTAGATGTCCAATATATTACTAGGGAAGTGCATAGAAACAGCTACAGAAAGAATGAAGCAGCTGACCCAAAGTAGAAATGATGCCCAGTTGTGGGTGTGTCTTGTGGTGAAGTTCAATGTTGTAAGGAACAATAGTGGATAGGAACCTGGAACATGAAGTCCATGAATAAAGATAAATTGCATGTGATCAAACAGGAGATGGCAAGAGTGAACATTGAAATTTTAGCAATCAATGAACTAAAATGGACAGAAATGGGTGAATTTAACTTAGATTCTGTGGCAAGAATCCCTTAGAAGGAATGGAGCTCTCAT
Source organism: Budorcas taxicolor (assembly GCF_023091745.1). Classification (NCBI taxonomy): domain Eukaryota; kingdom Metazoa; phylum Chordata; class Mammalia; order Artiodactyla; family Bovidae; genus Budorcas; species Budorcas taxicolor. The sequence continues at coordinate 7,497,937 of NC_068930.1, read as the reverse complement.
TGTCAACAAAAGAATCCAAAATGCAGTACTTAGTTGCAATCTCAAAATGACAGAATGATCTCAGTTCATTTCCAAGGCAAATCATTCAACATCACAGTAATCCAAGTCTACGCCCCAACCACTAATGCTGAAGAAAATGAAGTTGAATGATTCTGTGAAGACCTACAAGATCTCCTAGAACCAATCCAAAACAAAGCAAAACAAAACAAAAAAACTTTTTTTCATCATAAGGGTCTGGAATGCAAAAGTAGGAAGTCAAGAGATACCTGGAGAAAAAGGCAAGTTTGACCTTGAAGTACAAAGTGAGGGCAAAGGCTAACAGAACTTTGCCAAGAGAACAAATCTGTCATATAAAACATCCTGTTCCAACACAAGAGATGACTCTACACATGGGCATCACTAGATGGCTAATACTGAAATCTTATTATAGTCTTTGCAGCTGAAGGTGGAGAAGCTCTATACAGTCAGCAAAAACAAGACTGTGGTTCAAATCATCAGCTCTTTCTTGCAAAATTCAGGCTCAAACTGAAGAAATTAGGGAAATTGGGCTACTACTGGGCTTTCCTGGTGGTCTGATGGTAAAGAATCCACCTGCAATGCAAGAGACCTGGGTTTGATCCCTGGGTTGGGAAGATCCCCTGGAAGAGGGCATGGCAAGCCACTCCAGTACTCTTGCCTGGAGAATCCCCCATGGACAGAGGAGTCTGGTGGGCTACAGTGCTTGGGGTCACAAAGAGTCAGACATGACTGAACGACTAAGCACAGTAAAGTACAGGGGAAACCACTAGGTCATTTAGGTATGACTCAAATCAAATCCCTTTTGATTATACAGTGGAAGTGACAAATAGATTCAAAGAACTAGATCTGGTAGAGAGAGTGCCTGAAGAACATGGATGGAGGATTGTGACATTGTACAGGAGGTTGTGATCAAAACCATCTCCAAGGAAAAGAAATGCAGGAAGTTGGAGTGGTTGTCTGAGGAGACCTTACAAATAACTGACAAAAGAAGAGAAGCAAAAGGCAAAGGAGAAAGGGAAAGATATACCCTACTGAGTGCAGAGCTTCAGAGAAGAGCAAAGAGAGATAAGAAAGCCTTCTTAAGTGTACAATGCAATGAAACAGAGGAAAACAATAGAATGAGAAAGACTAGAGATCTCTTTAAGAAAATTGGACATACCAATGGAACATTTCATGAAAGATGGACACAATAAAGGACAAAAATGGCAAGGACCTAACGGGAGCAGAAGAGATTAAGAGGTGGCAAGAATACACAGAAGAACTGTACAAAAAGGTCTTAGTGACCCAGATAACCACGATGGTGTGGTCACTCACCTAGAGCCAGACATCCTGGAGTGTGAAGTCAAGTGGGCCTTAGGAAGCATTGCTATGAACAAAACTAGTGGAGGTGATGGAATTCCAGCTGAGCTACTTCACATTCAAAAGATGATGCTGTTAAAGTGCTATACTCATGTTTGGGAACACATGTAAGAATTAAAGACTTTAAAATTAAAAAAAAAAAATAAAGTGCTATACTCAATATGCTAGTAAATTTGGAAAACTCAGCAGTGGCCACAGGACTGGAAATGGTCAGTTTTCGTTCCAATCCCAAAGAAATGCAATAGCAAAGAATGTTCAAACTACCATTCAGTGGCAATCATTTCAAATGCTAGCAAAATTATGCTCAAAATCCTTCAAGCTTGACTTCAGTAGTACACAAACTGAGAAATTCCTGATGCACAAACTTGATTTAGAAAAGGCAGAGGAACCAGAGATCAAATTACCAATACCTGATGGATCATAGAAAAAGCAAGAGAGTTCCAAGAAAACATCTTCTGCTTCATTGGCTATGCTAAATCCTTTGACTGTGTGTATCACAACAAACTGGAATATTCTTGAAGAAGTGGAAATACAAGACCACCTTACTTGCCTCATGAGAAACCTGTATGCAGGACAAGTTAAGCAATAGTTAGAACTGGGCATGGAGCAATGGGCTGGTTCAAAATTGGGAAAGGAGTACATCAAGACTGTATATTGTCATCCTGCTCGTTTAAATTATATGCAGAGTATATCACATGAAATGCTGGACTGGATGACTCATAAGCTGGAATCAAGACTGCCGGGAGAAATATCAACAACCTCAGATATGCATATTATACCACTCTAATGGCAGAAAGTGAAGAGGAACTAAAGAGTTTCTGATGAATGTGAAAGAGGAGAGTGAAAAAGTGAATGTTAAAACTGAACATTCAAGAAACGAAGATCATGGCATCCATTCCCATCACTTCATGGCAAATAGATGGGGGAAAGTGCAAACAGTGTCAGATTTCACTTTCTTGGCCTCCAAAATCGCTGCAGTGACTGCAGTCACAGAATAAAAAAATGCTTGCTCTTTGGAAGAAAAGCTGTGGAAAACCTAGACGTTGTATTAAAAAGCAGAGACATCACTTTGTTGACAAAATCTCTATAGTCAAAGCTATGGGCTTTCCAGTAGTCATGTATGGATGTGAGAGCTGGACCACAAAGAAGGCTGAGGGCCAAATTAATGTTTTCAAAATGTGCTGACAAAAGAAGAGGAGCACCTTTGAGAGTGCTTTGAGAGACAAAAGGAGAAGACCTTTGAGAGTCCCTTGGACAGCAAAGAGATCAAACCAGTCAATCTTAATGGAAATCAACCCTGAATATTCTTTGGATGGACTGATGCTTAAGATGAAACTCCAATACTTTGTCCACATGATGAGAAGAACTGACTTATTGGAAAAGCACTGATGCTGGGCAAGATTGGGGGTAAGAAGGAGAAGGGGATGACAGAGGACAAGATGATTGGATGGCATCGCTGAATCAATAGCATGTGTTTGAGCAAACTCCGGGAGATAGTGAAGGACATGGAACCCTGGCATGCTGCAGTTCATGCGGTCACAAAGAGTCAAACAAAAGACTTAGTGACTGAACAACAATAAAACCCTAATTTGATATGAGAGTGAGTATATGTGAAATAAAAATAAGTGAGATCATGGAGCAAAGTAGATTTTTAGGATTTCAAGTTGAAAGATGAGACTTAACAGAGAAGACATGTCCAGAAAAGGCAGGTTTTAGGGAGTAGAAATTTTAAGAGCTCCTTTATTCAACGCACACTATGTTATGTCTGTGCTGGCCCTGAATTTCTGTCCGTAAGTCTATCCCTGTCCCTTCCCTGCCTTGCTCTGTGCCTCATGAATGCTAACAGCTGTGGCTATGTCACCAGCTCCTCGGTGAGTGGATAAACTGTTGTTAATGGGAAAGGTATCTAGCAGAGCAGAGAATGGAAGAAACTAAGGTATTTCCCCCTCTTCTTGTCTATTTTGGTCTGTTTCCCAGGGGCATAGAACCCACTAGCTTCTATGAGGCTGCTCTGAATTGGGCTTTCAAGAAACTACTCACAAACTCCCTTCTTAGTCCCACTAACCTGGGGGTATAGTGTCTTCCATCCTTACCCATCTCTGGGTTGTTTCACTATCCCAAATTTATCTTCTTTGTCCTTCAATCGTCTCACCAATTCCGTGAATTTACTCCCATCTTTTGTTTTTGTATTTACTATTTGACAAGTTCAAGTCAGGTGATATTTAAGGCATATTTCTCATACAGGGAGAAGTATGCTTGCTTCTCTAAGTTTATATCTTCTGTGAGTATTTGCACTGTGTTTTCCAGACACTGGACCCTCTTTCAGTGGTAGAGACACACTGTTCCATTCAACAGCCTGCCAGCTTAAAGTCACCTTCTCCTCATCAAATGCAGCCCTTTGCCTGTTGAGTACCACATTGTCTTTCAGTTCTCAGTTTCAAGTTTGCCTTCCTGACCACTGGGTCTAGGTCATGCTCTCCTGTTCCTGTCTGTTTACAGAGAATTGTGACCATTTGATCTCTATTCATTGCAGTTGTGATTTCATACTTCTCTGTGACACTGCTGATTAATAGCTATCTTTCCTACAAGACTATAAACTCCATGAGAGCTGGATTTGTGCTTCTGTCACTCACTATTTAATTCCCAATACTTAGCAAAAGACATTAGTCATAGTAGATATTACAAGATACACCAGCCAATAAAAGAATAAAAATCCAGTTGCTGCTTTAAACTAAAGCCAAATGGACTAGTATGTTAAGCAAAATATTGCAAAGGAAGGGATTTCAGTGAGCTGTCTCTTTGGGTCATATTTTAAGCACCTGCCAACTTTCTGATGAGCTTTATAGGCTCAAATACAATAGTGTTATTCCCTGTGCTTATCAGAACGACTGATAAGCATATTTTCTCATCCATCATTAGAATTCCTATTTTGTACAGAAGGAGTATAGTGCAGTATTTAAAAGCACAGCTATAGAAACTGTACTGTCTGGATTTCAGCCTGGGTGGCTCATTTTTTGGTGCTCATCTTCCTCATCTGTGAAACATTGCCAACAATAATGGCAATAGGATTAACTAAGTTAATAAATGTAAATCCCTCAGAACAAGGGCTAGCAGAAGGAGGCTCTCAGCACATGTCAGCTGTGTTTTAAAGTCTGGGGTTCAAGATGGCAGAGTAGAAAAATGTGTACTCATCTCCTCCCATCAGAGTACCAAAATTGCAACTAGCTGGTGAACAACCATTGATAGGAGGGCATTGGAACCCACCAAAAAAAGATAACCCACATCCAAATACAAGGAAAAAGCCACGTGAGATGGTAGGAAGTGCAGTAACGATAAAATCAAATCCAATTTCTGCTGGTTGGGTGACCCACAACCCATACAATAATACCAAAGAAGTTCTCCTATTATTGTGAAAGTTCGGAGTGCCATGTCTGGCTTCCCAGCCTAGGGATCTGGCATAGGGATTGGGGATTCTCTGGAAATCTGATTTTGAAGGCCAATGGGATTTGATTACAAGAATTCTGCAAGACTTCGGGAAACAGAGACTCCACTCTTGGAGGACACAAACAAAATCTTGTATGCACGGAGACCCAGGGGAAATAATTGACCTCATAGGAGACTGAATCAGATCTTCCTGCTAGTGTTGGAGGCTCTCCCGTGGAGACATGTGTCTGCAGATGTTCACCATGAGGGTAGGGGCACTAGTAGCAGAATTCTGCATTTGCCTTGGCATAAGCCCTCTTGGAAGTCACTATTAACCCTACCATAGAGCCCGTAGACCCCAGGGCTAAGTTGCATCAGGCTTCCCTGGTGGCTCAGTGGTAAAGAATCTGCCCGAAATGCTGGAGATCCAGGTTCGATCCCTGGGTCGGGAAGATCCCCTGAAGAAGGAAATGACAACCCACTCCTGTATTAGGCGTCCCTGGTGGCTCAGACGGTAAAGTGTCTGCCTACAATGTGGGAGACCCAGGTTCTATCTCTGGGTTGGGAATATCCTCTGGAGAAGGAAATGGCAATCCACTCCAGTACTCTTGCCTGGAAAATCCCATGGATGGAGGAGCCTGGTAGGCTACAATCTATGGGTCACAAAGAGTGGGACACGACTGAGTGACTTCACCTCACCTCAAACAACTAAGAGGGAGGGAGTGTAATCCCGCCCACCAGCAGACAATTGGATTAAAGTTTTACTGACCACAGCCCTGCTCACTAGAGCAAGACTCATTTTCCCCACTATCAGTCCCTCCCATTAGGAAAGTTATACAAGCCTCTTAGCCTCCTTCATCAGAGGGGCTGACAGAAGAAGCAAGAAGATCCTTCAGTGACTAAACTGAAAACCATATCACAGAAAGTTAATCAGAAGTATAAAGCAAAGAATTATGTCCCAGATGAAGGGATAAGATAAACATCAGAAAATCAGCTAATTAAAGTGGAGATAGTCAACCTTCCATAAAAAGAATTCAGAATGATGATAGCGAAGATGGTTCAGGACCAGGATCTTGGAAGAAGAATGGAGAAGATGCAAGAAATATTTACCAAAGACCTAGAAGAACTAAAGAACAGACAAACAAAGATGAATAAACACAAGAAGGAATCAATAGCAGAACAACTGAGGCAGAAAAATGAATAAGTAGTCTGGAAGACAGAATGGTGGAAATTACTGCTGCAAAACAGAATATAGAAAAAAAGAATGAAAAAAGTGAAGACAGCCTAAGAGACCTCTGAGACAACAATAAACACACTAAAATTTTCATTATATGGGCCCCAGAAGGAGAAGAGAGAGAGAAAGGACCTGAGAAAATATTTGAAGAGATAATGGATGAAAACTTCCCTAAAGGGGAAAGGAAATACTCAACCATGTCCAGAAAGCACTGAGAGTCCCAGGCAGGAAAATCCCAAGGAGAAGCATAAGCAGACGCACGGTAATCAAACCACAGAAAACTGAAGACAAAGATAAGATACTAAAAGTGACAAGGAGAAAAGGACAAATAACATGCAAGGTAACTCCCAGAAGGTTATCAGCTGATTTCTCAGCAGAAGCTCCACAAGCCAGAAGGAATGGGGTGATATATTTAAAGTGGTGAAAAGGGAAGAACCTGAAACCAAGAATACTATACCCAACAAGAATCTCATTCAGATTTGATGGTAAATCAAAAGCTTTCAAGATAGGCAAAAATTAAGAGAATTCAACACCACCAAACCAGCTTTATAATAAATGCTAAAGGAATTTCCCTAGGAAGAAAACAAAAGAGAAGGAAAAGACCTAAACAAAATAAACAGAAGAAAATGGTCCAGGATCACACATGTTAATAATTACCTTAAATGTAAATGGATTAAATGGAAGACACAGACTTGATGGACAGATGAAAACATGTGCATGTATGTAATTCCACTTACCACATTACTCTACTTAACCCTCCAAACTTTATGTAAGTATTTCATATTATTAGGTTAATCATATTTCTATTATGGCTTACAGTTGTGTTTATCATTTCTTTTTTTTCTGGCTTTTGATTGTAAAAACTGATAAACATCTTTTACTATTGTGATTATGTAACTATTATTCACTTAATACCATTGTATCATGATTGGTCAACAAAAAATAATGAAATTTTATATTACTAAAACTAACAATTAATAGAAAAATCTGTAAAAAAATCCAGATGAATTTTGGAATTACCTTTAAATTTTTTGAAAAATATAAATGCCCAGGTATTGTTGTTTTTTTTCCAAATCTCCAGATGTGTTTCTAATGAGAAGCAATGTTTAAAAACAGCATGTATTCAGAATACATAAAAAATATTTACACTACAACAATACAACATAAATAGCATTTTAAAAACTGGGCAAAGAACTGATAGACAATTTTTCAAAGATGATATCAACTGACCAATAAGCAGGTGAGAAGATGTTCAACATCACCAGGCATCAGCCAAATGCAAATTAAAATTATAATGAGATAATACTTCTCACTGACTAGGATGGCTGTAATCAAAACAAACAAAAACCAAAATGTGTTAGCAAGGATATGGAGACCCCTCACTTTCACACATAGCTACTGGGAATGTAAAATGCTACTGCCACTTTGGAAAAATAGGATAAAAGTTAGGCATAGTGTTATCATGTGACCCTGCAATTCCACACCCAGCCATATGCTCAAGGGAATTAAAAGATGTCCATGAAAAGCTTGTGCATGAATGTTCATAGTAGCATTTTTTTTATCATAGCTCCAAACTGGAAACAACCCAAATACCTCTCAACTGATAAATAAAGAAAATACTGTATATTCATACTGTGGAATATAAATCAACAACATAACCATAAACATGAATGAAATATTGTTGACCATGCCACAACATGGATGAACCTTGAAAACTTTGTGCTAAGAGAAAGAAGTCAGACACAATAGACCACAGATTGTATGAGTCCATTTACGTTTGATGTCTAGAATAAGCAACTCATGGAGACAGAGGTAGGTTAGTGGGTTACAGAGAGTGGATGGAGGGGGGAATGTGTGTAGCTACTAATGGTTACAGAACTTCTTTTGGGGGTGATGGAAATATTCTAGAATTTTACATGATAATGGTTACACAACTTTGTGAATATACAAAAAACATAAAACGACCCACTGAATTGTATACTCTAAAAGGGTGAATTTTAAAGAGTATGTATACTTATAACAGGATCACTTTACTGTACAACAGGAACTGATGATATTGTGAATCAGCTATAGTTCAACACAATTTTTTAAAAAAGAAAAGGGTGAATTTTGTGGTAATAACACTGGACTATATAATGAAATTTATTTTTTATCAAATTTTTTAAATCAAAAAATGGTGCTTATAATATTAATCAGTAGGCAAGTCATGTGAAAATGGAAAATGAAAATTGTAAAGCTTTCTTCTTTCAGATATGACATATGCTTCCAAGGTGAAAGCATTATATTGGCCTTAGTTTCTCTAAAACAGCAGTCAATGCTGGAAGACAATAGAACTATGTCTACAAATTTCTGAAGGAAAGAAACTGTGACTCAGGTAAGATATAATTAAAGAATAAAGGCATTAGTAGACATTCTGAAACATGAAAAAAAAATCAGGGAATACAACACTCATCAATCTTTCATGAAAGAAATAATCTTAAAATAAAATCCACCCAATTAAGTATTGGCTCAAATTAAGAGCTCAAGGAAAAGAAAATATTACCTGAAAGGTTGGAGACCATTGAAACTGCTTCAACATAGAACAAATGCAAAACAACTTTGGAAAATACCATACAAGTATATACACTAAAATTTACAGAATCTAACAGTGTAAAAAAATCACAATGTATGTAATAAGTAGCCATGTATAATATCAATGAGAGAATATATTCAAATAATACTGTCTCTGAGAAAGAGAAACCATCTCTCACGTCTGGGACCAGGCCTAGCACTACTGGCCAAAGCTCTTTACTGCTGGATATTCTCCTGACACTGACAGATAGGCATGTGGCAGCAACCAAAATCAGAGCCACGCTCTACTCCCAAGTTCTGTTCCTTGATCTCCCTGTACTAAGATGCTCCATGGTTCTCACAGTGTGTGTTCTCCCTCACTGCAACAAGTAATAATCCCAACTTGTTCAGCTGTTGGTGCATCTCTGACTATCTCCAGCTGGAGGATAAGGCCACCAATTCATTTATAGTGTCAAGACTTTTGATTCTATCTAAAATTGGACCATATGGCAAATAATTATTCTAACTGTGAAATCTATAAAGGTTTTCTTAACTTCAGGGGAAACTTTAGGAAGTTACATATTTGTTAAAGGAAAAACATCTTTTTGAAGTTGTTATTTCTCTGTTTTCTCTTTAATTTCCTTTATTCTCTTAGAATCTAAGAACATAAATACACTTATTAACTTTGAAAATAGCATTGATAATATAAAATTGTTATAAAACACATGTACATTTCTACATTTTCTCTACATCCTCACCAACACCTATTATTTATTGTCTTCTTGTTAATAGTCATTCTGATGGATGTGAGGTTTTGACTTGCGTTTCTCTGATGATTAGTGATGATGAGGCATAGTTTCACATACTTGTTGGGTATCTGTAAGTCTTTTTTTGGAAAAATGTCTATGCAGACCCTCTGCTCTTTTTTAAAAAATTTAAATTTATTTATTTTAATTGGAGGCTAATTACTTTACAATATTGTATTGGTTTTGCCATACATCAACATGAATCTGCCACTAGTATACACGTGTTCCCAATCCTGAGCCCCCCCTCCCTCCTCCCTCTCCATACCATCCCTCTGGGTCGTCCCAGTGCTTTTTGACAAAAAATTCCAGCTTTATTGAAATATGATTGACATAGGACATTGTAAGTTGAAGCTGTACATGTGTTGATTGATATATGTATACATTATAAAATGATTATCACTTTAGCTTGAGCCAAAAGTATCATCATGTAACATAATGCCATTTCTTTTTTCTTTTTAAGATCTACTGTTTCAGGTTTATAATATAGTGTTAACTATAATCACCACGCTGTACATTAGATCCCCATCACTATTCATCTTACAAACATAAATCTGCACCCTTTGACCCAGACAAATTTTAAATAATTGAAATTAACTTTTTTAAATTGGATAATAGCTTTATAATGCTGTGTTAATTTCTGCTGTACAACGTGAATCAGCTATAAGTATACATATAAACTCTCTCTCTTAAGCCTCCCCTCACTCTCCCATCCCATCCTTCTAAGTCATCACAGAGCACCTAACTGAGCTCCCTGTTTTACACAGTAGCTTCACATGGTAGTGTATACATGTCAATACTCTCTCAATTCATCCAAATCTCTTCTTCTCCTGCTTTGTCCACAAGTCTATTCTCTATGTCTGTGCCTCTATTCCTGCCCTGCAAATAGGTTCATCAGTACCATTTCTCTAGATTCTATATATGTGTGTTAATTATATGGTATTTGCTTTAGCCTTTCTGACTTACTTTGCTCTGTATTACAGATTCTAGGTTCATCCACCTCACTAGAACTTACTCAATTTCATTCTTTTCTATGACTAATATTTCATTCCACAACTTCTGTATCTATTCCCCTGAAGATGAGCATCTAGCTTGCTTCAAGCAGCTTATGCAGCTCATTGTAAGAAAAACAAACACCCAATCATAAAATGGGCAGAAGACCTAAACAGACACTTCTCCAATGAAGACATACAGATGGCTAAGAAGCACAAGGAAAGATGCTAAACATCACTGATTATTAGAGAAATGCAAATCAAAACTACAATGAAGTATCACCTGACTCTGGTCAGGATGGCAATCATTAAAAAATCTGCAAACAATAAATGCTAGAGAAAGTGTGGAGAAAAGGGAACCCTGTTGCACTGTGAGTGGGGTTCTATATTTATGTTTATAGTTTTATATTTAACTATTTAAACAATATTGAGTTTATTTTTGTGAATAGTGTCAGAGAGTGGTCCAGTTAGAATCTTTTGTGTTCAGTTGTCCAATTTTTCTAACATCATTTGTTGAAGATACTGTCTTTTCCATAATGTATATTCTTGTGTTCTTTATCATGGGTTAATTGTCATATAAATGGCAGTTAATTTCTGGGCTCTCTTATCTGTTTCACTGATCTATGTGACTGTTTCTGTGCCAGAACCATACTGTTTTGATGATGGTTGCTTTGTAGAATACTTTGAAATTGGTAGTTCAATACCTCCAGCTTTGTTCTTCTTCCTCGGGACTGTTTTAGTTCTTTAGAGTCCTTGTCAGTTTAGTTCAGTTCAGTCGCTCAGTTGTGTCCGACTCTTTCCGACCCCATGAATCACAGCATGCCAGGCCTCCATGTCCATCACCAACTCCCAGAGTACACTCAGATTCATATCCAACAAGTCAGTGATGCCATCAAGCCATCTCATCCTCTGTCGCCCCCTTCTCCTCCAGCCCCCAATCCCTCCCAGCATCAGAGTCTTTTCCAATGAGTCAACTCTTCGTATGAGGTGGCCAAAGTACTGGAGTTTCAGCTTCAGCATCATTCCTTCCAAAGAAATCCCAGGGCTGATCTCCTTTTGAATGGACTGGTTGGATCTCCTTGCAGTCCAAGGGACTCTCAAGAGTCTTCTCCAACACCACAGTTTAAACACATCAATTCTTCAGCGCTCAGCCTTCTTCACAGTCCAACTCTAACATCCATACGTGACCACTGGAAAAACCATAGCCTTGACTAGACGGACCTTAGTCGGCAAAGTAATGTCTCTGCTTTTGAATATGCTATCTAGATTGGTCATAACTTTTCTTCCAAGGGGTAAGCTTCTTTTAATTTCATGGCTGCAGTCACCTTCTGCAGTGATTCTGGAGCCCCCAAAAATAAAGTCTGACACTGTTTCCACTGTTTCCCCATCTATTTCCCATGAAGTGATGGGACCGGATATCATGATCTTTGTTTTCTGAATGTTGAGCTTTAAGCCAACTTTTTCACTCTCCTCTTTCACTTTCATCAAGAGGCTTTTGAGTTCCTCTTCACTTTCTGCCATAAGGGTGGTGTCATCTGCATATCTGAGGGGACTGAGATTTCTCCTGGCAATCTTGATTCCAGCTTGTGTTTCTTCCAGTCCAGCGTTTCTCATGATGTACTCTGCATGTAAGTTAAATAAGCAGGGTGACAATATACAGCCTTGACGCACTACTTTTCCTATTTGGAACCAGGCTGTTGTTCCATGTCCCATTCTAATTGTTGCCTCCTGACCTGCATACAGATTTCTCAAGAGGCAGGTCAGGTGGTCTGGTATTCCTATCTCTTTCAGAATTTTCCACAGTTTACTGTGATCCACATAGTCAAAGGCTTTGGCAAAGTCAATAAGGCAGAAAGAGATGTTTTTCTGGAACTCTCTTGCTTTTTCCATGATCCAGCGGATGTTGGCAATTTGATCTCTGGTTCCTCTGCTTTTTCTAAAACGAGCTTGAACATCAGGAAGTTCTCAGTTCATGTATTGCTGAAGCCTGGCTTGGAGAATTTTGAGCATTACTTTACTAGCGTGTGAGAGGAGGGCAGTTGTTCGGTAGTTTGAGCATTCTTTGGCATTGCCTTTCTTCGGGATTGGAATGAAAACTGATCTTCTCCAGTCCTATGGCCACTGCTGAGTTTTCCAAATTTGATGGCATATTGAGTGCAGCACTTTCGCAGCATCATCTTCCAGGATTTGAAATAGCTCCACTTGAATTCCATCACCTCCACTAGCTTTGTTCATAGTGATGCTTTCTAAGGCCCACTTGACTTCACATTCCAGGATGTCTGGCTCTAGATTAGTGATCACACCATCATGATTATCCAGGTCATAAAGCTATTTTTTGTACAGTTCTATGTATTCTTGCTATCTCTTCTTAATATCTTCTGCTTCTGTTAGGTCCATACCATTTCTGTCCTTTATCGATCCCATCTTTGCATGAAATGTTCCCTTGGTATCTCTAATTTTCTTGAAGAGATCTCTAGTCTTTCCCATTCTGTTGTTTTCCTCTATTTCTTTGCACTGATTGCTGAAGAAGGCTTTCTTATCTCTTCTTGCTATTCTTTGGAACTCTGCATTCAGATGCTTGTATCTTTCCTTTTCTCCTTTGCTTTCCGCCTCTCTTCTTTTCACAGCTATTTGTAAGGCCTCCCAGGCAGCCATTTTGCTTCTTTGCATTTCTTTTCCATGGGGATGGTCTTGGTCCCTGTCTCCTGTACAGTGTCACGAACCTCATTCCATAGTTCATCAGGCACTCTATCTATCAGATCTAGGCCCTTAAATCTATTTCTCACTTCCACTGTATAATCATAAGGGATTTGATTTAGGTCATACCTAAATGGTCTAGCAGTTTTCCCTGAACAGTATGAAAAGGCAAAATAATAGGATACTGAATGAGGAACTCCCCAGGTCAGTAGGTGTCCAATATGCTACTGGAGATCTGTGGAGAAATAACTCCAGAAAGAAAGAAGGGATGGAGCCAAAGCAAAAACAAATACCCAGCTGTGGATGTGACTGGTGATAGAAGCAAGGTCTGATGCTATAAAGAGCAATATTGCATAGGAACCTGGAATGTCAGGTCCATGAATCAAGGCAAATTGGAAGTGGTCAAACAAGAGATGGCAAGAGTGAACATTGACATTCTAGGAATCAGAGAACTAAAATGGACTGGAATGGGTGAATTTAACTCAGATGACCATTACATCTACTACTGCGGGCAGGAATCCCTCAGAAGAAATGGAGTGGCCATCATGGTCAGCAAAAGAGTCTGAAATTCAGTACTTGGATGCAATCTCAAAAACGACAGAATGATCTCTGTTCATCTCCAAGGTAAACCATTCAGTATCACCGTAATCCAAGTCTATGCCCCAAGCAGTAACGCTGAAGAAGCTGAAGTTGAACAGTTCTATGAAGACTTCCAAGACCTTTTAGAACACCCCAAAAAGATGTCCTTTACATTATAGGGGACTGAAATGCAAAAGTAGGAAGTCAAGAAACACCTGGAGTAACAGGCAAATTTGGCCTTGAAATACAGAATGAAGAAGGGCAAAGACTAATAGAGTTTTGCCAAGAAAATGCACTGGTCATAGCAAACACCCTCTTCCAACAACACAAGAGAAGACTCTACACATGGACATCACCAGATGGTCAACACTGAAATCAGACTGATTATATTCTTTGCAGCCAAAGATGGAGAAGCTCTATACAGTCAGCAGAAACAAGACCGGGAGCTGACTGTGGCTCCGATCATGAACTCCTTATTGCCAAATTCAGACTTAAATTGAAGAAAGTAGGGAAAACCGCTAGACCTTTTAGGTAAGACCTAAATCAAATCCCTTATGATTATACAGTGGAAGTGAGAAATAGGGTCCTTATGTTTCCATATAAGTGTTAGAAGTATTTGTTCGAGTATGGGTATTTTGATAGGGATTTCACTGAATCTGTAGATCTCCTTGGGTGATACGGTATTTCTAACAACATTAAACCTTTCACTCTACGAGTACATTCTATTTTGCTATCTGCTCCATCTTGAATTTCTTTCACCAGTATTGTTACAGAGCAGGCCCCTATGAGTCCTTCCAAGAATAAACTCTCAGCCATATTCTCCACTTGCCTTTTGTCTGTAGAAAAAAAAACAAAACCTTGAATTAATAAGAAACTTAATCAGAAGAGTGAAAAAATGCAGAAAGAAAGGAAAACAGTGAAACAAGACAAAATAATACTACTTTATCCATTAAACAAAGTTAAGGACTTTAATTCTTCCTTGAGGACTAGAGATAATATTCTGAGCCATGTCCTTTGAGATGGTTTATAGATATGGAAACTACCACCAGATGGAATAAACTAACTGTTTGCTGCCCAAAGTGCATAGAAAGTATATGCACAAGCTAATCATGCCTACACTCTGAACTATTACTATAAAACTCCTCACTACATCCTCCAGGTTGGAAGACACACTTTTGACAGCATTGGCCTGCTGAGGACCCCTTTGTCTGACAAAGTAATAAAGTTATTTGTTACCACCTCACCCAAAATTCTGTTTCCAAGATTTAATCCACCACCAGTGTATGAAGGCCAGGTTTCAGCATCAGTATCTTACATTTCTAAGTACAATTCAGTTCAGTCACTCAGTCGTGTCCGACTCTTTGCTACCCCATGAATTGCAGCACGCCAGGCCTCCCTGTCCATCACCAACTCCTGGAGTTCACTCAGACTCGCGTCCATTGAGTCAGTGATGCCATCCAGCCATCTCATCCTCTGTTGTCCCCTTCTCCTCCTGCCCCCAATCCCTCCCAGCATCAGAGTCTTTTCTAACGAGTCAACTCTTCGTATGAGGTGGCCAAAGTACTGGAGTTTCAGCTTTAGCATCATTCCTTCCAAAGAAATCCCAGGGCTGATCTCCTTCAGAACGGACTGGTTGGATCTCCTTGCAGTCCAAGGGACTCTCAAGAGTCTTCTCCAACACCACAGTTTAAACGCATCAATTCCTCCGCACTCAGCCTTCTTCACAGTCCAACTCTCACATCCGTACATGACTACTGGAAAAACCATAGCCTTGACTAGACGGACCTTAGTCGGCAAAGTAATGTCTCTGCTTTTGAATATGCTATCTAGGTTGGTCATAACTTTTCTTCCAAGGAGGAAGCTTCTTTTAATTTCATGGCTGCAGTCACCATCTGCAGTGATTTTGGAGCCCCCCCAAATAAAGTCTGACACTGTTTCCACTGTTTCTCCATTTATTTTCCATGGAGTGATGGGACCGGATGCCATGATCTTCGTTTTCTGAATGTTGAGCCAGTTATCTTAAACTGTCTGATCTCTCTCTCTCTCTCTCTCTCTCTTTTTTTTTTTTTTCCTATTTGGCTTCAGTGATTCCCACTATGGGCTTCCCTTGTGGTTCAGCTGGTAAAGAACTGCCTGCAAAGCGGGAGACCTGGGTTCAGTCCCTGGGTTGGGAAGATCCCCTGGAGAAGGGAAAGGTTGCCCACTCCAGTATTCTGGCCTGGAGAATTCCACGGACTGTATAATCCATGGGCGAGCACGACTGAGCCACTACTATTCTGACTTTCAGCTCCCTGACCTGTTTCTCTGCACCATATAATCTACTGTTGATTTCTTATTGTGTGTTTTTTAAGTTTTCAGCTACAGTGTTCTTCACCTCTGTTTGATTCTTTATAGTTTATCTTTGTTAAAAACCTCAAAATTCTCACTTTTTAAATCAAGTGTTCTCTTGATTACTTTGAGGATCTTTACAGTTATTACTTTGAACTCTTTATTGGGTAGATTGCCTAGTTCTAATTTACTTAATTCTACTTTTGGTATTTTATCTTGGTCTGGTAGGTATGGTTGACCTCTTGTCTGTTTGGTTGCTAGGACTTGCCTTGTGCAGGGACTGCCAGTCACTGGTGAGTGGGGCTGGGTCACAAGGCCACTAGCTGTGTAGCTCTGTGGGGTCCCAGGGCTAGTAGTGTCCCACTGATGAGTAGAGCCGTATATTGTGTATGTAGTGTGATCCCAGAGGTCCCAAATTAAATGTCAGTCTATTGCTGGGCAGGACTAGTTCATGAAACAGCTGGCTGTGGGTTCCAGCTTATACCAAAACTTGTTTCTGCCTTGTGGTGAGTGGGGATGACTCATGGGGCAGCTGACTAAGGAATCCAAGGTGTCTCAGAGCTGTTGTTAGCCTTCTGGTGGTCCTAGACTCTGTAAGTCTGGATCTTCAGAGCCTGGGGCTAGTGCTGGCCCACTAGTGGGCAGAGCTAGATCCTGAAAACCCTGGTTACAAAGCGCCTATGGTCCTAGAGCTGGTGTTGGCACACTGGGGTGTGGGGCCAGTTTCTGACACAGCTGGCTGAGGGGCTCACGGTGTCACACTGCTGGTGCTGGCGTGCTGGTAAGTGGACTGGATTCTCATGTGGCTGGCTGTGGTGGTCCTTTGTACTTTTGCCTACTTTTGAGGGTGTTTTCAATACAACAGCAGATCTGTTACATGAAAAAGAATATGTCTTATGTTAAAAAAACTTTAAAAACACATTTAGCACGATATTAACATTTGATGGAGGAAGATTTATTCTTCTATATGTTTTTCCTGCTAAAGTTTTCAAAAATAGCAATATTTTAAAATATATGGAATATGCACAAATAATTTAGAATGAAAAGAAAAACTTTTCAGGGATGAAAGCAAAACCATCATTATGATTTTGTTAAATTTGATTCCACTTCACAATTACATCCCAACAAGCACATCAAAGGTCGTATCAGATTTAATACAATTCTTTTCCCAAACATTCTATTCTAAGCATTTTCCTTGTTAAAAATAACTAATTCTTTTGCAGTCTTCCTATTCATTACAAATCACCCCTCTTCTTTAAACCATTGAATGATTTGTGAATTGAAGGCACAGATTGATAATGGCACTTCAAATAGCAGATGCACTGCCAAAGGCCACCCTTTATATGGAAAAGTAAAAGCACAGATGTATTTTTGCCAGTGGTTCTTTCACTTATACAAAGAATGATATAAGCATCAGTCTTAAATAAATGGCTGTTCCCCTTCAGTCAGACAAATGTCTTTATAAAACAAATGATATCAGTCCACTGAATCCAGGTATTACTTTGAAGATTCATCCCCTAGAAAACATCCTGGCCTTCAGTATAATGAAAATGGAAAGAAGAAAAGGAAACTCTGTACCAGGAAGGGAGTGGGAGGGGCATCTTAGTACAGCAGTTCTGTCTACTCCAGTCTCACCTTCCCTCATCAAATAGCCCCAAACTGTCAGTCAGTGCAGAGATCCAACTTGCACCATAAAATTAACCACCCAATGATATTCTAAGAATCAGCAGCACTAAATTCACACCATCCTCAGAGTGTTTTGAAGGGAGATTTAAAACAAAACCAAAGCATGGTTTTTACTCCTTTTATCTGTAGTTTTATTACAGAAGAAATAAAAAGCTCTTGAAATGTATACTATCATTTTACTTTAGACAGTAAGGATGGGGAGCTATGGTGAATTCTTAGCCAAGTTTGTCTATTTGATTCCCCAAACTGGGCTTGATAGTTTTGGGGCACAAGGGGGACCTCCCCCAGATGTGCCTCAATTGATTACTTTGAATTAAAATAAGAAATGGTCAGCACAAAAGGACACTCTAACCCTCCTTTCTGTCTCAGTGAAAGCAGCAAACCAATCTCTGACATGAAAGTTGCCCGCCCTGAATTGGGAACAGAAAGAAACCTTTACCACCAAAGATAGGAAATTCTAGCTGAAAAGCCTAAATAAATTAACCTTGTTATTTTTTTCATTTGCCCAAGCCCCAAACTCTATTTAGATACCTTACCAATTAAGCACTCAAAACCTGTTTCTTTGTCTGATTAATTACTCAAAAATTTACAATTTCTTTGTCTAAAAAATATAAAAACTGCCTACTATAGTTACTTTTTAAGTTCCATTTCTATGAGACCTCCATGAGCATGAATTAAAATTTTTTTTTGAGGGGGTCAATTTTATTATTAGTTCAGCCATTAGAACTCATGGGAGGTGGAAGGTGAAATTTCCCCTTCCCTGATACTAGCTTTTTTTTTTTTTTTTTTTTTAAATTTCAGCATAATCAGTCTTGACAAATGAGAAAGTCATGACATTACAATTCTAAGATCCAAACCTTTAAAGCTATTTATTGATAAAACAAAGGCTTTTGTTACAAAGGATCAGTAAATTATTCCAACATGTTTCGATAACAAAGTTTGATGAACAGAATTGTAATAGGGAGGAATAAGTCTTATTCCATACTATGTGTTTCTTTACTTAATCTTTGCATTCTACTGTCTTGGCTACAAATTAATTGCTAAAGGGATGCTGCCCATAAGCTTAAAGTATGCATAATGGCCCACCACTGGGAACCCTGCCTGCCTTGCCTGAATGTTAAGATAAAATACCTTTGTTGAGCTCACAGGGAACATCCTAATCTAGCCCACCTACCAATGACTGTGAGAAAGAAGGAATTAACACATTCTCTCTGGGGTCTGGCTGAAAACAGGAAATATTTGCAACAATTTATGACCTCTTTATTTTACTTCTTCACCTTCCATCTCCTTCTTTTATAAAAGAAACTAGAACACAGACCTCCAGCATGATGGTCCTTTAACAGTCTGCCATCTGCTTGGTTTTCTGGCTTTTTAGCTAAAGTCACTCTTCCTTGCCCCAGTACCTCATTACCTGATTTATTGGTCTATCCTATAGTGTGCAGTACAAGCTTGGACTCAGTAACAAAATTGCACAAGTCATAAGAGATATTGCTTAAAAAAATCATAAAGAAGGAAATATGATAGCATTGGTATCTAGGGATAATGGAGAAGCAAAATGTAAAGTATGCAAATTTGCAATACTGACATGTGCCTGAAATAGAAAGTGTTAGTTGCTCAGTTGTGTCTGATTCTGTGACTCAGTGGACCACCGCCTGCCAGGCTCCTTTGTCCATGGAATTCTCCAGGCATAAATACTGGTGTGTGTAGCCAGTCCCATCTCCAGGGGATCTTCCAGACCCAGGGATAGAACCTGGGTCTCCAGCATTGTAGCTGGATTCTTTACCATCTGGGCCACCAGGGAAGCCATGCTTTTGAAATAAGAGGACAGGAAATAAAACAGTAACTTCTGTCAGTTGCTCAGCTGCGTCTGACTCTTTGCAATCCCATGGACTGCAGCCCGTCAGACTCATCTGCCCACATGGGATTCTCCAGGCAGAATACTGAAGTGGGTTGCCATTCCCTTCTACAGGGGATCTTCCCAATCCAGGGATCAATCCTGCATCTTTTATATCTCCTGCATTGGCAGCCAGCTTCTTTACTATCTGAGCCACCAGGGAAGCCCATAACTTCTAAGTGGCATTGTCATTATTACCTCAGAGTAAGATTTTCCTCTGGAGAAGGCAATGGCAACCTACTCCACTACCCTTGCCTGGAGAATCCCATGGACGGAGGAGCCTGGTAGGCTGCAGTCCATGGGGTTGCTAAGAGTCGGACATGACTGAGTGACTTCCCTTTCACTTTTCACTTTCATGCATTGGAGAAGGAAATGGCAACCCACTCCAGTGTTCTTGCCTGGAGTATCCCAGGGATGGGGGAGCCTGGTGGGCTGCTGTCTATGGGGTTGCACAGAGTCGGACATGACTGAAGTGACTTAGCAGCAGGAGCAAGCTTTTCCTCAGACTGTTTGCCTTATTAAATTATGTTTCCCTCCTTAGAAAGAGTAATCAGGTTGACCAAGTAATAATTGGTATGCATTTTAAGAAGATTGGTGCCAGGTCAACAAGGAGTCAGTCACACGGGCTACAGTGAGAAGTTCGTGTCATTCAGAGCAGAGTAGACCTGAGGTCACATGGATATTCCAAGTAGATCATTTGGACAAAGGAGTACAGCAAAGAGGGTACTGCCAAGAGCACTCCTGCTGTAGTAACTGTATAATGTTTTGATTAAGTTGAATAAGTGTCCTCTTGTTTAAAAGCAAATCAAAAGGAGAAGAGAAAGAACTAAGCTTAAAGAGGCCTGACTCTGACCTCAGATCTCTTCAATGGCAACTAAGACAAGTATAATGAAGAGGCAAGGGCACTATGAAGAGATGAGAGGGAAGGGGGATAGGTGAAGAGCTGGAAGTGGCACTACAGCAAGCACTCTCATTCTCCTCTCTCAATGAATTGTGGAGAGGAGAGTGGAAGTGGAAGAAACATCCAAAGAACAAGGCTTCTGTCTAGAGAACATTGGTATCTATAAGAAACTTCTTGCACTAAAGGGTCTTCTGTGAAAACCAGGAGAAATAGAACCAATCTATATCATTGGATGAATGGAAATGTTGCCCAGGTTGTCTAACTGATGGCTTACTGGGCTAATAACATCTCACCACATTATAAAAGAAGATTGGCAGTGACAGGCAACAATTTAGTTATTTAGAGAAATAGGCCTGAATTTCCCAGATTCTATCTTAAGCCAGAAAATAGAAGTTAAACCAAAATCTTCAAGTGAGTTGGATGTTTTATCTTCTGAATGGACTCTTTGTGACACCATGGACTATAGCCTGCCAAGCTTCTCTGTTCATGAAATTCTCCAGGCAAGAATACTGGAGTGGGTTGCCACACGCCCTTCTCCAGGAGACCTTCCCAGTCCACATTACAGGAGGATTCTTTACCATCTGAGCCACCAGGAAAGCCCAAGAATACTGGAGTGGGTAGCCTACCTCTTCTCCAGGGGATCTTCCCAACCCAGGAATTGAACCGGGGTGTCCTGCATTGCAGGCAAATTCTTTACCAGCTGAGGTACCAGGGAAGCCCCCCTTACTATGATATCACCTTAATATTCTCTTGCTAGTATTTCTAACATAACACCTAAATGTTAGCAAAGTAAAATATTATGTTTTTGACTTGTTTGCTAATCAAATTAATGGTTGTTTTCTTTTCCAAACATTGGTATAACTATCAAATGCTTTCTTTGAACCAATTAATTTGCTAGATCCCTGGGAAACAAATAGGTCAATCCATAGGGGAGCACACATAATATTAGTGCTAGATAATAATTACTGGCTTCTTTCAAGATTATTTAATCCTCAGAAGATTCTTATCTGTGAGGTAGGTATTCATATTGTCTTCCCATTTTATAGACGAGAACATTGAGTCTCAGAAAAGTAAGATCACTGTCCAAGAAAAAAACACAATTTGTAAGTTTAGGCTTGGAATTTAAACCTGGACAGAATGGCTGCAAAGTTCTGTTCTCAGTTGTGGGTCATATTTCTTCTTTGATTATAATCAGCATACAATGCAATGTGATAAATGCTACCCTGGGACAAGGTTAGGGCATGATAGAAGTAGATGGCTGCCTTACTTAATCTAGTCTTTGAGAAAGTGAAATATGGTTCCTGGCTGAAAGATGTCGAGGCTATCCCAGGATGTCTTGCCATTGATTTTTGTAAATAAGGATATTTTTAAGACTCAGCTTTGCCATCTGTATAATGGGAATAAGAGCATAACTATTATATTTTGTTAATTAATTAATTTATTTTGATTGCAGGCTATTTACTTAACAGTATTGTGTTGTTTTGTGCCATACATTGACATGAATCAGCTGCAGCTGTACATGTGTCCCCCTGTCCACAAACCCCTGTCACCTCCCTCTGGGTTGTCCCAGTGCATCATCTTTGAGTGCCATTTCATGCATCAAACTTGGACTGGTCATCTATCTCACATATGGTAATATACATGCTTCAGTGCTGTTCTCTCAAATCATCCCACCCTTGCCTTCTCCCACAGATTCCAAAAGTCTGTTTTTTATATCTGTGCCTTTTTTTCTGTCTTGTATATAAGGTCATTGTTACCATCTTTGGCCCATTTTTTGATTGGGTCATTTATCTTTCTGGTATTGAGCTGCGTGAGCTGCTTGTATTTTTTGAGATTAATTAATTAATTAAAACAAAGAATTAATCTGCTATTAGTTGCTTCATTTGCTATTATTTTCTCCCATTCTGAAGGGTGTCTTTTCATGTTACTTATAGTTTCCTTCACTGTGCAAAAGCTTTTAAGTTTAATTAGGCCCCATTTGTTTATTTTTGCTTTTATTTCCATTACTCTGGGAGAAGGGTCATAGAGGATATTGCTGTGATTTATGTCAGAGAGTGTTCTGCATACATTTTCCTCTAAGAGTTTTATAGTTTCTGGTCTTATATTTAGATCTTTAATCCATTTTAAGTTTATTTTTGGGTATGGTGTTAGAAAATGTTCTAGTGTCATTCTTTTACACATGGTTGACCGTTTTCCCCAGCACCACTTGTTGAGGAGATTATCTTTTCTCCATTGTATATTTTCCCCTCCTTTGTCAAAGATAAGGTGTCCATAGGAATGTGAATTTTATATCTGAACTTTCTATTTTGTTCCATTGATCTGTATTTCGGTAGTATCGTCTGCAGTCAGGCAGATTGATTCCTCCAGTTCCATTCTTCTCTCTCAAGATTTCTTTGGCTATTTGAGGTTTTTTGTGCTTCCATACAAATTATGAAATTATTTGTTCCAGTTCTGTGAAAAATACCATTGGTAGCTTGATAGGGATTGAGCTGAATCTATAGATTGCTTTGGGTAGTATATTCATTTTCACTGTATTGAATCTTCCAATCCATGAACATGGTATATTTCTCCATCTGTTTGTGTCATCTTTGATTTCTTGCATCACTATTTTATAGTTTTCTATATATAGGTCATTTGTTTCTTTAGGTAAATTTATTCCTAAGTACTTTATTCTTTTTGTTGCAGTGGTGAATGGGATTGTTTCCTTAATTTTTCTTTCTGTTTTGTCATTGTGTGTATAGGAATACAAGAGATTTCTGTGTATTAATTTTATATCCTGCAACTTTACTATATTCATTGATAAACTGTAGTGATTTTCTGGTGGTGTCTTTAAGGTTTTCTATGTAGAGGATCATGTCATCTGCAAACAGTGAGAGTTTTACTTCTTCTTTTCCAATCTGGATTCCTTTTCTTTCTTTTCCTTCTCTGATTGCTGTGGCTAAAATGTCCAAAACTATGTTGAATAGTGGTCAGAGTGGGTACCCTTGTCTTATTCCTGACTTTAGAGGAAAATGCTTTCAATTTTTCGCCATTGAGGATAATGTTTGCTGTGGGTTTATCATATATGGCTTTTATTATGCTGAGGTATGTTCTTTCCAAACCTGCTTTCTGGAGAGTTTTAATCATAAGTGGGTATTGAATTTTGTCAAAGGCTTTCTCTGCATCTATTTACATAATCATATAGTTTTTATCTTTCAATTTGTTAATGTGGTATATCACATTGATTGATTCGTGAATACTGAAGAATCCTTGCATCCTTGGAGTAAAGCCCACTTGATCATGATGTACAATCTTTTTACTATGTTGTTGGATTGTTTGCTAGAATTTTGTTGAAGATTTTTGAATCTATGTTCATATTGTGATATTGGCCTGTAGTTTTGTTTTTATGAGTGTGTGGCATCTTTGATTTTGTAATAGAGGTCTCATAGAATGAGTTTTGGAGTTTACCTTTCTCTGCAATTTTCTGGAAGAGTTTGAGTAGGATAGGTGTTAGCTCTTCTCTAAATTTTTGGTAGAATTCACCTGTGAATCCATCTGGTCCTGGGCTTTTGTTTGTTGGAAGACTTTTTTATTACAGTTTCAATTTCTGTGCTTGTGATGGGTCTGTTAAGATTTTATATTTCTTCCTGGTCCAGATTTGGAAAGTTATACTTTTCTAAGAATTCATCTATTTCTTCCAAGTTATCCATTTTATTAGCATATAGTTGCTGATAGTAGTCTCTATGATCCTTTGTGTTTCTGTGTTGTCTGTTGTGATTTCTCCATTTTCATTTCTAATTTTGTTGACTTGATTCTTCTGCCTTTTTTTCTTGATGAGTCTGGCTAGTGGTTTGTCTATTTTATTTATCTTTTCAAAGAGCCAACTTTTAGTTTCGTTGACTTATGCTATAGTTGCTTTTGTTTCTTTTTCATGTATTTCTTCTCTGATTTTTATGATTTCTTTCCTTCTACTAACTTTGGGGTTCTTCACTTCTTCTTTTTCTAGTTGCTTTAGGTGTAGAGTTAGGTTGTTTATTCAATGTTTCTCTTGTTTCTTGAGGTAGGCTTGTATTGCTATGAACCTTCCCCTTAGCACTGCTTTTACTGAGTCCTCTAGGTTTGGGGTTGTCGTGTTTTCATTTTCATTTGTTTCTATGCATATTTTGCTTTCCTTTTTGATTTTTTCCATGATCCGTTGGTTATTCAGAATTGTGTTATTTAGCTTCCATATGTTTGTATTTTTAATAGTTTTTTCTCCCCCCTGTAGTTGACAGCTAATCTTACTGCATTGTGATCAGAAAAGATGCTTGAAATGATTTCAATTTTTTAAAAAAAATTTTACCAAGGCTAGATTTATGGCCTAGGATGTGATCTATCCTGAAGAAGGTTCCTTGTGCACTTGAGAAAAAAGTGAAATTCATTGTTTTGGGGTGAAATGTCCTATAGATATCAATTAGGTCCAACTGGTCTATTGTATCATTTAAAGATTGGGTTTCCTTGCTAATTATCTGTTTGGTTGATATACATAGATGTGAGTGGGATATTAAAGTCTCCCACTATTATTGTGTTACTGTTAATTTCCCCTTTCATGCTTGTTAGCATTTGCCTTATGTATTGAGGTGCTTCTATGTTGGGTGCATATATATTATTAACTGTTGTATCTTCTTCTTGGATTGATCCTTTGATCATTATATAGTGTCTTTCTTTGTCTCTTTTCATGGTCTTTATTTCAAAGTCTATTTTATCTGATGTGAGTATTTCTACTCCTGCTTTCTTTTGGCCTCCATTTGCATGAAATATCTTTTTCCAGTCCTTCACCTTCAGCCTGTATGTGTCCTTTGGTTTGAGGTGGGTCTGTTGTAGACAGCATATATAAGGGTCTTGCTTTTGTATCCATTCAGCCTTTCTTTGTCTTTTGGTTGGGGCATTCAACCCATTTACATTTAAGTTAATTATTGATAAGTGTGATCCCATTGCCATTTACTTTGTTGTTTGGAATTTGATTTTTTAAAAATAATTTATTTATTTTAATTAGAGGTTAAATTATTTTACAATGTTGTGGTGGTTTTTGCCATACATTGACATGAATCAGCCATGGGTGTACATGTGTCCCCCATCCTGAACCCCCTCCCCATCCCATCCCTCAGCGTTGTCCCAGTGCACTGGCTTTGAGTACCCTTTTTCATGCATTGAACTTGGACTGGTGATCTATTTCACATATGGTAATATACATGTTTCAATGCTATAAACCTTTTTTATGTTTCCTATCTAGAGTTGATCCTTTTGCATTTGTTTAAGAGTTGGTTTGGTGGTGCTGAATTCTCTCAGCTTTTGCTTATCTATAAAGCGTTTGATTTCTCCCTCATATCTGAATGAGATCCTTGCTGGGTACGGTAATCTTGGTTGTGGGTTTTTCTCTTTCATCACTTTAAGTATGTCCTACCATTCTCTTCTGGCCTGAAGAGTTTCTATTGAAAGATCAGCTGTTATCCTTATGGGGATCCCCTTGCGTGTTATTTATTGCTTTTCCCTAGCTGCTTTTAATATTTGCTGTTTGTGTTTGATCTTTGATAGTTTGATTAATATATGCCTTGGGGTGTTTGGCCTTTGGTTTATCCTGTTTGGGACTCTCTGGATTTCTTGGACTTGGGTGGCTATTTCCTTCCCCATTTTAGGGAAGCTTTCAACTATTATCTCCTCAAGTATTTTCTCATGCCCTTTCTTTTTGTCTTCTTCTGGGACACCTATGATTTGAATGTTCGGGCATTTAACATTGTCCCAGAGGTCTCTGAGGTAGTCCTCATTTCTTTTAATTCTTTTTTATTTTTTCCTCTTTGCTTCATTTATTTCCAACATTCTTTCTTCCACCTCCCTTATCCTCTCTTCTGCCTCTTATTCTACTCTTGGTCCCCTCCAGAGTGCTTTTGATCTCAGTTATTGCATTATTCACTATTGATTGATTCTTTTTTATTTCTTCTAGGTCCTTGTTAAACATTTCTTGCATCTTCTCAATCCTTCTCTCTAGTCTATCTATCTGCAAGTGCATTTTGTTTTCAATTTTTGGATCATCATTACTATTATTATTCTGAATTCTTTTTTAGGAAGACTCCCTATCTCCTCCTCTTTAGTTTGGTTTGGTGGATATTTATCATATTCCTTTACCTGCTGAATATTTCCCTGCCTTTTCATTTTGTTTGTATTGCTGTGTTTGAGGTGTCCTTTCTGTAGGCTGGAAGTTTGTTTTCTCTTTATTATGGAGCCTGCTCTCTGTGGGTGGGATTGGACTAGTGGCTTGTCAAGGTTTCCTGGTTGGGGGTGATTGTGCCTGTGTTCTTGTGGTTGGAGCTGGATCTTTCTCCCTGGTGTGTCCAGTAGTGAGTTTTGGGGTGTCTATGGGTTTGCCATGGCTTTCAGCAGCCTTTCATTTAGTGCTAAGAGTTGTGTTTCTGCTTTTCTGGAGAACTAGTGTGGTATGTCTTGACTGGCATTTGTTGGCTCTTGGGTGGAGCTTGGTTTCAGTGTAGATATGGAGACTTTGGGGTGAGCTCTTGTCTATTAATGTTCCCTGGAGTCAGGAGTTCTCTGGTGTTCTCAAGTTTTAGAGTTAAGTCTCCTGCCTCTGACTTTCAGTCCTTCTCTTTCAGTATCCTCAAGACTTCTCCATCCATACAGCACAGATGATAAAACATCTAGGTTAATGGTGAGACAATTCTCCACAGCGAGGGACACCCAGAGAGATTAACAGAGTTACATAGAAAAGAGAAGAGGGAGGAGGGAAATAGAGGTGACCAGAAGGAGAAGAGGGGGAGTCAACAGGGGAGAGACCAGTCTAACCAGTAATCAATTCCCTAAGTGCTCTCCATAGCCTGGAACACCCAGAGAGAGGAGGAGAAGAGGGGAGTCAAAAGGGGAGAGAGCAATCAAGCCAGTAATCACATCCCTAAGTGAAAAGGATACTGAAGACTAGATTCTTGAAGGTACAGAATTGATAACAAATACCAAAAAGCAGAGATTAAAAATCTAGAATAGAAGTTAGACTATAAAAAATCCAAACCAAAATCAATCACAAAAATTAAAAATATATATATATGAAATTTGCTTTAAAAATAGGGTCTTTATTGCAAGGTAATAGTAGGGTATAAAAATGAAAATTAAAGCAGTAATAACATAAAAGTTAAAAAAATTAAAAAGTGATAACAGTAAAAAATATACATATATATATATATATATATATATATATATATATATATATGAATTTCTCTGGAGCTGTTGTGGGCAGTGTGGGGTCAGTTCAATTTCAGATAGTTCCTTATTCCAGCTTGTACTTGTTCTCAAGGTCTATAGGCCCCCTCCAATGCTTAGTCAATATTAACTGCTGGGTTTTTATCTGTTGCACCTGTCACTTTCAGAGCAGTTCCCTCTTCTTTATTTTGGCTTCCTCTTTTTGCAAGTCTAATTTCCTCCCTGACATGGGAGGACAAAGGTGGTCACTAATTTAGGCTCACTTGTTCAGTTGTGCTGTGTAGAGGGAGGGACACTGCAAACAAATAAAAGTTAACTAGCATTTGAAACATGGAAATATACTATAGCATTCCTTGCCAGAGCTCTAAATTTCAATAATAACATAATTATTTTTATAGAATATCACACTGCAAACAAATATCACTTTGGCACTGGGGAGTGCTCAAAGTGTATGTACCACAAGGGGTTTTCCACAGCCCAAGGGGGCATGTGCTTCCTGGAGCCACACTGTTCAGGCTCCAGGGTGCTCTGCAAGGGCACTGTCCCATGTGGGCCCTGGGTTTCATGCACTTCCCAGGTCTAGGCCGCTCAGGTTTTCGGGTGCTCCACACAGGTACAGACGCAGCTGGGCATGTGTTTTGTGCCCTTACCAGGCCCGAGCAGCACAGGCAACCAGGTGCTTGGCGAGTGCATTGTCCCAGGTGGGCCGTGCATCTTATTCATCTCCCTGGTCCTGGCTGCTCAGTTTCCCAGGTGTTCAACATGAGCACTGTCTTAGGTGTGCCGTGTGTCTCCTCTGGGGAGCTGATCTCAGGTTGCGACCCTACTGGCAGTGTCAACTGTCCAGGACCCCAGAAAGATGTGATTAGCAACTCGGAGCCTGTTCACAGTTTGGTGGAAGATGCCAGCTCTGGGGCTGAGACTGCAGCAGCCTCACTTCATGGGAAATAGATGGGGAAACAGTGGAAACAGTGTCAGACTTTATTTTTTTGGACTCCAAAATCACTGCAGATGGTGACTGCAGCCATGAAATTAAAAGACGCTTACTCCTTGGAAGAGAAGTTATGACCAACATAGATAGCATATTGAAAAGCAGAGACATTACTTTGCCAACAAAGGTCCATCTAGCCAAGGCTATGGTTTTTCCAGTGGTCATGTATGGATGTGAGAGTTGGACTGTGAAGAAAGATGAGCACCGAAGAATTGATGCTTTTGAACTGGGGTGTTGGAGAAGACTCTTGAGAGTCCCTTGGACTGCAAGGAGATCCAACCAGTCCATTCTGAAGGAGATCAGCCCTGGGATTTCTTTGGAAGGAATGATGCTGAAGCTGAAACTCCAGTACTTTGGCCACCTCATGTGAAGAGTTGACTCATTGGAAAAGACTTTGATGCTGGGAGGGATTGGGGGCAGGAGGAGAAGGGGATGACAGAGAATGTGATGGCTGGATGGCATCACTGACTCGATGGACATGAGTCTGTGTGAACTCCGGAGTTGGTGATGGACAGGGAGGCCTGGTGTGCTGCGATTCATGGGGTCGCAAAGAGTCGGACATGACTGAGCGACTGAACTGACTGACCGACTGACTTGCCTTCCAGCTCTGGCTGTCACATGCCTGTCTGTTTGCCTCCAGCAGGGAGGGGTCTTTATGCAGCTGGCTCTCCTTTGATATTCCTCAATCCTTTGTTCTGTGAGTGCACCAGGCTGCATGTTAGAGCCTTTCATGGGAAAGGTCTTTGTTTTTTTTTCATCCCGTTCCTCTCTCTTTGGAAATCCCAAGGTTTGGGTTACTGTCTCATGTTAGCTCCCTCAGATTGTTCTCAGGGCATTCAAGCCTGGGCCTTACCCTAAAGTCTGATGATGCAGCCTGTGCCTGCCCAGCCCCCACTTGCTGGTAGCAGTTGTGAGCTTCTGGGCTAATTCTCTGCTGGCAATTGTGATTAGGCATGTATTCTGTTTTTTTTTTTTTTTTTTTCCCTTCCCAGTTATGTTGCCCTCTGAGATTCCAAAACTCCCCACAGATCCACCTGTGAGAGGGGTTCCTACTGTGTGGAAACTTCTCCTCCTTCACGACTCCCTCTCCAGAACAGGTCTCCATCCCTAAATCTTTTGTCTCTCTCCTTGTCTTTTGCATTTTGTTCTACTTCCTTTTGAAGAGAAAGGGCTGCCTTTCTGGGTACCTGGTGTCTTTTGCCAGCATTCAGAAGTTGTTCTGTGGAAGTTGTTCAACATTCAAATGATTTTTGAGGAATTCTGCCATCTTGGAACTGCATTTGAGCATAACTATTTTAAAAGGTAGATGATATAGTAGTATCAAAGAAGCATATAAAACAATAAAAGTTAACTAGCATTTGAAACATGGAAATATACTATAGCATTCCTTGCCAGAGCTCTAAATTTCAATAATAACATAATTATTCTTATAGAATATAATATAGTTTAAAATGATCATACGCTCTTATGCCAGTGTACAAATTTAAGATTTTTCTTCTGATCAAATGATTAAAAGAAATAATGTAACTCCATAGTGGAAAAAAAAAAGAGAATATATAATATCATCCATGCAAGGGAATATACCAAAAAAATGAAACATAACTTAACACTGGATTAGATAAAGTAAAATGTTCTGAAAACTAAAAGTTAGCCACAAAAGTAAATGGAAGAGCCACTGGTCTCACAGTGGGAGGGTCTAAAGTCAGCTGCAGTACATATTGTGTATGCTGCTGTGGTTCTTCTGATTGTGTCCATTGTTGGATAATAGAGGTAGTGGCACACACCCTACCTTCCTTAAAGTGCAAGACGAGGAGCAGATGAAAAACTATACTTAACGTAGGATATGTAAAAGTACCACTGTCACCATATACTAAATACTAGAATTTGTTGAGGTCTCATGGAAAGACAGATCTCATGAAAGACAGCAAAACTCTTGACTTTGAAAGAGTTGTTAGTTAAATCTGATATATAATAAAAGAAAGTCAGATGTGATTTGTATCATATGGTTTCAATTTTCTTAGCAGATGAGCAGTTCATTCAACCAAGCAGTGGCTTTTCCACATTTCCTCTCTGAATTAGAGGAGGGTGCCTTATAATCAGCTTGAAAGACTTTTCATTCAATCTTGTAGACAGTGACACTGTCACTATTTTTAAAGTTCTGATTCTAAAAGTCAGATGGATTTATTATTCACATTTCACTTGGACAAATATGACAAAAAGTCAAGAAGAACTCATTTTAAGAGTTTCCTCTTTGGGGGCTATTTTAAATATATACATTTTTGCATTCAAGATATAAATCTCACAAATTTTACTCTGTAGAAGCACATCTCATTGAATAAAATTCTAACAGCCAACTTAATGGATCATTTATTAAATAAAAGCCAATATGTAAATTTCACAGTTCTCCCTCACAAGGAGCATATAAAGGCAATAATAATAGATATTGTATATATATATATATACACACACATATATATATTTCATTGGCAATTATGTGCTTTATGTGTTCATTCACTTAAATTCACAACAGCCATATAAAGGAGAAGGTAATGTCCTTCATGGGTGGATTACAGAAGTTGATCGAGGACAGATAGCAGGCGAGTGGTGCCAAAGCAGGAAGACCTAGATGGTGTGACTCTAGCGCTCTTAATCTCTACTCACTCTTCACCATGAGCACTGCTGGAGAACACACTTTTTAAATCACGTGGAACATGAATAACTTATGAACACAGACCATATATAAAACGTCATATACAGAATACTTTGCTTGTAGTTTAGAGAATTACTTACAGAACTTGCTAAACTTAAAGCTTAAACAAACTTTAAAAGTGTTAGATATTCACATCAAGCTGTGTGGCTTTTGCCATAGTCATGGAAAAACAGCTCTTTCCCATGGTCACTTCAGTTATAACAAATTTATTCTCTGAGGGGTTGTTTGGGGCTTTGTAATAAAATAGGTACTGGCTCAAAGTAGGGTGGGTCTAAAGTGGGATATGCTGTGTCACTAACACACCTGCTTTCAAAGACTTAGTATAGTATGAATAAAAAATGTAAAATATCTCATTAATAATTTTTATGTTCATTGGGTGTTGAAATACTACTTTTTATATATAAGTGAATTCAGTATCTCATTGAAATTAGTTTTATCTCTTTAAAAAATACAAATAAAAGAAAAGAGGCACCAAGGAAAAGCTTCTAGTTAGGTTAATTATGGATCTAGGCTACCAATGATCTCTTCAAGTCAGGAGACTTCTGCTAGAACTGCCTATACTACAGAACCACTTCTAAGTATGCTCTAAGCATACCCTAAGCTTCTCCTAAGTATGTCCATTTCAGAGCATATTTCATGTACTTAGCTCAATTTCACAAAGCTTGCAATAGATGTCTTCATTCTTAGGATAAAAAAATGCTGTGTGCCTTACCCAAGTAATTTTAGACAATTGGACCAAGGTTCAAATGGACCACATGGGTAGCTTTGGTATGGCAAAGAAATGGACTACCATGCAAATTTTTTAGAGGTTTTATACAAGAGACAGAAGAAACTTGTTACAGTGATCAGAAAATTATCTCTCTTTCTCTCTTCTCAATTTTCTCCATTGTCTTTTGGTTTCTATGATTTCTGGTGAGGAGTCAGATGTCTGTGTTAATTTTGTTTCTATGAAAGCAATGTGTCTTTTTTTCTCAAGATGTTAAAAGACATACTTTTTGCCTTCAGTCTTTAGAAGTTCAAAGGTTTTCTTTCGAGTTCACAAGTATTCTTAAGTGTGTGATTTCATGTTTTCAGTTATTTAGTGTAATTTTAAGACATTATTTATTCAGATATTGCATCTCTATGGTCTACATTTTGGGGATTTCTATTTCAATTTTATCTTTATCAATTACATTTATATTAGAAATGTATTAGGGGCTTCCCTGGTGGCTCAGATGGTAAAGCGTCTGCCTGCAATGTGGAAAACCTGGGTTCGATTCCTGGGTTGGGAAAATCCCCTGGAGAAGGAAATGGCAATCCACTCCAGAACTATAGAGTCCATGGAATTCTCCAGGTCAGAATACTGGAGTGGGTAGCCTTTCCCTTCTCCAGGGGATCTTCTCAACCCAAGGATGGAACTCAGGTCTCCCGTATTGCAGGTGTATTCTTTACCAACTGAGTCACAAGTGAAGTCCATAGATGGCCTTACATTTACGTCTTTAATCTGTTTTGACTATTTTTGTGTATGGTGTTAGAAAGTGTTCTAATTCCATTCTTTTAAATGCAGCAGTCTACTTATTGAGGAGACTGTCTTTTCATCATATACTTTTCTGTTTGAGTAATCTGTCCATTGATTAAGTGAAATGTTAGTGTCCCCCACTCTTATTGTGTTGCTGTCAATTTCCCCTTTTGTGGCTATTAGCGTTTGTTTTAATTACTGACGTGCTCCTTTGTTGCTTGCATAATATTTACAATTGTTATGTCTTTTTCTTGGATTGATCTCTTGATCATTATATGGTGTCCATCCTTGTCTCTCTTAATATTCTTTATTTTAAATTCTATTTGATCTAATAAGAGTATTGCTACCTCAGTTTTCTTTTGATTTCAATTTGCATGGGATATGGTCTTCTATCCCTTCACTTTCAGTTTCTATGTCTCCCTACAACAGACTGGTTCCAAACAGGAAAAGGAGTACGTCAAGGCTGTATATTGTCACCCTGGTTATTTAACTTCTATGCAGAGTACATCATGAGAAACGCTGGACTGGAAGAAACACAAGCTGGAATCAAGATTGCTGGGAGAAATATCAATAACCTCAGATATGCAGATGACAATACCCTTATAGCAGAAAGTGAAGAGGAATTAAAAAGCCTTTGGATGAAAGTGAAAGTGGAGAGTGAAAAGTTGGCTTAAAGCTCAACATTCAGAAAACGAAGATCATGGCATCCAGTCCCATCACTTCATGGGAAATAGATGGGGAAACAGTGGAAACAGTGTCAGACTTTATTCTTTTGGGCTCCAAAATCACTGCAGATGGTGACGCAACCATGAAATTAAAAGACGCCTACTCCTTGGAAGAAGAGTTATGACCAACCTTGATGGCATATTCAAAAGCAGAGATATTACTTTGCCAACAAAGGTCCGTCTAGTCAAGGCTATGGTTTTTCCTGTGGTCATGTATGGATGTGAGAGTTGGACTGTGAAGAAAGATGAGCACCGAAGAATTGATGCTTTTGAACTGTGGTGTTGGAGAAGACTCTTGAGAGTCCCTTGGACTGCAAGGAGATCCAACCAGTCCATTCTGAAGGAGATCAACCCTGGGATTTCTTTGGAAGGAATGATGCTAAAGCTGAAACTCCAGTACTTTGGCCACCTCATGCGAAGAGTTGACTCATAGGAAAAGACTCTGATGCTGGGAGAGATTGGGGGCAGGAAGAGAAGGGGACGACCGAGGATGAGATGGCTGGATGGCATCACTGACTTGATGGATGTGAGTCTGAGTGAACTCCGGGAGTTGGTGACGGACAGGGAGGCTTGGCGTGCTGCGATTCATGGAGTCGCAAAGAGTCGGACACCACTGAGTGACTGAACTGAATTGAGGTCTGAAGTGGGTCTATTAGAGACCACATTTAGCCAGTCTTGGACTTTTGGTTGGAGCATGATATCCATTTACATTTAAGATGATTATATATATATATGTTCCTATAATCATTTTCTTAATTGTTTTTGGTTTGTTTTTGTGAGTCTTTTTATTTTCTTGTTTTACCTGCCTAGAGAATTTCCTTTAGGATTTGTTGTATAGCTGGTTTGGTGGTGCTCAATTCCCATAAATTCTCTTGAAACATCTTTAAAGCTCTTGATTTCTCTGTTGAATCTGAATGGGATCCTTTTTTTGGTAATCTTGGTTGTAGGTTTTTTCCTCTTTCATTACTTTGAATATTTACCTTTTTTTTTCTGACATGCAGAGTTTCTGCTAAAAGATCAGCTGTCAGCATTATGCAGATCCTCTTGTATGTTATCTGTTGCTTTTCCCTTGCTGCTTTTAATATTTGTTTCTTTGTGTTTAATATTTCTCTTGAGTTTCTCCTGTATGAGATTCTGTATTTCCTGAATTTGGTTATTTTCATTCCCATGTTAGGAAACCTTTCAACTATAATCCCTTCGAATATTTTCCTCAGACTCTTCTCAGTTTCTTCTTCTGGGATCCCTGTAATTCAAACGTTGATGCATTTGATATTGCCCTAGAGGTCTCTGAGACTGGCCCCAATTCTTTTCGTTCATTTTTCTTTATTCTGCCCCTTAGCAGTTATTTCCATCATTCTGTCTTCTAGCTCACTTAACTGTTCTTCTTCCCCAGTGTATTATTCTATTGATTCTTCCTAGAGTAGTTTCAATTTCAGTTATTGTGTGAATCATCATTGTTTGCTTATTCTATAATTCTTCTAGACAATTATTAAATGTTTCTTTCATTTTTTCCATTCTATTTTCAAGATTATGGATCATTTTTATTATCATTACTCTGAATTCATTTTCAGATATATTGCCTATTTACCCTTTATTTATTTGGTCTTGTGGGTTTTTGTCCTGCTTCTTCATCATAATGGGGGCTTCCCTGGAGGCTCAGATGGTAAAGAATCTGCCTGCAATGCTGGAGACACTTTTTCAGTCCCTGGGTTGAGAAGTTCCCGTGCAGAAGGGAAAGGCAACCTACTCCAGTATTCTTGCCTGAAGAATTCCATGGACACAGGAGCCTGGAAGGCTATAGTCTATGGGATTGCAAAAAGAGTTGGATGTGAATGAGCAACTAACACTTCGTGTCATCCTAATGATATTTCTCTTTTGATTTTGTCTAGCTTACTGTGTTTGAGGTCTCTCTTTTTCTCAGGCTGCAGAGTTTTTTATCTTGTTTCTGGTCTCTGCCCTCAGTGAGTGAGGTTGGCCTAGTTTCTTGTGAAAGCTTCTTGGGGGGAGGGATTGTTCCTGTGTTCTGGTGGGTGGACCTGAATTTTTTCCCCACTGATGGGCAGGGACATGTCAGAGGTGTACTTTGCGGTATGTATTGGCATAGTATGACTTTATTAGGCCTGTGTGCTAATGGTAGAGTTTGTGTACCTGTCTTGCTTGTGGTTTGGCATAGGAGTCTGGCACTGTGTGCTCCAGGCAGTTGGGCGGAGTCAAGACATTGATTTTGATGGTGTAATGGGAGCTGTCACCAATTAATATTCCCAGGGGCCAAGACTTATCTGACTGTCCCCTGTCTTGGACTTGTTCTCACCCCAGAGTCTCAGGCCTGACCTTTGGTCTGGGAACCAAGACACCACAAATCATTCACCACAGCAATAAAAAGGAATTGTTTTAAAAAAGGAAAACAAAACAACAACAGAAGAAAAAAAGACTTAAAAAGACAAATGATAAAAGTAAAATCAAACAAAAAGAAACAAGAACAAAGGAATACACACACATAAGAAGTCAAAACAGAAGCAAAGGAAGCAAAGAAAGCAAAGTATAAGACAGCAACCAAACAAACAAAGGAAATAAAAAAAAGAAATCCACAAATTAAAAACAAAAAAAGAATAATTAAACAGGAAAAAAAAAAAAAACCTGAAGCAGAGTGCCAACTGAGAAATAAAGCGAAGAAAATGAAAATATGAAAATGGTAAGAAGAAAAAATAACAACAGAGAATCAAAGTTAAAACTATATTTAAAAGATCTATATACATTTTAGTCATAGTCAACAGAAGAATCCAAAATGCAGTTCTTGGGTGCAATCTCAAAAATGACAGAATGATCTCTGTTTGTTTCCAAGGCAAACAATTCAGTATTACAGTAATCCAAGTCTATACCCCAATCAGTAACACTGAAGAAGCTGAAGCTGAATGGTTCTATGAAGACCTACAAGATCTTCTAGAACTAACACCCCCAAAAGATGTCTTTTTCATCATAGGGGACTGGAATGCAAAAGTAGGAAGTCAAGAGATACCTGGAATAACAGGCAAAATTGGCCTTGGAATATAAAGTGAAGCAGGGCAAAGGCTAACAGAGTTTTACCAACAGAATGCACTAGTGATAGCAAACACCCTATTCCAATGACACAAGAGAAGACTCTACATCTGGACATTACCAGATGTTCAATACCAAAATCAGATTGATCACACTCTTTGCAGTCAAAGATGGAGAAGCTCTGACACTCAGTTCAGCTCAGCTTCAGTTCAGTCACTCAGTCATGTCCAACTCTTTGTGACCCAATGGACTGCAGGACGCCAGGCCTCCCTGTCCATCACCAACTCCCAGAGTTTACCCAAACTCATGTCCATCGAGTCGGTGATGTCATCCAACCATCTCATCCTCTGTCGTTCCCTTTTCCTCCTGCCTTTAATCTTTCCCAGCATCAGGGTCTTTTCCAATGAGTCAGTTCTTTGCACCACGTGGCCAAAGTACTGGAGTTTCAGCTTTGACATCAGTTCTTCCAATGAACACTCTTTTACGATGGACTGATTGGATCTCCTTGCAGTCAAAGGGACTTTCAAAAGTCTGACAGTGGGCAAAAACAAGAACAGAAACTGACTGTGGCTCAGATCATGAACTCCTCATGAACTCCTCGTTGCCAAATTCAGACTTAAATTGAAGAAAGTAGGGAAAACCACCAGAACATTCAGGTATGACCTAAATCAAATCCCTTATGATTATACAGTGGAAGTGACAGATTTAAGGGATTCGATGTGATAGACAGAGTGCCTGAAGAACTATGGACAGAGGTATAGGAGGCAGTGGTCAAGACCATCCCCAAGAAAAAGAAATGCAAAAGTGCAAAATGGTTGCCTGAGGAGGCCTTACAAACAGCTGAGAAAAGAAGAGAAGTGAAAGGCAAAGGAGAAAAGGGAGGATATACTCATTTGAATGCAGAGTTTCAAAGAATAGCAAGGAGAGATAAGGAAGCCTTCCTTGGTGATGAATGCAAAGAAACAGAGGAAAGCAATAGAATGGAAAAAACTAGAGATCGCTTCAAGAAAATTAGACACACCAAGGGAACATTTCATGCAAAAATGGGAACAATAAAGGACAGAAATGGTATGGAACTAACAGAAGCAGAAGATATTAAGAAGAGGTGGCAATCCAAGAGTGCCAGGCTGGGACGGTGCAGGAGAGGCTGAAAGGAGCTACCCCATGTCTGAGGTCAGGGCGGCGGCTGGGAGGAGCTACCCTACATCCGAGGCCAGGGGCAGCAGCCAAGAGGAGCAACCCCATGTCCAAGGAGAGGTGGCTGCGCTGGCACAGGAGGGCTGAGAGGTGCTACTCCACGTTCAAGGTCAGGAGGGGCGGCGGTGAGGAGATATCCCTCATTCAAGGTAAGGAGCAGTGGCTGCGCTTTGCTGGAGCAGCCATGAAGAGATACCCCACGTCCAAGGTAAGAAAAACCCAAGTAAGATGGTAGGTGTTGCGAGAGGGCATCAGAGGGCAGACACACTGAAACCATAATCACACAAAACTAGTCAGTCTAATCACACAGACCACAGCCTTGTCTAACTCAATGAAACTAAGCCATGCCATGTGGGGTCACCCAAGACGGACAGGTCATGGTGGAGAGGTCTGACAGAATGTGGTCCACTGGAGAAGGGAATGGCAAGCCACTTCATTGTTCTTGCGTTGAGAACCTGTGAACAGTATGGAAAGGCAAAATGATAGGATACTGAAAGAGGAACTCCCCAGGTCGGTAGGTGCCCAATATGCTACTGCAGATCAGTGGAGAAATAACTCCAAAAAGAATGAAGGGATGGAGCCAAAGCAAAAACAATACCAAGTTGCGGATGTGACTGGTGATAGAAGCAAGGTCTGATGCTGTAAAGAGCAATATTGCATAGGAACCTGGAATGTCAGGTCCATGAATCAAGGCAAATTGGAAGTGGTCAAACAGGAGATGGCAAGAGCAAACATCGACATTCTAGGAGTCAGCAAACTAAAATGGACTGGAATGGGTGAATTTAACTCAGATGACCATTATATCTACTACTGTGGGCAGGAATCCCTTAGAAGAAATGGATTAGCCATCATGGTCAACAAGAGTCTGAAATGCAGTACTTGGATGCAATCTCAAAAATGACAGAATGATCTCTGTTCATTTCCAAGGCGAACCATTCAATATCACAGTAATCCAAGTTTATCCCCAACCAGTAATGCTGAAGAAGCTGAAGTTGAACGGTTCTATGAAGACTTACAAGACCTTTTAGAACTAACACCCCAAAATACACAGAAGTGCTATATTAAAAAAAAAAAAAAAAAAAAAAAAAGGTTTTCATGACCCAGATAACCACTCTGGTGTGATCACTCACCTAGAGCCAGACATCCTGGAATGTGAAATCAAGTGGGCCTTAGGAAGCATTATGATGAACAAAGCTAGTGGTGGTGATGGAATTCCAGTGGAGCTATTTCAAATCCTAAATGATGATTCTATTAAAGTGTTGCACTCACTATGCTGGCAAATTTGGAAAACTCAGTGTCCACAGGACTGTAAAAAGAAAAGCAGTGTCCTCAGGACTGTAAAAGATCAGTTTTCATTCTGATCTCAAAGAAAGGCAATGGTAAGGAATGTTCAAACTACTGCACAATTGCATTCATCTCACATGCTAGCAAAGTAATGCTCAAAATTCTCCAAGCCAGGGTTCAACAGTATGTGCTCTGTGAACATGCAAATGTCCAAGCTGGATTTAGAAAAGATAGAGGAACCAAAGGTCAAATTGCCAACATCTGTTGATCATTGAAAAAAGCAAGAGAGTTCCAGAAAAACACCTATTTCTGTTTTGTTGACTATGCCAAAGCCTTTGAGTATATGCCTCACAACAAATTGTGGAAAATTCTTCAAGAGATGAGAACACCAGATCACCTTCCTTGCCTCCTTAGATGTCTGTATCCAAGTCAAGAAGCAACAGTTAGAACTGGACGTGCAAGAACAGACTGGTTCCAAATTGGGAAAGGACTACATCAAGGTTGTGTATTGTCACCCTGCTTATTTAATCTATATGCAGAGTACATCCTGTGAAATTCTGGGCTAGATGAGGGGCAAGCTGAAGTCAAGATTGCCAGAAGAAATACCAATAACCTCAGATATGCAGATGACATCACCCTTATAGCAGAAAGTGGTGAAGAACTAAAGAGCCTCTTATTGAAAGTGAAAGAAGAGAGTGAAAAAGTTGGGTTAAAACTCAACATTCAGAAAAGTAAGACCATGGCATCTGGTCCCATCACTTCATGGAAAATAGATGGGGAAACAATGGAAATAGTGACAGACTTTATTTTGGGGGCTCCAAAATCACTGCAGATGGTGACTGCAGCCATGAAATTAAAAGACTCTGCCTCCTTGGAAGAAAAGCTATGACCAACCCAGAGAGTATATTAAAAGCCAAGACATTACTTTACCAACAATTGTCCTCCTAGTCAAAGATACAGTTTTTCCAGTAGTCAATTATGGATGTGAGAATTGAATTATAAAGAAAGTTGAGCGCTGAAGAATTGATGCTTTTGAACTGTAATGGTGCTGGAAAAGACTTCTGAGAGTTCCTTGGACTGCAAGGAGATCAAATCAGTCAATCCGAAAGGAAATCAGTTCTGAATATTCATTGGAAGGACTGATGCTGAAGCTGAAACTCCAATACTTTGGCCACCTGATGCAAAGAACTGACTCACTGGAAAAGACTCTGATGCTGGGAAAGACTGAAGGCAGGAGGAGAAGGGGACGACAGAGAATGAGATGGTTGGATGGCATCACCAACTCTATGAACATGAGATTGAGCAAGCTCCAGAAGTTGGTGATGAATAGGGATGCCTGATGTGCTGCAGTCCATGGGGTCGCAAAGAGTCAGACATGACTGTGAGACTGAACTGAACTGATATATATTTTACAAGCAAAGAAAAAAGTGAAAAAGGAATGAAAGAAAACAAACAAACAAACAAAAAGCCCAGAACAACAGAAAACCCATTAAAAGCAGAAGTATATGAAAAATAGGACCTGTGACTAAAAGTACCCCAAAAGATTAAATAATAATAACAAAACAACAACCGTAACGACAGAGAATAAAGAAATAAGAAAACCAAAACAGAAAACAGAACCAAAAGCATAATGAATCAAAGCATAAGAAGAATAATAAATGTTTTCCCAGGGTCTCAGCTCTTAGTGTCCTTGTTCCCACCATGAGCCACAGTCTACCTATGCCTGCTTGGAGGCCATTCAGTGCTGGGTGGGGGCTGGGTTCTGGACCTGCTGTAGGCTCTGTGAGGGCATCTGGTCCTGCTTCCTCATTTGCTACCCTCAATGTCCATAGGTATCAGAAGTAGAGAGTTTTCTTTTGTGGGGACACACATTGTATTTTTTGTGTGTTTTGGAACCTTGGGCAGTTTTTATTTTCTGTCAATGTATCTAGGTTACAAAGCACTGACAACAGGTAAAGTCATAATCATAGCCAGGCTGCAGCTGGTTAAAGTGTGCATTTGTGTATCTAACAATGTGTGCACATTAAAATTATAAAAAGCCAGTTACTTACATTTACAGTTATTGTCTGTTTCACATGAAAACCAGTTCACCTCTGCATGTGGGCTACTCACAAGAGTCTGCTTCTGAGGCTGCCCTGGAGGACTTGGGTCTGCTCCAGTGGGGACAGGGTGTGGAGATGGCATAACTGCTTAAATCTGGGGAACATCTATGGGGCCAGGTGAGCAGGGACGTCAATGGCCATGGGTGCAAGAGATATTGCCCTACTGGGATCCTTTTCTTGTTTCCAGTGACAGGCACTCAATGTGCAGTGCTGACCAGTCCTTCCGATGGCAGCTGATGGCATGTCAGGAGAGAGAGGCTACAGGGTGGCTCCACTCCCTGCATGTGACTCAACAGTAGTGCCCTGGTTCCATGGCAGTCTTGTTTTCCATCTTGCATATTTCCTCCCTCCTCTTCCCTCAGGCTGTTTTCCCACAGCTGGTAGCAGTGCTCATTTTGGGAT
This sequence comes from Budorcas taxicolor, assembly GCF_023091745.1. Classification (NCBI taxonomy): domain Eukaryota; kingdom Metazoa; phylum Chordata; class Mammalia; order Artiodactyla; family Bovidae; genus Budorcas; species Budorcas taxicolor. The sequence continues at coordinate 7,456,307 of NC_068930.1, read as the reverse complement.
TGTTTTCCAATTCATAGGCTCCATCTCCCAGGCCCATACCCAACAATGAGCATGCATCCCAGTCCAGGGTACATTGGGCATGTACATGGATTGTGTGATTCTCACTTTATCCAGACTCACAGATCAGCTGCTTCATTCTCTTTTGACAGCCTCAAGTGCTTCCCTTCCTCACTCCAGGGTGCAAATCAGGTGCTGCTTTCTCTCCTCCTTCCTACTCAGTTACATGTGTATCTAGATGGTCCTTTCTGGTGATCAGGTCTCCTGGGAGTGTTCAGCAGTGTTCTGTGAGTATTGTTGCAAGTAGAGATGCATTTCTGATGCAGCCATGGAGCCACATTCACCTACTCCTCAACCTTCTTGGAACTCCCCTATCTTTTGTATTTGTAATTTAAATTCCTGAAGATGGTATGGTGCGGGTGGTGATGTAGTTGCTAAGTTGTGTCTGACTCTTGCGACCCCATGGCCAGGGTTCTCTGTCCTTGGGATTCTCCAGGTAAGAATACTGGAGTGGGTTGCCATTACCTTCTCCAGGGGATCTTCCCAATCCAGGAATTGAACCTGGGTCTTCTGTGTTAGCCATCATGGTCAACAAAAGAGTCCAAAATGCAGTACTTGGATGCAATCTCAACAATGACAGAATGATCTCTGTTCATCTCCAAGGCAAACCATTCAGTATCACAGGTATCCAAGTCTATGCCCCAACCAGTAATGCTAAAGAAGCTGAAGTTGAACGGTTCTATGAAGACCTACAAGACTTTTTAGAACTAACACCCAAAAAGATGTCCTTTACATTATAGGGGACTGGAATGCAAAAGTAGGAAGTCAAGAAACACCTGGAGTAACAGGCAAATTTAGCCTTGGAATGCGGAATGAAGCAGGGCAAAGACTAATAGAGTTTTGCCAAGAAAATGCACTGGTCATAGCAAACATCCTCTTCCAAAACACAAGAGAAGTCTCTACACATGGACATCATCAGATGGTCAACACTGAAATCAGATTGATTCTATTCTTTGCAGCCAAAGATGGAGAAGCTCTATACAGTCAACAAAAACAAGACCGGGAGCTGACTGTGGCTCAGATCATAAACTCCTTATTACCAAATTCAGACTCAAATTGAAGAAACTAGGAAAAACTGCTAGACCATTCAGGTATGACCTAAATCAGATCCCTTATGATTATACAGTGGAAGTGAGAACTAGATTTAAGGGCCTAGATCTGATAGATAGAGTGCCTGATGAACTATGGACGGAGGTTCCTGACATTGTACAGGAGACAGGAATCAAGACCATCCCTATGGAAAAGAAATGCAAAAAAGCAAAATGGCTGTCTGGGGAGGCCTTACAAATAGCTGTGAAAAGGAGAGAGGCGAAAAGCAAAGGAGACAAGGAAAGATATAAGCATCTGAATGCAGAGTTCCAAACATTAGCAAGAAGAGATAAGAAAGCTTTCTTCAGTGATCAATGCAAAGAAAAAGAGGAAAAGAACAGAATGGGAAAGACTAGACATCTCTTCAAGAAAATTAGAGATACCAAGGGAACATTTCATGCAAACATGGGCTCGATAAAGGACAGAAATGGTATGGACCTAACAGAAGCAGAAGATATTAAGAAGAGGAGGCAAGAATACACAGAAGAACTGTACAAAAGATCTTCATGACCCAGATAATCATGATGATGTGATCACTCACCTAGAGTCAGACATCCTGGAATGTGAAGTCAAGTGGGCCTTAGAAAGAATCACTATGAACAAAGGTAGTGGAGGTGATGGAATTCCAGTTGAGCTATTTCAAATCCTAAAAGATGATGCTATCAAAGTGCTGCACTCAATATGCCAGCAAATTTGGAAACCTCAGCAGTGGCCACAGGACTGGAAAAGGTCAGTTTTCATTCCAATCCCAAAGAAAGGCAATGCCAAAGAATGCTCAAACTACCACACAATTGCACTCATCTCACATGCTAGTAAAGTAATGCTCAAAATTCTCCAAGCCAGGCTTCAGCAATACGTGAACCGTGAACTCCCTGATGTTCAAGCTGGGTTTAGAAAAGGCAGAGGAACCAGAGATCAAATTGCCAACATCCACTGGATCATGGAAAAAGCAAGAGAGTTCCAGAAAAACATCTATTTCTGCTTTATTGACTATGCCAAAGCTTTTGACTGTGTGGATCACAATAAACTGTGGAAAATTCTGAAAGAAATGGGAATACCAGACCACCTGACCTGCCTCTTGAGAAACCTATATGCAGGTCAGGAAGCAACAGTTAGAACCAGACACGGAACAACAGACTGGTTTCAAACAGGAAAAGGAGTACATCAAGGCTGTTTATTGTCACCCTGCTTATTTACCTTCTATGCAGAGTACATCATGAGAAATGCTGGACTGGAAGAAGCACAAGCTGGAATCAAGTTTGCCAGGCAAAATATCAATAACCTCAGATATGCAGGTGACACCCTTATGGCAGAAAGTGAAGAGGAACTAAAAAGCCTCTTGATGAAAGTGAAAGAGGAGAGTGAAAAAGTTGGCTTAAAGCTCAACATTCAGAAAACGAAGATCATGGCATCTGGTCCCATCACTTTATGGGAAATAGATGAGGAAACAGTGGAAACAGTGTCAGACTTTATTTTTGGGGGCTCCAAAATCACTGCAGATGGTGACTGCAGCCATGAAATTAAAAGACGCTTACTCCTTGGAAGAGAAGTTATGATCCACCTAGATAGCATATTCAAAAGCAGAGACATTACTTTGCTGACTAAGGTCCATCTAGTCAAGGCTATGGTTTTTCCAGTAGGCATGTATGGATGTGAGAGTTGGACTGTGAAGAAGGCTGAGTGCAGAGGAATTGATGTGTTTGAACTGTGGTGTTGGAGAACACTCTTGAGAGTCCCTTGGACTGCAAGGAGATCCAACCAGTCCGTTCTGAAGGAGATCAGCCCTGGGATTTCTTTGGAAGGAATGATGCTAAAGCTCAAACTCCAGTACTTTGGCCACCTCATGAGAAGAGTTGACTCATTGCAAAAGGGTCTGATTATGGGAGGGACTGGGGGCAGGAAGAGAAGGGGACGACGGAGGATGAGATGGCTGGATGGCATCACGGACTTGATGGACGTGAGTCTGAATGAACTCCGGGAGTTGGTGATGGACAGGGAGGCCTGGCATGCTGTGATTCATGGGGTTGCAAAGAGTCGGGCAGGACTGAGCGACTGAATGGAACTCAATACATATATACGGAATCTAAAAGAATGGTACTGAAGTACTTATTTACAGGGCAGCAACGGAGAAACAGACATAGAGAATAGACTTATGGACAAGGGGAAAGGGAGGAGAGAGGGTGAGCCTTATGGAAAGAGTAATGTGGAAATTTGTGTTACCATATGTAAAATAGATAGCCGACAGGAATATGCTATATGGCTCAGGAAACTCAAACAGGGTCTCTATATCAACCTAAAAGGTGGTTGGGGAGGGAGATGGGAAAGCGTTTAAAACAGGAGGGGATATATGTATACCTATGGCTGATTCATGTTGAGGTTTGACAGAAAAGAGCAAAATTCTGTAAAGCAATTATCCTTCAATAAAAAAGAAATGAAAAACAAAGATAATAAATGTGAGGTATTTCAAGCAAAAAAAAATTTTGTTTTGATATTAAAAAATCCTTTGAATGTTTTTTTAAAGTTGTTTTCTGGTAACATTATCTATATTTTCATCTATTATTTTTCTCTTCTCTTAAAAATATTAGTTATTTCCATACTAAAGTCTTTGATGGTTAACTCCAGTGTCTTAATGACCTGTGGAACTGTGTCTATACCCTATTTTTTTTTTTTATGGGTTTTGCTTATTTAACAATGGCACATACTTTGTAATGAAAATAGTGTTTTTTAAAAATCATATTTCAAAGATAATTCATTCTTTTTGATCAACAAGTTTGGGGCTAATCACTTCAATATGATCATGGATTAGTGTAACTCAAGGCTGAGTTGTAATTGACATGCTTGTTTCTTGGCTATTTCACATTTGTTCTAGAGATAACCCTTTAGGAATTCTGAGACCTTGGGGTGTTCACTATTCCCTTCTTCTGGTATCTCTCAATGATAATTTTTTTTTTCCCCAAACTGAAGGATGTTAACGCTCCATTCTGCTCCTCAGAGACTTTTTCCTTGCTTTCTTAAACCCTTTTATTGTATCGGACAATGGTTACAGACCCCAGAGATTCAGGAAGACCCACTGGTTGGACCCAACAAAAGACACTATTTCAGAGTTCTCTGGGCTGTGAGGGGACAGGCTTTTTCTGGTAGAAGGTCCATGGCAGTAATCAGTACAAGAAGAGCCACATATGAACCTCGTTTTTGGTGGGTGGGTGGTTAAGGTGGGCCAGCCTCATTTCAATTACTTGAGTGTGATCCTGAAGACACAGATGTGGATTACTGAGTTTGTGGATCTGGGTCAGTGGCTCTGCTGTATCTGTCCCTGGTTCCCGCTCACCCACAAGCTCCATGGTGGAGGTACTGGCTACCATGTACAAAGACTTGAAGCTGCCAGCCTGCAGCTGTAGGGCAATGTGGATGGCACAGTTGATAGGTAGGCCCAAGTGGTGGATGTAGATCTCAGTGCAGGCATTCTGACCCTTTGCCCCTCCACCCAGCAGTTTCTGGCAGCAGGCTGGTCTTCTTGTAGATATAAATGTCTCTGGGCCTCCAGGTCTGCCATGAGGAAGCCACTTCTGCAGGGTGTATTCCACTGGGTTGGGCTCAGCCTCGACCACACCAACTGATTCAGTTTTTGGCCATGCTGTGTGCCTCTCTCCAGTCCACAGGGCCCTCCACATGCTCCTGGCCCCCTCCCCTGCCAGGCCACTCAAGCAACCAACTATAATACAAGACACCGACCACAACACCCAGTCTGTAAGAAATGAAGACAAGGAACAGGGTCTACTGCAGGAATGACAGAATGCTAGCAATCCTAGCTTTTAAGAACAAGTTATTTTTCTCAAGTTCAATTTCCTTATCTAAAAAGAGTATTACCTAACCCACTGGACTAAATTTATGGGGAAAATGATTTAATACAAATAAATTCCATAGCATGATGCCTTACAGTTAGCCAAAAGTTAAACATGACTTATGAACAAAATGCTAGCTCATTATTATTCTCATAATCATAACATTGAATAAATAGTTGTTAAATGGATGAATCTAAGCTCATTCAATTCAAAGTGTGTGTGTGTGCTCAGTCACTCAGTCATGTCCAACTCTTCGCAACCCTATAGGCTGTAGCCCAGCAGTCTCCTCTGTCCGTGGAATTTTCCAGGCAAGAATACTGGCGTGTGTTGCTATTTTCTCCTCCAGGGGATCTTCCCGACTCAGGGATTGAAGCCACATCTCTGTGGTCTCCTGCTCTGGCAGGTGGAGTGTTTTACCACTGAATCACTTGAACACTGTCAGGTTCTTCTTTAATTTCATCCAGAAGGGCTTGCTGTGGTGCCACTGCTTTATCACCTTGCCATCCAAAGTTTCTTTCATCTTAATTTTTTATGTAAAGGGATTCCTCAGTCTAACTGTCTGACCATAGGGCCTCTAATTACTGAATCTTATTGATACTCCAACACACGGTGCTGGTGGTTCATAGCACTTCCCATCCCCTTCCCCAGGCTCTACCTATATTGTTTGATTCATATTCTATTTCTAGATGCTCAGAAAATGTTCCAAAAGATAAAACAATAATAGAATGTGGGTTCACCTCTCTGTGTGATGTCCACTTCTCCAGGAATTTGTCCCCTGAAGTTATGGTTGTTTCAACACCTGTCTCAAAACAGATTTTTATATTACCCTATTCATTTTTTCATTTTAAATCAGGGAGAGATTTGGTGTGCTGCAAGCCACTCAATAACCATTGGAAGCAGAACTTCACTTTTTAAATTTACCATTAAAAAAGATAAACTTTCAATTTACAACAGTATTAGATTTATAGAAAAACTGTGAAGATATTTCATAAGTTCCTATATTCCCTAAATCTGGTATCCATTAGAAACATATTACATTAATACGGTCCATTTGTTACAGAATACTGAAATAAAGACCATATTTTATTCAGATTTCCACAATTTTTTCATAATATTCTTTCCTGTTTCAGGATTGCAATCAGGATACTACACTGAGATGGCTGGATGGCATCACCAACTCGATGCACATGAGTATGGGTGAACTTTGGGAGTTGGTGATGAACAGGGAGGCCTCAGTTCAGTTCAGTTCAGTCACTCAGTCGTGTCCAACTCTTTGCGACCCCATGAATCACAGCACGCCAGGCCTCCCTGTCCATCACCAACTCCTGGAATTCACTCAGACTCACGTCCATCAAGTCGGTGATGCCATCCAGCCATCTATTCCTCTGTCGTCCCCTTTTGCTCCTGCCCCCAAATCCCTCCCAGCATCCATCTTTTCCAATGAGTCAACTCTTCTCATGAGGTGGCCAGAGTACTGGAGTTTCAGCCTTAGCATCATTCCTTCCAAAGAAATCCCAGAACTGATCTTCAGAATGGACTGGTTGGATCTCCTTGCAGTCCAAGGGACTCTCAAGAGTCTTCTCCAACACCACAGTTCAAAAGAATCAATTCTTTGGTGCTCAGCTTTCTTCACAGTCCAACTCTCACATCCACACATGACCACTGGAAAAAAACTAGCCTTGACTAGACGGACCTTAGTCGGCAAAGTAATGTCTCTGCTTTTGAATATGCTATCTAGGTTGGTCATAACTTTTCTTACAAGGAGTGTTATTTAATTTCATGGCTGCAATCACCATCTGCAGTGATTTTGGAGTCCAAAAAATGAAGTTTGACACTGTTTCCACTGTTTCCCCATCTATTTCCCATGAAGTGATGGGACCAGATGCCATGATCTTCGTTTTCTAAATGTTGAGCTTTAAGCCAACTTTTTCACTCTCCTCTTTTACTTTCATCAAGAGGCTTTTTAGTGCCTCTTCACTTTCTGCCATAAGGGTGGTGTCATCTGCATATCTGAGGTTATTGATATTTCTCCTGGCAATCTTGATTCCAGCCTGTGCTTCTTCCAGCCCAGCTTTTCTCATGATGTACTCTGCATAGAAGGTAAATAAGCAGGGTGACAATATACAGACTTGACGGACTCCTTTTCCTATTTGGAACCAGTCTGTTCCATGTCCAGTTCTAACTGTTGCTTCCTGACCTGCATATAGGTTTCTCAAGAGGCAGGTCAGGTGGTCTGGTATTCCCATTTCTTTCAGAATCTTCCACAGTTTATTGTGATCCACACAATCAAAGCTTTGGCATAGTCAATAAAGCAGAAATAGATATTTTTCTGGAACTCTCTTGCTTTTTCCATGATCCAGCAGATGTTGGCAATTTGATCTCTGGTTCCTCTGCCTTTTCTAAAACCAGCTTGAAGATCTGGAAGTTCACGGTTCATGTATTGCTGAAGCCTGGCTTGGAGAATTTTGAGCATTACTTTACTAGCATGTGAGATGAGTGCAATTGTGCAGTAGTTTGAGCATTCTTTGGCATTGCCTTTCTTTGAGATTGGAATGAAAACTGACCTTTTCCAGTCCTGTGGCCTCTGCTGAGTTCTCCAAATTTGATGGCATATTGAGTGCCGCACTTTCACAGCACCATCTTTCAGGATTTGAAATAGCTCCACTGGAATTCCATCACCTCCGCTAGCTTTGTTTATAGTGATTCTTTCTAAGGCCCACTTCACTTCACATTCCAGGATGTTTGGCTCTAGGTGAGTGATCACAGCATTGTGATTATCTTGGTCGTGAAGATCTTTTTTGTACAGTTCTTCTGTGTATTCTTGCCCCCTCTTCTTAATATCTTAATATCTTCTGCTTCTGTTAGGTCCATACCATTCCTGTCCTTTATCGAGCCCATGTTTGCATGAAATGTTCCCTTGGTATCTCTAATTTTCTTGAAGAGATCTCTAGTCTTTCCCAATCTGTTATTTTCCTCTATTTCTTTGCGTTGATCTCTGAGGATGGCTTTCTTATCTCTTTTTGCTATTCTTTGGAACTCTTGCTATTGATAGGAACCTGGAATGTTAGGTCTATGAATCAAGGCCAATTGGAAGTGGTCAAACAAGAGATGGCAAGAGTGAACGTCGACATTTTAGGGATCACCGAACTAAAAGGGACTGGAATGGGTGAATTTAACTCAGATGACCATTATATCTACTACTGCGGGCAGGAATCCCTTAGAAGAAATGGAGTAGCCATTATGGTCAACAAAAGAGTCCGAAATGCAGTACTTGCATGCAATCTCAAAAACGACAGAATGATCTCTGCTCGTTTCCAAGGTAAGCCATTCAATATCATGGTAATCCAAGCTTATGCCCCAATCAGTAATGCTAAAGAAGCTGAAGTTGAACGGTTCTATGAAGACCTACAAGACGTTTTAGAACCAACACCCAAAAGAGATGTCCTTTACATTATAGGGGACTGGAATGCAAAAGTAGGTAGTCAGGAAACACCTGGAGTAACAGGCAAATTTGGCCTTGGAATACGGAATGAAGCAGGGCAAAGACTAATAGAATATTGCCAAGAAAATGCACTGGTCATAGCAAACACCCTCTTCCAACAACACAAGAGAAGACTCTACACATGGACATCACCAGATGGAGGAGGAGTCTGGTAGGCTGCCCTCTATGGGGTCGCACAGAGTCGGATAGACTGCAGCGACTTAGCAGCAGCAGCAGATTAAGTTAAGAAATTGAAAACAAGGATTAACACTTGTTTATAAAAAGAAAGTTATTTAACAAGGATCGTCTTAAATGCCATTAGAACACTGTGGGTGCTTTCACATTGTGAAATGCCATAAAGCACAGTTGTGTTTTATGAATACTTATCAAGTGGTCTTAAATGTTGACACCTAATTCATGCTGCTGCTTCTGTTGCTGCTTAGTCTCTCCAGTCATGTCCGACTCTGTGTGACCCCATAGACGGTGGCTGTGCCCACCAGCCTCCACCCCACGTTGCTGGGATTCTCCAGACAAGAACACTGGAGTGGGTTGCCATTGCCTTCTCCAAATTCATCCTGGATATGACCAAACAACAACAACAACAACAACAAAAACACATATAGAATAACATATAGCCGTGTGTGTAGGCATGTTACCACTTTGAGCTCTTTGTGGGCTCCAGTCCCACTCTCCCATTTCACTCTGTCTTGAGTCCACAGCAATGGACTCAATTTCTATATATTAGAAATAATCTCATTCATTCCTGATGCACCTTCCTGAAAGCCTTAATTGTCACTAGAGGCTAAGTTTTCTCTGCAAAATTGGTTTTGGCTAAATGAATGGCTATAATAAAAATTCTTTGTTTACTTAAAAAGAATTATGAAGAAGCTCATCAACAAGGAAAAGTTAAACATTTGTCATGATGTTACTTTAGTATTTTAAGGGGATTATAGAACCTCTTTTTCAGATCCATTAGTTCTGGACATGAATCCTATTAACTTTGAGTTTCTACAGAAAGAAGCATATGATAACTTGGAATTCCCTAAGTGGGCTATCAGATCAGATCTCCCAAAACTGAAATGATATTTGTGAGGCCACTCTAAAGATTTTACATAGATAGAGGCTAAGAATTATGTGAGGAAACATATTGAACGATGTGAAACCCATTTGAATTATGTTGATCTTAAAGAGTATAAAAGCCAAATATTTTTTATCAGTAGATGAACTCGTGTAAGAATAGGGACTTGTTTTGTTTTCATACTTGGAGATATTAAAACATAAAAAGTGACCACCAAATAAAGAAATCTCAAAAAGAGTTTATTTTTATGTTATTTATTTTGTAGAAACACATTCTACTAATAAAACCATTCCTTGATTAACATAATCCAGATTATGTCAATAATCAACAACTACCTGCTTGTGAGAATTGTGTTGTAGTTAATGCCCATCAATGGCTGACAGTGAATGTAACATCTATTAATTTGTAAGCATATAAATTGGACTTTTTAATCATCCAAAAGGATATTTTCTTTACAAATGCAGTAATACAAAGATTGACTATGGTTGTAAAGCTTTTAAAAATCGTTGTTGTTGTTGTTCAGTCACTAAGTCATGTCCAACTCTTCACGACCCTATAGACTGCAGCATTCCAGGCTTCCCTGTCCTTCACTATAACCTGGAGTTTGCTCAAATTCATGTCCATTGTGTCAGTGATGCCATCCCACCATCTTTTCCTCTGTCACCACCTTCTCTTCCTGCCTTCAATCCTTCCCAGTATCAGGGTCTTTTCCAATGAGTCATATCTTCAAATCAGGTGGCCAAAGAACTGGAGCTACAGCTTCAGCATCAGTCTTTCTAATGAATATTCAGGGTGATTTTCTTCAGGATTGACTGGTTTGCTCTCCTTGCATCCCAAGGGACTCTCAAGACTCTTCCAGCACCAGAGTTCAAAAGCATCAATTCTTTGGTGCTCAGCCTTCTTTATGGTCCAACTCTCACATCCGTACATGACTACTGGAAAAAACATAGCTTTGATTATATGGACCTTTGTTGGCAAAATGATTTCTCTGCCTTTTAATATATTGTTTAGGTTTGTCATGGCTTTTTTCTCAAGTAACAAGAGTCTTTTAATTTTTATTTTTTTATGGGCCATAGTATTGGTAAAAATAAATCAACTCATTTGAAAAAAATATTTTGCATAATAAAATGTATTATGAAAAATAAATCTGAAAAATTCTCTGTGGCAGAATGGAATTCTTTTCCTCTATAAGGATACATGTGGGATTTATGTGTAAATATTCTACTTAAATCAAATATAGACTTAATTATTGACTAGTATGCTAATTTTGTGAGGCTATTTTTTTTTTTGCATTTTATCCTTAGCTATGACTGAAATACTCAATATGTCTTCTCAATCCATAAAACAGTATTATTATTCATAAATGAAATGCTCAGAGTGATATTTTATAGACTAATAATGCCATTGTTGATATTCCACAAAATAAGTATTTTCTGGTAAAAGGAATTTGAGGAGTGCTGCTTTAAACACAGATTTATTCAACACAATTTTTCCTTGTGTTTAGGGACAGTGGACATCTTCAGGAATGTGCAATATGCATGTTTCCTATTGATTGCTGTGATTAGGAGACAGTTCTGCTATAACCAACTTTGGTACCTCATTAGGATACTGTGACCTGCAGAAGTAGAGAGATGCTAAGAATCCTGATCATTGTGATTTCTTCCATAGGGTGCCAGAACTGAGCCCTCCTCCTTTCTGTAGTTCTGCAGCAATTGTTGGGACACATTTATATTGACATATCTCTCAGTAAATTCTAATTCCTTGTCTTCTGTGTTGTAGGCTGGAAGCTCTCCAGGGTCAAGAAGTGTCCAACACATTCTAACTTTTCCATGAAACATTTTTTGCAACTAAATGAATTAATAGATAATTGAATCTAAGAATCAGTTCAGTTCAGTCACTCAGTCGTGTCTGACTCTTTGCGACCCCATGGACTGCAGCACGCCAGGCCTCCCTGTCCATCACCAACTAACTCCCAGAGTTTACTCGAACTCATGTCCTAAAAGATTCCAGGAATCTCTCTGGAAATGCAGGTGCAGTCTATTACCTGTATTTCCTTAAGGCAAAAAAATATTCACAGGCTTGGAACGATGAATGGAGGGATCTAGTTTTGGGCAGGCATTATTCTAAAACCTGCTTTATCTAGGTCTGTTCTGACAGGTCTCATTCTCTGGGTGTGTGCGGCTTTAAGGACCCTGTTAGCATGATTCTACCACAGACTAATGATGTCAACTTGTTCAGCCCCATTTTGGAGATGGTTGATGAACCTACCAATTGTTGTTCAGTCGTTCAGTCATGTCCAGCTTTTTGCGACCTCATGCACTGCAGCATGCCAGTTTTCCCTGTCCTTCACCATCTCCTGGAGCTTGTTCAAACTCATGTCCATCAAGTCAGTGATGCCGTCCAACACTCTCATCTTCTGTCATCCCCTTCTCCTCCCGCCTTTAATCTTTCCCAACATCAGGGTCTTTTCTAATGAGTCAGCTCTTTGCATCAGGTGGCTAAAGTGTTGGAGCTTCAGCTTCAGCATCAGTCTTCCAGGGATTATTCGGGATTGATTTCCTTTAGATTTATTGGTTTGATCTCTTTCCAGCCAAGGGACTCTCAAGAGTCTTCTCCAACACCACAGTTCAAAAACATAAATTCTTTGGTGCTTAGCCTTCTTTTTGGACCAACTCTCACATTCATACATGACTAATGGAAAAACCACAGCTTTGACTATATGGACCTTTGTTGGCAAAGTAATATCTCTGCTTTTTAACATGCCATCTAGGTTTGCCATAGTTTTTTTCCCAAGGAGCAAGCATCTTTTAATTTCATGACTGCTGTCACCATCTGCAGTGATTTTGGAGGCCAAGAGAATAAAATCTGTCACTGTTTCCATTGCTTCCCCATCTATTGGCCATGAAGTGATGGGACTGGATGCCATGATCTTAGTTTTTTTTAAATGAAATTTTAAGCCACCTTTTAAACTTTCCTCTTTCACCTTCATCAGGAGGCTCTTTAATTGCTCTTCACTTTCTGCCATAAGGGTGGTGTGGTGTCATCTGCATATCTGAAGTTGCTGATATTTGTCCTAACAATCTTGATTCCAGCTTGTGCTTCATCCAGCCCAGCATTTCTCATGAGGTATTCTGCATATAAGTTAACAGAGCAGGGCAAGAACCTACTAGACTTGTAGTCGTATTTACCATTTTGCAACCTTTTCATGAGTCAGAGCCTTGCTGTGATGAATGGGTTGCATAACTAAATGAAACGATGAGCCATGACATGCAAGATCACCTAAGAAGAACGGGTCATAGTAAAGATTACTGACAAAATATGGTCCACTGGAGGAGGAAATGGCAACCAACTCCAGTCTTCTTGTTTGGAGAGCCCTATGTACAGTATGAAAAGGCAAAAATATATGACATTGGAAGATGAGCCTCCCAGGTTGGAAGGTGTCCAATATGCTACTGGGAAAGAGAGAGGGCTGCTGCTGTAGCTTCAGTTGTGTCTGACACTGTGCGACCCCATAGATGGCAGCCCACCAGGCTCCGCCGTGCCTGGGATTCTCCAGGCAAGAACACTGGAGTGGGTTGCCATTTCCTTCTCCAGTGCATGAAAGTGAAAGTGAAAGTGAAGTCACTCAGTCGGGTCTGACTCTTCACGACCTCATGGACTGTAGCCTACCAGGCTCCTCCGTCCACGGGATTTTCCAGGCAAGAGTACTGGAGTGGGTTGCCAGTGCCTTCTCCTGAGTAGAGGGCAATTACTATTAATAATAGCATCAAAAAGAATGAAGTGTCTGGGCCAAAGTGAAAACGACACTCAATTTGGATATATCTGGTGGTGAAATTAATGTCCAATGATGAAAGAACAGTATTGTATAGGAACCTGAAATGTTAGTTCCATGAATCAAAGTAAATTCGATGTGGTCAAGCAGAACATGACAGGACTACATTGACATCTTAGGAATCAGTGAACTTAAACGGATGGGCCTGGGTGAATTTAACTCAGATGACTGTTATACCTACTACAGCAGGCAAGAAACCCTTAGCAGAAATGGAGTAGCCCTCATAATCAACAAAAGAGTCTGAAATGCAATACTTGGGGGCAACCTCAAAAATGATAGTATGATCTTAATCATTTCCAAGGCCAACCATTCCATATCACAGTAATCTATGATAAGTCTATGCCCAAAACATTGATGCAGAAGAAGCTGAGGTTAATCAGTTCTATGTAGACCTACAACACCTTATATGCTGTTAAGTCGCTTCAGTCATGTCTGACTCTGTGCGACCCCATAGATGGCAGCCCACCAGGCTCCCCCGTCCCTGGGATTCTCCAGGCAAGAACACTGGAGTGGGTTGCCATTTCCTTCTCCAATGCATGAAAGTGAAAAGTGAAAGTGAACTCGCTCAGTCGTGTCGGACCCTCAGTGAGCCCATGGACTGCAGCCTACCAGGCTCCTCCATCCATGGGATTTTCCAGGCAAGAGTACTGGAGTGGGGTGCCATTGCCTTCTCTGACACCTTATATAAGTAACAACAAAAAATATGTCCTTTTCATCATAGAGGATTGGAATGTGAAAGTAGGAAGTCAAAAGATACCTGGAATAACAGGCAAGTTTGTCCTTGGAGTACAAAATGAAGCAGGGCAAAAGTGAACAGTTTTGGCAAGACAACACACTGGTCATAGTAAACATCCTTTTCCAACAACCCAAGAGATGAATCTACACATGGGTATCTTCAGATGCTCAATATATCAAAATCAGGTTGATTATGTTCTTTGCAGCCAAAGATGGAGAAGCTCTATACAGTCAGTAACATCAAGATGTGGAGCTGACAGTGGCTTAGATCACTAGCTACTTATTGTAAAATTCAGGCTTAAGTTGAATAAACTATGGTAAACCATTAGGCCATGCAGGTATGACCTAAATCAAAACCCTCATAACTATACAGTGGAGATGATGAACAGACTCAAGATTAGATCTGATAGACAGAGTGCCTAAAGAACTATAAACTGAGTTTCATAACAATATAGGGGAGCCAGTGGCCAAAACCATTCCAAAGAAGAAGAAATGCAAGATGGCAAAGTGGTCGTCTCATGAGGCTTTACAAATAGCTGAGGAAAGAAGACAAGTGAAAGGCAAGGGAGAAAGGGAAAGATATACTCAACTGAATGAAGACTTCCAGAGAATAGTAAGGAGAAATAAGAAGGCCTTCTTAAATAAACAATGCACAGAAATAGAGGAAAACAATAGAATGGGAAGACTAGAGACCTTTTCAAAGAAACTGGAGATATCAAGGGAACATTTTACACAAGCTTGGGCATGATAAAGGACAGTAACAGTAGGGAACTAACTGAAGCAGAAGAGATTAACAAGAGGTGGCAAGAATACACAGATCTATGCAAGAAAGGTCTTAATGACCCAGATAACCATGACTGTGTAATCACTCACCTAGAGCTGAATATCCTGGAGTGCAAAGTCACATGGGCCTTAGGAAACATTACAACGAACAAAACTAGTTGAGGTGATGGAATTCCAGCTAAGTTATTTAAAATCCTAAAAAATGATGTTGTTAAGTGGGGCACAAATTGTGTTAGCCAATTTCAAAAACTCAGCAGTGGCCACAGGATTGGAAAATGTCAGTTTTCATTCCAATCTCAAAGAAGGGCAATGTCAAAGAATACTCAAACTACTGTACAGTTGTGCTCATTACACATGCTAGCAAGATCATGCTCAAAATCCTTCAAGCTAGACTTCAGTAGTACATGAACAGAGAACTTTAAGAAGTACAAACTGGGTTTGGAAGAGAAAGAAAACCCAGAGATCAAATTGCCAAAATTAATTGGATCATGGAGAAAGCAAGGGAGTCCCCCCAAAAAACATCTACTTTGGCTTCATTGACTATGCTAAAGAGTAGGATTATTTTGATCCCAACAAACTGGAAAATTCTTAAAGAGATGGGAATAGCAGACCACCTTACCTGTCTCCTGAGAAATGTATATCTGTGCCAAGAACCAGAAGTTAGAACCTGACATGGAACAATTGACTGATGCAAAACTGGGAAAAGAGTACAACAAGGCTGTATATTCTCACACTGCTTATCTGCCTTATATGCAGAGTATGTCATGTGAAATGCCAGGCTGGATGAATCACAAGCTGGAATCAAGATTGCAAAGGAGAAATATCAAAAGCCTCAGATGTGCCACTTTAATGGCCAAAACTGAAGAGGAACTGAAGAGCCTCTTAATGATGGTAAAAGAGGAGAGTAGAAAAACTGGCTTAAAACTCAGCATTCAAAAACTAAGATCATGGTATCCAGTCCTCTCACTTCATGGCAAATAGAAGGGGAAAAAGCGTAAGCAGTGACATATTCTTTTCTTGGGCTCCAAAATAACTGGGAATAGTACTGCAGCCATGAAATTAAAAGATGCTTGCTCCTTGGAAGGAAAGTTATGACCAACCTAGACACCATATTAAAAAGCAGAGACATCACCTTGTAGACAAAGGTACATATAGTCAAAGCTATGGTTTCTCCCACAGGGTTCCCTGGTGGCTCCAGTTGTAAAGGTTCTGCCTGCAATGCAGGAGACCTGGGTTTGATTCCTGGCTCAGAAGATCCCCTGGAGAAGGGAATGGCAACCCACTCCAGTATTCTTGCCTGGATAACTCCATGGACAGAGAAGGCTGGCAGGCTACAGTCCATAGGGTCCCAAAGAGCTGGACATGACTGAGCAACTAACAGACACATGATTTTATTCAGTAGTTATGTATGGATGTGATAGTTGGACCATAAAGAAGGCTGAGTGCCAAAGAATTGATGCTTTCAAATTGTGGTGCTAGAGAAGACTCTTGAGGCTTCCTTGGGCCGCAAGGAGATCAGATAAGTCAATCCTAAAGGAAATCAACCCTGAATATTCATTAGAAGGGCTGTTTATGAAGTTGAAGTTCCAGTACTTTGGCCACTTGATGAAAAGAGCCAACTCATTGGAAAAGACCGTTACACTGGGAAAGATTGAAAGGGAAGTGGCAGAGGAAAAGATGGATAGATAGCATCACCTACTCAATGGATATAAATTTTAGTAAAGTCTCGGAGATAGTGGTGGACAAAGGAGCCTGGTGAGCTGCAGTCCATGGGGTTGCAAAGAGTCAGACATGACTCAGAGACTGAACAACAACAACCTAGATAAGAATTTTCCTCCAGAATCTGGAACAAATCCTATGATTCTCTCCAACTTGTGCCCAACGTTATATTACTTATCTGCTCACATATTGTTCCAAAGGCCTTAGTTCTTTCTCTTTTTGCTTTTGGAATCTGTTTAACCCATATAACACACCACTTACAAGACTTGTTCATTTGACTGACAGAAAGTGTTTTAAATATATTACTTCCTTTCTCTTCCCATTGCCTCTTTCTGACTCAAATCTCATGATTTCTTGTATCATCCCTCCTAAATGAGCTCCTTGACTCAAATACTTTTGTCTCCAGTTCATTTAGGAGTATATCAGTAGGAGTCAAGCCCCATATATATACTTCATATAAATCAGTTAATGACATGGACAACGTCCCCTACATGGAATAAGATCAAAACATAAAAACAATAAATGCATACAGTTATTTGGTAGATAAGATCAGCTTGTGAATGTTGAGAGTGCTAATAAGGTAGTCAGTATAGGATGCAATGAGACGATATTTCCTGAGACTAGATTTCTTAAAAAGCATGATGCAGTTTGTCAGTCAGAAACCCTGAGGAAGGGGTCTATTGCATAGACAGAAAATAGCTTGTCCAAAACCATACAGTGAGACCATGGTTGGTAAGGCTGAAGCAGAGTCAGAGAGAAGGTGGTGGGTGACATGTGGGGAACCATCATAGGCTAGATCATGCAGAGCTGTATAGTGCATTGTAAAGACTCTGGCATTTGCCCTAAGAAGAAGCAGGGGGAGGGGGTCATGGAAGGTTCTGAGCAGAGAAATGTCAACCTCAGTGACGAAGAATCATCTTTTGATGGACTGTAGGTGGTCAAAGCTAGAACCAAAGGGACAAATTAGGGGATTAATGTTATAATTGAGGTAAGAGATTATGGTGACTCAGATCAGTAAAACTGGGAGAAAATCCTATATATAAAGTACAGTCAACAGCATTTTCTGATACATTAGTTATGAAATGTAAGAAAAAGAAAAGAGTTGATGATGACCTTGAGGGTTTTGGATTAACCATGCCAATGATGGGGGAGCCACCATCTGACAGGGGAAGACTACATGGGAAGTGCTTATTGGCATTGATTTGGGACATGTAAAGAACAAGCAATTGGATCCACAAGGCTGGAATTTCTGAGATATTTGATCTGGGGCTGCATATGTAATTTTGTAAGTTAACACCGTGGAAGTATGGATGAGACTCAGGGGGGAAGTGAGTATAGATAGAAAACAGAGACCTGGGGCAATTTAAAGGACTATAATGTGGAGAAAGCAAAGGTACAACATAAAAATGCAGAGAGACAGCAGTGGGAGAATATTCAAGAGAGGAGTCCTAGGAGACAAGAGAAGAGGAAAAAGAGAGAAAGATGAATAACGGTGAGAGAAGCATTGTATAGGTCTCTGGCAGGTGCTGAGAACAGTGCTGGTTAAGAAGTTTAGAATGAAAGCCCACTGAGGTAGAAGCCCTGGGATCAGTGAGACTACACAATTCTTTAGAAGGATTTGCTTCAAAGGGAACAAATAGGACAGTAGCATGTAGAGGAAGCAGAATGGGAATAACATTGCGTTGGGCATCTATTGCCCCTTGAAATCTTCCTTCTACTATTTCTACCAGCTTTATCCCTAGCTTGCTGGACCACACTAGATGTTTTTCAAACTTCAGCTTCTGGTTGAGCTTGACAACTGCAGGGAAGGAACAGATATTGTGAGGAGAGACAGGTTGTGGCATTTATTCTTAGCTTACCTGCCTCAAGACTGCAGGCTGGATGGATATTCTGGCAAAGCAACTAATGCTGAAATCCTTTCATGGAAAATTCCAGTAACCACTCTCTGTTCTTGTTTCTTCAGCCCTGAAGTGGTAACTGCTCCTCAGTATCACTAATTCAAGATTACAGCAATATGCCTGTATATTCCTATTGCTGTTGTTTAACAAATAACCACTTAGTGGTTTAAAGCAGCAAAAATTATTGCATTTATAGATCTTCAGAAGTCTGGCATGTAGTTTGCTTGGCTAAAATCAGTAGGGCTTTGTTCCTTTCCAGAAGCTCTAGAATTCATTTTCTTGCTCTTTACATCGTCTAAAGCCACCTACATTACTTGGCTGGTTCCCTGATAACCCCAACTTCAAAGCCAGCAGCTTTGTAACTCTGTGCTTTTCTTCAGGAGTTGTTTCTCTGTCTGACTCTCTTCTGCCAGCTTTGTCACACTGGGCCCTAATCCAGGATGCATCTCCATCTGAAAGTCAGCTGGAAAGCAACCTTAATTCCATCTGCAACCTTAATGCCATTTACCATGTAACACGATGTACTCACAGGTTTGTGGGATTAAACATAGATCTCTTTGGAAGCCATTAGTCTGCCTGCCATAATGTCTTATTGAAACATATGCTAAGATCTGCCAGCAGCAAATAGCTCCTTCCTTTTATTAAATTCTTCCTAGTTACCCACTTTGTGTGTGTCCTTTGTTGCCTACTGGAGACCTAACCAGAATAAACTTTTTTTTTTTTTTCACTTTTTGTGAAACAACAGCTTGTTTTTAAGTTTTAGAGATAATGACACTGTAGAGAGTAAAAATGTGGCAGAAGAGAGAGGGAGATATATTGCAGCAATCCCTTGTATAAGGTAGAAGGAGCAGGACCTAGTGCACATATGGATAAGCAATGGGTGTTCATCTGCAATACTCTGCATGAACAGGTAAGCAAATATGTTGGATGTTCTCTGATCGCTTTAGCATTTTAGCGAGAATTAGTGGCAAGATCACCAGTGGAAAATCAGGAGGAAGGTAGAGATGTCAGAGGTTGAAACCAAGAGCAAAATAGGAACTAGCCATCTAGGAGTGCAGGAGAATAAATAGACTAGCGTTTGCATTTTAATTGAAGTGATATTAACCCTAAAGGAAAATTTTGCTTTCGGTGGGAGATGAAAAATCTTGGATATTACCATATGTAGGAGAAGGCAATGGCAACCCACTCTAGTACTCTTGCATGGAAAATCCCATGGACGGAAGAGCCTGGTGGGCTGCAGTCCATGGGGTCGCGAAGAGTTGGACACGACTGAGCGACTTCACTTTCACTTTTCACTTTCATGCGTTGGAGAAGGAAATGGCAACCCACTCCAGTGTTCTTGCCTGGAGAATCCCAGGGACGGGGGAGCCTGATGGGCTGCCATCTATGGGGTCTCACAGAGTCAGACACGGCTGAAGCAACTTAGCAGTAGTAGCAGCAGCAGCCCTCCAAAAGGCCATGGAACATGAAAAGCTAAGTCAGAATATCTGTAGTATTAATAGTCCAAGGGACATAATAATGAAAAAATATTTAAAAATATACAATGAATAAAGTATAATGAGTAAAGTTTGAAAAACTTTGGACTAGCAAAATACAATATGATTACCTTAAGGCTCACTTGAAATTCATGGCCAAGGACTTAAATTGAGATAATATGTATTTATTTTTTGCCCTATAATGCTGTTTGGGCCCAAGTGTAGAATGGGCAGAGGGCTGGATTTAACTAGGGTTGTGTTTCATGCAAGAGAAAGGGGAAAGAGAACTGAAAGACTGTGCAAAAGAGGGACCATAAATGACTGATGAAGGACCTTCCAGCAGGAAATAAGACTTAGGACATTCTGAGCTATTGCAGACAGGCATGGGAGGAAGTGGTGCCTCTCTGGAGCCCACTCACTCTTATCTTCAAACAGCTTCTGATTTGTTGAAGAAAAGTGAGTTTGATTTTTTAATGTAAATTTACTTATTTATAATACACTTTTTGCTTATTTTCTAAAGGATACACAGTGAAAATATTTAACATGACATGAAGCTTCATATATAAACAGGGATGATAACTAAGAAGAACAGATGGAGAACATTCTTCTATCATGCCAATACATTTATTGACTTTATGGGAAGACTCTGTTTGCCATGAGTGAGTAAAAGAATTTTGGGGAGATACTAATTTTCTCTTCCTAAAAAAGTACTAATTTCTTCCATCTTCCAAGCAATTGAGTTCAATATGTCTATTTGTAATGTTGATACATAAATTCCTAATTTACTCATTAACCTGTCATGTCTAGCATGTTTTTCTAGTAAAACTGAAAGCTCCTATCTGTCATGAGTGTTTTTCATACGTTTTTTTTTTTACCCACAGTTCAGTTCCGTTCAGTCGCTCAGTCGTGTCCGACTCTTTGCGACCC
The DNA here is from genome assembly GCF_023091745.1 of Budorcas taxicolor. Lineage (NCBI taxonomy): Eukaryota > Metazoa > Chordata > Mammalia > Artiodactyla > Bovidae > Budorcas > Budorcas taxicolor. The sequence goes on along the minus strand of NC_068930.1, from coordinate 7,435,391 downwards.
CATGAACTGCAGCATGCCAGGCCTCCCTGTTGATCACTATCTCCCGGAGTTCACTCAAACTCACATCTATCGAGTCAGTGATGCCATCCGCCATCTCATCCTTTGTCGTCCTCTTCTCCTCCTGCCCCCAATCCCTCCCAGCATCAAGAGTCTTTTCCAATGAGTCAACTCTTCACATGAGGTGGCCAAACTACTGCAGGTTTAACTTTAGCATCATTCCTTCCAAAGAACACCCAGGGCTGATCTCCTTTAGAAAGGACTGGTTGGATCTCCTTGCAGCCAAGGGACTCTCAAGAGTCTTCTCCAACACTACAGTTCAAAAGCATCAATTCTTTGGCACTCAGCTTTTTTCACAGTCCAACTCTCACATTCATAAGTGTTGCAAGAAGGCATTAGAGGGCAGACACACTGAAACCATAATCACAGAAAACTAGCCAATCTGATCACATTGACCACAGCCTTGTCTAACTCAATTAAACTAAGCCATGCCATGTGGGGCCACCCAAGACAGACGGGTCATGGTGGAGAGGACTGACAGAATGTGGTCCATGGGAGAAGGGAATGGCAAACCACTTCAGTATTTTTGCCTTGAGAACCCCATGAGCAATAGGAACAGGGAAAATGTTAGGATACTGAAAGAGGAACTCTCCAGCTTGGTAGTGCCCAATTTGCTACTGGAGATCAGTGGAGAAATAACTCCAGAAATAATGAAGGGATGGAGCCAAAGCAAAAACAATACCCAGTTGTGGATGTGACTGGTGATAGAAGAAAGGTCCGATGCTATAAAGAGCAATATTGCATAGGAACCTGGAATTTTAGGTCCATGAATCAAGGCAAATTGGAAGTGGTCAAACAGGAGATGGCAAGAGTGAACATTGACATTCTAGGAATCAGAGAACTAAAATGGACTGGAATGGGTGAATTTAACTCAGATGACCATTATATCTACTCCTGCGGGCAGGAATTCCTTAGAAGAAATGGAGTAGCCATTATGGCCAACAAAAGAGCCCAAAATGCAGTACTTGGATGCAATCTCAAAAATGACAGAATGATCTCTGTTCGTTTTCAAGGCAAACCATTCAATATCACGGTAATCCAAGCCTATGCCCCAACCAGTAACACTGAAGAAACTGAAGTTGAACAGTTCTATGAAGACCTACAAGACCTTTTAGAACTAACACCCAAAAGAGATGTCCTTTTCATTATAGGGGACTGGAATGCAAAAGTAGGAAGTCAGGAAACACCTGGAGTAACAGGCAAATTTGGCCTTGGAATACGGAATGAAGCAGGGCAAAGGCTAATAGAATTTTGCCAAGAAAATGCACTGGTCATAGCAAACACCCTCTTCCAACAACACAAGAGAAGACTCTACACATGGACATCACCAGATGGTCAACACCGAAATCAGATTGATTACATTTTTTGCAGCCAAAGATGGAGAAGCTCTGTACAGTCAGCAAAAATAAGACCAGGAGCTGACTGTGGCTCAGATCATGAACTCCTTATTGCCAAATTCAGACTTAAATTGAAGAAAGTAGGGAAAACTACTAGACCATTCAGGTATGACCTAAATCAAATCCCTTATGATTATACAGTGGAAGCAAAAAATAGATTTAAAGGACTAGATCTGATAGAGTGCCTGATGAACTAGAGATATTTACTATTTATTAAAATTTACACCTTAATCTAGTCATATGAAACAAATTATTATGGAGTTTTAAAAGCCAATAAATTATTTATATTAGCAAATAACTAGATCAGAAGAAAAACTGACTTGAAACCAATCTATTCCCCAAATCCTGTTAGAAAAAAAATGAATTGCAAAATAGTGAACCATAGATTCTTATTTGGGAATTACCAGATAACAAACAAAAAACATCCATAAAACAAAAAAGTGTATTTAAAGACATTAATAGGTGAAGCATCTCTTTCATCTAAATACATGTTATAATATGAATATAATGTTCACTTAAAGCCAAATTGGTGGATAATTGTTGGGCTCAATATATTGAAAAAGAGACAAAGTTCAAAGGAAAGGAAGAAGCTAGAAACTGAAACTCAAAGGACATTTCACATCAGCTTTTTATTTTGTGTATTATATATAGTATCTCATGTTTGTCATGTATGTGGAAAGTTGTAGAACTCTTACCATTAGCGAAATTGGCTTATATAAATCTGGTCAGTAATGAGAGGATTTATAGACATAATGCAGTGATGAGAGGATTTATAGACCTAATGCCAACATGGTCTCAATTAAGTGTCAGGTAATTCTAATCACCCTTTCCCCATCACAATTAAAACACTGAACATTTTTGACTTTAAATCAGTTGTCTTGCCTCAAATATTACTTAGGAATCATGGCTGCCTGAGTATAATTAGCTAAAACACACATAGGAAGGAATTCTACATGAAAGATATGCCTTAGGCATCAAGGAAAAAGTCAGAGGGTTGGTTTTTTTTTTTTGTTGAGAATTACACTTCTTTAAGTTATCTCTTACCTGCTGATGTTTGCACAATTTCCGTGGTGTTTCTGAGGCCCATGAAGTCAAACTGATAAAGCCGCCAGGATTTCTGATCAGCTGCCTCAACCGAGTTTTTTCTCCATCTGTAAATCATTTCTTCTTTGGGGTAGCCATCTAAAAATGCAAAACAAATATTAACGCTTGAAGACATAGGATTGTAACACATTAAAGTAAAAATTATAATTCTGATCAGTTAATAGGAATTTGACATTTTAGTCCATATTTAATCATTAACTTTTCCTCATATGCATAGAAACTCCAAAAATGAATGGGAAATGGCTACTTAACCCAGAAGATTTTTGCTGCAGATCTTCACAATCAACAAAAGGTGAACAGCCACAACCCATTTCTGTGTGAATATAGAATATATCTCTCAATGTGGAGGGCTTGGTTGTAGTTGACATTCAAATTATAGACCTGATCTAACTGCCTGGCTCACTCTCACCAGACCTTCTAAACTTTTCCAGAGCTGAGTCTGTCCAGATCTCAGGAAAGACAAATTTACTTTTTTATTATAAACTTTATTATATATATAGCTTTTATTATTTACATATTTATATTTATTATTATTATTGAAGAGTAGTTGATGTACAATATTCTGTAATTTGTTGCTGTTGTTCAGGGGCCAAGTCGTGTCCAACTGTTTGCGACCCCATGGACTGCAGCATGCCAAGCTTCCCTGTCCATCACCAACTCCCAGAGCTTGCTCAAACTCATATCCATCAAGTCGGTGATGCCATTCAACCATTTCATCCTCTGTCAAACCTTTCTCCTCCTGCTTTCAATCTTTCCCAGCATCAGGGTCTTTTCCAAGGAGCCAGTTCTTCACATCAGGTGGACAAATTATTGGAGTTTCAGCTTCAGCATCAGTCCTTCCAATGAATATTCAGGACTGATCTCCTTTAGGATGGACTGGTTGGATCTCCTTGCAGTCCAAGGGACTCTGAAGAGTCTTCTCCAACACCACAGTTCAAAAGCATCAATTCTTTGGCACTCAGCTATCTTTAGAGTCCAACTCTCACATTGATACATGACTACTGGAAAAACCATAGCTCTGACTAGATAGACCTTTGTTGGCTAAGTAATGTCTCTGCTTTTTAATATGCTGTCTTGGTTGGTCATAGCTTTTCTTCCAAGGAGCAAGCGTCTTTTAATTTCGTGGCTGCAGTGACCTTGCTTTTGCTCCTCTTGCACCAAACGCATTAATTTTCTCACTGTTAAGAATAATGCTTGCCATGGATTTGTTGTATATGGCCTTTATTATGTTGAGGTATGTTCCTTCTATGCCTACTTTCTGGAGAGTCTTTATCATTAACCAGTGTTGAATTTTGTTAAAAGCTTTCTCTGCATCTGTTGAGAAGATCATACTTTTTTTTTTTTTTTTTTGTCTTTCAACTTGTTAATATGGTCTGTCACATTGGTTGATTTCCATATACTGAAGAGTTCTTGCATCACTGGGATAACACCCATTTGATCTTGATGTATGATCCTTCTAATGTATTGTTGGATTCTGTTTGGTAGAATTTTGTTGAGTATGTCTGCATCTATGTTTATGAGTGATATTGGCCTGCAATTTTCTTTATTGTGATATCTTTATCTGGTTTTGGTATCAGGGTAATGGTAGCCTCATAGGATGGGATTGAGAGTTTCCCATCTTCTGCAATTTTCTGGAAGAGTTTGAGCAGGATAGGTGTTAACTCATCTCTAACTTTTAGAAGAATTCGCCTGTGACGTTAGCTAGCACTGGGCTTTTGTTTGTTGCAAGATTTTTTTTATTACAGCTCTGATTTCTGTGCTTGTGATTAACTTGCTGAGTTCAGTTGCTCAGTCATGTCTGACTCTTTGCAACCCCATGGGCTGCAACATGCCAGGCTTCCCTGTCCATCACCAACTCCTGACGCATACTCAAACTCATGTCCATCGAGCTGGTGATGCCATCGAAGCATCTCATCCTCTGTCATCCCCTTCTCCTTCTTCCTTCAATCTTCCCCAGCATCAGGGTCTTTTCCAATGAGTCAGTTATTTACATGAGGTCGCAAAAGTATTGGAGCTCCAGCTTCAGCATCAGTCCTTCCAATGAATATTCAGAACTGATTTCCTTTAGTATTGACAAGTTTGATCTCCTTGCAGTCCAAGGAACACTGAAGAGTCTTCTCCAACACCACCACAGTTCAAAAGAATCAGTTCTTCAGTGCTCAGCTTTCTTTATGGTTCAACTCTCACATCCATACATGACTACTGGAAAAACCATAGCTTTGACTAGATAGACATTTGTCACAAAGTACTGTCTCTGCTTTTTATTATCCTGTCTAGACTGGTCATAGCTTTTATTCCAAGGAGCATGCATCTTTTAATTTAGTGGCTACAGTCCCCATCTGCCGTGATTTTGGATCCCAATAAAATAGTCTGTCACTGTTTCCATTGGTTCCCCATCTATTTGCCATAAAATGATGGGAATGGATGCCATGATCCTAGATTTTTTAAATGTTGAGTTTTAAGCCACCTTTTTCACTCTCTTCTTTCACTTTAATCAGGAGGCTCTTAAGTTTCTGTTCCCTTTCTGCCATAAAGGTGGTGTCACCTGCATATCTGAGGTTATTGATATTTCTCCCAGCAATCTTGATTCCAGTTTGTGATTCATCCAGCCTGGCATTTTGCATAATGTACTCTGCATATAAGTTAAATAAGCAGGATAATAACATACAGACTTCAGTCACTCAGTTGTGTCTGACTCTTTGCGACCCCATGGACTGAAAAGAAAAATCTTTTTTGTAGAATTCTGTTTACTCTTGCCACCTCTTCTGAATATCTTCTGCTTCTGTTAGGTCCATACCATTTCTGTCCTTTTTTGTGCCTGTCTTTGCATGAAACGTTCCCTTGGTATCTCTAATTTTCTTGAAGAGATCTCTAGTCTTTCCCACTCTACTGTTTTCCTCTATTTCTTTCTGTTGATCACTGAGGAAGGCTTTCTTATCTCTCCTTGCTATTCTTTGGAACTCTGCATTCAAATAGGTATACCTTTCCTTTTCTCTTTTGCTTTTCACTCCTGTTATCTCAGCTATTTGTAAGGCCTCCTCAGGCAACCATTTTGCCCTTTTGCATTTTTTCCTTGGGGATAGTCTTAATCACTGCCTTCTGTACAATGTCACACATCTCTGTCCATAGCTCTTCAGGCACTATATTAGATCTAATCCCTGGAATCTATTTGTCACTTCCAGTGTATAATCGTTAGGGATTTGACTTAGCTCATACCTGAATGGTCTAGTGGTTTTCCCTACTTTCTTCAGTGTAAGTCTGAATTTGGTAATAAGGAGTTCGTGATCTGAGCCACAGTTAGTTCCTGTTCTTCTTTTTGCTGACTGTGTAGAACTTCTCCATCTTCAGCTGCAAATAATCTAATCAATCTGATTTTGGTATTATCCATCTGGTGATGCCATGTGTAGAGTCATCTTTTGTGTTGTTGGAAGAGGATGTTTGCTATGACCAGAGTGTTGGCAAAACACTGTTGGCCTTTGCCCTGCTTCGTTTTGTACTCCATGGCCAAACTTGCCTATTACTCCAGATATCTCTTGACTTCCTACTTTTGCATTCCAGTCCCCTATGATGAAAAGAACATCTTTTGGGGGTATTAGTTCTAGAAGGTCTTATAGGTTTTCATGGAACCATTCAACTTCAGCTTCTTTGGCATTATTGTTTGATGCATAGACTTGGATAACTCTGATAATGAATGGTTTGTCTTGGAAATGAACAGAGATCATTCTGTCACTTTGGTCAGTGCACCCAAGTACTGAATTTTGGACTCTTTTGTTGACTGTGAAGGTTATTCCATTTCTTCTAAAGGATTCTTGTCTACAGAAGTAGATAGAATGGTCATCTGAATTAAATTTGCCTGTTCCAGTCCTTTTTAGTTCACTGATTCCTAAATAGTCAGTGTTCATGCTTGTCATCTCCTGTTTTATCACTTCCAATTTACCTTAATTCATGGACCTAAAATTCCTGGTTTCTATGCAATATTGTTCTTTACAGCATCGGAATTTACTTCCATCACCAGTCACATCCACAGCTGGGCGCTGTTTTGGCTTTGACTCCATCTCTTCATTCTTTTTGAAGTTATTTCTCCACTCTTCTCCAGTAACATATTGGGCACCTACCAACCTAGTGAGTTCATCTTTCAGTTTCATACTTTTTTTGCCTTTTCACACTGTTCATGGTGCTCTGAGAGCAAGAATGCTGAAGTGGTTTGCCATTCCCTTTTCCAGTGGACCACGTTTTGTCAAAACTCTCCACTTTGACCCATCCATCTTGGGTGGCCCTACGTGGCATGGCTTATAGTTTCTTTGAGTTAGACAAGGCTGTGGTCCATGTGATCAGTTTGATTAGTTTTCTGTGATTGTGGTTTTCATTCTGTCTGCCCTCTGATGGATAAGGATAAGAGGCTTATGGAAGCTTCCTGATGGGAGAGACTGATTTTGGGACCAACTGGGTCTTGTTTTGATGGGTGTGGCCATGATCAGTAAATCTTTAATCCAATTTTGTGTTCCCTCCCCTTTTTTTGGCCTGAAGCCAAACTATGGTAGGGATACCGAAGCTAATGGTGACCTCCTTCATAAGGACTTGTTCAGGCACCCTTGTATTCAGTGCCTTTGACCCTGCAGCAGGCCACTCTCTATCCATGCCTCCACCGGAGACTCCTGGACACTCATCGGCAAGTCTGGCTCAGTCTCTGTGGAGACACTGTTCCTTTCTTCTGGCTCCCAGTGCACACAAGGTTTTGGTTGTGCCCTCCAAGAGTCTGTTTCACCAGTTCTGTGGAAGTTCTGTAATCAGATCCCCCTGGCCAAAGGAGTTTTCAGTCCCTTTTGAGTACCACCTACAAAATTTAAGTTTCACATGCTCATGTAAAATATGAAAGTAATCTGTATCTTATGTTAGAGCTGTAAAGAGAAATTTGGAAAATACGACAGTTGTTACTATGCTAAACTGCTTCATTTTCAACAGTTCAGAGAACAACGTATGAACAAATTACTCATTTTAAAAACTAATCACTCTAATGTGGGCCTGGAGAACAGAAAGAGACATGAATGAACTCACTGAGATGGGGAAAACACAGATTCTCTATCTTGTTTTTGGTGATGGTTATATGTATGTTACAAATGTGAAAATGTTTGCATTTTATAGCACCTAAATTATGATCTCAAAAGAAATTCAACTGTATTTTTAGGTCATGGACAGGGAAACATGGCCCACTAACTTTCGTCTTACCAGATATTTCTCAATATAGCTCTCATTTCATCTTTTATCATCTAGAATCAATGTCTTATACTAAACTGATGTTGACCAAAATGCAAAAAGAAAAAAAAAAACTCCGATTTTAACTACATTTAATAATTAAGAGGCTATTTTTGCTAAGTTATTTATAAAGGTTATAGTTTAATATGAAATGACATTTTTGTTTAAGAGTTTTAAAAATCTTTCAGAAGAATATTTTATTGATTTCTTTTGGAATTTCAAATCCATCATATATAAACTGTCAGTTTGGAAAAGAAGATATAATCTAAAAGACAATTCCAAGATACAGGCTTGGTTTGTGGCAAAGTTAACTTTGTTACCTTACTCTACACTCTTTAGCATTGTGTGACTTTGACTACATATAGCTACTATCTTTATCATGCCAAATTTCAAAATATTCAGTTAACTTATACAAACTTTAGGAAAGAATTTTGTAATATGAGCTTGTGAAATGTCAAACTAATTATAAAAAGAGCATATCCCCCAAATCCGAATAGGTATGTCTAGAACTTTACACTCTACACGCCTGCCATATTGATACCTCTGAAATATTCATTTCTCTCTACTCTAAAAGTTTGGTTGAGTAATTTTGTATTTGAGCCTTACTATCCCAGAAATGTTCATGGCCATATACATATATATATATATGTACATATTTAAAGCTTTCCTAACAGCTTTTAAAAATATTTTCCAAAATCAGGGTTGAATACTGAATCAATTCTGTAAAATACTGCTGAAAATCCTCTTATGAAAATGCATACGAAGGAGTACAAGGCTGTTTTTTGTCACCCTGTTTATTTAACTTATACACAGAGGGCATCTTGAGAAATGCCAGGCTGAATGAGTTACAAACTGGAATTAAGTTTGCCTGGGGAAATATCACCAACCTCAGATATGCAGATGATACAATGACAGAACATGAAGAGGAACTAAAGAACCTCATGATGAGGGTAACGGAGAACAGTTAATAAGCCGGCTTAAAACTTGATATTAAAAAAAAAAACCACTAAGATTATGGCATCCAGTCCCATCACTTCAGCAAGTACATGGGGGGAAATGTGGAAACATTGACTGATTTCCTCTTCTTGGGTTCTAAAATCAATGTGGGTGGTGACAGCAGCCTTGAAATTAGATGATTGCTTCTTGGCTAGAAAGCTATGACAAACATAGACAGTGTGTTAAAAAGCAAAGACATCACTTTGCCAACAAAGTTGCATATTGTCAAGGCTATGATCTTTCCAGTAGTCATGTATAAATGTGAGAGCTGGACCATAAAGAAGGCAGAGTACCAAAGAACTGATGCTTTCAAACTCTGGCGCTGGAGAAAACTCTTGAGATTCCCTTGGACAGCAAGAAGATCAAACCAGACACTCTTAAAGGAAATCAACCTTGAATATTCATTGGAAGTACTGATGTCAAAGCTGAAACTCTGGTAATTTGGCTACCTGATGCAAACACCCAACTCATTGCAAAAGACCTTTATGCTGGGAAAGATTGAAGGCAGAAGGAAAAAAGGGAAAAAGAGGATGAGATGATTGGATGGCATCACTGATTCAATGGGCATTAATTTGGGCAAACTCTGGGAGATGGTGTGGGACAAGGAAGACTGATGTGCTGAAGTCCACGGGTCACAAATAGTCAGACACAAGTTGGTGACTGAACAACAACAAATATTTTCTATAAACATTTTTAATTATTTATATTGAAATTAACCATACTCTTCTGAAGATGCATGCATTAACTTGAAAGAACAAAAGTAGTCGGAGTTTCAGAGGGCATGTGAATTTGGGAGGAAAATTTCAATAATTTTCTTAGCCATTGAGTCCTCTTCCTATGCGTCTTCTTCCTGTTGATTACAACTGCCACCACTTTCACTATCTTCTTCTTTACCATAGTAATAATCACTATCACTATTACCACCACCATTAATATCATCATCACCACCACCATCATCATCATATTGCTATCTGTAATGAGGCACCAGGCAATATTTCAAGACTTTCAATGTGGTAAGCCTCGCAACAATCCTAGTGGCATAGGTATTGCTGTCTCTGTCTTACAGATAAGAAAGTTGAAGCACAGAGATTCTGAGTCATGTACCTATGACAAAGCCAGAATAAAAACTTAGATTTTCTGACTTTAGGCTCTCTATCTGCTCACTTATTGCACTACACTGTAGTTGGTATCATGGAGAACTACACATAGACGTTCTTCTAAAATCCTTGAAGGGCACTGTAACTGTTTTTGAGTAATACTGAATGACTAGAGAAAGCCTCCCATTCCCAATTGTTTCCTCTCTGTTGGCATTTTTCTTATATATTTGACATACTGAAATTGAAAATTTTATAGTATTAATCCCATTAGTCACTTCCATATTTATTTTGTATTTATGTTTAATCATTCCTTAAAGTATACCCAGATAAATACTTTCCAATTTTAACTATAATTATTTTATAGTTTTATTATATATTTCAATTAACAGTCATTTTGAAATTATTTTGGTCAAGGGTTTTCTACTTGATTGTCAAGTTTCTATGCAATCAGTGTGTGTGTGTGTGTGTGTGTGTGTGTGTGTGTGCATGAGTGTGTGATGTTAATGTATACTGCTGCTGCTGCTGCTGCTAAGTCGCTTCAGTCGTGTCCAACTCTGTGTGACCCCATAGACGGCAGCCCAACAGGCTCCCCCGTCCCTGGGATTCTCCAGGCAAGAACACTGGCGTGGGTTGCCATTTCCTTCTCCAATGCATGAAAGGGAAAAGTGAAAGTTAAGTCGCTCAGTTGTGCCCGACTTCGTGACCCCATGGACTGCAGCCTACCAGGCTCCTCCATCCATGGGATTTTCCAGGCAAGAGTACTGGAGTGGGTTGCCATTGCCTTCTCCGATTAATGTATACTACATGATGTCAACCTTTTTTCCCCTTTTCCTTTTCTTTTTATTGATTTTTTGTTGAGCTAGAATTAATGTAAAATAACTTATCTTCTTTCCACAGCTGCTTCATCTTTTCATCATCCTTTCAAATTTTAAAATACGTGTTTCACATAATTTTCAGGAGTTTTGTATTTAGTAGGAGAAATAAGGTAAAGATATCAACTCTATCTTCCCAGAAACAAAAGTCTCCAATTCATAAGTGCTTTTAAAAGTGTATTATTTCATTTGAAAATATTTGAAAACTTTCCAGAGATATTTATGTTATTAAATTTTCCCTTCACTTGTTTTTTATTGAGTTATATATAGTTGACTTACAATATTGTATTAATTTCAGGTGTACAACATTGTGACTCAAAATTTTTATAGATTATACTTAAAGTTATTGTATAATAATGGGTATGTTCTCTGTGCAGTACAATATAGCCTAGAACCTTATTTATTTTATATATAATAGTCAGTTTCTCTTAATCCCATATACCTATCTTGTCCCTCCTTCCCCCCTCCCCATTGGTAACTACTACTTAGTTCTCAATATCTATGAGTCTAATTTTTGTTTGTTTTATAAGTTCATTTGCTTTATTTTTTAGATTCTACATGTAACTTATAACATACCATGTTTGTCTTTCTCTGACATATTTCACTAAGCATATTGTTGCAACTTGCAAAATTTCATTCTTTTGTATGACTAAAATTCCATTGTGAGTGTGTATGTATACATATATGTGTCTGTGTATATATATATATATATAAAATTCTCCTTCTCCATTCATTTGTTCATGAAAACTTAGTTTACTTTCATATTTTGGCTATTGTGAATAAAGCTGTCACAAATATTAGGATTCATGTGTATTTTTGAATTAGAGTTTTCATTATCTTTGAATATAGGCCCAGGAGTGGAAGAGCTGGATCATAGGAAACAATTTTTTAGCTTTTGAGTAAACATCATAATCTTCTTTAAGTGGGTATACCAATTAATATTCTCACAAACAGTGTACAAGGGATTTTCTCCCCACACTAGCCAACATTTGATATGTGTCTTCTATTTAATGATAGTCATCCTGATGTGTATGAGGTTTCTTACTGCAGTTTTGATTTGCATGTCTCTGATGATTAACTATGTTGAACATCTTCTCATGAGACTGTTGCCATCTCTATATAGCTTCTTTAGCATCTCTATATAGCATCTGTATAGCTTCTTTGGAAAAATGCTTATTTATGTCTACTGCCCTTTTAAAAAATCACACTGTATGTTTTTTACATTGTATGAGCTATTTATATTTATGGATATTAATCCCTTATCTCCCAAGTCATATCACTTAAAACTAAGTTCTCCCATTCAGTAGACTGTCTTTTCATTTTGTTAATAGTTTCCTTTGCTGTAAAAATCTTTATAGTTTTATTAGTTTCAACTTGTTTATTTTTTGCTTTTGCTTTATTTGCCTTAGGGGATAGATTTTTAAAATATTGCTGCAATTTTTGTCAAAAAGTATCATGCCTGTGTTTTCTCCTAGGAGTTTTATGATTTCCCATCTTGCATTTGCATCTTTATTCCAGTTTGAGTTTATTTTTGTATGCGGTATGAGATAATATTCTAACTTCATTTTTTCCATGTAGCTTTCCTGGTCTCCCAGCAGTATTTATTGAAGAGACTATCTTTTCCAAAATATACTATTGCTTCTTTTGTTATTGATTAATTGATCATAAGTGCATGCATGTATTTCTGGGCTCTTTATTCTCTTCTATTAATCTCTGTATCAGTTTTTGTGCCAATACCATGCTGGTTTGATTACTGCAGCTTCATAAGATAGTCTGAAGTCAGGGTCCGTGATACTTCCAGCTCAATTCTAATTTCTCAAGAACGCTTTGGCTATCCAAGATCTTTTGCATTTTCATACAATTTTCAAAATGATTTGTTCCAGTTCTGTGAAAAATGCCATTGGTATTTTGATAGGGATTGCATTTAATCTGTAGATTACCTTGGATAGTATGGTCATATCAAATATTAATTCTTTTATTCATCAACAGAGTTCATTTTCCATCTTTTTATGTTATCTTCTTTTTTTTTTTTTTTTTTTTTTTACTAATGTCTCATAATTTTTGGAGTGTGTGTGTGCTCAGTCACTTCAGTCATGTCCAGCTTTTTGTGACCCTCTGGACCATAGTCTGCCAGGCTCCTCTGTCCATGGGATTCTCCAGGTAAGAATACTGGAGTGGGTTGCCATTCCCTACTCCAGAGGATCTTCCCTATACAGAGATCAAACCCATGTCTCCTGCATTGCAGACAGATTCTTTATCCACTGAGCCACCTGGGAAGCCAAATTTTTAGAGTGAGGATCATTTACTTCTTTAGTTAGGTCAATTCCTAGGTATTTTAATCTTTCTGGTGCAACTGTCAATGGGATTTCTTTTCAGACTTCTCTTTCTGAGAGTTCATTGTTAATGTATAGAAATACAACAGATTTCTGCCTATTAATTTTTTATCCTGCACCTTAACCAAACTCAGTGATAGTAGTAGTGCTTTGGGGCTGTATTTAGTGTTTCTATGTATAATATCATGTTTCTTCAAACAGTGATAGTTTCTGCAAACAGTGATAGTTTTACTTCTTTCTTTTGCATTTTTGTGCCTTTTATTTCTTTTGCTTGTCTGATTGCTATGGCTAGAACTTCCAACCGCATATTGTATAAAAGTGGTGAGAGTAAGACTCTTTATCTTCTTCCTGATCTTAGAGAAAATGCGTTCAGCTTTTCACTGTTGAATATCATATTTTAGCTGTGGGGCTATCATATATGGTTTTTATATGTTGAGGTACATTTCCTCCATACCTTTTAAATCATAAATTAATGTTGAATTTTGTCAAAAGTTTTCCTGCATTTATTGAGATGATCACTTGTTAATGTGGTGTATCACATTAATTGATTTGTTGATAATGAACCATCATTGCATCCCTGGGATAAATCTCATTTGATCATAGTGTAGGGTCCTTTAAATGTATTGCTGGATTTAGTTTGCTATTATTGAGGATTTTCACACCTACGTTCATCAGTGATAATGACCTATAATCTTTTTTTTTTTTTTTGGTATCATTGTCTGCTTTGGATTTCAGGGTGATACTGGCCTCATACGTTAAGTTTGTGAGCTGTCCTTCCTCTGCAAATTCTTGTAAGTTTCAGAAGGATATGTGTTAATTCTTCTCTAAATATTTGATAATATTGACCTGGAAATCCATGTGGTCCTGGACTTTTGTTTGTTGGGAGTTTTTAAATTACTGAATCAATCTCATTGACTAGTCTGTTTACACTTTTTATTTCTTGTTGGTTCTTTCTTCAGAGATTGTAGATTGCTAAGAATTCGTTAATTTGTTCTAGGTTAGAGCATAGTTGTTTGGAATAGTCTCTTATGATCTTTGGTACTTCTGTGATGTTGGTTGTAACTTCTTTTTCATTTACGATTTTATTGATCTTGGCCCTTTTTTCTCTTGATGAGTCTGGCTAAACGTTTTTTTCCCTCAGTCTTTTTAAAGAGCCAACATGTAGTTTCATTAATCTTTTCTATTTTTGTAGTTTCTATTTTTTAATTTTTATGATTTCATACTTTCACTGACTTGGGTTTTGCTTGTTCTTCTTTTTCTAGTTCCTTTACATGTTAGCTTAGGTTGTTTATTTGAGATTTTTCTCCTCCACCCCCCCAGGTAAGCTTGTATCACTATAAAATCCCCTCTTAGAATTGCTTTTGCTGCATCCCATAAGTTTTTGGTAGCTGTGGGGTTTTCTTTTTTGTTTGCTTTGGTGTTTTTTTAAATATATTCCATGATCCACTGGTTGCTTGGTACCATATTGTTCAGACTCCACATCTTTGTATATCTTTGTGTTTGTTTCAGGTTTTGTTCCTTATAGTTGATTTCTAGTATCATAGTAGCTTGAAAATATATGTATATATACATATATGTATATATAAACTCATTATAACAGGTATCATAACATTCAGAGTGACAAAAGTGGTGAAAAATAGACACTTTTACACTATCAATTCATATCAAATTATGGCATAAAATGTGGCACTATTTGTTGAAGTAATAAGTGTTCATAAATTTTGACTTATGAATTTATTTGACAGAAATATAGTACAAGCAAAAAATAATAATGATACTAATAGAATAAAATCAAAATGGACACACACATTTATTGTCATGCTATTTTTAAACAACTTGAATGGTGGAAGCTATTATGTTCCAATCAAATTCTTGATTATTTCAGAGTCATTAAAAAGAAGTAGCATAAAGTGTATTCCATTGGAAGGACGCCTGCAGCACTTTATAAAATGCAAGATCCAGGATGGTATGTTGAGTATGGATTTGTCTGAGCAAAAAAACTCACAACCTGTGCATGTGCATATGTATGTATTTATGTTTTCCTGAGCAAACATAAATGTGTGGGACAAGTACAATGTGTACTTCCCACAGCTCAGCATTAAGCAAGGTTCTGGATGGCATGAGGAATGTTGTAATGCTTTTCCTTTACTCGAGACAGTTTAAAAATTATTGAAGCATGCAACTTATCACCAAAAAGTGGCCCCCAAATACTGTTTTTGTTTGTGTTTGCTAATATGGAAAAGTAGAAACTAAAAATAAGTCAAATGAAACAGTGCATTTGAGGAAATTGTGGGCAAATTATTATCAATGGCAATATTTTTTTAATTTTTAAAGTTATGATAATATTATAATACCCAAATTTATCCAATAGTATTAATAGTATTAAAATACTCACACTTATTCAATACTATTATAATACCTAAATTTGCCCAAATGTTAGTTCAGTTAGTAAGTTCAAATATTCTTGGATATAGCTGCAACTCCAGAGGTATGGTCACTGGGTAATCATAATAATAGCACATGGTCTAATTCCACAGAATGAGCCTACATTCAGTGATTTTCGAATTCCTGTAGTTCAGCCAGTCATAATTACATTTCTCTCACTGCCCATAAATTAGAAACAGCCGATTAGAAAAACTCTGGGGGAAAAAACTCAAAAATAACCATGAAATTGCAAAGGACTTTCCATGCAAATTATCACCATGACTTTTCAAACTTTACTATCCTAACTGTAATTTGTTTTCTAGTTTCCTTCTGGAGGATGACATCTTTCATTTGACAATACTTTTTGAAGGGGTTTTACCTTCCTTTTGGAAAGCTCCCACGTTGTCACCTGTGTCACATGACATAATCTGTCCTTGTCTCACAGCTCACATGTGCTCACATTGATGTTCCAGGGACTCACAGCAGATACGAGGATGTGAGACTGGGTCAAAAGAAGAGCAGCCACTACTGTATGGTGGCTGGCTCTGAAAGCATCTTTGTCTCACTGGGAGAATGGCATTTTCTGAAAGAAAATAGTCCCCTTTCATATTTTTATATTGATACATTTCCACTGGTCATCCCATATTACACCTAAAAATTCTTGAGACACAGAGTAACGAACAAGAGCTTTTGAGATTCATGGATGTGTGCTGGGGGCAGGGGTATGATTGGCCAGAAGGAAAAAGTCTTATAAGAGAAGACATGATGGAGAGAGTATGAGGAGGATGTTGTGGGCACTGGGACGAGAAGGGAGGGGCAGAAATATTGTAGAGATAGGAGAGTCAAAGAGAACTGAGGTCCTGGGGAGGCAACACTAGCTGCTCCCTCCTTTTGATTCACTCTCCAGTGCCTGAGAGCCACATGAATCAAGAGATCCTCTAAAAGAATGTGTGCAGTCTAAATGCTCATCAGTGCATCCTCTGCTGTAGTTTTCCTGTAACAATTTGCATCAGTTTAGCTCACATAGAAATAATCTCTGAAAAAAACAATTACCCTATGATCACTCTTATATGTTGAACCTGAAAAACAATACAAAACAAAGCAAGGTCATAGATACAAAGGAAAGATTGGTGGCTGCCAGAGGCAGAGGACAGAGGCTGAGAGAAATAGGTGAAGGGAGTCAAAAGGCAAATAATAATAATAACAACTTCCAATAGATAAGCTTGGATTATTTTTCTTTTGGTGATTTGGGGGGGGAGGGCGGCGGGTAAGAGGCATAAGAGAGTGAATCCTGTTCAGTTCATGCTGACTCCCACGAGAGGCACATTACATTGCCACAGAATCTCTGATGTTGATTGCTTCTCAGCAAGATAATGAGATGGAGTTTGCATTTTCTCGAATCAAGAGACAACTGTGGAACACTGCTCAAAAGAATAAGCACGTGAATGGGGATACAATCTCAGGCGGAAAGGATTGCATTCCCAACAACCAACGCTGTATTAAATTAAACTACTTCCATTTCAATCACAGAGAGAATTGGTTAGAAAAATGTATGTGACTGTCAAAAATACTATTATTAAATGGTCTTGTGGTGCTTTCCTACAAATTGTAGTAAAGACAAACAGCATGAATGTCAATGTGATTCAGAAACATGAGGCATGATCAAATTATGAGCCATTTAGTTGCACTTGATGAATAAGAGAGATGTTTCTCCTAAAAATTGCCTTCCAGTGGATGGGTCACAACCTGCATTTGTTTGCCCTGAGAATGACACCTGGGTTGGGCAGACACTTTGAGTGCCTCAGGCCAGTGTTCAACATGTATCAGCAAAGAACTGTAATAAAATACCCATGCTCTTGGAATTCATTGGTCTTCCAATGTTCCATTGGCTTGATGGATGGTGAAAATGACTTTTTGAAAACGCAGGTGCAGTGCCAGGTAGGTGGCAATACTTTTCAGGATAAATGCAAGGTTCTCCAGGAGGTTGCACATAGTTTGAATCATCATCCAGTGGACGGTAGTATTTCTCTGATGGTAAGAGTTCACAGCTTCAAAAATCAAGAGATGGAGATGGGAATGGTCCTATCATTATTATCCTTAGTGATCCACCAGTGAAATTTTTGCTTCAAGTTCTCGTGACTTATATTCTGCAGGCCTAGAGATCTTATCTTCCACAGGAGAGACCTAAGATTCCATTGAATTGGAGGTTTAGATGGCCATCCAGCCACTTTGGGTTTCCATACTTCTGAATCATCAGGCAAGGAAAGAAATTACTGGCTGGTGTAATTGATTCTGACTGCTCAGGGGAAACTGTATGACATCACTCCACAGTGGAGTTAAGGAAGTATGCTGGATCCCCTCAGACGTCTCAGTATTACCATGCTGTTTGGTTGAGGTTGACGAAAAACAATCCAACCCTAGCAGGGCTACTAATGGCTCAGTACTTTGTGACAGAAGCTTTGGGTCACTCCTCCAACTAAAGAATGATAAGTATCTTAGATATTTGCTAAAGTCAAAGGGAATATGTAATAGAAGAAGGTCATTATAAATATCAGCAATGAATACTATTACAGTAAAGAGGGCTGTAATTGTTTGAGTATTCTTCCTTATTTTGTTATGAGTATGTTTCTGTAGCAAATATATTTCCTTCTCTTATTCTCTAAAAGATAACAAGATATACTAACTTTATATCACAGTATTAAAGTATTAGTAACTTTACAGTATTTCAGTTGCTGTTCAGTGGCTCATTCATGTACTGCTCTTTGAGAGTGCATGGACTATAGCTTCCCAGCCTTCTCTGTCCTTCAGTATCTCCCAGAGTTTGCCCAAACTCATGTCCATTGATCGATGATGCCATTCAACCATCTTATCCTCCTGTCGCCCCTTGTCCTCCTGCTCACAACCTAAGTTGTTCTTGTTCAGTTGTATCCAACTCTTTGAGACTGCATGGACTGCAGCACACCAGGCTTCACTGTCATTCACTATCTCCTGGAGTTTGCTCAAACTCATGTCCATTGAGTCAATGATGCCGTCCAACTATCTCATTCTCTGTTGCCCCCTTCTCCTCCTGCCCTTAATCTTTCCCAGTATCAAGGGCTTTACCAATGAGTCAGCTCTTCGCATCAGGTGGCCAAAGTATTGAAGCTTCAGCTTCAGCATCAGTCCTTCCAATGAATATTCAGGGTTGATTTCCTTTAGGATTGATTAGTTTGTCCTCCTGGCAGCCCAAGGGACTCTCAGAGTCTTCTCTAGCACCACAATCTGAAAGCATCAATTCTTCAGTGCTCAGTCTTCTTTAGGTTACAATTCCCACATCCATACATGATTACTGGAAAAATGATAGCTTTGACTATATGGACATTTGTTGGCAAACTGATGACTCTGCTTTTTAAAACATGGTCTATTTGTCATACCTTTCCTTACAAGGAGTAAGCATCTTTTCATTTCATGGCTGCAGTCATGGTCTGCAGTGATTTTTTGAGCCCAAGAAAATAAAAATCCCTCACTTCTTCCACTTTATTCCCATCTATTTGCCATGAAGTGATGGGACCTGTTGCCATGATCTTAGTTTATTGAATGTTGGGTTTTACGTCAGCTTTCTCTCTTTCATCTTCATCAAGAGGCTCTTCAGTTCCTCTTCTCTTTCTGCCATTAGAATGGTATAATCTGCATATCTCACATTGTGGATATTTCTCCTGGCAATCTTGATTCCAGCTTGTGATTCATCCAACCTGACATTTCACTTCATGTACTCTGCATATACAAAGTAAATGTATATATATTGATGTACTTTGACAACCTAATGTGAGGAACTGACTCATTGGGAAGACTCTGATGCTGGGAAAGATTGAAGGCAGGAGGAGAAGGGGATGACAGAGGATGAGATAGTTGGATGTTATCACTGACTCAATGCACATGAGTTTGAGCAAACTCCAGGAGTTAGTCAGTTAAGTTCAGTCGCTCAGTCATGTCTGAGTCTTTGTGACTCCATGAATTGCAGCACGCCAGGCCTCCCTGTCCATCACCAACTACCAGAGTTCACTCAAACTCATGTCCATTGAGTTGGTGATGCCATCCAGCCATCTCATTCTCTGCCGTCCCCTTCTCCTCCCAGCATCAGACACTTTTCCAAGGAGTCAACTCTTCGCATGAGGTGGCCAAAGTATTGGAGTTTCAGCTTTAGCATCAGTCCTTCCAATGAACACCCAGGACTGATCTTCTTTAGAATGGACTGGTTGGATCTCCTTGCAGTCCAAGGGACTCTCAAGAGTCTTCTCCAACACCACACTTCAAAAGCATCAATTCTTCAACACTCAGCCTTCTTCACAGTCCAACTCTCACATCCATACATGACCATCCAACTCTCACTGGAAAAACCAAAGCCTTGACTAGATGGAACTTTGTTGGCAAAGTAATGTCTCTGCTTTTCAATATGCTATCTAGGTTGGTCATAACTTTTCTTCCAAGGAATAAGTGCCTTTTAATTTCATGGCTGCAGCCACCATCTGTAGTGATTTTGGAGCCCAGAAACCACTGTTTCTGTTTCCCCATATATTTTCCATGAAGTGATGGGACCAGAGGCCATGATCTTAGTTTTCTGAATGTTGAGCTTTAAGCCAACTTTTTCACTCTCGTCAAGAGGCTTTTTAGTTCCTCTTCACTTTCTGCCATAAGAGTAGTGTCATCTGCATATCTGAGGTTATTGATATTTCTCCCGGCATGCTTGATTCCAGTCTGTGCTTCTTCCAGCCCAGCATTTCTCATGATGTATATAAGTTAAATAAGCAGGGTGACAATATACAGCCTCCTTTTCCTATTTGGAACCAGTCTGTTGTTCCATGTCCAGTTCTAACTGTTGCTTCCTGACCTGCATATAGGTTTCTCAAGAGGCAGGTCAGGTAGTCTGGTATTCCCATTTCTTTCAGAATCTTCCACAGTTTATTGTGATCCACACAGTCAAAGGCTTTGGCATAGTCAATAAAGCAGAAATAGATGTTTTTTCTGGAACTCTCTTGCTTTTTTTGATGATCCAACAGATGTTGGCAATTTGATTTCTGGTTCCTCTGCCTTTTCTAAAACAAGCTTGAACATCTGGAAGTTCATGGTTCACATATTGCTAAAGTCTGGCTTGGAGAATTTTGAGCATTACTTTACTAGTGTGTGAGATGAGTGCAATTGTGCGGTAGTTTGAGCATTCTTTGGCATTGCCTTTCTTTGGGATTGGAATGAAAGCTGACCTTTTTCAGTCCTGTGGCCACTGCTCAGTTTTCCAAATTTGCTGGCATATTGAGTGTAACACTTTCACAACATCATCTTTCAGGATTTTAGTAGTTATGGGCAAAGAAGCCTGGTGTGCTGCAGTCCATGGTATCACAATGAGTTGGACATGACTGAGTGACTGAAGTATACTGAACTGAACTCTGCATATAAGTTAAATAAGCAGGTTGACTTATACAACCTTGACATACTCCTTTCACAATTTTGAACCAGTACATTGTTCCATGTCTCATTCTAACTTTTGCTTCTTCACCCACAGAGAGGTTTCTTAGGAGGCAGGTAAGGTGGTCTTGTACTCACGTCTCTTAAAGAATTTTCCACAGTTTGTTATGATCCAACTCTCAACAGCTTTGGCATAGTCAAAGAAGCACAGGTAGATGTTTTTCTGAAATTCCCTTGATTTTTCTAAGATCCAACAAATGTTGGCAATTTGAAATCTGGTTCCTCTGCTTTTCTGTAAATCCAGCTTGTACATCTGGAAGTTTGAGTTTAATAGTGCTGAAGCCTAGCTTGAAGGATTTTGAGCTTAAACTTGCAAGCATGTGAAATGAGTGCAACTGTGTGGTAGTGTGAACATTCTTTGGCATTCCCTTTCTTTGGGATTGGAATGAAAACTGACCTTTTCCATTTCCGTGGCCACTGCTCTGTTTTCCAAATTTGTTGACTATTGAGTGCAGCACATTAACAGCATCATCTTTTAGGATTTGAAATCGCTTAACTGGAATTTCATCACCTCCACTAACTTTGTTTGTAGTAATGCTTCCAAAGGCCCACTTGATTTCACACTCCAGGATGTCTGACTCCAAGTGGGTGGCCACACCATCTTGGTGAAAGAAAGAAAGAAAGCGAAGTTGTTCAATCGTGTCTGACTCTTTGTGACCCCATGGACTGTAGCCTACCAGGGTTCTCCATCCATGGGATTTTCTAGGCAAGAGTACTGGAGTGGGTTGCCATTTCCTTCTCCAGGGGGATCTTCCCAACCAGGGATTGAACCCAGGTCTCATGCATTGTAGGCAGACGCTTCACCATCTGAGCGACCAGGGAAATCTCTTCTTGGTTATCTGGGTCATTAAGACCTGTTTGTTTGTTTTTTTTTTTCCCCCAATTCTTCTGTGTATTCTTGCCACCTCTTCTTAATTTCATCTGCTTCTGTTAGTTCCTTGCTGTTTCTGTTCTTTTTGTGCCTATCTTTGCATGAAATATTGCCTTGGTATCTACAGTTTTCTTGAAGAGATCTCTAGTCTTTCCCATTCTATTGTTTTCCTCTGTTTTTCTGCATTGTCCACCTATCTCTCCTTGCTTTTCTCTAGAACTCTGCATTCAGCTGAGTATAGCATTCTTTTTCTTCTTTGCCTTTTGCTGGTTTTCTGAGGATCCTTACAAATAGCTGAGAAAAGAAGATAAGTGAACCCACTACCAGGCATATACTCCAAAAAAATACACATATCACAATGTTCATAGCAGCACTATTATCAGTAGGTACAACATGGAAGCAACCTGTTCATAGATGCCCATCAATAGATGAATGGATAAAGAAGTCATGGTACTTATAAACAATGGAATATTACCTAGCCATGAAAAGGAATGCTTTGAATCAGTTCTAATGAGGTGGGTGATCCTAGAGCTTGTTATGCACAGTGAAGTAAGTTAAGTGAGAAAGAGGCAAATAAATATAGTATATTTACACACACACATATATATATATGGCATATATGTGTGTGTACATATATATATGTGTATATGTGTATTTACATATATATATATATATAGCTTCTCTGGTTGCTCAGATGGTAAAGGATCTGCCTGAAATGTGGGAGACCCAGGCTTTATCCCTGGGTCAGGAAGAGTACATCATACAAAATGTCAGGCTGGATGAATCTCAAGCTGGAATCAAGACTGCCAAGAGAAATATTGTTAACCTCTGATATGCAGATGACACTACCCTAATGGCAGAGAGTGAAGAGGAACTAAAGAGTCTATTGATGAAGGTGAAAGAGGGGCATGAAAAAGGTGGCTTAAAACTCAACATTCAAAAAACTAAGATCATGGCATCCAGTCCCATCACTTCATGGCAAATAGATGGGGAAACAACGGAAACAGTGACAAATTTTATTTTCTTGGGCTCCTAAATCACTCCAGACAGTGACTGCAGCCATGAAATAAAAGACACTTGCTCCTTGGAAGGAAAGAGTGAGATGAACCAAGACAGTAGCCGGGACATATATACACTACTAAGTGTAAAATAGCCAGTGGGAAGTTGCTGTACACAGGGAGCCCAGCCTGGTACTCTGAGATGAAGTAGATGGGTGGGATGGGAAGAGGGGAGGAATGCTCAAGAGAGTGGTGATATATGTATAACTATGTCTGATTTGTGTTTTGTATGGCAGAAACCAGCATAACATTGTAAAGCAATTTTCCTCTAGTTAAAAAATAAATTTAAAACAAAATTAAAGAAGTGTCACGCATATATACAGTAGAATATTACTCAGCCATAAAGTGGAATGAATGTAAATCAGTTGAACTGAGGTGGGTGAACCTAGAATCTGTTACACAGACTGAAGTAAGTCAGAAATGCAAAACAAATATTGTATATTAACACACACACACACATATATATATAGAATCTAGAAATATGGTACTGATGAACCTATTGGTATGTAGCAATAGAGGCATACGTGTAGAAAATGGACTTGTGAACACAGTGTAGGAAGGAGGGGATTGGACAAATTGAGAGAGTATCTACAGTCCATAGGGCCACAACAAGTCAGACATGACTGAACGACTAACACATATATACACTATCATGTGTAAAACAGATGGCTAGTGGGATTTTGCTGTAAAACACAGGGAACTCAGCCCTGTGCTCTGTGATGACCTAGAGGATGAGATGGGGAGGGTGGGCTCAAGAGGGAGGGCATATAGATATAATTATTGATGAACCATGTTGTTAGTGCAAAAACTAGCACAACACTGTAAAGCAAATATCCGCCAATTAAACTTAAATTTAAAAAATAAAGTGATATGGGAGAGGAGGTCAAAAAATACTTAGATACATGAAAATGAAACTATGGTGATCCAAATCTATGGGATGCAGCAAAGGCAGCTGTAAGATGGAAGTTTATAGCAATCAATCTTACCTCAGTAAACAAGAAAAATCCCAAATAAACAACCTAAATTTATACCTAAAGCAACTAGAGAAAGAAGAATAAATGAAACCCAAAGTTAGCAGAAATAAGGAATTCATAATGATCAAAGAAGAAATAAATGAAATAGAGACAAAGCAAACAGTAGAAGGCCGCAAAAGACATTGCCTTTGCTTGGTATGAGGTTTCAGCCATCACCATGAATGGCGTTTGGGAGAACTTTTTCCCATTCATGATTTTCATGGATCTGAGAAGGTAGAAGAGGAGTCCAAAGAGGTCATCAGCAATTTAGTGACTCAGCGAGAGGTTGGATCTGTCCATTGGATTATCCAGGCAAGAATACTGGAGTGGGTTGCCATTTCTTCCTCCAGGGGATTTTCCAGATCCAGGAATCCAACCCAAGTCTCCTGCATCTCCTGCACTAGTAGGCAGATCTTTGCCACTGAGCCACCAGGGAAGCCTCCTACTAATACCATTACTTTTATGAATTAGGGTTTCACCATATGAGTTTAGTGGGACACAAATATCCAGACCATAGCACAGCTTTAGCAAGTATAATGTGAATTTTATAATAATATAATGGGATTGCAAATAATTCATCCATATTAATTGCAATGGAAAACACTCTGGCAGTTCCTCAACAGGTTTAACAGACAGACTATATGACCCAACAATTTCAATCTTGGCTATATACAAAAGTGAAGTGAAAACATGTCTATACAAAATTTTGTATATAAATTCTTATAGCAGCCTTATTTATGATAGGATAAAAAATGTGTGGGAAATGTACATCAGCTGATAAATGGATTTTAAAAATGTGTTATATCTGTACAATGGAACATAATTTAGCAATGGAATGAACTGCAGAAATGAAATACACACGGACAAATCCTGAAAACACACTAAGTAAAAGAAGCCAATCACAACAATACCATATATCAAGTAAATTCTTTCATGTGAAATGTCCAGAAGAGGAAAATTTATAGAGACATAAATAGTACTTGTCTTGTATTAATATTTGTTTCAAAAGTTAAGGGACTGGGGGTATTGGAGAGTAACTGCTAATAAACTGGGGTTTGGGGGTGATTAAATATTTCTGAAACTGATTGAGGTGATAGTTGCATAGTTCTGTGACGATGATAAGCATTATTGAATTACTCATGTTAAAAGAGTGAGTCATATGGCACACAAATTATATTTAAATAAAACTAGTATAAATAAATTATAAGATACATGTGGGAAAATGTAATTGAAACTAAAAGATACAGCAGAAGACAGGGAAAGATCAATCCTAAATAATGAAACTATCAGCCACAAATTAAAGCTTATCTTATCTTTAATACATTTAAGAAGACAGATAATAAGAGTAACAGTTTTGGTAAAGTGCTGGAAGTCATATAAAAAGAAAAAAGATAGAACTAAGAAACATAAATTCAAAATGAACAACTCAGTGGATAGGTTCAATAGACGATTGAATATGGTTGAATAATGCAATACTGAACTAGACCATAGCTCAGAAAAAGTTTGCAGAATCAATCATTGAGAACCAAACGGTGATGGGACTAACAAAGTAATGGGAGCAACACTGAATCTAACATGCATGTATTTGGGATTCAAGAAAGAAAACACAAGTATGGGAAAGAAGCAATTCTTGAAATATGAAGGTTAAGAATTTTCTAACACTATTGAAATGTTCAAAACCATAGATTAAAGAAGTTATAAAAGTAATATTGATAGATAAATATGAAAGTCACATATAGATATATCATAACACAGCTGTTGAAAACAAATGACAAAGAGAAAGTCCCAAAATCAGTTAGAGAAAATGATTCTTTCAAAGCAGCAGCAACTAGATTGGCAACTGACTTCTTAACAGAAAAATGAAATAAAAATACAGTTGTATAAAATCTTCAAAGAGATGAAAGAAATTATCTTTAAACTTAGAACTCTATGGCAGGCAAAGTATCCTACAAAAAATGAAGTAGAAATACTTTCAGACAAAAAAAAACAAGAAAATTTATCATCAGTGTATCTGAACTAAAATATTGCTGGCTAGACTGAAATTATCTTAGAGGGACACATTAAAATGCAGTGAGAAATGAAATCAGGAAAAAGGGTTAATATGTTGGTAACACTGACATAATAACAATGCACTATGGTAATTGAAATGTGTACAGAATTAAAGTGTGCAAACACAATACCATGTAAAGTGAAGAAGAATAAATGAGGTTAAAGTGTTCTGAAGTCATTTCTGTTATCTGGAAATAATGAAAGCACACCAAATGTTATCAATTGTGTCTTCCTCTTTGTGGTAAGCACTCTCAGTATTACACTCAACAAATTATGTATATATATATATATATATATATTATATATATATATAATATATATATATTATATATATATATATTTGTTAAGAGTGTAATAAGATAGTATAGGGGCTTCCCTCATAGCTCAGTCAGAGACCTGGGTTTGATTCCTGGGTCGGGAAGATCCCCTGGTGAAGGAAATGGCAACCCACTCCAGTATTCTTGCTTGCAGAATCCCATGGACAGAGGAGCCTAGCAGGCTACAGTCCAATAAGTTGCAAGAATCGGACATGACTTAGCGACTAAACCACCACCGTATGCATATATCACAGCAAAGTTAACTACAATTATGTTGTATATTATATACTTAGTACTTATAACTGGAAGTTTGTACATTATGACTACCCTCCTTTAATCCTCCATGCTCACTTTAGGTAACCACAAATCTGACATTTTTTCTATGAGTTGGTTTTTTGTTTGGTTTTAGATTCCACATGAGTGAGATCACACAGCATTTTTCTGTTTTCTTTCACTTAGCATAATGCCATCAGAGTCCATCCATGTTGTCACCAATGGTAGGATTACCTCTTTTTTTATGGCTGAGTAACATTAAAAAGCAGAGATATTACTTTGCCAAAAAGGTCCATCTAGTCAAGGCTATGGTTCTTCCAGTGGTCATGTATGGATGTGAGAGTTGGACTGTGAAGAAAGCTGAGTGCCAAAGAATTGATGCTTTTGAACTGTGGTGTTGGAGAAGACTCTTGAGAGTCCCTTGGACTGCAAGGAGATCCAACCAGTCCATTCTGAAGGAGATCAGCCCTGGGACTTCTTTGGAAGGAATGATGCTAAAGCTGAAATCCAATACTTTGGTCACCTCATGCAAAGGGTTAACTCCTTGGAAAAGAGTCTGATGCTGGGAGGGATTGGGGGCAGGAGGAGAAGGGGATGACAGAGGATGAGATGGCTGGATGGCATCACCGACTTGATGGACTTGAGTTTGAGTGAACTCTGGTAGTTGATGATGGACAGGGAGGCCTCGCATGCTGTGATTCATGGGGTCGCAAAGAGTCGGACACAACTGAATGACTGAACTGAACTGAACTGAACATTCCATTGTGTATATATACTACAAATTCTTTATCCACTCATCCACTGATGGGCACTTGAATTGTTTTCATGACTTGGCTATTATAAATACTTCTTCTATGAACATAGTGGTGTAGATACCTTTTTGAGTTATTGTTTTCATTTCCTTTGTAAATATTTTCCAAAGTAGAGTTGCTGAATCAGATTGTAGTTATATTTTTAATTTTTTGAGAACCCTCCATACTCCATAGAAGCTGTGCATGTGTGCATGCATGCTAAGTTGCTTCAGTCATGTCTGACTCTTTGCAGCCCTATGGACTGTAGCTGCCAGTTTCCTCTGTCCATGGGATTCTCCAAACAAGAATGCTGGACAGGGTTGCCATGCCCTCCTCCAGACAATCTTCCCAACCCACGATTTTACCCACATGCCTCACATCTCCTGCATTGGCAGGTGGGTTCTTTATCACCAGTGCCTCATGGGACACGCCCTTAGTGGCTGTACCAATACACAATTCCACTGGCAGAGCACAGGGGTTCTCTTTTCCCCACATACTTTCCAACATTGGTTATCTCTTGGTTTATCGGATGATGGACATTCTAACAGGCATGTGGTTACATCTCTTTGGGGATTTGATTTGCATTTTCCTGATGTTAGTGATGTTGAACATCTTTTCAAGTACCTGTTGGCCATTGGTATGTATTCTCTGAGCAAAAAAGTCTACTCAGGTCTTCTGTCAAGTTTAATGGAATTATTATTATTTTTCCTATGTAATAGGAGTTTATGGGTTATATGAGCTTTTGACCTATGAGTTTCTAAATATATTTTGGATATTAAACCCCTATCATATATACATATGATATGATATGATATATATATATATATATATATATGGCTTGAAAATATTTTCCCATTCCATAGATTGTCTTTTCACTTTGTTGGCTACTTCTGCTACTGCAAAGAAACTTTTTAGTTGGATGTAGTCGCACTTTAAAGAAAAATTTTGTTGCTTGTCCTTTAGGTATCATAGTCAGTTCTTATCAGCCAGTGAGACTTGTATTTCATAAGTATCTTCTAAAAAAATAATGTATACTACCAAGACAAAGAAGGAGGAAGTACAATAATGAAATATAATCTATAAAAAAAGGTAAGAAGGAAAGAATAAATAGCAAAGCAAGCTAATTAAAAACTAAATAGTAAGAGGAATATTTAAACCCAAGCATATATCACTAATTATATAATAAAACAGCTAATAGCTATAATTAAAAGACAATATTCATCAGGTTTTACTTTACGTAAAACAACTATATATTATCTTCAAGAAACATATCTAAAAGAAAGAGACAGAAAATTGGAAGTGAAGTGATTAAAAAAAATTAAGGAAAGTAAAGCATATAGTCATTAGAATGTGTAGATTTTAAGATAAAATAAGGAATATTTAATCATGGTAAACATTTCCATTTGGGGAATCTATAAGAATTCTAAATTTGCAGAAATATAATAATGTAGTCTTTGTTGTTGTTCAGTCACTTAGTTGAGTCCGACTCTTTGGCACCCCCTGGACTGCAGCATGCCAGGACTCCCTGTCCTTTACCATCTCCTTGAGCTTTTACAAACTCATGTCCATTGAATCAGTGATGCCACCCAACGATCTCATCCTCTGTTGTCCCCTTCTCCTCCTGCCTTCAATCTTTCCAAGCATGAGAGCTTTTGCTAAGGAGTTGGCTCTTTGCATCAGGTGGACAAAGTATTGGAGCTTCAGCTTCACCATCAGACCTTCCAGTGAATATTCAGGATTGATTTCCTTTAGGACTGACTGGTTTGATCTCCTTGTAGTCCAACAGACTCTCAAGAGTCTTCTCCAGCACCAGAGTTCAAAAGCCTCAGTTCTTCAGTGCTCAGCTTTCTTTATGGTCCAACTCTCACATCCATACATAACTACTGGAAAAACCATAGCTTTGGGTAGATGAATCTTTGTCAGCAAAATAATGTGTATTTTTAATATGCTGTCTACTTTTTAATATTTGTCATAGTGTTTTTTCCAAAGAGCAAGCATCTTTTAATTTCGTGAGTACAGTCACTATCCGCAGTGATTTTGGATCCCAAGGAAATAAAGTCTCTCACTGTTTCCATTGTTTTCCCATCTATTTCCCATGAA
This sequence comes from Budorcas taxicolor, assembly GCF_023091745.1. NCBI lineage: Eukaryota > Metazoa > Chordata > Mammalia > Artiodactyla > Bovidae > Budorcas > Budorcas taxicolor. The sequence continues at coordinate 7,405,887 of NC_068930.1, read as the reverse complement.
GTAATGGGACTAGATGCTATGATCTTCTTTTTTGAATGCTGAGTTTTAAGCCAGCTTCACCTTCAAGAGGATCTTTAGTTCCTTTTCACTTTCTGCCATAAGGGCGGTTTCATCTGCATATTTGAGGTTATTGATATTTCTCCTGGTGCTTCAACCACCCTGGCATTTCTCATGATGTACTTGCATAGAAGTTAGATAAGCATAGTGACAATATACAGCCTTGACATCCTCCTTTCCAAACTTTGAACCAGTATGTTGTTCTATGTCTGGTTCTAACTGTTGCTTCTTGATCTGCATACAGGTTTTCAGTCTTAAAATGTTCGAAGACTCAGTGGACATAACCAGATATAGAAAAAGAAAAACTTGCAATCCTTTTGGAATATTTTAATGTACTTTTTGATGTTTTATGTTTTTCCTCTGGAAAATCATGACTAATAAGTGAATAAGTAAGCAAAAAAAAAAAAATTGACTAAGTAGGGAAGAAAATTTGAAGAACTTGATTGACAAAGTTCATCTAACCCCTTAAGAATTTAGACAAAGAATAGTAAATTGTTTCATATTGTCAATATAAAAAAATCAGTTGTTCTCAACTCATTTTATGAATCCTTACTTGTTTTGAAAAGCTGACACCAAACTAAAATATTTCAAGGAAAGTATTTGACATGAACTCTTCAACAAATATTTATTTGAATCTAGCAATATATAGTGGAGAAGGCAATGGCACTCCACTCCAGTACTCTTGCCTGGAAAATCCCATGGACGGAGGAGTCTGGAAGACTGCAGTCCATGGGGTCGCTGAGGGTTCGACACAACTGAGCGACTTCACTTTCACTTTTCACTCTCATGCATTGGAGAAGGAAATGGCAACCCACTCCAGTGTTCTTGCCTGGAGAATCCCAGGGACAGGGGAGCCTGGTGGGCTGCCGTCTATGGGGTCGCACAGAGTCGGACACGACTGAAGTGACTTAGCAGCAGCAATATATAGAAAGGATAAAGTGTCATGATCAAGTGGAATTTATTCTACAATACAAAATTGTTTTAACATTTGAAAATTAATTAATGCAATTTGCAATTATCAGCATAAAAGACAAAATAGTATGATTATTTCAATAGATGAAGTAGGCATTTAGCAAATTCAATGAATTGATGATGGATGAATATATATATCATAAATGAATGAAAAACCTTCCAGAAATTTTGAATAGATGAAATTTCTTTAACTTGATTATGAGAAATCCACAAACATTTACAGTTAATATCATACTTATCGGTGAAAATCTAACAATTTTCCCTTTATATCTGTAACAAGGGAAGACCATCTCTTGCCACTCTTACTCAGTGTTGTACTGGACATTTTACTAGGGGCAATCAAACAGAAGAAACAAAACGCATGCAATTTGGAAAAGAAGAAAGAGAACATGATGTTTTTCTACATGTGTGTAAGAAACCATAATGAATCTACAAAAATTACATAAGCTTTATGTCAATTTAGCAAACTCATGTGTACAAGGTCAACAACACAAATATATTACACTTCTGAATTAGTAATAAACGATTAAATGAAATTTAAAGCATAATACCACATAACTGCATTAAAATGAAATCCTTAGAAATAATTTTAACAAAACACGTGGTACAAGTATTACTCAGAAAAATTAAAGAAAATATAACTAAATGAAGAGATATAGCAACTTAATGGATTGATGACTCATTGATTCAAACAATTCTTTGCAAACTGATCTATATGTTTAAAGCCATTGTAATAAAAATTCTAGCAGGCATGTTATTAGAAATTGACAGGCTAATTCCAAAATCATATGGAAATTTACTGGACCTAGAATAGCCAAGATAATTTTTAAAAAAGATCAATTCTGAAATTTAAAATTTACCATAAACCAGTCAATACCATTAATCAAGACAGTGTGGTATTGGAATAATGATACAAAAATTGATTAGTGGTACAGAATAGAGTCTAAAAACAGACCCATACATATTTACTCAGTTGATTTTTACCAAAAATGGAGGAGATAATCAGTAGCTAAAATTGTGATTTCAACAAAAGTGAAATTCAATCTTTAATACACCATACAAAAATTAACTAGAAATTATTTAATGTAATTTAATAGATGTTTGAATGTAAAAGTTAGTGGCATAAATATCCAAGAAGAAAACCTAGGGGAAAATTTTTATCTCCTTTAGTTAGATCAAGATTACTTATCACAAAAGACAAAAATTACTAATCTCCTTTTTTTTTTTTTTTTTTACAAATTAGCCTTCCCTAGGTTACTAACTTCTGTTCTCTGAAAGACACCAGTAAAAATTGAGAGAAGGAAGGTAGTCCCAGGATGGTGGAGGAATTGGATGGGAAGACCATGTTCTCCCTCACACATTCATTAAAGATCATTTGAATGTTGAGCAACTTCCACAAAAAACTTCTGAACACTGACAGCGGACACCAGGCATGAGAAAGGCAGCCCGATCTCTTTGAAAGGAGGTAGGACAAAACATAAAAGACAAAAAACAGAGACAAAAGATTTAGGGACAGACCTTTTCTAGGGAGGGAGATGTGAAGGAGAAGTCTCCACCCAGCAGGAAACCCCCTTACAGGCGGGTCTGTGGGGAGTTTTGGAATCTCAGAGAGCAACATAACCAGGAGAAAAAACAAACAAACAAACCCACAGAATACATACCTAACCACAACTACAAGCAAAGATGGAGAAGTGGCACTAATGCATGCACCCACCGCCAGCAACTTGGGGCTGGGCAGGGAGGCATGGGCCGCATCATCGGTCCTTGGGGTAAGAACCGGGCCTGAATGCACTGAGGACAATCTGAGGGAGCTAATGTGAGACAGCAACCCAAACTGTAGGATCACCAGAGAGACAAAATAAATAAATAAATAAATAAATAAATAAATAAATAAATAAACGACCTTTCCCATGAAAGGCTCTAAGGCCACATGGCACGGTGACACCTTGGTGTGATCACAGAACAAAGGATTAAGTGAACAGCAAAGGAGAGCAAACCAGCTCACATATAGGGCCATCCCTCCTTGGAGGCAGAGAGACAGGCATCTGACATTAGAGCCAGAAGGCAAGGGGCTGCTGCAATCTCGGCCAAGAGACTGCATCTTCCGCCAAACTGTGAGCAGGTTCCCAGTTGCTAATCACATCTTCCTGGGATCCTGGATGGTTCACATCTGCCAGGAGTGTCCCAGCCTGAGATCAGCTCCCCAGAGGAGACACATGGCACATCTGGGATTGAGCTCTTGCTGCACACCTGGGAAACTGTGTGGCTGGGACCGGGGAGGTGAATAAGATGTACAGCCCACCTGCGAGAGTGTGCTCGCGAAGCACCTGGTCACCTGAGCTGCTAGGACCTGGGAAGGGTACAAAATGCACAGCCCATCTGGGTCTGTGCCCCTGCAGAGCACCCGAGAACCTAGCAGCTTAGATCTGGGAAATGCATGAAACCCAGGGCCCACTTAGGATAGTGCACTTGCAGAGCACCCTGGAGCCTGAGCAGTGTGGACTCAGGAAGTACATGCCACCTTGGGCTGTGGGAAACCCAGTGTGGTCCATTCCCTGTGAGAACTACCCACACACGCCAGCCATATTTGTTTACAGTGTCTCTCCCAACAACACAGCTGAACAAGTGACCCTAAATAAGAGACCACCTTCACCCCCTTACATCAGCGTGGAAATTGGACACTGAAGAGACTTGCAAATAGAGGAAGCCAAAATAAACAAAGAAGAGGGAACCACACTGGAAGTGACAGGTGCAACAGATTAGAACGCTGCATTTAATACTGAGACTGTGTATTTGAGGGGAACCTATAGACCTTGAGAACAAGTACAAGCCCGAACAAGGGACCATCTGACCCTGAAAAGAGAACAGTTACAATACGTTAAATATTTATCCAACTATATCAACAATCAATTTAACAATGAGTGGTTTAAATGCATCAAAACAGAGATTGTCAGAGTAGGATGAGAAACGTGATATGCATTTAGAAACCCAGGTTAAAAGCAAAGGGATGGAAAAATATGTAACATGTTAAGAATAACCAAAGGGGGCAGTCCCAAGATGGCAGAGGAATAGGACAGAGAGACCACGTTCTCCCCCACAAATACATCAAAAGATCATCAGCATGTGGAGCAACTTCCAGAAAAACAAATTCTTAATACTAGCAGAGGACCTCAGATACCCAGAAAAGCAAACCAGTCTCTTTGGAATGATGTAGGACAAAGGATTAAGATGAAAAGGAGACAAAAAATTTTGGGACAGAGAAACATCCTGGGGAGGGAGTCATGAAGGAGAAGTTTTAACACAATAGGAAACCCTCTCACAGGTGGGTCAGTGGGGAGCTTTGGAACCTTGAAGGCAGCATAACCGAAAGTAATCACTTCAGAAATCATGCCAAACAGCAATTACCAGGAGAGAAGTGGCTCACACACTTGCATCCACCCACAGAGAGTAGGACTGTATGTGGAGGTGCAGGCTGCATCACTGGTCCTGAGAGAACATACCAGGGTTGAAAGCCACGAAGACACTCTGAGGGGACTAATGTGACATAGCACAGACAGAACAGGGTAAACCCAAACCATGGGAACACCAGAGAAACAAAGAAAAACAAAAGACCTTTCCCCATGGGAAGGCTCTAACACTGAACTGTCACCGCTGGTGTGCTTACAGAACAAAGGATCATGCCCTAGCAAATACCAAAGAAGAGTCAGCTGGTTTCCATTTAGGGCCCTCCCCAGACATGACTGAAGTGACTGACCATGCACTGAAGTCAGAGAGGCGGGTGCACAACAGCCAGGGGCTGAAAGCAAAGGGTGGCTGCAATCTCAGCCCCAGAGACTGCATCTCCTGCCAAGCTGTGAACAGGCTGCCCACATCTACCTGGGATCCTGTATGGTTCATTTCTGCCAGGCGTGTCACAGCTCCTGAGACCAGCTCCCCTGAGGAGACACATGACCAACCTAGGACTGTGTCCTCGCAGTGGACCTGGGAAGTGCTTGCTGCCTTGGGCTGTGACAATCCCTGTGTGGTCCACCCATTGGGACTGCTCCCCACACACACCAGTGTTATTCATTTGCAGTGTTCCTCCCTCTTCATGGCACAACTGAGCAAGTGAGACTGAATAAGTGGCCATTTTCTCCCCCGTGTCAGGGTAGAGATCAGACAGTGAAGAGAGACTTTCAGACCGAGGAGGCCAACCAAAGTAAAGAAAAGAAGGGAGAACTGCCCCAGAATTGGAAGTCTAACAGATTAAAATCCTGCAGTGAAGCTGAAACTATGCATTTGAGGGAAGTCTATAGACTTTGAGAATAAGTACAAACTGGAACAAGGGAATATCTGACACTGAACTGACTCCACACTGTCCACAACAGCTCTGGGGGTATTCCTAGATATATTTCTCTTTTTTATTATTTCTTAATTTTTAAAAAAAAATTATTATTTTTTAACTTATTTTAAGTTTTTACTCTTATTTTTCTTTTTTTCCTCTTTTTCATCCCTTTCTTTCCCTCCTCTTTTTTTTATTCCCTCATAGTGTCCTAATATGGTTCTTTATTACTCCTTTAACTTTAATTTTTTATAGCCTCTGTTTTTTAAAAAAATATTTTTAAAATAAATTCAGTAGTTTAAAATTTTGTGTTCAATTTTGTTTGCTATATTGTACTTTTGATTGTCTAATTTTTATTCTAGGTTTTTAGTTTTTGCTTTTTGATCTTTTGTTATTAATTTTGCACCTTTAAGAGTTGATTTTTAGAATCCATTTTCATTTAGGGATTGATTACTGGCTTAATAGCTCTCTTCCCTTTTGACTCTCCCTTTTCTACTTCTAGTCACCTCTATCTCCTTCCCCCCTTGTCTCTCCTCTATATAACTCTGTTAATCTCTTTTGCTGTTCCTGGGTGTGGAGAGTTGTTCACCATTAACCTAGGGGTTTTGTCTTCTATGCTGTGCAGACAGAGAAGTCTTGATGTTTTTAAAAGGTCAGGACTGAAATCCAGGGGCAGGAGGCTCAACTTCAGAAGTTTGGGTCAGCATAAAACTCTTGACCCCAGGGAACATTGATAGATAAGACCCCCTGCCCCCAACTGCCCAAGAGCCTCCATACGTACACTGAGACCAAGCTCCACCTAACAGCCAGCAAGCTCCAGGGCAAGACACCCCAGGCTTATCCTCCAGCAAATCAGGAACACAACCCTGAACATTAAAAGACTGCCTAATAACATACCAAACCAACAGACAGCCCAAAACTCACTACTGACATTTTACTACCCTCCAGAGAGACAAGACCCAGCTCCATTCACCAGAACACAGGCAGAAGCTCCCCCAGCTGGGGACCCTTCACAAGACACTGATCCAATGTGACCCACAGGGAGTAGACTCCACAGTTAAGAGGAATTATGACCCACCAGCCTGTAGAAAGGACCTCAAGCATAGTGAACTAAACAAAATGAAAAGGAAGAGAAATATCCAGCAGACGAAGGAACATGATAAACATCCACCAAACCAAGCCAAAGAGGAGATAGGGAGTCCACCTGAAAAAGAACTCAGAATAGTGATAGTAAAGATGATACAAAATCTTGAAAGCAAATCGGAGATACAGAAAAATAGACTAGAAACACGGATTGAGATGATGAAAGAAATGTTTAATAAGGACCTAGAAGAAATAAAGAATAGTTGATCAGCAATGACGAATGCAATAATTGAGATCAAAGTACTCTGGAGGGCACTAACAGTAGAATAACAGGCAGAAGAGAGGATAAGTAGGCTGGAAGATAGAAAGGTGGAAATAAATGAAGCAGAGCAGAAAAAAAGAATAAAAAGAAATGAGGACAGCATTAGAGATGTCTGAGAAAAGATTAAGTACCCCAACATTCAAATAATAGGTATCCCAGAAGAAGAAGACAAAAAGAAAAGGCAAGAGAAAATATTTGAGGAGATAATAGCCAAAAATTCCCCTAAAATGGTGAAGGATATAGCCATCCAAGTTTAAGAAACCCAGACAGTTCCATATAGGACAAACACAAGGAGAAACACGCCAAGACACATATTAATCAAACTAACAAAAATTAAACACAAAGAGAAAATATTAAAAGCAGCAAGGGAAAAAAACAACAAAAACAACAACAACAACAAACAAAGCAAATAACATACAAGTGGATCCCCATAAGGGTAAAAGCTGCTCTTTCAACAGAAACTCTGCAGACAAGAAGGAAATGGCAGGATATACTTAAAGTGGTGAAAAGGTAAAGCCTACAACCAAGATTGCTCTGCCCAGCAAGGATCTCATTCAGATTCGAAGAAGAAATCAAAAGCATTACGGACAGGTAAAAACTAAGAGAATTCAGCACCACCAAACCAGTTTTTCAATAAACACTAAAAGATCTTCTTTAAACAGGAAACATAGAAAAGGTTTATAACAATGAACATAAAGCAATAAAGTAATCGGTAATGGGATCATGCTTAGCATTAATTGCCTTAAACGTAAATGGGTTAAATGCTCCAACCAAAAGACAGAGATTGGCCAAATGGATGCAAAAACAAGACCCATATATATGCTGTCTACAAGAGACCCATCTCAAACCCAAGGACACATACAGCCTGAAAGTGAGGGGCTGGAAAAAGATATTTCATGAACATGGAGACCAAAAGAAAGCAGGAGTAGCAATACCCATATCAGATAAAATAGACTTTAAAATAAAGTGTTGTAAGAGATAAAGAAAGACACTACATAATGATCAAGGGATCAATCCAAAAAGAAGATATAACAGTTATAAATGCATACACACCCAACATAGGAGCACCTCACTACCTAAGGCAATTGCTAACAAAAACTAAAGGGGAAACAGATAGTAACACAATAATAGTTAGGGATTTTACTACCACACTCATATGAATGGACAGATCATCCAGACAAAAAATTAACAAGAAAACATAATCTATAAATAATATATTAGACCAGTTAGACCTAACTGATATATACCAGGCATTTCACCCATAAAAAGTGGAGTTCAACTTTTTCTCAAGTGCATATGGAACATTCTCCAGGATCGATCACATTTTGGGCCACAAATCAAACATTGGTAAATTTTTAAAAATTGAAATCATTTCTTTTTTTTTTTTTTTTTTTTTTTGAGTCTGGAGATTGGGTTCTTTTATTTTATTTTTTTTTTATTATTATTATTTTTTTTTTAATTTTAAAATCTTTAATTCTTACATGTGTTCCCAAACATGAACCCCCCTCCCACCTCCCTCCCCATAACATCTCTGTGGGTCATCCCCATGCACCAGCCCCAAGCATGCTGTATCCTGCGTCAGACATAGACTAGCGATTCAATTCTTACATGATAGTATACATGATAGAATGCCATTCTCCCATATCAAGCATCTTTTGTGATCACAGTGCTATAAGATTAGATATCAACTACAGGGGAAAAAAAAAACTATAGAAAACACAGATATATGGAGTCTAAACAATGCACTGCTGAATAACCGACAGATCATTGATGAAATAAAAAAAGGAAATAAAAATGTGCATAGAAACAAGTGATAATGAAAACACAACAATCTAAAACGTGTAGGATTCAGTAAAAGCAGTGCTAAGAGCAAAGTTCATACAATACAAGCGTACCTGAAAAAATAAGAGAATCATTAAATAAACAACCTAACTTTACACCTAAAGCCACTATAAATGGAAAAACAACAACAAAAAACCCAGAGTAAGTGAAAGAAAAGTATAAAAATTAGGGCGGAAATTAATAAAAAAGAAATGAAGAAGACTATAGCAAATATCAATAAAACTAAAAGCTAGTTTTTGAGAAGATAAACAATACAAAAACTGTTAGCCAGACACATGAAGAAAAAAAGGGAGAACCCTCAAATCAGTAAAATTAAAATGAAAATGGAGATATTATAACAGACAACACAGAAACACAAATGATCATAAGAGACTACTATAAGCAACTATGCAGGGTGCAGATGGTACCATCCTTATGGCCTAAAGAGATTCTTGATGGAGGTGAAAGAAGATAGTGAAAAAAACTGGTTTAAAACTTAAACTTCAAAACACAAAGATATTCAAAAAATGAAGATCATGGCATCTGTTCACATCACTTCATGGAAAGTAGGTGAGGAAACAATGAAAACAACAAGATACTTTATTTTCTTAGTCTCCAATATCACTGTAAATGGTGGCTCACCATGAAATTAAAAGACACTTCCTCCTTGGAAGAAAAGCTATGACAAATCTAGAAAGCATATTAAAAAGCAGAAACATTACTTTGTCAACATAGGTCTGTATAGTCAAAGCTATAGTTTTTCCAGTAGTCATGTATGGGTGTGAGAATTGGACTATAAAGAAGACTGAGTGCCAAAGAATTGATGCTTTTGAATTGTGGTCTTGGAGAAGACTCTTTAGAGTCCCTTGGACAGCAAGAAGACCACTTCAGTCAATCCTAAAGGAAATCAACCCTGAATATTTATTGTAATGGCTGATGGTGAGGCTGAAGCTCCAATACTTTGGCCACCTGATGCAAAGAGTCAACACATTAGAAAGGACCCTGATACTGGGAAAGACCGAAGGCAGGAGGAGAAGGAGATGACAGAGGGTGAGATGGTTGGATAGGATCACTGACTCAATGGACATGAATTTATGCAAGCTCCAGGAGATGGCGAAGGACAAGGAAGATGTTACAGTCCATGGGGTTGCAAAGAGTCAGACATGACTGAGCAACTGAGCAACAACAACAATGAGGAACTATATGCCAATAAAATGAACAATGAGTAAGAAATGGACAAATTCTTAGAAAAATATCACCTTCCAAAACTGAATCAGGAAGAAATAGTCAAATTGAAAAGACTAATCACAAGCAAAGAAATCAAAACTATAATAAAAAAAATCTTCCAATGAACAAAATCCCAGGAGCAGATGGCATCACAAGTGAATTCTACCAAAAATTTAGTGAAGAGCTAACACCTATCATACTCAAATTCTTCCAGAAAATTTCAGAGGAAGGATAACTCCCAATCACATCCTACAAGGCTACCATCACTCTGATACCAAAACCAGACAAAGATACCCGCCAAAAAGAAAATTATAGGCCAATATCACTTATGAACACAGATGCCAAAATCCTGAGCAAAAGTCTAGCAAGCAGACTCCAACAACATATTAAAAAGATCATACATCATGATCAGTGGATTTACTCCAGGGAAGCAAGGATTCTTTAATATTGGCAAATCAGTGAATGTGATACACCATATTAACAAAGGGAAAGATAAAAATCATATGATTGTTATGATTATTTCAATAGATGCAGAGAAAGCATTTGACAAAATCTAACACCCACTTATAATAACAAAAACCTTCCAGAAAGTAGACATAGAAGGAACATATGTCAATATAATAAGAACTGTATGTGACAAACTCACAACAAACATCCTTATTGGTGAAAAATTGAAAGCATTTTCTCTAAAATCAAAACAAGACAAGGGTGCCCACTCTCACCACTACTATTCCAACACAGTTTTGGAAATCTTAGCGACAGCAATCAGAGAAGAAAAAGAAATAAATGGAATCCAGCTTGGAAACGGAGAAGGCAATAGCAACCCACTCCAGTACTCTTGCCTGGAAAATCCCATGGATGGAGGAGCCTGGTAGGCTGCAGTCCATAGGGTCGCAAAGACTCGACTGAGCAACTTCACTTTCTCTTTTCACTTTCCTGCATTGGAGAAGGAAATGGCAACCCGCTCCACGGGGGAGCCTGGTCGGCTGCCATCTATGGGGTTGCACAGAATTGGACACAAATGAAGCGACTTAGCAGCCACAGCAGTAGCTTGGAAAAGAAGTAAAACTCACACTTTTTGCAGATGATATGATTGTCTACATAAGTTCAGTTCAGTTCAGTCGCTCAGTTCTGTCCAACTCTTTGTGATCCCATGAATCGCAGCATGCCAGGCCTCCCTGTCCATCACCAGCTCCTGTAGTTCACTCAAACTCATGTCTATCGAGTTGGTGATGCCATCCAGCCATCTCATCCTCTGCCGTCCCCTTCTCCTGCCCTCAATCCCTCCCATCATCAGAGTCTTTTCCAATGAGTCAACTCTTTGCATGAGGTGGCCAAAGTACTGGAGTTTCAGCTTTAGCATCAGTGTTTCCAATGAAAACCCAGGACTGGTCTCCTTTAGGATGGACTGGTTGGATTTCCTTGCAGTCCAAGGGACTCTCAAGAGTCTTCTCCAACACCACAGTTCAAAAGCACCAATTCTTCGGCACTCAGCTTTCTTCACAGTCCAACTCTCACATCCATACATGACCAGTGGGAAAACCATAGCCTTAACTAGATGGACCTTTGTTGGCAAAGTAATGTCTCTGCTTTTGAATATGCTATCTAGGTTGGTCATAACTTTCCTTCCAAGAAGTAAGCGTCTTTTAATTTCATGTCTGCAATCACCATCTGCAGTGATTTTGGAGCCCAAAAAAATCATGCCTGACACTGTTTCCACTGTTTCCCCATCTACTTGCCATGAAGTGATGGGACCAGATGCCATGATCTTGGTTTTCTGAATGTTGAGCTTTGAGCCAACTTTTTTACTCTCCTCTTTCACTTTCATCAGGAGGCTTTTTAGTTCCTCATCACTTTCTGCCATAAGGGTGGTGTCATCTGCAAATCTGAGGTTATTGATATTTATCCTGGCAATCTTGATTCCAGCTTGTGCTTCTTCCAGTCCAGCGTTTCTCATGAGATACTCTGCATAGAAGTTAAATAAGCAGGGTGACAATATACAGCCTTGACATACTCCTTGTCTTATTTGGAACCAGTCTGTTGTTCCACGTCAAGTTCTAACTATTGTTTGCTGACCTTCATATAGGTTTCTCAAGAGGCAGGTCAGATGGTCTGGTATTCCCATCTCTTTCAGAATTTTCCACAGTTTATTGTGATCCATACAGTCAAAGGCTTTGGCATAGTCAATAAAGCATAAATAAATGTTTTTCTGGAACTCTCTTGCTTTTCCCATGATCCAGCAGATGTTGGCAATTTGATCTCTGGTTCCATTGCCTTTTCTAAAACCAGCTTGAACATCTGGAAGTTCATGGTTCACGTATTGTTGAAGCCTGGCTTGGAGAATTTTGAGCATTACTTTGCTAGCATGTGAGAGGTCTACATAGAAAACCCTAAAGATATCACCAGAAAATTACTAGAGTTAATCAATGAATATAGTAAAGTTGCAGGATATAAAATTAATACACAGAAATCCCTTACATTCCTATATGTTAACAATGAAAAATCAGAAGGAGAAATTAAGGAAACAATCCCATTCACCATTGCAACAAAATGAATAAAATACTTAGGAATAAATCTACCTAAGAGACAAAAGGCCAGTATGCAGAAAACTATAAGACACCGATGAAAGAAAAAAATGACACAAACAGATGGTGACATATACCATGTTCTTGGATAAGAAGAATCAATATTGTGAAAAAGGCTATACTTCTCAAAGAAATTTATAGATTATATAGAAATTTACAGATTAAATGCAATCCCTATCAAACTACCAATGGTATTTTTCACACAACTAGAACAAATAATTTTACAATTTGTATGAAAACACAAAAGACCCTGAATATCCAAAGCAATCTTAAGAAAGAAGAATGGAAGTGGAGGAATCAAACTTCACTTCAGACTGTACTACACAGCTACAGTCATGAAGACAGTATGGTACTAGTACAAAGACAGAAATATAGATCAATGGAACTAAATAGAAAGTCTGGAGATAAATCCGCACACCTATGGGTACATCTTTGACAAAGGAGGCAAAAATATGCAGTGTAGAAAGAACAGTCTCTTCAACATGTGCTACTGGAAAACCTTGTCAACTACATGTAAAAGAATGAAAACAGAGCACGTTCTAATACCATACATAAAAATAGTCTCAAAATCTATTAAAAATCTAAATGTAAGACCAGAAACTATAAAACTCTTACAGGAAAGCATAGGCAGAACACTCACTGACATAAATCAGAGCAAGATCCTTTATAACTCACCTCCCAGAGTAATGGAAATACAAAAAAAAAATAAACAAATGGAACTAATTAAACTTAAAATCATCTTCACAATGAAGGAAACTATAAGCAAGAGGAATAGACTGTTCTCAGAATGGGAGAAAATAATAGTAAATGAAACAATTGACAAAAAACTAATCTCCAAAATACACAAGCAGTTCATGCAGCTGAATATCAGAAAAACAAACAACGCCATCAACGAGTGGGCAAAAGACCTGAACAGAATTTTCTTCAAAGAAAATATACAGATGGCTAATAAACACAGGAAAAGATGCTCGACATTGCTCATTATTAGAGAAATGCATAGCAAAACTCAATGAGATACCGTGTCACACTGGTCAGAATGGCCATCATCAAAAAGTCTACAAACAGTAAATGCTGGAGAGAGTGTGGAGAAAAAGGAACCCTCTCACCTTTGGTGGTAATGCAAACTGGTTAGTCAACTATTGAGAACAGTGTGGAGATTCCTCAAAACTCTGGGAATAGAACTGTCATATGACACAGCAATCCCACTGCTGGGCATATACCCCCAGGAAACCAGAATTGAAAGAGACACATGTACCCCCATGTTCACTGCAACACTATTTACAATAGCCAGGACATGGAAGCAACCTAAATGTCCATCAACAGATAAATGGATAAGGAACTGTGGTACATATATACAAGGGAATATTATTCAACTACAAAAATGAATGTATTTGAATCAGTTCTAATGAGGTGGGGGAACCTGGAGCCTTTTATACAGAGGGAAGTAAGTCAGAAAGAGACAAATACTCCATATTAACACACACACACATATATATATATATAGAATATAGAAAGATGGTACCGATAAACCTACCTGTGGGGCAGCAAAGGAGACATAGATGTAAAGAACAGACTTTTGAACTCTGGGAGAAGGCAAGGGTGGGATTATTTTAGAGAATAGCCCTGAAACATATACATTCAGTTCAGTTCAGTCGCTCAGTCGTGTCCGACTCTTTGTGACCCCATGAATCGCAGCACACCAGGCCTCCCTGTCCATCACCAACTCCCGGAGTTCACTCAGACTCACGTCCATCCAGTCAGTGATGCCATCCAGCCATCTCATCCTCGGTCATCCCCTTCTTGTCCTGCCCCCAATCCCTCCCAGCATCAGAGTCTTTCCCAGTGAGTCAACACTTTGCATGAGGTGGCCAAAGTGCTGGAGTTTCAGCTTTAGCATCAGTCCTTCCAAAGAAATCTCAGGGTTGATCTCCTTCAGAATGGACTGGTTGGATCTCCTGGCAGTCCAAGGGACTCTCAAGAGTCTTCTCCAACCCCGCAGTTCAAAAACATCAATTCTTCAGCATTCAGCTTTCTTCACAGTCCAACTCTCACATCCATACGTGACCACTGGAAAAACCAAAGCCTTGACTAGAAGGACATTTGTTGGCAAAGTAATGTCTCTGCTTTTGAATATGCTGTCTAGGTTGGTCATAACTTTTCTTCCAAGGAGTAAGCGTCTTTTAATTTCATGGCTGCAGTCACCATCTGCAGTGATTTTGGAGCCCCCAAAATCAAGTCTGACACTGTTTCCCCATCTATTTCCCACTTGAAGAAGCTGAAATTGAACGATTCCATGAAGACCTACAAGACCTTTTAGAACGAACACCCAAAAAAGATGTCCTTTTCATTATAGGGGACTGGAATGCAAAAGTAGGAAGTCAAGAAACACCTGGAGTAACAGGCAAATTTGGCCTTGGAATACGGAATGAAGCAGGGCAAAGGCTAATACAGTTTTGCCAAGAGAACACACTGGTCATAGCAAATACCCTCTTCCAACATAGCCATTACCATATGTAAAATAAGATGACCAATGAGAGTTTGATGCATGAAGCAGGGTACCCAAAGCTGGTCCTCTGGGACAACTTAAGAGAGATAGGGTGGAACAGGAGGTGGGAGAGGGATTCAAGATGGGGGAGGGGGGCATGTGTACCTATGGTCAATTCATGTTGATGTATGGCAAAAACAATCACAATATTGTAAAGTAAGTATCCTCCAATTAAAATAAACTAATTAAAAAAGAGTAACCAAAAAACTTGGGATACATTCGTTAATATTAGAAAACTCAGAGTTCAGAAGAGATTACCAGCAATAAAGAGAGGCATTACATAATGATAAAGAGATGAATTCTCCAGTAAGATATGAATATCCTAAACATGATGTATGCAGGTCAGGAAGCAACAGTTAGAACTGGACATGGAACAACAGACTGGTTCCAAATAGGAAAAGGAGTACATCAAGGCTGTATATTGTCACCCTGCTTATTTAACTTCTATGCAGAGTACATCATGAGAAACGCTGGGCTGGAAGAAGTACAAGCTGGAATCAAGATTGCCAGGATAAATATCAATAACCTCAGATTTGCAGATGACACCACCCTTATGGCAGAAAGTGATGAGGAACTAAAAAGCCTCTTGATTAAAGTGAAAGTGGAGAGTGGAAAAGTAGGCTTAAAGCTCAACATTCAGAAAATGAAGATCATGGCATCTGGTCCCATCACTTCGTGGGAAATAGATGGGGAAACAGGGGAAACAGTGTAAGACATGATTTCTTTGGGCTCCAAAATTACTGAAGATGGTGATTGCAGCCATGAAATTAAAAGACGCTTACTCCTTGGAAGAAAAGTTATGACCAACCTAGATAGTACATTCAAAAGCAGAGACATTACTTTGCCGACTAACGTCCGTCTAGTCAAGGCTTTGGTTTTTCCAGTGGTCACGTATGGATGTGAGAGTTGGACTGTGAAGAAAGCTGAACGCTGAAGAATTGATGTTTTTGAACTGCGGGGTTGGAAAAGACTCTTGAGAGTCCCTTGGACTGCCAGGAGATCCAACCAGTCCATTCTGAAGGAGATCAACCCTGAGATTTCTTTGGAAGGACTGATGCTAAAGCTGAAACTCCAGCACTTTGGCCACCTCATGCAAAGTGTTGACTCACTGGGAAAGACTCTGATGCTGGGAGGGATTGGGGGCAGGACAAGAAGGGGATGACCGAGGATGAGATGGCTGGATGGCATCACTGACTGGATGGACGTGAGTCTGAGTGAACTCCAGGAGTTGGTGATGGACAGGGAGGCCTGGTGTGCTGCGATTCATGGGGTCACAAAGAGTCGGACACGACTCAGCGACCGAACTGAACTGAACTGAAACATGATGTAGAAAGGCAGAGGGACCCGAGATCAAATTGCCAACATCTTTTGGATCATAGAAAAAGCAAGAGAGTTCCAGAAATACCATCTACTTCTGCTTAATTGACTATGCCAAAGACTTTGGCTGTGTGGATCACAACAAACTGTGGAAAATTCTTAAAGAGATGGGAAATCAGACCACCTTACCTGCCTCCTGAGAAATCTGTATTCAGGTCACAAGCATCAGTTAGAACCAGACATGGAACAACAGACTGCTTTGAAATTGGGAAAGGAGTACATTAAGGCTATATATTTTGACCCTGTTTATTTAAATTTTATTCAAAGTACATCATGTGAAATGCCAGGCTGGATGAAGCACAAGCTAGAATTAAGATTGCCAGGAGAAATATCAATAAACTCAGATATTTGGATGATACCACCCTCATGGCAGATGGTGAAGAGGAACTAAGGAGCCTCTTGATGAAATTGAAAGAGGTGAATGAAAAAGTTGACTTAAAACCCAGCATTCAAGAAATGAAGATCAGGTCCCATCACTTCATGGCAAATAGATGGGGAAAGAATGGAAACAGTGAGAGACTTTTATTTTCTTGGGCTCCAAAATCACTGTTGATGGGGACTGCAGCCATGAAATTAAGACATTTGCTCTTTGGAAGAAAAGCTATGACCAACCTAGACAGCATATTAAAAATCAGCAACACTACATTGCTGACAAAGGTCCATCTATTCAAAGCTGTGGTTTTTCCAGGAGTCATGTATGGATGCAAGAGTTGGACCATAAAGAAAGCTGAGAGCCATAGTCTTGATGCTTTTGAACTGTGGTGGTGGGGACAACTCTTTGAGAGTCCCTTGGGCTGCAAGGAGATCAAAGCAGTCAATCCTAAAGGATATCAGTCCTGAATATTCATTGGAAGAACTGATGCTGAAGGTGAAGCTCCTATACTTTGGCCACCTCATGCAAAGAACTGACTGACTGGAATAGACCCTGATCCTGGTAAAGACTGAAAGTAGGAGGATAAGGGGGAGACAGAGAATGAGATGGTTGGATGACATCATCTAATCAATGGACCTGAGTTTGAGAAAACTCCAGGAGACAGTGATGGAGAGGGAAATTTTACCTGCTGCAGTGCGTGGGGTCACAAAGATTTGGACATGACTTCATGACTGACAATAACAACAACTTAAGTACTATACTCTGGTTGATAAACTAGAAACTCTAGTTGTTTCCATGTGAGTATGGGTTTTCAACCCTGAGAGCACTATGCACGTGCACTGGGATTGAATATTTAAGCAGATGAATGGGGGATTAAGCAACTGGAAGCTGGCATTCTAACTACTACTCTTCTTCTTGGCTTAGCTAGAATGGACCTCTAGTCACTCTGGGACACCAGCAAGAGTGAGCAGGAAAGGACAGACACAAGTGCCCCTGGATCACCAGGGCTCACTGAGGCCAGCACAAAGACCATGAGGAGGAGGCTCCTTCCCTTAGCAGGTCCATGAACTTTATTTGTATTTTGGACCTTGTGCATTTATTGGACACCCTAGTGTGTAACATGTAAATGCTAACCTGGTAAATTCATCAAAACAAGTAAAATCATGTCAACAGTTTGCAGTTTAATCTTTCAAAGGAGAAAAACTATCCAACTTCATTTTTTGATTTATTCATTCTTAACTTGTATATTAAAAATTACAAGCTATTCACAGTTTATAATCTATTTCTGTTGAAGTCCAGTCTAATTTCTACAGAGCAAGTAATGTTAACAATACACAGAGTGGTTGGTTTTCCCAGTTTCAGTGGGGTAACTTATCAAAGAAGCAAAAACAATTTAACCATTAAAGCAAAAACCATTAACCATTAAATAATTCATTGCTAAATTTTTTTCTATCTGGTTTTACTACAAAGTATATTTAATTTTTAAAAGCTAAGGCACTGAGACAACCCAGAGGGATGGTACAGGGAAGGAGGTGGGAGAGGGGTTCAGGATGGGGAACACGTGTATGCCTGTGGTGGATTCATGTTGATGTATGGCAAAACAAATACAATATTGTAAAGTAATTAGGCTCCAATTAAAATAAATACATTTATATTTTTTCAAAAAAGCTAAGGCAGTAAAAAATAGCAAGCACTTCAGTTGGAACATCATCTGATCTTTATACTTTTAACGCTGCCATTTACTTTTTAATGTATTCTTTAGTAGATTTCCAACAAACACTTAGTATAAGAGGTACTATAGGTTACATTATTTGTTTGTGAATAAATACTTGTCTATTTCCTTAACTTCATGACCATTTTTACACCCTAGCAGGAAGATATATAACATGTTTTTTGAACTTTTTCAAATGTTTGCTAAAGGAAAAGAGTAAATTAAATATTTGATTATTTGCTAAGTATTTTACCAAAATAAATTTTATTTTTTAGTTTGAGAAGTCATTTGAATAACTTGCTCTGAGTAGGTGTGACTGGCAATTTTTCTGTAGGGTGCCCTTATATATATGTATTTTACCAATCAGAGTTAGATGGTGGGCTGGACTACAGGCAGTGAAAATTATTGTTCTGAGGCATACACATAAGCCAATATTGCATATTATCTATCAAAATAATCCAAGTTACTTGAATCCATTTGACCTCAGATAACAGTGTTTTCACCACACAATATTTAGCTGAATGAGCTTTTAACATACATGAGCATCTGTTCTGTTCTCTGTGGTACAGGGAGTATTTTCTCACCTAGAAGTGAGATTGCAGGCTTTAAAAAAATTTGCACTGAGTGCCAAATTACTTTTAAGATGATAGTATCGATTTATGTTATTTTAAAAATGCCTCTTTTCACACACTCATCATTGGACACTTTCAAGCAGTTTAATTTTTGCTAATCTCTAAGTTTGGCAATTCAGTGTTTTTATTAATATTTTCTGTTTTAGTAAAATGGCGCTCATTTTTGTGTTAAATTTCTATTTGCAATTTTATTTGGGTGAATTTCCTTTCTGCATCACATGCAAATCTTCCTGTTGTATTATAGATTTTATTTATGTTTTTGGTATTTATTTGTGGAATTGGTCTGTTTAGGGGGATACTATATGTCAGTATTCTTTCAGTTGAAAATCAAAAAATCAAATGCAAATTAATTTAACCAATAAAATTAATTTATTGGACTGTGTAATTGATAAAATCAGAGGCAGACCTGACTTACAAAAAAGAATGATCCAGGTATTCAAAAATGCATAAGCATCAAGAATCAATTAATTTCATGGCACTGTTATCACCTTTATCCCACCCTTCACTGCTGTGGTCTGCTTGAGAAGGAGCCCAAATTTCTAGTTCCCTCACTTGGACCAGAAAAAGCAGAGTGGAAATTGCTTGAAATGTTTTGACCTGACTATGGGCTACCCTGACTATGGGTTACTCAGGTTATTCTCACCTGACTTCGAGGTCAGACAGAAATAGTAGCATAATTTGTATTTCAGGCTGAAAGTCACAAAAGGCAGTGGCAGACATAGACATAAGGGTAGGGGGGATGGAAACTGTATATCTACATATGCCTGTAAGCAAGAGATTATAGAGACAGGAATGCCTAAAATCCCTAGAAGAAACTGGGATATTGGGGGTATAATTTATGGCACTCAAAAGTGGTCAGTGTAAATTGGGGATAAACACACATGCAAAGGCCCAGAGGGAACACAAAGCTATAAAACATTTGAGATGAATTTAAACCTTCACCCTAGACCAATCTCAAGGGTCAGGAGCCTATTAATTGGCAAAGATCTTTCACAACAATATGCAAAGATGGAGAATGTGGCTCTGTTTTTTAAATGCCCAACTTTCAACAAAAGATCATGACATACAAAGAACCAGAGAAACACAGCACATTTAAAGGAACAAAACAAATATTCAGAAACAGTCACTGAAGGAAGTACACACATTGTTCTTACTAAATAAAGACGTGAAAACCTGTTTTAAGTATTCTCAAAGAATTAAAGAAAAAAATGAACAAAGAACTAAAAAATCATGGAAGTTGTATATGAACAAAATGAGAATCTAGAGAGAGAAATTGTAAAATAGAACCAAAGGCAATCTGGAGTTAAAAACTATAGTAACTATTTGAAAAATTCACTAGAGCAGATTCTATCAGGCAAAAATATCAGTAAATATGAAGACATGTCATTTGAAATTATGGAGTCTAAGGAGCAGGAAAAAAGTAAGTTAAAGTGGGCAGAGTATGTCAGGAACCTATGGAAAACTATGAAATCAATCAATGCAAGCATTTAGAGAATCTCAGAAGGATAAGGGTATAAAAGAAAAGATTAGAGTAGTTATTTAAAGAAACAAGGGATGAAAACTTCTCAAATTTGAGCAGACATGGGTATAAAAGTAGCAGACAAGCAATGAAGTAGGATAAATCATGGATACCCACGTGGAGACACATACTCAAACTGTTGAAATCCAAATACAGAGGGAGAATCTTGAAAGTATCAAGGTTTACATCAATAAGGAACATCCTTTTGTCCACTTATTTTCCTGTGAAGTGTGAAAAAATTTATTTCATTCTTGGATTCTATAAATGTTATGACTGTATATTATTGTAGAGTTGGGGTTTGCAGAAGGGCCCAAATAGATAGCCCTAGAGGAACACTGAAGACATTTATAGAGATCATCTACTCAAAGAAAATTTCTTCTAATTGTTTATTTTAAAATTTTATTTCCCTACAAACTCTACGGTCTCTTCCCTTTCCATTATTCTTCTCTTCTCTCTGTATCTATCACTCTCTCTGTGACTTCAGTTTTTATTTTCTGATGCTAATTCTCTCTTTCATTAGTATTGCTTTTTTCTCCATATTCTGTAAGTTTTTCCAATTTCATTTATCAGATCACAGTGTTGTCTAATTACTAGTCTATCTATTTGTTATCTAATTGCTAGCCTTTCCCTTCTCCAGGGGATCTTTCCAGGGGACCTATCTCTTCTCCAGCTGATCTTCTCAACCCAGAAACTGTACTGGGGTCTCCTGCATTGTAGGTGGATTCTTTACCAGCTGAGCTATCAGGGAAGCCCTAGTCTATCCATTTAATGAATTTTAATTCTTGAAATTTTAGCATTCAAATATTTGACTCTACAGAGTTACTATATATATTATCTTCTATTTCTTTAGGGACGTATCAGGTACTTGAGTTTCTCTGAGGTTAATGATCTAATTATTAATTTTCTAAGGTTTTTCTACCTTGTGCCCCAACTCTGTTCTCATGGAGTGCATGATATCCAGTTGGTGTGCTTTCCAGACTTTGCTAGGACTCCACTGTTATTCAGCACACTTCACTGCAGATCCTTATTTTCATAGTGTTCAACTGTGGTACCATGCTACTAGAAAACTACTAGAGCTCATTAATGAATCTGGCAAAGTTGCAGGATACAAAATCAATACATTGAAATCTTGCACTTCTATATGCTAACAATGAAAGATCAGAAAGAGAAATTTAAAGAAAAAATTCCATTTACATAGCACCAAAAAGAATAAATACCTAGGGATAAACCTATCTAAAGAGACAAAAGACATGCACTCTGAAAAATTTAAGACACTGATAAAATAAAATTAAGACAACACAAGCAGATGAAAAGTTACACCATGTTCTTTAGTTGGTAGAATGAATATTGTCAAAATGACTTACTACTCAAGGAAATCTACAAATTCAATGTAATCCCAGTGATACATGTATGTTTATAACAGAATCACTTTGGTGTACACCTGAAAATCACACAACATTGATAGTCAGCTATACTCCAGTATAAAATAAAAAAAAAATTAAAAAGAAACACTTCATGGATTTTCTGTGATATTATGAACTTATTCTTTTATGTTTTTGTAATGCTGGTGGGATTATGGAATAGAAGAGAAGTAAATGCTATCCCCCGTCAGTCATTTTGTATTAAAAATATCATTATTTTATTCAAACTATTGATATTTTCTCTAACCTCGGTCTGAATCTCCAAAAATGGAAGGAAAATCCCTTATTATTCATCATCCCTTGACTGTTCTGACTCAAGTTAAAAATATATATTTCTTATGATCAATTTATCTAAGAGAAATGAAATATAGGCTTGACAGATTACACAAGAATGTTTATTTTTTAAAAAAGTGAAAGTTATTCAGTTGTGTCCGACTCTTTGTGATCCCATGGACTATACAGTCTGTGGAATTCTCCAGGACAGTATACTGGAGTGGGTAGCCTTTCCATTCTCCAGGGGATCTACTTTCTCTAACCTAGGTCTGAATCTCCAAAAATGCAAGGAAGATCCCTTATTATTCAGCATTCCTTGACTGTTCTGACTCAAGTTAAAAACATATATTCCTTATGATCAATTTATCTAAGAGAAATGAAATACAGGCTTGAAAGATTACACAAGAATGTTTATAATAACCTTTTAATAACAATAAAAATAAAATGAAAAACAACCCAAATGCACATTTATGAGAAAGGAAAATAAAATTTGGTTTTTCTTTGTGGTATTATTCATGCAACACTGTAATACTCATGAAAAAAATTCAGATAAGATGGAATAAGTATATTCCACCATAGTCCAATTGCTAATCATAACTAAAACCCCTAGAAAAAAAGTATAAACCAACTCTCAAAAGACTAACACCTGGAGAAAGAGGTTAGAATGGCTAAGAACTTTAATACTTCAAGAGATGACTAGATAGTGAGTTTCAGGTATTTTGAATTTATATTTCTTATATGTGCTGGCCTGGAAAATTGAGCAGCCTGCAACTTGAAAACGCCAGTGACACAAATAAACACATGTGCACACATGTGTCCATGTTCACATGTGCATGGGGACACACACACACACAACATATGGTCCCTACTTGAAATAAAGAAGAGGATAGCCACTTTGGGCTACACCATCCCTACTCCAGATGAACAGCATAAAAGAAACTGTGGTCCTCATCTTCCCCACTAGGTGCTGTAGGGATTGTGGGGTAAAGCACTGTAAAATTCATCAACTCTTTGCCATCGTGAGCACAAGCAGTGTTCTTTCCACTCCTCACTTGAGTCTGTAGAGACTGAGAGATAAAGACCTGTCATTCATTCCCACCATGCATGAAGTAAATAACACAAAATGTTGGCTTTCCAACTCTTCCACCTAAAGAGAAGATAAAGTAAAAAATATATTACATCTATGTATTAAGTCCCAGGCACACAACCGAGATGGTGCATAATGAAAACAACCAGAATTAACAGAGAAAGTTTCAAGAGTAAACTAGAATATGGAAAATGTAATTATAAATGTCCTTGGGTAGTACAAAGTAGGACAAGCTAGAATAGTGCTGAATACAATTTGAAAATAAAATCAACATTCAAATTACATCCCACAAATGTGAGCTAGAATGGGTATCTGGAAATGAACTGATTTATTTGTTTTTGCTGAAACAATAGATTTAAATAAGTACAGAAATCTTATAATTTCATACTCAAACTGTCTAGAATACAATCTGAAAATACTAATTATATCAAAAACAGTGAAGTCACAATTCAAATGAGAAAAGACAATCAAAAGATATAAATACCAAGAAAACATATGGGGTGAATTTCTTTAACAAAGATTTTAAAGCAGGGATTTAAAATGCTTTTTAAACATATGGGAAAATAGGAAGTCTTGGTAAATAAACAATATAAAAGAAATAAATGAAAATTTTAGAAATAAAAGCTGCAGTAATTAGAATAAAACATTTAATCAATGGGCTCAAGAATGAAATATAGATGACAGAAGAAAAAAATAAGTGGATTTGAAGATAGAAGAATAGAAAATTTCAAATCTGAAAAAAAACGAATTAAATCAATTGTAAAAATAAGAACAGACCCTCAGAGACCTGTAAGATATAAAAAGAGAGCTAATATTTATATTATAGAAGTTCCAGAATGGGAGAAATAAAGTGTGGTGTGGCAAAAAGTTTTGAAAACATAATGGATGAAAAATTCCCAATATTGGTGAAAATGTAAACTTCCAGACCTAAGAAACTAAGAAATCCTCCCAAAATATACACCTTCCCCTCCCCTAAATCCACATGGCCTTCCTTCGTAGCTTAGACAGTAAAGAATCTGCCTCTGATGCAGGAGGCCCAGGTTTGATCCCCAGATCAGGAAGATTCCCTGAAGGAGGGAATGGCTACCCATTCCAGTATTCTCACCTGGAGAATTCCATGGAAAGAGGAGGCTGGCAGGCTACAGGCTATGTGGTCGCAAAGAGTCAGACATGACTGAGCGACTAATGAAATCCATATGCAAACACATCATGATCAAATTTCTGAGATTTTTAAAAAATAGAACAAAGACATTAAAAAAAAAAACAAAAAACCTCAAGAGCAGTCAAAAAGACATGGAGCACTGCTACAGAGGAAAAACTATTCAGATAGCAACAGATTTTTCATCAGAAATCATGGAAGTCAAAAGGAAATGGCACAAAATTTGCCACATGATGAAAGAAGACTGTCAACCCAGAATTCTATATTTACAAAATATATTGCTCAGGAATCAAAACAAGAAAGACATTCTTGGACGAAGAAAAAACTAGGAAGACTGGTTGCTATCAGATACACTCTAAAAGAAGAGCGTATGGTTGCCCAGGGTGGGAGGGGAGGAATATTTAGGGACTTTGGGATGAACATGTACACACTGCTATATCTAAAATGGATAACCAACAAGGATATAATATACAGCACATGGACCTCTGCTCAGTGTTACATGGCAGCCTGGATGGGAGGGGAGTTTGGAGGAGAATCAGTCCATGCAGTCACTCA
This sequence comes from Budorcas taxicolor, assembly GCF_023091745.1. Classification (NCBI taxonomy): domain Eukaryota; kingdom Metazoa; phylum Chordata; class Mammalia; order Artiodactyla; family Bovidae; genus Budorcas; species Budorcas taxicolor. The sequence continues at coordinate 7,380,847 of NC_068930.1, read as the reverse complement.
GTCGTGTCTGACTGTTTGCGACCCCATGGACTGCAGCACACCAGGCCTCCCTGTCCATCACCAACTTTCAGAGCTTGCTCAAACTCGTGTGCATCAAGTTGGTGCTGCCATCCAACCATCTCATCCTATGTATGCCCCCTTCTCCTCCTGCCCTCAATCTCTCCAGGCATCAGGGTCTTTTCCAATGAGTCAGTTCTTCACATCAGGTGGCCAAAGTATTGGAGCTTTGGCTTCAGCATCAGTCCTTTCAATGAATATTCAAGACTGATATCCTTTAGGATTGACTGGTCTGATTTTCTTGCAGTTCAAGAGATTACCAAGAGTGTTCTCCAACACCACAGTTCAAAAGCATCAATTGTTCAGTGCTCAGCTCCTTATGGTCCAACTCTCACATCCATACATGACCACTGGAGGAGAATGGATATATGTATATATATGTATATATGTGTATATATGTGTATATATATATATATATATATATATATATATATATATATATGTATGACTGAGTCCCTTTGCTGTTCACCTGAAATTCTCACATATTGCTAATTGGTTATACTCAAATACAAAATAAAAAGGTTTTAAAAAATAAATAAAATAAAAGTTGGAAATTTATTTATTTATTTTTTTCAAAGTAAAGAAACATAATGTACTTTTATTTATGTCTAAATCAATGAAAAAAGTATTTATGCAGGGTGTAAACTTTTTTAGCTTGAAGAGCTAAAAATTACAAAATCAACAATACAGAACCTTATTGTATTGGAACATAAATATCTTCCTGAATTTGAAAATGTTTCAAAGTGAAATTCATTCTTTCTATTTTATAATTTTTTTTAATTGGACGCTAATTACTTTACAATACTGTATTGGTTTTGCCATACATCAACATGAATCTACCACAGGTATATACGTGTTCCCCATCCTGAATCCCTCCTTCCTCCCTCCCTATACCATCCCTCTGGGTCATCCCAGTGCACCAGCCCCAAGCATCTTGTATCATGCATCAAACCTGGACTGGTGATTCGTTTCATATATGATATTATACATGTTTCAATGCCATTCTCCCAAATCATCCCACCCTCTCCCTCTCCCAGAGTCCAAATGACTGTTCTATACATCTGTGTCTCTTTTGCTGTCTTGCATACAGGGTTATCGTTACCATCTTTCTAAATTCCATATATATGCGTTAGTATACTATATTGGTGTTTTTCTTTCTGCCTTACTTCACTCTGTATAATCGGCTCCAGTTTCATCCACCTCATTAGAACTGACTCAAATATATTCTTTTTAATGGCCGAGTAATACTCCATTGTGTATATGTACCACAGCTTTCTTATCCATTCATCCGCTGATGGACATCTAGGTTGCTTCCATGTCCTGGCTATTAGAAACAGTGCTGTGATGAACACTGGGGTACACGTGTCTATTTCAATTCTGGTTTCCTCAGTGTGTATGCCCAGCAGTGGGATTGCTGGGTCATATGGCAGTTCTATTTCCAGTTTTTTAAGGAATCTCCATACTGTTATCCCTAGTGGCTGTACTAGTTTGCATTCCCACCAACAGTGTAAGAAGGTTCCCTTTCTTCACACCCTCTCCAGCATTTATTGCTTGTAGACATTTGGATAGCAGCCATTCTGACTGGCGTGAAATGGTACCTCATTGTGGTTTTGACTTGCATTTCTCTGATAATGAGTGATGTTGAGCATCTTTTCATGTGTCTGTTAGCCATCTGTATGTCTTCTCTGGAGAAATGTCTATTTAGTTCTTTGGCCCATTTTTTGATTGGGTCGTTTATTTTTCTGGAATTAAGCTGCAGGAGTTGCTTATATATTTTTGAGAAATTTCTTTTAAAAAAAGAATTGCTAAAGGAACTTATTTAAACAGAAGGAAATAATAACAGAAGGAAACATGGAAAATCATGATTTATTATAACATACTATTTTTCTCTGAAGTTTAAAATTTTATTTTGATGGTTGCATAAAAAATAACTCTTCTAATGTAGATTTCAATGCTTAGAGTAGATATGAATGATGTAAAACAATTATATCATAAAAGGGAGAGGTGTAAATAAAGGAATTAAGAACTTGAACTTGTAAGGGTTCTACCATTCACGTAGTAAAATGTTAACACTGGTGAACTATAAGTTAAATATGTAGACTATAATTCCCAGAACATTCACTAACACTATACAATTCTGATCAGGATCCCAAGAATGTTTTTTCTTTAGATAAAAAGAGATATTTAGGGGAAGTCCTAAGATGGCGGAGGAATAGGATGGGGAGACCACTTTCTCCCCCACAAATTTATCAAAAGAACATTTCAACACTGAGTAAATTCTACAAAACAACTTCTGAATGCTGGCAGAGGACATCAGGCACCCAGAAAAGCAGATCATTGTCTTCAAAATCAGGTAGGAAAAATATAAAAGATGAAAAAAAAGACAAAGGAGGTAGTGGGGGGAGCTCCATCCCGGGAAGGGAGTCCTGGCCCAGGAAGGGAGTCTTAAAAAGAGAGAAATTTCCAAACACCAGGAAACACTCTCACTGCTGAGTCTGTGGCAAGCCTTGGAAGCACAGAGGGCAACATAACAGGGAAGAAAAATAAATAATTAAAACCAACAGATTACAAGCCCAACGGTAACTCCCCCAGCGGAGAAGCAGAGCAGATGCCTGCATCTTCCACTAGCAAGTGGGGGCTGGGCAGGGAGGCACAGGCTGCAGTGCTTTTTAAGAATCAGCCCGGAATGCTGAGAGTGTAACCAGAGCGAACTAACTTGGGCTAGCATACCAGACTGTGAGATAGCTACCATGCAAAAAGCTCTAACATAAGACACTGCCAGGACCACGCACAGAACAAAGGATGGAACAGAAATAGCCAGCTGCAGACCATCCCCCTCCGGTGACAGGCAGCTAGAGCCATAAGGGCTGGAAGGGGGAAATCACAGCCCTGGAGAGACTTTACCTACCAAACTGCAAGCAGGCTTCTTTGCTAAGACTTCTTGGGGTCCTGGGCAGTCACCATCTGCCTCACAAGGGGCACCAGAGGTACACCCAGAAAACTGAGCAGCAGGGACAGGAAAGGCGATAAGTCGCAGTGACTGCGCTCGCCCAAAACCTGAGCTACTCGGTCCTGGGAAGGGCACAAAATGCAGGCCCAACTGAATCTGCACCTCTGAGGGCTACCTGAGCACCGAGCCTGAGCAGCTTAGACTGGGGAGGTGCATGCAGCCTAGGGCCGGCCTCAGACGGTTCCTGGCGGAGCAACGTAGAGCCTGAGCGGTGTGCACCGTGTGCAGGGGCATGGCCAGTGTGGCTGAGACACTGCGAGCACACGCCAGTGTTATTTGTTTGCAGCATCCCTCCCTCCCCACAGCGAGACTGAACAAGTGAGCCTACCAAAAAAAAAAAAAAAAAAAAAATGTGTCCACCACCGTCCCCTTTGTGTCAGGGTGGAAATCAGAGACTGAATAGACCAGCAAACAGAAGAAGCTAAACAGAGGGAACCGCCTTGGAAGTGACCCCACACTGCCCACAACACCAGAGAAAGTCACAGAAATATCTTTACTATTTTTACGACCATTCTCCTTCTTCTTTTTTTTTGGTTGATGTTGTTTGATTGTTTTCTCTTCTTTTCTTTTTCTTATTCTTTTTTTTTAAACTTTTTAAAATTTTTAAGTCCTCTATTTCTCCTTTAATTTTAATTTTTATAACCTGCTGTTACTTTTCAAAAAAAAAGACCCTATTTTTAAAGTAAACGCTGTATATATATATATTTGTGGTTGCTGTTGTTGTTTTTTAATAATTCTCGTGACTTTGTTTTTCTTCTTCTTCTTTTCTTTAATATTGTATTTTTGAAAATCCAACCTCGACTCTAGATTTTTAATCTTTCCTTTTCGGTATTTGTTGTCAATTTTGTACATTTAAAAACCCAATCTTCAGTCCCCAATTTTACCTCAGAGTGCGATTACTGGCTTGACCACTCTCTCCTCCTTTGGACTCTCCTTTTTTCCACCAGGTTATCTCTGCCTCCTCCCTTCCCCTTCTCTTCTCTACCCAAATATGTGAATCTCTGTGTGTTCCAGATGGTGGAGAACACTCAGGGAACTGGTTACTGGCTGGATCTGTCTCTCTCCTTTTCATTTCCCTCTTTTATTCTCCTGGCCACCTCTGTCTACTTCCTCCCTCTCCTCTTCCGTGTATAACTCTGTGAACATCTCTGAGCGGTCCAGATTGTGGAGCTCACATAAGGAAGTGATTACTGACTAGCTTGCTCTCTCCTCTTTTGATCCCACCTCATCTCATTCCAGTCACTTCTAACTACCCCCTCCCTCTTGTCTTCTCCATGTAACTCAGTGAACCTCTCTGGGTGTCCCTCAATGTGGAGAAACTTTTCATCTTTAACCTAGATGTTTTATCATCGGTGCTGTATAGATGGAGAAGACTTGAGACTACTGTAAAAATAAAACTGAAAACCAGAAGCAGGAGGCTTAAGTCCAAATCCTGAGAACATCGGAGAACCCTTGAATCCAGAGAACATTAATCAACAGGAGCTCATCAAACGCCTCCATACCTACATGAAACAAAGAACCACCCAAGGGCCAACAAGTTCCAGAGCAAGACATACCACACAAATTCTCCAGCAACACAGGAACACAGCCCTGAGCTTCAATATACAGGCAGCTCAAAGTTACTCCAAAACCATTGGCATCTCATAACGCATTAGTGGACACTTCATTGCACTCCAGAGAGAAGAAATCCACCTCCACCCACCAGAACTCTGACACAAGCTTCCCTAACCAAGAAACCTTGACAAGCCACTGATAGAACCCCACCCAGAGCGAGGAAACTTCATAATAAAGAGAACTCCACAAATTCCCAGACTACAGAAAGGCCACCCCAAACGCAGCAATATAACCAAGATGAAGAGACAGAGGAATACTCAGCAGGTAAAGGAACAGGAGAAATGCCCACCAAACCAAACAAAAGAGGAAGAGATAGGGGATCTATCTGAGAAAGAATTCCAAATAACGATAGTGAAAATGATGTAAAATCTTGAAATAAAAATGGAATCACAGATAAATAGCCTGGAGACAAGGATTGAGAAGATGCAAGAAAGGTTTAACAAGGACCTAGAAGAAAAAAAAAAGAGTCAATATATAATGAATAATGCAATAAATGAGATCAGAAACACTCCGGAGGCAACAAATAGTAGAATATCGGAGGCAGAAGATAGGATTAGTGAAATAGAAGATAGAATGGTAGAAGTAAATGAATCAGAGAGGAAAAAAGAAAAATGAATTAAAAGAAATGAGGACAATCTCAGAGACCTCCAGGACAATATGAAATGCTCCAACATTCGAATTATAGGAATCTCAGAAGAAGACAAAAAAAAAAGACCATGAGAAAATACTTGAGGAGATAATAGTTGAAAACTTCCCTAAAATGGGGAAGGAAATAATCACCCAAGTCCAGGGAACCCAGAGAGTCCCAAACAGGATAAACCCAAGGTGAAACACCCCAAGACACATATTAATCAAATTAACAAAGATCAAACACAAAGAACAAATATTAAAAGCAGCAAGGGAAAAACAACAAATAACACACAAGAGGATTCCCATAAGGATAACTGCAGATCTTTCAATAAAAAGGCTTCAGGCTAGGAGGGAATGGCAAGACATACTTAAAGTGATGAAAGAAAATAACCTACAGCCCAGATTACTGTACCCAGCAAGGATCTCATTCAAATATGAAGGAGAAATCAAAAGCTTTACAGACAAGCAAAAGCTGAGAGAATTCAGCACCACCAAACCAGCTCTCCAACAAATGCTAAAGGATATTCTCTAGACAGGAAACACAAAAAGGAAGTATAAACCCGAACCCAAAACAATAAAGTAAATGGCAATGGGATCTTATGTATCAATAATTACCTTAAACTTAAATGGGTTGAATGCCACAACCAAAAGACAAAGACTGGATGAATGGATACAAAAACAAGACCCCTATATATGCTGCCTACAAGAGACCCACCTCAAAACAAGGGACACATACAGACTGAAAGTGAAGGGCTGGGAAAAGATATTCCATGCAAATAGAGACCAAAAGAAAGCAGGAGTACCAATACTCATATCCGATAAAATAGACTTTAAAACAAAGGCTGTGAAAAGAGACAAAGAAGGCCAGTACATAATGATTAAAGGATCAATCCAAGAAGAAGATATAACAATTATAAATATATATGCACCCAACATAGGAGCACCACAATATGTAAGACAAATGCTAACAAGTATGAAAGGTGAAATTAACAATAACACAATAATAGTGGGAGACTTTAATACCCAACTCACATCTATGGACAGATCAACTAAACAGAAAATTAACAAAGAAATGCAAACTTTAAATGATACAACAGACCAGTTAGACTTAATTGATAGGACATTTCACCCCAAAACAATGAATTTCACCTTTTCTTCAAGTGCTCACGGAAACTTCTCCAGGATAGATCACATCCTGGGCCATAAATCTAACTTTGATATATTCAAAAAAATTGAAATCATTCCAAGCATCTTTTCTGACCATAATGCATTAAGATTAGATCTCAATTACAGGAGAAAAACTATTAAAAATTCCAACATATGGAGGCTGAACAACACGCTTCTGAATAACCAACAAATCACAAAAGAAATCAAAAAAGAAATAAAAATATGCACAGAAACTAATGAAAATGAAAACACAAGAACCCAAAACCTGTGGGACACTATAAAAGCAGTGCTAAGATGGACAGCATAAAGATGGCAGAGGAATAGGACGGGAAGACCACTTTCTCCCTCACAAATTCCTCAAAAGAACATTTCAACGCCGAGCAAACTCCACAAAACAACTTCTGTAGGCTGGCAGAGGTCATCAGGCAACCAGAAAAGCAGACCATTGTCTTCAAAAACAGGTAGGAAAAAATATAAAAGACGAAAAGGAGACAAAGGAGGTGGGGAGGGAGCTCCGTCCTGGGAAGGGAAGCCCGTCCCGGGAAGGGAATTTTAAGAAGAGAGGTTTCCAAACATCAGGAAACACTCTCCCTGCCGAGTCTGTGGCGAGTCTTGGAAACACAGAGGGCAACATAACAGGAAGGAAAAATAAAGAAATAATTAAAACCAAGAGATTACAAGCCCAACAGTAACTCCCCCAGTGGAAAAGCAGCACAGACGCCTGCATCACCCATTGGGAAGTGGGGGCAGGGCAGGGACGCGCGGGAGGCGCAGGCTGCAGTGCTTTGTAAGAATCGGGCAGGAACGCCCCACGAGCAACCAGAACGATCTAACTTGCACTAGCAAACCAGACTGTGGGATAGCTACCGCACGAAAAGCTCGAACATAAGACACTGCCAGGACCGATCACAGAACAAAGGACGGAACGGAAAAAGCCGGCTGCAGACCATCCCCCGCCGGGGACAGGCAGCCAGAGCCGTAAGGACTGGAAAGGGGCAATTGCAGACCCGGAGAGACTTTACTTACCTAACTGCAAGCAGGCTTCTTTGCTAAGACTTCTGGGGGTGCTGGACAGTCACCATCTGCCTCACGGGGGACGCTAGCGGTCCACCCAGAAAGCTGAGCAGCAGCAGCAGAAAAGGTGACAAGCCGCGGCGATCACGCTCGCCAAACTCCTGAGCTACTCGGACCTGGGAAGGGCACAAAGCGCAGTCCCAGCCGAATCTGTGCCTCTGAGGGCTGCCTGAGCGCCGAACCTGAGCAGCTTGGACCGGGGAAGTGCACGCAGCCTAGGGCCGGCCCCAGACGGTTCCCGGCTGAGCATCGTAGAGCCCGAGCGGTTTGTGCACCGCGAGAAGGGACAGGTCAAGCGGGGCTGAGACGCTGTGCACACGACAGTGCTATTTGTTTGCAGCATCCCCCCTCCCCACAGCGTGACTGAACTAGTGAGCCTAAAAAACCAGCAAACAGAAGAAGTTAAACGGAGGGAACAACCTTGGAAGTGATCCCACACGGCCCAAAACATCAGAGAAGGTCCAGATATATTTTTACTATTTTTAAAATCATTCCTTTTTTTTTTCTTTTTTTTCTAACTTTTTTTTAAATTGTTAAGTCTTCTATTTCTCCTCTAAATTTTATTTCTATAACCTACTATTACTATTTAAAAAAAAAAAAAAGACTTTTTTTTTTTTTTTTTTTTTAAGGCAAACACCATATATAGCCTTTGGATGGTTGTTGGTGGTTTTTTGTTTTCTTTCTTTTGTTTTGTTTTGTTTGTTTGTTTTTTTAATAATTCTTATTTTTTTTCTTTCTTCCTTTTTCCTTCTGCTTCTTTTCTTTAATATTGTATTTTTGAAAATCCAACCTCTACTCTAGATTTTTAATCTTTGCTCTTAGGTTTTTGTTGTCAATTTTGTACATTTAAAAACCCAAACTTCACTACCCAAGTTTACCTGAGAGCGAGATTACTGGCTTGACCACTCTCTCCTCCTTTGGACTCTCCTTTTTCTCCAGCAGGTGGCCTCTGTCTCTTTTCTCCCACATCTCTTCTCTATCCAACTCTGTGAATCTCTGTGTGTTCCAGACGGTGGAGAACACCTAGGGAACTGGTTACTGGCAGGATTTGTCTCTCTCCTTCTCATTCCTCTCTCTTATCCTCCTGGTCACCTCTGTCTACTTCCTCCCTCTCCTCTTCCCCGTATATCTCCGTAAATACCTCTGAGCGGTCCAGACTATAGAGCGCACATAAGGAAGTGACTACTGGCTAGCTTGCTCTCTCCTCTTTTGATCTCACCGCATCTCATTCCAGTTACCTCTAACTACCCCCTCCATCTTCTCTTCTCCTTGTAACTCAGTGAACCTCTCTGAGTGTCCCTCAATGTGGAGAAACTTTTCATCTTTAACCTAGATGTTTTATCATCGGTGCTGTATAGATGGAGAAGTCTAGAGGCTACTGTAAAAATAAAACTGAAAACCAGAAGCAGGAGGCTTAAATCCAAAGCCTGAAAACATTAGCGAACTCTTGAATTCAGGGAACATTAAGCAATAGGAGCTCATCAAATGCCTTCATAACTACACTGAAACTAAGCTCCACCCAAGGGCCAACAAGTTCCAAAACAAGACATACCACTCAAATTCTCCAGCAACACAGGAACACTCCCCTGAGCTTCAATATACAGGCAGCTCAAAATTATTCCAAAACCTTTGATGTCTCATAACACATTACTGGTCACTCCACTGCACTCCAGAGAGAAGAAACCCAACTCCACCCACCAGAACTCCAACACAAGCCTCTCTAACCAGGAAACCTTGACAAGCCACTGATAGAACCCCACCCACAGTGAGGAAGCTCCATAATAAAGAGAACTCCACAAATTACCAGAATATAAAAAGGCCACCCCAAACGCAGCAATATAACCAAGATGAAGAGACAGAGGAATACTCAGCAGGTAAAGGAACAGGAGAAATGCCCACCAAACCAAACAAAAGAGGAAGAAGTAGGGAATCTACCTGAGAAGGAATTCCGAATATTGATAGTGAAAATTATACAAAATCTTGAAATCAAAATGGAATCACAGATAAACAGCCTAGAGACAAGGATTGAGAAGATGCAAGAAAAGTTTAACAAGGACCTAGAAGAAATAAAAAAGAGTCAAAATATAATGAATAATGCAATAAATGAGATCAGAAACAATCTGGAGGCAACAAATAGTAGAATAACGGAGGCAGAAGATAGGATTAGTGAAATAGAAGATAGAATGGTAGAAATAAATGAATCAGAGAGGAAACAAGAAAAACGAATTAAAAGAAATGAGGACAATCTCAGAGACCTCCAGGACAATATGAAATGCTCCAACATTCGAATTATAGGAGTTCCAGAAGAAGAAGACAGAAAGAAAGATCATGAGAAAATCCTTGAGGAGATAATAGTTGAGAACTTCCCTAAAATGGGGAAGGAAATAATCACCCAAGTCCAAGAAACACAGAGAGTTCCAAATAGGATAAACCCAAGACAAAACACCCCAAGACACATATTAATCAAATTAACAAAGATCAAACACAAAGAACAAATATTAAAAGCAGCAAGGGAAAAACAACAAATAACACACAAGGGGATTCCCATAAGGATAACAGCTGATCTTTCAATAGAAACTCTTCAGGCCAGGAAGGAATGGCAGGACATACTTAAAGTGATGAAAGACATTAACCTACAGCCCAGATTACTGTACCCAGCAAGGATCTCATTCAAATACGAAGGAGAAATCAAAAGCTTTACAGACAAGCAAAAGCTGAGAGAATTCAGCACCACCAAACCAGCTCTCCAACAAATTCTAAAGGATATTCTCTAGACAGGAAACATGAAAAGGGTGTATAAACCCAAACCCAAAACAATAAAGTAAATGGTAACGGGATCATACTTATCAATAATTACCTTAAGCGTAAATGGGTTGAACGCCCCAACCAAAAGGCAAAGACTGGCCGAATGGATACAAAAACAAGACCCCTCTATATGCTGCTTACAAGAGACCCACCTCAAAACAAGGGACACATGCAGACTGAAAGTGAAGGGCTGGAAAAAGATATACCACGCAAATAGAGACCAAAAGAAAGCAGGAGTGGCAATACTCATATCCGATAAAATAGACTTTAAAACAAAGGCTGTGAAAAGAGACAAAGAAGGCCACTACATAATGATCAAAGGATCAATCCAAGAAGAAGATATAACAATTATAAATATATATGCACCCAACATAGGAGCACCACAATATGTAAGACAAATGCTAACAAGTATGAAAGGTGAAATTAACAATAACACAATAATAGTGGGAGACTTTAATACCCCACTCACACCTATGGACAGATCAACTAAACAGAAAATCAACAAAGAAACGCAAACTTTAAATGATACATTAGATCAATTAGACCTAATTGATATCTATAGGACATTTCACCCCAAAACAATGAATTTCACCTTTTTTTCAAGTGCTCATGGAACCTTCTCCAGGATAGATCACATCCTGGGCCATAAATCTAAACTTGATAAATTCAAAAAAATCGAAATCATTCCAAGCATCTTTTCTGACCATAATGCATTAAGATTAGATCTAAATTACAGGAGAAAAACTACTAAAAATTCCAACATATGGAGGTTGAACAACACACTTCTGAATAACCAACAAATCACAGAAGAAATCAAAAAAGAAATCAAAATATGCATAGAAACTAATGAAAATGAAAACACAACAACCCAAAACCTGTGGGACAGTGCTAAGAGGAAAGTTCATAGCAATACAGGCATACCTCAAGAAACAAGAAAAAAGTCAAATAAATAACCTAACTCTACAACTAAAGCAACTAGAAAAGGAAGAATTGGAGAACCCCAGAGTTAGTAGAAGGAAAGAAATCTTAAAAATTAGGGCAGAAATAAATGCAAAAGAAACAAAAGAGACCATAGCAAAAATCAACAAAGCCAAAAGCTGGTTCTTTGAAAGGATAAATAAGATTGACAAACCACTAGCCAGATGCATCAAGAAGCAAAGAGAGAAAAATCAAATCAATAAAATTAGAAATGAAAATGGAGAGATCACAACAGACAACACAGAAATACAAAGGATCATAAGAGACTACTATCAGCAATTATATGCCAATAAAATGGACAACGTGGAAGAAATGGACAAATTCTTAGAAAAGTACAATTTTCCAAAACTGAACCAGGAAGAAATAGAAAATCTTAACAGACCCATCACAAGCACGGAAATTGAAACTGTAATCAGAAATCTTCCAGCAAACAAAAGCCCAGGTCCAGACGGCTTCACAGCTGAATTCTACCAAAAACTTAGAGAAGAGCTAACACCTATCCTACTCAAACTCTTCCAGAAAATTGCAGAGGAAGGTAAACTTCCAAACTCATTCTATGAGGCCACCATCACCCTAATACCAAAACCTGACAAAGAACCACAAAAAAGAAAACTACAGGCCAATATCACTGATGAACATAGATGCAAAAATCCTCAACAAAATTCTAGCAATCAGAATCCAACAACACATTAAAAAGATCATACACCATGACCAAGTGGGCTTTATCCCAGGGATGCAAGGATTCTTCAATATCCGCAAATCAATCAATGTAATTCACCACATTAACAAATTGAAAAATAAAAACCATATGATTATCTCAATAGATGCAGAGAAGGCCTTTGACAAAATTCAACATCCATTTATGATAAAAACTCTCCAGAAAGCAGGAATAGAAGGAACATACCTCAACATAATAAAAGCTATATATGACAAACCCATAGCAAACATTATCCTCAATGGTGAAAAATTGAAAGCATTTCCCCTAAAGTCAGGAACAAGACAAGGGTGCCCACTTTCACTGTTTCTATTCAACATAGTTCTCGAAGTTTTGGCCATAGCAATCAGAACAGAAAAAGAAATAAAAGGAATCCAAATTGGAAAAGAAGAAGTAAAACTCTCACTGTTTGCAGATGACATGATCCTCTACATAGAAAACCCTAAAGACTCCACCAGAAAATTACTAGAGCTCATCAATGAATATAGTAAAGTTACCAGATATAAAATCAACACAGAGAAATCCCTTGCATTCCTAGACACTAATAATGAGAAAGTAGAAAAAGAAATTAAGGAAATAATTCCATTCACCGTTGCAATGAAAAGAATAAAATGCTTAGGAATATATCTACCTAACGAAACTAAAGACTTATATATATATAGAAAACTGTAAAACACTGATGAAAGAAATCAAAGAGGACACTAATAGATGGAGAAATATACCATGTTCATGGATTGGAAGAATCAATATAGTGAAAATGAGTATACTACCCGAAGCAATCTACAGATTCAATGCAATCCCTATCAAGCTACCAGCAGTATTTTTCACAAAGCTAGAACTAATAATTTCACAATTTGTATGGAAATACAAGAAAACCTCGAATAGCCAAAGCAATCTTGAGAAAGAAGGATGGAACTGGAGGAATCAATCTACCTGACTTCAGGCTCTACTACAAAGCCAAGACAGTTTGGTACTGGCACAAAGACAGAAATATAGATCAATGGAACAAAATAGAAAGCCCAGAGATAAATCCACACACCTATGGACACCTTATCTTCGACAAAGGAGGCAAGAATATATAATGGATTAAAGACAAACTCTTTAACAAGTGGTGCTGGGAAAACTGGTCAACCACTTGTAAAAGAATGAAACTAGAGCACTTTCTAACACCATACACAAAAATAAACTCAAAATGGATTAAAGATCTAAACGTAAGACCAGAAACTATAAAACTCCTAGAGGAGAACATAGGCAAAACACTCTCCGACATAAATCACAGCAGGATCCTCTATGATCCACCTCCCAGAATATTGGAAATAAAAGCAAAAATAAACAAATTGGATCTTATTAAAATTAAAAGCTTCTGCACAACAAAGGAAACTATAAGCAAGGTGAAAAGACAGCCTTCAGAATGGGAGAAAATAATAGCAAATGAAGCAACTGACAAACAACTAATCTCAAAAATATACAAGCAACTCCTTCAGCTCAATTCCAGAAAAATAAACGACCCAATCAAAAAATGGGCCAAAGAACTATACAGACATTTCTCCAAAGAAGACATACAGATGGCTAACAGACACATGAAAAGATGCTCAACATCACTCATTATCAGAGAAATGCAAGTCAAAACCACAATGAGGTACCATTTCATGCCAGTCAGAATGGCTGCAATCCAAAAGTCTACAAGCAATAAATGCTGGAGAGGGTGTGGAGAAAAGGGAACCCTCTTACACTGTTGGTGGGAATGCAAACTAGTACAACCACTATGGAGAACAGTGTGGAGATTCCTTTAAAAATTTCAAATAGAACTGCCTTATGACCCAGCAATCCCACTGCTGGGCATACACACCAAGGAAACCAGACTTGAAAGAGACACGTGTACCCCAATGTTGATTGCAGCACTGTTTATAATAGCCAGGACATAGAAACAACCTAGATGTCCATCAGCAAATGAATGGATAAGAAAGCTGTGGTACATATATACAATGGAGTATTACTCGGCCATTAAAAAGAATATATTTGAGTCAGTTCTAATGAGGTGGATGAAACTGGAGCCGATTATACAGAGTGAAGTAAGCCAGAAAGAAAAACACCAATACAGTATACTAACACATATATATGGAATTTAGAAAGATGGCAATGATAACCCTGTATGCGAGACAGCAAAAGAGACACAGATGTTTATAATGGACTTTTGGACTCTGTGGGAGAGGGCGAGGGTGGGATGATTTGGAAGAATGGCATTGAAACATGTATAAATAATGTAAGAAACGAATCGCCAGTCTATATTCGATGCAGGATACAAGATGCTTGGGGCTGGTGCACAGGGATGATCCAGAGAGATGATATGGGGTGGGAGGTGGGAGGGGTGTTCAAGATTGGGAACTCATGTACACCCATGGCAGATTCATGTCAATGTATGGCAAAACCTATACAGTACTGTAAAGCAAAATAAAGTAAAAATGAAAATTAAAAAAGAGATATTTAAAAATCTTACACATACAGGGAATGAACTACATTAGAGAAGACAATTTTGAAAGAGAATAATAAAGTTAGAGGAATCCATATTACCTAATTTAAAGATATAATGAATATTTATGGATATAATGATAAGTATAGTGTGGAATTATCATAAAGATAAACACAGATCAGTTAAACAAAATAGAAAGGGCAGAAATAGATTCAGACAAGTTTAGCCAACTAATTTTTGGCAAACATGCAAAAATAATTCAAAAGAGAATTGACAGTTACTTCAGCTCACCATGTTAAAACAGGCCAAATTGAACCTTACACCATATAGAATGCAAATATAAAATCAAATGAATCATAGATGAAAATGCAAAACACAAATGTAATAATTTTAGAAAATAGCATCTGAAAAACTTAACTGATCTAGGAGAGATCTAAGATTTGACACAAAATCAAGATCCATTAAAGAAAAAGTTGGTAAAATGAATTTCATTAAACTAAAAATGTTCAGCTCAGTGAAAAGCACTTAACAGAAGAACAATGTAAGAAACATACTGGGAGAAAATATTTACAAATGACATATTTAAGAAATTAAACATCTATAAAAAATATGCAAAGACTTTTCAAAATTCAATAGTAAAACAAAAACAGAAAATTAGAAAATGAGCAAACAGTTCACCAAAGAAGCTACACAAGTGGTGAAAAGCACTGAAAATATCTTCAACATTATTAGTCAATAGGCAAATTCAAGTTAAAGCAGAATGACTAAAAATTTTTAAATGCTGGTGCCCATTACATTACTGGAGAACAACGGAGAAACAAGAATGAAGAGATGGAGCCAAAGTGAAAACAATGCCCAGTTGTGGATGTGACTGGTGTGGAAGCAAAGGCCAATGCTATAAAGAACAATATTGCATAGGAACTTGGAAGGTTAGGTCCATGAATCAAGGTAAATTGGAAATTGTCAAACAGGAGATGGCGAGAGTGAATATCGCTATTTTAAGAATCAGTGGAGTAAAATGGACTGAAATGGTTGAATTTAATTCAGATGACCATTATATCTACTACTGTGGGCAAGAATCCTTAGAAAAATGAAGAAGCCCTCATAGTCAACAAAAGTACAAAATTCAGTAGTTGGGTGCAATCTCAAAAATGATGGAATGATCTCTGTTTATTTCCAAGGCAAACTATTCAATATCACAGCGATCCAAGTCTATGCCTCCACCACTAAGGCCTAAGAAGCTGAAGTTGAACGATTCTAGATGACCTAAAAGATTTTCTAGAAATAACACAAAAAAAGTGCCCTTTTCATCATAGGGGGCATAGGAGACTGTTATGCAAGTAGAGGAAATTAGCTTGCTTGGATTAACATGCAAGTTTGGCCTTGGAGTACAAAATGAAGCAGGGCAAAGGTTAATAGAGTTTTGCCAAGAGAAGATATTGGTCATAGCAAACACCCTCTTCCAACAACACAAGAGAAGACTTTACACATGGACATCACCAGATGGTCAATACCGAAATCAGAGTGATTATATTCTTTGCAGCCAAAGATGAAGAAGTTCTATACAGTCAGCAAAAACAAGACTGGGAGCTGACTGTGGCTCAGATCATGAACTCCTTATTGAAAAATTCAGGCTTAAACTGAAGAAAGTAGGAAAAACTACTAGACCATTCAGGTATGACCTAAATCAAATCCCTTAAAATTATACAGTGGAAGTGACAAATAGATTCCAGGGATTAGATCAGATAGAGTCGCTGCAGAACTGTGGACAGAGGTTTCATGATATTGTAAAGATCATGATCAAGACGATTCCCACAAACACAAATGCAAAAAGGCAAAATGGTTGTCTGAGGAGGACTTACAAATAACTGAGAAAAGAAGACAAGCTAAAGGCAAAGGAGAAAAGGAAAGATACACCCATCTGAATGCAGAGTTTCAAAGAATAGCAAGGAGAGATAAGAAAGGCTTCCTCAGTGATCAATGCACAGAAATAGAGGAAAACAATAGAATGGGAAAGACTAGAGATCTCTTCAAGAAAATTAGAGATACCAAGGTAAATTTTCATGCAAAGATGGGCCAAAAAAAAAAAAAAAAAAAAAGACAGAAATGGTATGGACCTAACAGAAGCAGAAGATATTAAAAAGAGGTGGAAAAATACACAGAACTGCACAAAAAGGTCTGAATGACCCAGATAACCAGGAGGGTATGATCACTCACGTACAGCCAGATCCTGGAGGGTGAAGTCAAGTGGACTTTAGAAAGCATCACTACGAACGAAGCTAGTAGGGATTCCAGCTAAGCTATGTCAAGTCCTAAAAGATAATGCTGTGAAAGTGCTGCACTCAATATGCCAGCAAATTTGGAAAACTGAGCAGTGGCCAAAGGACTGGAAAAGTCAGCTTTAATTCCAATCCCAAAGAAAGGCAATGAAAGAATGTTCAAAATACCACAAAATTGCACTCATCTCACATGCTATCAAAGTAATGTTCAAAATTCTCCAAGCCAGGCTTCAACAGTACATGAACTGTGAATTATCAGATGTCTTCGCTGGAGTTAGAAAAGGCAGAGGAACCAGAGATCAAATTGCCAACATCCTTTGGATCATCAAAAAAGCAAGAGAGTTTCAGAAAACATCTACTTATGCTTTTTATTGACTATGCCAAAGCCCTTGACTGTGTGGATCACAACAAAGTGTGGAAAATTCTTAAAGCGATGGGAGTACCAGGACACCTTACCTGACTCCTGAGAAATCTGTATGCATGTCAAGAATCAACAGTTAGAACTGGACAGGGAACAACTGACTGGTTCCAAATTGGGAAAACGAGTATATCAAGGGTGGATATTGACAACCTACTTATTTAACTTATATGCAGTGTACATTATGTGAAATGCCAGGCTGGATGAAACACAAGCTGGAATCAAGATTGAAGGGAGAAATATCAATGACCTCGGATATGCAGATGACACCACCCTTACGGCAGAAAGCAAAGAAGAACTAAAGAGACTCTTGATGAAAGTAAAAGAGGAGAGTGAACAAGTTGGCTTAAAACTCAACAGTAGGAAAACTAAGATCGTGGCATCCAGGTCCAGCACTTCATGGCAAATAGATAATGGCAACAGTGAGAGACTATATTTTTGGGCTCCAAAATCACTGCAGATGATGACTGTAGCCACGAAATTGAAAGACGCTTACTCATTGGAGGAAAATCTACGACAAACTTACGTAGAATATCAAAAAGCAGAGAAATTACTTTGCTGAAGGACACAAAACAATGAGAATAGTTTATTTAATAAAAGCTATTGGGCTAGATGTAAATAATATCAGCCTGTGTCATTTTAGCCAGGTACTGTTTCAGCACCCCAGCCCCACCCAGATCCATGCATTGGATCCATGCTTGGAAGGGTAGGGTGTTTCATGTATACTGGCAGTTCCATTGCACAACCACACAGGGCTATTTTATTTGGTGCATAGCATGGAAGAATCCCATTAAGATACCAAAATCCCATGGAAAATATTGAGGGGCATTGGCAAAACAATAGAAATTTTAGTAGCAAAAAAAGGCTAACAATGATTTAGTTGTTAATATTAATTAGTGATATCAGTTGAGGAAAGTTACCAACTAACCAGAAATCAAACACATAGATCCATCCAAAGAAGGCCTTGCTAAGATTTCCCATATCCTGCATGCATTCAGAAGAGATTGCTGAGGTCCTCTGTGGCTCAGATGGTAAAAAATCTGCCTTCAATGCAAGAGACCCAGATTCGATTCCTGGGTTATGAGGATCCCCTGGAGAAGAGAATGGCTACCCACTCCAGTATTCATGCACAGAGAATTCCATAAACAGAGAAGCCTGGTGGGCTACAGTCCATGGGGTCCCAAAGAATCAGACATGACTGAGCCACTAACACTTTCTGGACCCAAAAGCATCTGACTGAACATAGATCAAACTTGTTAGGTTTCTCAGTTTTAAAAATTTGACAGCAAAGTGTGGAAATATAATTCACTCAAGCGTTTTAAACATACCTCTAGGTAATCAACTGTCTCCACTTAGTTACTGATCCATTGAAAACATTTTGGAGTCAGACATAATATTTTTTTTTTAAAGGAAAACATCAGACACCTTTTCTGTGAGGCTAACAGATGCTACAGAATTAGTCCAGGTAAATCAATAAACAAAAATCTGCAACAATGAGTATTGTTGTATGAGAATACAGATTTGCTATAATATGTAAATGTCCAGTTTCAACAAAAATTATGAGACATTAGAAGAAACAGGAAAATAGGACTCATAAAAAGGAAAGATCATCAATAGAAATTCTCATTGAGGGGGTACAGATGTTTAACCAGCAGACAAAGGCTACAAAGATGATATTATAAACCTGTTCAAAGAACTAATGGAAAATTGTTTAAGTAATCAAAGTATAGTAATAAGTAACCAGAGACAACGAATACATAATGAGCTTTTAATATTTGAAATGACAATAAACGAAAAAAATTCTTTAGAGGGACTTTGTAGCAGATTTGAATTGACAGAGGAAAGAACTAGTGAACTTAAAGAAAGATCAATAAACACTGTTTCCTCTAGAAACACTAGAAAAAAATAATGAAGAAAAATAAGATCCTAACAGACTTGTGGGACATCATTTAGCACTCCAACATACATGTACTCATAGTGTCAGGAGAGAGGAGAGATAAAGGAATAGGAAATCTATTTGGAAAAATAATTGCGAAAACTTTCAATTTTGATGCATACAATCTGCATGTCCAATAAGCTCAACAAACTCCAAGTAGAGTAAACACAAAGAGATCCATATCCACAAACATGATAGTAAAATTCTTAAAACTCAAAGACAACAGTAATTTTTAGTGACAGAAATCATAAGGCTATTGCTTTAGTGTTGTGAGGAATTTGAATGTAAAATTGTTTTAAAATGCAAGCTTTATTATTCAGATTGATGATACTAACAGAAGAAAAATCAATTGACCTTGAAAAGACAGTTCCCAAGAAGAGGGGTTATGCCATACCACAGGGGGCCACACAGAAGCACCAGAGTTAGTCAGAAAGCAGAAGAAAAGGGGGGAATCTGTGAGCAAGAGTCTTTATTGTGTCTTTCATAGAAAGGAATGGATGAAACGGAGTAAGCAATTTAACTTTAACTCAGTTCAGTTAGTCGCTCAGTCATGTGCGACTCTTTGCGACCCCATGGACTGCAGCAGGCCGGTCCTCCCTGTCCATCACCAACTCACAGAGCTAGCCAAAACTCATGTCTGTTGAGTCGGTGATGCTATCCAACCATCTCATTCTCTGTTATCCTCTTCTCCTCCTGACTTTCATCTATCCATCAGGGTCTTTTCCAATCAGTCAGTTCTTCATTCAGCATCAGTCTTTCCAATGAAAATTCAGGACTGATTCCCTTTAGGATTGACTGGTTGGATCCTCTTGCAGTCCAAGGGACTCTCAAGACTCTTATCCAACACCACAGTTCTAAAGCATCAATTCTTCAGTACTCAGCTTTCTTTATATTCCAACTCTCACATCCACAATTAATTACTGGAAAAACCATAGCTTTGACTAGACGGACCTTTGTTGGCAAAATAATGTCTCTGCTTTTTAATACATTGTCTAGGTTGGTCAAAGCCTTTCTTTCAAGGAGCAAGCGTCTTTTGATTTCATGGCTGCCCCAAAAAATAGTCTGTCACTGTTTCCAATGTTTCCCCATCTATTTGCCATGAAATGATGGGACTGGATGTCATGATCTTAGTTTTTGAATGTTGAGTTTTAAACCAACTTTTTAACTCTCCTCTTTCACTTGCATCAAGAGGCTCTTTAGTTCATCGTTGCTTTCTGCCATAAGGGCGGTGTCATCTGCTTATCTGAGTTTATTGATATTTCTCCCACCAATCTTGATTCCAGCTTGTGCTTCATCCAGCCTGGCATATTGCATGATGTATCCTGCATTTAAGTTAAATAAACAGGGTGGCAATACACAGCCTTGATGTACTCCTTTCCCAATTTGGAACCAACATTTTCTTCCATGTCCAGTTCTAACTGTTGTTTCTTGACCTGCATACAGATTTCTTAGGAGGCAGGTAAGGTGTTCTGGTATTCCCATCTCGAAGAATTTTCCACAGTTTGTTGTGATCCATACATCAAAGGCTTTGGCATAGACAATAAAGCAAAAGTAGATGTTTTTCTGGAACTCTCTTACTTTTTCTATTATCCATTAGATGTTGGCAATTTGATCTCTTCTTCCTCTGCCTTCTGTAAATCCAGCTTGAACATCTGGAAGTTCTAAGTTCACGTACAATTGAAGCCTGGCTTGGAGAATTTTGAGCATTACTTTGCTAGCATGTGAGATGAGTGCAATTGTGCAGTATTCTGAACATTCTTTGGCATTGTCATTCTTTGGGATTAGAATGAAGGCTGCCTTTTCCAGTCCTGTGGCCATTGCTGAGTTTTCCCAATTTGCTGGCATAGTGAGTGCATCACTTTAACAGCATGATCTTTTAGTATTTGAAACAGCTCAACTGGAATTCCATCACCTCCACTAGCTTTTGTTCATAGTGATGCATCCTATGGCCCATTTGATTTAGTTCTTCAGATTCTATACATTTTAGAACTGGATGAATGGGACTATTTAGAAACATAAGGAGCACACACATGCACATAAACATATTCATGCATAGGGACACAAAGCAGAACACTTCTCCTAATACAAACACAATGGTTTGCTCTTTCTGCAGAAGGCATTCAGAGAAGGCCTACTTCATTCAATTCCTTTCTTTTCAGCCCATAATCCACTCTCCAATCTGTTCACGATTAACTTAGCTTTCTTTACACATCAACTCCAGAAAATAAAGGATCGGATTATGTTTTTTCCAATGAGATAAACTCTTTTTCTAAAATAAGTTGAATTGCTGCCATAGCTTAAATGTTAGTACTCTGATCATTTATAATGATTTAAATATATCAATAGTCAAGTCATCAGACAAGTAAACTACAGGCTCAGAACATGGGTAAGAAATAACTACACTTGAACTTTAAACTGAGAAGGCTATGGCAACCCACTCCAGTACTCTTGCCTGGAAAATTCCATGGATGGAGGAGCCTGGTAGGCTGCAGTCTATGGGGTCGCAAAGAGTCGGACACGACTGAGAGACTTCACTTTCATTTTTCACTTTCATGCATTGGAGAAGGCAATGGCAACCCACTCCAGTGTTCTTGCCTGAAAAATCCCACTGGTGGGCTGCCGTCTATGGAGTCACACAGAGTCAGACATGACTGAAGCGACAGCAGCAGCAGCAAAGCTTTAAACATGCACTACATATTAGGTAACTTACCTAACTGCAAGACTATGAAGTTTCAAGATCCACACCTGACTCATACACTTGTAATAAAAATGTTCTCATTTATCCAAGGTAAGGTTTACTTCACTAGCAAGAAGTTCTCTCACTGGGTTGCTTTGTGATTGCTGAAGACCCAACTATAAATTAATTTCCATTGGTCACTTCTAAAAGATATTAAAGTCCTCGTTATCTAAAAGAGGATCTAGGAAAACTAGTGAAATCCAACCACACTGCATTTGGGCGTCCTGTAGCCCGGAGGAGGAACTAAGGAGAATATCGGAAGCTTTGGGGAAGGCTAGGAAGCAGTAGATCATCAGTTGTGTGAAATGAAGTAGAATACCAGCTAATTTTCCTACCACATAACTTTTTCCTGAGGCTTATGCTAATATCATAGATATAACAGTCTTTTTTTTTTTTAAGGAGTGATATCATGCATGCCATAAGAGTTTACCACTTAGCATCTATTTGGGGACAATTTACTCAATCATCTGTAAAGTTAAAGGATACACTAAATGGTTTCCAAAGCCCCTTCCTAATTACTTACATCTGTCAGGAATGTTTAAATTAATTGATGTTGAAATTCTCCACATCTTGTTCTAGTACAAACATCTCCGAAAGGTATTTTGAATACAGGCCAACTAAAATCTGTCTAAATGAGACATACAAAACCAGTACTAGATATTATTTCAAAAATTCCGTTGGTTACAAAGAGCTATGTGCATCTGAGGCACCGTCAGTGATGTGCCACATGGACGGTGTTGGTCATTTGGCACTCACAGCTCCAGTCTGCGTCCCACAGCACCTCCTACAAGCCTTCCTCCAACTGCAAGTGACAGGATCTTAGCCAGTGATGGAAGGAGGTGAAGGATAAACTCCTAGTTTCCTTATTTCCAGTCAAGACAACATGAGGTGTGTTACACCCTAGGCACCACAGTGGCTCTACATACAACTTTGATTGGCTGCCTGACTTCTGTACCCCTGCCAATATTTCATGACGTCTCTCTCCAAATCCTTTAATGTACCATTTGTTACAGGCTTTGCTGCTGAGCAAACCCATCTGAAAGAGGAGAGTGAAAAAGCTAGCTTGAAACTCAACATTTAAAAAGTAACTAGTATCATGGCATCCAGTACCATCACTTCATTGCAAATAGAAGTGGGAAAAAAGGAAGCAGTGACAGATTTTATTTTCTTAAGCTCTTAAATCACTATGGACTGCAGCCTTGAAATAAAAAGACAATTGCTCCTTGGAAGGAAAGCTATGACAAACCTAGGCTGTATATTTTAAAAGGAGAGATATCAGTTTGTGGACAAAGGTCCATATAGTCAAAACTATGGTTTTTCCAGTAGTCATGTACAGATGTGAGTGAAGTGAAAAAGTGAAAATGTTAGTTGCTCAGTTGTGTCCGACTCTTTGCAACACCATGATCTGTATCCCACCTGGCTCCTCTGTCCATAGAATTCTCCAAACAAGGGTACTGAAGTAGGTATCCATTATCTTTATCACGGGATATTCCTGACCCAGGTATCGAACCAGGGTCTTCTGTATTGCAGGCAGATTCCTTACTGTTTGAGCCATGAGCTCTGCAGAATTGATGCTATTCAATTGTGTTGCTGGAGGAGACTTTTGAGAGCCCCTTGGGCAGCAAGGAGATCAAACTAGTGAATCCTAAAGGAAATCAACCCTGAATATTTATTGGAAGGACTGATGCTGAAGTTGAAGCTCTAATACTTTGGCCACCTGATGCAAAGATCCAACTCATTGGAAAATACCCTGATGCAGGGAAAGATTGAAGGCAAAAATAGAAGGGGCAGGAGAGGATGAGATGGTTAGATAGTATCACCAACTCAATGGACATGAGTTTGAGAAAATTCCAGGAGATAATGAAGGATAGGGGAGCCTGGCATGCTGCAGCCCATGGAATCACAAAGAGTTGGATACAACTTAGCAACTGAACAACAACTAACCCACCTTGAGACAATGGAAGTCCACAGACATACAACCAAGGCGTATGGGTAAAGTATTTGTTTATGAATAAAAGAAGCAAACTTGAAAATAAGCAAAATATGAGATGGATACTTAAATTTCAAAAGGAAATATATTAATATAAAATTCTGGGAAACATCAGGTTGAACTCTTTTGACAAAAATAATTTAATTGTTATTTATGAAATCCAAAGAATACAAGAAGCCTTGGTCATCCCATCTGAAATGAAAGAATAAATAACAAAATAAAGAAACATGAAGAATATATTTTAAAGGGACACATTAATTTGCATTTGCAGCTTGCCTCCAGCACCTAATCATTGAAAATCATTTAACTGTGGTATTCTTGTGTTGTGATTTGGATTATTAAGTAGGTATCACCAACATCATTGCCACAAATATATGGTCTGATGAGAATATCTTTTCTGACAAAATATTCTCTATTAGCAGTTTTAGAAAGTGGAACTTGGTGCACTGGCCATAACAGCTAGTTAATATGGGGCAATCACGAACTATGCAGACAAATGAAAGCGCATGCATCACTTCAAAGCTCAACAGCAGAAACAACTGTGCTGGTTTGTTTTTTCTTTTTCATTACCTTGACTTCCTGATTGAGAAAGAACTTCAGGAGAGCATGAGTGTCACAGCTGTGTTGTGCAGAACCACTGGCAAATTGTCAGTGTTGATAAGATTCATGGATTTGCACCCATTTTTTGGCTGTTAGAAAAGCAATTAATATTTTTCCAGTGGCCACTGGTAACACTTCCACACAAGAGAAACCAATGTTTGCTATATTAAATACAGCAGGAAAGTAATGTGCCAGAGTGGTTGCTTCATTTTGCCATTCTTATTTACCTTCCACACAATTAAAATTCAGTGTGGCTTTGTGTCATTGAAGTGCAGCTGATGAGGTAAAGATCATTCAACTGCTTTAAACAAGCAGCTAATAAAGCAGGAGATGTCTGGTCCTCCTCTGAGGTGGCCTTCTGAGATTTCAAGGGTGAAAAACCGGTCCATGTCATAATGCCTGAAGTCTGCTGGACCAAGCAACATGAGTGGTCCCAGACTTGGCAACTAAGATCTCACGTGAAGTGGCAGAAACACTTTGCAAAGCAATTTGGAGACAAACATGTAGGATATTGGCCGCTATAGATCATCTGATACTGACTGCAAAATAAAGCAAGAAAAAGGTTCAAACTGCTTTCTCCAGGCTATTGTTTGAGCAGCATAAGTGGTTAGCTGGCCATCTGGTTAGCAAATTTTTCCTGGAGATGTATACATTGCATTGTTCTCTTTATGTTTCTCTATATTCAGCTAGTGTCCAATGCAGTTCTTATGGTTCTCAGAGTGGAAAGATGATGCAATATCACCCAGGCAAATACTTTAGCTAACAGATGAGAACTGAGGACCTTGAATGATAAGTGACTATTTCACTGTTTAGTTCCACTTAAGGGATCTGGTTCCATTACTTCATGGGAAATAGATGGGGAAACAGTGGAAACAGTGTCAGACTTTATTTTGGGGGGGCTCCAAAATCACTGCAGATGGTGACTGCTGCCATGAAATTAAAAGATGCTTACTCCTTGGAAGAAAAGTTATGACCAACCTAGATAGTATATTCAAA
This sequence comes from Budorcas taxicolor, assembly GCF_023091745.1. Taxonomy (NCBI): domain Eukaryota; kingdom Metazoa; phylum Chordata; class Mammalia; order Artiodactyla; family Bovidae; genus Budorcas; species Budorcas taxicolor. The sequence goes on along the minus strand of NC_068930.1, from coordinate 7,355,371 downwards.
AGCAGAGACATTACTTTGCTGACTAAGGTCCATCTAGTCAAGGCTGTGATTTTTCCTGTGGTCATGTATGGATGTGAGAGTTGGACTGTGAAGAAGGCCGAGCACTGAAGAATTGATGCTTTTGAACTGTGGTGTTGGAGAAGACTCTTGAGAGTCCCTTGGACTGCAAGGAGATCCAACCAGTCCATTCTGAAGGAGATCAGCCCTGGGATTTCTTTGGAAGGAATGATGCTAAAGCTGAAACTCCAGTACTTTGGCCACCTCACGCAAAGAGTTGACTCATTGGAAAAGACTCTGATGCTGGGAGGGATTGGGGGCAGGAGGAGAAGGGGACGACAGAGGATGAGATGGCTGGATGGCATCACTGACTTGATGGACGTGAGTCTGAGTGAACTCTGGTGATGGACAGGGAGGCCTGGCGTGCTGAGATTCATGGGGTCGTAAAGAGTTGGACACGACTGAGCAACTGAACTGAACTGAAGTAATAAGTGGCCACTGACTTCCATTAAAGGCTTCTTTTAAAAGAATGGCTTTGTTTTTAATAACAAGGTTTAGTTAGTTGGGATGTGCTGAAGTAGTATGCAATCAGCATATAACAGATATTATTAGTTTTCCATGATGGGCCTCACATGCATATCTTAAGAGTAAGAAGGCAGAAGGAACACCCCACCATTGACCTCCATGTGACTAAAGAACAGGACTGGGGAGACTTTGTCAATACCCACAGCTGAAAGATTTTCTTTTATACCATTACTTCATAGCAGGAGGATCTGTATTCGAGTACTGAGATATTCCTAGAATCTCATGCAATTGAATAGCTGAATTATTTTGTGTTGAGGCAGCTGTATACTAGCAGTGTCTACATATTTGTTCCACCATCATTCCCAACAGAGCTTAGAGGTCAGGCAATTTTCCCAGTTATGCTTCTAATGTCCATTGACTGAAAGGTCCTATAAATGACACCTCAGCTGGGGTATCTCTTTTTGTATTCTTTTCATAGGGACAGAAAAGAAGGACAAAGTAGGTGGTTAAATAGGTAATCCCACTAGGGGATCATAGTTAAAGGGAAAAGTATGGGAAACTCCTGTAAGTCAGTGATCACTCAAGAAAGCAGGTTTGCTTACCCATGAAACCAAGCAGGCTAGCATAGCAACAAAACCATGCAAATAGGCAAAATACAGTTGTGAGCCTATGACAATGCTATTGTAATAGGGTGTGCACCCAATATATGTTAGGAACAGAAGAGCAATGGCCCCTGAATGGCTCATTCAACTATTATGCAATCTCACAGTTAGATGTTTGCAACAGAGCAGGGAAAAGAGATGAGATTCCATATGTAGAAGCATTTATGCTTCAAGAGTAAAAGGAATCAGAGGACTACCACCTTTTGGTGCATGGTCTGACAGAAAACCCAACTGGCTACCTAGACAAAAGAGCTTAAACGAAATTCAGGAGATAAAACAAAAACCAACTGAGTATCCATCAGAGTTTATAGAAAGGATTTATCAAGCTTATAGGCACAACACAGATTCAGATTTTGAGGTCCTGAGAATGTAAGGATGATAAATATGACCTCCATCAGGCAAAGTGCCCCAGATATTAAACAATTATAGAAATCAAATGGTGTATTTGAAATGAATCCTTCTCTATTAGTAGATGTTCAACAGTAGGAAGTATTCAATAGCAGGGAACAATGACAGAAGCAAGGAAATGTGAAAGGGAAAGCAGCTCTTCTGGTAGCAGCACTGAAAGCAAGTAACCAAAGGAGGGCTTCCCAGGTGGCTCAGTGGTAAAGAATCCGCATGCCAGTGCAGGAGATGCAAGAGATGTGGGTTTGATCCCTGGGTCGGGAAGATCCCCTAGAGCAGGAAATGGCAACCCAGTCCACTATTCTTGCCTGGAAAATACCATGGAAAGAGGAGCCTGGTGGGCTACACAGTCCATGGGTTTGCAAAGAGTCGGACATGACTGAACAACTAACTGACCATGCATGCAATAGCAGTATAAGACAAGCCCCCAAACAAAAAAACAGTGTGGAATGAGACCCACATCCTGCCCAGCGAGTTCAACAAGTTAATGATTCCTAGGACATGCTTCTGTATGCATGTTAAAAGTCAAGTCTTAGAAAATGTAAATAATTTATTATTTGACCCTTGCATACATATTCAAGATAATTTCAAGATGCTGGGCTCCTTCAACTTTGAATTTCATCAGTAGAGGCCTTAGGTCACCAAATACTAAGTTTTCCCTTCATGATGGCTTTGTCAGTATCCCTCCTTCCTTCTATTCCCTTACTGCCTTTCCTCTGTTGCCTGGGAAAAATGCACAACCTAAAAGTTTAGAATAATATTTTATTCAGTAGACAAACTGAGGACTTAAACCTGGGAGGCAGCTTCTCAGATATCACTGAGGGACTGCTCCAAAGAGGTAAAGGAAGAGTCAAGATTATAGAGGAGTTTTGCAAAAAAAAAAAAAAAAAAAAAACCAAAAAAACAAAAAACAAGCAGTCAGAACAACCAAAGATTAATGTTAATTAAAGAAAAATTGGACATTCAAGTTAATGACTTTAGCATTTTTCTATGCATGGGAAGATGCAACAGTCTGGACTTACTGAAATAATTCCTTTGATATGTAACTGTGGACTTAAAAAGTATCCACAACCTAAATGTTGAGAGTTCTGTTTCATTCAGTGGGAATTTTTAGGGTTTTAAGCCTGGGAGACAGCATCTCAAGCAACCCTGAGAGATGTGCTCTGAGGAGGTGAAGGTGAGGAGAGAAGCCAGGTTAGACAGAGATTTTGTAACAAAGGGCAAGTAGTCTGACCATCAAAAGGTTATTTGTTAATTAAAGAAAACCAGATAACCCAAACTGAGAAATTTAATGCTTTTCTAAGTGTGGGAAGAGGCAAGAGTCTGGGCTCACTGAAATGGTTCCTTTGATATGCACCTCAGCTGTCTGGGTCCAGTATCCCATTTTCAGATTCAGAGTTTCCTTTTTTCAGGGCTCACCTTAGGGAGTGGCTGGAGTCTAATGGCTGCTAGCTGGCACGTATTCTTTCTTCCTGAGTTCTCTCAAGGTTCATCAGCTCACACTGTGGTGACTGCAGTTGCTGATGACTGTGACATCCTTGTTTGCTGATATGGCAAGAAATATTGCATTTCTCACATATTTTCCATTTCTCACATTTCTCCTATCTTGTTTTTCTTCATCCTGAATCCCCTTAGGGTATATCGCTGGAGCTACTGGCTTGATGGCTGCTACACCCTGTGTTTATTGAAGTGATAGGTGACACTTTTCGTCCACATCTCCCATACCCTTCAAGTCTCCATTTACTCAGCGTTTACCACTCAGTCTCCCAGACTCCTAAGCAGACATGTACGTTCCTTCTCCAGTGTTTCTGTTCCTCATTTTAAGTAACTGAGGGGTAAGTGCCAGCTTTAGAGCATGCCCGAGTTTGACCCCCTATGATGTGGGGTGAGTAATTCTACATTCCTGTGCTTTGGTATCCTATAAAACTGGAGGTGATGGTCACAGAATGGATCCATGTGTGCCGTGAGTGGCAAATGAGACAATGGTACAGCACGAGGGCAGTGTCAGTGACACTGCGCCCAAGAGTACCGCTACTGTTATCGACATGTAACTGTTTTCTGAGAGAGACAGTAGGTACTATGAGGTCACTGCCACGTCTCTTTTCTTATTCTTCACATGGCAACATTTTTGACCAGCCACCCTAGCATGTTGTGTGTGTAGTGTGTGTGTGGTGTGTGTGTGTCCAGGCACTTTGGCCCTCATACTGCCATCAGGCTTTCTAGTAGTAAGCCTCAGGAATGAGTTTGCAACCTACACCAAACTGTTTGTCCTGGTCTCCATCCCTTGAAAATCATGAGATAGTCATTGACTTTTGGTCTTATTTCACAATGAAAGAGTTAAATGAAGAAAAGGAAGTACTTCTTTCTAAGACCGAAAGGTGAATGGCCCATCTCTGGCCAGGGCCTCACGATGTGGTAATGGTCCCCATCTAGAAGTACCTGGATGCAAGGAAGGGAGGGGAGAAAGGACAGCATGCTCAGAAAATGGATACACAGAGACATCTAAGAGCAGGACCCACAGTTTTCCTGATCTCTTTCCATTTCTTCTATGAAAACTTTCCTTACTACAATGGATCTGATTCTCTTTTCCTACATCTGGAATCTGTTTACCACAGAAGACAAGGGCAACCCATGAAGGTTAACCAGTGAGGACAGCATGGCATGGAGTAGGTACTGCAATTAATGCATTAAATAATAAAGTCACATACAGTTCAGAAAGGTTGTCACATATGTTGTGTTTGAAATGATTTTGCTGTAATATTTACAAACACTTGCCCCATATTTGAAGTATTTTAATTGGAAAAGACTGATGCTGGGAGGGACTGGGGGCAGGAGGGAAAGGGGATGACAGAGGATGAGATGGCTGGATGGCATCACTGACTTGATGGACGTGAGTTTGAGTGAACTCTGGAAGATGGTGATGGACAGGGAGGCCTGGCGTGCTGTGATTCATGGGGTCGCAAAGAGTCAGACACGACTGAGTGACTGAACTGAACTGAACTGAAAGGTGTTTTTGAAAGTACAGCTTCTTCCCAGTTCTCTCTCTCTCTCTCTGTTTCTCTTTCTGCTTGTCTCTCCCTCCCTCCCTTCATTCTGTACACTCTCTCCTGACCAGCTTATTTCTCTCTCTCTTTATCTCTCTCTCTGCATCCTCTTCATGCATGAGTGGCAGCTGCAGGTATAGATTTGCAGAGATGGGTGATGCATAGACACAGCAAGGGTCAGCTTAGTAAGGACATGGGTACAAGGTTCTTTCTGGCAGATTACAGGGTTTAGCAGCCATGCAGGTAATAAACAGATGCAAGAGAAGTCTTGTGATAAGGTGAAGAAAAGATTATTGCTGCAGAGATGAGCAAAGAACTCATGCCCTAGGAGCTGTGTGATGATCAGGATATGCCCAGACACACCTTCACCCTGAGAACAGGGCTGGGAGAAAGACCTGGAAAGACTGAGCCTTTTTCCCAAGGCAGACAGTTAAAGCAGAATAAGATGGCTCTATAACACAGGTGGCATAAATTTACAAGACCTGTCCCCAATACATGGAAATCAATGAGACTGATGCCATATGAAGAATTTACTCCTACAAAACATGCTGGAATTTTAGGCGATACATTTTTATCTTGCTCTCAAGATTTTTCTACATATTATGCAGGAAAATGGTATGGGGTTGGAAATTCGAAATCATAGACTCCTGTTGCAGCTATAGCTCAGCTGACTACATGAACCTATCATATAACCCTGTATCCACAGCCATTGCCTCTTCTACAGCCAATGGCTCTTCCTCCTCTGTTATCCCCTAATTTTAAAGGACTGCATACCCTTTATTTTAGCTGTAAAAATAATTTATATCTCATTGTAATGTTTCTACATTACAGAAATGTTATGGACCTAACAGAAGCAGAGATATTAAGAAGAGGTGGCAAGAATACACAGAAGAACTATAGAAAAAAGATCTTCACGACCCAAATAATCATGAGGGTGTGATCACTCACACTTACCTAAAGCCAGACATCCTGGAATGTGAAGTCAAGTGGGTCTTAGGAAGCATCACTACGGACAAAGCTAGTGGAGGTGATGGAATTCCAGTTGAGCTATTTCAAATCCTGAAAGATGATGCTGTGAAAGTGCTGCACTTAATATGCCAGCAAATTTGGAAACCTCAGCAGTGGCCACAGGACTGGAAAAGGTCAGTTTTCATTCCAATCCCAAAGAAAGGCAATGCCAAAGAATGCTCAAACTACTGCACAATTGCACTTATCTCACTTGCTAGTAAAATTCTCCAAGCCAGGCTTCACCAATATGTAAACGATGAAGTTCCAGATGTTCAAGCTGGTTTTAGAAAAGGCAGAGGAACCAGGCATCAAATTGCCAACGTCTGCTGGATCATCAAAAAAGCAAGAGAGTTCCAGAAAAACATCTATTTCTGCTTTATTGACTATGCCAAAGCCTTTGACTGTGTGGATCACAATAAACTGCGGAAAATTCTGAAAGAGATGGGAATGCCAGACCACCTGACCTGCCTCTTGAGAAGCCTGTATGCAGGTCAGAAAGCAACAGTTAGAACTGGACATGGAACAACAGACTGGTTCCAAATAGGAAAAGGAGTATGTCAAGGCTGTATACTGTCATCCTGCTTATTTAACTTATATTCAGAGTACATCATGAGAAATGCTGGGCTGGAGGAAGCACATGTTGGAATCAAGATTGCTGGGAGAAATACCAATAACCTCAGATATGCCGATGACACCACCCTTATGGAAGAAAGTGAAGAAGAACTAAAGAGCTTCTTGATGAAAGTGAAAGTGGAGAGTGAAAAAGTTGGCTTAAAGCTCAACATTCAGAAAATGAAGATCATGGCATCCAGTCCCATCACTTCATGGCAAATAAATGGGCAAACAGTGGCTGACTATATTTTTGGGTTACAAAATCACTGCAGATGGTGATTGCAGCCATGAAATGAAAAGACGCTTACTCCTTGGAAGGAAAGTTATGACCAACCTAGACAGCATATTAAAAAACAGAGATATTACTTTGCTAACAAAGGTCTGTCTAATTAAGGCTATGGTTTTTCCAGTGGTCATGTATAGATGTGAGAGTTGGACTATAAAGAAAGCTGAGCACTGAAGAATTGATGCTTTTGAACTGTAGTGTTGGAAAAGACTCTTGAGAGTCCCTTGGACTGCAAGGAGATCCAACCAGTCCATCCTGGAGGAGATCAGTCCTGGGTGTTCTTTGGAAGGACTGATGTTGAAGCTAAAACTCCAATACTGTGGCCACCTGATGCGAAGAGCTGACTCATTTGAAAAGACCGTAATGCTGGGAAAGATTGAGGGCAGGAGGAGAAGGGGACAACAGAGGATGAGATGGTTGGATGGCATCACCGACTCATTGGACATGATTTTGGGTAAACTCCAGGAGTTGATGCTGGACAGGGAGGCCTGGCGTGCTGCAATTCATGGGGTCACAAAGAGTCAGACACGACTGAGTGACTAAACTGAACTGAAATGTTTCTATGGTTGTCATTGGGCTCTGATACCTAAACCTGAAAGGAGTTTTAAGTCCTGATTTCCCAGGACTGGCAGAGGGAAAGGATGTCATTACGTGCTCCTGTTTCCCTTTTTTCTTCCTATTCTACCAAAACTGCCTTCAAGAGGAGACTTCTTCCATTTAGGCCTACACAACTCAAGTCTGGTTATTAGCAAATCAGTATACAAATGGAATATTTTCCTTTATTTTATGCTTTCTTTCATAGCAGAGTATACTTTGTCATGTGACCTGGCTCTGCACCCCCAACAGAATATGTGACTTGCACAAGTTAGGCAGTTTCTGAGACTCTGAGTTTTTATTTTTAATGAGAGTAAGAATTCCATTCTTACAAAACGTTTTGTAGACAGCCTTCTTAGGAATAACAAATTACAGAGAGAAAAATAGCTATATAGTAAAGAAATCTGGTGACCTGTCTTAACAAGTAATCAAAGTGAACCTCATTACCTAGTGACAGGGGTACCATGTGCCCCCATATGAGGCACAGCTGATTGCAGTGCTCCTGCCCAAATGTGTGACACAACGCTAACCACAAATAAATAGCACACAGATCCCAGTGGAGGGAGGTTCTGTAAAATTGCTGGTGTACCCTTTACAGCAATGCCACTATCTTAAGAAGGCTGAAGAACCAGCCCAGATTAAAGGAGACTACAATGACAGAAACCTAAAGCATGGCTTGTTGTTTTAGACTGGGTCTTGGACTAGGAGGAGGAAGGGTCAGTGTGTTTATGTATGTGTGTTCTTTAGCTGTAAATGTCATTCTGGACAATTGATGAAATTTAAGTAAGGCTTTTAGATTAGATAGTAGTAATGTATCATTGCAATGCCCTTATTATAAATTTACTCTGATTACATAAAAGTATATCTCAGTTTTTAGGAAATACATGTTAATTTATTTAGGAGTAAAAGGCAATATATCGTAACTAGATCTCAAATGGATCAGCAAAACAAAACAAAACTGTGTGGTTGTAGAAAGAGATAATAATTAAGTAAATGTGGTAAAACTTCAAAATTTGGGGAATGTGAGTGAAGGGTATATAAAATTTTTTTTTTCTATCCTTGAAACTTTCCTGTAATCCTGAAATTATTTCAAAATAAAAAGGCAAAAATATGATAAAGCATATGAAAAATTTCAATTTGGCAGTGTAGCAATACTACATACCATATTTCATGCTACTTACATTACTTTGTTGTGGTTACCCTCCAGTAGGTTGGTAAACAGTCTGGAAATGGGCTACATGATCATGGTGTAGCCAAGTTATAAAGTTATAAAGAAGGTCTTTTTCTCTACAATCCATTCTAAGCAAATCATACTTCAAGGAATCTGGCAAAAATTAGTTCTGGGAATGGCTACACTCTCCTCCCCTCCATTGCTGTCTGCTACTGCTGCTGCTGCTGCTAAGTCACTTCAGTCGTGTCCGACTCTGTGTGACCCCAGAGATGGCAGCCCACCAGGCTCCCCTCATCTCTGGGATCCTCCAGACAAGAATACTGGAGTTGGTTGCCATTTCCTTCTCCAATGCATGAAAGTGAAAAGTGAAAGTGAAGTCGCTCAATCGTGTCCGACTCCTAGTGACCCCATGGACTGCAGCCTACCAGGCTCCTCTGTCTATGGGATTTGCCAGGCAAGAGTACTGGAGTGGGTTGCCATTGCCATTGCTGTCTGGGAACATCTAAAGAGACCATTCTTAGGGTCAGTATAGAACTGTATACTCATCTACTCACAACAGGGATGCGTGTGTACCTTTCTCTTAGCTAAGCCTCTCCAGGCCTCTTCAATGGTACTTGGACAGGATCTCCGTGGACAACCACATCATGAGATGCCACACCTGTCAGTTCCTCCAAGCACATTTTTCCCTCATGACTGGAGCACTTTGTAGGGGTGCAAATGTTGCCACCCTAAGATGTCTGTGCCATTTGGGTTATTTTAAACCGAATGCAATCAAGTCTTGAAACATTCGGGAAGAATCTAGGAGCTTCGCCCCTCAGAGTCCACTCTGTGTCCCATTGTCTCTGCTGACACAGCGAACATTTATTTACCAAACATTTGCTTTTTCATCTGTATCTGAATTGCCTCCTTTCCTTTCAAAGCCGTGAACCTCTACCCAACATCCTCTTTTGTCTTTAGCTGAATTAAGGTGAAGATTTTAACCATTTTGGGAGTTCCTCAGTTTTCCTGCATCTCATCCATGGATACATGTTATTAAACTTTGTTAAATTTTCTCCTGATAATCTTTCATTTGAATTCTTAGATGAACCAGAAGAAGCTGGAAGGACAGAGGAACATTTCTTCCTCCCAGACAACCTCTTGTCCAGGCAACATCAATATGCAAACTTTGGCATCCTCAGGACACACAAAGTACAATTTGCCCTAGGAGATCATACAAATACCCAAAAGGGCATATCCACAAAGTACCTGCATATAATTGAGCTGTCTGCCATACAAGTTGAATTATCTAGAGACAACAACCCATGCCTTTTATTGGAGGCAGTCTATTTCATTTTTCTCTTGGAATGTATAAAACCGCAAAAGGCTTTTAATAATGAAAACTTAATGAATAACAGAAACCCAGGTTTTTCAATGTTTCCTGAGGTTCCCCTTAGCATGGTTTGCATGCACAATATATGGCCACACCAAGGTGCCTGTGCTTAGGTGGTGACCATTCTGCCACTACCCCTCTCTTTTTGGTACAGACATTAGTTACTTGCTCTTCTAAAGGAAGGTTGCTTTGGTCATTTAAATCCAATACATGTAACTCATTTGATCCCACAGCTGCATGCCCAAACAGAAAGGCTCCAGAGGACAGGCTGAACATTAGGCTGGGTCATGCGGTCAGTCTTCCTGAGAGGTGTTCTGTCATCACGGCAGCCTTACTGCCCCCCTCTCCATTTTCTTTCATCTGAAACCTCACAGGTTGTTCAACTCCTTCCATTTAACCCTAGGTCAGAGCTTTAATAGCTTACGTGCCTTAAAAGAACTAAAGATAGCTCACATATTGTAATTGGTTTGGTTGTTGGGTAGGTCTATAAACGGCAAAGAGGGGTACAGTAAATGTCCCTTCAATATGGGAAATCTGTGGAGACAGGGAAAATATAATGCTTCACTGATCAATTGTGGGGTTACGTCAGACAGAGAGGGAGGTTGCCACTGACCATGCGCTTGTCCTCAAAAGATACAGTCCCTTCTGTGTGGCCAGGCTCTAACTGATGTGTCCAGCAAAAAGAGGCATTCTGCTGCCACAGGTAGAGGCAGGTGTATGATGTCCTCACCATGGCACAGAGGAGGTGGCTGCCCTCTAATGGATGACAGACACTGACTGGGACCTCTGCCAGAACTGACTCAAGTCTTCAGACTGTTTAGAATCAAAGCCAAATCCTGGAGGGTGAGAAAGTGGTGTAAAAATGACCTTACTTCTGATGTGCAGAGCACTGCCCCTTTCTAGGCTTTCATGAAATGTCATTTTGGCTCCCTTACCAAAGGCTTCCCTTTGGATTCAATCCTCACTCCATCCTGTGCTCACAGCACTGTTACAGGAGCCCTCATTGACTAAAAAAGTACACATTAGCACCACCCCAAGTTTCCAACCCTTCTTCCTTACTCTAATGACCTACTTCAGGTTTGCAAACACAGCTTGCTTTTTTGTCCCTTTGTTTCTAGACTAAGTCCCATAACCTATTCCTTTCCTAGCTTGGGTATCTCTGCTTTTATTCTACAGCTTCTTCAAAGCACCATTCTCACCTGTATCTTCAGTTCAGTTCAGTTCAGTGGCTCAGTCGTGTCCGACTCTGTGACCCCATGAATCGCAGCACGCCAGGCCTCCCTGTCCATCACCAACTCCTGGAATTCACTCAGACTCACGTCCATCGAGTCAGTGATGCCATCTAGCCATCTCATCCTCTGTCGTCCCCTTCTCCTGCCCCCAATCCCTCCCATCATCAAAGTCTTTTCCAATGAGTCAACACTTTGCATGAGGTAGCCAAAGGACTGGAGTTTCAGCTTTAGCATCATTCCTTCCAAAGAAATCCCAGGGCTGATCTCCTTTAAAATGGACTGGTTGGATGTCCTTGCAGTCCAAGGGACTCTCAAGAGTCTTCTCCAACACCACAGTTCAAAAGCATCAATTCTTCGGCGCTCAGCCTTCTTCACAGTCCAACTCTCACATCCATACATGACCCCTGGAAAAACCATAGCCTTGACCAGACAGACCTTTGTTGGCAAAATAATGTCTCTGCTTCTGAATATACTATCTAGGTTGGTCATAACTTTTCTTTCAAGGGGTAAGCGTCTTTGAATTTCATGGCTGCAGTCACCATCTGCAGTGATTTTGGAGACCCCCAAAATAAAGTCTGACACTGTTTCTACTGTTTCCCCATCTATTTCCCATGAAGTGATGGGACCGGATGCCATGACCTTCGTTTTCTGAATGTTGGGCTTTAAGCCAACATTTTCACTCTCCTCTTTCACTTTCATCAAGAGGCTTTTTAGTTCCTCTTCACTTTCTGCATAAGGGTGGTGTCATCTGCATATCTGTGGTTATTGATATTTCTCCCAGCAATCTTGATTCCAGCTTGTGTTTCTTCCAGTCCAGCGTTTATCATGATGTACTCTGCATAGAAGTTAAATAAGCAGGGTGACAATATACAGCCTTGACATACTCCTTTTCCTATTTGAAACCAGTCTGTTGTTCCATGTCCAGTTCTAACTGTTGCTTCCTGACCTGCATACAGATTTCTCAAGAGGCAGGTCAGGTGGTCTGGTATTCCCATCTCTTGAAGAATTTTCCACAGTTTATTAGAGGCTTCCAAAACCTCTAGAAGGAGACTGCCTCCGTGGGGCCCTTCTGTGAATAAAATTACAATCCTGGCTGCCTTCGGCCATCTTTGTCTGACCCAGTTTCCTCCCCTGACTGGAACATCTTCTCCCTCAGAGCCAGTATCCACAAGGAAAATGGTCCTTCCCAGGCCCCATACCAGGCACTGGTTTTTGGATCAGCTGATATAGACAAATAGTCATAGGCCTTAAGAGAAAAGGATGAGTAGGATCTGTGAGTGGCCATCCCTACCTCACAGACCTGCCTAAAATAAAGAAAGCTAGGCAGTGATCCTCAGAATAAGAATCTAGGTACAGAAAAGCTCTGGAAGATGGCAGAGGAATACGATGTGGAGACCACTTTCTCCCCAACAAATTCATCAAAAGAACATTAGAACACTGAAAAAATTCCACAAAACAACTTCTGAATGCAGGCAGAGGACATCAGGCACCCAGAAAAGCAGCCCATTGTCTTCAAAAGGTGGTAGGAAAAAATATAAAAGACAAAAAGAGAGACAAAAGAGGTAGGCATGGAGCTTCATCCCCGGAAGGGAGTCTTCAAAAAAAGAGAAGTTTCCAAACACCAGGAAACACTCTCACTGTCGAGTCTGGGGGAACCTTGTAACCACAGAGGGCAACATAACTGGGAGGAAAAATAAATAAATAATTAAAACCCACAGATTACGTGCCCAAAGGTAACTCTCCCAGAGGAGAAGCAGTGCAGACGCCTGCATTCACCACTAGCAAGCAGGGGCTGGGTAGGGAGGCGCGGGCTGCATTGCTTAGAGTAAGGACTGGGCCTGAATGCCCCGAGGGCAAGCTGAGGGAACTAACTTGGGATAGCAAACCAGATTGTGGGATAACTACCACTCAAAAAGCCCTAACCTAAGACACTGCCAGGCCCGCTCACAGAACAAAGGACTGACTCAGTTCAGTTCAGTTCAGTTGCTCAGTCATGTCCGACTCTTTGAGACCCCATGAATTGCAGCACACCAGGCCTCCCTGTCCATCACCAACTCCTGGAGTTCACTCAGACTCACGTCCATCGAGGCAGTAATGCCATCCAGCCATCTCATCCTCTGTCGTCCCCTTCTCCTCCTGCCCTCAATCCCTCCCAGCATCAGACTCTTTTCCAGTGAGTCTACTCTTCGCATGAGGTGGCCAAAGTACTGGAGTTTCAGCTTTAGCATCATTCCTTCCAAGGAAATCCCAGGGCTGATCTCCTTCAGAGTGGACTGGTTGGATCTCCTTCCAGTCCAAGTGACTCTGAAGGGTCTTCTCCAACACCACAGTCCCAAAGCATCAATTCTTCGGTGCTCAGCCTTCTTCACAGTCTAACTCTCACATCCATACATGACCACAGGAAAAACCATAGCCTTGACTAGACGGACCTTAGTAGGCAAAGTAATGTGCTACGCCAAAAGCTCTTACCTAAGACACTGTCAGGCCTGCTCACAGAACAAAGAACTGAGCAGAGCTAGCAGGCTGCAGGCCAGCCCATCCCCCTCCAGAGACATGCAGGCGAGGGCAGCCAGAGCTGGAAGGGGGCAATGGCGGCCCCAGAGGGGCATTATCTACCAAACTGCAAGCAGGCTTCATTGCTAACCAAGACTTCTTGGGATTCTGGATGGTCAATATCCGCCTGAGAAAGTGTGCTGTTTGTACACCCAGAAAACCGAGCGGCAGGGATGGGGGAGGCGATAAGTCACAGCCACTGTGCTCACCAAACACGTGGTCACCTGAGAAGCTCAGATCTGGGAAGGGCACAAAACGCAGGCCCAACCGAGTCTGCACCTCTAAGGACTACCTGAATACCTGAACCTGAGTGGCTTAGACCTAGGAAGTGCATAAAACCCAGGGCCGACCTTAGACAGTTCCCGGCAGAGCAACCTAGAGCCTAAGCAGTGTAGACAGGGAAAGCACACACACCGTAAGCGGGAGCAAACCCAGTGTGGCTGAGACACTGCGAGCACACGCCTGTCATTTGTTTGCAGTGTCCCTCCCTCCCCATGGCAAGACTGAAAAAGTGAGCCTAAAAAAGTGTCCACCACCGCCCCCTTGTGCCAGGGCAGAAATTAGACACTGAAGAGACCAGCAAACAGAAGAAGCTAAAACAGGGGGACCCTACTTGGAAGTGACAGGTGCAATGGATTAAAACCCTATAGATAGTACTGACTACACAGGAAGGGGCCTATAGATCTTGAGAAATATAAACCAGATCAAGAAACTATCCAAAAATGAACTGACCTCACACTCCCCACAACAACACTAGAGAAAGTCTTGGATATATTTTTAGTAATTTTACTATCATTCTTTAATTTTTTTTATTTTTAAGTCCTCTATTACTCCTTTAATTCTCATTTTTATAACCTACTACTACTTTGTAAAAAAAAAAGAGAGAGAGAGAGAGAGACCCTATTTTTTAAAGTAAGCTTCATATGTGTGTGTGTATATATATATATATATATATATATATATATAATAATTTTGTGACTTTTTTCCTCTTTTTCTTTAATATTGTATTTTTTAAAATCCAACCTCTACTCTAGATTTTTAATCGTTGCTTTATGGTATTTATTATCAATTTTGTACCTTTAAGAACCCAATCTTCAGTATCCACTTTTACTTGGGAGGGAGATTACTGGCTTGACTGCTCTCTCCCCCTTTGGACTCTCCTTTTTCTCCACCAGGTCGTCTCTATCTCCTCCCTCCCTCTTTTCTTTTCTACCTAACTCTGTGAATCTCTTTGTGTGTTCCAGACAGTGGAGAACACTTAGGGAACCGATTAATGGCTGGATCTGTCTCTCTTCTTTTGATTCCCCCCTTTATCATCCTGGCCACCTCTGTCTCCCTCCTCCCTCTTTCTTCTCTGTATAACTCCGTGAACATCTCTGAGGGATCCAGACTGTGGAGAGCACATAGGGAAGTGATTACTGGCTAGTTTGCTCTCTCCTCTTTTGATTCCACCTCATCTCATCCTGGTGGCCTCTATGTCCCTCCTCTCTCCTCCCTCTTCTCTTCTCTGTGTAACTCGGTGAACCTCTCTGGGTGTCCCTCACTGTGGAGAAACTTTTCATCTTTAATCTAGATGTTTTATCAATGGTGCTGTATAGATGGAGAAGTCCTGAGGCTACTGTAAAAATAAGATTGAAAACCAGAAGCAGGAGGCTTAAGTCCAAATCCTGAGAACACCAGAGAACTTCTGACTTCAGGGAACATTAATCGACAGGAGCTCATCAAATGCCTCCATACCTACACTGAAACCAAGCACGACCCAAAGCCAACAAGTTCCAGAGCAAGAAATACCATGCAAATTCTCCAGCAACACAGGAACATAGCTCTGAGCTTCAATATACAGGCTATCCAAAGTCACTCCAAACCCATTGACATCAAATAACTCATTACTGGACACTTATTGCACTCCAGAGAGAAGACGTCTAGCCCCACCCACCAGAACACCAACACAAGCTTCCCTAAACAGCAAAACTTGATAAGCCACCCATACAACCCCACCCAGAGCAAGGAAACTCCACAATAAAGAGAACTCCACAAACTGCCCAAATACAGAAAGGCCACCTCAAACATGGCAATATAAACAAGATGAAGAGACAGATGAATACCCAGCAGGTAAAGGAACAGGATAAATTCCCACCAAACCAAACAAAAGAGGAAGAGATAGGGAATCTACCTGATAAAGAATTTAAAATAATGACAGTGAAAATAATCCAAAATCTTGAAAACAAAATGGAATCACAGATAAATAGCCTGGAGACAAGGATTAGGAAGATGCAAGAAAGGTTTAACAAGGACCTAGAAGAAATAAAAAAGAGTCAATATATACTGAATAATGCAATCAGTTCAGATCAGTCACTCAGTCGTGTCCGACTCTTTGCAGCCCCATGAATCACAGCACATCAGGCCTCCCTGCCCATCACCAACTCCTGGAGTTCACTCAAACTCACATCCATCGAGTTGGTGATGCCATCCAGCCATCTCATCCTCTGTTGTCCCCTTTTCCTTCTGCCCCCAATCCCTCCCAGCATCAGAGTCTTTTCCAATGAGTCAAATCTTCACATGAGGTGGCCAAAGTACTGGAGTTTCAGCTTCAGCATCATTCCTTCCAAAGAACACCCAGGACTGATCTCCTTCAGAATGGACTGGTTGGATCTCCTTGCAGTCCAAGGGACTATCAAGAGTCTTCTCCAACACCACAGTTCAAAAGCATCAATTCTTTGATGCTCAGCTTTCTTCATAGTCCAACTCTCACATCCATACATGACTACTGGAAAAACCATCGCCTTGACTAGATGGACCTTTGTTGGCAAAGTAATGTCTCTGCTTTTCAATATGCTATCTAGGTTGGTCATAACTTTCCTTCCAAGGAGTAAGCGTCTTTTAATTTCATGGCTGCAATCACCATCTGCAGAGGTTTTGGAGCCCAGAAAAATAAAGTCTGACACTGTTTCCACTGTTTCCTCAGCTATTTGCCATGAAGTGATGGGACTAAATGCCATGGATTTAGTTTTCTGAATGTTGAGCTTTAAGCCAACATTTTCACTCTCCTCTTTCACTTTCATCAAGAGGCTTTTTAGTTCCTCTTCACTTTCTGCCCTAAGGGTGGTGTCATAATGCAATAAATGAGATCAAAAACACTCTGGAGGGAACAAACAGTAGAATAACGGAGGCAGAAGACAAGATTAGTGAGGTAGAAGATAGAATGGTAGAAATAAATGAATTGGAGATGAAAAAAGAAAAACGAATGAAAAGAAATGAGCACAACCTCAGAGACCTCTGCGACAATGTTAAACGTCCCAGCATTCGAATCATAGGAGTCCCAGAAAAAGAAGACCAAAAGAAGGACCATGAGAAAATACTTGAGGAGATACTAGTTGAAAACTTCCCTAAAATGGGGAAGGAAATTATCACCCAAGTCCAAGAAATTCAGAGAGTCCCAAACAGGATAAACCCAAGGTGAAACACCCCAAGACACATATTAATCAAATTAACAAAAATCAAACACAAAGAACAAATATTAAAAGCAGCAAGGGAAAAACAACAAATAATACACAAGAGGTTCTCCATAAGGATAACAGCTGATCTTTCAATAGAAACTCTTCAGGCCAGGAAGGAATGGCAGGACATACTTAAAGTGATGAAAGAAAATAACCTACAGCCCAGATTACTGTACCCAGCAAGGATCTCATTCAAATATGAAGGAGAAATCAAAAGCTTTACAGACAAGCAAAAGCTGAGAGAATTCAGCACCACCAAACCAGCTCTCCAACAAATGCTAAAGGATCTTCTCTAGACAGGAAACATAGAAACGGTGTATAAACTCGAATCCAAAACAATATAGTAAATGGCAACGGGATTATACATATCAACAATTACCTTAAATGTAAATGGGTTGAATGCCCCAACTAAAAGACAAAGATTGGCTGAATGGATGCAAAAACAAGACCCCAATATATGTTGTCTACAAGAGACCCACCTCAAAACAAGGGACACATACAGACTGAAAGTGAAGGGCTGGGAAAAGATATTCCATGCAAATAGAGACCAAAAGAAAGCAGGAGTAGCAATACTCATATCAGATAAAATAGACTTTAAAACAAAGGCTGTGAAAAGAGACAAAGAAAGACACTACATAATAATAAAAGGATCAATCCAAGAAGAAGATATAACAATTATAAATATATATGTGCCCAACATAGGAGCACCACAATATGTAAGACAAATGCTAATAAGTATGAAAGGGGAAATTAGCAATAACACAATAATAGTGGGAGACTTTAATGCCCCACTCACATCTATGGATAGATCAACTAAACAGAAAACTATCAAGGAAACACAAACTTTAAATGATACAATAGACCAGTTAGACCTAAATGATATCTATAGGACATTTCACCCCAAAACAATGAATTTCACCTTTTTCTCAAGCACACACGGAACCTTCTCCAGGATAGATCACATCCTGGGCCATAAATCTAGCCTTGGTAAATTCAAAAAAATTGAAATCATTCCACGCATCTTTTCTGACCACAATGTAGTAAGACTAGATCTCAATTACACGAGAAAAACTATTAAAATTCCAACATAAGGAGGCTGAACAACACGCTGCTGAATAACCAACAAATCACAGAACAAATCAAAAAGGAAATAAAAATATGCACAGAAACGAATGAAAATGAAAACACAACAACCCACAACCTGTGGGACACTGTAAAAGTAGTTCTAAGGGGAAGGTTCATAGCCATATAGGCATACCTCAAGAAATAAGAAAAAAGTCAAATAAATAACCTTACTCTACACCTAAAGCAACTAGAAAAGGAAGAAATTAAGAACCCCAGGGTTAGCAGAAGGAAATAAATCTTTAAAGTTAGGGCAGAAATAAATGCAAAAGAAACAAAAGAGACTATAGCAAAAATCAACAATGCCAAAAGCTGGTTCTTTGAGAGGATAAATAAAATTGACAAACCATTAGCCAGACTCAGCAAGAAACAAAAGAAGAAAAATCAAATCAATAAAATTAGAAATGAAAATGGAGAGGTCACAACAGACAACACAGAAATACAAAGGATCATAAAAAGACTACTATCAGCAATTATATGCCAATAAAAGAGACAACGTGGAAGAAATGGACAAATTCTTAGAAAAGTACAACTTTCCAAAACTGAACCAGGAAGAAATAGAAAATCTTAACAGACCCATCACAAGCACAAAAATTGAAACTGTAATCAGAATCTTCCAGCAAACAAAAGCCCAGGTCCAGACAGCTTCACAGCTAAATTCTACCAAAAGTTTAGATAAGAGCTAACACCTATCCTACTCAAACTCTTCCAGAAAATTGCAGAGGAAGGTAAACTTCCAATCTCATTCTATGAGGCCCCCATCACCCTGACAAAGATGCCACAAAGAAAAAAAAAAGAAAGAAAGAAAGAAAACTACAGGCCAATATCACTGATGAACATAGATGCAAAAATCCTTAACAAAATTCTAGTGATCAGAATCCAACACACATTAAAATGATCATACATCATGACCAAGTGGGCTTCATCCCAGGGAAGCAAGGATTCTTCAATATCTGCAAATCAATTAATGTAATACACCACATTAACACTGAAAAACAAAAGCCATATGGTTATCTCAGTAGATGCAGAAAAACCTTTGAAAAAATTCAACATCCATTTATGATAAACTCTCCAGAAAGCAGGAATACAAGGAACATACCTCAACATAATAAAACATATATATGACAAACCCACAGCAAGCATTATCCTCAATGGTGAGAAATTGAAAACATTTCCCCTAAAGTCAGGAACAAGACAAGGGTGCCCACTTTCACCACTACTATTCAACATAGTTTTGGAAGATTTGGCACAGCAATCAGAACAGAAAAAGTGTTAAAAGGAACCCAAATTGGAAAAGAAGAAGAAAACTCTCAATGTTTGCAGATGACATGATCCTCTACATAGAAAACCCTAAAGACTCCACCAGAAAATTACTAGAGCTAATCAATGAATATAGTAAAGTTACCGGATATAAAATAAACACATAGAAATCCCTTGCATTCCTAGACACTAATAATGAGAAAATAGAAAAAGAAATTAAGGAAACAATTTCATTCACCATCGCAAGGAAAAGAATAAAATACTTAGGAATATATCTACCTAAAGAAAGAAAAGAGTTATATATAGAAAACTATAAAACACTGGTGAAAGAAATCAAAGAAGACACCAGTAGATGGAGAAATATACCATGTTCATGGATCAGAAGAATCAATATAGTGAAAATGAGTATACTACCCAAAGCAATCTATATATTCAATGCAATCCCTATCAAGCTACAAATGGTATTTTTCACAGAGCTAGAACAAATAATTTCACAATATGTATGGAAATACAAAAAACCTCGAACAGCCAAAGCAATCTTGAGAAAGAAGAATGGAACTGGAGGAATCAACCTGCCTGACTTCAGGTTCTACTACGAAGCCACAGTGATCAAGACAGTGTGGTACTGGCACAAAGCAGAAATATAGATCAATGGAACAAAATAGAAGCCCAGAGATAAATCTACACACGTATGGACACCTTATGTTTGACAAAGGAGGCAAGAATACACAATGGAGAAGAGACAATCTCTTTAACAAGTGGTGCTGGGAAAACTGGTCAACCACTTGTAAAAGAATGAAACTAGAATACTTTCTAACACCATACAGAAAAATAAACTGAAAATGGATTAAAGATCTAAACGTAAGACCCAAAACTATAAAACTCCTAGAAGAGAACATAGGCAAAACACTCTCCAACATAAATCACAGCAGGATCCTCTGTGACCCACCTCCCAGAATATTGGAAATAAAACCAAAAATAAACAAATGGGATCTAATTAAAATTAAAAGCTTCTGCACAACAAAGGAAACTATAAGCAAGGTGAAAAGACAGCCTTCAAAATCGGAGAAAATAACAGCAAACAAATCAGTGGACAAAGAATTAATTTCAAAAATATACAAGCAACTCCTGCAGCTCAATTCCAGAAAAATAAGAGACCCAATCAAAAAATGGGCCAAAGAACTAAACAGACATTTCTCCAAAGAAGACATAGAGATGGCTAACACATGAAAAGATGCTCAACATCACTCATTATCAGAGAACTGCAAGTCAAAACCACAATGAGGTACCATTTCATGCAAGTCAGAATGGCTGTGATCCAAAAGTCTACAAGCAATAAATGCTGGAGAGGGTGTGGAGAAAAGGGAACACTCTTACACTGTTGGTGGGAATGCAAACTAGTATAGCCACTATGGAAAACAGTGTGGAGATTCCTTAAAAAACTGGAAATAGAACTGCCATATGACCCAGCAATCCCACTGCTGGGCATACACACTGAGGAAACCAGAACTGAAAGAGACACGTGTACCCCAATGTTCATTGCAGCACTGTTTCTAATAGCCAGGACATGGAAGCAACCTAGATGTCCATCAGCAGATGAATGGATAAGAAAGCTGTGGTACATATACACAATAGAGTATTACTCAGC
This sequence comes from Budorcas taxicolor, assembly GCF_023091745.1. Classification (NCBI taxonomy): domain Eukaryota; kingdom Metazoa; phylum Chordata; class Mammalia; order Artiodactyla; family Bovidae; genus Budorcas; species Budorcas taxicolor. The sequence continues at coordinate 7,334,386 of NC_068930.1, read as the reverse complement.
CATTAAAAAGAATACATTTGAATCAGTTCTAATGAGGTGGATGAAACTGGAACCTATTATACAGAGTGAAGTAAGGCAGAAAGGAAAACACCAATACAGTATACTAATGCATATATATGGGATTTAGAAAGACGGTAACGATGACTCTGTATGTGAGACAGCAAAAGAGACACAGATGTACAGAACAGTCTTATGGACTCTGTGGGAGAGGGAGAGGGTGGGATGATTTGGGAGAATGGCATTGAAACATGTATAATATCATATGTGAAACGAATTGCCAGTCCAGGTTCGATGCATGATACAGGATGCTTGGGGCTGGTGCACTAGGATGACCCAGAGGGATGGTATGGAAAGGGAGGTGAGAGGGGGGTTCAGGATGGGGAACACGTGTACACCCATGGAGGATTCATGTTGATGTATGGCAAAACCAATACAATATTGTAAAGTAATTAGTCTCCAATTAAAAGAAATAAATTTATAGTAACAATAAATAAAATAAAAATATAATATGAGGGGAAAAAAAAGAATCTAGGTCCATTAGTTTATAGAACATTATCCCAATTTAACTATACTGGTAATGGTGTTTCCAGCGGTCATGTATGGATGTGAGAGTTGGACTGTGAAGAAGGCTGAGAGCCGAAGAACTGATGCTTTGAACTGTGGTGTTGGAGAAGACTCTTGAGAGTCCCTTGGACTGCAAGGAGATCCAACCAGTCCATTTTGAAGGAGATCAGCCCTGGGATTTCTTTGGAGGGAATGATGCTGAAGCTGAAACTCCAGTACTTTGGCCACCTCATGGGAAGAGTTGACTCATTGGGAAAGACTCTGATGCTGGGAGAGATTGGGGGCAGGAGGAGAAGGGGACGACCCAGGATGAGATGGCTGGATGGCATCACTGACTTGATCAATGTTAGTTTGAGTGAACTCCGGGTGTTGGTGATGGACAGGGAGGCCTGGCGTGCTGCGATTCATGGGTCGCAAAGAGTTGGACACGACTGAGTGACTGAACAAGAACTAAACTAGTCTTTTTTGTTAGACAGAACTGGCTTTCTTAATCCATAAATTCACTACATGATAGGTGAAAGGTCCTCTAGCCAGTGACCTGAAAATTTACCCCATCTCACTCAGCCCTGTACCTGGAGCACTCATCCCCAAGTCTTCACAGAGGTCTTACTTCCCTAACTCCCACATCAGTTCACTTGTCACCGCTCAAAAAGGGCTCCCCTGACCACCAAGCATTGTATACTCCCACAAGGCCTTACCTAATAATCTCCAGAGTATCTATCTTTTCCTAAAATTTTAATTTTTCTAAATCAGTTTTCTTCTTCCTTTGTCTCATTTCTGGCAGTCTGTCACCCCTTCCTGGAAGGCTGTGATGGTGAGATCCAGTTCTGTGTCAGCCACATTCAGCTCAGTTCACCCCTTGTTGAGAACCTTGATAGAAGCATCAGTTCATTCAATTCAGTTGCTCAGTCGTGTCTGACTCTTTGTGACCCCATGGACTGCAGAATGCCAGGCTTCCCTGAGCTTGCTCAAATTCATGACTATCGAGTCAGTGATGTCATCCAGCCATCTCATCCTCTGTCATCCTCTTCTCCTACTTTCAGTCTTTCCCAGCATCAGGGTCAATTCCAGTCAGTCAGTTCTTTGCACAAGCTGGCCAAATTATTGGAGCTTCAGCTTCAGCATCAGTTCTTCCAATGAATATTCAGGACTGATTTCCTTGAAGATTGACTGGTTACATCTCATTGCAGTCCAGGGGACTCTCAAGAGTCTTTTCCAACTCCACAGTTCTAAAGAATCAATTCTTCAGCTCTTAGCCTTCTTTGTGGTCCACCTCTCAAATTCATCCAGGGCTGCATTTTTGCATGATGTACTCTGCATATAAGTTAAATATGCAGGATGCCACTACAGCCTTGACATACTCCTTTTCCAGTTTGGAACCAGTCCATTGTTCCATGTCTGGGTCTAACTGTTGCTTCTTGACCTGGATACAGGTTTCTTAAGAGGCAGGTAAAGTGGTTTGTTTTCCCATCTCTCGAAGGATTTTCCACAGTTTTTTTGTGATACACACAGTCAAAGGCTTTATTTCTGGGGGCTCCAAAACCACTGCAAATGGTGACTGTAGCCATAGAATTAAAAGACGCTTGCTCCTTGGAAGAAAAACTGTGACTAACCCAGATAGCATATTAAAAAGCAAAGACATTACTTTGCCATCAAAGGTCCATCTAGTCAAAGCTATGGTTTTTCCAGTAGTGAAGTATGGATGTGAGAGTTGGACCATAAGAGGGCTGAGCATGGAAGAATTGATGTTTTTGAACTGTGGTGTTGAAGTAGACTCTTGAGAGCCCCTTGGATGGCAAGGAGATCAAACCAGTAAATCCTAAAGGAAATCAGTCCCAAATATTCATTGGAAGGACTGATGCTGAAGCTGAAGCTCTAGTACTTTGGCCACCTGATGTGAAGAACCAACTTATTGGAAAAGACTGATCCTGGGAAAGATAGAAGGCTGGAGGAGAAGAGGACAACAGAGGATGAGATAGTTGGATGGCATCACTGACTCGATGCACATGAGTTTGAGCAATCTCCAGGAGTTAGTGATGGACAGGGAAGCCTGGTGTGCTACAGTCCATGGGATTGCAGAGTTGGACCTGATAGAGCAATTGAACTTGCATGAAATGTTCCCTTGGTATCTCTAATTTTCTTGAAGAGATCTCTAGTCTTTCCCATTCTATTGTTTTCCTCTATTTCTTAACACTGATCACTGAGGAAGTCTTTCTTATCTCTCCTTGCTGTTCTTTTGAACCCTGAATTTAGATGGGTGTATTTTTCCTTTTCTCCTTTGCCTTTTGCTTCTCTTCTTTTCTCAGCTATTTGGAAAGCCTCCCCATGCAACTATTTTGCCTTTTTTCATCTTACTAGGGATAGATGAATAGCTAGCACTTAACACTTGTGTGCTAAGTGAGTGTGAGTCTTTCACAGTCTCTCAGCACAGTAGACACGCTGCTGCTACATCCCAGAGCCCTTCAGAATGGATGCACAGGATGCCCAGCTGCTGAGAATGTCAGTTCATGGCTGCATCTTGCACTGAGAATTACCCGCAGTTGCAGGGGGTGGCTTGCCTTAGTTATGTCACCTCCTTGGGGACCCCATAGCCAACGACCTCCATATCAGTCTGTACTGATATGGAGATACAAAGCTTTGGCTCTGTTGCTGCAACTTGGAACACTCCTGAAGGGCTGTCCCAGGTCCAGAGCTCCCACTAGCAAACACAGTATGAGTCAGGTTTTCTCTTTACAAATCCTTTCTCAATTCTTTAAGGGCTAACTGCTGAGAGGACTTCTCATTTGCATTCTGCTTGGAACTCCCCAGCTCTGCCTATTTTCAGGGAACTCTATGTAACTCAACTCTCTGTCCCTTTAGCTATACCGTCTTTTTGCTTCGATATTTGATCCTGATAAGTTCTCTTTATTTGTCCTGTATCCTAGTTTTAAGCTTTGGGTGATATCTTGTGCTTGGCTGGACCTGGAATCCTGGATAGGACTTCCTGGTGGAAGGGACCACACTTCCTCCACATTTTCACCCCTAAATATACAGAAATCTTATCAAACTATATACCAGGAGAAATGAAATGCACTCCTGCTAATTTCTTCTTATAAGAAGAGAAGATTCCTTCATGCTAGATGGAAATGTGAAGGAAGTCTGAAATGTGGAAATGTAGTCTACTTCCATTAGTGGAGACAGCCTTTGATGGTGGTCAGAAAGGTTTAAAAAACAAAACAAAACAAAAAAAAAACTGAGGAGAACAAAAAATTTAATGAATTATGTACCAGTTTATAAGTCCTTAAAGCTGGAGTTGTTGCCAATGTTTCTATATCTGTAGCAATATACAATTTCATATTATTTTCATAAGCTGAAGTTTGTGCTTGCTTGCTAAATTGCTTCAGTCATGTCCAACTCTTTGTGACTCTATGGACTGTAGCCCGCCAGACTCCTCTGTCCAGAGTATTCTCCAGGCAAGAATAGTGGAGTGGGTTGCATGCCTTCCTCCAGGGTATCTTTTTAACCCAGGGATCAAACCAATGTCTCCTGTATTGGCAGGTGGGTTCTTTACCACTAGCATCACCTGGGAAGCCCCCCAAAAATAATTTATTGCTTTACTCTTATGTACTTTCTAGTCCCTGGAAACATGGGAGAGTATTATGTTTGGCAGTTTAACAACTTCTGACACATAATTATTTTGGAGAGATGCTTGTTAGAAGTATCAATGCATGCCTGCTAAGTCATGTCCGACTCTTTGTGACTCTGTGGACTGTAGCCCACCAGGCTCCTCTGTCCATGGGTTTCTCCCCAGGCAAGAATATTGGAAGGGGTTGCCATGCTCTCCTCTGGGGATCTTTCTGACCCAGGGATCAAACCCGCATCTCTTAAGACTCCTGCATTTTTACCATTTTGTCTTTACCACTGGCACCCTCTGGCCCCAAAATACCAATATCTGCTCTCAAGTCTTAGATACAATGGTTAGCCCAAGCTAATTGGAAGCAGCAACAATAACCTGGAGCAGAACATGGATGTTGGAATCAAATAAAATGCATCTAGCTGAATGTCAAGGCATACAGAGCAATACCTTTTTGGTAAAACTTCCATTTCCTATCACATGGTGAAATCATACAAACGGAAACATGTTCACCATGTGTCTGCTTTTCATACTTTAAAATAGCAGATATAAAATACTACCTCAAGGAGCTCTTAATGTACACTGAAAAATAAAACCACAAAAAAAGATGTTAATGATTAAAATAGGCATTAACCAGTTTTTACTACTTTCTTTGCTAGAAACCAGTCCTTTGAAAACCTCTACTTTTACAGAGCTTTCCTGGCACCTTTTACAGAATTATAAGATTACATTTTAAAATATTGATTCTTGACTTCTTCCAGAGAATACCTCCACAAACTGATTCAAACTTAAACATCATCTTTGAAAGTGAAAGTTGCTCAGTCGTGTCCGACTCTTTGTGACCCCACGGACTACACAGTCCATGAAATTCTCCAGGTCAATGTTTAAATTAATGTCTGAATGTCATGGTTGACTACCGTTGGGACACCACTTGTGTGCAAAAATTCTCTCTTGATGGAACTTACTATCTAGATTCTACATTTTAACATAATTTTGCCATTGAAGTGAAACTAACTTTTGGGTGTTCCTGATAAAGAACAAGACAGAAGGTGATGGTAAAAGATGTTTTGCCACTTTTGCTCCTGTGCTTCTTAACATTCCATATGTACATTTAATTGAGCCAATCTGAACTCTCAAAAGACAGTCAATAGCATGGAGGAGCATCCAATCTAATACTAAATACATGTGAGCAAAAAGGTAAATAATTTTTTTGTGATTAACAATTGTAGTAATCATCATTAACTAGAAAGACTCCAAAGCTAAGAGAATATCTGTGTGTGTGTGTGTGTGTGTAAAATACACATGTGTATGTTAATTTTTTAACCTGACATTTTCTCAAAAGTAAATAAAATGGGGGTTGGAATACCTTCAAAGGGGCTACTGAACATCAGCTAAATAAATCCTAATATTTAAGATGCAGGATAACAGCCATCTTGGGAATGTTGACATAACAGATTGAATGTGAAATTTTATAATTCGACTTAATTGACACATCATCTTCTATTAGCTGATAGCTAGTTTCAGAAATATGACATAAAGCAAATAGCATTTATGTAAGAATAGATTAGCCCAGAAGAGCTGCCCTCACTTGCATCCATGCAGTCTGTTGGCCCTTCATGCTCATAAAAGGCTAGTCTCTCCACTGGGAGAAGAGGTCCGCTTGTCTTCTCTTGCATGAGAGTTTGTGGGGGTAAAAGCAGACCACACAGCTCAGTTTTCTGGTGGTTGCTAAATTCAATTTCTTAGATGTTGACCTGGGCAAATAATGCTCTTCCCTCTGTCTTTTCCTCCAGAATAGGAAGGTGTTTGGGGAGAGCACCTCCCCAGTCCCCAGTTTCAGTGCATTAGCATCATCCTGAGAAGTTAATTCAGAAAACTAACACATTGCGTTGGCCCTTTCCTGCCTATAGGGCACCACTTAGGTGAACGGACATCAGCACCCAAGACCCAGAAATGGGCTGTCCCCAGAGGAGGTAAGGATCCCTGGGGAAGCTCTCTTCAAGTGCCCTGTTAGATGATGCTACAATTCCAGGCATTCTGCTGAACCTGCTAGCTCAACATGTTACATAACATACTTGCTTCAGAGCCCTGGAGCCCTAGTCAATGAGAAGACCTTGCTCTCTGGCATGGTCTGGGAGAGGCCACAGTCATAATGGAACACAGGTATTGACTTGCTGTTTGCTTGGCACTGGTGCTACAGCATTTACTAAGCTAACTATTTCACCCTGGCCAGGTCCCATTGAGATCATAAATAACATCTTTCCCCGCAGTTGAGTCAGTCCCAGAACCAGTATTACAAGCTCATGCTGCTAAGGAGAGGTGGAGCTTAGCCCTCAGTACAAAAGCTGGACTCCAGGGTTGCCCAGCTGGCCACAAAGCATCCTCTAGATGCATCGAGGTTACCTTTCACATCAATGCAAAGGAATGCTACATCTTTTCTGCCCTGGGGCTCTGACACAAGCTCAGATCGTGTTTCATCAGAAACAGTTTCTGCAGATTCTCCCTGCTATTTCTTTTTGGAATTGCACTCCCCAGGCTGCCTGAGGCAAAGCAACAGGTTCAAGTCTAGTCTGTATTCATGCCCATAGTCATCAGAGAGATGTGCCTGTACTGCCACAGCTATCTCAGCACTGCCTCTTGTCACCTCCTCTCCAAGGTCAGCAGTGTTTGATGAGCCCCCGAGTATCTGCTCCCCTTGGGTACCACTTCTGACACAGTGCACTGTAGTCAGGGCATGCCCAGGTCCCACTGCCTCAGGCAGAGTGTCAGGTTCCCCTACCCTCAGACCCTAGAACAGAGTGGCACTGAAAAACTGGTAAACCGAGGAACAAAGTAAATAAGCTACAACACCTTAACCTAAAAAGCAGGAGAAAAACACATAGGAGAACATTTGTATTAGAACTAAATCAGAGAGCCTGAAGGTTTTAGAAAGATATTCAGATAATCTTAGTATAACCTTCCTGGTTTACATTAGCCTCTGCTTTGAATCTTACTGGAAAAAAAAAAAAAAAAAAAAGCCTAGATGGCGGTTTAATATAAATATGGATAATAATAGCAGAAATCATTTAATAAATGTTCAAAAAATGCAACATATCATTTTCCTATACAGAAAAGTTTACAAAACATTTAGTTGGGAATGCTTGCATGTAGTATATCTAGCCATAAAGATAGCCTTTTATTTTATATTGTACTGTAATACTATGTTTTTAACCATGGGGATGGGATAGGCCACAAATGTTTGTTTCCTCAGCTTCAAAGGAAAATTTATAGTATTCTGGCTAATATATTGGTGCTTTGTTTACCCTAGCTTTGTTTTGATTTCAAATACAAAATACAAAAATAAAGAACTAAATAAATAATTCTCTTCTCATTAAGTCAAAATTTAACTATAGGCCTCTGTGGAAAATATTAAAAATTGATTAAAATTGAACATACTGCAAAAAAATGACTGAGAGGGAGTTATAACAATGAAAAGGAAGACATTTTATTTACAATTTCACAACATTTTAGACACAGCAGCTCTGACTGCAAGGGCTGGCTCTCTTTGGGTGACTAGGCACGTACCTGCCCATGTATCTGGGGCACTGTGTGAGCTGCTGCTTGGCCTGAGCTGTCCTGGAAGGGAGGGACCTTGTGTCCACTCCTCTACCCAGTGTACCTCTCTGCTGCTTCCTCCCCAAACATCTGTTGTCACAAAAAGCATGCAGTGCATCTCATCCACTAGAAGCTGTAACTGCAGCTCTTGGATCTAAGAAAGTTTGTGCCCTCCCAAGGAGTAGCTCCAGTGCAAGACCTTCTGACCAGGCCCCCTGAGAAGTGGTCTTCCGCACAGCATAACTGTAAACGCATAAGCTCCCAGACATTGCTGCAACCAGAATCACCTACATTTCTGTGTACTTCAAGAGAAAAATAAAATATTTCAAAAAACCTTTTTAAAAAATTGCATATTTCATCCATAATAGGCTCTTGATAAATGAGTTTGAATATAGAATAAATCATATTTATGCAGTACTTTTTATTTGCATTCTTTAAATGTTCACCCACCATCTTATTTGGACTTCCCTGGTGGCTCAAACGGTAAAGCATCTGCCTACAATGTGGGAGACCTGGGTTCAATCCCTGGGTTACGAAGATCTCCTGGAGAAGGAAATGGCAAACCACTCCAGTATTCTTGCCTGGAAAATCCCATGGATGGAGGAGCCTGGTGGGCTACAGTTCATGGGGTTGCAAAGAGTCGGACACGACTGAGCGACTTCACTCACTCATTCACTCACCATCGTATTTGTCACAAATCCTGTGCTCCAACACCTCTTCTCTGGATTTTTATGCCTCAGAATAGTTCAGGGTTCACCTTCCCACTTGAGGGACATTGAGGGTCCGTCTCTTCTTATCTCATCCTCAGGACTTATTGTTTGCTTTGCTACCATGATATCATATCAACATTTGGATGATCTGCATAACTGTGAACCAATATTTTCCAAAGGACCAATGAATGCATCATGTTCAAAATCAAGCATGGGTAAAGGGTATATTCCAAGTACCATACAGACCAATGAAGTAACAGGTAGCAGAGTATGAATAGTTCATTGATACCATATCAGTTTCCACATTATATCTAAATTCTAAGAAATTACTACTTGTTAAACTTTATGTGATGTCAAAGGAGAATATCCATGATTATCTGAAAGTCTAATAAAATATTTACCCATTTTTGAACTACAGATCTGACTCAGGCTTGATTTTCTTCAACTATATTTACATACTACAAAATATTGAATGCAGAAGCAGATATTAAAATCATTTGCCTTTTATTAAGTCAGACATTATAAAGATCTGTAAAAATGTAAAGTGGTGTCACTAAATTCTCACGAAATCCTTGAGTTTTGAATGATTTTGTTGTTGTTCAGTCGGTAAGTTGTGTCCAACTCTTTATGACCCCATAGACTGCAGCATGCCAGGCTCCCCTGTCCTTCACCATCTCCTGGAGCTTGCTCAAAGTCATGTCCATTGAGTCAGTGATGCCATCCAACCATTTCATCCTCTCTTGCCCCCTTCTCCTCTTGCCCTCAATCTTTCCCAGCATCAGGGTCTCTTCAAATGAGTCAGCTCTTTGCATCACGTGGCCAAAGTACTGGAGCTTCAGCTTCAGTCATTCCAATGAATATTAAGGACTGATTTCCTTTAGGATTGACTGGTTGGATCTCCTTGCTGTCCAAGGGACTCTCAAGAGTCTTCTCCAGCACCACAGTTCAAAAGCATCAATTCTTCTCTACTCAGCTTTCTTTAAGGTCCAACTCTCAAATCCATATATGACTACTGGAGAAACCATAGCTTTGACTATACAGACCTTTGCTGACAAAGGAATGTCTCTGCTTTTTAGTACACTGTATAGGTTTGCAGCCACGAAATTAAAAGATGCTTACTCCTTGGAAGGAAAGTTATGAACAACCTAGATAGCATGTTGAAAAGCAAAGATATTACTTTGCCAACAAATATCTGTCTAGTCAAGGATATGGTTTTCCAGTGGTCATGTATGGATGTGAGAGTTGGGCTGTGAAGAAAGCTGAGCACTGAAGAATTGATGTTTTTGAACTGTGGTGTTGGAGAAGACTCTTGAGAGTCCCTTGGACTACAAGGAGATCCAACCAGTCCATTCTGAAGGAGATCAGTCCTGGGTGTTCATTGGAAGGACTGATGCTGAAGCTGAAACTCCACCTCATGCAAAGAGTTGACTCAATTGAAAAGACCCTGATGCTGGGAGGGATTGAGGGCAGGAGGAGAAGGGGATGACAGAGGATGAGATGGCTGGATGGCATCACCAACTCGATGGATATGAGTTTGAGTGAACTCTGGGAGTTGGTGATGGACAGGGAGACCTGGCATGCTGTGATTCAGCAAAGAGTCAGACATGACTGAGTGACTGAACCGAACTGAGCTGATAGGCTTGTCACAGTTTTTCTTCCAAGGAGCAAACGTCTTTTACTTTCATGGCAGCAGTCACTGTCTGCAGTGATTTTTGAAGCCCCCCAAAATAAAGTCTCTCACTGTTTCCACTTTCCCCCCATCCATTTGCCATTCAGTCTTGGTACCAAATACCATGATCTTCATTTTCTGAATGTTGAATGTTAAGCCAGCTTTTTCATGCACCTCTTTCGACTTCATCAAGAGGCTCTTTAGTTCCTCTTTACTTTCTGCCATTAAGTGGTGTCATCTGCATCTGATGTTGTTGATGTTTCTCCCAACAGTCTTTATTCCAGCTTGTAACTCACCCAGCCCGGCATTTCACATTATGTATTCTGCATATAAGTCAAATAAGCAAAGTGACAATATACAGTCTTGACATGTTATTTTCCCAATTTTGAGCCAGTCCATTGTTCCATGTTTGGTTCTAACTGTTGCTTTTTCTCCTGCATACAGGTTTTTCAGGTGACGGGTAAGGTGGTATGGTATTCCCATCTCTTTAATAATTTTCCACAGTTTGTTGTGATTGACACAGCCAAAGGCTTTAGCGTTGTCAATAAAGTGGAATTAGATTTTGTTTTGGAATCCCCTTGCTTTTTCTGTGATCCAGTGAGTGCTGAGAATTTGACCCCTGGATCCTCTGCCTTTTCTAAGTCCAACTTGTACATCTGGAAGTACTAAGTTCATATACTGCTGAAGCCTACAGAAATGGGACAACCAGGGTGCCAGATATGTTGTTTGGCTACCTGGAACAGCTGAAGGGCATGTTCCTACTAGTCAGGGCTTGGCAAAACGTGGTCCATTGGAGAAGGGGATGGAAAACCACTTTGGTATTCTTGCCTTGAGAAATCCATGAACGCAATAAAAAGAAGTATCATATGACTCAGCAATTCCACTACTGGGCACATTCCCTAAGAAAACATTATTGAAGAGAAATATGCACCCCAATATTAATCGCAGCACTATTTATAGTAGTCAGGACAAGGAACCTAGATATTCATTAATAGATGAATGGATAAAGAAGATATGATACATATATGCAATGGAATATTTATCAGCTATAAAAAGGAATGAAATTGAGTCAGTTGAAGTGATGCAGACTAACATAGAGCATGTTATACAGAATGAAGTAGGTCAGAAAGAGAAAAACAAATATTGTATATTAAGATAAAAAATGGTACTGATGAACCTATTTCCAGGGCATGATTAGAGGTGCAGACACAGAGCACAGGCTTGTTGACACAGTAGGGGAGACTGAATTGAGAGAGTAGCATTGACATGTCTACACTACCATGTGTAAAAGAAATACTTAATGGGAAGCTGCTGTATAGCACAGGGAAATCAGCTTCAGTGCCCTGTGATGACCTAGAGGAGTGGAATGGTAAAGTGGGAGGGAGGCTCAAGGAGGAAGGGATATTTTAAACATATGCCTGATTCACGATGTTATACAGCACAAACTAACACAACTTTGTAAAGCAATTATATTCCAAAAAAAAAAAAAAAGAACATAAAGCTTAAAAAAAAGACCCAACTGTGCCACATGTTCTTCTTATATAGACATACCAGAATTTATTTAACATATCTCAGATTATGGAATATTGGCATTGATTAAACTCATATGTGAGAAAACGTGAAGTGGACATGGATTTTTATAACAATGATCCTTTATTTCCTTAAGATAAAGTCCAACAATTAATATTTTTCAGTAAATGAACATTCCAGTGTTTCTGGTGTGTATTGTGGCAATTTTTTAAACTTATTCTTTTTTGCAAGTTAAGTCTATACACAGATGTTGAAGAAAATGTAAATTTAGTTTGAGGACAAGAAGGATTAAGGGAGCAATTCATTCCTTTCAGATATCCTGCCTAACAGTAAGTCCTCAATAAATAGTGAAGAAATGAATAACTAAATGATGAAGCACAGTGGGAGCAGATTTGTTTCTGGAGGCTCTGACTGGAAGAATGAAAATCACAGATAGAGTTGTGGAGAGGTCAAGTTTAGTTGCACACTGAGACTTCCTTCCTCCCCCTGCTCTTTCCTCACTCCCCACTCTCCAGTTAGGGATACCTTTTTCAAATTCTCACAGAAATCAAAAGTGAAATATATCTTTTATTATGTAATTGTCAAATTCATTATGATTAATACTGTTTATAAATCACTGGAGTTCTTTAAAAAAAAAAAAACAGCTGTATCAAACTATAAGTCACATGCCATAAAAATCACCCTTTAAGAGCAAACAAGTCAGTGGTGGTTTTTAATATATTCAAAAATTGATTATCGATGCACTGGTTATCAATATCTAATTTCAGAACATTTTTTTCACTCCAAGAAACCCTCTCTATGCATTTTATAGCTATCACGACTCATTCTTTCCTATTCCCAGCCTGTGGCATCCACTAATATATTTTTGTCTCTATGAGTTTATCATATAAGTGAAATCATACAAATATTTGTCCTTTCGTTTCTAGTTTCTTTCAATTAGTAAAGTGCTTCCAAGTTTTATCCATATTGTAGTGTACATCCAATAGTCCATATCTTTTTATTGCTGAATAATATTCCACTGTATAGATATACCACATCTGTTCTATATGTATTCATCAGTTTGTGGACATTTGGTGGGGGGGGTTTCCCCATTTTTTTTTGTATATAATGGGCAATGCTGCTATGAGTATTCATGTGAAAGGTTTTGCATGAATGTATATTTTCATTTTTCTTGGGTATGGAAATGATGAATCAATGTTGACTGAATGTTCAGCTATTTGAGGGACTGCCAAACTGTTTTGCAAAGTAGATGCACCATTTTACCTTTCCACCAGCAATGTACAAGGGTTCTAAATCTTCCATATCATAGCCAACAATTGTTATGATGTTTTTTTGTGTGTGTTTGTGTGTGTGTGTGTGATGTATCCATTCTGGTGGGAGCAAGATAGTATCTCATCATGGCTTTGATTTGTAGTGTCCTGATGATATTAAGTATGCTTTCCTGTACTGATTGGGTATTTGTATATCTTCTCTGGAGTAATGTCTATTATGATCCTTTGACCATCTTTAATTGACCTTTTTGTCTTTTTATTGTTCAGTTGTACATATACAGGCTCCTATTCTCATGATCTCTTTCCTTTACACACAGGAGAACAGATTACAGATTGAGGTTCACTAAGTAACTCCCAGCTGGTATCAGATTTTGAGACACAGCAGACTCCTATTTGTAGAAGATAAATATATTACAACTCACAACAAACACTAATGGAGACAGACCTTTCCCTATTGAATATGAAACCCTGAACACCCTGAGTTTTCCTGGCACAGTACAATTTAGTTCTGTTTTTCTCTCATAATTATAAATAGTGCTCTTTCCCTCTCAAAACTTTTCTCATTAGAACAGATCACATAACATGCAAGAGCTACTAATCATCAAAAGCTCATTTAAAAAATTCAGTAATGAGAAATCAACTGTCCTGACTGTAAACTATACTATAAAGCTACAGTAATTAAGTTAGAATGGTACTGGCACAAAAACAGAAATATACTTCAAGGGAACAAGACAGAAAGCCCAGAGATAAATCCATGTACCTATGGACACCTCATCTTTGATAAAGGAGGACTGAATATACTATGGAGAAAAGATAACCTCTTCAATAATTGGTGCTGGGATAACAGGAGAGCTACTTATAAAAGAATGAAATTAGAAGAATTTCTAACAGGATACACAAAAATAAGCTCAAAAAGATTAAAGACTTAAATGTAAGGTCAGAAACTATAAAACTCCTATAGGAAAACATAGGCAGAACTTTGACATAAATCACAGAAAGATCCTCTTTGACTCATCTCCTACAGTAATGGAAATAAAAGAAAACAATTGGGACCTAATTAAACGTAAAAACTTTTCAACAGCAAAGGAAACTATAAACAGGATGGAAAGAGAACCCTTTTAGAATGGGAGAAAATAATCCCAAGTGAAAGTGAAGAGTGATATTCACTAAATTGTGTCTGATGTTTTTCGACCCTATGGACTGTAGCCTGCTAAGCTCCTCTGTCCATGGAATTCTCCAGGCAAGAATACTGGAGTGGGTAGACATTCCCTTCTCCAGGGGATATTCCCAATCTGGGGATTGAACCCACGTCTCCTGCACTGTAGGCAGATTCTTTACTGTCTGAGCCACCAGGGAAGCCCAATTGCAATTGAAGTGTTATTCACTCAGTCATGTCCTACTCTATGTGACCCCATGGACTACAGTCCACCAGGCTCCTCCACCCATGGGATTTCCCAGGCAAGAATATTGGAGGGGATTGCCATTTCCTTCTCCAACTGCAAGTGAAGTTGCTGACAAAGGATTAATCTCCAAAGTATACAAACAGCTCATATAGCTCAATATAAGAAAAATAAACAATCCAAGAATGGGAAGAAGACCTAAATAGACATTTCTTCAAAGAAGACATAGAGATGGCCAATAAACATATGAAAAGATGCTCAACATCACACATTGTTAGAGAAATGCAAATCAAAACTACCATGAGGTATCACCACACAGTGGTAAGATTGGCCATCATCAAGAAATCTACAAAGAATGTATACTGGAGAGGATATGGAGAAAAGTGAATCCTCTTACACTGTTAGGTTAGGGAGAATGTAAACTGATACAGCCACTATGGAGAACAGTATAGAGAATCCTTAAGATCTAGGAATAAAACTACCATATGACCCAGCAATCCCAATATTGGGCATATACCCTGAGAAAACCATAATTGAAAAAGACACATGTACTTTAATGTTCACTGAAGCACTATTTTCAATAGCCAGGGCATGGAAGCAATCTAGATGTGCACCAACAGATAAATGGATAAAGAAGAAGTGGTACATATATACAATGGAATATTACTCAGCCATAAACAAGGAATGAACATGAGTCAGTTGAACTGAGGTGGATGAACCTAGAGCCTATTATACAGAGTGAAGTAAGTCAGAAGGAGGAAAACAAATGCATATATTAATGCCTATATATGGAATCTAGAAAAATTGTACTGATGAACTTATTTGCAAGGCAGGAATAGGGACACAGATGTAGAAAGCAGATGTGGACACAGTGTGGGAAGGAGAGGGTGGGATGAATTGAGACAGTAGCATTGAAACATATACATTACCATATGTAAAATAGATAGCTAGTGGAAAGTTGTTGTGTAAAATGGAACTCAATCAGGTGCTCTTGACAACCTACAGGATTAGGATGAGTGGGGAGGGAGGTTCAAGAGGGAGGGGATAAATGTATACTATGGCTGATTACATTGTTGTATAGCAGAAACCAACACAATATTGCAAAGAAATGATCATCCAATTAAAAATAAATTTTAAAAATAAGCATATGAAAAGATATTCATATGTCATCACAGAAGTAGAAATTAAGACTATGAAACACACATCTACTAAAATGGCCAAAATCTGGAACACTGGCAACACCAAATGCTGTAAGGATGTGAAACAACAGGAACACTCATTCATTGTTGTTTAGAATGCAGAAGAGTACAGCCACTTTCAAAGACAGTTTGACAGTTGACCACAAAATTAAAATTTTTCTTACCATATGATCCAGCAACCATGATCCTTGGTATTACTCAAAAGAGTTGAATACTTGGGTTCACCTAAATGTCTGTACACAGTTATTTATGACAACTTTATTTATAAACACCAAAATTTGGAAGCAATCAAGATGTCTTTCATTAGGGTACTGAATAAAGAAGCTATGGTATAGTTAGAAAACAGACTGCTATTCAGTTCTAAAGAGCAATAGGCTATTGAGAGTGTTAATAGCCTTGGTAGGGAGGCCAGAGGTCCCCAAGTGGCAGGAGGAAATAAACTGCAAGTGGCAGACATTTTTTTCTTTTCTCTTCTAACCCTGTGTTGTCATGGTGACACCTTGTTTCCCCTGAACTTAACCATCTCAAACCTTGAAAATTAATGTGTTTTTCTTCTGGAAATGTTTTTGTAAGCTATGTTAATAAACTATGTATTTGATGGGAAATCTTTCTTCAAGATTCATGTCAATTGTTTGACAGGATGACACCTTGCACCAATGCTATCTCAAAATGCATGTTGTGAGTGAGGGGCCTGGTGCAACTCTCTCAGTTTTGAGGTGTTTCCTTTCTCTAGCAGCTTGCTAATAGGTATATAACTCTGTCACTTTCTGTCCCCTTCTGATGTCTATGTGACAAGCTTTCACTATCTCTTTTATACTTATTTTGCTACAAAAAAAGCTCTGTTTGATTAAACCTTGTCACTGGCCCTGGATTAAATTCTTCTCTTCTGGAGGCCACGAATCCTGGCATCACTCAGGACTCGTAGCAGCAACCTTTCATTTTAGGGGCTTGCCCAGGAGTCTTCAGGACACGGTAAGGACACTCGGAGCTCTAGTTCTTTGTTTTCTTATTAAACATGTTTTCTGTTTTACTTTACTAACTCTACAGTGTGCCTGTGTGTGTGATTGACTGAAAATGTGAGAAGCATAAAAGTGAGAAGCAATAGCTGTGTCCTAATCTGCAGTTCCATGATGACCTCATATTATGGCAGAAACCCTTTCAGGTGATTATACTGGCCTGCTAAAGTCAAGAGGCACCAGATATCTCCTCTGGGGGGAGCAGCCAGAGATGGATGAAGCATGTGGACCGAACTCTCCTTTCCCAGTTAAACTTTTCCTGGTCTCCTTGACCATTTTGTAACTGCTTGGTAGTTGAAACCACTAACCTAATCTGTTGGATCATAGGTTTTCAAGGGATTTGCAACCCATGCTGTTACTATGTACTTTTACTTATACCTCAAGTTTGGAAGAGCCTAGCAATGAGAAGGCAATGGCACCCCACTCCAGTACTCTTGCCTGGAAAACCCCATGGATGGAGGAGCCTGGTAGGCTGCAGTGCATGGGGTCCTGAAGAGTCAGACACGACTGAGCGACTTCACTTTCACTTTTCACTTTCATGCATTGGAGAAGGAAATAGCAACCCATTCCAGTGTACTTGCCTGGAGAATCCCAGGGATGGTGGAGCCTGGTGGGCTGCCATCTCTGGGGTCGCACAGAGTCAGACACAACTGAAGCAACTTGGCGGCAGCAGCAGCAGCCTTGCTAGGAGCAGAAAGTTTCAAGAGCACATTCAGGACCGAGGTCAGGTTCTAGCTCCAGGAATGTCTCTCAGGCTAGAGGTCGCTGCCTGCCTCTTGGCGGCCTGCCTCTGAGGGCAGCGACCTGAAAGCACATCTGATCTATGTGGATAGAAGCGCTGCTGGTGATCATGAGGTTTGTAACGACACAGATCAGGAATCCCAGGATCTCGTCAGACTGCAAGTGCAATGGGCTTCTTCCTCTGGTAATGCTAGCTCTTATTGGACCAGAGGAGCTCTCCAGTGGCTTCTGTCTCAACTGCTTAGATCTTCTTTCTGTGAAATCTGTGGGAATGAACTGGAAGGATTGCCCCTAATAGCTCAAGGACAAAAATCCCTTTTCCCTTGCTGGTCAGCCCTTCATCACCTTTTTTACTATCACATATACTGGTGCAGTGACACTTAGAAGGAACATCTCGGGTTTTATGTTCACCCCTCTATGACCCACCACTTCTGCTGTTGTCAGGACTGTACTCAGGAATGTGCAAAGGCACATGGAAGATGGATGGTTCTTCCTCTAGAGGTCTTTCCCCTAGAGACTTCCATAGTGACTCAGACAGTAAAGCATCTGTCTACAATGCAGGAGACCAGGGTTTGATCCCTGCATTGGGAAGATCCCCTGGAGAAGGAAATGGCAATCCACTCCAGTACTATTGCCTGGAAAATCCCATGGACAGAGGAGCTTGGTGGACTGCCATCTCTGGGGTCGCAAAGAGTCGGACAGGACTGAGCGACTTCACTTTCACTTTTCCCCTATTGGTCTTCTTAGCTTGGGAGGCATCCCAGGAGGCTACTTTGCTGCACTCTGGGTGGCATCAGAGGAGGAGTGGAAATCAGACACTGGTTTTAATGGTAAGGAGCTGAACATCAATCTGGGATGCCATCAGGTCTACCCCTGGTGCATCTCCACCCTGCCTTGGTGGTAGAACCTAGAGTGACAAGCAAGCTGCCTGCATCAGTAATGGACAGATAAGTCTGACCAGGAAGGGAAATCTTTGGTGGAAAGTCTGTCTTCACCCCCATCTAGAGCAGGGAAGGACGCCTCCAGTAGAAAAGAGCACTGGGTACTGCTTTTTTCTCTTACAGATGGGGGCTGGCAGTTCCAGAACCACCTCTTTAAAATGTATTTTGAGAAATTGGGATAAATTCAATCCCCAGAGCTTAACTTTACTTAGAGATATAATATATCCTGGAACAGATGCTAACTTCTGACTCAAAAACTTGAGTTTGGGGAAAAGCTGTTGCCTATGGAGATGAAATGGCTTGGTGATGAATTAGCAAAAAGTGGAAGGGTGAGATAGCCTCCTTCCCTACTGGGAATGAGACAGTTCCCACAACAGAGTCAGACTTGGACTATCACGGCTTAAGGAAGATAGGATTAGAGTCACTCTGTCAGGACTCTAGCAGGTGCACACTAAGACTTTTACTATGCCAAACTGGCAAACATAAAACAGGAATAGAAGGAAGCTCCTGGTAAATTCCTAGACAGACTACAGGAGGCCCTTCGCAGATTCACTGAGCCTGATCCCAAAAGTGTGGAGGGAGGAATGATCTTAAACAATAGATTTCTCACTCAATCAGCTCCAAATATCCACCATAAGCTACTAAAACAGGCATATGGACCAAATTAGTCTTAGATAACCTGTTGCAACTGGCTCAGACAGTTTATTATGGCAGGGAGGAAGAAGACAAGGGGCAGAAAAAGACCAGGAAAGACTGAAGTCCCAGTGATGGTTTTCAGATCTGCTCTGAAACAGTCCGGGGAAAAAATGCCCAGAGGGACCCAGGTGAAAAGGGACAGACGCTGTTACTGTGGAAAGGGGGGACACCTCAAGCAGAATTGCTGTCAGACATCTAAGCCACCCCCAGCTCCATGTCTGGTCTGAAAAGGACCACACTTGAGAAGAGACTGTCCTCAGAGGTGTAGGCCCCAGGGAAACCAACTCTCAAGTTAATCAGGACTGAAGGTGCCCAGGGGTCCCCACACAAGCTCCCATCCTATTTACACCTGAGGAACTCTGAGTATTGATAACTGTGGGGACCAATCAGTTGATTTCCTTTTAGACACTGAGTCAACTTACTCTGTGCTCACTGAAGCCCCTGGTCGACTTTCTCCTCTATCCACTTCCATAATGGGACTGTCTGGATGAGCCAAATGTTATTATTTCAGTTGTCTTCTAAGCTGGAACTGAGACTCTGTGCTATTTTCACAAGTTTCTGATTGTCCAGAGTCTCCCTCACCCTTTTGGGAAGCGATATACTCAGCAAGGTCCATGTCTCTGTTTTCATGAATATGGAGCCCTCCCTTTCTCTCCCATTAATTGAACAAAATGTAAATCCTACAATGTGGCCTGATGGAAAAACTGTGGGTTGAGCACAGAATGCTATTTCTGTCATTGTCACACTCAAAGACTCTCACATATTTTCACATCAAAAGCAGTATCCACTGAAACCCAAAGTTAAGAAAGGGTTAAAATCCACCATTGGGAATTTAAAGGACCAGGGGCTATTCCCTGGTGGCTCAGAGGTTAAAGCGTCTGCCTCCAACGCGGGAGACCCGGGTTTGATCTCTGGGTCGGGAAGATCCCCTGGAGAAGGAAATGGCAACCCACTCCAGTATTCTTGCCTGGAGAATCCCATGGACTGAACAGCCTGGTGGTCTGCAGTCCACGGGGTCACAAAGAGTCGGACACGACTGAGTGACTTTACTTACTTTACTTAGGGGCTATTAATTCCCTGTAACAGTCCATGCAACACTTCTATTCTATTAAAAAATGTTAAATGATAAATTGAGACTAGTTCAAGATTTATGAATAATAAATGAGACTGTGGTTCTTTGCATCCCATGGTGCCTAATCTTTATACTCTATTGTCTGAAATTTCTGAACAAGTCAAGTATTTTTTAGTCATTGCTTTTCTTTTCTTTAAGGGATGAGGGCCATAGGCCCTGAGAAAATTATGCTTATGCTAAACCATCCCCTACCTATGACTTTAAGACAATTGAGAGGATTTTTGAGCATCCAAACCTATTGCCACATTTGGATTCCAGGTTATGGGGAACTTGCTCAGCCTTTATATAAACTTATAACTGAAAATCAACAAGCCCAAACAGACAAGCTGGTTTGGGCTTCAGAGACTTAAGAGGCTTTTAAGGCTGTTCAAACTGCTCTCCTGCAGGTTTCCACTTTAAGCCTGCCCACAGGATCAGAGTTTAGTTTGTTACTGGAAAAAAAAAAAAAAAATCCTATGGCTATATTTCTTAAGGGTAATTGCTGCTATTGTTTTGCTAATGCCTAAAGCTCTTAAGTTCACGAATGGACAAAATATTACTGTACTGACTTCTCATAATGTCAGTGAAATCTTAAACTCTAAAGTTAATATTTGGATGACAGATTGTCAGTTTCTTAAATATCAGTCATTGTTGTTAGAAGGACCAATAGCTAAACTTAAAGTTTGTGGAGACTTAAATACTGCCATTTTCCTTCCTGAGAAGAAAAATGAAACACCCCATCATGATTGTTCCCAATTTCTAACCTTAACCTTAAATTATACAGCTCATAAAGATTTAATGGATACTCCATTAGACAATTCTGACATGGAAATATTTATGTATGACAGTTCTTTTGTTTGGGATGGGAAGTGGAAAACGGGTTACCAGGTGGTGATGGCTGAACAGGTTTTAAAAGTAAAGTCACTCTCCCCAGGAATGAGTGTTCAGCTAGTGGAGCTTGTTGCTCTGACCCAAGCTTCAGAGTTAAGCAAAGGGCAGCGAGTAAATATCTACACTGATTCTAAATAGACTTACTTGAGATTACATGCTCATGCTGCAATATGAAAAGAAAGACAGTTTAAAACAGCAACAGGAGAAACTATTAAGCATTTCAAAGAGATTGAAAGACTTTGATGGCTACGTATTGCCCTAAAAAAGTAGCTGTTATACATCACAGAGGGCACAGAAGGAACAGGAGTAAAGAAGCCTAGGGTTATCAGCTGGCTGACTGCCAACCGAGAAAAGGGGCACTTTAGGAACCCCTTTCATTACAGATGCCAATGGCCTGGACAGGTTCTCTTGAACAGGAAAAACCACAATATACTGAGGAAGAATTAAAAAGATATGGAAAAGAGGAGCAAAGAATACTGATAAAGGATGGTTACAGTCTAAGGACAGACAATAATTCCTGAAAATTCTCAGTGAAAAATTCTTAAAGGCTTGCACCAGATTTTCCTAAAGCCTTGGAATTAACTAACTATGTAACTCAACTTTCAACTTTTCAGCAGACATTGCAGGAACTCCAGGAGGTGACTCCTGGCCCAGCCTTTGAGTCAAACAAGCCACTGTTTGACCCAGGAACTGAGGTCCTGATAAAGACATTGGGACCTTGGGGGCAACCTCTCGAGCCCCTCTGGGGAGGCCCTTACCAGATTATTCTTCCTTCTCCCACAGCTGTCAAGGCATGAGCAATTGATTCATGGGTGCACCCTGGCCCAAACTAAGTGATGTCATTTTATGTCTTTATTCTCTATGCTTTTACTTTTTAACTTTTGAGATAGGCCGGATAATCTATGAGGGTCTGCTTCTGCTGACTCCAAAATTCCTGAGTCTGCTGTTTGACTCTCAAGACAACATCTTCCTGTCCTGGCCTCATTCCTATGCCACATTCCACAATCAGTCTAATTAATGAGTCTGTGGAGGACTCCCATCCTCATCAGTGGACGGCTTCCCATGGTGGGTGCCTCCACTTCAAGGAAAGGACTTCTCTAAGTCTCCAACTACCATCACAAACAAAAATCACTTGCGATGCCTCTTCTTAATCTGATGACACCTAACAATCCTAAAATGGACTAATGCAACACTTTGTACCTTAACATGGACACAATGTGACTTTTAACTTTGCTGATTGTTCTGGTTTTGTTGTTTGCTCCTTACATGTGTAACTCTTTAGCTGGATTTGTTTCTAGCCTCATGAAGGCTTTTTAGTTACAAATGGTTGTTCAGACTCCTACAAGTGACATAGCCTCCTCCAAGTATTACTTGGGACATCTGGATCAGAGACAATCAATATGAGAGTTAGAAAAATATGTTGAATCAACAATTTAGGGACGACACCGCTTACCAGCACAGAAGCAGTTATAGAATGAGAAAGCCACCCCTTTCCCTTGGCAACATAATTCGCTAGAATGAAAAGGGGGGTGAGAGTGTTAACAGCCTTGGTAGGGAGGTCAGAGGTCCCCAAATGGCAGAAGAAAATAAACTGCAAGTGGCAGACTTTCTTTTAAATTTTCTCTTCTAATTCTGTGCTGTCATGGTGACATCTGGTTATCACTGAACTTTACTTTATCTCAAACCTTGAACTAACCAATGAGTTTTTCTTATGGAAATATTTTCTTTCAGTTCAGTTGAGTCACTGAGTTGTGTCTGACTCTTTGCACCAGTCCATCACCGTCTGTCAGAGCTTGCTCAAACTCATGTCCATCGAGTCGGTGATGCATCTAACCATCTCATCCTCCATCAAGCCCTTCTCCTCCTGCCTTCAATCTTTCCTAGCATCAGGATCTTTTCTAATGAGTCAGGTCTTTGCATCAGGTGGCCAAAGTATTGGAGTTTCAGATTCAGCATCAGTCCTTCCAATGAATATTCAGAGCTAATTTCCTTGAGGATTGACTAGTTTGATCTCCTTGCAGTCCAAGGAACTCTCAAGAGTCTTCTCCAACACCACAGTTCAAAAGTATCAGTTCTTTGGCGCTCACCTTTCTTCATGGTGAAACTCACATCCATATGCAACTACTGGAAAAACCATAAATTTGATTAGATGGACCTTTGTCAGCAAAGTAATTCTCTGCTTTTTACTACACTATCTAGATTGGTCATAGCTTTTCTTCCAAGGAGCAAGCATCATTTCATTTCATGGCTGCAGTCACCATCTGCAGTGACTTTGGAGCCCAAGAAAATAAAGTCTCTCACTGTTTCCATTTTTTCCCCATCTATTTGCCATGAAAAGATGGAACCAGATGTTATGATCTTAGTTTTCTGAATGTTGACTTTTAAGCCAATTTTTTCACTCTCTTCTTTCAATTTCATCAATAGGCTCTTTAGTTCTTCTTTGCTTTCTGCCATAAGGGTGGTATCATCAGCATATCTGAGGTTATTGATATCTCTTCTGGCAATCTTGATTCCAGCTTGGCTTCATCCAGCCTGGCATTTTGCATAATGTAGTCTTCACAGAGGTTAAATAAGCAGGATGACATATATAGCCTTGACATACTCCTTTCCCAATCTGGAACCTGTCTATTGTTCCATGTCCAGTTGTAACTGTTGCTTCTTGACCCACATACAGATTTCTCAGGAGGCAGGCAAGGTGGTTTTGTGTGCCCATCTCTTTAAGAATTTTCCACAGTTTTTTGTGATCCACACAATCAAACGCTTTGACATAGTAAAGCAGAAGTAGATGTTTTACTGGAACTCTCTTGCTTTTTTGATGATCCAACTGATGTGGGGCAATTTGATCTGTGGTTCCTCTGCCCTTTCTTGAACATCTAGAAGTTTTTGCACAGCTTGAACATCTGGAAGTTCATGGCTCATGTACTGCTGAAGCCTCACTTGGAGAATTTTGAGCATTACTTTGCTAGTGTGTAAGATGAGTGCAATTATGCAGTATTTTGAACATTCTTTGTCATTGCCTTTCTTTGGGATTGGAATAAAAACTGATATTCCATTTATTAATGTATAAAATTATACATTAATTTTTTAGTCCTGTGGCCACTGCTGAGCTTTCCAAATTTGCTGGCATATTGAGTGAAGCACTTTCACAGCATCATCTTTTAGGATTTAAAATAGCTCAACTGGAATCCCATCATCTCCATTAGCTTTGTTCTTAGTGATGCTTCCTAAGGCCCACTTGACTTCGTATTCCAGGATGTCTGGCTCTAGGTGAGTGACCACACCATCGTGGTTATCTGGGTCATTAAGATCTTTTTTGTACAGTTCTTCTGTGTATTCTTGCCACCTCTTCTTAATATCTTCTGCTTCTGTTAGGTCCATACCGTTTCTGTCATTTATTGTGCCCATCTTTGCATGAAATATTCCCTTGGTATCTCTAATTTTTTTGAAGAGATCTTAAGCTATGTTAATGAACTATGCATTTGATGGGAAATCTGTATTTCATCAAGATTCACGTCAATTGTTTTATGACCAGGGATGAATCACCTTGTGCCAGTGCTATCTCAAAATGCATGTTGTGGGTGAGAGGCCTGGTGTTACTCTCCCAGTTTTGAGGTGTTTCCTTTCGCTAATTAGTAGCTTGCTAATATCCATATAAAGTGAAGTGAAGTGAAGTGAAGTCGCTCAGTCGTGTCCGACTCTTTGTGACCCCATGGATTGTAGCCTACCAGGCTCCTCCTTCCATGGGATTCTCCAGGCAAGACTACTGGAGTGGGTTGCCATTTCCTTCTCCAGGGGATCTTCCCAACCCAGGGATCGAACCCGAGTCTCCCACATTCCAGGCAGACGCTTTAACCTCTGAGCCACCAGGGAAGCCCCTTGCTAAAAACTAGCAAGGGGGCACTTTGTTTCCTCTTCTGATGGCTATGCAAGAAGCTTTCATTATCTCTTTTATACATTAAAAAAAACTTTGCTACACAAAAAGCTCTGAGTGATCAAGCCAAGTCAGTAGCCCTGGATTGAATTCCTCTCTTCCTGAGGCCATGAATCTCAGCATCATTCATGGCTTGTAGCAGCAACCTTTCCTTATTAAGTCATGAAAATACATAAAGGAAACTTATAATTTAAATTCCAGTAGAGCTATTTCAAATCCTAAAAGATGATGCTATTAAACTGCTGCACTCAATATGCCAGCAAATTTGGAAAACTTAACAGTGGCCACAAAACTGGAAAAGGTCAGTTTTCATCCCAATCCCAAAGAAGGGAACTGCCAAAAAATGTTCAAACTACCAGAAAATTGTACTCATTTCACATGCGAGCAAAGTAACACTCAAAATCCTGCAAGCTACGCTTCAAGAGTATGTGAGCTGAGAAAGTTCAGATGTACAAAGTGGATTTAGAAAAGGCAGAGGAACCAGATATCAAATTGCCAACATCCATTGGATCATAGAAAAAGCAAAGGAGTTCCAGAAAAACTTCTACTTCTGTTTCATTGACTATTGCAAAGTCTCTGACTGTGTGGATCACAACAAACTGTGGAAAATTCTTAAAGAGATGGGGCATACCAAGCTCCCTTACTTGCCTCCTGAGAAACCTGTATAAAGGTTAAGAAGTAACAGTTAGAACTGGACATGGAAAAATAGACTGGTTCAAAATTGGAAAAAGAGTATGTTAAGGCTGTATATTGTCACCCTGGTTATTTAATTTATATCCAGAGAACATTATGCCGAATGCTGGGCTGGATGAAGCAAAGCTGGAATCAAGATTGCCAGAAGAAATATCAATAACCTCAGATATGCAGATGATACCACCCTTATGGCAGAAAGGAAGAGGAACTAATGAGCCTCTTGATGAAGGTGAAACAGGAGAGTGCAAAAGCTGGCTTAAAGCTTAACATTCAAAAAATGAAGATCATGGCATCTGGTCCCATAACATCATGGCAAATACATGGGGATAAAATGGAAACATTGACAGAGTTTATTTTTTTGGGCTTCATTACCACTGCCAACAGTGACTGCAGCCATGAGATTAAAAGACACTTGCTCCTTGGAAGAAAAAGCAGAGACATCACTTTGTTGACAAACGTCCACATTAGTTGAAGCTATGTTTTTTCCAGCAGTCATGTATAGATGTAAGAATTGGACCATAAAGAAGGCTGAGTACCAAGGAACTGATGCTTTCGAAGTGTGGTGCTAGAGAAGACTATTGATGGTCCCTTGGACAGCAAGGAGATCAAACCTGTCAAGCCTGAAGGAAATCAAACTTCAATGTTCATTGGAAGGACCAATGTTGCAGCTGAACCTCCAATACTTGGTCCACCTGATGAGAAGAGCTGACTCATTGGAAAAGACTCTGATGCTAGGAAAGATTGAGGGCAAGAGGAGAATGGGGTGAGAGAGGATGAGATGGTTGCATGGCATCACTGATTCAGTTAACATGAGTTTGAGCAAATAGTGAGGGACCAGGAAGCCTGGTGTGCTGTAGTCCATGGGGTCACAAATAACCAGACACCACTGAACTACTGAACAACAACTTAATTGCATATTATTAAGTGAAGGAAATCAATCATAAAGACTAAATTCCACATGATATCAACTCCATGACATTCTGGAAAAGGTAAAACTATAGACAGTAAAGAGATTAGTGGTTGCCAAGGGTGAGGAGGAATGAATAGGTGGTGGTGGGGAGTGAAAATACTATGCATACTATTATGATGACTATATATTACACATTTGTTCAAACCCCCAAAAAGAAACAATACCACTATGGGCTTTGGGCCATTAGTAGTAGCAGTGTTAGTCCCTTAGTCATGTCGGACTCTTTGTGACCCCATGGACTGTAGTGTACCAGGGTCCTCTGTCCATGTTATTCTTGAGGCAAGAATACTCGTTTGCCATTCCCTTCTCCAGAGGATCTTCCCAACCCAGGGATCAAACCCTGGTCTCCTGTGTTGCAGGCCGATTCTTTACCGTCTGAGCAAGGGGAAAGTCACGGACTTTGGGCCATTATGATGCATCAATGCAGGTTTATCAACTATCCCACTCTTGTGGCCATTGTTGATAATGGGAGAGGATACGCGTGCCAGGGGGATAATATGGAAAAATCTTTCATTTTGCTATGAACCTTAAACTGCTCTAAAAGTAGTCTTAAATTTTGAAATCATAAAAAAAGTCTGTAAAAACTCAGTAATAGTGTTGCACCTCACTCAAGCTGCACGTAAGACATGTAGTACTGAAAATAGCAGGTGCAGTCACTGACCTCTGGGAGTTTTTACCTTGTCAGTGAAAGTCTTCCATAAACCCATGTTAGATATTGAGATTTGGGGAATGGAATCATGCTTAATACTTAGGTAATTCAGTATTTTATAGACTGTACTCCATTTAAAGTTGTTACAAAATAGTAGTTATATTTCCTTGTGCAACACCATGGAGAACAATCTTGCTGATTACCTATTTCACGCACAGTAGTTTGTCCCTCTTACTCTCTTTCCCCAATATTGCCCCACCCCACTTCCCTCTCCCTACTGGTAACCACTAATTTGTTCTCTGTAGCTGTGAGTCTGCTTCTGTTGTGTTCATCCTTAGTTTTTTGTTTTTTTTTTTTGTTAGATTCCACATATAAATAACATAGAGTGTTTGTCTTTCTCTGACTTACTTCACTAAGCATAATGCTCTCTAGATCCACACACATTGTTGCAAACAGAATTATTTCATTCTTTTCAGTAGCTGAGTAATAATGAAATTGGGCTACCCAGGTGGCTTAGCCCAACAAGGAACTGGGCTTCCCTGTTGCTCATCCTGGGCTACCCAGACTCAAAGAATCTACCTGCTAATGCAGGATACACAGCAGACTCGGGTTTGATACCTGGGTCAGGAAGAATTCCCTGGAGGAGGAAATGGCAACCCACTACAGTGTTCTTGCTGGGAAAATCCCATATGCAGAGGAGCCTGGTAGGCTACAGTCCACAGCATTGCAAAGAGCCATGACTGAGGACATAACTGAGCAACTGAGGGCACATGCAAAATAACAGAATCATGCTTTAACTTCATGTGTCACCTATGTAATGAAATTCTGCAGTGAACCTTAACTAAATGTGAAAATTTTAAAGTAGATCCTATGGTGAGGCATGGTGGTGGTGGTTTAGTTGCAAAGTTGTGTCCGACTTTGACAACCCCATCGACTGAAGCCTGCCAGCCTCCTCTGTCCATGAGATTATCTAGGCAAGAATACTGGAGTGGGTTGCCGTGTCCTTCTCCAGGGGATCTTCCCAACCCAGGGCTTGAACCCAGGTCTCCTGCATTGCAGGCAGATTTTTTACCAACTGAGCTATGAGGGAAGTCCCTGGTGAGGCAAACTGCTACCACAATTCACATAATTTTCTCTGAATCACTTTCTAATTCTTATCTACCCTATCTACAACTACACTTCAAACTGCTCAAGACAGGATCATGCTTTATAAATGTTTATATCAATCTATGTCTAGCATTGCTATTTTAATTTACTGATCACTAGTCAATTTCCAAAAAAAAAAAAAAAGACAGCTGAAGGTTATTGAATTGATTTTGGACTTTACCTCCTATAATTCCTTCCATCTTTGAGTAGTGAGACCACTAGACCAAAAGTCAGAAGACATGGTTTCTCATCTTGTCTGTAAAAGTGAAAGTGAAAGTGAAGTCACTTAGTTATGTCCAGCTCTTTGCAACCCCATAGACTGTAGCCTGCACCAGGCTCCTCCGTCCATGGGATTTTCCAGGCAAGAGTACCGGAGTGGGTTGCCATTTCCTTTTCTGGGGATCTTCCTGACTCAGGGATTGAACCCAGGTCTCCTGCCTTGCAGGCACATGCTCTACCCTCTGAGCCACCAGGGAAACTTGGATGTGTGTATCATCTTGCATATATGTACATCTTGCATGTATCATAGGCCAACTGCATGCTTGACAGAAGCACAGATAATCTCTCTGGGCCCTGGCTCTTCATGAGTGGAATGAAAGTCACACATGAGATTATCTGTAAGACATCTGCAAGCTGGAAACTACTGAGTGTCTCTGATGTATATGGAGAGAAATCCTGAAGGCTAATCACTGGAAAGTGATTTGGAGAGAAGAAAAAGCCTGTGACAAGAATGGTTTCTCCAAATAGTATATTGTGTGTACAAAGGAAAAAATTGTAACCCTCTGGTTTTGTTTAAGTTGCTGCTTAAATTGTCAAAAATAAGCACTGAAGGGAAATGGTTTTTATTACTGTCACTAAAGGAAAAAAATAGGGCAGTTAAGTATGCAGTCAGATATGCTCAGAAGAATAAACATGGTCTGCGAATCTATAGGGAGCCCCAAAACTACATTTCTAGAAGAAAGAATGCAGCTCATCCTTCCCATCAAAAAACTTGTTATTCTAAAGCACAAAGTTTTAAGGTATCTCTGTTCTCTCCTATAATAACCTGATAAACTGTGGAAAACTCTTCACAAAAGTTAGAAAGCAGGCAAGGTTTTGTTATTCCAATCAGATGGTTAAGAAACACCCTTAGAAGGGCTGCAAAGAGAGAAAAACAAACCCAGTGTTTGGTTGACATATTCCAAAACTGGACGATTTCAAAGGTTAACCTTGAGAAGTCTGTAAGGTGCTAGTGGAAGTGGAAGCTAAGGACATCATCCTTTGTCATTCCTACTGTTCCCTTTGAGGTAAATACATTCTCTTTATAGGTAAAACTTAGTAGAAGTGTGTCTCCTCCGAAGAAATGACAGCCGTTTTCTGAGGAAGTTACTGCAGACATGACTCCCCTTTGTTCTTCTGCCACTGGAAAAGTCACCCTGCAAGTTACGTTTAAGCCCAGCCAGTGATAACAACCCAGGGAGCTAGAGCCTTCGAGGAGTGCTCCACTAATGGCTCCAGCCTCATTTATTTATTTATTTATTTTTACTTTATTTTACTTTACAATACTGTATTGGTCTTGCCATACATTGACATGAATCCACCACGGGTGTCCATGCCTTCCCAAGGCTACATACACATGTCTGTATAGTCTAGTTGCTAGATTGTGTCCAAGTCTTTTGCGACCCCTGCCAGTCTCCTCTGTCCATGGGATTTTCCAGGAAAGAATACTGGAGTGGGTTGCCATTTCCTTCTTCAAGGGCTCTTCCAAACCCAGGGGTTGAACTGGTGTCTCCGGCCTTATCACAGAGCTACCTGGTAAACCCCTGTGTGTACATATATGTGTATATATATATTATCTGGCTTTTAGCAACCTAAGGCATCAAGGTCCAGGCCCACAAATGTTAAGTGCTGGAGTCATTTCTGATTCTTCCCCCTCCCTGCCTGCATACCTGAGTCTCAGGCATCATCATCAATCCTGGCACATTCTGCCCTGCCCACCTCACAACTCTGTACCTCATCTCTCTCTGCAACTCTCCCTACATTCTGCTACATCAATCTTTCTCAGACACACTGGTGACCCTGTCATTTGTTTAATTCAAAAGTTCTAAACATTCAGAAATCAGTTCAGCTCTCCCAGTCTGATGTTCCCTTCTAGGCATCTGTCTTATTTTTCAAGGCACATTGTTTATGAGTTTCCAGGCCTTCCCACCCTTTTCTCTGTTCCCCAAACTGCTCCTAACACAACTGCTTGTTAGACCCTAACTTTAATAACTAAAATGACAATCTTCCCTGATTTCCATGACAGGAATAACCTCCCCACCCCCACAACCATGAAATGTCAGAAGACATTTTACTTCGCTTCCCTGAATTATTATGAATTAGTATCAATGTATTATCTGCATATAATAATTAGAGAGAGGCAAAGCACAGTGGTTAAGAGCATGAGGTCTGGCACTTGTTTCAGAATTTTGAGTCATGTGACCTTGAGCAAGCTACTTAAACAGCTTGATCATCAGTGTCTTTATACAAAAAAAAATGAAGAGAACATTGTGTGTATCACACTACGTTTTCTTAAGAGTTTAATTAATTAATTAATATATGAATATAGCAGTCAAAGCAGCATTTCATACAGAGTAGGTGCTCAGTAAATGCTATAGCTGCTGGTTATTTATACCATTATACCTATAAATATACCTTTTAATTTATTTAATTTAATACTTGTTTAATAAATCTAAAATTTAGTAAAAAAAAAAAAGTACAGGTTTTTATACCTCTAAATATATAAATATGTGTGCTTCCTAGATGGTACTAGTGATAAAGAACCTGCCTGCCAGTGCAGGAGATGTAAGAGACATGGGTTTGATCCCTGGGTCGGGATGATCCCCTGGAAGAAGAAATGGTAACCCACTCCAGTATTCTTGCCTGGAGAATCCCATGGACAGAGAAGCCTGTCCTGTGGCTACAGTCCATGGGGTCACAAAGAGTCGGACACGACTGAAGCAACTTAGTGCGTGTGCACATATAAGTATTTATGCCTCTTGGTTAGATGTACGACTGTGTCAACCTCCTGGAAGACAAGGATCAAGCATACCAAGTGTTTCACGGCACCAGCATTGAGGTTCTCACTCGTTCCAATAATAGCAGCAGCATGTGACATTTATTTAGCTCTGCAATCTTTCATTTCAAATTTCAAGAGTATCTACCTTTGAAAATTCCTCTTAGCTATTGACTGGAACTGAAATGCCATATGAAGGGATTTCCAGGTCCAGCTGCAACATGAACAGAGCTTGGAGGTCTTCACATCCATCTTTACCATGAGAAAAGGCTGGACTAACTGAAAGACACTGACTAGTCTTGGACCCATCAGAGAACTGAGGTCTGTAGAGCAATCAACACCCAGAAATCTGCAGAAACAAGGAAACATGGAGAGTCAATTTGGAGTCTATTTATGTGGAGGAGAAGTCACTGAAGTCCCAAACTGGCAGAAACACTTAGGTAATAAATTTGGTGTTTGCTGGAGGCTGTGTGAGCTAATACGAGACCAAAAAACTTGGGGGTCAACAACCTCAGGGGGCCCTGAAAATTTTCATGGGTTTTACCTCCATGAGTTCTTAATGTGAAGGTCCAAGAAAAATCCCTTTTCTTCCTCTGACAGGGGTAGACTTAACATTGTAAAATACACCCTAGCATTTGCCATAATGAAGACCTACTCTAGAAGGGAAGAGACTTTCCCAGGGCCTTATCCCATATGAGAGAAAGGCATCCTTGCACTCTACCCCTCTCTAGTCTTCTTGTCCCACATTGAGGGGTAGAACAAAGTAAAAAAGGACTACAGATTCAAGGAAATAGATTGGGAATGCAGAAGCTGGGCAAGGTAGTAAGAGTTAGAGGGAAACCTATTCTACTGGAGAAATACTTGTGAAGGTCACAGCCCAGAAACACAGACCCACAAAAAGACTGGAGTATAATCATAAGATTACAGAAAGCTCCCCATCTCCAACATTTCACTCCAAATTAACAGGACTCCAGTATACGAACAGTGGATTACGCCAAAAGAGCTACAAGACCTAGACCCTCTCCAAGGAGGCACACTCAGGAAGCCCAAATCAAAAAGAGAAACAAACTCTAGGGCACTGGAGGAATTTTTAGCCTCTAGAACCTATATTTGCAGCAAACATGATGCACAGCCCAACTCCAAGCCAGATTAATATAAAGTTTAACTCTAAAGCTGTATTTACAAGAACATATTAACCAATGTGGGCTTCCCTGAGAGTTCAGTTGGTAAAGAATCAGTCTGCAATGCAGGAGGCCTTGGTCGAATTCCTGGGGTGGGAAGACCCACTGGAGAAGGGATAGGCTACCCACTCCAACATTCTTGGGCTTCCTTTGTGGCTCAGCTGGTAAGTAATCCGCCTGCCAAGCAGGAGACATGGGTTTGATCCCTGGGTTGGGAAGATCCCCTGGAGAAGGAAATGACAACACACTCCAGTATTCTTGCCTATGAAATCCAATGGACAGAAGAGCCTGGCGGGCTACAGTCTATAGGGTTGCACGGAGTCGGACATGACTTAGTGCACATGTGACACTACTACTACATTAACCAAGATAACTAGTCTGGATTTCAACCAAAAAAAAGGATAAGGCATGTCAAAAGACAACAAACAAACAAACACAAAGCCATCTGGAGAGGCAAAGACGTCACAAAAACCATACTCACAGATGCCACAGGTGTTGGAATTATCAGACAAGCACTTTTAAATGACTTCCATTAATATGTTCTTGGTTGTAATGGAAAAAATGCCACTGATTAACATCTGCATT
This sequence comes from Budorcas taxicolor, assembly GCF_023091745.1. Taxonomy (NCBI): domain Eukaryota; kingdom Metazoa; phylum Chordata; class Mammalia; order Artiodactyla; family Bovidae; genus Budorcas; species Budorcas taxicolor. The sequence continues at coordinate 7,301,251 of NC_068930.1, read as the reverse complement.
CTTGGGCCAGCTTTGTCTGAAATTAATTAGTTATTCTTTCCTTTGGTTAGTGTTAGTATATCTTTCTTCATGCCTTTGATAGTAACTTATATACGTCTTTACGTTTAAAGTGGGTTTCTCATAGATGACATAGGGGTCTTTTTTAAAAATCCATGCTGACAATGTAGAGGCGGTAATTTCCCAAGAAGATAAAGAAATCTTAGATGTGTATGCACCTGATAAGTCAACATCAAAATATATGAGGAAAGACTGAGATAACTGAAAAATAAATCCACTATTATGGTTAGGGGAAAAGGTGAAAGTAGTGACAGATTTCCTCTTCTTTGGCTCTAAAATCATTGCAGATGGTGATTGCAGCCATGAAATCAGAAGATGATTGCTTCTTGGCAGAAAGGCCATGAGAAATCTAGACAGTGTGCTGAAAAGCAGAGACATTACTCTGCTGACAAAGGTCCATATAGTCAACCTACGATCTTTCCAGTGGTCACGTATGGTCGTGAGAGCTGGACTGTAAAGAAGGCAGAGTGCCAAAGAACAGATGCTGTCAAACTGTGGTGTTGGAGAAGACTCCTGAGAGTCCCTTGGACAGCAAGGTGATCCAAGCCGTCAATCTTAAGGGAAATCAACACTGAATACTAGTTAGAAGGACTGATGCTGAAGGTCCAGTATTTTGGTCATCTGATGCAAACAGCTGACTCATTTGACAAGTCCCTGATGCTGGGAAAGATTGAGGGCAGAAAGAGAAGAGGGCATCCGAGGATGAGAAGGCTGGATGGCATCACCAATGCAATGAATGTGAACTTGGGAGAACTTCAGGTGAGGGACAGGGAGACCTGTCATGCTGTAGTCCATGGGGTCACAAAGAGTTCAACATGACTGGGTGCCTGAGCAACAACATTGCAGTTAGAGATCTCAGCACCCATCTCTCAGTGTGTGTGCTCAGTTGCTCAATCATGTTGGACTCTTTGTGTCCCCATGGACTGTTGCCCGCCAGATTCCTCTCTCCATGGGATTTTCCTGGCAAGACTACTGGAGCGTGTTGCGATTTCCTTTCACAGGGTATCTTGACCTAGAGATCAAACCTGCATCTCCTGAGTCTCCTGCAGGCTGATTCTTACCACGGAGCCACCTGGGAAGCACCCCCCACCGTCTCTCAGTAAATACAGAAAGTTACTTAGCTACTAAATGGCAAAAATAAGACTCAAAATCTAAAAATAACCCAATGTTTTATCAGTTGGTAGTTTCCCAATTTATCAATAAATCTATGATCAAAGAAAGCACCAATTTTGGCTTTAAATTTCTAAATAAATGTTCATAAAATTTGATATAATGTTCAAAGTAATTATATCATAAAATGATACAGTCTTTCAAAGGTCAACAGCATTTAATTCAGCTAAACTGAGAAATTGTTTCAAATACTCAATTCTGTCCAATATTAACTTTTCATTACAGGGCTCCTTTTATGAAATTTCTTCAGAAAAACTAGAAATGGAATGAGAGCTTTAAGAGACATACTAAATAGCAAAGCACATCTGTATTGATGTCTGAGGTCTGCATCAGACCTATAAGAATAAAAACAAATCATTACCTCCCATTGCTTAGGTATTAAGAATACTAAGGAAACCCTTCATCTAAACCAGGCCTGGAGTCCCTAAACTCCCCAAACTCCCCTAAACTCCCCAAACTCCCCTAAACTCCCCTGGAGTCCCACATTACATCAGAACGACCAAGCAGAGTGACGCTCCTCACTCCCAGTGCCCTCAGAACAGATCATTCATTCACAGGTGACAACCTAAGACCCCAGCACACTAAGTGCAGAGGAAATATGCCACTTGATGTAAGCTCTACATCAAATAAAGAATCCTGACATGAGGTGGCTCCCATTCACCACAACTATTTTCCTAATTCACGTTCAAAGGATATGCATCATCCTCAAAGCCATCACCTCCACATAACTGGCATGGCTCCAATAAAATGGATGAAAATACACAGTTATCTATTTTCTCCAGCTCTTAGTCATCCAAAGAGAGGAAATGTGTCTAAAAGTGAGAAATGCAAGTCCCCTGCAACATTTAAACATTACCAAGTCTGCCTTCATGATCCCACAAAGAATAACTGGATTGTTCCAGCTCTACTCCCAGATAATGAACCAATTAAGAATGAGCCACAACTTTCCTTCTTCCTTCTTTTCTTTCTTCCCTCTTTCCCTTCCTTTTTTTTTTTTTTCTTTCTGGATAAAAAGTTTGGAATTTATTTGTGAATGAACACAATAAATGAGCAAGCTTTGAAGACTTTTAAGAAGAGTGATTCAGAATTCCTGCTTAGGTAGGTCATTTAGTTGAGTCAGTGGAGAGTAGATTTTAAATCTGGGTAGTGATGGAAGTTTAAAGAATGACAATGAGAGAAGGAAAGGAATTAATACATAAATCCAAGATATGCTTAAAATAATATGCATTTGGCAGTTATATACATTATGAATATATTGCCTCTCAGGTTCCATTTCACTCTTTTTCACCTGCTCTCTGATAACATAGCTGGATGTTTTCAGCACTTCACATTTCAACTAGCACAACGTTAAGCATTGTCATAGGAAAGAAACAGAAAGGCTCAGACTTCTTCCTGGTTGGGTGTGCTCTTCTTCCACCTTCCTGTTGTTTCCCAACAGAGTGGGGAACAATGCAAAGCTTCCTAAGAGCCCAGACCACAGCCCAGAAACAGGGGAATCAGGAGAGTTGTTCTGTGTCCAGGGCTCACCTGGCTCAGGCAGAAGCCTCGGAATCAGGATCCAGGAGGCAGGCTCCCCTCTCCTGCTTGGTTCATTTAGTGGAAAAGGCAAAAGGGGAGATGCTCCAAAATTCCTAGTATACTTTATCAAGCTGGCTATGAACAGGTCTGCATGCTTTGATGAAGAATACGCCAGTTTCTTCCCTGAAAGATGCATGCCTTCCTTAGGAATCCCATGACAATTTTCATTTGCTTCTTCATTTGGGAGGAAGGAAGCAGTAGCTCTGTCATGTCTTGCATGCAGGCCCATGTTTTCTGATCACTGAATGAGGAGGCAATGGTCAGAGTACAGATGGAAGTGACAGAAAAAGCAGATTTCTAGAAGGCCATACACGGGTTCTTTTGCCTTGACACTGGGTCTCTTTAGCTAAAAACAAAAACAATAAAGACTGGGATGGAGAGAAGAACCTGGATTTGGGGAAGCAAGAGCCAAATTCACACTATTGCTGTACCATGCACCAGTTGTATGATCCCACACTGCATTCTTTCTCTATGACTCAGTTTTGTCATCTGTGAAGGGGGGATGGCGGTGGGAATGGAGGGCTGAATGTGCTGCCCTGCACTCTGGCAGGAAACATACACATAGATGAGAGATCGTCACTATTCTCTGGCCACACCTGGTGCCAGCCAGAGAGAAAATCAGACATGCGCTTGGGACTATTGTAACCATGCAGTGGCAGCACCCACATCTGCTGACATAGAGATTTGCTACCTGGCATTTACTCTACCTCCAAATTAATTATTTTGGGAAAAAGTAGCATTGCCTTTTAAAACTCTGAATATCAGCCAACTTTCTCAGACATCGTCAGTATCATCATAACAGCAATGACATTTCCTTGATAATTTCTCAAGATAGAGTACAGTTACAGCTGGCATAGGTGTCAAAGATAAAGTGCATAAAAGTACTTGCTGTGTTGGTTTTTTCACGGTGAATGATTTAGAGGGGAGAAGCACTGCCGCAACAAAATACATCTCATACATTTCACACCTTGAGGCCCGAGTGTCTAATTCTCCTCCACAGTCCTCTTGTAATAAGAACAAAAGCAACAGTTGTAATAATAATCGAGAGTGTAGACTCAACAGACATTCCGTTTTGTTTAAACCCAGCTGCCCTCACTCTCCAGGGTAATGCGGGCAGAGGACCTCCCTACCCCACACTGCATGACCTTGGCTGTTGAAGACATGGAGGGAAACAGGGCTCCTCAGGGTCACTGTGTGGACACAATGGCCTGCAAGTGGCTTTCCAAGCAGGCAAGGGGCCAGTCCAGAGCCTTCTTGATGCTCAATAAGGTTCACACTTTGTCATGTTTCAGAAAGCTTTCTAAACTTTATTTCAGTGAATACATACATTATATAAAACAATAGAAACACACAAAGAAGCTAGAGATTTCACTATTTCTACTCTCCCAAATAATGTTTAAGAATGCTCAAACTACCACACAATTGCACTCATCTCACACACTAGAATGTAATGCTCAAGATTCTCCAAGCCAGGCTTCAGCAATATGTGAACCGTGAACTTCCTGATGTTCAAGCTGGTTTTAGAAAAGGCAGAGGAACCAGAGATCAAATTGCCAACATCTGCTGGATCATGGAAAAAGAAAGAGAGTTCCAGAAAAACATCTATTTCTGCTTTATTGACTATGCCACAGCCTTTGACTGTGTGGATCACAATAAACTGTGGAAAATTCTTCAAGAGATGGGAATACTTGACCACCTGACCTGCCTCTTGAGAAATCTGTATGCAGGTCAGGAAGCAACAGTTAGAACTGGACATGGAACAACAGACTGGTTCCAAACAGGAAAAGGAGTCCGTCAAGGCTGTATATTGTCACCCTGCTTATTGAACTTATATGCAGAGTACATCATCAGAAACACTGGGCTGGAAGAAAAACAAGCTGGAATCAAGATTGCTGGGAGAAATCTCAATAACCTCAGATATGCAGATGACACCACCCTTATGGCAGAAAGTGAAGAGGAACTCAAAAGCCTCCTGATGAAAGTGAAAGAGGAGAGTGAAAAAGTTGGCTTAAAGCTCAACATTCAGAAAACGAAGATCATGGCATCTGGTCCCATCACTTCATGGGAAGTGGATGGGGAAACAGTGGAAACAGTGTCAGACTTTATTTTTGGGGGCTCCAAAATCACTGCAGATGGTGATTGCAGCCATGAAATTAAAAGACACTTACTCCTTGGAAGAAAAATTATGATCAACCTAGATAGCATATTCAAAAGCAGAGATGTTACTTTGCCGACTAAGATCCATCTAGTCAAGGCTATGGTTTTTCCTGTGGTCATGTATGGATGTGAGAGTTGGACTGTGAAGAAGGCTGAGCCCTGAAGAATTGATGCTTTTGAACTGTGGTGTTGGAGAAGACTCTTGAGAGTCCCTTGGACTGCAAGGAGATCCAACCCATCCATTCTAAAGGAGATGAGCTCTGGGATTTGTTTGGAAGGAATGATGTGAAATCTGAAACTCCAGTACTTTGGCCACCTCATGAGAAGAGTTGACTCATTGGAAAAGACTCTGATGCTGGGAGGGATTGAGGGCAGGAGGAGAAGGGGACGACAGAGGATTAGATGGCTGGATGGCATCACTGACTCGATGGACATGAGTCTGAGTGAACTCCGGGAGTTGGTGATGGACAGGGAGGCCTGGCGTGCTGCGATTCATGGGGTCGCAAAGAGCTGGACACGACTAAGCGACTGAACTGAACTGCTCAAATCTTTGAATGAAGGAAACATTTTAAAGGCAAAGATTTTTTTTTCATAAAATAGTGAAAGTAACTGTTATTTGTCTCCCCTGATCCCCACTCTATTACTGCAATTAAATTTCCTCTGGAAAAGCCACACATAAAAAACAAAACAAAGACTCTAATCTGAACAGTAAGTGCTCGATAGAATTGTTAACCTAGGTAACCACTCAGCTGCTTAGGTAATTGTTTAGGCATTTTGAAGCCTTTCTCTCCCTTCCTCAATGTGCTACAGTCATCCTGCCCTTCTTTCCCTCCAAAACACATCCCAGAGCAGAAATGCTTATATCTCAGTCTCTATTCCTGTGAACTAATTTTCAAAACAGAACTAATGCACAAAGATATGTAACAGAACTCTGAAAAATGTAGGGATGGAGTCTTTTCTTCATAGCCAAGTAGACTTTTCTTTGAAATATTTATTTTGTACACTCTTCAGGGTTGGCTCATCTGCCCCATAAGTAAGACAGCACTTGTGGGATTGTGTTGGATGAATGGTGGAAAAGGTCTCTTACCGTAAACCAAGGAGGCAATGACCTTGTGATTAGATTCCCAGTTGTTGCTGATGAAATTTTGGTTTCATCTTCAGTGACTTCAATTTTTGCAAGATGTGAGGAACATGAAGTCTTTCCAAACTTGTTATTTTCACAAAATTTGCCTTTAATGCATGAAGCATCCATTAGTTTCCCCATCAAATCTATTTGTGTTATGGCTTTGAACCTCGGCAGGATCAGCTGCACACTCTTGCTCTGGTGCTCACACTGGCTGTCTCTGGTCTCCGTGCTCATGTGGACGTGACAGCCAGCGATGGAGTGAATGTCCTGGTTGGCAGCACAATCAGCAGGTTGATGCTTTCCCCAAGTAGGACAGTTCTGCTGCTGCTGCTGCTAAGTCGCGTTAGTCGTGTCCAAATCTGTGCAACCACATAGACAGCCCACCAGGCTCCTCTGTCCATGGGATTTTCCAGGCAAGGGTACTGGAGTGGGGTGCCATTGCCTTCTCCAGGACAGTTCAGTGAGGTTCCATCTTAATCCTCAGAAGTGCTTGCTGCTCGCACTGGAACACAGAGAGCTGAACTAGCACTTGATGGATAGAATTTCCCATCAGTTGCCAAAAATGCACTCTTCTCTGTGTTCTCAGGTGGAAACCCTGATTTCTCTAAACCCTTAAAAATCACTGCACTGGCAAAAACCGATGTAGTGAGCATGCCATTTATATGGTCTAGGGAAAGGAGAGTGGCCAGCTTACCTTGGCTTTATTTTAACACAGTTGCAGAGCCCAGTGTCTGCAGGCTACCTTTATACAGAAGTGTTTCCATAGTTCGATAGATTCTTTCAAACTGATGAAATTAAGCCTAGCATGGCTAATGACTAATGAGGGTTTGAATATTTTCTCTCCCCCAGAAGCTTTCCATGTGCAGAGTATGTCCAGCACAGCTGTGCATCCTTGGGGAACCTAACAGTAAGAGACAAAATGTGCAAACATCCCTCATACTTACTCCTGTCACCAAGCTTCCCTCAAGTCCCACTTCTTTGGCTAAATAAACTAGGAATCTATAAAGGGTATGCTTCTAATCCTTTCCATCATTTTCCAGCTTGCTGCCATTCCCACTTTACAGATGGGAGAAAGAAGACCCAGTGGGATTTACAGAGGTGAAGAAAGTTCCCCAATATTCTGTGGTGAAGCAAGCAGGCACCTGGGATTCCAGCCCAGGAAGCCTTACTTCACAGCCTTGGTCCTTCCCTCTCAGGCTTCCCCTGCCCCCAGCAACACTCTCTGCAGTCACAAGGGTATCCACGGTGATGACAATCAGATGACTCCTTCTGATCAAAGAGGGAGCCCTGAGCAGGAGTTTCCCCTCACATGCACATTCCATTATTTAACTGAATCTTCACAGGGACAGATGAGGTGCATACTAAGAGAAAGCTAAGTCTCAGAGAATTTAAACAATCTGCAAATACCTAGGCTGTGAGAGGTGCAGACATAGGGATGAGCTCTCACTCTTGTTTGACTCCCAGCACTTCCTTTGTGCTGGTTCTCAGGCACTTGGTGTTCGGGAGGCGTGAATGTCATCTGTGCACCCTCCAGTGCACACTCTTCTCCAGGTGACCTGGCACCTACAAAACCATTGTCTGCCAAGGGAAGAGGTGGTGCCCCCATGTGAGAAGATCTGAGACACTGAAAGGTCACCTTCTCCAGCACCTCCGCAACCTTCCTGCCACTGCACCATCCTACCTCCTTCCATCTACTGCTAAGAAAGGGGCACAAAACCTCCAGCGATTCACCCAGGTCATCTGGCTACAGAGGGACGTCACCAAACAAAAAGCTTCTGCACAAAAAAGGAAAGAACAAAATGTAAGAGTCGGACACGACTGAGTAACTTAGCCACCACCACAACCACAAAGCAATGTACAGAATGAGAGAAAATTTGCAACAGAATTTGCAAATCATATATTTGACAAGGGACTAATATCCAAAGTATATAAAGAAATCATACAACTCAATAGAAAACAACAAATAACCCGATTAAAATATGGTAAAGGACCTGAACAGGCACTTTTCTGAAAAAGACATACAGATTGCCAACAAGTACATGAAAAGGTGCTCAATCATCAGGAAAATACAAGTCAGGAACACAGTGAAATATCACCCCTCATTATCACAATGGCTTCATCAAAATGACAAGAGATCACATTGTTGGTGAGACTGTGGAGAAAAGGGAACCCAAGTACACTGTTGGTGGGAATATAAATTGGTATAGCGGTTACGGAAGACAGTGTAGAGGAAAAAGTAAAAGCAGAACTGCCATGTGGTCCAGCATTCCACATCTGGATACGAATCCAAAGGAAACAAAATCTCCATCTGCATCCAGTGCTTACATCGGCATTATTTACAACAGCCAAGACAAGGAAATAAACCAAGTATTCATCCACAGGTGATTGGATGGTGGTGATGTATATATATGTGTGTAAATTCACTCTTTGTAATAGTAGTGTAATTACTCAGTTGTGACCAATTGTGATCCCATGTACTGTAGCCTGCCAGGCTCCTCTGTCCATGGGATTCTTCAGGCAAGAATACTGGAATGGTTTTCCAGCTCCTTCTCCAGGGGATCTTCTTGACCCAGGGATCCAACTCTGGCCCCCTGCATTGCAGGAGATTCTTTAAATCTGAGCCACCAGGAAAGCCCTGGTGTCTTATGAATACCAACAAAACAGTTGCTTACAATCAGAGTGCTCTAGATTTAATAATTTGTAATTTTCTCTAATTTTAAAAGGATCTATCATTTGGCCGCCTATTAAGAACACAAAAAGACCTCTTATAGGTCTAATATAAACAAACAAACTTACAATACAAAACTTAGTAAGATCAGATAGCATATTTACATCTCAAAGACACAGACAAATCTGAGCTTCCCCTTAGAAGGCCTTGCTTAAGATTTACCAAGCCAGCTCTTAATTTTTAAGTGCATATGCATTTATGAGATCCTCCAAAATTTAGGGTGAGATTTAATTTCCCCAGTTAACCAGGTACTTGCAAGTATGAGCTCCATTCCTACGTCTTAGAGCCACCTCAGTGTCTTTAAACTGAGCCCCGGCTATTTCTCGGTAAAAACTGAGTCTGCCACCACCCGTGCCTTCCATGGGTAGATATTTTCTCACTGTGTTTCAACTGAGCCCTGGATGTACTTAATCAACTCCCTCCACCTCCCAGTGTCTTTCAACCAGGTGAGAATTCTCTCAGTATCTTCCAACCGAGCCACACCCAATATCTAGACCCTGGTGTCTTCCCCCATCCATCCCCAGTACCTTACCAAGAGGCGGCAGGCACCAGCTATACCCCACCAAATAAAAATTCATAGATACTATATGTATATATACATATATACGTATAGTGTTTGTTAGTTGCTCAGTTGTGTCCGACTCTTTGCAGCCCCACAGACTGTACCTGCCAAGCTCCTCTGTCCATGGGATTCTCCAGGCAAGAATACTGGAGTGGGTTGCCATTTCCTTTTCCAAATGTATGTGTACATACATTACATTATATATATATATATATATATATATATATATATATATATATATATGTTGCTATTATTTTATATATATATATATGTTGCTATTCTTTGGAACTCTGCATTCAAATGGGTGTATCTCTCCTTTTCCCTTTTGCCTTTTGCTTCTTTTCTTAGCTATCTGTAAGGCATCCTCAGACAGCAGTTTTGCCTTTTGCATTTCTCTTCCTTGGTGGTGGTCTTGCTCCCTCCCTCCAGCACAGTGTCATGCACCAGTGTTCACTTAGCACAGTGCTTTCAAGATCCATTCGTGTTGTTGCAAATGGCAGCGTTTTCTTTTTGAGGCTGAGTAATATTTCACTCCAGTGTTCCTGCCTGGAGAATCTCATGGAACCCGGTGGGCTATAGTCCATAAGTTCTGCATGATGAAAGAGTCAGACATGAATGAAAAAACTGAGCACACAAGTAGTAAAATATTGAAGGCACTATGCTAAGTGAACACTGTGCATGAGGGAGGGAGCAAGACCACCCCCAAGGAAGAGAAACACAAAAGGCAAAACGGCTGTCTGAGGACACCTTACAGATAGCTGAGAAAAGAAAAGAAGCAAAAGGCAAAGGAGAAAAGGAAAGATGTACCCATTTGAATGCAGAGTTCCAAAGAATAGCAAGGAGAGATAAGAAAGCCTTTCTCAGTCATCAATGCAAAGAAATAGAGGAAAACAATAGAAAGGGAAAGACTAGAGATCTCATACAGAAAATTAGAGATACCAAGGGAACATTTCAGGCAAAGCTGGGCTCAATAAAGGACAGAAATGGCATGGAACTAACAGAGTAGAAAATATTAAGAGATAGCAAGAATACACAGAGTAACTGTACAAAAAGTTCTGAAAGACCCAGATTACCAAGATGGTGTGATCACTCACCTAGCACCAGACATCCTGGAGTACGAAGTCAAGTGGGCCTTAAGAAGCATCACTACAAACAAAGCTAGTGGAGGTGATGGGATTCCAACTGAGCTATTTCAAATCCTAAAAGAAGATGCTGTGAAAGTGCTGCACTCAGTATGCCAGTAAATTTGGAAAACTCAGTAGTGACCACAGGACTGGAAAAGTCCGTTTTTATTCCAATCCCAAAAAAAGGCTATGAAAGAATGTTCAAAATATGACACAATTGTACTCATCTCACACACTATCAAAGTAATGTTCAAGATCCTCCAAGCCAGGCTTCAGTAGTACATGAACCAAGAACTTCCAGATGTTCAAGTTGGATTTAGAAGAGGTAGAGGAACCACAGATCAAATTGCCAACATCCGTTGGATCATAGAAAAAGCAGGAGAGTTCCAAAATACATCTACTTCTGCTTTATTGACTGTGCCAAAGCCTTTGACTGTGAGGATCACAACAAACTGTGGAAAATTCTTAAGGAGATGGGAACAACAGACTACCTTATCTGCCTCTTGAAAAATCTGTATGCAAGTCAAGAAGCAACAGTTAGAACAGGTCATGAAAGACTGGACTGCTTCCGAATTGAGAAAGGAGTACATCAAGGCTATATTGTCACCCTGCTTATTTAACTTATATGCAGAGTACATCATACAAAATGCTGGGCTTGATTCCTGGAAAGCTGGAATCAAGATTGCTGGGAGAAATATCAATAACCTCAGATATGCAGATGACACCACTCTTATGGCAGAAGGTGAAAAGAAACTAAGGGATTTCTTGATGAACGTGAAAGAGAAGAGTGAAAAATCTGGCTTAAAACTTGACATTCAAACAGCAAAGATCCAGTCCCATCACTTCATGGCAAATAGATGGGGGAAAAATAGAAACAGTGAGAGATTTTATTTTCTTGGGCTCCAAAATCACTGCAGATGGTGACCTCAGCCATGAAATTAAAAGATGCTTCCTTCTTGGAAGAAAAGCTATGACCAACCTAGACAGCATATTAAAAAGCAGAGACATAACTTTGCCAACGATGTCTGTCTAGTCAAAGCTATGGTTTTTCCAGTAGTCACATATGAATGTGAGAGTTGGACTATAAAGAAAGCTGAGCAACAAAGACTTAATGTTTTTGAAATGCATTGCTGGAGAAGACTTTTGAGAGTCCCTTGGACTGCAAGGAGAAAGACTTTTATTGTTATGATTTCAAATTTTAAGACTACTTTTGGAGCAGTTTAGGTTCACAGCAAAATGAAAAGATTTTTACATATCATCCCCCTGGCACGCATAGCCTCCCCCATTATCAAAAGTGGATATTTGATAAACCTGCATTGATGCATCATAATGGCCCAAAGTCCATGACTTCCCTGTTGCTCAGACAATAAAGAATCTGCCTGCAAGCACAGGACCCCTGGGTTCGATCCTTAGGTTGCAAAGATCCTCTAGAGAAGGGAATGGCAAACTACTCTAGTATTCTTGAATCAAGAATAACATGAACAGAGGACCCTGGTAGGCTACAGTCAGGCATTCTTCCTCTGCCATGACCTGGCCCCTAACCTCTTTCAACAACTTATTTCATTCAGCACCAGAAGAAAAGGAACCTGCCTTCAAGACTGGACAGCAGAGCCAGTGCAATCATAAGTAGCAGTGGTTTCTACCATAACAGTTCATGGGAGGAGACCTTAAAGCTCCATCCCTTCTGCTACAGGCATCACTGTCCTCATTGACAGCACCCTCCCGCCCCCCCCCCCCCCCCCTCCGCACCCCGCTCCCCAAGGTGTGAGTGTCCTCATCAGTGAGGTAGCTTGGTCAGGGAAGAGCTGGGGAGGCCAGTGATCCAGAAACATATAGGAAGATGACTTGGCCAGCATGTGGGAAGATGACCTAGCCATCCGGTGAAAGGTGAGCATCTCAAGGAGTATGGGTCAGGCAAAGAGACAAGCTGGCAAAATGCCCCTCACCCTCCACACTTGTCTGCCTGGTGTAGTCCCTGATGCGAAACCTGCTTCCCAGGGCAATGCCTTGATTCTCATTCTCAGCTCCAGGCTACAGGACTCTACCCTTTCTCAGAGATACCAAAAAACACCCTTTGGCAACATCCAAAGCAGGTGAGCTCAAGTGAACACAAGAATATTTTGGGGACCTTGGAGTCCACATATTTTATAGGATGGAAGGGTGAGAACTTCCTTTCCTGTATCAGTAAGTGTTCTCCAGAGAAACGGAACCAATAAGGTAAATATAGATGCAGAGACAGATAGAGAGAAAGACATAAGAGATCATGCATTACAGGAACTGGTTCATACAATATGGAAGCTGAGAAATTCTACAGTCTATCCTCTGAAAACTGAAGACTCAGGAAAGCTGGTGGTGTACTTCTGTCTGAGTTGAAAGGCCTGGGAATTAGGAGACTGAGGTTTTAAGTCCTGATCCAAGTCTGAGGCCTGGGAACCAGGAGCCACCTGTTATCTGAGAACTGAAAATGCATGTCCCAGCTCAAGCAAAGAGCAAATGCCACTGTCATTCACCTGCTTCTTCTGCAGACAGACCTTGGCGATATTGTGTGTTCAGTTCCAGGTCATCACAGTAAAGAAACATGGCAACAAAGCAAGTCACGCAGAATTTCCCAGAGCATATAAATTTTGTTTACTTTATGCAATTGTCTATTAAGTATGCAAAGTTCTTGCTGTTGTTCAGTCACCAAGTTGTGTGTGATTCTTTGCGACCCCATGGACTGTAGCACACCAAGGCCTCCCTGAAAGACAAACCCACTCCAGTATTCTTGCTGTAAGAACAACATGAACTGTATTAAGAAAAAGTATGCAATAGCATTACACATTAAAAAAAGAAAAGGTTAATACCTTAATGAAAAAACAAGGCTGTTTAAGAAAGGTGCCATAAATTTCAATTTGTAAAACGAAATGCACTCTCTGTGAAGCACAGTAAAGTGAAATGCAGTAAGAGGAAGCATGCCTGCATTTGGTTCTCAGAGGACTGGGTAACTCCCATCCATCCCATCCACACTGGTGAGGGCTATCTTCTTTCCCATCTACTGACTCAAACTCTGACTACTGTACTACTCTAATGACTCCAGTCGGCAGCTTCACAGACACACTCAGAAACACTGTTTTACCAACTATCTGGGTATCTCTGAGACCAGCCAAGTGAACAATTGCTGTCTTCTTGGAAGACAGGCTTCCTTTCGGAAATTTTGTATCTGAGCATTTGCTTCACAGAACACAGGGCCGCTGCTGCCATTTCACAGCATCTGCTATTTCTCTCTCATCCAAGAGATAAAGGACTTTCAAGGAGCTACGTGGTTCCTTTCCTGCCAAGCAAAAGTCCTGTTTGCCAGGACATTTCACCTTGAAGAGGAATAACTGCATAACTGCATAATTAACTGCATAACTCAGTTAATGCCCCGGGACAGCAGGCAGGGAATGGACAACTTTGTCTCTGTTTAAGACATACACCGGTTACGAAGATGGACCTTCATCAACAAAGCGATGTCTCTGCTTTTTAATATGCTGTCTAGGTTTGTCATAGCTTTTCTTCCAAGGAGCAAGCCTCTTTTAATATCATGGCTACAATCACTGTCTGCAGTGATTTTGGAGCCCAAGAAAATAAAATCTGTCACCATTTCCACTTTTTTTCCCCCATCCATTTGGCCATAAAGTAATGGGACTGCATGTCATGATCTTCATTTATTAAAAGCTGAGTTTTAAGCCAGTGTTTTCACTCTCCTCTTTCAGTTTTATCAAGAGGCTCTTTAGTTCCTCTTCACTTTCTACCATTTAAGTTGTATCATCTTCATATCTGAGGTTGCTGTTATTTCTCCTGGCAATCTTGATTCTAGGTTGAGCTTCATCAGCACGGCATTTAGCATGATGTACTCTGCAAAGAAGTTAAATAAGCAGGGTGACAATATACAGCCTTGATGTACTCCTTTCCCAGTTTGGAACCAGTGCGTTGTTCCATGTCCAGTTCTAACTGTTGCTTCTTGACCAGCATACAGGCTTCTCAGGAGGCAGGTAAGGTGGTCTGGTATTCCCATCTCCTTCAGAATTTTCCAGTTTGTTGTGATCCTAACAGTCAGCTTTAGCATCATCAATAAAGCGCAAGTAGATGTCTGGGTTTTTTATTTTTATTTTTTTTATTCTCTTGCTTTTTCTATTATCCAGCAAATGTTGGCAATTTGATTTTTGGATCTTCTGCCTTTTTAAAATCCAGCTTGTACATCTGAAAGTTCTCAGTTCACATAGTGTGGGAGCCTAGCTTGGAGTATTTTGTGCATTACCTTGCTAGCAGGTAAATTGAGCGCAAGTGTATGGTAGTTTGAACATTCTTTGACATTACATTTTTTTTTTTTTTGATTAGAATGAAAACTGACCTTTTCCAGTCTTGTGGGCATTGCTGAGGTTTCCAAATTTGCTGACATATTGAGTACAACACTTTAACATAATCATCTTTTAGCATTTGAAATAGCTCAGCTGGATTTCCACCACCTCCATTAGCTTTGTTAAGAAGCTTTGAAGAAGGCTTTCTTATCTCTCCTTGCTGGATCAAATGGTAGTCCTATTTTACATTTTTTGAGGAATATCCCTACCATTTTCCACAATGGCTGCACCAATTTAATTCACACCATCAGTGCAGAAGGCTTTCCTTTTCTCCAGACCCTCACCAGCATTTGTTGTGCTTTTGATGATAGCCATTTTGATAGGTGTGAAATGATATCTCATTGTGGTTTTGATTTGCATTTCCCTGATTATTAGTGAGGCTGAACATCTTTCCATATACCTATTGGCCATCTGTATGTCTTCTTCAGAAAAAATGTTTGCTTAACTTGTCTGCCCATTTTTAATAAAAATTTTATTTGCTGTTGAGGTGAATGAGTTCTTTACATATTTTGGATATTACTCTCTTATAATTTACAAATATTTTATCCATTAAGTAGGCAGCCTTCCCATTCTGTTGATGGTTTTCTTTGTTGTACAGAAGATATTCAGTATGATATGTAGTTCCATTTGTTTATTTTTGTTTTTTATTAATATAAATTTATTTATTTTAATTGGAGGTTAATTACTTTACAATATTGTATTGGTTTTGCTACACATCAACGATGCATGGTACTGGATGCTTGGGACTGGTTTTGTTTTTGCTTTTGATGTCAGATTAAACAAATCATCACCAAGACCTATGATAAGGAGCTTACTTATTTTTCTTGTAGGAGTTTTATGGTTTCAAGTCTTATGTTCAATTTTTAATATAATTTGAGTTAATTATTGTGTATAGTGTAAGACAGTGGTTGAACTGAATTCTCTTGCATGTAGATGACCTGTTTTTCCAACACCATTTATTGAAGGGATTGTCCTTTCTTCATTGTATATATTATCTCCTTTGTCATATATTAGTGACCACATACATGTGAGTTTATTTCTGGGCTCTCTACTCTATTACACTGAGCTATATGTCTGTTTTTATGTGAGTGTCATACGTTTTGGTAACTATAGCTTTGTAGTATAGTTTGAAATCAGTGACTGTGGCATTTTCAGCTTTGTTCTTCTTTCTCAAGATGGTTTTGGCCTCCTTGGTTACATCTATCCCTAGGGGAAATCTTGCTGTCTATCTTATCTTTTTCTGAATTTAAAATGAACTGTACAATGTGTTTATCCATTATTTCACTTTGTCTTTTCACTAAAATGTCTAGTGAAGAAAGCCACAAAACCTTCTGCCTGAGAATTCATCACATTTGCATGTTATATCCCATATGCAATTTTAAAGATAGTCAATAAACTTAGCTGAATTCTTATGAGTCATACTTAAGTATTGTGGTCAATATGTTTTAAATGAGCCATCATAAATTCTGAACGTTTATTTCCATATTGGCCTTTACTCTGAAACTTCATAATCAAATAAATTTGATATTTCCTTTTACTTGTATTGCTGTACTTAGCATTAGACACGGTCTTTAAGAATTAGTAAATGAGTACTTGTTAGCTTTAGCATCAATCCTATGTAAAAACTGGACTAAATAAAATACTATGAAAAATTACATCCATCTATAGCATAACGAGACAAATACAAACATATTTAAGCAAAACTCTATCTTTTTATTTTGAAGAGAAACCACCTGACTGAAGATATTAAATGTTAAATTATTGCAAAGGAATTCTGTATACATTCAAATAGTACACACAGTTTATTAGCAGAAGGGTCTTTGGTAAGTCAACAGTTCATCAATTTCTGAGTCCTTTACTATTAGGACAAATGGTTTAAGTTGCTCAAGGATTTATCAAAGCTACATATTTTGTAACACAGGTTCTATGTAACAAAGTCTAGAGTGAATATCCTCAGGTGGTCCAGACCAAAACTGTTACCTGTTTTCTCTGGTAGTACAGTGATGCTATAATCAGTCATATGACTTTACTAGAAATCAGCATAGGCTAGACAGTCATTTCCACAGCAGTCATACCCCAAGTCAGTACTCACAGCTGGAGAATATCAGTGGGCAGGAGTGCTCATCCATGGGGAAGTTGTGCAGCTGCAGCTGGCATTCTGCATTTATGGTGAGCCTGTGGGGGAGCCAAGGGTCACTCTTGAGGTCAGCCAGGAGCAAACCAGCAAAGGCCTTAAGCAAGGTCAGGGGCGGTCACATTACGACAACACTGGGCAGGGGGCTGGGGTGGCCGCATGGAATTCAGTCTTGGCAAGGCCACTATCCATTCAGTATACCATTTGGTTTTTGTGTGTTTTGTCACTTTGTTTTACTTTTAACTATCAGAATCAAAGGAAATGTCCATTAGTAAACTCCTTGTGTCTAGAAACACAAGCCAAGTAAGAGAGGAAACAAATTGAAACAATGTCTCCTTGCTGTCACATATCTTTATTTTTAATTTGCTTGACTGAATTAAATCCTTCCTCCATTTTGAAACTGATTTATTTGCCTAGTTAGGTATAATGCCAAGTTCATCCACTTGCAGGGAAGATTTCATATTTGGCCAGCCTCCCCACTTGAATAGGCAGGCGGTGACTGCACTAAATGCATGTATGGCATCTTTCCAAAGCAGACATTCCTGGGGTTTGAGTTTTTGTAAAGGATCCCAGGACTGGCCATGTCTCTATTATGATTTGCTTAAGCTCACATTCATTTCAGAGTCTCATTTAGATTCTTTTAAGAACTGATGAGGAAAGAGCTATTAAAAAGTCCTGTTTTCCAAATGTAACTCATCAGTAGAATTTCCTGTGGCATTTTTTTGTTGTTGTTGCTGTTCCCAGTCTGCCAACATTATAATTTCCCTGAAACTTTAAAATTCTTTACTCTTCTGCTTATTTAGATGCCAATATGTGCCTTTATCTATGTGGCAAATACTTATTTACTATATGAGTTACAGATTTTTCCTTATGACCACAAATCACTTGCAACTAAAAGCTCCTCATATTGGATATAGGGGGAGGAAGGTGTGCTCAGGGCTTGGCAGTGGTATTCACCAAGCAGGGGGAGAGAGGGACATGGTCAGAGGTATTAGAGCAACCACCTTCCCCAGTAGCATGCTGAATCAAATGCCTTTTGGGATTTCATGAGGAAATATCACATGGGCAGGTAGCTCCAAGAATCTGGTGCCCAGAAAGGACATTAGAGATTGGAAATAACACATGGGATATGGAAGCCTTAGGAATGGATGAGCTAAGTCAGCAGGAAAGTGGAAATTGGGTAAAGTCCTAAGGCAGGAGCAGCAGAATGAGGAGATGCCATGTCAGGAGCAGGACAGGAGGTGCAGGAAGCAGCCGTGGAGCAGCAAAGCCAGTGAGAAAGCGACCATCAGCACAAGGCGGTCAGGCCAGTGCTCTAGAGAGGCCTCAGAGACTGGGAGGGCAGCCTCCTTGATCCCAGGGCTGGATGAGCAGGAAAGACTGGCGTAGCTGCCTATCATACATTCTGGGGCATGTTTCAGTCATGCGTTCAGTTAGACTCAGGTCACTCTACAGGAGAGACTCTTGAGAGATACAGACCCAGGTTCAAACCCAGGTAATATTAGTTCCCAATGGAGACTTTGGGCAGGCAAGTGAGCTCACGTTCTTTCAAATCCAGCGACTATTACCTTACTGGGTTTCTGTGAGGACAGCCTGGCCCCCAGGAGGACTCATTACAAGGTAGCTGTCAATTCCATTAAGGATGCATTAGAGAACACCCTCTGTGCTCTTTTGTTCCTTGTGGTCTCAAATTTGGCTATAATTAGATTTATCAATTTGTTCACCAAGACATCTTTATTTCTTAATTGAATGGACCTGTGCATTAAATATATTAAAGGTAATTTCCACAGCCCATTTCTAGCAGAAATGGATGCTAATGAAGGAATGAGTTTATATTTATTAAAGATTATTTGTATCATGTTAGTTTTGCACATGCGGGATTAGGAAAAACTTCTTCAAGACCCAGTAGCATGCTGAACATGAGAAGTGATAGAACTTAGCAATGAAAATAGGGTCCCATTCCTACAGTGATCTTAAGTCCCCAGTGTCAGACCACTAGTGGGATTAAATATTCACTAGCATCTCACCTTAAAGTATAAAGGATTTTCCCATCATTCCAAATTCTGAGGAGTTGATTGGGGGTAGTGATCCAGTGAGCCTCTGCAGTTTTGGAATTTCGGAAGATCGTATCTGGAATCCATATTAACCCCACCATGTTGCTGTTCAGAGTAAGTATTTTCATTGTGCTGTTGAACCTAAGGCGACTGTCAGTCCAGGTCTGAGCAAAAAATATATCAATTTGATATTCCTGAAACAGAGCAAAAGGAGGGGAAAGACATTTCTATTAGTGGATTTTCTGCAGGTTTTGCTTTCTTTCTCAGGAGTTTGGTTCTGCTCATGGTTTCATCCTCACCTGTTAGCACTTAACATCATGCCTGGATCAACACGACAGACACTTAACAAAGGTAACCAATATCATTAGTCAACTGTGAGATAACACGTGAAAAAACTCTGTAAATAGTAAATTGTAATAAATACATAAAGTGTAGTGAGAGGCCAAGAGGTAGTAGAAAGTGATTCAGAACATTGATGCAGACCTTCCTGTATTCCTAAGTCCAAGTTCTGGCAGGTAACAAAATCTAGCATTCTCTCAGTTCAGTCACTCAGCAGTACCCAACTGTAGAGTATAAAATGAATAGAATAGTAGGGTCAACCTACTTCTTAAAGGAGTTATATGGAAGGAAATGATTAAATAAAAAGCTCTAGTGCCTGGCACAACACAAAATATCCAGAGAGTATTAGCTTATATACTAATAAAAATGATCATTTTCATCCAAATCACAAATCAACCCAAATCAAACAGAAAAGCAAAAAACAAGCAGCAACAACAACAACAAAAAAATAGGGCTGACAGCCACCCAAGTCAAATGTCGATTCCAGTAGAGGACTGAAGGGGCAAATTTTTTCTGTAACTGGAAGCAACCCCAGTATGCACAGTACATTAGATACAGGATGGGATTGATGTTACTATGAGACCCAGAGAAATGTCTCAAGTCTGGACCACCTCTGGGGCTCTTCCCCCAGTCACAGTTTAAAGGATTATCTTTAGGTCCACAATAAAGAGGATCTAGATGATTAGTGATCTTAATATCTTTCATAGTTTTCTTCCATATTAGATATTATAAAAGAATTGTTTTTACAGAGTTCAGTAATTCTCAACAAATCTCATATTTATACTTTTCATTGAGTTTCTGGTTAAAGAACCTTTCCGAGAGGTTATTCAACAGACCAATCCAACCTTTCATTAACTAATTCCCTCATTCACTGTCTTTGTTGCACTATGTCAGGCCCTGCAAACCACTGAAGGCCCAGAACTGTGCGAACAGGAAAAGTCTCTGCCTCCATGGGGCTTATATTCCAATCAGGGAAGACAGGCCTTAGACAATTAAGGTGAAAAAAGCATGACATCACTGCTATTGACTATGCTTGGTAAGTTAACACAAGAAACGCATTACCTCAGAGGATAAATGGCCAGTTTGAAAGCAGCTATGGAAGTATGAACAGGGACTGTTGCCTGCCATTCCAGTAAACAGAGAATTTTGCCCAAATTTCCAGTTCTACAAGGAACAAGCCATCAGCCACTGCAGTGGCCCCCTCCACACACCCCCAGCGGCATGCCCTGAGGGGAATTCAGGATGGGGGGAAAAAAGGGGGGGGAAGCATTTTGTGGTTTGGAAACTGGCCCTAGATATTTAAGATAAATACCTAAGGGACAATTTCAACGAACCTTGATTCTTACTTCTTCTCATACATAGAAAAGCACCAAAATCATTAACTTGAGATACCTCTTCTTTGTAATTATCAGTGATCTTTTGATGTTTGACTACATTTTTTTCCCAGCAAAAACTATATCCTTAACTCTTCAGAGCCAGAGAAGGCAATGGCACCCCACTCCAGTACTCTTGCCTGGAAAATCCCGTGGATGGAGGAGCCTGGTGGGCTCAGTCCATGGGGTCGCGAAAAGTCGGACACGACTGAGCGACTTCACTTTCAATTTTCACTTTCCACTTTCATGCATTGGAGAAGGAAATGGCAACCCACTCCAGTGTTCTTGCCTGGAGAATCCCAGGGACGGCAGAGTCTGTGGGGTCGCATAGAGTCAGACATGACTGAAGCGACTTAGCAGCAGTAACTCTTCAGAGCAGTTCCTTAGAGCTGAGAGACTGCATCCTAGGCCTAAGTTCTCAGCTGTTTTTGCTATAGCCCACCAGGCTTTCCTTCTCCAGGGAATCTTCTCAACCCAGGGGTCAAACTCAACTACCTGCATTGTCAGGTAGATTCTTTAGCACTGAGCCTAAGTCCTCAGTAAGATCCCCAAATAATACTTAAGTTGCAACTTTTAGGTTGTGTGTTTTTCTTTAGTTGACAAAAGAGAAAAGAAAGATAAAACAAATACTGATTCTTGTTGGAATGGAAGAAAAAAATGCTTCTCATCCCCATCAGTGAATCATAGGATCAAGAAATGCTTAGAGCATTAAAAGCCTATTGAAACTCAGCTTTGCAGAAATAATTCAGACCCATTGCTAAAAATCTCTAAATAGGTGTCACTGTGCAAATTTTTTAACTGTGCATATATGGCCCCAAGGACAAGAGACTAACATATGACTTTTCCACTGAAGGCTGATAGGGCCAAGGTATCTGTGCTTAATTAAAGAGAAAGAGTAAAGTGAAAGTGAAAACAAAGGGTTGGGTAGAGGCAGTGGCATTTGTTTGCGACCCCATGGACTGTAGCCTATCAGGCTTCTCCGTCCATGGGATTTTCCAGGCAAGAGTGTTGGAGTGGATGGCCATTTCCTTCTCCAGGGGATCTTCCCAACCCAGGAATCGAACCCGAGTCTCCTGCATTGCAGGCAGATGCTTTACCATCTGAGCCACCAGGGAAGCCACAATTAAAGAGAAAGAGTAAAGTGAAAGTGAAAGCAAAGGGTTGGGTAGACGCAGTGGCATTTGAAGCAAAGGCATAGCACTGATCCTGGAATCATGTTGACACAAGATCTATGCACACGTGAAATTGGTCTATAAGTAAGAGACTGGCTAGGTTTTGTTTTGTTTTGTTTTAATTGAAGGATAACTGCTTTACATTATTTTGTCATTTTTCAGTCATATATCAACAAGAATCAGCCATGGGTATGCCCATGTCCCCTCCCTCCCATCCAACTCCCCATCCCACCCTTCTAGATTGTTACAGAGCCCCTGTTTGAGTTCCCTGAGTCATATAGCAAATCCCCATTGGTTATCTATTTTACATGTGGAATTGTAAGTTTCCATGTTACTCTCTCCATGCAGCTCATCCTCCCCTTCCTCCCATCCCTCCCGTGTCCAGAGGTCTCTTCTGTATGTCTGTTTCCCCATTTCTGCCCTGAAAATAAATTCGTCAGTACCACCTTTTAGATTCGGAACCTCAAGTCAGGAAAAGAGTCTGTGACTATTTGAGACTTAGATTTACTGTTGCTTTTCTTTCTGTAATGATAAATTGTAGCCGGGAAAATCTGCTCCAAAAGGAGGCTTATTCTTCAATGCCAATATTCCCACAGCTGGGACAGTTAATGGAAAAAGGAAATTCCCAGACAATGGGGTCAAGATCCAATGAGAAGAGTCTTTAGGAGCCCAACTCTGGGAGTAGAGTTAATCCAGACTTAACTCTAGAATATCAAAGATATTCTCCTCACAGGGAATAAGAGTCCACTCACGATCTGCCCATTGGAGTTTCAGAATTGCTATAAATCAGTGCTGATTGTGATCATCCTGGCTTTTCTCCATCTTTGTAGCTATACTCTACACATGGCTGTGGTTTAGATAGCTCTCTCTTCAGTTTAGAGGTCAGTGGATCAAGGAAAGCCATGTACATTTTGATGTGGTATATACAGGCAGCCCCAATGTTGGGGATGGGACTAGATGGATCTTTCGGGTTGCCTCAATTGAAGAAAGGAAGAGTGTGTCTGTCCTAAAGAGGGAGAGACAGACAAAACATCTGGCAGCTAGAGACAGATCATGGTGGGCACTGGTGCAATTCACCAAGTATCACAGCATTCCTACTTGCAGGCATGTGGTAGAGTCACACACTCCCCTTTCAGGCCCTGAGAGACTGTGTGAAGCAGAGTCCACCTGATTCACACCAGATACATATTGTAGGTGCAAAAGGTAGAAGGGAGAGTGGGAGGCAGGGGTGGGGGCTGCAGTCCTCATGGAGAAGGTGACTTAGAACCAAGACCTCAGTGAGGTGCAGAGTGAGCTTGGCAGAGAGATGGCTCCCTTGCAGGGGCCCTGAACACAGAAAGCAGGAAGGTCAAAGACATTCCTGAGAAGCGGGAACAATGTAGTATACAGAATCAGCCCAGTGGGGCCAGGAAACAGGCCCCTTACTTACTTGATGGCAGAATTTTAGCCTAACAAGGATGATTGTTGACTATGAAATAGCCTACATTTGCACAGAGAACATGAGAACACACTCAAAACTTTAAATAAAATTCAGGGTGTGAGAATGGCCAGTATGGCACATATAGCTACCCATATTAATTAATTCCTTCTTCCCTTTAACACCAGTTTATTGGGTAAAGAAATGAGGAGAGGATGAAGATGCTCTCCCTAAATAGACAAAGTTCATGTGGACAGTTCAGTTCAGTTCAGTCACTCAGTCATGTCCCACTCTTTGTGACCCCATGGACTGCAGCATGACAGGCTTCCCTGTTCATCACCAACTCTCTGAGCTTGCTTAAACACATGTCCATCAAGCCAGTGATGCCATCCAACCATCTCATCCTCTGTGTTCCCCTTCTCCTCCTACCTTCAATCTTTCCCAGAATCAGGGTCTTTTCTAATGAGTCAGTTCTTCGCACTAGGAGGCCAAAGTATTGGAGCTTCAGCTTCAACATCAGTCCTTCCAATGAATATTCAGGACTGATTTTCTGTAGCCAATAAAGGCCCTGAGTGTATTTTGGAAATAATCTAAAACTATTCAGATACTTTGAATTCCAGTATTAGTCAGGGATATTGAAACAGGGAAAACTTCAAGAATTTTACCAAAGTTGCCAAGGATTCCAAGTGAAAATTTCCAAGTGGGTTTTTATACTATATACAAATGCAATTATCCTTTAATAAAAAGTAAATTGATTTTTTTTTTTAATGGAAAAACAAAAAGTCTCCTGCCAACCAAATAGACCTCCTCTTTAGGTCTTTTCTCTCCTTATCATCTCTGCTTTCCATCCCCATTTATGTCCCTTCACAATACATTTTAAAATGCAGATCTGAGATGCGTAAATAGCAAGCTAGGCAGCATCACCTAAAGTCACTCCCATGAGGCACTCCCATGCTTCTGTACCCACCATTCACTGATTACTGAAATAGAGACAATAACGATTTTCTCTTAGAGGTTAAACCAAGGCCTGAGAGGTTAACGAACTTTCACCAAGTCAAAGTCTGCTTCCCAGAATAAAAGGTAACCCTCCTACACTGTCAATGGGAATGTAAATTGGTACAGCCATTAAAAGATGCTTGCTTCTTGGAAGAAAACCTATGATGAACCTAGAAAGCATATTAAAGAGCAGCAAAATCACTTTGCTGACAGAGGTACATATAGTCAAAGCTATGGTTTCTCCAATCGTCACACACAGATGTGAGAGTTGGACCATAAAGAAAGCTGAGCACCAAATAATTGATGCTTTCAAACTGTGGCGCTGGAAAAAATTGTTGAGAGTCCAGTGGACAGCAAGAAGATCAAACCAGTCAATCCTAAAGGAAATCAACCCTGAATAGTCTTTGGAAGGATTGTTGCTGAAGCTGAAGCTCCAATACTTTGGCCACGTGATGAAAATAGCTGACTCAATTGGAAAAGACCCTTATGCTGGAAAAGATTGAGACCAGGAGGAGAAGGGGGTGACAGAAGTTGAGCTGGTTGGATGGCATGAATGACTCAATGGCCATGAGTTTGAGCACATTCTGATGAAGGACAGGCATGCCTGGTGTTCTGCAGTCCATGGGGTCGCTAATAGTTGACACAGCTGAGTGACTGAACAACAGCCACTATGGAGAGCAATATGGAGATCCCTTTAAAAACTAAAAGTAAAGCTACATATGACCAGCAATCCTCCTCCTGGGCCTATGTCCGAAGAAAACCATAATTTAAAAAGACACACTTATCTCAGTGTTCACTGCCGCACTATTTACAATAGTTAGGACATAGAAGTGACCTAAATGTCCATCGACGAATGGATAAACAAGATATGAGATGTATATGCAATAGAATATTAAGTGTGTTAGCTGCTCAGTCATGTCCAACTCTGTGTAACCTCATGGACTGTACCCCACCAGGCTCCTCTGTCCATGGAACTATCCAGATAATAATACTGGAGTGAGTTGCCATTCCCTTCTCCAGGGGATCTTCCTGACTCAGGGATCGAACCCCAGCCTCCCACATTGTAGGCAGATTCTTTACCATCTAAGGCCACCAGAAAAACCCCTCCCAAGTTCAATCCCTGGGTCAGAAAGATTCTCTGGAGAAGGAAATGGCTGCCCACTCCAGTATTCTTGCCTAAAGAATTCCACAAACTGAGCAACAATAGAATATTACTTAACCATGAAAAAGAATGAAGCAATGCCATTTGCAGCAACATAGATGGATCTAGAGATTGCCATATTGAGTGAAGTAAGTCAGACAGAGAAGGAGAAATATACCTTACATGTGGAATCTAAAAATAAATGATACAAATGAAATTACTTACAAAATAGAAACAGACTCACTTAATGTTTTGGTGAAAGTTTTAACTTTTGCTTCAGGTTCCAAGTGAAAGTCGCTCAGTCATGTCCAACTCTTTGAGACCCCATGGACTATACAGTCCATGGAATTCTCCAGGCCTTCCCAACCCAGGGATCAAACCCAAATGTCCCACATTTCAGGCAGATTCTTTACCAGCTGAGCCAAAAGGGAAACCCAAGAATACTGGAGTGGGTAGTCCATCCCTTCAACAGCAGATCTTCCAGACCCAGGAATTGAATTGGGGTCTCCTGCATTGCAGGCAGATTCTTTACTAACTGAGCTATCAGGGAAACCCCATCAGGTTCAAAGGATTTATTAACAAAAGAAACCACTCATTGTACAGAAATATGCAAATTCAATATCTAATAGAGATTTATTGAACTTACTTTCAATATATAATCATTAAAAGAAAAGAGAAATATAAACAGTAGAGGAGAGAAACAGCACATATGTCACTCAGTTGGACCAACTAACACCCAGACTCAGTACTGGGAAGGCCCATGTAACAGCAGTCTGGAGTCCCAGCTGAGAAAGGATCCCAGGCAGTGCATCCACTCCACTGGTGAGACTTTGAATTGCAGTTTTGGGGGTTCCTGTTTATAATGCTAGGCTGCAAACTGATACCATCATCAGTTGGCAAGCAAACTGCGGCTCTGGTTTCACATTAATCTTTCTACAATGCTGTTTGTTTTATCTTGTGAGTGATGGGTTTCCCCATATCCCTTGGGATTGGCTGGATCCAAAGGGCTCAGTAAAATTCCGAGGCTCACTCTGTATCTCACCTATGGTGCTGCTCAGCTTACTGATGGCAACAGGTGCACTCGCCAGCAGCCATGAAGTCAGGGCAGTGTCCAGGCAGATCTGAAGGGAGGTCAGAGGCCTGCTCGGCTTTCTTGTCTCTGAAGCCCAAACAAAACTGTCTCCATTTAATTTCCTTTAACACTCACAGACTTAGAGAACACACTTACAGTTGCCAGGGTGAAGGATGGGGGAAGAGCTAGTGAGGGAGTTTAGGATGGACCTGTACACAATGCTATATTTAAAATGGATAATGAACAAAGGATCTACTGTATAGGAAATGGAACTCTGTTAATGTTATGTGGCAACCTGGATGGGAGAGGAGTTTGGAGGAGAATAGAAATGTGTATATGGATGACTGAGTGCCTTAGCTGTTCACCTGAAACTATCACAACATTATTAATTGGTTATACCCCAATACAAAATTAAAAGTTTCTTTAAAAAAAAAAGGACAAAAGGATACATGCACCCCAGTGTTCACTGCAGTATTATTTACAATAGCCAGTACATAGAAAAGCATCCATTGACAGATTAATGGATAAAGAAGACATGGTATATATATACACACCAGCAAACTTGGAAAACCCAGCAATGGCCACAGCCTGGAAAAGGTCAGTTTTCATTCAAATCCCCAAAAATGGCAATGCCAAAGAATGCTCAAACTACTGCACAATTGCATTCATCTCACATGCTAGTAAAGTAATGCTCAAAATTCTCCAAGCCAGTCTTCAGCATTACATGAACTGTGAACTTCCAGATGTTCAAGCTGGTTTTAGAAAGGCAGAGGAAACAGAGATCAAATTGCCAACATCCGCTGGATCATGGAAAAAGCAAGAGAGTTCCAGAAAAACATCTATTTCTGCTTTATTGACTATGCCAAAGCCTTTGACGGTGTGGATCACAATAAACTGTGGAAAATTCTGAAAGAGATGGGAATACCAGACCACCTGACCTGCCTCTTGAGAAACCTATATGCAGGTCAGGAAGCAACAGTTAGAACTGGACATGGAACAACAGACTGGTTCCAAATAGGAAAAGGAGTATGTCAAGGCTGTATATTGTCACCTTGCTTATTTAACTTCTATGCAGAGTACATCATGAGAAACACTGAACTGGAAGAAAAACAAGCTGGAATCAAGATTGCCGGGAGAAATATCAATAACCTCAGATATGCAGATGACACCCCCCCGTATGGCAGAAAGTGAAGAGGAACTAAAAAGCCTCTTGATGAAAGTGAAAGAGGAGAGTGAAAAAGTTGGCTTTAAGCTCAACATGCAGAAAACGAAGATCATGGCATCCGGTCCCATCACTTCATGGCAAATAGATGGGGAAACAGTGGAAACTGTGTCAGACTTTATTTTTGGGGGGGTCCAAAATCACTGCAGATGGTGACTGCAGCCATGAGATTAAAAGATGCTTACTCCTTGGAAGAAAATTTATGACCAACCTAGATAGCATATTGAAAAGCAAAGACATTACTTTGCCAACAAAGGTCCATCTAGTCAAAGCTATGGTTTTTCCAGTGGTCACGTATGGATGTGAGAGTTGGACTGTGAAGAAATCTGAGCACCGAAGAATTGATGCTTTTGAACTGTGGTGTTGGAGAAGACTCTTGAGAGTCCTTTGGACTGCAAGGAGATCCAACCAGTCCATTCTAAAGGAGATGAGCCCTGGGATTTCTTTGGAAGGAATGATGCTAAAGCTGAAACTCCAATACTTTGGCCACCTCATGCGAAGAGTTGACTCATTGGAAAAGACTCTGATGCTGGAAGGGATTGGGGGCAGGAGGAGAAGGGGACGACAGAGGATGAGATGGCTGGATGGCATCACCGACTCGATGGACGTGAGTTTGAGTGAAGTCCGGGAGTTGGTGATAGACAGGTAGGCCTGGCATGCTGCGATTCATGGGGTCGCAGAGAGTTGGACATGACTGAGTGACTGAACTGAACCATGTTTTATACATGTGTATATATATATGTATGAATATACAATGGAATATCACTCAGCCATAAAAAAGAATGAAATAATCCCATTTGTAGCAACATGAATGAACCTGGATATTTTCATACCAAATGAAGTAAACCAGATAGAGAAAGACAAATATCATATGATATCACTTATATGTGGAATCTAAAAAATTATACAAATGAACTTATTTACAAAACAGAAATAGACTCACAGACATAGAAAACAAACTTATGATTACAAAAGTTGTTGGGGGGGATAAATTAGGAGGTTGGGATTAGCATATATAAGCGAATATATAAAACAGAGAAACCATAAGAACCTACTGTATAGCATGGGGAACTATACTCAATGTCTTCTAATAACCTATAATAGAAGAGAATGCAAAAAAAAAGTATATATCTATATATATGTATATCTGAATTACTTTGTTCTACACCTGAAACTAAGACAACATTGTAAATTAACTACATATCAAAAAAACCTTTTTTTAAACTCTGCTTCACTGAATCTGAGTGTGAGCAGTGGTAGCAGCTGCAGTCTAGATGCTGGATGTGGGAACCACCACCGAGTGGTGAAGACAGAACCCCAGTGCAGGCGTCCACTCCAGTTTTGCCCTGTTTGCAAACTGTGAAATTATTCACGTTCCTTGGCCTGTGATTCTTTCTCTCTAAAATGGGAGAGTTCAGTTAGATTAAACATAAGAACCTTCCACCTTTAACATTTTGTATTTCTGAAAACATGGAGTTAACCTTACAGTGGTGACAGCAATTGTTCTGTAGGGTGTACCATTTCCCTATAAGAAAAGGGATCACACCATGATACTCTAGGGAGAGGGCTGCAAGTTTCGAGAGTGTCCTCTTTGTATTCTGAAGCCTTGGCACAAACTCCAACTCAAGAGAGTGGGGTGTGGATGGTGTGTGTGGTGCCCGATGTTGATGTTTTATTGTAAGCACTTTTAACATAATGTTGGAGAAACATTCCCCACCCACAAAGTAACATTATGTCTCTCATAAAGTTTCTTTGTAACCGCATTAAGGGAAAAAAGTCACTTTTACAAGGTCTATCTAAAACATTTTATATCTTTCATAAATAGCTATGAAATTGGGCTTCCCTGGTGGCTCGGTAGGTAAAGAGTCCACCTGCAATGCAGGAGACCTGGGTTTGATCCCTGGGTTGGGAAGACCCCCTAGAGGAGGGCATTGCAAGCCACTCCAATGTTCTTGCAGGAGAATCCCCAAAGACAGACAAGCCTGGTGGGCTGTAACCCATGGGATCAAAGAGTCGGACACAACTGAGCGATGAAGCACACATAGTTATGGAATTAATGTGTCTGAAATACTAATTAATGTAACAGCTGACAAATGTACAGCATCTCCAATTTAAACCTTCATGCTTGTAGAGAGCCTGTGCTGATAATTTATTTTAATAATCGGAAGGTGGCTTAATGATTCCTCCAAGGCCAGCAGCACTTGGAGTATATTAACAGAACAGAAGAAAGGTTATAATTCTTCATGTTCTCTCTCTGTAGCTTCTAAAATACTAGAACGTTATTCTGTAATGCTTTTCTCCTTCCCTTTACCAAAGAAGAGGGCCACATGGAAAGATGATAGATTAATTAAGGATAGGGCTTGGGTTTCAGGAAACACACTCCCAGGCACAGGCACTTCCTTGCTTCCAGCATGTCAGGACCTCACCTGGAATGTGCTGGACAAATCTTTAAATGTTAGAAATGTCAACTTAACAATATTCATAACCTAATAGTTCAGATCATGGCATCTGGTCCCATCACTTCATGGGAAATAGATGAAGAAACTGTGGAAACAGTGTCCAACTTTATTTTGGGGGGCTCCAAAATCACTGCAGATGGTGATTGCAGCCATGAAATTAAAAGACACTTACTCCTTGGAAGAAAAGTTATGACCAACCTAGATAACATATTCAAAAGCAGAGACATTACTTTGCCAACAAACGTCCGTCTAGTCAAGGCTATTGTTTTTCCAGTAGTCATGTATGGATGTGAGAGTTGGACTATGAAGAAGGCTGAGTGCCGAAGAATTGATGCTTTTGAACTGTGGTGTTGGAGAAGACTCTTGAGAGTCCCTTGGACTGCAAGGAGATCAGCCCTGGGATTTCTTTGGAAGGAATGATGCTAAAGCTGAAACTCCAGTACTTTGGCCACCTCATGCGAAGAGTTGACTCATTGGAAAAGACTCTGATGCTGGGAGGGATTGGGGCCAGGAGGAGAAGGGGACAACCAAGAATGAGATGGCTGGATGGCATCACCGACTCGATGGACATGAGTCTGAGTGAACTCCGGGAGTTGGTGATGGACAGGGAGGCCTGGCGTGCTGCAATTCATGGGGTTGCAAAGAGTCGGACACGACTGACTGACTGAACTGAACTGAATAGTTGAGAATTATGTTTTATGGGAATTTTTAGGATTTCAGGCCCAGGAGACAGCATCTCAAGTAACCTTGAGAAAACTGTTCTAAGGAGGTGAGGGGGAGGAATCAGGTTATATGGAAGTTTTGCAACAAAGGGCAGGTAGCCTGAACATCAAAAGATTATTGTTAATTAAAGAAAACAAGATAATCCAAGTTAAAGAATTTAGAAATTTTCTATGTATGGGAAGAAACAAGAGTCAGGGCTTCCTGAAATCATTCCTTTGATATGCATCCTAGCTATCTGGGGCCAGTATCCTGTGTTTTCACATGCTGAGGGCTCACCATAGGGAGTGGCTGCAATTGGATGGCTGCTAGATGGCAGGTATTCTTTCCTTCCTGAGTTCCCTCACCATCCGTGATGGCTGCAGTCACTGGTGACTTTGATATCTTTGTTTACTGATAAATATTGGCAGGAAATATTCCATTTCTCAGAAGTTACTGGTAGTTTTCTTTATAATATAAAGAAATCACAGGTACATGCCAATTAGAGTTTGTTTAAATGCCTCATCTAAAAATGTATAATATGTAGTGACAATTAGAATGAAATCATTTTTATTTTTTCCTTATCAGGTATGGGAGCATAACATATATTTTTAGTATTGCTTCTTCAAACTTTCCTAGGAAATGAGGCTTTGCAGCTTGCCTCCATCTCTCCCCCAGAGACCTGCCCCAGCCCTGCCTCCAGCTGTGCAGCCTCCAGGGGCCACACCTGCCTTGCTCAGACTCCTGAGCCCCCTGAAAATTCTCTCCACCTACCCAAAGCTCCTCCAGTCTTTGGAACCCACTGACAAACTCCACCATGTAAGCCCTACTCTGTGCTGAGCATGAGGCTAGGTTTATATAAAGATAGATGCAGCCTCCAGGAAGCCAAAGAGACCGACCTGGGCAGTGCAGGGAGCTCTTCATGGACCATGCCTCCCATCAGATCCTAGAACTACTGGACAGAAAGTAGACAGTTGATGGGTGTATCAGTCAGGGAGGGCTCTAACAGAGCTGAGAGGAGTGAGACTGCTTCAGGTATGGTGGGTTGTGAAAAGTGTTTGCTACAAGGGTGCCTCATAGGAGCATTTGAAAACCAGGTGACCTCAAGATGCAACAGGGGAATATGCAGCCTTTCTAAGCAGGTCCAGGACTTGTCACCTGATACTAAGGCCCCCTTTAAGGAAAGGATATAAAAATATAAATAAAATATTAAATAAAAAATATACTTTCAACTACAAATTGGCACTTGCTTGTCAACTATAAATTGGTACTTGCCAAGAGTATTTGCCAGTGACTGAACAAAGCTGGTCGTAGCTTTTCTTCCAAGGAGCAAGCATCTTTTAATTTTTGTGTGGTCTTTAGATAGATAGACAGATATTTTCAGAAACTGATTTCATGATCCCAATCCTTGCATCTCTTCATATCTAGAAGATCACTAAATCCCTTCACGGTGTCATCAGCTCCTTGCACTTTTTGTAAACCAGAAAACCTTTTGTAAAGTAAGCACTTGATTGCATTGAACTCTCCCTTCACAAAAATCTTATACATTGACCTTCCCCCACTGCCTCTTTGGGGCAATCTCTCAGAGCTGTCTAAGGTGCTGTCTCCTGGGCTCTAGTCTTCATTTTGCCCCCAATAAAACTTAATTTACAACTCTCATATTGTGCATCTTTTTTTAGTCAACAGTACACTTAATGAATACAAGATTTTGCATTCATTATGTCAGCAAGTCTGGAAGACACAGCAGTGGCCACAGGACTGGAAAGGGTCAATCCTTATCTCAATTCTCAAGAAGGGTAGTACCAAAGAACGTGCTAACTATCCAACAATTGCATTTCCTGTGCTGGTAAGGACATGCTTAAAATCTTCCATGCAAGGCTTCAACATTATATGAACCAAGAACTTCCAGATATCCAAGGTGGGTTTAGAAAAGGAGGAGGAACTAGAAATCAAAGTGCAACATTCACTGGATTATAGAGAAAGCAAGGGAATTTCAGAAAAAAAAAAAAAAAAAAAACCATCTATCTCTGTTTCATCAACTGTGCTAAAGCCTTTGACTGTATGGATCATAACAAACTGTGGAAAGTTCTTAGAGAGATGAGAATACCAGACCATCTTACCTGTCTCCTGAGAAACCTGTATGTGGGTCAAGAAGCAATAGTTCAAACCCGGTATGGAACAACCGATTCAAGATCAACTGGTTCAAGATTGAGAAACGAGTATGTCAGGCTGACAGAAAGGTGGCAACAGGCTGTCTGTTGTCACCCTGTTCAATCTATATGCAGAGCACATCATGAGAAATGCCAGGCTGGATGATCTACAAACCAAAATCAAGACAGGCAGGAGAAATATCAATAACCTCAGATATGAGGATGACGCCACCCTAATGGCAGAAAGCGAAGAGAAACTAGAGAGTCTCTTGATGAGGGTGAAGGAAGAGAGTGAAAGGGCTGACTTAAGACTAAATATTAGAAAACTAAGATCATGGCATCCGGCTCCATTACTTCATGGCAAATACAAAGGGGAAAGATGGAAGCAGGAACAGATTTCCTCTCCTTGGGCTACAAAATCATTGCAGATGATTTTTGCAGCCATGAAATCAGAAGATGATTGCTTCTTGGCAGGAAAGCGATGACAAACATATACAGTATGTTGAAAAGCAGAGACATTACTTAGCTAACAAATGTCCAAGTAGTTAAGGCTATTGTCTTCCCAGTGGTAATGTATGGTTGTGAGAGCTGGACTGTAAAGAAAGCAGACCACTGAAGAATTGATGCCTTCAAACTATGGTGTTGAAGACTCCTGAAAGTCCCTTAGAGAGCAAGGAGATCCAACCAGTCAATCTTAAGGGAGATCAATCCTGAATATTCACTGGAAGGACTGATGCTAAAGATGAAGGTCCAGTATGTTGGTCATCTGATGTGAACAGACAGCTCGTTGGAAAAGTCCCTGATGCTGGGAAAGATCGAGGGCAGAAGGAAAAGAGGATGAGATAGCTGTATGGCATGAACTTGAACATGAACAGTTCAATGAATGTGAACTTGGGCAAACTCCAGGAGATGGTGAGGGACAGGGAGGCCTGGCGTGCTGCAGTCCATGGGGTCGCAAAGAGTCAGACACAACTGGGAGGCTGCACAACAACACCACTTACTTTGAATGAGGAAAAACATAAATACTTAAAAGTTTCAAATGCCATGAAATTCAGGAAAAGCAGACTTTGTTTTTATTTGCTAACTGGCTTACCTTCACCATACTCACACATCCTCTATGTTTTGCCTGCTTGCTCTTTGGTCACTATGGCAATGTCTTATGATGCTAGTTATTTACAGGGAGAGGATAAAAATGATTATTTCCTCTGGTATAGTGAAACAAAATATTTTATTATAAATAGTTTTTTAAAAGAAAAATTTATTTAACTAACTGTTTGTTATCTGATATATGTGCATGTTTGGGATACTACTATACTGGGGAAAACCTCAAGCTTCTTTTATATAAAGTTTGGGGCTTCTGCACGTGAACTTTGGATTCTAAGATTTTCCTCCAAGCCACTTACACTTCAGGGTAACTGGACCTTGAGAAACAACCACACTGGGATAGAGCCGGAGAGTGGCTCATGCCATGAAGATCATCATATACTGAGGTGGCAGGGAACCCCATCCCATTAACCACAGCCTGAAAGCTTCCCAGCCCCACCTCCTCTTAAGGTCTACACGTATGTGCTCCCAACAAGAGGAACTTGTAATGGAGGAATCAGAGAAGAAAAGATAGCAGGATTATTTTAAATGCCCTGCAGCTGGAAATTTCACACGCTGCTAGGACCTTCCCAGGGGCCTGGGAGGAGTTTCTGCGAGAGGGGAGCTCTGAGGCTTAAACTTTGCAAGCATCATGTAAATTGGGAAGAGTGAAGGATCAAGTGGTGTTCATGCATCTGGACCAGGATTTGCTTGTGGACGTCAGGTAGACCCAATTCAGGATAAGCAAGGGTCTGGAGGAAACACAGCTGTTGCTAGGGATGATGCTTGCAGTCAAGAGAATAGGAGGGAAATCTCCCTCCCTACTGTCCTTATCTCCCAAGTGCCTCAGACTGGTGGAATCCAGCAGGAGGCCAGATGACCAGGCCTGGAAAGGCAGGCTGTGGGGTCAGCCCATATGATGGGGAGCAGTGCAGGGGAGGATGGGAAACGGGTAGAGAATCAGCAGCATGGGAGGGTGGGAAGAGCACCCATCAGTAAGCTGGCTCCCCAGTTACACCCTGTGAACATTTTCCTCATTCCCCTGCTTGCCTTTTTTATATTCCCTTCCTCGAATGGCTGTCCTTCCTCTGAATTTTAGCTACTCATTAACTGCTTTCATGTCATTTGTCTTTCAGATTAAAGCATTCCATTGGATGTTATATTCTCCAATGATTACTGCTACCCAAAAGCATACAGTGGCTACTCAAAGTCTAAGAATTGAGTTTAAACTCCTTTGCAAGACACTCTGGAGAAGGAAATGGAAACCCACTCCAGTGTTCTTGCCTGGAGAATCCTGTGGACAGAGGAGCCTGGTGGGCTGCTTTCCATGGGGTCACACAGAGTTGGACATGACTGAAGCGACTCAGTATGTATGCATGCATGATGCTCAGGATTCTTTGCTTTATAACCCAAGTTGACCATCTGCTTGCCTGTAAACACACCACTTACCACCACAATCTGCTCCCCGATGTGACATGACACTCCGCACTCACCCACATCCTTCCTGTCCCATCAGTGCTGTCCCCAACCCTAGAGGCCCTCATGTCATCTCCTCAGTCCTATCATCTCCCAGTCCCCTGAGGTATGGCTCCTTAGCTTCAAATGTTTGACTGCAGCCAGCCCTTCTTTATAGTATCACTCATCACTTTCTTCTCCTGATGTGAATGCCTTGTGTTTTTCCCTGGAATAGCTCACAACTGTTTTCAAGCTGAGCATGTAACACTGTCACATGGTCCCTTGATCCCTGTCTATGGCACTAACACTTCCTCACCCCACCAAGAAAGCAGCATCATTTAAGAGCACTTTCTTGACTACTACAGAGTCCCACCAATTAGCAAAGATCTGAGGCCTTAATTATAAAGCTACCTGTTAAACCATAACTGCAGTTCTGTGGTCTTGGCTGCTAGCTAGTGCCACTTACCCCATGGATGGCTTGCTGCTCGCCTACCATATACTTTTAAGTATGAGGTGGTGACTTGTGTCTGGGGGCTCAACCTCCAAATGCCTGTGCCCTTTCAGTGTGTGCCCATGCAAGAGAACCCAAGGGGGCCCCAAATACAGAAAGGACCCGCACTTCCTCCCCTCTCCAGAGTGGTCACAAAGCACTGCTTGGTCAGTGTGCCCCAGGGCACCTGCTGAGCATCTCCACCAAGCAGACCAGGTCACACCTGTTGAGCCCTGCACTGAGGTCATAAGAAAACATCACCAGAATTAGCCAGGCTCCATGGCAACTATTGTCATGAGCCATCTTGTTCCCAAACAACCAGCTGCTATCTCCATATTAAGTAACATATGCACTATATAGAATCCTGATCAGTGACTAACACGACCTCTCTCCATAGGAGTTTTCTTTGTCCTGAGACTATAATAAGTGGCCACAAGCCCATGAAAGGGGCTGGCTCCCCCTTGAGTCAGCTGCTTTCTCATTCTAAGGGGAAAATCCATTGTCCTGTTTCCTTTTCAACCTGGTAGGAGCTCATCACAGAGGTGTGTGCAGAGGTGGCTACAGAAAGCTCAAGGAGATGCTTCTGAGCTGAGTTGCATGTTCCCCTCAAACTCACATACTGAAGTCCTAATGCCTGGTGCCTCAGAATGTGACTACTTGGAGACAGGATTCTCAAAGATGATTAAATTAAAATAAGTCAGATGGGTGGGCCCTAATCCAGTTCTGACTGGTGTCTTTTTGAGAAGAGAGACATACACAAAAGCAAGATACACACGGATAAAGTGGCCATCTGCCAGCCAAGAAGAGAGGCCTCAGGAGAAACCAACTCTGGCAATACCTGGATCTCGGATCTCTAGCCCCCAGACAAGGAGAAAATACATTTCTGTTCTTTAAGCCACTGGGTCTGTCTGTGGTACTTTCTTGTGATAGCCCTAGCAAACTAATATAGAGGGAAAATTAAGACTAAATAAAATCATTATGGGCTTCCCTCATAGCTCAGTTGGTAAAGAATCTGCCTGCAATGCAGGAGATCCCAGTTTGATTCCTGGGTCAGGAAGATCTGCTGGAGAAGGAATAGGCTATCCACTGCAGCATTCTTGGGCTTACCTTGTGGCTCAGCTGGTAAAGAATCTGCCTGCAATGTGGAAGACTTGGGTTCAGTCCCTGGGTTGGGAAGATCCCCTGGAGAAGGGACAGGCTACTTACTCCAGTATTCTGGCCTGGAGAATTCCGTGGACTGTATAGTCCATGGGATTGCACACTTTGACATAAAATGCCTTAGAGGAGTTGCAAGTGTTAAAAGGAAAATACCCAAAGGAAAGTTACCCAAAGATGTTCATAACATTTGTTCTTAAACACAGTTGCTGCCACTTTCAAGGTTTTCACTTATAAATACACCTATCCTTTACATTCAAACTTTCTCTGTCTGAATACTCACTTTAATAGTTCACAAACATTTTTATCCAAGTTTACTTCAAGTGGAAAATTTTCTACAGTAAGTTCCCTACATACAAACAAGTTCCATACTGAGAACATTCATATGTCCATTTGTTTTTAAGTCCAACAAAGTTAGCATAAGTACCCAACTAACAAAATTGGCTACACAGTACTGCACTGTAATAGATTCATAATACTTTTCACAAAAATAATGCATAAACACCAAACACAAATTGTGTGTTGTTCAGCAATCCCACTGCTGGGCATACACACTGAGGAAACCAGAATTGAAAGAGACACATGTACCCCAATGTTCATCGCAGCACTGTTTATAATAGCCAGGACATGGAAGCAATCTAGATGTCCATAAGCAGATGAATGGATAAGAAAGCTGTGGTACATATACACAATGGAGTATTACTCAGCCATTAAAAAGGATTCATTTGAATCAGTTCTAATGAGGTGGATGAAACTGGAGCCTATTATACAGAGTGAAGTAAGCCAGAAAGAAAAACACCAATACAGTATACTAACGCATATATATGGAATTTAGAAAGATGGTAACGATAACCCTGTATGCGAGACAGCAAAAGAGACACAGATGTATAGAACAGGCTTTTGGACTCTGTGGGAGAGGGCGAGGGTGGGATGATTTGGGAGAATGGCATTGAAACATGTATAATAGTATATATGAAACAAATCGCCAGTCCAGGTTCGATGCATGATACAGGATGCTTGGGGCTGATGCACTGGGATGACCCAGAGGGATGGTATGGGGAGGGAGGAGGGAGGGGCGTTCAGGATGGGGAACACGTGTACACCTGTGGCAGATTCATGTTGATGTATGGCAAAACCAATACAATATTGTAAAGTAATTAACCTCCAATTAAAATAAATAAATTTATAATTAAAAAAAAAGAACAAAAAAGATAAAGAAAACATTTTTACTCTTACAGTTCAGTACCTTGAGAAGTACAGTAGTACAGCACAACAGCTGGCATACAGGGGCTGGCACTGAGCGAACAGACAAGAAGAGTTACTGACTGCAGGGGGGAGAGGAAGTGGGAGATGGCAGAGCTGAACGATCGTCAGCAACGGGAGACGGAGGGCACGCTGTGATCTCATTCATGCCTGACACTGATGGCACTGGTTCTGGTTCCTTGCTGAATTCAATACTATCTACCCCCTTGGAAAAATGATCCAGTGATGTCTGGGTAGTATCTCTTTTGTCTTCATCATAGACGACAAGGCAGTACTGGGTTGCATCCTGAACGGCTGCCACGGCTTTTGTGTGCTGTCCTACATTCAGATCCTGTACCTCAAAACTAACAGTGCCTCCTCAAATAGGAAAATCCCTTTGCCTTCCCTGTGTTGTGACTCTCGTCTTAGCAGTACCAGCTATATCACTACTGCTTTTATGCTTGCTTCCAGACCTTCTGGGCTTGAAAGAAAGATGCTGTACTACTGTCCTCTATATAGGAGAGTTTGGGGTATAGTGAAGTACCCCAAAACAACCACTTATAAAGGATGCATACACATGATAATGTATGTCAGACACAGAAACTAACTTACATATATGGACATGCAAATGCACATTTGCACCTCTGACGTTGGAAACTTGAAGGTTCATATGTTGGAGACTTGCTGTATCTTGAATCTGTATGTGTGTGCATGCATGCTAAGTCACTTCAGTCATGTCCAACTTTTGGCAACCCTATGGACTGTAGCCCACCAGGCTTCTCTGTCCATGGGATTCTCCAGGCAAGAATAATGGAGTAGGTTGCCATACTCTCCTCCAGGGGATCTTCCTGGCCCAGGAATTGTACCTGCATCTCTTATGAGTCCTGCATTGGCAGGTGAATTCTTTACCAGTAGTGCCACCTGGGAAGCCTTGAATCTCTATGTGCCCATCAGAAGAACTTTTAAGTGTAGGTGATTCTGGGTGAAAGTAGGTGGTTATGGTGAGTTATTTGCAAAAACAGCATAAGAACTCCTTTTATTTTGTCCATGGCCATGGCCAGCTCCTCCCACACTGCTTCTGGACATGATCATATGTTTTATAGCAGATCTGAAAGAAGCATAGACTTGGAAAAAGCTTGCATGCAGAAGCTAGCCTGTTTTGCTGCTTTTTGAGAACCCTCAATCACCGACAAATGGATAAGACCAGGCCAGCCTGCTGGAAATTAAATGCCAGGCTCATAGCCCCAGATCACTTCACGGCAACACCCACACAGGTAAGGGACAATATCCTCACCTTGCCAGCACCAGCCTACCAGTCTGAGGAATACAGACAGACCTGCTTTCAGAGCCCTTTGCTTGACTGTGCTTTTACAAACTGCACATATGTGGCATCCCTGCATTGTCAGATAATGATTAACATTTTTAAGCAATAAAGAACTTTTAATCAAGTTTTGTTCGTTGATTTTTTAAAGACATAATGCTGTTGTAAGCTTACTAGATTGCAATGTAGTATAAACCTGCACTAGAAAACAAAACAAAAAAAAATTCATGTGGCTGACTTTATTGCAATATTCACTTCACTGCAGTGGTCTGGAACTGAACCAATAGTATCTCTCACGTACACCTCTATGAAAAAAGCACTAGATTTGAGATGGTTTGTTACACAGCAAGCTGACTGGTAGGTTCTTATGTTAGATGTTATATTAGTGTGGCATAATTATCATCTTCACTTCCTTTTCCTGGAGGGTTTAACCCCACAGGGTTGTGAATTTTACTTCTCACACCTACCAAATCTATTGCAAACTTGGGTCCAATTTTAGATGGTATCATTTTTAATTCTTTTAAACATAACCAGTATAGTAATGGTATAACCAGTAAAGTAAATAATAATATGTAACCATTATAGTACTCAGATACCCTTGTTGGATTGTTATATAGGTGTTTAAGAGTATTTTCTTGGTATTTGGGGAACTTGTTTGGAATTTTTGTCTGGACTGAAAAACGATCAATAATTATTCCCATTTGAAAATGGAATATAGGATTCCATTATCCAAAAATTGCTATTCATTTTATCCAGGAAGATATTATTATATTCAGATGACGAAAATGCCATTGTAGTAGGATTCATGGTGGAAGTTGGTGATATGGTGAAAACGGGGCTAAGAGAACCCCAGTCACAAGAGAAAAGCATAAACGTATCTTCACTAACATAAAACACAGAGATCCCATAAAATGAATATCAGAGGCTTGCACATCTTAAATAAAAGTTAATGTTACAGATATAGTTTCCATTTACCATTTTTTTATAACTAGAACCTATCAACAACTCTTATCTCTGAGGCATTAAACATGCTTTATAAATTTTATTTATTTATTTTATAGATAATACAGGAAACGTGCTCTATTAACTGTCATAGTTTTGTGACTCTAGTCCTCAAAAGGAGTATTGAATGCCTTCTCAATGCAAGCACTGGGCATTCTTCCAAGATCTTTCTGAACCTGGAGACACGGCACAATTTGAAAGTGGAGGTGTCTTTCAAAACTGCTTTCCTGTCCATATCCAGGTTTCTCAAAGTTTTGGGGCATCCCAAGCAACTTTACCAACAAAAGTCTGTCTAGTCAAGGCTATGGTTTTTCCTGTGATCATGTATGGATGTGAGAGTTGGACTGTGAAGAAAGCTGAGCACTGAAGAACTGATGCTTTTGAACTGTGGTGTTGGAGAAGACTCTTGAGAATCCCTTGGACTGCAAGGAGATCCAACCAGTCCATCCTAAAGGAGATCAGTCCTGGATATTCATTGGAAGGACTGATGCTGAAGCTGAAACTCCAATTCTTAGGCCACCTCATGAGAAGAGTAGACTCATTGGAAAAGACCATGATGCTGGGAGGGATTGGGGGCAGGAGGAGAAGGGGAAAACAGAGGATGAGATGGCTGGATGGCATCACCGACTTGATGGACATGAGTTTGGGTAAACTCTGGGAGTTAGTGAT
This sequence comes from Budorcas taxicolor, assembly GCF_023091745.1. NCBI lineage: Eukaryota > Metazoa > Chordata > Mammalia > Artiodactyla > Bovidae > Budorcas > Budorcas taxicolor. The sequence goes on along the minus strand of NC_068930.1, from coordinate 7,259,725 downwards.
AGACAGGGAGGCCTGGTGTGCTGCTATTCATGGGGTCACAAAGAGTCGGACACGACTGAGCGACCGAATGGAACTGAACTGAAGCAACTTCATGATTAGGAATGCCAGGAACCAGGAGATATCCTGGCCCAGATCTCATCTTCCATATGAGACTTGCTCCTAAAGTTAGAGTTGCAAAGAAAGGCCACTGCACTTGTTTTTCCTTCCACTTCTAATCCCAGTATGTCCTGAGAGATGCATACCTTGGAACCAGAAACTTGTGCAAGTTTTAATACAAAAGAAAATAATTATTCATATATCACTGTTAATTGCATTGTGAAATATATATATCAAGAATATGGGGCCATTTATACTTAAGAAAGTCTTCCCTGGTGGCTCATATGATAAAGACTATGCCTGCAATGCAGGAGACCCAGGTTCAATCCCTGGGTGGGGAAGATGTAACCCATTCCACTAGTCTGCATGGAGAATTCCACGAACAGAGGAGCCTGGCAAGTTACAGTCCATGGGGTTGTAGACAGTCAGACACGACTGATTGACTAATCATTTCCACTTTTCATCCTTAATAAATTATTTAGTTATCTTCAAATAGTCCTAATTTAAAGAACTTGAGGAATTATTACATGGGTATGTATACTGTGAAAAGGAGTATTTCCTGCCGTATTAATAAACAAGGATGTGACAGCCATCAAAGCTTCTGGCCAACCAAATGTGAACTTCTGAGTCCAGGAAGAATCGGCCTGCTTTACGGCAGCCATCAACCACTCCCACTTCCCATGGCTAGTGTTGAGGAGTGGGAGGTGGGGAAGGCGAATGTGAAAAACACAGGCAGCAGCCACTAGAAGCTCCCCCCTGCCATGAGCACTGGCCCCACTAGGCGCTCCACCCATGAGCACTGACCTCAGTAGGCGCTCCCTCCATGAGCACTGACCCCACTAGGCGCTACACCCCCATGAGCACTGGCCCCACTAGGCACTTCCCTCATGAGCACTGAACCCACTAGGTGCTTACCCATCATGAACACTGACCCCACTAGGCACTCCACCCATGAGCACTGACCCCACTAGGCGCTCCCCTCATGAGCACTCTCCCCAATAGGTGCACTTCCATGAGCACTGACCCCACTAGATGCTCCCCCCTCCATGAGCACTGATCCCACTAGGAGCTCCCCCCACCCATGAGCACTAACCCATTAGGTGCTTTACCCCCATGAGCACTGGTCCCACTAGGCGGTCCCCTCCCATGAGCACTGACCTCACTAGGCACTCCCCACCATGAGCATTGATCCCACTAGGCACTCCCCCAATGAGCACTGACTCCACTAGCCGACCCCCCCCCCCACCCAGGAGCACTAACACCACTAGCTGCTCCTCCTCCATGAGCACTAACTCCACTAGACGCTAGCCCCCTCCATGAGCGCTGACCCCACTAGGCACTCCCCTCATGAGGACTGACAACACTAGGCACACCCCAATGGGCACTAACCCCACTAGGCACACCCCCCTCCCTTGAGCACTGACCCCACTAGGCACACTCCCCCTTGAGCACTGACCCCACTAGGCACTCCCCCTATGGCACTGACCCCACTAGGTGCTCCCTCGATGAGCACTGACCACACTGGGTGCTCCCCCTATGAGCACTGATCCCACTAGGTGCTCCCCCATGAGTACTGATCCCACTAGGTGCTCCCTCATGAGTACTGACCCCACTAGGTGCTCCCCCATGAGCACTGACCCCACTAAACGCTCCCCTCCATGAGCACTGACCCCACTAGGCGCTCCCCCGCCATGAGCACTGACCCCACCAGGCATCCCCCACCCCAAGAGCACTGACCCCACTAGGAGCTCCTCTGATAAGCACTGACCCCAGACAGCTGAGATGGATATGAAAGGGATGGTTTCAGTAAGCCCTCACTCTTGCATCTTCCCATGCATAGAAAAGCTCTAATTTCATTAACTTGAGATATCTGGTTTTCCTTAATTAACAATATCTTTTGATGTTCAGACTACCTGCCCCTACTTACAAACTTCTATATAATCTGACTCCTCCCACTGCCTCCTCAGAACAGTTTTCTCAGGGTCACTTGAGATGCTGTCTCCAGGGCCTGAATCCTAAAATTTCTACCCAATGAAACATAACTCTCAGTTTCTAATTTGTGACTATTTTTTAAAGTCAACAATACTTACATATATATTTATGTATATATATGTATTAAGCAAATGCATATTAAATACACGTAACTATTAAACATAGTATAGAATTATATCTGTATACTAACTTATGAAAAGGCATGCCTGGCCATGGCTAGAGTGAGAACATGAAGTAATATCACCTTTTACAAATACCATGTTAACATGGCTCTCACTTTCACATACACATATCACTGAACATCAGCAAAGTCTCATAAAAACTCTTGCAAATATAGAGAATATTGAGGGGGGAAGTAGTCACAGTTCTGAGAGCTAGTTCTAATTCATTAATGCTGTGCAATTTAGCAAGGCAAGTTTTACTGTCCATTTTGAAAAGCAATGCAAATGATGTCCTTTCTTGTCATAAGCGAAAGTGAAAGTGAAGTCGCTCAGTCCTGTCTGACTCTTTGCGACCCCATGGACTGTAGCCTACCAGGCTCCTCCCTCCATGGGATTCTCCAGGCAAGAGTATAAGGTACTGTCAACTACAATTTGACACCTGCCATTGGCACTTGCCATCTACCTCTATGAAGATTAAATCATGTGTTGCTACAGCTGCTGATTTTCAACACGCCCTGAAAGGAGTTCAAGGTGGAGAGAAGAAAAGAGTACTCTGCACTAGGTAGGGAGAAGGGGACTGGAAGAACAGTTTTTCAGATTGCTAGGTGTTTTTAGGGGATAATTTTATGAGTCCAATTCTTGTATTCCCTCATATTTAGAAAAGCACTAAAATCTTTCGTGCTGATGACTGCTCCTCATGACTAGCAGAAACCTTCTGCCAAAGGAAAAAAAAAATCTGCTTGATTACAAGTACTCCCCCTTCACCAAAATCACATATATACTGATCTCACATCCTGCCTCTTTGGAGCAGTTTTCTGTGGTGCTATCTCCTGGGCTATAGTTTTTAGTTTGCTCCAAATAAAACCTAACTTGCAACTCTCAGGCTGTGTATTTTTTTTTAATTCAATAGTACCCTTTACAGAGAGAAGTGTAAAGAATACCAGGGTGAATGCAGGTGGCTGGATGCTGGGCCCGGGTTCTGGGGTGGCCTGAAAAGCCCCTACATTAGATGTCTGCAAATATCTAATCTACATTCTCCACCCTTCAATGTTAGTGCCTGTAAGACCGGAGGGAGAACCTTTCAGGAATGAACTCACAGTCTCTTGGACCTGCCTCAACTTTCAGGAGAGGCAGAGAAGGCCAACAATGGCTTTGCTTATTGTTTAAATATCAAAGTTTGGAAAGATTTACACCTTCAGTGTACTGGTTTCACACCAATAAGAAGGCTCTTCATACAACTTTCTTTTATTTAACTTAAGATGACTTTGTTCAGTATTCTGTCATTAGAAAAGTCCCTGGTGTTGGGAAAAATTGAAGGCAGGAGGAGAAGGGATGACAGAGGATGAGATGATTGGATGGCACCCCCAATTCAATAGACATGAGTTTGAGCAAACTCTTGAAGACAGTGAAGGACAGGGAAGCCTGGTGTACTTCAGTCCATGAGGTCACAAAGAGTTGGACACAACTGTGCAACTGAACAACAACAACTACCTATATGGGGGGGAAAAAAACCACTAAAAAAGAATGAATATATGTATATGTATAATTGAATAACTTTGCTGTATACCTGAAACTAACCCAACACTGTAGACCAATTATGCTCCAATTAAAAAAAAAATTAAATGACTTTGTTAACATGAGTTTCTTCTAGAACATCTGTCCATCACTTTCCTAGTATATTTTCTTTCCAGATAGAACCTGTTTTTTGTGTTATTATATGTAATAAAATATGAGTTTTAGGAAGTTAAACGTCAGTAGCAAATGATACTTCCCTTTTCTTCTCTCTAGTTTGAATACTGGACAACACTTATTCCCCAAAGATTCAGGAACATTCCTCTGGAAGGGTTTCTTCCAAGCGCCGTATCATCTACACAGGGATAATTTTCCAGTGCAGAAAGTTGAGTCAGCATTCACTGATGCCAGGACAGACCTAATGTATGCAAGGGATCTGGAGGATGATGCCCAGCAAGCCCAGGACATGGGCAGGGCACCATACCCTTCAGAAATAATCCATTCCCTAAGTTAAATTTTTAAATAGCTAGCGAGCTTCCACTGGGAGGCTTGGCATAGTATAACATCTTGAAAAGGAGACAGGAAGAGAGGCCTGAGCTCTGGGTATGGCTCTGAGCACCTCAGCCCATGTTTGCCCAGTGTCTTTGCCAATAAATAAGGTGATCTCCAAGGTCTCTGCCACAGTGATGACACGTCATCACCACAATGCCTATGTCTAAAGAAAGTGAGTGGCACTGGTTACAAACTGCTATGCCTCTATCCATGATCTAAATGGTCATGATCAACATGCCCTCACTTTGCTGAAATTTCACAACATATCAATGTCCCATTTTAAGACAGGAACTAAAGGATCGGGGAGTCATCCACCCAATCAGTGACGGAGCTTTGCTGAGGCTCATGTTGTTTTTAAATGTCTTTTTCACAACTGTGCTCAACAATAGTGAGGGGCTCCCCTCAGCTCCCCAGAACCTCAGTCAAGAGGCTGGAAGTGGGACATACACTTTTGGTGCCAGCCCCCATTCCAGTAAGTTGTCTTCCAACAGGTAAAACTAAATTTATGAGGAGAAGGATACATTCCACAGATCTGAAGTTCCTTCAGGCAAAGTAACATTGTGCTCTGCTGTGCTTAGTCACTCAGTCATGTCCAACATTTTGCAACACCATGGACTGTAGCCCACCAGCCTCCTCTGTCCTTGGGATTCTCCAGGCAAGAATACTGGAGTGTGTTGCCAGGCCCTCCTCCAAGGGATCTTCCCAACCCAGGGATTGAACAAAGGTGTCTCACATCTCAGGCTGATTCTTTACCGTCTCACCCACCAGGGAAATCCAGAGTAACATTAAATGAACTGAATCACAATTTGACAAGGTATTCTGCAGCATTCCTCAGGCATCACCATGGTAAGGGACTGATGGGAATTGCTGACTTGAATGAGAAGCCTTTTTAGCTCTTGGGACCTCACCAGGGATTTAGAGAATTCACATAATGTTCCAGATAGCTGCCTAAGAAGGAAGTGGGACTTCATAGTATTTTCCCTCCCTTTTCCAGCAGAGTACATCTGTTACCCTAGGGGATCTTCAGCATTAAAAATGAATTAAAAGAAGTAAATCTCCCTTTGGGGACATTTATTTACAAGAGGCCCTATAAAGCTAACAGTGGAGGCTGAAAAATGTAACTTCCCTGTGCCTGAAGAAAACTCTTGTAATTCTGTACTGAGTTACATTTAAAACTAAGTATTTTAAAAGATGGGTGTCCAAGATATCTGCTTTGAGTTTTCTCTCAGAATAATAAATTACTTTCCCTTTAGGCACTGTTCTGAAGTACTTGTCACCAACCAAAAGGGAATCATGAGAATGTCAGAATGTAAAATGAGTTAGTAATACTTTGTAGTGGAAGGTGTATCAGGTGCTTAAGTAAGCATAAGTTTTATTTTGTGTTACTTGGTTTTTACCCTTGAAGAACTGGCTTGGGCTCTTTAACCTATCAGAAACTTTAAAAATCAGGATTCTAAATTTGACAGTGTTTTTGTTTTTAACATGGTGGGTGTTAGAAGTGGGTATCATTACATGGGTATTACATGGTGGGTATTACAAGATATGTTAACAGTGATCACCTAAATTGTTTGAGTAAAATGCAGGGTGATGTTCCATTTCCCTTCAGATTTATTGAAATACAATTGACATATAACATTGTATAATTTCAGGGTGTACAATGTGTTGATTTGTTATATCTATATACTGTAAATGATTACCACCATTGCATCAGCTGAGGTCCTCATTCCTTCACATAATAACCATTTTATTTTGTAGTAAAAATATTTAATTCCTGTCTTGCCTCAGTCTCTAAATCAGGAAAAAGATGCACTATCCACTATTTAATGAGTCTTTTCAATGGGGCTTTGTTTTGTTTGGAGCTCAAAAATGTTTGATCTTTCCATGAGAAAATGGTTTAAGTTTTGCCATATGATCAATGGTTAGTGACCATTCCTGATCCAAGTTCATAGTCAAATCACATTTAATCCTCAGAATGAAGAATTCCTTTTTAAATATTTTGCCAAGAGAATGCACTGATCAGAGTAAACATGCCCTTTCAATACAAGAGACGACTCTACAAATGCACATCACCAGAAGGTCAAAATCGAAATCAGATTGATTATATTCTATGCAGCCAAACATAGAGAAGCTCTATACAGTCAGCTAAAGCAAGATTGGGAGCTGACTGTGGCTCAGATCATGAACTCCTTATTGCAAAATTCAGACGTAAATTGAAGAAAGAAGGGAAAACCACTAGACCATTCAGGTATGACCTATTCAAGCCCCATATACACTTACACGTGTATACAATGAAAGTGACAAATAGAATAAAAGGATTAGATCTGATAGACAGAGTGCCTAAAGAACTATGGATGGAGGTTTATGACATTGTTCAGGAAATGGTGACCAAAACCATCACCAAGAAAAAGAAATGCAAAAAGGCCAAATGGTTGTCTGAGGAGACCTTACAAATAGCTGAGAAGAGAAGAGAAGCAAAAGGCAAAGGAGGAAAGGAAAGATATACCCATCTGAGTGCAGGGTTCCAAAGAATAGCAAGGAGAGTTAAGAAAGCCTTCCTAAGTGATCACTGCAAAGAAATAGAGAAAACAATAGAATGGGAAAGACTAGAGATGTCTTCAAGAAATTTAGAGATACCAAGAGGACATTTCATGCAAAGATCGGCACAATAAAGGACAGAAATGGTAGGGACCTAACAGAAACAGAAGGTATTAAGAAGAGATGGCAAGAAGATACAAAAAAACTGTACAAATAAGATCAACTCCTATAAAGAAACCTCTAGGCGACAGCAGCAGACCCCAGACTTCAGGGAAAACTCCCTGAAATGAGGTAGGAGAGAGGACGGAGACGTAAAGGGTGAAAAGATGGAGAACTTCTTGGGCAGGAACTTGTGTGCTGAGGAAGGGAGTGGGTCCTGAAACAGGAAGCCTTCCCAGGCACAGGGGTGCTTCACCACAGATGGGCGCAAGGGGGAGCTGCAGAGTATAGGAAAATGGGCAAAGCAGGGACTTAAGAGGGCAGAAAACAAAGTTGCACTTCTCAGCCTGTTAACAGCTCCAGGACTGTGGCCCCAACCAGACAGTGGGCTCGGGGATTGAGAGTATGCCTCGGGAGGCATACAACTCTAGCCAACACACACAACCCCTTCAACACAGAGGGCGGGCACAGGTAGCTGAGTGAGGTGCAGCACACAAAACCCAGGAGCCCGCACAACTCTTGTACAAAGGGCAGGTCCGGGGTGCCAAGACAAGGGAGGCACACAAACTTGGGCAGCACACACAACCCTCGCAGCACAGCTGAAGGAAGTGTGGAACACATAAGCTCCACAAGAGAGGGCAGGCGGTGAGAGGAAACAAGTGCACAAAAACCTCAGGATGCAGAGGGCGGGCAGAGGGAGCCCAAAAAAGCCCACCCTAGACGCCGGACGCAGAGGCCAGGCCTGGGGAGCTGAAACAAGTATACACAAGCCCCGAGACGCGGGGGGTGGGGGGGGGGGTGCCCAGAAGCCGAGACAAGCGCCACAAGCCCCAAGACACAGAGAGGAGGGGCAGCCCACACAAGTCTCCACCACGCAGAGGGCAGGAAGGGATCCACACACGCCCACACCCGGCAAGCTTCAGCCAGCGGCGCAGGGCGGAGAAGCACGGGCCAGGATCCCAGGCACAAGTCGGGGGCTGGTGGCAGTGAAAATAGGAGGAGAGGGCCACTTTGAGGTGGCTGCGGAGATAGACGTGTTTAACACTGCCAAAGCCAGAAGGCATTCTGAACCCATCACTTCAGTTCAGTAGCTCAGTCGTGTCCGACTCTTTGTGACCCCATGAATCCCAGCACACCAGGCCTCCCTGTCCATCACCATCTCCCGGAGTTCACTCAGACTTGTGTCCATAGAGTCCGTGATGCCATCCAGCCATCTCATCCTCTGTCGTCCCCTTCTCCTCCTGCCCCCAATCCCTCCCACTATCAGAGTCTTTTCCAATGAGTCAACTCTTCCCATGAGGTGGCCAAAGTACTGGAGCTTCAGCTTCAGCATCATTCCCTCCAAAGAAATCCCAGGGCTGATCTCCTTCAGAATGGACTGGTTGGATCTCCTTGCAGTCCAAGGGACTCTAAAGAGTCTTCTCCAACACCACAGTTCAAAAGCATCAATTCTTCAAAGCTCAGCCTTCTTCACAGTCCAACTCTCACATCCATACATGACCACAGGAAAAACCATAGCTTTGACTAGACAGACCTTAGTCAGCAAAGTAATGTCTCTGCTTTTGAATATACTATCTAGGTTGGTCATAAATTTTCTTCCAAGGAGTAAGCATCTTTGAATTTCCTGGCTACAATCACATCTGCAGTGATTTTGGAGCCGATAAAAATAAAGTCTGACACTGTTTCTAGTGTTTCCCCATCTATTTCCCATGAAGTGATGGGACCGGATGCCATGATCTTCGTTTTCTGAATATTGAGCTTTAAGTCAACTTTTTCGCTCTCCTCTTTCACTTTCATCAGGAGGCTTTTTAGTTCCTCTTCACTTTCTGCCATACGGGGGGTGTCATCTGCATATCTGGGGTTATTGATATTTCTCCTGGCAATCTTGATTCCAGCCTGTGTTTCTTCCAGTCCAGCGTTTCTCATGATGTACTCTGCATAGAAGTTAAATAAGCAGGGTGACAATATACAGCCTTGATGGACTCCTTTTCCTATTTGGTACCAGTCTGTTGTTCCATGTCCAGTTCTAACTGTTGCTTCCTGACCTGCACACAGATTTCTCAAGAGGCAGGTCAGGTGGTCTGGTATTCCCATCTCTTTCAGAATTTTCCACAGTTCATTGTGATCCACACAGTCAAAGGCTTTGGCATAGTCAATCAAGCAGAAATAGATGTTTTTCTGGAATTCTCTTGCTTTTTCCATGATCCAGCAGATGTTGGCAATTTGATCTCTGGTTCCTCTGCCTTTTCTAAAACCAGCTTGAACATCAGGGAGTTCACATTCATGTATTGCTGAAGCCTGGCTTGGAGAATTTTCAGCACTACTTTACTAGCATGTGAGATGAGTGCAATTGTGTGGTAGTTTGAACATTCTTTCGCATTGCCTTTCTTTGGGATTGGAATGAAAACTGACCTTTTCCAGTTCCGTGGCCACTGCTGAGTTTTCCAAATTTGCTGGCATATTGAGTGCAGCACTTTCACAGTATCATCTTTCAGGATTTGAAATAGCTCTACTGGAATTCCATCACCTCCACTAGCTTTGTTCGTAGTGATGCTTTCTAAGGCCCACTTGACTTCACATTCCAAGATGTCTGGCTCTAGATTAGTGATCACAGTATCATGATTATTTGGGTCATGAAGATCGTTTTTGCAGAGTTCTTCCATGTATTCTTGCCACCTCTTCTTAATATCTTCTGCTTCTATTAAGTCCATACCATTTCTGTCCTTTATCGAGCCCATCTTTGCATGAAATATTCCCTTGGTATCTCTAATTTTCTTGAAGAGATCTCTAGTCTTTCCCGTTCTGTTCTTTTCCTCTATTTCTTTGCGTTGATTGCTGAGGAAGGGTTTCCTATCTCTCCTTGCTATTCTTTGGAACTCTGCATTCAGATGCTTATATCTTTTCTTTTCTCCTTGGCTTTTTGCCTCTCTTCTTTTCACAGCTATTTGTAAGGCCTCCCCAGACAGCCATGTTGCTTTTTTGCATTTCTTTTCCATGGGGATGGTCTTGATCCCTGTCTCCTGTACAATGTCACAAATCTCATTCCATAGTTCATCAGGCACTCTATCTATCAGATCTAGGCCCTTAAATCTATTTCTCACTTCCACTGTATAATCATAAGGGATTTGATTTAAGTCATACCTGAATGGTCTGGTGGTTTTCCCTACTTTCTTCAATTTGAGTCTGAATTTGGTAATAAGGAGTCATGATCTGAGCCACAGTCAGCTCCTGGTCTTGTTTTTGTTTTCTGTATAGAGCTTCTCCATCTTTGGCTGCAAAGAATATAATCAATCTGATTTTGGTGTTGACCATCTGGTGATGTCCACGTGTAGAGTCTTCTCTTGTGTTGTTGGAAGAGGGTGTTTGCTATGACCAGTGCATTTTCTTGGCAAAACTCTATTAGTCTTTGCCCTGCTTCATTCCACATTCCAAGGCCAAATTTCTGTTCTCTCCCTCTTTTAACCTCTTTTCCACCTCCTCCTTTTCTCTTTCCCTTCCTTCTCTTCGTTTTTTAATATCTCTTTTTTTTTTTCCTCCCTTGTTAGATTCACTCTCTTTTTTCCCCAAGCAACTTGAACTGCTGAGCTCTCTTTTCTATATTCCCCAGTTGGTCCTTTGCTCATGCAGTTTTCCAGACTGAGCATGAGCTAGTTCTGCTTTTAATTGCTTGATATCACTTTTTGTTTGCCTTGTTCGCCAAGTCAATTTCCTGTACTCTTTTCTGTATAACACTTTGGTTATAACTGTGTGTGTGGAAGTGTGTGTATATGTCTCTGTAATTACCTGCTAGATCTGCTGGATCTCCTCCCACTAGAACACAGGTACAAGTCATCCCTAACAAGAAATCAACACAAACCACCCAACCAATATTTCCCTCTGAAGGCAAAAACCAAAAGGAAGAAGGAATACAATCCTAAAGCCTGAGAAAAGGAGACCTCAAGTGGAGCAAGTTAGGGAAAAGAATGATGAAAAGACAGAAATACAGCACAAATGAAAGAGCAAGATAGAAACTCACAAGATTGAATAAATGAAGAGGAAATAAACAGATTCCCTGAAAGAGAATTCAGACTAATGATAGTAAAGGTGCTTCAAAGTCTTGAAAACAGAATGGAAAAATGCAAGAAATATTGAACACAGTTAATACACTCATCAAGGACATAGAAGAAATAAAGAATAAGCAAACAGAGGTGAATAACACAATTACTGAAACTAAAAATACTCTATAAGGAACCAGTAGGAGAATAACTGAGGCAGAGGAATGGATAAGAGAGTTGGAGGATACAATGGTGGAAATAACTGTTGAAAAGCAAAAAGAGAAAAAAAAAAAAAGGGAGAGGAATGAAAGGAATTGAGGATATCCTCAGAGACCTTTGGGACAATATTAAACACACAAACATAAATTATAGGGGTCCCAGAGGAAAAAGAAAAAAAGGCACTGAGAAAATTTTTGAAGAGATTATAGTTGAAAACTCCCTCCAAATGGGAGAAGAAATAGTCAAGCAAGAAGCGCAGAGAGTCCCTTACAGGATAAACCCAAGGAGAAACACATCAAGACACATATTAATCAAGCCAACAGAGATTAAGCACAAAGAAAGAATGTTAAAATCAGCAAGGGAAAAGCAATAAGTAACATACAAGGGAAGGCCCATATGATTAACAGTGGATCTTTCAACAGAAACTATGCAGGCCAGAGGGATATATTTAAAGTACAGGAAGTGAAAAATCTGCAATCTAGATCTCATTACTAGATTACTAGATCTCAACAAAGATCTCATTCAAAATTGGTGGAGAAATCATATCTTCACAGTCAAGCAGAAGTTGAGAGTTCAGCACCACCAAACCAGCCTTGTAACAAATAATAAAGGGACTTACATAGCCAGGAAACACAAGAGAAAGGAAAGACCTACAAAACCAAACCCAAAACAATCAAGAAAATGCCAATAGGAACATATGTATCAATAATTACCTTAAATGTGAACAGATTAAATGCACCAACCAAAAGATACAGAATGAGTGAATGGATACAAAAACAAGACCCATATATATATGCTGCCTCCAGGAGACCCACTTCACACCTAGACACACAGAGACTGAAGGTAAAAGGATGGAAAAAGATATTCCGTGTGAATGGAAAACAAAAGAAAGCCAGAGTGGCAATCCTTATTTCAGACAAAATAGGCTTTAAAAGAAAGGATATTATAAGAAACAAAGAAGGACACTACATAATGATCAAGGGATCAATCTAAGAAGAAGAAATAACAATTGTAAATATTTATGCATCCAACATAGAAGCATCTCAATACATAAGCCAAATACTAATAGGCATAAGAGAGGAAATAGACAGCAAGATCATCAAAAAAGAGAATCAATAAGGAAACACAAACCTTAAATGAAACATTAGACCAAATGGACCTAATTGAGATCTTCAGGACTTTCCACCCAAATGCAGAAGAATACACTTTCTTCTCAAGTGCACATGGCACATTCTCCGAGAGAGACCACATCTTGGGCCACAAAACAAGCCTCAGGAAATTTAAGAAAATTGAAATTGTATCAAGTATCTTCTCTCACCACAATGTTATGAGACTAAATATCAACTAAAGGGGGCGGGGGAACTGCAAAAAACTGCAAACTCGTGGAGATTAATCAATACATTACTAAATAAGAAAGAGGTTATTGAGGAAATAAGAAAGGAAATCAAAAGATTCCTGGAAACAAATGACAATGAAAACACGATGACTCAAAGCCTAAGGGATTCAGCAAAAGAAGTTCTAAGAGGGAAGTTTATAGCTATACAATCAAACCTCAAGAAACAAGAAAAGAACTAAATAGACAATGTAAGCCTACATCTAAAACAGAATGATAAAGAAGAAGAAAAAAAAAACAAACACCAAAGTCAACAGAAGGAAAGAAATCATAAAAATCAGAGCAGAAATAATTGAAAAAGAAATGAAGGCAACAATAGCGAAGATTAATAAAACTAAAAGCTGGTTCTTTGAGAGAAAAATAAAATTGATAAATACTAGCCGGATTCATCAAGAAAAAAGGGAGAAAAATCAAATCAACAAAATTAGAAATGAACAAGGAGAGGTTACAAAAGACGACACAGAACTACAAAGGATCATAAAAGAATATTATTAGTAGCTATATGCTAATAAAATGGACAACCTAGAGGAAATGGACAGATTGTTAGAGAAGTTCAACCACCCAAGACTGAACCAGGAAGAAATAGAAATTATGAACAACCCAACTGCAAACACTGAAATCAAAAGAGTGATCTAAAATCTCCCAAAAAACAAAAGCCCAGAGCCAGATTCTCACAAGAGAATTCTCACAAGAGAATTCCTTGAAACATTTAGAGAATATCTAATGTCTACTTTTCTGAAACTCTTCCAAAAAATTGCAAAGGAAGGAACACTTCTAAACTCATTCTTAGAGGCTACAATCACTCTGATACCAAAACCAGGCAAAGACAACACAAGAAATCTACAGGTCCATATCACTGATAAACATAGATGAAAAAATTCTCAATAAAATTCTAGCAAACAGAATTCAACAACATTAAAAATCTCATATGCCATGATCAAGTCAGGTTTATTCCAGGGATGCAAGGATTCTTCAAAATATGCAAATCAATCAGCACAATACACCACATTAACACACTGAAAGATAAAAACCATACGATCATCTCAATAGATGCAGAAAAAAAACTTTGACAAAATTCAGCATCCATTTATGATAAAAAAACGCTTCAGAAAATTAGCATAGAAGGAACCTGCCACAACATAGTAAAGGTCATGTATGAAAAGCCCACAGTGAACATTATTCTCAATGGTGAAAAATTAAAAGCATTTCCTCTAAGATCAGGAACAAGACATGGGTGTCCACTCTCACCACTATTATTCAACATAGTTTTGGAAGTCCTAGCTATGGCAATTAGAGAAGAAAAAGTAATAAAAGGAATCCAGATAGGGAAAGAAGAAGCAAAACTCTCACTGTTTGCAGATGACTTGATTCTATACATAGAAAATCCAAAAGAAATTATCAGAAAATTACTAGAGCTAATCAGTGAATTCAGCAAAGTCACAGGATATAAGGTCAATACACAGAAATCACTTGCCTTCCAATATGTAAAAAATTATGAAAAATCAGAAAGAGAAATTAAGGAATCAATCTCATTCACCATTGTAACAAAAAGAATAAAACAACTGGGAATAAACCTACCTAAGTCAAGCTATGGTTTTTCCAGTGGTCATGCATGGATGTGAGAGTTGGACTGTGAAGAAAGCTGAGCACCGAAGAATTGATGCTTTTGAACTGTGGGGTTGGAGAAGACTCTTGAGAGTCCCTTGGACTGCAAGGAGATCCAACTGGTCCATTCTGAAGGAGATCATCCCTGGGATTTCTTTGGAGGGAATGATGCTGAAGCTGAAACTCCAGTACTTTGGCCACCTCATGCGAAGAGTTGACTCATTGGAAAAGACTCTGATGCTGGGAGGGATTGGGGGCAGGAGGAGAAGGGGACGACAGAGAATGAGATGGCTGGATGGCATCACAGACTCGACGGACGTGAGTCTGTGTGAACTCCGGGAGATGGTGATGGACAGGGAGGCCTGGCGTGCTGTGATTCATGGGGTCGCAAAGAGTCGGACACGACTGTGTGACTGAACTGAACTGAAGGAGACAAAAGATCTGTATACAGAAAATTATAAGATGCTGATGAAAGAAACCAAGATAACATAAACAGATGGGGAGATATTCCATGTTTCTGGGTAGGAAGAATCAACATTGTGAAAATGGCTATACTACCAAATGCAATCTACAGATTCAATGTGATCCATACCAAATTACCAATGGCATTTTTCACAGAACTAGAACAAAAAATTTCACAATGTATATGGAAACACAGAAGACCTTGAAGAGCTAAAGCAATCTTGAGGAAGAAGAATGGAGCTGAAGGAATCAATTTTCCTGATGTCAGACTATACTATAAAGCTATACTCATTAAGACAGAATGGTACTGGCACAAAAACAGAAATATAGACCAATGGAACAAGACAGAGAACCAAGAGATAAACCCACGCACCTATGGGTACCTTATTTTTGGCAAAGTGAATTCGCTCAGTTGTATCGAACTCTTCGTGACTCCGTGGACTGTAGCCTGCCAGGCTCCTCTGTCCGTGGGATTTTCCAGGCAAGAATAATGTAGTGGGTTGCCATTTCCTTCTCCAGGGGAACTTGCTGACCTAGGGCTCAAAGCTGAGTCCCCTGCACTGCAGGCAGAATCTTTACCATCTGAGCCTCCAGGGAAGATCTATTTTTTTTTTTTTTTTAAGAAGGCAAGAATATACAATGGGGCAAAGATAGCCTCTTCAATAAATGGTTCTAGGAAAACTGGACATATGCATGCAAAAAAATGAAATTATAACACTACAGAAAGATAGACTCAAAAAGGATTAAAGACCTAAATGTAAGACCATAAACTATAAAACTCTTAGAGGAAAGCATAGGTAGAACACTCGATGAGATAAATCAAAGCAAGATATTCTATGACCCACAACTTAGAGTAATGGAAATAAAAACAGAAATAAACAAGTGTAATCTAATTGCACAGTGAAAGATACTACAAACAAGGTGGGGGAAAAAAAAACGTTCAGAATGGGAGAAAATTATAGCAAAGGAAACAATTGACAAATAATTAATTTCCAAAATATACAAGCAAGTCATACAACTCAATACCAGAAAAGTAAACAACCCAATCAAGAATTCTGAAAGGGACCTGAAAAAACATTTCTCCAAAGAAGACATACAGATGGCTAACAAGGACATGAAAAGATGCTCAACATCACTTATGTAAATCAGAGAAATGCAAATCAAAACTACAGCGAGATTACTACCTCACACCAGGCAGAATGGCCATCATCAAAAAACCAACAAACAATAAATGCTGGAAAGGGTATAGGGAAATGGGAACACTCTTGCATTGCTGGTGGCAATGTAAACTGATACAGCCATTATGGAAGATGGTATGGAGATTCTTTAAAAAGGTAGGGATAAAATCACCTTATGATTCAGCAATCCCACTCCTAGGCATATACCCTGAGGAAATCAAAATTGAAAAAAACACATGTACCCCAATGTTCATTGCAATGTTCATTGCTATTTACAATAGCTAGAACATGGAAGCAACCTAGATGTCCTTCAACAGATGAATGGATAAAGAAGTTGTGGTACATATACACAATGGAATACTACTCAGCTATATAAAGGAACAGATTTGAGTCAGTTCTAATGAGGTGGACAAACCTAGAGACTACTATACAGAGTGAAGTAAGTCAGAAAGAGAAACATAATATCATATAGAGACACATATACATGGAATCTGAAAAGATGGCACTGATGAATTTATTTTCAGGGCAGCAATGGAGAAACAGATATAGAGAACAGACCTATGGACATGAAGAGAAGGGAGAAGGGAGAAGGGGGATGTATGGAGAGAGTAACATGGAAATTTACAATACCATATTTAAAATAGATAGCCAATGGGAATTTGCTCTATGACACAGGGAACTCAAACAGGCACTCTGTGACTGGCTGAGGGTGGGATGGGGAGGGAGATGGGAGGGAGGTTTGGAAGGGAGGGGACATGGATGTACATATGGCTGATTCATATTTATGTATAACAGAAAACTGAAAAATTCTGTAAAGCAATAATCTTTCAATTAAAAATTTAAGAAGAAAGAGGAGAGAGAGAAAGCTGGCTTAAAACTCAACATTCAGAAAAACTTTATGGCATCCAGTCCCATTACTTCATGCAAATAGAAGTGGAAACATGGAAACAGTGAGAAACTTTCAAAATCACTGCAGATGGTGACAGCAGCCGTGAAATTAAAAGACGCTTGCTCCTTGGAAGAAAAGTTATGACCAACCTAGACAGCATATTAAAAATCAGAGACATTACTTTGCCGACAAAGATCCACTAGTCAAAGCTATGGTTTTCCCAGTAGTCATATATGTATGTGAGAGTTGGACACTGAAGAATCGGTGCTTTTTAACTGTGGTGTTGGAGAAGACTCTTGAGTTCCTTGGACTGCAAGGAGATCAAACCAGCCAATCCTAAAGGAAATCAGTCCTGAATATTCATTGGAAGCACTGATCTTGAAGCTGAAGCTCCAATACTTTGGCCACCTGATGCAAGAACTGACTCATTGGAAAAGACCCTGATGTTTGGAAAGCCTGAAGGCAGGGGAATTGGGTGACAGAGGATGAGATGTTTGGATGGCATGAATTTCAGCAAGCTCCAGGAGTTGGTGATGGACAGGGAAGTCTGGTGTGCTGCAGTCCATGGGGTCGCAAACAATCAGACATGACTGAGCAACTGAACTGAACTGAACAACTGACAAAAGACTAGTACCCACTGTTTGTAAAGAAATTCTTGAAACTCAAGACTAAGAAAAAAATATTTTTAATAGGTTAAATATGTGAACTGACACTTCACCAAAGAGGATATAAAGAGAACAAACAGATACATTAAAAGATGTTCAATATCCTTAAGTTGATAAGATAATACTATAAACCTATTTAAACTATTCTGACTATAGAATGGTAAATTTTTTAAAAGGCTGACAATAGCAAGGAATGTGGAGCAATTCCACATTCCTTGTCAGCTGGGTGATCTGTAAATACTCTCTACCATACTGTAGGTTGTTGTCATTGGTGTTGTTTTCTCTTTTGTTCTATGTTCCACATTTTGGGAACCGTGTTTAACAACTCACCCCAAACTCTAGACTTTGTAGGTTTTCTCCTGCAGTTTCTTTAAAAAGTTTTGTAGTTTTTGTTTCACATGACGATCTATGACCCACTTAGAGTTATTTTATTTATGTTTAAGGTATTTATGTCAAGGTTCATTTTTTCCTTATGAATATGTCTTTGTTCCAATACCACTCTCCTTCCTCCATCAAATTTCTTTGGCAGATTTGGAAAAAACCTTTTGGCCACATTTGTATAGTTTCAATGCTATTCTTTTGAACCATTTAGTTGGCCCTTTGCCACTGCCACACTGCATTGATTAGTATTATAGTAAGCTTTAAAATGGCTCTTTACTTGCCATGGGATTTTTTGATCATAGTCTTCATATTTTAAATTTTACTTTGTTAGACTCCAAGCCTTAAATTCCATAGAAAAAGTTGATACTTTGATCAGACAATTGACCTGGTTTAGGCTGCAAGTTACAAGCTGTTTTCTGTGTTTTGCGGCTCCACTATCAGTTGTATGCGAGAGTTCTAAGTGTATCTATATGTTAGAACTCTCAGATATATACTACAATATATATTTATCTGTATATATACTACTGTATATATATATACTGTATATACTAATATATATATATGTGTATATATCAGAACTATATATCTGTAGTTCTCTTCGGATATATTCCACATGTGTCTGGAATCTAAGTAATGGACTAGCAATTAGTCCATTCCCAAAAATCTTTGATATACTAATTATGATTAGATCCATGCCTACGATCCATCCATCCATGTCCAAGATAAGTCCTGGAACATATAAACAATATTTTGAGATCATTTTCTTGACCACTTCCCTTTCTGCAATCTATCCTGTACTTTTTCCTTCTATCTTTCCTTTTTTTAAACCATAGAGTTTACTTTTTATTACGTTTAACATTTCTTGCTAAAGTTTGAACAGGATTTTGGACATCAAATCACTGGTTTGCTTTTAATTTAGTCTTATGTTTAGCAGAATCATAACCACATGATGTTAGACAATTCTGTACTTTTTCTGTAGATAGGACAGGGAGAGGAAAAAAGTGAGGTATTAATAGCTCTAGGAATGCAGCCCCACCAAATAAAGAGGAAGTCTCCCTCTCTTTCTTAGAGTTTTGAAACTTCTGGGTTCTAAAAGTTGCCATAATTATTACCAAAATGATATTTCTACCTAAGAATCAGGAGTTTTTTCCCAACACATCAAGCGAGATAAGAGGGTTTATTCTAGAACCTCACTTTCTGAAAAACAGGGCTGACTTCCAGATTTCAAGCAGTGTTAAATTCAAGCCAAGAGACTCTGGAGGAAAATCAAGGGGAAATTCCTTGACCATTTGGTGGTACTTCAAATGCCGGTGTTCTTTCCCAATCCATTTACTATTATTTAATTTTCTGTGTCTTCAAATATTTGTTCCAGCCATTCTGATCATGTTTTATGCTTTGATGAGTTGGTAAAGAGTGAATCATCTTGATCTTATCACACACAGAAACTTACAAGTTGTATCTTTATGAAAGTTTAATTTTCTGGTTTTTTTGCTGGTATATAAAAATAGTTGATTTTGAAATATTGACCTCATGGTGAAGAGCCATGAAAAACTGACACAATTTTGGTTTCTAATTTAATTCTATTGTGGACACTACGCATTGCATGATTTCAATTCTGTTAAATTTATTACGGCTTCTTTAATGACTAAGTATGTTGTCTTTCCTGGAGAATGTTCCATGTGCATATGAGAAAAATGTGCATTTTGCTCTTGTTAGATGAGTGCTGTAGAGAGGATTATTAGGTTTACCTGGTTTATAGCAATGGCACCCCACTCCAGTACTCTTGCCTGGAGAATCCCATGGATGGAGGAGCCTGGTAGGCTGCAGTCCATGGGGTCGCTAAGAGTCGCACACGACTGAGCGACTTCACTTTCACTTTTCACTTTCATGTATTGGAGAAGGAAATGGCAACCCACTCCAGTGTTCTTGCCTGGAGAATCCCAGGGAGGGGGGAGCCTGGTGTGCTGCCGTCTCTGGGATCACACAGAGTCAGACACGACTGAAGCGACTTAGCAGCAGCAGCAGCAGCCGCAGTGTTCAAGAAGTGTTCAAGACTTCTATTTCCCTGAAGGTTTCTATTTGTTCTACCCGGATTGAAAGTGGAACTGAAGTCTCCAGATATGATTGTTGAATTGTATTCTTTTCCTATCAGTTCTCTCAGCATTTGCTTAATATATTTGGGTACTCTGTTGTTAGGTTCATATATGTTTATACCATCCTGATAGGTTGACTCATTCCTCATTATGTAATACCCTTGTTTTCTCTAGCAACATTAGTTTTTCTTAAAGTCATTTTTACATTTGATATTAGTATAGTCACTACCAAGAAAAAGAAATGCAAAAAGGCAAAATGGTTGTCTGAGAAGGCCTTACAAATATCTGAGAAAAGAAGAGAAGCAAAAGGCAAAGGAGAAAGAAAGATATATCCAACTGAATGCAGAGTTCTTGAGAATGTTAAGGAGAGATAAGAAAGACTTCTTAAGTGTACAGTGCAAAGAAACAGAGGAAAACAACAGAATGGGAAAGACTGGAGATCTCTTCAAGAAAATTGGAGAGATCAAGGAAACATTTCATGCAAAGATGGGCACAAAAAATGGACAGAAATGGTATGGACCTAACAGAAGCAGAAGATATTAAGAAGAGATGGCAAGAATACACAGAAAAACTATACAAAAAAGATCTTAATGACCCAGATAGCCATGATGGTGCGATCACTCACTTGGAGCTGGACATCCTGGAGTGGGAGGTCAGGTGGACCTTAGGAAGCATCTCAATGAACAATCTAGTGGAGGTAATGGGATTCCAGCTGAGCTATGTCAAATGCTAAAAGATGATGCTGACAAAGTGCTGCATTCAATATGACAGAATTTGGAAAATTCAGCAGTGGCCACAGGACTGGAAAATGTCGTTTTTCATTCCAGTCCCAAAGAAAGGCAATGCTACCACACAATTGCACTCATCTCACATGCTAGCAAAGTAATGCTTAAAATTCTCCAACTGAGGCTTCAACAGTACATGAACTGAGAACTTCCAGGAGCTCAAGCTGGATTTAGAAAAGGCAGAGGAAGCAAAGATAGAATTGCCAATATTCATTGGATCATAGAAAAAGCAAGAGAATTCCACACAAACACCTACTTCTGCTTCATTGACTACACTAAAGCCTTTGGCTGTGCGGATCACAACAAACTGTGGAAAATTCTTAAAGATGTGGGAATGGCAAACTACCTTACCTGCCTCCTGAGAAATCTGTATGCAGGTCAAGAAGCAACAGTTAGACCTGGACATGGAACGACAGACTAGTTCCAAATTGGGAAAGGAGTACTTCATGGCTGTATACTGTCACCCTGCTTTTTTAACTTCTATGAAAAATACATCATATGAAATACTGGGGTAGATGAAGCACAAGCTGGAATCAAAATTGCTGGGAAAAATATCAATAGCCTCAGATATGCAGATGACACCACCCTTATGGCAGAAAGGGAAGAGGAACTAAAGAGCCTCTTGATGAGAGTGAAAAAGTTGGCTTTAAACTCAAAATTCAACAAACAAAGGCCATGGCATCCAGTCCCATCACTTCATGGCAAATAGATGGGGAAACAATTGAAAAAGTGACAGACTTTGTTTCCTTGGGTTCCAAAATTACTGTTAATGATGATTCCAGCCATGAAATTAAAAGACACTTGCTCCTTGGATGAAAAGCTTTGACAAACTTAGCATATTAAGAGGAGAGACTCCTTTTTGCAGACAAAGGTCTGTATAGTCAAATCCATGGTTTTTCCAATAGTCATGTATGGATGTAGATTTGGACCATAAAGCTGAGTGCCAAAGAATTGATGCTTTTGAACTGTGGTGTTGGAGAAGACTCTTGAGAGTCCCTTGGACTGCAAGATCCAACTAGTCAGTCCTAAAGGAAATCAGTCCTGAATATTCTCTGGAAAGACTGACACTGAAGCTGAAGATCCAATATTTTGGTCACCTGATTCAAAGATCTGACTCACTGGAAAAGACCCTGATGCTGGGAAAGGCTAAACGCAGGAGGAGAAGGGGATGACAGAGGATGAGGTGGTTGAATGGCATCACTGACTCAATGGACATGAGTTTGAACATGCTCTGGGAGATGGTGATAGACAGATAATTCTGGCTTGCTGCAGTCCATGGGGTTGCAAAGAGTCAGACTTTTGAGTGACTGAACTGAACTGAACTGATAGTCTTTACAGCAATCTAGTGTCAGATATTTGCATGATATGTTTTTTATATAAATTTATTTATTTTAATTAGAGGCTAATTATTTTGCAATATTGTACTGGTTTTGCCATACATCAACATGAATCTGCCATGGGTGTACACGTGTTCCCCATCCTGAACCCCTCTCCCATTTCCCTCCCCATACCATCCCTCTGGGTCATCCCAGTGCACCAGCCCCGAGCATCCTGTATCATGCATCGAACCTGGACTGGAGATTTGTTTCACATATGATATTATACATGTTTCAATGCCATTCTCCCAAATATTTTTTCATCCTTTTGGTTTCAAATCGATAAAGAATCTCATAAAGTCTTATGTAAACAGCATATATTTTTCTTTTTATCCAATCTGACAATTTCTGCCTTTAATTGTTTAATCCATTCATGTTTAATATTATTGGTATGTTTGGATTTACATCTATGGTTTTCTTTTTGTTTTGTATTGTTTATATCTTTTTATTCTTTTCCTCTTTGTTTACTTCTTTTGTATTGAGCACACATTTTCTAATATAACATTTCAGTTCCAGTAATTATGGCTGCTTGGGCTTCCCAGAGGGGGCTGGTGGCAAAGAACCTGCCTGCAAATGCAAGAGACATAAGAGAGATGGGTTTGATCCCTGGGTCAGGAAGATCCTCTGTAGCAGGGCGTAGCAACCCACTGCAGTATTCTTGTCTGGAGAATCCCGTGGACAAAGGAGCCTGGTAGGCTACAGCCCATAGGGTAGCAAAGAGTTGGACATGACTGAAACGACTTAGCAAACACAAGCTTCCCTGGTAGCTCAGCTGGTAAAGAATCTGCCCGCGATGCAGGAGATCTGGGTTTTATCACTGGGTTGGGAAAATCCCCTGGAGGAGGCCATGCAACCTACTCTAGTATTCTTGCCTGAAGCATCCCCATGGACAGAGGTGCCTGTTAGGCTACAGTTCATGGGGTCACAAAGAGTCGGACACGACTTAGAAACTAAGCACAGCACTGCACACATGACTCCTTCCCCTGGGATTCAGTTATTTTTGCTAGAATAGCTCACAGAACTCAGAGACACACTTACCTCTGCTAGTTTATAAAAGGACATGGATGAACAGCCAGATGAAGACACACTTTTGGGGAGAACTGGGAAGGTCGTTCCCAGCAGAAAGACCCTTTTTCTTGTTACTTTAGCAGAGCTATATTGTCGCCAAACTTGAATAAGTCGTGCCTGTGCTCTAGTCATATCCAGCCCAACCACACCTTTCAATTCTTTTGATCACACAATAACTTCCCTAATTTGTTGGTTCTTTCCATTGATGAAAGAAGTAGAAATGAAGAATAAGTGATTAACAGATGACCAGATCTCTTTCCTAGCTTCCCCTTCAGTGTGAAAGTCTGTCAGTTGTGTCCGACTCTTTACAACCCCATGGACTATAAAGTTCATGGAATTTTCTAGGCCAGAATACTGGAGTGGGTAGTCTTTCCCTTCTCCAGGGGATCTTCCTGACCCATGAATGGAACCGGGGTCTCCTGCACTGCAGGCAGGTTCTTTGCCAACAGAGCTATCAGGGAAGCCCTACAGTACTCTCATGAACAAACTGTGGACAAGATAGCATCTAAAGAACTATTAGGAGAAGTTGGCAAGCCTCCAGGGGGGCATGGTGGTGACTCTGATCCCCATCTCAATGATTGACTAAGATTACTTCCCTTTTTCCCTTTAAAATGATTCACGGCTGAGCAGAATCTTGGGAGATGGTTTGGGGACACTGAGTCCACATCTCTGTAGATTTCCAGCATTCTGATTAAAAGCAATTTTCTGTTGTACCAAGACCTGCCTCTTTTGGGGGTACTGATTTTCAAGCGGTAAGTAGCCAGATGTGATTTAAATAACAATGGGATCTAGGGAGAAAGGGAGCCCTATTTTGTGCTGTGCCTGTCTAGAATACAGGGCCTGCATAAGAGCTTCCATAAAATGAAGCTAGAATTGGGGGTGGCATGGGAGCAAAAGCCATCGACTCCTGTTGTAATTGAACAGGACCCTAAGGGGTCTCCTGAGGACAGATCCAGCCTCCTGTGTCCTCTGACTGTCTCTTATTTGTAGAAAATCTCCCAGGTCGCCCTCTAAGTCACAAAATCTTGGCTCAAGAATCAACAATTAAAAGAAAGTGAATAAAAGCAGCAGTTTAGGGCAGGAGATCTGGTAAGAATATAAACAATAAATCAGCCATATAGCAGTCACAGAATCTTTAGTTCCTTCTTAAAGGACATAGATAACAGTGTCTGATGCATTTGCGGTTCAGTCAGTAAGTAGTGTTCAACTCTTTGCAGCCACATGGGCTGAAGCACGACAGGGTTCCCTGTCCTTCACTCTCTCCCAGTTGTTGTTCAGTCGTTAAGTCGTGTCCAACTCTTTGTGACCCCATGAACTGCAGCACACCAGGCTTCCCTATCCTTCACTACCTCCTGGAGTTAGCTCAGACTCATGTCCACTGAGTCGGTGATGCCATCCAAACATCATCCTCTCTCTCCCTCTTCTCCTCTTGCCCTCAATCTTTCCCAGCATCAGGGTCATTTACCATGAGTTGGTTCTTCACATCAGGTGGCCAACATATTGGAGCTTCAGCTACAGCACCAGTATACTTCCAATGAATATTTAGGTTTGATTTTCTTCAGGATCGAATGGTTTGACTTCTTGCTGTCCAAGGGACTCTCAAGAGTCTTCTCCAGCATAACAGTCCAAAAGCATCAATTTTTTGGCACTCAGCTTTCTTTATGGTCCAACTCTTACATCCATACATGACTACTGTAAAAACTGTAGCTTTAACTACAGCTTCTAACTATATGAACCTTTGTTTTGCAAAATGATGTCTCTGCTTTTTAATATGCTGTTTAGTTTGTCATGTCTTTCTATCCAAGGAGCAAACGTCTTTTAATGTAATGCCTGCAGTCATCATCCACAGTAATTTTGGAGCCCAAGAAAATAAAAGCTGTCCCTCTTTCCCATTTTTCCCAATTTGCCATGAAATGATGGGACCAGATGCCATGATCTTCATTTTTTTTGAATATTGAGTTTTACGCCAGCTTTTTCACTCTCGTCTTTCACCTTTATCAAGAGGCTCTTTAATTCTTCTTCATTTTCTGCCATTAGAGTGTTATCATCTGTATATCTGAGGTTGTTGATATTTCTCCCAGCAATTTTGATTCCAGCTTGTAACTCATCCAGCCTCACAATTCACATAATGTACTCTGCATATAAATTAAACAAGCAGAGTGACAATGTACAACCTTGTGATACTCCATTCCCAATTTTGAACCAGTCTGTTGTTTCATGTCCAGTTCTAACTACTACTTTTTGACCAGCATACAGATTTCTCAGGAGGGGTAGGGTGCTCCTGTACTCCTACCTCTTCAAGAATTTTTCACAGTTTTTGTGATCCACAGAGTCAACAGCGTTAGCATAATCAGTGAAGCAGAAGTAGATGTTTTTGTTTTTATTTTTGGAATTCCCCTGCTTTCTCTATGATCCAACAAATGTTGGCAATTTGTTCTCTGGTTCATTTTACATTTGGAAGTTCTCAATTCAGTCCTGGGTTATTTTACAGATGCTAAAACCCTCACCAAATGGAAGATGTGAAATACTTGATGAAAATGAGTGTGTAGTCCCCAGGCCTATTGGAGCCTGACAACAGATAATATTAACTCTGTGACATTACCCTGTGACCTCACCATCAACCAATCAGAGAATAGTGCACAAGCTGATCACATACCCCTATACTTCCTTCCTTCACCTTGCCTTTAAAAATGTTTCCCTGAAATCCACTGGGGAGTTTGGGTCTTTTGAGCATTACCTGCCCCAGAGTTCTTGTTTGCACCTGCAATAAACGCTGCAATTTCTTTCAAAACAACCAAGTATCAGTAAACTGGCTTTACTGTGTGCCAGTGAGCAGAGCCAAGTCTGGTTGAGCAACATAGTTGTGCTTACTGAGATTTAGTAGATTTCTTGAATGCATGCACTCAGGATGAGCTGTAGAGACTTTAATGATTATGCGGTGTGTGTTTGTGTGTTTATAATTTTCTGCAGTTGTTTTGTCAGGAGAAGAGCTGCTGAGCTTGTCATTCCATAAGACAAGTCTGCATCTCTGCTGCTGCTGCTAAGTTGCTTCAATCGTGTCCGACTCTGTGCAGCCCCACAGACGGCAGCCCACCAGTCTCCCTCGTCCCTGGGATTCTCCAAGCAAGAACACTGGAGTGGGTTGCCATTTCCTTCTCCAATGCATGAAAGTGGAAAGTGAAAATTGAAAGTGAAGTCGCTGAGTCGTGTCTGACTCTTAGCGACCCCATGGACTGCAGCCTACCAGCCTCCTCCATCCATGGGATTTTCCAGGCAGAGTACTGGAGTGGGGAGCCATTGCCTTCTCTGGTCTGTATCTCTAATTATCTGCAAATAAACACAGTTGCATTTGCTCCTTACATTTTCCCCATTAAAGGAGTTGGATTCAGAGTGGGTCTATTTTTTTCCACTTTTACTCTTTACCTGTGGGATTTGTAATGTTGGGATTTGTAACCCAAAGTTTTCCTATTACACCAGACCTTCTCTTGGAGGGCACAAGACTCCAAATTTGTCCCCAAGCTAGCAAGGCTGACTAGAATTTCTGCTTAGTCTCTGTCAACAGCCTGTTCCAAAATGCAGATGTTCCTTAAAGTAACTGTCTGACTACTCACTGCCAATTTCCTTTATCACTTGAATCTTTGTTCCAAAAGGTTTTCCTGCCATGACGCTATATTTCTGACACTTTAAACAGGATTTTCATATTTTGACCAGCTCTTATGGTAATTTTTAGTGGGTGAGTTGTTCTGATTATTAGAAGCAGAAGTCCAGCCCTTGCTTTTGAAATGGTTATAGAAAATAGACTTGAGGTCCAACACAGTTCAAAACCTAATGGCTACTAATAAGCTGAAGTCAGAGAAGTAGCAGGATATAAGGCATCCTTGTACCTATCCACCTCAACTTGGAGTATAATTAGCAAGGAAGATAATAAAATTAAATGTAGAACACATGCTGTCCCACATTTTGGTGAAAATTGACCCCAAAAGACTTTTCTGATAGATCTCTCTCTTCAGGGCCACATTGCTTTCAGACTGATTCTAGAAAATCCTTAAGTGTCTCCATGAGTAGATTCTTTCACCCATAATTTCCTTAAAATTGGGTGAGCTGGTATCTCCTGACTAACTATCCCTGTGTTCATCCTTTTTAGGACAGCACCTAGCTAGGCCTTCATCTCTGAGCACCCACTCTGTCCTCACTGGCTACACTGTAAGTATCTCTTCTCCATTCTGAAACAATCACTGTTGAATATTTTCTTCTTAAAAAAATACTAGGATGTTGGGGGACTAGAATAGTGGTTGACAAATTGGGATGTATTAAGAAAAGATTTTACAGAACCCAGAGTCAGAAGTGAAGGTGGGCACTGAAGACAATGTGAAGGTATTTAGAGGAGCAGCTGTCAGAATTAGCTGGAGGCATGTTAGGAACACAAAGCCCCACATCCAGAGTGTTCAATTCAGTAAGTGTTTGAGTGGGACCTGAAAAATTTCCATTTCTGACCATTTCCAGTTGATGCTGAAGCTGCTGGTCCAGAGGACAACCCCTTGAGAGCCTCTTCATTAGAACAATTGAACAGAAAATTATATTGTTGAGAACTGTTTAAAGTTGAGGTATAGAAAAGACAATAAGATACAGAGTACAGAGCCCTGGATTCTGGTCCTCATCTGCCATTATCTGGGTATGTGATCGTGCCAAGACCATGCTCGTCTTTCTTACTAGGATGCTCTTATTTAAGATACATCGATCAAAAAAAAAAAGCTACACCTGAAAGTAAAGAGTGTTTTATTCAGTGTGAAATTTTTAGAACTTGAAGCTCAGGAGGCAGCATCTCAGGTAGCCCTGAGAAACTGCTTCAAGGAGGCAGGGAAAGGAGTCAGGTGATTTTGAAGTTTGTCACAAGGGGAGTAGGCAGTCTGAAAATCAAAGATTATTGTTAGTTAAGGAAAATCAGATATCTCAAAGAATTTTGTACTCTTCTATGTACAGGAAGTTGCAAGTGTCTGGGCTCAGTGAAATCATTTCTTTCACATGCATCTCAGCTATCCGGAACCAGCACCCTGCTTCTTGATTTCTCACATCACCCTGCTCCCAGTTTCTCAGTGCTCACTGTGGGGGAGCAAGGGGCATCTGACAGTTACTGCATCACAGGCATTGTTCTCCCTTCGGTGGTAGGGGAGACCTCCAGGCTCAGAAATTCACATTTGGAGGCCTGAAATCGCTGATGACTGTGACAGTCTTTACTGACATGGCAGGAGTTACTCCATTTCACAGATATTAGCTTGGCTAACTCTCTCACATATTGCCTTTACAATGAGGCCAACCTTGACACTTTATCTTGAATTGCAACATTACCTCCACAGCTGCATCCTGCTCATGTTTCTTTATTTTATAGCACTGTCACACACACACACACACACACACACACACACACACACAAAATTTTCTTATTTATCATCTTTATATTGTCTGTTTTCCATTGAGAATCTAGTTCCACAGAAACAGGGATTTTTGTCTGTTTAAACCACTCATGTACTTATGCAAAAATAGTATCTGACATAGTAAAGACTCAATAAATAAACATAGGAATGAATGCCTTTTAACATTTTATTTGCAAACTGGCAATGTATAACCCTAAAGCAACTTCCAGCACTCCAATCTTTCTCCTTTCCCTCCAGCATTTACTTACAGTGAGCACATTTTGATTCTGCATCAGTTGTATTTTTCTGTTTTTTATCTTTGCTATGTAGTGTTGCAAATCTTTTCAGATTCCCTTCATACATTCTAAATCTAATTCCATTTACATTGCTTCTCTAATGTCTACTTATTCTATATCTTGCACCCATCCCACACACAGTCTTTAGTACAAATAGATTAAAGGAATTTTATCTGAATTTTGCAACAAAAATGGCAACATTAGTAGCAGTCAGTAATCCCTTTGCTTCACAAAGTGTCAGTCATCCAATTCACAGCATCATTCCTGAACTTTAGTGATGTTTTCAGTGAAAGCAGTTTTGATGTCTTGCACTTTAAATCCTCAGTTCAAAATCAGAGTTTTCTATATTTCTACTCCCATAAAATTATTTATGACCAATATCAATATTATCAGGTAGAAAAATTATAATCTATCCACATCAGTAAATCTCTGTTGCTATGGAAATAGCTCCAATTTCTTTTTCCTTTCTCCGTTTTCTGAAAGCACTTCTGTTTCCTGCTGTTATAGAAATCCTGGTAACTATAGTAACAGTTGCAGAAAGTTGATTTTCACATTGTTGCTTTTCTCCAATCTCTGCACACCGGGACACAGTCCTTAATTCAGCTAATTGACATGAATTATTATCTAGGAAATAATTAGGGTCAGATAACCTGTTCTACAAATACTCCTCAAAGACTTCTGAGATGCCATTTACCCTAGGAAAACACCACTGCATCCATCTTTTTCTCACTCACACACACAAACAAGGAGGACAATGAAAAAGGAAGAATGTGGATTTTTCTAATGGAAGGCTGCCCCTCAGTGCATAGATCCATTTGTACATAGCAGAATGAATTGAGATCACAATTTCAACTCCAGGCATACAATTCACCTGGAAGGAATTCAATGATTTTGACAAAATTCGGGATATTCCAAAAGGACACAATAATCATTTTCTCTAGAATGTTTTCATTAACTAAAAATCTTTAGTTAACTAAAATTATCATGTAAGAATTGAATCGCCAGTCTATGTCTGACGCAGGATACAGCACGCTTGGGGCTAGTGCATGGGGATGACCCACAGAGATGTTATGGGAAGGGAGGTGGGAGGGGGGTTCATGTTTGGGAACACATGTAAGAATTAAAGATTTTAAAATTAAAAAAATAAAAATAAATAAATAAATAAATAAAAATAAAAAAAAAACAAACAAAAAAAAACCAAATGTTTGATCTTGTAGTTAAATAAAAACTAAAATGAACCCAATTGCTGCCATGTTGATTGATTTCACTAGGATTTGATTACATGGTAGAAATTAGAAGGTGAGGAATAGACTATTTCCTGCCATATGAGTAAACAAGGATGTCACAATCATCATCCATTGTAGCCCTCCAGTGTGAGCCAGTGAACCCTAGTGAACTCAGGAAGGGGCAAATGTCTGCCATCGAGCAGCCATTAGACTACAGCCACTCCCTATGGTGGGCCATTAGGAACTCCGGATGTGAAAATAGGATACTGGCCCCAGAAACCTGAGATGCGTTATCAAAGGACCCCTTCATGGATCACTGCTTTGTCCTGGCAAAGGGGCTTGTGTAACTCAATGAAACTATGAGCCATGCTGTGTAGGGCCACCCAAGATGGATGTGTCATGGTGGAGAGTTCTGACAAAACATGATCCACTGGAGGAGGGAATGGCAAACCACTCGAATATACTAGCTTTGAGAACCTCATGAACTGTATTCAAAGGCAAAAAGATATGACACTGAAAGATGAGCCCTCCAGGTTGGAAGGGATCCAATATGCTACAGGGAAGGGCAGAGAACAACTACTAATAGCTCCAGTAAGAAAGCAGCTGGGCCAAAGTGGAAATGACACTCAGTTGTGGATGTGTCTGGTGATGAAAGTAAAATCCAATGCTATAAAGAACAGTATTAATAGGAACCTGGAATGTTAGGTCCATGAATCAAGATAAATTGGATGTGGTCCAGCAGGAGATGGCAGGAGTAAACATCAACATTTTAGGAATCAGTAAACTAAAATGAATGGGAATGGGTGAATTTCATTCAGGTGACCATTATTTCTACTACTGTGGGCAAGATTCTCTTAGAAGACATGGAGAAGCCCTCAAAATCAACAAGAGTCTGAAATGCAGTGCAACCTTTAAAACAACAGAATGATCTTGGTTCTGTTGTACACCAATGTACAAGAAGCTAACATTGATCAATTCTATGAAGACCTAGAAGACCTCCTAGAACTAACACCAAAAGAAGAGATGTTCTATTATTCTAAAGGACTGGAATGCAAAAGTAGGAAGTCAAGAGATACCTGGAGTAACAGACAAGTTAGGCTTTGGAGCACAAAACAAAGCAGGGCAAAGGCTAACAGAATTCTGCCTAGAGAATACACTGGCAATAGCAAACACCTTTTTTTCAACAACACAAGAAATGACTTACACATGGTCATCACAAAATGGTCAATATGGAAACCAGATTGATTACATTCTTTGTTGCTGAAGATGGAAAAGCTGTAAAAAGTCAGCAAAAACAAGACATGGAGCTGACTGTGGCTCAGATCATCAGCTACTCATAGCAAAATTCAGGCTTAAACTAAAGACAGCAGGGAGAATCACTAGGCCAGTCAAGTATGACTTAAATCAAATCCCCTATGAATATACAGTGGAGGTGACAAATAGATTCAAGGGATTAGATCTAGTGAACAGAGTGTCTGAAGAACTATGGACAGAGGTCCACAACGTACAGGAGACAATGCAGAAAACCATCCCAAAGGAAAAAAGATGCAAGAAGGCAAAGTGGTTGTCTGAGAAGGCAGTACAAATAGCTGAGGAAGGAAGAGCAGTGAAAAGCAAGGGAGAAAGGGAAAGGTACACCCAACTAAATGCAGAGTTCCAGAGAAAATTCAGGAGAGATAAGCCAAGACCTTCTTCCATGAGCAATGCAAAGAAATAGAGGAAAACAACAGAAAGGGTAAGACTAGAATTCTCTTCAAGAAAATTGGAAATATCAAAGGAAAATTTCATCCAAAGATGGGCACAATAAAAGACAGAAATGGTAAAGACCTATTAGAAGCAGAAGAGATCAAGAAGAGATGGAAAGAATACATAGAAGAACTGTACAAAGAAGATCTTAATGACCCGGATAATCACAATGGTGTAGTCTCTCACTCAGAGCCAGATATTCTGGAGTGTGAAGTCAAAGGGGCCTTAGGAAGCATGGCTGCCTGTAAAGATAGTGGAGGTGATGGAATTCCAAGAGATCTATTTAAAATCCAAAAAGAAAATGCTGTTATAAAGTGCTGTACTTAATAAGTCAGCAAATTTGGAAAACACAGTAGCAGTTCCAGTACTGAAAAAGATCAATCCTTATCCCAATTCCCAAGAAGGGTGTACTAAAGAATGTTCAAACCACTGGACAATTGCACTCATCTCCCATGCTAGTAAGGTTATGCTCAAAATCCTCCAAGCTAGGCTACAGTATTATGAGAACTATGAACTTTCAGATGTTCAAGCTGGGTTTGGAAAAGGCAGAGGAACCAAATTGCCAACATTCACTGGATCATAAAGAAAGGAAGGGAATTCCAGAAGAAATATACTTCTGTTTCACTGACTATGCTAAAGCCTTTGACTATGTGTGTTATGGGAGACACACTGATTGAAACTGCCCACCCTGGGCAGGCACCTTAGTAACATTTGCATGAGCTGTTTTATGATAGGAGGCCCTAGTAAGAAACATGGAACTAATAAGCCACCACCAACTGGAAGAGTTCAGGAAAGGTCAAAAGAAGACACCACGTGTTCAACCACCTCCCAGAAGCCTTCTTGCTAGCATCCATCTTGGCTGAGCAATGCATGCACCACAAGGAAGGACGCTGAGTCAGGATGACTGGCCAAAGACAACCCAGCTACTAATCCCATCACCATAAAACCTGAGACTGTGAGCCTCATGGCAGAGCAGTTCTCCTGGGTTCCCTTACCCTCCTGCTCTCCACCTGGGTGCCTCTTCCCAATAAAACCTCTTGCTTTGTCAGCACATGTGTCTCTGCAGACAGTTCATTTCTGAGTGTTAGAAAAGAGTCCACACTACAGTGCTGAAACAGGTCCCCCTTCCTACAACATGTGGATCATAACAAACTGTGGAAAACTCTTAAAGAGATGGGAATACCAGACCATCTTACCTGTCCCCTGAGAAAGCTGTATGCAGAACACTGTATGGAACAACTGACTGGTTCAGGATTGAGAAAGGAGGACAAGGCTGTTTATTGTCATCCTGTTTATTTAACTTGTACTACAGGCATATCAATATGATTTTGGTATTGACCATCTGGTGATGTCCATGTGTAGAGTCTTCTCTTGTGTTGTTGGAAGAGGATGTTTGCTATGACCAGTGCATTCTCTTAGCAAAACCCTGCTAGCCTTTGCCCTGCTTCATTTTGTATTCCAAGTCCAAACTTGCCAGTTACTCCAGGTATCCCTTTACTTCCTACTTTTGCATTACAGTCCCCTATGATGAAAAGGACATCTTTTGTGGGTGTTAGTTCTAGGTCTTATAGGTCTTCATGGAACCATTCAACTTAAGCTTCTTCAGCATTAGTGGTTGGGGCATAGACTTGGATTATGATGATATTGAATGGTTTGCCTTGGAAATGAACAGAGATCATTCTATCATTTTTGAAATTGCATCCAAGTACTGCATTTCAGATTCTTTTATTGACTATGATGGCTACTCCTTTTCTTCTAAGGGATTCTTGCCCACAGTAGTAGATATAATGGTCATCTGAATTACATTCATCCATTCCAGTCTATTTTAGTTCACTGACTGCTAAAATGTTGATATTCACTCTTGCCATCTGTTTTTTGACCACTTCCAGTTTACCCTGATTCATGGACCTAACATTCCAGGTTTCCATGCAATATGCAATATTGTTCTTTACAACATTGGACTTTACTTCCACATTCACAACTGGGCATTGTTTTCACTTTGGCTCCATCTCTTCATTGTTTCTGGAGTTATTTCTCCAGTCTTCTCCAGTAGCATATTGGGCACCTACCGACCTGGGGAATTCGTCTTTCAGTGTTATATCTTTTACTTTGCTGACCAAAGTCTGTCTAGTCAACACTGTGGTTTTTCCAGTAGTCATGTATGGATGTGAGAATTGGACTATAAAGAAAACTGAGTACTGAAGAATTGATGCTTTTGAACTGTAGTGTTGGAGAAGACTTTTGAGAGTCCCTTGGACTGCAAGGAGATCTAACCAGTCAATTCTAACGGAAATCAGTCCCGAATATTCATTGGAAGGACTGATGTTGAAGATGAAACTCCAATACTTTGGCCACCTGATGCATAGAACTGACTCATCGGAAAAGACCCCGTTGCTGGGAAAGATTGAAGGCAGGAGGAGAAGTGGACGACAGAAGATGAGATGTTTGGATGACATAAATTTGAGCAAGCTCTAGGAGTTAGTGATGGGCAGGGAGCTTGGCATGCTGCAGTTCATGGGGTTGCAAAGAGTCAGACACGACTAACTGAACTGAACAGAGCGTATCATGCAAAGTGCCAGGCTATATGAGTTACAAGCTGGAATCAAGATTGCTGGGAGAAATACCAAGAACTTGAGATACACAGATGTGAAATGACACTATCTCCTGCCATATTAATCAACAAGAAATGCCACAGCCATCACCGATTTCTTGTCTCCAAGTATGAATGAGGGCTCCCAAAACTATGATCCAGAGGGTGCTGCCACCCCCCATGGTGACTGCTGAGGAGCTGGGGAAATGCAAAAAGCAAGGTGAGTAAGGAAACAGGATTGGCCAAAGATACTGAAGTGCATATGAAAGGAATGAGTTCAGTAAGCCCAGAGGCTTGCATCTTCCCATACATAGAAGGCTGAATTCCTTAACTTGATACCTGATCTTTGATGTTCAGACTGCCTCTTCCCTTTGTTGCAAACTTATATAGCCTGACTTCCACCCTGCCTCCTTGGAAATGCTTTCTCAGAGCTACTGAGATGCGGTCTCCTGGGCTCAGAATCCTAAACATTCCCACCAAATAAAATAACTCTCTACTTTAAGGTTCTGATTATATTTTTTTGTCGAAAGTTTTGGTGACCAGCATGAAGGGACATGGAGCAGATGTCTCTCCTCCGCTTGAACTCTATGAGAAACCAGCACCATGGAACCAACATAGGCCCCTTATGCATCTGCTTCCTCAGGAGTTCCAGACAGATTTGAATAAGTCTCTCCTGGCCCTCAGATCTCCCATACTGATTGAGATCCAGGATTTTTATTTCATGGGGCATACCAGGTACCTGCTCCCTCTCAGTAAGGTCGTGGGTGGAGTTGGGCAGTGAAAAGACACCGGAAAATACCTACCCAGGGTCTAGATACTGGGTAGGGCTCGGTTGGAAGATACCTAGAGAATTTCCACCCAGTTGAAAGACACTGGGAGAGGGAGGGATTCGATTAAGGACACCCAGGGCTCAGCTGAAACATTCTGAGAAAATACCTATCAGTGGAAAGGCACAGGTCGGGGCAGCCTCCATTTTCAGACAGAAATATTCAGGGTTCCACTGAAAGACACCAAGGTGGGTCCATTGTACAAAGGCATAAGGAAGGAGCTCATACTTGCAAGTATGTAGTTAACTGGAGAAATTAAATCTCATCCTAAATATTGAGGGGGCTCTTTAATGCAGTTAAAAATTAAGAACTGGTTTGGTAAAATCTTAAGCAAACCTTCTAGGTGAAAGCTCAGCTTTCTCTGTGTCTTTGAGAGGTAAATGTCCTATCTGATCTTTTATTGTTCTATTTTGTGTGTGTGTGTGTGTGTTTTTTATGTGTGTGTATTTTTGTTCTGTTTTGTGTTTATAGTTGTTCCGTTGTGTGTTTGTTTATATTAGGCCTACAAGAGGTCTTTTTGCTTTCTTAATTGATGGCCAAATGATGGATCCTTTTAAAATTAAAGAAACTAACAAATTATTAATCTAGAGTGCTGTCATTATAAACAATTGTTTTGTTGGTTGCTGTAAAACAAAGTTGAATTAACCTAACAACTTTTTTGAAGGAGAAAAACCAGTTTAGGAAGCTTCACTGAGGCCTTCTCAATGGGCACTATAGATGCTAATAAGAGAAGTTAAGAATATTAACAAAAAACTTGGAAAAAGGCAAAAAAAAGGTCTAGCTATTATTTCAATGAGGTAAAATTTTTTTCTACTATAAAAGAAATTACCACAAATGAATTAAAAAAAATTCTTTGGATGATTATTTAGAATGGGATAAACAAAATAGACATTGAGGTGATTAAAACAAGCTTTGATATTGCTACACTACCTAAAGTTGGCTTTCCTGGTGGCTCAGATTATAAGGAATCTGCCTCCCAATGCAGGAGACTCAGGTTTGATCCTTGGGTTCCGAAACATCCCCAAAGAAGGAAATGGCAATGGATATCAGATTTCCTGCTGGAGAATTCCAAGGCAAGAGCCTGGCAGTGAGCCTGACAGGCCACAGTCCATGGAGTCACAAAGAGTCAGACACGACTGAGTGACTAACACTTCCACTTTCACCTATTAATGAGACAAGAGGGACCCTCTACTGGCCCCCCAAATTAAAAGCTAAACAAGGCTATTCTATTTACCCAAGTTTTAAGCTATATATTTTCAGTTCAGTTCAGTTGCTCATTTATGTCTGACTCTTTGTGACCCCATGGACTGCAGCACACCAGGCTTCCCTGTACACCACCAATTCCCAGGGCTTGCTCAAACTCATGTCCATCAAGTCAGTGATGCCATCCAACCATCTTATCCTGTGCCCCCCCCTTCTCCTCTTGCCTTCAATCTTTCCTAGCTTCAGGGCCTTTTCTAATCTTTCTTCCCATCAGGTGGCCAAAGCACTGGAGCTTCAGCATCAGTCCTTCCAGTGACTATTCAGAACTGATTTCCTTTAGATTGACAGTTGAATCTCCTTGCAGTCCAAGGGACTCTCAAGAGTCTTCTCCAACACCACAGTTCCAAAGCATCAATTCTTTGGTGCTCAGCTTTCCTTATGGTCCAGCTCTCACATCCAAACATGATTTCTGGAAAAGCCATAGTGTTGACCCTACAGACCTTTGTCATCAAAGTGATGTCTCTGCTTTTTAGTATGTTGTCTAGGATTGCCATAATTTTTCTTCCAAGGAGCAAGTGTCTTTTAATTTCATGGCTGCAGTTACCATCCACAGTAATTTTGGAGCCCCTAGAAAATAAAACCTGCCACCATTTCCACTTTTTCTGCATCAATTTGCCATGAAGTGATGGAACCAGATGCCATGATCTTAGTTTTTGAATGTTGAGTTTTAAGCCAGCTTTTTCACTTTCCTCTTTCACCATCATCAAGAGGCCCTTTAGTTCCTCTTCACTTTCTGCCATTAGAGTGGCATCATCTGAATATCTGAGGTTGTTGATATGTTTCCCAGCAATCTTGATTCCAGCTTGTGATTCATCCAGCCTGTCATTTTGTATGATGTACTCTATATAATTTAAATAAGCAGGATGAAAATAAATAGCTTTGATGTACTCCTTTCCAAATTTTGAACCAGTGTTGTTCCATGTCTGGTTCTAACTGCTGCTTCTTGACCTGCATAAAGGTTTTTTTCTTGAGGCAGGTAAGGTGGTCTAGTATTCTCATCTCTTTAAGTATTTTCCACAGTTTGTTGTGATCCACACAGTCAAAGGCTTTAGCATAGTCAATGAAGCAGAAGTAGATGTTTTTCTAGAATTCTCTTGCTTTTTCTATGTTCCAACAGTTGGCAATTTGATCTCTAGTTCCCCTGTCTTTTCTAAATCCAGCTTGTGCATCCAGAAGTTCTCAGTTCACTTACTGTTGAAGCCTTCCTTGAAGGATTTTGAGCATTATTTTGCTAGTGTGTGAAATGAGTGCAATTGTGTGGTAGTCTGAACATTCTTTGACACTGCCCTTCTTTGGGGATTGCATGAAAAGTGACCTTTTCCAGTCCTGTGGCCACTGCTGAGTTTTCCTTGATTGCTGCACTTTAACACCTTCATCTTTTGAGATTTAAAATAGCTCACCTGAAATTCCATCACTTTCACTAGCTTTGTTTATAGTGATGCTTCCTTAGGACCACTTGACTTCACATTCAAGGGTGTCTGGCTCTAGGTGAGTAATCACATTATCATGGTTATCTGGGTCATTAAGAGTCTTTTTTGTACAGTTCTGTATGTTCGAGAGGTAGAATTAAAATACTTCCTGTTGCTTGCAGAAAGAAGTTACTTGAATTCTCAAATTCAAGAGATCTATTCAGTAAATAAACTCAGCAGTGGCCACAGGACTGGAAAAGGTCAGTTTTCATTCCAATTCCAAAGAAAGGCAATGCCAAAGAATGCTCAAACTACTGCACAATTGCACTCATCTCACATGCTAGTAAAGTAATGCTCAAGATTCTCCAAGCCAGGCTTCAGCAATATGTGAACCATGAACTCCCTGATGTTCAAGCTGGTTTTAGAAAAGGCAGAGGAACCAGAGATCAAATTGCCAACATCTGCTGGATCATGGAAAAAGCAAGAGAATTCCAGAGAAACATCTATTTCTGCTTTATTGACTATGCCAAAGCCTTTGACTGTGTGGATCACAGCAAACTGTGGAAAATTCTGGAAGAGATGGGAATACCAGACCACCTGACCTGCCTCTTGAGAAAGCTGTATGCAGGCCAGGAAGCAACAGTTAGAACTGGACATGGAACAACAGACTGGTTACAAATAGGAAAAGGAGTATGTCAAGGCTGTATATTGTCGCCCTGCTTATTTAACTTCTATGCAGAGTACATCATGAGAAACGCTGGACTGGAAGAAACACCAGCTGGAATCAAGATTGCCAGGAGAAATATCAATAACCTCAGATATGCAGATGACACCACCCTTATGGCAGAAAGTGAAGAGGAGCTAAAAAGCCTCTTGATGAAAGTAAAAGAGGAGAGTGAAAAAGTTAGCTTAAAGCTCAACATTCAGAAAATCAAGATCATGGCATCCGGTCCCATCACTTCATTGGAAATAGATGGGAATACAGTGGAAACAGTGTCAGACTTTATTTTTTGGGGGCTCCAAAATCACTGCAGATGGTGACTGCAGCCATGAAATTAAAAGACGCTTACTCCTTGGAAGAAAAGTTATGACCAACCTAGACAGTATATTCAAAAGCAGAGACATTACTTTGCCGACTAAGGTCCGTCTAGTCAAGGCTATGGTTTTTCCTGTGGTCATGCATGGATGTGAGAGTTGGACTGTGAAGAAGGCTGAGTGCCGAAGAATTGATGCTTTTGAACTGTGGTGTTGGAGAAGATTTTTGAGAGTCCCTTGGACTGCAAGGAGATCCAACCAGTCCATTCTGAAGGAGATCAACCCTGGGATTTCTTTGGAAGGAATGATGCTGAAGCTGAAGCTCCTGTACTTTGGCCACCTCATGCGAAGAGTTGACTCATTGGAAAAGACTCTGATGCTGGGAGGGATTGGGGGCAGGAGGAGAAGGGGATGACTGAGGATGAGGTGGCTGGATGGCATCACGGACTCGATGGACGTGAGTCTGAATGAACTCTGGGAGTTGGTGGCGGACAGGGAGGCTTGACGTGCTGCGATTCATGGGGTTGCTAAGAGTCAGACCCGACTAAGGGACTGAACTGAACTGAACTGACTTATAGGAACCGTCTCTGTGTTCAGTTACTTGAACAAATTAAAAGCTGTTTATTGATAGATAGTGTGCAACCTAATCTATTAACCTTCATAAAAAATTTAGTTTCATGATTAAAAGTCAAACTATTTACCACAAAGTTCTTATCAATGCTATTTTAAAAGGTCATTTTGCTCATTCATTTTTTCCCCTCTATTTGTCTTCTTTGGTGGTGGTATTTTTAAGAGTTTTGCATAGGAGAGAAATAAAACTTGTTTTTTATCCTTTTAGTAACTTTTCTCAATATACTCTTTTAGAATTTAGTTCATTCTATTCTTTTGTATCAAATTATCTATCAAAGCTTTCTAGTCTGCAGAATGGTAAAATTCATCACTTTATTAAAAATATTACTTTAAAGAGAAGCAAAAATAAAAGGAAATTAAGATTCTCCTTATATTTTTCCTAGGAGGAATTTTTCAGGGTTAAGATGCCCTGCCCCATCTGTCCCTTCTAAGTCAGTTCCCCTCCTTGGGCATAGGCTCCACTTCTATAAAACTAAGGGCTGAACAAGTCAGCTTTAAAGATTAATTCCAGACCTACCAGTTTCATTCTCTAATTGATTATCCCAACATAATTATTTATGATGTGAGGCTAACTCACTTTATTACTTTCAGTAGTAATGATATACAATACAGAATACAGCTGATGATTAATTTATCTTGATTTCCTGCAGGCAGTGCAAACTCACTAATTTTTACTCCATTAAATACTGAATGAATTTTTCTTGAAAGCATTGATACAAAAACAAAAAATGCAATTACTAAATTGAAGAAAATATGCAATTTATTAAATTAAACTTTCATATCTAAAAGTGAAGCTTGAACTCCTGATTTATATTATAAGAGATCTGTTTGTTACTTATTGGTCAAACTGATGCAACTTTTTTCCCCATAGTTTTACATCAAAGCTTTTAGATTTTTTTGGAAAATATTACTACCAGAGATATCAGAGTCTCCAAGGAGACGACTGTGTGTAAACGAAAGAAAGAAAAAAGCAATCTATGAATTATTTCATTTCCTCACTCAGTCCATATTTCCTCAGGCCACACTAAGAAAAATCTCTCTTATGTTTCTCTCTCACTTGTCCAACTCCTGCAAGATTTCCAGCTCTCTGCAAGATGCCCTCCCTCTACCATCTCTTTCTTGGGTAAAGGAATCTTGCAGGTTAAAACAGCAGGCACTGTCAGTCATTCTGTGACACCAGCTTTCTCTTCTTCCTCTCTCTTCCCTTTGGTCAAACACTAACTACAGAGGCTTCCCTGAGTGCAGGACAGAGCCACTGCACTTTTCTGAAGGATGCACAAATGGAGCTGCTTTATTCCAGCAAACCAGAGAGATTTAGAGAGAATTATTCTTTAATAATGGATAAAATGAAACTTAAGAGAAAAAATAATTATCAGAAACAAAGAAAGATTTTATGCAATGATTTAAAAATGATCAAGCCACCAAAAGACAGTGATTCTTACATGCAACAAACAAAAGAACTGCAAAATATACACAACTAAAAGAGTTAGAAAAATAAGTAGAGTAAGTTGGGGACTTCACCATCCCACTTTCAAAAATTCAAAGATCTACAAGGCAGAAAAATGATGAAGATATAGAATAACTGAACAATAACATCAGTGAACAAGATGTAACTGGCTTTTATAAGCCACTCCTCCCAACAACTTCAGAATACAATGTAGCTGAGTCCTGTTTCATGGAGCTATTGCTCATTTAGTGGCATATACATGCTTAGTTTTAGAATGACTATGAGGAATGATCCAATGGGAGGTAGCACAACAGCTTTCAGGCCAGTAGCTACCTATCTATGGGAAACATGAGAGGTGGACATTGGAGTGAGGATCAGCTTCCAAAGGAAGGACTCTCTTACATAAATAAATACTTGATCCACAGATTAAAACACATCACATCATTTTTGTTCTTTACCAAGGAAATTCTGTATTTCTTTACTTGATGTGGGGTTTCATATTTATGAGTGGTCACTTAGGAAGTTATTTCCTATAAGCACTTGAGCTCTCTGGACTCCTTGAATTATTAAAGTTTGTTTTTTTATTTTTTCAAACACTGAAAATACAGACCTCACCATTTCCATCTGAAGTCATTTCTACCAGATTCTTTCCTGAAAACAGTTACCGTCTCTTCTATCACTGTTTTCACCTCATACTTAGTAGACTTACCATTGTCTCCATCCCTACCTCAAGGCATATCCTCAAGGAGCATCTCCCTATAACAACCCTTGTCAGAAGACAATGAAGCTGTTTGGAGTTTTACAAATGAAAAGTAGTGAGACAAACTAGCCAGCAGCAGAGAAAGAAAATGGTCCAAACATCAGGAGCTTCAACAAGGCTGAAACATCACCAGTTTCATGCTTGAGAGGAATGACTATTTCACTTGATTTTCTATAATCTAGAGAAAGAATAATACTACCCAACATATAAGAGAGATATTGCATGCATATCAGGTTGATTCAATGGAAGATTTTAGGAAATACTTGACAAATAAATGAAACTTTAAAGCAAAGGTCATTGCACTTTCCTTGACTTGACTTAGAACTCCTAATTTTGGATAAGATGGAACAGACTTAGAGATCTGATCTCCTTCTGTGTCTTTCCATGATGTGTGTGTGTGTGTGTGTGTGTGTGTGTGTGTGTGTGTGTGTGTAGTCTGTGGCTCAGAGAAGTCACAAGAGAAATCAAAAATACATTCAACTGAATGAATATATATGTGTGTGTGTGTGTGTGTGTGTGTGTGTACTCAGTCTTCTGGGACTCTTTGTGACCCCATGGACTACAGCCCTTCAGGTTACTCTATATATGGAATTTTCCAGGCAAGAATTCTGGAGTAGGATGTCATTTCCTGCTCCAGGGGATCTTCCCCACCCCGGAGCAAACCCATGCCTCTTGCATTGGTAGGTGGATTCTTTACCACTTAGACCAGAAACTATAAATCTATTAGATGAAAACATAGGCAGAACACTCTATGACATTAATTACAGCAAAATCCTCCATGACCCGCCTCCTGGATTAATGGAAATAAAAACAAAAATAAACACGTGGGACCTAATTAAACTTAAAAACTTTTGCACAGCAAAGCAAACTATAAACAAGATGAAAAGACAACCCTTGGAATGGGAGAAAATAATAGCAAATGAAACAACTGACAAAAGATTAATTTCCAAAATATTGAAGCAGCTCATACAACTCAATACCAGAAAAACAAACAACCCAATCAAAAAATAGACAGAAGACCTAAACAGAAATTTCTCCAAAGAAGACATACAGATGGCTAACAAACATATGAAATGATGCTCAACATCACTTATTATTGGAGAAATGCAAATCAAAACTACAATGAGACACCACCTCACACCAGTCAGAATGGCCATCATCCATACAAACGATAGATCCTGGAGAGGGTGTGAAGAAAAGGGAACCCTCTTGCATTGTTGGTGGGAATGAAATTGATACAGCCACTGTGGAAGACAGTGTGGAGATTCCTTAAAAAATCTAGAAATAAAACCACTATATGATCCAGCCAACCCACTACTAGGCATATACCCTGAGGAAACCAAAATTGAGGAAGACACATGTATCCCAATGTTCATTGCAATATTATTTACAATAGCTAGAACATGGAAACAACCTAGATGACTATTGACAAGTGAATGGATAAAGAATCTGTGGGATATACACAGTGGAATATTACTCAGCCATAAAAAGGAACACGTTTAAGTCAGTTCTAATGAGGTGGATGAACCTAGAGCCTATTATACAGAGTGAAGTAAGTCAGAAAGAGAAAAACAAATATTGTATACTAATACATATATATGGAATCTAGAAAAATGGTACTGATGAAAGTATTTACAGGGTAGCAATGGAAACACAGACATAGAGAACACACTTAGAACTCTACACACATCAACAACTTAAATAAAATGGACCATTTCCTCAAAAAGCACAAAATACCAAAAATCAACTAACATTAAATAGATGACGTATATAGCCTTACAACTATTAAAGGAATTAAATTTATGGTTTAAAGACTTGTAAGGGAAAAATGTCTCTAAGTCTATGCGGCTGCAGTAGGAAATTTTAAAAATATTCAGAAAATTAAGATTAATTCTACCCAATCTCTTCCAGATGACAGAAGAGTGTAGAATGCTTTCCAAGTCATGTATTACCTAATACCAAAACCAGACAGTGCAAAAAAGGAAAAAATACCAATATCCTTCATGATCATAAATATAATAATCTTCAACAAAATACTAGCAAATCAAATTCAGCAATGTATAAAAATAATTACACACTAAAACCAAGAAAATTATATTTCAGAAATGCAGTGTAAACTAAAAGGACATTGCAATTTATAATCACTAAAAATGAAATACATAGGTACAAATCTATTAAAATCGACACAGCACTTATACACTTAAAACTGCAATACACTGATTAAAGAAATCAAAACTCCAAATAAAAGGAAGCCACACTGCATTCATGAATTAAAGTTTCAGTATTTTCAGATGCCAATTCTCTTCAAATTGATTTATAAGTTTAATATAATATTTATGAAAATCCTACAGGTATAGAAAAGTTAATTCTAAATGTGTATGCATGCATAC
This sequence comes from Budorcas taxicolor, assembly GCF_023091745.1. NCBI lineage: Eukaryota > Metazoa > Chordata > Mammalia > Artiodactyla > Bovidae > Budorcas > Budorcas taxicolor. The sequence continues at coordinate 7,215,540 of NC_068930.1, read as the reverse complement.
TAAGTAGCTTCAGCCATGTCTGACTCTGCAATCCTATGGACTGCAGCCTGCAACGCTTTTCTGGCTATGGGATTCTCTAGGAAAGAGTACTGGAGTGGGTTGCCGTGCTTTCTTCTAGGGGATCTTCCCAACCTAGGGATCAAACCTCTTACATCTACCTGCATTGGCAGGCAGGTTAAAAAGCACCATCTGGGAAGCCCCTTCTAAATTTATATGAAAAGGCAAATAAATAGGAACATTTAAAGCATTTTTAAAATTAAAGAATAATTGAAGAAATTATTTTACCTGATTTAAAGACTTACTATACACTGACAGTACTCAAGACAAAGTGGTACTGGCAGAAGAATAGAAATACAGATCAAGGGAAAAGACTAGAGAAGCTATACATAAACCCCCAAATGCATGACCAATTGACTTTGTACAAAAATGCAAAGACAATGCATTTGAGAAAAGGTAACTTTCAGTTCATGGTGCTGGAGCAAAAGATATCCATAGGTGGGGCGGGGGTGGGGGGGGGGAATGAGACTAAAGCAAAATCTCAGACTTTATACAAAAATTAATTAGAAACTGATCATGAATTTAAAAGAAAATATAAAGCTACAAAACAGAAGAAAAACTAAGAATCTTCAAAACTTAAAGCGAGATAAGGAGTCTTACAGATGACACCAAAAGCACAATCAATAAAATTAAAAAAATAAATTGTACATTGCCAAAATTTAAGACATTTTAGGAAACTAGAATAATGATTTATAGACTTAGAAAAGGGAAAATATTTGTAAGCTATATATCTCACAAAAGATTCCTATCTGAATATATGAAGTATCAAAACAAGAATACAGAACAATCTAACTAGAAAATGGGCAAAAGATACTAACAGACATTTTACTACAGAGGAGATATAGATGGCAAATAAGCACATGAAAAGATGTTCAACATCATTATCCACTAGGGAAAGGCAAATTAAGGCCATGATGAGATATTAATACCTTAATAAAATAGCTTTTTTTTTTTTTTTTTTAAGTAACAACACGAGGGCTGCAGTGGAGGCAGAGAAAGTAGATTTCTTTTACACTGATGATGGGAATGTGAGTGGTACAACTACTCTGGGAAATAGTTTTGTGGTTTTGTTTAAAAAGCTTTTTTTAAACTAAATATACCCTTACTATGTTATGTGCAAATAGCAACCCTGGCCTTTTCTCTGAGAGGAATGAAAATTTAGGCTCACATTAAAATCTGCAAAAAAGTGATCATAGTAGCTTTCTTTTTTATGTTAAAAAACTGGAAATAATTCAAATATCCTTCAATGAGTGACTGACTTAACTAACTGTGATACCTTCACACAATGAAATACTGGTCAGGAATAAAAAGAAACAAACTATTGATGAAGTTGGACCAGTCTCAAGACAATTATGCTGAGTGAAAAAAGGAAAGGCAGCAAAGATTGCATGTTTATTCAATGCATAAAACTTCCTTGGAGGACAGATTAGTGGTTTCCAGAAGTTATAGATGGGTAGGGGATGTGTATGCCTACCAAGGAAGAATGCAGGACATATCCTTCTGAGATCTTTCCCAGATGGGAACAGTCCTGTCTCCCCAGTGTTGGTAATTACAGGCACCTACACATGGAATAAAAGTGTATGGAGCCATAAAGAGGCACACAAATGAGTGAGTGTCAAAGTAGTGAAATCTGAATAAGGTCTGTGGATTGCACCAATGTTAGTGTTTTTTCTGTTGTCATACAGTTCTGTAAGATGTAAACTCTTGGGGAAACAGGGTAAAGGGTACTTAGTTCTTTCTGTAGGATTTTTGTGATTTCTTCTTAATGTATCATAGTCTCAAAATAAAAAGTTTAAAAAATTAAAATAATGGCTCCAGTGATTCTAAATTTCTTCTTTTTACTGTTAAACAGTAGTAAATTTAGATTTCAATTATACTGATTTATACTAGTTAAGATGAAAGGCTTTGATAACCTTTATTACTAGTGTTGTAAAGCAAAAATGAGGGGAAAAAGCAGAGAAAAGGGCTAAATGCAATAGAGAAACTGTATCAAGTTACCAATATATGATTATATGAGTTCCTATGTACTTAAACAATGAAAGTCAAGGAATATTTTTGTACTGATCACTCTAATTATGCTATCAATCTCCTCTCGTTAGGCACCTGGACTGATTCTCAGAAACCTTCAAGGAATTTATGGTGATTAATTTTAATCTCTGTCTCAATAATTATATAGCATGAACTAGTACATACTCAGATATCCATACTCTGTAATATTGTGTGGTGAAAAGAAAAAAATTAAAACAATGCATAATGTGGATAAGTATAAGAAGGTTTTAAAATAACGGGTAGCCAGCCATTCATCATACTTTCCATAAACAACTCACAGTATCCTCTCCTGTAAGCATTTCCTTTACTATGTTCCTTGGAGAACTGCCTTTATGGACTTCACCACCAAAAAACAAACAAACAAACAAACATGCAGTGCATTTCCGCTTTCTTGCTGGTGTGAACCTGGACCCTCTATCTTCCCCAACAAGAGAAGACACCTCCTTCCCTGGGACAGATGGTGAGCTAAGTCCTTGGCCTCAAGAGTTTTGCCTCACCCTGGCTTTCCTTTCTTGAGTGTCTTGCTGCTGCTGCTGCTGCTGCTAAGTCACTTCAGTCATGTTCGACTCTGTGTAACCTCTTGATGGCAGCCCACCAGGCTCCCCCATCCCTGGGATTCTCCAGGCAAGAACACTGGAGTGGGTTGCCATTTCCTTCTCCAATTCGTGAAAGTGAAATTGCTCAATCGTGTCCGACTCTTAGCGACCCCATGGACTGCAGCCCACCAGCACCTCCGTCCATGGGATTCTCCAGGCAAGAGCACTGGAGTGGGGTGTCATTGCCTTGAGTGTCTTACTAGTTGCCAAAACCTGACTTTTCCCTCCCTTCTCTTTTATGTAACAAAGTGCAAACTTTTCCAAGATAGCCAGTCAATCAAACAAACTTTTGTTTCTATTTTAGCTAGGGGGGGAAATGGTATAGTAAACTTAAGTACAATCCCAGTAAAACATGCAATTCTAATAACATGGAATGACAGCTGCGGGGTGATGTATAAAATATGTGTTTCCTGATCTGAATTCAAAGCCTGCTTCATCTTTGCTTTGTCAAAGGGTCGTTGTTTTTTTTTTTTTTTTTTTTTAATACTTTAACGCATTTTGTGGAACAGGCAATTTCTGTTCTGAGATGCTATAATCAAGATGGCAATGCAGGCCTGCATCAAGTCATTCTTACACCCTTTACTCAACTCTGCATCATACTGCATAACAAAATTTCTAAAATAAAACTCATCATTTCTATACTCAGATCTCCTGGTAATTAAGCCCAGGCTTATTTCTTTATAGTTAAAAATTATAATGTAGTTCATTGAAATTTGACCACGCATGAAGTCCTGTGCCAGGTACTTAGCAGCATCTCATTTAATTCATGCCATACCCACTCTGAAAGGCTGAATATACAGATGTACAATGACTAGACCACATACAACAATGAAATTTTTTGTCACAACCTCTGAAGCCAATAACCCAAGGTTCTAAACCATAATTTCTACAACCATCAGCTAAGAATAGACTTGATGGTCAGGACTTGATGGATGATTGACAGCTTCCCTAAATTTCACTCCCACTTCAAACTCAGGGCCTACCACAGAAGGTCAAATATGCACTCTTAACCAACCACATAAGATACTCCAACTTTCATTTGTAAACAACCTACAATCATAGTACACCTGGAGCCATCCATTTATTCTGCTATAAAGCTTTCACATCCTTCTGCCTGCTTTTGAGTCTCTGCCATATAAGTAATGCTGGCTGACTCCCTTGATATAGTAAGCTCTGAATAAATAGCCTCTGAGTGGTCCTGTTTGTTTTCACAAGTCCTAAAATCCAGCAAGATCATCTGCATGATTTGCAAACGTAAAGAGTGTGACCTAGGGTGAACACAAGTGTGATTATTAGTATGCCAGTTTAATGTCACTATCACTCAGTCTCAGACCTCTTATTTCCTCTGTCATCTCTGTGCTCATATTTATCTGCTTTTATTATTAAAGGGTACCTTGAGCTTCTTTATCAGCCTTGCAATCACAGAAATTAATGACTAAAAATTGCACTTCTATTGACAACCTAATTTAAAATTTCAGGGTTTTTCTACTTGTCATAAGAAAAGTGATACCACTACTTGTGCATACAATGAGGACAATTGATGTTTTGCCTGGTAGAGCCAGTTAGAAGGTACATTTTCTTTTATGTTTCAAGAGGCAGAAGAGGAATAGTAAGCATTGAGAATTGTCAGATAACACTATCACAGAGGAAACAGACTTGGCTGTTCCAGCTGGTATAGCATGAGGCAGGTATCCCAACAGGAGGAATGGGCTTTCTTGATTATTGATCATAAAACACAATTTCTTCAATGCAATTCATAAAGGTCCTCTGATTTAATAGGACCAATTATAAAGCTTCATCTCAACACATTGCTTAAGATACTAAAAATATTAAAAATCTTATTATTTTAGGATCCTTAAAATAATACAAAGGTCCTTATAGTCAAAGCTATGATTTTCCCAGTATTTATGTATGGATGTGAGAGTTGGACCATAAATAAGGCTGAGGGCCAAAGAATTGATGCTTTTGAACTGTGGTGTTGAGAGTCCCTTGGACAGTAAGGAGATCAAACCAATCAATCCTAAAGGAAATCAACCCTGAATATTTATTGGAAGGACTGATGCTGAAGCTCTAGTTCTTTGGCCACTTGATGAGAAGAGCCAACTCATTGGAAAAGACCCTGATGCTGGGAAAGATTGAGGGAAAGAGGAAAAGGGGACAACAGAGGATGAGATGGTTGGATGGTATCACTAACTCAATGCACATGAATTTGAGCAAACTCCAGAAGACAGTGAAGGACAGAGAAGCCTGGTATGCTGCAGCCCATGGGATCACAAAGAGTTGGACACAACTATGCGACTGAACAATAACTTGGTCCTCTTTCTCTTGTTAAACTTCAATTCAAAATACTAGGGATTTCTATGATTTTTGACTTCACACCCACCATAAGTATAAAATAATTCAAGGACTTGTGGGCAAATACAATATTTTTATAAAAGGATGAGACCTTGAAGACTAATTTATTATTTAATGAAAATGCTTCCTGATAAATAGCTGTGTTGTTTCAAGTAGGATGGCTTATAAACAAAGTACTATGCATATCTAAGATTCATGTTTTAGAAAGAAAAACGGTAAGAAGGAAGAAGAAAAATGGAGGTAGAAGGAAGAATGGTAAATAAGATGAGGATGGAAATGGTCTACTGGAAGAGTAGGTGAGTATTTAAGAGTTGGCACACATATTTTTGTGTAGCTAACCAGAATGACAAGTAGATGTACCATGTAAAGCAAATGAATTCTCACTTCAGAGGATTATTGTGTCCTTAATCTTATATACAGTGGGGGCTCTGTCCTCCCAAAGAGTTTTTGTCTCTTTCAGCAAGCAGTGTTTCTCTGAAGCATCCACTGAAATAATTTCTATTAAATGTTAACAGAGGTTCCATGAAAATGGTGTGATAATAACTTTATGCTGCAATCCTGCTGAGATTCATAAGGAACTTTATCTAAGGCTCTGAGAATTCCTGAGATTACAAAGCAAATAAAAAGTTCAACTTTGTTTATTTTCAGTTCAGTTCAGTTCAGTTCAGTCGCTCAGTCATGTCCGACTCTTTGCGACCCCATGAATCGCAGCATGCCAGGCCTCCCTGTCCATCACCAACTCCCGGAGTTCACTCAGACTCACGTCCATCGACTCAGTGATGCCATCCAGCCATCTCATCCTCTGTCGTCCCCTTCCCCTCCTGCCTCCAATCCCCCCCAGCATCAGCGTCTTTTCCAATGAGTCAACTCTTCGCATGAGGTGGCCAGAGTACTGGTGTTTGACAAATATTTCCACATGCAAAGTCTTCTCATCAGCCACAAGTTTAATTCAGATCTTCTACACTTGACGCCAATCTGTGATGTGTGGAGCTATATGACACAGGACTAGAAGCAGTAAGTAGGCCCCTATTGAGTTTTTTTTCAAAATAAATTTATTTATTTTAATTAGAGGCTACTTACTTTGCAATATTGTATTGGTTTTGCCAGACATCAACATGAATCTGTCACGGGTGTACACGTGTTCCCCATCCTGAACCCCCTTCCCACCTCCGTCCCTGTACCATCCTACAGATGTATAGAACATTCTTTTGGACTCTGTGGGAGAGGGAGAGGGCAGGATGATTTGGGAGAATGGCATTGAAACATATATAATATCATATACGAAATGAACTGTCAGTCCAGGTTTGATGCATGATACAGGATGCTTGGGGCTGGTGCATTAGCATGACCCATTGAGTCCTGATTTTGTTTATTTACAGCCTTTTCTAGTCCCTTTCTGTATTCTATCAGAGCTGGCCTGTGTGACCAACTGAATATGGCAGAAGTGCTGTATTTACTACGAACGGCTGTGGCTCCCATCTTGGACTGCTTTTTCTAGGGACTCTTGCCCTGGGGCTAGCTGGCTGCCATGTTTGGAAGAAGGTCTGGGAGCCTATGAACTGTCCATTCTGTGAGGAGCTGAGGCCTCATTCCAACAGTCACATGAGTGACTTAGATGATCCTCCTTCAGTGGGGCCTTCAGAATATTGCTTGGCTGCAAATTCTGGAGAGAATAACCTTGAGCCAGAATAACCAAGCTCAGCCCCTCATAGACTCTTGATCCTCAGAAGTGGTGAGATATTAAATGTTGGGTTTTTTTAAGTTGCTAAGTTTGGAGGCAATTGGTTATGTAGCAATAGGTAATTTGATAATTAAGAAACTCTGGGAATATATCACTTTGGGTTTTACCATAGGGACACCCTCATTCATTCAATCAAACATATGAATTATACTAATATTACTTTGCCAACAGAGGTCCATTAGTCAAAGCTGTGGTTTTTCTAGTAGTCATGTATGGATGTGAGAGTTGGACCTGAACATTGAAGAATTGATTCTGTTGGACTGCACTGTCAGAGAAGACTCTTGAGAGTCCCTTGGACTAGAAGGAGATCCAACCAGTCAATCCTAAAGGAAAGCAGTCTTGAATATTCATTAGAAGGACTGATGGTGAAGCTAAAGCTCCAATACTTCGGCCACCTGATATGAAGAACTGACTTATTGGAAAAGACCCTGATCCTGGGAAAGATTGAAGGCAGGAGGAGAAGGGGACGACAGAAGATGAGATGGTTGGATGGCATCACCGGCTCAATGGACATGAGTTTGAGCAAACTCTGGGAGTTGGTGATGGACACGGAAGCCTGGCATGCTGCAGTCTATGGGGTCACAAAGAGTCAGACACGACTGAACGACTGAACTGAACTGAATATTATGAACTGGACACTGAGATACAAAACTGAATTAAACATGCAGTCTGTTCCTCTACCTTGAATATTCAACTGTCCATTATTTTTCCTTTAGACTCTCTCATGTCTACAGTAACTTTACTTGAAGCTGATCCCCCAACGATATCACTTTCCAGTAACCTGTGCAACACAGTGTGGAAGTGGTATTGACTTCTCACCAATGGACTGTAAGCAGCTCATGCAACTTCTGTGTCTAGGACCATTAGCTCCCTCCTCTATAATCCCTTTTTCCTTGCTACCTTTTTCCTTGCTACCTGAAATGTAAATAGATTGTGGCCTATCACTGTAAAACAATATCACCCATGGATATGATGAATCAAAATATGGAAGGAACCTGGCTCCCTGAGTGATTACACAGGGCAGGGTCACGCCATTGACCTGATGGTTCAAAACAGGCATCACATGAAGGGGGAATAAAAATAAACTTCCATTTTTTAAACTCTTGACTTTTATTTTTCTTTGTTATGGTAGTATAGACTGGATCTTATTCATGCAATTTATAATAACAAAGAATAGAGTATTAATTACATAGTTGACCTAAAATATTCATGTGTGTGCTAAGTGGCTTCAGTTGTGTTCAACTCTTTGCAATCCTATCGACTATAGCCTGCCAGGCTCCTCTGACCATAGTTACTCCAAAAAAAGAAAGGAAGTATTGATTAAGTATCAAGCAACAACAGAAATAATTCTATTTTGGGATTTAGGAGAAACATTTCTCTTCCTGTTACTGAGAGGATAACAGATAGGAAGGCCAGAGGTCCCCCAGCAACAGGGGGAAGTGAAGTCGCTCAGTCATGTCTGACTCTTTGCGACCCCATGGACTGCACCCTACCAGGCTCCTTTGTCCATGGGATTTTCCAGGCAATAGTACTGGAGTGGACTGCCATTTCCTTCTCCAGGGGATCTTCCCAAACCAGGGATTGAACCCTGGTCTGCTGCATTGTAGACAGACACTTTACCGTCTGAGCCACCAGGGAAGTGGGAAATAAACTGCAAGTGGCAACTTTTTTTTTTCCCCCTTCTATGAGTTCAGTTCAGTTCAGTCACACAGTGGTGTCCTGCTCTTTGTGATCCCATGAACTGCAGCATGTCAGGCCAACCTGTCCATTACCAATTCCTGGAGTTTACTCAAACTCATGTCCTTTGACTCGGTGATGCCATCCAACCATCTCATTCTCTGTCGTCCCCTTCTCCTCCTACCTGCAATCTTTCCCAGCATCAGGGTCTTTTCAAATGAGTCAGTTATTCGTATCAGGTGGCCAAAGTGTTGGAGTTTCAGCTTCAACATCCATCCTTCCAATGAACACTCAGGACTGATTTCCTTTAGGATAGACTGATTGGATCTCCTTGGAGTCCAAGAGTCTCTCAAGAGTCTTCTCCAACACTGGAGTTCAAAAGTATGAATTCTTCAGTGCTCACATCCATACAGGACTACTGGAAAAACCATAGCCCTGACTAGACAGACCTTTGTTGGCAAAGTAATGTCTCTGTTTTCTAATATGTTGTCTAGGTTGGTCATAGCTTTTCTTCCAAGGATTAAGCGTCTTTTAATTTCATGGCTGCAGTCACCATCTGCAGTGATTTTTGAGCCCCCCCCCCCCCAAAAAAAAAGTCTGTCACTGTTTCCACTGTTCCCTCATCTATTTGTCATGAAGTGATGGGACCAGATGCCATGATCTTCATTTTCTGAATGCTGAGCTTTAAGCCAACTTTTTCACTCTCCTCTTTCAATTTCATCAAGTGGCTCTTTAGTTCTTCTTCACTTTCTGCCATTAGGGTGGTGTCATCTGCATATCTGAGGTGATTGATATTTCTCCTGGCAATCTTGATTCCAGCTTGTCCTTCATCTAGCCCAGCATTTACCATGATGTACACTGCAGATAAGTTAAATAAGCAGGGTGACAATATACTGCCTTGACATACTCCTTTCCCTATTTGGAACCAGTCTGTTGTTCCATGTCCAGTTCTAACTGTCGATTCTTGAAATGCATACAGATTTCTCAGGAGGAAGGTAAGGTGTCCTGATACTCCCATCTCTTTAGGAATTTTCCACACTTTGTTGTGATCCACACAGTCAAAGGCTTTGGCATAGTCAATAAAGCAGAAATAGATGTTTTTCTGGAACTCTCTTGATTTTTTGATAATCCAATGAATGTTGGCAATTTGATCTCTGGTTCCTCTGCCTTTTCTAAAACCACCTTGAACATCTGGAAGTTCAGTGTTCATGTACTGTTGAAGCCTGTCTTGGAGAATTTTGAGCATTACTTTACTAGCGTGTGAGATGAGTGCAATTGTGCAGTAGTTTGAGCATTCTTTGGCATTGCCTTTCTTTGGGATTGGAATGAAAACTGACCTTTTCTAGTCCTGTGGCCACTGCTGAGTTTTCCCAATTTGCCGACATATTGAGTGCAGCACTTTCACAGCATCATCTTTCAGGATTTGAAAGAGCTCAACTGGAATTCCATCACCTCCACTAGCTTTGTTCTTAGTGATGCTTCCTAAGTCCTACTGGACTTCACGTTCCAGGATGTCTGGCTCTCAGTGACTGATCATAACATCATGATTATCCTTCTCTACAAAAAATTTTAAAAGACTTCTTTTAATTCTGTGTTGACAACACCTGGTTCTGCCTTGACCTGCTGCTGCTGCTGCTACTAAGTTGCTTCAGTCTTGTCCGACTCTGTGCGACCCCATAGACGGCAGCCCACCAGGCTCCTCTGTCCCTGGGATTCTCTAGCAAGAACACTAGAGTGGGTTGCCATTTCCTTCTCCAGTGCATGAAAGGAAAAGTGAAAGTGAAGTCGCTCAGTTATGTCCGACTCTTAGTGACCGCATGGACTGCAGCCCGCCAGGCTCCTCCATCCATGGCAGTTTCCAGGCGAGAGTACTGGAGTTGGTTGCCATTGCCTTCTCCACTTTGAGCTAACCAATGTGTTTTTCTTATGGAAACGGTTTTCTTAAGCTATGTTAATGAAACTATGTATTTGCTTTGGAATCTGCCTATCTTCAAAATGGTTCTACCTAAGACTATCTTTTCTTCTGGGCTGATAAAGGCTCAACAAAACAATTTTTATCACCAGGGATGACACATCGCATGCCATTCAACCTCAGAAATGCATATTGTGGGAGAGGGTCCTGGTGTAACTCCTTCAGCCTTGAGGTGTGTCTCTTATCTGATTAATAGCTTGCTAACAGACATAAATCACCTTGCCAAAAACTAGCAAGGGGTCATTCTTTCTGCCCTCTTCTGATGTCTATGTCAGAAGCTTTCTCTATCTCTCTTACAATTTAATGAAATTCTGTTACACAAAAAGCTCCAGTGGTCAAGCCTGGTCTCTGGCCCCAGATCAAAATATTCTCCTCTAGAGGTCATGAATCCTGGAGTAGCACATGGCTTGCAGCAGCAACTTTTCATTATTCTCCTTTGCTTGCTCTTTTTCTATTTTTTATCATTGTAGACCAAGTCTTAAGGGTCAGCAAACACCACCTGATTCTATAAATAAAGTGTTATTGGGGCACAACCACACTCATCTAGTTACAAGCAGTCTGTGGCTGCTTTTGAAACTGCAACTTCAGAAGTGAATGGTTGCAACACATCATCTGACTCACTGGCCCAAAATATTTACTATCTGGTGCTTTACACAAAAAGCTTTTCAACCCTTGCTCTAGAGCAGCAGTCCTCAACCCCTGAGCCATATACTAGTACAGAGCAAAGCTTCATCTGTATTATAGCTTCTCCCCAACCCCATGGCTAACATCACCGCCTGAACTCCACCTCTTGACAGATCAGCTGTGGAATTAAGATTCTCATGGGAGCTCAAACGCTACTGAGAACTGTGCATGTAAGGGATCTAGGCTGTGAGCTCCTGATGAGAATCTAATGCCTGATGATCTGAGGTGGAACTGAGGTGCTGATGCTAGCATGAGGAGTAGCTGTAAACACAAATTATTAGCAGAGAAGTTTGGCTGCACAGAGACCATAATAAATGCTTGGAGACTCATATCAAAACCCCATCAGTGAGCGCCAAGTGATAATTAAACTGATGGCCTTCCCATTATTTTATTTACCACTTCCATCCATGCCTCTTTCCCTCAATGGATACTTGTATTAGTCACAGTTTTGGAATGCTCACAAGCTAACCCGAGCCAAAGTGAGTAAAAATTAAGGTAACTGGAGAGCATCATTGAAAAGGGGGAAAGACTCAATGATGAGATAACAGAAGACTGACAACAAAAAGAATGTATTTAAAAGAAAATATTAAGAATCCTACTTAAATTATGGGTTTATTGCAACAGGTGATTCATATTCTCTAAGCCTGCTGTGTGTAATATGTGATGACTGGCTATCCAACTAAGCATGAAACCTTCAAAACTGCTTTGCCAGACCAACCAAGCACCCTGTATTAAACAATAAGCCTTTGGAGTTTTTTTTGTTTGTTTGTTTGTTTTCGTTTTTGTTTTTAATGTGAACACGAAGAACAGAAGTAATTACCGAAGGCTATCACTTCATCAAATGTGTCTGCACTGAGGGCAACGTATTCACTGGCTAACTGCATTGCTAAAGCTAAGAAGACCTTTAGTATTGATGAACAGTTGATCCTGCCTGCTGCTGAAGACATCTGTTTGAACTTTTAGGAAAGGCTGCAGTTTAAAAACTGGCACGCATTGCTCTTTCATCTAGCACCATAACTAAACGAATTAATGAGAAAGCAGAAGATACTGAGTCACAGTTGTTAGAATTAATGAGTCGTCATGTTATACAAACCAGACTGACGAATTTACTGATGTTGACAACAAGGCAATAATGCTTGTTCTTGTGCCATAAATGTTCAGGATGGTGTGCATGAGAATATGTTATGTGCACTTTTGTTGCCAACCAACATCACAGCTGCAGAACTACTCAAGTGTCTGAATGATTACATATGAGGAAAACTGGGTGGGTCATTTGTGGTCAGTATATGCACTGAGTGGCTGCCATGACCGGATAGATTTCTGGTTTTACTACTCAGGTCAAAGAGGTTGCTTCTGAATGTGAATCTACACACTGTGTCATCCATAGAGAAATCTTGGCTAACAGAAAAATGTCACCTAAACTTAACAGCATTTTCAGGATGTGATTAAAATTATCAACCACATAAAACTACATATCCTTAACTGATGTCTATTAGCATAGCTATCTGAGGAGATGGACACAGTACACACATTTTCTGTGAGATGTGAGATACAAAGTGAGATGACTTTGAAAGGTAGGTTACTGGTCAGAATTTTGGAGTTATGAGAGCTGCTCCAGAGATTTCTTTTAGAAAAAAAGTCACCACTGGCAGCATACTTCAGTGACACAGAATGGGCTGCACAACTTGCCTACTTATGTGACATACTCAACCTGTTCAACAAGCTCAATCTGTCACTTCAGGGCAGAAAAACAATTGTGTTCAAGTCAGCAGAAAAAGTGGCTGCATTCAAATCCAAACTGGAAGTAGAAAATTGATAGATGAACATTGGGATTTTTGACATGTTTCAAACATTAGCAGAGATTTTGAGAGACTGAGCTAGCACCCTCTTTCTTCATTCAGGTGCATGATCAACTAACTCAGCTTTCAAAAGAGTTTGACCATTCAGTTCAGTTCAGTTGTTCAGTCATGTCTGACTCTTTGTGACCCCATGGACTGCAGCACACCAGGCCTTCCAGTCCATCACCAACTCCCAGGGTTACTCAAACTAATGTGCATTGAGTTAGTGATGCCATCCAACCATTTCATCCGCTGCTGTCCCCTTCTCCTCCTGCCTTCAAACTTTCCCAGTATCAGGGTCTTTTCAAATGAGTCAGTTCTTCATATCAGGTGGCCAGAGTATTGGAGTTTCAGCTTCAGCATCAGTCCTTCCAATGAATATTCAGGACTGATTTCCTTTAGAATGGACTGGTTGGATCTCCTTGCAGTCCGAGGGACTCTCAAGAGTCTTCTCCAACACCAGAGTTCAAAAGCATCAATTCTTTGGCACTCAGTTTTCTTTATAGTCCAACTCTCACATTGAGCATTACATTCCAACAACAAAAGTCCCCTGAACTAGGAAGGAATGGATCTGCAATCCACTTGTGAATAAGTCAGGTGAATCAACTTTGCCCATGCTATAGGAAAATCAACTGCTTGAGGTAGTAAATGATGGTGGCCTTAAAAGTATGCTTGATAGCCCGATCAAGTAATGGTCAGAGGATCTAAGCAGACATTTCTCAAAAAAAAAAAAAAACAAAAAAAACAGATGGCTAATAAACACATGAAAAGATGCTCAACATTGCTCATTACTAGAGAAATGCAAATCAAAACTACAGTGAGGTACCACCTCACATCAGTCAGAGTGGCCATCATCAAAAAATCCACAAACAATAGATGCTGCAGAACTTGTGGAGAAAAGGGAACCCTCTTGTACTGTTGGTGGGAATGTAAATTGATACAGCCACTATGGAGGTTCCTTGAAACACTAAAAATAGGAGCTATTATATGACCCAACAATCCCACAACTGGGCATATATCCTACGGAAACCATAATTGAAAGAGATGCATGTACCCCAATGTTTGTTGCAGCACTATTTACAATGCCTTGGACATGGAAACAACCTAGATGTCCATCAACAGATAAATGGATAAAAAAAGTTGTGGTACATATACACAGTGGAATATTACTCAGCCATAAAAAGAACATATTTGAGTCAGTCCTAATGAGGTGGATGAATCTAGAGCCTGTTATACAGAATGAAGTAAGTCAAAAAGAGAAAAACAAATATCGGATATTAATGCATACATATGGAGCCTAGAAAGATGGTACTGATGAAGCTATTTGCAGGGCATCAATGGAGATGCAGACATAGAAAACAGTATTAGAGACACAGTGGGGGAAGGAAAGGGTAGGACGAAATGAGAGAGTAACATGGAAACATACATTGCCATATGTAAAATCCATAGCCAGGGGAAATTTGTTGTATGATACAGGGAGCTCAAATCTGGTGCTCTGTGACAACCTAGAGGGTGAGATGGAATGGAAAATGGTGTGGAGGTTCAGGAGGGATGGGACATATGTATACCTATGTCATATATCATGTTGATATATGACAGAGAACAACACAATATTGTAAAGCAATTATCCTCTAATCAAAAATAAATAAATTTAGAAGAACAAGATGACGGAGGAGTAGGTGGACATGGAGTACATCTCTCTCCATGGATACATCGGGAATATATGTTCAGACAAAGAAGATCTTGCAAAATACCAACTAAGAGTGTGCAGCAGTACCTGACTACTGGAAAAGAGTATATAGAACCAAGTAAAACTCAGTAGTGTGACGGAAGGGTGGAGAGAAAGAGGAGAGTGAGACGGATTAGACCTGCACCTGGGGGGTAGGGGAACTGAAGCAGGGGTGAGATCCCCACATCAGGGCAATGGTTTAGGACAAATGAGAAGCATTTGAGGCTGTTGGAGAGGGAAGCAGCTGATTTGTGACAGTCTGAATAGAATGAGAATCACACAGACCATGGACAGGGACACAAGTCCTCTAGAAAGTGCAGCAGCTGGGAACAATCCCAGGGTGAGGTCTTCTGTTAATTATGGGGAGATGGCCCAAGAGAATGTGAGGGAGGAGATTGTGGTGAGAAATGCCTATGGAGGAAAACCAGGCAGCCAAGGAGGCAAGACTATGTTGCTGAGTCACACACAGAGGGTGGAGCCATCACTGTAGCCTCTCCCCACATGCCATCACTGGCAGCTGAAAAACAGAGAAAGACCACAGAAAGGCTGGTCTCTATTGTTTGGAGCAGGAGAGAAGGACCCTCCCAGGGTGGCCATTTAAGTGCCTGACATGCTGAGCAATAGAGAAGGGCCCCAGTCAGGAGAGCCCTTTGAGTGCCTGAATGGGCCAAGCAACAGAGAGGCACCAGCCAAAGAGGCCTTCTGATTTCCAGTTGCCAGAGGTTAGAAAATACTTGAATAGGGTCATAGCTCCTGTGGCTGAGGTAATCAGTATCCCCGCACACTTGGCTTCACCAGGGTCCCAGTGATCCAAGCAGCTGCATCACCTCAATGCTCAATTCTCATTGGGGCAGAGCTGCCAGAGTCTAGAAAAATTCCTAATATCACCATATCTCCTGTGACAGTAGCTGCTCTCACCCCTGTGTACCTGGCATTGCCAGGGTCTCCATGATCCAAGCAACCATGCCACATCCACGCTTGATCCCCACTGGGACAGAGCTACCAGAGGCTAGAGAAAGCCTCAAGAACACATTGTTTCATGCTTCCCTAGCCAACAGCGCCCCTAAGTACCTGGTTCTGCCAGGGTCTCTGCGATCCAAGCAGTTGCACCACCCTCATACCTAGTCCTCATTGGGGCAGACCCAAGTCTCCAGAGCAGCCTCATGACCAAACCTGTGTGGACGACTCACATGCAGAAGTGGAGATAAAAAACACAACAGAAACCCAGGGGCCATGTGGCTAAAGAAGAGGACCCAAACCTTCCCACCAGCTGTACAAACTATAGATTAAATTCATATGATCAACTAGGCAGACTCTGTGCTTATGGAATATATAAAAGGTCAATGAGAATTCCCATAAAAGAAAATGCACTAGCTCTGGCAGCTGTAGACACTGGAGGAAAGAAAATGCAGGAGTAGGACCAGATTAGAGTCTGAGCTGCACCCACAGCAGGTCCAGAGATCAGCTCAGTATTGAAGGGCAGCCTACAGATGTGAAATAGCCTGTGACCCACAGAAAGGGAAAGGAATCTGACAGCTGAGAACCAAGAAAAATCTTTATAATTATTCTCTTTTGAGTTGTTCTTTAGTTGCTTATCGATTTTTTACTTCTCTTTTTTCCCCCTCTATTTCTGTAGTTGTTGATTTAGTAGAACTATTAAATCTATAGATTTTGAGATTTTTTTTATATCGCAATTTTAACTTTTTAATTTCCTTGTGCTTCCCTGGTAGCTCAGCTAGTAAAGAATCCACCTGCAATGCAGAAGACCCTGGTTCAATTCCTGGGTTGGGAAGATCTGATGGAAAAAGGATAGGTTACCCATTCCAGTATTTTTGGGGTTTTCTGGCGGCTCAGCTGGTAAAGAATCTGCCTGAAATGTGGGAGACCTGGGTTTGATCCTTGGGTTGGGAAGATCCCCTGGAGAAGAGAATGGCTACCCACTCCAGCATTCTGGCCTGGAGAATCCCATGGACTGTATAGACCAAGGGGTCGCAAAGAGTCAGACATGACTTTCACTTTCACTTTTGTTTGATTTCCTTTATATACTCTGCCTCTACATTGGTCTTATGTGGTTCTGTGGGGGGTTTGCTTATTTTTTATTTTTTTAATTCATTACTTTCTTAATATTTATTATTTTGTTTGCTTTTCTTGTAGTTATTTTTAATATACATAAATCTTTTTATCTATTTCTATTTAACTTTGCTTTTCTATTCTTTCTTTCTTTCCTTCCTTTTCTTGTTCTCACCATGTTTGTTAGTTGGATTCACTTTTGTTGCTTTATTCCCCAGTTGGCACTATGCTTTGGCTTTGTTTTCCAGTTTGCACTTTAGTTAGTTTATTTTGTTGTTGTTTTTGAACTGGTTGATATCATTTTTGGTGGTCTATCTCTCGTACTTTCTTTTTTGGACTCTTTTGGTTTTGTTTATGTGTGCATATATTTGTGTATATTCCATTATTTTTGTTATTATTTGCCTGATTTTGTATTTGCCATTTGTCTGGAGTTTGTCTTTTGTTTCTTGTTTTGTTTTTTGGTTTTGTGTGTTTGTTTTAATCCCCTTTAATGCCATAACAAACCACCTGTGGAATCTCAGTTCCCTAGCCATAGATCAGCCCCTGAGCCTTTGGAGTGGGAGTGCTGACTTCAAGACCCAAGGCTGCCAGAAAACGCCTAACCTCAGAGAGTATTAATTACTGAGAACTCTCACAGAGGCCTCCACCTGTATACAAGACTTGGCATCACCCAATTGTTGGCAGTACTCAGTGTAGGACACCTCACCCAAGCAACAAACAAAACAGAAGCACAAATCCAAGCAACAGAAGCAGGATTACCACCTCACACAGCCCTGCCCACCAGAGGGAGAAGAAAAGTGCCACCTCTTCCCACCAGAATGCAAGCACAAGTCACATCCAACACAAAGCCTACACAAACCACTGGACCAACCTCACTCACCAAAGGCAGAAACCAAAGGGAAGAAGACATCTGACCTTGAAGGCTGGGAAAAGGATACCTCAAACACAAAAAGAAAAAAAGGAAAAGGCAGAGAAATATCATGCAAATGAAGGAACAAGCCAAAAGCACATAAGACCAAACAAACAAAAAGGAAACAAGCAAACTGCCTGAAAAAGATTCAGAGTAATGATAGCAAAGACGATCCAAAACCTTGGAAATAGAATGGATAAAATACAAGAATCAATTAACACATTTAACAAGGACCTAGAAGAAATAAAGAATAAACAGAGACAAATAACACAATTACTGAAATCAAAAATACTGTAGAAGGAATCAATAGCAGAATATCTGAGACAGAAGAACTCATAAGTGAGCTGGAAGACAGAATGGTGCAAATAACTGTCAAAGAGCAGAATAAAGGAAAAGGAATAAAAAGAACTGAGGATAGTCTCAGAGACCTCTGGAACAAAATTAAATGCATCAATATTTGAATTATAGAGGTCCCAGAAGAAGAAGAGAAAAAGAAATGGTGTGAAAAATGTTTTGAAGCGATTACAGTCAAAAAGTTCCCCAACATAGGAAATTCTGGTAGAGGATAAATCCAAAGAGGATCATGCTGAGATATATACTAATCAACTAACAAAGATTAAATACAAAGACTATTAAAAGCAGCAAAGGAAAAGTAGCAAGTAACTTACAAAGGAAATCATATTGATTAATAGCTGATCTTTCAGCAGAAATTCCGCAATCCAAAAGGGAATGGCAGGATATATTTACAGTACTGAAAGGGGAAAATTTACAACCAGATTACTCTACCCAGCAAAATTTATGAAGAAATAATAAGCTTTACAGAGAAGCAAAATTTAAGGGCATTTAGTACCACCAAAGCAGCTTTACAACACATGTTAAAGGTACTTAAATAGATAAAGAACACAAGAGAAGGAAAAGAGCTCCAAAAACAAACTACAAACTATTAAGAAAATTGCAATAGGAATATATATAAACAATTACTTTTAAAGGAAATGGATTAAATCCTCTACCTAAAAGACACAGAATAACTGGATGGATATAAAACAAGACCCATATATATTTGGTCTACAAGAGACCCACTTTGGACCTAGAGACACATACACACTGAAAGTGGCAGGATAGAAAAAGAAATTCCACACAAATGGAAATAGAAAGAAAGCCAGAGTAGCAATTCTCATATCAAACAAAATAGACCTTAAAATAAAGAATATTACAAGAGATAAGGAAGGATATTGCATAATGATCAAGGGATCAATCCCAGAGGAAGATGTAACAATTGCAAATATTTATGTACCCAACATAGAAGCACCTCACTACATTAGACAGACACTAACAGACATAAATGAGAAATTGACAGTAACACAATAATAGTAGGGTAACTTAAAACCCACTTAACACCAGTGGATAGTGGATCATCAAAACAGAAAATTAATAAGGAAACACAAGCTTTCAATGATATATTGGGCCAGATGGAACTAATTGATATCTTTAGAACATTCCATCCAAATGCAGAAGAATACACTTTCTTCTCAAGTGCACATGGAATATTTTCCAGGATAGATCACACCTTGGGTCATAAATCTAACCTCAGTAAGTTTAAGAAAACTGAAATTGTGATCAAGCATCTTTTCTGACTATAACGCTATGAGACTAGGTATCAATTATGGGGGGGAAATATGTTAAAAAAAAAACATGGAGAATAACAATACATTTCTAAATAATGAACAGGTTACTGAAGAAATCAAAAGGGAAAAAAATTTCCTAGAAATAAATGACAATGAAAACACAGCAACTCAAAATCTATGGGATGCAATGGAAGCATTTCTAAAGGAACTTTATAGCAATACAACCCTATGTTAAGACACAAGAAAAATATCAAATAGGCAGCCTGAATTTACACCTAAAACAACTGGAAAAAGAAGAGCAAGAAAACCCTAAAGTTAGTAGGAAAGAAATCATAAAAATCAGAGCAGAAATAAATGAAGAAGAAATGAAGGAAACAGTAGTAAAAACTAAAGCTAAAAGCTGGTTCTCTGAGAAGACAAACAAAATTGACAAATCATTAGCTAGATTTACCAAGAAAAAAATTGAGAACAATCAAATCAGCAAAATTAGAAATGAAAAAACTAGAGGGCACGAGAGAAAAGCAATGCTACTGCTAAGTCACTTCAGTCGTGTCTGACTCTGTGTGACCCCAGAGACGGCAGCCCACCAGGCTCCCCCATCCCTGGGATTCTCCAGGCAAGAACACTGGAGTGGGTTGCCGTTTCCTTCTCCAATGCATGAAAGTGAAAAGTGAAAGTGAAGTCGCTCAGTCGTGTCTGACTCTTAGCGACCCCACGGACTGAAGCCCACCAGGCTCCTCCACCCATGGGATTTTCCAGGCAAGAGCACTGGAGTGGGGTGCCATTGCCTTCTCCAGAGAAAAGCAATATATGCCAATAAATTGGGTAACCTAAAAGAAATGGACTGATTTCTTGAAAAGTTTGACCTTCCAAGACTGAATCAGGGTGAAATAGAAATTATGAACAAGCCAGATACAAGCATTGAAATCACTGACATAGAAACTGTGATCAAAATGCTTCTAACAACAAAACCCCAAACTCTTTCAAAAAATTGTAGAGCAAGGAGCACTTCCAAACTCATTCTACGAGGCCACCATCATGCTGATACCAAAACCAGACAAAGACAGCACACAGGAAAAGAAAAGTACAAGCCAATATCACTGATGAACATAGATGTGAGATCCTCAACAAACTCCTAGCAAACAGAATTCAACAGTACATTAAAAAGATCACACACTGTCATCAGTTCAGTTCAGTTCAGCTCAGTTACTCAGTGGTGTTCAGCTCTTTGCGACCCCATGGACGGCAGCATGCCAGGCTTCCCTGTCCATCACCAACTCCCAGAGTTTACTCAAATTCATGTCCATTGACCCGGTGATGCCATCCAACCATCTCATCCTCTGTCGTCCCCTTCTCCTCCCACCTTCAATCTTTCCCAGCATCAGGGTCTTTTCCAGTGAGGCAGTTCTTCGCATCAGGTGGCCAAAGTACTGGAGTTTCAGCTTCAACATCAGTCCTTCCAATGAATGCTTAGGGCTGATCTCCTTTAAGATGGACTGGTTGGATCTCCTTGCAGTCCAAGGGACTCTCAAGAGTCTTCTCCAACACCACAGTTCAAAAGCATCAATTCTTCACCGCTCAACTTTCTTTATAGTCCAACTCTCACATCCACACATGACCACTGGAAAAACCATAGCCTTGACTAGATGGACCTTTGTTGGCAAAGTAATGTCTTTTTAATATGTTGCCTAGGTCAGTCATAACTTTTCTTCCAAGGGTTTGTCATAGGGATGCAAGGATTCTTCAATATACTAAAATCAATTAATGTGCTACACCATATTAAAAATTCAAAGCTAAAAGCATACGATAATCTCAATAGATAGTGGGAAAACCTTTGACAAAATTCAGCACTCATTTATAATAATAACTCTTCAAAAATCAGTCATAGAGGGAATCTACCTCAATACAAGAAAGGCCACATATAAAAAACTCACAGTGAATGTTATTCTCAATGGTCAAAAACTGAAAGCATTCCCCCTAAGATCAGGAACAAGACAAGCGTGCCAACTCTCATAACTATTGCCCAACATAGTTCTGGAAGTCCTAGCTATGGCAATCAGAGAAGAAAAAGAAATAAAATGAATCCAGATTGGAAAAGAAGTAAAACTCTCTCTGTCTGCCTATGACGTGACACTATGTAGAAAACTCTAAAGATGCTATCAGAAAATTACTAGAGATGATCAGTGAATTTAGCAAAGTCACAGGATACAAAATCAACACACAGAAATCACTTGCATTCTTATACACTAACAGTGAAAAATCAGAAAGACAAATTAAGGAATCAACCTATTTACCATCTCAACAAAAAGAAAAAGATACCTACGACTAAACCTACCTAAGAATTCTTTGTATTGCTACGAACAAGCTAGTGGAGGTGATGGAATTCCATCTGAGCTATTTCAAATCCTAAAAGATGATGCTATTAAAGCACTGCTGTCAATATGCCAGCAAATTTGGAAAACTAAGTAGTGACCACAGGACTGGAAAACACCAGTTTTCACTCCAATCCCAAAGAAAGGCAATGCCAAAGAATGTTCAAATATTCACACAATTGCAATTATTTCACATGCTGGCAAAGTAGTGGTCAAAATCCTTCAAACTAGGCTTCAGCAGTACATGAAATGAAAACTTCCAGATGTACAATCTGGATTTAGAAAAGGCAGAGGAACCAGAGATCAAATTGTCATCATTTGCTGAAACAAAGAAAAAGCAAAGGAACTCCAAAACAACATCTAGTTTTGCTTCATTGACTATGCTAAAGCTGTTGACTGTGGATCACAACAAACTGTGGAATATTCTTGAAGAGATGGGAAAACCAGATCACCTGCCTCCTGAGAAACCTGCGTACAAGTCAAGAAGCAACAGTTAGAACCGGACATGGAACAATGGATTGGCTCAAAATTGGGAAAGGAGTATGTCAAGGCTTCATATTGTCACTCTGGCTTATTGAAGTTTTATACAGAGTACATCATACGAAATGTTGGGCTGGATGACTCACAAGCTGGAATCAAGATTGCCAGGAAAAATGTCAACAACCTCAGATATGCAGACAATATCATTTTAATGGCAGAAAGTGAAGAGGAACTAAAGAGTCTCTTGATGAAGGTAAAACAGGGGAATGTAAAATGTGACTTAAAACTCAATGTTCAAAAAGCGAAGATCATGGCAACGGGTCCCAAAACTTCATAGCAAATAGATGGGGTGAAAGTTAAAACCGTGTCAGACTTCATTTTCTCGAGCTCCAAAATCAATGTGGACAGTGACTATAGTCATGAAATTAAAAGACACATGCTCCTTGGAAGAAAAGCTATGATAAAACTAGACAGTGTATTACAAAGTAGAAACATTAGTTTGCTGACAAAGGTCTGTATAGTCAGTTCAGTTCAGTCGCTCAGTCATGTCCGACTCTTAGCCAGGCCTCCCTGTCCATCACTAACTCCCAGAGCTTACCCAAACTCCTGTCCACTGAGTTGATACCACCCAACCATCTCATCTTCTGAGGTCCCCTTCTCCTCCTGCCTTCAATCTTTCCCAGCATCAGGGTCTTTTCAAATGAGTAAGTTATTCACATCTACTACTGCTGCTAAGTCGCTTCAGTCATGTCTGACTCTGTGCGACCCCAGAGATGGCAGCCCACTAGGCTCCCCTGTCCCTGGGATTCTCCAGACAAGAAGACATCAAGTGGCCAAAGTATTGGAGTCTCAGCTTCAACATCAGTCCTTCCAATGAACACTCAGGACTGATCTCTTTTAAGATGGACTTGCTGGATCTCCTTGCAGTCCAAGGGACTCTCAAGAGTCTTCTCTAACACCACAGTTCAAAAGCATCAATTCTTCGGTGCTAAACTTTCTTTATAATCCAACTCTCATATCCATACATGACCACTGGAAAACCCATAGCCTTGACTAGATGGATCTTTGTTGGCAAAGAAATGTCTCTGCTTTTGAATACACTGTCTAAATTAGTCGTAACTTTCCTTCTAAGGAGAAAGTGTCTTTTAATTTCATGGCTGCAATCACCATTTGCAGTGATTTTGGAGCCCAAAAAATAAAGTCTGACACTCTTTCCACTGTTTCCCATGAACTGATGGGACCAGATGCCATGATCTTAATTTTCTGAATGTTGAGCTTTAAGCCAACTTTTTCACTCTCCTCTTTCAATTTCATCAAGAGGCTCTTTAGTTCTTTGCTTTCTGCCATAAGGGTGGTGTCATCTGCATATCTGAGGTTATTGATAATTCTCCTGGCAATCTTGATTCCAGCTTGTGCTTCTTCCAGCCCAACGTTTCTCATGATGTACTCTGCATATAAGTTAAATACGCAGGGTGACAATATACAGCCTTGAGGTACTCCTTTTCCTTTTTTGGAACCAGTCTGTTGTTTCATGTCCAGTTCTGTTACTTCCTGACCTGTATACAGATTTCTCAGGAGTCAAAACTATGTAAAGTCAAAGCTATGGTTTTTCCAGTAGTCAAGTAGGGATGTGAGACTTGAAGTATAAAGAAGGTTGAATGCTGAAGAATTGATACTTTTGAAATGTGGTGCTGGAGAAGGCTCTTGAAAGTCCCTAGGAAATCAAACCAGTGAATCCTAAAGGAAATCAACCCTGAATATTCATTGGAAGGACTGGTGCTCCAGCTGAAGCTCCAATACTTTGGCTACCTGATGTGAAGAGCCAACTCGTTGGGAAAGACTCTGATTCTGGGAAAGATTGAGGACAAGAAAAGGAAGCGACAGAGGTTGAGATGGTTGGATAGCATCATTGACTCAACAGACATGAGTTTGAGCCAGCTCAAGGAAATAGTGAAGGACAGAGAAACCTGAGGTATTTGAGTTCATGGGGTTGCAAAGAGTTGAGCACATGTTAGTGATTAAACAACAACAAGGAGACAAAAGAGCTGTATCCAGAAAACTATAAGACACTGATGAAAGAAATCAAGGATGACATAAAGAAATGGAGAGATATTCCACGTCCCTAGGTTGGAAGACTCAATATTGCCAAAATGGTTATACTACAAAATGGAATTTATAGATTCAATGCTATCCTTATCTAATTACCAGTGGCACTCTTCACACAGAAATATGACCAAAATGTCACAATTCATATGGAAGCACAAAAGACCTGAATAACCAAAGCAATCTTGAGAAAAACCTAACCACCAAGGGGCAACTTAGTTTTACAAAGGAATAACATACTATGAGGCAATGATATCCTCTTCAATAAATGCTGCTTGGAAACTGGACAACTACATGTAAAAAAAAATGAAATTGGAGTACTTCCTAATACAATACCC
This sequence comes from Budorcas taxicolor, assembly GCF_023091745.1. Taxonomy (NCBI): domain Eukaryota; kingdom Metazoa; phylum Chordata; class Mammalia; order Artiodactyla; family Bovidae; genus Budorcas; species Budorcas taxicolor. The sequence continues at coordinate 7,190,944 of NC_068930.1, read as the reverse complement.
AAAATTAAACATAAAATGGGTTAAAGACTTAAGCTAGTTCTGATAAGACCAGAAACTATAAAGTTCTTAGAGGAAAACATAGGCATAACACTCTATGATATAAATCACAGCAAGATCCCCCATGATCCACCTCCAATGGAAATAAAAATGAAAACAAACAAGTGGGACCTAATTAAACTGAAAGCTTTTGCACAGCAAAGGAAAGTATAAATATGGTGAAAAGACAGCCTTCATAATGGGAAAAAATAATAGCAAATAAAACAACTGACAAAGCATTAATTTCCAACACATACAAGCAGTTCATACAACTTATTACCCATAAAACAAACAGCCAATCAAAAAATAGGCAAAATACCTAAACAGACATTTATCCAAAGACATACAGATGGCTAATAAACACATGAAAAGATGCTCAACATCAAAGCCACATGAGATATCATCTTACACCAGTCAGAATGGCTATCACCAAGAAATCCACAAATAAATACTCCACAGGGTGTGGAGAATAGGGAAACCTCTTCCACTGCTGGATGGAATGTAAATTGATACAGCAGTATTTACAATAGATAGGACTGAGCTTCTCTTGTAGCTCAGTTGGTAAAAAGAATCTGCCTGCAATGCAGGAGACCTGGGTTCAATTCCTGGGTTGAGAAGATCCCCTGGAGAAGGAAATGACAGTATTCTTGCCTGCAGAGTCCCATGGACAGAGGAGTTGGCAGACTACAGTCCTTGGGGTCACAAAGAGCCAGACACGACTTAGTGACTAAACCACCACCAGGACATGGAAGCATCCTAGATGTCCATCATCAGATGAATGAGTAAAGAAGTTATGGTACATATATGCAATGGAACATTACTCAGCCATAATAGGAGCCCATAATAGCCAAAACGGAGTGCATTTGAGTCAGTTCTAATGAGGTGGATGAACCTAGAGCCTATTTTGCAGAGTGAAGGAAGTCAGAAAAAGAAAAACAGATATCATATATTATTTCATATGCACGGAATCTATAATGATCATATTGATGAATCTATTTGCAGGGCAACGTGTGCTTCCTACATGGAACTACTGATAAAGAACCTGCCTACCAATGCAGGAGACGTAGAAGACATGGGTTTGATCCCTGGGTCAGGAAGATCAAGAGATGCCAGTTCAAGCCCTAGGTTGGGAAGATCCTCTGCAGGGAGGGCATGGTAACCCCTTCCAGTATTCTTGCCTGGATAATCCCACAGACAGAGGAGCTTGGTAGGCTACATCCATAGGGTTGCAAAGAGCCAGACACAACTGAAGTGACTTAGCACACAATAGATACACAGACATCAAGAATAGATATGGACAGGGGAGGGGAGCAAGGAGAGGGTGGGATATGTGGCGAGAGTAACAAGGAATCATATACATTACCATATGTAAAATTGATAGTCAATGGGAATTTCCTCTGTAACACCTTAGAGGAGTGAGACTGGGAGGGAGATAGGAGGGAGGTTTAAAAGGAGGGCACATAAGTATACTTACGGCTGATTCATGTTGATGTTTGGCAGAAACCAATACAATATTGCAGAGCAATTATCTTTCAATTATAAAAATATTTTAATTATATGAAAATAAAATAAATGTACAACTAGGAAAAATACTTGCAATCAAATGTGACAGACAAATAATCAAATTTCCTTTTGAATAAAGATCTCATTCAGCTTATATTAAAATGTAAAAATATAATTCACAGAAGGAAAAAAATTAATTTTTAAAACGCTTAAGACAACTTCAAATCTCCATATGTTCTTAATTATAGTCAAGGAGAAATATCGTGATGTTGCCACAAAAGCACTCAAACGCCTGTTTCCATTACCAAGATTCTATCTATCTTTTTGAAGCAGGTTTGTTTGCAGTAATAGCAACCAAAACAAGATATTGGAGGAGACTTGGACATAAGCTACATGTTTCAGGTGTCACTGTCTCCCATCACGCTCAGATGGGATTGTCTAGTTGTAGGAAAACAAGCTCAGAGTTCCCAATAATTCTGCATTATGTTGTGTTGTGTAATCATTTCACTGTATATCACAATGTGATAATACAAAATGAAGTGAACAATAAATGTAATGTGCTTGAATCTGCCCAAAACCAATATCCCAGCTCTCTTCTGTGGAAAAATTTCTTCCATGAAACTGGTCCCTGCTTCCAAAAAGGTTGGAAACTGTTGCTATAGGGGACGTGTTTCAATTGAATACTCTGTCAAACACTCTTTACTACTGCCTCATTATTAAAAACCACAGTTTCTAAAAATTCACTTGCCCTGATTCTAATTCAGATCCCCAAGAACTGAGTTTCTGCTGTTATTTTACAGAAGAAAAAGGGAAACAGAGGGAAAAAGAAAACATACAGCCTTTTTTTTTTTTCTGAGTACAACTGATTTACAATGTTATGTTATTTTCAGGTGTACCCTAAAGTGAAAGTGAAAGTATATATGTGTATACATATATCCACCCCTTTTTAGATTCTTCTCCATATATGTTATTATGAATATTGAGTAGAGTTCCTTGTGCTACACAGTAGGTCTTAATTAGTTTTATATACACACACACACACACACACACACACACACACACATACACAGAGAGAGAGAGAGGGAGAGAGATAGTAGTGTGTGTATATGTTAATCCCAATCTCTTAATTTATCCTTCCCCCTCCCCTTTTGCCTTTGGTGACCATCAGTTTGTTTTCTATGTCTGTGAGTCTATTTCTGTTTATAAATAAGTTCATTTGTACTCTTTTTTTTTCTTTTAGATTTGAATATAAGCAATATCTTGGGCTTTCCAGGCAGCTCAGTGGTAAAGAATCTGCCTGCTAATGAGGGAGATGCTGGCCAGATCCCTGCATCAGGAAGATCCCCTGGAGAAGGAAATGGCAACACACTCCAGTATTCTTGCCTGGGAAATCCCATGGACAGAAAGGCCTGGCAAGCTACAGTCCATAGCGTAGCAAAAGAGTCAGACACAACTTAGTGAATAAACAACAACATAACAAATATCATATAATGGTTTTCTTTCGATATCTGACTTAATTCACTCAGTATGAAACTTCTACGTCCATCCATGTTGCTGAAAACAGCATTATTTAGTTCTTTTTAATGGCTGAGTAATACCATTAACTTGTCAGTGGGCGTTTAGATTGCTTCCATATTCTGATTATTGTATATAGTACTGTATATATAGTATATATATATATATGTATAGTATATATATATATGTATATATAGTATTGTATATGTATATAGTACATATGTCCTTTTGACTTATGGTTATCTCTAGATATATGCCCAGAAGTGGGATTGCTGGATTATATGATAATTCTAATTTTAGGTTTTTAAGGAACCTCCATACTGTTCTCCACAGTGGCTGTACCAATTTATACTCCTATCAACAGTGCAGGTGAATGATGGCCATTCTGCCTGGTGTGAAGTGATATTACACTATAATTTCCATTTCTCTAAAAATTAGTGATGTTGAGCATCTTTTCATGTCTATTTTGGCTATCCATACGCCTTCTTTGGAGAGATATTTATTTATATTTTCAGCTCATTTTATGATTGGGTTTTTTTTTCTGATATTGGGTTGCATTAGCTATTTGCATATTTTGGACCCTTTGCCAGTCGCTCTGTTTGCAAATATTTTCTCCCATTCTGTGAGTTTTCTTTTCATTTTGTTTATGGGTTCCTTTGCTGTACAAAAGCATTTAAATTTAATTATGTCTTATTAGTTTATTTTTGTTTTTGTTCAATGCAGGGTGCAGAGATGAACCAGAAAACCTGTACTCAGAAAACTATAAAATACTGATGAAAGATATCAAAGATGGTATAAACAGATGGTGAGATATACCATCCTCTTAGATTAGAAGAATCAATATTGTCAAAATAACTACACTACCCAAAGCAATCTACAGATTAAATACAATCCCTATCAAATTACCAAAGGCATTTTTCACAGAATTAGAACAACACATTTTATAAACTGTATGGGAACAGGAAAGACCCCAAATAAATCTTTGGCAAGATTGCTATGGCAATCTTGAGAAAGAAAAACAACGGAATTGGAGGAATCAGGCTTCCTGACTTCAAAGTATACTACAAAGCTACAGTATTCAAAGCACTATGGCACCACCACAAAAAGAGAAATATAAATCTATGGAACATTGAAACATGTATAATATCATATAAGAAACGAATTGCCAGTCTAGGTTCGATGCAGGGTGCAGGATGCTTGGGGCTGGTGTACTGGGATGACCTGGAGGGATGGTGTGGGGGGGAGGTGGGAGGGGGATTCAGGATTGGGAACACATGTACACCCGTGGCAGATTCATGTTGATGTGTGGCAAAACCAGTACAATATTGTAAAGTAAAAAAAAAAAAAATCTATGGAACAGGATAGGAAGTCCAGAGATAAACTCACACAACTATGGTCAACTAATCTATGACCAAAGATGCAAGAATACACAACAGGAAAAAGACAGTTCCATCAAGAAGTGGCCTGGGAAAACCAGAAAGCTACATGTAAGTAAATGAAATTAGAACACCCCGTAACACTATAAAACAATATAAACTCAAAATTGATTAAATATCTAAATGTAAGCCTGGATATTATAAAACCCTTAATGGAAAACAAAGGCGGAACATTCTCTGACATAAATGGCAGCAATATCCTTATTGTACTCCCTTTTTGGTATGCACCCTTCCTCCTGAAGTATGCCCCCTTGTGTACTCAGTTACAGACAGAGAGGCGGCTAAATGTTGCACCATGGCCCACAGCTGCTCTAGCAGGTTTCCTCCATCCTTGGGTGCATGATTCCTCCCTGATTCAAATAAAAGATTATTTTGAAGAGTTCAGAGCAGGCACAATCATAAATGAATCTTTTTTCCAAGGTTTTTGAAAACATGCTGAGGGAATCCTTATGTAAATTGAAATATACCTGTGAAGGTTTATAGAAACTTCAAACCCAGTTACTATGAGGAAAAGGTAGGCTTTACTGACAAATTTTTCATGCACACATTTCCTAAGATGTCCCTGAAGCCTGTACATATAGGTCCTCTCTCTCTTTCCTCTTGATCCCCTAAGATGCAGGACCTGGTTTCACTCTGGTGGATTCCCTAGCCACCTACACAGTCACACTCTGACACATAGTTTCTAGCAGATGAACACAGAGTGTGTGTATTTTCTTACCACTATTGTGACTGATACATAACACAACAGCGACATTCTTCCCACCTCCTCCCAACCATCCTGGAGGTGGCCACTCTGATGGAGAGGCCTGGGCCTTCTTTACGTCCACATCCAATGCCTGGAACATGGCATGACCCAGGCCAACAGCAAGTGGCTGGGAGCCTGAGTAATGGCAGAGAGAAACACACACATTCAGGCATTTCTGCTGCAGGAGACAAGCATATCTCCAAAGCTTGTACAATTGGCCTGGAGATGTAAGGACATAAAGCTCAGATGTAAGATGTAAGAGAATTAAGGACAATAAAGCCCAGGGGGAAGGGCAAGCAAGAAAGCTCTAGCTGTGTGGAGGAGCCTTTTCTGTCTTCCCATCCAGCCCTGATATCTGGAAGACTTGCAACACTAAAGGAGGGACAAGGCTAAATTCCTGAAGGTTCAGTGCTTCCTGTTTCTTCTCAGGCTCAATCTCCGTATTCACAGCATGTAGAATTATAATAAAATAACAACAAATAACGATCCTCATCACCCAGGACCCTGAATTCACCCCTTTAACTTCCCCTGCCAATTCTCTCTGGAACAGCTCTTGGCTTCCATCACTGTCAAAGATTAGCTGAGTTAAACAATTCTCCTCAAATGTTTTGGTATTGGATTGTGAATTTAAGATGTACCATTTATAAATGATATTTTCCCTTTAAATATACTTGGCTATGATTTCTGTATTGAACAAGCAGGCCTGCATAACCAGGTGCCAACAGACTGTGCCAAACAAAACTGGGGTGGCCAAACTATACTCCTGCACCTGAGTTTTGTGCCTTAAAGGCAGAAGAGAAAATTCAACTGCTAGGCATTTGCATACCTTCTCTTTGTGGGCTTTCCCTCATGTAAGTGAGACATTTCTAGACTTAAACTGCAAACACAGACCATTCATTATATTAGCAGAGAGAAATTTGACTCATTTTTATTCCTTTTAATTTCTACCTTCCTCAGATTATTTATTTATTTATTTGGCCATGACACATGGCTTTCAGGATCTTTCAGGACCAGGTATTAAACCCAGGCCCACAACAGTGAAAGCACTGAATGCTAACCACTGGACCAGGAATTCCCTGGTCCACTTTTCTAAGAGTGGTTTTTGGTTTTTCAATTTTCATTCTTTTTTATATTGCTTTGTGTGTGTGCTAACTTGTTTCATTCATGTCCAATTCTTTGTGACCATAGCCAGGCTCCTCTGTGCATGGGATCCTTTGGGCAAGAATACTGGAGTGGGTTGCCATGCCCTCCTCCAGGGGATCTTCTTGACCCAGGTATTGAACCTGCATCTCTTATGTCTCCTGCATTGGCAGATGGCTTCTTTATCACTAGCACCACATGTGGAGAAGGGATTGGTAACCCACTCCAGTATTCTTGCATAGAGAATCCCATGGACAAAGGAGCCTTGCAGGCTAGTCTTTGGGGTCTCAAGAGTCGAACACAACTTAGTGACTAAACCACCACCACCACCACCACCACCACCTGGAAAGACCTTATATTGCTCTGTATCATTTCTATTTTGGATCCTACTTGGAATATTCATCATTCTTTTCTGTTTATAGTGTCCAGGTAATTTCTTTTGAATTTCTATGAATTTTGTTAGTAAGAATTTCCTACTATAAAAGAGTAAGTATTAGATGCTTCAAAACAATTTCCCACTGCATTTAGGATTATAGCTAACAGAAGCATAAGATATTAAGAAGAGGTGGCAAGAATACACAGAAGAACTGTACAAAAAAGAGCTTCATGATCCAGATAATCATGATGGTGTGATCACTCATCTAGAGCCAGACATCCTGGAATGTGAAGTCAAGTGGGCCTTAGGAAGCATCACTACAAACAAAGCTAGTGGAGGTGATGGAATTCCAGTTGAGCTATTTCAAATCCTGAAAGATGATGCTGTGAAAGTGCTGCACTCAATAAGTCAGCAAATTGTAAAACTCAGCAATGGCAACAGGACTGGAAAAGGTCAGTTTTCATTCCAATCCCAAAGAAAGGCAATGCCAAAGAATGCTCAAACTACTGCACAGTTGCACTCATCTCACATGCAAGTAAAGTATTGCTCAAAATTCTCCAAGCCAGGCTTCAGCAATACATGAACCGTGAACTTCCAGATATTCAAGCTGGTTTTAGAAAAGGCAGAGGAACCAGAGATCAAATTGCCAACATCCGCTGGATAATGGAAAAAGCAAGAGAGTTCCAGAAACACATCTATTTCTGCTTTATTGACTATGCCAAAGCCTTTGACTGTGTGGATCACAATAAACTGTGGAAAATTCTGGAAGAGATGGGAATACCAGACCACCTGACCTGCCTCTTGAGAAACCTATATACAGGTCAAGAAGCAACAGTTAGAACTGGACATGGAACAACAGACTGGTTGCAAATAGGAAAAGGAGTATGTCAAGGCTGTATATTGTCACCGTGCTTATTTAACTTAAATGCAGAGTACATCGTGAAAAACGCTGGGCTGGAGGAAGCACAAGCTGGAATGAAGATTGCCAGGAGAAATACCAATAACCTCAGATATGCAGATGATACCACCCATTTGATTTCTTTAGTAACCTGTTCATTATTTAGAAATGTATTGTTTAATCCCTATGTGTCTGTGATTTTTCACAGTGTTTTTCTTGTAATTGATATCCAGACTCATAGCATTGTTGTTGGAAATGTTGCTTGATATGATTTCAATTTTCTTAAATTTACTGAGGTTTGATTTGTGACCCAAGATGTGGTCTCTCCTGGAGAATGTTTCATGTGCACTTAAGAAGTCGTATTCTTCTGCATCCGGATGGGATGTCCTGAAGATATCAATGAGGTCCATCTCATCTAATGTATCATTTAAGACATGTTTCCTTATTAATTTTCTGTTTTGATTATCTTTGCATTGCTGTAAGTGGGGTGTTAAATCTATTACTGTTATTGTTCACTGTCAATTTCTCCTTTTATGTCTGTTAGTGTTTGTCTTATGTATTGAGGTGCTCCTGTGTTTTGGAGAAGGCAATGGCAACCCACTCCAGTACTCTTGCCTGGAAAATCCCTATGGGAAGAGTTTGGTAGGCTGCAGTCCATGGGGTCGCTAAGAGTCGGACACGACTTCACTTTCACTTTCACTTTTCACTTTCATGCAGTGGAGAAGGAAATGGCAAGCCACTCCAGTGTTCTTGCCTGGAGAATCCCAGGGACGGGGGAGCCTGGTGGGCTGCAGTCTCTGGGGTCACACAGAGTCGGACACAATTGAAGTGACCTAGCAGCAGCAGCAGCAGCAGCAGATTACGTCATGACAAACGCTGGGCTGGAAGAAGCACAAGCTGGAATCTAGATTGCCGGGAGAAATATCAATAACCTCAGATACGCAGGTGACACCACCCTTATGGCAGAAAGTGAAGAGGAACTAAAAAGCCTCTTGATGAAAGTAAAAGAGGAGAGTGAAAAAGGCTTAAAGCTCAACATTCAGAAAATGAAGATCATGGCATCTAGTCCCATCACTTCATGGGAAATAGATGGGGAAACAGTGGAAATAGTGGCTGACTTTATCTTTCTGGGCTCCAAAATCACTGCAGATGGTGACTGCAGTCATGAAATTAAAAGATGCTTGCTCCTTGGAAGGAAAGTTATGACCAACCTAGATAGCATATTCAAAAGTAGAGATATCACTTTGCCAACAAAGATCCGTCTAGTTAAGGCTATGGTTTTTCCAGTGGTCATGTATGGATGTGAGAGTTGGACTATAAAGAAAGGTGAGTGGCGAAGAATTGATGCTTTTGAACTGTGGTGTTGGAGAAGACTCTTGAGAGTCCCTTGGGCTGCAAGGAGATCCAACCAGTCCATCCTAAAGGAGATCAGTCCTGGGTATTCATTGGAGGGACTGATGTTGAAGCTGAAACTCCAATACTTGGCCACCTGATGCGAAGACCTGACTCATTGGAAAAGACCCTGATGCTGGGAAAGATTGAGGGAAGGAGGAGAAAGGGAAGACAGAGGATGAGATGGTTGGATGCATCACCAACACAATGGACATGGGTTTGGGTAAGCTCTGGGAGTTCGTGATGGAGAGGGAGGCTTGGTGTGCTGCAGTTCATGGGGTCGCAAAGAGTTGGACATGCCTGAGCGACTGAACTGAACTGAATATTCCATTGTATATATATATACCACAACTTCTTGATACATTCATCTGTCAGTGGAAATCTAGGTTGCTTCCATGTTCTAACTATTGTAAATAGTGTTGCAATGAACATTGGGGTACATATGACTTTTTCAATTTTGGTTTGCTCAGGGTATATGTTAGGAGTTGGATTGCTGGGTCATATGGTGGTTTTATTCCTGGTTTTTTAAGGATTCCCCATATCATCTTCCATAGTACCTGTATCAATTTATATTCCCACCAACAGTGCAAGAATATTCCCTCTTCTCCACACCCTTTCCAGCATTTGTTGTATGTAGACTTTTTGATGATGGCCACTCTGACTGATGTGAGATGATATCTCACTGTAGTTTTGGTTAGCATTTCTCTAATAATGAGTGATGTGAGCATCTTTTCACGTGTTTGTTAGCCTTATGTATGTCTTCTTTGGAGAAATAGCTGTTTAGGTCTTTTTCCCACTTTTTTATTGGGTTGTTTGTTTTCTCTGGTATTGAGTGGTATATCGGAACTGATTGTATATTTTGGAAATTAATCCTTTGTCAGTTGTTTCATTTGCTGTTATTTTCTCCCATTCCAAGGGTTGTCTTTCCACTTTATATATAGTTTCCTTTGCTGTGCAAAATCTTTTACACTTCATCAGGTCCCACTTGTTTAATTTTGTTTTATTTCTATTACTCTAGGAGGCGATTCATAGAGGATCTTTCTTTGATTTGTATCAACAAGGGTTCTGTCTATGTTTTCCTCTAAGAGATTTATAGTTTATGATCTTACATTTATGTCTTTAATCCATTTTGAGTTTATCACTGTGTATGGTGTTAGGAAGTGTTCTAATTTCAGTTTTTTAAATGTAGATGTCCAGTTTTCCCAGCATCACTTATTGAAGAGGTTGTCTTTACTCCATTGTATATTCTTGCCTCTTTTGTCAAAAATAAGGTATCCACAGGTGCATGTTTATTTCTGGGCTTTCTATCTTGTTCCATTGGTCTATAGTTCTGTTTTTGTGCCAGCACCATATTGTCTTGATGACTGTAGCTTTTTATTATAATCTGAAGTCAGGAAGGTTGATTTTTCCAGCTCCATTCTTCTTTCTCAAGACTGCTTTGGTTATTCAGGATCTTTTGTGTTTCCACATGAACTGTGAAACTTTTTGTTCTAGTTCTGTAAAAAAATGACATTGGTAATTTGATAGGGATTGCATTGAGTCTGTAGAATGTATTTGGTAGCATAGTCATTTTCACAATATTGATTCTTCCTACCCAGGAACATAGAATATCTCTCCATCTGTTTATGTTGTCTTTGATTTCTTATATCAGTGTCTTATAATTTTCTGTATATAGGTCTTTTGTCTCCTTAGGTAAGTTTATTCCTAGATTTTTTATACTTTTTGTTGCAGTGGGATATGGTATTGATTCTTTAATTTCCCTTTCTGATTTTCATTGTTAGTATAAAGGAATGCAAGTGATTTCTGTGTATTGATTTTGTATTATGTGACTTTGCTAAATTCACTGATTAGCTCTAGTAATTTTGTATAATATCTTTAGGGTTTTTATGTATATTTTCATGTCACCTGCAAACAGTGAGAGCTTTACTTCTTCTATTCCTATCTTGATTCCTTTTATTTCTTTTTTTCTCTGATTGCTGTAGCTAGGACATCCAAAACTATGTTGAATAATAGTGGTAACAGTAGACACCCTTGTCTTGTTCCTGATCTTAGAGGGAATGTTTTCAGTTTTTCACCACCTAGAATAATGTTTGCTGCATGCTTATCATATATGGTCTTTACTATGTTGAGATAGTTTTCTTCTATGCCAATTTTTTGAAGAGTTATTAACATAAATGGGTGCTGAATTTTGTCAAAGGCTTTTTCTGCATCTATTGAGATTATCATAGGTTTTTATCTTTCAATTTATTAATATGGTACTTTGCATTGATTGATTTGTGTATATTGAACCATTGGAAAAGATTCTGATGTTGGGAAAGATTGAAGGTGGGAGGAGAAGGGGGTGACAAAGGATGAGATGGTTGGATGGCATCACCGACTCAATGGACATGAGTGTGAGTAAGCTCTGGGAGTTGGTAATGGACAGGGAAGCCTGGCGTGCTATAGTCCATGGGGACAGAACTATTGAACTGAACTGAAGAATCCTTTCATTCCTGGAATAACCCCAACTTGACCATGGTGTATTAGCTTTTTAATGTGTTGTTGAATTCTGTTAGCTAAAAGTTTGTCGAGTGTTTTTGCATCTATGTTCATCAGTGATATTGGTCTGTACTTTTCTAATTTTGTGTTGTCTTTGCCTGGTTTTAGTATCAGAGTGACAGTGGCCTTGTAGAATGAGTTTGGAATTGTTACTTCCTCTGAAATTTTTGAAATAGTTTTAGAAGGATAGGCATTAGATCCTCTCTAAATGTTTGATAGAATTCACCTGTGAAGCCATCTGGTCCTGGGCTTTTGGTTTTTTGGGAGATTGTTGATCAAAGTTTTGATTTCAGTGCTTATAACTGGGTTGCTCATAATTTATATTGCATCTGGGTCCAGTCTTGGAAGATTAAACTTTTATAAGAATCTGTCCTTTTCTTCCAGGTTATCCACTTTATTGCTATATTTTTTTCCTAAAAGTCTCTTATAATACTTTGTTTTTCTGCCTTGCCTCTTGCAACCTCTTCTTTTTCATTTCTAATTTTGTTGATTTGATTCTTCTCTCTTTTTTCCTGAGTCTGGAAAAGGTATGTCAATTTTATTCTCGTCTCAAAGAACCAGCTTTTAGTTTTATGACTCTTTACTGTTGTTTCTTTCATTTCTTTTTCACTTATTTCTGCTCTGATCTTCATGATTTCTTTCCTTATGCTGACTTTGGGGGTTTTTTGTTCTTGTTTTCCCAGCTGTTTTAGGTGTAAAGTTATGTTATCCATTTGATGTTTTTCTTGTTTATTGAGGTAGGGTTTTATTGCTATAAACTTCCCTCTTAGAATTTCTTTTGCTGCATCCCATAGGTATTGAGTTGGCATGTTTTCATTATCATTTGTTTCTAGGATTTTGATTCCCCATTTGATTTCTTATTAACCTGTTCATTATTTAGAAATGTATTGTTTAATCCCTATGTGTTTGTGATTTCTTACAGTGTTTTCCTTGTAATTGATATCTAGCCTCATAGCATTGTTGTTGGAAATGTTGCTTGATATGATTTCAATTTTCTTAAATTTACTGAGGTTTGATTTGTGACCCAAGATGTGGTCTCTCCTGGAGAATGTTTCATGTGCACTTGAGAAGTTGTATTCTTCTGCATTTGGATGGAATGTCCTGAAGATATCAATGAGGTCCATCTCATCTAATGTATCATTCAAGATGTGTTTCCTTCTTAATTTTCTGTTTTGATTATCTTTGCATTGCTGTAAGTGGGGTGTTAAATCTACTACTGTTATTGTTCACTGTCAATTTCTCCTTTTATGTCTGTTAGTGTTTGTCTTATGTATTTAGGTGCTCCTGTGTTGTGGAGAAGGCAATGGCAACCCACTCCAGTACTCTTTCCTGGAAAATCCCATGGGTGGAGGAGCCTGGTAGGCTGCAGTCCATGGGGTTGCTAAGAGTCGGACACGACTGAGCGACTTCACTTTCACTTTTCACTTTCATGCAGTGGAGAAGGAAATGGCAAGCCACTCCAGTGTTCTTGCCTGGAGAATCCCAGGGACGGGGGAGCCTGGTGGGCTGCAGTCTCTGGGGTCACACAGAGTCGGACATGACTGAAGTGACTTAGCAGCAGCAGTTCCTGTGTTGGGTGCATATTTACAATGTTATGTCTTCCTCTTGGATTGATCTCTTGATCATCATGTAGTGTCCTTCCTTATCTCTTGTAATCTTCTTTATTTTAAAGTCTATTTTGTCTGATATGAGTATTGCTATTCCAGCTTTCTTTTGCTACCCATTTGCATGGAATATATTTTTCCACCCTCTCACTTTCAATATTTAGGTCTGAAGTGGGTTTCTTATAGACAGCATATATATGGGTATTGTTTTAGTATCCATTCAGCCAGTCTTTGTCTTTTGGTTGGAGCATTTCATTAAAAAGGCAAGAGAGTTCCAGAAAAACATCTATTTCTGCTTTATTGACTATGCCAAAGCCTTTGACTGTCTGGATCACAATAAACTGTGGAAAATTCTTAAAGAGATGGGAATACCAGACCACCTGACCTGCCTCTTGAGAAACCTATATGCAGGTCAGGAAGCAACAGTTAGAACTGGACATGGAACAACAGACTGGTTCCAAATAGGAAAAGGAGTGCGTCAAGGCTGTATATTGTCACCCTGCTTATTTAACTTCTATGCAGAGTACATCATGAGAAACATTGGGCTGGAACAAGCACAAGCTGGAATCAAGATTGCCGGGAGAAATATCAATAACCTCAGATATGCAGATGACACCACCCTTATGGCAGAAAGTGAAGAGGAACTAAAAAGCCTCTTGATCAAAGTGAAAGAGGAGAGTGAAAAAGTTGGCTTAAAGCTCACCATTCAGAAAACGAAGGTCATGGCAACCAGTCCCATCACATCATTGGAAATAGATGAGGAAATAGTGGAAACAGTGTCAGACTTTATTTTGCGGGGCTTCAAAATCACTGCAGATGGTGACTGCAGCTTTGAAATTAAAAGACACTTACTCCTTGGAAGAAAAGTTATGACCAACCTAGATAGCACATTCAAAAGCAGAGACATTACTTTGCCGATTAAGGTCCATCTAGTCAAGGCGATGGTTTTTCCAGTGGTCATGTATGGATGTGAGAGTTGGACTGTGAAGAAGGCTGAGCACCAAAGAACTGATGCTTTTGAACTGTGGTGTTGGAGAAGACTCTTGAGAGTCCCTTGGACTGAAAGGAGATCCAACCAGTCCATTCTAAAGGAGATCAGCCGTGGGTGTACTTAGGAAGGAATGATGCTAAAGCTGAAACTCCAATACTTTGGCCACCTCATGTGAAGAGTTGACTCATTGGAAAAGATTCTGATGCTGGGAGGGATTGGGGGCAGGAGGAAAAGAGGACGACAGAGGATGAGATGGCTGAATGGCATCACCGACTCGATGGACGTGAATCTGAGTGAACTCTGGGAGTTGGTGATGGACAGGGAGGCCTGGCATGCTGCGATTCATGCGGTGGCAAAGAGTCAGACATGACTGAACGACTAAACTGAACTGACTGAAAGTAATTATTGTTACATATGTCCCTATTGCCATTTTCTTAATTACTTGGGGTTTGTTTTTGTAGATCTTTTTCTTCTCTTGTATTTCCTGACTATACAAGTCCCTTCAACATTTATTGTAAAGTTCGTTTGCTGGTAACAAATTCTCTTAACGTTTGCTGGTCTGGAAAGCTTTTTATTTCTCAATCAATTTTGAATGAGATCCTTGCCAGATCTAGAGTAGTCTTGGTTGTAGATTTTTCCCTTTCAGTACTTTAAATATATCCTGCCATTCCTTTCTGGCTTGCAGAGTTTCTTCTGCAAGATTAGCTGTTAGACATATGGGGCTTGCCTCGTATGTTACTTCTTGCTTTCCCCTTGCTACTTTTAATAGTCTCTGTGTTTAATCTTTGTCTGATTAGTATGTGTCTTGGAGAGTTTCTCCTTGAGTTGATCCTGTATGGGACTCTTTGTGCCTTTTGGACTTGAATGACTATTTCCCTTGCCATATTGGATAACTTATCAACTATAATTTCTTCAAAATTTTTCTCATACCTTTTCTTTTTCTCTTCTTCTTCTGGGACCCCTATAATTCAAATATTGGTGAGTTTAATATTGTCCCAGAGGTCTCTTAGACTATCCTCAGTCCTTTTCATTCTTTTTACTTTATTCTTCTCTTCAGCTGTTATTTCCACGATTTTATCTTCCAGCTCACTGATCCATTACAAATATTGAATGCTTCACAAATTTGCATGTCATCCCTGCCCAGGGGCCATGCTAATCTTCTCTGTATCATTCCAATTTTAGTATATGTGCTGCTGAAGTGAGCCCTATTTATGTATTCTTAATAAAACTACAGGCTTCCCTGGTGGCTCAGTGGTAAAGAATCTGCCTGCCAAATCAGGAGACAGAGGTTTGATGCCTGGGTTGGCAATGTTCCCTGGATATGGAAATGGCAACCCACTCCAGTATTGTTGCCTGGGAAATGCTATGGACAGAGGAGCCTGGCAGGCTACAGTTAATGGGGTTGCAAAAGAGTCAGACATGACTTACTGACTAGACAATAACACCAATATAAATATAGTTGGATTTTATTTTAGTCATTGACAAACTAAACTATTTCTAAAATATGGGACTGCAAAGCACCCATAGTAGCCAGTAAAATTTTGAAAGAGAAGACCAAAGGTGCAGAACTACAGATCCAATTTCAAGGTTTAGTTTAGAGATGCAGTAAATCCAGACAGTGTGATAAAGACAAATAAGTGGATCAATGGTTAGGACTGAGTCCAGATATGGATTGACATACATAGGGATAACTGATTTTTGACAAATATAAGAAGACAACACAGAATGATCCTTTCAACAAATAGTGTGTAAAGATTATCTATCCACATGAAAAAAATTTTTTGATCCATATTTTACACTGCATACAATTATTACCTCAAAATGGGTTGTTGATCTAAATATAAAACTTAAACCTTAGAAACTTTTAGAAGAAAACATAGAAAATCTTAGATTTGCTGATAAATTTTACATAAAACTACAAAAGCATGACCCATGGGAAAAAAACTGATAAACTGGATTTCATCCAAATTGAAAATATCTGTTCTTCAAAAGTCACAGTTAAGAAAATGAATGACAAGTGTAGACTAGGAAAAAGCACTTGCAATGCACGTATTTGATAAAGGGCATGCACATGAAACGGAAGTACTCACTTTTGCTCTCTGAAATTTTTTCTCCTAATATTGGCTAGAATGGCTCTTTTAAATGCATGTCCATTCACATAACATCCCTGCCTAGAGCCTCCAACACTACCCCAGACTCCTGAGGGCCTCAGTCATCCCTAGCAAGTTTCTCCTGCTGTTTCTCAGGTATGAGAGCTTTAAGCTTGCTGGCCTTCCTCAGTTCCTCCAGAGGCAACTGTGTCTGTTTCTCTACACCACTAGGTCCTCCCCCTGATATTACCTCCAAATAGGATACTTTCTCATTTCTGTGCCCCTTCCTTGCTGAATAGTGCCTTGCTCACCTCTCAAGTGTCAGCTCAAACATCATGCCCCTCAAGATTCCCTTCTTAGCCCTCCAGGAGATGTGGGCATGGATTCTCCCAGAATTCTGTGCTTCTCTTTCTTAGTATGTGTTACCACTGTGGCTTTAAAAGTAGTGGTCAGCTTAATGTTCATCTACTCAACATGAGGACAATGCCCATTGTCTCAGTAAGAGGCATTGCCCAACAAATAAAAGTATTTACAAATATTTGTTTGAACAATCACAACTGAACACAGTTGACTTGGCACAATAAATTCTAGGCACAGAATTTTTGGTTGATAAGTTTAAAACAAAAATTATTCCCACAGATAGATGGAAAGAAAATGAATGTTTTAAATATTTTGGTTTCCATCTGTGCATCAAATAGTCCCATCTGCTCCTAAAAGCAGCTATTAATAGGATTCATTTGCTCGTTTGAAAAAGTGACAAGTTCAAGTCTCTTAATATGGGGAAATATCCAAATATCAGTCACACCATCATTTCTGTTACCGAATGAATGGTTACAGAAATCAGGATCTGGTGACTTAAGCAAAATAGCATCACACATTTTAGGTGAATTTTCTCGGGACTCAGTACAGTTTACAGATGACTGACCGCTGGGGTTGAGATTGATGTATCACTAAACTCTTAAAAAAGAAATTGTGGCTATGATAGTGCATTTCACTGTTGAATTTAAGTTATTTCTAATCTCTCCACTATAAATCCTAGTAGTAAGCAGATACTCTTTCAGGGAAGTTTATGTTCTCTATCATCTGGATGCAATTCTGGCATTCTGTGCTATCTGGCCCCTGGGTTTGATGCAAGCGGGCTCTGATGACTCCATTTCTAAAGAGGAATTCATTTAACAGTTATCTTTGGCTGTGATGGAAATGAGAGCCCAGGTGATTCAAAACTAATGGCTCTCACTTGTGCCAAACTGATACAATAATCAGTGAAGGAAACGTGTGTTTGTTTCGGGTAGAAAATAGCACTAGGCATAGTGAAGGGAGAAAAAGCCTATAGTTCAGTGGACTCTATTTTCTCAAAATTATTTGTTAATTAAAAGAAAAGCTTAAATGACTTATTGATAAGTCATTTAAGTCTTTTGTTTCTACATAAGCATCCCTAGAAAGTTCTCAAATTGTTGAAGGCAGTACTTAATCAGGTAAGGATATTTGTCTCACCACAAATAATTAAGAATGAAAAATATGTTAGTAAAACTTAAAAACATAAAAAAGAAAAAACAAAAACCTTACAAACATCCTCAAAATTCCAGTGGTTATCCAGTGTGGAAGACAGGGCAGAGGGAGGAAGGGATTAAGATGTCACCTCTTTGGTAAGGTAAAACTGGATCCCAAAAAGAAATCATCCATCTAACAGGAGATGTGGAGCTCTAGAAAAGAACCACTAAGACTCATTACAGATGAACCTATCTCTTTGCATCCCTACTTTGAAAAGAGTATTCCTACAAGAAAGCATTATGGAGATGACTCTGGTTCAAGGTACCCAGCATGACCGGAAAGTAAAGTCCACCAACTACCTCCAGCTTTGACCACAAAAGGAAAAACAGATGATAACTCATGAAAGGAAATACAAAAGTGCCCTTCTAAACTCCGAGATGTTCTGTTCTCTCACAAGGCATACAGTGTATTTTCCCTCCCTCAAAAGACACTCAGGTCTCTTGCTCCTGCCCAAATAAGATGTACAAATATGGATTATTGTCTTCTATTCTAATATAATATGTTCAGAAAGAAAAGAATTTGAGAGAGAATGGGCAGTCTTGAAAATGAGCTCTGATTTGTCATATAGTCAGAATAGCAAGTTGGACTCTGCTCAGAGACCTGTTGGAAAGAAAGAAGAAAGTGACAATAAAGAGCAAATACATTTTATAAAGAGCTGTTGGGTAGCAGAGGTGGGATATACTGATTTACAAGGAAAAATAAGGAAATAAATCATATTATTGGCCTCAATTCTTAATACATAAATTTGAAGAATGAAAAAAGTGAACTCATAGAATGGAGGCTTTTTTAAAAGAAAGAAATGTGGAAATTCAATAGCATGACTTGAAGTGAAATAAGTTTTTCAATAATTTTGCAAGTTAGAAAGTTACTCCCTGAAGATAGAAATATGCACTAGGGAAAGTTTATATAAAGGGGAAAGGAAGGAAGAGGTAGTTTCTACTTATAATTCTCTGTCAACTTAAATGTCAGTGTGATAAGCACCATGTTATATATAATTACATGTATTTGATATACTTCTGTAATTAAACACATATATGAGAAAAGATAGACTAGTACCAGGAGGGTATGTGATGCAGAGTGACATCTCCTCATCCATCTTACCAACCCAAATCCCTCTATCCTGAGCAGAGGCAAGTGGTGGGGAAAGTCAGTTCTTTCCACTGATTCTCACTCTGATGTTTAATGTCAGCTCTCTAGATAATGCTTTGCCACTGGAACACGTATTAATTTTCCAATTTTAAACTCCAGTAGCTGAAACTCCAGTACTTTGGCCACCTCATGTGAAGAGTTGACTCATTGGAAAAGACTCTGATGCTGGGAGGGATTGGGGGCAGGAGGAGAAGGGGACAACAGAGGATGAGATGGCTGGATGGCATCATTGACTCGATGGACATGAGTCTGAGTGAACTCTGGGAGTTGGTGATGGACAGGGAAGCCTGGTGTGCTGCGATTCATGGGGTCGCAAAGAGTCGGACACGGCTGAGTGACTGAACTGAACTGATATGAAAACCAACTCTCTCAATATGGCTCTAAGACTGGTTCGCATATTGGTTACCTTTGTAACTTTAAATTGTCAGCTTCCAACTGCTTCCTTCTTCTGGAGATAAATCTTGATTCACAGTGTCACACAATAAGTTGACTTTATGTCCCATTTCCCTGTTTCTAATTTCTTCTACAAAGAATTAAAGTTTTCATGTCTAAAGTTTCTAGAAGCTGAAAAATTTAAAGTATCATTGTTACCACAGAGATAGGTAGAGTAGCATTGTGCCGTTTTATTTATGCATGTCTTACTTTTTTTTCCTCATGATTGTCTTTCTCTTGGGCTTCTCTAGTGGCTCAGTGGTCAAGAATCTGCTTGATAATTCAGGAGATATAGGAGCTGTGGGTTTGATCCCTGGGTCAGGAAGATCTCCTGGAGGAGGAAATGGCAACCCACTCCAATATTCTTACCTGACGAATCTCATGGACAGAGGAGCTGCCTACAGTCCACACGGTTGCAAAGAGTCTGGCATGACTGAGCAACTGAGCATGCAGGCATCTTTCTTTTCTCCGTGTGTTATTGGCCCATGTTACATCATCCAATGCATACTTGCTTTGTCCCGTGCTCTTCCTCCTGACCCTCGACCAATTCAGTCCATTTCAGCTGGTGTTACAGAGCATTGCCCTGGAACTCCTTCATCTATCTCCTACATTGGGTTCCCTGTCTCTTGGATCTAGTATCTTTCTTCACATTTGGTTTATATACCTTTTTTTTTCTTGAAGGAGCCAAACTGTCTTAGCCCTTGATATATATTAATGTCTTTATTTTAGTATCACACATGTTATAGACTAATATTTCTCCAAAATTCCTCCAATGTGACTGTTTGGAGATAGGGCCTTTAAAGAGGTATAATTAAAGTTAAATGAGGTCAGATTGGGATCCTGATTCAGTAAGACTCTCGCCTTGTACGAAGAGGGAGAGATGTCAGGGAGGTATGCTCAGAGAAAAGTCTGCGTAGGACACAGTGAGAACACAGTCGTTTGCACATCAAGAAGAGAGGCTTTATGAGGAACCAACCATGCCAACATTTTGAGCTCAGACTCCCAGCCTCCAGAACTGTGAGAAGATAAATTTCTGTGGCTTGAGCCATGCAATCTGCGCTATTTGGTTATGGAAGCCCTAGCTGACTAATATAGCATATCACATATATTTGAGTGCTGGGTATGGGAATTAAGACACAAAACTATTTTCCACAGGAAGTTTGAACACTTCCTCTCAAAGCTCCTTTGTGTTTCAGCATCCAGTGTCATTGATGAGATTCTGAAACCATCATAATTTTCTTTCTATTCACAGCTGACCTCTTTTCCTGGTATTCCAAAATTTTACAGATAGGCATTGAAGAGAAAAATCTCTTATTTTTCTAGTCATGGTACTTGGCATTTGATTTCCTTTCCAAAATAAATACTTATTTTCCACTAAGGAATTTTTAAGTTATTTATTTCATAGTTTCCTTAACTCCACTCACTCTCTAAATCTTCTATTAGGCTGGATTCTAGATTTTTTTTTTTTTTTTAATAAATACTTTCTTTTCTTTACACTCATATTTACTATCCTTTCATGTTCTACATTTTTAATTTGTATTTTTAATTGGAGGATAATTGCTTTACAGTTTTGTGTTGGTTTTTGTCTGACAACACTATGAATCAGCTGTGCTGCTGCTGCTGCTGAGTCGCTTCAGTCATGTCCGACTCTGTGCGACCCCATAGACGACAGCCCACCAGGCTCCCCCGTCCCTGGGATTCTCCAGGCAAGAACACTGGAGTGGGTTGCCATTTCCTTCTCTAATGCATAAAAGTGAAAGTGAAGTCGCTCAGTCGTGTCCGACTCTTAGCAAACCCCATGGACTGCAGCCTACCAGGCTCCTCCACCCATGGGATTTTCCAGGCAAGAGTACTGGAGTGGGTTGCCATTGCCTTCTCCATGAATCAGCTGTAAGTATATATAGTAGGAAGTTGCATAAAACAAAGGAAGCTCAGCCTAGTGCTCTGTGATGACCAAGAGGGGTGAGATGGGGGAGGGGGACAGGGAGGCTCAAGAGGGAGGAGATATATGTATACTTACAGCTGATTCAGCTGCCCTACAAATAGGTTCACCAGCGCCATTTTTCTAGATTCCATATATATGTGTTAATATGCAATTGCAGCTCAATATCAGAAAAACAAATAACAATCACAAAATGGGCAGAAGACCTAAACAAACATTTCTCCAAAGAAGACATACAGATGGACCATGAACATTTGAAAAGTTGCCCAACATTGCTCTCTATTACAGAAATGCAAATCACCAAACCACAATGAGGTATCACCTCATATCAGTCAGAATGGCCATCATCAAAAAATCAACAAACTTTTAATGCTGGAGAGGATGTGGAGAAAAGGGAACCTCCTTGCTCACTGTTGATAAAAATGTAAATTGACACAGCCACTATGTAGAACAATATGGAGATTCCTTAAAAAACTAGGAATAAAGCTACAATATGACCCATCAACCTCACTACTGGGCATATATCCTAAGAAAACCACAATTTTAAAAGATACATGTACCCCAGTGTTCACTGCAGCACTATTTATGATAGCTAGGACATGGAAGAAACTTAGATGTTCATCAGCAGATGAATGGATAAAGAAGCTGGATATACACAATGCAATATTACTCAACCATATAAAGAAACAAATTTCAGTCAGTTGAACTGAGGTGGATGAACCTAGAGCCTGTTATACAGAATGAATTAAGTCATAAGGAGAAAACCAAAGAAGTTTTATTTTAAAAAGAAATTTCTTGTGCTTTATCTCTCATTTTTAAACCAAATTTTATATTTCCTTAATATAAAGAACCTTTATTATTATTCCCCAGTTCTTAACCCATCATAATATCTTGTTTTGTTATATTTAACAGTTGCCATGCTTAAAATCTCACTCCAGATATGCTTATCAGAATGTTTTGTTTGAAGTTGTCTGTATCTTAAATTTTCTCCTCTGGACTATTAGCTAATCTTTTTTTTTTTTTTTTTTTTAATCAAGATGTTTCCTATTTACATCTCAGGTTTCCTTTCACTTTGTGATGATCATGGTTATCCATTTATATTAGGTCTTAGATATAGAAAAGCTGCTTCTTAAGTAGATGCAAGGCTACAGACAAGGAGGGTGGACTCAGGAGTATCTCAGGGACCCCCTCCCCCCAACTCCCTGCCTGTTCAACTCTCCTGGAGAACAACTTTCGGGGATTTTCTGGGGCACACATGACCTGCAGTGTGATCCTCAGGACAGGGAAAGTCATCCTCTATCTGTGAGGCTATTGTTTCCCAGCCCACATCTCCAGACTTGGGCCTCTTCTTGTGCTGAAAGACCCAGCGATCTCTGAGTGGCTTCCCCACCTCCAGTTCCCCACTCTCCGTGAGACATCCCTCATTACTCACAATGATGATCTGCCTTCTCTGGTCCTCACTGTAGATACTGAGTGCTGTTCACTTTCTCACTACCATGGAAACGGGGGCAGGGAATGAATGTGCACTTCCCAACCTGTCCCAGGGAAGAGACTGCTGATGAGTTGCCCCAGAAGGCAAACGGGAGTGTCTGAATTTGTGCCTTTGAAGAGCTGGAGGCTTGGGGAGAGTGTACTACACTGTCTTAGATAGAACTCAGGAGAGTAAAGACAGGAGTCTTCATGGTGTCAGTTCAGTTCAGTTCAGTCGCTTAGTCGTGTCTGACTCTTTGTGACCTCATGAACCTCAGCATGCCAGGCCTCCCTGTCCATCACAACTCCCGGAGTTCACCCAAACCCATGTCCATTGTGTTGGTGATGCCATCCAACCATCTCATCCTCTGTCATCCCCTTCTCCTCCTACCCTCAATCTTTCCCAGCCTCAGGGTCTTTTCAAATTTGGCAGCTCTTCACATCAGGTGTTGAAAGTATTGGAGTTTCAGTTTCAACATCAGTCCCTCCAATGAACATTCATGACTAATCTTTAGGATGGACTGGTTGGATCTCCTTGCAGTCCAAGGGACTCTCAAGAATCATCTCCAACACCACAGTTCAAAAGCATCAGTTCTTCAGCGCTTAGCTTTCTTTATAGTCCAACTCTCACATCCATACATGACCACTGGAAAATCCATAGCCTTGACTACACGGACCATTGTTGGCAAAGTAATGTCTCTGCTTTTTAATATGTTGTCTAGGTAGGTCATAACTTTCCTTCCAAGGAGTAAGCGTCTTTTAACTTCATGGCTGCAGTCATCATCCACAGTGATTTTGGAGCCCAGAAAAACAAAGTCAGCCAGTTTCCACTGTTTTCCCATCTATTTACCATGAAGTGATGGGACCAGATGCCATGATCTTAGTTTTCTGAATCTTGAGCTTTAAGCCAACTTTTTCACTCTCCTCTTTCACTTTCATCAAGACACTCTTTAGTTCTTCTTCACCTTCTGCCATCAGGGTGGTGTCATCTGCATATCTGAGGTTATTGATATTTCTCCTTGATCTTGATTCCAGTTTGTGCTTCCTCCAGCCCAGCGTTTCTCATGATATTCTCTGCGTATAAGTTAAATAAGCAGGGTGACAATATACAGCCTTGATGTACTCCTTTTCCTATTTGGAACCAGTCTGTTGTTCCATGTCCAGTAGGTAGATGTATTCCCAAGGCCTTGGAACATTAGGAGATGTTAGAAAGGTAACTACCAACTACATGTGCTCAGTCACTTTAGTCATGTCCAACCCTTTCTGACCCCATGGACCATAGCTCACTAGGAACCTCTGTCCATGGGATTTTCCCAGCAAAAATACAGGAGTAGGTTGCCATGCCCTCCTCCAGGGGATCTTCCTGACCCAGGGATCAAACCCACATCTCCTACATTTCAGGTGAGTTCTTTACCTGCTGAGCCACCAGGGAAGCCAACTACCAACTATAATAAATATAAAAAACAAGGCTTTGCAGAAAGCTGTCTGCTTCATTCAGGATATCCAAGGATATCTTGGAATAGAGAAAAAGAAGTGTCAGGCAGTAGGCGGAAGTGGGGAGAAAGAGAGAGAAGGAAGAAACAGTAAAGATGCACCAGGAATTTGGTAGCAGAGTGGGAGGTGGGAAGTATGAGGAAGGCAAAACCTGCTAGAGGACTGAGATGGTCAGAAAATTTAAAAAGAAAGGGGTATCCTTCTGACTAGGTGCCAGCCAACCTGTGTGCTGGAACATGGCAACCCTCCCTATAGATAGCCAGCAGGAGGTTTCCAGCCTCTCCCAGTGTTTGGGGTCTCCAGAACACTGTCTAGTGTGCAGAGTGGTCACTCACAGTTTGGAGCTATAAAGGAAACAGCTCTCAGCCTGTCGACATAGTGATCTAGGAGACTGGAAAGACAGTGTTTTAAATGTCAAAATTCGATGGACATTTAAGTGGCTTCCATACCTTGACTATTGTTAGCACTGCTTTAATAAATGTGGGAGTGCAGATACCGCTTTTGTAACCTGTTTTCATTTCCTTTGGTCCAAGGGATGAGTGGGTAAAGAGAATGTCAATTCAGCCGTGAAAAAGAAGGAAATCTGGCCACTTGAGGCAGTGCAGGTGGACCTTGAGCCTGATTTGCTAAGTAAGTCAAAGAAAGACAAATACTGAATAATATCACAAAATCTAAAAAAGCCAACTCATAGTATAAGAGTAGAATGGTGATTACCAGGTGATGGGGAGTGAGGGAATTCAGGAGATGGTGGTTAAAGGGTACAAACCTACAACTAGAAAATGAAGAGATTCTGGGGACCTAATGCACAGCAGAGTAATTACAGTCAACAGTACTGGGCTATAAACTTCAAAGTCGCTAAGAGGCTAGATCTTAATTGCTTTCACCACACAAAAGAAATAATTGTTACATGAAGTGATAGAAGTGTTGGCTAATGCTACAGTGGTAATGGTACTGCAATATATACATGTATGAAATAAGCATGCTGCACACCCTACACTTACAGTGTTATATGTCAATTGTATCTCAATAAAAAGACCATGTGTTCATTTTTAAATTTTGCATTGGGCATTACAAGTGTTATGATACTGAGATAAGGCATATATTTTTATGTCTAATCCTATTTACAAGTGGTCAAGAAGGAGACAAAAGTGAACATCAACATCTTAGGAATCCATAAACTAAAATGGGTGGGACTGGGCAAATTTAATTCAGGTGACTATTATACTAACTACTGTAGGCAAAAACCCCTTAGAAGAAATGGAGTAGCCCTCATAGTTAACAAGAGTCTAAAATGCAGCACTTGGGTGCAATCTCAAAAATGACAGAATGATCTCAGTTTGTTTCCAAGGCAAACCATTCAACATCACAGTAATCCAAGTCTATGCCCCAACTACTTATACTGAAGAAACTGAAGTTGACTCATTCTATGAAGACTTAGAAGATCTTCTAGAAATAGCACCAAAAAAGATGCCCTTTTCATCACAGGGGATTGGAATGAAAAGTAGAAAGTCAAGAGATACCTGGAGTAACAGGCAGGTTTGGACTTGGAGTAAAAATGAAGCAGGGCAAAGGCTAACAGTTTTATAAAGAGAACACACTGGTCATAGCAAACAGTGTTTCCCAACAATGCAAGAGACGATTATACACATGCATGTCCCCAAATGGTCAATACCAAAATCAGATTGATTATATTCTTTGCAGATGAAGATGTAGAAGCTGTCTATAGTCAGCAAAAAAAGACCTGAAGCTGACTGTGGCTTAGATCATGAGCTCCTTATTGTAAAACTCAGGCTTAAATGGAAGAAAGTAGGGAAAACCAATAGGCCACTCAGGTATGACCTAAATCAAATCTCTTATGATTATACAATGTAGGTAATGTATAGATTCAAAGGACTAGGACTGGTAGACAGAATGTCTGAAGAACTATGGACAGAGGTTTGTAATATTGTATAGGAGGTGGTGACTAGAACCATCTCAAAGCAAAAGAAGCAAGAATCAATATAGTTATCTGAGGAGGCTTTACAAATAGCTGAGGAAAGAAGACAAGTGAAAGGCATAGGGAAAAGGGAAAGATATACCCAACTGAATTCAGAGTTCTAGAGAATAGCAAGGAGAGTAAAGAAGGCCTTCTTCAATGAACAATGCAAAGAAATAGAGGAAAACAACATAAAGGGAAAGACTAGAGATCTCTTCAAGAAAACTGGAGATTTCGAGGAACATTTCATCCAAGGATGGGTATGATGAAGGACAGGGAGTATGGACCTAACAGAAGCAGAAGAGATTAAGAAGAAGTGGCAAGAATACACAAAAGAAGTATAGAGTAAAGGTCATAATGATCTGGATAACCACCTGATGTGATCACTCACCTAGAGTCAGACAGTGGATTGTGATGTCAAGTGGCGCTTACAAAGCATTGCTATGAACAAAGGTGGTTGGTGGTGGTGATGGAATTCCAGCTGAGTTATTCCAAATGAGAAAACTAATTCTTAGGTAAATTGATAGAGTCTGGGCCCTCAAGGAGGAAGGGGTTCAGGGCCCTTGAGGAGGAGAAAGGAGTCTGGGGTTCTCAAGGAGGAGAAAAGGACAAATTTTTCTTTTCTATATTGCTTTGTCTTCCTCACATAAGACGATTTTTCTTAAACTCTGAATTGTTATGACAACGGTTTTTAAGACTAACTTTCTTTAATCCCAGAGCTAATGATTACACAACAAAACAACTCATCTTGCTCAAGGGTATGTTTTTCCTTAAACTCTGTACTAATGATTATATAATAACTATCTTACCCAAGGACATGTTTCTCCTTAACAAGAACCTTCTGATTAATCCTCTTACATTAAGACAAATGTTGTGGGAGTGGGTCTGGTAAAAAGTATATAAGGCCTTGATGAGACTCTATGCACTCTATGCCCCCTTCTGATATCTGTGTCAGAAGATTTCTCTGTCCTTTTTCACTGTAATAAAACTTCTGCCACATAAAAGCTCTGAGTGATCAAACCTGGTCCTTGATGCTGAAGCTAAATCTTCTTCTTTGGAGATCACAAACCCAACATTGTTCACCACAGGCTATCAAAAAACAACAACAAAAAAATGATGCTATTCAAATGATGCAATCAATATATCAGCAAATTTGGAAAACTCAGCAGTGGCCATAAGACTGGGAAAGGTCAGTTTTCATTCCAATCCAAGGAATGTTCAAACTACTGTACAATTATGTTCATTTCACATGCTAGTAGGGTTCTGATCAAAATCCTTCAACTAGGCTTCAGTAGTACATGAACTGAGAACTTCCAGACGTAGAAGCTGGGTTTAGAAAACCCAGCAGAACCAGAGATCAAATTACCAATATTTGTTGGATCATAGAAAAAAACAAGGGATTTCCAGAAAAACATCTACTTGTGCTTCATTGACTATACTAAAGCCTTTGGTGTATGGATCACAACAAACTGGAAAATTGTTAAAGAGATGGGGGTACCATATCACCTTACCTGTCTTCTGAGAAACCTATATGTAGGTCAAGAAGCAACAGGTAGAGCTGAACATGGAACAACAGGCTGCTTCAGAATTGGGAAGGGAGTTTGACAAGGGTGTATATTGTCATCCTGCTCATTTAAATTATATGCAGAGTTCATCATGTGAAATGTCAGGCTGAATGAATCACAAGCTGTAATCAAGATTTCCAGGAGAAATATCAACAACCTCAGATAAGCAGATGATACCACTCTAGTGGTAGAAAGTGAAAAGGAACTAAAGAGTTCTTGATGATGGTGAATGACGAAAGTGAGAAAGCTGGTTTAAAACTCAACGTTTAAAAAACTAAGATCAAGGCATCTGGTCCCATAACTTCCTGGCTAACAGGAGGGGAAAAAGTGGAAGCAGTGACAGATTTTATTTTCTTGGTCTCCAAAATAACTTTGGATGGTAACTGCAGCCATGAAATTAAAAGACATTTGCTCCCTGAAAGGAAAGTTATGTCAAACCTAGACAGTATACTGAAAAAGAAAAGACATCACTTTGCCGACAAAGGTCTGTATAGTCAAAGCTATGGTTTTTCCAGTAGTCATGTATGGATGTGAGAGTTGGACCATAAGGAAGGCTGAGTGCTGAAAAATTGATGTTTTTGAATTATGATGCTAGAGAAGACTCTTGAGATTCTCTTGGACTGAAAGGAGGTCAAGCCAATCAATCTTAACAGAAATCAACCCTGATTATTCATTGGAAGGACTGATGCTGTAGCTGTTGCTCCAACACTTTGGCCACTTGATATGAGGAGCTGATTCTTTGGAAAAGACCCTGATGCTGGGAAAGATTGAAGGCAAAAAGAGAATGGGGGAGGCAGAGGATGAGATGGTTAGACAGTATTACCGACTCAATGAACATGAATTTGAACAAACTCTGGGAGACTGTAAAGGACAGGGGAGCCTGACCCTGTCCACAGGGTCGCAAAGAGTAAGATACAATTAGTGACTGAACAACAACATTTACTTAAAGCCCAATACACATCTCCTAAGTCACCCCAGCACTGTGAAAACTCTAAGAAATTCAACTTTTTCCTTGTGTTCCTTCACAGACAATCTCTGTTCTGAGAAACTGGCTGCCCAAGGTCCATGCTTCCACTGAGCCAAGGACAAAAGGGCATTTGAAAACCTGCTATGGAGCACACAGTAGGACTCCTGTTATTTAAACCGTTAACAATAACTTGTTTCAAAATATAATTAGCATTTTCCCTTTTGAACTGTAAGATCTTTTTACTTTATTTACTGAATTTAAAAAGCCCTCAGTGTTTTGGGTCAAATTGCCTATAGATAAAGAGAAAGATGGATGGATACCCTAGTGTTTCACATACTATTCTAAATGTTCATCAGCAGTTAAAAAAAAACAACAAAAAAAAACCCACTTGAAAACAACACAATCTGGCCAATTGAAATGTGATTTTGTATAAAAAGCCAATCTAAAAAAAAAAAAAAAAAACCTGGCTTATTGTATTCACTTCTTATTGCTGCTTTAACAGATTATGCCAAATTTGGCTGAAAACAACACAAATTTTTATCTGAAGGTCAGAGGTTTCAAATGGGTCTGCAGCTCTTCCTTCCTTCAGGAGGATCCAGCAGAGAATCTGTTCCCAGCCTTTCCAGGCTTCTAAAAGGAAACTTCATTCCTTGGCCTGTGGGCTGTACCTCTCCCACCTGTTTCCACCCTCACATCTTTTCCAACCTTCCTGCCTCCATCTTATATGAAGAAGCCTTGTGATTACCTGGGGTCCACCTGGATAATCTAATATACCTTGCACCTCAAGGTCCCTCATGTATTACAGCTGCATAGTCCTTTCTGCCATGTAACATAATAAATTCATAGGTTATAGGCATTAGGATATGGACATCTTTGGTGGAAGGAGGGGGCCCATTACTCTGCCTTCCACATTCACTAACAACCTATAAAATGTAACCAAATCCTTGTTATTTTCTGGGGAATTTTGGCATCTTCAGAGCCAACTTAGAAGAAAGGATGCTAGGCAGACCGGAACCTCTTCAACTTGAAAACTCCAGACCTGGATCTCAGCCTGGCTCTGCCCCTTAGGAGGGAGCCCTTTAGGTGACTGCTGGCTCAGGCACCATCCCACTCTCAAGGTCTCTTGATAAGCCACCCTACAACTTCACACCTCTGAGCTTCATACCAGCTTTGGAGCTGAAACCTCCCAGTTCACAAACTGTTTTTACATTTTTATGTTAACTCTTATTAACTACTGTTTTATTATCGGGTCATGTTGCTATTTCTGGATTTTGACAATCAAAACAAGTTGGATGATTCTGAGCTGATCATTACCCATGGTCTGACTTCCTCAAAGCATCACACTGCAAAGGTTCCACAGGCTATTGTCTCTCTACTGGAGGAAGTAACCTGAGATGTGTCAACTACAAACTGGCACCTGCCTTTGGCACTTGCCATCTACCCCTAGAAGATTTAAATCATGTGCTGCTGTATATGCTGACTCTCAACACTCCCTGAAAGAAGTTCAAGGTGGAGAGCAGAAATGAGGCACCCTGTGCTCTGGGAAAAACTGGCAGAACAGTCTTAAGATAGTTGGATATTTTCAGGAACCAATTTTATGAGCTCAGTTCTTGTATCTCCTCATATCTAGAAAAGCCCTGAAATCTTTCATGATGACATTTGTTCCTTGTGACTAGCAGAAACTTTCTGCAAAGAAAATATGTGCTTGATTGCTTTGTACTCCCCCTTCATCAAAATCACGTATATGCTGACCTTCCCTGTTACTTCTTTGGAGCAGTTTCCCAGAGCTATCTGACATACTGTTTCCCAGGCTATCATCCTCATTTTGCCCCAGAAAAAACTCTCACATTGTACATATTTTTTTAAGTTAAGAAGGACAAGAGAGATATGTTCCCATGCAGACTGCCAGCTGAAGCTGGCGTCTGGAGCTCTTTGCTCTTGGTTTCACAAAACATTTCCAAGGAGGAATCCCAGTCCCTAAGGTATGAGGTATAAGCCTTTGCTCCTGCCTGTGCAGAGGATCAGTCATGGGGCAAGATACACCTGTGCAGATCAGCATCATTCAAAAAGCCAAGCAGGACATGGGAGCTACGGACTTTTGCTGCTGGGAGCCACTGCAGCCTGCCCAGAGCTGGTCCCTGTTCAGGCTGGGCCTGGGCAAACAGTCAAATATGAGAGAAGCAGGTTGTGGGAGGGGTGGTGGTTTGGAGGCCTGGAGTGGCCCTCGGTGGTGTTTGGCCAGGTGGGACCAGAGCAGGGCTGACTCTGAGGATATGGTGTGGCCACAAAAAAGACCTTCAAATTTAAACCAGACAGTGAAATTTCCTTGGTTAAAATAACAGAAACCTAGAATAACATTCAAGAACCCTCTTATGTAATTGCTTCATCTTAGAGGGTGCCTCCACTGTGCTCTGATGCCCTGCCTCTTTGAGAGTCCCTCATGCCCTGAACTCCTTCCTGCTCTGGGTCCCTGGCCCTTCTCTGCCCTCCAGCTCTGTGCAACCCCTCTCACATGTAGTCTCTGCCTGAAGGCAGCCTCTCAGAGAGACCCTTCCCAATGTCACCCTGTCTCACTCACTCACACCCCCTCACCCTGGTCTTCCCTTTCCCAGTCTTTATCCCCACCTGACTCACAATTTCCATTGGTTCTGGTTAGTGTGCTGAGCAGCCAGGGAATTGCATGGTCCCCTGTGAGCTCTGGGGCAGGGTCTCTGCAGTTATTAGAAGAACTGGAAAACTGAAGAAAAACAAATTCTCCAGGGAAACCTGAAGATTCTTCAAAGCAAGGTGATTATGGTCAGGAATCTGGAAAATTAACTTCAAGTGTTAGGTTAAATCAGTTCTCTCATTAGAGAGGAGAAAATAAGGTACATTAGAGAATGACACAACCTTTATGAACAACCCTGTTTAAAGCAGGAGATTTAAATTTTCACTAGCCAGTCACTTACTCCTCTCCCCAAAGAAAAATTGAGTTACTTAGAGAAGCTAAAAATAAAAGAACGAAAACTCAGCTCAAGGTAGAATGGGAATTATCCTTCCCATTTGATTATATTACAAAACAAAACCCCAATAGCACAGGGCAGATTAAGTCCTGAGTGCAGCAAGATCAGTGAGTTGATGCTTTTCTTGCCAGAGATAAGCTTGTGGACTCACTGTCCTGCTGTGTCCCCTGAGGCTCTGAGCATGGACACCAGGGCCCTTCATGGTCTTTCTAGAAGAAACTTACACCAGAGAGAACTTCCTCTCTTTAAAATTTCTTTTTTCTAACAGTAAAAGGAATCAGTACACACAGAGGCAGGAAACCCTTGGGAAAACGCATGACCAGGTTAATACAGAGTAGGTGTCAAAGACAAAAAATTTCAGATTAAAAATTTAAACTGCTAGACAGAATGTTGTGCTATTATTTATAACAAAATCCTCTGAACATGGACACTTTAGATTCTGAGATTTTTATTTGCATGGTAATATGGTTGGATTACTTCAGAAAACTCTTCTGGATGTAATATTGTCTGCCTCGCCTGGTGTCAGGTTTGCAGGGATCGGTGGGGAGGTGTCCTCTCTCGGGGAGTCGAATTCTCCCAAAGATCCTGCCCCACACTTTCCTGCTAGTGTCTTTAATTTCCACTGCTGTTACCGAGTCCAAGCTCACTCTGCTTGCCTCAAGACTGGTCAATGAACCCGAGACAAGGTGTTGGGATCAGGAAGAGACCTTATTTGGGAGCCAGCTGACCATGAAGATGGAAGGCTAGAGCCTCAAAATAACCATCTTGTCAGGGCCTGGTTGCCAGGTTCTTTTATGGGTCAGAGATGGGGTGGGAAGGAAGGGGAGGAAGGGGAGGAAACAAAGTAAAAAGACTATTCAGTCCTTGCAAATGTCCCCTAGAATGGCAGGTCTCAGGCAGGGGAAGGTGTTAGTGTAACTTCCTTACAGTCCTTCACAGGTGGGCAGCGCAGGTTATCTCCCTGAGGCAGGGCATTATATATGTTTATAATAACTAAAAAGGGTTAGTCACAGAGGCAGATCCAGTGTAAATTTAAAACTAACCCTTCCCAGCTACACTACTGCACAAAGTCTCAGGTTGAAGAAGGTCTTATAGGCTTGCCTAAGAAACATACGGCCCCAGTTTCCCCTGGCAAAGGGAGGGATGGAGGCAGCTTAGTTCTGGCTGACTAGGGGCAATCACATTTGTGTTGAGCATTCAGTGCCTATAAACAAGTCTCCTCTCCTGGGGTTCACACACGGGATAGGATGTCTCCATTGGGAGCCAGGAAAGTAGTCTCGTATTGACACAGAGTGCCTGCCCAGCCCAAGGTCTGGGGCTGGCGAGGACCCAGGGGAGCCAGGCCTGGGCTGAGGAATGCAGTTCTGAGGGATCCTAGAGCCACCTGCTCAGAACAACGCAAAACCCAAGGCAAGGAGGAGAGACAGGCAGAGGAGAGTGAGGAGGAATTCTGTCTCCATAGCCACTCTTTGACTTCTCACCAGCCCTCTCCCATCCACTGGCTGAACAAACAGCCACATCATCCACATCAGATGATTAGTGATGGAGGCACTAGGAAAGTGGGGGTGGCCTGGGGTAAGGGTAGAGGGGTTGGAGGTGGGGAGGGAGATGGCAAGGATCACTTTGGCATTCACATTTCCTCAGTACACATCTTTTTCAAGGAGGCTCATCCATACTGGGTTTGCAGGAGTCATTTCAACTTGCAGAGCTCTGGTAGGTAGAGGGCCCCTAAGTTCTCAGGTCCTACACTGACTGGCCTTTCATGGGAAGCCACAATTGGCTTCAC
Organism: Budorcas taxicolor; assembly: GCF_023091745.1. Taxonomy (NCBI): domain Eukaryota; kingdom Metazoa; phylum Chordata; class Mammalia; order Artiodactyla; family Bovidae; genus Budorcas; species Budorcas taxicolor. Next base: position 7,157,347 of record NC_068930.1, on the reverse strand, counting down.
AGACCCAGACTCCAGGCCAGTAGGATATCGATGGCAAGGGTGGGGGTAGTGGGACATGTCAAAGAGAAGCCTGCAGCCAATTTTGCCCCTGCCAGCTTTGCTTTTTATCTGGACTCCTTGCTGGAGAATCACCTCTATTTGTGAACTAGAGAAAGGGAATCTTCAGTTACCTTCTAAGAATCAATCAGAACTTCACACAAATGCTCAAGTTATGAAAAAAAAAAACCCATTTAATAATCCTAAACAATATCTGATTTTTAAATATTGATATTAAATTCTTCATATTTCATACTTTACTAGATTTATTTAAAAAACTAATATATGGCTAGGTTTTAAATCAAAATGTTACTACCTTTTTGTCATTTGGATACTTTGATAAATACTGTATTGTGAAAATACTTTTTATTTTTAAATACTGTTCAGTGAAAAATGAATAAGCTTTCTCATCCACCAGACAAGGCTGGAACTCCTTCTCCTAGGGAACCTTGCCACTTCCCTAAAATGCACTTCTGCTTATACTACGAACCTTCCTCAATGCTTCCCATCCCACTTATATCCTTACTATCCCCATTCTCCCCAGTGATGAGGCTCCCAAAATGGCAGTACAGCATGGACAAGGTAGAATAGTAGAACCCCACTGAACTGTCAAGTATGGATGGATCAAGGAAGACCTTTGCCAACAGGTAGAGAAAGAGGGCGTTGAGAGAGAGTAGGAGGGATGGAAATGAAGGGGTGACTTGGAAATTAAGAGACACCAAGGGAATATTTCATGCAAAGATGGGCACAATAAAGGACAGAAATGATATGGACCTAACAGAAGCAGAAGATATTAAGAAGAGGTGGCAAAAATACACAGAACTATACAAAAAAGATCTTCATGATCCAGAGAACCACAATGGTGTGATCACTGACCTAAAGCCAGACATCCTGGAGTGTGAAGTCAAGTGGGCCTTAGGAAGGATCACTACGAACAAAGCTAGTGGAGGTGATGGAATTCCAGTGGAGCTATTTCAAATCCTAAAAGATAAACTCAAAACTCTACACTCAAAAAAGAAAGTGCTGCACTCAAAATGCCAACAAATTTGGAAATCTCAGCAGTGGCCACAGGACTGAAAAAGGTCAGTATTCGTTCCAATCTCAAAGAAAGGCAATGCAAAAGAATGTTCAAACTACTGCAAAACTGCTCTCATTTCACACATTAGCAAAGTAATGCTCAAAGTTCTCCAAGCTAAGCTTCAACAGTATGTGAACCGAGAACTTCCAGATGTTCAAGCTGGATTCAGAAAAGGAGAGGAACCAGAGATCAAATTGCCAACATATGCTGGATCATAGAAAAAGCAAGAGAGATCCAGAAAAACATCTACTTCTAGTTTATTGACTATACTAAAGCATTTGACTGTGTAGATCACAACAAATTGTGGAAAATTCTTAAAGATGAGAATACCAGAACACCTTATCTGCATCCTGAGAAATCTGCATGAAGGTCAAGAAGCAACAATCAGAACCAGACATGGAACAATGGACTGGTTCCAAATTGGGAAAGGAGTATGACAAGGCTGTATATTGTCACTTTCCTTATTTAACTTTTATGCAGAGTACATCATGAGAAACACTGGGCTGGATGAAGCACAAGCTGGAATCAAGATTGCCAGGAGAAATCTCAATAACCTCAGATATGCAGATGACACCACCCTTACGGCAGAAAGTGAAGAGGAAGTAAAGAGCCTCTTGATGAAACTGAATGAGGAGTGTGAAAAAACTGGCTTAAAATGACACATTCAGAAAACAAAGATCATGGCATCCAGTCCCATCACTTCATGGCAAATAGATGGGGAAAATGTGGAAACAGTGACAGACTTTGTTTTTTTGGACTCCAAAACCACTGCAGATGGTGATTGCAGTCATGAAATCAAAAGACACTTGCTCCTTGGAAGAAAAGTTATGATCAACCTAGACAGCATATTAAGAAACAGAAACATTACTTTGCAACAGAGGTCCGTCTAGTCAAGGCTATGATTTTTCCAGTAGTTATGTATGGATGTGAAACTGGACCATAAGAAAGCTGAGCGCCAAAGAACTGATGCTTTTATTTTTTTTTCACTTCATTTTTATTTTTATTTATTTATTTTTTTGGAGGCTAATTACTTTACAATATTGTATTGGTCCTGCCACACATCAACATGAATCCGCCACGGGTGTACACGCGTTCCCCATCTTGAACCCCCCTCCCACCTCCCTCTCCATACCATCCCTCTGGGTCATCCCAGTGCACCAGCCCCAAGGAGATTCCTTTAAAAACTGGAAATAGAACTGATGCTTTTAAATTGTGGTGTTGGAGAAGACTCTTGAGAATCACTTGGACTCCAAGGAGATCAAACCAGTCAATCTTAAAGAAAATCAGTCCCGAATATTCATTGGAAGGACTGATGCTGAAGCCGAAGCTCTAATACTTTGGCTACATGATTCGAAGAACTGACTCTTTGGAAAAGACCCTGATGCTGGAAAAGTTTGAGGACAGGAGGAGAAGGGGACGACAGAGGATGAGATGGTTGAATGGCATCACTGACTCAATGGACATGAGTTTGAGTAAATTCTGGGAGATGGTGATGGACAAGCAGGTCTGGTGTGCTGCAGTCCATGGGGTCGCAAAGAGTCGGACACGACTGAGCAACTGAACTGAACTGAACTGGAATTTTAGAACTCCAAGAAGAGCTTGGTGACACTCTTCTAATCCCAGGAAGGAGGAAGTGACTTAGATGCATTCATACTTAATAATTCAACCTCATATCTCAGAGTATCTTCTGAGGTAGGAGATAGATGGGCTTCAGGTTGGACATTTACAATCGGCCAGTTTTCTCTTTGCATTTCCTGAGATAAGAGATAGGTGGGGTCCAGTTGAGGAATTGACAATGAGATCCCCCTTTGCTCTCAGAAATAGAAGTAACAATAGAAACAGGGTAAATAGCCAGTCTTTGTCTCTTGTTTACACCTCAAGGGAATAACTGAGAGAGGCAAACACAAAGAGAGGCAAAGTCCCTTCTAAGTAAAGGACAAGGAAGACATGACACACGCACAGAAAGGCTCCTTGGCGTCAAAAGTCGGGACAACTCCAGCTCGTCATGAGTCTGGCTCCTCCCAAAAGCCTTCACTTCGAGATCCATCTTGGCTGAGGGGTGCGTATGCACCCCAGGGGAAGGTCCCAGGGGAGTTCAGGTGTGGAAAAAGAAACTAGATAACTAGCCTGAAGGAAGACAAAGACCTGGGAGAACTGGCTTATAAATCTCTCAAGCGCCTCTTTCCTGGGCTCCTCCTCACTAGGGAGGATGAGCATACTCTTTCTCTCCAGGCGTGCTTCTCTGCCTTGCTTCTGTCTCAACTAAACAAACTGTTTCTCTCTGTGCTCTCCCTGTGTTCTTTTGCTGTGTCTCTAATAATAAACTTCGTACCTGCATTTATAGTTTCTACCTCTGTGACAAGTGCATTTTTCACTGGGGGCAAAGATCCAGGGAAAATTAGCTTCTTGCCTCTAGCCCTTTCTCATTTGGTGACTAAGATTTCTGGTTTTCATCTCGGCTACCCAGGTTCAAGGCTTGGGCAGGGAATTAAGATCTCTCTTCATGACACTGCTCACTGTTACCTTGCTGAGATCACTACAAGAATATAGGGCACAAAAAAGTGTTATAACTTATATTTATTCAGAATAGCATTTTTCAAAATAAGCGGCCAATAAAAGACAAAAATACAAGCAGATGCACAAAATTTTTTACTTTCCAAATATTCCAACTTTTCCAAATTTCCCTTATTCTCTTTGCTTGTAGTGGGGTAGAGGATGGGGGCGGGGGGTGGCACTGTCTTTGAAGGAACACCTCCCTTCTTTTATTTGTCCTGGGGAACCCTCACTGCTTCTCACCTCGGCGATCAGAAATACAAACTGCTCAGAGCATAATTTTGTAATGCAAAGCACAGAAACACGTGATGAATCAGCACTTGAAAATAGCTATAGGATAGAGTTTATTTTTCTAATAACTAGCCTACTGGTGACAGAATATGTGAGGGAAAAATAGGAAAGGCTTGTTGACCACATCAGAACTCTTCCCCTGCAGGAGTGAACTACACTGTGAGGCTGTGGTCTCTGGTTTGTGAATTGTGCCTGAAGACTCATTTCTCCTCAGGCCTTCTGAAGGCAAGACAAGAAAATCAGAAATAATGGCCAGAGAAGGCCTGGAATTCCCAGGCCCTGGCTATGGGGACTGCTGAGAGGAACTCTGAGCAGCCTGACATTTGTACTCTTCCCACCTATAAACTTACTATTGGACTAGAAAATGTGATGAAATGCATAGCTCTTGTCATGGACACTGTCTCCACCACCCAGAATACTGGAAATAAAAGCAAAAATAAACAAATGGGATCTAATTAAAATTAAAAGCTTCTGCACAACAAAGGAAAATAAAAGCAAGGTGAAAAGACAGCCTTCTGAATGGGAGAAAATAATAGCAAATGAAGCAACTGACAAGCAACTAATCTCAAAAATATACAAGCAACTTATGCAGCTCAATTCCAGAAAAATAAACGACCCAATCAAAAAATGGGCCAAAGAACTAAATAGACATTTCTCCAAAGAAGACATACAGATGGTTAACAAACACATGAAAAGATGCTCAACGTGACTCATTATCAGAGAAATGCAAATCAAGACCACAATGAGGTACCACTTCACACCAGTTAGAATGGCTGCTATCTAAAAGTCTGCAAGCAATAAATGCTGGAGAGGGTGTGGAGAAAAGGGAACCCTCTTACACTGTTGGTGGGAATGCAAACTAGTACAGCCACTATGGAGAACAGTGTGGAGATTCCTTCAAAAACTGCAAATAGAACTGCCTTATGACCCAGCAATCCCACTGCTGGGCATACACACTGAGGAAACCAGAATTGAAAGATACACATGTACCCCAATGTTCATCGCAGCACTGTTTATAATAGCCAGGACATGGAAGCAACCTAGATGTCCATCAGCAGATGAATGGATAAGAAAGCTGTGGTACATATACACAATGGAGTATTACTCAGCCATTAAAAAGAATACATTTGAATCAGTTCTAATGAGGTAGATGAAACCGGAGCCGATTATACAGAGTGAAGTAAGCCAGAAAGAAAAACACCAATACAGTATACTAACACATATATATGGAATTTAGAAAGACGATAATGATGACCCTGTATGCGAGACAGCAACAGAGACACAGATGTGTAGAGCAGACTTTTGGACTCTGTGGGAGAGGGAGAGGGTGGGATGATTTGGGAGAATGGCATTGAAACATGTATACTATCATGTAAGAAATGAATCACCAGTCTATGTTCGATGCAGGATGCAGGATGCTTGGGGCTGGTGAACGGGGATGATCCAGAGAGATGATGTGGGGTGGGAGGTGGGAGGGGGGGTTCATGTTTGGGAGCTCATGTACACCTGTGGCGGATTCATGTCAATGTATGCCAAAACCAATACAGTATTGTAAAGTTAATAAAGTTTAAAAAAAAAAAAGTACAACTTTCTGCAATGGTAAAAGCATTCCTATATAAAAGTGTGATAATTCAGCACTTAAAATGTGGCTAGTGCCACTGAGGAAGCAAAGTTTAACTTTATTTATTTTTCACTAATCTAAATGTCAACAGCTTCCTGAGACCACTGGCAATAGTACTGGGCAGCAGGGGTCTGCAGGTAGTTAGAGCTTCTGCTGCAAGGCAGGGAGGAGACTTCAACTGATATACAACCCAGACTGTAGACTATCTGTCCATCTTTAAAGTTGTGATGGTTCACTGTTTCAGTGACATGATCCTTGATGGTAGAAACATAGACGTCTGAGCAGACGTCCTTCCAGGAGTAAAACAGAAATAGGCTCCTCCATGAGGTAAGTTGGGGGAACGTGGCTGGATGCCTGATAGACACTCTGTGGCCAGTGACACAGACATCCCTCTTCTTAAGCTCAGAGTAGCCAATCAGGTCAGCCCAGCAGAGGTGATGCAGATGTGGTAGGGTTAGAAGGGAAGGTTGGACAGTATAGAAGGAGCAGAGGAGGATGCAGAGAAGGATATAAAGGGAGGAAACTAAATACCTACTTCAGCTGCCATCCACTCCCACCTGGCAGCAAGCATCATCACTGCCTTGGACTCAAGATCAGATCTGAGGCTCCCAGCCCACCTTGTCCTTCAACACTCAATCGGCTCAGCTTCTACAGATTATGAAAAATGTCATAATGTAATGCATCAAATAGAATTATGCAGAAACTTCTTTCTGAATGGCTTACTAAGTGAAGCACCATTTTCCTTTTCGCCACTCCTCCCTCACAGTGTCTGGTAAAAAAGTTTTCCAGCTTTGTTTGAAAGAGTTGGAATGAATAATCATGTAATATCCTTTAAGGTCACATTATTTAATCAATGCATGCTTCTCTGATAGCTCAGTCGGTAAAGAATCCTCCTGCAATGCGGGAAATCCCAGTTTGATTCCTGGGTCAGAAAGATCCACTAGAAAAGAGATAGGCTACCCACTCCAGTATTCTTGGGCTTCCCTTGTGTCTCAGTTGGTGAAGAATCCACCTGCAATGTGGGAGACCTGGGTTCGATCCCTGGGTTGGGAAGATCCCCTGGAGAAGGGAAATGCTACTCACTCCAGTATTCTGGCCCAGCGAATTCCATGAACTGTATTGTCCATGGGGTTGCAAAGAGTCAGACACAAATGAGCGACTTTCACTTCACCACTCATCTAACCTTGTGGCTGAACTCACACTGCCACATGGTTGAAGATGTTGGGGCCACAACAGTCTCTGCTTATTTCTACTAGGGACATGGACAGCAAGGAAGGTTGTAGGGTGACTTGTAGCAAATCAAGCTGGACAATGCCTCAGAGGGGTGAACAGGGAAGGCCTCTCTGATGAGGGGACACTTCAGCAGAGCCACAGAAAGGAAAGAGGGATTCAGAGATGGTCAACAGGCCCTGAGGCCGAGGTGGGGCAGGTCAGGCACCTGTTTCATATCTGCAACACGAAGGACATTAACAAAGTGCCCTTTGGAGGCTGTGAGCACCTTTCAGCAGGCACCTGGCAGAAAGCTTACCAACTTGCAGGCATCCAAGTGTGTGCTGCTCCCAGAGAGCCTGATGCTCTGAGATGTGGGGCTGCGCACCTCCCAGTTCAACCCTAGATTACAGTCAAAGCAAAAGTCTTCCCTGTGCTCTGTGAGTTTGGTACTGAAACTGGACTTACCTTAAGATTTCATGAAAGTGTCAAGCATCTTTTAAGACATTTCAAGCATCTCACCTGAGCTTCTCCCCAAATGTGTCTACCTGGAGACGTTGGTGGTCAGAGTTTCACAACCCATCTCACATCCATCACATGTCCCAAGTATTCTTCCTTTTGTGTTCTTTCTAGTTATTTCAACTCTCTAATTCCATCCTATGTTGTCACTCCTTGAAGGCAAGCCCACATGTCTCTCAACTGATATACCACCCAGGCTGTAGACTATCTGTCCATATTCAAAGTTGCAATGGTTCACTGTTTCAGTGACATGATCTTTGATGGTAGAAACACAGGGGCCCTGAGGTTCCAACAGTCCTTTTTTACTAGAACTACAGAAGCCATTCTCCCTTGTATCTTCCTTCACTCTTAAAACTCTTTCAATTTTATGTGACATAATATTCTGTGCTCAGTTGCTCAGTCATGTCTGCTTCCTTGTAGCCACACGGAATGTAGCCTGCCAGACTCCTCTGTCCATGGTACTTTCCAGACAAGAATACTGGAGTGGGTTGCCATTTCCTTTTCCATGTGTCATGACTGGGATCATTAAAACACTTTACTGATCACTAATCTGAATACAGATGACCTTGAACCTGTTCTTAGTGCCAACATTGCCAATGGACCCACCTGCCACACTTGTATGTGGCAGTACAGCTTAGACACAGACACTGAGGTAGGATTAATTGTGTACTAATGTCAGATGCTGAGTAATACTCCTGTTTTCTTTGTTGGATTTTATGCTCTTTTCTGGAATTATAGTTCAGTTCTTTGCCTTGCCCTTTGTTATCAGTTGTTGTTCAGCGACTCTTTGCAATACTAGGAACTGCAGCATGCCAGGCTTCCCTGGTCCTTCACTATCTCCCAGAGTTTGTTCAAACTCCTATCCATTGAGTTAGTGATGCCATCCAACCATCCCATCCTCTGTCGTCCCCTTCTCCTCCTGCCCTCAATCTTTCCCAGCATCAGGATCTTTTCCAATGAGTCAGCTCTTCACATCAGGTGGCCCAAGTATTGGAGCTTCAGCTTCAGCATTAGTCCTTCCAATGAATATTCATTCAGGGTTGATTTCCTTTAGGATTGACTGGTCTGATCTCCTTGCTGGCCAAGGGACTCTTAAGAGTCTCTTCAACATCACAGTTTGAAAGCATCAGTTCTTCAGCACTCAGCCTTCTTTATCGTCTAGTTCTCACATCTGTACATGACTACTGGAAAAACCACAGCTTTGACTATACAGACCTTCGTAGGCAAAGTGGTGTCTCTGTTTTTAAGTATACTCTCCAGGTTTATCATACCTTTTCTTCTAAGGAGCAAGCATCTTTTAATTTTGTGGCTATGGTCACTGTCTGCATTGATTTTGGAGCCCAAGAAGATGAACTCTGACACTGTTTCCACATTTTCCCCATCTATTTGCCATGAGGAGATGGGAATGGATTCCATGATCTTCTATATCAGTAGGATGAGTAATAGCCCATTCACTGCACAGTGTGGACTTACCTCTGACTCTGTAGTAAGATAATACTAAGTAGGAAGAGCAGGCTGTTGGCCCATTTCCCCAGAGATCACAGCAGACTAACTGGTGATTCACAGCAGGAGCCCACCAAGGCAGCCATGGGACCCATTCCTGGGTGGACAGAATGTTTTAAAAGCAGTGAGACTAAAAGAGAATTTGGAGCAGGGGCTTTGCCTGCTGCTTGATGTGGCAAGACTGGATGGACAGGACACCTGTCTGAAGGCCTTCAAAAATGATGACAGTCAGAGAACAGGAAGGCAGAAACAGGTTTTCCACATACATGAAGTTAGTGGGAGGAAAAATAAAAGCATACAAAGGACACTGGAATAACTCTTGTCTACGTTCTCTGTGTGTTTCAGGCTTTGTTTTGTAATTATCTGCTTCCATGTAACCACATAACAGTTTGTAGTGGGGGGTATGTTCTTTTCTCTTAATTTTTTTCTTTCATGTCAGGGATGGGGTACTATGTTTAAACTTCAGCACAGGAATCAAAGTCAGAGGTTTTCAGTATCAGAAGGCATCAGTATCAGATCAGAAGGCATCCTTACAGAGGATGGTAAGGCTCTGATGGGAAGTCCACATCAGGTGAAAATCATCTTCATGGAGGTTCTGAGTGAAAAATGCAATCAATATTAGTAGCCTGCATGTTCAGGGAAGTAAGTCTGCAGAGGGCATGTGTCAGCTGAAGGAAGTGATGGGGACAGTAGGACTGAGAATTCAAGGAGAAAAGGGCTCATGAGGAGATTAGCAAACATGAGATCATTTAAAATACAGGATTATGTATGTGTGTACATTTATTTGCATAGAAGCATGCACACAAAAAATATAATCAAACAAAAGAAATATCTGTAAATCGCAATGCTGCTTAACATCATCTTATATTTAGGTTACATTGTTTCTGAGAGATACAAAAATATTTCTCAATCAGGTCACACTGTGTTTGAGAGATACAAAAATATCTCTCAAAATATCTCTTAATCTTTTACTAATATTGGTGAAGAGAATGACAGGAGGAGGAGGGGATGACAGAGGATGAGATGGTTGGATGGCATCCCTGACTCAATGGATATGAGTTTTAGCAAGTTCTGGGAGTTAGTGATGGACAGGGAGGCCTGGCATGCTGCAGTCCATGGGGTTGCAAAGAGTCAGACATGACTGAGTGGCTGAACTGACTGAATACTGAATAAAATACAAAAACATTTTATTCAATATTAATAAAGCCAAAAGAAATGTTCTTTCATGGTAGGTCTTTGCAAATTGCTGCTAAAATATCAGACCATGAAAACCACAACATTTATCTAATTAGGTCTGTCATTATATTAATTCAAGGCAACTAAAGATGCTAGATTCAGCATCCTACTGCTTTGAGACTTGGGCCTTAATTAGAGAATTTGTCCAAATTTAATATTACTACAGTCAATTTAAAAATAAAAAATTCAGAGGGGAGGTCCTAAGATGGCAGAGGAATAGAAAGGGGAGAGTACTTTTTCCCCAAAAAAATTCATCAAAAGATCATTTATATGCAGAGCAACTTCCACAAAACAACTTCTGAATGCTGGTGGAGAACACCAGGCACCCGGCAAGGCAGCCCATTCTCTTTGAAAGGAGCTAGGACAAAATATAAAAGACAAAAAGAGAGACAAGAGTTAGGGACGGAGACCCACCCCCAGGGAGGGAGTCATGAAAGAGGAGAAGTTTCCAAACACCAGGAAACCCTCTCACTGGCAGGCCTGAGGGGAGTTTTGGAATCTCAGAGGGCAACATAACCGGGAGGGCACGGGTGGGGGTGGGGGGTGTGGTGAGGTGCGGGGAAACACCATAGAATACGTGCCTAACTGCAACTCCCAGCGGAGAAGCAGCCCAGATGCTCACGTTTGCCACCAGCAAGTGGGGGCTGAACAGAGAGGCGCAGTTGCATGCTTAGGGTAAGGACCGGGCCTGAATGCCCTAAGGACAATCTGAGGAAGCTAATATGAGATAGCAACCAAAACTGTGGGATAGACAGAGGGAGAGAGAAAAAAAAAGAGAGAGAGAGAACTTTGCAGCAAAAAGCTCTAACCTAAGGCACTGCTGGGCCTGCTCACAGAACAAAGGATTGAGCGAATACCAGAGGAGAGTTAGCCTGTTGTAGACAGGCCCACCCCCCACCAGAGGCAGAGAGGCAGGCGGGTGGCAGCCAGAGCCAGAAGGCGAAGGGCAAGCATGGCCCCAGAGACGGCATCCCCTACCAAACTGCAAGCAGGCTCCCAGTTTTAACCAAGTCTTTCTGGTATCTTGGACAGTTGACATCTGCCAGGAGGGTCACAGACAGAGACAGCTCCAGAGAGGAGACACACGGCACACGTGAGACAGCGCTCCCGCTGCGCACCCAGGAAACCTAGCAGCTGGGACAGGGAGGAGATAAGATGGACCCCCCTGAACCCACCTGGGGAGAGTACACTCACCAAGCACCCGGTCGCCTGAGCTGCTTGGACCTGGAAGTGCACAAAATGCAGGCCCAACCGAGTTTGTACCTTTGTGGAGTACCGGAAAACCTGAACCTGAGTGGCTTAGATCTGGGAGGTGTATGCAACCCAGAGCCCACATTGGACAGTTCCCCAGCACAGCAACCTGGAGCCTGAACAGTGTAGACCAGGAAAGTCCACATGCCATGAGCTGTGGGAAACCCAGTGTGGTCCACACCCTGTGAGCACTCCCCACACATGCCAGTGATATTTGCAGTGTTCCTCCCTCCCCACAGCACAACTGAACAAGTGAGCCTAAATAAGTGACCACTTTCGCTCCCTTGCATCAAGGCATAAATTAGACACTGAAGAGACTTGGAAACAGAGGAAGTCAAAATAAACAAAGAAGGGGGAACCACTTGCAACAGATTAAAACTCTGTAGTTAACATTGACTAAGCATTGGAATGGAGAAGGCAATGGCACCCCACTCCAGTACTCTTGTCTGGAAAATCCCATGGACAGAGGAGCCTCGTAGGCTGCAGTCCATGGGGTCACGAAGAGTTGGACATGACTGAGCGACTTCACTTTCACTTCTCACTTTCATGCATTGGAGAAGGAACTGGCAATCCACTCCAGTGTTCTTGCCTGGAGAATCCCAAGGATGGGGGAGCCTGGTGGGCTGCCGTCCATGGGGTCGCACAGAGTCAGACACGACTGAAGCAACTTAGCAGCAGCAGCAAGCATTGGGAGGGGCCTATAAAACCTTGAGAAGAGGAATAAGCTGGAACAAGGAATTATTTGAAATTGAACTTACCCCACGCTACCCTCAACAGCTCCAGGGAAATTCCTAGATATATTTTACTACTATCATTTTTAAAATTTTAAGTTCTTTATTACTCCTTTAATTTTCATTTTTATAACCTACTATTACCTTGCCAAAAAATACCCTATTTTTAAAGTAAATTTCATATATATATTTAATAATTTTTGTGATTTTGTTTTATTTTTTTAATATTGTATTTTTGAGAGTCTAATGTCTACTCTAGATTTTTATTTTTATTTATTTATTTATTTTTTACTCTAGATTTTTAATCTTTGCGTTTTGGTATTTGTTATCAAGTTGTACCTTTAAAAATCTAATCATCAGTACCCATTTTTACTTATGGGTGTGATTACTGGCTTGATTGCTCTCTCCTCTTTTGACTCTCCTTTTTCTCCCCCAGATCACCTCTATCTCCTGCCTCCCCCTTCTCTTCTCTACCCAACTCTGTGAATCTCCATGGGTGTTCCAGGCTGTGGAGAACACTTAGGTAACTGATCACTGGATAGACTGGTCTCTCACTTTTGACTCCCCCTTTTCTTCTCCTGGTCATCTCCACCTCCCTTCTCCCTCTTCTCTTCACTATATAACTCTGTGGACCTCTCAAAGTGTTCCAGACTCTGGACAGCACATAGGGAATTGATTACTGGCTAGATTGCTCTCTTGCCTTAGATTCCGCCTCTTCTCCTGGTCACCTCTACCTCCCTCCTCCCTCTTCTCTTCTCCTTGTAACCCTCTTCTCTTCTCTTCTCCTTGTAACTCTGTGAACCCCTGGGCATCCCTCACTCTGCAGAATCTTTTTACCATTAACCTATATGTTTTGTCATTGGTGCTGTATGGATGGAGAAGTCTGGAGGCTACTATAAGAATAAGACTGAAAGCCAGAGGCAGCAGGCTTAAATCCAAAACTTGAGGACACCAAAACCTCCTGACTCCAGTGAACATCAATCAACAAAAGCTCATCCAAAAGCCTCCATACCTACACTGAAACCAAGCTCCGCCCAAGAGCCAACAAGTTTCAGAGCAAACATACCAAGCTAATTCTCCAACAACGCAGGAACATAACCCTGAGCATTAAAATACAGGTGGCCAAAAGTCACAGCAAACCCACAGACACCTCAAACACTACTGGACACTTCATTGTACTCCAGAGAGAAAAGTTCCAGCTCCACCCACCAGAACACAGATGCACGCTTCTCTAATCAGGAAACCTTGACAAGCCACTTGTCCAACCACACCCACAAGGAGGAACCTCCAAAATAAAGAGGAAACATAAATTTCCAGCATGCAGAAAGGCCCTCCCCAAACAGCAATCTAAACAAAATGAAAAGGCAGAGAAATATTCAGCAGATAAAGGAACATGATAAATGCCCCCCAAACCAAAAACAAGAGGAGGAGATAGGGAGTCTACCTGAAAAAGAATTCAGAACAATGATAGTAAAGATGATTCAAATTTTTAAAAACAAAATGGAGTCACAGATAAATACCCTGGAGACAAGGATTGAGAAGATGCCAGAAATGTTTAACAAGGGCCGAGAAGAAATAAAAAAGAGTCAATCAATAATGAATAATGCAATAACTGAGATCAAAAGCACTCTAGAGGGAACCAATAACAGAATAATTGAGGTAGAAGATAGGATAAGTGAGGTGGAAGATAGAATGGTGGAAATAAATGAAGCAGAGAGGAAAAGAGAAAAAAGAATGAAAAGAAATGAGGACAACCTCAGAGAGCTCTGACAATGTTAAATGCCCCAACATTCAAACCATAGGTCTCCCAGAAGAAGACGAGAAAAAGAAATGCCATGAGAAAATACTAGGGGAGATAATAGTTGAAAGCTTCCCTAAAATGGGGTAGGAAATAGCCACTCAAGTCCAAGAAATCTGGAGAGTCCCATACAGGATAAATCCAAGGTGAAACACTTCAAGACACATATTAATCAAATTAATGAAGATCAAATACAAAAAACAAATATTAAAAGCAGCAAAGGAAAAGCAACAAATAACACACAAAGGGATTCCCGTCAGGGTAACAGGTGATCTTTCAAAAGAAACCCTTCAGGCCAGAAGGGAATGGCAGGACATACTTAAAGTGATGAAAAAGAAAAACCTACAACCGAGATTACTATACCCAGCAAGGATCTCATTCAAATATGAAGGAGAAATCAAAAGCTTTACAGACAAGCAAAAGCTCAGAGAATTCAGCACAACCAAACCAGCTCTTTACCAAATGCTGAAGGATCTTCTCTAGACAGGAAAAACAGAAAAGGTTTATAAACTCAAACCTAAAACAACAAAGTAAACGGCAATGGGATCATAATTATCAATAATTACTTTAAATGAAAATGGGTTGAATGCCCCAACCAAAAAACAAGGACTGGCTGAATGGATACAAAAACAAGACCCTTATATATGCTGTCTACAAGAGACCCACCTCAAAAATAAGGGACACATACAGACTGAAATTGAAGGGCTGGAAAAAGATATTTCACACAAATGGAGACCAAAAGAAAGCAGGAGTAGCAATATGCATATCAGATAAAATAGACTTTGAAATAAAGGCTGTGAAAACAGACAGAGAAGGACACTACAAAATAAGCAAAGGATCAATTCAAGAAGATGTAACGATTATAAATATATATGCACCCAACATAGGAGCACTGCAATATGTAAGGAAAATGCTAACAAGTATGTAAGGAGAAATTAATAGTAATACAGAAATGGTGGGAGATTTTAATGCCCCACTCACACCGATGGATAGATCAAATAAACCGAAAATTAGCAAGGAAATACAAACCCTAAATGATACAATGGACCAGTTAGGCCTAATTGATATCTATAGGACAGTTCACTCCAAAATAATGAGTTTCAGCTTTTTCTAAAGTGCACACAGAACCTTCTCCAGGACAGATCACATCCTGGGTCTAAATATAGCCTTGGTAAATTAAAAAAAATAGAAATCATTTCAATTATCTTTTCTTATCACAATGCAGTAAGACTAGATGTCAACTAGAGGGGGAAAAAATGGTAAAAATACAAACATGGAAATTAAACAACATGATTCTGCATAACCAACACATCACAGAAAAATCAAAAAAGAAATAAAACTATGCATAGCATGAATGAAAATGAAAACACAACAACCCAAAACCAGGATCCAGTAAAAGCAGTTCTAATGCTGTGAAAGTGCTGCACTCAATATGCCAGCAAATTCGGAAAACTCAGCAGAGTCCACAGGACTGAAAAAGGTCAGTTTTCATTCCAATCGCAAAGAAAGGCAATGGCAAAGAACGCTCAAACTACCGCACAATTGCACTCATCTCACATGCTAGTGAAGTAATGCTCAAAAATTTCCAAGCCAGGCTTCAGCAATACGTGAACCGTGAATGTCCAGATGTTCAATCTGGTTTTAGAAAAGGCAGAGGAACCAGAGATCTAATTGCCAACATCCACTGGATCATGGAAAAAGCAAAAGAGTTCCAGAAAAACATCTATTTCTGCTTTATTGACTATGCCAAAGCCTTTGACTATGTGGATCACAATAAACTGTGTAAAATTCTGAAAGAGATGGGATACCAGACCACCTGACCTGCCTCTTGAGAAAGCTGTATGCAGGCCAGGAAGCAACAGTTAGAGCTGGACATGGAACAACAGACTGGTTCCAAATAGGAAAAGGAGTACGTCAAGGCTGTATATTGTCACCCTGCTTATTTAACTTCTATGCAGAGTACATCATGAGAAAAGCTCGGCTAGAAGAAGCACAGGCTGGAATCAAGATTGCCAGGAGAAATATCAATAACCTCAGATATGCAGATGACACCACCCTTATGGCAGAAGGTGAAGAGGAACTCAAAAGCCTCTTGATGAAAGTGAAAGAGGAGAGTGAAAAAGTTGGCTTAAAGCTCAACATTCAGAAAACAAAGATCATGGCATCTGGTCCCATCACTTCATGGGAAATAGATGGGAAAACAGTGGAAACAATGTCAGACTTGATCTTTTTGGGCTCCAAAATCACTGCATATGGTGACTGCAGCCATGAAATTAAGACACTTACTCCTTGGAAGAAAAGTTATGACCAACCTAGATAGCACATTCAAAAGCAGAGACATTACTTTGCCAACAAAGGTCCGTCTAGTCAAGGCTATGGTTTTTCCTGTGGTGATGTATGGGTGTGAGAGTTGGACTGTGAAGAAGGCTGAGCGCCAAAGAATTGATGCTTTTGAACTGTGGGGTTGGAGAAGACTCTTGAGAGTCCCTTGGACTGCAAGGAGATCCAGCCAGTCCATTCTGAAGGAGATCAGCCCTGGGATTTCTTTGGAGGGAATGATGCTGAATCTGAAACTCCAGTACTTTGGCAACCTCATGCGAAGAGTTGACTCATTGGAAAAGACTCTGATGCTGGGAGGGATTGGGGGCAGGAGGAGAAGGGGACGACAGTGGATGAGATGGCTTGATGGCATCACTGACTCGATGGATGTGAGTCTGAGTGAACTCTGGGAGTTGGTGATGGACAGGGAGGCCTGGCGTGCTGCAATTCATGGGGTTGCAAAGAATCAGACACAACTGAGCGACTGAACAGAACTGAAGGTGAAGGTTCATAGCAATACAAGCTTACCTCAAGAAATAAGAGAAAAAACAAATAAATAACCTTACTCTACACCTAAAGTATCTAGAAAAAGAAGAAATGAAGAGTCTCAGAGTTAGTAGAAGGAAGGAAATCATAAAATTAGAACAGAAATAAATCCAAAAGAAACAAAGGAGACTATAGCAAAAATTAACAAAACTAAAAGATGGCTCTCTGAGAAGATAAATAAAATACACAAACCATTAGCCAGAGTCATCAAGAAACAAAGGGAGAGGAATCAAATCAACAAAATTAGAAATGATAATGGAGAAATCACAACAGACAACACAGAAATGGAAAGGATCATAAAAGACTACTACTATCAGCAAGTATATGCCAATAAAATGGACAACTTGGAAGAAATGGAAAAATTCTCAGAAAAATATAAATTTCCAAAACTGAACCAGGAAGAAATAGAAAATCTGAACAGATCCATCACAAGCATGGAAATCAAAACTGTAATAAAAACTCTTCCAACAATCAAAAGCCCAGAACCAGACAGCTTCACAGGTGAGTTATACCAAAAATTTAGAGAAGAGCTAACACCTATCCTACTCAAACTCTTCCAGAAAATTGCATAGGAAGGTAAACTTCCAAAGTCATTCTGTGAGCTCACCATCACCCTAATACCCAAACCAGACAAAGATGCCCCCCCCCCCACACACAAACAACTACAGGCCAATATCACTGATGAACATAAATGCAAAAATCCTTAACAAAATTCTAGCAAACAGAATCCAACAACATATTAAAAAGATCATATATCATGACCAAGTGGGCTTTATGCCAGGAACGCAAGGATTCTTCAATATTCACAAATCAATCAATGTGATGCACCACATTAACAAATTAAAAGATAAAAAACATGTGATTATCTCAATAGATGCAGAGAAAGCCTGTGACAGAATTCAACATCCATTTATGATTTAAAAAAAACTTTCCAGAAAACAGGAATAGAAGGAACATACCTCGACACAATAAAAGCCATATATGATAAACCCACAGTAAACATTATCCTCAATGGTGAAAATTTGAAAGCAGTTCCTCTAAAGTGAGGAACAAGACAAGGGTACCCACTCGCACCACTACTATTCGACATAGTTTTGGAAGTTTTACCAACAGCAATCAGGGAAGAAACAGAAATAAAAGGAATCCGTATTGGAAAAGAAGAAGTAAAACTCTCACTGTTTGCAGATGGCATGATCCTCTACATAGAAAATCGTAAAGATTCCACCAGAAAATTACTAGAGCTAATCAATGAATATAGTAAAGTTGCAGTATATAACATCAACACACAGAAATCCCTTGCATTCCTATACGCTAACAATGAGTAAATAGAAAGAGATATTAAGGAAACAATCCCATTCGCCATTGCAACGAAAAGAAATAAATACTTAGGAATAAATCTACCTAAACAAAAAAAGACCTATATATAGGAAACCATAAAACACTGGTGAAAGAAATCAAAGTTGACACAAATAGATGGAGAAATATATCATGTTCATGGATCAGAAGAATCAATATAGTGAAAATAAGTATACAACCCAAAGCAATTTATACATTCAATGCAATCTATACATTCAATGCAATCAAGTTATCAACAGTATTTTTCAAAGAACTAGAACAACTAATTTAACAATTTGTATGGAAATACAAAAAACCTCAAATAGACAAAGCAATCTTGAGAAAAAGAATGGAACTGGAGGAATCAACCTGCCTGACTTCAGGCTATAGTGCAAAGCTACAGTCATCAAGACAGTATGGTACTGGCACAAAGACAGAAACATAGATCAATGAAACAAAATATAAAGCCTAGAGATAAATCCAGGGATGTAACGACACCATATCTTGACAAAGGAGGCAAGAATATACAATGGAGAAAAGACAACCTTTTTAACAAGTGCTACTGAAAAACTGGTCAACCATTTATAAAAGAATGAAGCTAGAACACTTTCTAACACCACACACACAAATAAATTCAAAATGGATTAAAGATCTAAATGTAGGACCAGAAACTATAAAACCCCTACAAGAAAACATAGGCAAAACCCTCTCTGGTATAAACCACAGCAGGATCCTCTATGACCCACCTCCCAGAGTAATGGAAATAAAAACAAAAATAAACAAATGGGACCTAATTAAAATTAAAAGCTTTTGCACCATGAAGGAGAAACTATAAGCAAGGTGAAAAGACAGCCTTCAGAATGGGAGAAAATAATAGCAAATGAAGCAACTGACAAAGAATTAATCTCAAAAATATACAAGCACCTCATGCAGCTTAATTCCAGAAAAATAAATGACCCAATCAAAAAATGGGCCAAAGAAATAACATACATTTCTCCAAAGAAGACATACAGATCACTAACAAACACATGAAAAGTTGCTCAACTTCACTCATTATCAGAGAAATGCAAATCAAAATCACAATGAGGTAGTGTCTCATATCATTCAGAATGACTGCTATCAAAAATCTACAAACAATAAATGCTGGAGAGGGTGCAGAGAAAAGAGCACCCTTTTAAATTGTTGGTGGGAATGCAAACTAGTACAGCCACTATGGAGAACAATGTGGAGATTCCTTTAAAAATTGGAAATAGAATTGCCTTATGACCCAGCAATCCCACTGCTGGGCATACACAACAAGGAAACCAGAATTGAAAGAGAAATCAGTTCGGTTCAGTTCAGTCACTCAGTCGCGTCCAAATCTTTGCAAACCCATGAATTGCAGCATGCCAGGCCTCCCTGTCCATCACCAACTCCCGGAGTTCACTCAGACTCACGTCCATCGAGTCAGTGATGCCATCCAGATACCTCATCATCTGTCGTCCCCTTCTCCTCCTGCCCCCAATCCCTCCCAGCATCAGAGTCTTTCCCAATGAATCAACTCTTCGCATGAGGTGGCAAAAGTACTGGAGTTTCAGCTTTAGCATCATTCCTTCCAAAGAAATCCCAGGGCTGATCTCCTTTAGAATGGACTGGCTGGATCTCCTTGCAGTCTAAGGGACTCTCAAGAGTCTTCTCCAACACCACAGTTCAAAAGGATCAATTCTTCGCTGCTCAGCCTTCTCCACAGTCCAACTCTCACATCCATACATGACTATTGGAAAAACCATAGCCTTCACTAGAGGGACCTTAGTCAGCAAAGTAATGTCTTTGCTTTTGAATATGCTATCAAGGTTGGTCATAAATTTTCTTCCAAGGAGTAAGCGTCTTTTAATTTCATGGCTGCAATCACAATCTGCAGTGATTTTGGAGCCCCAAAAAAAGAAGTCTGACACTGTTTCCACTGTTTCCCCATCTATTTCCCATGAAGTGATGGGACCAGATGCCATGATCTTTGTTTTCTGAATGTTGAGCTTTAAGCCAACTTTTTCACTCTCCTCTTTCACTTTCATCAAGAGGCTTTTGAGTTCCTCTTCACCTTCTGCCATAAGGGTAGTGTCATCTGAATATCTGAGGTGATTGATATTTCTCCCAGCAATCTTGATTCCAGCTTGTGTTTCTTCCAGTCCAGCATGTCTTATGATGTACTCTGCATAGAAGTTAAATAAGCAGGGTGACAATATACAGCCTGACGTATTCCTTTTCCTATTTGGAACCAGTCTATTGTTCCATGTCCAGTTCTAACTGTTGCTTCCTGGCCTGCATACAGATTTCTCAAGAAGCAGGTCGGGTGGTCAGGTACTCCCATCTCTTTCAGAATTTTGCACAGTTTATTGTGATCCACACAGTCAAAGGCTTTGGCATAGTCAATAAAGCAGAAATAGATGTGTTTCTGGAACTCTCTTGCTTTTTCCATGATCCAGCGGAAGTTGGCAATTAGATCTCTGGTTCCTCTGCCTTTTCTAAAACCAGATTGAACATCAGGAAGTTCATGTTTAATGTATTGCTGAAGCCTGGCTTGGAGAATTTTGAGCATTACTTTACTAGCGTGTGAGATGAGTGCAATGTGCAGTAGTTAGAGCATTCTTTGGCATTCCCCTTCTTTGGGATTGGAATGAAAACAGACCTTTTCCAGTCCTGTGGCCACTGCTGAGTTTTCCAAATTTGCTGGTGTATTGAGTGCAGCACTTTCACAGCAGCATCTTTCAGGATTTGAAATAGCTCAACTGGAATTCCATCACCTCCACTATTTTTGTTTGCAGTGACACTTTCTAAGGCCCACTTGACTTCTGATTCCAGGATGTCTGGCTCTAGTTGAGTGATCACACTCTCATGATTATCTGGGTCATAAAGGTTCTTTTTGTATAGTTCTTCTGTGTATTCTTGCCACCTCTTCTTAATATCTTCTGCTTCTTTTAGGTCCAGACCATTTCTGTCCTTTATTGAGCCCATCTTTGCATGAAATGTTCCCTTGGTATCTCTAATTTTCCTGAAGAGATCTCTAGTCTTTCCATTCTGTTCTTTTCCTCTATTTCTTTGCATTGATCACTGAAGAAAGCTTTGTTATCTCTTCTTGCTATTCTTTGGAACCCTCCATTCAGATGCTTATATCTTTCCTTTTCTCCTTTCTTTTCACTTCTCTTCTTTTCACAGCTATTTGTAAGGCTTCCTGAGACAGCTATTTTGCTTTTTTGCATTTCTTTTCCATGGGGATGGTCTTGATCCCTGTCTCCTGTACAATGTCATGAACCTCATTCCATAGTTCATCAGGCACTCTATCTATCAGATCTAGGCCCTTAAATCTATTTCTCACTTCCACTGTATAATCATAAGGGATTTGATATAGGTCATACCTAAATGGTCTAGCGGTTTTCCCTGTTTTCTTCCATTTCAGTCTGAATTTGGTAATAAGGAGTTCATGATCTGAGCCACAGTCAGCTCCTGGTCTTGTTTTTGTTGACTGTATAGAGCTTCTCCATCTTTGGCTGCAAAGAATATAATCAATCTGATTTCAGTGTTGACCATCTGGTGATGTCCATGTGTAGAGTTTTCTCTTGTGTTGTTGAAAGAGGGTGTTTGCTATGACCAGTGCATTTTCTTGGCAAAACTCTATTAGTCTTTGCCCTTCTTCATTCTGCATTCCAAGGCCAAATTTGCCTGTTACTCCAGGTGTTTCTTGACTTCCTACTTTTGCACTCAAGTCCCCTATAATGAAAAGGACATCTTTTGGGGGTGTTAATTCTTAAAGGTCTTATAGGTCTTCATAGAACCATTCAACTTCAGCTTCTTTAGCATTACTGCTTGGGGCATAGACTTGGATAACTGTGATATTGAATGGTTTGCCTTAGAAATGAATAGAGATCATTCTGTCGTTTTGGAGATTGCATCCAAGTACTATATTTCAGACTCTTCTGTTGACCGTGATGGCTACTACATTTCTTCTAAGGGGTTCCTGCCCGCAGTAGTAGATATAATGGTCATCTGAGTTAAATTCACCCATTCCAGTCCGCTTTAGTTCAGTGATTCCTAGAATGTCGACGTTCACCCTTGCCATCTCCAGTTTGACCACTACCAATTTGCCTTGATTCGTGGACCTGACATTCCAGGTTCCTATGCAATATTGCTCTTTACAGCATCGGACCTCGCTTCTACCACCAGTCGCATCCACAGCTGGGTATTGTTTTTGCTTTGGCTTCAACTCTTCATTCTTTCTGGAGTTATTTCTCCACTGACCTCCAGTAGCATATTGGGCACCTACTGACCTGGGGAGTACCTCTTTCAGTATCCTATCATTTTGCCTTTTCATACTGTTCATGGGGTTCTCAAGGCAAGAATACTGAAGTGGTTTGCCATTCCCTTCTCCAGTGGACCACAATCTGTCAGACCTCTCCACCATGACCACCCATCTTGGGTTGCCCCACAGGTATGGGTTAGTTTCATCGAGTTAGACAAGGCTGTGGTCCTAGTGTGATTAGATTGACTAGATTTCTGTGAGTATGGTTTCAGCGTGTCTGCCTTCTGATGCCCTCTTGCAACACCTACCATCTTACTTGAATATCTCTTACCTTGGGCATGGGGTATCTCTTCACGGCTGCTCCAGCAAAGCACTAGCCAGGACATGGAAGCAACCTAGATGTCCATAAGCAGATGAATGGATAAAAAAGCTGTGGTACATGTACACAATGGAATATTACTCAGCTATTAAAAAGAATGCATTTGAATCAGTTCTAATGAGATGGATGAAACTGGAACCTTTTATACAGAGTGAAGTAAGTCAGAAAGTAAAACACCAATAAAGTATATTAATGCATATATATGGAATTTAGAAAGGTGGTAATGATGACCCTATATGGGAGACAGTAAAAGAGACATAAAGAACAGACTTTTGGACTCTGTGGAAGAAGGCAAGGGTGTGATGATTTGAGAGAATAGCATTGAAACATGCATATTATCATATTTTTAATAGATTGCCAGTCCAGGTTCAATGCATGAGACAGGGTGCTCAGGGCCAGTTCACTGGGATGACCCTGATGGATGGATGGGAAGGGAGGTGGCAGGGGGGTTCAGGATGGGGGACACATGTACACCCATGGGTGATTCATGTCAATGTATGGCAAAAACCACTATAATATTGTAAAGTAATTAGCCTACAATTAGAATAAATTAATTTTTAAAAATACATAAAATAAAAAGTTCAGAAAGTCTTATTAGTTTCCTTAAAATAAAATGTTTATTAATAATATTTCATTATGTTAATGGCTTCTTGGCTTCCCTGATGGCTCAGTGATAAGGAAGCTACCTACCAATGAAGGAGACATGGGGGAAGATCTCACATGTTGCAGAGAAACTGAACTCCTGCACTGCAACTACTGAGCCTGTGCTTTAGAGCCCAGGAACCGGAATTGCAACTACTGAGTTCATATGTCACAACTACTGAAGCCTATGTGCCCTAGCGCCCATGCTCTGCTCAACAGAAATCACTGCAGTAAGAGGCCTGCACAGCACAACTAGAGAATAGCCCCCATTTGCTGCAACTGGACAAAATCCTACACAGCAATGAAGATGCAACACAACCCAAAATAAAAATACATAAATCGGCTTCAGGTTCAAGATGGCAAAGTAAAAGGACATGTGCTTATCTCCTCCTGCAAAGGCACCAAAAGCACATCCAGAAATTGCACAACAACCATCACAAGAGAATGCTGGAACCCACAAAAAAGATACCCCACATTCAAATATATAGACAAAGCTCCAACGAGATGGTAGGAGAGGCACAATCATGAAAAAATCAAATCCCATACACTCCAGGTCCATGACTCAAAAACTGGAGAACAATACCAAGGAATTTCTCCAACTGTTGTGAAGGTCATGACCCCACATCAGGCTTCCCAGCCTGAGGATCCAGTAAAAGGACTCGGAATCCCCAGGGGAATCTGAGCTTGAAGACCAGCAGGATTTTACTGTAGGATTTCCACAGGCCTGGGGGAAACAGAGACTCCAGTCTTGCAGAGCACAAACACCAAGACCCAGAGGAAAGAAGTAGTGACCTCACAGGAGACTGAACCAAAACCACCTGCTAGTGTTGGATAGACTCCTTTGGAGGTGTGAATTGTCAGGGGCTCACCACAGGGACAGGGTGAGGACAGCAGTAGGCCAGGAATGTTGCTCTTGGTGTAAGCCCTCTCGGAGTTCTCCATTAACCCTACCATAGAA
The DNA here is from genome assembly GCF_023091745.1 of Budorcas taxicolor. NCBI lineage: Eukaryota > Metazoa > Chordata > Mammalia > Artiodactyla > Bovidae > Budorcas > Budorcas taxicolor. Next base: position 7,133,069 of record NC_068930.1, on the reverse strand, counting down.
CCCACAGACCCCAGGCTGGGTCGCCTCAGAACAAACAACTACCAGGGAGGGACCACAACTCCACCCATCAGCAGATAATTGGATTAAAACTTTACTGAGCAACATCCTGACCATCAGAGTAAGACCCAGTTTTTTCCACTGCCAGCCCTCTCATCAGGAAAATTACACAAGCCTCAGCCTCCTCCTTCAGAAGGAAGACAGAAGAAGCAAGAAGAATCACAATCCCACAGTGGCTACAACCAAAACCACATCACAGGAAGTTAATGAGGATGAAAAAGAAGAAAGTTATGTCCCAGATGGAGGGACATGATAAAATTCCAGCAAAACAACTAAACGAAGTGGAGACAGATTAACCCTCCAGAAAAAGAATTCAGAATAATGGTAGTGAAGATGATCCTGAATCTTAGGAAAACAATGGGGAAGATGCAAGAAATGTTTACCAAAGACCTAGAAGAACTAAACAACAAACAAACAGAGATGAAAAGACACTAAAAGGAATCAATAGCATAATAATAGATAAATGACAGAAAATAGATGAGTGACCTGGAGGACAGAATGGTGGAAATCACTACCACAGAACATAGAAAAGAGAATGAGAAAAAAAAATGAAGACAGACTAAGAGACCTCTGGGACAACATCAAATGCATCAAGATTCACATTATTGTGGTCCCAGAAGGAGAACAAAGAGAATAAGGACCTGAGAAAATATTTGAAGAGATAAGAGCTGAAAACTTCCCCAACATGGGAAAGGAAATAGTCAACCAAGTCCAGGAAGCACAGAGGGTTCCAGGCAGGATAAATCCAAGGAGAAATACATCAAGACACATAGTAATCAAATTGACAAAAATTAAAGACAAAGATAAAACATTAGAAGCAGCAAGGGAAAAATGACAGATAACATAAAAGGGAACTACCATCAGGTTATCAGCTGACTTCTCAAAGAAACTCTAGAAGCTGGACAGGAATGGCATGATATATTTAAAGTGATGAAAAGGAAGAGCCTACAACCAAGAATACTCTATCTAGCAAGACTCATTCAGATTTGATGGAGAAATCAAAAGCTTTCCTGACAAGCAAAAGTTGAGAGAATTTAGCGCCACCAAACCATCTTTACAACAAATGCTAAAGAAACTTCCCTAGGCAGGAAACACAAGAGAAGGCAAAGACCTACAGAAAATAAACCCTGAACAATTAAGAAAACAGTAATAGGATCAGGCATATTGATAATTCAGGTCAGTTCAGTTCAGTCGCTCAGTCATGTCCGACTCTTTGCGACCCCATGAATCGCAGCACTCCAGGCCTCCCTATCCATCACCAACTCCCGCAGTTCACTCAAACTCATGTCCATCGAGTTGGTGATGCCATCCAGCCATCTCATCCTCTGTCGTCCCCTTCTCCTGCCCCCAATCCCTCCCAGCATCAGAGTCTTTTCCAATGAGTCAACTCTTCGCATGAGGTGGCCAAAGTACTGGAGTTTCAGCTTTAGCAATAATTACCTTAATGTAAATGGGTTAAATGTGCCAACCAAAAGAAATAGACTGGCTGGGCAGATGAAAACTTCTGCAAGTATGTAATTCCACTTACCACATCACCCTGCTTATGCAATTATTTTATATTATTAGATTAATCATGGCTTACAATGGTAATTATCTTTTAGTTTTTGTGTAGCTATTGATTGTAAAAACTGATAAATATCTTTTACTATTGTGATTATGTAACTATTACTCACTTAGTACCATTGTATCATGATTGGCCAAAGAAAAATAATAAAATTCTCTTATCACCAAAACTATAATTTAATAGAAAATTCTGTAATCAGTTTCTAAAATCCAGATGCATATCAGAATTATCTTGAAAAATACAAATGCCAACATATTGCTTTTTTTCTCTAAAGCTCCAGATATGTTTCCAATGAGCTACCATGTTTAAAAACATCTGGGCTACATGATAATGCTTTACTTTTACCTAATTTGCTTCACTTTTTCTATTTCATATTCAGTCCTCCCATTTCAATTAGTTGGTTTTCCAATTTCTCCATCTCTTCTTTTTCCTTCCTCCTTTTTAATGTTCTTTCTTAAGCCTTTATCAAGCATAGTCGAAAAGCTTTTCTATATATATATAAATAGTATGTATATTATATTTTAGAAAACTTATGAATTTTTGCCTAACTAAAACATTTATGGCATTTTTATTCCACTTGCTTGATCTAGTATGGATAGAATGTTAGACTTCTAATTTTTAAAAAAAATTAGATATGCAACAAGCAACAAAAGTTTACAGCATAGTACAGGGAATATCTTATGGTAATCTATAATGGAAAATAATTTTGAAAATAATATATGTGTATATATATATAACTGAAACACCTTGCTGTGTGCCTGAAAGACTTTAAGTCAACTATAGTTCAATAAAATATATATATTTAGAAAAAATATTTTGTGCTAATGGAGCATCCTGTCTACAACTTTCTTTCAGTAGTGCAAAATATATTTTGATTGGGATTACATTGAACCTACAAATGAATATGAAGTTTAAAAAAAAGAAATTCTTGGCATTCCTATGCACTACAAGTGGAAAATCAGGAGAAATTAAGGAAACAATCCCATTCACCACTGCAACAAAAGAATAAGATACCTAGGACTAAACCTGCAATGGAGACTAGTGTCTCCAGACACTAGTGTCTTGTACACAGATAAGTATAAGACACTGAAGAATGAAATCAAAGATGATACAAACAGATATTACAATGTTCCTGGACTGGAAGGATTAATATTGTGAAAATGACTATACCATCAAAAGCAATCTACAGATTCAATGCAATCCCCATCAAATTACCAGTGGCATTTTTCATATAACTAGAACAAAAAATTTTTAATTTGTGTGGAATTACAAATTTGGCTCTGTATAGCCAAAACAATCCTGAGTCAGGAAAAATGGAGCTGAAGGAATCAAGCTCCCTGATTTCAGACTATATTACAACACTACAGTTATCAAGACAGTATGATACTGGTACAAAAACTGAAATATAGATCAATGGGACAAGACAGAAAGCCCAGAAATAAAGCCACACACCTATGGTCACCTTATCTTTAACAAAGGGAGCAGAAATTTACAAGGCAGAAAAGATAGCCTCTTCAATAGGTGGTGCTGGGAAAACTGGACAGTCACATGTTAAAGAATGAAATTAAAATACTTGCTAACAATGTACACAAAAATAAACTCAAAATGTATTAAAAACCAAGTATAAAATTCTTGGAAGAAAACACTGGCAGAACACTATTTAACATAAATAGCATCAGGATCATTTTGGATCCACCTGCTAGAATAATGAAAATAAAAACAAAAATTAACAAATGGGACCTAATTAAACTTAAAACTTTTGCACAATAAAGCAAAACATGACAAAATGCAACCCTCAGAATCGAAGGAAATATTTGCAAAGGAAGGAACTGACAAAGGTTTAATCTTGGAAATATACAAGCAGCTCGTGCAGCTCAATAAAAAAAAAAAAAAAAACAGCACTCAAAAAATGAGGGGAAAACCTAAACAGCCAGTTCTCCAAGGAAGACATACAGATGGCCAATGAGCACATGAAAAAATGCTCACAATGCTCATTATAAAAAAATACAAGTAAAAGCCACAATGAGGTATCAATCACATCACACTGGTCAGAATAGCCATCATCAAAAAAAATCTACAAACAATAAGTTCTGGAGGGGACGTGGAGAAAAGAGAACTCTTTGGCACTCTTAGGGGGAATGTAAATTGATACAACCACTCTGAAGAACAGCATGAAGACTCCTTAAGCAACTGAGTGAGTGCTCAGTCGTGTTCAACTCTTTGTGATCCCACAGACTGTAGCCTGTCAGGCTTCTCTGTCCATGAAATTTTCCAAGCAAGAATCTGGAGTCGGTTGCCACTTCCTCCTCCAGGGGATCTTCCCAATCCAGGGATTGAACCCACGTCACCTGCATTGCAGGCAGATTCTTACTGCTGAGCCACCAATTAACTAGAAATAAAAGCACCATAGGACCTAGCAATCCCACTACTAGGCATATACCCTGATAAAACCATAATTCAAAATGACACATGGACCACCCCCATATTCACTGCAGCACTATTTACATGAAAAGAACCTAAATGTCTAGGCATCCAATTACTACTACCTTATATTAAGAAATCTTAAAAGTAGCTGTGAATGCTTGGGGCAATGAAAATTCTTATATGAGAATAGGTTATGAATGACTAAAAACTGCCATATAGTTTTGAAGATATTTGAGAAAATTGTTTTAAACAACTTATAGAAAACAATCAATATATTTATCAGCTGGGGAGATTGTTCAACCTAGGCAAATTTTTCATTGATAAGACACATGATTTCTGAACAATCTTATAAACTTTTAATATGTATTTATTGATTACACAAGTGTTTCAAGTTTAAATAAATATTTTAAATTAGCATATAAAATTCAAGCACATACTTTTATTTAAAACTATATAAATGTGTAGATATACAAGTCTAGAAAATGAGAAGGCAATCATAAACTTTATTTCTAACAGCTTTTGCTGCTTTTGAAATAATCAATATTTAACAAATATTATTGTAAAATTCTGAAGTTTCATTTTTGTTGTTTGACTACTGGGATTCTAACAATCATGACAGATTTGGAAGCATTTGAAGTGATTCTAATCCCTCTGTGAAAGTCACTCAGTTGTGTCCAACTCTGCGATGTTATGAACTGTAGCCTGCCAGGCTCCTCTGTCCATGGGATGCTCCAGGCAAGAATACTGGAATGGGTAGCCTTCTCCAGGGGATCTTCCCAATCCAGGGATCAAACCCAGTTTTCCCACATTGCAGGCAGGATACCCTCTAGGTTAGTATTAATAGTACAGAAGAGATGCTGTCTGTTCTTTCAGACTTCAAGTGAATTAAATCCATATTTATTGATCACCTCTTAATGCTAGAGGATTTTACTTGTCCTTATGGGAAGCAAAACAATTTTAAAAAATTCTCATCCAGATCTCCATAATGTCACAATGCCTTTCGTGTCTTCCCATGTTGTCGCCCAGCGTACATGAGATTGATGAAGTATGCTCCTGCACGAACTCTCAGGCAGCACTGGAGAGACGGGGTGAGGGGATGGCAAACAGGCAGAAGCTTCACTCTTCCTGCCGGTGGGCATCCTGAAAACCAGTGCCACAAAACACTGTCTCTCTCAGATTTCACTAACTCAAACATATTAAACAAATATAAGTTCAGCTACTGCTTCTTCATGAAGCATACATTCTGAGGTTCCCACAGTCTCATTCATCACAAAACTAATAAGGAACCAAGAAAAGAAAAAAAGAAGTGGTTAAACCCACTGTAACTGGGCTGTGGAGTCCCAGAATGATTCTACCATATTATGTCCAGTGCAGGAACAAGTGTAGAACTGATACAGTGTCTGAGTTAACACTTCTCCCCCTCCCTCTCCCTCCAGATGTAATTACAAGGTCCCAGTGTTCACAGTCTATGCACAACAAGTAGAAATAAAATTAAACACACACAGAGTTACATAATTCACCTAGACCTCACAGAGACCCTTTAAATTTGCTGCAATATCTTCATTTTACAGATGAATCTACATAGCTGGTTGAAAATTTACTTGAATGGGCCACAGCATCTTTCCATTCAGGCTGCTATAACAAAATATCAGAGGCTGGGTGGCTTGCAAACAACTGACATTTATTTTTCCAGCTCTGGAGGCTGGAGGTCTGAGATCAGATGCCAGGCTGGTCAGGTTCTGGTGAGAACCCTCTTTCTGGGTTGTAGACTCCCCTTTCTCATTCACCAGGATCTTCATAAAGCACTCTACAATGCCACTCTTCAGGTGATCAAATCATCATGATTCAGCACAGGGAAAGGGTGGTATTCATCTGAAAGCTGCCTCTTGATACTCAGCTCTGTGATTAGAAAGTCGCCAGCACTGGTCCTACTATTGCAGAAACCAGTAATCGAGAAACCAAGCACCACACTTGGAGGGTTGGAGAACTCAGGTTTATTATGCCGACGGGCCCAGAGGAGTTACCACTCCAATTCAGATCCCCAAACAAAGGGGTTACAGAGCTTTTGTAGACAGACTATAGTGGACAACACTAGCCGCTAATATGTTTGTTCAAACTATGGGGTTTCATGAACACGGAAACAGCAGTCAGGACAGGGAGGGGGGTGCCTGACCTTTACACAGACAGGCATGATTAAGCAGTTTTGCAGGGGCTGGGCAATTGCAAAGAGCAGGACAAGGGTGAGTGAAATAAGCTCTAGTTCCTAGAAAGTTGGAAAGTCCCCACTTTCCGAGACTATGCGACCTATGTGATCCAGACTTTCCAAGGAGTAAGCTGAGTTACAGAGGCAGAATGAGCAGGAGGTTATGTAAAATTGTAATTTTTCCTCTTCACTGCCACTATATACTTCCCATTCAGTTCAGTTCAGTTCAGTTCAGTCGCTCAGTCATGTCTGACTCCTCATGACCCCATGAATCGCAGCATGCCAGGCCTCCCTGTCCATCAACAACTCCCGGAGTTCACTCAAACTCATGTCCATCAAGTCAGTGATGCATCCAGCCATCTCATCCTCTGTTGTCCCCGTCTCCTCCTGCCCCCAATCCCTCCCAGCATCAGAGTCTTTTCCAATGTATCAATTCTTTGCATAAAGTGGCCAAAGTATTGGAGTATCAGCTTTAGCATCAGTCCTTCCAATGAACACCCAGGACTGATCTTTAGGATGGATTGGTTGCATCTCCTTGCAGTCCAAGGGACTTTCAAGAGTCTTCTGCAACACCACAGTTCAAAAGCATCAATTCTTTGGCACTCAGCTTTCTTCACAGTCCAACTCTCACATCCATACATGACCACTGGAAAAACCATAGCCTTGACTGGATGGACTTTGTTGGCAAAATAATGACTCTGCTTTTGAATATTCTATCTAGGTTAGTCACAACTTTTCTTTCAAGGAGTAAGTGTCTTTTAATTTCATGGCTGCAATCACCATCTGCAGTGATTTTGCAGCCCCCAAAAATAAAGTCTGACACTGTTTCCACTGTTTCCCCACCTATTTCCCATGAAGTGATGGGACCAGATGCCATGATCTTGGTTTTCTGAATGTTGATCTTTGAGCCAACTTTCTCCCTCTCCTCTTTCACTTTCATCAGGAGACTTTTTAGTTCCTCTTCACTTTCTGCCATAAAGGTGGTGTCATCTGCATATCTGAGGTTATTTATATTTCTCCCAGCAATCTTGATTCCAGCTTGTGCTTCTTCCAGCCCAGCGTTTCTCATGAGGTACTCTGCATATAAGTTAAATAAGCAGGGTGAAAATATATAGCCTTAATGTATTCCTTTTTCTATTTGGAACCAGTCTGTTTCATGTCCAGTTCTAAGTGTTGCTTCCTGACCTGCATATAGGTTTCTCAACAGGCAGGTCAGGTGGTCTGGTATTCCCATCTCTTTCAGAACATACTTCCCATTAGTTCCATAGATTCAATTTCATCGGAGTGTATCATTAACTTTTATGAATTATGTCAGTTTCTAACTTTTTCAATAGCCTAGAAAAATCATTTAATTCAGCAATCATCTTAATATGCATTTTTCAAGTACCTTTGGTATGCTTAGAAGCTAGTTGTGCTAAAATCTGTTAGATAAACAACACAAATATTTGATCAAATGTTCAGCTCCCACTGGGTTTATAATTTTAATAGGAAGACACGATAGGAAAAATCAGTAAGCATGAAACAGCAAAACTCTGAGGAGCCGTCTCAGGTACAAAACCTTTCCTTGCCCCCTGTTTCTCGTTTGTAGGAAATAGGCTTCTTAAGCCTCCTTGATCTTCCCAGAATTCCAAAGAAAAGGTTCAAATAGCTGCTAATGAGGGAAGGGAGAGGATGCAAAGATAAGGGAGGAGCAGTCAAGAAACAGTAATTCAGCCATGGGGCAGGGTCCTGGTTCTTCCTTAAGAGAACTTCTGAGTTCTTTTGTAAGAACTAAAGCCCCCATCCAGGTGAAGGATGGTAACTTTAGGCTGAGCAAGATTCCTGGAGTACCACTCCGTTACCTCACCACCAACCAACTGGAAGAAAGTCATTCACCCTACAGCATTCACCTCAAATTATGCCTATAAAATTTTTTTTCCCCAAAAAGCCATGAGAGAGTTTGGGATCTTTGAACTAAGCCACTCATTCTGCTTGCTTGGCCCTGCAATAAATCTTTCTCCACTCAAAACATCACCATTTCAGTTTGTTTGGCCTCCCTGTGTGTTGGGCATATGAACTGGCATTCGGTAACAAAAATAGGTACTCTTTGCAAAGAGGAGCTTCTTTCATTCTCCTTTGGTAACAATGACCTGCAAGGGAAGAGGGGTAGGATAGATCAGTGCACAGTGCACTCCTGATTGGGACAAAACAGTGTGAGGGTTAAGCGACAGTCTCTGAGGGTCCCAGCAGACCCCAGAAGCAGTGAGTTACAGAATCGGTGACTTTTTTTTTTTTTTAGGAAATTCTGAAATAATTATTTGATTTTAAACTATCTTCTTTTATAAATATTATGATTACATAATGAAGTAGGGGGAGAGGATTCTATACATTTCCTTATGGATATCAGAATTAGAATACTTCAAAGGCCTGGCTGACTTTCTCCAACAGAAATATATGGGTACAGTCACTGGGACTCAATGATTATATAAAAATTTTTAGTTTAATATGGTGTGACTCTGATCACTTCACAGGGAGACCATTCCAAATGCAGAGCATGTAGAAATAACAGAACAGTGGTCAACACTGGAGGGTCGACTGGACACTAAAGTAGAACAGTACCTGGTTGTAAAAGAATTCAGTTTTTTGAATTGTTTTAGTAAAAAAATACAAAATAACATATAATTTCAAGCTATAAATTCCAACAATCCAAAACATTAAATCCTAGCATTTTTGTTTTAAGATTGAACTGTAGCCAAGGAAAGAAGCTGGTGCCAGATGGATTTCAGACCCATTATAATACAAACATTCAGCCCCTAAACGCAGCCTCCTCTTAAATATCTTCTCTTCACAATGGCCTTTCACATCCTCTGCCTCTTATCAACCATTTGCCTGTAATAGGACTAATTTGCCAAAAGCCAGAGCCCTAATTCCTGACCTCTGAGTTCTCCTTTGAAAAGAAGGTACAGCTCCAGGCACTCTGAAAGAGCCTAGGTAGAGAGGGCACAGTAACTGATTTTTAAATTAATCTAGTCTTTTTCTAAACAGTTGAAGAGGTGCCTGCACTCTTAGCAAGCATGAGAATGTCCCTGTGTTCAAAAGAACGGAGAAGACATGTTCAGAATGTGAGCATGTTACCAAATGCAAGTTCATGTGCCCAAGGCACAGTGAGGCCAAACAAGCCTCAGTGCTGGAGTTTGGAGCAGAGAATGGTTTATTGTAGGACCAGCAGGGAGGATGGATAGCCTGTGCTCAATGACCCCAAACTCTCTGATGGCTTTGAGGGAAAAGTTTTTCAGGAAAATCTGGGATAAGGGCTGCAGGGTATGCAATTTTCTTCTGATTGGTTAGTGGTAAGGTAACAGGGCAGTGCTCCAGCAAACTTATGCTCAGCCTGAAGTTACCACCTTCACCTGGGTGAGGCCCTTAGTCCCTTCAGAAGAACTCAGAGATACAGCTATGTATGTTTCTTAAAAGGGAACCCTATCTCAAGGCTGCACTGTTTCTTGACTGCTGCTGCTGCTGCTAAGTCACTTCAGTCGTGTCCTACTCTGTGTGACCCCATAGACAGCAGCCCACCAGGCTCCACCATCCCTGGGATTCTCCAGGCAAGAACACTAGAGTGGGTTGCCATTTCCTTCTCCAATGCGTGAAAGTGAAAAATGAAAGTGAAGTCGCTCAGTCATGTCCAACTCTTCCTGACCCCATGGACTGCAGCCCACCAGGCTCCTCCGTCCATGGGATTTTCCAGGCAAGAGCACTGGAGTGGGGTGCCATTCCTTTCTCCTTTTCCTTCCTTATTTCCAGATCCCTTCCTTTCCCTGATGAGAAGCTGTTTAAATCTGCACTTTGGAACTGAGGGAAGTTCAAGGAAGATGAATGAAGCCTATTTCCTACAACAAGAAATAGGGGACATGGAAAAGACCTATACCTGGAGGGTCCCACAGGGTCCTGCTCAGTTTCCAGTGCTCCCTACTGGTTTTAATGAACATCCTGAAATACACATAAAATGGGATCACCTTTCAAATGTCCTTCACCTTGGGGAGCATTTGGTCAACTGCAGCAATTTTGAAAGTCACATACACAGTAACTGGGAAAGTGAAAGTGAAGTCGCTCAGTCCTGTCTGACTCCTTGCAACCCCATGGACTGTAGCCTACCAGGTTCCTCCATCCATGGAGCTTTCCAGGCAAGAATACTGGAGTAGGTTGCCATTTCCTTCTCCAGGAGATCTTCCCAACTCAGGGATTGAACCCAGGTCTCCCACATTGTAGGCATACGCTTTACCATCTGAGCCACCAGTAACTGGGAAGAAAAAAACAAATGTAAGAGGTGTTGGGGGGGAGACAAAGAGGGCTGGGAATGAGATTAACCCTCCCTTACATAAAAAGTTTACTTTAAGCATTAGTTGCTCAGCAATGGATAGCAGAATTTTTTTTTTTTCCAGCAAAAATCTTAAACAGTATTCATCAGGCCTCTGTCTGAATACCTCCACCCTTTTTAAAAAAACAAAAGTGCAATAGAATTTTAAAACAAAATAGAGCTTAAAATAAATAAATCACTAACAAGCATCCTCTTTTTCCTTGCATTCAGTCACTTACTACTCTGCAGTGTGGTACAGGAATCACCAGCCCACACATGTTTGCGTGTGTGTGTGCACAGTTGCTCAGTCATGTCAGACTCTTTGCAACCCCATGGACTGTAGCCCGCTAGGCTCCTCTATCCAAGGGATTGTCCAGGGGAGAATACTGGAGTGGGTTGCCATGCCCTCCTCCAGGGTTTCTTCCTGACCCAAGGATCAAACATGCATTTCTTATGTCTCCTGCATTGGAAGCAGAGTTCTTTACTACTAGTTCTTTACCAATAGTGCCACCTGAGAAGCCCTAGGGAAACCTGTAGTACGATCCTTCAAAATGTTTATAGACTCTTTGGTGGAAACATCACAAACCTATGACACCTTAGGTTAGTACAAGTGACAGAGAGTCCCTCCTCAACCAACTTTAACCAGGCTCTTCTTATAACTAAGTAGAATTAATTTTGATCCCATATCGGATCTGTTTTCTGTGACTGTTAAATCCTGTTTTTCGCTTCTTTTGTTATTATAGCATACATAATGGTCTGCCTCAGGGAAACCTGCTCCCCTCTGCCTGATCCTTAAACTAAAGTGCCTTTGTTTAGCTCACAGGGAGATAACGTGACCCTGCACAGCTGTGAAGGACTGTGGCATTCTCGAGTTCCTTGTGTGGGAAATGGCATTGTCTGATGCTTGCCAGCATGGCTCAGAAATTCACATTTGGGGACATGGGAATCAACATATTCCATTTCACACCAACTGTGAAATGACTGTGAGGAAGTGAAACTAGCACATCTGCCTGCCTGAGGCTTGCCATTCTAGGAGATATTTGCAAGAATTAAATGGTCTTTTTGTTTCCTCAACTCCCCCAATGTCTGGTCACTAAAAGAACCTGACATCCAGCTCCAACAAGATGGTTATTTTGAGATGTTAGTCTGCCATCTTTTTGGTAAGTCAGCTCTAGGAATAAGGTCATATTCCTTGCCTCAACACCTCATCTACTGGATTTATCGGCCTATCATTCAGTGAGCAGAGTGAGCTTGTACTGTTGGTAACACTCTGAATCCCAGTCTCCACTAGCAAGAATTCTACGTCAGTTATTCAAAAATCGACCCCACTTCTGCACCCTACCTATCTTAATATCTGTTCAAGATCCTCATCCCCATGTCTGATGTAGAACTCCTGACTTGCCAACAGCAAGGATCCCTCCACCCTTGATATCTAACCAATTTCTCTTAGTAAGTTTCCAAAAACTGACCTTGTTACTCTCCCCACTATCTATAAATTCACGCTGTACTGGAATTTAAGTCCAGTCTCTCTCCCCTATTTGCAACAGTGTTTGGTGCTGAAAACTTGGCCTCTGTGCACTGCTGTTGAATCAAATCTCAGAGAAAGAGTTTTGGATGAAAAATAAGAGAATAGCTCTGTTGCTTTGCCAGACAAAGGGAGATACAACAGGTCTGTCAAAAGTATGTGTCCCAGGACTTGGTGAGAAGCTTTCAAGGGTGGGGTTGATGATCGGGATCATGGTATATGCAAAGCCTGCACTTCTTTCATCTAGTCTCAGGTAATCTGATGAGTTCCTGTGGTTCCTTTAATATGGCCTCAGAGAGTTTCTTAAGTTTCTCTAGTTCCTTTAATCTGAAATAAAAAATGCTAACGTCCTCCATTCGTTCGGGCCTTTAGTTCTGTAAAGAGCTTACAGATATTGTTGTGTGTATTCCTTGAGGGATAAATCTCAGCATTTGAAAAACTAGGATCACAGCATCTGGTCCCATCACTTCATGGTGAATAGATGAAGAAACAGTGTAAACAGTGAGAAACTTTATTTTCTTGGGCTCCAAAATCACTGCAGATGGTGACTGCAGCCATGAAATTAAAAGACACTTGCTCCTCGGAAGAAAAGCTATGACAACCCTAGAGGGCATATTGAAAAGCAGAAACACCACTTTGCCAACAAAGGTCCATCTAGTCAAAGCTATGGTTTTTCTAGTAGTCATGTATGGAAGTGAGAGTTGGACCATAAAAAAGGCTGAGCACTGAAGAATTGATGCTTTTGAACTGTCGTATTGGAGAAGACTCTTGAGAGTCCCTTGGACTGAGAGGAGATCAAACCAGTCCATCCTAAAGGAAATCAGTCCTGAATATGTATTGGAAGGACTGATGCTGAAGCTCCAATACTTTGGCCACCTGATGCAAAGAGTTGATTCATTACATTAGAAAAGACCCTGATGCTGGGAAAGATTGAGGACGGAAGGAGAAGGGGATGACAGAGGATGAGATGGTTGGATGGCATCACTGACTCAATGGACATGAGTTTGAGCAAGCTCCAGAAGACAGTGAAGGACAGGGAAGCCTAGCATGCTGTAGTCCATGGGGTCGCAGAGTCAGACAGGACTGAACAATGCTCCCTTGAGGCAGAATCAGGACCCTGCCCCAAGACTGCACTATTATTTCTTGGCTGATCCTCACTTGTCTCTGCATGCCTTCCTACCTCTCAGCAGCAACTGTTAGAATCTGCCCTTTAGAACTCAGGCAAGGTCATGAAAATTGGAGTCTGCTTCCTATGACAGAAATGGGGGTCATGGAAAGGCTTTCATGCCCAGCAACCCCACAGGGTCCTGCTCGATTTCATCTTGAATAAAACATGAATAAAGTTTTTGTTGTTATTACTGAAAAGACTTCAATAAGTGCCTGATTGCTAACCAAACTCTGATTTAGCTGCTCACATTTCAAAAGCTAATACTCCAGAGACAAGTACTGATAAGAAATGGAGTAGTTGCTTTATTCAGAAGGCTGGCAACCTGAGGAGATGGTTAACTCATGTCCAAAAACCAGCTCCAAAAGTCTGTTCAACCATGAATCTAAACTCCTACCTTTGATGTATTTCTAAGATCATGTATGCAAGTATCTATACATAGGTCTGTTTCTGTTCCTTTGATTTCCCTGTGTATTTCCACACCAATTTTATATACCATAATTACTAAAGCTTGATAACAAGTCTTGATAAATATCAGGCCAAGGGCATGCAGTGATTTTTATTTTCTTCATCAGAGTTTTGACTATTTTTGGTCTTTAGCAGAATAATTCCACAAAATTGTTACACTAAATCCATGTAAGATTTAGAGTCAGTGTCTACTTGACATGGGTACAAATGGTGTTAATGCAAAACTAATTTATTTCCATATGCATGTGAGAAATGGCAAAGGAAATTATATATATCATTTAAAAGTGTATCAAAAGCATATTAGCTACCTTTGAGCAAATCTAAAGAAGACACGACAGACACTAACATAGAGAATTATACAATGCAGTCCTGCTGCACTCTCAAATGGTATCTTGTATATAATTCCCTTTGCCATTTCTTACATGCATAGAAATAAATTCGTTTCTTATTAACATCGTTTGTACCCATGAAGCCTGAGCTTCATGCTTCCATCTATATCATATTAGAAAATTAGAAGAAAGTAATCATAAGATGATAGCAATTGATAGGAAAAATTCATAACAAAAGTTCTTAACAAAGAATATAAGGAATCTTTTTAGACACAAGTAATTGAAAAAAAAACTGTAGCAGAAATCATAATGAATGATGAAATAATGAAAGCTTTCTTTTTGAAGAGAGAAAAGATAGCAATGTCTACTAACAATAATCCTCAGAATTATACCAGATGCCTTGGCCAGAGCAAGAAAGAAAACTATGAAGTATTAGTATTGGAATGGAAAACACAAATCATTTTTAGATAATGAAATTTTGCATACTAAAAAGTAAATATAACCCACTTACATAAAAGTGCAACCAATCTATGAACTTTCATTACAGTTGTAAAGCTTATGTTTAATATAATTCAGAGTTTATAAAAATAGCTTCATTAGAGTTACACTAATAATTGTAGAGAAGAACTGCATTAGTTGAATTAAGAACTGATATAAAATGTTTTCTAACTCTTAAGCATAAATATTGTCTCTCTGTTGAATGGACAGTGGAATATGCTTTCCAAAAGTGTGTCAAACATCTACTGTGTAATAAAACACCTCAAAATTTAGGCTTACAGAAACAACTAGGTACTAGTTTTATTGATTCCATGGGTTGAAAGAGAATAGGTCCTGTTGCTCTTTTGTGAGCTCACTTTCATGAGCTGGGCTGCAGGCTGAGGGAGCTGGACAATTTCCTCTATGGAGTTTTAAGTCTCAAGAAGTTTAGATGAGATTATTAGCATGGTGGCAGTGTTCCACACACCAGCAGATATCAAGGATCTGCCCATGTCAGATTTGCTTAGGATCCAGCGACCAAAGTTGAAACCCATCAGAATCTTCCTGATACCAAAGCCCTTCTATAACCCCCATTTCTTTTTTGTAGGAGAAAGGTTTCAGCTTCCTAGACCTTCCTGGAGTTCCAAAGGGTAGATTCAAACAGTCACTAATTAGAAGAGTGAGGGAATGCAGAGAGGAAGGAAAGGAAGTCAGGAAACAACAGTTCATCATCTGGCAGTGTCCTGGTTACCCCTCAAGGGGCATACATATCAAGCTGATACAAATCTTTCAATTACTCTACAGGAACTAGGGACCCCACCAGGCGGAAGATAGTAACTTCAGGCTGAGCCAAGCACATAGACTCCTGACTCGCTGGAACCAGAAGGCTGATATTGCTGTTACCTCCTCCACAACGAGCCAGAGGAAAGTCACATACTGTGCGCACAGATGTGCTAAGTTGCTTCAGTAGTGTCTGACTCTTTCTGGCCATAGGATTCTCCAGGCAAGAATACTGGAATGGGTTTCCATGCCCTTCTCCAGGGGATCTTCCCTACCCAGGGATTGAAACCAAGTCTCATATCTCCTGCATTGGCAGGAGGGTTCTTTACCACTAGTGCCACCTGGGAAACCATACCCCACACACCTCTTCACAAATTCTGACAATAAAAATTGTTCTCAGAAAATAACTGGAGAGAGTTCAGGGTTTTTTCAGCATTAGCTACCCTGGATTCCTTGTCTGGTGTCTTTCATTAAAATTTTCACACTTTCTTCACCATGATTCAGCGTCAGTAGATGGCTAAACTGTGCATGTGAGGGTACTTAAGTTTGGTTCCATACAAAGTGACCACACAATCAAGTCCAGCATCAATGCAGAAGGGGTTGTTCAACTATGGACTCTTAAGAGCTATTGATGAAACAACCGCAGCAAATGCATACAGAGTGCTCTGAGGACACTCTGAGGACAGAGTGGATATTTCAAGCTGTCTCCTAGTAGAAACCAACATCAGAGTTCAGGCAACCCCTGTAAGGAGATCAGAGGCTCTTCCACTGGTAGAAAGATATTCTGGATTCATAACAGATCAGCATAGACTCACTGAGTGATTTGGGTCTAGGATCCTCCTGTTTCAGAGCTTTTCTTTCACCACTGTTTGACTTGCAACCTATAGTGTCAACTCTGTAAAGGGTTGAAACTTTAAAGGTGATATGAGAAGTGCTATGTCAACATAAAGCATAGTTGACAGAAAAGCAAAGCTAAAAAAAAATACAGTAATTACAAATGGCTACAAGACTTGTATTTATAGGGTTTTCACAGACAAGAATGTGCCACTAGTGGCACCTGCAGCTTAATCTTGGTTTCAACTCCTCACTACCAGGCAAGACACATGTGACCACACTGGAGATTAGAGAATGGGCCAGCAGTGATTGTGGAATGAGCCCTTCTGAAGTCTAAGCAGTGGGCATTGACCTGTGTGGCATGAGCAGGAATCTCTCATTCCCACTGGGCACCTCCTACAGCCTGAAGAATCACACCAGTGTGCCTGCATGGTATGTACCTCATAAAATCTTAGAGTGGAATCTGTCCTAAAGTGGAAGAAAATTTAATAAATTGCATGCCTGACACAACCTGTATCTCACCCTGGATCAAGGTAATGTCTTTATAGTTCAGAGGAAGTTGAAAGTGATTCACAACAAACCTAAACCCAGAGTGAGAGATGAAAGGAAAAACATCACATGGTAATGCAAAGAAGCACTATGGTAGTATGTGACTGGCACTGTATTTTTCACATAATTCCAGGAGGAGGTCTTACCTCATTAGAGATACAACACCATTAGATTATGTAAGAAGAGGGAATTGCCTGTAGAAATTATGTTTCAAGGAATCATGTATACAAACAGCAAGTACTATCCCTATGTAAGAAACAAAGGGCTTGTCTTTGACTTTTTGTGTTAATCTGAATTAACATAGAAATGACAAATGTCTCCATTCTGCCTGATGCTTTTGCCATACAGAATTCATTTACTACACCTGCATAAGAAAGACAAAATTGTTTTTATATTTTTTTCTAAGTCTTCCAGTCTAGGAAGAAAAAAGTCCCACCCCCACTTCAGCTTTACACATGCCAATTTAATGAAATGCTTAAATTGAATTTATTACTTTTAAGGATAAATACCCAATCTCAGAAATACACCAACTTATGTGGAATAAATTCTAGAGTTACTGAAAGATAACCTGAGAATCAGCCCCAAGCATCTAAGGGGACGCACAGAACTGATGGGCAGTGAGGTGTGGGCTTTCTCTCAAAGACAAATCCCATCAGCTGTGCCGGGACTTGTACACATAACTAGACCTGTTTCTGGAATCTCAATCTTGCAAAGACTTTGGGGACATTTATTTCTTTCAACAAATGTAGAAGCAATTTAAGTTAGATTTTAAAATTTTGATAAATTTCTAAGATAAAACAAAAATCTTGGTACTTCCTGATTGGATTATGCCCAAAGGCTGGATTTATGGCTTGTCTCAAAAAGGAGTTGAGATTCCAGTGGCTGGAGCTCAGGTCACCTCCCTCAGGGTCCTGGAAGCAGGCATTAATGATACAAGCATTGTTTGGAATGGGTCATTTACCTAGTGGTTACATTACTCACAAGGAAGCTCTGCTGTATACATGGGTCCGAATTTTTATTCATCAATGACATAAGCTGAAAAGTCTCAAGTAAAGACTTCACATTGACCAAGTGGAAAATTCTCTGAAAGTGAAACACCAACTTAGTAACTAGAAGCTGATTACTCCACAGCATATCCTCCCAGCATCACTGACTCAGAGAATAATGGTTCTAGACCCAAGGACACAACCTTGCCTTCCTCAGGTTAATATTCCAGGAAGAGGAGGACACAGGCACACCAACAAGGCGTGCATGTTACTGAGCAAGTAGAAGCTAGGCCTTAAAGGCACTAACACATCTACTCCTCATAACAACCTTGGGGAGAAGGCATTTCCATTTGACGAATAAGAAAACTGAGCCCCAGAGAAGCTAAGACATCTGCAGAGGTCACACGATAAGGCTATGGCAGGTCTCAGATGGTGGCCCTGGACCACATCCTTATTGTGCTACAGCCTGAGGCTGGGCTCAGAGAGAAAGTGGCATGGGTTTCTGTGAAGCCTAGGAAGACTGTTTTTGTTTGTTATATAATTAACGCTTTCTCAGTACAGTACTGCATCAGCCAAATATCACAAGACTAGACACAATAGAATAGAATGGAATTAGGAGTAGCTGATTCTAAATAAACTTTAGTTTCTTTTTTGGCATACTTATAAATTTTTATTCCTTATTTTTTATCTTATCAGACTAGTGGAGAGAAAATGAAAGATATTAGGATATTCCTCTGTAAAGTTCTGTGGTCTGGAGGGGTTTCTCTGAATTACAAATGCTTGGCTCATAATATATAAAGAAGGGGGAAAATGATATTGTAAATTTTAAAAAATTATTGAAGTACAACTGATGCACAATATTATGTTATTATAATTTTTAAAGATTATATTCCACTTATAGTTATTATAAAATATTGGCTATAGTCCTCATGTTGTACAATATAGATATTATAAATTGAAAAAATTTTACTCATTTAACTGGATATACAAAATGACACTTCATATAGAATGTGTATTTTCACATTTTGTCTAACAGCTTCATGATTTTATGAAACATAAAAGTCTGAATGGGGGCAATGTTTAAGCCCACTGTCTTTCAGCATCCTGAGTCAGGCACTGTGGTGATTGTAAATGTGTCTGGTGAATTCTGCAGAAACATGTTCATGGTGTGGGTGCATTGATGGATGTGTACCTCTGTACACTAAATGATCATTCTTCCCAAAGTCATATGTTGCAACTCTAATTCCCAATATGATGGTATTTGAAGGTGGGGCCTTTGAGATATTACATGAGGTCATGAGGGTGATGTCTCCAAGATAAGAGTAGTGCCATTATATAAAGAAAAAGAGACATGAGATGTCTCTCTACTATGTGAGCGCAGTGAGAAGGCAGTCATCTAACCAGGAAAAGAGCCCTTATTAGAACTTGACTATGCTGGCACCCTGATTTCATACATCGTACTTCCAGCCTACAGAACTGCGAGAAATAAATGTTGGTTGTGAAAGCCTATGATATCCTGTTACAGCAACCCAAGCTGACTGAAATATATACCCTATTCCACTTCTCCATGCTTGCTCTCAAGGATCAGCTAAATAAAACAGCAAGGATTTTTTTTTAATGGAAGCCTATCTCACCCTTAGCCAGAAGCCCCCAGTCTTCACCACAGCCAGAGAGAAAGGCTCTCATGCTTCCAGGCAAGCCAGCACACCTCACTGCTCCTCCTCAGCTCAGGCTCCACTGCCCCCACTCCAGGGGCGAGAGGAGCTGCTGCAGGGCTAGGCATCACTCACGTGAACGGATGTTCACAGAGGGCTGTCTGCTTCCTGCTGTGTTTTCTCTGCAGTCCTGCTGACCGACAGCACTCTCCTCCACAGCCAGTGCCTCAGAAGGGAGAACACAGACTTCTCATCAACTCACTACTTCTAGGGTGTAGGGAGAGAGAGTGAGCTTAACCACCATGGACATAACTAGTCCAGTTTTTTCAGGAAGGAATAATTAATACATTGCATCATTTTTCCACTGAAAATGTTTCTTTGTAAAGAATAATTCAGACTCATAATGTGTGTCAAAATACATTCATTGAATGAAAGAGAATGGCCTTTCCCTTTCATCTATACCTCCTTGCCTCCTGCCTCCAAGTCAAGGTTGAATGGTCATAAGCAGAATTTTCAGATATTCTCTGTAGTCTCAGCACTTAGAACATGAGCTTACAAAACAGCTGTCACAATTCATATCAAAGCCAGAGTCACCACTGGTGTACTCTGGGTCTCATCCTTGGTCCACTGCATTGCCCAGTTGTCCTTTTACTCTCCAACCATAGTCCAGAAGGATTGTAATCCTGTCAGGTAAGTGGCCATGTGTACAAGAATATTTCAGCTTTTGAATAAGGCAGAAAGGAGCCTCTAGGTAGATCCAGATGAAATGACAGCTGTTCGGACCACACTCCACTGCATTTCAGGCCAGAGGCATGAAACGAATAGATTATTCAAGTCCGTTGAATTTTTAGCATAAGTCAGATTTATTCTCTATTATTTTAGAGAATCATTTTAAGTTTGAAGAAGCTGCCCTCAATTCATATTTCATGTGGCTGAACACCATTTCCAAGCTCAGTTAGACTGAATTATGACATACGTGGTTTCCTGTAACAAAATTGGATTTTAACTTCATTTAACACAGCAACAATTATTATCATAAACCGTGCTTCCATTTTCCCTGAGACAAATCAATCTAAAATTGTTTCACTTTTTATAGTTCATTTTCACTTTAAATTTATTTTTACCTCAATTGTAAGAGATCCACTACAACTTATTGTGTAGTCAGCTTTATTATTTATTAGCATAAAAATTAAATTTTTGTTCAGAGAAATTATTGTGAACTTCAGGTAAACAAGAGTGGTATTAAAGTTTTCCTATCTAATATTTAGATCAGTTAATGGAGTAGAAAGAATCTTTGCAAAGATTAAAAAATTTTAATATGTTTTGCACAGTTTAGATAATTGGATTATTATTTCCTTCATATAACTGTGGAAGAGTCAATACAATTTAGATATTCTCTGCCTATCAAGGAAAACATGAAAGTGTTATCATATCAAGCAAATGAATTATTTTAAAAGAAAATGACAATAAGTTCGAAACTCTTATTTTCATGTCCGCATCCAGGATATTAAGGAGGGTTCTATTCTAGGATGGCAACCTTGACCAGCCCCTGCCTTTTTTGGCCAAAAGATTTAAATCACCAAAATTGAGATTTCAAGCTCACATTCATGAAATACAGCAATGGCATTTAGAAATTCACAGTTGATTTCATTAAAGTCGAACATCTCCTTGGAATAGGTCCGTGCCCACCTCTTCTGCCTCTAAAGATCCCATTTCATAATACCTTCAGCAGGTGAACTTCATAAAGTGTTCTTAAAGGAAAATATAGTCAGCTCTCCATATCCACAGGTTTCCACATACAGATTCAACCATCCAACAGACAGCAAATATTAGAAAAAAAATCCAGAAAGCTTTCAAGAGCAAAACTCAAATTTGCCCCATGCTGGCAACTATTCACATAATAAGTACATTGTATTTGTAACTATTTACAGGGAATTACATTATATTGCATTTAGGCATACTAAATACTCCAGAGACTATTTAAAGTAAATGGCAGGATATGTGTAAGTTAGGTGCAAATTATACATGTGTAATTCTATATGTGTAGGTTAGGTGCAAATTCTATAAAAATCATTTTATATAAAGACTTGTGCATCCTCAGATGTGAGGATCCATAGGAGGGGAGGGTCCTGGAACTCATCTCCCATGGACCGAGGGACAACTGTATACTGCTCAAGTAGTCTCCAAAGTTATCAAGAAAGGGTATGGCCTCATAACTCCATATGATTTTAAGTCCTTTTTTTGGAGTCTAGTTATTTTATTATTATTACTATTATTATTACTTTAACTATAATTTTATTACTATTATTATTACTTTAACTATAATACTGTTCTCTTGAGTTTATAGTATTGAACATACATGATTCTTTTTTTCACACAGGACTTTTAAAAATTTAGATGCTTGGAAAAATATTTAAAATATAAAGGTGCTTTGAAGTTCTTGGTTTATTTATGCAAATACATGTAGTGCTGTTGTGCACATAATGTGGGAACACGGCTATGAGACTTGGATACTTGACATTTCATGCAGAATATTTAGGTGCATTAAGAGCTTCTGTATTTTCTTGAATTCTGTTTAATATTAAGAAGAAAGCACACAAATACACACTCACACTGATATTTTAACATTTTAAATTTGGTCCAATCACTGAAAATACTGTTTTAAAACCACATTCACTATGCAAAGGACTAAAACAATGATCTAGAATTGAGCTTTAATGCCTCCTTTACAGCACTTTGCCATTGTTAAAGACAAATACAACAGCATGGTGGGTTCAGGCCTGCAATTTGTAAAATTCATTTTTATGATACACACAAAATACAGTACTAAGTCATTTAATAGCTTAATACCAAAAGTAAAATTAAATAAGTCCACAACACAAGTCTTTCTTATTTTCAAATGGCAATTTCCAAAGAGAGCTGGGATGATTATTTTCTTCATTATTAAAGAATGAAAGGGGACTTCCAGGATGCCAGAGGAGTAAGATGTGCAGATCATTCTCTACCCCACAAATGCATCCAAATTACATCTGAATGTGGAACAACTCATACAGAACACCTACTGAACACTAGCAGGAGACCTCAAACTTCCAAAAAGGCAAGGTAATTGCCTGCTAGCGACAGAATGAAACACCAACACTGCAGAGTGGTTTGAATCTTTTTACTTTAACTCTTTGCTTCTTACAGCTGCTTTACTTTATATCTTTTGCACAACAATCTACAGGGCAAGTTGCCAAACGCCATAATTCAGCGACTATACAGTGCGCAGGTGCAGGGCGAGATAACCTTTACCTTAACTTATTTACTGCAGCTAAGACTTTGTTTTGAGGAACTTCCTTATCAACTTAGAATCCGTTTTGTCCCTGGGTCTGTTCCTTTTGTGGAATCAGAGAAGCATCCTTGTGTGCAATAAATGTTCTTTTCCCACAGGAACAAACAGGATTCTTAGCTGAACATCTCGTTTGCAAGGATGTTCAGTTCTGGTTGAGAGTCTCGTTTGCAAGCACTTCTCAACCTTCCTTAAACCTAGTTCCCTACACTGGGCAGAACATCTCGTTTGCAAGAATGTTCAGCCCTGGTTGAGAGTCTCGTTTGCAAGCACTTCTCAACCTTCTTTATACCTTGTTCCCTACAACTGCCACATAACAGAGTAAGGCAAATGAAATAAGAAAAAAGAGACAAAGGAATCGGGATAGGACCTGCACCTCTGGAAGAGAGCTGTGAAGGAGGAAAACTTTTTGCACACTCAGAAATCATCTCATGGACAGGCACAGGGGGAAGTTATGGAAACCCAGAGAGAGCAAAGCAACAGGTGCATGGAGGCAAACCCCTGAGAGAATTCAGAACAGAGATCAGTGATGACCAGTACTTCACATCCTGTGACGCTTGTCTGCATGCCTGCCACGGGACTGGGGGCTGAGTGCTGAGGCTCAGGCTTCAGAGGTCAGACCCAGAGAGAACTTGGGTTGACTGCCATAAAGATAGTCTGAGGGGTCTAGTACTGCACAGCTGAGGGAGTCCATGGAAGAGCCTGGACGTGCCACAGAGGCAAGAGATGCTTTTTGCGGGGTCTGCTAACTCTGTGAGATCACAGACAGCAGGACACCACCTTCATGAGTGCCGTCATAGGTGGGAAGAGATGCAGGTGCAGTTAACAACCCCAGAGGTGCTCATGCTGGCTACAGCCTCTGCTTGTTTGAGTGCCAGAGGTGGGGCAGGTTGTGGCTGCAGTCTCTGAACCCAGAAATGGGTGCAATGGCTGTTGGAGCCACTGGCCAAGCTATGAGCAGGAACAAGTCACTGCCCAGACCTTCCTGGGAGCCTGTGCAACCTGGCACTGCCAAGTGACCCACGACCTGGGGCCAATTCCCCCAGGAGAGTACTAGACCATTTCAGGCGGCATCAATTTCCCACAGGCCTATGCCACCACAGGAACTCCCTGCATATAGGAATTGTGTCTGCCATATACTTTCCTCTCCCTAACCTGACTAAACAAGTAAGCCCTACTCAGGCTCTGCTTTAGACCCCTCTTGTCTGGGTGAAGAACAGACTCTGGAGGGCAGCCTACAAACAGACCTTGGGCCAAAACCAAAACTGAGCACCAAAGCTGTGTCACCAAAAAGAGGAAGAAGATTTGAGTAGTGGATTAAATCCCTGAAGTTGGCACGAGGTTGTGGGCTTTGGGGGTCATTTTGGACTTTGGAAGCAAGTAAAAGCTGGGGTAAGGCCAAATCTGAGTCTGACCAGACCCCACAGTGTCCACAGCAGATCCAGAGATCTTCCCAGAAATATGGAGGACTTCCTGAGTAGGCAGATTGGCTGGAGCTCACTGCATAGTGAGGACATGACAACTAAGGTCATAGAAAAATATTCTTCTTGTTACCACTCTCTCTTTATCTATCTATATATTTTGTTTTTCTTTTTCATTCTGCTTTATTTTTGTTCTTTTTAAATTGCTCCTTTAATTTTTATTTTTTACTTATTTTTAACACTTTTATTTTAAAATAAATTTATCCTATTTTATTGTTTTCCTATTTATACAGTAGATTTTTTTTTAAACCATGATTTCAGTTTGTATATTTGCTTGTCTAGTTTTTAGTTTATTTTCATTTATGGGTTTGTTTATTGGTATCATTGCTCCCTTTTTTGGACTCCTCTTTTTATTCTTTCTTTTCTTTCTTCTCTTTCCTTTTTGTGAGTGTGAGTATGTGAGTTTCTTTGTGTGTTCCTATCTGCTTAATGGTGCTTTTACCATTTGTCTTGGGTACAAGAGCTTTTGTCTATTTACATTTTGTCTATCCATTCTGTTTTTGTTTGTATATTGCTTGATTTTTTTCTATCACTTTCTTTCTTTTTCTCTCCTGTGCTGTGTGGCTTGTGGAGTCTTGGTGCTAGAGTAAGGGGTTGGAACTGAACTCCCAAGATGGGAGAACTGAATTAAGGGCATTGGATCACCAGACAACTCCCAATACTGAATATTAATCTGAAGATCTCTGCCTAAGGCCTCCATTTCAATCTTAAAATCTGGTCACACCCAAAGGCCAGCAAACTACACTGCCAGACACGTCACTGCAAACAGCTAGCAAAAGAGGAAAACAGATCTACCCATTAGCAGACTGCTTGAAGCCACAGCAAGCTCACAGACACCCCAAAACACACCACTGGGTGAGATACTGCCCTTCAGAGAGATAAGATTCAGTAACACCCACTACAACACCTGTACCAGTCCCTCCCACCAGGAAACCTTCACAAGGAACTGGTCCAAACTTACACAAGCACAGACTCCACAAGAAAGAGGAAAAGAAATATTGCAGCCTGTAGAAAGGAGACTGCAAACATAGTAAATTAAACAAAATGATAAGAGAAACACAGAGCAGATGAAGGAGCATGGTAAAAACTCACAAGACCAAACAAGTTAAGAAAATATAGGCACTCTACCTGAAAGAGAATTCAGAGGAATGATAGTAAAGATGATCCAAAATCTTGGAAATAAAATAAGAGCGACAGATAAATAGAATGGAGTCACCGGTTGAGAACGTTAAAAAAAAAAAAAAAAAAAAGTTTAACAGAGACCCAAAAGAAATAACCTCTTCATGAATCAGCCTTGTCATGGTGAAGGGGGCCTGTGTAACTCAATGAAGCTCTGAGCCATGCCATACAGGGCCACCCAAAACAGATGGGTCATAGTAG
The DNA here is from genome assembly GCF_023091745.1 of Budorcas taxicolor. Classification (NCBI taxonomy): domain Eukaryota; kingdom Metazoa; phylum Chordata; class Mammalia; order Artiodactyla; family Bovidae; genus Budorcas; species Budorcas taxicolor. The sequence goes on along the minus strand of NC_068930.1, from coordinate 7,107,528 downwards.
AGAGTTCTGACAAAACATGGTCCACTGGAGGAGAGAATGGCAAACGACTCCAGTATTCTTGCTAGGAGAACCCCATGAACAGTATGCAAAGGCGATAATTTATGACCCTGGAAGAAGAGCTCCGCAGAGTGGAAGGTGTCCAATAAGGGAAGAACAGAGAGCAATTAATTACTAATAGCACCAGAAAGAATGAAGCAACAGGGCCAAAGTGAAAATAATACTCAGTTGTGGATGTGTCTGGCAATGAAAGTAAATTCTGATGATGTAAAGAACAATGTTGCATAGGAACTTGGAATGTTAGGTCCATGAATCAAGGTAAATTGGACATGGTCAAGTGGGAGATGGCAAAATTGAACATCAACATCTGAGAAATCAGTGAACATTTTAGTTTTCATGAACATTCCATTTTAGGACAGGAATTCAGATGACCATTATATCTACCATTGTGGGCAAGAATCCCTAAGAAAAAACAGAGTAGCCCTCATAATCAACAAGAGTCTGAAATGCAGTATTTGGGTGCAATCTCAAAAATGACAGAATGATCTCAGTTCATTTCCAAGGCAAGCTATTCAACATCAGAGTAATTCAAGTCTATGCACCAAGCACTTATGATGAAGAAGCTGAAGTTGACCAGTTCTATGAAGACCTACAAGACTTTCAAGAACTAACACCACAAAAAAATACCTTAGAAAGCACTGAACTGAAATTAACAGGAATGGGTGATTTTCATCAAAGGGGATTGGAAGGCAAAAGTAGGAAGTCAGGAGATACCTGGAGTAATAGGCAAGTTTGGCCTTGCAGTACAAAATTAAGCAAGGCAAAGGCTAACAGTGTTGCCAAGAGAATGCACTGGTCATAGCAAACACCCACTTCCAAGAACACAAGAGATGAGTCTACGCATGGATGTCACTAGATGCTCAATACCAAAATCGGACTGATTATATTCTTTGCAGCTGAAAATGGAGAATCTGAACATAGCAAAAATAAGACCTGGAGCTAACTGTGGCCCAGATCATCAGCTACATATTGTAAAATTCAGGTATACATTGAAGAAAGTAGGGAAAACCACTAGGACATTCGGGTATGACTTAAATCAAATCCCATGTAATTATACAATGGAGGTGATAAATAGATTCAAGGGATCAGATTTGGTAGACAGAATGCCTGAAGAACTATGGATGGAGGTTCATAATTGTTCAGTAGGCAGTGACAAAAACCATATCAAAGAAAAAGAAATGCTAGAAGTCGAAATGATTGTCTGAGGAGGCTTTACAAACAGCTGAGAGAAGAAGAGGAGGAAAGGCAAGGAAGAAGGGAAAGATGATATGCCCAACTGAATGAAGAGTTAGAGAATAGGAAGGTGAGATAAGTAGGCCTTCTTAATACAAACAATGCAAAGAAATAAAGGAAAACAACAGAATGGGAAAACTAGAAATCTCCTCAAGAAAACTGGAGATATCAAAGGACAGAAATGGACATAATAGAAAGAAAAGAGATTAAGAAGAGGTGGCAAGAACACACAGAAGAACTATTGAAAAAAAAAAATGTTAATGACCTGGATAACCACAATGATGTGATCAGTCACTGAGAGCCAGACATCCTTGAGTGTGAAGTCAAGGGGGCCTTCAGAAGCATCACTATGAACAAAGCTAGTGGAGGTGAGGGAATTCCAGCTGAGCTATTTCAAATCCTAAAAGATGATGCTGTAAAGGTGCTGCACTCAATATACCAGCAAATTTGGAAACCACAGCAGTGGCCCCAGGACTGGAAAATGTCAGTTTTCAATCCAAATCCAAAGAAGGACAATGCCAAGGATGTTCAAACTACAGTACCATTGTTCTCATTTCACATGCTACAAGATTTTGCTCAAAGTCCTTCAAGCTAGGCTTCAGCAGTATGTGAGCTGAGATTTTCCAATGTATAAGCTAGGTTTAGAAAAGACAGAAGAACCAGAGATCAAATTGGCAACATTTGTTGGATCATAGAGAAAGGAAAAGAATTCAAAAACAAAAATCCATTTCTGCTTCATTGCCTATGCGAAAGCCTTCGACTGTGTAGATCACAACAAACTGTGGAATATGATTAAAGAGATGGGAATACCAGACCACCTTACCTCTCTCCTAAGAAACCTGTATGCAGGTCAAAAGCAACAATTAGAACCAATCATGGTCAGACACGACTGAAGTGACTTAGCAGCAGCAGCAGCATGGAACAAAGGACTGGTTCAAAATAGGGAAAAGAGTATGACAAGGCTGTATATTGTCACCCTACTTATTTAACTCATATGCAGAGTCCATCATGCATTATACAGAGCTGGATGAATCACAAGTTGGAATCAAGATTGCCAGGAGAAATATCAAAAATCTTAGATATGCAGATGATACAACGCTAATGGTAGGAGGTGAAGAGGAACTAAAGAACTTCATGAGGAGGGTGAAAGAGAGTGAAAACTCTCTGGCTTAAAACTTAGCATTCAAACACTAAGATCATGCCATCCAGCACCATCCTTTCGTGGCAAATAGATGGGGGGGAAATTGGAAACAGTGACAGATTTCAGTTTCTTTGGCTCCAAACCCACTGTGGATGGTTACTGAAGCCTGAGATTAAAAGACGCTTGCTCCTTGGAAGGAAAGCTATGACAAACTTAAACAGCATACTCAAAAGCAGAGATAAACTTGCTAACAAAGGTCCACATAGTCAAAGTTATGGTTTTACCCGTAGTCATGTACAGATGCAAGAGTTGGGCCATAAAGAATGCTAAGCACCAAAGAATTGGTGCTTTCAAATTTGGGGGCTGGAAGAGTCTCTTTAGAGTCCGTTGGAGTGCAAAGAGATCAAAACAATCAATCTTAAATGAAATCAACTCTGAATATTCAGGTGAAGAACTTTTTCTGAAGCTGAAGCTCCAATACTTTGGCCATATGATGTAAAGAGCTGACTCAGTGGAAAACACCCTGATGCTTGGAAAGCCTGAAGGCAAAAGAAGAGGGTGGCAGAAGAGGTAATGATTAGATAGCGTCACTCACTCAATGGACATGAATTTGAGCAAACTCTGGGAGATACTGAAAGACAGGGAAGCCTGGAGTGCTTCAGTCAACGGGGTCACAAACAGTCAGATGTGACTCAGTGACTGAACAACAAAAGAAACAAAGAACAGATGATTAGTAATGGACAACACAATAAGTGAAATAAAAAACACACTATAGGGAACTGGTAGCAGAATAACTGGGGCAGAAGAATGGTAAATGACCTGGAAGATAGAATGGTGGACATAAGTAAAGCAGAGCAGAATAAAGAAAAAAGAATGAAAAGAAAAAAATGACAGGCTCAGAGACTTGTGGAACACCAATTACCATTCTAATATCTGAATTATAGGCTTCCCAGAAGAAGAGGAAAGGAAAGTGTTTGAGAAAATATTGGAGGAGAATCATTGAAAACTTCCCTAATATCAGAAAGGAAATAGTCATCCAAAACCAGGAAGCCCAGAGAGTCCCATATATGATAAACCCAAAGAGAAACATGCCAAGACACATTAATCAAACTAATAAAAATTAAACACAAAGAACAAATATTAAAAGCAGTAAGAGAAGAGTAACAAATAACATAAGTAAATTCCCTTAAGGTTAACACCTGATGTTTCAGCAGAAACTCTGCAGGCCAGAAAGGAGTGACAGGATATACGTATAGCAATAAAAGGAAAAAAACAGAAAAAAGAAAAAAACCTATAATCAAAATTTCTCTACATAGCAAGGATATCATTCATATTAGACAGAGAAATAAAAAACTCCATAGATAAGCAAAAGTTAAGTGAGTTCAGAAGCACCAAAATAGTTTTACAACAAATTCTAAAGGGAATTTTCTAAATAAGAAAAAAAAAAGTGAAACAAAAGGGGTACAAAAAAAATCCCAAAGCAATAAAGTAAACAGTAATAGGACCATAGAAAATGAAAGTGAAAGTGAAGTCGCTCAGTCGTGTCTGACTCTTTGCAATCCTGTGGACTGTAGCCCACCAGGCTCCTCCATCCATGGGATTCTCCAGGCAAGAATACTGGAATGGGTTGCCATTTCCTTCTCCAGGGGATCTTCCTAACATATCAATAATTACCTTCAATGTAAATGGATTAAATGCTCCAACCAAAAGATACAGACTGGCTGAATGGGCACAAACACAATACCCTTACATATGCTTTCTACAAGAGAACCACTTCAGACCTAGAGACACATACGGACGGAAAGTAAGATGCTGGAAAAGATATTCCATGCAAATGGAGTCAAAAGAAAGTGGGAGCAGCAATACTCATATCAGATAAAATAGACTTTAAAATAAAGATCATTACAAGAAACAAGGAAAGATACCATATAATGATCAAGGGATCTATCCATGAAAAAGATGTAATGATTATATATTTACCAAAAAAAAAAAAAAAAGGAGCACTTCAATAAATAAGGCAAATGCTAACAACTATAAAAGGGGAAATCATATATAACACCATAACATTCAGGGACTTTAACACCCCACTGACACCAATGGACAGATCATCCAGATAGAAAATTAACACAGAAACACATGCATCCATAAATGACACATGTGACCAGATGAACTTAATTGATATCTACAGGATATTCATTCAAAAACATTAGACATTTTTTTTCATGTGTACATGGAACAATTTCCAAGATAAACCATATTTCACATGACAAATCAAACCTTGTTGAATTTAAGAAATTGAAATATTATCAAGCATTTTTTTCTGACCACAATATTGTAGATTGGAAATCACTTACAGGAAAAGAACTGTAAAAAACACAAACACATGGAGGCTAAATAATACATCTCTAAATAACCAAGAGGTCACTGAAGAAATCAAAGAGAAATAAAAAAGTAACTAGAAACAAATGACAATGAAAATATGAGAACTCAAAGCCTGTAGGATGCAGCAAAGGCACTGCTAAGAGGGACATTTACAGCAATACAAGTCTACCTCAATGAGAAAACTAGGAAGTAAAATCATCATATACATAAAGCAACTAGAAAAAGAAGAAGAAAAAAATCTAAAGTTAGTAGAAGCAAAGAAATCACAAAAATCAGAGCAGAAATAAATGAAAAAGAAATGAAGGAGACAATAGCAAAGATCAACAAAACTACAAGCTGGTTCTTTGAGAAGGTAAACAAAACTGACAAACCATTAGCTACACTCATCAAAGAAAAAAGGGGGAAGACTCAAATCAATATAATTGGAAATGGAAAAGAAATTATAACATATGATGCAGAAATACAAAGGATCATGAGACACTATAACAAGCAGTGTTTGTCACTCAGTCGTGTTTGACTCTTTGTGACTGTAGTCCAGCAGGCATGTCTGTCCATAGAATTCTCCAGGCAAGAATACTAGAGAGGAGCCATTCTCTTCTCTAAGGGATCATCTTGAGGCAGAGATTGATCCTGGGTCTCCTGCATTACAGGCAGATTTGTTAGCATCTGGGCCACAGAAGAATTCTAGTACAAGCAAGTATATGCCCTGCCAAAATGGACAAACTGGAAGAAAAGGACAAATTCTTAGAAAAGTAAAACCCTCCAATACTGAATCAGGAATAAACAGAAAATATGAACAGACCAATTACAAGCACTGAAATTGAAGCTATGATAAAATTTTTTCCCCCAATAACCCAAAGCCTGTGGCCAGATTGCTTCAAAGGCACATTATATCAAATATTTGGAGAAAAGTTAACACTTATTCTGCTCAGATTCTTCCAGAAATTACAGAGGGAGGAAGCCTCTCAAACTTGTTCTATGAGGCCACCATCACCCTGATACCAAAACCAGACAAAGATATCAGACAGAAAAGTTATAGGCAGTATCTCTGAGGAATATAGATGCAAAAAAATCCTCAACAAAATTCTAGAAAACAAAATCCAACATCACATTAAAAGAATTATACACCATGATCAAGTGGGGTTTATTCCAGGGATCCAAGGATTCTTCAATATACACAAATCAATCAATGTGATACACCACATTAACAAACTGAAAGACAAAAACCATACAATCATCTCAACAGATGCAGAGAATGCTTTCAACAAAATTCAACACCCATTATGATAAAAATTCTCCAGTTAATCGGCATTGAAATAATCTTTCTCACTATAATAAAGGCCATATAGAAGAAACCCATAGCAAACATTATTCTCAACTGTGAAAAAGTGAAAGTGTTTCCTCTAAGATCAAGAACCAGACAAGTGTGTCCACTCTCATCACTAAGATTCAATAGAGCTTTAGAAGTCCCAGCCACGTCAATCTAGGAAGAAAAAGAAATAAAAGGAGTTCAGATTGGAAAAGAAGAAGTAAAGCTCTCCCTGTTTGCAGATGACATGATACAAAAATAGAAAATCCTAAAAATTCCATCAGAAAATAACTAGAACTAATCAATAAATTTAATAAAGTAGCAGGATACAAAATCAATATAAAGAAATACCTTGCATTCCTATACACTAACAATGAAAAATCTGAAAGAGAAATAAAAGAAACAATCCCATTCACAACAGAAAGAGTAAAATAGCTAGGAATAAAAACCTGCCTAAAGAGACAAAAGGTTGTATTCAGAAAACTGTAAAAGAAAGAAAGAAAGAAATCACTGATAAAAGAAACCAAAGATGACACAAACACATGGAGAGAAACACCATGTTCTTGGATTATAAAAATAAATATTGTGAAAATGACTAATCTACTCAAAGCAGTCTACAGATACAATGCAATCCTTATCAAATTATCAATGACATTTTTCACAGAACTAGAACAAAGAATTTTATAATTTGTATGGAAACACAAAAGACATCAAATAGCCAAAGCAAATTTGAGAAAGAAAAATGGAGCTGGAGAAATCAATCTTCCTGACTTCAGTTCAGTTCAGTTAAGTTCAGTCACTCAATCGTGTTTGACTCTTTGCGATTCCATGGACTGGAGCATAACAGGCTTCTCTGTCCATCACCAACTCCAGAAGTTTGCTCAAACTCATGTCCATTGAGTTGGTGATGCCGTCCAACCATCTCATGCTCTGTTGTACTCTTCTTCTCCTGCCTTCAATCTTTCCCAGCATCAGGGAAGTTTCCAAATCACTTCTTTGCATCCTTCAGCATTAGTCCTTCCAATGAATATTCAGCACTGATTTCTTCTAGGATTGACTGGTTGGATCTCCTTGCAGTCCAAGGGGCTCTCAAGAGTTTTCTACAACACAACAGTTCAAAAGCATCAATTTTTCAGTGCTAAGCTTTTTTTATAGTTCAACTCTCACATCCATACATGACTACTGGAAAAACCATAGTTTTGACTAGATGGACTTTTGGTGGCAAAGTGACATCTCTGCTTTTTAATATGCTGTCTAGCATTGTCATAGCTTTTCTTCCAAGCAACAAGCATCCTTTAATTTCATGGGTGCAGTCACTATCTGCAGTGATTTTGGAGCCTGTAAAATAAAGTCTCTCACTGTTTTCATTGTTTCCCCATCTATTTCCCATGAAGTGATGGGACCAGATGCCATGATCTTAGTTTTCTGAATGTTGAGTTTAAGCCAACTTTTTCACTCTCCTCTTTCACTTTCATCAGGAGGTTCTTTAGTTCTTCTTTGCTTTCTGCCATAAGGGTGGTGTCATCTGTCTATCTGAGGTTATTGATATTTGTCCTGGCAATCTTGATTCCAGCTTATGCTTCATTGAGCCCTGCATTTTGCATGATATACTCTGCATATAAGTTAAGTAAGCAAGGTAACAATCTACAACCTTCACATATTCCTTTCCCGATTTGGAACCAGTCTGTTGTCCCATGTCCAGTTCTAACTGTTGCTCTTTGACCTGCATACAGATTTCTCAGGAGGCAGGTCAAGTGGTCTGGTATTCCCATCTCTCTAAGAATTTTCCACAGTTTGTGGTGAACCACACAATCAAAGGCTTTGGCATAGTCAGTAGAGAAGTAGATGTTTTTCTGGAACTCTCTTGCTTTTTCAATGATCCAGTGGATTTTGGCAATTTGATCTCTGGTTCCTCTGTCTTTTCTAAATCCAGCTTGAACACCTGCAAGTTCACAGTTCATGTCCTGCTGAAGGTTGGCTTGGAGAATTTTGAGTGTTAATTTACTAGGGTTGAGATGAATGCAATTGTGTGGTAGTTTGAACATTTCTGGCATTGCCTTTCTTTGGGATTGGAATGAAAAGTGACGTTTTCCAGTCCTGTGGCTGCTGCTGAGTTTTCCAAATTTGCTGACACATTGAGTGTAGCACTTTCACCACATCATCTTTTAGGATTTGAAATAGCTCATCTGGAATTCCATCACCTCCACTAGCTTTGTTTGCAGTGATGCTTCCTAAGGCCCACTTGACTTCACATCCCAGGATGTCTGGCTGTAGGTGAGTGATCACACCATCATGGTTACCTGGGTCATGAAGATCTTTTTGTATAGTTCTTCTGTGTATTTTTGCCACCTCGTCTTAATATCTTCTGCTTTTGTTAGGTCCATACCATTTCTGTCCTTTATTGTACCCATCTTTGCATGAAGTGTTCACTAATTGTTTGAAGAAGATCTCTAGTCTTTCCCATTCTATTGTTTTCCTCTATTTCTTTGCACTGATCACTGAGGAAGGCTTTTTTTATCTGTCTGTGCTATTCTTTGGAACTCTGCATTCAAATGGGTTTATCTTTTGTTTTCTCCTTTGCCTTTCACTTCACTTCTTTTCTCAGCTATTTGAAAGGCCTCAGACAACCAGACTTCAGAATATACTGCAAAGCTTCAATCATCAATTGAGTCTGGTACTTGCATAAAAATTGAAATATAGATCAATGGAATAAGACAGAAAGCCAAGAGATAAACTCATGTGCTTTTGGACTTCTTATATGCAATGGAGAAAAGGCAAGAATATACAATGGAGAAAAGACTGCCTCTTCAATAAGTGGTGCCCGGAAAACTGGAGAGATACATTTAAAGGAATGAAATTAGAACACTTTCTAACACCATACACAAAATAAACTCAAAATTGATTAAAGAATTAAATGTGAGGTGAGAAATTATAAAGCTCTTAGAGGAAAATATAGGCAATACACTCTTCAAAATAAACTGTAGCAAGATCCTTAACCTCCTACAGTAACAGAAGTAAGAATGATAATAAATATATGGTTCCTAATTAAACTTAAAAGCTTTTGCACAGCAATGAAAAGATAGAGAAGAGATATCACTCAGAATGGGAGAAAATAATTGCAAATGAAGCAACTGACAAAGGTTTAGTCTCCAAAATATATAAGCAGCTCATACAGCTCAGAAAATAAACAACCCACTCAAAAAATGGGCAGCAAGCCTAAACAGACATTTCTCCAAAGACTCCCAGATGGCCAACAAACACACGAAAAGATGCTCAACATTGCTCATTATTAGAGAAAAGCAAATCAAAACTATGATACAATGAGGCATTACCTCACAACAGTCAGAATGGTCATCATCAAAAGATCTACAGACAATGAATGCTGGAGAGGATGTGGAGAAATGGGAACCCTCCTGCACTGTTGATGGGAATGTAAACTGATGCAGCCATAGTGGAAAACAGTATGGAGATTCCTTAAAAAACTAGGAATAAAACTACTATATTACCCAACAATCCCACTACTGGACATTACCCTTGGAAAACCACAATTCAAAAAGACACATGTGCCCCAGTGTTCACTGCATCAATATTTATAATAGCCAGGACTTAGAAGAAACTTAGATGTCCACTGACAGATGAATGGCTAAAGAAGAACTGGTACACATATACAACGGAATATTAGTCATAAAAGGAAGAGATTTGCGTCAGTTGTAGTGAGGTGGATGAACCTAGAGCCTGCTATACACAGTGTACTAAGTCAGAAAGAGAAAAACAAGTATCATACATTAATGCATATATATGGAAACTAGAAAAATAGTACTGGTGAACCTATATGCAGGGAAGGAATGGAGACACAGACATAGAGAATGGACTTATGGACACAGCAGGGGAAGGAGAGGGTGGGAAGAACTGAGAAAGTAGCATGGATATATATACACTATCATGTGTAAAATAGATAGCTAGTGGGAAGCTGCTATATAACACCAGGAGCTCAGCTTTGTGCTCTGTGATGACCTAGAAGGTGGGGGGTGGGGGAGGGGAGGAAGGCTTAAGAGGGAGGAGAAATATATATATATATATATGTGTGTGTGTGTGTGTGTGTGTGTGTAATTATGACTGATTTGTGCTGCTGTATGGCAGAAACCAACACAGTATTGAAAATCAATTTTCCTCTATATAAATAAATGATTGGAAGAAAATCTGTATGTACTAGGAGTAATAAGATAAATATCAAATTAAAGAAGAGACAAAGCTCATCAATAGAGGGAGAGAGAGAACTAATGCTAGGTTTGCGTTCCTAGACCCATTCAAGGTATTAAAGCTGTCCAGATCAAATTAGTTAATAAATACGTGTAAGTAAAAATGTAAAAAAGAAAAAAGAATGAAATGAGGAAGAGGATATCTATTCACACACATCCATATACACACACACAAAATGTCAGTAGCAATAGTCAAACAAAAACAAAACAAAGAAAAACAATAGTAAATAGCTTCAAGAAAACACCGGCAAACTATACAAACACCAGAAATTATAAGAGCCTTTGCTTCATTTTTCACGTGGAACAAGTATTTCTAGGGGAAAAAATCTACAATTAAAAACAGTTCATAATGACAGGAGTAACATCTAGAACAAAGTGAGGATAATGACTATGGATAACCATCCAGTACAGGCTTGTGCACATACATTCTTTTCAGATGTAGAATGACATTCTAACAGGTGGAGGACAATAAATATATGTAGAAATAACTATACAGTATAAAAACTAGTTCATTTGAGCTGTACTTCTTGTTCAATGATTATCATCATAATGCATCTCAGATTTATTCTATAGAATTGATGTATAGTAAGTTCAGAATTCTGTATTACAATATATTTTAATTGGTGCTAAAATGTTTTATTTATTTGTAAAAAGACAGTAAATATTGCAGTTAATCTATTTGAGCATTTAAAACTATAAAAGTATGTATTAAAACTATTTATTAATTAAATACTTTTACATAATTAAATAAAATAAATTGAATTAAATGGTTAATTAAATACTTAAATGCAGAATTAAAAGTATTTGTTCTTAATCATACTTTTATACATAAAAGTTACATATGGCATATCGAGATCACAAAGAAAAATTTATCTGGTAGACTGGAATTATAAAACAATTGCCTCAACATCTAGATTACTTTTCAAGCACAGATACACTAAAAGTCTTCTTTAATAAATACTTGATAAAATTTCCTTACTTCATTATTGAAAGTAGTAGTTGATTTTTCTCCTTTTGTAAAAGACATTTCCGTGGTTGCCTTTATCTCTTCAATAACTGTGAGGTTACCATATTTTCTTATTTTTGTTAATAAACTTGATAGCTTATTGTTAATTCAATAAGTTTTTAATTCAGTTAATACTTAGGGACCCTTAGAATCTTTGCCTCATGGGTCTTTGGATGTGTTTGCAACTTATGTGGAACATTCTTTTATTTTATCTTTTCCTTCCTTCCTTCCCTTTGCTTTCTTTTATTTTACTTTATTTTTCTGTAATTGATGTCTTTTTATTTTTTAAATTTTTATTTTTACTTTATTTTACTTTACAATACTGTATTGGTTTTGCCATACATTGACATGAATCCACCACGGGTGTACATGCATTCCCAAACATGAATCCCCTTCCCACCTCCCTCCCCAAAACATCTCTCTGGGTCATCCTCGTGCACTAGCCCCAAGCATGCTGTATCCTGCATCGTACATAGACTAAATAAGGATAAGAATTTCCTTGGGGAGGCACAGGCCTTGATTTTCCTTTCTTTTCTGACAGTGAGGGGCTGTGTACCCACCCTTTGAGCGCCCATGGGACCCCATTTTGCCAGGTGATAAAGCAAGAGTGTAAGGGAAGATGCTGACTATGAATAAATGGGCAAGGTGCCCAGGACAAATTGGGTGAGCATGCTTCTGTCCTCATTTTCCCAACAGTAGAGGGAACATGATTGCAGGTCAAAAGAGAAATTGCAGACTTGGCGCTCCTTGCACTTGAAAGGTTTCCCTGGTAGAGTACATTAGCTAAAAATGGAAGCAAACTCCCCTGTACAACACTCCTATGCAGGGAAATTCACCAACTGGAGCTCTGAGTGCCCAGATGGCAGCCTATTAGCCTGCCATGCAGGGTGGCACACGCTGGGACAAGAGCTGGACACTCACCAAGCCTCTCCTTATGCACAAGTCCTGCCAGCACTCTTGCGTCAACATGGGTGGCACTGCCAGTCAGGCCGGCCATGAACCTGGGGAGCTCCCACCTCCTGCCCCGAGCAGCAAGGTCTGGCAGTGGCTGCAACTAAGTGCAAGGCTCATGTTATCCTTCCCTGGCGTGCTTAGTCCCTGAGAGCGCATCCACCTTGACCCGTGGCATCCCCAAACCTGTTCGTCAAATCCCTGAGGCAGCTCACACACGCAGCTCACTCCCTGACACACACCTCCAGCTACGTCCTGAGGGCCCATGTCTCCAAGCCCTGGGGCAGAGTCCTCTTCTCTGGCCCCCCGTCTTCCCCGCCCCCCATCAACTCAGGCCACGGCGGCTGTCTCTTTCAGCCCCCCTCCGCCAGAGTTTTCACCCCTCCTGCTGGGTTTTCCAGGACTCACACCCATCAGCACATTCCCAGGACTGAATGCATCCACACTGCCATCTCTGTGCCTGTGCCTGTCTGCTGGCCTCTTCTAAAGAAAATAAACGCTCAGAAGTGCTCATAAGCACGAAACGGAGCAGTAAATCAGCTAACAGCCTTAGGCACAGGCTCTGCCTCGGCCCTTTCCTCCGGGCTCTGCTCTGTCTCCTAGAAGCTCCAGTGCTCTTGCTCCAGACCCCTTCTGCACTCATAGTACTCCACAAGTATCCTGTGGCTCCCAGAAGCCTCTTCCAGCCACATTCAGATGGAGGGCTTCTTTAACACCCAGAGCAGGAAAGCAAGCTAGTTAAAGTGCAAGGGCAATTCCAGGTACATTTTACCAGACAGGCTGTAAAATTCATCATGCTGTTTCTGAGGTGTTATTCTTGGAACTTGGCAGTCCTCCAAGAAGTGGTATTAGTCGGAAGCTTGAAGGTTACCATGTTTTAATCTTCATCCCTCTGAACAGGACACAAATGGTTGCAAAAATGGAGAGAATCTTCACAACTCACAAGTCCAGCACTGGCTTTAGATTATTCTTCCTCAGGCAGGAATGAAAAACAAATTTTACAATGTATCTAAGTAAAGTCTTAGAATGAAGCATTGGGTGGTGGGTAAAGGCGGGACTCCTACAAGGCCAAATTCTCCTGGCGGGAACTGTGATTCTACAACCTATAGGGACATTCTACAACCTATAGGGCAGTGTCCCAGAAACCAGGGCCCCCATGCTGTAAGACATGAACACTATCATAGGAAAGACAGGAGGGGATTTCAGATATAGCTATTGTTTCTAATTCAAAATATTTTTATATTAGCCTGTAAGCTAAGACATGATTAAAACAGTGGAATTAAGATGAAAGAAATAAGAGTAAAACATTTGATTCTGAGTATGTGCTGGTGAGCATACCCTGGAGGATGAAAGAAAAAGTGTTATTGATCTTTCTTTCAAGAAAGGAGTGGGGTGAGGGCTCCCAGGGGTGGGAGAATGGCTGCCCTGGTCCCCACATAAGGAGTTAATGCTGTGGCTGGATGGCCATTTCCAATTCTGAAAGACACTGCCCTGCAGGTTATAGAATCACAGAGCCCACAGGAGAATTTCTTTTCCTTTATAAAGGAAATGTGTCATCGTATTGAATAATGCTTCCTCCAGAGATGGCTATGAAAAGCTGTGCTTTCTGAATGGAAAAGGAGCTGCATTAAGCTTATGAATAGCACTGCTAAAGTAATGTATGGAATCTACTAAAATTACTCCTAAATCCACAGCACGAGCAAATGTTATACTTGTAGGGATTTAGGAATAATCTCATCTGTTACTTCTTAGCCTTTTCTTTCCACTATCTTAAATACCTTGGAAATGGAGTTCATTCTGATCACAACAGAGAGTAAAGTAGTTGTTGTCAGGGGCTGGGGGTTGGCAGAAATGGAAGAGAGTCCACAGGTTCATGATGAATAAGTTGTAGGTATCTAACATAGGGCATGGTGACTATACTAAGGAATATTGTATTATATAGTTGAATATTGCTAAAAGAACAGATCTTAATTGTTCTCACCACAAAAAAGAAATGGTAAATATGTGATGAGATGAAGGTGTTGTCTACCACTTTAATTGTGATCATTTTGTAACATAGATCAAATCAACACATTGTACACTTTAAATTACACAGTTATATCATTTTTATCTATAAAGCTGTGAAAAAATGCATTCTCATCATAAACATCTTGTAGAGATTCTTTGTGAGGTCGCAGAAAGGCATTCCAGTAACTACTGATGTCTAGTCAACTCCCATTCAGGTGAGGAAACTGAGGCACACAGGGAGGTAGGTCCTAGCTGGGTTACCCTAGGCTTTAACAGAAACTACTTGGACCCCACGTCCAAGGAGCAGCAGCTGCGGGGTGCAGGAGGGCTGAGAGGAGCTACTTCACATTCAAGGTCAGGAGGGGTGACCTTGTCCAAAGTAAGGAGCAGCGGCTGCACTTTGCTGGAGTAGCCGTGAAGAGATACCCCACGTCCAAGGTAAGAGTAACCCAAGTAAGATGGTACGTGTTGCCAGAGGGCAGACACACTGAAATCATAATCAGAGAAAACTAGCCAATCTGATCACACGGACCACAGCCTTGTCTAACCAAATAAAACTAAGCCATGCTGTGTGGGGCCACCCAAGACGGATGGGTCATGGTGGAGAGGTCTGACAGAATGTGGTCCACTGGAGAAGGGAATGGCAAACCACTTCAATATTCTTGCCTTGAGAACCCCATGAACAGTATGAAAAGGCAAAATGATAGGATACTGAAAGAGGAACTCCCCAGTTCGGTAGGTGTCCAATATGCTACTGGAGATCAGTGGAGAAATAACTCCAGAAAGAATGAAGGGAAGGAGCCAAAGCAAAAACAATACCCAGCTGTGGAAGAGACTGGTGATAGAAACAAGGTCCGATGCTATAAAGAACAATATTGCATAGGAACCTGGAATGTCAGGTCCATGAATCAAGGCAAATTGGAAGTGGTCAAATAAGAGATGGCAAGAGTGAACATCAACATTCTAGAAATCAGAGAACTAAAATGGACTGAAATGATATTGTACGTGTTTCAATGCCATTCTCCCAAATCATCCCACCCTCTCCCTCTCCCACAGAGTCCAAAAGACTGTTTTATACATCTGTGTCTCCTTTTCTGTCTCACATACAGGGTTATCATTACCATCTTTCTAAATTCCATATATATGCGTTAGTATACTGTATGTATTGCAGGATGCTTGGGGCTGGTGCACAGGGATGACCTGGAGGGATGGTGTGGTGGGGGAGGTGGGAGGGGGGTTTGGGATTGAGAACACATGTACACCCATGGCAGACTCATGTTGATGTGTGGCAAAACCAATACAATATTGTAAACTAAAAATAAAAAAAATAATAATAAATAATAATAATAATAAATTGTACTTTGAGGGGAAACCCCCAAAAAATAAAAATTAAAAAAATGGACTGAAATGGGTGAATTTAACTCAGATGACCATTATACCTACTGCTGTGGGCAAGAATCCCTTAGAAGAAATGGAGTAGCCATCATGGTCAACAAAAGAGTCCGAAATGCAGTACATGGATGCAATCTCAAAAACAACAGAATGATCTCTGTTCGTTTCCAAGGCAAACCATTCACTTTCATGGTGATCCAAGCCTATGCCCCAACCAGTAATGCTGAAGAAGCTGAAGTTGAACGGTTCTATGAAGACCTACAAGACCATTTAGAACTAACACCCAAAAAAGACATCCTTTTCATTTTAGGGGACTGGAATGCAAAAGTAGGAAGTCAAGAAACACCTGGAGTAACAGGCAAAACTGGCCTTGGAATATGGAATGAAGCAGGGCAAAGGCTAATAGAGTTTTGCCAAGAGAACACACTGGTCATAGCAAACACCCTTTTCCAACAACACAAGAGAAGACTCTACACATGGACATCACCAGATGGTCAACACTGAAATCAGATTGATTATATTCTTTGCAGCCAAAGATGGAGAAGCTCTGTACAGTCAGCAAAAACAAGACCAAGAGCTGACCGTGGCGAAGATCATGAACTCCTTACTACCAAATTCAGACTGAAAATGAAGAAAATGGAGAAAACCAGTAGACCATTCAGGTATGACCTAAATCAAATCCCTTATGATTATACAGTGGAAGTGAGAAATAGGTTTAAGGGACAGAGTGCCTGATGAACTATGGACAGAGGTTTGTGACACTGTACAGGAGACAGGGATCAAGACCATCCCCATGGAAAAGAAATGCAAAAAAGCAAAATGGCTGTCTGAGGCGGCCTTACAAATAGCTGTGAAAAGAAGGGAAGTGAAAAGCAAAGGAGAAAAGGAAAGATATTTCCATTTGAGTGCAGAGATCCAAAGAACAGTAAGCAGAGATAAGAAAGCCTTCCTCCACGATCACTGCAAAGAAATAGAGGAAAAGAATAGAATGGGAAGACTAGAGATCTCTTCAAGAAAATTAGAGATACCAAGGGAATATTTCATGCAAAGATGGGCTGGATAAAGGACAGAAATGGTATGGACTTAACAGAAGCAGGAGATATCAAGAAGAGATGGCAAGAATACACAGAAGAACTGCACAAAAAAGATCTTCACGACCTGGATAATCACGATGGTGTGATCACTCACCTAGAGCCAGACATCCGAGAATGTGACGTCGAGTGGGGTTAGAAAGGATCACTACCAACAAAGCTAGTGGAGGTGATGGAATTCCAGTTGAGGTCTTTCAAATCCTGAAAGATGATGCTTTGAAAATGCTGCGCTCAATATGCCAGCAAACTTGGAAAACTCAGCAGTGGTCACAGGACTGGAAAAGGTCAGTTTTCATTCCAATGCCAAAGAAAGGCAATGCCAAAGAATGCTCAAACTACCGCACAATTGCACTCATCTCACATGCTAGTAGTGTAATGCTCAAAATTCTCCAAGCTAGGCTTCAGCAATACGTGAAACGTGAACTTCCAGATGTTCAAGCCAGTTTTAGGAAAGGCAGAGGCACTAGAGATGAAATTGCCAACATCTGGTGGATCATGGAAAAAGCAAGAGAGTTCCAGAAAAACATCTATTTCTGCTTTATTAACTATGCCAAAGCCTTTGACTGTGTGGATCACAATAAACTGTGGAAAATTCTGAAAGAGATGGGAATGCCAGACCTGACTTGCCTCTTGAGAAACCTATATGCAGGTCAGGAAGCAACAGTTAGAACTGGACAAGGAATAACAGACTGATTCCAAATAGGAAAAGGAGTACGTCAAGGCTGTATATTGTCACCCTGCTTATTTAACTTATATGCAGAGTACATCATGAGAAATGCTGGGCTGGAAGAAGCACAAGCTGGAATCAAGATTGCAGGGAGAAATATCAATAACCTCAGATATGCAGATGACACCACCCTTATGGCAGAAAGTGAAGAGGAACTAAAGAGCCTCTTGATGACAGTGAAAGAGGAGAGTGGAAAAGTTTGCTTAAAGCTCAACATTCAGAAAAGGAAGATCATGGCATCTGGTCCCATCACTTGATGGGAAATAGATGGGAAAACAGTGGAAACAGTGTCAGACTTTATTTTTAGGGGGCTCCAAAATCACTGCAGATGGTGACTGCAGCCATGAAGTTAAAAGACGCTTACTCCTTGGGAGGAAAGTTATGACCAACCTAGAGAGCATATTGAAAAGCAGCGACATTACTTTGCCAACAAAGGTCTGTCCAGTCAAGGCTATGGTTTTTCCAGTGGTCATGTATGGATGTGAGAGTTGGACTGTGAAGAAGGCCAAGCACCAAAGAATTGATGCTTTCGAACTGTGGTGTTGCAGAAGACTATTGAGAGTCCCTTGGACTGCAAGGAGATCCAACCAGTCCATCCTATAGGAGACCAGTCCTGGGTGTTCATTGAAAGGACTGATGCTAAAGCTGAAACTCCAATACTTTGGCCACCTCATGCGAAGAGTTGACTCATTGGAAAAGACCCTGATGCTGGGAGAGATTGGGGGCAGGAGGAGAAGGGGATGACAGAGGATGAGATGGCTGGATGGCATCACCGACTTGATGAACATGAGTTTGGGTGAACTCTGGGAGTTGGTGATGGACAGGAAGGCCTGGCTTGTTGGGATTCACGGGGTTATGACTCGAACACGACTGAGCGAATGAACTGAACTGAACTGGATGCTGCCTCATGGGCCAGCACTGTCAGTATGGGCCAGAAAAATGTCAGGTCCCAATGATTACCTACTTCCCAGGGAGGGTGAGGTTGGGTAAAATTATGTCTTATTGAGGTTCTCAAAAAACTACTTCTGGGACTTCTGTGGTGCACCAGCGGTTAAGACCTCACCTTCCAGTGCAGTGGGTGTGAGTTTGTGATTAGGACTCTGTGTTCCAATGCAGGTGGTGTGGGTTTGATCCCTGGTCAGGGAGCTAAGCTCCCACCTGGCTTGCAGCCAAAAAAAAAAAAATATAAAATAGAAATAATATTGTGACAAATTCAATAAAGACTTTAAAAATGGTTGTCATCAAAAAGAAAGAAAAACTACTTCCTAAGCAGTTGGTTAAGTGGGTTAACACAGCTCAATATTTCAAGGTTTCTAAGAAAATGATTCTGTACATAGAGACACTAAAATCCAGGTTTGAATTTAACAGCTTTGCTGAAACTATATTTTTTTCTGTGTTTTATTTCTCTCAGTGACAGCAAAGTGGGGATGCAAACATGGGACACTACTGAGTCCCTTTCCTCCACAAGATGCACTTAACTATTCACCATGCTTCCCTGGTGGCTCAGACAGTAAAGAATCTGCCTGCAATGCAGGAGACCTGGGTTTGATCCCTGGGTTGGGAAGATCCCCTGGAGAAGAGTACTGGCGACCCACTCCAGCATTCTTGTCTGGAGAATTCCAAGGACAGGGGAGCGTGGAGGGCTACAGTCCATGGGGTTGCAGAGTCAGACACGACTGAGCAACTAACACTAACACTACGGGAGATGGGGGATCAGCAGTGGGAGCGCAGGGAATATTCTGAGCTCTGTGAACTCCAGGCTTGATGCCCAACCCCAGCAGAGAATAAGGTAATAAAGATGAAGCAGATTAAAGTTTTAAGAAATATCCAATCTTAAACCCTGGTAGATTCTAGAAATATATCTAAAAGAAATGGTTCTAAACACAGAAGAGATTGTATATAGGAGTGTACTGTCACAGGAAAAGGAGGGCAACCAGTGTGTCCTGCAATGAAGAAGTAGGTGGCAGACGTGGGCACAGTCACTACCTGGACGTGACTGAGCGTCATCCAGTGGAGCAGGACTCCTGACGGCAGCATCTGGTGGTGGACAAACGTGCGATATCCTTTACATCTATCTCAGTTCAGTCGCTCAGTTGTGTCCGACTCTTTGCGACCCAATGGATTGCAGCATGCCAGGCTTCCCTGTCCATCTACTTAGTTACCTCTAAATATGGTAGTATTAAGTACTATAATGGTAGTAATATGGTAACATGTTATCCATATATATATATATATATATATATATGGTCACACACAAATGGAGAAGGAAATGGCAACCCACTCCAGTATTCTTGCCTGGAGAATCCCATGGATGGAGGAGCCTGGTGGGCTACAGTCCACAGGGTCGCAAAGAGTCAGACATGACTGAGCAACTTCACTTCACTTCACACATACATACACTTCACTTCATACAACATCCATTTCTATCTATCTATCTAGTATTTTGAATATTTGAAAAAACCTACCAAAATACTAAAGGTGGATATTTAAAATTTTTTCTTCCTATTTCAATGTTTTGAAATGCATTTCTATTACTTTCGTAAGAAAACAATCATTTAATTATAAGTTGCTCTCAAATTTCAGCACAATAAAAATACATAAGTTTTCAGTTCAGTTCAGTAGCTCAGTCATGTCCAACTCTTTGTGACCCCATGAATCACAGCATGCCAGGCCTCCCTGTCCATCACCAACTCCTGGAGTTCACTCAGACTCACGTCCATCGAGGCGGTGATGCCATCCAGCCATCTCATCCTCTGTCGTCCCCTTCTCCTCCGGCCCCCAATCCCTCCCAGCATCAGAATCTTTTCCAATGAGTCAACTCTTTGCATGAGGTGGCCAAAGTACTGGAGTTTCAGCTTCAGCATCATTCCCTCCAAAGAAATCCCAGGGCTGATCTCCTTCAGAATGGACTGGTTGGATCTCCTTGCAGTCCAAGGGACTCTCAAGAGTCTTCTTCAACACCACAGTTCAAAAGCATCAATTCTTTGGTGCTCAGCTTCTTCACAGTCCAACTCTCACATCCATACATGACCACTGGAAAAACCATAGCCTTCACTAGACGGACCTTTGTTGGCAAAGTAATGTCTCATATGTTTTAGTTGTTTATAAAATAATTTCTTCAGGGCACCTCACATCAATGTTGGATTGAAAAGAAATGCTATAAAGATAAAAATGGATGTTACATCTTTAAATTATTTATAGTCCCCGTTTTGTGCTTTTATAAAGAATAAGTCACAAATTTTAATTGTTTCAAATCTACCCCTCAAGGAAGTAAGAAAGAACCAACCAGAAGAGGCAGACAAATGGAGGAAGGTGTGACGAGCTCTTCGGGTTGGCAGGACTGCTTTTAACTCTGCTCCAGGCTCTGGGTGCCCAAGGGCATCAGGGAGTCTTAAGTGAGACTGAAAGAGAGGCCCCCACTCACTTAGCAGGGCCTAGCCACTGTCAAGATTCTGACGGGATCATGGAGTGCGTTCAGCTGAATACCAGAATTCACTGCAAACAGCTCTTATGGGCCTTAAGGCCTTAAACACATTCGGGGCTGGGGAGCTCCTGCCTTGTGGGGCAGGGTTCTGTCACCTGACACCTTTAATTCTTAGACCTCAGGTTACACTGAGTAACTCTTGTGTTCCTGCCATGTGCACTTACATTGTATTCAAGTACTTCAGGACCCCAAAATTCACGCCCTCCACCAAATCACCTTAGGAAATTAGGACTTTGCTTTTCAGATCTTACGCTTGGACGTTGCAGCAAGAAACTCAAGGGAAGAAGTAGGTAGGACAGGAAGCACATCAGTAACAACTACAGTGGAGACTTCTTTGGCATGAATTTTCCCTCAGGCACTCTCCCATGCATTTTTCAGGAGATCCCCTAATATCCCTGAAGTAGGATCACAATAAACTGTGGAAAATTCTGAAAGAGATGGGAATACTAGACCACCTGACCTGCCACTTGAGAAACCTATATGCAGGTCAGGAAGCAACAGTTAGAACTGGACATGGAACAACAGACTGGTTCCAAATTGGGAAAGGAGTACGACAAGGCTGTATATTGTCACCCTGCTTATTTAACTTATATGCAGAGTACATCATGAGAAATGCTGGGCTGGAAGAAGCACAAGCTGGAATCAAGATTGCCGGGAGAAATCTCAATAACCTCAGATATGCAGATGACACCACCCTTATGGCAGAAAGTGAAGAGGAACTAAAAAGACTCTTGATGAAAGTGAAAGAGGAGAGTGAAAAAGTTGGCTTAAAGCTCAACATTCAGAAAAGGAAGGTCATGGCATCTGGTCCCGTCACTTCATGGGAAATAGATGGGGAAACAGTGGAAACAGTGTCAGACTTCATTTTGGGGGGCTCCAAAATTACTGCAGATGGTGATTGCAGCCACGAAATTAAAAGATGCTTACTCCTTGGAAGGAAAGTTATGACCAACCTAGATAGCATATTCAAAAGCAGAGACATTACTTTGCCAACAAAGGTCTGTCTAGTCAAGGCTATGGTTTTTCCAGTGGTCATGTATGGATGTGAGAGTTGGACTGTGAAGAAAGCTGTGAGCGGAAGAATTGATGCTTTTGAACTGTGGTGTTGGAGAAGACTCTTGAGAGTCCCTTGGACTGCAAGGAGATCCAACCAGTCCATTCTGAAGGAGATCAGCCCTGGGATTTCTTTGGAGGGAATGATGCTGAAGCTGAAACTCCAGTACTTTGGCCACCTCATGCAAAGAGTTGACTCATTGGAAAAGATTCTGATGCTGGGAGGGATCGGGGGCCAGAGGAGAAGGGGACGACAGAGGATGAGATGGCTGGATGGCATCACTGCCTCGATGGACGTGAGTCTGAGTGAACTCCAGGAGTTGGTGATGGACAGGGAGGCCTGGCATGCTGTGATTTATGGGGTCACAAAGAGTCAGACACGACTGAGCAACTCAACTGAACTGAGCCTCTTCTATGGCCCTCATTTCACATGTGGAGGCACCCTACCTTGAAGGGACATTGCCAGAAAACTAGGGAGCCCATACCCAAACCTTCCATCCCTAGCTGGCCCTCTCCTGCTGTAACTCTCAGTATTGAAGGAATATGATTCCGACTGGAGGGCAGTACTCACAAAGCACGGTACCTTCTGCTAAAGAATGTGCTGGAGCCCTAGGATTCACTGAGGTTCCCCAGGAAGAGAATGAGAAGGGAAAAGATTTGAGTCCAAAACTATAGGGAAATCTTTACTGGAATGCAGAAAGATTACATTACAAAGAGTTTTTTAAAAACGATTATGAGCCAGCTCAAGAAAACCAAAGTACCTGCTGTCTTCAAGCTAAGTGTATTTCAATCATGTAACCTAACTGGGCAATCATAAAGATAACTAGTGCTTTTCTTAAATAAATCAATAAGAGATAAAACAACATCTACATCATTTTTATTTGCCATCCAGACAGGGAAGGTCAGTTTGCTGACCTCAAATTTTGATTAGCTGAGAAACAGAGGGAAGCAACAATTTATGAAACTAGAACAAGTTACATTTACCCAGAGGACACACACAGAAGAAATTAAGGGCCATTTAGACATTCTTGAAAACATCTTCTTGGTTGTAAGAAGGCAAAAAATTATAGAATCATCTGGAAATGTAATTTAAGTCAAAGTTGTGATGTTATCCTGCAGGGTCCCCTGCAACCTGTGTACACACAAGAGATTCTCTAGGTTCCAAAGAGCCTTCTAAAATGGCACCCCCAAAACAATGTCACTTACATAAGACTCTTTTTATGAGTACTTAAAAAATTAGCATCCACTCAGTCACTCTGCCTTAATCTTGGTTTTGTTTGTTTCTGCTTATTTTTATTTTATAATGCCTCAACCCTTGTAGTCATTGATTTCTAATTTAAGGATGTAAAGTACTATAACATAAACTAATATTATTTCGGGATTTATACCAATGGTCTTCAGACTCTTCTTCAAGTAAATACGAAGAGAAGAAGGCTTCTTACAGCTTGCATTGGAAGCAGAGCAAACATCCAAAAACACAGGTCAGTGAAAGAAGGAGAAAAATCACATCGCTGTATCCATCAGCAGACAAAACTCCCTTAAATGTCTTATACGATTTTAACCGTCTGTTTAATAAAAGGTTTCATCTATGTATTGTTGTTGTCGTTCAGTCACTCACTCATGTCCAACTCTGCGATCCCATGGCCTGCAGCACGCCAGGCCTCCCTGTCCTTCACCATCTCCCTGAGCTTGCTCAAACTCATGTCCATTGAGTCGATGATGCCATCCAAACATCTCATCCTGTCATGCCCTTCTTCTTCTGCCCTCAATCTTTTCCAGCATCAGGGTCTTTTCCAATGAGTCAGCTCTTCACATCAGGTGGCCAAAGTAATGGAGTTTTTGCTTCAGCATCAGTCCTTCCAATGAATATTCAGGACTGTTTACCTTTAGGACACATTGGTTCGATTTCCTTGCAGTCCAAGGGACTCTCAAGGGTCTTCCCCAACACCACAGTTCAAAAGCATCAATTCTTTAGCGTTCAGGCTTTTTATGGTGCAACTGTGACATCTATACATGAGCACTGGAAAACCATAGCTTTGACTAGGTTGATCTTTGTTGGTAAAATAATATATCTGCTTTTTATTTTTTTTTTCCTCATTCTCCCCGCTGCCCCCACAAGCCCACCTAAGCTGAAGCACACTGGTTTCTGCACTCCCAAGGTCTCTCTTTCAAAGCCCACCCTGCCAGTCTGGAGCAGTACTGTTGGGAAGTTTGTCCTAACTCTTTCACCCTCTAGTTGGGGTAACTGCAAGCTGGTTATGTTCCTTTCTTTTTTATTTTATTTTATTATTATTATTATTTTTTTTTACTTTACAATATTGTATTGGTTTTGCCATATATCAACATGAATCCGCCACGGGTGTACACGTGTTCCCAATCCTGAACCCCCCTCCCACCTCCCTCCCTATACCATCCCTAGTCTAGTTTGTCATAGCTTTTCTTCCAAGGAGCAAGTGTCTTTTAATTTCATGGCTGCAGTCACCATCTGCAGTGATTTTGGAGCCCAAGAGAATAGTCTGTCACTGTTTCCATTGTTTCCCATCTATTTACCATTAAGTGATCAGACCAGATGTCATGATCTTCATTTTTTGAATGTTGAGTTTAAGCTAGCTTTTTCATTCTCCTCTTTCACCTTCAACAAGGGGCTCTTTAGTTCCTCTGCATTTTCTGCCATTAAAATGGTATCATCTGCATATCTGAGGTTATTGATATTTCTCCTGGCAATCTTGATTCCAGCTTGTGCTTCATCCAGCCCAACATTTCACATGATGTGCTCTGCGTGTAAGTTAAATAAGCAGGGTGACAATATAGAATCTTGACGTACTCCTTTCCCAATTTTAAAACAGTCCATTGTTCCATGTCTGGTTCCTAACTGTTGCTTCTTGACTTGCAGAGAGATTTCTCAGGAGGCAGGTAAGGTGGTTTGGTAAGGTGGTCATCTACTTATCATGCACTGCTGCTGCTGCTAAGGCTGCTGCTGCTGCTGCTAAGTCACTTCAGTCGTGTCTGACTCTGTACGACCCAATGGATGGCAGCCCACCAGGCTCCCCTGTCCCTGGGATTCTCCAGTGGGTTGCCATTTCCTTCTCCAATTCATGAAAGTGAAAAGTGAAAGTAAAGTCGCTCAGTCGTGTCCGACTCTTCGCGACCCCATGGACTGCAGCCTACCAGGCTCCTCTGTCCATGGGATTTTCCAAGCAAGAGTACTGGAGTGGGGTGCCATTGCCTTCTCCGTATCATGCACTAATTCCCTTTAATTATTCTATGTCACCCAGAGCAGTTCTCTTCACTGAATGTAACTTAGGACATGTACCTCACTGTTTGTTGAGTGACAGGAAAAAGAAAAGAAAAAATAAATAGGTCCAAATTCAACCAACTGAAAGGTTAAATAATACTTTGTGTATAAATTATTGTCAACTTCAAAGACTGAAATGAATTCCTGATCTATGATTGATCATAGATAATGAAAAGAAGAAAATAGTAAAACTACTACTTACTGTTAATGCTAGTGAGCAGGTAATTGGGAAATTTGTTGGAAAAACTTGTATCAGTTATGGTAAAAATAGACTTTGACCCAATGTTTATAATTCTGAAAATCTGTTTCAAGTAAATTGTATTAATTAAAGAGCAGGTTTTATTTTAAAGAAAAGAGGAAGCAGGAATCAAGTTTCACTGAGGCTGTGCCCTTTGGCTTTCTAGCTCTGGAGCCAAGCACAGCAGTGTGTGGTCAGCACGACCCTGGGGGATGCAATCTGCAGGTGGGTGCTTTTGGTTGTTGGCACACAGCTGCAGGACAGAGGCCAGAAGGATGGAAAGTGGAGTGGCAGGGGTCCACATTCAAGCCCCCAGGCAATGAAACCCATAGACAAGAGCACATCCATCACCTGGCTTTATCTTGTGGTCTCCTGTCACCTGCTGTGGGTGGGGGCAGAACCATGGAAGTTGCTGTCGGCTTTAGAATTCAGGACAGAACTTCTCTTAGATCCTATGTGCCTAATACTGGGGAAGGAGTTTCACCCAAATTGGACTCTTTCCTACAACTTGAGACAATACTAGAGGACCTGGAGGAGAACCAGCCATTGTCCCAAACTGAAACCCATGCTCACTACATGGCCAGGAGTGATGCACAGACAAAACTGGTGTCTGTGCCCATATGCAGAGCAATACGACCTATAGGAAACATGGAAAAATATGGCACATGGTACCCTCGGGCCCTTACAGTCCCTGTGCTTAGTTGCTCCATCATTTCCGACTCTTCATGACCCCACGCACTGTAGCCTGCCAGGCTCCTCTGTCCAGGGGGATTCTCCAGGCAAGAATAGAGTAGTGGGTTGTCATGCCCCCCTCCAGGAGATCTTCCCAACCCAGGGATCAAATCCAGGTCTCCTGCATGGCAGGCATATTCTTTACCATCTGAGCCACCCAAGCAGCTTAAAATTTAGGAAAGAAAAGGTAATTAAAAACCAATGAAGGGGAAGCTACAGTAAGGATTCCAGAATCTCAAGGGAGGGAGTTAGCACTGATCTGTAGTCAAAAGAAGCTCCAGAGCAGAGCAGGGCATGGGTAAACTGAAAGAGTGGTCAGGTCCTCTGTAGGGTTTTTATACATTACTCATCACTCCAAGAATCAGAATAACCATAGCTGCCTTTCTCTGTGTGAAGTGGATGCACACAGAATCTTTATCTTACTCTGCAGGTAGAGAAATAGAGACTCACTGAAGGTGACCTGGCCAAGGTCACCTTCCTGTTAGCATCAATCCCAGTGATTCAGTAGTGCTCACTTCTGAGTCCTGTTTTAAACCCTGCTTTCTTCTGTGGAACACATAGGCCATAAGATTGATACTTTTGAAATGTTGCTTTGGAGAAGACTTGAGAGTCCTTTGGACTGCAAGGTGATTCAGCCAGTCCATCCTAAAGGAAATCAGTTCTGAATATTCATTGGAAGGACTGACGCTGAAGGTGAAGCTCCAGTACTTTGGCCACCTGATGCGAAGAACAGACTCATTGGAAAATACCCTGATGCTGGGAAAGACTGAAGGTAGGAGGAGAGAAGGGGACAACAGAGGATGAGATGGTTGGATGGCATCACCAAGTTGATGGACATGAGTTTGAGTAAACTCTGAGAGTTGGTGATGGACAAGGAAGCCTGGCGTGCTGCAGTCCATGGGGTCACAAAGAGTCGGATACAACTGAGTGACTGAACTGAACTGATAAGATTTGCACTGAAGGTAAGATTGACACATGAAAATCATCCTCAGCACTTGGTCTTAGAGTTGAAAGAGGAGACATTCAAGCAGGCCTGCCATGCTTGACCAAGTCAGACAGGCAGGGGCTGGGTGGGGATGTGGAGGAGTCTGAAACGCAGGGAGTGGAGCCCCGAATGAAGCATTCATCACTGCTGAGTGAGGGAAGCAGGCATGCCAATCCAAAGTATGCCACTTTGGCTATGGAGTGCACATGCTCCGGGTGCTACAGGCAGGGGTAAGATGCAGACTTTTAACAGCCAGTGTGGGTCCTGGAGATTCCTGATAGTAGAGGCAGAGTTTTTCATTTCTGGAGCCTGGGGCAGAACCAGGAAGGCCATTCCAAAGGTCCCAGGATGGGGCTGCGAGGTCTTCAGGACAGTGGCATTGCTCAGCTCTGTGATCGTATCTCAGACCAACACCTGTGAATAATGAGGAGCTCAGAGACATGGAGCTCTGTTCATGGCATAGAGCTGTTGCAGCTGGGCACTCACTTCCAGTCAACTGAGAGCATTACTATAGCCACAGCAGATACTCAAACATCTCTCAACTGAAAAGAATTGATCAAACACAATGGCCAGTTTAAACCTGGGGCGATCACCCCTATAGAAACAGTCACAGCATGAGCCCCACTCGAGGTCCTGCTGAGCACTGGTGCCTAACAATTCAATCCCAGGAGCAGGTTTGGACAATTATGTGGTGGAGTCTCCTTGGAAACACGATGGAGGTCAGAGTAGGTGATCTGGAGTCATGAAGAAGCTTCTGCCCCCAAGATGGTACCAAGTGCAGTTGCCATGCAGCTCTGACTGCTTCAAGAAGCCACCCTGTGACCCCAGGTGGCAGGACTGAGCTGGTGCCCTCTCTCTAATTTTCACTATCTCCAAAGGTTTCTGCTTGTTGCAGACCCTTCTGTCTCCCCTTTCTAGCCTAGGTAAATTTAATCTTTGTAAATCTAATTGTCACCAATTCCAGAGCTCATCTGTCCCCCCACCCCCTGTCCACTGCCGTGCAGGGTCTGAGTCCAAGAATGGTCTGCAGTGCCCTGGAGGCAGCCTCTGCCTTCCCTAGTTCTTGCAGCCACCAAACAGCCAGGCTCTGCCTGTCTTATTCCTAACATGCTGTGAATGAGCGAACGCCATGTGAGGACAACTGTAAAGCAGAGATCTGCAGATAATTTCCTCAGTGTAGTGCAGGTTTATCTTCACCGAGTCCTCAGGGCATCAAGCTGTATGTAACATGACCAAGGATAAGTCTCCATCTCTTCTGAGGTCAGGAAGGTCAGTGCAGGAAAACACACTTAAAAATCATTTTTAATTTGCACCCATAATCCTAGGTAACCAAGTACAGTGCCTAGAAAATTGAGACTGTGACCCAGAAGAAACATCCCTAGGACCAGAAAAGCTATATGACACACGGCTTCACAGAAGGTCACTGCCTGCAATCATCCGTCATAGACCAATCATTATATATCCACACACCTGACCCAAGTGACTCAGAACATGAGCATCTTTGCCTGTGATTCACGCCTGAAATTTGATACCAATTCTCTCACGAAAGTTTTGCATTTGTGTTTAATAACAGAGGATCACATAAGAAGAGGCAAACTGAGCTTTTACCAGTTTATAAAAATAAGGTTTCTAAGATCCTTGCCAAGTATGGGAGGATATTAGAAGAATCTATTAAGATTGGACTTAGGACCTCAATGGGGTCAAAGCTTGCAGAATGCTGAACTACAGGGAAGCACAGGAAATGTTAGATGGGAAGAATGAGGTGCAGCCAGGAGGGACACATGCCTCCTTCTAATCATGGCCCTTAGGATGCAAGGTGCATGAGAAGGACTTAGCTTTAGAAGGCCAGGCAGGAGGGAAAGAAAGAGTAAGGAAGGCAGACAGAGGCACATCCGTGATCCTTCTGCCCAGGCTGTGTACAGCCCTCCCCACAGTGCTTTCTGGAATCCAACACTGGGCGGGGCACATCTCACATTCCCAACATGCTGAGTTGCATCAGGCCTTGTTTAGGGTGACTTTTCATGAACAGCAAAGTCATAGAGAGGACTCAGAAAGGAGCTAGAGAAAGAGAGGCTGGGGAGCTCAGAGGCCACCTTGAGCCTACAGGGTCCCAAGCCAGCTGCCAAGCAGCTATGCTGACCCCTTTTCCTCCTAGATTCCCAAACTCTCCCTGCAAGGAGTTGCCTTAAAATGCTGGCTACTTCTTTTTAAAGGAATATCGGTATCAACTACATATAACATAGCCTAAGTGTTAGCAAGGAGAAGTCTGGCAGAATATCTAGGACAGAAAAATGAAACAAGTGAGAAGAAATGCAAAACCTAAATCCGAGATCTGCCTCCCACCAATGCATGTATTTTCAGACATTAATGACATAATGAATATAGCTTCAGTTAAATACAATTCATTCTATTATCTGAACACAGCATTTGGACATTTGCTTTCTTTTCATACAAGGTAGCAGGCAGAAAGGGTACTTCGTTCCCCCTGAAGCTCTCTAATTGCCTACTCCTGCTTCCTCAGAAGGAAGGTGGGGGCATGCATACCAATGACCAGGGTTTTCAAAAGCTATTTGATGAAATAAGGCAAGTGTTTTCTGGGTGGGAATGTTTCAGTTGGAGTCAATGTTAAATCTTTTTGGGAAATTGTGGAATAAATGAAGCTCATTTAAAGGCAGAAGAGCCTGAGTTTCATCTTCTGATTAATTTACCTAGAAAGTAAGCAATATTCCTTTTTTAATTAATGTTTTTTGAGCAGTTTAAGGTTCCCAGAAAAACTGCCAGGAAGGCAGAGAAGTTCCCCCACACCCCTTGCCCCACGTATGCACAGGTTCCCACACACCACTTGCCTCACATATGCACAGCCTCCTCCACTACCAGCTGTGGTTATTGTTAGGTCGCTAAGTCCTACCCAGCGACCCTGAGGACTACAGCATGCCAGGTTCCCTGTCCTCCACTCTCTGCTGGAATTTGCTCAGATTCATGTCCACTGAGCTGGTAGTGCTCAGTGAGCATCATCTGTTTAACCTTCTCATCCTCTGCTGCCCCCTTTTCCTCCTGCTCTCAATTCTTTCTGAGCATCAGGGTCTTCCCAATGAGCTGTCTTTCACATCAAGTAGTCAAAGTACTGTAGCTTCAGCTTCAGCATCAGTCCTTCCAATGAATATTCAGGATTGATTTCATTTAGGATTGGTTGGTTTGATCTCCTTGCAGTCCAACAGATGCTCAAGAGTCTTCTCCAGCACAACAATTCAAAAACATCAATTCTTAGGCGCTTAGCCTTCCTTGTGATCCAACTCTCACATCTGTACATGACTTGAAAAACCCATACCTTTGACGATACAGACATTTGTAGGCAAAGTGATGTCTCTAGTTTTTAATACTCTGTCTAGGTTTGACATAGATTTCCTTCCAAGGAGCAAACGTCTTTTAATTTCACTACCAATACCTCGACCAAAGTGGTGTAGGGCTTCCCTGGTGGCTCAAATGATAAAGAATCTGCATGCAATTCAGGAGATCCAGGTTCAATTCCTGGGTTGGAAGATCCCCTGGAGAAAGAAATGGCAATCCCCTCCAATATTATTGCCTGGGAAATCCCGTGGACAGAGGAGCTTGGCGGGCTACAGTCCATGGGGTCCCCAAAAGTCAGACATGACTGAGCAAATGGCACACAAAATGGTGCACTTGTTACAGCTGATGAACCTACAGAGGTTGATGAACCTCAGTGGGCATCACTATCATCATCCAAAGTCTGTCGTTTACACAAGGATTTACTCTTGGTATTGGATAGTTTATGCTGTTGTTGCTGTTCAGTCACTATCCTGTCCTCTCTCAACTTGTTGCCCACTGGTCTCCTGTTGTGCCCCTGGCTGCTACAGCAGTGTGAGGTTCTACTTCTCAGAGTGGATTTGGCCTAATAAGAGGCATCTTTCATTCCACTGTGGTCAGTGACAACCATCTCTACTTATGTCTGCTGTGTCACTTAGGAAGGTCCTTTCTTTTTACTGTACCATGCCATTTTAAAGCTCCTAATACACCTTATTATTGCATGTTGTGTGTGTGTGTGTGCTTAGCCCTGTATGACTCTTTGCAATCCAATGGACTATAGCCCCCCAGCCTCCACAGTCCATGGGATTTCCCAGGCAAGAATATTAGGGTGGGTTTCCATTTCCCTGGCAGGTGGATTCTTTACCAAAGAGCCACCAGGGAAGCCCTGTATAGTCTATGGATTTGAACAAATATATGATAGGTATTTACCATATATATTACACAGAATAGTTTCAGTATTCTAAAAATCCTCTGTCTGTTCATTTCTCCCTGCATGCATGCTATGTCACTTTAGTGTCCAACTCTTCATGACCCTATATACTGTAGCCTGCCAATCTCCTCTGTTCATGGGATTCTCCAGGCAAAAACAGTGGAGTGGGTTATCATTTGCTTCTCCAGGGGATCTTCCTGACTTTAGGACTGAACCCACGTCTCTTACATCTCCTGCGATGGCAGGCAGGTTCTTTATTACTAGTACCACATGGGAAACCCTTATTACCCTCTATGCTCCCCTAAACCCTGGCAACCACTGATCCTTCTGCTGTCTCCATAGTTTTGTCTTTCCCAGAATATTTAGTTGGAATCAGAAGCAGATAGCCTCTTCTGATTGACTCATTTCACTTGATAATATGCATTTTTATGGTTTGTCTTTTCTTTTTAGTGCTAAGTAGTATTTCATTGTCTAGATAATCCAAACTTTATTTATCCATTGACCTACTGAAGGACATCTTGATTGCTTATAAGTTTAGGCAATTTTGAATAGAAGTGCTATGAATATCTGTGTGCAGGTTATTATGTAGACATAAAACTCAGCAGTGGCCATAGGACTGGAAAGGGTCAGTTTTCATTTCAATTCCAAAAAAGGCAATGCCAAAGAATGCTCAAACTACCGCACAATTGCACTCATCTCACATGCTAGTAATGTAATGCTCAAAATTCTCCAAGCCAGGCTTCAGCAATACGTGAACCATGAACTTCCTGATGTTCAAGCTGGTTTTAGAAAAGGCAGAGGAACCAGAGATCAAATTGCCAACATCCGCTGGATCATGGAAAAAGCAAGAGAATTCCAGAAAAACATCTATTTCTGCTTTATTGACTATGCCAAAGCCTTTGACTGTGTGGATCACAATAAACTGTGGAAAATTCTGAAAGAGATGGGAATACCAGACCACCTGACCTGCCTCTTGAGAAATCTGTATGCAGGTCAGGAAGCAACCCAGAACTGGACATGGAACAACAGAGTGGTTCCAAATAGAAAAGGAGTATGTCAAGGCTGTATATTGTCACCCTGCTTATTTAACTTATATGCAGAGTACATCATGAGAAATTCTGGACTGGAAGAAACACAAGCTGGAATCAAGATTGCTGGGAGAAATATCAATAACCTCAGATATGCAGATGACACCACCCTTATGGCAGAAAGTGAAGAGGAACTAAAAAGCCTCTTGATGAAAGTGAAAGAGGAGAGTGAAAAAGTTGGCTTAAAGCTCAACATTCAGAAAATGAAGATCATGGCATCTGGTCCCATCACTTCATGGGAAATAGATGGGGAAATAGTGGAAACAGTGTCAGACTTCATTTTTTTGGGCTCCAAAATCACTGCAGATGGTGATTGCAGCCATGAAATTAAAAGATGCTTACTCCTTGGAAGAAAAGTTATGAGCAATCTAGATAGCATATTCAAAAGCAGAGACATTACTTTGCCGACTAAGGTCCATCTAGTCAAGGCTGTGGTTTTTCCTGTGGTCATGTATGCATGTGAGAGTTGGACTGTGAAGAAGGCAGAGCGCTGAAGAATTGATGCTTTTGAACTGTGGTGTTGGAGAAGACTCTTGAGAGTCCCTTGGACTGCAAGGAGATCCAACCAGTCCATTCTGAAGGAGATCAGCCCTGAGATTTCTTTGGAAGGAATGATGCTGAAGCTGAAACTCCAGTACTTTGGCCACCTCACACGAAGAGTTGACTCATTGGAAAAGACCCTGATGCTGGGAGGGATTGGGGGCAGGAGGAGAAGGGGATGACAGAGAATGAGATGGCTGGATGGCATCACTGCCTCGATGGACGTGAGTCTGAGTGAACTCTGGGTGTTGGTGATGGACAGGGAGGCCTGGCGTGCTGCGATTCATGGGGTAGCAGAGTCGGACACGACTGAGCCCCTGAACTGAACTGAACTGAAGCGTTCAGATCCTTTGGATAAATGCCAAGGAGCACAGATGCTGAACCATATCGTAAGAGTATATTTTGTTTGGTAAGAAACTGCCCAGGTGTCTTGACAAGTGGCTCTACATTTTGCATTCTCACAACAGTGAATAAGTGTTCCCATTTCTCCACATCATCAACGGCATTTGGTATTGTCAGTGCTCTAAATTTTGGATGTTTTAATAAGTGTGTAGTAAGTAGTACCTCACTGTTTTAGCTTGCATTTCCATGATCTCACATGAAGTGGAGCATCTACATATGCTTACCCACCATCTTCACTGGTGAGGTATTTTTAAAGGTCTCTGACCTATTTTCAGTCAAGCTGTTTTCCTTACTGATGAATTTTAAGAGTTTTTTATATATTATATTTTGGAAAAAGTCCTTTATCATATGTGTCTTTTACAAATATTTTCTTCCAGTTGTTTCTAATCTTCTCATTCTCTTGAAATCTTTCCTAGAGCACAAGTTTTTAATTTTAATGAAGATTTTATTTTTCTGTTGTGCTCAGACATGTCTGATTCTTTGCCACAGCATGTACTGTAGACCAGGATTCCCAAGGCTCAGTGGTAAAGAATCCACCTGCAATGCAGGAGACGAAGGAAAACTGGGTTCAATCCCTGGGTCTGGAAGATCCCCTGGAGGAGGGCATGGCAACCCACTCCAGTATTTTTGCCTGGAGAATCCCATGGACAGAGGAGCATGACAGACCACAGTCCATAGGTCACAAAGAGTTGAGCACAATGGAAGGACACGAGCACGCATGCACACAAACACTGAACAGAATGAAAAGGCAAAAATATATGAAACTAAAAGATGAACTAACCAGGTCAGTAGATGCCCAGTATGCTACCTGCAGAATAGTGTAGAAATAACTCCAGAAAAAATGAAAAGACAGAGCCAAATCGAAAACAATACCCAGTTGTGGATGTGACTGGTGATGGAAGTAAAGAAAGTCCCATGCTGTGAAGAAAAATATTTCATAGGAATCTGGAACGTTAGGTTCATGAATCAAGGTAAACTGGAAATGGCCCAAAAAAAGATGGAAAGAGTAAACATCAACATTTTAGGAATCAGTGAACTAAAATGGTCATGATGGGTGAATTTAATTCAGATGGCCATTATATTTACTACTGTGGGCAAGAATTACTTAGAAGAAATGGAGTAGCCCTCATACTTAACAAAAGAGTCCAAAATGCAGTACTTGGGTGCAGTCTCAAAAATGACAGGATGATTTCTGTTCATTTCCAAGGCAAACAATTCAATATCACAGTAATCCAAGTCTATGCCCCAACCACTAATGCTGAAAAAGCTGAAGTTGAATGTTTCTATGATACCTAAAAGACCTTCTTGAACTAACACCAAAAAAGATGTCCTTTTCATCATAGGAGACTGGAATGCAAAAGTAGGAAGTCAAGAGATATCGGCAGTAACAGGCAAGTTTGGCCTTGGAATACAAAATGAAGCAGGGCAAAGGCTAACAGAATTTTGCCAAGAAAACGTACTGGTCATAGATCACACCCTCTTCCAACAACACAAGTGATGACTCTACACATGGACATCACCAGATGGTCAATACCGAAATCAGATTGATTATATTCTTTGCAGTCAAGGTGGAGAAGCTCTATACAGCTAGCAAAAACAAGGTCAGGGCTCACTGTGGCTCAGATCATGAACTCCTTATTGCAAAGTGAAAGTGAAGGTCGCTCAGTTGTGTCTGACTCTTTGTGACCCCATGAACCATACAGTTCATGGAATTCTCCAGACCAGAATACTGGAGTGGGTAGCCTTTCCCTTCTCCCAGGGAATCTTCCTGACCCAGGGATCGAACCCAGGTCTCTCACATTGCAGGTGGATCCTTTATCAGCTGAGCCACAAGAGAAGCCTCCCTATTGCAAAACTCAGACTTAAATTGAAGAAAGTAGAGAAAATCACTAGACCATTAGGGTAAGACCTAAATCAAATCCCTTATAATTATACAGTAGAAGTGACAAATAGATTCAAGGGATTACTTCTGATAAGAGTGCCTGAAGAACTATGGATGTAGGTTCATGACATTGTATAGGAGGCAGTAATCAAAATCATCCCCAAGAAAAAGAAATGCAAAAAGGCAAAATGGTTGTCTGAGGAGGCCTTACAAATAGCTAAGAAAAGAAGAGAAGCAAAAGGCAAAGGGGAAAAGGAAAGTATACCCGTTTGAATGCAGAGTTCCAAAGAATAGCAAGGAGAGATAAGAAAGCCTTCCTCGGTGATCAATGCAAAGAAATAGAGAAAAGCAATAGAATGGGAAAAACTAGAGCTCTCTTCAAGAAAATTCGAGATACCAAGGGAACATTTCATGCATAGATGGGCACAATAAAAGACAGAAGTGGTATGGACCTACCAGAAGCAGAAGAGATTAGGAAGAGATGGCAATAATACACAGAAGAACTATACAAAAATATCATAATACCCCAGATAACCATGATGGTGTGATCACTCACCTACAGCCAGACATCCTGGAGTGCAAAATCAACTGAGCCTTAGGAAGCATCACTATGAACAAAATTAGTGGAGGTGATGGAATTTCAGCTGAGTTATTCCAAATCCTAAAAGATGATGCTGTCAAAGTGCTGTACTCACTATGCCAGAAAACTGAGAAAACTCAGCAGTGGCCACAGGACTGGAAAAAGTCAGTTTTCATTCCAATCTCAAAGAAAGGCAATGCCAAAGAATGTTCAAACTCCTGCACAATCGCACTCATCTCTCATGCTAGCAAAGTAATGCTCAAAATTCTCCAAGCTAGGCTTCATTAGTATGTAAATGGAGAACTTCCACATGTATGAGCTGGATTCAGAAACGGCAGAGATATCAGAGATCAAGTTGCTGATAAAATTGGATCATAGAAAAAGGCAGAGAGTTGCGCAAAAGTATCTACTTCTGCTTTCTTGACTATGCTAAAGCCTTTGACTGTGTGGATCACAACAAACTGCAGAAAATTCTTAAAGAGATGGGAATACCAGACCACCTTACTTGCCTCCTGAGAAATCTGTATGCAGGTCAAGAAGCAACAGTTAGAATCGGACATGGAACAAGGAAATGGTTCCAAATTGGGAAAGAAGTATGTCAAGGCTGCATATTGTCACCCTGTTTATTTAACTTATATGCAGAATACACCATGCAAAATGCTGGGCAGGATGAATCACAAGCTGAAATCTAGATTGATGGGAGAAATATTAATAACCTCAGATATGAAGATGACACCACCCTTATAGCAGAAAGTGAAGAGGAATTAAAGAGCCTCTTGATGAAAGTGAAAGAGGAGAGTGAAAAAAAAATGGCTTAAAACTCAACATTCAAAAAACTAAGATCATGGCATCCGGTCCCATCACTTCATGGCAAATAGATGGGGAAACAATGGAAACAGAGACTTTATTTTCTTGGGCTGCAAAATCGCTGCAGATGGTGACTGCAGCCATGAAATTAAAGATGCTTGCTCTTGGAAGAAAAGCTATGACAAAGCTAGACAGCATATTAAAAAGCGGAGACATTACTTGCCAAAGAAGATCCATCTACTCAAAGCTATGGTTTTTCCAGTAGTCATGTACGTATGTGAGAGTTGCAACATGAAGGAAGCTGAGTGCAAAAGAACAGATGCTTTTGAACTGTGGTATTGGATAAGACTCTTGAGAGTCCCTTGGACTGCAAGGAGATCCAATCAGTCCATCCTAAAGAAAATCAGTCCTGAATATTCATTTGAAAGACTGATGCTGGAGCTGAAGCTCAGATACTTTGGCCATCTGATGCCAAGAACTGACTCTTTAGAAAAGACTCTGATGCTGGGAAAGATGGAAGGCATGAGGACAAGGGATGATAGAGAATGAGACGGTTGGATGGCATCACTGACTCGATGGCCATGAGTTTGAGCAAGCTCTGGGAGTTGGTGATGGACAGGGAAGCCTGATGTTCTGCAGTCCATGGGGTCCCAAAGAGTCAGACACAAATGAGCAACTGAACACTTCTGAACTTTCAGACTTAACTGAACATGACTACACTATAAAATAATACATTTTAAAAACTGGATTCTAGTTTCAGAGAATATAAACTCTCTGGAGTGTGTTGGTTTTTAAGACGAGTCAGACAAAAATGAGCAACTGAACACTTCTGAACTTTCAGACTTAACTGAACATGACTACACTATAAAATAATACATTTTAAAAACTGGATTCTAGTTTCAGAGAATATAAACTCTCTGGAGTGCGTTGGTTTTTAAGACAGGACATCTCCATGTTTCACATATTGTTTTCTTTGCAACATTTCTCTCTTACATCAAAAGTCTTGTTTATCACACAGTAAATAACTTTTCCGTGGCCAGCACCACAGCCACTGGAGGGCTTTCTGGGCACCAAGGGTCACCACTAAGCCCCAGCAAGCCCTCGAGTCAAGGACCACAGAGCAGTTTATAGTCAATTAACTGTCTTTGAGATGGCAGAATTGCAAAATATGTTTTAGAAATAGTGCTACCAAAAGGTGATTAAACCTGTCAATATGGCTTGGGGATAATGTGTATTTACATGTGCTGACTGGTTCCTTGTAACTCTGGACACAGGGAGTGTTTGCTGGGTTCCTGTATTCAAGGCTCCTGGTCACAAAGAGAAGAAGGCAGGCAGGCAAGATGCTGCTGTCCCCAGAAGCCCTGCCTGCAGGCAGCGGCCAGTCAGCAGGGGAGGCACTGGGACACCACAGCTGGGCCTGCTCAGCTCACATGCAGGCTTGTGTGACTGAAAGCCTGTGTCCTGGTATTCCCTCATGGGCTCACACCCTTCAGCGTCTTTTCCCTCTGGCTCAGAAAGTAATAAAAATGTATTCCCTGGGACTCAAAGATGGCCTGTGGTATTTCTGTAAACTTTCTTTTATTTCTACCTTCTGATAAGAAAATGGTTGTTAAGAAGACACCTTGATCAGGGATCTCCTAGGGATCTGGAGAGACTAGTGTGAGACAGTGAGGAGCATGTTCCCAGGAACATAGCCTCTGCCTGCTCAGATGAAGACCCTCCTCCAGCAAGGCTCTCAGGCCAGAGCTGTTCCCACTTTGCTCCCCTCTGTGCCCCTAGTGGCG
Source organism: Budorcas taxicolor (assembly GCF_023091745.1). NCBI lineage: Eukaryota > Metazoa > Chordata > Mammalia > Artiodactyla > Bovidae > Budorcas > Budorcas taxicolor. The sequence goes on along the minus strand of NC_068930.1, from coordinate 7,068,848 downwards.
TCTGTAGGATCTGCTGGGTTCTGGAGACAGGAGTGCTTCTCCTCCTACTCTGCTAGCAATCAACTTCTAAAATGGCAATATTTGAATGTTCAAACCACAATTTGCTGCCACCATATTCCCTAGTGTTCTCAAGCACTAAGTGTTTGGAATATTCTCCATCGCACTTAGACATCACCAGAGGAAACATAAGAGTGTCGGCTCATAGCTGGCAGTTCTCTCCAGCAGGTTAGAGGTTGAGTGGAGGGTGTTGCATGCATGTTCCTATGTTTGTGTGTGCACAGATGGGGCAGAGGAAGGATGTAGATGTGTCAAGAAGACCACAGCTTGGAGGCCCTGGCTGGGAAGGGTAGGAGAGGGACAGAGGGCCACACCACTGTACGATGGGACCCAGAAAGTTGAACATCTCCCCCACGGGGGGAAAAGTGAATATGGATACTCTTCTTCTTACATTCACTTTTTTAATAGTTTTCATAAGTGAGAGACAATCTATGTGGTCTGCAATGGGGAGAGGCAAATTCAGGGAGAATTACAGGTGTTTTTGAAGGTTGAGGAGGGAGGAAGGGATCCTGTCCTCAACTCTGCCCCCTTCCTGGGCTCATAGTCTCGCCCCAGTGGTCTTCAACAAGGGGTCTTCTGTGCAGAGCTGGCCTGTCCTCAGACATACAGGCATGATGCTTGAGCCAGAGAGGAACCTAGCTTCTGATGGAGCCCATGAATACATGCTAGGCCTTCTTCCCATCCTACACCCAGTGGTAAAGAATCGATCTGGCAAAGCAGGAGATGTGGGATCGATCTGGCAACGCAGGAGATGTGGGTTCGATCTCCCGGGTTGGGAAGATCCCCTGGAGGAGGAAATGGCAACCCACTCCAGTATTCTTGCTTGACAACCCACTCCAGTATTCTGTTCTCCAGTATTCTCTCCCATGGACAGACGAGCCTGGCAGGGTACAGTCCATGGAGTCACAAAGAGTTGGATTTGACTTAGTGACTATGTACACATGCAAATGTTAGCTATGACACATGACCCCAGGCCCTAAGGATTCTAGGCTAGTCTTATGGACCAAAACTGTGGAGACCATAACAGATTTGTGGACCAAATCTGTTCCCAGTATTTATAAACACTGTGAGCCAACAGGGTGTTTGGAAGCACCCTAGGGCATGCGGCCACCTGCTTATTGCTCAGAACAGCTGTTCTTTTCCTTGGCCTAGATTCCTCTCTCCCTTCTTCCTTCTCCCTGGTATCTTTCTCTCTCCCCTCCCTATTCTCTCCTCCCTCTCTCCCCACCCTCCTTCCATACACAAACACACACACTCCAGGGTGGGTTAGATGCTGTTCTGGTCCTGAAGTGATACTCTGTCTGAGCTCTGTGGGCTGACCTCATGGCGCACCACTCTGTGGAGTATCTGCTGTCTGACCCTCCTCCTGACCTGTCCACAGTTAGGGGATAGAAGCCACACCTTATAGCTGAGTATCCAAAGGACACAACACATCATTAGGTACTCAGCTGAAACCAATTTCTTTTTAATCCCTTCTCTAGAATTCAAGTCAGATGCAGTTAGCCAAGTAGTACACAGGGACTTCAGACATACATTCTGCTCTTCTTCTCCTGTCCACTTTACATTTGTTTGGATTCATGGGAATTATTACAGAGGAAGTGTGTAGAGATGGCTGGGTATCTACAGAATCTGAGAGATGTTGTTTTTGGTGTTTCTTAAAGCATGGATGAGCTAGAAAGCTGGAGTTAAAGAGTTGAAACTGTAGTCAACATCAGTAAAAAAAACTTTAAATGAAGTAAATTTCAAGGGCCTACATTAAAGATTTATGGTAGGGAGTGATAAATATAGTCCAAGAGTGACATTAGGTCTCTTGGGTCAAATACACCCTGAGAGTTATTTCTGTACATAAAGTTTCACTGGGACATATCCATGTCCACCATTCACATATGGTCCACAGCTGCATTCACTACAAGGACACAGGAAAAGAGGCCCAAGTTTCACAAAGCCTGATGCATTTACTACCTGGCCCTTTACAGGAATACTTTTCTGATCTCCTCCTGTAAGGAGTAAAAAGGGACACTTCTTTACTTTCTCATGCCAGAAGGTAAGCTCTTTGAAGGAAGGTCTGCATCTGCTCTGTTCAGTGATGCATTTTGAGCCAGGCAAGTGATACCAGTATGTCAGCACCTGACATGGGCAGGAACACCCTAAACACTGATTAACATGCTGCTCTCTGGAAACATATATGTGACGTTCTCATTTTATCTCATGCAAAATTGCCAGAAGTGAGCATATATTTTAAGAGTAAGCAGTATTTCAAGTATGGCTCATAGAATTCAACTTCTTTGTTGAATACGGTCACAGACTAGGTGTAAACATTCATTCTACTTTGCCCGTGGTGTTGTTCTTTGTTCAAAAGAGGTAGAAGCAATATCTTAGAAAAAGAAAGAAAGAAAAGGAAGAGAGAAAGAGAAAAAAGAGGAGAGAGAAAAGAAAAGAATGAAGGATAGAAGGAAGGAAAAGAATAGAAATAGAAGAGGAAAAATAAGGACAGTTCAGTTGGGAAGCTGAAGCTGTGGGTACTTCACTTGGAGCACAGACCCCACAATCCTAATGGGGGACACACTCACACTAGCGGTAGCAAATGGAAATCAAGTTAATCTTGGCATTAAGATAAATTCTGGAAATTTTTCCTTTGTTGCAATAAGAAACAGATCCACTTTAAAACAAGTGTATCACCTTTAGGATCAGACTAAAATATCAGCTGTTATTCTAACCACACAATCGAAAACCAAAGCAGTCTGTCAACTTGCGGTTCTTCAATTCCAGTAAGCTTTGGCTCCATCAATCCTTGATCATTTCTTCTGAGACAGCTTCCATAGAATGCATACTTGATTGTTACTCCTGTATACTCCACTGGATACAAGCCCCAAGTGCAACTGTGAACTCCATGAACTTGGCTGCTCTGTTTCCTGATGGTATCACTTTTGATGGTTACTCTCCAGGACACAAGCAGCTGCCTCCTCCTCCCATGAAGATCAGGTAAATATTCAGTTAAAAATGTAACAAGTGAAGAAAATAGGAATATGCCTATTTTGCTACTCAGGGTAGCAATGGTATTCTCTGCCTATAAAGATCAACTTCTGTCTCACACAATGGAGCAAAGTACAAGTTTCATTGTGAAAGCTGATCAGAATGGAAGGCTATGATTTTCCAGTTTTGTAAAGTTTCATAAAAGTAGACACCTGGTAGAAAACCACAAGGATGATTCCACCCACCCCTCTTCTTTGTGCTTTTAGAGTTGGTAGGACACCCTCCACTCCTGCTGAGGAACTGTGCTCTTGGTACCTCACTGGACCTCACTTTGTAGAATGGCAGTGACACTATATCCAGCAACAGTGACAGCTGTGACACTTACTGAACACTTAGCATACTCAGCATCGTATGCAGGGAGCACCTCAGGCATTTCCTTCTTTAACTGCTCAGCAACCCAGACAGCACTGCCCATATTCATGCATGAAAAGCTACGACCCAAATGGCCAACGACCTTATGTAGTAGGACTAAGCTGGAATTTGCACTCAGGACTTCCTCCTCAGGATTAAGGGAGACTTCATCTCTGCATGCTGCTTGCCTCATTGGAATATTATGAGGACTAAATGAGATAATGCATTTTAGGACAAAACAGAGCCTGGAACAGTGTGGCCATTAGCTGTTTTTCTTTGCTGTTGTTAAAAAAAAAAAAAAGTCAGCAAAAATTCAAACAAAAATTATGGTAAATTCAGTAAAAACAATTAAAAACTTTTATTGGAGTGTAATTGATTTACAAAGTTGTGTTAGTTTCAGCTGTATGATAAAGTGAAAGAAAGTGAAAGTCACTCAGTTGTGTCCAGCTCTTTGCGACCCCATGGACTGTAATTCATGGATTTCAGGCCAGAATACTGGAGTGGATTAGCCTATCCCTTCTCCCAATTCAGGGATCGAACCCAGTACTCTTGCATTGCAGGCAGATTCTTTACCAGCTGAGCCACAAGGGAAGCCCAAGCATACTGGAGTAGGTAGCCTATCCCTTCTCCAGGGGGTCTTCCCAACCCAGGAATCAAACTAGGGTCTCCTGCCTTGCATGTGGATTCTTTTACTAACTGAGCTATCAGGGATGCCCAACAATAAAGTGTGTGTCATATATATATATACATATATATATATATATATATATATATATAAATACATAATATATATGTAATACATATATATTTTGTATGTACATATATCATGTATATATATTACATTTATATATTATACAAAAAGAATATATTATATATACTAATATTATATCAATATATCATATATAATATCAATAATATAATGATAACAATATATTATATAATATATAAAATATGATATATAATATACATTAATAGAATATATTAATAGAACATATCTATATATATAATATATAGCTTATATATATATATATATATTCTTTTTGGATTATTTTTCCATATAGGTCATTACAGAGTATTGAGTAGAGTTCCCTGTGCTGCAAAGTAGGCCCTTATTAGTTATCTATGTTGTATATAGGAGTGTGTATGTGTCAACCCCAGTCTCCCATTTTATCCCTCCACCCTACTTTTCCCCTACAAATAAAACTTTAAAATTAACTGAGTAGTCTCAATAGCAGAAAGAACACACCGGAAGATAAAGTCTATATGAGTGGTAACAGATGAGAAAAATTTATTTGATTTAAATAACAGAGAAAATAGACTGTAAAGTGCAAAAAATAAATAAATAAACAAAACAAAAGAGTCTTAGGGAACTATATGTGAATTACAAATCAGTTACTACTCATATCATCAAAGTTGCAAAAGAAAAGAGTAGACTGATAAAGTCTTAGAAGAAATAGTGGCTGAAAGCTTCTACAAGACATGAGCTTCCAGGTTCAATAGAGTGAGCAAACCCCAATTAAAGCAAATCCAAATAATCCATGTTTAAATACATCAATATAAAATTAATGAAAATAAGATGAAGAGAAAATCGCTAAAGGCGCTAAATCGGAAAGGCGCTAAAGAGAAATAACATACTATATATGGGCAGATGTCAATGCAAACACCAATACACTTTTCATCTGAAACCACAGATGCTGGAACATGACACACAACACTTCAACTGCTAAAAGAAAATAACTATCACTGTGACTGTTCTACTCAGCCAGTGAAAATACTTCCCCATCCATATGCCCTGGCTCAGGTGGTAAAGCATCTGCCTACAATGTGGAAGACCCAGGTTCAATCCCTGGGTTGGGAAGATCTCCTGGAGAAGGAAATGGCAACCCACCAGAGTATTCTTGCCTGGAAAATCACATGGGTGGAGAAGCTTGGTAGGCTACAGTCCATAGGGTTGCAAAGAGTCAGACATGACTGAGCGATTTCACTTTCACTTTCCATATGATGAGGACAGAAAACACATTCTCAAAGAAGAATTCAGCAAATCTGTCATTAGTAAATCTCCCTTAAAGAATGACTAAAGGAAGTTCTCTAAACTGAAAGAAAATGACAATGAAGAAATCTTGGAACTTCAGAATGGAAAAAAGAGCTTGAAGATGAGTAAGAGCAGGGATAAAACACAATAGACAATTCTTCTGATGAATTTCTTAAATAATATTTGATGTCTAAATTTAACACTAATATGGTGTTCAATGTATGTGTAGAAAACCTCCAAGACAATTATATCTAAAAAGTAAAGTGGGCCTAGGAAACTACACTTCACTCAATGTCATAAAACAATGAAACCATTATAAATCAATAAGGTATGTTATGATTCTAAGAGTGGCCATGAAGAAAAACATATAAAGCAATATCTTCAAGAACATTATAGCTAAATCAGAGTAGAATAGTAAAAATGTTCAAGTAACCCAAATGAAGATAACTAAAGAGAAACAGAGAAATGATTTTAAAAATTAAACAAAGGGAAAACAAATATGACAGTGGCAGATTTAAATGTTAATATCTTATGTCAATAGTTATCTTAAATGTAAATGGATTGGACACAACAATTAAAATATAGAAATTGACAGTTGATTAAAAAAACATGCTCCAACCAAATGCTGTCTATAAGAAATTCACTTGAAACTCAACAACATAGGTGGAATGGAAGTAAAAATATGGAAAAAGGTAACATGTGAAAGAATGAGATTAGAACACTTCCTAACATTATACACAAAGATAAACTCAAAATTGTTTAAAGACCTCGATACAAGACCAGAAACTATAAAACTATAAAACATAGGCAGAACACAGTATGACATAAATCACAGCAAGATCCTCTAGGACTCACCTCCTAGAGTAATGGAAATAAAAACAAAAATAAATAAGTGGGACCAAATTAAACTTAAAAGCTTTTGCACAGCAAAGGAAATTACAAGCCAACCCTCAGAATGGCAGGAAACAATACCAAATGGAACAACTGACAGCGGATTAATTTTCAAAATATATAAGCAGCTCATACAACTCAATACCAGAAAAACAAACAACCCAAACAAAAAGTGGCCAAAATATCTAAACATACATTTCTCCAAAGAACACATACTGATGGCTAACAAACACATGAAAAGATGCTCAACATCACTTATTATCAGAGAAATGCAAATCAAAACCACAATGAGATACCACCTCACACCAGTCAGAATGGCCATCATCAAAAACTCCACAAACAATGAATGCTGGAAAGAGTGTGGAGGAAAGGGAACCCTCTTGCACTGTTAGTTGGAATGTAATTTGATACAGCCACTATGGAAGACAGTATGGAGATTCCTTAAAAACTAGGAATAAAACTACCAGCAATTCTACTACTAGGCATGTACCACGACAAAACCATAATTTAAAAAGACATGTGTACCCCAGTGTTCATTGCAACACTGTTCACAATAGATAGGACAGGGAAGCAAGCCAGATGTCCATTGACAGATACATGGATAAAGAAGTTGTGGTACAAATAAACAATGGAATATTACTCAGCCATAAAAAGGAATATATTTGAGTCAGTTCTAATGACTGACTAGGATGAACCTAGAGCCTACTACAGTGTGAAGTAAGTCAGAAAGAGAAAAACAACTATTATATATTAATACATATATATGGAATTTAAAAAGATGGTAGTGATGAACCTATTTGCAAAGCAGCAGTGGAGATGCAGATATAGAGAACAGACTTATGGACATGGGCAGTGGGGAGGAAGGACAGGGCAGGACGAATGGAGAGAGCAGCATGGAAGCATATACACTACCATATGTAAAACAGATAGCCGGTGGGAATTTGCTTTACGACTCAGGAAACCCAAACTAGGACTTGGTAACAACCTAGAGAGGTGAGAATGGGTGAGAGATTGGAGAGAGCTTCAAGAGGGAGGGGAGAAGTGCATACATATGGTTGACTCATGTTGATGTATGGCTGAAACCAACACAATATTGTAAAGCAGGGGCAGTCCTAAGATGGAGGAGGAATAGGATGGGGAGACCACTTTCTCTCCCACAAATTCATCAAAAGAACTTTTAAACACTAAGTAAATTCCAAAAAAAACTTTGGAATGCTGGCAGAGGACATCAGGCACCCAGAAAAGCAGCCCAATGTCTTCAGAAGGAAATGTAGAAGTCTTGAGACTACTGTAAAAATAATACTCAAAACCAGAAGCAGGTGGCTTAAGTCCAAATCCTGAGAACACCAGAGAACTCCTGACTCCAGGGAAGATTAATCAACAGGAGCTCATCAAACACCTCCATCCCTACACTGAAATCAAGCACCATCCAAGGGTCACCAAGTTCCAGAGCATGACATACCACACAAATTCTCCAGCAACACAGGAACACAGCCCTAAGCTTCAATATACAGGCTGCCCAAAGTCACTCCAAACCCACTGACATCTCATAACACATTACTGGACACTTCAGTGCACTCCAGAGAGAAGAAATTCAGCTCCACCCACCAGAACACCGACACAACTTTGCTAGCCAGGAAACCTTGACAAGCCACCCATACAACCCCACCCACAGCGTAGAAACTCCACAATAAAGAGAATTCCACAAATGGCCAGGATACACAAAGGCCACCCCAAACACAACAATATAAGCAAGATGAAGAGACAAATACCCAGCAGATAAAGGAACAGGATAAATGCCCACCAAACCAAACAAAAGAGGAAGAGATAGAGAATCTACCTGATAAAGAATTCCAAATAATGATACTGAAAATGATCAAAAATTTTGAAAGCAAAATGGAATCACAGATAAATAGCCTGGAGACAAGGATTGAGAAGATGCAAGAAAGGTTTAACAAGGACCTAGAAGAAATAAAAAGGAGTCAAAATATAATGAATAATGCAATAAGTGAGATCAAAAACACTCTGGAGGCAACAAATAGTAGAATAACGGAGGCAGAAGATAGGATTAGTGAAGTAGAAGATAGAATGGTAGAAATAAAAGCAGAGATGAAATAAGAAAAATGAATTAAAAGAAGTGAGGACAATCTCAGAGACCTCCAGGACAATATTAAACACCCCAACATTTGAATCAGAGGAGTCCCAGAAGAAGAAGACAAAAAGAAAGACCATGAGAAAATACGTGAGGAGATAATAGTTGAAAACTTCCCTAAAATGGGGAAGGAAAGAATCATCCAAGTCCAAGAAACCCAGAGAGTCCCAAAAAGGATAAAACCAAGGTGAAACACCCCAAGACACATATTAATCAAATTAACAAAGATCAAACACAAAGAACAAATATTAAAAGCAGCAAGGGGAAAACAACAAATAACACACAAGGGGATTCCCATAAGGATAACAGCTGATCTTTCAATAGAAATTCTTCAGGCCAGGAGGGAATGGCAGGACATACTTAGAGTGATGAAAGAAAATAACCTACAGCCCAGATTACTGTACCCAGCACGGATCTCATTCAAAAATGAAGGAGAAATCTAAAGCTTTACAGACAAGCAAAAGCTGAGAGAATTCAGCACCACCAAACCAGCTCTCCAACAGATGCTAAAGGATCTTCTTTAGACAGGAAACACAAAAAGGGTGTATAAACTTGAACTGAAAACAATAAAGTAAATGGTAACGGGATCATACTTATCGATAATTACCTTAAACGTAAATGGGTTGAATGCCCCAACCAAAAGACAAAGACTGGCTGAATGGATACAAAAACAAGACCCCTATATATGTTGTCTACAAGAGACCCACCTCGAAACAAGGGACACATACAGACTAGAAGTGAAGGGCTGGAAAAAGATATTCCATGCAAATAGAGACCAAAAGAAAGCAGGAGTAGCAATACTCATATCAGATAAAATAGACTTTAAAACAAAGGCTGTGAAAAGAGACAAAGAAGGCCACTACATAATGATCAAAGGGTCAATCCAAGAAGATATACAATTATAAATATATTTGCACACAACATAGGAGCACCACAATATGTAAGACAAATGCTAACAAGTATGAAAGGGGAAATAACAATAACACAATAATAATGGGAGACTGTAATACCCCACTCACAACTATGGATAGATAAACTAAACAGAAAATTAACAAGGAAACACAAACTTTAAATGATACAATAGACCAGCTAGACCTAATTGATATCTATAGGACCTTTCACCCCCAAACAATGAATTTCACCTTTTTCTCAAGTGCACACAGAACCTTCTCCAGGATAGATCACATCCGGGGCCATAAATCTAGCCTTGATAAATTCAAAAAAATTGAAATCATTCCAAGCATCTTTCTGACCACAATGCAGTAAGATTAGATCTCAATTCCAGGAGAAAAACTATTAAAAGTTGCAACATATGGAGGCTGAAAAACACGCTGCTGAATAACCAACAAATCACAGAAGAAATCAAAATATGCATAGAAATGAATGAAAATGAAAACATAACAACCCAAAATCTGTGGGATACTGTGCAAGCAGTGCTAAGGGGAAAGTTCATAGCAATACAGGCATACCTCGAGAAACAAGAAAAAAGTCAAATAAATAACCTCACTCTACACCTAAAGCAACTAGAAAAGGAAGAAATGAAGAACCCCAGGGTTAGTAGAAGGAAAGAAATCTTAAAAATTAGGGCAGAAATAAATGCAAAAGAAACAAAAGAGACCATAGCAAAAATCTACAAAGCCAAAAGCTGGTTCTTTGAGAGGATAAATAAAATTGGCAAACCATTAGCCAGACTCATCAAGATACAAAGGGAGAAAAAGCAAATCAATAAAATTAGAAATGAAAATGGAGAGATCACAACAGACAACACAGAAATACAAAGGATCATAAGAGACTACTATCAGCAATTATATGCCAATAAAATGGACAACATGGAAGAAATGGACAAATTCTTAGAAAAGTATAACTTTCCAAAACTGAACAAGGAAGAAACAGAAAATCTTAACAGACCCATCACAAGCACAGAAATTGAAACTGTAATCAGAAATCTTCCAACAAACAAAGGCCCAGGTCCAGATGGCTTCACAGCTGAATTATACCAAAAGTTTAGAGAAGAGCTAACACCTATCCTACTCAAAATCTTCCAGAAAATTCCAGAGGAAGGTAAACTTCCAAACTCATTCTATGAAGCCACCATCACCCTAATACCAAAACCAAAGATGCCACACAAAAAAGAAAACTACAGGCCAATATCACTGATGAACATAGATGCAAAAATCCTTAACAAAATTCTAACAATCAGAATCCAACAACACATTAAAAAGATCATACACCATGACCAAGTGGGCTTTATCCCAGGGAAGCAAGGAGTCTTCAATATCCACAAACTAATCAGTGTAATACACCACATAAACAAACTGAAAAATAAAAGCCATATGATTATCTCAATAGATGCAGAGAAAGCCTTTGACAACATTCAACATCCATTTATGATAAAAACTCTCCAGAAAGCAGGAATACAAGGAATATACCTCAACATAATAAAAGCTATATATGACAAACCCACAGCAAACATTATCCTCAATGGTGAAAAATTGAAAGCATTTCCCCTAAAGTCAGGAACAAGACAAGGTAGTCCAATTTCACCACTACTATTCAACATAGTTTTGGAAGTTTTGGCCACAGCAATCAGAGCAGAAAAAGAAATAAAAGGAATCCAAATTGGAAAAGAAGAAGTAAAATTCTCACTGTTTGCAGATGACATGATCCTCTACATAGAAAACCCTAAAGACTCCACCAGAAAATTGATAGAGCTAATCAATGAATATAGTAAAGTTGCAGGATATAAAATCAACACACAGAAATCCCTTGCATTCCTATACACTAATAATGAGAAAATAAAAAGAGAAATTAAGGAAAAAATTCCATTCACCATTGCAACAAAAAGAATAAGATACTTAGGAATATATCTACCTAAAGAAACTAAAGACCTATATATAGAAAACTATAAAACACTGGTGAAAGAAATCAAAGAGGACACTAATAGATGGAGAAATATAGCATGTTCATGGATCAGAAGAATCAATATAGTGAAAATGAGCATATTACCCAAAGCAATCTATAGATTCAATGAAATCCCTATCAAGGTAAAAACGGTATTTATCACAGAGATAGAACAAATAATTTCACAATTTGTATGGAAATACAAAAAAACCTCAAATAGCCAAAGCAATCTTGAGAAAGAAGACTGGAACTGGAAGAATCAACCTGCCTGACTTCAGGCTCTACTACAAAGCCACAGTCATCAAAACAGTATAGTACTGGCACAAAGACAGACATATAGATCAATGGAACAAAACAGAAAGCCCTGAGATGAATCCACACACCTATGGACACCTTATCTTTGACAAAGGAGGCAAGAATATACAATGGAGAAAAGACCATCTCTTTAACAAGTGGTGCTGGGAAAACTGGTCAACCACTTATAAAACAATGAAACTAGAACACTTTCTAACACCTTACACAAAAATAAACTCAAAATGGATTAAAGATCTAAACATAAGATCAGAAACTATAAAACTCTTAGAGGAGAACATAGGCAAAACACTCTCCAACATAAATCACAGCAGGATCCTCTATTACTCACCTCCCAGAATATTGGAAATAAAAGCAAAAATAAACAAATGGGATCTAATTAAACTTAAAAGCTTCTGCACAACAAAGGAAACTATAAGTAAGGTGAAAAGACAGCCTTCAGAATGGGAGAAAATAATAGCAAATGAAGCAACTGACAAACAACTAATCTCAAAAATATACAAGCAATTCCTGCAGCTCAATTCTAGAAAAATAAGCAACCCAATCAAAAAATTGGGCAAGGAACTAAACAGACATTTCTCCAAAAAAGACATACAGATGGCTAACAAACACATGAAAAGATGCTCAACGTGACTCATTATCAGAGAAATGCAAATCAAGACCACAATGAGGTACCATTTCACGCCAGTCAGAATGGCTGCTATCCAAAAGTCTCAAGCAATAAATGCTGGAGAGGGTGTGGAGAAAAGGGAATCCTCTTACACTGTTGGTGGGAATGCAAACTAGTACAGCCACTAGGGAGAAGAATGTGGAGATTCCTTAAAAAACTGGAAATAGAACTGCCTTATGACCCAGCAATCCCATTGCTGGGGATACACACTGAGGAAACCAGAATTGAAAGAGATATGTGTACCCCAATGTTCATCGCAGCACTGTTTATAATAGCCAGGACATGGAAGCAACCTAGATGTCCATCAGCAGATGAATGGATAAGAAAGCTGTGGTACATATACACAACGGAGTATTACTCAGCCATTAATTTGAATCTGAATTACTCATACATTTGAATCAGTTCTAATGAGGTGGATGAAACTGGAGCCTATATACAAAGTGAAGTAAGCAAGAAAAAAACACAACAATACAGTATACTAATGCATATATATGGAATTTAGAAAGATGGTAATGATAACCCTGTATGCAAGACAGCAAAAGAGACACAGATGTATAGAACAGTCTTTTGGACTCTGTCGGAGAGGGAGAGGGTGGGATGTTTTGGGGGAATGGTATGGAAACATGTATAATATTATATAAGAAATGCATCGCCAGTCCAGGTTCAATACAGGATGCTTGGGGCTGGTGCACTGGGATGACCTGGAGGGATGGCAGGGGGAGGGATGTGCGAGGGGGGTTCAGGATGGGGAACCTGTGTATGCCCGTGGCATATTCATGTTGATGTGTGGCAGAACCAATACAATATTGTAAAGTAATTAGCCTCCAATTAAAATAAATAAATTCAAATTTTAAAAAATATCATAAAGCAATTATTCCAACTAAAAATATTTTTAATGGAGAAAGACATACCATAAAATATTAATTTTAAGCAAATGGAGGAATAGCTCTATTAATATATCATGAAACAGACTTCAGAGAAAGAAAATTACTAATGACACAAAGACATTACATAGTGATAGAAAGATCATCTCTTCAAGAAAATATAACAGCAATATGCTATGAACATCAAAGTATAAAGCAAAAATTGATAGATCTATAGATACAAAAAATTCACAACTATGATTGGAGATTTAAAACCCCACTCAAACCATTGATAGAACTATTAGACAGATCATCAAGGACACAGAAGAACTGAACAAATCAGTTTACAAACTGAACCTGTAAAATAATTCACACACGTAGAAAAACTCCAACCTAAAACAGAAGAAAACACGTTTTTAACCCAATACCTTTGAAGCATTTATCAAGATAGACCACACCCTAGGCCATGCAATAAAGTTCAAGAAATTTAAAGTAATTGCAAACATCCAGAATTTGTTCTCTTATTAAAAGGAAATAAAAATAGAGATAAAAAAGGAGAGAACAACAAGAAAATCACAACATATAGGTGTAGTTTATATATCAAAGAAAAATTTTTAAATGCATGAAACTGAATAAAAGTGAAAATACAAAATATGTGGAATGAAGCTAAAGCAGTGCTTCAAGGGAAATTTATAGCACTGAATGTTTTACATTAGAAGAAAGATCAAAATTCAGAAATCTAAATTATTAACTAAAAAAAAAAAGGCAAAATAAACCCAAAGCCAGTGAAAGAAATGAAATAATAAACATAAGAGCAGAAATTAAAGGCATTGAAAATAGGAAAACAATAGATAAAAAAACAAAGAAAAAAAAACTGATTTTCAAGTCAATAAAAGTGATAAATCTCTAACAAGAAGGAAAAGTAGAGAAAAGGCACAAATCACCAATATCAGGACTGAGACAGAGGATATTCCTACAGACTTTCCAGCCATTGAGAAGAAATGGTAGATACTATCAACAACATTACACTCAAATTTGATAATTAGGAAAAGATGGAAGAATTTCTCAAAATCTACAACCTGTCAAAATTCAACTTAGATCAAATAGACAACCTGAATTGTCTTTTACCTTTTAATAAATTATATTTATAATTTAACAGAGCCCGCCAAATAAATCTTCAGACTCAGATGGTTTCATTGGAGAATTTCCATAATATGTGTGGAGTATAAGCTTCCTGAAAGCAATGATCATGCTTATATTTTTCAGTCAGTTCTGTCTGGCTCTTTGCAACCCCATGAACTGCAGCACGCCAGGCCTCCCTGTCCATCACCAATTCCTGGAGTTCACCCAAATCCATACCCACTGAGTTGGTCATGCCATACAACCATCTCATCCTCTGTCATCCCCCTCACCTCCCACCTTCAATCTTTCCCACCATCACAGTCTTTTCAAATGAGTCAGTTTTTCACATCAGGTGGCCAAAGTATCGGAGTTTCAGCTTCAACATCAGTCCTTCCAATGAACACCCAGGACTGATCTCCTTTACGATGGACTGGATGGATCTCCTTGCAGTCCAAGGGACTCTCAAGAGTCTTCTCCAACACCACAGTTCAAAAGCATCAATTCTTCGGTGCTCAGCTTTCTTTACATCCAACTCACATCCATACATGACTACTGGAAAAACCATAGCCTTGACTAGATGGACCTTTGTTGGCAAAGTAATGTCTCTGCTTTTTAATATGCTGTCTAGGTTGGTCATAACTTTCCTTCCAAGGAGTAAGTGTCTTTTAATTTCATGGCTGCAATCACCATCTGTAGTGATTCTGGAGCCCCCCAAAAATAAAGTCTGCCATTGTTTCCACTGTTTCCCCATCTATTTCCCATGAAGTGATGGGACCAGATGCCATGATCTTAGTTTTCTGAATGTTGAGTTTTAAGCAACTTTTTCACTCTCCTCTTTCACTTTCATCAAGAGGCTTTTTAGTTCCTCTTCACTTTCTGCCATAAGGGTGGTGTCATCTGCATATCTGAGGTTATTGATATTTTTCCTGGCAGTCTTGATTCCAGCTTGTGCTTCATTCAGCCCAATGTTTCTCATGATGTACTCTGCATAGAAGTTAAATAAGCAGGGTGACAACATAGAGCCTTGACATACTCCTTTTCCTATTTGGAACCAGTCTGTTGTTCCATGTCCAGTTCTAACTGTTGCTTCCTGACCTGCATACAGATTTCTCAAGAGGCAGGTCAGGTGGTCAGGTGTTCCCATCTCTTTCAGAATTTTCCACAGTTTATTGTCATCCACACAGTCAAAGTCTTTGGCATAGTCAATAAAGTAGAAATAGATGCTTTTCTGGAACTCTCTTTCTTTTTCGATGATCCAGTGGATGTTGGCAATTTGATCTCAGGTTCCTCTACTTTTTCTAAATCCAGCTTCTACATCTGGAAATTCACTGTTCATGTATTGCTGAAGCCTGGCTTGGAGAATTCTGAGCATTACTTTACTACATGTGAGATGAGTGCAATTTGCAGTAATCTGAGAAGTCTTTGGCATTGGAATGAAAACTGACCTTTTCCAGTCCTGTGGCCACTGCTGAGTTTTCTAAATTTGCTGGCATATTGACTGCAGCACTTTCATAGCATCATCTTTGAGGATTTAAAATAGCTCTACTGAAATTCCATCACCTCCACTGGCTTTGTTTGTAGTGATGCTTCCTAAGCCCCACTTGACTTCACATTCCAGGATGTCTAGCTCTAGGTGAGTGGTCACACCATCATGATTTTCTGGGTCATGAAGATTTATATTTTTAGTAACAAGCAAAGCTCCTGGGATAGAGTAAGTGATTAGCAAATAGTGAGGTGAAACAATAACCATGCAGAGGAAAACCCCTCAGAGAATACTGTAGAGTAATAGGTGTTGTTATTGTTGTTTTGTCACTAAGTCATGTCTGACTCTTTGTGACCCCATGGATTGTAGCCTGCCAGGCTCCTCTGTCCCTGGAATTTCTCAAGCAAGAATACTGAAGTGGGTTGCCATTTCCTTCTCCAGAGATAAAACACAGATCTTCTTCATTAGGAGATAGATTCTTTACTACTGAGCCACCTGGGAAGCCCAATGGCTGCATACGTGTTCATATAAAATACATATATTAAAGTCACCTGATTGATATAAATTCAAATTATTGACTGTGTTTACCCCTAGGGACAGGAGCAGGATTATGTGGCAAATGGTTGGATAACTCCTTTTTACACAATATATTTCTCTAATCTATACAATTATTTTTCATTCAGAGCATATGTTCATGCATTGCTCTTGGAAAGAGCAATAAACCAAGGAAGAAAATAATGCAAGTTTTAGTGTTTAAATAAAATATATTTAAGCAGTTTTTTAAGAAGGAAACAGAACACTTTTTGGTGGGAAGGTACATTGACACAGTCACTGTAGAAAACAGTATGTTGACTCCTTAAAAAAATTGAAAATATTATCCAACAGCCCCCATTCCTGGCTATATATCTCAAAGAAATAAAATCACTGTCTAAAAGAGTTATCTGCAGCCCAATATCCACTATATCATTAGCATTATTCACAATAGTCAAAACACAGAGTTAACCTGTGTCAATTGATGAATAAATGGGTAAAGAAAATGTGGTGTATATAGACAATGGAATGTTGTTTAGCCAAAGGACACCCTGCCATTTACACGACATATATGAACTCTAAGGGCTCTGTGCTAAGTGAGATTAAATCAGACAGAGAGATGTACTGCATGATCGCACTTATATGCAGACTCTCAAATCATAAATTCAGAGAATAGCTTGGGGTTGCCAAAGGTGGGGGCTGTGGAAGTGGGAAAATGGGTAAAGGTGGCCAAAAGGGAAACATTTCCAGCTATCAATAAGATCCGAGTACATAATATATAGCATGATTTTACATTAACAATTAACAATATGGATCGTAAGAAAGTAGGTCTTAAAAGTTGTCATAAGGAAAATCATTGTAACCACATGAGGTGATAGACGTTAACTATTCTTACTGCAGTAATTATTTTGAAGAAATATATGTATATATCAACTCACCATACTGTACACCTGAAACTAATACAATTTATATGTCAACTATATCTAGATTAAGTTGGGGGAAAAGCCATACTTTGACAGTTTTTCAAGGCCCAGAGCCATTTCAATCACTTCTTCAACTCCTTCAAAATAGCACTTCTGGTAATTAAATGTGCAGTGTGCTGGATAACATCAAGGAGTTGGGAGCCAAAGTACTGGCTTTGTATCCAGCTCTCCTCTCTCCTTGGTGGTGCAGCCTGGGCACCTGCTTCATCATTGGGTTCTCATCATCACCATCTCACCACAGGAGCTAAAAGAGTGGTGCAAAGTCAATTTTTTCTCCTTTCTAGTCTTTCTATTGTCCCAGGGGAGACTAAGATAGGTTATTTATGCCTTATCATTCAGGCTTATGGCCACATGATCAGATACATGTTTGCCATACACTTAAAACCCCAGCTGATCATTTCATGGCTCATCTTAAAAAAAAAAAAAAAAAAGTAAAAGAAAAGAGACAAACATTTGTCATCTGTAAAATAATATTTCCCAAAGTGGAAATCAAGGATTTAAAAAAATCCACCACCTAAGGCTCTTCTTAGATGAACTGATCATTCCTCATTGAAAACTAAAAATAAATCGTAAAAGCACAAGTTTTATTTTTTTGCTGTTTTTCCTCTATTTAGCTTAACATCACCCTAAGAGAGCATCCTTGGTTATCAGGGCATGTCATGTTAGGATTTCTGTAAGCATCAGCTGCCCATCAGCCTGAACCAGCAGCGGCTCATTTTTGTCAAGTGGGCATCCTGTTAATGAGGCTGGTAAGCATGCACACTGCTGTGTCTCTCAGCAGGGCCCTTCTGATTCCCAGCAGCTGCAGATTCACAGGAACAGCTGGATATTCAATGTGACCACTAGACTTTAGCACAAATGTGTCTGGCTGGTAGCTGTGTGGGAAGCTCTTTATTCTAACCTCTCAGCTAAATGCCCTCCTCAAGTCATCTCTTTCAACTCTCAGTGAGCAGGAACTGTTACCTCCATTGTGGAGTGGAAGCCCATTCCAGGCACCAGGTCCTTCAATTCTTATATGAATCCAGATACAGAACACAGTCTTTCTGAATCCTGAGTCTAACACAGTATCTAGTATAGTATCTAACTAAGTATCTAGTATAGTCTGGTAGAAAAAAAAGTCAAGTAATATCTTAACTAGGACCTTAGGATCTGAATATAACCAGAGAGAGCCACTTTTGAGTGCTGCAGTCTTTGGTTTACTGCTGCTTACCTATGGCTTCCCTGGTGGCTCAGATGGAAAGGATTTGCCTGCAATGCAGGAGATGCTGTGTTTGATCCCTGGGTCAGGAAGATCCCCTGGAGAAGGGAACAGCAACCCACTCCAGTATTCTTGCCTGGAGAATCTTAAGGACAGAAGAGCCTGGTGAGCTACAGTCCATGGGATTACAAGAGTCAGACATGACTCAGCAACTAACACTTTAACTTTCACTTTATACTTCAAGGAGTGTTTACAGAAGTATGATGCTCAGTATGCATGTGTAAGTGAATGAATAATCATTTACTATTGGTGTATCATGTAACAGAAAAAGGGAAAATGGCCTCCACAAAGATGTGGTGGGGATGCACATGTGTGGTCAGATGGTATACACATGATAGTCATCAGCATAGAAGAGACAGAACTAGAAATTCATTCAGACAGAAATCATGGAATCTGTTTCTGGCCCTAACCTCGGCCTGATCCTTTCAGTGGATGCTCTGAGTGGTCACACATCTGTAGCACAGTTTGCCTCATTTGTTGCATCCCCAGGTTCTTGCATTACAATACGCTTGTCACACAAATCTGGCCTAAGATAGCAGTTTAGATAAGACTTGTAGTATTAACCAAGGGTGTGAGTGGTAAAGAGGCCTGTCTTCTGTTTTTCCCTTCCTGGTGGATAAAATCTAAAATGAAGAACTCTGGGGGTAGTGAGAGAGTTTTCTTGGGCAGGTTGATAAGGAGTCCCAGGCTCTTGAGGAGGAGAAAGGGCTAAACCTTTTTTTTTCTACACTCCTTCATCTTAGTGACATAAGACATTTTTTTCTTAAACTCTGAGTTCTTATGACAACAATCTAAGACTAACTTTCTTCAAGACTTAAATTTAAATAATTTAAAACTCAAATTTCTTTAATCCCAGAGCAAATAATTGCACAACAAAACAACTCATCTTGCTCAAGGGTATGTGTTTCCTTAAACTCTGTACTAATGATTATATAACAACAATATATCTTGCTAAAGGACATATTTCTCATTCTTAACAAGAACCTTCTGACTAATCCTTTTCTGGTAAGACCTTTCTATTGTTCTAATCCTTTTATCTTAAGATACATGTTATGGGAGTGGGTCTGGTAAGACCTTTCTATTGTTAGTAACCAACTGAAAAAGTATATAAGGCCTTGATAACTAGCAAGTGGGGCACTCTCTGCCCCCTTCTGATGTCTGTGTCAGATGCTTTCTCTGTCCCTTTTACACTTTTATAAAACTCTTCTGCACAAAATCTCTGAGCGATCAAGCCTCGTCTCTGGTCCCAAGGCTAAATTCTCTTCTTTGGAGATCAGGAATCCGACACCATTCACCATGAGCTATCAGTAGGACAGGTGTGCTGACTTGAGATTCCCTAATGATAACACCCTCTAAATGCCCACGTGGTATGGGCAGCTCTTAGTGGCCCTTCCCCCAAGACCCTGAACAGAGGCTGCTCTTAATAAAAATTCTCCTGCCAGGTGCATGCTCGCAATTCTCCACCCTGAAATGTTGAGAGACAGGTAGATTTGATGGTGGTGAGATATTTATTTAATTTTAGCCCTTCAGTTCCTTAGATCCTTACTGAAATGCTCCATGTCATGAAGACTGAAACTGGGGCTCTTGTAAGTAGAGATGGTACAGTCTATAATAGCAGCTGATGTGAGAGAGGAATTTCCAACACTGCTATGAACTGAATTAGGTCCCTCCAAATTCGTATGTTGAGGCCCTAACTCCCAATGTGATTACATTTGGAGATTAGGCCTTTACAGAAGTAATTAAGGCTAAATGAAGTCATAGACAACCCTGTTAAAATTACTGTCTTTATATGATTAGTGTTCACTATGTACACAAAGGAGGTCCCACCTGCAAGCCAGGAAGCAGATTCTTACCAGTCACCAGATCAATCTTACACTTGTGGCATCCAAAACTGAGATGTAAATTTCTGTTTTTTAAATCAACCAGTCTACATATTCTGTTAGAACAGACTAAAACAAACCCTAAAATACTAAGCCAAAACAATTTTGCATATTAGGTTGGTGAGTCCAAATCTTGAGTCCTAACTAGGTATAAGCTAGACAATTTCCAGTGGCGATGATGAGTGCATATGCTAACAGTGACAAAATGTGAATGGTGAAGAGCACTCACCAGTTGGTTTGGGCCCAGAAAGGACCAAAGAGAAAATAAAAGAACAATAAAAGAAAACAGTGCTGGTGGTCATGGTGTGTTTCAGTTATCCCTGGAACTGACCCTGGCTAAACACACATACATACACACACACACACACTGTATAGATTTTAGAAAAGGGATCCAGGTCAGAGTACTGTTAACCGTGTAAGTGCTTCATGGTTGCAGCCCTGCAGGAAGCAGAGAGTAAAAGAGGAGTGGAACCTGGCTCAGGGCAGTGGGGTGATGGTGAACCATGGAAGGTAAATGCAGGCTATGCAAACAAGGAGTGTCTACTGAACTATCAGGGAGACACTGAGCCATTTGTGGATGGAAACACACCACCAAAATTGACTGAAAATAAGTGATCTGGAAGAATTTTACAGATGCTGTTTTGTTGAGGGTCATTTTTTTTTTCCTTTCACTCAAGCCATTTGCCCATCTATTCAGAGTTGCTGTTGAAAGATATGTATGTGGTGTGTGTTAGTAGCTCAGTTGTATCCAGCTCTTCATGACCTCAAGGACTCATCTGGCTCCTCTGTCCATAGAGTTCTCTAGGCAAGAATACTGGAGTGCATTACCATTCCTTTCTCCAGGGGATCTTCCCAACCCAGGGATTGAACCTGGGTATCCTGAGTTGCAGGCAGATTATTTACTATCTGACCCAGCAGGGAATCTATTCAATATTCTCAACCAATGGTTCTCAAGCCTTTACATACTTAGACAGTGGTAATAAGGTTCTTCAGAAACAGCATTTGTTCATGGAGGACATGCCCAATTTCTCTCTCCTGCCCCAAGTGCTAACCAACACCTCTATGAGCACTGTAATGAGGAAAACAAATGCCTGATCCCAGCATTTCCTGGGAAAGCTGAAGACCCTTGACTGTTCATCAAGAAGTCTGCAATCCATGCAGATGAGTGGCATGCAAGATACACCATGAGACAGCACTGCTCAGACTCCTCGGAGCTGACTTCAGTCACATCTAAGAGGGAATAAACTTACTGTGAACCAATAAGGTTTGGCAACAGGGAGGAAAGAGGCACAGTCTGAAGGCATACAAGGCTGAAGAGGTGATTCTCCCCTTTCTCACAGTGATTTTGCCCTTTCTCACCTCAGATAACTGTTTCCTTTTCCAAACACTCAGTGCTTCTTCTGGCCTCCATTTACTGTAGGTTGTGAAATTAATACTATGAAAAAATAAATAACAGATGACAAGAAATCAGGAATCAAACTTAAGTTCTGAAAACTCAAGGTCCCTGACAGGTAATAGAATCCTAGGATGTTCTTTTTCTTTGTATTCTAGGAACGTATGAATTCTAAATATTATGAAACTGGAAACTGCTCACTTAGGTAGTTCCTGCTTAAAGTTTTCATATTATAGCACAGGGAAACATGGTAAATATTATAGAGTCAGACTAAGCATAAAGCTATCAGATTTTTATCCATCTAAATCAAAGGAAATTGTTATACTAAGAAATTATAGACTGAAAACAAGCAATTACAAAACTAGAGCCACCATTATCAATAAAAGTAGAAAATGCACAAAGGATCTTATTTTGGATGTACCTAATGCACTATTATCTTGATAAAATGCATACAAAGTGACATTGTATGGGACAGGGGACAGTGCATGGGGCTTTGCTTTGCAACACATCCTTGGAAGGAAGGCTGACAATACTGTATCACTAGATGGTTAAACTGGACATGTTTTGAAATGGTAAATCATGGTACTTCAATGATGCTATTATTTTCACTTTAAAATAAGTCATATTTCTGATTCTGACATTGATCTGAATTCCTGAAAAGGAATTTTCACAATTTCTGACTTTCAGGCTTGTGTGAGTTTTGTTTTTAACTAAAAGCACATATTGAATGAATCAGTAATACTCATCAATACTTGAAGCATCTATGAAAAGCTGGGTAGTACCCTGGGCATCCCTGCAAAGTTTTTAAAAAATTGAAATGCATGTTGGAGTAGTTCAGGGCATTCCCCTGCTATTAACCACAGACATGAGACATCCAGGTAGGTGTGATGCACACAAGCCAAACCACTAATTCTTTCCCCATTAATCAGAGAGTCATAATTTGGGCACTGTTACTGATGCTCTTCACTACCTCTTTATAATCAGGCAGTGAGTCCAGCATCGCATCTCTGGCATTTTCCAAGCTCTCCTTCCAGTAGAAGAGGACACAATGGGAACTTTACACAACAAGTCTGAAAATTTCCAACTCTTTCAGCACTCCACCATGCAAGTTCTTGGATTTGAACCCTCTTCTGGGAAGCGTGCCTGACTTTTAAGAGCAGAGTCAACCTCTAGTGTTAAAATAACTAGTTAAGGAGGCCATTAGTCCAAAGTTGCTCTAAAACCCTGGTAACTGCCTGCATAAGCAAACCTAAACCTAAACCAAAGTCAATTCCTGTAAATGCAATGATATCCCAGAAAATGAAGTTTAAAAACAACCCATCATAAATAACCACCTAGGCTTTCCCGAGTAAGAAAACTGCTTAATCTGTAATTAATCAAATAAATATCTTGCTTTGCTTCCCCATCTGCTCAAAAAAGGGCTTTCTCAGTGGCTCAGTGGTAAAGAATTCACCTACAGTTCAGGAGACATAAGAGACGTGGGTTCAATCCCTAGGTCGGAAAGATCCCCTGAAGGAGGGCATGGTAACCCACTTCAGTATTCTTACCTGGAGAATCCCATAGACAGAGGAGATTGGTGGGCTACAGTCCATAGGGTAGCAAAGAGCTGGACATGACTGAAGTGACTTGGCTCTTACACTGTTCAAAAAAGGGCTTCCTCAGTGACTCAGTGGTAAAAAAAAACAATCCATTCACAATGCAGGAGATGCAGGAGACACAGGTTCGAACCCCAGGTCCAAAAGATCTCTTGAAGGAGAGCATGGCAACTCACTCCAGTATTTTTTGCCAGGAAAACCCCATGAACAGAGGAGCCTGGAGGGCTATGGTCCATGGGATCCAAACAGTCAGATACAACAGAAGCAAATGAGCACACATGCACACACTCTGCTCTATAAAAGTCGTACCCCAAGCTCCTGTTGGTAGAGTGCTCCTAACCATTTTTGGCTTGGTACTCAGTTCCGTTCAGTTCAGTCACTCAGTGTGTCCGACTCTTTGCGACCCCATGAATTGCAGCACACCAGGTCTCCCTGTCCATCACCAACTCCTGGAGTTCACTCAGACTCACATCCATCAAGTCAGTGATGCCATCCAGCCATCTCATCCTCTGTCGTCCCCTTCTCCTCCTGCCACCAATCCCTCCCAGCATCAGAGTCTTTTCCAATGAGTCAACTCTTCACATGAGGTGGCCAAAATACTGGAGTTTCAGCTTTAGCATCATTCCTTCCAAAGAAATCCCAGGGCTGATCTCCTTCAGAATGGACTGGTTGGATCTCCTTGCAGTCCAAGGGACTCTCAAGAGTCTTCTCCAACACCACAGTTCAAAAGCATCAATTCTTCAGTGCTCAGCCTTCTTCACAGTCCAACTCTCACATCCATACATGACC
The DNA here is from genome assembly GCF_023091745.1 of Budorcas taxicolor. NCBI lineage: Eukaryota > Metazoa > Chordata > Mammalia > Artiodactyla > Bovidae > Budorcas > Budorcas taxicolor. Next base: position 7,044,552 of record NC_068930.1, on the reverse strand, counting down.
ACAGGAAAAACCATAGCCTTGACTAGACGGACCTTAGTCAGCAAAGTAATGTCTCTGCTTTTGAATATACTATCTAGGTTGGTCATAACTTTTCTTCCAAGGAGTAAGCGTCTTTTAATTTCATGGCTGCAATCACCATCTGTAGTGATTTTGGAGCCCCCCAAAGTAAAGACTGACACTGTTTCCACTGTTTCCCCATCTATTTCCCATGAAGTGATGGAACCGGATACCATGATCTTTGTTTTCTGAATGTTGAGCTTTAAGCAACTTTTTCACTCTCCTCTTTCACTTTCATCAAGAGGCTTTTTAGTTTCTCTTTACTTTATGCCATAAGGGTGGTGTCATCTGCATGTCTGAGGTTATTGAGATTTCTCCTGGCAATCTTGATTCCAACTTGGGTTTCTTCCAGTCCAGCGTTTCTCATGATGTACTCTGCATATAAGTTAAATAAGCAGGGTGACAATATACAGCCTTGACGTACCCCTTTTCCTATTTGGAACCAGTCTCTTGTTCCATGTCCAATCCAACTCTAATTGATGTTGCTCAAATAAACTCTTAAAAATTTTAACGTTTCAGTTTATCTTTTAACACTAGAAATGCTTAAAGTAACAACTGAACTCGTCTTAGTACAGAAATTACTTGCTCCTCTACTTAACAGCTCCTCAAACTCCACAACTGCTGAACTAGACACATCTTGTTAGAATGATTTATTAATCCTCTTTCCTCCTTGACAGCAGGAAGGTAAGTGTAGGTCCTTTGGCATAACTAGCATAACCAAGAGTAACACCAAGCTATTCTATAAACATTGGTTCATAAACAAGTGATTAAAGAATGAGTATCATTACCTTTTCTAAGCCCACAGTAGTTTTTTGGTGCTATTAAGCATTTTAGCCCCTGTAATGTGTTCAATAGCTGTGTTCCCTGGGAACACAGATTTAGAAAGAGAATTTAACTGTTAGATTATAGGAATAAAAGGGCTGGGCAGTCATATATACTTGGGAAATGCTTACTGTTAGCTCTCTCTCTGAGAAATGTATGCACATCAGCATGCTGAAGACTGTGTTGATCTCTTAAATTTAAAAAAGGAAAATGTTTAATTTTACTTAGCAGTCAAATTGGAGCTACAGAAAGTATTTTTTTTTGTTTGTTACTTTTTTGACATACCTTTTTATGTAAGCCAGAAGAAATTTCCCAATATCATCTTTTGTTCCATGCCCTTTTAATATAAGGTTGCTAAGAGCTGAGTCTCTAAGCCTTTTATGCTGCAAGACTTCCCCCAGGCCACTCTGCTGAGGGGACTCTGCAGGTGTGCTCAGGGGAAGGGACAATGGCTCCTTTCTTTCCTTGTAACCAGCAGTTAGAGGTGAAACTGTTGAAAAACGGAATTATTCTTAGCAAAAAGGTCAGGATGCATTGTGAGGAAAAGAGAATAAAGGCTTCCTCTCTTTAGGATGATCCTGAAGGAAGTCTGACCCACCCAAGGGCCATCTGTCATGCTTTCTAGCATTTATCCTCTTCCTGGGAACATGCCCATAATGTCTCCATAAGAGGTATTTGTCTAGGTCTTATCTAATCATAAATTGACTTTTAATTTAAAACATTATTGGGCAGTGGAATCAGGATGGCTGCATAGTTTCTAAATTTCCCCAAATTCCCCAATGCAAGTCAGACAGATCATTGAAGATGAGGATAACATGGAAAATCCGTATCTTTAAAACAAACAAGGGTCAGGGAATAACCTTGAAACCCAAAATACTGGTAGGTGGTTACACTAGTGGGTGGTTAAACTGGTAGGTAGGGTTAGCATCAGGGTGCTGGGGTGGCAGATGATGTAAGGAAGAGGGCACTTGAAGCCTCTTGGCTGATCCCCCCAAAAAGAGGAGCTGGCCCCAAGTAGAAGCAACCAGGGCAATGGGTCAGCAGACTATGCAAAACTGAGAAGCCCTTGTAGGCCCTAAGCAGCAGGTTTGTGGAGCAGAGAGACTGACGGTCACCGGGCACCGGGGAGTTCATGCTGGTCACAAACACTGAGGAAGCTACAGGAGTAGACCCTGACCCGTGCAGAGCAGGAACCCTGGGCAGGATAGATAGAAAGACTCCTAGGTTGGGGGTTGCAGCAAACCAGATTGCAGAGAGACAGAGAGACAAAAGCCCACCATCCCCAGAGGAAGGCCCACTGGAAGGCCAGTGAACATGCGGCTGGTCCTTGGTCCTGATGGTTTCTTTAAATACTATATGCTTCCTAGCTCTGAATGATGGACATTTCTAGGAACTGTGACAAACCGATAGCAACATCCATCCCTAAGTGCCAGATGGTGGTGGTGGTGGTTTAGTTGCTAAGTTGTGTCCAACTCTTGCAATCCCATGGACTGTAGCCTGCCAGGCTCCTCTGTCCATGGGACTCTCCAGGCGAGAATACTGGAATGAGTTGCCATTTCCTTCTCCATGGGATCTTCCTGACCCAGGAATAGAACCTGGGTCTCCTGCATTGCAGGCAGATTCTTTACCAAATGAGTTATGAGGGAAGACAGATAGCATTTTTGAAATACCATTCTCCACTGAGTGGGGACAGAGCCCCATAGAAATTAATTCCATAACTTTGGAAAGAAGCATACAAAGAGATTCTGGGACATCATGTGACACCTGAGGAGCATCATGTCAAATGTCACAGAAGGCAATCTGAAAGGGTTTCCATTCACCAAAGACAGGAAAATGTGAGAATCAGAAAAGTAACTACTATAAAAGATACATACACCCCAGTGTTCACAGCAGCACTATTTACAATTCCAGAACATGGAAGCAACCTAAATGTCCATCAACAGATAAGAGGATAAAGGCTATGTGGTACACATATACAGTGGAATACTACTCAGACATAAAAATGAATGAAATAATGCTATTTGCAGCAACGATAGATGGACCTAAAGATTATCATACTAAATGAAGTCAGACAGAGAAAGACAAATATAGGATATTACTCATACGTAGAACCTAAAAAAATGATACAAATGAACCTTTTAACAAAAAGAAATAGACTTACAGACATAGAAAACCAGCATGATTACCAAAGGGTATATGGAAGGAATAAATTTGGAGTTTGGGATTAACCACATACATTACTCTACATAAAATAGGCAAGCAATAAGAACCTACTGTATAGTATAGGGAACTATTCTTGATATCTTACAATAACCTATAGTGTAAACGAATCTGAAAAATATATGTATATATGTATACATAACTGAGTCACTTTACTGTATACCTGAAACACTTTACTGTATACCTGAAATACTGTATACCTGAAAATATAGTAAACCAACTATATTTAAAATAAAAATATATTGAATATATAAGGGTGTATGGGCTTATAACAACATTTAATAAAGCTCACATTTAAAATGTGAGTGAGGGAGGAGAGGGAAAGGGAAGAAATGGGAGGGGAGGCAGGAGGAAGGGGGAGAAGAGGAGAGATAACAGTCACTGGTCAGCACTGGGATGCCTACAGTACCATTCACTCTGTCAACTGGCAATTAAAGGGACAGATTTCAGCATTAATCCTCCCTCTCCTGTGTGTAATGTACCTAAGTAACCAAATAGCTCTTAATTGATGAGGGACAGTGGTTTTGTACTGAAGGATTCTATTAAAGTGGAAGAAACAGTGCCTAATGTGATACAACATATGAAATGCAGGAACTGTGGGTAGAGAATAAATAGCTCCAGAAGAAAGAAAGCAGCCAATCTCTTCACACATCAATGAATAGAAAAGTACGCACATGGATGTTCTGCTGAAGAAGAAAGGACACCATCAGACACGTGGACAGACCAAATGTAGGTGTGGATAGCCTGAAGCTGCTTTAACAAGGCAGCCACACAAATATGACTGGGTGTGGTTTGCACATTATAGGATGCCAGGGAAGCACTGGGGATTTTGTTGGCAGTATAATAGTACTGTTGTTCGGTTTTAGAAGTCCATGTCTTTTAGCAAAGAATTCTCAAGTATTTAGCAGGAAATGATGAAAGGTCTGAGTTTGAATTTAAATATTTCACCATCAAACATAACAAAAATTTGGGGATATCTTGATAATTATTGAATCAGATGAGCATACAGGGTAAACTAGTCTCTTGTTTGGTATGTGTTTAAACATGTCACACAAAAAATTTTCCTACAAATATTGTGAGGGAAAAGGCACCTAAATATACATATTTATAATTAACTACTAGTAAAAGATAAAGTATCTGAAGCAGGAAATTCTATTCAGAATCTTCCCTCTAGGTTCCTCCCCATCTCTCCCCATCCCTCTTAGCCCAGCCCCTCCCTCCCCCATTCTCCCTCCTTCTCGCTCATAAAAACACACCAACCTGTGTCCAGATGGCTTGGAACTGCCAACTGAAGGAACAGACTAATGGGCATGTATGAAGGTTATCTTCCCAGCACTGCCAGAGCAGCCAGCTCCCTGCTGAACTGCTAATGGGACCTTAACTGCAAACTGCAATTCCCTACATCAATAAAGAGGCCCACATCCAGAACATTTCCAAATGAAGTAGGTAGTTAAAATGCAACAAGAAGAAAGCCCTGGCATTTCAACTTTAGAGCCAGAAAATGATTATAGGCTTTCAGAACGAAGCACTATACACTTCTGTCACAAGAGATGAGGCCAGCCGTTGATGGCGTGTTGCTCTGCTAGTCTCAGTGTGGCTTGAAAGCAGAAGGAGCAATTCCTAGGTGTATTCACAGATGGATGAGTGGGATTCAGGCCACTTTAATGACAATGGACTACAAACTGCTGCTAGCATCCTGACGGAACCATTATCTGCATGGTGCAGGGCATCTGGATGCTTTGCTTAGCTCTCAGACTCACTAGCTAATCCTGAGGCCACAGTTTTTCCAGGTGCAGAGACTTGGACTTTTAAGGCTGTCTGGGTAATGGAAACCCTTCTCTGAGGTCAGAATACTATGGGAATCCAAGGATCCCTCAAGGGGGAGGAAGGTTCCAGCCCAGTAATGATTTGGATTAATTTTAAATGGGTGATGGCACTTGCAGTCATACTTAACTTGGCAAAAAAGATTCAAAGAACATTTCTGGCTCATGGAAGTCTGAGGCTGCAGTTGCACATGTGCTGCATGCATTCACTAGATTAGGCGATCCTGCAAGAGGTCAATACTCAGGTCTGGCTTTCCTTCTGAACCTCAGGGATGGAGAAAGACAGAAGCAATCCTGGGTAAATGATACGGAGAGTGTCAGAGTTCAACATACCGAAGTGCAGGATGGTAACTTGGGAATAAATAATCTAAGTCTTAGAAACCCACGATGCCAAGCTACAGAATTCAAAGGAGAAAAGCAGAGTGAGGGTGAGACTTAGTGGAGAGCCCAACCCTAATGATACCCAGAAAAACTCTACAGTCTAGGGAACCACCATGCTGAGGACTAAAGAGTCTCCCATGACTTTCCAGGCACAACTCCATGGATTCCAGGGAAGCTTCACTTCTCAGGGCCAACAGTTCCTCCCACACACCTGGCCATGATGCTCTATCCCTGTCACACTATAATTTTTGTTCTGCTTACACAGTTCTCCTTTGGGCACCTTGGAAGCTAAGATCACCCTTATTTGCATCCCTTCACTGCACCTAGAACAGCAATGTTCGATGCAAGCATGAGTTTTGGTTGACCTAGAACCTCTGTAACACGCCACAGAATGTGCACAAACACTAGACAGAAACAGACAAAACTTCTATTCTAGGTTGCTAGGGAGAGAATAATTTTATTTCTATTTATTATGATTTTCTTATTATCTGTATAATACTTCTCTCTCTCTTCATATACTAAATACATGCACACACACACACACATACAATTTGGGATGAAGAGCAAAAGGCATGGCTAGAACCTTTGGGCACTCCCACTAGGGGTAATGATTTGAGGAGAACATCTCTGTACCCAATATTCCTTTATTTCTAGCTTTTATGTTGGTAGCCCAAGGGAAAGAATAATAATTTTATTTAATATTAAAAGACATAGTTAAGTGAAGGGGTTTCATGATTTAAGATATTGCAGATTCTCAAAGCTCTAATTTACTTCTTAATTTTTGAGCATGGATTCTAACAGACTGTGTTCTGTATTTTTAGGAGAAATGTTTGATGATTTGGCTCTAACATCAAACTCGTCTAGCCAGGTGCAAGCAACATAACCCATGATCCGCACTCCGAGATGTTGGCCCTCTGTCCACCCGCTTCCTCCTCACCTAGCACCAAATCAGTTCCAGCGTTTTTGCCGCTGCCTAATGAACAGTCTGAGTCATCTGCAGAGCGAGAGCTAAAAGCACAATCTAAAAGGGACAGTCTTGAAAGTAGTAATTATATATTTTCAATTTAAAATTGCTTGAGTTGAGAGATTCAAAATCTATTTGGGGAATGAATAATGATACACTGATAACTGGCACATCAACCTTCCTCTTTTAAACACTCATTTGGGAAAACTAGCAACAAAATGCCAATGAAATAAAAAATGAAATCTTATTTCTTGACACATCTTATTTGCTCCATTCTTCATATGATTCCACTGTCATGATTTCAAAATTATTAAGAACACTAATAAAGTGATTGAAAAAATGATATATTGGGCTATTAATGGAGTATTTAATTATATACAAGGGGATTTTATTGATATGTTTTTGTTTGCTTTCTATCTTGCATTTTTTTACTTGTCACAATATTCTTTGTTCTCTGTATTTTTCTTTTCTGTATTCTTTTTGATAAACTAAAATGTGTTTTAGTATTCTACTATAGTTCCTTTAAGTGATACTTTGTGTTATTTTTAATGGTGGCTCTATAGTTTATAATATATGTATTTTAATTTATCAATGTCTACTATAACATTTTATTATTTACCTATCATATAAGATACTTACAGCTGTCTACATTCAACTCCTCTCTCCCCTCCTTTGTGCTAGTATTGTCTAATGTTCCTTCCACATATAAATTTGCCCACATGTTGGATTATTTTTGCTTTAAATGGTTGTCTTTTGAAGAAATTAAGAAATGAGAAAGTCTTTTAAATTTGCTTATATATTTCCACTTATCTGAGCTCTTCAATCCTTCAATACACCCAAATTTCCATTTGGTGTAATTTTCCTTCAGCCTGAAGAAACATTTTTAATGTATCAGGTAGCACTCTTCTGATGGTGATGGATTTTCTCTCACTCATTAACCATTTTTTTCAATACACATTTTAAAGGATACTTCCCTTGGAAATATAAATTTTTACTCGATCTTTCTCTCTCTCTCTCCCTCTCCTTTGAAGATGTTAATCCACTGTTATTTTTTTTTTTGTAATTTATTAATGGAAGGATAATTGCTTTACAGTATTGCACTGGCGTCTACCAAACATCAACATGAATCAGCTATAGGTTTACCCCAGTCTCTTCCCACCTGAACATCCCTACCACCTCTCTCCCCATTCCACCCCTCTGTGTTGTTACTGAGTCATGGTTTGAGTTCCCTGAGTAAAACAGCAAATTCCCATTGGCTATCTATTTTACAGACAGTAATGTAAGTTTCCATGTTACTCTCTCCATACATCTCACCTTCTCCTTCCTCTCCCTGCCCCCATGGTGATAGTTCTGTTCCCTATGCCTGTGTCTCCATTGCTGCTCTGCAAATAGGCTCATCGGTACCATCTGTATAGATTCCATATATATATACATGCATTAGTATACGATAACTGCTTTTCTCTTTTTGACTTACTTCACTCTGTATAAAGACTTTAGGTTCATCCACCATATTACAACAGACTCAAATGTGTTCCTTTGTATGACTGAGTAATATTCCATTGTGTATGTATGTATGTATGTATGTATGTATATATATATACATATATATATATATATACCATAGCTTCTTTATCCATTCATCTGTTGAACATCTAGGTCACTTCCATGTCCTAGCTATTGTAAATACAGCTGCAATAAACAGTGGGTTACATGTGTCTTTTTCAATTTTGGTTTCCTCAGGGTATGTGCCTAGTAGTGGGACTTCTGGGTCATATGGTGGTTTTTATTACTAGTTTTTAAAGGAATCTCAATACTGTTCTCCATAGTGGCTGTGTCAATATGCATTCCCAGCCATAGAGTAAGAGGGTTCCATTTTCTCCACACTCTCTCCAGCATTTATTGGTTGCAGATTTTTTTGATGATGGTCATTCTGACCAGTGTGTGGTGATATCTCATTGTAGTTTTGATTTGCGTTTCTCTAATAATGAGTGATGTTGAGCATATTTTCATGTGTTTATCAGACATCTGTATGTTTTCCTTGGAGAAATGTCTGTTTAGGTCTTTTTTCCATTTTTTGATTGGGTTGTATGTTTTTCTGGTACTGACTTCTATGCTGCTGCTAAGTCACTTCAGTCATGTCCGACTCTCTGCAATCCCATAGATGGCAGCACACTGGGCTCCTCTGTCCCTGGGATTCTCTAGGCAAGAATACTGGAGTGGGTTGCCATTTCCTTCTCCAATGCATGCATGCATGCTAAGTCACTTCAGTTGTGTCCAACTCTGTGTGACCCCATGGAAACAGCCTACCAGGCTCCTCTGTCCACGGAATTCTTCAGGCAAGAGTGGGTTGCCATTTCATCTCCAGCTGACTTCTATAAGCTGCTTGTATATTTTTGAAATTAATCTTTGTCATTTGTTTCAGTAGCTGTTATCTTTTCCCATTCTGAGGGCTATCTTTTCACCTTGTTACAGATTCCTTTGCTGTGCAAAAGCCTTTAAGTTTGATTAGGGTATTCCCTGGTAGCTCAGATGGTAAAGAATCTCCCTGCAATGTGGGAAACTCAGGTTTGATCCCTGAGTTGAGAAGATCCCCTGGAAAAGGGAAAGACAACCCACTCCGGTATTCTTACCTGGAAACCTAAGTTTAATTAGGTCCTACTTGTTTATTTTTGTTTTTATTTTTAGTACTGTAGGAGATGGGTCACAAAGGATCTTGCTGTGATTTATGACATAGAGTGTTCTGCCTATGTTTTCCTCTAAGAGTTTTATAGTTTCTTATCTTTAATCCATTTTGAGTTTATTTTTGTGTATGGTGTTAGGAAATGTTCTAATTTCATTCTTTTCACCATAGCTGTCCAGTTTTCCCAACATCACTTATTGAAGAGGCTTTACTTGTCCCCATTGTATATTCTTGTTCCTCTGTCAAAAATAAGTTATACCTAGGTGTCTAGGGTTATCTCTGGGCTTTCTATCTTGTTCCATTGGTCTGTATTTCTGTTTTCTGTGTTAGTACCAAACTGTTTTGATGACTATAGCATTGTACTATAGTCTGAAGTCTGGAAGGTGGATTCCTCCAGCTCCATTCTTCCTTCTCAAGATTGCTCTGGCTATCCAGGGTCATCTATGTTTCCCTATGAATTGTGAGTTTTTTTTACTCTAGTTCTGTGAAAAATTCTATGGTAATTTGATAAGGATTGCATTGAATGTGTAGATTACATTTGGTAGTATAGTCATTTTCACAATATTGATTCTTTCCAACCCAGGAACATGGGATATCTCTCCATCTGTTTATGTTGTCTTTGATTTCTTTCATCAGTGTCATACTTTTCTGTATACAGCTCTTTTGTCTCCTTAGGTAGGTTTATTCCTAGGTATTTTATTCTTTTTGTTGCAGTGGTAAATGGGATTGATTCCTTCATTTCTCTGATATTTCACTGTTAGTGTATAGGAATATGTCTTTTCTGTATTGATTTTGTGTCCTACCACTTTGCTAAAATCACGGAGTACCTGTGGCAATTTTCTGATGGTATACTTAGGGTTTTCTGTTTTAATTAATTAATTTATTTTAATCAGAGGATAATAACTTTACACTATTGTGAGGGTTTTTTGCCATACATTGACATGAATAAGCCACAGGTGCACATTTGTCCACCTTCCTGAACTCCATTCCCTCCTCATCCCGTCTCTCTGGGTTGACCCAGAGAGAAGGCTATGAGTGCTGTGCTTCATACATTGAACTTGCACTGGCCATCTATTTTACATATGGTAATATACAAGTTTCAATGCTATTCTCTCAAGTCATCCCACCTTTGCCTTCTCCTACAGAGTTCAAAGGTCTATTCTTTATATCTGTGTTTCTTTTGCTGCTTGGAATATAGGATCATCATTGCCATCTTTCTAAATTCCATATATATGCTTTAATATACAGCATTTGTGTTTCTATTTCTGACTTACTTCAATTTGTGTAATAGGCTCCAGTTTCATCCACCTCAGTAGAACTGACTCAAATGTGTTACTTTTTATAGTTGAGTAACATTTCATTGTATATATATATATATACTACAACTTCCATTGTGTTTGTGTGCGCGCGTGTGTGTGTGTTTGTGTGTGGTTATACATATGTACATATACATATGTAGGCAGTGGTTGGTTCCATGTCCTAGCTATTGCAAACAGTGCTGCAATGAATACTGTGGTAGATGTGTCTCCTTAAATTCTGGTATCCTTAGTGTGTATGCCCAGCAGTGGGATTGCTGGGTCATATGGCAGTTCTATTCCCAGTTTTTTTAAGGAATCTCCACACTGTTTTCCATAGTGGTGACACCAGTTTGCATTCCCCAAAACAGTGTAAGAGTGTTCCCTTTTTACAAACCCCCTGCAGTATTTATTGTGTATAGACTTTTTGATGACGACCGTTCTGACTGACATGAGATGATACCTCCTTGTGATTTAGATTTGCATTTCTATAATAATGAGTGATGTTGAGCATCTTTTCAGATGTTTATTAGCATCTGCATGTCTTCTTTGGGGAAATGTCTGTTTAGGTCTTTTGCCCACTTTTTGATGGGGTTGTTTATTTTTCTCATGTTAAGCTGCTTGAGCTGCTTGTATATGTTGTTCCACTGAACTATTTTGTTCCACTGAACTATATTTCTGTCTCTGTGCAATTACCATACTGCCTTGATGACTGCAGCTTTGTAGTACAGTCTGAAGTAAGGAAGGTTGATTCCTCCAGTTCCAATTTTGTTTCTCAAGATTGCTTTATCTATTTGAGGTTTTTTTCTGTGTGTGTGTGTGTGTGTGTGTGTGTGTGTGTGTTTGTGTTTCCATACAAATTGTGAAATTATTTGTTCTAGTTCTGTGAAAAACACTGCTGATAGCTTGATAGGGATTACTTTGAATCTATAGATTGCTTTGGGTAGTATACCATTTTCACTATATTGATTCTTCCTATCCATGAACATGGTATATTTTCCCATCTATTTGTGTCATCTTTGATTTCTTTCATCATTGTTTTATAGTTTTCTATATATAGGGGTTTTTTTTTTCTTTAGGTAGATTTATTACTACTTATTCTTTTCTTTGCAATTGTGAATGGGATTCTTTCCTTAATTCCTCCTTCTGTGTTTTCATTGCTAGTGTATAGGCATGCAAAGAATTTCTGTGTATTGACTCTATATCCTGCAACTTTTTTTATTCATTGATTAGTGCTAGTAATTTTCTGGTGGTATCTTTAGGGTTTTCCATGTAGAAGATCATGTCCTCCACAAATAGTGAGAGTTTTACTTCTTCTTTTCCAATCTGGATTCCTTTTATTTCTTTTTCTTCTCTTATTGCTGTGGACTTATTGCTAGGACTTCCAAAACTATGTTGAATAGTAGTGGTGAGAGTGGGCACCCTTGTCGTATTCTGGACTTTAGAAGAAATGCTTTCAATTTTTTGGCATTGAGAATAATGTCTGCTGTGGGTTTGCCATATATGCTTTTTATTGTGCTGAAGTATGTTCCTTCTATGCCTGATTTCTGGAGTTTTTATCATACAAGTGTGTTGAATTCTGTCAAAGGCTTTCTCTTCATCTATTGAGATAATCATATGGGTTTTATATTTCAGTTTGTTAATATGGTGTATCACATTGATTGATTTTCAAATACTGAAGAATTCTTGCATCCCTGGAATAAAGCCCATTTGGTCAGGATGTATAATATTATAAATATGTTTTTTTATTCTGTTTGCTATAATTTTGTTGAGGAATTTTGCATCGATGTTTATCAATGATATTGGCCTGTAGTTTTATTTTTTTCTGGCATCTTTGTCTGGTTTGGTATCAGGGTGACGGTGGCCTCATAGAATCATTTTGGGAGTTTGCCTTTCTCTGCAAATTTCTGGAAGAGTTTGTGTTAGCTCTCCTCTAAACTTTTGGTACAATTCACGTGTGAATTCATCTCCTCCCAGGCTCTTGTTTCTTGGAAAATTTTTTATTACAGTTCTAATTTCTGTGCTTGTGATTGGTCTGTTCATATTTTCTATTTCTTCCTGGTTCAGTTTTGGAAGGTGATACTTTTCTAATAATTTGTCCACTTCTTCCAAGCTGTCCATTTTATTGGCATACAGTTGCTCATAGTAATCTCTTAGAATTTTTGTGTTTCTCTGTTGTCTACTGTGATTTCTCCATTTTCATTTTTAACAGTTTTTCTATATTGTTTATCTTCTCAAAGAACCAGCTTTTAGTGTTATTGATTTTTGCTAGTATCCTTTGTTTCTTTTTCATTTATTTCTGATCTGATTTTTATGATTTATTTCCTTCTACTAACTCTGGGGTTTTTTCTCCTTTTTCTGTTTGCTTTAGGTATAAAGTTACATTGTTTATTCAATGTTTCTCTAGTTTCTTGAGGTAGGCTTGTATTTCCATCTTAGCACTGCTTTTACCGAATCCCATGGGTTTGGGGTTGTCATGTTTCCATTATCATATGTTTCTATGCCTTTTTTGATTTCTTCCATGATTTGCTGGGTGTTCAGAAGCATGCTGTTTAGCCTCCATATGTTTGTTATTTTTTATTTTATTTTTTTTCTGTAGTTGATAGCTAATCTTGCCATATTCTGATCAGAAAAGATGCTTGAAATGATTTCAACTTTTTTGAATTTACAAAGGTAGGCTCCAAAATCACTGCAGATGGTGACTGCAGCCATGAAATTAAAAGACGCTTACTCCTTGGAAGAAAAGTTATGACCAACCTAGATAGTATATTCAAAAGCAGAGACATTACTTTGCAGACTAAGGTCCGTCTAGTCAAGGCTATGGTTTTTCCTGTGGTCGTGTATGGATGTGAGAGTTGGACTGTGAAGAAGGCTGAGCGCCAAGGAATTGATGCTTTTGAACTGTGGTGTTGGAGAAGACTCTTGAGAGTCCCTTGGACTGCAAGGAGATCCAACCAGTCCATTCTGAAGGAGATCAGCCCTGGGATTTCTTTTGGAAGGAATGATGCTAAAGCTGAAACTCCAGTACTTTGGCCACCTCACGCAAAGAGTTGAATCATTGGAAAAGACTCTGGTGCTGGGAGGGATTGGGGGCAGGAGGAGAAGGGGACGACAGAGGATGAGATGGCTGGATGGCATCACTGACTCGATGGACGTGAGTCTGAGTGAACTCCGGGAGTCAGTGATGGACAGGGAGGCCTGGCGTGCTGCGATTCACGGGGTTGCAAAGAGACGGACACGACTGAGCGACTGAACTGAACTGAACTGAGATTAGTGGCCCATGATGTGATCTATCCTGGAGAATGTTCCATGTGCATTTGAAGAAAAGGTGAAATGCTTTGGGTGAAATGCCCTGTAGATGTCTATTTCATACTTTGTATCATTTAAAACTTGGGTTTCCTTGTTAATTTTCTGTTTGGTTAATCTATCCATTGGCATGAGTAGGGTATTAAAGCTCCCCACTATTATTGTGTTAGTTAATTTTCCCTTTCATAATTGTTAGCATTTAGCTTATACATTGAGGTGCTTCTACATTGAGTGCGTATATACTAACAATTGTTATATCTTCTTGGATTGATCCCTTGATCATTATGCAGTGTCCTTCTTTGTCTCTTATCACGGTCTTTATTTCAAAATCTATTTTATCTGATATGAGTATTGCTACTTCCACATTCTTTTGGTCTCCATTTGCATGAAATGATTTTTTAGCCCCTCACTTTCAGTCTGTATGTGTCCCTAGGTTTAAGGTGGGTCTCTTGTAGACAGCATATATATATATATTGGTTTCGTTTTTGTATCCATTTGGCCAGTCTTTGTCTTTCGGTTGGAGCATTTAACTCATTTACATTTAATGTAATTATTGATAAGTATGGATCTGTTACCATTTACTTTGTTGTTTGGGGTTTGTTTTTATAAACTTTTTCTGTTTTTCTTGTCTAGAGAAGATCCTTTAGCATCTGTTGGAGAGCTGAATTCTCTTAGCTTTTGCTTGTCTGTAAAGCTTTTGATTTCTCCTTCATATCTGAATGAGATGCTTACTGGGTAGAGTAATGTTGGTTGGAGGTTTTTCTCTTTCATCACTTTAAGTCTGTCCTGCCATTTCCTTCTGGCCTGAAGAGTTTCTATTGAAAAATCTGCTGTAATCCTTATGGGGATCCCCTTGTGTGCTATTCGTTGCTTTTCCCTTGCTATTTTTAATATTTTTTCTATGTTTAATTTTTGTTAGATTGATTAATATGTCTCTTGTGTGTTTCACCTTGGGTTTATCCTGTTTGGGACCCTTTGGGTTTCTTGGACTTCGATGGCTATTTCCTTCTCCAGTTGAGGGAAGTTTTCTACTATTATCTCCTCAAATATTTTCTCATGCCCTATCTTTTCTGTCTTATTCTGGGACAGAAGATTTGAATGGTGGGGCATTTAACGTTGGCCCAGAGGTCTCTGAGGTTACCCTCATTTCTTCTGCCTTTTCCCTCTCTCCTTCATTTATTTCCACGATTATATCTTCCACCTCACTTATCCTTTCTTCTACATCAGTTATTCTACTGTTTGTTCCTTCAGAGTGTTTTTAATCTCAGTTATTACATTCTTCATTATTGATTAAATTTTTTTATTTCTTCTAGGCCCTTGTTAAACATTTCTTCTATCTTCTCAATCCGTGTCTCTAGTCTATTTATCTGTATCTCCATTTTGTTATCAAGATATTGAATCATCTTTACTATTATTATTCTCAATACTTTTTCAGGTAGATGCCCTGTTTACTCCTCTTTGTTTGGTTTGGTGCTTTTTGCCTTTTTTTTTTTTTTTTTTCATCATGTTCCTTAACTTGCTGGACATTTATGTGCCTTTTCTTTTTTTTCTTTTTCTTTTTTTTTTTTTTTTGAGTTGCTGTGTTTTGGGTGCCATTTCTTCAGGATGGAAGGTCGTTGGTTCCTCATAATTGTGGAGTCTTCTCCCTGTGGGGGGAAATGGACAAGTGGCTTGGTTGGGGGAACTTATGTCTGTGTTCTGGTGGGTGGAGCTGGATCTCTTCTCTCTGGATTGGAATTAAGTGTACAGTAGTGAGTTTTGGGGTGTCTGTGGATTTAGTATGGCTTTAGGCATCCCACATTTTAATGTTCAGGGTTATGTTCCTGTTTTGCTGGAGAAGTGTTTGCTGTTTAGTGTGGTGTGTCTTGCACCAGAACTTGTTGGTTCTTTGGTGGACCTTGGCTTCAGTGTACATACGGACTTTTGGGTGGGAATTTGTCTATTACTGTTACCTGAGCTCAGGAGTTCTCTGATGTTATAAAGTACTGGAGTTGAGCCTCCTTCCTCTTGGTTTCAGTCCCCCTATTACAGTAGCCTCAAGACTTCTCCATCCATATAGAACAGAAGATAAAACCCCTAGGTTAATGGTGAAACAACTCTCCACAGCCAGGAACACCCAGAGAAATTTACAGAGTTATATACAGAAGAGAAGAGGGAGGAGAGAGATAGAACTGACCAGGAGAAGAAAAGGGAGAGTCAAAAGGGGAGAGAGCAATCAAGTGAAAGTCACTCAGTCGTGTCTGACTCTTTGTTACCCCATAGACTGTCCATGGAATTCTCTAGGCCAGAATTCTGGTGTGTGTTGCCTCTCCCTTCTCCAGAGGATCTTCTCAGCCCAGAGATCAAACCCAGGTCTCCTGCATTGCAAGCGGATTCTTTACTAGCTGAGCCACAAGGGAAGCCCAAGAATACTGGAGTAGATAGCCTATCCCTTCTTCAGTGGATCTCCCTGACCCAGGAATTGAACTGGGGTCTCCTGCATGGTAGGTGGATTTTTACCAACTGAGCTAACAGGGAATCAAGAGCAATCAAGCCAGTAGTCAAATCCCTAAGTGAAAAGTAGATTTTAAAGGTAAAAAATTGATAACAAATATCAAAAAGCAATGATTAGAAACCTAGAATAGTTTTCTCAAAAATACAATCTAAAAAGTACAAAACAAAATCAATTACAAAAATTAAATATATACATAGGGAATTTGTTTTGGAAAAATAGCTTTTATTAAGAAAAGTAATAGTAGGCTATAAAAATAAAAGTTAAAGGAGTAATAAAAATATTTTTTAATTAAAAAGTAATAATAATAAGAATATATATAGGAATTTCTCTGGAGCTGTTGTGGGCAGTGTGGGGTCAGTTCAGTGTCAGATCATCCCTTATTCTGGCTTCTACTTGTTCTCAACGTCTATATTGTCCCTCCAATGCAGTCTCAGCATTAACTGCAGCTTTCCAATCTGTTGCACGTTTCACTTCTGGGGTGGTTCCCCTTCTTTGTTTATTTTGGATCCCTCTGTTTGCAAGTCTCTTCAGGGTCTAAATTCTAACCTGAGATGAGAGGGTGAAGGTGGGTGCTTATTCATGCTCACTTGTTCAGTTGTGCTGTGGAAACAGAGAGACATTGCAAAGAAATACCACTGGCATGTGTGGGGAGTGCTCGCAGTAAAGGGACCACACTGGGTTTGCCACAGCCTAAGGCGGTGTGTACTCCCTGGTCCACACTGCTCAGGCTCTAGGGTGCTCTGCAAGGGCACCATCTCAAGTGGGCCCTGCATTTCGTACACTTCCCTGGTCTAAGCTTCTCAGGCTCTCGGGTACTCCGCAAGGGCCCAGACCCAGATTGGCTGTGTGGTTTTGCACTTCCTGTGTCCAAGCTACTCAGGCAACTAGGTGCTTGACTAGTGCACTGTCCCAGGTGGACCATGAGTCTTATGCAACTCCCTGGTCCTGGGTGCTCAATTTCCCCAGTGAACTGCAGGGGCACAGTCCCAGGTATGTCTCCTCTGGGGAACTGATCTCAGGCTGTGACACTCCTGGCTGATGTGAACCATCCAGGATCCCAGGATGATGTGATCGGCAACCTGCAGCCTGCTCACAGTTCAGTGGGTGTTGTGGTCTCTAGGGTGAGATTGCAGTGGCCTCTGGCCTTCTGCCTTTAGGTGTTGCACATCTGCCTCTTTGCCTCTGAGGAGGGAAGACCCTAAATGGCAGCTGGATTGCTCTCCTTTTGTATTTGCTAGGGCACACTCCTTTGTGCTGTGAGCTATGCCAGGATCACCATGCAATGTTAGAGCCTTCTGGCAGGAAAGGTCCTATTATTCTCTCTCTCTCTCTTTTTTGGGGGGTGGTCTCTCTGGTGATCCCATGGTCTGGATTGCTATTTGCTAGGTCACATTAGCCCCTTCAGATTGTCCTCAGGGCATTCAAGCCTGGTCCTTCCCCTAAGAACTTACATACGATACAGCCTGCACCTCCTTCCTCAGCCCCCACTCACTGCTGCTGGAAGTGAGTGTCTGAGCCATTTCTCTGCTGGTAATTGCTGTTAGGCATATATTCTGTTTTTTTCTTTTTCTTCTTTTCTGGTTATGTTCCCCTCTGAGATTCCAAAGTTCCCCACTGACCCACCTACGATAGGGTTTCCTAGTATGTGGAAACTTCTTCTCCTTCATGACTCTTTCCCCAGGACATGTCTCCATTCCTAAATCCTGTGTCTCTGTTTTTGTCTTTTATATTTTGTCCTACCTCCTTTTGAAGGGATTGGGTTGTCTTCTGGGTGTCTGGTGTCCTTTGCCAGCATTCAGAAGTCATTTTGTGGAAGTTGCCGCACATTCAAATGACCTTTTGATGAATTTGTAGGGGAGAGAGTGGTCTCCCTGTCACATTCCTTGACCATCTTAGGACTGCCTCTTTTTAGGGATTTCTATATCTAATATCATGTCATCTGCAAACAATGAGAGTTTTACTTCTTGTTTTACAATCTAGATTCCTTTTGCTTCTTTTTCTTCTTTGATTGTTATAGCTAGCACTTCCAAAAATATGTTGAATAATAGTGGTTAGAGTGAGCAAACTTGTCTTGTTTCTGATTTTAGAGGGAATGCTTTGTAAGAATAATGTTATCTGTGTGTTTATCATATATGGCCTTTATTATACTGAGCTAGGTTCCTTCTATGCCCATTTTCTGAAGAGGTTTATATATATATATATATATATATATATATAATTGGTGTATTTTGTTGAAAGCTTTTTCTGCATCTATTGAGGCTATCAAATTGTTTTTATTTTTCAATTTGTTAATATGTTGTATCACATTGATTGATTTGCATACTCTGAAGAATCCTTGCATCCCTGGGATAAACTCAACTTGCTCATGGTACATGATCTTTTTAATGCACTGTTGAATTCTGTTTGCTAGAATTTTGTTAAGGATTTTTGCATCTATGTTCATCAGTGATACTGACTTGTAATTTTCTTTTTGTGTGTTGTCTTAGTCTGGTTTTGATATCAGGGTGATGGTGGCCTCATAGGAGTTGTTAGTGTTCCTTCCTCAGCAATTTTTTGGAAGAGTTTTAGAAAGGTAAGGATTAGTTCTTCTCTAAATGTTTGATATAATTCCACTGTGAAGTCATCTGGTGCTGGGCTTTTGTTTTTTGGGAGGTTTTTTTTTTTTTTTTTTCCACAGCTTCAATTTCAGTGCTTGTAATTGGATTGTTCATAATTTCTATTTCATCTTGGTTCAGTCTTGTAGATTGAACTTTTCTAAAAATCTGTTGATTTCTTCCAGGTTTTCCATTTTATTGGCATATAGTTGTTTGTAATACGCTTATGATCCTCTACATTTTTGCACTGTCTGTTATAACTCTCCTTTTTCATTTCTAATTTTGTTGACTTGATTCTTCTCCTTTTTTCCATTGTTATTTTTAGTTTGCATTATTTCATATGCAAAGTTAGCATATTTTAATCAACCATCTGTGTAATGTGCTGCTTCTCCCTCTGGTTGCTTAATTTTTTCTTTTCCTTTTTGTTGCAGCAATTTAATTATAATTTTCCTGGGTATGAATTTTCTGCCTAGGATTAGTTAAGTTTCTTTGTCCTAAAGACTTTTTTATTTCTCAGGTGAACTTGGGAAACATTCAGCCATTATTTCTCTAACTATCTTCTCCCAATTCCTCTCTCCTTCTGGGGCTGCTATTATACATACTTGAGACCACTTGACAACTTAACATTTTCTCAGAGATCACTCAGGATCTGATCATTCTTTCAGCAATTTTCCTCCAGTATTTCAGCTTAAATGTTTTCTAGTGAAGACATAGTCTTCAAGTTCACTGATCTTTTCTTCTGCAATATATCCAATATTAAATTTCCTGTTAAGGCCACATATAATTTTTTTAAATTTTAGACAGTTTTTCTTTTTTTAGGTCTAGAATTTTCATTTGATTTTATTCATAGTTTTCATGCTCTACTGAGATTTCTCCTGTCTTCTTTCATTATCGTCCTATTTCCCTTCAAATCTTTAAGAATATTTGTAATAGCTCTCTAATGCCCTTGTCTATTATTTCTACCATTAGTATCACTTCTGAGTCTTTTCTGTGAAGATTAGATTTTCTCTTGACTATTGCCATATTTTCTTATTTCTTTGCATATCTAATAATTTTTAACTGCATTATAACACTGGATGCAAGAGATTAGTGTCTAGATTTTGTTGTCTTCTTTCAAGTACATTGAATTTTGTTCCAGTAATTAGTTAATTCAGCTTATTCCTTTTGAAGCTTCTTTTTAATATTTTTTGAGTAGGTCTAGAATTTCTTACTTTTGGGTCAGCACCACAGGACTGGAAAAGGTCAGTTTTCATTCCAATCCCAAAGAAAGGTAATGCCAAAGAATACTCAAACTACCACACAATTGCACTCATCTCACATGCTAGTAAAGTAATGCTCAAAATTCTCCAAGCCAGGCTTCAGCAATACATAAACCGTGAACTTCCTGATGTTCGAGCTGGTTTTAGAAAAGGCAGAGGAACCAGAGATCAAATTGCCAACATCCACTGGATCATCCAAAAAGGAAGAGAGTTGCAGAAAAACATCTATTTCTGCTTTATTGACTATGCCAAAGCCTTTGATTGTGTGGATCACAATAAACTGTGAAAAATTCTGAAAGAGATGGGAATACCAGACCACCTGACCTGCCTCTTGAGAAATCTGTATGCAGGTCAGGAAGCAACAGTTAGAACTGGACATGGAACAATAGAGACTGGTTCCAAATAGGAAAAAGAATACGTCAAGGCTGTATATTATCACCCTGCTTATTTAACTTACATGCAGAGTACATCATGAGAAATGCTGGACTGGAAGAAACACAAGCTGGAATCAAGATTGCCGGGAGAAATCTCAATAACCTCAGATATGCACATGACACCACCCGTATGGCAGAAAGTGAAGAGGAACTAAAAAGCCTCTTGATGAAAGTGAAAGAGGAGAGTGAAAAAGTTGGCTTAAAGCTCAACATTCAGAAAATGAAGATCATGGCATCTGGTCTCATCACTTCATGGTAAATAGATGGGGAAACAGTGGAAACAGTGTCAGACTTCATTTTTTGGGGCTCCAAAAGCACTGCAGATGGTGACTGCAGCCATGAAATTAAAAGATGCTTACTCCTTGGAAGAAAAGTTATGACCAACCTAGACAGCATATTCAAAAGCAGAGACATTACTTTGCCGACTAAGGTCCGTCTAGTCAAGGCTATGGTTTTTCCAGTGGTCATGTATGGATGTGAGAGTTGGACTGTGAAGAAGGCTGAGCGCCGAAGAATTGATGCTTTTGAACTGTGGTGTTGGAGAAGACTCTTGAGAGTCCCTGGGACTGCAAGGAGATCCAACCAGTCCATTCTGAAGGAGATCAGCCCGGGGATTTCTTTGGAAGGAATGATGCTAAAGCTGAAACTCCAGTACTTTGGCCACCTCATACAAAGAGTTGACTCATTGGAAAAGACTCTGATGCTGGGAGGGATTGGGGACAGGAGGAGAAGGGGACGACAGAGGATGAGATGGCTGGATGGCATCACAGACTCGATGGACGTGAGTCTGAGTGAACTCCGGGAGTCGCTGATGGACAGGGAGGCCTGGCGTGCTGCGATTCATGGGGTTGCAAAGAGTCGGACATGACTGAACTGAACTGAACTGAGCCCTGTTTCTAAAGCATTAGCTTCACTTAGTTTCAAATAAATGCTTAATGTCTGTCTTTGGCAGGTCAGAATTCTAATGTCTATACGCTCTGTAAAATTTCCAAACTACCATTCAACTTGAAGCTTCCCAATAATTGTTCCCTTCCAGATTTGGTGAACACTTCCTCATAGCTTATTATTTTGGTCAGATTTCTGAAGCTGTTCTTTCTGAACCATAGTTCCCTCTTCTCTGATATTCTTCCTGTATCTCCAGCCACATCACCATCACAGAACTCTCATCCCCATCTCCTCAGCTGAGTGAGGCTAACACACTCTGCCTGGGCTCTATCTCCTTGCTCCAGGACTGGAGAGCACTTCTAAGCAGAAGGGCTTCCCTGGTGGCTCAGATGGTAAAGCATCTGCCTACAATGCGGGAGACCTGGGTTCAATCCCTGGGTCAGGAAGATCTCTTGGAGAAGGATATGGCAACCCACTCCAGTATTCTTGCCTGGAAAATCCCATGAACGGGGGAGCCTGGTAGGCTCTAGTCCATGGGGTTGCAAAGAGTTGGACACTACTGAGCAACTTCACTTTCTTTCTAAGTAAAAAGTCAGATGACAATGAGGCTCACCTCTCAAGTTTCCCTGCTCTCCAAGAAGATGGTTCTGTGCTTCCTCCTGCCCAACACCTAAAACAATCATTTCATGTATTTCATCCAATTACATACTTATTTAATGGTGAGAAGGTCAGCATGACACTTAACTTCCGCATTGCCAAAACAGGAAATCAGCACAGATCTTTCAAAACTACAAGTTGTAGGGATTAATGTGGTTTAGTCCTACCAAGGCAGAGAACCAGAACTATGACTGCCTCCTTTTCTGAGAAAGAAGACAGTAAAGGTAGCAAAATGGCCCTGATAATTATAAGAAAGTCTGAGATTTAATTGAGTTGTGTGTATGGTGGTTTGGGTTTGAGGAAGACAGACCAATTTAGTGATGGAAGGGTAAAATGAGTTCAGCTGTTTTTTTTTTTGTGTCTCATCTCTGACTGAGACACTGTGTTGACCACACCTGAGGCAACATGGACATTGGCCTCACCAGAACTGAGAAAACCAGATGGGGACTAACTAACAAGGCATTTTCCCCACTCCAAACCAAAATAAAACAAGATGGGCAAATGAATTACAATCCTATGGTCTCTGCCCAAAGGAGGAAAAGATAAGGTCTGCATTGTTTTCCTCTTGAGGAACAACTGGTAGCTTTCTGAAGCCTGGAGCTCTGTCCTAAAGTTTATCTTACAGACCCCAAGCTACCTATGTTCACACTTTGGGGCTGTCATATAATGGGACTTGGCCTCCACACAGACATCCTTTGGCAAACTCATGCACACACATAAAGGATTATTACCTAATAGGCCAAAAAGAAAAAGATGACAGATTCTGTAAGAACCAGACACATAAATTAATTTAAAACTTTATTATAATACCCAGGGAAAGCCCAGAAGCTGCCATAGTCTCTCCAGACCATGTTTATAGTGTTAATGCATGTAGAATGCAGCCCTTTCTGGAAAAAAAAAAATATATATATATATATATATATAATTTCTAAGCATTTTGGAGCTGCTGGGGGTTGGGGATGGACCAAGAGAGCTGAGTTGCGATGAAGTGAGTATACTCCTGGGTAAAGTGAGCATACTGGGGCCCAGCCTCAGGCCACCCTGGAGGTCTTCCAGTGGAAGAGGAAACGTGACTACATCTTTACCGACTGTCAATGCATTGTCCACCCAATTTCCCTTGGAAAATGGAAGGGCTTGCTGGCTATCTTTGTCCAAGTTCCTCACAGGTGCCCAATAAATGAACCCAAACTGCAATATGCAGTCCTGCTGTTTTTCTGATCTCTCATTCCTCCGTCCTCCTGTTCATTTTGCAGACAGTGGTGAGAAGCATGGTGTTTTTGGCAGGGGTAGGTTTGTGAAGGGGTTGATTCTTGGGACTCTGAGAGACCATCACTGAATTTTCCTATTCAGTGTTGACCAGTTCAGTTCAGTTCAGTTTATTAGTCATGTCCAACTCTTTGTGACCACATGGACTGCAGCACACCAGGCTTCAATGTACATCAACAACTCCTGGAGTTTGCTCAAACTCATGTCCAGTGAGTTGGTGATGCCATCCAAACATCTCATTCTCTGTCATCCCCTCCTCCTTCTGCATTCAATCTTTCCCAGTACCAGGGTCTTTTCTGATGAGTCAGTTTTTCACATCAGGTGGCCAAAGTACTGGAGCTTCAGCTTCAGCATCAGTCCTTCCAATGAATATTCAAGGTTGATTTCCTATAGGATTGACTGGTTTGATCTCCCTGCAGTCCAAGAGCCTCTCAAGAGTTTTCTCCAACACCACAATTCAAGACCATCAATTTTTCAGTGCTCAGCTTTCTTTATGGTACAACTTTCACATCTATACATGACATACTGGAAAAACCATAGCTTTCACTATACAGACTTTGCCAGTAAAGTAATGTCTCTGCTTTTTAATATGCAGTCTAGGTTTGTCATAACTTTTCTTTCAAAGAGCAAGCATCTTTTAATTTCATGGCTGCAGTCACCTTCTGTAGTGATTTTGGAGCTCAAGAAAATAAAACCTCTCAGTGTTTTGATTGTTTCCACATCTATTTGCCATGAAGTGATGGGACCAGATGCCATGATCTTCATTTTTTAAATGTTGAGTTTTACGTCAGCTTTTTCACTCTCCTCTTTCACTTTCATCAAGAGACTCTTTAGCTCCTCTTTGCTTTCTGCCATAAGGGTGGTGTCATCTGTATATCTGAGGTTATTGATAATTCTCCAGAGAATCTTGATTTCAGCTTGTGATTCATCCAGCCTGGCATTTCACATGGTGTATTCTACTTATAAGTTAAATAAGCAGGGTGACAATATACAGCCTTGACATACTCCTTTACCAATTTGCAACCAGTTCATTGTTCCATGTCCAGCTCTAACTGCTGCTTCCTGATCTGTACACAGGTTTCTCAGGAGGCAGGTAAGGTGGTCTCGTATTCCCATATCTTTAAGAATTTTCCACAATTTGTTGTGATCCACACAGTCAAAGGCTTTGCCATAGTAAATAAAGCAGATATTTTTCTGTAACTCTCTTGCTTTTTCGATGATTCAGCAGATGTTGGCAATTTGATCTCTGGTTCCTCTGTCTTTTCTAAAACCAGCTTGAACATCTGGAAGTTCACGGTTCATGTATTGCTGAAGCCTGGCTTGGAGAATTTTGAGCATTGTTTTGCTAGCATGTGAGATGGGTGCAATTGTGTGGTAGTTTGAACATTCTTTGGCATTGCCTTTCTTTGGGACTGGAATGAAAACTAACCTTTTCCAGTCCTGTGGCCACTGCAGAGTTTTCCAAATTTGCTGGCATATTGAGCACAGCATTTTCACTGCATCATCTTTTAAGGTTTAGAATAGCTCAGCTGTAATTCCATCACCTTCACTAGCTTTGTTTGTGTGATGCTTCCTAATGCCCCTTGACTTCGCATTCCAGGATGTCTGGCTCCAGGTGAGTGATCACACCACTGTGGTTATCTGGGTCATGAATATCTTTTTTGTATAGTTCTTCTGTGTATTACTGCCATTTATGTCCTTTATTGTACCCATCTTTGCATAAAATATTCCCTCGGTATCTTTAATTTTCTTGAGGAGATCTCTAGTCTTTCCCATTCTATTGTTTTCCTCTATTTCTTTGCATTGCTCACTTAGGAAGGCTTTCTTCTCTCTTCTTGCTATTCTTTGGAATTCTGAATTCAGATGGCTATATCCTTCCTTATCTCCTTTGCCTCTCGCTTGTCTTCTTTACTCAGCTATTTGTAAGACCTCCTCAGACAATCATTTTGCCTTTTTGCATTTCTTTTTCTTGAGTATGTTTTGATTACCTCCTCCTGTACAATGCTACGAAACTCCACCCATAGTTCTTCAGGCAGTCTGTCTATCAGAGCCTTTGTCCTGCTCCATTTTGCATTTCATGACCAAAATGCCTGTTACTCCAGGTATCTCTTGATTTCCTATATTTGCATTCCTGTCCCCTATGATAAAAAGGACATCTTTTTTAGGTATTAGTTCTAGAAGGTCTTTTAAGTCATCATAGAACCGCAAAACTTCAGCTTCTTCAGCATTAGTGGTTGGGGCATAGCCGTGGATTACTGTGATATTGAATGGTCTGCCTTGGAAGCAAATAGAGATCATTCTGTAATTTTTGAGACTGCACCCCAGTACTGCATTTCAGACTCTTCTATTGACTATGAGGGCTACTCCATTTTTTTCTAAGAGATTACTTGCCCACAGTAGTAGATGTACTGAATTTAATTCTCCCATTCTGGTTTATTTTAGTTCACTGATTCTTGAATTGTTGTGTTCACTCTTGCCATCTCTTGTTTGACCACTTCTAATTTACCTGGATTCATGGACCTCTAGAATCCTATGCAATATTGTTCTTTACAGCACTAAACTTTACTTCCATCACCATTCACATCCACAACTGGGCATTGTTTTCACTTTGGCTCTTTCTCTTCACTCTTCCTGGACTTGTTGCTCCACCCTTCTCAGTAGCATATTGGGCACCTACCAACTGGGGAGTTCATCTTTCAGTGTCATATCTTTTTGTCTTTTCATGGGGTTCTCAAGGCAAGAAGTGGCAAAGCAAGAAATGGTTTGCCATTCCCTTCCCCAGTGAACCACATTTTGTCAGAATTCTGCACCATGACTCGTCCTTCTTGGGTGGCCCTACGTGGCATGGCTCACAGTTTCATTGAGTTAGACAAGGCTGGGATCCATGTGATCAGTTTGGTTAGTTTTCTGTGACTGTGATTTTCATTCTCTCTGCCCTCTGATGGATAAAGTTAAGAGGCTTGTGGAAGCTTCCTGATGGAAGGGTCTGGCTGTAGGGGAATCTGAGTCTTATTCTGATGGGTGGGGCCATGATAGTAAATCTTTAATCAAATTTTTTGTTGATGGGTGGGGATATGTTCCCTCCCTGTTTTTTGGCCTGAGACCAAACTATGGTAGTGGTAAAGGTGGTAATGGTGACCTCCTTCAAAAGGACTCATGCCAGCCCTGTTATTTTCAGTGCCCCTGACTCCACAGCAGGACACTGTCAACTAATGCTTCTGCCGGAGACTCTTGGACACTCACAGGCACATCTGGCCCAGTCTCTTATGGGGTCACTGCTCCTTTCTCCTGGGTCCTGTTGCACACAATGTCCTGGGGCACTCCAAGGGTTCATGTCCCCAGTTCTGCGGAAATTCTGTAACCAAATCCTATTGGGCTCCAAAGTGAAATTCCCTGGGGATTCTCAGTCCCTTGGCCAGATCCCTAGGTTGGGAAATCTGTTGTGGGTCCCAGAACTTAAGTTCGAGGACTTCATTGGTATAATTGTTCTCCAGTTTGTGGGTTGTCTGCTCAGTGGCGCTACGGTTGGGCTAATGGTGACCTTCTCCATGAGGACTTATGCTGCACACTGTGCCTCCCAGGTCTGCTGCAACCAGAGCCCTTGTCCCCATGGCAGGTCACTGCTGACCCGTGCTTCTGCAGAAGACACTCAAACACTCAAAGGCGGTTTGGTTCAGTCTCTGTCGTGTATCTGGTTCCCGGTACACACAAGATTTTGTCTGAGCCCTCCAAGCATCTCTGGCAGGTATGGTTCTAAATGCGATTTTGCCCCTTCCTATCTTGTTAGGACTTCCCCTTTGCCCTTGGATGTGGACTTATATGCAGAGTACATCATGAGAAATGCTGGACTGGAAGAAGCACAAGCTGGAATCAAGATTTCTGGGAGAAATATCAATAACCTCAGATATGTAGATGACACCACCCTTATGGCAGAAAGTGAAGAGGAACTAAAAAGCCTCTTGAACGTGAAAGAAGAGAGTGAAAAAGTTGGCTTAAAGTTCAACATTCAGAAAACTAAGATGATGGCATCTGGTCCCATCACTTCATGGGAAATAGATGGGGAAACAGTGGAAACAGTGTCAGACTTTATTTTTCAGATGGTGACTGCAGCCATGAAATTAAAAGACGCTTACTCCTTGGAAGAAAAGTTACGACCAACCTAGATAGCATATTCAAACGCAGAGACATTTTGCATTTTTCAAACAAAGGTCCGTCTAGTCAAGGCTATGGTTTTTCCAGTGCTCATGTATGGATGTGAGAGTTGGACTGTGAAGAAAGCTGAATGCTGAAGAATTGATGCTTTTGAACTGTGGTGTTGGAGAAGACTCTTGAGAGTCCCTTGGACTGCAAGGAGATCCAACCAGTCCATTCTGAAGGAGATCAGCCCGGGGATTTCTTTGGAAGGAATGATGCTGAAGCTGAAACTCCAGTACTTTGGCCACCTCATACAAAGAGTTGACTCATTGGAAAAGACTCTGATGCTGGGAGGGTTTGGGGGCAGGAGGAGAAGGGGATGACAGAGGATGAGATGGCTGGATGGCATCACGGACTTGATGGACATGAGTCTGAGTGAATTCCAGGAGTTGGTGATGGACAGGAAGGCCTGGCGTGCTGTGATTCATGGGGTTGCAAAGAGTCGGACACGACTGAGTGACTGAACTGAACTGAATTGAGATGACATACTCAACTAGTAAGTCCTTTTGTACATTAAAAAAGTAATTTTTTTCTTAATTTAAAAAAGGAGTATTACCTAACAGGCTAAAAAAGAATAACATATTAGATGGCTGATTCTATAAAAAAAGATATGAGAATAAATTAATTTAAAACTTTATATTGGCCTCATAAACACTAAAAATTAATGAACTATATTAGTAATATTTGATATAAACATTAAAATAATATACTAATCAGGATGACTAACTGAATAGATATAGCTGAGGATCAACTTAAAATTCAAAGACTAGATTGAGTAAATGCCACTGGATAAGAAAACACAAAGTCATATGAAAGATAAATGGAAAGTTAAGACAGATTCAAGACACAGGCTGAAGTGCCATCATCCAGATAACAGAAGTCCTAGAAAGAGACAAACATGAAAGCAGGTTGTGAGAAATAGGTAAAGAAAGAGGGAATTTAAAGAATTTTAAAAATTCAAGAAAAACTTTCTACTGAAATGACCTATGGAGAATCAAAGATATTTCAGGTGTTTGCCCCCAGTTCCCGAAATAAGGCTTCTGAATCTCTTGTAAATAGAGGTGGTAAGAAAAACTTTTGTAATAATACTTAGTCTTTGACCCCAGTTCTCAGCACAAAGCTTGTGAAACCCTTGAAAATCCCTAAGTAGTAAAAGCACTAGGAATCTTTCATACTAATACTTGGTCTTTAATCCTGGTTCCTGATGCAGAGCTCCTAAATCCCTTGAAACTCCCTGGGTAATAGGAGAGTCTTTGCTCTAATGAGTTGACTGGATGGGCACCTGGAGGGTGACTGGTCACCAGGAAGATCAAGCCATTATCAAAGCTTAGAACTTTCAGCCCCACCTCTTATTCTCTAGAAATGGAGAAGGTCCGGCAACAGAGTTACTAACCACCCTTATATGATGAGGACTCTATAAAAATCCCAATTGTATGGGATTCAGGAAGTTTCCAGGTTGGTGAACACATCCACATACCAGCGTATGATATACCCCAACTCCACAGGGACAGAAGCTCCTGTACATGGGACCTTCCCAGATTTCTGATAAAGTGTCTCTGTCTCTCCATCTGGCTGTTTATCCATATCCTTTTATAAACTAGCAGAGGAAAGTGTGTCTCTGAGTTCTGTGAGCTATTCTAGCAAAAGTGATTGAATCCCAAGGGGATGAAGTCATGTGTGCTATGCTGTGCTTAGTTGCTCAGTTATGTCTGACTCTTTGTGACCCCTTGGACTGTAGCATGCTTCTAACCCTTTTTCCATGGGGATTCTCCAGGCAAGAATACTGGAGTGGGTTGCATGCCCTGCTCCAGGGGATCTTCACAACCCAGTGATAAAACCCAGGAATCCCGCATTGCAGGCAGATTCTTTACCGAGCCACGAGGGAAGCCCAAGTATACTGGAGTGGGTAGCCTATCCCTTCTCAAGGGGATATTCCTGACTCAGGAATTGAACGGGGGTCTCCTGTATTGCAGGTGGATTCTTTACCAGCTGAGCTACAGGGAAGCAAAAATAACTGAATCCCAAGGGGAAGGAGTCTTGGGAACCTCTAATTGTAGCCAAATCAAACAGAAATTCTGGTAACCTAGGGACCTGCATGTGTGTGGTCTAAATTGCTTCAGTTGTGTCCGACTCTTTGCGACCCCATGGACTGTAGCCCAACAGACTCCTCTGTTCATGGGATTCTCCAGGCAAGAATACTGGAATGGGTTGCAGTGGCCTCTTCCAGGGGATGTTCCTGAACCTGGGATTGAACTCACATCTCTTAGACTTTCTGCATTGGCAGGAGGGTTCTTTACCACTAGTGCCCACTAGTGGGAAACCCAACCTGGGGACCTACTACTTGCAGTTGGCACTGAAGTTGGAGGTGGGCAGTCTTGTGGGACTGAGCCCTTAACCTGTGGAATCTGACACTATCTCCAGGTAACACCGTCAGAACTGAGTTAGACTGTAAGACACCCAGCTGGTGATGAGGGATTGCTTGACATGTAAATAACCTCCCAATAACTTGTGAGAGTAAAGGAGAAACACAAAAGGAACACTGAATTTTCTGAAACAGAAAAATGCCAGAGCACATACGAAGGAAATGAATCAAAATGACATTACATTGGCTACAAAAAGATATTTGGGTAGTATTTTCAATATTTTTTAAATTTACTTTTTTTAATTGGAGGTTAATTATGCTACAATATTGTAGTGGTTTTTGCCATACATTGACGTGAATCAGCCATGGGTGTACATGTGTTCTCCATTTGGAAGCCCCCTCCCACACCCCTCCCCATCCCATCCCTCAAAGTAACAGAGTTTGGGCTTCCCTGGTGGTTCCGTGATAAAGAATCTGCCTGCCAATGCAGGAGACATGGGTTCAGTCTCTAGGTCAGGAAGATTCCTTGGAGAAGGAAATGGCAACCCACTCCAGTATTCTTCCTGGGAAGATGTGCCATAGGAAGATCCACATTGATAACTGTGTTTAGGTAAAGTACCTACTTAGATAAGTACTTAGAAAAGGTGGAAAGACAATCAAGGAGTTTCCATGTAAGATGCATGACCAAAAAAGCCTCAATAGTTTGTTGGGTTAAAAAGAGAAATGTATCTATAATACACCATAAGTAAAGCATGGGTAACATCTACATGATAGGAATGGGAGACCAAAGGATGCAAAAACTTGAAAAATTTTGCCTTAATTTACTCTTTAAAGTCCATTTAATTAGTGAAATTAACACAGAGTCTCTAGCTTTCTTTAGTTGGGACTTGTCTTGCTATATTTTTTTCATCCTTTTGTTTTCAGTTTTCTGCGTTCCCTAATGCTTTTTTCATGTGTCAGAGGTAAACAGCAAATATTTGTATCTGGTTTTTCCAAACTGTTTTCTTCTACTTGGAGAATTTTATATATTTCTATTTTAAACATTTTTATGCTTAGAACTATTTCTCCCATCTTATTCTATTAATTTGTCCTTCATCATCTGTACTTCTTTTTAGTCATCTCTTATCTTCCCTTTTGTAATTGATGGATCTATTAGTTCTGTAGAAAACAAGGATTTAGAATATTCTCACAGTTGTCAGTGAACCCCTCATCTATGAATGAAGCCTTGTTCTAGGTAACAGAGATAGTGTAAAATACACAGAGCATCTGTTCTCAAGATAGTGCAGGGGAGAAAATCAGTTTCCACACTTCTAGGACAAAAGATGCCTCTAGCTAACTGGTAATTTTATGTCTGTTTAAAAGATATAATTTTTTGAAAGAACAAAAAAAATAACTGGTACACTAATGGAAGGAAAGAAACAAAAGATGCCAGACAGTATAAAAATATATAATAGCAATTATTGAACTCAGTTTTTTAAGCAGTATTTCACAAAAGTATATGAAGCAACATAGCATAGTTTTTTAAAATGCCCATTAAAAATTCCCATGTTGATTGATGCGAGTTCCTTCTGAAGTACCACTGCTGCCACTGTAATAGTCTCCTCAGCTGGAGAGGAGCCAGTGGCGGGCTGAGTCTATGGCACCCACACCTCAGACAGAGATCCCAGTAAAGGGTGCATCAACCACCTCCTCTGAATGGCTGTTAGTGGTCTCACTTAGCCAGAGAGGAGCCTCCCCCTCCCTCTGTTGTATATAAAAGGAGCCAAAACTTGGACTGACATAACATGTTTTTTTTTTGAGATCCTAGTTTACCATCTTTTCAGTCAGGAACTTCTCAATGAAAATTGTTATTCCTTGTTTCAACAACTCATCTCCCAATTTACTGACCTGTCATGCATCAAGTAGAATGAGCTTAGGCTTGGTAACATATCATGTCTGTAACTGAGGATGAAGACTGACTTTCCAAGTAGCAAGGGAACCACTGAAGAGCTTCTGGTCCATTTCTCTTCCAAAGATAATGACTCACAGCTTACTCATAAACAGGAAGAAATAATATAACATGTTGGTGTTCCCCCGTAAGTCTCAGAAAAGCTTGTGAATCTTGGTTCCTGTATTGACTTTCGACTTCTGGTTCCCATCAAGTCACTTCATTGCCTCTTTTTCAGTTTCAGGATCATATGTGAGGAACCCCAGAAAAACATCTGTGAAACTACCCTGAAAAACATACATTTTTATACCCCTTTAATTTATGGAGAGAAAGACATTCTGAGAATGGAAACAAAGTCCTTTATCCCTCTACCCAGCACTATATCTATTCCTGTCATCAAGGAAGGCTGGCCCCCTTCTGAAGGGATAATATAAAGAGAAATGCTTGAATGTTTTCACTATTTCAAAAAGCCAAACAGGCATTTCTAAGATCCAGGATCACATTTAAAGCATTCCTGTTAGAAAGTTGGTTTTAAAAAATGAGATTTTTCCACAGAAGATATTTGTATGGCAAATAAGGATGTAAAAAAGATGTTCAGCATCACAGATCACTGAAAGTCACTCAGTCGTGTCCAACTCTTTGCAACCCTGTGGACTATACAGTCCATGGAATCCTCCAGGCCAGAATACTGGAGGGGTAGTGTTTCCCTTCTCCAGGTGATCTTCCCAACCCAGGGATTGAACCCAGGTCTCCTGCATTGCAGGCAGATTTTTTACTAGCTGAGCAATCATTGGTTAAAAAAAAAAAAAAGAGAGAGAGATTTTCCACAGAAGATATTTGGATAGCAAATGAGTGTGTAAAAAAGATGTTCAGCATCACAGATCATTAGGGAAATGCAAATTTAGACCAAAATTACACACCAATCAGAATGGCTAAAGTAAAAATAGTGATAAATTCTGTGAGCTTGTGGAGAAACTGCATCTGTCATAGATTGCTGTGAGAGTCTACAAAGATACAGCCACTCTGGAAAGCAGTTTTGGCACTTTCTCATAAAACTAAACATGCTCTCACATACAACTCTGTAATTAAACTCCTAGAAATGCAAATTTATGACCACAAAAATTCTGTACACTAATTGCTATGAACTCAATCCATATGTTGAACTCCTAATCCCCAATGTGACCATATTTAGAGATAGGTCTTTCAAGAGTGTAATTAAGGTTATATGAGGTCACTAGGATGGGGCCTTAATCCTATAGGACTGGTGTTACCATAAGGAGAGGAAGAGATACAGGAACATGCTTGCTTCTCTCTCTCTCTTTCCCTACACCTGTCCCCAAGTGCACAATCTCGAAAAGCCATGTGAGGTCATAGTGAGAAGACAAAAAGGTGCTATCTGCAAGTCAGAAAGAGGTTGAAGCTGAAACTCCAATAATTTGGCCACCTGATGTGAAGAGCTGACTCATTTGAAAAGACCCTGATGCTGGGAAAGATTGAGGGCAGGAGCAGAAGAGGATGACAGAGGATGAGATGGTTGGATGGCATCACTAACTCAATGGACATGAGTCTGGGCAAACTTCGGGAGTTGGTGATGGACAGGGAGGCCTGGCGTGCTGCAGTTCATGGGGTCACAAAGAGTTGGACACGACTGAGCGACTGAATTGATATTCTTTGCAGCCAAAGATGGAGAAGCTCTATACAGTCAGCAAAAACAAGTCAAGGAGTTAACTGTGGCTCAGATCATGAACTCCTTATTGTAAAATTCAGACTTAAATTGAAGAAAGTAGGAAAAACTACCAGATCATTCAGGTATGACTTAAAACAAACCCCTTACAATGATACAGTGGAAGTGACAAATAGATTCAAAGGATTAGATATGATAGAGTGCCTGAAGAACTGTGGACAGAGGTTCGTGACATTGTACAGGAGGCCGTTCCCAAGAAAAAGAAATGCAAAAAGGAAAAATGGCTGTCTGAGGAGACCTTACATACAGCTGGAAAAAAGAGAGAGAGAGAGAGAGAAGTTAAAGGCAAAGGAGAAAAGATATATTCATCTGAATGCAAAGTTCCAAAGAATAGCAAGGAGAGACAGGATGCTCTCGTAAGAGAACAATGCGAAGAAATAGAGGAAAACAATAGAATGGGAAAGACCAGAGATCTTTTCAAGAAAATTAGAGATGCCAAAGGAACATTTCATGCAAAGATGGGCTCAAGAAAGGACAGAAATGGTATGGACCTAACAGAAGCAGATGATATTAAGAGGTGGCAACAATACACAGAACTATACAAAAAAGATCTTCATGACCCAGATAACCACGATGGTGTGATCCTTCACCTAGAGCCAGATATCCTGGAACGTGAAGTCAAGTGGTCCTCAGGAAGTACCACTACAAACAAAGTTAGTGGAGGTGATAGAATTCCAGCTGAGCTATTTCAAATCATAAATGATGACGCTCATAGAGTGCTTCACTCAATAGGCCAGCAAATTTGGAAAACTCAGCAGTGGCCACAGGACTAGAAAAGGACAGTTTTTATTTCAATCACAAAGAAAGGCAGTGCCAAAGAATGTTCAAATTACCACACCATTCCACTCATTTCACATGCTTGCAATGTAATGCCCCAAATTCTTGAATCTAGGCTTCAACAGTACATGAACCAAGAATTTCCAGATGTTCAACCTGGATTTAGAAAAGGCCAAGGAAACAGAGAGCAAATGGCCAACATTTGTTGGATCATAGAAGAAGCAAGAGAATTCCAGAAAATTATATACTTCTGCTTCATTGACCCTGCTAAAGCCTTTGACTATGTAGATCTAAAGAAACTCTGGAAAATTCTTAAAGAGATGGGAATACCAGACCTCCTCACCTGCCTCCTGAGAAACCTGTATGCAGGTCAAGAAGCAACAGTTAGAACTGGACATGGAACAACATACTGGTTCAAAATTGGGAAAGGACTATATCAAGCTATATATTGTTACCCTTCTTATTTAACTTACATGCAGAGCACATCATGAGAATTGCCAGGCTGGATGAAGCATAAGCTGGAATCAAGTTCACTGGGAGAAATATCAATAACCTCAGATATTCAGGTGACACCACCGTTATGGCAGAAACCAAAGAGGAACTAAAGAAGATCTTGATGAAGGTGAAAGAGGAAAGTGAAAAAGATGGCTTAAAACTCAACATTCAAAAAATGACGATCATGGCTTAGGGTCCCATCACTTCACTGGAAATTGATGGGAGGGAATGGAAACATCAACAGACTTTATTTTATTGGACTCCAAAATCACTGTAGATGGTGACTGCAGTCATGAAGTTAAGATGATTGTTCCTTGGAAGAAAAGCTATGATCAACCTAGACTGCATATTAAAAAGCAGAGACATTACTTTGCCAACAAAGGTCAGTTTAGTCAAACCTATAGTTTTCCTGTAGTCATGCACTGATATGAGAGTTGGACCATAAAGAAAGCTGAATGCCAAAGAATTGATGCTTTTGCACCATGGTGTTGGAGAAGACTCTTGAGAGTTGCTTGGATTGCAAGAAGATCAAACCAATCAGCCTAAAGGAAATAAGTCCTGAATATTCATTGGAAGGACTGATGCTAAAGCTGAAACTCCAATACTTCGGCCACCTCAGAGAAGAGACAACCCATTGAAAAAGACCCTGATGCTGTGTAAGATTGCAGGCAGGAGGAGAATGGGATGACAGAGAATGAGATGGTTGGATGACATCACCAACTCGATGGACATGAATTTGAGCAAGCTCTGGGAGATGGTGAAGGACAGGGAGGCCTGGCATGCTACAGTCAATGGGGTGGCAAAGAGTCAGACACGAATGAATGACTGAACAACAAGTTACTATGTTAAATCCTGATAAAGAACTTTGTCATATACTCCAGAGCTGTAGACCTAGAAGAAGAAAGCAAAAATTTTATTTATTGTTAACAAATGCAAAAGTAACCCTCCCCATCCCTACCCCACCCCGCCCCCCAAAAAAGAAAAGATGAAAAAGTAACTGAATATAGGTTCATTTTTCAGAGAATGCCTATGGTTTTGTGAAAGAGAAAACAAATATTCCCCGGCAGTAGACACAAAGTCCTCCAAACAGAGATGATAAACTCCTATAAACTGAAGAAAAGAGAAAAATAGGGAGTTTATATTACCAAATAGTCACAGATGTCTCATCTGTGTTGGCCCTAGTCTATTGTCCACTAGGCCTGTTTGTCCAGAAAGGATGTGCAGAGAGTGTTTAGAACACCTAATATTAAATGCACATTGCTATTGTTACTACATCAAAAGAAAAAAAGAAAAAAACATTATCTGCTCTTATATTAGTTAAGGCTTCAAAATTTATGACAGTGTAATATGTTTCTTTGCAGACATGTAAGATGTTTCTTTGCAGGCATGTAATATGTTTAGTATCCGCAGATGGGTGGACACGACTGAGTGACTGAACTGAACTGAATATATTTCTTCAGCCTTATTTCTTTTTTAGGACTAGGGAATCACAAGCAAAAGCAATAGAGTATAATGTTACTGAATTATGGTTTTGACTTTAACCTTCAATCTTATATTCATCTCCCTTTAAACCATCCATAATTTGATTTGGAGTTAGTTGAATAAACTGAGCTTTAACATTCCAAACTATGCTTGCTCCCTGGCATACTTTAGCTCAGGAAGGGGAACTTTTCCAGGCCAGGGCCCTTGGCATTCTTCTCATCTACACTGCAGTGATCTGTCTGCTCCTCTTCCCTAGCCACTTCACTCCACATGCTTCTTCCTAATTTGAAAATTTTGGTCTTGGTCTTTACTTGGGGACTTTTATATCAATTGTTTTGCTTCCTTGCAATTCTCTCACAAATTTCCTCAAGCTCTCTGAGAAGGGATTATTCACTTATCCATGAACCTTTACTTAGCCCACTCTGTGCTAGGCAACATGCCATTGGCTATAAGAACGAATCTGTAGGGTCACGGTGTACTGCAGGATGGGGCAAAGATAGCCATTGCAAGACAGATTAATATATGAGATGAAAGGCTTAACCTCCAGGGTGTGGGGCCAGAGCTCAAAAGAGTCTTCTTGGAGTGTTGGCTGAATCTGGGAAGCCACAGGCAAGAAGGCAAAACAGATGAAGTTCCAAGGTGTTAAGACAGAGACCCTTTACAGCAGTCTTGAGTCTGCTGCCATGAGCAATGGTGAGAGGAAAGTGGGAGAACCGAGGCTGGATTCAGACTATATAGCATCTTGCACGTCCCATGAGGCATCATCAGGCCTTTCTCATAGAGTGGAAATCGTGGGAATTCCACGATGAGTGGCAAGTGGGAATCACAATAGTTCTCTAATCCGAGGAGTGATCTGGAAGAAGAGAAGTCTGGAGGCAGTCCCATCAGCAGTCATTCAAAAAAAAAGGCCTAAACAGAGGGGATATGGGGAGCGTGGTCTGTACTTGACAGAATTCAAGTGGTGTAATTGTCACTATTAACTAAGTTATATGGTGTGGGGAACCTAAGATTATTTCATATTTTCTAGACTGGAGAATACATTTTAAAATATTGTATATCAATACAGAGTATTCTACAATATTTAGAATATTGTATCTAAGAAAATACAAATGAAAATGCCATTTAAAAGTTTTAAAGAACTTATATTCATTTCCACATACTAAGAACATGAGGCAGCTAAACCATGATCATATTACAAGAGATCATTTAACTGAGAAATTATGTCTATTATATGTGACTATTATGTCTATTATACATGATAATTTAACTTTATCACCTCCTGGTAAAACACAAGGAAAGACATGGAATTGTACAGTCACATTCTAACCCCTAAAATTAAAATCTACACTTTAACTGAAATCATTTTCAATTATTTTAGATATAATTTAGAAGCATTAGAACAGAGTCAAAATTTTTATTTCCTGAAAATCACTTTCTCAAAGCTTTTATATGTCACTTTCACATTCTGTATCAGCCATTATAAAATTCAATCCAAATTTTTACACTTTGAAGATCTTTCTAAGTGATTCCCTAATGCAGAAGTCATTTTGTCAAATATTCCTTTCAGTTCAGTTCAGTCGCTCAGTCGTGTCTGACTCTTTGCGACCCCATGAACCGCAGTATGCCAGGCCTCCCTGTCCATCACCAACTCCTGAAGTTTACCCAAACTCATGTCCACTGAGTCAGTGATGCCATCCAACCATCTCATCCTCTGTCGTCCCCTTCTCCTCCTGCCCTCAATTTTTCCCAGCATCAGGGTCTTTTCAAACGAGTCAGCTCTTCATATCAGGTGGCCAAAGTATTGGAGTTTCAGCTTCAACATCAGTCCTTCCAATGAACACCCAGGACTGATCTCCTTTAGGATGGACTGGTTGCATCTCCTTACAGTCCAAGGGAGAGTCTTCTCCAACACCAGAGTTCAAAAGTATCAATTCTTCAGAGCTCAGCTTTCTTTGTAGTCCAACTCTCACATCCATACATAACTACTGGAAAAACCATAGCCTTGACTACATGGACCTTTGTTGACAAAGTAATGTCTCTGCTTTTGGGGAGACATTAAAAGGATAAAATGCTTAATTCATATTTAATGAACACAACACGTTCTTGACATATGTGTCATGGCTCGAGCTTAAAATATGGGCCAGCCATTTCTTTAGCTTCAGGACATTGTGTGGCTGTGGATGCTACAATATCCATTCCGTATGGTGCAGTCAGCTCTTCACAACTCCCACTTAGCAGGAAGAAAGGAACAGGCTTACTGAGCATCAGCTCAGGGTACAACACTGCACTTTTTCTCCTGTCTCTCCTTTAGATGCGCAAGAGATTCAATGTCAATGCTGAAGACATACAACTTGCCCTGGGCCACACAGCGTACTCCAGACATGATTTGCTTGGTCAGTCAGAAAGAAAGATCCTTCTTGAGTGTCTCAGAAAAGTACTGGACTGCTGGTGATACTTGGAAGTAGCTTCTAAACAAATTAGGATGGTGTACAGAGCTTCTCTTGCTGCTTACAAGAACAGACTCTCTTCAAGTACATAAGAACAGTCACTTAGGAAAATAGTCTTTATCCATTCATTCAAAAAAGCTCTACCTGGGCATACATTCTTACTTTCAAAGTTATTTGATGTTTTCCCTAATTAAGATAGGTTGTTAGTTTATTGTTTATTTGTATAGGAACACACACACACATAAATCTCAATCACATTTATATAAACTATTGGAATTTATCAGGATAAAAAAGAAGCATTCTGCCTACATAGCCACTGATTATTTGTCACCAGTTGAATATAAACACTTATTAATCAGTACAATCAGATTTTTTAATACAAATTTTAGAGAAAATTACTGATCTTGCTTTGTCTGATGTATGAAAGTCCCATTTTATCACTCACAGTGTTAACTGTTCTCATCCTAGTTTGAAAAATCAACTCTAATTTGGGGAACACCATTAGTGAATCTCTGGAAATTTGTATCCTTTTTTCATTGAGGACCAGACCTATGAGGTTTTGAAATAAAACATAGACACTTAAGAAATTATCTCTATCTTCAAAAAAAGTCTTGAGTTTCTTATAAAGAAAATTGTTTTCCCATTGGCATCTACTTTGGAGAAAGTGTTAAACAGTGCTGACTATGAGTGCAGTAGGATCACTGTGGAGAATGAAACCAACATGAGCAGAAGTCCAGGAATGTTTCCTGGAAAAGGGGTTTGAAAGAAGGCTCTGGAACTAGGATTATTTGTACCTGTGGTTATTCTGAAGAAGACAATTCACAGGTGGAAAGGGGAGGGGTTGAAGGGACTAGCCAGGAGTGGGAAAACCAGAAACTAGTGTGGTAAGCACAGGAGCTTCAGAATATGGAGTGGACAGTGAACAGACTGATCACTGTTCTGGTGGTCTTCTGAAAAAGGGTAGCACCAACTAAGACTGCAACCCACTCCAGTACTCTTGCCTGACAAATCCCATGGACAGAGGAGACTGGTAGGCCACAGTCCATGGGGTCGCTAGGAGTTAGACACGACCGAGCAACTTCACTTTCAATTTTCACTTTCATGCATTGGAGAAGGAAATGGCAACCCACTCCAGTTCTTGCCTGGAGAATCCCAGGGACAGGGGAGCCTGGTGGGCTGCCGTCGCTGGGGTCACACAGAGTTGGACGCGACTGAAGCGACTTAGCAGCAGCAGCAGCAACTAAGACTGGTGCTTAGTCTTTAGGGAATCCCATCACAGAAAGTTGCAGAGGGGATCCCTTTAGAATACAGTGAAGGGAGGGGATGGCAGCAAACTGACATACCTCAATGACAAGAACTACGGCATCTCTAGGAGAAATCTATATTTAGCATGTAACACCCACTCTAATTTATATGTACATTTATAATATGTAAGACAATTTTGTTGATGCCTGTGGATAAGCTCAGATACGTGCTACTGGTTTTCCTTAGATGATGGGAGGTAAAAAGTAAAGCATTTAATTTTAGAGAGGACCTAAGAGTCAGAGCAAATAATGTCAGAATTCCATTGGTTCATGAGTAAAGGAATATTGATTTTCTGTAACTAAATACTTAAAATGCAAGTAGTTCAAAGAAATCCCCTCCAGGGCCCCTCTTTGCCCTCCAGGACTCTGTCCTTCCTGCAAGGGCCCCTCCACCCACCAGACTGAGCACTCCACCATCTATGGGGGCCCCACTGGACCCTCCAAGTTCCACTCTGCTTCCCAGTTTCCTCCCCTCCCCAGGGCCCCTGTCTTGTCCTCTGAGCTGGGCCCTCAGTCCTCCAGGATCTCCCTCCATCCTTCTATCTCTCCTCCTTTCAGGACTCCCCTCCCTCAACCCTCAGGGCCACCCTTCTTTCTCTGGGCCCCCCTCCACCATCCAGGCTGAGATGTCTGCCTTCAGGTGACATACCTGTGCACTCCAGGGCCCCACCTGTTCTCCAGGGCTCCCTCTACGGACACTCACTGACCATGTAGGTCCTGTGGGTGCTGGATGGAGGGGACAGAGCAGGCTCGATGGGGAGTAT
This sequence comes from Budorcas taxicolor, assembly GCF_023091745.1. NCBI lineage: Eukaryota > Metazoa > Chordata > Mammalia > Artiodactyla > Bovidae > Budorcas > Budorcas taxicolor. Next base: position 7,003,919 of record NC_068930.1, on the reverse strand, counting down.
TCCTCTGGGTGTGGAGTATTGGAGGACCCAGCTGGTGCTTCCAAACCCACTTGGCCCTGGGGATCCTCCTGGGGACCTGGGCCTGATCCTCTGCACTTGGAAGTCAGAGGCACTACAGGGGCTCCCATGGCTGGGAGGAGCCCAGGTTACCCTCCATACCCACCCAGGGCCTTTTGTGGAGGCATCAGTCCTGAATCAGGAGCCCAGCCCCGCCTAAATCTCACCTCCACTTAAAAACCACTACCACCTAAGCCCTTCTCCACGTAAGCCCTTCTCCACCTAAGCCCTGTCGTTCACAGCAAAGGTATCTTTTTTGTCTTTGTTTTGTTTTGTTTACTTTTGTTTTGTTGTTCTGCTTTTGGTTTCTTGGGGCTTGGTTTTATTTTTGTGCTATTTGCCAGTGGAGTTCAGTTATACCCTCCAGTGGTTGTTTCATACACATTCTTATTTTTTCTACTATTTCTCTTAGTTTTCTAAACTTGTTTTATTTTTTTACTCTTAATTATTATTCTGCTCCCTCATTTTTATTATACACACACATACACACATATTTTTCCTTCTCTTTCTTTGCTACTGGAATCCAGGTTTATTCTCCAGGGGGTTGTTATTTTTTAATCTTTGTTATTGTTATGCTTTTTTTTTTCTTTTTTTTTCCCCCCACAACCCATGACTTGTGGGATCCAGGTTCACAGGACACAGATTGGGCCTGCGGTCCTGAGGCAGGAGTGCTGAGTCTGAACTGATGGAATAACAGAGAAGGTTAGGCCTGAGAGAGTATTAATCAGAGTGAGATATCCCCAAGGTCCAACATCTCAACTCCAAATATGACTCTACCCAACTGCCTGCAAACTCCACTGCTGGAAACCTCAGGCCAAACAACTACCAAAAAAGGAACACAGTTGCACTTATTAAAAAAAAAAAAAAAAAAAAAAAAAGGAAAAACAACAACAAAATATGTTACAGATGAAGGAACAAGGTAAAAAGCTGAAAGGCCAAATAAATGAAGAAGAAATAGGCAACCTATTTCAGCAGGAATTGAGAGCAATAATAGTAACAAAGTTTCAAAATATTGAAAATAGAATGGAGAAAATATAAGAAATATTTAACGCATTTAACAAACACCTAGAAGAAATAAAGAATAAACAAACAGGGATTGAAATTACAAAATAATATACGAGGAACCAATAGCAGAACTGAGGCAGAAGAATGGATAAGTTGCAAGATAGAATTAGATAAATAACTGCTGAAGATCAGGATAAAAAAAATAATGAAAATAATTGAGGAATGTCTCAGAGACCTCTGGGGCAATATTGATCACATATTAATCAAGCTAATACATATTAGTCAAAAGACACATATTAATCAAAATAACAAAAATTGAACACAAAGATAAAATATTAAAAACAGCAAGGGAAGAGCAAAAAATAACATAAAGAGACTCCCATTGGGCTAACAGCTAATTTTTCAACAGAAATGCTGCAGACCAGAAGAGAGTGGCAAGATATATTTAAAGTAATGAAAGAGGAAAGCTAAATTACTCTACCCAGCAAGGATCTCATTCAGAGTTTGATGGTGAGAAACTGTTACAAGAGATAAGGAAAGACACTATATAATGACTGAGAGAACAATCCAAGAGGATTTAACAATTATAAATATTTATGTGCCCAACACAGGAGCATCTCAGTACATAAGGCAAATGGCTGCTGCTGCTAAGTTGCTAAGTTGCTTCAGTCGTGCTCAACTCTGTGTGACCCCATAGACAGCAGCCCACCAGGCTCTCCCATCCCTGGGATTCTCTAGGCAAGAACACTAGAATGGGTTGCCATTTCCTTCTCCAATGCATGAAAGTGAAAAGTGAAAGTGAAGTTGCTCAGTCGTGTCCGACTCTTCACGACCCCATGGACTGCAGCTTACCAGGCTCCTCTATCCATGGGATTTTCCAGGCTTTCATCCCTAAAAAAGGAAATCCACAGTAACAAAATAATATTAGCGGACTTTAACACCCCACTTACACTGATGGATAGATCACCCACAGAGAAAATTAATAAGGAAACAGAAGTTTTAAAAAATATGTTAGACCAGATGGACCTAACTGATATCTTCAGTACATTCCATCCCATAACAGTAGAATACACATTTTTCTCAATTACATATGAACATTCTCCAGAATAGATAACATCTTAGGTCAGAAACCACACCTTGGTAAAATTAAGAAAACTGAAATAATGTCAAGAATTTTTTTCTGACCGTGATATGAGAGTAGATAACAATCACATGAGAAAAAAAAAAAAAAAAAAACAGTTAAGAAAACACGAACAAAAGGAGGCCAAAAAATATGCCTCTAAATAACCAGCAGGTCACTGAAGACATCAAAATGGAAATCAAAAAGTACCTAGAAACAACTAACAATGAAAATATGATAAGCAAAAACCTATGGGATGCAGCAAAAGCAGTTCTAAAATGGAAGTTTACAGTAATACGAGCCTACCTAAAGAAAGGAGAAAACCATCAAATAAACAACCTAATCTTTTACACCTAGAGCAACAAGAAAAAGAAGGACAAAAATAAAAACAAAACGTTAGAAAAAGGAAAGAAATCATAAAAATAAGAGCAGAAATAAGTGAAAAAGAAATGAAGGAGACAATAGCAAAGATCAATAAAACTAAAAGCTACTTTTGAGAAAATTAACAAACCAAATTGACAAACCATTAGCCAGATTCATCAGAAAAAAAGGGAGAAGACTCAAATCCATAAAATTAGTAATGAAAAGGAGTAGTTACAATAGAAAGTGCAGAAATACAAAAGATCAGAAGAGACCACCATGAGCATCTATGCCAATAAAATGGACAACCTAGAAGAAATGGACAAGTTCATAAAAATGTACAACCTTCCAAAATGGAACCAGAAAGAAACAGAAATCATGTCAGACCAATCACAAGTACCAAAAATCAAAACTTTGATAAAAAAAAATCTTCCATCAAGCAAAATTCCAGTGCCAGATGGCTTCACAGGTGAATTCTATCCAAAGTTTAGAGAACTAACACCTGTTCTCCTCAAACTCTTCCAAAAAATTACAGAGGGAGGAACACTCCCAAACAAGCCAAACAAAGATATTTTTAAAAAAGGAAAATATCACTGATGAACATAAATGCACAAACACAGAATAAAATATTAGTAATCAAAATCCAACAACAAATTAAAAAGATCATACACCATGATGAAGTGAGGTTTAGCTCAGGGATACAAGGATTCTTCAATATACAGAAATAAATCAATATGATACACCATGAAAACAAATTGAAACATAAAACCCATAAGATCACTTCAGTAGATGCAGAAAAAGATCTTGACAAAATTCAACACCCATTTATGATAAAAATTCTCCTGAAAATGGGTACAGAAGAAACCTAACAATATAATAAAGGCCATATTCAACAAACCCATAGTAAACATTATTCTCAATTCTGAAAAAGTGAAAGCATTTTCTCTCAGATCGGGAACAAGACAAGCATATCCACTCTCATCACTATTATTCAACATAGTTTTGGAAGCCGTAGCCACAGCTATTAGAGAAGAAAAAGAAATTAAGGAAATCCGGATTGGAAAAAAAGTAAAGCTCTCACTTTTAAAGCCAACATGATACTATATATGGCAAACCTAAAAATGCCAGCAGAAAACTACTAAAGCTTAACAATGAATTTAGTATAGCTGTAGGATACAAAATTAACACACAGAAATCCCTGGCATTCCTATACACCAGTAAAGAAAAATCAGAAAGATAAATTGGGAAACAACTGCATTCAACATTGAAACAAAGAGAAAAAAAAAAAAATACCTAGGATTAAACCTATAAGGTTGGTGCAAAAGTAACTGCAGTTTTGCATACTTGAATATTGCTGTCTGATATTGGGATACATTCTTAAATAAGTGCAGTTATGTTTTACATAATTTTAATGCACATTTCTTGCTTTTTGCTTTTTTGCTAATGACATTACTTGCTGTTTATTTTATATTTGCTTTACACTAGGGAAATAATGTTAGACAAAAAAAAGTAAATATGAGTGATTTTCATATTTGAGTCCAAATGGGTTATAAAGCAATAGAGACAACTTGAAGCATCAACAATGCATTTGGCCCAGGAACTGCTAACAAACATACAGTGCAGTGGTGGTTCAAGAAGTTTTGCAAAGGGGATGAGAGCCTTCAAGATGAGTAGCACAGTGGCTGACCATTGGAAGTGACAATGACCCAATGAGATGATCATCAAAGCTGACCCTCTTAGCACTACATAAGAAGCTGGCAAGGAACTCAACATTGACCGTTTTACAGCATTTGAAGCAAATTGGAAAGGTGAAGAAGCTTGATAAGTATGTGACTCATGAACTAACCAAAATTTTTTTAAATGATTGTTTTTAAATGTTGTATTCTCTTCTCTTATTTGACACAACAACATTGAACCATTTCTTGATCGAATTGTGAAATGCAATAAAAAGTGGATTTTATATGACAACCAGTGATGACCAGCTCAGTAGTTGGATGGAGGAGAAATTCCAAAGCACTTCCCAAAGCCTAACTTGCACCAAAAAAAGGTCATAGTCACTGTTTGGTGGTCTGCTGCCAGTCTGCTCCACTACAGGTTTCTGAATCCCAGTGAACCAATTATATCTGATAAGTATACTCAGAGATGTACTGAAATCTGCAACACCTGCAGCTGACATTGGTCAACAGAAAGCAACCAGTTCTTCATGACAGTGCCCAAATGCATGTTGTACAACCAACACTTCAAAAGTTGAATGAATTGGGCTGCAAAATTTTGCCTCATCTTTCATATTCACCTGACCTCTTACCAACAGACTACCACTTCTTCAGGCATACTTTTTGCAGGGAAAATGCTTCCACAACTAGGAGAAGGCAGAAAATGCTTTCCAAGAGTTCACTGAATCCCCATGCATGATTTTTATGAATAACAAGCTTATTTCTTATTGGCAAAAATGTGTTGACTGCAATGATTCCTATTTTGATCAAGAAAAGATGTGCTTGAGCCTAGTTATAATGATTTAAAATTCAGGGTCCAAAACTGCAATTATGTTTGTACTAACTTAATACCCATGGAAACAAAAGACATGCATACACAAAACTATAAGACACTGATGAAAGAAATTAATGACAAACAGATGGAGAGATACAACATGCTCTTGGATGGAAGAATCAATACTGTGAAAATGACTATACTTCACAAAGCAACCTACAGATTCAATGCACTCTCTATCAAATTACCAATGGAATTTTTCACAGAGGTAGAACAAAGCATTTCAAAAATTGTTCAGTTCAGTCACTCAGTCACGTCCGACTCTTTGTGACCCCATGAATCACAGCACGCCAGGTCTCCCTGTCCATCACCAACTCCCGGAGTTCACTCAAACTCACGTCCATTGAGTCGGTGATGCCATCCAGCCATCTCATCCTCTGTCGTCCCCTTCTCCTCCTGCCCCCAATCCCTCCCAGCATCAGAGTCTTTTCCACTGAGTCAACTCTTCGCATGAGGTGGCCAGAGTACTGGAGTTTCAGCTTTAGCATCATTCCTTCCAAAGAACACCCAGGACTGATCTCGTTTAGAATGGACTGGTTGGATCTCGTTGCAGTCCAGTAGAAACTCAAAAGATGCCAAATATTCAAAAAATCTTGAGAAACAAAAATGGAGCTGGAGGAATCAAACTTTCTGGTTTCAGACTATACTATAAAGCTACAGTTATCAAAATAGTACAGAACTGGAACAAAAAATATATATATACAGATCAATAGAAAAAGAAAGTCCTGAGATAAACTCACACATGTATGGGCATCTTATTTTTAACAAAGAAGGCAAGGCTATACAAAGGAGAAAAGACAGCCTCTTCAGTAAATTGTGGGGAAACTGAACAGCTATATGCAAAAGAATGAAATTAGAATACTTCCTAACACCGCACACACACACAAAACAAACCAGATTAAAGACCACAATGTAGTGCCTGAAACTATAAAACTCAGAGGAAAGCACAGGCAAACCACTCTTTGACATAAATCACAGCAAAATCCTCTTTGACCCACCTCCCAGAATAATGGAAATGAAAACAAAAATTAATATGTGGGACATAATCAAATTTTCCTTTGTTTCATGTAAATAAGATGAAAAGACAACCCTCAGAATGGAAAAAAATAATTGCAACTGAAACAAAGGATTAGTCCAACAAAGGATTAATCTCCAAAATACAAGTGGTTCATGCAGCTCAGTAGCAGAAAAACAAACAACCCAGTCAAAAAGTGGTCAGAAGACCTAAAAAGACATTTATCCAAAGAAGACATGCAGATGACCAACAAACAGATAAAAAGATATACAACATCTTGAACATGTACTTTTGAAAATTTTTTTCCAATCTGTCTCCTAGTCACTAGACCAGTAGGACCTTATCTTCCTTCTAAGTTGCTACCTATCAAAACCAAATGCTATATCACTGCCTAACACAGATCAAGGTGCTGTCAGCCCCAGACACAGCTTCCCTGCTACCCACTGAGCCCCAAAGTCAGTGCTGCATATTTTATGCTTTTGGTTATTATGTCATCCATTCCTGATACTAATTTCTGATTCCATCATGACAGGCTATACTACACTATCATAAAAAAACAACCCCACAGTTTTGGTGGCCCGGAGCAACAAATTTCTACTCTCTTGCTTTGCAGTGTCCATAGCAGGTTGGTGGGCATAGCGCTGTCTCATCTTCATGCTGGATTTGCTTCATTAAGGGTCTGACTCACACATAGTGGAGGGCCGAGAGAGCTCAGAAGGGTCTTCTTGTACTCGTCTTTCAATGCTCAGGTCTAAGATTGACACCCATTGCTTCTGCCGAAAATTCATGACCCTACCCACTACCAAGTCCCTTAGACTCCCCAATCTTCTCATCTGTAAACTGTAACAATATCTACCTCTAGGATATCTGTGAGGCTTCAATAGGATAATGTGTGTGAAGAGTGGGTAAAATGAAAACCCCGTCCTACCCTGTCCTTTCTCAACTTGCTGCCCACTGGTCTTCTGTTGTGCCCCTGGCTGCTACAGCAGTGTGAAGTCTTACTTCTCCCAGCAGATTTGGCCTAAGAAGAGGCACCTTTCTTTCCACTGTCATCAGTGACAACCATCTATAATCACATCTGCTGTGTCACTTAGGATGGCCTTCTCTTTTTACTGTACCATGCATTTTAAAGCACCTAATACACCTTATTTGGAGAAGGCAATGGAACCCCAATCCAGTACTCTTCCCTGGAAAATCCCATGGACGAAGGAGCTTGGTAGGCTGCAGTCCATGGGGTTGCGAAGAGTTGAACACGACTGAATGATTTCACTTTCATGCATTGGAGAAGGAAATGGCAACCCACTCCACTGTTCTTGCCTGGAGAATCCCAGGGACAGGGGAGCCTGGTGGGCTGCCTATGGGGTCGAACAGATTCAGACACGACTGAAGCGACTTAGCAGCAGCAGCAATACACCTTATTATCGTGTGTTGTGTGTGTGGGTGTGCACTCAGTCATGTCTGACTGTTGCAACCCATCAACTAGCCCACAAGGTGCCTCTATCCATGGGATTTCCCAGGCAAGAGTACTGGAATGAGTTGCCATTTCCTACTCCAGAGGATCTTCCTGATCCAGGTAAAACCCACATCTCTTGCATTGGCATGTGGGTTCTTTACCACTGAGCCACCTGGAAAGCCCCTACATCTTATTTTTATTTGCCTTGAATTCCATTAATGGGCATTCAACACAACATTAGATCTGATGTTGCTTTTATTGTTGACAATCTGAAGTAGGCTTTGGGATACTGTCACACAATCCACAAAACCCAACCCTGCGGGGAATGCAGGTTGGTTGTTTGGCACCATGTTTAATTTTGACAGCCCATCTCCCTCTCTGGAACACAGCACTCTAGCTAGCAAAGCTATTTCTTTACATACTTTTGAATTATCTTTTATTGCACAGCAGTGGTTGCTGAATCTATCCATCAGTGAAAGATTTTAGCTTTCTTTTTCCCCTCAAAAAAGAAAAAAATAAAAAGTCCTTTGGCATATGGTCACACTGAAACTCTTTGGGATAAAAAAAAGGTAGTATAATTAAATGAAGATGTTTTGGAAATGCAACTAACTGTTGTCATTAAAAGCCAATATCTGATGAACATTTGAGGAACAACAAGCCCACAATGACTAATAAGCAAGCACTTAGAATCATATTGGAAGGGACTGAGTTTTCTAGAAAGCAGTAGCTATAGTTAAAGCAAAAATGTACTTATGAGGCATCAAAGACCTATTTCTGAAAGAGAAGGAATTTTATCAACATTTCTGAAACAGAAAAAGCAAAAGCAGGGTAAGCTTTCAATATGTACCTTTTTCCCCAACAGAATCAGAACAGCTCTTCCAGGATTCTGCAAGTGTAGAGAGAAGCTGGAGCTTCTTCAAGGCAAGGCACTGGCATGTGTGCTGGGCAGAGTTTACTCAGAGACTCACAGCTGCTCCCACCAGAGAGTTAACTGTATCTCTTTCTATTCTTCTCCTCCCCTTTGAGAGCTGTTATCCAAAATGAGGTGTTTATTCACACACTGAAGTATGGAAATGTGATACTCACACGGCCACATTTCTGGGAATGATTTCCCTTTAATGAGAGACAAAACCAACAAAGCCCATGGACATTAATCAAGGATGACAGGACTTCAGTGATGACCACAGTCGAGGCTCTGGCATGCGCATTTCTCCATCCACTCACCCATCACATCATAGAGCAAGACCATCTGTCTGGTCTATATAGAAACATGATGGAGACAGAATAGCTTGGACTATGTTCAGTCCAGGCCACTGGGCTTTTGGTTTGGTTCAGTCCAATCTACCCTCAAAGCTCCATTTCCTTACCTGTTAAGTGGACAAAAACTCACAGGGCTGCCATGAGAACAGGAGATAAAGTGCCAGTAAACTAGACACAAATGGGATAAGTACGTGTCTACATACTTTTTTTTTTCCCACAGTTGTTTCAACAATCCCATTCTACTAGTTGTATTTAGTGGGTAAACCTTAGTTTTACAACATACAAAACTGTATATAACTATCTCAGTAGAAATTATAATAGACTTGGCAAATTATTCCCAAATCCTAAAAGGATATGAACACAGGCCATTCCACCATGATTTTATGAGAGTCAAACTGCTCCAAAGGTTGGCCTCCTCTCTCCTGACCTCTAAATAACTCATACCATACAAATTTTAATTCAATCTGGATTTGAATTCACCCACTAAAATCTAAGCTTCCCAGGCAGGTCTATGTCAGCAGAAAAGAATCTAAAGAAGTGGGTGTTTGGCAAATGTATGTGGATAGATGGATAGGCAGGTTAAACAAATGGATGAATGGATGGATCATACCCCTTCAATGATCACAGTCACTCCAAGTGACCATGCTGTACTCTTCTGTGTACATTCAGTCTTTGGGGTCCTGTTCAAACTGTAAGTATCTATTTTGTAGATATATTTCTCCTCAACAAGACGCCAAGTTGTTTGAGAGCAGAGGTTGGGTATAAGTTATCTTTATTTCTCTGATTGCACATGGATGGTGCTTAATAAATATCTGTTGCCTCACTGTAGACAATGGCAAAGAAAATGTGCCAAGATGTTCAATCAGACAAAAGATATTTGACATCTAAAAGGATGAAAACTACCTTTTTTATGAACACATTACTATACCTACTTTATTCATTAGCATGTTACAACTCTCAACAAACACTTTACTCACATGTAAAGAAAAAAGATTTTGTAGATGCCCTATTAGGCAAAATCAACATGTGGGGTTAACATGGTTCTTAGAAGTTTGGAAAGTAGAGAGAAAGGAACTCCAAGTCATTGCTGTGAGCCAGGCCCATTTGTGCCCAACATCTTATTAGAAGTGGGCTAGACTGACATTTGGGACCATACTGATGTTACTGAAACAATTCCCCAGCTTTCCTGAAATGGTAAACATAGTCTTCCAAATACCAAAATGAGTGGTGGGGAGAGGGTATGAATTAAACTACTTAGGTGCAGAAGGTATACTGCTTTACCGAGCTTCAAGCATAATCATCAGCTTATTATCTACTTTGTTTAATGGTGGATATCTCGCTGAACAGTCACCTCCTAGCACCCAGGCCTAAGGACTGATGTAAGATTGGGGAACCAGGCCAGCAGTATGTGCAGTGGTACCTTCTCCAAAGCACAGGTTGTCTGTAGCTGCAGATGGTAGCAAAAAGTTACTCTGAAATGATGCTGCTTTGGCTTTCTCTTCAATTTGTTTTCCTTTGTGCTGTTTTACCAGATTCAGAGCAGGGCCACACACATAAGTAAATTCCTCTACATGCTGAATAATAATTCCTAATATCTGCATTGGGTTTGAATCCACTTCTCGCTGTGGGAATTTGAACAAGTTACATCACCTTTCCATGCCTCGGTTTCTTTATACAAGAAAGAAGAAAACAATGACAATATATTTCACAATGCGGTTCTAAAATTCAAATGGAATACTGTATATGAAACACTTAGTACAGTGTCTGGCTCATAAACATTTGTATCTATATCATCCCTCATTACTCAGTTGGTAAAGAATCCACCTGCAATGCAGGAGACCCCGGTTTGATCCCTGGGTCAGGAAGATCTGCTGGAGAAGGGACAGGCTACCCACTCCAGTATTCTTGGGTTTAACTTGTGGCCCAGTTGGTAAAGAATACACTTGCAGTGTATGGGGATCTTCCCAACCCAAGGATCGAACTCAGGTCTCCTGTATTGCAGGAGGATCCTTTACCAGTTGAGCCACAAGGGAAACCCTTGTGTTTTTTGTTTTTGTTTTTGTTTTTTCACAAAACTAGAACAAATAATCTCAAAATGTGTATGGAGACACAAAAGACCCCAAATAGCCAGAGCAGTCTTGAGAAAGAAAAGGAGAGCTGGAAGAATCAGGCTTCCTGACTTCAGACTATACTACAAAGTTATAGTCATCAAAAAGCATGGTACTGGCACAAACATAGAAATATAGATCAATGGAACAGCACAGAAAACACTGAAATAACACCATGCACTTATGATCAATCAACGTATGACAAAGCAGCCAAAACAATACAGTGTCTGACAGACAGTCTCTTCAACAAAAGGTGCTGGGAAAACTGGACAGCTACATGTAGAAAAATGAAATTAGCTCATATTTTTACAGCATACCCAAAAAATAGGCCCAAAATGGATTAAAGACCAAAATGTGAGCCCGGACACTATAAAACTCCTAGAGGAAAACATAAGCAAGATACTGTCTGACATAAGTCACAGTAACATCTTTTTGATGCATTTCCTGGAATACTGGAAATAAAAGCAAAAATAAACAAATGAGACTGACTGAAACACAGAAGATTTTGCACAGAAAAGGAAACAATAAACAAAACAAAAAGACAAACCACAGACTGGGGAAAATATTTGCAAATAATGTGACTGATAGGGATTAATTCCAAAAATATACAAATAACTCACAATGCTTAACAGCATCAAAACAAACTACCCACTCAAAAAAAATGGGCAAAAGACCTAAATAGACTTCTCTCCAAAGAAGACATACAGATGGCCAACAGGCACACGAAAAGATGTTCAACATCACCAATTATTAGAGACATGCTAACCAAAACTACAAGGAGATACCACCTCACATCAGCCAGAATGGCCATTATCAAAAAGTCCACAAACTGTAAATGCTGGAGAGGGTTTAGAGAGAAGAGAATCCTCCTACATTTTTGGTGGAAATGTAAATTAGTACAGCCACTATGTAGAACAGTATGGAGGTTCCTTAAAAAACTGAAAAAGAGCTACATGTGACTGTGCAATCCCATTCCTGGGCATATTTCTGGAGAAAAACATGATCTGAAAGTATCCAAGCACCCCAACATTCAGTGAAGCACTGTTTACAATAGCCCAGACAGAGAAGTAACATAAACCTTCACTGACAGAGGAATGGATGAAGAAGATGCAGTGCATATATACAATGGAATATCACTCGGCTATTAAAAAGAATGAAACAATGCCATTTGCAGCAATGTGGGTGAACCTAGAGTGTGTCATACTGAGTGAAGTTAGCCAGTGAAGGGGAAATGTCATATGAAATGCCTTATATGTGCAATCTCAAAATAAATGACACAAATGAACTTACAAAACAGAAAGAGACTCACAGACTTAGTAAACTAACTTATGGTTGCCAGGGGGAGGGCACAGTAGGAAGTCTGGGATTTTCATGTGCACGCTGCTGTATATAAAATGGATAACAAACCAGGACTACCGTGTAACACATGGAACTGTGCTAAGTGTCATGTGGCAGCCTTGACTGGAGAGGGGTTTGTGGGAGAACGGATACATGTATATGTATGGCTGAGTCTCTCTTTGCTGTTCACCTGAAACTATCACGACTGTGTCAACTGGCTACATCCCAATACAAAAGAAAAAGCTCATTATAAAAATGCCAGTGGAGGTCAGCTAGGTTAGATGTAAGAAAAAGAACTATATGTGCATGACGATGAAGGGTAACATGTAATAAAGAGAAGTGGGGACAGGGGCAAGAGAAGGAGCAATCGACCTGTTGAAAGGGAGCAGCTACTCCTCAGTTCATAGCAAACTTGCCATGTAAAAACATACCTAGTGTATTAGGCTTTTTGAAATCTGGAAATACCTGTTTTTTAACATACAATTTCCTAACATTTAAACAGTAGTAATGGATTTAACTGTTTAAACATCATGTGTCACAAACAGACTTGAAGGTGGTCCTCCACGATCTCCAACCCCTGGTGTTCATATTTTTGTTTAATCTCTATTTCTTCAGCGTGAGCAGAAACTACATCTTGCTTCTATCAAAGAAAACACAGAGAGGTAACAGGACATCATTCCAATGATTCCGTGACATTGTATAAGGGTCTAGAGACCCTTGTTGTGGACGGATGAAGTGAGCAGACAAGCAGGGAGAGCCGCTATGCCAGGGATCTGAGGCTTTCCCAAGAGTGGACTCCAGAACTTAGGGTGGCCTCTATAAACAACCTGAGTAATCATGGAAGCAAATTCTTACCCAGCTGAGCCTCCAGATGAGAACACCTTCAGAGGACACTTAGATCGCAGACTTCTTAGACCCTAAGAAAGGACCCAGTTAAGCCACATCTAGACTCATGACCCATAAAGATTAAGAAATAATAAATGTATGCATTTTAAGTCACTAGTTTGTACTCATTTGTTATATAACAGTATGTAACTAATAAATTCACAATGCAAAAGGAACAAATCACATCTAAAGAACATAATTCCCCATGAACAGCTAATAGCATCTGGTGTATTCCATTAAACCTGGCATCAATATTTGCCAGAATTATAAGACTATCTAGGCTGAGAGTTCAAAGCCCTAAGTGTCAACATACTACATGCAAGCTGAGTTTTTTCTACTGGATTTTCCTCAATAGTCAATCAAGAGGATGATTGAAACATAACCCTGAATTTTGCTATCACACAGAGTTTTGATCATTTTTACTGATCCATTGTGGCCTAAGTAATAACACAATTAGCTTCATAGTTAGATTCTAAGCTAGAACTCAACAGACATTTCTCCAAAGAAGGCATACAGATGGCTAAGAAACACATGAAAAGATGCGCAACGTCACTCATTATTAGAGAAATGCAAATCAAAACCACAATGAGCTATCATCTCATGCCAGTCAGAAAGTCTACAAACAGTAAATGCTGGAGAGGGTGTGGAGAAAAGGCAACCCTCTTACACTGTTGGTGGGAATGCAAACTAGTACAGCCACTATGGAGAACAGTGTGGAGATTCCTTAAAAAACTGGAAATAGAACTGCCATATGACCCAGCAATCCCACTGCTGAGCATACACACCAAGGAAATCAGAATTGAAAGAGAAATGTGTGTCCCAATGTTCATTGCAGCTGTGTTTACAATAGCTAGGACATATAAGTAACCTAGATGTCCATCAGCAAATGAATGGATAAGAAAGTTGTGATACATATAAACAATGGAATATTACTCAGCTATTAAAAAGAATGCATCTGAGTCAGTTCTAATGAGGTGGATGAAACTGGAGCATATTATAACAGAGTGAAGTAAATCAGAAAGAAAAATAACAATATATTATATTAAAACATATATATGGAATTTAGAAAGATGGTAATGATGACCCTTATTTGACACAGTAGTAGAGACACAGATATAAAGAACAGACTTTCAGACTCTGTGCTAGAAGGCGAGGGAGGGATGATTCGAGAGAATAGCATTGAAGCATATATATTACCATGTTTGAAACAGATGACCAGTCCAAGTTCAATGCATGAAACGGGCACTCAAAGCCAGTGCACTGGGATAACCCAGAGGGATGGGAAGGGAAGGGAGGTGGGAGGGGAGTTCAGGACAGGGAACACATGTACATCCATGTCTAATTCATGCCAACGTATGGCGAAGATAACCATACATTATTATAAAGCAATTAGCCTCCAATTAAAATAAATAAATTAATTTTTTAAAAAGATTTACTGGGCATGATTCACCCATCAGAACAAGATAAGTTTCCCCCACAGTCAGTCTCTCCCATCAGGAAGCTTCCATAAGCAGCTTAACCATATTCATCAGATAGCAGACAGAATGAAAACCACAGTCACAGAAAACTAACCAAATTGATCACATGGATCACAGCCTTGTCTAACTCCATGAAACTATGAGCCATGCCACATAGGGCCACCCAAGATGGATGGGTCATGGTGGAGAGTACTGACTAAATGTGATCCACTGGAGAAGGGAATGGCAAACCACTTCAGCATTCTTGCCTTGAGAACTCCAAGAACAGTATGAAAAGGCACAAAGATAGGACACTGAAAGGTGAACTCCCCAGGATGGTAGGTACCCAATATGCTATTGGAGAAAAATAGAGAAATAACTCCAGAAAGAATGGAGAGATGGAGCCAAAGCAAAAACAATGCCCAGTTGTGGATGGGACTGGGGATAGAAGTAAAAAAAGCAATATTGCACAAGAACCTGGAATGTTAGGTCCGTGAATCAAGGTAAACTGGAGTGGCCAAACAGGAGATGATAAGAGTGAACATCGACATTTTAGGAATCAGTGAACTAAAATGGACAGGAATGGGCAAATTTAATTCCGATGACCATTATATCCACTACTGTGTGCAAGAATCCCATAGAAGAAATGGAGTAGCCCTTATAATAAACAAAACAGTCCAAAATGCAGTACTTGGGTGCAATCTTAAAAAGAACAGAACAATCTCTATTCATTTCTAAGGTAAACCATTCAATATCACAGTAATGCAAGTCTATGCTTCAATCACTAATGCTGAAGAAAATGAACTTGAATGGATCTATGAGGACCTACAAGACCTTCTAGAACTAACACCAAAAAAAGATGTTCTTTTCATCACAGAAGGCTGGAATATAAAAGAAGAAAGTCGAAAGATACCCAGAGTGACAGGCAAGTTTGGTCTTGGAGTAAAAAATGAAGCAGTGCAAAGGCTAACAGTTTTGCCAAGAGAATGCACTACCCCCTCTTTCAACAACACAAGAGCTGACTATACACATGGACATCACCAGATGGTCA
Organism: Budorcas taxicolor; assembly: GCF_023091745.1. Lineage (NCBI taxonomy): Eukaryota > Metazoa > Chordata > Mammalia > Artiodactyla > Bovidae > Budorcas > Budorcas taxicolor. Next base: position 6,988,263 of record NC_068930.1, on the reverse strand, counting down.
ATACCAAAATCAGACTGATTATATTCTTTGTAGGCAAAGATGAAAAAGCTCTATACAGTCAACAAAATCAAGAGTGGGAGCTGACTGGGTCTCAGATCATGAACTCCTTACTGCAAAATTCAGACGTAAATTTACAAAAGTAGGGAAAACCACTAGACCACTCATTTCTAACCTACATCAAGTCCCTTACGATTAAACAGTGGAAGTGCAAAAAGATTTAAAGGATCTGATAGACAGTGCCTGAAGAACGATGGACAGAGGTTATACAGGAAGCAGTGAACAAGACCAACCTCAAGAAAAAGAAATGCAAAAATGCAAAATGGTTCTCTAAGGAGGCCTTACCAATGGCTGAGAAAAGAAGAGAAGTGAAAGGCAAAGGAGAAAAGGAAAGAAATACTCATCTGAATGCAGTTTTCCAAAGAATAGTAGGAGAGATAAGAAAGCCTTCCTAGTGATCAATGCAAAGAAATAGAGAAAAGGGATCTAATGGAAAAGACTAGAGATCTCTTCAAGAAAACTAGAGATACCAAGGGAACATTGCATGCAAAAGAAAGAAAAAGGAAAGTGAAGTCGCTCAGTCATGTCCGACTCTTTGCGACCCCATGGACTGCATCCTACCAGGCTCCTCCATTCATGGAATTTTCCTGGAAGGAGTACTGGAGTGGGTTGCCATTTCATGCAAACATGGGCACAATAAAGGTCAGAAACACTAAGGACCTACAGAAGGAGAAGATATTTAAAAGAGGGTGGCAAGGTACACAGAAGAATTATACAAAAAAGATTTTCATGACTCAGATAGCCATGATGGTGTGACCATTCACCTAGAGTCAGACAACCTGAAATGTGAAGTAAAGTGGGCCTTAGGAAGCATTACTATGAACAAAGCTAATAGAGCTGATGGAATTCCAGCTGAATTATTTCAAGTCGTAAGAGATGATGCTTTGAAAGTGCTGCACTCAATATGCCAGCAAATTTGGAAAACTCAGCAGTGGCCACTGGACTGGAAAAGGTCAGTTTTCATTCCAGTCCCAAAGAAAGGCAATGCCAAAGAATGCTCAAACTACCACACAGTGGAAGTCATCTCACAATTCTCCAAGCGAGGCTTCAACCGTATGTGAACTGAGAACTCCAGATATTCGAGCTGGATTTAGAAAAGGCAGAGGAACCAGAGATCAAGTTGCCAACATCCATTGGATTATTTAAAAAGCTAGAGAGTTCCAGAAAAACAACTAATTCTGCTTTATTAATTATCCCAAAGCCTTTGACTGCGTGGATCACAACAAACTGAGGAAAACTGTTCAAGACAGGGGAATACCAGACAATCTCACCTGCCTCCTTAGAAATCTGTATGCAGGTGAAGAAGCAACAATTAGAACCGGACATGGAACAGCAGACTGTTCCAAATAGGGAAAGGAGTACGTCAAGTCTGTATATTGTCACCCTGCTTATTTAACTTTCATGCAAACTACATCACATAAATGCCAGGCTGGATGAAGCACAAACTGGATTCAAAATTGCTGGAAGAAATATCAATAACCTCAGCTATTTAGATGACACCCCCCTTATTGCAGAAAGCAATTAGGAACTAAAGAGCCTCTTGATGAAAGTAAAACAGGAGAGTGAAAAAGTTGGCTTAAAACTCAGCATTCAAAAAACAAAAATCATGGCATCCAGTCCCATCACCTAATGACAAACAAAAGGGAAACAATGGAAACCATGACAGAGTTTATTTTGTGGGCATCAAAATCACTGCAGGTGGTGACTGCAGCCAAGAAATTAAAAAACTCTTGCTCCCTGGAAGAAAAGTTATGATCAACCTCAGTTCAGTTCAGTCACTCAGTTGTGTATGACTCTATGCGACCCCATGAATCGCAGCACTTCAGGCCTCCCTGTCCATCACCAACACCCAGAGTTCATCCAAACTCATGTCCATCGAGTCAGTGATGTCATCCAGCCATCTTATCCTCTGTCGTCCCCTTCTCCTCCTGCCCCCAATCCCTCCCAGAATAAGGGTCTTTTCCAATGAGTCAACTCTTTGCATGAGATGTCCAAAGTATTGGAGTTTCAGCTTCAACATCAGTCCTTTCAATGAACACCCAGGACTGGTCTCCTTTAGGATGGACTCGTTGGATCTCCTTGCAGTCCAAGGGACTCTCAAGAGTCCTCCAACACCACAGTTCAAAAGCATCAATTCTTCAGCACTCAGCTTTCCTCATAGTCCAGTTCTCACATCCATACATGACTACTGGAAAAACCATAGCCTTGACTAGACAGACTTTTGTTGGCAAAGTAATGTCTCTGCTTTTTAATATGCGATCTAGGTTGGTCATTACTTTTCTTCCAAGGACCAAGGGTCTTTTAATGTCATGGCTGCAATCACCATCTGCAGTGATTCTGGAGCCCAAAAAATCAAGTCTGACACTGTTTCCACTGTTTCCCCGTCTATTTCCCATGAAGTGATGGGACCAGATGCCATGATCTTAGTTTTCTGAATGTCGAGGTTTAAGCCAACTTTTCACTCTCCTCTTTCACTTTCATCAAGAGGCTTTTTAGTTCCTCTTCACATTCTGCCATAAGGGTGGTATCATCTGCATATCTGAGATTATTGATATTTCTCCTGGCAATCTTGATTCCAGCTTGTGCTTCTTCCAGCCCAGCATTTCTCATAATGTACTCTGCATAGAAGTTAAATAAGCAGGGTGACAATATACAGCTTTGATGTACTCCTTTTCCTATTTGGAACCAGTCTGTTGTTCCATGTCCAGTTCTAACTGTTGCTTCCTGACCTGCATATAGGTTTCTCAAGAGGCAGGTCAGGTGATCTGTGATTCCAATCTCTTTCAGAATTTTCCACAGTTTATTATGATCCACACAGTCAAAGCCTTTGGCAGTCAATAAAGTAGAAATAGATATTTTTCTGGAACTCTCTTGCTTTTTCCATGATCCAGCAGATGTCGGCAATTTGATCTCTGGTTCCTCTGCCTTTTCTAACACCAGCTTGAACATCAGGAAGTTCACGGTTCACATATTGCTGAAGCCTGGCTTGGAGAATTTTGATCACTACTTTACTAGAGAGCATATTAAAAAGCAGAGACATTACTTTGCTGACAAAGATTCATCTAGTCAAAACTATGTTTTTTTCCAGGACTCATGTATGGATGTGAGAGTTGTACCATGAAGAAAGCTGAGCACCAAAGAATTGATGCTTTTGAACTGTGGTGTTGGAGAAGAATCCTGATGAAGATCAAACCAGCAAATCCTAATGGAAATCAGTCCTGAATATTCACTGGAAGGACTGATGCCGAAGCTGAAACTCCAATACTTTAGGCACCTGATGCGAAGTGCTGACTCATTTGAAAAGACCCTGATGCTGGGAAAGATTGAAGGCAGGAGAAGAAGGTGACAACAGAGGATGAGATGGTTGGATGACATCACAGACTTAATGGACATGATTTTCAGCAAGCTCCTTGAGTGATGATGGACAGGGATGCCTGGTCTGCTTCAGTCCATGGATCACAATGAGTCAGACTCACTGAGTGACTGAACTGAGCTGAACTGATTGTTAAATTCAAAGGCATGCTGTGAGGATTGCTTCCCACAGGAGTGGTTGCACTGAGACAAGAACCTTACTTGTAGTCAACTGACACACTGTCCAGGCATGAAACATAGTAACTGACAATGCTGATGTAAGCACAAATTTGAGGAGTTTGGGGGATGCTGAAAGTGATAGTCACACAGTCATGTCCGAATCTTTGCATCTCCTCTGTTCCTGGAATTCTCCAAGAAAGAATACTGGGGTAAGTAGCCTATCCCTTCTCCAGGGGATCTTCTAAACCAGGGACTGAACCCAGGTCTCCTGCATTGAAGGCAGATTCTTTACTGCCTGAGCCACCAGGGAAGCCCAAGAATATTGGAGTGGGTAACCTATCCCTTCTCCAGATGATCTTCCTGATCCAGGGATTAAACTGGGGCCTCCTGCATTGCAGGCAGATTCTTTATGGTTCAGTACCAGGGAATCCACCAACTTTTCATCATTGTTTATTAATATCAGTGAGACTGATGAATCACATATAATAAAGGTAACAACCTTCAAGATAGCTGTAGTGGGAATGGTGGTGCACCCAACCAGCAGAAAATAACATATCCTGAATTGAAAAGACAGTGCTAGCTGCTCAGTCATGCTGAACTCTTTGCATTCTCATGTACTGTAACCCACCAGGCTCCTCTGTCCATGGAATTTTCCAGGTAAAAAATACTGCAGTGTGTTGCCATTCTCTTCTCCAAAGGGATCTTCCCCAAGCAGGGATTTTACCTGGATCTCCTGCATTGCAGGGGGATTCTTTATCATCTGAGCCAACCAGGAAATCCAAAAATATCCTGAGCAAGACTCAGTTTGAGGTATTTCAACCCATGGTATCTGGTGCATATATCAGTGACTCCTGGTCTGAAAGAATGAGTGTTTCCATATGGTGCCTAGTCTCTCCAGACCTGTGAGGGAGCCTCTGATTGCCATGTCTCCTTTCTTCAACATTTCTGCTATACTGAATCCTTTTCCTGCAAAAAATAAAGAAACTCTAGCTTTATAGGCTTCCTTGGTAGCTCAGCTGGTAAAGAATTCACCTGCAATGCAGGTGACCCCAGTTCGATTCCTGAGTCAGAAAGAAGCACTGGAGAAGGGAAAGGCTACCCACTCCAGTATTCTTTGGCTTCCCTGGTATCTCAGCTTGTAAAGAATCCACCTGCAGTGCAGGAGACCACAGTTCAATTCCTGGGTTGGGATGATCCCCTGGAGAAGGGAACGGCTACCCAATCTAGTATTCTGGCCTGGAGAATTCCTTGGACTCTATAGTCCACGCTGTCACAAAGAGTTGGAATGACTAAGTAATTTTCATTTTCACTTTATACGCATCACCCTTGTGGGTCCTGTGGGGTTTCTTAGCAGTTAAATTCTGTCTATTAATAAATGCCACCAATAGTAAATTAGTATAACCAAGTTAAATTGTGTGCAGGTAAATCACTATTTATATTTAATTCATTTCTTAAGTTTGTGATAATATGAAATAAAACTAAGGATACATTTTAACTTAAGAAAGATATCAATATTTATCTAAAATATATATTTCCAGAATTCAAAGGATTGATAACATCTGCTTCTAACTCCATCTAATATCATTGCATCTAACAAAGATAATAAATCTTTATCTAATAAAGATAATAAATTTCTTTGCGATAAAGCCTGAAAATGCTAATTACACCTGTGATTAGCAGTGTGTTAGTATATGTCCACAGGTAAATAGAATAACCCTTTTGGGTAAAGATTCCCTTATTCTCTCAATAAATCTGTACTTTATATTATCTAATATATTAACTTTTTCCCCTACTTTCCATTTTAAATCATTATTTTCATTCATCAACTAAACTATCCTGGAAACTAGTAGCAGAATGTTTATGTATGCTTACTTAGCTATTTTCATGACACATTTTTTAAATCAAAAGTTGCTTTTTTGAAGAGAGTACAGCAAAGGATCCATAAAAAAGCGCTACATTGCAGCATTGGTATTATTCTGGGAATGCTATGTGTACTTAGCAGAGTAAAGCAAATGGGGAATTAAGTCAGGAAATGGAGATTCTCAACCATCAGAGAAATGGTTGAAACTCATACAATTATATGACTGATGAAGTTAAACTAAATCATGTAGTCCTAAATTTGAATTAAATATATCAGTTTGAACTCAGGCTGGATCTTAGCTGAAAAAAAAATTTCCTAAATTGCTCCACTGAAAGCCTAGAAACCATATCAAATGCGGTATCAATGAGTACCCTAGATTCCAAATATTAGCCTCTAAAAACTAGTTAGCAGTACAGGGAATGAGAATTCCTTGAAGAATTGGTCATCCTGGGTTTAAATATATAAGATAAACACAGGATATCTTGTTTTCAGCTCAGCTCAGTTCAGTCACTCAGTCGTGTCTGACTCTTTGGGAACCCATGAATTGCAGCACGCCAGGCCTCCATGTCCATCACCAACTCCCGGAGATCACTCAGACTTGCATCCATCGAGTCAGTGATGCCATCCAGCCATCTCATCCTAGGTCGTCCCCTTCTCCTCCTGCCCCCAATCCCTCCCAGCATCAGAGTCTTTTCCAATGAGTCAACTCTTCACATGAGGTGGCCAAAGTACTGGAGCTTCAGTTTTAGCATCATTCCTTCCAAAGAAATCCCAGGGCTGATCTCCTTCAGAATGGACTGCTTGGATCTTCTTGCAGTGCAAGGGACTCTCCTTTCAGTCCAAGGGACTCTCGAGTCTTCTCCAACACCACAGTTCAAAAACATCAATGCTTCGGTGCTCAGCCTTCTTCACAGTCCAACTCTCACATCCATACATGACCACAGGAAAAAAACATAGCCTTGACTAGATGGACCTTAGTCGGCAAAGTAATGTCTCTGCTTTTGAATATGCTATCTAGGTTGGTCATAACTTTTCTTCCAAGGAGTAAGCGTCTTTTAATTTCATGGCTGCAATCACCATCTGCAGTGACTTTGGAGCCCAAAAAGATCAAGTCTGACACAGTTTCCACTGGTTCCCCATCTATTTCCCATGAAGTGATGGGACCAGATGCCATGATCTTAGTTTTCTGAATGTTGAGCTTTAAGTCAGCTTTTTCACTCTTCATTTTCACTTTGATCAAGAGGCTTTTTAGTTCCTCTTCACTTTCTGCCATAAGGGTGGAGTCATCTGCATATCTGAGGTTATTGATATTTCTCCCGGCAATCTTGATTCCAGCTTGAAAAGAAATGCAAAAAAGCAAAATGGCTGTCTGGGGAGGCCTTACAAATAGCTGTGAAAAGGAAAGAGGCGAAAAGCAAAGGAGAAAAGGAAAGATATAAGCATCTGAATGCAGAGTTCCAGCAAATATCAAAAAGGAATATCCCACGTGGAAGGTCAGGAAGGGTGGCGGTGAGGAGATATCCCTCATTCAAGGTAAGGAGCAGCAGCTGCACTTTGCTGGAGCAGCCATGAAGATACCCCACGCCCAAGGTAAGAGAAACCCAAGTAAGATTGTAGGTGTTGCAAGAGGGCATCAGAGGGCAGACACACTGAAACCATACTCACAGAAAACTAGTTTATCTAATCACACTAGGACCACAGCCTTGTCTAACTCAATGAAACTAAGCCATGCCCATGGGGAAACCCAAAATGGGTGGGTCTTGGTGGAGAGGTCTGACAGAATGTGGTCCACTGGACAAGGGAATGGCAAACCACTTCAGTATTCTTGCCTTGAGAACCCCATGAACAGTATGAAAAGGCAAAATGATAGGATACTGAACAAGGAACTCCCCAGGTCAGTAGGTGCCCAACACGCTACTGGAGATCAGTGGAGAAATAACTTCAGAAAGAATGAAGGGATGGAGCCAAAGCAAAAAAAATACCCAGCTGTGGATGTGACTGGTGATAGAAGCAAGGTCTGATGCTGTAAAGAGCAATATTGCATAGGAACCTGGAATGTCAGATCCATGAATCAAGGCCAATTGGAAATGGTCAAACAAGAGATGGCAAGAGTAAACATAGACATTATAGGAGTCAGCAAACTAAAGTGGACTGGAATGGGTGAATTTAACTCAGATGACCATTATATCTATGACTGAGGGCAGGAATCCCTCAGAAGAAATGGAGTAGCCATCGTGGTCAACAAAAGAGTCTGAAATGCAGTACTTGGATGCAATCTCAAAAACGACAGAATGATCTCTGTTCGTTTCCAAGGCAAACCATTCAATATCACAGTTATCCAAGTCTATGCCCCAACCAGTAATGCTGAAGAAGCTGAAGTTGAACGGTTCTATGAAGACCTACAAGACTTTTTAGAACTAACACCCAAAAAAGACATCCTTTTCCTTATAGGGGACTTGAGTGCAAAAGTAGGAAGTCACGAAACACCTGGAGTAACAGGCAAATTTGGCCTTGGAATGCAGAATGAAGAAGGGCAAAGACTAATAGAGTTTTGCCAAGAAAATTCACTGGTCATAGCAAACACCCTCTTCCAACAACACAAGAGAAGACTCTACACATGGACATCACCAGATGGTCAACACTGAAATCAGACTGATTATATTCTTTGCAGCCAGAGATGGAGAAACTCTATACAGTCAACAAAAACAAAACCAGGAGATGACTGTGGCTCAGATCATGACCTCCTTATTACCAAATTCAGACTCAAATTGAAGAAAGTAGGGAAAACCACTAGACCATTCAGGTATGACCTAGATAAAATCCCTTATGATTATACAGTAGAAGTGAGAAATAGATTTAAGGGTCTAGATCTGATAGATAGAGTGCCTGATGAACTATGGACTGAGGTTCGTGACATTGTACAGGAGACAGGGATCAAGACCATCCCCATGGAAAAGAAATGCAAAAAAGCAACATGGCTGTCTGGGGAGGCCTTACAAATAGCTGTGAAAAGAAGAGAAGTGAAAAGCAAAGGAGAAAAGGAAAGATATAAGCATCTGAATGCAGAATTCCAAAGAATAGCAAGGAGAGATAAGAAAGCCTTCTTCAGCGATCAGTGCAAAGAAATAGAGGAAAAGAACAGAATGGGAAAGCCTGAGACCTCTTCAAGAATATTAGAGATACCAAGGGAATATTTCATGCAAAGATGGGCTCAATAAAGGACAGAAATGGTCTGGACCTAACAGAAGCAGAAGATATTAAGAAGAGATGGCAAGAATACACAGAAGAACTGGACAAAAAATGTCTTCACAACCCGGATAATCACGATGGTGTGATCACTCATCTAGAGCCAGACATCCTGGAATGTGAAGTCAAGTGGGCCTTAGGAAGCATCACTACGAACAAAGCTAGTGGAGATAATGGAATTCCAGTTGAGCTCTTTCAAATCCTGAAAGAAGATGCTGTGAAAGTGCTGCACTCAATATGCCAGCAAATTTGGAAAACTCAGCAGTGGCCACAGGACTGGAAAAGGTTAGTTTTCATTCCAATTCCAAAGAAAGGCAATGCCAAAGAATGCTCAGACTATCGCACAATTGCACTCATCTCACATGCTAGTAAAGTAATGCTCTAAATTCTCCAAGCCAGGCTTCAGCAATACGTGAACCGTGAACTTCCTGATGTTCGAGTTGGTTTTGGAAAAGACAGAGGAACCAGAGATCAAATTGCCAACATCCACTGGATCATGGAAAAAAGCAAGAGAGTTCCAGAAAAACATCTATTTCTGCTTTATTGACTATGCCAAAGCCTTTGACTGTGTGGATCACAATAAACTGTGGAAAATTCTGAGAGTGATGGGAATACCAGACCACCTGACCTGCCTCTTGAGAAATCTGAATGCAGGTCAGGAAGCAACAGTTAGAACTGGACATGGAACAACAGACTAGTTCCAAATAGAAAAAGGAGTACGTCAAGGCTGTATATTGTCACCCTGTTTATTTAACTTCCATGCAGAGTACATCATGAGAAACGCTGGGCTGGAAGAAACACAGGCTGGAATTAAGATTGCAGGGAGAAATAGCAATAACCTCAGATATGCACATGACACCACCCTTATGGCAGAAAGTGAAGAGAAACTAAAAAGCCTCTCGATGAAAGTGAAAGAGGAGAGCAAAAAAGTTGGCTTAAAGCTCAACATTCAGAAAACGAAGATCATGGCATCCGGTCCCATCACTTCATGGGAAATAGACGGGGAAACAGTGGAAACAGTGTCAGACTTGATTTTTCTGGGCTCCAAAATCACTGCAGATGATTATTGCAGCCATGAAATTAAAAGATGCTTACTCCTTGGAAGAAAACTTATGACCAACCTAGATAGCATATTCAAAAGCAGAGATATTACTTTGCTGACTAAGGTCCATCTAGCCAAGGCTATGGTTTTTCCTGTGGTCATGTATGGATGTGAGAGTTGGACTGTGAAGAAGGCTGAGTGCCAAACAATTGATGCTTTTGAACTGTGGTGTTGGAAAAGACTCTTGAGAGTCCCTGGGACTGCAAGGAGATCCAACCAGTCCATTCTGAAGGAGATCAGCCCTGGGATTTCTTTGGAAGGGCTGATGCTAAAGCTGAAACTCCAGTACTTTGGCCACCTCATGCGAAGAGTTGACTCATTGGAAAAGACTCTGATGCTGGGAGGGATTGGGGGCAGGAGGAGAAGGGGACGACCCAGTATGAGATGGCTGGATGGCATCACAGACTCGATGGATGTGAGTCTGAGTGAACTCCGGGAGATGATGATGGACAGGGAGGCCTGGCATGCTGCAGTTCATGGGGTCACAAAGAGTCGGACTTGACTGAGCAACTGAACTGAACTGACTGAAATATTATAAAACAAACATTAATAGACATATAAGGAATAATACAAAATGCATAGTAAGGGACTTTTACATCCAGTTAAATCAATGGATAGAACATCCAGACAGAAAATAAGGCAACAATGGTCTTAAATGACACATTAGACAAGACAGGCTTAACAGATAATAGAGGTGTTCAATCTAAAATCAACAGAATATACATTCCTTTCAAATTCACATGGAATGTTCTACAGGTGGATCACATGTTACAGGACACAAAGTAATTCCTAACATTTTTAAGAGGATAGAAATATATCAAGCACTTACTTCTGACCACAATGGTATGAAACTAGGAATCGACTACTGGAAGATAACAGCAAAAAACACAAACATGTGGAGACAAAATAATAAGCTACTAAAAGGAAAATAAAACAGTTCTTTCAAGAAAGAAATCAGAGAATATGTCATGTCACAGAAAAATGGAAACACAACTTTCCAAAATGTATAGCATTGAGCATAAACAGTTCTAGAGGGAAAGTTATAATGATGCTATCGTACTTCAAAGACAAAAAAACAATCTCAAATAAATAGCTAGCCTATCATTTAAAGGAACTACAAAAAGAAAGAGCAACAAAGCCCAAAGAAAATAGAAGTAAAGAAATACTAAAACTCAAAGAAGAAATAAATAAAATAAAGACCAAAAAATAAAATACATTAGTAAAACCAATAGCTTAATTTTCAAAAATAAAAACGAAACTTACAAACCTTTAGCCTGGCTTACCAAAAAATTAAAAAATAGAGAAAACCAAAACAAACAAAATAAGAAATGAAAGAGAAAAAATTACAACCAATATCACAGATAAATGAAAAATCATAACAGCATACCAAGAGCAGTTATATGTCAACAATCTGGAAAACCTAGAAGCCCTGGAAAAATTTCTAGAAACACAAACTCTTACAAAACTGAATCAGGAAGAAATAAATGATCAAAACAGAACAGAACAATCATTTCCACTGAAATTAAATAAGTAATAAAAAAAACTGCCAGCAAAAATCTGTCCAGGACTAGATGACTTTATGGGAGAATTCTACAAAACAGACAAAGAAGTGATAATACCAAACCTTGTCAAACTATTCCAAAAATTTGAGGAGGATGGAGCATTCCAAAGTCATTCTACCAGGGTACCATCACCATTAAAACCAAACAGACAAAGACACTATAAAAAAAATTAATTGAATCACTGTTCAATAAGGTGCAAAAATCCAAGAAAATATTAACACCAGCAAACCAAATTCAACAATACACAAAAAGATCAAATACCATGATCAAGTGGGAGTTATTTTAGGGATGCAAAGATGGTTCAATATCCACAAATTATATAATGTAATACAGCATATTTTAAAAAGGAAGGATCAAAATCATGATCATATCAACAGATGCAGAAAAAGTACTTGACAAAATTCAGCATCCATTCGTGATAAAAATATTCATTAAAGTTGGTATGGGGAGACATATATCAACATAATAAGGCCATATATGCCAAAACCACAGCTAACATCACAGTCAATGGTGAAAAACTAATAGATTTTCCTCTAAAATCAGGAACAAAGAAATAAAGAATATTGACTACTTCCACATTTATTCCATATTGCATTGGAGGTCTGAGACATTACAATCAAACAAGGAAAAAAAATAAAATAAACATCATCCAAACTAGAAGGGAAAAAGTAAGACTATTACTATTTGCAGATGACATGATACTACATAGAGAAAACCCTAAAGACACCACCAAAACACTTTAGAACTATTAAATAAATAACTTAAGTTGTAGCATACAAGATCTGTATATATATACACGCACACATAGAAACCTATTGCATGTCTATATGCTAATAATGAACTATCAGGAAGAGAATGCAAGAAAAATGTCCCAATCAAAACTGCACCAAAAAGAATAAAATACCTAGTAAAAAATTAACCTTTGAGATGAAAATATAAGAAAACTGTAAGACATTGATGAAGGAAATTAAAGTTGATACAGAAAATGGAAAAAATACCATGTTCATGCATTGTAAGAATTAATATTGTTCTTACATACTAACCAAAACAATCTACAGATTGAATGTAGTCCCTATCAAAATACCTATATTTTTCACAGAACTAAAGAAAATAATTCTAAGATTTATAGTGAAGCAGAAATGGCCCCAAATAGTCAAAGTAACAGTAAGAGAAAAGAGAAAGTTGCAGGTGTCACCTTCTGAAACATCAGACTGCACTACAAAGTTGCAGTGATCAAAAAAGTATGGTATTGGTCAAAAAAAAAAAAAAAAAGACACACAGATCAATAAATCAGAAAAATGAAATAAAGATCTCAGAAAAAAATGCATGACTTATGGTCAATTACCCCACAACAAAGGGGGCAAGAATATACAAAGGTGAAAGACATTCTCTTCAGTAAGTGTTGCTAGAAAAACAGAACAACTACTTATAAAAGAATGAAACATTGTAGTGGAGATCTGAGACACTGTAATCAAACAAGAAAAGAAACAAACATCATCCAAACTAGAACGGAAAAATGAGACTGTCACTATTTGTAGATAACATGATTGTTGTTCAGAAGCTTAGTCTTGTCCAGCTATTTGCAACCCCATGGACTGCAGCATACGAGACTTCCCTGTCCTTCACAATCCCCCAGAACCTGCTCAAACGCATGTCCATCGAAACGGTGATGTCATCCAACCATCTCATGCTCTGATATCTCCTCCTCCTGCCCTCAGTCATTCCCACCATCAGGGTCACCAATGAGTCATCTCTTTGCATCAGATTGCCAAAGGATTGGAGCTTCAGCTTAAGCACCAGTCCTTCCAATGAATATTCAGGATTGATTTTTTTCACTTCATCTTCAACAGGCTCTTTAGTTCTTCTTTGCTTTCTGCCATAAGGGTGGTGTAATCTGCATATCTAAAGTTATTGATATTTCTCCTGGCAATCTTGATTCCAGCTTGTGCTTCATTCAGTCCAGCATTTCTCACGATGTACTCTGCGTATAAGTTAAATAAGCAAGGTGACAATATACAGCCTTGACATACTCCTTTTCCTATCTGGAACCAGTCTGTTGTTCCATGTCCAGTTCTAACTGTTGCTTCCTGACCTACATACAGATTTCTCAAGAGGCAGGTCAGGTGGTCTGGTATTCCCATCTCTTTCAGAATTTTCCACAGCTTGTTGTGATTCACACAAAGGCTTTGGCATAGTCAATAAAGCAGAAATAGATGTTTTTCTGGAACTCTCTTGCTTTTTCCATGATCCAGCAGATGTTGGCAATTTGATCTCTGGTTCCTCTGCCTTTTCGAAAACCAGCTTGAATATCTGGAAGTTCACAGTTCACGTATTGCTGAAGCCTGGCTTGGAGAATTTTGAGCATTACTCTACTAGCGTGTGAGATGAGTGCAATTGTGTGGTAATTTAAGCATTATTATTGCCTTTCTTTGTGTTTGGAATGAAAACTGACCTTTTCCAGTCTGTGGCCACTGCTGAGTTTTCCCAATTTGCTAGCATATTGAGTGCAGCACTTTCACAGCATCATCTTTTAGGATTTGAAAGAGCTCAACTGGAATTCCATTATTTCCACTAGCTTTGTTCATAGTGATGCTTCCTAAGGCCCACTTGACTTTGCATTCCAGGATATCTGGCTCTAAGTGAGTGATCACACCATCGTGATTATCTGGGTCGTGAAGATCTTTTTGGTACAGTTCTGTGTATTCTTGCCACTTCTTCCTTTCTGCTTCTGTTAGGTCCATACTATTTCTGTCCTTTATTGAGTCTACCTTTGCATGAAATATTCCCTTGGTATCTTTAATTTTATTGAAGAGATCTCTAGTCCTTGGTGTAACCACAATGAAAAACAGTATAGAGTTTCCTCAAAACCTAAAACCAGGTGTGTCATATGATCCACCATTTCTACTCCTAGAGTATATCAGAAGAAAATGAAACACTTAACTGGAAAAAATACATATACTTGAAGGTTTATAGTATTGTTATTTACATTGTCATATATGAAAGTAACTTAAGGGCCCATGAATAGATTAATAGGTAAAAATGTCTGCAAATGAATCAGTATGATTCATAGGTGAAATGCTTAAAGCATTTCTTCTATGATCAGGAACAAGACAAGGATGCCAACTATCACCACTTTTATTCAACATAGTTTTGCAAGTCGTAGTCACAGAAATTAGAGAATAAAAATAAATAAAAGAAATCCAAATTGCAATGGAAGAAGGAAAAGTGTCACTGTTTATAAATGACATGATACGATACATAGAAAATCCTCAAAACACTACTGAAAACTACTAGAGTACACCAATGAATTTAGCAAATTCCTGGATACAAAATTAATACAGAAACTTGTTTTCTCTCTCTACAGTAACAACAAAACATCAGAAATAGAAACTAAGGGAACAATCTCATTTACCATGACATCAAACAGAATAAAATACCTAGGAATAAACCTATCAGAGGAGGCAAAAATAATCTGTACTGTGAAAATTTTAAGATGCTAATGCAAGAAACTGAAGATGACACAGACAGATGGAAATATATATCATGTTATTAGAATAGAAGAATCAATACATTGTTAAAGAGATCATACTACCCCCCAAGACAGTCCCTATTAAATTACCGATGTCATTTTTCAGAACTGGGACAATTTTTTTTTAATTAGTAGAGATATAGAAAAGACTCTGAATAGCCAAAAACTAATCTTGGAAAAAAAATTATAGAGCTGGCAGAATCATGCTCTCTGACTTCAGACTATACTACAAGGCTACAGTATCAAGAATGTGATACTGTCACAAAAACAGACACAGATCTACAGAATATGAGAGAGAGCCCAGAAAAAACCCATGCACTCATGATAATTTAATCTACAAAAAAGGAGACAAAAACAAACAAGGGAGAAAAGACAATCTCTTCAATAAATAGCACTAGGAAAACTTGACAACTACATGTAAAAGAAGAAAGTAGAATGTATCCTCACATTTACAAAAATAAACTCAAAATAGATTAAAGATGTAAATTTAAGACTAGATACCATAAAATTCCTAGAGGAAAAGACAGGCAGAACAGTCTGACAAAAATCACAGCAATACATTTTTGGATCTGTCTCCTAGAGAAATAAAACTAAAATAAATAGAACCTAAGTAAACTCAAAAGCTTTTGCACAGCAAAACAACAGACAAAACCACCTAAGGAACTGGAGTAAATCTTTGCAAATGATGCAACTGACAAAGACGTAATTTGCAAAATAGACAAACAGCTTATACAGCGTAATATTTAAAAAAAAAAAAACCAACAACCCAATCCTGCAGTCCCACTCTTGCACATATATCTTGAGAAAACTCGAATTCTGAAAGATACATATACCACAATGTTCACAACAGCACTGCTTACAATAGCCAAGACATGAAAACAAAGTATGTGTTCACTGAGACATAAAGATGTGGTATATATGTGTATACACAATGGAATATTCCTCAGCCATAAAAGAATGAAATAATGCAATTTGCAGCACATGGATGGAGCTACAGAGTATTACACTAAACCAAGTGAGTCAGACAAAGACAAATACTATATGATATCACTTATTTGTGAAATCTAAAGAAATGATACAAATGAACTTATTTACAAAATGGAAGCAACTCACAGACATAGAAAACAAACTTGACAGTTATCAAAGGGAAAATAGGGTCATGAATAAATTAGAAATCTGTGTTTAACAAACACACATCACTGTACATAAAACAGATAAACAACAGGGACCTACTAAAAAGCACAGGCAACTATATTCAATGTTTTGCAATAACCTATAAATGCAAAAAAGCAAAATGGCTGTCTGGGGAAGCCTTACAAATAGCTCTGAAAAGAAGAGAGGTGAAAAGCCAAGGAGAAAAGGAAAGATATAAGCATCTGAATGCAGAGTTCCAAAGAATAGCAAGAAGAGATAAGAAAGCCTTCCTCAGTGATCAGTGCAAAGAAATAGAGGAAAAGAACAGAATGGGAAAGACTAGAGATCTCTTCAAGAAAATTAGAGATACCAAGGGAACATTTCATGCAAAGATGGGCTCAATAAAGGACAGAAATGGTATGGACCTAACAGAAGCAGAAGATATTAAGAAGAGATGGCAAGAATACACAGAAGAACTGGACAAAAAAGATCTTCACGACCCGGATAATCACGATGGTGTGATCACTCATCTAGAGCCAGACATCCTGGAATGTGAAGTCAAGTGGGCCTTAGAAAGCATCACTACGAACAAAGCTAGTGGAGGTGATGGAATTCCAGTAGAGCTCTTTCAAATCCTGAAAGAGGATGCTGTGAAAGTGCTGCACTCAATATGCCAGCAAATTTGGAAAACTCAGCAGTGGCCACAGGACTGGAAAAGGTCAGTTTTCATTCCAATGCCAAAGAAAGGCAATGCCAAAGAATGCTCAAACTACCGCACAATTGCACTCAGTCACACAAAATTCTCCAAGCCAGGCTTCAGCAATACGTGAACCGTGAACTTCCTGATGTTCAAGCTGGTTTTAGAAAAGGCAGAGGAACCAGAGATTAAATTGCCAACATCTGCTGGATCATGGAAAAGGCAAAAGAGTTCCAGAAAAACATCTATTTCTGCTTTATTGACTATGCCAAAGCCTTTGACTGTGTGGATCACAATAAACTGTGGAAAATTCTGAGAGTGATGGGAATACCAGACCACCTAACCTGCCTCTTGAGAAATCTGTATACAGGTCAGGAAGCAACAGTTAGAACTGGACATGGAACAATAGACTGGTTCCAAATAGAAAAAGGAGTATGTCAAGGCTGTATATTGTCACCCTGCTTATTTAACTTCTATGCAGAGTACATCATGAGAAACGCTGGGCTGGAAGAAACACAGCTGGAATCAAGATTGCAGGGAGAAATAGCAATAACCTCAGATATGCAAATGACACCATCCGTATGGCAGAAAGTGAAGAGGAACTAAAAAGCCTCTTGATGAAAGTAAAAGAGGAGAGTGAAAAAGCTGGCCTAAACCTCAACATTCGTAGAACGAAGATAATGGCATCCGGTCCCATCACTCCATGGGAAACAGATGGAGAAACAGTGGAAATAGTGTCAGACTTTATTTTTGGGGGCTCCAAAATCACTGCAGATGGTGATTGCAGCCATGAAATTAAAAGACGCTTACTCCTTGGAAGAAAAATTATGACCAACCTAGATAGCATATTCAAAAGTAGAGACATTACTTTGCCGACTAAGGTCCATCTAGTCAAGGCTATGGTTTTTCCTGTGGTCATATATGGATGTGAGAGTTGGACTGTGAAGAAGGCTGAGCGCTGAAGAATTGATGCTTTTGAACTGGTGTTGGAGAAGACTCTTGAGAGTCCCTTGGACTCCAAGGAGATCCAACCAGTCCATTCTGAAGGAGATCAACCCTGGGATTTCTTTGGAAGGAATGATGCTAAAGCTGAAACTCCAGTACTTTGGCCACCTCATGTGAAGAGTTGACTCATTGGAAAAGACTCTGATGCTGGGAGGGATTGGGGGCAGGAGGAGAAGGGGACGACCTAGGATGAGATGGCTGGATGGCATCACTGACTCGATGGACATGAGTCTGAGTGAACTCCGGGAGTTGGTGATGGACAGGGAGGCCTGGCGTGCTATGGTTCATGGGGTCGCAGAGAGTCGGACACGACTGAGCAACTGAACTGAACTGATAAATGCAAAAGACTCTGAAAAAGAAAAAAATATATATATAACCATCATTTTGCTATATACTTGAAACTAACACAATACTGTAAATTAACTATACTTCAATCAAAAAGATGTGGTCATGTGTATATATGTATATGTATATATACTATGTATGTAGATAATGCAAAACTATATATAATTTTATGCATATAACACAAAATTATGTGTAATTTACATGTGTATGTGCAATTTACATATGTATATATTTACATGCATATATTTGCATACATGTGTTTATATGCATATGTGCAATTTACATATGTGTGTGATTTACATACGTGTGTGTTTATATATAATATAATGCAACATTACTCAGCCATACAAAAGAATGAAATTTTGCCACAACATGGGTGGACTTAGAGGGTATTACGTTTAGCAAAAAAAGTCAGAGAAAGACAAGTACTGTATGGCATCACTCATATGTGAAATATAAGATATAAGAAAAAAATGAATATATAACAATAAAATCAGAGTCATAGATACAAAGAACAAACTAGTGATTACTAGTGGGGAGACAGAAGGGAGGAATGGTAAAACAGGGGTAGGGAATAAAGAGATACAAACTACCACCTAGGAAATAAATAAGCTAAAAGGATACATTGAAGAGAGGATTTAGCTATTACTTTATAACAACTTTAAATGGAGTACAATCTTTAAAATATGAATTACTAGGTTGCACACCCAAAATTAATACAATACTGTAAATCAGTTAAACTGCAACTTGAAAATAATTAATTTAATTAATATAAAAACACAGAAATCAAAACAAAAAAATTTTCCCTTCATCAATTCATATGGTTCATTTGCAGTTGTCGGCACCTTACATTCCTCTCCAAGTACACTTGACGTCAGGGCTTTTGCTGAAACTGTCAAGAAAGGCAGTTTAACCTCCTGAGATAGCAGGTGGTGGAGCCCATGGAGACTAGGTCCTGTCGGGGGCCACGTTTGGTCCAGGAAGAGAGAGCCTGCCTGAGAAAGAAGCTCAGACAGAGGAGAGCATAATCTGAACACTGACACTTAGTCATACCAGAAGCAAGGGATATCCTTGGACTTATCAGTTACTTAAGCCAAAAAGTTCCTCTAGGCTCGTTTGAGTTATCTAGAAAAGAATACAAAGGTTAGCTCTGGATGGTGACATTTTAGGAGCTATTCCTGCTTTCATACTTTTCTGTCTTGTTTGAAGTTTTTACAATAAATATGTATCATTCTTCTCTAAAGTAGAAATGATACTACAACACAACAAAACAGCAGTATTGGGGATATCACCCTATAAAAGAATTAATTCTGCAATCTTTGGATCTCTTAAAGTCAAAATTAAAGAAAAAATTCTAAAGTCATCTTGGTTATACTAATATTCCAGACAAGAGAACCTGATCCATGTGGAAAGCTCACAAGAAGGGAAGTCTCTCCCCTTGACCACTGAAAATTTCCAAAACTTGCCATTCACCATTTGGAAAGTCTTCCTTAGCTTTAAGTCTGAATGCTCTTGGTTGACATCTTATTCTCCCCTTGGTCCAGAGGCACAGGTGCTCATCTGGCCACATTTCCACTGGGACCCTTTCCCTTCTTGTATTTGGTCCTTAAAAAACAAGCTATCACATGAGTCATCCAAAAGAAGGGGTCAGGCCTTTATATTGAGTGTAGAAGTAAGCAAGAAGAAGGCAAGCTGCTTTTAGACTTTAAAATAACAACTTCCCTGCTTGAGCCTTCCTGAATGGGGAAGTCTTTTCCTATCAGCTGGAGCTGCCTGAGGGAATTCTATTCCCATCCAAGTGGTGTCATGGTTCCAGGTTATAAACAGACTATTCTTACCTAGACCAATGTCTGATTTCTG
Organism: Budorcas taxicolor; assembly: GCF_023091745.1. NCBI lineage: Eukaryota > Metazoa > Chordata > Mammalia > Artiodactyla > Bovidae > Budorcas > Budorcas taxicolor. Next base: position 6,968,334 of record NC_068930.1, on the reverse strand, counting down.
GACACTCCCCACCTTCTGTGACTGTGCTGGTATGGCCCTATGATTCCCAATGTCTGTCTAAATATTTCTAAGGTACCTGAGACTGTCATCTCAAAGCACGCAAAAACCAAGCACATTTCCACATTCAGAGTGGCTCTACTTTTTGAATCATCAAAAAAAAAGATTAAGTGTTTAGTATAGTTTTTCTATTTAATATTGAATCGGCAGCTATCCTCACATTTCTATGAATCACATCTTCAGATATTTTTGAAACCTCTGCAAGAAGCATCCACAGCAATTTGTAGATGGTACAAATGTATGGGGGAAAGAGGATAAGGAGGTAATCAATCTAGACAAGAAAAACTGTGTCTTTGAAGTGAAGACAGAGGTCAATGGTTATAGGCACTTTCACTGAAAAATAAAATAAATACTAAAGCAAACCTGAGATAAGTAAAAAAAAAAACATTAACTATGGATTCAAGAAGCAACCACTTTAAAAAAAATTTAAAAAATGGCTTATGCAGGGGAGCATTCTATAATGCCTTAATATAGACAGGTAATGTTGTATTGTGGAAAGAGATTAAGCTAGGAAACAAAGCACTTGGGTTTAATCATACACTGCAGCACACCAGGGTCCACTGTCCTTCACTACCTCCCTGAGTTTGCTCAAATTCATGTCCATTGAGTCGGTAATACCATCCAACCATCTCATCCTCTGTTATCCCCTTCTCCTTCCACCTTCAATCTTTCCCAGCATCAGGATCTTTTCCAAAGAGTCAGCTCTTCACATCAGGTCACCAAAGTATTGGAGCTTCAGCTTCAAGAGCAATCCTTCCAGTGAATAGTCAGGGTTGATTTCCCTGGTTAACTAGGATTATCAACTGGTTTGATCTCCTTGCTCTCCAAAAGACTCTCAAGTATCTTCTCCAGTACAATTGAAAAGCATTAGTTCTTCAGTGCTGAGCCTTTTTTATGGTCCAACTCTCACATCCATACTTGACTACTGGAAAAAACATAGCTTTGACTATACGGACATTTGTTGGCAAAGTGATGTCTCTGCTTTTTAGTATGCTGCCTAGGATTGTTATAGTCTTCCCCTCAAGGAGCAAGCGTCTTTTAATTTTTTTGCTACAGTCACCATCTGCAGAGATTTTGGAACCCAAAAAATAAAATATGTCACTGTTTCCACTTTTTCCTCATCTGTTTGCCATGAGGAAATGGGACCAGATGCCATGATCTTCACTTTTTGAATGTTGAGTTTTAAGCCAGATTTTTCATTCTCCCCTCTCATCCTCATCAAGAGGTCTCCAGGACACTCAGTTTTAAGGGATCCAGTATGTTTCATTTTCTTCCTTTGTGTGCCGTTTCTCAAGGACTCTCTGTTCCTTATCAGTTCCTGGAATACAGGAACAAGCAGAGCTGCACGCAGTTCTCAGGACTGAGATCATGGGAGAAGCACTTGCTTGGATTCCCTTCAGTGACTCCCTTCAGTGACTCTCTTCAGTGACCTTGTACTTAATAGACTATCCATTTTGTTAAAGTTGTGATTCTGCCATTTCAAGGTAATTCTAGCCCCCCCTGATATTTGACAACAGGCGGAACACTTGTTACATGAATACGACTTAGATGATGAAACTTTACAAAAGGCTCAATTAGAACAACATAAAATATTTCAAAATTTTCCCACCAGCCCTGCCCCAAGTGCTCCTCCTCCTCCTCTTGCAAGAGGCACAAAACCGAAAGTCCCCTCGATCCAAGAACAAGATGACCCAGAAGATGATTCTTCTGAGGCTCTTTTTGACACTAAGACTGACAATACTTTTCTTGATGACAATGATAAGCCTTTGGCATATACTCATACTTTTGAGAAAATACTATCCACCCGTTTCCCTGGCAGCCATATTCTCCTAAAAGCAGGAGAAAATGAAAGAGTTAAAGCTTAGGCAGACAATCCAGTGCCCTATAAAGAGGAAGCAAACTTTCTCACTCATGCTTTCCTTAAGCCTTGTGCAACAATTTATCTTGCCAGAGAACAGACCTTTCTTTAGGTCAGGAACTAATGATTACACAGCACAATGTCTTACTCATGGAAATGCTTTTCTTAGGCTCTTTGTTAATGATTATAACAAATCTTGCCTGGGAACCTGTATCTCAAGACTTGTACCCCTGATTACATAGCAAGAGTATATCTTGCCCAGAGACGTTGTCTGGAACTTGTTCTCCCTGGCTAATCTTGTGCCAAAGTTATCTCAGGATGTATGTCTTGGGAAAGGGTCTAATGGAACTCTTACAATGTTGAGGTATTCTTTTTATCTATTCTCAGCAGCTAGTTGAGAAATATGTAAGGTCCCACATAAACTAGTGAGGTGGATACTCTTTCTACCCACTTCTGATGTCTATTTCAGACGCTTTCTCTGTTCTGTCACTTTAAATAAAATTTTGCACACAAAGCTCCGAATGACTGAGACCTATCTTTGGTCCCAGAGTTAACTCCTTCAGAGACCACTAATCTGGCTGAATCATTCACCATAAACTATCATCTTGGGGGCTCATCGAGCAATTCAAAGAAGTTGCCCTTGAAGCTTGGGATCGAATTACTCCTCAAGGGGAGCCTAAAGGCAGCTATAGAAAGATATCCCAAGGGCCTAATGAAGCCTATGCTGATTTTTTAGCTAGATTGGAAGTTGCTATTTCCCATAGTGTTATCGGAGAAGAGGCCATAATGCAACTAGGAAAACTACTTGCTTATGAAAATGCAAATCAGGACTATCAAAGAGCTATCGCTCCAGTTCATGAGACTGGGACTGTTATTGATTATTTGAAGGCTTATCACAACTTAGGATCAGAAACTCAGAAAATGCAAATATTAGCTAAAACAATGACTGCTGCTTTTAAAAAGGAAATGAAGGATATTTTACATGTGGGGACAAGATGCATTTACAAAGGGATTTGCCTAAAAGGCACACAGAAAAAGAATAAAATTGTTTAAAAAAACCTCCAGGAATCTGCCTTCGTGTTGCCATAAAGGGATACATTGGGCCAGGGAATGTCGATCTAAATATGATGTTGAAGGGAAGCCTATTTCAGGAAGCTCCAAGCTGGGAAACTCCCTGGGTCCCCATCAACAAAACCCAGACACAAACTCCATCTTTTCCCTCAAACCCCCAACATCCGGCAGTGCTGCCTTCGATATACCAGCCCTAAATGATTTTCTTCTTTTCCCTCAAGCAATTCCTTCTAGAATACCTACTGGACTTTTTGGACCCCTTCCTCCACAAACCTTCGGCCTTTTACTTGGCCAATTCAACTTGACTTCTTGGGGAATTACTGTTCACCCTGGAATAATTGATTCAGATTATAAGGGAGAAAATAAAATTATGAGGTCATCTCAGATACTATGGCAATTCAAAAAAGGGGACAAAATTGCCCAATTACTTCTTTTACCTTACATTTCTATTAACTCCTCTAATGACATACGGACAGATGGATTTAGCAATACAGATCAAAAACAATCCTTATGGACATCCAAATATCTGAATATGCACAACGAAATATATATATATATATATATATCAAAATTAATGGCAAAAGATTTTCTGGTCTCCTCAATACTGGATCCAATATTACTATTATTTCCAAACATTTATGGCCCAAATCTTGGGACTATACAGAGAATTTCTTGCCAAATTACAGGAATTTATCAAACCAAAATACAAGAAATCTATTGAAATATTCAAATTTATCCTTATGAGGGACCAGAAGGCCAGCCTACAACATTACAACCTTATGTGATAGATGCACCCCTTAATCTAATACGAAGAGATTTACTTACTGCAATGGCAAACTCAAATATATATTCCACATTTTTTCCTAGGGGCCACTGCTCATTTGACAAACAATGCAATTATTAAAATAACTTGAAAGAATGATGAGCCTATTTGGACACAGCAATAGCCCCTTACAAAAGAGAAATTAGAGGCTACTAAGGAACTCATAACAACACAATTGGAATTAAAACATATTGAGGAGTCTTATTCCCCTTGGAACTCTCCAATTTTTGTTATAAGAAAGAAATCTAACTAACAGCATCTCTTAACAGACCTTAAAAAAGTTAATGCATCTATGAAACCTATAAATGCATTGCAACCAGGAACTCCATCACCAACCACTATTCCTCAAAACTGACATATCATTATTATAGATTTACAAGACTGCTTTTTTACGATACCTTTACACCCTCTAAACCGAGAGAGATTTGCTTTCTCTCTTCCTTATCTAATCACACCAGGCCTCATAAATGGTACCAATGGACTGTACTACCTCAAAGAATGATGAATTCTCCCACCATGTGCCAATACTATGTAACCAAAGCCCTTAAACCTGTAAGAATACAATTTCCTAACTTCCTTGTTATTCATTATATGGACAATATTTTGTTTTCTGCTCCATCTGTTTTAGAAACTCAACAAATGTTTGACATAGCTCAACAATTCTTAAAAGACTCTGGATTAATCATAGCCCCTAAAAAGTTTCAAACCTCTACACCTTACCGTTACTTAAAATTTGTTGTTAATAGACAACATATTACTCCCCAGCTAACACAGATTCGTACCGATAAATCAACAACCTTGAATGATTTTCAAAAACTTTTAGGTGATATAAACTGGATTAGACCCTCTTTAGGCATTGCAAATTATCAACTGACTAATCTATTTAACACTTTAAAAAGAGATCCTGATTTAAATAGCCCTCTTTCACTTTCACAAGAGGCATAAGAGGAACTCTGTTTAATACAAAATAAATTGCAAAAATAGTTTCTTACTCATATTATACTTGATTTACCTCTAGAGTTATTTATACTCCCCCTCCCCATTTCCCGACAGGACTTCTTGCCCAAGAAGAACACCCAATAGAATGGATCTATACCCATTTTAGAAGGACAAGGTCACTTACGCCCTATCTTGATTTGATCGCTCTAATAATTATCAATGGGAGAAATAAAACTGAGACTCTAATTGGCTCTGATCCTCATAAAATAAATCTCAATTCCAGAATGCACTACAAACTTCTACCGATTTCCAAATAGCCTTTCTGGAATATTTTAAAGAAATTTCATTTCATTATCCTTCCAACAAACTCTGGAATCTCTTTAAAAATACTGAGTTTATTATTTCTCACATTATCAGCTCACAACCTATACCTCAAACTGATATTTTCTATATAGATGGGACTAAACTCCAAAGCCTCATCATGCTCTCTCAAAGAATATAAAATCTTTTATACTAAATTTCATTCTACTCAATAAAGCGAATTAAATACTCTTATTCAAATTATTCACCTATCTCCTTACCCCATTATATAATTTCTGACTCCTTATATTCAGTTTTTATATTAAAAAATATAGAAACCTCCACTATAAACTCCAATCAACCTATAATTCAACTTTTTCTCGAACTACAATCTCTTATTAGGAACTGCACCTTCCCCATTTACATGACCCATATACAAACACATCACACACTGATACTACAAATAAAAAAATTTTCAAGGGGGAATACACAGGAACACTTCTATCTTCCTTATTCAGAGCTGACTTTACTAGATTCCAACGCAATATATTCTTTAATCCTATAACTATAGTTAATAGAGCTTTATTTGTTTTAAATTTTTTAAACTTACCACAAGGAGATATTTCGACAAAAGCAGAAAAACATTTCAAGTCATTGAAGGATACCTCTCTTCCTCTGCCCATTTGGTATCAAGATGGGTTGACTAAACAATGGAAATCTGGAAAATTAATATTACAGAGAAAGAGGTATGCTTGTATTCCTCCAGATGGATTCAACGAAATCAGTTGGCTCCCTCTTTGGAATATCCACCCCAGGGGAGCCACTAGCATTCAAGATAGAGAAGAAACAGTGAAATGCCCAGGAGGAGGAGATTCCAGTACAAGCCATGGCGGCTTTAAAAATTTCCAAGAAAAGCTGCACTCGATGTCACCGAACAGATAAAAACCCTTAGTAATAAAGCTGAAAATCTGGTTTTTCAACAGGGAATGGCTCAGAATCCTGAAAATATTTTTGTCACTATGCTTGCTTTGCTTGCTTTTCCTTCCCCCCGCTCAGGCTGACTTGATTAATCACACTTATTGGGCTTATATACCTAACCCCCTTTACTGCAGGTTGTAAAATGTACAGATATAGGACCGATCATATCCACTAATAACTCAGTACATACGCCTCCTCCTTGGAACTCAGAGGGGCCCTTTCACCCTGAGGAAGAAGGGAGACTAATTAATATTTCTCTAGGGTATGAAGTCCTTCCTCTATGCATGGGTCCAACAGAATTATGCATTAACGTTAGCCGACAAATATGGGCTTTCATTCTACCTACAAAGAAGAACTTTTGGACCTTGCTTAGACTGTTTACTGCCCTTTCTTTCTATGAGAACCATGTCAACACTACTGAAACTCTAGGAAAAGGACAAAAATTATTATGCAAAGGGTTTACATATAAGAACTACTGTTATTGGGACAGATGTCAAGCTAAATCAGGGAAATTAATGTTTGTGGCCAATCACACCATTGTTGATTGGGGACCTCATGGTATGTGGTTATCTAACTACTCAGATGATATTAACAGCACTGTATGTGATTATGCTACTCAAGTAGCATAGAAGGTTACTAATACTATGATGGAACATTACCATGACGAAGGATTTCTTGTCTGGCTTCACGGTGGAATGGCACCCCCTCACCCTCGAATCGTCCTCGATAAGCAGATTGGGCCTGAACAATGGGACATCTGGAAACTTGCCGCGAGCACCAAAGAACTTGGAACTTGAACTGGATATTTTATGGGGACCAGTCATAGTCATAGTAACTATTCCTTTTGTTATAATCATTCATATTTCATACAAGCTTGTGTTCCCCTTCCTTTTGTTATAGCTATAGGGAACTTGCAGTTTAATAAATCTTGACATTCTGTGACTTGGAGAGATTGTGAATTGTGCACTTGTCTTAATTTCTCTGTTTCTTTGGAAAATGAGTCCCTTTTGATTCTTCAATCTTGACATAATCTGTGGTTGCCAGTAGATCTCCAACAACCCTGGGAGGAGGGTCCCATGGCAGGGCTTGCCTCCCGGCTACTTACTAAATTACTTCGGCAATCTAAACGATTCACCGGATGGTTAATTCTTGGCATTTTGGGATTAATAGCCATTTGCACTACTGCCACTGTCACAGACATTGCTTTACAAACCTCAATTCTAACACACAACTTTATTAAAAATTGGACCAAAGATGCTTATACTATGTGGACCACTCAGGCTCAGATAAACAAGGAAGTTCAAGATGAAATACAGGAAATTAAAATAGCCATCCAATGGGTCAGAGACAAATTAATAGATTTGCAAAAACAAGTTATACTAAAATGTGACTGGAATTCTACTCAATTTTGTACTACCCCTGTTCGGTTCAACTATTTTGCCTACAACTAGGAACAAATCAAATTTCATTTGGAAGACTTACATGATAATGCTTCCTTAAATGTACAATTATTACAAAAGGAAATCTTTGAAACCTTCTCTAAGAGTCTACCCTCTTCCAACAATCTGGAAACCTTAGCTGAACAGCTAGCTAATCAATTATCTGGGCTAGACAGACCCTCAAGGATGGTTTCAAAGTATTACACATGGTACTGGATCTGGAGCTATAATACTGATAATTATCCTGATGATTATATTTGTAGTATACCGATGCTTTTTAACTAAAATTGTTCAAACTAAACAAACTCATTTGGTCAGGGCCTTTTTCACAAAAGTATCTATAGTCACCCCCAATAATGAAAAACTAAAAAAGGGGGAATTGTCAGGGGACGTTCAACTTTAAGGGATCCAATATGTTGCATTTTCTTCCTTTGTATGCTGTTTCTCAAGGACTCTCTGTTCCTTATCAGTTCCTGGGATACAGGAACCAGTAGAGCTGCACGCAGTTCTCAGGACTGAGATCATGGGAACGAGCACCTGCTTGGATTCCCTTCAGTGACTCCCTTCAGTGACTCTCTTCAGCGACCTTGTACTTAATAGACTATCCATTTTGTTGCAACTGGTGGAATTTCATTCTTTTTAATGGATGAGTAATTATTTTACTGAAGATATATAAGCATGCATTTCTGCTAATAAAATACCCTTGTTCAACTAGAGACTTTGGTCCCTTATATCCTTCTTTTGTCTCCAGCAAGTTCTTCAGAGCATGGAGGCCTGCCAAGCTCACTTTCTCACCCAGGCTTTCAAGACCTCCTTGAGAGGATGCCCTGTGCCTTCGTGAGTTGTACAAGACCTATGTATGGGCTTTATTGGCTTTCCATGTAACCTGAGGGATATTGTTTTTTCTCTCTCTTTTTCTCTTTCTTTTCATCAACTCCAGTCCCCAGGTCCCAGTATGTAAAAGACCGTAACAAAGAGGCTCTTTAGTTCCTTTTCATTTTCTGCCATTAGAGTGGTATCATCTGCATATCTGAGGTTGTTGATGTTTCTCCTGACAATCTTGATTCCAGCTTGTGAGTCATCCAGCCGAGCATTTCTCATGATGTACTCTGTATATAAGTTAAATAAACAAGGTAGTAATATACAGCCTTGACATACTCCTTTCCCAATTTGGAACCAGTCCATTGTTCCATGTCTGGTTCTAACTGTTGCTTCTTGACCTGCGTACAGGTTTCTCAGGAGACAGTTAAGGTGGTGTGGTCGTCCCATGTCTTTAAGAATTTTCCATAGTTTGTTGTGATCCACACAGTCAAAGGCTTTAGCATAGTCAATGAAGCAGAAGTAGATGGTAGATGTTTTTCTGGAACTCTCTAGCTTTTTTTATGATCCAACAGATGTTGGCAATTTGATCTCTGATTCCTCTGCCATGGGCTTCCCTAGTGACTCAGACGGTAAATAATCCATCTGCAGGGCAGGAGAACTGGGATGATCCCTGGGAAGAATCACATGCTGATTCACTGGAGCCTGAGTGAAGACTAGCATGACAGCAAGAAAGCCCCATGGGCCTGCCATGAGTGATACCCCAAGCTTCCTTGAATTTTCTCTCAGGAACCCCCTTCCAGATTCTATGATATTGTGATTTATAATAAGAAAGCATATTTTGATTTCATCCCCTTTTCAGGTGCAGATCTCCTAAAACTGTTGGAACATCTGTTGGAGAGCAACTAAGTAGTCTTTTGTTATGTGAATGAGCTGACTTTTGGACCACATGGAAACATGGAGCCTGGCTGCAAGGAGAAACACCCATGTGACTAGAAGTTTCAAACATTCAGTGCCATATTCCCTGACCTCAGATCTCCTAAGAAATGAGAAGAGCTGGAGGGTGAATCAATGGCTAATGGCCAGTAATTTAATCAATCATGACTAAGTAAAGTAACTTCCAGAGAAACCCCAAAGGCTGTTTGGAGAGCTTCCAGGTGGAGATGCCAGACAAGCGGCATGCCTGGAGAAGACAGTCTAATGACTGGAGAAATATTTGCAAATGATATGACCAAGAAGGGATTACCTTCCAAAATACACAAACAGCTCACAAAATTCAATAACAAAAAACAAAAAAAAACCCAATCAATAAATAGGCAGAAGCCCTAATTAGACGTTTATGAAAGGAAGACATATAGATGGTCAATAAAGACATGAAAAGATGCTCAACATTGCTAATTGTTGAAGAAATGCAAATCAAAATCACACACCGGTCAGAATAACCATAACTTAAAAGTCTACAAATAAAAAAATGCTGGACTGATGTGGAGAAAAGGAACTCTCCTACTCTACTCTGTTGGCGGGAATGCAAATTGGTGCAGCCACTATGGAAAACAGTAAGAAGGTTACTCAAAAATCTAAAAATAGTGTTTCCATATGATCCAGCAATCCCACTTCTGGGAATTTATCTGGACAAAACTCTAATTCAAAAAGATACATGCATCCCAATGTTCACAGCAGCACTATTTACAATAGCCAAAACATGGCAGAACCTAAATGTCCATCAACAGTTGAATGAGTAAAGAAGATGTGGTACACATACACAATGGAATATTTGTTGTTGTTCTTGTTGTTCAGTTGCCAACCCCATGGACTATAGCACATCAGGGTCCCCTGTCCTCCACTGTCTCCCAGAGTTTGCTCAGTTCATGTCCATTGAGTCAGTGATGCTATCTGATCATCTCACCCTGTGCTGCCCCATGCTCCTTTTTAGCCTTCAGCCTTTCCTAGCATCAGGCGCTTTTCTAGTGAGTCGGCTCTTTGCATAAGGTGGCCAAAATATTGGAGCTTCAGCTTCTACAGCAATTCTTCCCATGAGTACTCAGGGTTGATTTCCTGTAGAATTGACTGACCTGATTTCTTTGCAGTCTAAGGGACTCTCAAAAGCCTCAGTTATTTGGCGCTCAGCCTTCTTTATGGTCCAACTCTCACAATTCTATATGACTACTGGAAGGATCATAGCTATGACTATGTGAACCTTTGTCAGCAAAGGGATGTCTCTGCTTTTTAATACACTGTCTAGGTTTCTCATAGCTTCCCTTCCAAGGAGCAAGTGTCTTTTCATGGCTGCAGTCACCATCCACAGTGACTCTCAAGCTGAAGAAAATAAAATCTACCATTGCTTCCACATTTTCCCCTTGTATTTGCTATCAAGTGATGGGACCAGTTGCCATGATCTCAGCTTTTTGAATATTGAGTTTTAAGCCATTTTTTCATTTTCCTCTCTCACCCTCATGAAGAGGCTTTACTCTCTCTCCCCACTTTCTGCCATTAGAGCGGTATCATCTGCATGAAATAATGTCATTTGCAGCTACATGGATGAACCTACAGATTATCATACTAAGCAAAGTAAATCAGAAAGAAAAAGACAAATACCATGTGGCTCTTCCTGAGTTATATCTTTAATAATAAACTAGCAATCTAGTAAAATATCTCCCTGAGTTCCTGTGAGCCCCTCAAGCTAATCAATCAAATCCAAAAAGAGGGTCATTGGAATCCATGATCTATACCTAGTTGGTCAGAAGCACAGGTTACAAATAGGACTTTCAACTGATGTCTATAGTTGGGGGTGAGGCATACCTGTGGGAATGAACCCTTATCCTATGGCATCTGATGCTATCTTCAGGTAGACAATGTCAGAATCGAGTTGAATTACAGGACACATAGTGTGATAAAATTGATTCTTGGTATGTAACCACACACACACACACACACACACACACACACACACACAGGAACTGATACTCAGAATCCTTATATTCTCATGATGAAGATCCTAAATAGATTCTCTCATGGCTCTGGCGGGAGAAGGAGGGAAACCATATCGTGTAATGTTCACAAAGCCTTCTCAATAACAAAGGCCTACTCTCCAGGGGAAACGACTTTGCAAGAGCAAAATTCTGAACCTTGTTTCCATCTGAGGAAGAAACTTTACCATCTGGGAAAGAATCTCTAACCATGGAAATACAGACAGCAACATTTAAGAAACGCAGAGCCCTGAAACACAGGTCCACTAAAAGAATGAGACTATATTAGAAAAGTACTGAATAGCCCTGCCACTTCATATACACCCACCATACCAAGGCAGCTGCTGTGTAACAGTGGGTTGTAGCTTAAATGGCTACAAGACAGAGACTCTGAATGACAACTGATTCTAGGACTAGGGAGGGAATAGTATGAGATGATCAGGGAGATTTTTATAGTTCAGAAAGTAAGAAATAACAAAAAGTAAACAAACAAGCAAACAAAAAAATTACCAAAAAAATCCACAATAGACATATGACAACTAAATTTTATATGATATCCTATATGGGATCCTGGAACAGAAAAATGACATAGAACTCACTGTTTTATATATTCTCTTTGGCAATATAAAGTATGGGTATCAGCTATTAGTGTGTATCAATACTTGCTCATCACTTGTAGCAAATGTACCACATTGATGTAAGATGTTAACAAAAGTGGAAACTAGGTGTGGGATATACAGGAACTCACTGTACTATCTTCGTGACTTTTCTATACATCTGAAACTATTCTAAAATTAAGAATTTATTTCTTTTAAATGGCATAACTATTAGCTATAATATGACCCTATTACTATTTTATAGTAGATATTATATAAAGTTGAAGATACTGTATAAATTTGTCCAAAGAAACCATCTGTGCAAGGAGATTTCTTTTTGGAGAAATTTATAATTAGTAATTCAATTTCTGCAGTAGCTGTAGGGATATTCAGATTGCCAATTTAATCCTGGTTGAGCTTTGGTAGTTTGCAGTTTTCAAGGAATTGGTCCATTTCTTAGAGTTGTTGAAATTATGAGGCTGAAGTTGTTCTTAATATTTCCTTGCATGCTAAGTCGCTTCAGTCCAGTCCAGCTCTTTGCAACTCTATGGACTATAGCCCATCAGACTCCTCTGTCTGGGATTCTGCAGGCAATAGTACTGGAGTAGGTTCCCATGCCCTCCTCCAGGGGATCTCCCCGATCCAGGGATTGAACCCTTGTCTCATGTTTCCTGCATTGGCAGGCAGGTTCTTTACCACTAGTGCCACTTGGAAAGCCCATAATACTTCCTTACTACCTATTGAATAGCTGTAACATTTTTGGTGCTATCTCTATTTCATTCCTTATAAAGTGATTTGCATCATCTCTTTTTATCAGTTTTGCTTATCAATGTTATTAATATTTTTGAAAAAAATCTTTTGTTTTACTGATTTATTCCATTGTTTTCCAAGATCACCTTGAAATGATCTCTGGTCTCATCATTGTCTTCATTGTCTTGTCTTCCTTCTGTTTTCTTTGGGTTTATTTTGCTTTTACTTTTCTTATTTCTTGTGGTAGGAGTTTAAATTACTTATTTGAGATAAACAACAAGGTCCTACTGTATAGCACAAAGAACAATATTCAATATTCTGTGATAAACCATAACAGAAAAACATATGAAAACTATTTACGTATGTGTAACCAAGTCACTTTGCTGTACAGCAGAACTTAAACACAAGTGTAAATCAACCATACTTCAATAAAATATTTTTTAAAATTATTGACTTGAAATCTTCCCTCATTTCTAATGTATTTCCTTCTATGAATTTCCCTTTCAACACTGCTTTAACTTTATCCCCACATATTTTAGGGCTTCCCATATCTCAGCTGGTAAAGAATCCACCCGCAATGCATGAGACACCAGTTCTAACCCTGGGTCGGGAAGATCCCCTGCAGAAGGGATAGGCTACCCACTCTAGTATTCTTGGGCTTCCCTGTTGGCTCAGACAGTAAAGAATCTGTCTGCAATGCAGGAGACCTACCTGGGAAGATCCCCTGGAGAAGGGAATGGCTAACCAGTCCAGAATTCTGGCCTGGAGAATTCCATGGACAGAGAAGCTTGGCAGTCTACAGTCCATGGGGTTGGAAAGAGTCAGACACGACTGAATGACTTCCACTTTCTTACACATATTTTGATATATCTTCATTTTTACTCAGTTTGTATATTATTTATTTGAAAGTTCTCAAATATTTTGGTGTATGGATTATTTAGAAATGTGTTCATTTCCATTAGCTTAGAGATTTTCTTGTGTTTTCTGGTACTCATTTCTAGTTTGCCTTATGATCACACCACAAACTCTGTATGACTTAAATTCTCTTAAATTTGTTGAGGTTTGCTTTGTGAGTAAGTAAATCATCCCTCTTGGTAAATGTTCTATGAACACTTGAATAAAATGTGTATTCTGCTGTTGGTAGAGTGTTCAATGCATGTAAACCAGATCCTGTTGCTTGATTTTGCTGATCTAACTTATCCCAAGTATAATTTTGAATTCATATATTTCAGCTTTGTATGTTTTTGCTTCACGTATTTTGAGGTTCTATTGGTTTATGCACACATTTAAGATCATTATGTATTTCTGGTGGATTGACCTTTTTAACATTATGTAAAGGCCCTCTTTATCTCTGGTAGTTTTCTTTGCACTAAATTCTATTTCATCAGATATTAACATATTCCTGCTTTTAAAATTTTAATTTACTATTTTCATAGCATACATTTTCCATTTTTCTACTTTCAATCTACCTATATTGTTGAATATGAAATGAACTTCTTTTAAACAACATACAGTTGAGCTTTCCAGTTCAGGTTGGTGGAATATAAGGACATACACTCATCTCCTCCTGTGAGAGCATGAAAATCGCAAGTAGCTGTTGAACAACCATAGACAGCAGGACACTGGAACCCACCAAAAAAAGATACTCCCTGTCCAAAAACAAAGAAGCTCCAACAAGCTTGTAGAAGGGGCACAGACATGATAAAATCAAATCCCATACCCACAAGGTAGGTGACCCACAAACTGGAGAAAAATAATACCAAAGAAATTCTTCCTCAGTTGTGAAGGTTCTGAGCCTCATGTCAGGCTCCCAGCCTGGCAATCTGAGAAAGGGACTAGGAATTCCGAGGGAATCTGACTTTGTAGGCCAGTGGGAGTTTATTCCAGGACTTCCACAGGACTGGGGGAAACAGAGACTCCACTCTTGGAGGGTGGGAGCAGGACACAAATTCTGGCTTGCACCAAGACCCAGGGAAAAGCAGTGACCCCACAGGAGACTGGGCCAGACCTACCTGCTAGTGTTGGAGGGCCTCCTGCAGAGGCGTGGGTAGGCAGTGGCTCACCACAGGGGCAGCAACACTGACTGGAGCAGTTCTGGAAGGTGCCCCCTGGAAAAATTCCTCTTAGAGGTTACAATTGACCCTACCATAGGGCCCACTGGAGAAGGAAATGGCAACCCACTCCAGTGTTCTTGCCTGGAGAATCCCAGGGACGGGGGAGCCTGGTGGGCTGCCGTCTACAGGGTCGCACAGAGTCGGATACGACTGAAGCGACTTAGCAGCAGCAGCATAGGGCCCATAGACTTCAGGGCTAGGTTGCCTCAGATGAAACAACAAACGGGGAGGGAGCACAACCCTTCACATCAGGAGATAACTGGATTAAAGTTTTACTGAGCACAGCCCAGCCCACCAGGCAAGACCCTGCTTTTCCTGCTACAAGGCCCTCAATCAGGAGGCTTACACAAGCCTCTTAGCCTCATTTACCAGTCAGCCAGAAGCAGCAAGAGAGCTGTGATCACCACAGCAGCCAGAATGAAAACCACATTACAGAATGACCATCAGAATGAAAAAGCAGGGGGGTATGTCCAGATGAAGGAATAAGACAAAATCCCAGAAAAACAACTAAATGAAGTAGAGATATGCAACCTTCCAGGAAAAGAATTCAGAATAATGACAGTGAGCATGATTCAGGATCTGGGAAAGAAATATTTACCAAAGACCTAGAAGAAGTAAAGAACACATTGCTGAACAACACACTGGAAGGAATCAATAGCAGAATAACTGAAGCAGAAGAATGGACAAGTCACCTGGAAGATGGAGAGGTGGAAATCACTACTGCAAAACAGAATATAGAAAAAAAAATGAACAAAAAAATGAAGACCACCTAAGAGACCTTCGGGACAACATTAAACACATTAACATTTACAGTATTAGTATCCCAGAAGGAGAAGAGAGACAGAAAGGATCTGAGAAAATATCTGAGGAGATAATAGCTGAAAACTTCCCTAACATGGTAAAGAAAACAGTCAACAAAGTCCAAGAAGTACAGAGAGTTCCAGGCTGGATAAACCCAAGGAGGAACACACCAGGACACACAGTAAACAAAATGATGAAAATTAAAGACAAAGATAAAATATTAAAAGCATCAAGGGAAAAACTACAAATAGCATATATGGGAACTCCCACCAGGTTACCAGCTGATTTCTCAACAGAAATTCTACAAGCCAGAAGGGAACACACAATATATTTAAAGTAATGAAAGGGAAGAACCTACAGTTGAGAATGCTCTACCCAGCAAGATTCTCATTCAGAGCTGATGGAGAAATCAAAAGCTTTCCAGACAAGCAAAGTTAAGAGAATTCAGCACCACCAAACCATCTTCATGACAAACGTTAAAGGAACTTCTCTAGGCTGGAAACACAAGAAAAGGAAAAGACCTACACAAAACAAACCCAAAACAATTAAGAAAATGGTAATAGGACCACACGTGCATGTGTGCTCAATCCCTTCAGTGTGTCTGACTCTTTGTGACCCTATGAATTGTATCCCACCAGGTTCCTCTATCCATTGGCTTCTCCAGGCAAGAAGACTGGAGTTGGTTGACAAGCCCTCCTCCAAGTGATCTTCCCAATGCAGGCATCAAACTCATGTCTGCTGTATCAGATCACTCTACTTAACCCCCTAAGTTGTATCCAATTATTTTATATTGTTAGGTTAATCATGTTTCTAGTATGGCTTACAATCGTAGTTATCTTTTATTTTTTGTCTGGCTACTGATTGTGAATACTGAGAAACATCTTTTCCTATTGTGGTTATGTAACTATTATTAACTTAATACTACTGTATCATCAACAGAAAACAATAGAATTCTATATCACTAAAACTACCATTTAACAGAAAAACTTACCATCACTTTTTAAAATCCAGATGTGAATCAGAATTATCTTTGAATTTTTGAAAAGTATAAATGCCTAGGTATTGGTCTTTTCCTCCAGAACTCTAGATGTGCTTCTAATGAGCAGCCATGTTGAAACACAACTGGATTATATGATGATATTTTGCCTTTTTCTAGCTTGTTTTACTTTTCCTGTTTCACATTCAGTGCTGCCATTTCATGTAGTTTATGTGTTCTAATTTCTCCAGCTCTTACTTTGTTATTGTTGCTCTTCTTTCTCAAGACTTTATCAAGCATAGTAGAAAAGCTTTGGTACACACATAGTAGTAGCTTTGGTATACACAAGTAGTGTATGTAATATATATATATATATATATATATATATATATTAGAAAATCTATGAATGTTTGCCTAGCTGAAAATTTATGACATTTTGATTCCACTTGTTTGACTTACTATAAATAGAATGCTAGATTTCTAATTTATATTCACTTAAAACTTTGATATAATTCCATATATTTTGGCATCTAGTATTACTGCTGAAAATCTAGAAAATTTATTATTTACATGATTTTTAAAAAATTGAATGAGGCTTGAAACTTCTAACTGAGAATATAAAGAAAGAGTATGCTGTAAAAAAAATTTAAAAAGGAAATTAACATGTGATACAGTACTATTAACCAAACTAGATTTTCTTCAAATTTCACAAAATTATATGCTACTATCCATTATTTGTTTCATATCTTATTCAAGAATCCACATTGTATTTAGTTGGATTGAGCAGCTTCAGCCTCATGAAACAAATTCTGATAAATTCTTTTCATTTTTATTCTGTTACACATATTTTCTAATTTTCCTTCCTATGTCTACTTCAGTTCAGCTCAGTTCCTCAGTCATGTCTGACTCATTGCAACCTCATGGATTGCAGCATGCCAGGCTTCCCTATCCATCACCAACTCCCAGAACTTGCTCAGACTCATGTCCATCGAGTTGGTGATGCCATCCAACCACCTCATCCTCTGTCGTCCCCTTCTCCTCCTGCCTTCAATCTTTCCCAGCATCAGGGTCTTTTCCAATGAGTCAGCTCTTCACATCAGGTGGCCAAACTACTGGAGCTTCAGCTTCAGCATTAGTCCTTCCAATGAATATTCAGGATTAATTTCCTTTAGGATTGACTGGTATGAGCTCCTTATAGTCCAAGGGATTCTCAAGACTCTTCTCCAACACCACAGTTCAAAAGGATCAATTCTTCACCACTCAGCTTTCTTTATAGTCCAACACTCACATCCATACACGACTACTGGGAAAACCATAGATTTGACTAGATGGACCTTATCGGCAAAGTAATGTCTCTGCTTTTTAATATGCTGTATAGGTTGGTCATAGCCTTTCTTCCAAGAAGCAAGCATCTTTTAATTTCTTGGTTGCAGTCACCCTCTTCAGTGATTTTGGAGCCCCCAAAATAACATCTCTCACTGTTTCCATTGTTTTCCCATCTATTTGCCATGAAGTGACAGGACTGTTGTCAAGATCTTAGTTTTCTGAATGTTGAGTTTTAAGCCAGCTTTTTCATTCTCCTCTGTGAGAGAGGAGAGGCTCTTTAGTTCTTGTTCACTTTCTGCCATACGGGTGGTGTCATCTGTGTATCTGAGGTTATTCATATTTATCCCAGCAATCTTGATTCCAGTCCAGCATTTCTCATGATGTATTCTGCATAGAGGTTAATTAAGCAGGGTGACAATACACAACCTTGACATACTCCTTTCCCAATTTGGAACCAGTTCGTTTTTCCATGTCTGATTCTAACTGTTCCTTCTTGATCTGCATACAGATTTCTTAGCAGACACGTAAGGTGATCTGGTATTCCATCTCTTGAAGAATTTTCCACAGTTTGTTGTGATCCACACAGTCAAAGGCTTTGGCATAATCAATAAAGCAGAAATAGATCTTTTTCTGGAACTCTCTTGCTTTTTCGATGATCCAGTGGATGTTGGCAATTTGATCTCTGGTTCTTCTCCTTTTCTAAATCCAGCTTGAACATCTGCAAGTTCATAGTTCACATACTGTTGAAGCCTGGCTTGGAGTTTTGAGCATTATTTTGCTAGTGTGTAAGATGAGTGCAATTGTGCAGTAGTTTGAGCATTCTTTGACATTGCCTTTCTTTGGAATTGGAATGAAAACTGACCTTTTCCAGTCTTGTGGCCACTGCTGAGTTTTCCAAATTTGCTGGCATATTGAGTGCAGCACTTTCACAGCATCATCTTTAAGGATTTGAAATAGCTCAACTGGCATTCCATCACCCCCAATAGCTTGGTTCGTAGTGATGCTTGCTAAGGCCCACTTGACTTTGCATTCCAGGATGTCTGGCTCTAGGTGAGTGATCACAGCATCATGATTATCTGGGTCACGAAGATCTCTTTTGTATAGTTCTGTGTATTCTTGCCACCTCTTCTTAATATCTTCTGCTTCTGTTAGGTCCATACCATTTCTGTCCTTTATTGTGCCCATCTTTACATGAAATGTTCCTTTGGTATCTCTGATTTTCTTGATGAAATCTCTAGTCTTTCCCATTCTATTGTTTTCCTCTATTTTTTTTTTTTTTTTTGATTGATCACTGGGGAAGTCTTTGTTATCTCTCCTTGATATTCTTTGGAACTCTGCATTCAGATGGGCATGTCTTTCCTTTTCTTAAGTCACTCAGTCATGTCCAATTCTTTGTGACCCCATAGACTATACAGTCCATGGAATTCTCCAGGCTAGAATATTGGAGTGTGTAGCCTTTCGCTTCTCCAGGAGATCTTCCTAACCTAGGGATAGAACCCAGGTCTCCCGCATTGCTGGTGGATTCTTTACCAGCTGAGTCACAACGGAAGCCCCTTCTTAGGTATACCTATTATTTAAAAGTAGACATTTAATTTCCAAATACATCAGGTTTTTAAAGTATCTTTAATATTAACTTCCCATTTTTATATTAATTTCCCACTTAAATGCTTTCATCTCTGCAATCACTCTGTGTTTTTCCGGAGAAACACAGTGTTCTACCCACATACTGGAGTAGGTAGCCATTCCCTTCTCCAGGGCATCTTCCCAATCCATGTCTCCTTCCATTGCAGGTGGATTCTTTAATATCTAAGCCACCAGGGAAGCCCAAGAATACTGGAGTAGGTAGCCTATCCCTTCTCCAGGGGACCTTCCTTACCCAGGGATCAAACCAGTGTCTACTGTGTTGCAGGCTGATTCTTTATCAGATGAGCTACCAGGGAAGCCCATTTTTATATTAATTACTCACTTAAATGCTTTCTTCTCTACAATCACTCTCTGTGTTTTTTCAGTCTTCTAATTTTAGTGAGGCATTCATTGGCTAAGTCAAAAATCTCTGTTGGTAAATGTTACATTGCACTTGAAAATATGTGGGTTATTTTCAAATATCTTTTGATACTGATTTTTAACATAATTCCACAATGATAAGGGAATAGATTCTGTATGATTTCAATACCTTTACACAACGAAATTTTTGCACCTTTTTTATGTCCCTGGATATGCTTTATGTTCCAATGTCTCCCAGTTTATAGTCTATGGGACTTGAATAGAATCTGTATCCTACTGTTGTGTGAAAACTGTATAAAGCTTAATTATGTTGAATTGGTTCATAGTGCTTTTCAAGTCTACTATAGCCTTCTACTTTTTTGTATATTCATTCAATTTATTTTTGAGAGTTGGATATTGAAACTTCAACTGAAAATCTTAATTTATCTACTTAAAAAATAATTGTAATACATAGTAAAACTATATGTAACCTGTTCTGTATTTTCTAAGTCTCCAAAAAGAGAAAAAAATAAACAGCATATAGTTGAATTATTTAAATTTATTTTTAAATTCTTAATCTACTCTGCATATCTCTATCTTTTAAAAAATATTGATTTATTTGGGTGTGCTTGGTCTTACTTGGTTGCAACATGTGGAATCTTTCTAGCTGCATCATGGGAACTCCTAGTTGCAGCATGTGGGAAATAGTTCTCTGATTAGGATCAAACCCAGGCCCCCTGCATTGCGAGCATAGAGTCTTGGCCACTGGAACAACAGGAAGTCCCTATCTTTTAATTGGTGTATTTTGGCCATTTACATTTTAATATAATTTTTGATGTGTGGTGGAGAAGACTCTTGAGAGTCCCTTGGACAGCAAGGAGATCAAAACAGTCAATCCTAAAGGAAATCCATGCTGAATACTCATTGGAAGGACTGATGCTGAAGCTGAGCTCCAATACTTTGTCCACCTGATGTGAAGAGCCACCTCATTGGAAAAGACCTTGATGCTGGGAAAGACTGAAGGCAGGAGTACAAGGGGTCAACAGAGGATGAGATGGTTGGATGGCATCACTGACTCAATGGACATGAGTTTGAGCAAACCTGGGAGATGGTGAAGGGCAGGAAAGCCTGTTGTGCTATAGTCCACGGGGTCACAAAGAGCTGGACATGACTTAGGAACTGAACAACAACGATTGATATATTAGAGCATAAGCCTGTCATTTAATATTAAATATCACTATTTGTTTTCTCTGGCTCCCTTAATTATACTTTTCAATTCTAAAAAAAACTTATAGCTACACATAGATAGCATTGGCAAGAAATAATGCAATTTGTTATAACGACTTTCTCTTTGTGATTTCATTTACTTGTATTTCAGTGTATTGCATTTTTCATATACTGTTCAAACAAGGAGATAGAGGGCAACTAGGCTTTTGTTCTTACCCAGACTGACCCAGTTATAAGAAAAAATCTATGTTGAAATGCCCATTTAATGCAGTTTAACATCTCACAGGAAACACAAGTAATGCCTGTATAACAAATGCATAAAACAGCATGAGCCGTTTTTAAAACAGCACCACCTAGACCCTTATGCCAAAGGTCTAGGCAGCCTTCAATGTTTCCTCAGAGGATAAATAAGTGACAGAAAAGATTTAATGCAATCTATAAACAAAACTACAAACCAGCTGGCAAACATTAAAGTGCACTCAAAATTCACAGCTCCCTGAATGAGCAGCACCCACATTCATACTCAAAAGCCAGGACATCTTGGCTTTTAGCGGGCCATGCCTGTGACCCTACAAAAGCCTCTGGAGGCAGGAGGACTCTGTCAGGATGAATTAGTCTAACCTTGGTTACAGATATGATGCAGTCAAGTGCCATGGGCAAAAAGTTAGAAAAGATATCATAGAAAATTACTAAAATCTTTGTTTTGAAATAGAAAATATAGCTGAACCTTCTACAAATAAGAGCTAAAAATGGTTATTTTTCATGTGACTTCACATTTCATTGAAGTAGGTTTTTTTCCTTCCCCAAACACAATAAAGCAAGGGATGTTCATTTTCTGTGACTACTGTGTGCATGTATATTGCAGTGAAACTGTTTCAACGTGGTAATTTACACATACTGAGCTCCACAGTTCCACAAGGTTCTGGCTGAGGTTGCCTTTTGTTCGTTAAAACCAGGGCTTAATTTTTTCCTCACTAATCATCAAAGAAAGTTCTAACCATGAAAAGCAGCTATGTCAAAGGATCATTTAAAAGGCATGTATTCTGTATCTGAGCACTTTTAAAAGAGCCAGAGAAACCTGCGGGCATATGTATCCTGAGCTATTGATGTTCTGTCACCTCAAGCAGGTGGGAAGAAAACAGAGAACAGAAAGGGGAGTTAACTGCTTTTAACAGTTGTTGTGTTGTATGCTCACTATAATAGATAAGTAAAACTTCTGTACTTGTAAGAGCTAATGAATAAAGACTTAAAGGGAAAGCAATTCCTTTACACCCTTCTCCTCTTGGGAGCTGCCTGACCATCCTTTGGTGGAAACACTGGTCCTGTTGCTTCTGATTCCCTCCCCCGCAGGGCATCCCTGTTTCATCCCAACAGGCCCTGCTTTGAGCCCCCCGGGGGGACAGCGGCTCCCACGTATGCCTGAGTGGGGACCTTTGACACCAGAGGAATTAACTTTAAGCATTAAACAAGAGCTAACGTGGCTTCACTAACACTTGAAGCAAAGGGGGTTGGTTCCAAGGAACAGACAAGGACTCCAGGAAGCCGGGAACCTCCCGAGGCTAGTTGCGAGGTGTCACTGAGGGTTATTACTGTGTGATGAAGACAGGGCACAAACAACTATTAAATTTTCCACATTCATTTAAGGTGAGAAAGATTATGAATATGACTATAAAATAATATTCTATATTGGTTTCTGTCCCTGGTTCCTGGAACAGAGCTTCTAAAACCTTGAAATTTCCTAAGTGATAAGAGCATTAATATCTTTTGTTCTAATATTTGACCTTTGACCCAACTTCAGACACAGAGCTCCTAAATCCCTTGGAATTTCCTAGGTGATAAAAAGTTTTTTTGTAATATTAAGACAACTCTTGGTAGGCACCTGAGAGATTCAGGATGGGGGCTGGCCCCCAGAAAGGTGAGGTCAAGAGTAGAATATTACAATTTTCAGGCACAGCTCCCACCCCACACTTCAGGAAGGGGAGAAGGGTGGGACTGAAGTTAATCATTGATTAGGCTTATATGATGAAGCCCCCATAAAAATCCCACTAGCTTCCAGGTTAAGAAACATATCCCTGTGCCAAAAGGGTAATACACCCCAACTCCATGGGGACAGAAGTTCCTATGGTTGGGACCCTCCCAAACCTTATGCTATGTATCTCTTCATCTGGCTGTTCATCTGTATCCTCTATGGTGGCCTTTATTATATTGATACAATGAGCTAGTAAACATAAGTATATCCCTGAGTTCTGTGAGTCAGTCAGCCTAGCAAATCATCCAACCCAAGGAAGGGTACCTTGATTTATAGCTGATTGGTCAGAAGTATAAGTGACAACCTCTGACTTGTGATTAGCATCTGAGGTAGAGATTTTCTTACAGGACTGAGTCCTTCAGTGTGGAATCTGAAGCTCTCTCCAGGTAGATAGAGTCAGAAATGAGTTAAACTGCAGGACACTGAGCTGGTGTCACAGAATTGTTTAGTGTGGAAAAAGTCTCACATCCGCTGTCAGAAATGTGTGAGCATGGGAGAGTAAAAGAGAAACAGAGAAGTGTTTTTCTTGTACAACGACTATTACTTATTTCATAGTTCACCAATCTGAATGCTTGGCACAATCAGTATTTTTAACTTTTTAAAGAAAAACACTGTGAAGATATTAGCTAGAAATTATGCTGCCTTATTTCTATCAGTGGCAGTTTTGTTTATCCCAGGATTTCCAACATTTGACACATGGTTGATTTTTAATAAGGGTAGTACCCCTGGGCTGTGGAAGAAAAAATACAAACACGCCCAGATCACAAAACACACCCAGATCACATATTTACATTGAGAGATCGGATACTAGCAAACACACACACTAAATTTAAATACTAAAATTATTCCCTGTTGACACTTTTCCTGGGAGAACTGAGCTCATTAGTTAGTGTGGGGGCAATTCTGTGATTTAATTCATAGCATCATTTCCTCTGTCCATGGGATTTCCCAGGCAAGAATACTCGAGTGGGTTGCCATTTCCTCCTCTAGACGATCTTCCTAACCCAGGGATCAAACCCCCGAGTCTGCTGCATTGCAGGCAAACTCCTTACTGTCTGAGCCACCAGGGAAGCCCAAATAGTCTCTAAACTGATGCAAATACTTTCTTAATAATAGTCTCCCACCATGTGAAATCCCCATCTCCTAGAAAACCTATTATTATTATTATTAAGCCAGGCCATGTATCTGATAGCCCGCTAGGGAAAGAAATATGCCTTCAAATCATTTTTAGAGCCAAATTTGTGTTTCTAACTCCTCTGATTAATTATTCCAAATGCCTCAAATAATCAGACCACTAGGAATAAAGAAGCAAGTCATAACAAAAACCAAAAACTTTCATTTCCAAAACTGTATGGACAGTGGCAGTTTTCAGGATCTTACATTTTTAAGATGAAAATGACTTAAGTGGCTTCAAAAGCATCTAACATTGATAGCAGCCAACGTATTTAACTGCACACGTGGCCCTTGCTAAGCCAAGCCCAAGAGGAAGACCTAGTTTTGAAGAGCTCTGACAGAAGGAGGCCTTGTTTACACTTGAGTGGCCTGCTAGCAGCAAGGCTGTGTGGGTTCTCGAAACACAAATTACACACTCAGTGGCGCCTGCTGTGAAGAGCCTCACTCAGACCAGAAGTCTTCATTGAATACAATAATGTCCAAATCTTTCTTAACACATCCAGATACATGCAAAAAACATGTGTTTTAACTTTCTTCTTGAGATCATTAAGGTTCACATTCAGTTTTAAGAAATGATGCAAACACTACCCACGCCCTTCACCTAGTTTTCCCCAGTGACAACATCTTGCAAAACTATATAACAAGTTAACAAGCAGGATCCACTAACTTTATTCAGATTGCACCAGTTTGCCTGCACAGTCCAAATAAAGTTGATGAATAGTGTATTGTGTTTGTGGATAATGTATATGTGAGTGAACTTAGTTCTATGCTATTTTATAACGTATAGACTCATATCACCTGCATCACAGTAAATTCAGAGCTGCTCCATTACAAGGATCTCTCATGCAACTCTTCCTGATCCATAATTATCCTTCTTTTGCCTCCCCACTTATCCCCCAACATCTGGCAGCCACTAAATCAGTCTTTGTTGCTATAATTTCATCATCTCAATATTACATAAAGGCAATCATACAGTATATAATCTTCTGAGTAGGTTTTCTTTATTCAGCTTGATTCCCTTGAGAACCATTCAAATTGTTCTGTATGTCAATAGTTAATTCCTTTTCAAAGTTGTGGAGTATTCCACGGTAGAATGTATCACAGGTTGTTTAACCATTCTTGTCAACTGAAAAAGATTTGGCTCTTTCCAGATTTGGAATTATACATAAACCTGTTATGAACAGGTTTGTACATGCTCTTATGTAGACATAAGTTTTCATTTCTTAGTGACAAATGCCCAAGGATGAAATGGGCTAGATAATAAACACAGGCAAAGCTTTGTAAGAAAATGCCAAACTACTTTCCACGGCAACTGTTCTACTTTACATTCTTACCAGACATATATAAGTATTCTGAATTCTCAACATTCTAGCTCCAAATGTCAGCATTTGGCATTATCACTATTTTTTTGTTTTAGTCATTCTGATAGGTCTGCACTCATATCTTTCTGTGGTTTTCATTTTTATTTTTCTATTGGCCCTAGATAGCATATTCAAAAGCAGAGACATTACTTTGCCGACTAAGGTCAGTCTAGTCCAGGCTTTGGTTTTTCCAGTGGTCATGTATGGATGTGAGAGTTGGACTGTGAAGAACGCAGAGCACTGAAGAATTGATGCGTTTGAACTGTGGTGTTGGAGAAGACTCTTGAGAGTCCCTTGGACTGCAAGGAGATCCAACCAGTCCATTCTGAAGGAGATCAGCCCTGGGATTTCTTTGGAAGGAATGATGCTAAAGCTGAAACTCCAGTACTTTGGCCACCTCATGCGAAGAGTTGACTCATTGGAAAAGACTCTGATGCTGGGAGGGATTGGGGGCAGGAGGAGAAGGGGACGACCGAGGATGAGACGGCTGGATGGCATCACTGACTCAATGGACGTGAGTCTGAGTGAACTCCGGGAGTTGGTGATGGACAGGGAGGCCTGGCGTGCTGCACTTCATGGGGTTGCAAGGAATCGGACACGACTGAGCGACTGAACTGAACTGAACTGAATGGCTAACAGTGTTAAACAACTTTTATTCTCACTTGTTTACCTTCTTTTGGTGAAATGTCACTTCATGCTTTCTGCCCATATTGTAACTGCATGGTTTGGTGGTCCAGTTTTTTACATTTAGGTTGGAGATTCCTTTTTAAGTTCTAGACCTTAGTGTATTGTTGGGTATGTGGTTTGGAGACATTTTCTCTCAATATGTAATTTCATCCTCTGTAAAAGGTCTTTGGCAGGGTCTTAATTGTGATGAGACCAGCTGACCGTTTCGTAGTTGTTGATCTTTATGAATCTTGGTCAAGTCTAAAACTTATTTTTACTAGACTTAGATCCTAGGAACTTCTCCATTTTAAAAATAAAGAGCTGATAGTTTTATATTTCATTTTGAGTCAGTTTTTCACATAAAATGTGAAGTGAATGTTGAAATTTTTGTGGGTTTTTTGCTTGTTTGTTTGCCTGTGTCAAAAATCGACTGAGCATAACTGTGTGGGTCTATTTCTGGATTCTCCATTCTGGTTCACGGAATTATCTGTTTATTCCTTGGCCAGATTACACTTTATTATTAGTGTTGCTATATAAAAAGCCCTAAAATCAGGAAGGCTAATTCCCCCAACTTTATGCTCCTTTTTCAAAATTGTTCCAGCTATTTTAGGTCTTATGAAACTCCATATAAATTTTAAATAAGTTTGTCTTATATCCAACAAAACCTTGTGCTATTTTGATAGGAATTAACGCATATATATGGAATTTAGAAAGATGGTAACGATAACCATGTATGCGAGACAGCAAAAGAGACACAGATGTATAGAACAGTCTTTTGGACTCTGTGGGAGAGGGAGAAGGTGGGATGATTTGGGAGAATGGCATTGAAACATGTATAATATTGTATATAAAACTAATCGCCAGTCCAGGTTCAATGCAGGATACAGGATGCTTGGGGCTGGTGCACTGGGATGACCCAGAGGGATGACCCATACCAGATGGATGGTACGGGGAGGGGGGTGGGAGGGGGGTTCAGGATGGGGAACACATGTATACGCATGGCAGATTCATGTTGATGTATGGCAAAACCAATACAATATTGTAAAGTGAAAAAAAAAATTTTTTTTAATAAAAATTACCTTGACAACAAAAAATAAAAAAATAAATATACTATATAGGAGAAAACTGACATCTTTATTGAGTCTTCCAATGCAGGAACAAAATATTTCTGTATTTATTTAGGGTTTCTCTAATTTCTTTCACCAGCATCGTATAATTTTTATCATAGAGAATTCATACATATTTTGTTAGATATATACCTAAGAATTTCATTTTTTTTTGAGCAATCACAAATGCTATGTTTTTGATTCAATATATTCTTTATTATTATATGCAAATATAACTAAATTTGTGTGATGATCTTTAATCCTGAGACCTTGCTAAATTCATTAATTCTAAGTGTCTTTTACAGATTCCTTATGATTTTTACAAGACAATCAGGTTACCTGTAAATTGACAGGCTTTTATTCTTTCCAATACAATGCTTTTTTTTATTTTGGCTATATTGCAGCAGCTTGAACCACTGTGTTGAACGTGAGCTGTGAAAGCATACACCCTCGCCTTGTTTCTGATTCTCAGTCTTTCACCAGTAAGTCTAATGTTAGCTGCAGGTTTTATTTGTTTGAATATTTTAAATGCTTCCTATATCAATTTAAAGAAGCATCTCCTTATTCCTAGTTTGCTGAGAGCTTTTAACCATAAATAGGTTTGGAGAAGGAAATGGCAACCCACACCAGTGTTCTTGCCTGGAGAATCCCAGGGACGGGGGAGCCTGGTGGGCTGCCGTCTATGGGGTCGCACAGAGTCAGACACGACTGAAGCGACTTAGCAGCAGCAGCAGCAGCAAGTATTGGTTTTATCAAATACATTTCATACATCAAACAATATGATCGTATGATTTTTTTCTTTAGTTCATTGCTTTAGTGGGTTGCATTGGTTGATTTTGAAATCAAGTTGAACCAGCCTTACATATCTGATATAAATCTGACTTGGTCACAGTGTATAGTTCCTTTCCTTTTCTGGATTCTATTTGCTAATATTTGTTGAAGTTCTTTGCATTTAAGTTCATGAGAGAATCTAAACTACAGTTTAGTACACTGCCTTTATCAGGTTTTGCTATCAGATAACATTAGCTTCATAAAAACACCAGAAGGGTGTTCCCTGTGTTTCTATTTTCTGGAAGAGACTGTGTGAAATTTCTGTTAATACAGTGAGTCCTCTACACACAATCTTTCAAGTTGCAAACTTTCAAAGATGTGAACGTTTGTTCCCTTGTCAAATCATGTAATTAGTTCATGTGACTGGCTTAGAGTGCTACGTGTGTGAATCCTCCATAAGCGGTTGTGCTTTTGTGTCTGTTAGTGTACAATACAGTACAGAGCAGAGTTCAATCACTCAGTTGTGTCTGACTCTTTATGACCACCTGGACTGCAGCAAAATAAGCTTCTCTGTCCTTCACTATCTCCCAGAGCCTGGTCAAACTCATGTCCATTGAGTCAGTGATGCCATCAAATATCTCATCCTCTGTTGCCCTCTTCTACTCCTGCCTTCAGTCTTTCCCAGCATCGGAGTCTTTTCCAATGAGTTGGCTCTTTGTATCAGGAAGCTAAAGTATTGGAGCTGAAGCTTCAGCTTCAGCATCAGTCTTTTTCAATGAATATTCAGAGTAGATTCCCTTTAGGATTGACTGGTTTGATCTCCTTGCTGTCCAAGGGAATATCAAGAATCCTCTCCAGCAAAACAATTCAAAAGCATCAATTCTTCAGCAAAAAAGCCTTACTTATGGTCCAAATCCCACATCCGGACATGACTACTGGAAAAATCATAGCTTTGAACATGGACCTCTATCAGCAAAGTGATATTTCTGTTTTTTACATGCTATCTAAATTTTTCATAGCTTTTCTCCCAAAGAGCAAGAATCTTTTAATTTCACGGCTGCAGTCACCATCCACTATGATTTGGAGTTCAAGAAAATAAAGTCTGTTGGTTTCCATTTTTCCCCATCTATTTGCTATGAAGTGATGGGACCAGGAGCCATGATTTTTGTTTTTTGAATATTGAGTTTTAAGTCAGCTTCTTCACTCTCCTCTTTCACCTTCATCAAGAGGCTCTTTAGTTCCTGTTTGCTTTCTGCCAAATGGTTGGTGTAATCTGCATATCTGAGGTTATTGATATTTCTCCCAGCAATCTTGATTCCAGCTTGCGCTTCCTCCCGCCCAGCGTTTCTCATGATGTACTCTGCATATAAGTTAAATAAGCAGGATGACAATATACAGCTTTAACAGGCTCCTTTCTCAATTTGGAACCAGTCCATTTTTGCATGTCTGGTTCTAACTGCTGCTTTTTGAACTGCATGCAGGTTTCTCAGGAGACAGGTTAGATGGTCTGGTATTCCCATCGCTTTAAGAATTTTTACAGTTTGGTTTGATCCACACAGTCAAGGCTTTAGCATAGTCAATTAAGCAAAAGTAGATTTTTTATTTATTTATTTTTTGAGTGTAATTTTATTTTTTTTATTTTTTATTTTTTTTATTTTTTTTTTTTAATTTTAAAATCTTTAATTCTTACATGTGTTCCCAAACATAAACAAATGGGATCTAATTAAAATTAAAAGCTTCTGCACAACAAAGGAAAATATCAGCAAGGTGAAAAGACAGCCTTCTGAATGGGAGAAAATAATAGCAAATGAAGCAACTGACAAACAACTAATCTCAAAAATATACAAGCAACTTATGCAGCTCAATTCCAGAAAAATAAACGACCCAATCAAAAAATGGGCCAAAGAACTAAATAGACATTTCTCTAAAGAAGACATACGGATGGCTAACAAACACATGAAAAGATGCTCAACATCACTCATTATCAGAGAAATGCAAATCAAAACCACAATGAGGTACCACTTCACACCAGTCAGAATGGCTGCGATCCAAAAATCTGCAAGCAATAAATGCTGGAGAGGGTGTGGAGAAAAGGGAACCCTCCTACACTGTTGGTGGGAATGCAAACTAGTACAGCCCCTATGGAGAACAGTGTGGAGATTCCTTAAAAAATTGCAAATAGAACTCCCTTATGACCCAGCAATCCCACTGCTGGGCATACACACCGAGGAAACCAGTATTGAAAGAGACACATGTACCCCAGTGTTCATCGCAGCACTGTTTATAATAGCCAGGACATGGAAACAACCTAGATGTCCATCAGCAGATGAATGGATAAGAAAGCTGTGGTACATATACACAATGGAATATTACTCAGCCGTTAAAAAGAATTCATTTGAATCAGTTCTGATGAGATGGATGAAACTGGAGCCGATTATACAGAGTGAAGTAAGCCAGAAAGAAAAACACCAATACAGTATACTAACACATATATATGGAATTTAGAAAGATGGCAATGACGACCCTGTATGCAAGACAGCAAAAAAGACACAGCTGTGTATAACAGACTTTTGGACTCAGAGGGAGAGGGAGAGGGTGGGATGATTTGGGAGAATGGCATTCTGTCATGTATACTATCATGTAAGAATTGAATCACCAGTCTATGTCTGACGCAGGATACAGCATGCTTGGGGCTGGTGCATGGGGATGACCCACAGAGATGTTATGGGAAGGGAGGTGGGAGGGGGGTTCATGTTTGGGAAAAGTAGATTTTTTAAAAATTCACCTGCCGTGTTCTGTGATCCAACAAATGTTGGCAATTTGATGTCTGGTTCCTCTGCCTTTTCTAAATCCAGCTTGAACATCTGGAAGTTCTTGGTTCAGGTACTACTGAAGCCTAGTTTGGAGGATTTTGAGCATTACCTTGCTAGACTATGAAATGAATGCAATAGTGTAGCAATATCAACATTCCTTGGCATTGCCCTTCTGTGGGGTTGGGATGAAAACTGACATTTTCCAGTCCTGTGGCCACTAATTTGTTGGCATATTGAGTGCAGCATTTTCAGAGCATTATCTTTTAGGACTTGAGACAGCTCAGCTGGAATTCCATCACCTCCACTAGTTTTGTTTGTAGTAATGCTTCCTAAGGCCCACTTGACTTCATGCTCCAGGATGTCTGGCTCTAGGTGAGTGATCACACAATCACGGTTGTCTGGGTCATTAAGATCTTTGTTGTATAGTTCTTCTGTGTATTACTGTCACCTCTTCTTAATCTCTTCTGCTTCTCTTAGATTCATACTGTTTCTGTCCTTTACTGTGCCCATGTTTGCCTGAAATATCCCTTGGTATCTCTAATTTTCTTGAGACCTACAGTCTTTCCCATTCGATTTTTTTCCCTCTATTTATACTATAACATGCATAGGCAACTGTAATGTGCTAAATTTTGTCCCACCTAAAATTCATATATTGAAGTCGTAACCTCAGAATATGACTATGGTTAGAGATACGGTCTTTAAAGAGGTAATTAAGTAATAAAAGGAGGTCATTTGAGTTTGCCCTAATCCATGACTAGTGTCTGAAAGAAGGTGGGTGGGACACACACACGCACAGAAGGAAGGGTTCATGAAGACAGAGAAAAGAAAGCCATCCACAAGCCACAGAGAGAGACCTCAGGAGAAATCAAGCCTGCATATACCTTGATCTTGGTCTTCTAGCCTCCAGAACTGAAAGAAAAGAAAGCTCTTGTTTAAGCCACCCAACCTGTGGAACTTTGTTATGGTAGTCCTAGCACACTGATGCAGTACTATGCCACAGTCTCCTGGTACTGACATGGTATCACTTTGTCAGAGGCAGAAAGAACTCTTCTATTTAGGTCCTTTTACCTTCCCCACCTTTTTTAAACCAATAATTTCTATTATTTGTTTATGGCTGTGCTAGGTCTCCATTGCTGCACAGACTTCTCTCTAGATGTGGTGAGCTGGGGACACTCTCTGGGTGCAGTGCACAGACTTCTCACTATGGTGGCCTCTCTTGCTGTAGAGCATAGGCTCTAGGGCTTGTGTGCTTCCGAGGTTGAAGCAGATGGCCTCAGCAGTTGCAGCTCCCAAACTGTAGAGCACAGACTTGATGGCTGTGGCACATGGGCTTAGCTGCTCTGCGGCATGTAGGACCTTCCCAGACCAGGGATCGAACCCATGTCTCTTGCATTGGCAGGCAGATCCTTCACCACTGAGCCACCAGGAAAGCCCTACTTTCTCTACTTTTAAAACATGATTGTCTAAAGTATCCCCTCTCCATACTACATTCTTATTTATCTTGATGTTGGCATCAGTTTATTTTCTCAATCCTATTTGATTTTACTGTTTCATTGTATGAGGAATGAGTTTTGGTTGTATCTGTGGCAGCTAGGAAATCATCTTATGGCATTGGGGCTAACTCACTGCTGTATTATTCCTTGTTCTAAAGGCCCTAGGCAGTTTGCCTTTTTCTTATCATCTTGCAGTATTCCTATGCTGGATTGCTGCGTTATGTCCAGCGACTTTTAGTCCTCAAAGGAAGGATGCGAGAACAATGATGTTGCTCCCCCTTGATGGTAACTTCATCATTTTTAAACATTCTGTCTGATGCAATGAGTGTTTCTATCTTTTTGATCATTTCTTTTTATCATTTTCCATATGGAAATTTGCCCTATCTGAATTTTATAAGATTTTCTGATTTACTTTAATGAGAAGAGACTCTGCTTGTCTATTGGACTTGGGAGATTTCTAGCTCTAAATCTTGGAAACAGACATGGGAAAGACTTACACTATTTAAAGAATAATCTTAATGAAAACTATATCAGATTTAAAAAAAAAAAAAACTAACAAAGTACTTTCTCTCCCTAATGTACAAGTCAGGCTGCTTAAAAAAAATAATAATAAAAGGTGAGTATTTTCTAAGTTAGGCCCCATGATATTAACATTCATTAATTCTAAGGGCTCAAATCTTCTCTTCATGTATTCTCAGGGCATATTTACAAAAATTCAACATACTAAAATTGTGACAATTCCAAAGAATTGAGTCCTGACACTATCTCTGTGTCATCCACGAATTCAATGTTTTTGTTACTTTTAATTCCACTACATCTCCTTGCAACATCTCTGATAGAAAAGAAAAATAGAGTTAAGATGAAAAGAAATATTAGCTAATAATGATAATAGCTTTGGAGTATAATCATGATGTCCTTATCCTAGATATTCTGATTCTCTAGGGCAGAGTTTTAGCAAATAGATGGGGAAACAGTGGAAACAGCATCAGACTTTATTTTGGGGGGCTCCAAAATCACTGCACATGGTGATTGCAGCCATGAAAGTAAAAGATGCTTACTCCTTGGAAGAAAAGTTATAACCAACCTAGATAGCATATTCAAAAGCAAGGACATTACTTTACCAACAAAGGTCCATCTAGTCAAGGCTATGGTTTTTCCAGTAGTCGTGTATGGAGGTGAGAGTTGTACTGTGAAGAAAGCTGAGCACTGAAGAATTGATGCTTTTGAACTGTGGTGTTGGAGAAGACTCTTGAGAGTCCCTTGGACTGCAAGGAGATCCAACCAGTCCATTCTAAAGGAGATCAGCCCTGGGTGTTCTTTGGAAGGACTGATGCTGAAGCTGAAACTCCAGTACTTTGGCCACCTCATGCGAAGAGTTGACTCATTGGAAAAGACTCTGATGCTGGGAGCGACTGGGGGCAGGAGGAAAAGGGGATGACCAAGGATGAGATGGCTGGATGGCATCACTGACTCGATGGACGTGTGTTTGGGTGAACTCCGGGAGTTGGTGATGGACAGGGAGGCCTGGTGTGCTGCAATTCATGGGGTCGCAAAAAGTCGAACACGACTGAGTGACTGAATGAACTAAACCGAGGGCAGAGATGCTCAATTTTTTTTTACACTATTGACTTTGGGGTGAGATAATTCTTTATTAAGCTGGGGGACATTCCTGTTCACTGTAGGATATTTAAGTTCTGCCTGGCCTCTACCCACCGAATGCAAAAAGCACAGCTCTTACAGTCTGCACCAACAAAACCATCTTCCAACTTTGACACTGTTGCTGGTGTGTATATGTTGGGATAGGGGTTGAAAAATTACCCTGGTTGATTATAACTGTTTTAGGGTGAACAGATAATTTAGAACAATATGAAAACTCAAAAAGGACACTGAAAGATGAACTACTCAGGTTGGTAAGCTGCCCAATATGCTACTGGAGATCAGTGGAGAAATAACTTCAGAAAGAATGGAGAGACAAAGCCAAAGAAAAAACAAAACCCAGTTGTGGATGTGACTGGTGATGGAAGTAAAGTCCAATGCTGTAAAGAACAATACTGCATAGGAATCTGGAATGTTAGGTCTATGAATCAAGGCAAATTGGAAGTGGTCAAATAGGAGATGGTGAGAGTGAACATCGACATTTCAGGAATCAGTGAACAAAAATGGACTGTAATGGGTGAATTTAATTCAGATGATCATTATATAATTCAGATACTTGTGGGCAAGAATCCCTTGAAAGAAATGGAGTAGCCATAATAGTCAACAAAAGAGTCCAAAATACAGTACTTGGATGCAATCTCAAAAATGACAGAATGATCTTTGTTGATTTCCAAGGCAAACCATTCAATGCCACAGTAATCCAATTCTATGCCTGGACCAGTAATGCTGAAGAAGTTGAATGGTTCTATGAAGACCTACAAGACTTTCTAGAACTAACACCCCAAAAAGATGTCCTTTTCATTATAGGGGACTGGAATGCAAAAGTAAGAAGTCAAGGAATACTTGGAATAACAGGCATTTGGCCTTGGAGTACAGAATGAAGCAGGGCAAAGGCTAACAGAGTTCGGTCAAGAGAACGCACTGGTCATAGCAAACACCCTCTTCCAATAACATAAGAGAAGACTCTACACATGGACATCACCAGATGGTCAATACCAAAATCAGACTGATTATATTCTTTGCAGCCAAATATGGAGAAGCTCTATACAGTTAGCAAAAACAAGACTGGGGGCTGACTGTGGCACAGATCATGAATTCCTTATTGCCAAATTCAGACTTAAATCCAAGAAAGTAGGGAAAACCACTAGACCATTCAGGTATGACCTAAATCAAACTTCTTATGATTATACAATAGAAGTGACAAATATATTCAAGGAAATAGGTCTGATAGACAGAGTGCCTGATGAACTATGGACAGAAGTTTTTGACATTGTACAAGAGGCAGTGATCAAGACCATCCCCAAGAAAAAGAAATTTCAAAGGGCAAAATGGTTGTTTGATAGGCCTTACAAATAGCTGAGAAAAGAGAAGTGAAAGGCAAATGAGAAAAGGAAAGATATACCCATCTGAATACAGAGTTCCAAAGAATAGCAAGGAGAGATAAGAAAGCCTTCCTCAGTGATCAATGCAAAGAAATAGAGGAAAACAATAGACTAGAAAAGACTAAAGATCTCTTCAAAATTAGAGATACCAAGGGAACATTTCATGCAAAGATGGTCACAATAAAGGACAGAAATGGTATGGACCTAACCGATGCAGAAGATATTAGGAGGAGATGGCAAGAATACACAGAAAAACTATACAAAAAAGATCTTCATGAGCATTAGCTACAGGACTGAAAAAGATGAGTTTTTATTGCAGTCCCAAAGAAAGGCAATGCCAAAGAATGCTCAAACTACTGCACAATTGCACTCATCTCATACGCTAGCAAAGTAATGCTCAAAATTCTCCAAGCCAAGCTTCAACAGTATGTGACCTGTGAACCTCCAGATGTTTCTGCTGGTTTTAGAAAAGGCAGAGGAACCAGAAATTAAATTGCCAACATCCAATGGATCATCAAAAAAGTGTGAGAGTTCCAGAAAAACATCTATTTGTGCTTTATTGACTACACCAAAGCCTTTGACTGTGTGGATCACAACAAACTGTGGAAAATTCTGAAAGAGATGGGAATACCAGACCGCCTGTTCTGACTCCTGGGAAATCTTTATTCAGGTCAAGAAGTAACAGTTAGAACTGGACATGGACAACAGATTGGTTCCAAATTGCAAAAGGAGTACATTAAGCCTGTGTGTTGTCACCCTGCTTATTTAACTTATATGCAGAGTACGTAATGAGAAATGCTGGAATGGATGAAGCACAAGCTGGAATTAAGTTAACCAGTAGAAATATCAATAACCTCATATATGCAGATGATACCACCCTAATGGCAGAAAGTGAAGAACTAAAGATGCTCTTGATAAAAGTGAAAGAGGAGAGTCAATAAGTTGGCTTGAAGCTCAATATTCAGAAAACTAAGATCATGGCATCTGGTCCCATCACTTCATGGCAAATGGGAACAATGGAAACAGTGAGAAACTTTTTTGTTTTGGGGCTCCAAAATCACTGTAGATGGTGAATGCAGCCATGCAATTAACAGACACTTGCTCCTTGGAAGAAAAGTTATGACAAACCTAGATAGCATATTAAAAAGCAGACATTACTTTGCCAACAAAGATCTGTCTAGTTAAAGCTTTGGTCTTTCCAGTAGTCATGTATGGATGTGAGAGGTGGACCATAAAGAAAGCTGAGCACTAAAGAATTGATGTTTTTTTAACTGTGGTGTTGGAGAAGACTCTTGACAGTCCTTTGGACTGCAAGGAGATCCAACCCATCCATCCTAAAGGAGATCAGTCCTGGGTGTTCATGGGAAGGATTGATCATGAAGCTGAAACTCTAATACTTTGGCCACCTGAGGTGAAGAACAGACTTATTGGAAAAGACCCTGATGCTGGGAAAGATTGAAGGCAGGTAGAGAAGGAGACAACAGAGGATGAGCTGGTTGGATGGCATCACCGTCTCAATGGACATGAGTTTGAGTAAGCTCCAGGAGTTGGTGATGGACAGGGAAGCCTGGCGTGCTGTGGTTCATGGGGTCACAAAGAGTTGGACATGACTGAGAGACTAAACTGAACTGATAGTTTAAAGAATATCATATTAAAGCTTAAGCACTAAAAGAAGAAACATTTGAGACAAGGAGATGGAAAGAGGGGGGAGGGAGGGAATGAGGGGGAAAGGAAAGGAAGAAAAGATAAAACTAACTGGAAAAAAAAAATCTCCATGCCTTCGGAAAAATGGTGAATGAGACAAGCTGTGTCTACAGGAGAGATGC
This sequence comes from Budorcas taxicolor, assembly GCF_023091745.1. Taxonomy (NCBI): domain Eukaryota; kingdom Metazoa; phylum Chordata; class Mammalia; order Artiodactyla; family Bovidae; genus Budorcas; species Budorcas taxicolor. The sequence goes on along the minus strand of NC_068930.1, from coordinate 6,931,035 downwards.
TCTTTCTTCCTGTTTCCACTTATGTCCTTATGCCCCAGGTAAATATGTCCTAAAGCCTCATATATCCAAGATTCACACTAGCACATACCCCTTCCTTTAAATCACTTTGTGTCATCATTCCAGGCTTTCCCAGTGAAGCTTCCCCAATTATTCACGTTTCATATATGCACATTTTAGTCACTCATCACACTAGATACTCCCTAAGGGCAAGACTTTCTCTGACCAACCTGTTTCCTCAGCAGCGCCAAGTCTAGGGCCTCTATACAGTCGTTCTCAATAAGTATTTGTTAAATTGAATGACAAACCTGATGAAAAAACACAAGTAAACTAGAACCCTGCTTTGTGTGATAGCCTCTATTGTGAATCCATGGAAGAGCAACTTTTCAAGACTTAGTACAAGCTGACTGTCAATATTTTGCTGAGACCAATACCTAGTGAATTGGAGCACTTCTGAATGTAATAATCTGCAGCCTTCCAGGCTGACCATATGGTGTTTGTTTATCAGATGTGATAATCCAGGTCAAGCGCAACTACTGGAAACTTAAGAGCTGTTAAGAGCACATAAAAGGGGAAGGCAGACCCCCTGGGAAGTTCTGCCATCAGGAGGAACTCAGACTCAGAGTCGGGAAGACACTGATAGGGCGCCTCTGTCCAAAGACTAGAGTTGTGTGAAGAGGGAAGCCAGAGGGCAGAGAGAGCAGGGGGGCTGAACGCCCCTCTCACTTCAGAGGGTGGAAAGACACAAGGGTTTGGGCTCTGTCTTCATGGTAGGCTCTAGAGGCTTCTCTTTGAAGAGGCTAAATTGCCAAACACTTGTTCCACAGAGCAAAGCATCCCAAGGGAAACATATAAATTTAATGAAAGATGGGAGGCAGGTGACATTTGTCTCCCTTCTCCAGCTTTGGCATCATTCTCTGCTGGCAAGAGATTAGTATAAACTTATTTGTGAGAAGTCTGGGGAAGTTTTGTGAACTGTAATGGGAAGCACCTACATGTGATATCAGAAGGAAGGGATTCCACTGTCAGATATCACCACACTCCAGCACATCACCAAATATCTAAAGGGAGACAGAGGTCTAGACAAAGAAGATAATGTCCAATGAGAAAGCTTATATCCCTCACATCAAGTGACAGGAGAGAAGCTAAGACAGAGCCTGCAGATGTAGTTATGGGCTGAGTCTTCATCCCAAGAACTCTCCCTTGCCGTTATAGAAGGTGTGTGCATCGTGTCTGCATATCTGTCCTACGAAATTCAATAAAATCCATGCCCATCAGTCAAGACAACTGTATTGATGCCTTCATTCAATAGAGTTGTGACAGCCAGCTACAGAGACATATGAGCTAGATACTCTTGAAAAGATGATCAAAAGACAGGCTAACAAGTGGTGAATTTGTTAACTGACATTTCTTTTTTATTTTACTTTTTAATTTATAATGAGAGACATCAATGTGACTTTTATTACTTGTGTGCAGAGATCTCTGCCTCTCAGTTGAGACTGAGTTAAGTTCCTATACAGAGATAAAAAATTTAACTTATGACTATAAGAAACCATGATGCAGGGCTTCCTTGGTAGCCCAGTGGTTGAAAAATCTGTCTCACAATGCAAGGGACACCGGTTCAATCCCTGGTCCAGAGGACCCCATGGGCTATGGGGCAAATAGGCCTATGTGCCACAACTACTGAGCCAGTGCTCTGAGGCCTGCAAGCCACAACTACAGAGCCTACGTGCAGTTCAGTTCAGTTCAGTTCAGTCGCTCAGTCGTGTCTACCAAAGCCTGCATGCCCTAGAGCCCATTCTCCGCAAGAGAAGCCACTGCAATGAAAAGCCCGCACAACGCAACTAGAGAGTGGGCCTGGCTCTTCACAACTAGAGAAAGTCTGCACACAGAAACAAAGACCCAGCACAGTCCTAAATAAATAGATAAAACAGTTTTTAAAAGGTATCATGCTCTGGAGAAAGCTTTGAAGTAGCAATATGAGCTAAACTAAACTGTTTTTTTAAAAAGAAACCATGATGTAGATGTTAATAACACAGGTATTTATGATGTGTTCATGTAAAAAGCAGTTTGTAAAATGCTATTTTCATCATAAACTGTCCACATATATGTTGTCACCATGTATATATTGGGAAATTATATTCTAAAATGTAAATGGTGATATTTAGAATTTTTCTTTCTCTGTGCTTTTCTATATTTTTGAATCTCAACAGTAAATATCTAATACTTTTGTGATCAGAGAAAAATCTTCTAGGTAGGTTTTTTCAAACTATCTTTGGAGTGTACAATAATCACAAGGAATAGAAATGTTCTTAGGCCCTACTGCATCAAGATAAGACGCCTGCCATTCACTGCAAGCTGCAGAACTGTTGTCATCTACCTACATGCTCTGGGTACCTAGAATCTGGGCACTCTCGTCCCATGGCCAAAGACTTTTCTTAGAACCCAGAAAGGGCAATCACATATGACTGCAATCTAATCTCTGTTTTCTCTGGTTCAGATTGGGAGACACTGCTTTCTGGACTAGGCAAGTTACAAACACCAGGGCAGACAACTTTTCAGTAAGACAATGTGGTGATATGAAAAGCTCTGGAGTCTGACAGCTCTTATTTGGAATCCTCAGTTCTCCTACATGCTTTGAGCAGTATTCTTAGTTTCTCTGAGACCTGGCTTCCAAAACAATACCAAGTAAATAGCAGTAAACAATGCAGCCCCTGTATAATTGATGATTCAGTTGAAATGGGAAAGGCCAGTGCCTAATGCTTGGCTCAGAGCCCCCTGGTAGGGCAAATGAAAACAGCCCGCTTAACAAAGGCCTGAGGACTGTACTCGGTAGATGTCTGCCGCCGTCACCAGTGCTAACTGTGTATGTCTGCTATATGCCAGGTACTTTGTTATGTGATTTGCATCCATGAAATCCGCTGTACCTGTCAGAATATTTGGGGGGAGAATGTATTATTATGTTCACTTTGTAAATGAGGCACTTTTTAAATGAGCAAGACCACACACTTGCTCATGACTCCATGGAGTTAGCCTTGAAATCAGGTAATATGACCCAATTTGAGCCACTATGTTCTGTCATCTCACATAAAGCAAGAGATTAACAAACTCATTAACATGCTGAGGGGCCCACATTCAAAAGGTACAGTAGTGTCAATATCATTTCGAGTTCCTTGTTAGGGCTCTTCCTACTCTGACATTTCCTCTATTATATGGAAAACTGGGTTTTGAGATTGAGTGCTCAGGCACTGTTGCCAAAATTCTCCAACACAGTATCTTTTTTAATTAAAAAAATTGGAAGTTATAAAGAAGTTTCTTCTCACAAAAACATCCTGGGTATCAGCATACGTAGTCTTTCTGTACATCCAATAGAAGAGTCCACAGTAGAGCTAAAGAGAAGGCGCCCAGGGTGGAACATGTGCACAGTGAAAAGCAGACTCCCTAAACTTACCAGGGAGCTGCATCGCCCAATGCATGCCACGCACAGCAATTATGAAGATCCCAGTTCACATTCAAGCTACTTAAAGTACCATCCGAGGTGCTTCATACTTTTTCTCACCAACACTGCCTATCACTTGCTATTCCCATTGTACCGATGGGGAAACTGAGTTACAACATGTTTGGGTGTTCTGCCCAACGACACACAATAGTAACGGCAAAGCCACAGTGTAACTCAATCCACTTGGCCAGCCCTCCCACACAATCGCTGCTCTCCCACCTCTGGCTCAGCAGCCCAGCTACACTTGACTTGGGTTTGTCCTTCTTTGCTTGCACAGTCCCTTCCTCTCCTGCCTCAGCCTCAGCAATAGAGCTTTGTCCTCAGGCACTGACGCACTATATCACCCATCCCTCCTGACGACGTGCCCTCATTCGCACTGACCACTACAGGTCTAAAGGAATGGATAGCAGCAGCATTTCCAGGACTAGGAAAAGATTCAAGGAAACATACTAGGAAAGGAGGTACTTTCTCAGTTGCCTTTGAATTGTAATACACAGGAATCTGAAATTCTGGTTACCAGAGAGGCCTCATGGAGAAGAACTTCTAGATACAGACACAAACAATTGTGTGGTACATACAGCATGGGGTACATTCTGGAGAGGAGGGTTCTGTTAGATGACAAACTTTTGCGAATTCTTTCCCTAATCTGTAAAATGAGGATACTGAATAGATCATATCAAAGGTCCCTTTCTGTTCTGAAAATTCTGTAATTCAACTTGCAGGCAAGGGAAACAAATATTTAGTAAGCACATCTCTCTTTGATGGCAAGCCTATCTGTTGTTTTTGCCAGAGTTAAATCTTGAGAGACTGAGTATAACCAGCCCACGTGGCCTGGGGTTCACTATTCTGAGCCTCTAGAATACTGGTTTCTGGTGAGACAAGGAAAACCACTGAGAGTGTCATGGGCCCTTACATAGTGGCTATTGGTTAGTAGCAGCTGACAAAAGCAGGCATGTCGAGGTAGAATGACATCTCAAAAAATGGAAGGGAAAAGCAGAAAACTGTACCTGCACGCTCCAGGATCTTGTGAAAATAAGATAAGGGAAATCAAGTAAAAAGGATCTCTGTGCCACACCTGCACATATACTAAAAACTTCCAATCATAAAACATTCTTAATAAGGTTTAAATATGAACAACAGAGTTCCCTAAAGTAAAGGGTCCCCATTTCTGTCATAAAAGAAGGGAAAAGCTGGTAAACCAAGCCGTGAAGGTTACAATGACTGGTTTAACAGCTGGTATAATATGACCCAGACAGAAGCCATGGGTTAATGATTGTAATAGAGGGCTTTACATAGGGATGACCTGGTGGTTCAGAGGGTAAAGCATCTGCCTGCAATGCGGGAGACCCAGGTTCAATCCCTGGGTGGGGAAGATACCCTGGAGAAGGAAATGGAAACCCACTCCAGGACTCTTGCCTGGAAAATCCCATGAATGGACAAGCCTGGTAGGCTACAGTCCATGGGACAGCAAAGAGTCTGAGCAACTTAACTTTCACTTTTTACTTTCTTTATATAAGACAGAAAAATGACGAGAACGTTTAAAATTTCAGATTAAAAAGTTAACGCCTTATGACCCAGCAATCCCACTGCTGGGCATACACACCGAGGAAACCAGAATTGAAAGAGACACATGTACCCCAATGTTCATCACAGCACTGTTTATAATAGCCAGGACATGGAAACAACCTAGATGTCCATCAGCAGATGAATGGATAAGAGAGCTGTGGTACATATACACAATGGAGTATTACTCAGCCATTAAAAAGAATACATTTGAATCAGTTCTAATGAGATGGATGAAACTGGAGCCGATTATACAGAGTGAAGTAAGCCAGAAAGAAAAACACCAATACAGTATACTAACACATATATATGGAATTTAGAAAGATGGCAATGATGACCCTCTATGCGAGACAGCAAAAGAGACACAGATGTGTAGAGTGAACTTTTGGACTCTGAGGGAGAGGGAGAGGGTGGGATGATTTGGGAGAATGGCATTGAAACATGTATACTATCATGTAAGAAACGAATCGTCAGTCTATGTCTGATGCAGGATACAGGATGCTTGGGGCTGGTGCATGGGGATGACCCAGAGAGATGATATGGGGTGAGAGGTGGGAGGGGGGTTCATGTTTGGGAACGCATGTACACCCATGGTGGATTCATGTCAATGTATGGCAAAACCAATACAGTATTGTAAAGTAAAATAAAGTAAAAATAAAAATTTAAAAATAAATAAATAAAAACACCTTATTAAAAAAAAAAGTTAATGTATGAGGACAACGTGATTATGTATTAAAATGTATTTGACAGTATTAGCATCTTAAAAAATAGCAGAGTACAGACCATTGGACCATCCTTTCCTAGAAAAACTTGGCAAAAATTATCAGAATCAACCTGATTGAAATTCTCAAAGGTAGTGAAAGGTTTGCAGGAACCAAGTGAGCCAAGAGAAAGTCCACAAAAACAGGCCTGGAGAGTTCTGTGGCATTTTAACTTATCTAGGCCAATCCTCCCACCCAGAGCAGCATCAGTCTTGAGACAGCAGCCAATGTTCCCCTGTGAGCACCTGGTGCTAGGGACAGCAGAGCAGACCTTACTCCCACAAAATTGTGTTTGTTGGTTTTGACCTGTCAGGGGCTAATACAAGGGATCTATTCACAAAGTAGAAAATCTGAATAAACTCATAACAACTAAAGAGATTGAACCAACAGTCAAAACCTTCCAGCAAAGAAAAGCCCAGGAGAGATGGTTTCCACCAAATATTTAAAGAATTAAAATCACTCTTTCTCAAACTTTCCCAAAAATAAACGAGGAGGGAATATTTCCTAATTCCTACAAGGTCATCATTACAAAGTCAGCTAAAGCTATCACAGGAAAAGAAAACTATAGCACAATATCCCATTTATAAGCAAAAGTCCTTAAAAAAATACTAGTAGACTGATTGCAGCAGCATATTAAAGGGATTATATCTCATGACCAAGTGGGATTTATCTCAGGAATGTAAAGAAAGTTTAACATATAAAACTTAAGATAATACACCAGATTAAGGAAATAAAGAAAATAATCTACACAAGCAACTCAACTGATCCAGCAAAAGCGATTGCCAATATGCAGTAGCTTTTAATAATAAAACCACTCAATAAACTAGAAACAGAAGAGGCTATCCTCAAAATTATAAAAGGCATATATGAAAACTCCACATTTAATATCAAGTGAAAGTGAAAGTCTCTCAGTCGTTGCCAACTCTTTGCAAGCCCATGGACTTAGTCCATGGAGTTCTCCAGGCCAGAATACTGGAGTGGGTAGCCTTTCCCTTCTCCAGGCGATCTTCCCAACCCAGAAACTGAACCCAGGTCTCCCTCATTGCAGGCAGATTCTTTACCAGCTGAGCCACCAGGGAAGCCCATCTAACATCAAACTGAATGACAAAACACTGAAAGCTTTTGCCCTAAAATCATGAACCCATTAAGATAAGGGAAGCCCAACTCTGCCACTTCAGTCAACATTGTACTGGAAGTTATAGCTAGAGCAAGAAAGCAACAAAATAAGTAAAATGCATTCAAATCAGAAAGAAATAAGTAAAACTATCTCTATTTACAGATGACCTGATTTTGCATGTAGAAAACTCTAAAGAATACACACACACACAATGTTAGAGTGAATAAGCCATTTCAAAATCAGTGTTGCAGGATATAAGACCAACTTATGAAAAATTAGTGTATTTCTCTACACAAGTAATAAATAACCTGAACAGGGAATTAAAAAGAAAATTCCACTTGATAGTATAAAATAAAATACTCAGGAATAAATTCCACCAAGTAGATGGAAGTCTTTTGTACTAAAGACTACAAAACATTGCTGAAATAAAGACAAGAATTGAAAAGGCATCTATATGCATGTATAGGGTGTGTACATACAGGATGTACAAGGTGTATCCTATATGCATGTATAACACTTAATATTGATAAGATGGCAATATTATCCAAAACAATCTACAGGTTCAATGCAGTCTTTACCAAAATCCCAAGAGATTTTTTTGGCAAAAATACAAAATGTGGCCTGGAAATACATATGGAATTTCAAGGGACCCCAAACAGCCAAAACAATCTTGTAAAAGAACAAATGTGGAGGTCTCAAACTTCCTGATTTGAAAACTTACTAAAAAGTACAGTAATTGAAAGAACTGGCATAAGGACAGACATACAGATCAACAGAATAGAACTGGGAGTCCAGAAATAAACCCACATGGTATGCGTGCTCAGTCATGAACAACTCTTTGCAACCCCATGGACCACAACCCACCAGGCTCTTCTGTCCATGGAATTTTCCAGGCAAGAATACTGGAGTGGGTTGCCATTTCCTTCTCCAAAACACATATATCTATGGACAATTGGTTTTAAACAAGTGTTCCAAGACCATTCGATGGGGAAAGAACAGTCTTCAACAAATCATGCTGGGACAACTGAATACACATGTGAAAGAAAAAAATCTTACCCTTATCTTACACCACATGCAAAATGCAAGTCAAAGTGAACCAGACCTTGGATTTAAGGTCGATAGCTAGAAAGAAAGAAATCTTACCCTTGTCTTACTCCACATGCAAAATGTAACTGAAAGTGAACCAGATCTTGAATTTAAGGTCCATAACTACCAAACTTTTAGAAGAAAATATAGAGGCATATTTTCACAACCTCTGATTCACCAATAGTTTCTTAAATAATATTGAAAGCACAAGCAACAAAAGAAAAATATGTAAATCTGGCTTTATCAAAATGAAAAACTTGTGCATCAAAGAACATTTAACAAGAGAGATAAAAGATAAGACAAAGGTAAGAGAAAATATTTTCCAATCATGATTGATAAAGTTCTAGTATCCAGAATATATATATTAAAAAGCTCTTACAATGCAACATTAAAAAGACAACCTAATTTAAAAAATTATCACAGAATTTGAATAGATATTTCTCTAAAGAAGATATATAAATAGAGAGAAAGCACATGAAAAGATACTCAATATCATTAATCATTAAGAAAATACAAATACATCCTAGAAGAAATGGGGGAAGGAACAGAGGGTATATATGAAGAAATAATGGTTCAAAATTTCCAAATCTTATGAAAATCATGAGTCTACATTTCCAAGAAACTCAGTGAATTCCAGGTAAGATGAACTCAAAGAGACCCACACTGACACCAGAAAAAGAGACACCAGAAAGAGAGAAAATATTGAAAGCAGCAAGATTTGCATTTCTTTAATAATTAGTGATGTTGAACATCTTTTCATGTGTTTGCTGGCCATGTGCATGACTGAACATCTTCATAAAATCTACAAACAATAAATGCTGGCGAGGGTGCGGAGAAAAGGGAACCCTCTCACACTGTTCGTGGGAACGTAAATTGATACAGACACTATGGAGAACAGTATGGAGGTTCCTTAAAATACTCAACATAGAACTAGCATGTGACCCAGCAATCCCACTACTGAGGAAATACCCAGAGAAAATCATAATTCAAAAAGACACATGTACCCCAGTGTTCACTGCAGCAATATTTACAATAGCCAAGACATGGAACCAATCCTAAATATCCATCAAGAGAGGAATGGAAAAATAAGATGCGGTATGCAAAACGCATATGCAAAATGGAATATTTTGTTGCTGGCGTTCAGTTGCTAAGTCATGTCCGACTCTGCAACTCCATGGACAGCACTATGACAGGCTTCCCTGTCCTTCACTGTCTAATGGAGCTTTCTCAAATTCATGTCCATTGAGTTGGTGATGTCATCTAACCGTCTCATCCTCAGCTGCCTCCTTCTTTTGCCTTCAGTCTTTCATAGAACAGGGTCTCTTCCAGTGAGTCGGCTCTTCATGTCAGGTCGCCAAAGTACTGGAGCTTCGGCTTCAGCAATAGACTTTTCACTGAATATTCAGGGTTGATTTACTTTAGAACTGACTGGTTTGATCTCTGTGCAGTCCAAGGGACTCTCAAGAGTCTTCTCCAACACCACAATTTGAAAGAATCAATTCTTCAGCGTTCAGCTTTCTTTAGGGTCCAACTCTCACATCCATTCATGACTATTGGAAAAACTAGCTTTGAGTATATGGACCTTTGTCAGCAAAATGATGTCTCTGCTTTTTAATACACTGTTTAGGTTTGTCATATATTTCCTTCCAAAGAGCTAGCATCTTTTAATTTCATGGCTGCAGTCACCATCCACAGATTTTGGAGCCCAAGAAAATACAGTCTATAACTGCTTCCACATTTTTCCCTTCTATTTGTGATGAAGTGATGGGCCCAGATGCCATGATTTTCATTTTTGTAACGTTGAGCCCTCATCAAGAGGCTCTTTAGTTCCTCTTCACTTCTGCCATTAGAGTGGTAGCATCTACATATCTGAGGCTGTTGATATTTCTCCCAGTAATCTTGATTTCAGCTTCCAGTTCATCTAGCCCAAAATTTCGCATGATGTATTCTGCATGTATGTTAAATAAGCAGGGTGACAATATACAAGTCTTGACACACTCCTTTCCCAATTTTGAACCAGTCAGTTGTTTCATGTCCAGTTTTAACTGTTGCTTGTTAATGAGCATACAGCTTTCTGAGGAGACAGGTAAGGTGGTCTGATACTTCCATCTATTTAAGAGTTTTTCACAGTTTTTTGTGATCTACACAGTCAAAGGCTTTAGTATAGACAGAGAAGCAGAAGTAGATGTTGTTTCTGAAACTCCTTTGCTTTTTCCATGATCCAAGGAATGCTGGCAATTTGATCTCTGGTTCCTCTGCCTTTTCTAAATGCAGCTTGTACATCTGGGAGTTCTTGGTTCATGTATTAGTGGGTCTATAATGAAGGATTTTGAGCATAACTTGACTAGCATTTCAAATCAGTGCAATTATATGGTATTTTGATCATTCTTTGGGATTGGAATGAAAGCTTTTTCCAGTCCTGTGGCCACTGTTGAGATTTCCAAATTTGCTGACATATTGACTGCAACACTGTAACAGCATCATCTTTTAGAATTTTAAATAGCTCAACTGGAATTCCATCACTTCCACTAGCTTTGTTTGTAGTGATGCTTTGTAAAGTCCACTTGATTTCACACTCCAGGGTGTCTGGCTCCACATAAGTGATTACAACATCATGGTTATCTGGTTCATTAAGACCTTTTTTGGAGAGTTATACTGTGTATTCTTGCCACCTCTTTTTAATTTCTTCTGCTTATGTTAGGTCCTTACCATTTTTGTCCTTTATTGTGCCTATCCTTTCATGAAATGTTCCCTTGTTTTCTTCAACTTTCTTGAAGAGACATCTAGTGTTTCCCATTCTATTGTTCTCCTCTATTTTTCGGCACTGTTCACTTAAGAAGGCTTTCTTATCTTTCCCTGTTGATCTCTGGAGCTCTCCCTTCAGTTGAGTATGTCTTTCCCTTTCTTCCTTGCCTTTCCCTTATCTTCTTTCCTGTTACATGTAAAGCCTCCTCAGACAACTACTTTGCCTTCTTGAATTTCTTTTTCTTTGGGATGGTTTTGGTCACTGCCTCCCATACAATGTTACAAACCTCCATCTATAGTTCTTCATGCACTCTGCCTAACAGATCTAATATCATGAATCTGTTCATCACTTCCACTGTGTAATCATAAGCTGTTTGACTGATGTCATATCTTCATGGCCTAATGGTTTTCTTTACTTTGTTCAATTTAAGACTGAATTTTATAATAAGGAGCTCATGATCTGAACCACAGTCAGTTCCAGGTTTTTATTTTGCTGACTGTATAGAACTTCTCCATCTTTGGCTACAAAGAACATAGTCAATCTGATCTTAATATGGGATATTACTCAGTCATAAAAGGAACAAAATTGGATCATTTGTAGAGACATAGATGGACCTAGAAACTGTCATAGAGAATGAAGCAAGTTAGAAAAAACAAATATTGTATATTGATAAATATGTGGAATCTGAAAAAAAAAAATGGTGGAGATGATCTTACCTACAGGGCAGAAATAGAGACAAACACATAGAGAACAAACGTATGGAAACCAAGGCGGATAAAGGGAATGGTGGGATGAATTGGGAGACTGGGGTAAACATACATAAACTATTGATACTATATATAAAAAAGATAACTAATAAGAATCTACTGTATAGCACAGGGAATTCTACTCAATGCTCCGTGGTGACCTAAATGGGAAGGAACTACAGAAAAGAGTGGAGAAATGTATACATGGCTGATTCATTTTGCTGTTAAGTAGAAATTAACACAACAATGTAAAACAACTATACACTAGTAAAAAATTATTTTAAAAAAAGCAAGACAAACGTGCTATCATCACACATAAAGCATCCTCAATGAGATTATCACATTTCTTACCGGAAACTTTGGAGGCCAGAAGCAGTGTGTTAATACAGTCAGAGTGCTAGAAGAAAATAACTGTTAAGAAAGAATTCTATATCTGGTAAACCTGTCTCTCAAAAGTGATCAAGAATGCACTTAAAACTAATACAGTAGTAGTATGTCAATTATATGTCAATAAACTGAGGAGAAAACATGAGGCAAAAATTAAAACTTTCCCAAATAAACACAAGTTGAGGGAGTTTGGTACCTTTAGACCCGGCTATAGGAAATGCTCACAGGAGTCCCGAAAGGTAAAATGAAAAGACAGTACACAGTAACTTGAAGTTGTATACATACAAATCTCAACAAAGGCAAATAAATGGGCAATTGTTATATAAAGAATAAAAAGGGTGGGAATAAAGTGTAAAGGAGTAAATTTTTGTATTCTGACAATAAGCAGATATAAATTCAAATTAGAGTATTATAACTTTAGGATGTTACCTGTAATCATCAAGATAACCAAAAACAAAATAGCTATAGAATATACACAAAAAGAGATGAGAAAGTAATTTAAACATTTCAGTAGAAAAAAAATAAACTAAAAACACGAAGAAAAACAGGAATGAAGAAAATGAGGGTCAAAAGAGCTATACAGGAAACAAGTAGCAAAGTGACAGAAGTAAATTCCTCCTTATCAGTAGTTACTTTAAATGCAAATCAGTAGTTACTTTAAACTCAATGAGACAGAGACTGACAAAATGAGTAAACACCTGACTCAACTATAAGCTATCTATAAGAGATGCACTTGTACAAAGACACAAGTAGATTGAAAGTGAAAAGATGGAAAAAGTATTATATACAAAACATAAACAAAAGTGAGTAGGGGTGGCTACACTAACATCAGACCAAACATTAAGTCAAAACAGATTATAAGAGGCAAGGAAGGACATAATACATTAATAAAAATTTTAATAAAGAAAGGTGATATAGCCATTTATGCACCTAATAACAGACCATGAAAATACAGGAAACAAAAACTAATAGAACTAAAGAGAGAAGCAGAGTTTTAGAATAATAGTTGGGCACTTCAAATCCACTCACAATAATGGATAGAATAATTAGAGAGAAGGTAAGAAAGAAAGCAGAATTGAAGACTTAAAAAACACATTAACCCACCTACATCTAACAGAGATACACAGAACACTCGACGTGATGACAACAGTAGTGTACACATTCTTCTCAAGGACACACAAGACATTTGCAAGGATAAACTTGATGTTAGACCATAAACCAAGTATCAGTAGATTTAAAAAAGATAACTATCATACATAATAGCATCTCCAAGCACAGTGGAATGAAATTTCAAATCAGTAACAGAAAAAAAAATGAAAAAATTCACAAAATTGTAAAAATTAAATAACGCACTTTAAAACAACCAGTGGAGAAGGGGACAATCCCCAGATGGCAGAGGAACAGGATGGGGAGACCGCTTTCTCCCTCCCAAATATACATTAAAATATCATCTGCACGTGGAGCAAATCCCACAGAACAAATTCTGAATGCTGGCGGAGGACCCCAGATGTCCAGAAAGGCAAACCAATCTCCTAGGAATGAGATAGGGCAAAGAATAAAGACAAAAAAGAGAGACATAGGATTTGGGGATGGGGACCTGTCCTGTGAAGGGAGTCGTGAAGGAGAAGTTTCCACACAATAGGAACTCCTCTCACAAGCAGGGTCAGTGTGAAGCTTAGGAAGCTCTGAGGGAAGCACAACCGAGAAAATTCACCACTGAGATCATGCCGAATGGCAGTTACTAGTGGGAAGTGGCTCACATGCTGGGGTCTGCCCGCAGTGAGTGGGAGCTGGGTATGCTGGCTCTGGCTGCATCATGGGCCCTCAGGGAAAGGACCGGGGTAGAATGCCAGAACATTCTGAGGTGGCTATGCAACACAGCACAGACATAATGGGGAAAACCATGGAATCACCAGAGAAACAACGGAACATTCCTGCAGGAAGATTCGAACGCTGCACTCTGAGCCCAGGCACGCTCACAGAACAAAAAATCACGACCTAACAAATATCAAAGAGGGTCAAGCTGGCTGCCACCTCTGGTCCCAGAGGCAGAGAAGCAGGCACGCAACAGCCAAAGATGGAAAGCAAGGGGCCACTGCAGTCCCAGCCCCAGAGACAGCATCTGCAATCTGAGTGGATGGCCCACAGTCTCACCCACGTCTTCCTGGGATCATGGACAGCCCAGCTCTGCCAGGAGAGTCACAGCCTGAGTCCAGCTACCCTGGGGAGATGCATGCCCACCTGGGACTCTGCCTTCACAGCTCACCAGGAGCCCGAGCAGCTTGGCCCTGGGGGATGCACACCCGCCTTGGGCTGCAGCAACCATGTGTGGTCCAGCCACTGAGGGCACCCCACACATGCCAGCAGCACCTGCAACGTCCCTCTCTCTCTACAACACAATTGAGCAAGTGAGCACAAATGAGAGGCCACTCTCGCTTCTCTCATGTCAGGGCAGAGATCAGACACTGAAGAAAAGCTTGGAAGTGGAGGTGGGCCAGGTGAGCAGAGCAATGAAGGGGGAGCTTCTCTGGAAGTGGCAGGTGCAACAGAATAAAATCCTTCCGTTCAACTGAGATTGTGCATTTAGGAACAACTGTAGACTTTGAGAAGAAGTGCTCTGTTGGACACGACTGCTGTGACTTAGCAGCAGTAGCAGCAAGCCAGAGCAAGAGAATATCTGTAACTGAACTAACTCCACACTGCACATAACAGATCCAGACACCTTCCTAGATATACTGGAGGACCTTCTGAGTATGCAACTCGACTGAAGCAGGAAAATGGAGGAATCACATGAACATTCATCACACTACGACCATATATGTATACTTCCTGCCTCCTATAAAAGTTCTCTTTATTATTTTTTAAATTTTATATTATTACTTTTTAATTTAAATTTATTAATTTTTTTTCCTATCTTCCCTTTTGTTTTTCTTTATTCCTTCATACTGTACTAGCATAGTTCTTTATTACTCCTTTAATTTTTCATCTTGCTGCCTACTCTTACCTTTAAAAAAAACCTTTTTTTTAAAATAAATATCATATTTTTGTTTCTTTTTTTTTTAATATTGTAATTTTGAGAGTCTAATTTTTATTCCAGGTTTTTGCTTTTTGATCTTTTGTTGTTCATTTTGTATCTTTGAAACTCTGATTTTTAGTATCTATTTTACTTAGGGATGTGATTATTGAATTGATTGCTCTCTTCTCTCTTGATTCTCCTTTTTCCCCTCCTGTCATCTCTTTCTCCTTCTTCCTTCTTCTCTTCTCTATACAACTCTGTGAATCTTTTTGGGCGTTTCTGGCTGAGGAGAGTTGTTTCACAATTAACCTAGGGGATTTGCCTTCTGTACTGTGTGAGCAGAGAAGTCTTGATGCTACTGTAAGAGGTCAGGACTGAAATCTAGAGGCAGGCGGCTCAAATCCAGATTTTGGACTATCAGAAAATTCTTGATCCCAGGGAACATTAATAGATGACAGCCCACCTCAAAGCCTCCATACCTACACTGAGACCAAGCTCCTCCCAAGAGCCAGCAAGCAATGCAAGACAGTCCACATCAATTCTTTAGCAAAACAGGCAACCTGCACATTAGTAAAGAAGCTGCCCAAAGTCATACCAAACCCACAGACACTCCAAAACTCACTAATGGACACTGCTCTGCTCTCCAGAGAGGTAATAGTGGAAATAAATGACTCAGAACTGGAATAAAGAAAAAATAAGAAGAAGAAATGATGACAGCCTAAGAGAGACCACTGGGCAATGTTAAGTGGCCAACATTCGAATCAGAGGCATCCCAGAGGGAGAAGACAAAAGGAAACAACACGAGAAAATATCTGAAGAGATAGTAGTTAAAATTTTCCCTAAGATGGGAAGGAAATAGCCACCCAAGAACCACAGAGAATCCGATACGGGATAAACCCAAGGAGAAACACACCAAGACACATATTAATCAAACTAATAAAAATTAAACACAAAGAACAAATATGGAAAGCAGCAAGGGAAAAGCAACAAATAACATACAAGAGGATTCACCATAAGGATAACAGCTGATCTTTCAGCACTAACTCTGAAGGCCAGAGGGAATGGCAGGATATAAAGTGATAGAAGGGAAGAGCCTATAACCAAGATTACTCTAACCAGCTAAAACCTATCCTGCTCAAACTCTTTCAAAAAAACTGCAGATGAAGGCAAATTCCCAAACTCATTACAAGGCTACCATCAACTTGGTCCCAAAAACAACGATGCCACAAAAAAAGAAAATTACAGGCCAATGTCACTGATGAACATGGATGCAAAATCCTGAACAAAATTCTAGCAAACAGAATCCATCAACATATTAAAAACATCATACATTATTGTCAAGTGAGCTTTCACACTGGGATGCAAGAATTCCTCAGTATACGTAAATCAATCAATGAGATACACCATATTAACAAACTGAAAGATAAAAAGAATATGATTATTTCAACAGATGCAGAGAAAGCATTTACCAAAATTTAACACCCATTTATGATTAAAAACTCTCCAGAAACTAGGCATAGAAGGAACATACCTCAACAAAATAAAAGTCATATATGACAGAACCAGAGTAAACATCATCATCAATGGCAAAACAATGAATGCATTTCCTCTAATATCAGAAATAGGACAAGGGTGCTCACTCTGCTGCTGCTGCTAAGTCGCTTCAGCTGTGTCTGATTCTGTGTGACCCATAGATGGCAGCCCACCAGACTCCCCCGTCTCTGGGATTCCCCAGGCAAGAACACTGGAGTGGGTTGCCATTTCCTTCTCCAACGCATGAAAGGTATTCACTCTAACTGCTACTATTCAACATAGTTTTGGAAGTCCTAGCCATAGTAATCAGAGAAGAAAAAGAAATAAAAGGAAGCCAGAGTAGAAAAGAAGAAATAAAGCTCTCACTGTTTGCAGATGACATGATTCTCTACATAGGAAACCCTAAAGATGTCACCAGAAAATTACTAGAGCTAATAAATGAATACAGTAAAGTTGTGATATAAAATTAATACACAGAAATTCCTCGCATTCCTATAAACTAACAATGAAAAAACAGAAAGAAATGAAGGAAACAATTGCATTCTCCATTGCAACAAAAAGAATAAAACATTTAGGAATAAATTTAGCTAAAGCAATAAAATATCTGTACACAGAAAACTATAAAACACTAATG
Source organism: Budorcas taxicolor (assembly GCF_023091745.1). Taxonomy (NCBI): domain Eukaryota; kingdom Metazoa; phylum Chordata; class Mammalia; order Artiodactyla; family Bovidae; genus Budorcas; species Budorcas taxicolor. Next base: position 6,913,950 of record NC_068930.1, on the reverse strand, counting down.
AAAGAAATCAAACATGACACAGATAGATGGAGTGATCTATCATATTCCTGGATGGGAAGAATCAATATTGTGAAAATAACTATACTACCCTAAGCAATCTATATATTCAACACAATCCCTATCAAACTACCAAAGGTATTTTTCACAGAACTAGAACAAATAATTTCACAATTTGTATAGAAACACAAAAGACCCCAAACAAGCAAAGTAATCTTGAGAAAGAAGAATGGAACTGGAGGAATTAATCTTCCTGACTTCAGACTATACTACAAAGCCATAGTCATCAAGACAGTATGGTACTGGCACAAAAACAGAAATATAGATCAAGGGAACAAAACAGAAAGGCCAGAAATAAATCCATGCACTGCTGGATACATTTTCTTTGACAAAGAAGGCAAGAAACAGACAATGGAGAAAAAGTCTCCTCAACGAGTTTTGTTGAGAAACATCAACTATGCATGAAAGGATAAAACCAGAACACTTTCTAACACCATATCGAAAAATAAATTCAAAATGGATTAAAAACCTAAATGGAAGGGCAGAAAATGTAAAACATGATCCTTGTAGCACTCCCCCCACCTCCGAAAAAAAAGGAGCAGAACAATAACAGAACAAAATTTTTTTTTAAATCAGAACAGTAACAGATATATTAGAAAAAATAAAGAGGTAGAGGAAACAACTGAGAGGTAAAACAGAAACACAATGGTGATTTTAAAAAGCCAGAGAAGACTTGAGGGTGTGGCTTAGGTGGAGGGGGGTTTAGGCCTATGCTCAGGACACAGGCATCCAGAAAAGGGCCTGGAAGGTTGGGGGCCTGGGGCTTAGAGTCAACATGGGCTGAGGGGCCCCAGAGTTTCTCTGGCCTCCTTGGAGAATGTAGGATTAGGTCCAGGCCTCAGTGAGCTCCCTGGGCCTGAGTGGGTGGAGGACATGCTAGGTGAGCTCCTCCCCTCCCCTATCCTCTGATCCCTCAAAGTTCCCTTCCCACTGGCCTCTACTTTTTTTCTCAGAAAAAAACTATCAGCTTGGTGCAAATGTAACTGTGGTTTTGGACTCTGAATTTTAAATCATTATAACTAGGCTGTAACACTGTATTAATTAAATTAGGAACCATTACAATCAACACATTTTTGCCAATGAAAAATAAGTTAATTTATTCCTATAGTGTATAAATCCATGCTTGGGGATTTGATGAACTCTTGGAAAGCATTTTCTGCCTCCTGCTGGTTGTGGAAATGTTTTCCCTGCAAAAAGATGTTGAGATGCTTGAAGGGAGTGGTAGTCCACTGGCGAGAGATCGGGTGAATATGGCAGATGAGACAAAACTTTGGAGCCCAATTCATTCAACTTTTGAAGTGTTGGTTGTGTAATGTGTGGTTGGGCACTGCCATGGAGAAAAACTGGGCCCATGCTGTTGACCAATGCTGGCTGCAGGCGTTGCACTTTTTAGTGCATCTCATCGATTTGCTGAGCATACTTCTTATACAATGGTCTCGCTGGGATTCAGAAATCTGTAGTGGATCAGACTGGCAGCAGACCACAAAACAGCAACCATGACTTTTTTCTGGTGCAAGTTTGGCTTTGGGAAGTGCTTTGGAGCTTCTTCTCAGTCCAACAACTGATCTAGTCACTGCTGGTTGTCATATAAAATCCACTTTTTTGTCAGATTTCACAATTTGATTGAGAAATGGTTTGGTGTTGTGCAGAATAAGAGAAGATAGCGCTTCAAAACAATGATTTTTAAAGGTTTTATTGAGCTTTTGCATCGTTTTAATTTGTTTTACATCCAAATGACTGTAGAACGGTTGACAATGAGTTCTTTGGCAGCATCTTGTGTAGTGAGGATCAGCTTTGATGATGGCTCTCAACTGTTGTTGTCAACTTCTAATGGCCAGCCACTATGCTCCTCATCTTCAAGGCTCTCTTCTCCTTTGCAAAACTTCTTGAACCACACTGAACTGTACGTTTGTTAGTAGTTCCTGGAGCAAATATGTTACTGACATTGCGAGTTGTCTCCCTATTTACAACCAAGTTTGAACTTGAATTAAAAAATAGCTTGTATTTGCCCTTTGTCTAACATCATTTCTATAGCCTAAAATAAATATAAATTAAACAGCAAGTAATAATTCATTAGAAAAAAAAATAAAGTGACAAATGTTCATTAAAATGAAGTATAACATAACCACATTTTACAATGTAAAAAGACAAATAGATACAAGGGATTAGATTTGATAGACACAGTACCTGAAGAACTATAGATGGATGTTCATAACACTGTACAGACGGTGGTGATCAAAACCATTCCCAAGAAAAGGAAATGTGAAAAGGCAACATGGTTGTTCGAGGAGGTCTAACAAATAGCTGAGAAAAGAAGAGAGGCAAAAAGCAAATGGGAAAAGGAAAGATATACCCATCTTAAGGCAATGTCCCAAAGTATAGCAAGGAGAGATTTTAAAAAAGCCTTCTTAGCTGAACAATGGAAAAGAAATAGAGGAAAACAATAGAATAGGAAATACTAGAGGTCTCTTCAAGAAAATTAGAGATACCAAGGGAACATTTCATGCAAAGATGGGCATAATAAAGGACAGAAACAGTGTGCATCTAACAGAAGCAGAAGATATTAAGGAGAGATGCTAAGAGCACACAGAGCTACACAAAAAAAGGTCTTAGTGATCCAGATGACCACATTGGTGTGCTCACTCACCTAGAGCCAGAAAACCTGGGGTGTGAAGTCAAGTGGACCTTAGGAAGCCATTACTATGAACAAAGCTAGCAGAGGTGATGGGACTCCAGCTGAGCTATTTCAAATCCTAAAAGACAATGCTGTGAAAGTGCTGCTCTCAATATGCCAGTGAATTAGGAAAACTCAGCAGTGACCACAGGACTGGAAAAGGTTGGTTTTCATTCCAATCCCAAAGAAGGGCAATGAGAAAGAATGTTCAAAACTACAGCACAATTGCACTCATTTTACATGCTAGCAAGGTAATGCTCAAAATCATCCTAGCTAGGCTTTAACAGTACATGAACCAAGAATTTCCAGATATACAAGCTGAATTTAGAAAATCCAGAGGAACCAGAGATCAGATTGCCAACATCCGGTGGATCACAGAAAAAGCAAGAGAATTCCAGAAAATTACCTACTTCTGCTTCATTGACTACACTAAATCCTTTGATTGTGTGGATTACAACAAACTGAAAATTTCTTAAAGAGTTGGGAATACTAGACCACCTTACCTGCCTCCTAAGAAACCTGTATGCAGGTCAAGAAGAAACTATTAGAACTGGACATGGAACAATGGACTGGTTCAAAATTGGGAAAGGAGTACATCAAGGCTGTATATTGTCACCCTGCTTATTTAACTTATATGCAGAATACATCATGAGAAATGCTGGGCTGGATGAAGCACAAGCTGGAATCAAGATTGTCAGGAGAAATATCAATAAAACCCTTATGGCAGAAAGCAAAGAGGAACTAAAGAGACTCTTGATGAAGGTGAAAGAGGAATGAAAAAGTCAGCTTAAAATTTATCATTCCAAAAACGAAGATCATGGCATCTGGTCCCATCACTTCATGGCAAATAGATGGGGAAACAGTGGAAACAGTGACAGACTTTATTTTCTTGGGCTCCAAAATCAAGTGGACAGTGACGGCAGCCATGAAATTAGTAGATGCTTGTTCCTTGGATGAAAAGCTATGGCAAAACTAGACCGTGTATTAAAAAGCAGAGATATCACTTTGTTGACAAAGCTCCATCTAGTCAAAGCTTTTGTTTTTCCAGTAGTCATGTATGGACATGAGAGTTGGCCCATGAAGAAAGGTGAGCACTGAAGAACTGATGCTTTCAAAACATGGTGTTGGAGAAGACTCTTGAGGGTCCCCTGAACAGTAAGAAAACCAAACAGTCAATCTTAAAGGAAATCAACCTTGAATATTCATTGAAAGGACTGATACTGAAGCTGAAGCTCCAATACTTTGGCCAACTGATGTGAAGAGTTGACTTATTGGAAAAGACCCTGATACTGAGAAAAACTGAGGGCAGGAGAGGAAGGGAGCAATAAAGGGTGAGATGGTTGGATGGCATCATCGATTCAATGGACATGAGTTAGAGCAAATTCAGGGAGATAGCAAAGGACAGGGAAGCCTGGTGTGCTGCAGTCCATGGGGTCACATAGAGTTGGACATGACTAAGCAATTGAACAACAACAAATATACTGGCAAATTATTTTTTAAGATAAGTGGAAAAAGGACAGTAAATTAGCCTGTGTCCTTCCCAACACCACCCCCCCCCCCCGCCCCCCACCAACCTCACAAGCCCTTCAGTCTGTTCATCAGCTTTCACTGCCTCAGACCCCACTTGGACATCATTTTCCCCCCTCTGAAGTGGAATTCAGGGCCTCTCTCCACTGAGTCCTGTTTAACCACATGCCCCGCTCTCTCTCTCCATGCTGTATTGCAGGATACAGCGTCTGCTCCTCTCCTGTCCTGCACACTGCACCCCACGTGGCCAGGGGAAAATCTCTTCCCTCAGCAGACTCCACCACCCACCTGCCCATGGGACATCTTTCCTCCTGGATGGGGCACACTGTCTCTTCTCTCAGGTCTTTGCCCGGGCCCTGGAGGCCCCAGAATGGGGGTGGATCCTCTAACCACATCTGTCCTGCTCTCTTTCCCTTTCCCCAACTTGCATGGGTCTCCTTGCTGTTATAGAACTTCACAGAGTTCTTCTGCCTCTGAAAACTGTTCCCCACTGGAATGCCATTTTTTTCAGAGTCACACAGCTGCCCCTCAGCCACTACAGGTCTCTCCACTCACACACACACACACACACACACACACACACACACACCCCCCTCATAGACACAGACACACACATACACTCACAAGCACACACATAAGCACACTTGCACAAACACAATCACATACAGAGACACAGCAGGCCCTCCTTATTCCCCTTCCCTGCTTTACTTTTCTGCATAGAATTTATCACCATTTGTCAGATTATATGTTTGTTTTTCTTTGTAACTGCCTCATCCCACACCTTGGAATGTAAGATCCCAGAGCACAAGATTGTTTACTCACTGCTATGTTCCAAGTACCCCTGGGAGGTGTTTAGTACAACTAGGTCTCCAGTAAATATATACTGAGTAAATAAACATCATAGAGCTCAGAATAAAAGAATTCTGGCCCAGGTCAGGAAGTGCTGAGGCTGGGATGTGACCAGGTATCCTTGACCTCAGTCTGCAGAGTCCAGCTCTCACCATAGCAAGGTCTCATGCCTGATGTCCATTCTGCTCCACTGAACTGCAGCTTCACCTGGGGTCAAGTGTAGATGTGTTTGGCTCCAGCTGTGTCACTCGGGGTGAGAGGTGTCTAAGGTCACCTAAGCTGTGTCCGCCACAAACAGCCTGGAGCTGCCATGGGAGCACCTGGAGGGCCCGGTGCTCCTGTTGGGCCGCACATCCACGGCAATGTCTTAGTCACCTGCTAGCTTCCCTGGGCCTGTGGACTCTCTGGGAATGGAGGCTCTGGCTTCCTGAAGGGGTGGAAGGTCCCGAGGGCCTCCATCTGTCCTGGATACCTGGGTCTGGACAGAAATCTGCAGGGATGGTGTGGAAACAAGCATGTCGGTCGAACAGCCCTGAGAACCCAGCACAGACCTGGGGGCCACCAGAGTCCCAACTCAGCAGCAAGAACCCTGTGCAAAGGTTGCATGCTAAATATGTAAAAAATAAGTCAGCAAATCCAGATAAACCTCAGTATTTTTTTTTCATGCTTTACTTAGGAAGTAGAGATTTAAATAAACTGTTCATTGAGAAGGTATTTATCTGCCCACAAACTTGAATGCATATATGAAAAAGCTGTTAATATAATAGTATAATGTTTGTTAAATCACTTTTCAAGTTAAAATGTACTACATTTTCAATACCTTTCCATTGTATAGGACTTTCCAATATGAAACATGCTTTTACACAGATTATTCCTGATTTCAGTAAATCCAGGTGAGACTGACAGGGTCATCATTACTGCCCACGTTCTCAGAGAAAGAAGCAGGGCCTTGAGCTCAGTTCGTTTATGATGCCTGTCCAGGCCTCAGTCTGTGCCGACTTCTGACCAGCCCTGTGGAGCTCTGCCCTGCCCCACCCCCAACAGGAGCCCACTGCACTTTGGAGGGGGGTCCTCCCACCACAGGGGACACGCTCTCTCCACTCCCCAACAGGAAGCATTTCATAAAGTGTGGCCTAGAGTGGCCACATCAACAGGTCCACAAACATTCATCTATCTGACTCCCCACTCCCATGATCTTTATGGAAAAAAAGGGAACTGTCAAAATTCCAAAACTTTCAGTAACTGCATTGCATCCTTAAAATTTTGTTAAGAAGTTATACTCATGTCAAGTGTTCTGATCACAGTAAAAGAAAATTTTAAAAGAATTAGAGGATGAAAAAACTGAGAGAACAATCAGCCGTTAGTTTGAATGATGCTATTTTGGACTGCAAGGAGATCAAACTAGTCAATCCTAAAGGAAATTGACCCTGAATATTCACTGGAAGGACTGATGCTAAAGCTGAAGCTCCAGTACTCTGGCCACCTGATGTGAAGAATCAACACATTGGGAAAGACCCTCATGCTGGGAAAGATTGAGGGCAGGAGGAGAAGGGGTGGTGGAGGATGAGATGGTTAGATAGCATCACTGACTCAATGAATATGACTTTGAACAAACTCCAGGGGATAGCGGAGGACAGAGGAGTCTGGCAAGCTACAGTCCACGGGATCAAAAGAATTGGGCACAGTTTAGTGGCTGAACAACAACAACAATAACCATTTAGAGTTAGTTTTAAGCTCTTCCATAAAATGTTTATTGTTGGTGACTACAGTGCATGAGTCACTATCTTCCATCTCAAAAGCATCATATATTCAAAGAGTATAATTTTTAACTTTAGATTTATAAGAGGAGAGTAAGTTGTAAAGTTTACACATGATAGGAAGGCCTTTCACTGTTAAAATAATATGCCAGACACAAAAATAAACCAAAGAATTTCTATTATATATTCAAATTAATATTTTAAAATTAACTGAGGCTTGGTGCTACTCTTACAAATATATACACATAAATGCTCCCTCACTCTATCTCTCCCTATCGTACATAATTTTTAAAAACTGTCATTAATCATTACATTAGCAGATTTTAAGTTAAATGGATAGTATCCACTGCTTGCAAGTGGGGAAGAAAGCAACCTTGTATTGATGGTAGTAATTTGGGACAAGATTTTAAGCTTCTTTTCAAGTGAACTTTGGCAATGACTATGCAAATTAAGGGCTTCCCAGATTTCAAAGGGTTCTAACCCTTCTAAGGGTTCTCTAGCAGTAAACAACCCACCTGCCAATGCAGGAAGTGCGGGTTCAATCCCTGAGTTGATTGAAGATCCCCTGGAGGAGGGCATGGCAACCCACTCCAATATTCTTGCCTAGAGAATCTCATGGACAGAGGAGCCTGGTGGGTTACAGTCTATAGGATCACAAAGAGTCGGACATGACTAAAGCAACTTAGCGCACGTGCACGCTTGGATGCACACACACAAATTAAAGTGCATAGACCTAGAGAAAAGCAACTTCTTTTCGACTAATTTGTTTAGGGAAAAACTAGAGACACCATCAAGAGCATACTGGTTAAAAAGTAGGCCATGGAGCCACAATGAGGAATATTTTTCACCAATTAAATAGAGTGGAGCCCATCTATTAACATTATGTTAATATTGATCTATTATTATTACAACCAAATGAGGTTTAAAAATCATTTGGTGCAAAAAAAAAATTACAGAAAACAAAATTACCACTGAGAGATGCAGCATCCCACTCACCTCCAACTTCTCCTTCAGGATTCTCAGAATCATGTGATACTGACCATCAAATCAGCCTGGAAATAAAGTATTTACTTGCCTTCTCATACAGCGTGTCCTGCTCTCATTCAGTCCTGCACCTAAGAAGTACGCAATAACTTTGAAGTAGTTCTCAACATGCAGCACATCTGCGAATTGCTCAGAGAGCCCCTTTGCTGTGAAAGAGACCCAAGTGCTGCGTAGTCAAACAGACAATTAGAAAACACCAACATCAAAACAAGAATCAAATTCTATGGTAACCCTGTTTGCTTAGGAAGCAAAGGAATGAGCTCTTCAGAGTAAGGCCCTCCCCTTGAAGTGGCTCAGGCTTTGTGACTTCACCAGTGATGGACAGAGCTGATTATTTAGTTCAGCTGTAATTAGTTTAGTGTCTGTTCCATAAAGCCAAAGCTTTTTTGCCCATGTGTATACAATTTGTTAACTAATTATTGATTTCCATGATCTAAAACAGACACAATGACCTGACTAACTGATAAGCAATTATCGGTATACCTTAAACTTCTCAAGACTCCCGGACTCTGGCACCCCCAGGCCCAGGCTAATCTAAAGGGCTTTCACATTTACTGTTGTACTAGGGCCCTGTCTTCTAAGTGTCTCCTGACTTTTCTCACTACAAAACCTCCTTGGGTTAAAGATGGAGATAGTCTCTATTATACTCCAATGTCATATGGCAGTGCCAGGGCAGAACAGACATAGATTCCCGTTCTGAAAGGATGTAGAAGGCATCTGACAATGCATTGGAGACATAGACATTCAGGGTTATTCCCTGTATTTTGTGTTACCTAGAGACAGCGAATGAGAAACAGGCATGGGAAACTAAAAAAAAACTAGAAGTTGCAAGGAAAGGTCTAAGAGAGACACAAAAGACTGCATGAATCCAGAGACATTGAGGGTGATGCAGACAGGCTTAAAGACAGGGCAGCATGTGGATTTGCACGAAAGAATGAGCATTTTCAGGAGACTGGCATACTTGCATGGGTTTTCAGGGGAGCGTCAACAGAGTGGCTGAGGCAAGACAGGGTGGGCTAGACAAAACATGGTCCTACTGGGATCCAGAGTCCTCATGCAGTTAGGTACAGAAGCTTAATTAATCTGTCCACTGCCCCCCTAGCTCAGAAACCAAGTCAGCCTTGACTCAGAAATCTCACATCCTCTTTGCCTGTGGACAGTGTAATGTACAAATCATTAAGTAGATTCGTGATGGTATAGACAGAAAAAGGTTAGCAGTTCATTTTCACACCATGTTTTTAAAAGCAAGGCTTGTTGTATAAATACAACGTAGAAACTCTAGAAAAAAACATTTTCAGAGCTTTAAAGCACCCTTGTTCCACATACACAGTGAAATGACACTGCACGCAGAGCCTGAGACTTGTGATGCCATTTGGAAAGCATCCGTAGCTAGACTCTGATATGTGTTTTGGGGAGACTCACCCTTGCTGAGGCCATGCTTGTCTCCTTTTGCATTTAACTGAAAGCATTTGGAAGTGTCAAAACTTTCTTTCAAAAATAATCAATAGGTCTTTTCTTCAGTAATCAAATTTTGCCATCAATCAGCTCAGATGACTAAAATTTTTACGTAGCTTCTGTTGTGAATAAAAGTAAAAAAAAAAAATGATCTTGGCCTTTGTTGATGGGGGTTAGCTTGCTTGCCTACAAGTGCTATTTTAGTAATGAAAACTGTCTTTTATTTTTCCCTGCCTCATTTATGTTATGCTAAGCAAGCTTGTAAGTTCCCATTAAAAACATGAAAGATTACTCAGCCATAAAAAGGAACAAATTTGAGTCAGTTCTAATGAGGTGGATGAACCTAAAACCTATTATATAGAGTGAAGTGAGTCAGAAAGGGAAAGATAAATACCATATTCTAACACTTATATACGGAATCTAGAAAAATGGTACTGAAAAATTTATTTACAGGGCAACAGTGGAGAAACAGAGAGACAATAAACTTATGGACATGGGGAGAGGGGAGGAGAGGGTGAGATTCATGGAGAGAGTAACATGGAAACTTACATTACCATGTGTAAAATAGACAGCCAACGGGAATTTGCTGTATGGCTCAGGAAAATCAAACAGGGGCCCTGTACCAACCTAGAGGGGTGGGATGGGGAGAGAGACGGGAGGGAGGTTCAAAGGGAGGGGATATATGTATACCCATGGCTGATTCATGTTGAGGTTTAACAGAAAACAACAAAATTCTGTAAACCAATTATCCTTCAATAAAAAAATTAATTTAAAAAGCCATGAAAGATATACCTTATATAATTTAAATTCATTTGACCACTTCCTTATAAAATATCATGATGAAAACTAAATTACACTATGCTGCTGCTGCTAAGTCACTTCAGTCATGTCCAACTCTGCAACCCCATATATGGCAGCCCACCAGGCTCCCCCGTCCCTGGGATTCTCCAGGCAAGAACACTGGAGTGGGTTGCCATTTCCTTCTCCAGTGCGTGATAGTGAAGTCGCTCAGTCATGCCCGACCCTCAGGGACTCCATGGACTGCAGCTTTCCAGGCTCCTCCGTCCATGGGATTTTCCAGGCAAGAGTACTGGAGTGGGGTGCCATTGCCTTCTCCGAAATTACACTATAGATTCACACAAAGGCTTTCTTAAACACAGAAAAGGGTTTTTGGGGAAAACCTGCAGCACTGAGAACCCTGCAGGATGCACAGAGGTCAGGGCACTGGCTGGGACTTTGGCTGACGAGGCAGGGTGTGCTGTGAGCCGGTGCTGCTGGGGCAGGCTCTCCCTAGCTCACCACAGTCCCTAAGGGTCTTCATTCACCAAGCCAGGGGTCTACAGCAGCCTTACTGCAGAGAACGTTAAAAGGCATCTCATAGTTTCTGAGAGTCATCTCTCATCCTTCTGGTAGCAAGCTAAATAAGCTTTCTTGATCCTTTCCACACAAGTCACATGTTCTTCCAACCATCTAATGATGCCATGGGTTTCCTGCCATCTTAAATTCTCTGTGACATCCTTCCTCAGTTACAGGAATGAGAAGCAGGCCCAGCCCTTGCGTTAGTGGTTCTGAATCAGGTTACACCAAATGCAGTGCACCTAATCATCTGGATTCCTCCAAAAACATTTCTGATCTGAAACCCTACCGACAGTTTTCTGTTCTAATATTTTGAAAATTCAATTAAGAATCTGATGAGTGTCATGTAAGCTCATGTATTTCACCAAATAAATAAAAGATTATACATTGAAGGTGTCTGAATTCATTCTTCCCTATGCCTGTGTCTTTATTTCCTTTGTCTAAACCAGAATAGTGGCTTAGACCTCTTCAGAGAACTGTGCAGGCTGCCAGATCAGAAGCCAAATGTCCCATAACTTACTTTTCAGAAGTCTTCTCATGCCTGATACCACCCACCATAGAAACGGAGTAGATTGCTTCTGTCATTCTGGCAAACAATATGGCAGCAGGTATTAGGATCATATCCAGATTCAGCCATACAGAGAACCCTCATAATGAGAGGGAAAAAAATGCTTCTCATGATGACAGCTAGGTATTTTATCTGTAATTTTGTATGACTATTTGCCTTGCCTCAAAACTAAAAATTTACCAGAATGTGTTCAGATAAAGGCTATAACTTATGCAAATTCTGGGTTCCAAAGAGAAGTCTCACTGAGGATTAAAACTCAATTCAAGCAAAAGTGCCCAGTAAATAGCCACTGGAGGGATCTGCCATACCGCCAGTACAGCTCCCAAAGCCTTTTTTTTAATATTAAAAATCTATTTGATACTCATATGGTCAAGCCATGAACATTCAAAGTATGTCACCCCCAGTGAGTGGGGTCAGCCATAAGCAGATAGGCTCACTTACAGGCTATTAGACTCTGACTGTGAGAAGATGAGCTACTCGTAGCTTAACAGGATGGGAGGGCTTCAGTTCTGCCCAGCCACTCAGCGTTCACAGCCTGTCCCTTCCCTCCCTGCTCACAGAGCCAAGGAACACTGCACACAATGTATTCCAACCCCTGTCTGGGGCCTAGCCCCCTCTGTTCCACACACACAAGGCATGACTGTGGAGGTGAAGAATGCTAGTAAGTACATTTCTTGATTATTGATTATACTTTTATCTTTAATTTAGAATCAGTAAATCAGTGAATATTTAATTAATTTTACATGAATTTTTTTTAGAAAAGGGCAGTAGTTAAAAACAACAACAACAACTGCACCAGAATGTTTGTTACAATTCAGATCAAGTCCAAAATTTCCCAACCCAAACAGCCTGATGAAATAGGAAAAGCCCTCAACCTAACATCAGAATAAGCAGACCCTGGTTCTGTCACTGTGAATCCATCACTCTTCAGGACCTAAGTTTTCTTTCTTTCTTTCTTTCTTCTTTTTTTTTAATTTACAATATTGTATTGGTTTTGCCATACATTGACATGAATCAACCATGGGTGTACATGCGTTCCCAAACATGAACCCCCCACCCACCTCCCTCCCCATAACATCTCTCTGGGTCATCACCGTGCACCAGCCCCAAGCATGCTGTGTCCTGCGTGAGACATAGACTGGCGATTCGATTCTTACATGATAGTATACATGTTTCAATGCCATTCTCCCAAATCATCCCACCCTCTCCCTCTCCCTCTGAGTCCAAAAGTCCATTATACACAGCTATGTCTTTTTTGCTGTCTTGCATACAGGGTCGTCATTGCCATCTTTCTAAATTCCATATATATGTGTTAGTATACTGTATTGGTGTTTTTCTTTCTGGCTTACTTCACTCTGTATAATCGGCTCCAGTTTCATCCATCTCATTAGAACTGATTCAAACGTATTCGTTTTAACAGCTGAGTAATACTCCATTGTGTATATGTACCACAGCTTTCTTATCCATTCATCTGCTGATGGACATCTAGGTTGTTTCCATGTCCTGGCTATTATAAACAGTGCTGCGATGAACATTGGGGTACATGTGTCTCTTTCAATTCTGGTTTCCTCGGTGTGTATGCCCAGCAGTGGGATTTTCTTGGTCCTTGGGTGGAGCTTGGTTTCACTGTAGGTATGGAGGCATTTGATGAGCTCCTATTGCTTAATGTTCCCTGAATTCAGGAGTTCTCTGATGTTTTCAGGCTTTGGACTTAAGCCTCCTGCTTCTGGTTTTCAGTTTTATTTTTACAGTAGCCTCTAGACTTCTCCATCTATATAGCACCGATGATAAAACATCTAGGTTAAAGATGAAAAGTTTCTCCACATTGAGGGACACCCAGAGAAGTTCACTGTTTTTGAAGACAATGGTCTGTTTTTCTGGTTGCCTGATGTCCTCTGCCAGCCTACAGAAGTTGTTTTGTGGAGTTTGCTCAGTGTTGAAATGTTCTTTTGAGGAATTTGTGAGGGAGAAAGTGGTCTTCACGTCCTATTCCTCCGCCATCTTAGGACCGCCCCCCAGGACCTCAGTTTTCTAATTTGCAAACTAAATGTTTGTCAAGGTTAGTGCCTATAAGTGTTAGCTTTCACCATAGCCGACACTTAGTGGCTTAAAACAACAATCGTTAATTATTTCTCGTGAGTCTGTATGTCAACTGGGTGGTCCTGGTTAGCTGGGTCAAGCTTGACTCGTTCAGGCTGAGCTCACTGGTGGGTGCCATGAGGAGATGTCTCACCTGGGACAGCATCAGCTGGAATGGCCCATCCCTACTCCATGCAACCTGGCATCCCTGGCCAACACACCTGGTTTCCCTGGTGGATGGGAAGGGTCTCAAGCAAATAAGTGAGAACAACAAGGCCTCTTGCCTCCCAGGCTTGGAAATGAGAGGTAACTTCTATCTCTTTCTATTGTTCAAAGTGAGTCTAGAGGGAGGTGGGAGGGGGGTTCATGTTTGGGAACACATGTAAGAATTAAAGATTTAAAAAAAAAAAAAACTCAGCAGAGACTATTATTAACCCACTACCACCACCAAAAATAGATTCCAAAATTTATGCCACAAAGGCTCAGCTGTGAATAGGGTTTACCTGGTCATAATAATGTAAATCCTGACTATTGATTGGATCAAAATGACCATATAACTACACTGGGAGATTGTGAAGAAGGACAGTTGGCTTGGAGAAGGTGGTGAAAGCTTAAATTCTCTTCTTCCTTAGAAGGAAGTCAATAGATAATGTCTGAAACTGAGAAATCAAGATATAGCAGTACAGCATGGAGGTTAGAGAAATGAAGCTATACCTCACTTGCCAGAAAAAAATCAGGTAGAGGAACTGAAAATAGTTGTTTCTGGATCTGCAAGAAATGAAGAAAGAGAAGAGTAAAAGAACCATGTTTTTATAGCAAGTCACAGCGAACTGTTTGACTTCCTGCACTTTGTGGGTGTGTAATGTGGATGAAGATAAAATGTTAAACTAACAAAACAAAAGCAGCTCTATGAGTCTCCATGGTGTATTTATCAAGTCCGGTTGATAAATAAAATATGGAAACCCCCAATGACTTTGAATTTCAAATAAACATAAAAAATGTTTAAATCTAAAAAAAAAAAAAAACAAAACAAAAAAACAAAGTGAGTCTAAGCCTGATACAAAGGATAGAGAAAGAGACTCCTCTGAATGGCACAGATTAAAATGTCACACTGCAGATGCAGAGGGATGTGGACACAGAGAGGGGCGTAACTAGAACCACTGCTTGTAGGCAAGCATTCAAGATGTCCACTGAACTTTAAAACAGTATCATGTATCACTTGTTCCCCAGTGGGTTACCTAGAGATTATCGTCACTAAAAGCCAGCCCCTAAAATATCAACTTCTGCATGCAAAACGTGAACTGGGAATTATTTGAGGAGGACACGATTCTGCTAGGAATATAACCAAAAGAAAAGTAGGTCTGAGAAAGTGAGAGTCTTTTTTTATTTAATTCTCCACCAACCTATCCTTTGCCATTAAAGGTCCAGATGATGCCATGTCTGGGGCCGGCATGAACCAGTTCTCAGAGCTGTTCAGGGATTGTGTTGGAGGCTATATGTTCAATTTACCTTACTTTCAAGCAAGGTTATGGAAGTGTTTGTTATTTTTAAAATAATGTTTATGCCTGGGACAGGTACCACAGGCTAAGAAAACAAGTTTGCTGACCAACTCCCACAAGGCCTCTTTCATGAGACTGCCGTACTACCATTTTGTCCCCTTTTATTCCAGCCACTCCACAGACTGTTAGCCCTTGCCAAGATTTAAATTCAGCTTCCAGTGAAATTTTACCCATTCGCAATATAGGTACCCTATTTTCTGAATTTATTTCTAGCTTTTTTACTTAAATCATCATGAAGACCTGTTTCTCTAAACATCTCCCCTGCTCCCATTCAACTTTAAATAGAACTTAATTTTTTAAAGTATCATTGTAATTCCTAATAGTTCTTCATCCTGTAAAGGAACAGGGTTTTCTATGTGCCTATTTTAGTACTCTTCTGTTGCCTCTCTACCCTTTGCCTTTGCATTTTCTTTCAGCAATTGCCAGTGCTTTGGAAATATTAACGACTGTCTTCACTGTTCACCACACCATTCTCAAAGGTGCTATGGTTATATTCATGCCTGATCTTGCCAATGGCCCAAGATCAAGGTTCTGGTTGGCCTATGCTCTTTCTCAGAACCCTAGAGGAGAATCTATCCATGACTTTCCCAGCTTCTGGTGTTGCCAACAACCTTTGGTGTTCCTTATCTTATACACTCATCACTCCAACCTCTGCCTCCATCACCGCTGGGCCCTCTGCCTTTATGCCTCTATACGCCTGTCTCTCCTCTTGCTATGACAGTCATATTGAAGTAGGACCCACTCTACTACACCATCAGTTCAGTTCAGTTGCTCAGCCATGTCTCTTTGTAATCCCACCTACTACAGCATCTTAGGCTTCCCTGTCTATCACCAACTCCCACAGCTTGCTCAAACTCGTGTCCATCCAGTCAGTGATGCCATCCAACCATCTCATCCTCTGTCGTCCCCTTCTTTTCCTGCCTTCAATCTTTCCCAGCATCAGGGTCTTTTCAAATGAGTCAGCTCTTCACATCAGGTGGCCAAAGATTGGAGCTTCAGCTTCAGCATCAGTCCTTCCAAAGAATATTCAGGAATGATTTCCTTTGTGGTTGACAGGCTGGATCTCCTTGCAGTCCAAGGGACTCTCGAGAGTCTTCTCCAACACCACAGTTCAAAAGCATCAATTTTTCGGTGCTCAGGTTTCTTTGTGGTCCAACTCTCACATCCATACATGACTACTGGAAAAACCATAACTTTGACTAGATGCAACTTTGTTGGCAAAGTAATGTCTCTGGTTTTTAATATGCTCTCTAGGTTCGTCATAACTTCTCTTCCAAGGAGCAAGTGTCCTTAATTTCATGGCTATAGTCACCGCCTGCAATGATTCTGGAGCCAAGAAAATACAGTCTGTCATGGTTTCCATTGTTTCTCCATCTATTTGCCATGAAGTGATGGGACTATATGCCATGATCTTAGCTTTTTGAATGTTGAGTTTTAAGCCAGATTTTTCACTCTCCTCTTTCACTTTGATCAAGAGGTTTTTAGTTCCTCTTTGCTTTCTGCCATAAGGATGGTGTCATTAGCATATCAACTACACTATGACCCTATCTTAACTAGCTACAACAATACTATTTCAAAATAAGGTCACATTGTGAGGTTCTAGGAAGGAGACATTTTGGGGAGACACTATTCAACAATAAAGGCCTGTTTATTAGATCAGCTGTTATTCATTGAACTGATAGTAAGGTCATCATGCAAAAAGACATTTCATCCTGACAAAAGCAGTCGCAGGGAGAGACTATGACTACCCCTGGACCATCTCTGTATTAAGAAGGAGCCCAGCAGCTTTTGAGGGCCTGGGATGACTCAAAGAAGACATGTCTTTCCTAGAGAGATTACTTTCTTCCAAACAGATGTGACTCCTTTGAAATGTGACACACTGCCTCACATTTCACCTGATCTGGAGATTATTCTTAGCTCCAAATGAGGAGAACCTGGACAATGACCCAGTGATGCTGGTGCTAAGTCACATCCTCTAGAAGGAGTATTCTTCCTTTTGTCGCTTCAGTATTCCACACGTGGCATGTGTTCCACTTTCACTACGGTAGTTTTATTTTACTTCTACAGATTTCATAATGTGTTATAATCAGAGCTTATTTTTCCTTTTCTAAATATGGGTTGTTTTTTTTTTTTTTTTTTCCCATGGCACAGACAAGAGCTAAGAACTTGGTTTTCCAAACGTAGAAATACTGTGAGAAGAACTGAGTAAATGGTCAAAATATCAAATGATAAGATGAAACAAGGTGTATTAGTTGGAGTTCTTCAAAGAAAGAAAACCAATAGGACATATACAGTGAGATTTGTTAAAAGGAATTGGCTCATAGAATAATGAGCAAGTCACAAGATCTGGAAGATGAATGGGCAACGAGCAGACCCAGGAGGGCCGGTGGGCAGCTCCAGTCCATGTCTCAGGGCCCAAGTGTAAAGAGAACCAATGAATGGACAAGGTGGAGACCCAGGAGGGCTGGTAGGCAGCTCCAGTCCATGTCTCAGAGGCTACAGTAAAGAGAATCAATGATGGCATTCTTATTTGAAGGCTGCAAACTCAAGGCATCGAGATTTTGTGTTTCAGTTTGAATAAAAAAGAAAAAACTCAATGTTCCAGTTTGAAGGTGACCAGGTACGACAGTCTCTCTGACTCAGAGAAGGTCAGCCTTTTTGCTTGACTCAGGCCTTCAAGTGATTGGATGAAGGTCACCCACATTAGGAAGGACAGTCTACTTTTACTTTGTCCACTCATTTAAATGTTAATCTCATCCAAAAACACCCTCACAGACACATCTAGAATAAAGTTTTACCAAATGTCTGTGCACTCTCTGGCTCACTCAAGCTGATACATAAAATTAACCATCACCCAAACTCAGTCAGTAAAGGATCTGCCTATAGTGCAGGAGACCCAGGTTCAATCCCTGGGTTGGGAAGATCCCCTGGAGAATAAAATGGCAACCCACTCCAGTATTCTTGGCTGGAAAATCGTATGGACAGAGGAGCCTGGAGGGCTACAGTCCATGAGGTTGCAAAAGTCGGACATGACTTAGCAACTAAACCGCCACCAAAGGAAACCCACATTCTATGTGCTCAGCATCTCTGAAAGCCTGGGTAAATAATAACATGGATTATGTTTAAGCCCTTGATGTGACCCAACCGGAAACCCCTGCTTTGTGAGCCAGGGCACAACACAAGTGTGTGCTGGGCTCTGGTGGTGATCAAAGTTGCACTACAGAGAAGGTACAACCTTAAAACTTGCCCTCCCTCTGACCCACGGGCCTCAGTCCTAAACACTGTGTAGGACTAGAGAGAAACAAATGTAGAAAACCTTTGGTTTTCAGAGCTACCTTCAGCTCAGTAAAAGAAAAGATTAGCTGATCACAACAGAGCCTGAAAAATCACCGGCCGTCTCAGGGAGCCATTTCTTTCATCTTTACCCAGTATCCTAAAAACACTCAGGAAGCTGATAGGGCAACGGGGAGGAGGGCTCGCAGAGATGGCAAGGACTATGCTCATGGTCCTCCGGGTGCCCCTGCCCATGAGGGTCAGCCCAGGAGACAACCCATTAAGTCAAGCGGGGCATATGCAAATAAGTCCCTATTTGTCTTGGTATTTCTAAAATTAGTGCGCCCCAGAATAGAACAGAATAGAGGAGAAATGAGAGAATGAGTGAGCAGCTGCCCTGGAAAATGCAGGGGGGCTTGAAGCAGCCTAATGAGCTGGCATGTGGCTGTATGAGCCCTTGGGGACATGTGGGTCTTTTCGTCCTAATTCCTGTTAGAAACAGCACAATGCTCACACGACTGGAACCGTATGGCTGATAAAACGTACACCGCAAACACAGCAGCAACACAGTGACTGTCCAGGGAGGCGGGGAGTGCAGAGCACATTTGAGAAGCCACATCCCTCCAGTGAGGCTGCTTTGCCAACATCCAGCCACCATCTGGCTAAGACTGCCCAGTGCCCAGGCTCACGGGATGGTCTGTTCTGGAAAGTGGCAGAGGAAGACAAGTACCTCAAGTATAAAACCTGGTGGAATTTCAGCATCTAAACTCAAAGAGCTACCCAGAGGGAGGCCTGTGGAGGGCAGACCATCTAGATACTCCCAAATCAATCCTGTCATATATCAATGGAAGCTTCCTGGGCTGACTTAACAGAGTATCACAAATTTGGTGGCTTAAATCGACAGAATTTTTTCCTCTCACAGTTCTAGAGATCGGAAGTCTGAAATTCGGACTTTGGCAGGGACTCACTCTCCCCAGAGGCTCTAGGAACGACCTTCTTTGCTTCTTCCAGCTTTGGGTAGCTGTCTCATTCCATGGCTTGTGGCACTACACTCTAGTCTCTGCTTTCTTCCTCCCTCTGTCTGTCTCAAACCTCCCTGCTTCTCACTGGATTTAGAAGATCCCCAGATAATCCAAGATGACATCATCTCAGGATTGATAAATTAATCCCGTAGTCACAAGTCCTTTTACAAATAAGGCATCGTTCACAAAACCCAGGGACTGAACATGGATATCTCTTATTGAGCTATTCTTCATTCTTCCACAGAAGTGCAAGGTGAGATCATCTATAAGACATAGCCAATGCTCACACTTTGAACCAGTAAATACAAGCACTGTGGTCCCAACATCCTTGTGAAACCAAGACAGAAAGGAACGCGTGCAGGGCTGGCAAGAAGGACACCCAAGGTCTAAGACCAGCAAGATGAGGACTGGGAAGAAGCACTTGAAAATAAAATGCCCACAGAATTCAATGCTGAAGCTCCGAGTTTCATTGCATTCTTGGAGGGACTGGTAGATGGCAGACAATACAGACATGTATCTGGCAGCAATCACCTGCATCCAGACCTTCACATTATGATTTCTCTAGACTGGAATCGTCTGACAGACAAGGGACTTTTTTCAGCACAAACATCACCTCCATCAGGAAGCCAACCTGTCTTTCTCATAGAAAATTAAGCTCAACAAAATGATTTGTAAATTCCTTGGACAGCAAAGATCACACTTTCCTGTCCTGTGACTTCTAAAAATTATTCTAACTAAGTAACTTTGAACATTGCTTGCAGTTCATCTTGCATGTTTTAAAAGGTTTGACTTTCATCTTCAGTGAATTATTCAGAGGGTAGAGGGATTTCTTGTACAAACACCATAGTAAAAACTCTCCACTGGCTGCCTAAAGGTGTCATCTTCTGGGAGCTGCCTTCATTTATGCACTTGGTTGAGAATGAATTATATAACTCACTTTTTCTAAAGATCCACACTGAGCTCCCACTCTCTAGTTGGCACAATGCTCGTGGCTGGGCTGCCAAAGCAAGCACGATTCGGTTTCTTTCCTCAGGAATCCATGATGCAGCTCAGTCAAGGCAGAACCTATTGACTTCAAAGTTGAATACGCCTTTTGCTGTCTCGCATACAGGCGTTTTCAACTTTGAAGTCAATAGGTTCTGCCTTGAACAGTATTGTAAAGTAAAATAAAGTAAAAATAAAAAAAAATAAAGTTGAATATACCTTAAAAGTAACATAAATTTATCCTACTAAATAATTCTAAGATATTTTGCTCAGCAAAAGAAGGCAGTCTTTCTGGTAAATAATTTTTCACATAACCTCAAGTGCTATTAGTAGCAAGTGTTATTACTCTAAACAAATGAGAAGAAATGATAATCAAAATAGCCAACCTAGGTTTTAAAAATTATTTTATTAATAAAAATTATGCTTGATTTAACTTGAAGTTGATCATTTAAGATTCACACACTGATATAGCAAAGACATCTTTTCCAAATGTCAACATTGAGCACAATCTTTCACTTTTCACTTTCATGCATTAGAGAAGGAAATGGCAACCCACTCCAGTGTTCTTGCCTGGAGAATCCCAGGGAGGGGGGAGCCTGGTGGGCTGCCATCTATGGGGTCGCACAGAGTCGGACACGACTGAAGCGACTTAGCAGCAGCAGCAGCAGCATGACTATGATGATTACTGAAAACTACTCACTGCTGCTGCTGCTAAGCCGCTTCAGTCGTGTCCAACTCTGTGCGACCACATAGATGGCAGCCCACCAGGCTCCCCTGTCCCTGGGATTCTCCAGGCAAGAACACTGGAGTGGGTTGCCATTTCCTTCTCCAATGCAGGAAAGTGAAAAGTGAAAATGAAGTCGCTCAGTCGTGTCCGACTCTTCGCGACCCCATGAACTGCAGCCTACCAGGCTCCTCTGCCCATGGGGTTTTCCAGGCAAGAGTACTGGAGTGGGTTGCCATTGCCTTCTCGGAAAACTACTTAAAGGGTGTAAATAGTGTCTCAGCCTTTTGAACCCAATGGTTACTCCTGGAACTTCAGGATGAAGCCTCAGTGTGACATTCATTTCCTTTACAAACTATCCCCAGCCTGTCTTTCAAGCTCCACCTTCTAGTCTCTTCCACTTTCTACCTGTTCCTTGCATTTACCTGCCCAACCACCCCCCAAAGACACACACACACAACACACACACACACACACATACACACACACACACACACACACACACGGTGCTACACTACATACTAAATATGATCTCTTGCTGTACCATGTAGTATCAGGCTACTAACTGATCTAAACCTCAACAGATGCATTGAACTTTGTTGTACACAGTAAGTGCCACATTCACATACAGAAGATCCTCAATAAAGGCTCTATGACAGCTTGAATTTTTCTCACCTCCTAGTCCCCAAGCCCTTATATAATCGAATTTCCCAGAGTGTAGGCATGAGCAGTGACTTGCTTCTAACAAAGAACATACAGAAAAGTGACCAGATGCTACTCCTGTAATGTCTTCATCTTGCTAGGACTCTTCCCTTGGCTGGCTCTGACAGAGCAAACAGCTACACAGGATGGGTCCTTCCTTACAGCAAAGGTGACGGCAGTCTCTGGCCACAGTAACAAACTGAGGCCCTCAGTTTAACTGCATATGAACAATAACCACAAAATCTTGGGAGCTGAGCCTTCCTCAGTTAAGCCACAAGATGAGAACACAACGCTGGCTGACACCTTGATCTCAGCCCTGCAGATAGCCCAGCTAAGTCATGCTTTGAAGACCAGAGGGACTTAATTTCAGAAGAGCCAGAAGACTGTGGGAAATAAAGATTCACTCTTAAAGGATGCACACCAAGTCCCACCTGCTCTAGGACCTCGGGTAGAGCAGTGATTTGAAAGGAGCCTGGGTCAGACCCACCTGCTCATCCTGGAGAACCTCCTAGAGAGGAAGGCGGAAACTGGAGCTTATCCTGGGGGCACAGACACTGGTGGCAGCTATTTGGGGAGCTCTTTCTACCACATCGACACTGGTGTTTGCAAGTGCCATTTTGGAACCTTCCCTCTAGTTTATTAGTCCCAGTAGCCAGCACCGCCGGCCAGCCTGTGAGCACAAGTACTGGGATGCCTCAACCAAGAAATCAGCAGGGCAGACACAGCCCTATCCATTAGCAGGCCTGCCGCCCTAAGACCCCCTGAGCCCACGAGCTCCCTCAGGACCTGGCCCTGCACACTAGGGCTTCAGCACAAGCCCCAGGACTAGTCTTACACAACAGGAAGCCAGCACCAGCCCTGGGACCTCCTGGGTGCTGGGCCCTGGCCCCACCCAACAGCAGGCCAACACGAGCTCTAAGACTCCACAGGCCTCTCAGTCACCACACTGGGATTCAGTAGCACCCAGCAGCAGACTAGGGATGTTCTTTAAATAAAGAAATAAGAAAAGAGAAGAAAAGAAAAAAAAAGCAGAAAAACCAAGTGAAGTGGAGATCTATCCAAGAAAGGGTTCAATGTAATGGCTATAAACAGGATCTAAGAACTTGGGAGAAGAATGGATGAACAGGGTGAAGAGTCACAGAGGAGCCTGGTGGGCTGCCGTCTATGGGGTCGCACAGAGTCAGACACGACTGAAGCGACTTAGCAGCAGCAGCAGCAGCAGCAGCAGCAGCAGAAAATATAAAGAAGAACTAAACAGAGGTGAAAAATACAATAACTAAAATGAGAAATATACTAGAATAAATCAATAATAGACTAAATAATACAAAGGAATGAATCAGTGAGCTGGAATATAAGAGAAGTGAAAATCACTCAAGCAGAACATAAAGAGGAGAAGGGAATACAAACAAAGGAGGACACTATATGAAGCCCCCAGAACAACATCAAGTGTGCTATCATTCACATTATAGGGGTCTCAGAAGAGGAAGAGAGGGCGGCAAAGGGGCATAAAGCGTTCGAAGATATAACTGCTGAACTCTTTCCTCCACTGGTAAAGGAAACAGCCATCTAGGTTTTCTGAAATGTCACAAAAACTGAGAGTCACAAACAGGAGCAACCCAAAGAGGACCACATCAAGACATACAGTGAAATAAAATGACAGAAATTAAAGATAAAGAGAGAATATTAAAAGCAACAAGGGAAATTATATACAAGGGAACTCCCATAAGGGTATAAACTGATTTTTCAGCAGAAATGCTGACCAGAAGGGGGTGGTGGGTAACAGGCAGGAAGGCCAGGGGTCTCCAAATGGAGGAAATAGCCTGCAAGTGTCAGACATTTTAATCTCCCTTAAGCGGCAGGAAGAAACAAACTATCGATATTTTTTTCCTTCTCTATACAAATTTAAAAGAAGGTTTCTCTTAAAATTCTGTGTTGCCATGGCACCTGGTTTCACCTGAAGTTAACCAATGCCTTTTTCTTATGGAAATGTTTATCTTAAGCTATGCTAATGTACTATGCGTTTACCCCAAACTCTATCTTCAAGTCGGTTCTGCCTTTTGGGCTCAGAACCTACTTGATAAACCAGTATGTTATACTCAGATATTGTTCCTTTATTCTATGTAAATGAAACTATTTGTATGGTGCTCTGCCCTTCTTCAAGATTCAAGTTAATCCTTTTATGGCCCAAGATGAACCATTTGGAGCCAAAATTATCCCAAAATACATCTTATGGGTGAGAGGCCTGGTGCCATTCTAAGTTTTGAGACATTCCTTTCTTTCATTAACAGACTGCTAGTGACTATATAACATCCAGCTAAAGACTAGCAGGGGGGTACTCTTTCTGCCCCCTTCTGATGCCTATGTCAGAAGCTTTTCTATCTCCTTTATACTTTGATAAAACTTTGTTACACAAAAGCTCTGAGCGATCAAGCCTCGTCTCTGGCCCCGGACTGAATTCTTCTCCTCCGGGGGCCAAGAATCCCGGCGTCGTAATTCATCAACAACCTTTCAGTGGCATGCTATATTTAAAGTGATGAAAGGGAAATACCTACACCCAAGAATACTCTACCTGGCAAGGCTTTCATTCAGATTTGATGGAGAAATCAAAAGAGTTTTACAGACAAACAAAAGCTTAAAGAGTTCAGCACCACCTAACCAGCTTTATGAGAAAAGACTTCTCTATGTAAAAAAGAAAAGGCTGTAACAAGAAATATGAAAACTACAGAAGTAAGAAGCTCATTGCTAAAAGCAAATAAACAGTAAAGGTAGTAAATCTGCAATATATAAAGCTAGTAGGAAGGCTAAGGAGAAGGCAATGGCACCCCACTCCAGTACTCTGGCCTGGCAAATCCCACGGACGGAGGAGCCTGGTGGGCTGCAGTCCATGGGGTCGTGAAGAGTCGGACACGACTGAGTGACTTCCCTTTCACTTTTCACTTTCATGCATTGGAGAAGGAAATGGGAACCCACTCCAGTGTTCTTGCCTGGAGAATCCCAGGGACGGGGGAGCCTGATGGGCTGCCATCTATGGGGTCGCACAGAATCGGACGGACACGACTGAAGCGACTTAGCAGCAGCAGCAGGAAGGTTAAAAGAGAAAAGCAGCAAAATCATCTGTGTCTACAATAAGCAGTTAAGGGAAACACAGAAGATACAAAATATGATAACAAAAGAGTAAACATAGGAAGGGAGTAAAAATGTACATTTGTTCAAATGCATTGGAATACACCGACCGGCAACTTAAAATAATCACATATACATAGATTGCTATGTATAGTGTGGGGAATATAATCAACAACTATGTAATATCTTTGTATGGTGACACATAACTAGACATCATGATGAGCATTATTAAATGCACAGAAATATCAAATGACTATGTTGTGTAACAGAGACTAACATAATAGTGCAGGTCAATTATATTCCAAAGAAACAAAGAAGCAAACAAACAAACTCATTGGAAAAAAATCAGACTAGCAGTTACCAGATGCAGGGTGTGGCGTGGGGAACTGGATGAAGGTGCTCAAAAGATATAAACTTCCAGTTATGAGATAAATTAAGTGCTAGTGATGTAGTAAGCAACATAACAAATAAAACTAGCACTGCTGTATGTTTATATACGAAGCTTTCTAAGAGAGTTCTCAACACAAGGAAAAAGTTTTTTCTGCTTATTTTGGATCTCAATGAGATGATGGATGTTCGCTAACCCTACTGTGATAATCATTCATGACATATGTAAGTCAAATCATTATGCTGTACACTTTAAACTTAAGAAGTACCGTATTTCAATTTGCTGTTGTTATTGTTTAGTTGCTGAATCATGTCAAACCTTTTGAGACCCCATAGACTGTATTTCACCAGAACCCTCTGTCCATGGGATTTTCCAGGTAAGAACACTGGAGTGAGTTGCCATTTCCTTCTCCAGGGGATCTTTCCACATCACCTGCACTGCACGCAGATTCTTTCCTGCTGAGCCACCAGGAAAGTATGTCAATTACATCTCAATAAAATTAGAAGAAAAAAATTCAATGAATAAATAAAATCTTTTCACTCCTTTTTCCTTTTAAAAATAATAAGAATAATTCTCAAACACGGGGACTCAGGACTTCATAGATGATCAGGTGACACTGCTGTCTTTAAAACAAGCTTAACAACCAAGGTTTGTTTCACGTGGTCAGTGTAGCCACCATGTAGCAGGAGCACACGCTGCGCTCAAGGAAGGCACCCTGCTGATACCCACCTGGCATGAGGCCTTGGTGGACCGCGGACAAGGCGGAACCTCCAGAGGCAGAACAGATGCCACAGCTCCTCCTCTTCAGGGCAGAGATGCTTCCTCTGCCAGTGCGACCTCTTGAGGGTAGGTTCTAGGGGTTGTGTGCACCCTTTCTTCTCTTCTCCTGAAGCAGGTTTCTATGCAATGGTTCTGGCTCTGCTTCTCCACCATGTATGAACGTCTTTGTGCACAGACACTGCAGGGCTCATAAATCTCTGGATCCAAGGAGTCGCCTCAGACTAGCCAAACGAGCCAAACACTTTGCACATTAAGCCAGAAGCAGTGCTTGACAGGGATATAGTTGCTTGCTTAGGACAGCAGTGATGTGCTTGTTCTACATTTCAAAAATCGTCTGGTGACGAGAGGTGTGGATTGTTGCAGAAATAGTTAACCATCCACCAGAAGTCCACAGTTTCCACTCCACAGAGTAAAAATGTCCCTGGGATTGATGAGCACTCTATTTTGACTGCCTTGTAGAATCCTAAAATAAGATGAATTCCTGGCTGGCTATGAATGAGTTTTCTAGAATAAGAAGGGTGCTTTAAGATAAGGTGGTAAGATGCTGAGACAAACTTAATCTATTTCACAGTATTAGAAAATAGATTGGGGACAGGAATCTCATTTATAAAATTTAAAGCAAATAATTTCTTTTCTTACCGATAAGATTCTTCAGATCATAAAAAGGCTTTCAAGGAAAGTATCTAGCCTTCAGGGACATAGACAAGAAGAGACTGACATCACAAACAGCAACACTGGGGATGAGGTGCTGTAACAGGAGGCTCTCATCTCTAAGGGTAGGATGAGAAAAGCAAGGTAGTATTAACTGAGATCCAGCTTTGCACATGGCTTAGCTATTGTCCTGATTTATTAGCTGTGACCCTGATTTCTTGTCTGTGCCCTGAGGCTGGCCAACAGGCAGAGAAAACTCTGTGACTTTTTATTTACATGAATTGGTACAGCCTGAGAGGAAGTGTCAAGATCATTTTTCTGTATTCCCACAACTGTGAAGGAGAAAAGTAATTGTTATTCATCAGAAAACTTATTCTAGAGCTCCTGAAAAGACTGTTCAGGTCTAAGGTAGACATTAAGCCAGTTACACCTTAAAACCAAAATTCAGAGTAACTATCCATATTTGACTGTAGACATAATTTCCGCATTTCCAGGAAACAAGTCTTCAGCATATTTAGAGCGGGTGCTGCCTGACTGCTGAGAGGAAGAACCCATTCCTGCCACACTATCCCCAGAAGGGAGAGACTCCAGTGCCATGTAATATGTTTGTCTTGGCATTCCCACAGTTTGCACATTGCCCAGTAAATGGACAGAGACTG
Organism: Budorcas taxicolor; assembly: GCF_023091745.1. Lineage (NCBI taxonomy): Eukaryota > Metazoa > Chordata > Mammalia > Artiodactyla > Bovidae > Budorcas > Budorcas taxicolor. The sequence continues at coordinate 6,886,719 of NC_068930.1, read as the reverse complement.
TTTTTCTGGACATGGGGTTAAAAGTCAGAGATGTATCAAGCTACAGCACCAAGTCATGACTGATAAACAGGCTTTCCCTAACTAAGAACACTCAAGTTTGCAGTCATCAGTGCATGCAGCAGTAAGGACAGAAAGCAGCGACCGGGCTGTGTATTAGTAACTGTATAATCAGCACTATCCCTCCTTGTTCCTTGCTTCTGCACAAAACCACCTGAGCAGACGGAACTAAGAGAAAAGAGGGCAGGAAAGCTGCAGGTGGTGAAAGGATAGATGTGTTCCTTCCTTGGCCTGTATGCGCGATGCAGCACCACCAAATGCCACTGGCTATCACCAGCTCTGATCTAAAGAGTCAAAACGCCAATACCAAAGTCATTGTTACTAGTCTGGAGTAGGGATTATGACAGGAACACACAAGTAGCCTCCCACTTTGGATTACCTGTGCTGTAAATGCTTGCCTAGGATGCAAGGGAGCCTGGATTTAGAAAAACAACACCGACACTGAATCAAGATCAGACACCTTTCAAATTAGTCAGGTGGAGAAAAATTAGAATGCAATATCCAAGGGGATTCTCCAGTACTTCAGGACTTCCTGAGGTGGGAAAGGGCCTTGCATAATTCATTTGCATTTGCAAAGTAAAGCAGTTTCAGCCAGACAGTAGGAGATTGAGCAACTATCTGAACACAAACATTAATTGGGTAGTTCTCTTTTTCTAAACTCAGCATAAAATATAACCACTTATCTCTGAGACATTTACTTCACTTTCTTAATTCAAAATTTTCTATTTATTAATACTAAATAAATATATGCTACCAGCTCACTTCATTGCTGGCTTCCGAGGGTGACTTTAGGGCCAGATGGTTTAGGGCCAACCAGGAACAGGTTTCATCTTCTTCCTTTATACCAACTATCATGAGCCTTAAAACTTCATCAAATCTCAATCTCTAAGACAAGAAAAAACAAGGATGTGAACTGACCACAAATTTTCAGACTGTTGGTAAGCACAATTCCATTCCCAAAGATACAGGACATTTTGTGGATGTGAAACTTACATTTTCAAGACTTTTCTTTTAAAATCGACTTTACTCATTAAGAAGGATGCAGTCTAACGGAACAGAAAAGGAAATGATGACATAGTAACAGGTGTCATGGGGCCACAGTCACTCTCAATAATGAAAAATAGATATTGACTATTCGACAGATGGCCATAGCTACTCGATACTGTCCCAGAATACCCCTGTGCCACATCAAAGGCAGTGATGAGTTACCAACGGGAAGCAATACCCCAAATTGATTTTTTGCCTCTTTTTATATTGGCACTAAAGACACAAAGCAAGATTTAAACTGCACTCAGGATGTTGGAAACTTTTGTTTTGCAGAGAAGGTGGCATAAGTGTAAACAGGATGCCCCCTCCTCAAATGGGGATGATTTCCGCCCAGGGGTCTGCATTTCCAACCTCTGCCTCCTGGCCTTCTTGCTTCCCCAACACACTTGGAAAACTCTTCCTCTTCTAACCTGCTCTTCTTTTTCTGGAAATGGCAGCTTGAATCATCTTTGAGTAAGAGAATAATCACCATGCTCAGAGACCATTGAGGATGTTTGAAAACAGGCTTCTGTCCAGCAGACAGAAGAGCATTGCAAGAAAGCACAGACCCACAGAATGCAAGCTCTGTGTGCTCATTTCTTCAGGGAGTGTGCCCTGCAGAGGCACTCCATTTTTGCACGTGTGTAACACTGGTATATGTAATCTACAAAATGATGAGGTGAGTATTACTTCTAATAAGATTTATTTCTTCCAATTATAAGTGTGATGCATTCCGACTGTGCAACATTTTGAATGAGGCCTTGGTAAAGCATCCTGAAGGAAATTTAAATCACCCATAATCCTGGGATAACTATAGTGAACCTTTTAGTCTATACCGTGTCAGTCTTTCCCTCACTATTTACATATAATATACTCAGACACACATATATGCACAGAGAGAAGTGAAAGGGAAGGCATAGATGTGTACACAGTCTGTGTATTCTCTGAATACACATCTTTGATACACAGAAGAACTATAGACTACATGGTATTAAGAACTTTTTGAGGTAACTCATTCATTGGATGGATGCAACAATTGAGACAGGTGCTTGGGAGAGGATTTTCACAATGACCCAGCTACCCCTGGAGGGAAGCAGTCTGCCTCTGAGCGCAATGATCTCTCCACTGGGCCCTGAAAGTTAAGGAGAAGTGTCTCCTTGCAACTTGACACTAGACCTTGGGAATATCACAAACAAAAATCCACCAGTATGACACACTGCTAAAAAGCCTGGAGCTGCTTAGGGGTTCTATGAGCAGACCCAAGGCTCAAAGGAACACTGTATCCATCCAGCTGTTTCTGTGACAGCAAAGATACAGGACTGCAAGCTTGCTAAGTAATTTGATCCAGGCCTCCTCTCAGACACCACTTTCCCTTGGGATTGGGAATCCCATTTGCCAGGGGAAAAACAACCTATTTTTAAAAGTGGGGAGCTTCTGAAAGATGCCTGAATTGTGTCCTTGCTTTAAGAGTAGGATATTGTAATAGGGAAAAACCTTTTGTAATCCATTACAAGTTAATCACTAAAGGGACATTTCCCATAAGCTTAAATTATACATAATGGCCCATCTCTGGGAACCCTCCCTTCTAGGTAAAGAGCATTAAGCAAAAAAGAAAAACCACACACACACACAAAAGAAATACCTTTGTTCAGCTCAAGGGAAACATCCTGACAAGCCCACCTGTGAATGACTGCAGAGAGGAAAATATTAACACCTGCCCTCCTGAGGCTGAAGGGAACCAGGAAGTGTTTGACTTTACTCCCTCCCATTTAACTCAGGCAATTTAGTTTTTAGGGGTATAAGCCTACCATCTTCTCAGTTGGCTGACTTTCTGAATAAAGTCATTATTCCTTGCCCCAACAACTCATCTCTTGGTTATTGCCCTGTCTTGCAGCAAGCAGTATGAATTTAGACTCAGTAACAAATTTGGGGGAGCTAGCCAGGAGCCTTGCTGCTTGTGGCCAGCCTGCCCCAGTTGGAAAATTTTCAGGTAAGGTCCTAGCAGCTACCAGGACCACTTTTCCTGAGGATCTGCCCTCCAAAATTCCCTAACACAGCATTGGCTGTTCCAGCGCTTGGCAGCTAGAACAAGGAATCATCATTTGGGAGCCAATGGGCTCCTTACCGTAGGGTAAGTCACTCTGGTGTGTACAGCCAGGAACTCTATTTCCTCTTCATTTATTGCTTTTTCTATGGAAAAAAAAAGCCAATTTGTTTTGTTTTTGAGTGGGGTAGCCCGTTGGAGAGAGGAAAGAGTTGCTGGACTTGTACCCATTCTGTTGACCTTGTTTCTTTGGAAGCTAGCATATGTTCATGTTTTGTCTTGAAGCGGTGGAATGCTTCAACTATCACCTAAAGAAAGTCCTCTGTGGCACATTTTGGATAAGGGACCTGATTATAGCTCTGAACTCACAGGTGAGAGGAAGAGGATACCTTACCATAACAATATGTGGCCACAGTGCCTGTGAAGATCCCCACAGGGGTTCAGGAAGGGTTATCTTGGGACCCCATGCACCACGAGCTGCTGTTCTTGCTGTGTTAATTACACCATTCACGGTCTCCTGTTCTATTGGTATATTTAAATCCCCAAGACCAAACCTGAGGGTTTATTTAGAATTTTCTATTTGTTCTTTGGCTTTTTTTTTTTTTTTCATTTCATGTGGTATTATTTCTCCATTCACAGCCAAATCAGTTCTGTGATACTTCAAACTTTTAATGACATCAGATGGAGGAAGGTAATAGGAAAAAAAAAAAGTCTGTTCTTGCCCAGAAGTGGGACAGTCCAAGGAACAAGAGAAAGAGGTTCCACTTCATTCCTAAAATCACCAAAACATACAAGTAGAAACAGAAGTGTCTTTTCCATAAATACAAGTATAAGGATTTAGCTATGCAGACAGATGACCTTGATTCATGCCATTACCCAAAGCCCAGTGTGAATCCAATGTGTTTTATAACTGATAGGTTTTATATTGTTGTACATAATTGACAGCTAACTTTTGGAATGGCAACTATGAGTTCCCTGTGTTTGTGTGTATATGTGTTACAGATGTGTGGCACTGCCAAAATTAATTTGTAAAAGAGCTCTATTTAATTGGCTTAAAGAAAATTGCTTTTATAAATACACAAATATAAAGGAAACTGGCCAGAATGAGTTTCAGGTCCACATGATCTACAAAATACTCAATATTGAATTAATATCTGTTGCTAAAGATAGCTGAAGCTGGTCAGTTTGATATAGATGTCTTTAGAGTCATCAACATTAAGTATAATACTTCCAATGTATCTACATTTACTAGAAACCAAATAATACCCTATTCCTGATACAAAGTGTGTCCACAGGAAAATAACCATGTGAGAAAGTTTTTAAGTAAGTAAAATAAAGATGAATGAAGCAAAGAGTTTTGGGGTAAACTCTATAGGGATAATACTTTGGGAATGATTATCTAGAACAGCCTCTCCAGATTTTCAAAACTTGAAGCTAAACTAAGTTCTAAAATAAGATCGAAATTAATTAAGAAAATAAATCTTAAAGATATAGTGATAATAAAACCTGAATTTGGTTCTCTAAGAGGACAAAGTTTTCTTAAAATATTGAACTGCTTTTGGTAATAGATTATGAGTTTGTTTAAGTGATCTGTAGTGACCATTGAGATCTTTTATTATCCCTGGTTAAATTTTTTTGATATTTTTGACAAATTTATCCAGTTCTAAATGGGGTTCATTTGACCTCTGGCTAACTTTGAGGTTTTCCAGAATGCCCTTACAATACCTGAAATTATTTGTTTTCTTTCCATCTCAGGAACATTAAACTAATTGAGCTTGTTTGGTGTGTTGAATTGCATGGGAGGTATCATCAAATGAGTGATAAAACTTTGTTAGACTGTATTATATGGGTAAACATTATTAATATATGTATTATAGGGGCGGCAGGCGAGAGGAGCATCAGTGGCGTCAGTGGAGGTCAGTGGCGGCGGCTGGGAGGAGCTACCCCGCGTCCAAGGTTAGGGGCGGGGGCCGGAAGGAGACACCCCAAGTCCGAGGTCAGGGGCAGCGGCCCAGAAGAGCTACCCCACATCCGAGGTCAGTGGCGGCCAGGAGGAGACACCCCGCATCCAAGATCAGGGGCAGCCAGGAGAAGCCACCTCGCACCGGAGGCCAGGGGCAGTGACCTTGTGGAGCCACCCACGCCCGAGGCCAGGGCTGGCGGCCCGGAGGAGCAACCTAAGGAGTGGTGGCTGCACGGCACAGGAGGGCCTAGAGGAGCTATTCCACATTGAAGGTCAGGAACGGTGGTGGTAAGGAGATACCCCTCATCCAAGGTAAGGAGCAGCGGCTATGCTTTGCTGGAGCAGCTGTGAAGAGATACCCCACGCTAACGTAAGAGAAACCCAAGTAAGATGGTAAGTGTTGCAAGAGGGCATCAGAGGGCAGACACACTGAAACCATACTCACAGAAAACTAGTCAATCTAATCACACTAGGACCACAGCCTTGTCTAACTCAATGAACCCAAGCCATGCCTACAGGGCAACCTAAGACAGGCAGGTCATGGTGGAGAGGCCTGACAGAATGTGGTCCACTGGAGAAGAGAATGGCAAACCACTTCAGTATTCTTGCCTTGAGAACCCCAGGAACAGTAGGAAAAGGCAAAATGATAGGATACCAAAAGAGGAACTCCCAGGTCATGAGGTACCCAATATGCTACTGGAGATCAGTGGAGAAATAACTCCAGAAGGAATGAAGGGATGGAGCCAAAGCAAAAACAATACCCAGCTGTGGATGTAACTGGTGATAGAAGCAAGATCCAATGCTGTAAAGAGCAATATTGCATAGGAACCTGGAATGTCAGGTCCATGAATCAAGGCAAATTGGAAGCAGTCAAACAGGAGATGTCGAGGGTGAACGTCAACATTTTAGGAATCAGTGAACTAAAATGGACTAGAATGGGTGAATTTAACTCAGATGACCATTACATGTACTACTGCGGGCAAGAATGCCTCAGAAGAAATGGAGTAGCCATCATGATCAAAAAAAGAGTTCGAAATGCAGTACTTGGATGCAATCTCAAAAATGACAGAATGATCTCTGTTCATCTCCAAGGCAAACCATTCAATACCACAGTTATCCAAGTCTATGCCCCAACCAGTAACGCTGAAGAAACTGAAGTTGAACAGTTTTATGAAGACCTACAAGATCTTTTAGAACTAGCACCCAAAAAAGATGTCCTTTTCATTATAGGGGACTGAAATGCAAAAGTAGGAAGTCAAGAAACACCTGGAGTAACGGGCAAATTTGGCCTAGGAATGCAGAATGAAGCAGGGCAAAGACTAATAGAGTTTTGCCAAGAAAATGCACTGGTCATACCAAACACCTACTTCCAACAACACAAGAGAAGACTCTACACATGGACATCACCAGATGGTCAACACCAAAATCAGATTGATTATATTCTTTGCAGCCAAAGATAGAGAAGCTCTACACAGTCAACAAAACCAAGACCAGGAGCTAACTGTGGCTTAGATCATGAACTCCTTATTGCCAAATTCCGACTCAAATTGAAGAAAGTAGGGAAAACCACTAGACCATTCAGGTATGACCTAAATCAAATCCCTTATGATTATACAGTGGAAGTGAGAAATAGATTTAAGAGTCTAGATCTGATAGACAGAGTGCCTGATGAACTACGGAATGAGGTTCGTGACACTGTACAGGAGACAGGAATCAAGACCATCCCCATGGAAAAGAAATGCAAAAAAGCAACATGGCTGTCTGGGGAGGCCTTACAAATAGCTGTGAAAAGAAGAGAGGTGAAAAGCAAAGGAGAAAAGCAAAGATATAAGCATCTGAATGCAGAGTTCCAAAGAATAGCAAGAAGAGATAAGAAAGCCTTCTTCAGCAATCAGTGCAAAGAAATAGAGGAAAAGAACAGAATGGGAAAGACTAGAGATCTCTTCAAGAAAATTAGAGATACCAAGGGAACATTTCATGCAAAGATGGGCTCAATAAAGGACAGAAATGGCATGGACCTAACAGAAGCAGAAGATATTAAGAAGAGGAGGCAAGAATACACGGAAGAACTGTACAAAAAAGATCTTCACGACCCAAATAATCATGATGATGTGATCACTAATCTAGAGCCAGACATCTTGGAATGTGAAGTCAAGTGGGCCTTAGAAAGCATCACTACGAACAAAGCTAGTGGAGGTGATGGAATTCCAGTTGAGCTGTTTCAAATCCTGAAAGATGATGCTGTCAAAGACTGGTTCCAAATACGAAAAGGAGTACGTCAAGGATGTATATTGTCACCCTCCTTATTTAACTTCTATGCAGAGTACATCATGAGAAACGCTGGGCTGGAAGAAACACAAGTTGGAATCAAGATTGCCGGGAGAAATATCAATAATCTCAGATATGCAGATGACACCACCCTTATGGCAGAAAGTGAAGAGGAACTAAAAAGCCTCTCGATGAAAGTGAAAGAGGAGAGCAAAAAAGTTGGCTTAAAGCTCAACATTCAGAAAACGAAGATCATGGCATCCGGTCCCATCACTTCATGGGAAATAGATTGGGAAACAGTGTCAGACTTTATTTTTTTCGGCTCCAAAATCACTGCAGATGGTGACTGCAGCCATGAAATTAAAAGACACTTACTCCTTGGAAGAAAAGTTATGACCAACCTAGATAGTATATTCAAAAGCAGAGACATTACTTTGCAGACTAAGGTCCTTCTAGTCAAGGCTATGGTTTTTCCTATAGTCATGTATGGATGTGAGAGATGGACTGTGAAGAAGGCTGAGCACCGAAGAACTGATGCTTTTGAACTGTGGTGTTGGAGAAGACTCTTGAGAGTCCCTTGGACTGCAAGGAGATCCAACCAGTCCATTCTGAAGGAGATCTACCCTGGGATTTCCCTGGAAGGAAAGATGCTAAAGCTGAAGCTCCAGTATTTTGGCCACCTCATGCGAAGAGTTGACTCATTGGAAAAGACTCTGATGCTGGGAGGGATTGTGGGCAGGAGGAGAAGGGGATGACCGAGGATGAGATGGCTGGATGGCATCACTGACTCAATGGACATGAGTCTGAGTGAATCCTGGGAGTTGGTGATGGACAGGGAGGCCTGGTGTGCTGCGATTTACGGGGTCGCAAAGAGTCGGACACGACTGAGCAACCGAGCTGAACTGAACTGAACTGAACTGAATATACATATTCTAGAAATTGTATGGGATTCCTAAAATTCTGGTATATTCTGGTAAATGATCAGTCATAATTTACAGTGAAGTAAAAGTCGCTCAGTCGTGTCAGACTCTTTGCAACCCCATGGATAGTCCATGGAACTCTTCAGGCCCGATTACCAAAGTGGGTAGCCTTTCCCTTCTCCAGGGGATCAAACCCAGGTCTCCCACGTTGCAGGCGGATTCTTTACCAGCTGAGCCACAAGGGAAGCCCAAGAATACTGGGGTGGGTAGCCTATCTCTTCTCCAGCAGATCTTCCTGACCCAGGAATCGAATCAGGGTCTCCTGCATTGCAGGTGGATGCTTCCCAGCTGAGCCACAAGGGAAGCCTATTGTCACAGCAGTAGTCAAATTTCTGTTGACATGCAGTGCAATCCCACTTGGTTGATGCCAAAACAAAAAGACATTCTTTTAGCAGTTGGGCTTCCGTGGTGGCAAGGCCTTGAAAAGGAAAACCAAGCAAAAGTGGTTCAACAAAATTCAAGAAATTCAGCAAACCAAATGAAGACCTCTCTGAATTTTTGGAAAGCATTTTATGAGACCTACAGACATCAGGTCCTGAGGCCCCTAAAAATATTAGAATGGTAGATTTGATCTTTGAAGGCAAAATGCCTCAGGAGAAAGTTGCAAAACTTAGATGGTACATTTGGAATGAACCCTTCTCAACCAGTAGATGTTGTTATTAAAGTATTCAACAGAGGATAGCAATAGAAGAAAGAAGATGCGAGACCAAACATCACTTTTTTTGGCAGTGGAATTGGATTCCCAAAAGGCAAGTAACTTGAAGTAATGTTCTACTGGTGACAGAACAATGTGTCTAATATAAGGAGGAGGGACACTGGAAAACAGATTCCCTAGACTAAAGCAGAAGAACAATGAATGAACCTCATGTATGGCAGAGAGAGGAACACTCTGAATGAAGAGGCCAGGGGGCTCCCTCGGATCTGAGGGACCTAATTCCCCACAGAAGCCTCAGGTAAAACTGACATTGGGGAATGGGCTGATTACTTTTCTGATAGACCTCACCCTGAAGTTATTCACCAGAAAACTTTGAATCAGAGTCCACCAAAGGACTGAAATATAGACTTAACTGAAATGCCCAAACTGCAAAAATTGTAGTTAACCTGCTAGTGTTTGTGTGGACACATTTTCAGGATGGATGGAAGCATGAACCACATGGATGTAAAATCTCTGAAGTGGTTCCACTTAGAGAAATTATCCAGCTTTGGATTGAGGTATTAACACAACATTCATCCTACAGACCACAATCAACAGGAAGACAAATCATATATTAAAAGCCGAGAAAATGAATCATATATTAAAAGCCAAGAATATGAATCATATATTAAAAAGAAATGTCACTAAAATGTCAAGAATCATTTAACTTGGGATAAGACCTTGCCAACTGCCCACTACAGATCAGAAGCGGGCTTAAATTAAGCCCCTGTAAAATACTATATTCTGGGTATCTGCCCAGGTACTTGTTCAGTTGCTCTATCGTGTTCAAGTCTTTGTGACCCATGGACTGTAGCACGCTTGGCTTCCCTGCCCTTCACTTTCTCCTGGAGTTTGTTCAAATTCATGTCCATTGAATTGATGATGCCATCCAACCATCTCATCCTCTGTTGTCCCCTTCTCCTCCTGCCTTCAATCTTTCCAAGCATCAGGGTCTTTTCCAATAAGTTGGCTCTTTGCATCAAGTGGCCAAAATATTGGGGCTTCAGCATCAGTCCTTTCAATGAATATTCAGGGCTAATTTCCGTTAGGACTGACTGGTGTGATCTTCTGTAGTCCAAGGGACTCTCAAGAGTCTTCTTAAGCACCACAGTTCAATTCTTTGGTGCTCAGCCTACTTTATAGTCCAACTCACACATCCATACATGACTACTGGAAAGACCATAGCTTTGACTACATGGACCTTTGTTGGCAAAGTAATGTCTCTGCTTTTTAATATGCTGTCTAGGTTTGTCAGAGCTTTTCTTCCAAGGAGCAAGTGTCCTTTAATTTCACAGCTGCAGTCACCACCTGCAGTGATTTTGGAGCCCCAAAAAATAAAGGCTGTCAATGTTTCCATTTTTTACCCATATAGAAGAATCAATGCTAAAAGACCTAGAGGTTGCCAGTTATATTAAAACTTTTGGGCACTATACTATTCATGAGTTTGCCTCCAACAGGTCTGTCATCCAACTGAAGTAGATAATTCCATTACAACCGGAGAAATGGTAACCAATTTGTTTCAGTTCAGTTCAGTCACTCAGTCATGTCCAACTATTTGAGACTCCATGGACTGCAGCACGCCAGGCTCCCCAGTCCATCACCAACTCCCAGAGCTTACTCAAACTCATGTCCATTGAGTCGGTGATGTCATCCAACCACCTCATCCTCTGTCATCCCCTTCTCCTCTCGCCTTAAATCTTTCCCACCAGCAAAGTCGTTTCAAATGAGTTAGTTCTTTGCATCAGGTGGCCAAAGATTGGAGCTTCAGCTTCAACATCAGTCCTTCCAATGAATATTCAGGACTGATCTCCTTTAGGATGGACTGCTTGGATATCCTTGCAGTCCAAGGGACTCTCAAGAGTCTTCTCCAACACCAGTTTAAAAGCATCAATACTTCAGCGCTCAGCTTTCTTTATGGTCCAACTCTCACATCCATACATGACTACTGGAAAAAAACATAGCTTTGACTAGATGGAACGCAGTTGGCTAAGTAATGTCTAGGTTGGTCATAGCTTTTCTTCCAAGGAGCAAGCATCTTTTAATTTCATGGCTGCAGTCACCATCTGCAGTGATTTTGGAGCCCCCAAAAATAAAGTCTGACACTGTTTCTACTGTTTCCCCATCTATTTCCCATGAAGTGATGGGACCAGATGCCATGATCTTAGTTTCCTGAATGTTGAATTTTAAGCCAACTTTGTGACTCTCTTCTTTCACTTTCATCAAGAGGCTCTTTAGTCCTTCGCTTTCTACCGTAAGGGTAGTGTTATCTGCATATCTGAGGTTATTTATATTTCTCCTGGCAATCTTGATTCCAACTTGTGCTTCATCCAACCCAGCGTTTCTCATGATGTACTCTGCCTTGCTTCATCCAACCCAGCGTTTCTCATGATGTACTCTGCCTATAATTTAAATAAGCAAGGTGACAGTATACAGCCTTGACATACTCCTTTCCCTATTTGGAACCAGTCTGTTGTTCCAAGTCCAGGTTTAACTGTTGCTTATTGACCTGCATACAGATTTCTTAAGAGGCAGGTCAGGTGGTCTGGTATTCCCACCTCTTGAAGAATTTTCCACAGTTTGTTGTAATCCATACAGTCAAAGGCTTTTGCATAGTCAATAAAGCAGAAGCAGATGTTTTTCTGGAACTGTCTTGCCTTTTCTATGATCCAACAGATGTTGGCAATTTGATCTCTGTTTTCTCTGCCTTTTCTAAATCCAGCTTGAACATCCGGAAAGTCACAGTTCACATACTGTTGATACCTGGCTTTGAGGATTTTGAGCATTAGTTTGCTAGCATGTGAGATGCGTTCAATTGTGAGATAGTTTGAACATTCTTTGGTATTGCCTTTCTTTGGGATTGGAATGAAAACTGACCTTTTTCAGTCCTGTGGCCACTGCTGAGTTTTCCAAGTTTGCTGGCATATTGAGTACAGCACTTTCACAGCATCATCTTTTAGGATTTGAAATAGCTCCAGTGGAATTCCATCTTCTCCACTAGCTTTGTTTGTAGTGATGCTTCCTAAGGCCCACCTGACTTTGCATTCCAGGATGTCTGGCTCTAGGTGAGTAATCACACCATCCTGGTTATCTGGGTCATGAAGAGCTTTTTCGTATAGTTCTTCTGTGTATTCTTGCCACCTCTTCTTAATATCTTCTGCTTCTGTTAGGTCCATATCATTTCTGTCCTTTGTTGAGACCATCTTTGCATGAAATGTTCCCTTGGTATTTCTAATTTTCTTGAAGAGATCTCTAGTCTTTCCCATTCTATTTTTTTCCTCGATTTCTTTGCATTGATCACTGAGGAAGGCTTTCTTATCTCTCCTTGCTATTGTTTGGAACTCTGCATTCAAATGAGTATATCTTACTTTTTCTCCTTTACCTTTAGCTTCTCTTTTTTTCTCCTCTATTTATAAGGCCTCCTCAGGCAAATATTACTTGCCTTTTTGCATTTCTTTTTCTTTGGGATGGCCTTGATCACTGCCTCCGGTACAATGTCACAAACCTCTATCCATAGTTCTTTAATTTTGTCCAAATAAATAGCACAGGAATTTAGAATACCTTTGGGGAACTGGAACCAAAACTCTAAGTTCAATTAAATTGAATAAATAAAATGCTAAGCCGTCCCACTGGGTTCAAATAGTTATGAAACACAAAGGATTGACTAAAGGTCCTAAGGAATATTCATGATCCCCATTCAACAGAATGGTCTTCCTTTCTTTCCCTACAAGATGGTGGAATGGATGTTGATAGTAGGGAGTTGTAGAGAAGAACATTTTGTAATCTATTATAAGCTAATTACTTAAAGGATATTGCCTATAGGCTTAAATTTCACACAATGGCCCATCTCTGGGAACTCTGTTTTGCAGGTTATAAGCCTTAAGCTAAAACACCGTTCAGCTCACAGAAGACATCGTGACCAGGCCCACCTGTGGAATGGCTACAGGGAGGAAGAAATTATCACCTCCCCTCCAGAGGCCGATGGGAACCAGCAAGTGTCTCACTTTATTCCCTCCCCTTTTAGTGTAAGAAGAGCCTGAATTCTAACTCTGATAAGATGGTCCTATGGGGCATGAGCCCACCGTCTTCTCAGTTTGCTGGTCTTCCAAATAAAGTTATTCCTTGCCTCAACAACTTGGCTCTTGATTACTGGCCTGTCACAGTGTTAGCAGTACAAGGTTGGACTCAGTAACAACATGGCAGGCAAACCCCCAAGTGCTGGACACTTCAGAAGATTCAGAAAGTCTGGAAGAGTGAGAGATTAGGGGCCCTGATTAGATTTGAACTGTGGTGTTGGAGAAGCCTCTAGAGAGTCCCTTGGACCGCAAGGAGATTCAACTAGTCCATCCTAAAGGAGATCAGTCCTGGGTGTTCACTGGAAGGATTGATCTTGAAGCTGAAACTCCAATACTTTGGCCACCTGATAACAAAGAACTGACTCATTTGAAAAGACCCTGATGCTGGGAAAGATTGAGGGCAGGAGGAGAAGGGGACGACAGAGGGTGAGATGGCTGGATGGCATTGCCGACTCAATGGACATGGGTTTGGGTGGACTCTGGAAGTTGGTGATGAACAGGGAGGCCTGGCGTGCTGCGGTTCATGGGGTTGCAGAGTTGGACACAACTGAGCAATTGAATGAACTGATTAGATTGAAGTCTTCACTACAGCTCTGAGGAAATGTTTTTCACTTTCCTTTTTGAAAGCATTAAAATCAGCCTGTTCAGAGTCCTGCCATTTTGCAGTTCCACTGCATATTTATCATAAGTGCATATCACATATGCCCTATCCTATCTGTGACCAATTAAGCTTCTGCTAATGCATCAGATGAGGAAATACGGCACTGTGCCAGTTATCCACATACTGCCTCTCAGCGCTGAATTTCTCCATTGCCTAATCCATGAAAGTGGATCTGGGTCCTATGAATGATTCCTTGGCCAACTGACAGTAAGTTTTGTCATCGGGGATGCTGGAGAGACACTGAGGAGGTTCTGCTTCTGGGCTCCGGAATGCTCCCTGAGCTGGCTGCTACAGCACAGCCACATCTCCAGGGCCCAGCTGCTTCGGTGCATGGGCTCTTCAAGCTCCAGACTCCAGAGGAACAGCCCCCGCCCCCTGTGCCCAGCTCCTGCAGCACCTAGCTCCACAGTGTACAGTATTCAGTGGCACCCAGTGGCCAGCAGCTTTACAGCACCCTTCCTGGGTGGTTTTGTACTAGACAGACCCCTTGGGTAAATGGATTTCCCCAGCAAATTGGAAGGTGGATTTCTGGCAAGTTCCACTGGTACAGGACCACAGTGACTCCTTTGTTGTCCAGCGAGCCATGGGCACAGACCCTTTGACAATGTCTGCATCTCAGTCCAGGGTCCCTTCCTGAGGTAGCTATCCTCCTTTTACATGCTATGACTTCATTTATGAGTGTTGTCTGTACTTCTTACTAGCCCATCCCCTTTACATCAGCTCTGTTATAGTTAGAGCAATTCTTTATACTACACTGTTAGAAAATCACATGGAAGTCATCCTGTTCAGGCTTCAGAGACAAGAAAGCAGAGCAGGCCTCTGACCTCGCTTCTGACCTGCCTGACCAGGCACACCTGAAAATGTGTCTGCCGTGAGTGCAAAATAAGCAGCCCCGCAGATGAGAGAGGGAGTGGGCTGGGATTGGTGATCCCCTACACGGGATCTGGCCAGCCGCCCTGGGACTTAACAACTTTTCAAGATTTGCAAGACAAAACAAATAACATTGTTCAAAAAGAAAAAAAAACTAACATAAAACCAGAGCTGCAATTTGTTTGCAGCCTGGGATTATAAGCAGGAACCCCCAAAGTGCAATTTTGAAGTCTCAATAGTGGAGCCGAGGCGCTGCCTGGGACCTTTTCCCGAATGGGACTCCAGATTGCTGTTTGCTGTCTGAGTCTGGGATGCTGCTTGGATGTCAGTCAAAACCCAATCTGATGATACATGTACTGTTATTATCCTTTACTATTCTCTTTCTCTTTCCTTTAATGATTGCTTATTGCAAGTATGATAGATCATTCCCTATTAAATATTAAAATTATTTATTTGTGTATAATGAATGGTTTCTTTTGTTAAGAAATCCTTTGAATCTGAAACAAAAGTTAAATAAAGCTTCCAGCACATACACTTTCCCCCTCAAACTACCCTGTAGCTTCTTTCTCCTGAGCTGACCTGACAGACGCAGGCATCAAGCTGTCAAAGTTCTGTGGCTGCAGACAGTATATACTGACTCAACTGAGAACAGTAGAGGATTCAGTGCAGGATGTGCAGCAGTTCACAGAATGAAGAGAAGGGGTGGAGGCCAGGCTTGGGAAGGAGATAGACCTTGGCAGATAGAGGGTTCTAGGAGCCAAAGCTGATGAGAAGGGCCTGACGGGGTCAGCCTCCCTAAAGCTGAACCTGGAAGATGCTGCGGGCAAGCAACAAATGTAGGACATGCCCAGGAGTAGGAGAGGCAGGGAAGCAAGGGAGGGCAGGAGGGAGAGCCAAACAGGGTCTTAGCTGGAGGCAGACTGACCCCATGGGGGCACTCTGGAGCCCAAACACAACGACAGAATTATTCCACTAGGCAAAAGGGCCAGGCTCTTGCACTACCTGTCACTGGCAAGCCGTCCTCCAGGCAGGGTGGCTCCATTCAGCCAAGGGATGTTCTCTGGAAAGCTGCTAAGTTGGCAACACAACAGCAGCATCTTCCAAGACATCATAAGAGAAGTAAGGAAAGAAATGGCAGCCTCAAACAGACACAGGGAATTACCTTCTGAATGGGGACAGACTTCACAACAATCTTGCCACAGCAGCTTTAAGATGAAACATAGGAGTGAGACAGCAGGAAAATGCAAACAGCTGAAGCACTTCCAAGCCTTGTTTGCTGCTTTCATCTGAATGAATCCTCCCAATTCCATGTGATTCCAAAACATGTCCTGTCTCACTAAGCTGCAGACCCCCTGGCTTGGGAGGACTGCAGCAGAGCAAATCATATGCCTCCTTCACTGGGAAAGAAGTGCAGAAGAGAGGAAGGCCATGGGGCTTGTAAGATGTTTGATGTGTTTGGGAAATTTTTAAATCTAGCAATATTCATGTATATGTCAATTGCTTCATTTTGCTTGGAAGATGCTAGTAGTTAAATAGTTCCTATCCTCCCCAAAGTCATACTCACATGGAAGAGGTCTGTGTGTTTCTTCATTGTTTGTTTCTGATTCCATTTGTCTCACTTGCCCTTGACATGCTGCTTCGCAACATTTCAACATGTACTCTGAGTTTAGCTATGCAGTATTTTAAATAAATGTTACCAGTCTCTTCACTCGAAGTACAGAATTAACAGGATAAAATCAGAGTAGAATTAACAAGATAAAATCAGAAAAGGGATTATTTTCAAAGCACACGCATGAAAATGGTGCTATTTCCCAAGATGAAGGGGAATGGGAGTCCAGAAAAAGTGACCCAGGTGCAGCCTCCTGAGTCATGAGCTGGCCCTCCTTCTCCCTGCCCCTGCAGCTGCAGCTGCGCCTCCATCTCTGACACCTTCTATACCTGCTCCGAGGTTAAAGGGTCTTTTGTTTCCCAACAAGGATTTGTTTTACTGTGTTTTCCACACAGATAGAAATAAGACTTTTTTTGATGGGGAAAAAAAGTCTTTACAAAAACAATCTATAATTAAATCAGTAACAAAATTTAAATAAGTACTCTGCATTTGAAATTCAATTTTACAGACATTCAAGATTAGTGAATTCTGGTAGGAAAAAGAGACTAGCAGGAAAGGAAAAGATATCCTTTCAACTAATGAAAAATCATAAACTTTTTTCTTTAGATTGTTTTGGGGAAACACATGGCATAGTTATTAACAAGGGCTATTTAAGGGAGACTTAAAGAGTTTCAAGTTGAGTGATCTTCAGACTGAAAACTATTTTAAGATTTTCCAAGAAATTGAAGCTTTCCTTGCAAGGGTGGACAGCACTAGTCCTTCCTGAAAGTCCTTCAAGTGGCCTGATTCCAGTTTTAAAAAGCGTCCATTCTGGTGGCATCCTTTTTCTGCCAGGAATATTTGAACCATAGCTGAAAACACACATCAGCATTTCATTAAAAGCAGTCCCAATTGTTTCAAAAGGTTAGTGAGATGCTTTTTCTTGCCTAAAGTTTGAGCCCATGGTCTTCCAGAGCACTTAGCAGCAAGGTTTAAGCACCACTATATGTCCAAAAACCAGAGATACAGAATAAAAGGGCAGCACCATGATTTCAGGAATATTTAGAAAAGGATGGAATAAATGAAACAGATTATATATTTGATGTTCAAAAGATACATGGTTAGTATTAAGCAAGATTCCTGTGAACACATGTATATTACAGTAAGAACTGCTAGCTCTATCAGGCATTATGGAAATCTAAAATCTAAAAATCCAAAGGATTTTTCTAGAAAAGTAATCTTTAGTTATTGCAAACAGCCATATCACTTTAGTTCATTTATTTCAGCTATTATGGAGAAACATCATAGAAATGTGATCATGCAAAATTAGTTATTTTCTAATACTAATACAAAGTATTTTTAATACTTTGGAAAGTATTAATATGTAGCAAGGAAAAGCCACCTTCCCAAAGAGAATGCTTTCCCCTTTAAAAGTCTAAATCCAAGCTGACTTGCCTAAATTGACCAGGATTTCATTTGTGTGAAAGGAGAAGTCCAAACGATACTGTAGCTGTCTAGTTAAATTCCCCACAGAGGATTGCAGTGGAGATAAAAGCTTCAAATACACTCAGGTTCCTTTTCTACTGTTTCTCAAAAAAACCACATTAACTGCTGAGATCTATCATGCTGTATTTTGGCCTCAGCAATAGCCTGATCATTACTCAGCAGACAGCTAAGTTCTGTTTTGTCCTCTTTTCTTCTCTCATTACTTCCCTAGAAAAGATCTTCTACTACACATCAAAGCAACAAAGAGCACCAAAAGGTGATTTGATTCTCAAATCCACATTAACCTGCTGATCCAAACCCATGGGACATCACAAATAAGAGGAACAGAGATCCACCTGTTCCACAGAGGATCTTTCAGGGGATCTACAGGAAAGAGGGAAGTTGGCCCTGTGTTTTTACCACTAATAAACACCACTGACCCACCAGAGGAAAACTTGTATATTCCTGACACTGTCCCTCCAATATCTTCCTACTGTAGTGAAACACCTTGATATCATTTCAAACTCTTAGAAGTACAAATATATGTCTAAAAGCAAGTTTTCAATGAGTTCAATTCCTAGCATATTAACATCCTATCATTGCTGTGATAGAAACATCAACAACATCTAAATATGAAACTTGTTTTAAGTTCTCATTTTGCCATGATTCCAACTTTGCCTTTGCCTTGCAACAGTTTAGCCAGGCGTGGGCAAGTCAGTAATTACAGCACAGTATAGACTACACCCCTTGAGTCTGTCCCACATGGGGGAGAAAAGTAACACCCCACCTGCTGTTTACATTATGCAGTGCAAAATACAACTCCTCATGAGACCAAACTGTAATATATCAGTTCCTTTTATAGGTAAATCATCAGCAATATTAGAGTTTAAAGAGATTGTAGCTATACTTCAGGAGAACCCACTTAAATGTACAAATGAGAGACTAATTGTTAAATTTATCTTTTAGTGTTTATTGTTTCTTTAAAAGGTCCTTTTTGAGTTCAGTAAACATTAATTAAACATTAGTAAATATTACCAACATATTTGGTCCTTATGGGGCCTACCAAGTATAAAATACCTAATTAAACTATTTATCCAAATCCAGTCAAAAATATGTATTCCCAGTCTCAAGCTAAAGACTGAAATATTCCCAGTATTTTAAAAACAGCCAGGTTCAATGATGCACACCACCCCCGCACCCCTGTGAAGACAAGTGCACAGACGTTCAGAGACAATAGGTGTGTGCTCAGGGGCAGGGAAACCCCAGCACTTGGGGGCGGGGGCAGGGCAGATGAGCACAGCGACTGACTTAACTGTCTGAAAAGCAGCCGTGCGTGATGGGTCAGACTTGTTCTGTAAGACTCCAGAAAGCAAATACAGAATTAGAGGACAGAAGTAAAAGAGGCATATCATAGTTGCATGAGAGGAACTTTTCCATAATTAGGATTGTTCAAAAATCTAAGTGTCTTCCAGTGAAAATGCAAAAGCAGGCAGTAGGTGGGTCCTCTGATATTCTGTGCCCAGGGAGAATTGATTCCCCACTCCCACCAAGTTCCAGTTACCTTCTTAAGATGGGCTTGCTGTTGGGAACCAAGTTACTTGAAGTTATCAGCTAACCTGAGGTCAGAGCTGGAGTTTTAGTTTCAAGGAGAAACAGCTATCTTTTCCTTTTTTTTTTTTTTTTTTTTTCATTTTTTGGTGTGGAGGTGAAGGCAGACAAATAGAAGATGGGAAGTCTGGCTCCATAAATCAAGCCTAACATTTTCTTTGGAACTGACGTTAAATCTTTAGCTGCATCCGACTGGCACATAAGGATATAACTAATAAGCACATCATTTAAACTTGGGAGAGATGAGATTATATCTAAAGAGTTGCTGTTGTTAAAATTAATCAGATTTTATCATTTAACTGGAAAACATCGCATAAAAAACTTTCAGCTGCATAATGACTCTTTAGAATCCACCCAGCACAGTATAGGGTATGAGACCAGAGTGTGTGATGTTGCCACACACGGGCTTCCTTGAGGGACCAATGAAATTAGGGAGTTTACTGCACCAGAAATATAAGAACATACGTTTGGTGAAAGCTCCCACCATCATTAAAAGTACAAAATAACATCTCCATAATGTAGCCTTTCATTTCCTGCCAGCATGGACATACTTGTCTGTAAGTTATTTACCTTTAATGGGAAAAAAAAAAAAACAAAACACTAAACCCACCAGAACAACAGCAAGTTACCTCATTGCTAATAATATTCCTACTTTGCATCATGACCTTCCCCTCTATTAAACTCAAAATGTTTTATCTATGGCTTCAATCTTTTGAACTGTATCGAGGCATTGCTGCTGAGTATAAACTACAGAATATTTAACAGCATTTAGAGCCTTCCAGGGATGACAGAGCCTGGTGGGCTGCCATCTATGGGGTCGCACAGAGTCGGACACGACTGAAGCGACTTAGCAGCAGCAGCAGCAGCAGTGCCTTCCATGGGCTTCCCAAGTGGCTCAGTGGTTAAGAATCTGACTACCAATGCAGGAGATGCAGGTTCGATTCCTGCGTCAGGAAGATCCCCTGGAGAAGAAAATAGCAAGGTACTCCAGTATTCTTGTCTGGGAAATCCCATGAGCAGTGAGGTCACAAAGTTGGGCATGAGTGAGCAACTGAACAGCAGCAGCAGCACCTTCTTTAGAAACGAAAGTCCTACCAGGACTACACAGATGAAGCGAATGGAACTAGAGTCAGAACTTCAAGTCTGTAAAGAGAGAAATAGAAGCATCAGACCTAAGATCACAATCCCTTCACAGAGAGGAGGAAGCTCTGGGGCTCCAAATGCACAAAGCAACCAACGAGCTTGGCAGAGTGGAGCTCGCAAAGGGACATGTGAACAGTAAGACGTACCTCCAGGCTTTGCAGTCACATGCTGGAAACGGCAGAGCACTCATTGTCAGCCTGCCTCCCTGAATGCCCCAGGGGCAGAGGAGCCTACCAGCACAAAATGTTCATTTCAGAATCCCTGGTAAGAAATGTCTATACTCTTCAAATCATTGACTTACTTGAGTTTCTTCTTACAGCAGTTTGGTGTTCCCAACCAACAAATGGAGGTCTGAAATTATTTTAACAGTGTCTATGGGATCCAAAATTCATTTGTGTGTAGACTTCACCAGTGCTTTTTATTAGTGACAATGACTGCATTTAGCCTAAGAGCTTTAAAAAAAAATTTTAATGGTATCTGTGTGATGTATTGGAACCATTTTGCAGTTTATAAATGTATCAGACCAACCCACCAAAAACCTTAAATTGAACATGGTTTTGTCAATTATATCTCAATAAAGCTGGAAAAGCAAAGAAAATACATACTTTCTTGCAATACAACAGCAGTTAACAGCAATTTTATGGCATAGTTTCAGACTTAGTACTTATCAATTCTGAACAATTCAAGGAATTTACTGAAATCTAATGGGCTAAATAAATTAGGCTTTAGCACCACAAGGATACAAGGATGCATTCAGACAGTCATCTGTACAGTTACTCTGATTATTTATGAAATGGTAGCTCTTAGTTTCCATTATAGCAATTTGATTTTTAAGTACTTTGACAAATAGCAACAGATCAAAAACAATAACCTAGAAACTAGATGTGTAGCCACAAAGTTTAAAATACATATGTTAATTTCCAAATTTAAGGATACTGTGACTTTTGGGTAAGCATCACATAAAACTTACTGTTTAGTAAGTTTCTCAAAACTTAGTCAAATTGAGAAGTCAAATGATTCAGACCTTGCTGACAGTTAACACTGATAAACCTTCAGCCAGACTCACCAAGAAAAAAAAAAAAGAGAGGACTCAAATCAATAAAATTAGAAATGAAAAAGGAAATGTTACAACTGACGCCACACAAATACAAAGGATCATAAGAGACTACTATGAGCAACTGGATGCTAATAAAACAGACAACTGGGAAGAAATGGACAAGTTTTTAGAAAGTTATAGTCTCCCAAGATTGAACCAGGAAGAAATAGAAAATATGAACAGACCAATCTCAAGCACTGAAATTGAAATTATAATTTGAAAACTCCCAACAAACAAAAGTCCAGGACCTGATGGCTTCACAGGTTAATTCTATCAAACATTTAGAAAATAGTTAACATGTATCCTTCTGAAACTCTTCCCAAAAATTGCAGAGAAAGGAAAACTTTCCAACTCATTCTATGAGGCCACAAGCACCCCATACCAAAACCAGACAATGATACTAGAAAAAAAGAAAATTACAGGCCAATATCATTGATGAACATAGATGCAAAAATCCTCAACAAAATCTGTATTAAAAAGATCATACACCATGATCAAGTGGGATTTATCCCAGGGATGCAAGGATTCTCCAATATCCACAAATCAATAAACGTGATACATTGGATCAACAAATTGAAGAATAAAACCACATGATCATCTCAATAGATTTTAAAATAGCTTTTGAAAATTCAGCATCCATTTATGATAAAAACTCCCAGAAAGTGGGCAGAGAGGGAACTTACCTCAACAAAATAAAGACTATATAAGACAAACCTACAACTAACATCATACACTATTGTGAAAAGCTGAAAGCACTTCCTCTAAGATCAGAAACAAGAGAAGGATGTCCACACTCACCACTGTTATTCAACATAGTTTTAGAAGTCCTAGTTACAGTTATCGGTGAAGCAGAAGAAGTCAAGGAAATTCAAATTGGAAATGAAGAAGTTAAACTGTCACTGTTTTCAGATGACATCACACTATGCATAGAACACCCCAGATGCTACCAGAAAGCTATTAGAACTCATCAATAAATTTGGTAAAGTTGTAGGTTACAAAATTAACACACAGAAATCTGTTGTATTTCTATAAGGTAACAACAAAAGATTAGAAAGAGAAATTCAAGAAATAACTCCATTTACCATCACATCAAAAAGAATTAAGTGCCTGATGATAACCCTACCTAAAGAGACAAAAACCAGAACCCCCAAACTATAAGATGCTGATGAAAGAAACTGAAGAAGACACAAACAGATGGAAAGGATATGCCGTGTTCATGGACTGGAAGAATCAACGTTGTTGAAATGACTATACTGCCCAAGGCAATCTATAGATTCAATGCAATCTGTATCAAACTACCCAAGGCATTTTTCACAGAACTAGAAGAAAAAAAGTCCCAGAATTTGTATGGAGACAAAGAAGATCCCAAATAGCTAAAGTAATCTTGAGAAAGAAAAACAGAGCTAAAGGAATCAGGCTTCCTGACTTTTGGCTATACTACAAACTACAGTCATCAAAACAGTATGGTACTGGCACAAAAATAGAAATATAGATCAATGCAACCAGATAGAAAACCCAGAAATACGTTCATGCACCTATGGTCAATTAATCTATCACAAAGGAGCCAAGACTACACAATGCTGGAAAGACAGTCTCTTCACCAAATGGTACTGGGAAAACTGGATAACTACATGTAAAAAAAGTGAAATTTGCTCATTCTTTAACACCATACACAAAAACAAGTCCAAAATGGATTAAACACCTAAATATGAGACTAGACACTACAAAACTTCCAGAGGAAAACATAGGCAGAACACTCTCTGACATAAATCATAGCAACATTTTTTCAATCTGTCTCCCAGAATAATGGAAACAAAAATAAACAAATGGGACCTCCTTAAACTCATAAGCTTTTGCACAACAAAGGAAACAATAAATAAAATGAAAAGGCAACCCAGAAACTGAGAGAAAATATTTGTAAATTATGAGACTGACAAGGGATTAGTCTCCACAATTTACAAACAGCTCATGATGCTTAACAGCATCAAAAGAAGCAACCCACTCAACAAATGGGAGAAGACCTAGACATTTCTCCAAAGAAGACATTCAGATGGCCAAGAGGCACATGAAAAGATGTTCAGCATTACTAATCATTAGAGAAATGCAAATCAAAACTACAATGAGATACGACCTCACACCAGCCAGAATGGCTATCGCCAAAACATCCACAAACAATGCCAGAGAGGGTGTGGAGAGAAGTCTCCTACACTGTTGATAGGAATGTAAATTGGTACAGCAACTATGGAGAACAGTATGGAAGTTCCTTAGAAAACCAAAAATAGAGCTACCATATGACTGTGCAATCCCACTCTTGAGCATGTATCTAAAGAAAAACATGATCTGAAAGAATATATGCACTCCAGTGTTCACTGCAGCACTGTTTACAAGAGCCATCACGTAGAAGCCACCTAAATGTCCATGGACAGAGGAATGGATAAAGAAAATGTCGTACATATATACAGTGGAATATTACATTAAAAAGAATGAAATAATGCTATTTGTAGCACCATGGATGAGCCTAAAGATTGTGATCGTGAGTGAAGTCAGTCAGACAGAGAAGAATAAATATCATATGACACCCTTATATGCAGAATCTAAAAGAAATGATACAGATGAACTTACAAAACAGAAAGAGGCTCAGAGAGTTGGAGCTGGTTGGCAGTGGTGGGTTGCCACTGTATGGGTGCCAGTGGTAGAGGAAACAGTAAGGGAGTTTGGGATGGCTATGTATATACTGCTCTATTTAAAATGGATAACCAGAAAGGTCCACTGTATAGCCCCGGAAACTCTGTCAATGTTATGGGAGTAGAGTCTAGGGGAAAATGGATACATGTATATGTATGGCTGAGCCAGTTTGCTGTTCACTTGAAACTATCATGACATTGTTAATTGGCTAGACCCCAATGAAAAAAGTTTTAAAAAATCTTAAAATGAAAAGTATAAAAAATTGTTACCCTTATCTGCCACTTATTAATTATACCAAACTGAGGACAACTATCTTGAGGGAGCTAGATAAACTGTTATCTCCAACTGCTCCATTCTCAGATGCACAGTAAACATGAACCCCTGGACTTCTGGGGGAAGTCAACAGTTCTCTCATTTTATTCTGGCATATTTAAGACCTGTGTGCTCTGATGTCTTATCATTGTGGGTCACCATGGGAATTCAGTAAGGTAGGACTTTATATTCAAAGGCTGTCTTTGCAGATAGAGCAGATTATCATACTTCAGTGAAAGTCCATAGCCTCTCCATGCAACTGTTTGTAAAACTCTGCATGTAAATCTTCCAAAGGTTCACCATGACATGAGTGAACAAGCATCTTCCAGTTGAACCCACACACTCTCATGTCATGCAGCAAGTCTGGTTGCACAGCGCAGGGCAAAGGCCCTCCTGGTACTGCAACGGAAGCTGGAGGTAATAATCTTCTATCTGGATATATGTAGAAACTCTCCGGATGGACACAGTCACTCCTTTTTTATTTACTTGTCCCCCGGACTTCATTTAGGCAAGTTTGGTCTGTTTTTAGACTAAATGGAAAACATTTTAAACTATGTTGTTTTACACCTTACCAATCAGGATGGTAATTTTCCAAAGAATAAATACATAGGATAATCCCTTTAAAACAACGTCACATTTTACACATGGCACTCATGCAGGGCATGCAGTGGGAGCCCTAAGTGATTAAGACTTTCCCCGTGACCAGCGCCCTCTACCGCCCGATCTGTCCAGGCAGCATAGAGGCATCCTCCAGGACTGTGCAGTGCCACGGATGGGTAAGGCCCAGACAAAACTCAATAGCCCAATAAGATACATCCTCTGGAATCCTTTGGTTTTGATAAATCTCAGACACTCTAGTTATTTGTCACTTGCCATTTTCTCCTAAAAACCAAAAGCATAAATGACCATAGACGTTAAAGCCTCCTAAAAACCAAAAGTATAAATGACCATAGATGTTAAAGCCTCCTAAAAACCAAAAGTATAAATGACCATAGATGTTAAATCCAAGTTGCTTAATTAGATTCAAAAAACATTCTCTACTGGAACTACAAAAGCAAAAATGGTTTAATCCCATAAAAACTGTGTATCTGATGACTTGTCCTGATCCAGCTTGTGCAAAGAATCCAATTAGAAAATGTCTTTATTGAAGTTCTCAGTTACTTTGGGGTATGGAAAGCTGAAGGGTATGTTGCATAACAGCTCACATCCATGTGCTCTCACAGAAGGAGGAGAAAGTGTCCCTGGGATTATCAGAAGCTCAAAATCTGGAGGCCAGAAAACTGGGGTTCAAGTACTTAATGTTTCAAAGCAGGGCCAGGGTTATGGTCTCCTGGCCACCATCTGGACAATGGATACAGAAGAACTGTGTACTCCAGACTCTGTCTTTGGATCCTCAATCCTTTGAAATAAGAAAGAGTACAGAGTCTAGTAAAAGGGAGAAATAAACAGTGATTTTATGATGTGCTTCTTCGATGAAGGTTCCAGCATTTGTACACCAGCTAATTTGCAGTTTTTTCCTGATCAAAGTCTTGAGTCTTGAGAAGAATCAGTGCAGGAATGGAGAGGAATGTGCAAGAATCCTTGAAAACTGAGTTTCATTTATTATAGAATAAATATGACAAATATAATTAAAAACACCTCATTTGCCATCTGGCACATGTGCTGGTTTTGTTTGCAGTGGATGCCACTGTGGTGGGGCCTCAGGGTTCCCATCCAGTTATGTGAGGCGGACTTAGTAAACATGACATGACAGGCTTCTAGACAGGCCTTCTCAAAGCTGCTCTCTACAAACCCCAGGTTCATTCTCTCACCAACACTGGACGATGCTCTGACCTCTTCCCACAGCCTTTCCAGCACTGTCAGAAGGTCTCTGCCAATTCCCAGAGTGAATTTTTGGTGTTAAATTTTATTTCAGAACCTAAAACAATGCCAGACCCAGAGAAGAAGCTCGTGGATATTTATTAAATGAGTGACTTTCTTTGATTACTGATTCAAAAATTGTTTTGTATCATTATTTTCCTTTTTAAATTATTTTCTCTTCTCTCTCTCTTTTTTTTTTTGGCCGTGACACACAGCATATGGGAACTTAATTCTCTGTCTGGGGAACAAACCCATGACTCCTGCAGTGGAAGCATGGAGTCTTAACCACTGGACCACCAGGTAAGTCCCTGTATCATTATTTTGTATTTGTGATTCTTCATTTTAAATGAAGAATTTTTTTTTTTTTAATTTTTGTGTTGTGCATTTTACAAAAATATATTTTCCAGTACTTCTGGGATAATGATGGATTTTTTTCTTATTCATTTTTGAGAATAGTTTTATCTTTACTCTCAAACCTTTAGGAATCTCTATCATGTTCTAATGTTTCATCTCTTTTCAGTCTTCTAAATATATAATCATAGCATTAGCAAACAATTTTAGAGCTAATAGCTCCAAGTTATGCCACATCGTGTCAATGGGACTCTTAGTACTGGTTGATCTTATTCAAAAACCTGTCCATGGCTATATTGTTTTACTGCACTTTGCTTTCCTGTGCTTTGCACACTGAAGGTTTGTGGCAACCCTGCATTGAGCAAGTCTATTGGTATCATTTTTCCAACAGAATCTGCTCTCTTTGCATCTCTGTGTCACATTTTGGCAACTTTCATGGTACTTCATACTTTTTCATCATTCTTACATTTGTTAAAGTGATCTGTGATCAGTGATCTTTTATGTTGTCACTGCAACTCACTGAAGTCTCAATGACGATGAGTATTTTATAGCAATAAATTATTTCTTAAGTAAGGTAAACATATTGTTTTTCCAGACACAGTGCAACTGCACACATCAGAGACTGCTGTATAATGTAAAAATAACTATCCATACACAGAACAAAAATGTGGCTTATTTTATTGTGATATCTGTTTTATTTTGGTGGTCTGAAATTGAACATTCAGTACCTCTGTGGTGTGCCTGTAAAGACAAAAAGCTAGGGTCTTGGCAAACTTTTTTCTATAGAGAGCTGGGGAGAAAATATTTCAGGCTTTATGGAATAGAGACTCACATATTACTGTTTTGTTTCTTGAAATTTGCTGTTGCTGCTGTCTCTTTTACAATATTTTTTAAAACATACAGATTTTTCTTAGCTAACTAGCAATTTTAAAAAATTAGTCTTGGCCCCATCTGGCCCCTGAGCTGTAAATTACTGAACTTCGATTAGTTTCATGCCCAGGTGTTGGTTTGAAAACCAGTGGAACTAACAGGAAGGTTATAAAAACCTAGACTCCACTCGTGGGGAGTGCACAGATGATTTCTTACTCTCAAAACAAGGCAGAGGAAGTAGACTGAAACTGTCTGGGACTCTCTCCAGTTTCCTGTGACCACCCCCAGTACACCCTGGCCCAGGCTGTGCACCTGGCTCCACACTAGGATAGAGGCTGCCACTGCCAAGGAAGGTGAACGGCTGGAGGGAAGGACTGGGATGGGGCCCAGCACTGCATCTGAATGGGGTGAGGGCAGTTATCACTGGTATTTATAGAGACCTAAAGAAAGCTGAGCATCAAAGACTTGATGCTTTTGAACTGTGGTGTTGAAGACTCCTGAGAGTTCCTTGGACTGCAAGGAGACCCAGCCAGTCAATCCTAAAGGAAATCAGTCCTGAATATTCATTGGAAGGACTGATGCTGAAGCTGAAACTCCAATACTTTGGTCACCTGATGCGAAGAACTGACTCATTGGAAAAGACTCTGATGCTGAGAAAGATTGAAGGTGGGAGGAGAAGGGGACGACGGAGTTTGAGATGGTTGGATGGCATCACCGACTCGATGGACATAAGTCTGAGTAAACTCTGGGAGTTGCCGATGGACAGGGAGGCCTGGTGTGCTGCGGTTCATGGGGTCGCAAAGAGTCGGACATGACTGAGCAACTGAATTGAGTTCTGACTGGTGCCAGGACCATGCAGTGTGCACTCTGGCCCATACCAAGTACACAGTCCAGACTCTCTTACTCCCAGTGCTCTTCCTCTCTGGGTTTATGCACCATTGCTGGGAGAGGATGGAGCACACATAAGGAATGGAGTAAGCTCAGACCCAACACTCAGTGCTTCTGCTCCAGCATCGTGGGACGTGAACGACCCCTCAGGGAGCAGTGACAGCCACTGAGCAAATGAAAAGCTAAGCTCATACTTGGCCCTGGCCCCTCCACTTCCAGCCCCACTTCTCACCAAGATGATAGCTGCTAGCATACTCAGGGAAGGTATCACCCCATGGTCCTGTCAGATCCAGCTCTCCCACAAAAGCCAATGGACACACACAAACTGCACAGGGCTATTCCCACAGAAAGACACTCCCTCAAGACCAAAGCGGGTGACCATTTCACCTAATTTCATAGAGAAAGCTAATCAAAATAAGACAGAGGAATTAGTTACAAATGAAAAAACAAGGAGGAAAGAAACCTGAAAAAGAAAACAACAAAGGAAACAGAGATAATTTACAACATAGAGTTCAGTCAGTCAGTCAGTTCAGTCACTCAGTCGTGTCCGACTCTGCAATCCCAAGGTCTGCACCACACCAGTCCTCCCTGTCTGTCACCAACTCCCGGAGTTCACTCAAACTCATGTTCATCGAGTCAGTGATGCCATCCAACCATCTCATCTTCTGTTGTCCCCTTCTTCTCCTGTCCTCAATCTTTCCCAGCATCAGGGTCTTTTCTAATGAGCCAGCTCTTTGCATCAGGTGGCCAAAGTATTGGAGTTTCAACTTCAACATCGGTCCTTCCAATGAACACCCAGGACTGATCTCCTTTAGGATGGACTGGTTGGATCTCCTTGCAGTCCAAGGGACTCTAAAGAGTCTTCTCCAACACCACAGTTCAAAAGCATCATTTCTTCAGTGTTCAGCTTTCTTCACAGTTCAACTCTCACATCCATACACAACTACTAGGAAAACCATAGCTTTGACAAAATGGACCTTTGTCAGCAAAGTAATATTTCTGCTTTTTAATATGCTGTCTATGTTTGTCATAGCTTTTCTTCCAAGGAGCAAGCAGGGTTCTTCCATGAGAACCCCATGAACAGTACGAAAACACAAAAAGGAGTTCAAGGCATTAGCAATAAGAACACTAACTGAACTTGAGAAAGAAATAGATGAACACAGTGAGAAGTTTAACAAGGAACTAAAAAATATAAGAAGTCCAGTCAGAGTAAAAAAATATATAATAACTGAGATGAACAACACACTGGAAGGAATTAATAGCAGTCAAATGGAAGAACACATAAGTGACCCGGAAGATAGAATAATGGAAACCACACAATGAGAAACACAAAAAGGAAAACAAAATTTTAACAATGAGAACAGTTTAAGGGATTTTTTGGACAATACAAAGTGTACTAGCATTTGCATTACAGAGGTTCCACAAGGAGAAGTCAAAGAGAAAACAGCTGAAAATGTATTTGATAAACTTATGGCTGAAAACGTCCCAAACCTAAAGAACAAAACAGATATTCAGACCATGATACACACAGGATTCCAAACAAAAATGAACTAAATAAGACACATGCCAAGCCAAACCATAATTAAAACAGCAAAAATTAAAGAAACAGAGATAACTATAAAAGCAAAGAGAGAAAAGCAAAGAGTCACATACAAGGAAACTCTCCCATAAGTCTATCAGCTGATATTTGTGCAGAAACTTTGCAGATCTGAAGAAAGTGGCATGGTTTATGTAAAGCTGTGAAAGGGGAAAACCTACAACCGAGAATACACAGCAAGACTGTCATTTAGAATTGAAGGACAGATAAAGAGCTTCTCAGGTAAGCAAACTGAAAGGGTTCATCAATACTAAATGGACACTAAAAGAAATGATAAACAGTCCTCTTTAGGTGGAAAAGAAAGAGCTACCATAAGAAAATGGAAAGTATAGGAAAGGAAAATTCTGGTAGTAAAGGAGGATCAATCACTCAAATAAGCTATTACGAAAATTAAAAGATAACAACTGTAAAATCAATTTTAGCTATGACAAATGATGAAGGGATAAACATAAGGATATAAAGTATGACTCCTGAAACACAAAATGTGAGGGAGGAGAATAAAAATGTTCATCTTTCAGAATGCCACTGAACTGTATATACAAGCATTGGTAGATATGAAGTGAGAAACTGACAATATGACCACCATAGGGGACTTTGATACCTGAACTTAAATCAATAGATAGATTCTCCAGACAGAAAGTCAGTAAGAAAACAGTGATCTTAAATGATACAACTGGACAGCTGGAATTACATAACTACAGGACACTGTACCCAAATAAAATAGCATCCTATTCAAGTGCATGTGGAATGCCCTCCATGTAGATCACCTTAGGCCACAAAAAAGTCTCAAAAAATTTAAGAGGATAAAAATTATATCTCATTTCCACCCCCTGCCCCCCCACCAAAAATGATATGAAATTAGAAATCAATCACAAAAAGAGAAATTTTTAAAAAACACAGGATACAAAATCAGTACACAGAAATCACTTGTATCCCTATATACTAACAATGAAAATTCAGAAAAGGAAATTAAGGAATCAGTCCCATTCACCATTGCAACAAAAGAATAAAATATCTAGGAATAAACCTACCAAAGGAGACAAAAGAACTGTATATAGAAAATTGTGAGAAATCAAAGGTGACATGAACAGATAGAGAGATATTCCATGTTCCTGGGTTGGAAGAATCAATATTGTGAAAATGACCATACTATCAAATGTAAT
Organism: Budorcas taxicolor; assembly: GCF_023091745.1. Lineage (NCBI taxonomy): Eukaryota > Metazoa > Chordata > Mammalia > Artiodactyla > Bovidae > Budorcas > Budorcas taxicolor. The sequence goes on along the minus strand of NC_068930.1, from coordinate 6,855,437 downwards.
CTACAGATTCGATGCAATCCCTATCAGATACCAATGGCACTTTTTACAGAACTAGAACCAAAAGTTTCACATTTCATATGGAAACACAAAAGACTCTGAATAATCAAAGCAACCATGAGAAAGAAGAATGGAGCAGGAGGAATCAACCTTTGTGACTTCAAACTATACTACAAAGTTATACTACAAGACAGTGTGGTACTGGCACAAAAATCGAAATATAGAGCAATGGAACAGTATAGAAAGCCCAGAGATATATCCACACACTTATGGGGACCTTATTTTTGACAAAGGAGGCAAGAATATAAAATGGGGCATAGATAGCCTCTTCAGTAAGTGGTGCTGGGAAAAATGGACAGCTATGTGTAAAAGAACAAAATTAGAACACTTCCTAACACCATACACAAAGATTAAACTCAAAATGGATAAAGGCCTAAATGTAAAAACCATTAAACTCTTAGAGGAAAACACAGGCAGAACACTCAATGACATAAATCAAAGCAAGATCCTCTATGACTGCTCCATTAGAGTAATGGAGATAAAAACAAAAATATACAAGTGGGACCTAATTAATCTTAAAACCTTTTGTACAGCAAAAGAAACTATAAACAAGGTGAAAACACAATCCTCAGATGGGAGAAAATAATAGAAAGTGAAACAACAGGCAAAGGATTAACTTCCAAAATATACAAGCAGCTCATACAACTCAATACTAGAAAAACAAACATCTCTATCAAAAAGTGGCTGCTGCTGCTGCTAAGTCGCTTCAGTCATGTCCAACTCTGTGCGACCCCATAGATGGCAGCCCACCAGGCTCCTCCATCCGTGGGATTTTCCAGGCAAGAGTACTAGAGTGGAATGCGATTGCCTTCTCCAATCAAAAAGTGGGGAAAAGACCTAAACAGACATTTTGCCAGAGAAGACATACACATGACTAACAAACACATGAAAAGATGCTCAACATCACTCATTATTCAGTTCAGTTCAGTCCAGTTGCTCAGTCCGACTCCACAACCCCATGGACTGCAGCATTCTAGGGCTCCCTGTCCATCATCAAATCCTGGAGTTTACCCAAACTCATGTCCATTGAGTCAGTGATGCCATCCAAACATCTCATCTTCTGGTGTCCCCTTCTCCTCCTGTCCTCAATCTTTCCCAGCATCAGGGTCTTTTCCAATGAGCCAGCTCTTTGCATCAGGTGGCCAAAGTATTGGAGTTTCAGTTTCAACATCAGTCCTTCCAATGAACACCCAGGACTGATTTCCTTTAGGATGGACTGGTTGGATCTCCTTGCAGTCCAAGGGACTCTCAAGAGTCTTCAACACCACAGTTCAAAAGCATCAATTCTTCAGCGCTCAGCTTTCTTTACAGTCCAACTCTCACATTCATACATGACTACTGAAAAAACCATAGCCTTGACTAGACGGAACTTTGTTGGCAAAGTAATGTTTCTGCTTTTTAATATGCTGTCTAGGTTGGTCATAATTTTCCTTCCAAGAGAAATGCAAATCAAAACTGCAATGAGATATCACCACATACCAGTCAGAATGGCCATAATCAAAAAATCTACAATAAATGCTGGAGAGGGTGTGGAGAAAAGGGAACCCTCTTGCACTGTTGGTGGGAATGTAAATTGATACAGCCACTATGGAGAACAGTGTGGTGATTCCTTAAAAAACTACGAATAAAGTCCAACAATCCCACTACTAGGCATATACTCTGAGGAAATCAAAACTGAAAAAGACACATGTACCCCAGTGTTCACTGCAGCATTATTTACAGTACCTCAGACATGGAAATAGCCTAAATGTCCATCAACAAATGAATGGATAAAGAAGCTGTGTTATACATACAGAATGGAATATTACTCAGCCATAAAAAAGGAACACATTTGAGTCAGTTCAAATGAAGTGGATGAACCTAGGGCCTATTATACAGAGTGAAGTAAGTCAGAAAGAGAAGGACAAATATCATATACTAATCACTTCATGGCAAATAGATGGGAAAACAGTGGAAACAGTGTCAGACTTTATTTTGGGGGGCTCCAAAATCACTGCAGATAGTGACTGCAGCCATGAAATTAAAAGACGCTTACTCCTTGGAAGGAAAGTTATGACCAACCTAGATAGTATATTCAAAAGCAGAGACATTACTTTGCCAACAAAGGTCCATCTAGTCAAGGCTATGGTTTTTCCAGCGGTCATGTATGGATGTGAGAGTTGGACTGTGAAGAAAGCTGAGTGCCAAAGAATTGATGCTTTTGAACTATGGTGTTGGAGAAGACTCTTGAGAGTCCCTCGGACTGCAAGGAGATCCAACCAGTCCATTCTAAAGATGAGTCCTGGGTGTTCATTGGAAGGACTGATGCTAAAACTGAAACTCCAATACTTTGGCCACCTCATGAGAAGAGCTGACTCATTGGAAAAGACCTTGATGCTAGGAGGGATTAGGGGCAGGAGGAGAAGGGGACAACAGAGGATGAGATGGCTAGATGGCATCACTGACTTGATGGACATGAGTTTGAGTAAACTCCGGGAGTTGGTGATGGACAAGGAGACCTGGCGTGCTGCGATTCATGGGGTTGCAAAGAGTCAGACACCACTGAGCGACTGAACTGACTGAATGCATATATATGGAATCCTGAAAGATAGTACTGATGAAATTATTTGCAGGGAAGCAATGGAGACACAGACATAGAGTACAGACTTATAGCCATGGGGTGGGGGGAAGAATGAGATGTAAGATATATGGAGAGAGTAACATGGAAACTTATTACCATATGTAAAATAGATAGCTAATGGTAATTTACTATATCACTCAGCAAACACAAACAGGGGCTCTGTAACAACCTAGAAGGGTAAATGTGGAGGAATATGGGATGGAAGTTCAAGAGGGAGGGGACACATGTATATCTATGGCTGATTGATGTTGATATTTGGCAGAAACCAACAAAATTCTGTAAAGCAATTATCCTTCAATTAAAAATTAACAAATTTTTAAAAACCCAAAACACATGGAAACTAAACAACACAGTACTAAAAAACAAAAATGTGTCATTGAAGACATCAAAAATGAATTCAGAAAATATCTCAAGACAAATGAAAATAAAAACACAACTTTCTAAATTCCTTGGATGCAGCAGAAGCAGTTCTAAGAGGAAGGATTATATTGATACATGATTAGTTTAAGAAACAAATAAACAAACGAAAATCTCAAATAACCAACCCAACCTATCATTTAAGCAAAATATAAAAGGAAAAACAAAGCTTAAAGTCAGTAGGAGAAAATCATAAATATCACAGAGAAAAATAAAATTGACCCCCCAGAAAAAGACAAACAAACAAACAAACAGAAAAGATCAATGAAGCTAAGAGCTCGCTTTTGGAAAAATAAACAAACAAAATTGATAAGCTTGTAACCAAGCTTACCAACAAGAAAAGGGAGAGGACCCAAATAAACAAAATAAGAAATGAAAGAGGAGCAATAGCAATAGATACAACAGAAATACAAAAAGTCATAAGACAATGAACAACAAACTGGACAACTTAAAAGAAATGGATAAATTTCCAGAAATATATAATCCATTTTCCACTGGATTAGGAAGAAATAAACAATCTGAATAGACTAATCAGTATCATGGAAATTGAATTCGTAAAAACAAACAAACAAAAAAAATCCTAGTAAATCAAAGTCCATGAACAGATAACTTCACAGAGGTATTCTAACAAATACATAAGTAAGAGCTAATACCTATCCTTCTCAAACTATTCCAAAACACTGAGGAAGAGGAAACATTCCCAGATTCATTTTACAACCACCATTACCCTGATAGTAAAACTAGATAAAGACATTTAAAAAACAAAATTACAGGCAAATAACTATGATGAATATATATTCAAAAACTGGCACCAAAATATTAGCAAAATGAATCCAAAAATATATTAAAAAGATCATACATCAAGTGGGACTTATACAAGGGATGCAAATCAATCAGTGGGATATATGACAGTAACAAAAGGAACTATAAAAACCACATTTTCAGCTCAATATATGCATAAAAAGCATTTGTCAAAATTGAACAATGATTATGATTTAAAAAAAAAGTCTCATCAAAACTGGTGCTAAATTGCTTCAGTTTGTCCAACTATTCGTGACCCTATGGACTACAGTTAGGCTCCTCTGTGCATGTGATTCTCCAGGCAAAAATACTGAAGTAGGTTGTCATTTCCTCCTCCAGTGGATCTTCCGGACCCAGGGATCGAAACTGCATCTCAGAATTATGTCTCCTGCATTGGCAGACAGGGTCTTCACCACTAGTGCCACCTGGGAAGCCCCAAAATTGGTAAGCCCATCAAAACTGGTAAGAAGAAACAAATCCTTACATGATAAAGGCCATTTATGAAAACTGATAGCTAACATATTCAGTGCATAAAAGTAGAAAACGTATCCTCTAAAATCATGAAAAAGAGTTACTCACTCTGTACACATGTATTTAATACAGTACTAGAAGTCCTATTCACAACAATATGCCAAGAAAAAGAAATACAGGTCATTCATATCGTAAAGGAACTCACTATTGGCAAATAACATAACATTATATAGAGAGATGGAGAAGGCAATGGCACCCCACTCCACTACTCTTGCCTGGAAAATTCCATGGACGGCAGAGCCTGGTAGGCTGCAGTCCATGGGGTCTCGAAGAGTCAGACACGACTGAGCGACTTCACTTTCACTTTTCACTTTCATGCATTGGAGAAGGAAATGGCAACCCACTCCAGTGTTCTTGCCTGGAGAATCCCAGGGACAGGGGAATCTGATGGGTTCCATCTATGGGGTTGCACAGAGTCGGACACAACTGAAGTGACTTAGTAGCAGCAGCAGCAGCATATAGAGAGAACAGTAAAGTTTCCACCAAAATAAAAGCAGAACTGATAAATGAATTTAGTAAAGTTGTAAGATATAAGAATAATACACAGAAATTGGTGGCATTTCTACATATGAACAATGAACTATCAAAAAGAGAAAGCAAGTAAAACAATCCCATTTGAAATTGCATTCAAAGAATAATGTATCAGGAATAAACAGCCAAGGTGGTGAAAGACCTATGTCCTAAAAATGATAAAACACTGGTGAAGGAAACTGAAGATGACACAAAGAAATAGAACGATATCCTGCATTCATGAATTAGAAGAATGAATATTGTTAATACTGCCCAAAGCAATTTAGACTTAATGTGATCCCTATCAAAATGCCAATGACATTTTTCACAGAACTAGAATAAACAAACCTAAAATTTATATCAAACCAAATGACCCTGAATAGAAAAAGCAACCTTGAGAAAAGAGAACAGAGCTAAAGGTATCATATTCTCAGACTTCAAACCACACTGCAAAGCTACAGAAATCAAAACAGTATGCTATTGTCACAAAAACAGACACTGAGCTCAATGGGCTCTCCCCCAAAATAAGCCCAGGCACTTATAGTCAATCAGCTTACAACAAAGAGACAAGAATACACAATGGAGAAAAAAAACAGTCTCTTCAATAAGTGGCACTTGGAAACCTGGACAGCTAGATGTAAAATAATAAAACACCTCACAATATCTACAAAATGAACTTTAAGTGTATTAATAACCTACATGTAAGAATAGAAACCATAAAACTTCAAGAAGAAAACACAAAACACTCTTTGACATAAATCTTGGAAATATGTTTCTGGATCTATTCCCTAAGGTAAAAGAAATAAAAGCAAAAATAAAAAAAATAGGGTCTAATTAAACAAAAGTTTTGCACAGCAAAGGGAACCTATCACAAAATGAAAAGACAGTTCTATTACTATGGAGTTGGAGGAAATATTTGTAAATGATATGACATATAAGGAGTTATAAATAGTTCATATACTTCAATATCAAAAAATATTGAACTCAATCAAAAAATGGGCAGAAGACCTAAAAATACATTTTTTTCCAAAGAGGACATGCAGATGGTAAACAGACACATGAAAAGATACTCAACATGGCTAATTATCAAAACTACAAAGAGATACTTGTCAGAAAGGCTACCATCAAAAAGAGCATAAAAGACAAACATTGCTGAGGATTTGGAGAAAGGGACACTCATGCACTTTTGATGGAAATTTAACCTTGTGCAGCCACTATTGAAAACAATATGGAGGCTCTTCAAAAAACTAAAGGAAGAAGTATCATATGATCCAGCAATTCCACTCCTGGATATATATATATATATCATATATATTCAGATGATATATATATATATATCATCTGAAGCAAGCAAAGCATTGATTTCAGAGGATACATGCACCCCAATGCTCACGCCAGCACTGTTTACAATAGCCAAAATAGTGAAGCAACATAAGTGTCCATTAACAGTTGAATGGATAAAGAACATGTGGTGTGTATACATACACAGTGGAATACTACTCAGCCATAAAACAGAATGAAATACTGCCATTTGCAACAATACAGATGAACTTAGAGGGTACTCTACTCTGTGAAATGAGTCAAAGAAAGATACTGTATGTTTCCACTTATATGTGGAATATAAAAAATTAAACAAACATATATAACAAAACAGAAACAGACTCCCAGATACAGAGAACAAATCAGTGGTTATCAGCAGGGAGATGGAGGGGTAGGAACAAAATAGGGGTAGGAGATGAAGGTGTACAAGCTGCCAGGTATAGTAACATAAGATACAAAAGAATCTAACTGGACGACTCTTCACACCATGCTGCTTGCTGCTGTTGCTGCTGCTCAGTTACTTCAGTCCTGTCCGACTCTGTGCATTCCTTTGGACTGCAACCCGCCAAGCTCCTCTGTCCATGGGATTCTCTAGGCAAGAGTACTGGACTGGGTTGCCATGCCCTCCTTCAGGGGATATTCTGGACCCAGGGATGAAACTCGGGTCTCCTGCATTGCAGGCAGCTTCTTTACCACTGAGCCACCAGGGAAACCCCTTCACACCATGTAACAAACTAAAAACAGATTAAAGACTTAAGTTTAGCACCAGAAGCCATAAAACTCCTAGAAGAAAACATAGGCAGGATAAACTTTTACATTGGTCTCAGCATTATTTTTTTGGTTATGTTTCCCCAGGGAAGGGAAACAACAGCAAAAATATACAAAATGGGACTAAATCAAGTTAAAAATCTTCTGTATGGTGAAAAAAATTATCAACAAAACAAAACAGGTCACTTACTGAATGAGAAAAGACACTTACAAATAATGTCTCTGAGGGGTTGATACCCAAAATATATGAAGGACGCACACAACTCTACATCAAAAACATACCATCTGATTAAAAAGCACAGGCAGAGATCCTGAGTAAACGTTTCAAAAGACATACAGATGGCCAACAGACACATGAAAAGATGCTCAACATCATTAATCATGAGGGAAATGTAAATCAAAAGCACTATGAAAGTGTCTTGAAATGTGTTATAGTTTGTATGAGTGACACTCTCATTTGTGGGATTATAGCCTGTATAAACACACCAAGTGAAAACAATGTACAGTTGGAAGGTTCAGATTCACCAGAAGCCAGGCTGCCTATGTAATTTGTTGGGTCCTACATAAGAATAGAAGTACAGGACGCCTGACCAAAAAAAATTAAGAATGTCCACGAAAATACAATGGATCATTAAGACATTACCATAAACTATTATACACCAATAAGATGGGAGAAGAAACCTAGAAGAGACAGATGAACTAGAAATGTACAACCTCCCAAGACTGAATCAGGAAGAAATAGAAAACAGGAACAGACTAATTGTCAGTTGTCTGGAGCTGTGTTAGGCACTACTGACAAAATGAAGGCATGGCCCCAACCCCCTCTCCTCATCCCACAGGCATGGTCCCGGGATGAAGGAGTTAGGTCTTGTGATTCTGACTTGTTTTTTCCTTTCTTCGGTTGAGTTGGCTGGAAAGAATGTTAAGGTGCTTATTGTTCTTGAGAGGAGCATGAGAAGGCACAAAGCCTTCTGCAGTTGTGCCCAGAGAATAATCCATAAAGTTAACCATTGACATTTGTTCACGGACCTTTACAAAGCATGTTCCAGGATGAGCACATAGGCCACAGCTTGAGGCCACGGGAAGGATTGTTATCTGAGACCTGTTTGTGAGGGAAATGTTTATGGCAAAAGAAGTTTGCTGAATTTAGGGTTTAGGAATAATTAAGAATAGTTAGAAGCTAAAAATTTAAAGAATGCTGTAATGTTTGCATATTTTCCTATAGCTTATAGAGATGAGGAATTTTAGACATATTAATAGCTAGAAGCCTTTTTAGGAGATAGTGAGCTTAAGATACTAGGGGCAAACAGGATTTAGAAAGATAAGAAATAAACTGAGGAATGTGGTATGCAGCCCAGACATAAGCATGAGTTACAATGTAATCACAAGTTAAGTATAAAACACATAAGAGAAAGTAGGTAATAGATAGTAAACCTGATTCTGAGAGAATCGCTGAAGCAGGAACTCTGTATGAAAGGCAACAATGATTTCTGGAGACGATAAATCTGGGTGAGGGGGAACTAAAAATGTCAAACCTCTGACCTGAAGCTTTTGTCAAAGTGTAAAAGAAAACCTGAAGCTTGAAATAAACATGCAGTCCCACACCTTGAGCCAGAGGCTGCATCATTCTCCACCGACAACACTCATCTCTTCAGGCTGATTCCCTGGCTACTGGAGCTGGACTCCAGCAGTCAGTAATGAAACTGACCAGTTTGCAGTTTAATATGGAGAAGCTCTATACACTGAGCAAAAATGAGACCAGGAGCTGACTGTGGCTCAGATCATGAACTCCTTATTGCAAAATTCAGACTTATATTGAAGAAAGTAGAGAAAACCACTAGACAATTCAGGTATGGCCTAAAACAAATTCCTTACAGTGGAAGTTCCATACAGTGGAAATGACAAATAGATTCAAGGGATTAGATCTGATAGACAGAGGGCCAAAGAACTATGGACAGAGGTTTGTAACAGTGTTCAGGAGGGCATGATCAAATCCATCCTCAAGAAAAGGAAATGCAAAAAGGCAAAACAATTGTCTGAGGAGGCCTTACATATAGCTGAGAAAAGAAGAGAAGTAAAAGGCAAAGGAGAAGAGGTAAGATATACCCATCTGAATAAAGAGTTTCAAAGAAGAGCAAGGAAACATAAGAAAGCTTTCTACGTGAACAAGGCAACGACATAGAGCAAAACAGTAAAATAGGAAAGACTAGAGATCTCTTCAAGAAAAGTAGAGATAGCAAAGGAACATTTCATGCAAAGATTGGCACAATAAAGGACACAAACATTATGGACCTAATAGAACCAGAAGGTATTTTTAAAAGGTGGGAGGAATACAGAGAACTATGCAAAACAGGTCTTAATAACCTAGACAACTACGATTGTGTGATCACTCACCTAGAGCCAGATATCCTGGAGTGTGAAGTCAAGTGGGCCTTAGGAAGCATTTCTACAAACAAAGTTACTGGAGGTGATGGAATTCTAGCTGAGCTATTTCAAAACTTGAAATATTGTGATGTTAAAGTCCTGCACTCAATATGCCAGCAAATTTGGAAAACTCAGCAGTGGCCACAGGACTGGAAAAGGTCAGTTTTCATTCTAATCCCTAAGAAGGAAATGCCAAAGAATGTTCAAACTACAGCACAATAACACTCATTCCACATGCTAGCAAGGTCGTGCTTAAAATCCTTCAAGCAATGCTTCAACATAATGTGAACTGAGAACTTCCAAATGTACAAGCCAGATTTAGAAAAGGCAGAGGAATCAGAGATCAAATTTCCAACATCTGTCAGATTACAGAAAAAGCAAGAGAATTCCAGAAAAACATCTACTTCTCCTTCATTGACTATGCTAAAGCCTTTGACTGTGTGGATCGCAAGAAGCTGTGGAAAATTCTTAAAGACCACCTTACTTGCCTCCTGAGAAACCTGTATGCAGATCAAGAAGCAACAGCTAGAACTGGACATGGAATAATGAACTGGTTCAAAATTAGGAAAGGAGTACATCAAGGCTGTATATTGTCACCCTGCTTATTTAACTTATGTGCAGAGTACATTATGCGAAATGCTGGGCTGGATGAAGCACAAACTGGAATCAAAATTGCCAGGAGAAATATCAATAATCTCAGATGTGCATATGACACCATCCTAATGGCAGAAAGTGAAGAGGAAATAAAAAGTCTTTTGCTGAAGGTGAAAGAGGATGTTGACAAAGATGGTTTAAAACTCAACACTCAAAACACTAAGATCATGGCATCGAATCCAATCACTTCATGGCAAATAAATGAGGAAACAATGGAAACAGTGACAGACTTTATATTCTTGGGCTTCAAAATCACTGTGGATAGTGACTGCAGCCATGGAAGTAAGACAGTTGCTTGTTCCTTGGAAGAAAAGCTATGACAAACCTAAACAATGTATTAAACAGCAGAGACATCACTTTGCGGATAAAGGTCTGTATAGTCATAGCTATGGTTTTCACATTACTCATGTATAGATGTGAGAGTTGGACCATAAAGAAGGCTGAGCATTGAAGAATTGATACTTTTGAACTGTGGTGTTGGAGAAGACTCTTGAGAGTCCCTTGGACAGCAAGGAGATCAAACCAGTCATTCCTAAGTGAAATCAACCCTGAATCGTCATTGGGAGGACTGATACTAAAACTGAACCTCCAATACTTTAGCCACCTGATGTGAAGATCCAACTCACTGGAAAAAACCTCGATGCTGGGAAAGATTGAAGGCAGGAGGAGAAGGGGATGACAGAGGATGAGATAGTTAAATGACATCATTGATTCAATGGATGTGAGTTGGAACAAACACCAGGAGATATTGAAGGACAAGGAAGCCTAGCATGCTGCAGTCCATGGGTTGCAAAGATTTGGACACAACTGAGCAACTGAACAACAATGAACAACACCATGATCCAGTGGAATTTATCCCAGTATTGCAAGGAAGCAACAGTTAGACCTGGACATGGAACAACAGACTGGTTCCAAATAGGAAAAGGAGTATGTCAAGGCTGTATATTATCACCCTGCTTATTTAACTTATATGCAGAGTACATCATGAGAAACACTGGGCTGGAAGAAGCAAGAGCTGGAATTAAGATTGCCGGGAGAAATATCAATAACCTCAGATATGCAGATGACACCACCCTTATGGCAGAAAGTGAAGAAGAACTAAAAAGCCTCTTGATGAAAGTCAAAGAGATGCTCGAGGCTGGTGTACTGGGATAACCCAGAAGGATAGTATGATGAGGGAAGTGGAAGGGGGGTTCAGGATGGGGAACACATGTACACCCGTGGCAGATTCATGTTGATGTATGGCAAAACCACTACAATAATGTAAAATAATTAGCCTCCAATTAAAATAAATAAATTTATATTTTTTAAAAAAGAAATTGGCTTAAAGCTCAACATTCAGAAAATGAAGATCATGGCATCTGGTCCCATCACGTCATGGGAAATAGATGGGGAAAAAGTGGAAACAGTGTCAGACTTTATTTTTGGGGGCTCCAAAATCACTGCAGATGGTGATCGCAGCCATGCAATTAAAAGATGCTTACTCCTTGGAAGTAAAGTTATGACCAACCTAGATAGTATATTGAAAATCAGAGATATTATTTTGCCAACAAATGTCCGTCTAGTCAAGGCTATGGTTTTTCCAGTGGTCATGTATGGATGTGAGAGTTGGACTGTGAAGAAAGCTGAGCACTGAAGAACTGATGCTTTTGAACTGTGGTGTTGGAGAAGACTCTTGAGAGTCCCTTGGACTACAAGGAGATCCAACCAGTCCATTCCAAAGGAGATCAGTCCTGAGTGTTCATTGGAAGGACTGATGCTAAAGCTGAAACTCCAATACTTTGGCCACATCATGTGAAGAGTTGACTCATTGGAAAAGACCTTGATGCTGGAAGGGATTGGGGGCAGGAGGAGAAGGGGACGACAGGAGATGGCTGGATGGCATCACTGACTCGATGGACATGAGTTTGAATGAACTTCAGGAGTTGGTGATGGACAGGGAGGCCTGGCGTGCTATGGTTCATGGGTTCACAAAGAGTCAGACACAACTGAGTGACTGAACTGAACTGAACTGATTGCAAGGATGATTCAGTATCTGCAAATCAATCAATGTGATAAACTACATTAACAAACTGAAGAATAAAAATCATATAGTTATCTCAATAAATGAAGGAAAAGTATTAGACAAAATTCAACATCTATTCATGATAAAAAAAAGCTCTCATCAAAGTTGGTTGGGAGGGAATACATATCTCAATTTAATAAAGGTTATATATGACAATCCCACAGCTCATATCATACTCAACAGTGAAAGTGTTTCCTCTAAGATCAGGAAGAAAACAAGGATGTCCACTCTTGCCACTTTTACTCAACATAGCGCTGGAAGTCCTAGCCACAGCAATTAGACAAGAAAAAAAGGAATCCAAATAGGAAAGAAAGAATTCGAACTGTCCCTATTTATGGATGATACTATATATAGAAAATTTCTAAACACATTACCAAAATACTATTAGAACTCATCAATGAATTCAATAAAGTTGCAATACGCAAGTTAATATACAAAAATCTGTCAAATTTCTATACACAAAGCTGCAGTCATCAAAAGAGTATGGTACTAGCACACAGACAGATGCATAGATCTCAGGAACAGAAGAAATGCCCAGAAATAGTGAGCACTTACATGAACTTATAGTCACTGCAGCACTATTTACAACAGGCAACATCTGGAAGCAACAAGCGTTCATCAACAGATGAATGCGTAAAGCAGATATGTACACAGTTATACAGGCATTACTCAGGCATTCATTCTTGCCATTTGTGACAAGGATGTACATGGAGGGTATTTGGCCAAGTGAGATAAGTCAAACAAGAGAAAGACAACACCATGTAATTTCACTCACATACGGAATCTAAAAAATAAATGAACAAATGTAACAAAATGGAAACAGACTCATGGATACGGAGAATAAATCAGTGGTTGTCAGAGGGTCAGGGAACAAGGAAATTAGCATGATAGGTAAGAGAGATTGAGAGGTACAGGCTTCCAGTTACAAAGTAAACGAGTCGGGGATGAAACGCGCAGCATGTGGAATACAGTTATTTATACTGCAGTGTCTTTGTATGGTGACAGATGCTAATGAGACACATCATGTTGATCACTTTGGAATGTGCAGAAATATCAAATCACCATGTTGTGCACTTGGAACCAATGTAGTGTTATAGGTTGATTATACTTCAATTAAAAATAAAATATTGGATGGACCAAAAAGTTCATTCAGTTAGTGAATACATTGTTCAATAAAGTTCTTGGTGAAAATGAAAACTGTGTTTTTGCTATTAAAACTGAACAAACTTTTTGGATTACCCAATATGGAGACACTAGAAGGAAATGCAAAAAAAAAAAAAAAAAAATCAAGCCACGGACCCCAGTAGAAATGAGTAAAGGTAGTTAAAAGGTGCAACTTCTAGATATAAGATAAATGTCCTGGGGATGTAATGCATAGATTTATGGCTATAGTTAGTAATAGTGTATTGCAAATTTGAAAGTTGCTAAGAGAATAGGTCTTGAAAGCTTTAATCATAAAAATTTTAACTCTGTATGAAGATGAATGTTAACTAGATGTAACTGGAGTGAGCATTTCAAAATATATAGAAACATCAACTCATGTTGTTTGTCTGAAACTGATATTACATCAATTGTATGTCAATAAAAATACCACATCTTAACATCCTTTGAAGAACACAGTAAAAGCAAACTGTTTAAAATACACATTCTTAAACATTTATAAATATTTCTTCATCATGTTCTTCTGGAGTATAGAATCATAAAATGTGACTTTTTGAGCTCATTAATTACCAATTTATCACATTGGTCACAGCAAACACCCTCTTTCAACAACACAAGAGATGACTCTACACATGGACGTCACCAGATGGTCAATATGGAAATCAGACTGAGTATATTCTTTGTGGTTAAAGATGGAGAAGCTCTATACAGTAAGCAAAAACAAAACCTGGAGCTCAGATCATCAGTTCCTTATTGCCATATTCAGGCCTAAGTTGAACAAAGCACAGAAAACCACTAGGTCATTCAGATACAACCTAAATTAAATTGCTTATGAATATACTGTGGAAGTGACAAATAGATTCTAGGGATTAGATCTGGTTCACAGGGTGCCTGAAGAACTATGGATGGAGGTTTGTAACTGTACAGGAGGTGGTGACCAAAACCATCCCTAAAAGAAATTCAGGCAGGCAAAGTGATTGTCTGAGGAGACCTTACAAATAGCTGAGAAGAGAAGTGAAAGGCGAAGGAGAAAAGGAAATATATAACCAACTAAATGCAGAGTTCCAGAGAACAGTAAGGAGAGATAAGAAAGTCTTCTTAAGTGAACAATGCAAAGAAATAGAAGAAAACAATAGAATGGGAAAGACTAGAGATCTCTTCAAGAAAACTGAGGATATCAAGGAAATCAACCCTGAATCTTCATTGGGAGGACTGATGCTGAAGCTGAAGCTCCAATACTTTGGCCACCTGATGTGAAGAGCAACTCACTGGAAAAGACTCTGATTCTGGGAGGGATTGAGGGTAGGAGGAGAAGGGAGCAACAGATAATGAGATGGTTGGATGTCATCATTGACTCAATGGACATGAGTTTGACCAAATTCCAGGAGATAGTTAAGGACAGGAATGCCTGGCATGCTGCAGTACATGGGGTTGCAAAGAGTCGGACATGACTTTGCAACTAGACAACAATAACAAAGACTCCCTAGATTCACCAAAGCCTGTCTACATACTGCTAGATTTTCTGAAACAAGTTAAGAATGAAAAAACAAAACACCACCACCAGAGCTTTAAACCCATGGGGGTGGGAGTCTTGGGATTGCAGACCCCCACATCACTGCCTGAACACCTGCCTTTGCAGCCACCCTGCTGAAGCTGGCTGGGAATTTCCTCATCAGTCTCTGACCTCAGAGCTGCTCCCTTTCTCTGGTGTCTGCGTGTAGACTTCCTCCGCCAGGTCATGTGTTCTGAGGAGCCCAGGCAGTGGTATAGAGTGGGGACAGGCAGCCCAGGCGCTCCTGTAGGAGGGTCAGGGACTGACTGCACTCTAACCAACTCAAGTGTCTCAGAGCACAACAGAGACAGAGATGAAGGTCAGGGAAGTCCTCAATAAGGGGCCACTTCAGCAAACATCTTCAGAAGGTTATGACAGAAGCACTGTGCAATTCAGGCAAAGGACGGGAGCCAGTCTTGAGGTGTCTGGCTGTGGTAGAGCAGAGGTGCTGGTGGGAGGATGTTACACTCAGTGAAGACAGGCACTGGGGGGCAGAAGCAGCACTCTGGGCTGATCCTAAGCCTGGCTGATCAACCTGGGCTGATCCTAAGCCTGGCTGCCTGGCTGGAGGTCTCTGAGCCCAGAGGAACCACAAGTGGCTGAACACATAAGCCATATCACAGTGACAGTATTTAATCCCTCACACATCTCCAGGGAAAGCTTTCCAAAGGTAATTTTTCAAGCAGTTGTTTAAGAGGAAGGCATCTTTGTTTTTAAAGGAGAATTATGATGCCAGTTCTCAGGGAACTGACTGAGGCTATGATTTTACATTGATAGCATAAATGGCAATCCCAGGACAAAAATCTGCATGTTTTTCTCAACCATCAAAAATCCAGGTGTTACTCCCACTGTGATAGGGCACAGGGGCAGACATAAGCAGGGCCCCGTCACCCTGCCTGCTATGCCCCGCAGAGGGGCTACACTCTTCACTCTCTTGCGCACATTCCCAGGGCCCAGATGCCAAGGGCCAGATCAACTCCCTGTGGTTTTTCTAAACACCCCTCTGTCTAGTGACTGCTTACAATATCAGCTATAGGCTTGGCACCTGGAATTTATATGAGTTTCCCTGGAGATTTTGACACTTACCTGGTCTATGTCCAAAAGCTCTGGATCAGAGAGTGGGCTGGCCCAGAAACAGTGCTGATGGCCTTCCATAGGAACAGAGAGGAAACTGAGCCTCCAGGCCTTCAGCAGAGCAATGAGCACATGAGAAGGGGGAGTGGGCCCTTCTGTCCCATGACCCACATGCCCCTTGCCAGAGCCTCCTCCCAGGCTGGAAGAAGACCCTTGTTCCCAGATGCAGACCTCTGTCCATCCCCTCCCCAAGGCACAGAGGCCCTTCCAAGGTGTCAACTTGTCAACTTCGCAAATAAGCTATTCTCAATCCCTTTGCTTAAACTTCTGTTCATCTGATTCTCCTTTTTTCTGTAATTCAGTTGTTTCACAAATTAAATTATTTGTGTTCAAAACATTTAGCAAAATGACCTTGATTAAAACCTAGTGAAAAGTATAAGTGTCAGTAACTCAGTCATGTCTGACTCTTTCTTTGCAACCCCATGGACTGTAGCCCACCACTCTCCTCTGTCCATGGAATTCTCCAGGCAAGAATACTGGAGTGTGTTGCCATTCCCTTCTCCAGGGGGTCTTCCCAACCCAGGGAACTAACCCAGGTTTCCTGCATTGCAGGCAGATTCTTTACCGTCTGAGCCACCAGGGAAGCCTAAAGAAAGATAAAAACCTAAAACCTAGGAGACCCAAATAAAGATAAAGTATACAAACATCATCTCCTAGATTAAGTCCATCCATCTTGCCTCCATTTGTAGCCCCCAAACAAATTCATGCTGCCTCTCCTGGACCACCAAAGTTGATAGCAGCTTGATAGCACATATAATATTATTTCCAATTTGTTTCTTTTAAAACAGAGTCTGACCATGATTCTCAGAAGCTAAGAATAAGGATGCCTGCAAAATAAAAAAATTTAAGAGTCCATTGCCAAATATTGAGCTTCTTTGGTGGTTCAGATGGTGAAGAATCTGCCTGCAATGCAGTAGACCCAGGTTTGACCCCTGGGTCGGGAAGATCCACTGGAGAAGGGAATGGCTACCCACTCCAGTATTCTTGCCAGGAAAAGTCCACAGACAGAGGAGCCTGGAGGGCTACAGTCCACAAGGTCACAAGAGTCGGACACAACGGAGTGACTAACACTTTCATTGCCAAATGCATTTCAAGTACTGAAAATTCCCTTTTCCTTATTCAGTAAATGGAACATCTATACAAATGGAACTAACCTTGTCTTTTAGCTAAACTTTTTTCATATGCAACAGGTATATGAGAACTGAGAATCATGAACACATTTTGAAATGCATACCAGCCCCTGTGAAGACTGGTTCAAGAGTTAATGATAAGGAAATGTGCAGATTCAGAAACAAAGAATAGCTGTTGGACTGGAATCTGGTAACAATTCAGATCACACCTAGCAGAATCACTCAACTCCCAGTTCCTGAAAGATACAGATGAAGGCCTAATACACATTCCTAAATTGTTTTTACAGGAAGAAGACCCCCACCAGATGAAAACTGCTGACTGCAAGCACAGAGATCCCAGACCGGTAGAAACCAGGTTGATGACGATTAAAACTTCACCCTGATGCCAGCCATTCAACAACTGAGCACAAACTGATCACACACTCCACAACTCCCCTCACTCACATTGCCTTTAAAACCCCTTCTCTGAAAGCCACGGCGGCATCTGGGTCTTGGGAGCCCTACACTAAAAGCTGTGCTTTGCTTCACCACAAACCTGGTCTCAGTAGACTGGCTTTACTGTACACAGGTGAGAAGACTCTAATGTGGCTCAGTAACAACATCTGGTTTGTATAGTTAATCATGATTGTCTTTTTAGGGCTCCCTCTAGGCCAGGCAATAGGTGTGATAGTTGTGCCTAAGTCTTACAGAGTCAGAGGTACTGGGTCCCACAGTTCTTCAGTGAGTCTCTTATAAAACTAATGACCCATGAGAGGTATGGATCCCTTACCCAACTCAGGATAACGTGCACTCCTGGGCTTTTTACTCCTCAGTAATGCCAGTGATGTAAGAACCACAAGACTGGAAGGTACCGCTGAGGACAAGACAACTTGACAGAGTGTTCCTTCATAACACAACCACCTAACGATGCCCAACTTGTTGGATTTTAAAGGAACATATGGTGATTTATCTCTGGAAAGGAAGCAAGCATGAAGAACTGTGCAACAACTAGCTGAGTAAGCAACTGACACCATATGTCCCACTGCAGACATATCTTACGTCATCTCTCACCACCACAGAGTATCAAAGGGAAGAGATACTAACAGGACATTTAAAATAAATAGCAACATATGTAAAACAAGAAAGACAAGACCTTTTGATGTAGCCACGATAGCAGTTGCATTTGGCCACAGTTTTGCCCCAAGATGTCAAATTATGCTAAGTGTCTGTGAGTTGCAGATGTGCCAGATTATATTCTAAATCCAAAATGACAAAAGCTGTAAGGCAAAACTGTATTGAGTGTTCTCTTCCACTCTTTAATATTTTAAAAGCATGTGCCTGGTTTAAGACCTCCAAAACACACGCCTCCCATATGCAAGAGCAATGAAACATGAACATGAGGTAACTTCGAAACTGGAGTTCAAAGAACTTCCTATTATGATTTTATTTATTTTTTTTTTTTTGTTTTTTGTTTTGTTTTTTTTTTGTTGTTTTTTTTTTTATTTAATTATTTTTTTTATTTTTTTTAATTTTAAAATCTTTAATTCTTACATGTGTTCCCAAACATGAACCCCCCTCCCACCTCCCTCCCCATAACATCTCTGTGGGTCATCCCCATGCACCAGCCCCAAGCATGCTGTATCCTGTGTCAGACATAGACTAGCGATTCAATTCTTACATGATGATTTTAAAGAGCAAAAGAAGTATAAAGAACCAGTTCCTCCTGTAACACAGAGCTGCAAATCAAAGACTGAAAGGGAACCAGGGCATGCATAAGGATGTAGGAGCACAGTCTGCGGCGATCCAAAACACAGTGATTTTCATGCTGCTGGAGAACACCGGAATGCACCAGAGAGCCACGGAGGAAGAAGAAATGATTTTAAGACGCATGTAAGAGCATGAATGCTCCTTCTCATTACTCTGATCTGGGAACTCTCTGCAGTTCTCAAGTCAAGTTGACATCTGCCACCTGCTCTGACACAGCACACATAATTAGCACCACCATTTGCAGATGGAGAGACTAAAACTCTGCTCCAAAGTCAGCCAGGATTTCTCTGTGCAACTGGAACTAATTGGCCAGTTGGTAGGAATTTGGTTTTGCTACAAAGTGAAGACGACCCCACCTGTAGAGCACAAGGTGCTTCAGGCCACATCTAATTGCACTTAGTTCTCTGTAAACACACTGAGAATACTGACTTCATACTGTTCTGTAAGGACTATATGAGATAATGCGCATAAATTCTTTGGTAAGTCCTGGGAACTCAGCAGAAGCTAATTCCTCTTTCTTTCTCCTTCACTGAATGCACATATCCTTTTGATAGAGCAAAGCAGTACCATTGCTAATGTTCCTTGATACCCAGCAATTCTGGTAGATTTGTGGTTTTATGCTGTAGCTAAAATCTGCTTAAATTGATTGCTGTCAAATCATGTATCATTTCATTCATTCTAGATAGTTTATCCTGCATTAGGTACATCCAGAAAGAAACAGAAGAGCCTGTGTGCTAATCAAACAGGATGGAGAATAAGGCACTGACCTTCTAAAGTTTATTTTCTGGCTGGAGCTGGTGGGGTATTTGCCCTCTTCTGCATATATGGGATGTGCTACGTAGTAGCACTCAGCACAAGGTCTTTGCACCTATTTTTCCCTCTTATTCAGGATGCCCCAATGCCACACATCAGTCTTCTGCCACCTGCTGCTGGGTTAGACTCAACTCATCCCCTTCGCTTCACAAGTCCCCCAAGAAATCCTCCTATGATCTCTGATCCAGGCCAAACTCCATCATGACATCACTCCAAAGCTGCTCATTCCATTTCTTCAAATAATTTATCTCAACTTGTGTAGTAATATATTTTAGTGGTTATATGAATTAATGACAATTTGATCTTCCAAGCTAATCATTTTGATCTCAGAAACTACATCTAGTTTGGCATAAAAAAGCACGTGGTTGTCAACGTCTAAAATGGTTCCCAAATATCTCCCCTGCCCGACACACCAGCCCTTGAGGAGATGCTTTCTGTGGGTTGGAACCAGCGATGTGCTCCTGATGAGGAGAACACAGAAGTGACAGGCCGGCCACTCCTTCTAGATTAGACTATAAAAACTTGCCCATGAGGCCTCCCCTCCTCTCCCTCTTCTCCCCTCTCCCTCTGGCTGGCTGGCTGTCTCTAGTCTCTCTCTAATACAACCAGCTGCCCTCTGGAGACACCTGTGTAGCAGAATCTAGGAAGCGCCAGACAAAGGCCATCAAAGAACTGAGATATCCAGCCCAACAACCAGCGAGGAACTGAGTCCTGCAGATGCCACCTGAGGATCCTGGAAGCGGACTCTCCCCTAGTGAAGCTGTGAGATGACTGCAGCCCCAGCCTCATCTGCAGCCTGTGAGAGGCACTGGAGCAGGGGTGCCAGGTCAGTCACACCCATATAACCAGGTGAACTGTGAATAAGAAATGCATTACTGTGCACTTGTAAGCAGAATCTAAAAAATGATAAAAACGAACTTATTTACAAAACAGAAATAGACTCACAGACATAGAAAGCAATCTTATGCTTACTAAAGGGGAAATGAGTAGGAGGAATGGTTAACTAGGAGTTTGGGATTAACAGAGACACACTACTGTGTATAAAATAAAAAACAAGAATTTACTGGATAGTACAGGGAACTATTCAATATTCTGTAATAACCTATAATGGAAAAGAATCTGGAAAAGACTATGCATAAATATATAAACAAATATATATATAATATATGTATAGGCATAACTGAATCGCGGTGCTGTATACCTGAAACTAACACTACATTGTAAATTGACTATACATCAATTTTTAATGGTTAAAAATACAGCGAAATTTGTTTAAAAAGAAAATGAGGGGACTTCCTTGTTGGTCCACATATTTTAAAAAAATCTGTCACTTTAAGCCCTTGAGTGCTGGGATAACAAATAACTTCACTGCATAGTTGGGACCAAAGGGAGAAACACATATTTACATCCAAGCAACAGGAAAAAAGATGGGGTGGTTTTTTTTTTGTTTTTTTTTTTTTTTTTGAGTTGCAGAAAAAGAAATTCACCAAATTCAGTTCAGTCAACAATTCTTCCTGGGTTTGTTACAGAAAGATTTACTGAAAAGCCAGTAGATGTGAAGGTTGGGGTGGAAAGACAGAATATCCACCCTTAGTGTTGGGCTCGCATGCAGAAGCTAGTCAAATATGGATGGAGCACGAGACAGTTACTAAGCATGTGCTACGGGTCAGGCACAAATCAGGACCCCACCCTGGACGGCTGTGAGCGAGACCCACACACAGACACACAGACAGAAAATCCACCCTTAGGGTGGGCTCACATGCGGAAGCTAGTCAGATATGCATGGAGCACAAGACAGTTACTGAGCATGTGCTACGGCTAGGCACAAATCAGGACCCCACCCTGGAGGCTGTGAGCGAAACCCACACGCAGACGCACAGAGAGAAAATCAGCAATGGCGTCTGATAAGTGTCTAACACAGCAGGAAACGGCCTCTGCCAAGTCTGGAGTAAGGGCAGGAAACGTCCCAGGGATTAACAGACACACACAACTATGTATAAAATAGTGGAAATAGTAAAAGTTACATGGACAAAAGGAGCTGAGCATTCCCTTCAGAGTCAATGGCACGACCCAAGGGACAAAGTCCCAAATACCTTGTGGACAGCTTGACGTCCATGGCAAGAAACCTGGATTTGAGCACAGAAACTGTAAGAAATGTTGAGGGGATGTGAACAGGTGACCAGGAGGAGGCGCAAGGAGCAACCAGGCCAAGGAACCTCCCAAAGCACCATGCCAGTGTTACGTGATGATGCACTGGGCCTGGAGGAAGGGGAGGGAGGGGCAGGGACAATGACAAGGAAGGGGAGCTGCCACAATCACACAGCCACATGAAGGGGGCAAAGAATCATCCTCAAAAGATGTTCAAAACCTATTCTTCCAAAAGTATTCCATAATGAAAGGAAGAAATACTTCCAAATTCATTCCACGAGGCCACCATCATCCTGATACCAAACCAGACAAAGACACCACAAAGAAAATTACAGGCCAATATCTGAGAGGAAAATAGACCCCAAAATCCTCAACAAAATTCTAGCAAACTGAATGCAACACATTAAAAGCATTATACATCATAATCAAGTGGGATTTATTCCAGGAATATAAAGACTTTAATATTCACAAATCAATCAATATGATACATCAACAAACTGAAGAATAAGGTTGTTATTCCTGTAATCATCTAAAGAGATGAAGAAAACACTTCTGACAAAATTCAACATCCATTTATGAAAAAAAAAAAAGCTACAGAAAATAGGCATAGAGGGAACATTAAAAAAAGCCATATATAACAAACTCACAGCTAACACCATACTCAATGTTGAAAAGCTGAAAGCATTCCCTTTAAGGTCAGGAACAAGACAAGGATGCCCAATCTCACCACTCTTATTCAGCATAGTTTTGAAGTTCTAGCCACAGAAAGCAAAGAAGGAAAACAAAAGGAATCCAAGTTGGGATGGAAGAAGTAAAACCATCACTGTTTGCAAATAACATGATACTAAGAAAATCCTAAAGATACCCAGAAAACTACTAGAGCTCATCAATGAATTTGGGAAAGTCTTAGGATCAAAATTCACACAACAGAAATCTGTTGCATTTCCATACACTAACAATGAGATTTCAGAAAGTGAAATTAAGCAAGCAGTCCTATTTACCATCACATAACAGAATAAAATGTCCGTCTAGTCAAGGCTATGGTTTTTTCCAGTGGTCATGTATGGATGTGAGAGTTGGACTGTGAAGAAGGCTGAGCCACCGAAGCATTGATGCTTTTGAACTGTGTGTTGGAGAAGACTCTTGAGAGTCCCTTGGACTGCAAGGAGATCCAACCAGTCCATTCTGAAGGAGATCAGCCCTGGGATTTCTTTGGAAGGAATGATGCTAAAGCTGAAGCTCCAGTACTTTGGCCACCTCATGCGAAGAGTTGACTCATTGGAAAAGACTCTGGTGTTGGGAGGGATTGGGGGCAGGAGGAGAAAGGGACAACCGAGGATGAGATGGCTGGATGGCATCACAGACTCAATGGACGTGAGTCTGAGTGAACTCCGGGAGATGGTGATGGACAGGGAGGCCTGGCGTGCTGCGATTCATGGGGTTGCAAAGAGTCAGACGTGACTGAGCGACTGAACTGAACTGAACTGAACAGAATAAAAATACCTAGTAACAAACCTAACGCTAGGGAGGCAAAAGACCTATACTCCAAAAGCTGTAAAATGCTGATAAAAGAAATAGAAGACAACAGAAACAGATGGAAATATATATCATGTTCTTGGATTGGAAGAATCAATATTAGTAAAGTGACCATACTACCCAAGGTAACCTACACATTCAATGAAGTTTCTATCAAATTACCAAGGCATTTTTCATAGAACTGAAACAAAAAAAAATTAATTTGTATGGAAATATAAAAGATCGTGAATCTTGAGAAAAGGAATGGAGCTGGAGAAATCACACTCCCTGACTTTAGACAATACTATAGAGCTACAGTAATCAAAACAGTATGGTACTGAGACAAAGACAGTCTTACAGATCAACGGGACAGGATACAAAGGCCAACACCTGTGGTTAATTAATCTACAACAAAAGCAGCAAGAATATAAAATGGAAAGAAAAACAAAAACAGTCTCTTGAGAAAACTGGGCATGTAAAAGATGTAAATATGTAAAACAATTGAAGTTAAGAACATTCTCTAAGACCATATATAAATATAAACTCAAAGTGGATTAAAAACCTAAATGCAAGACCATATATTGAATATACAGACAGGATACTTTCATATAAATTGCAAAAATAATTTTGGGATTCATTTCCTAGAGTAACAGAAACAAAAGCAAAAATAAGCAAATGAGACCTAAGTAAGCTTGAAAGGTTTTAACACACACACAAAAAGAAACCATAAAGAAAAATATAACCCATGAACTGGGAGAAAATAATTTACAAACAATGCAATTAATCTCCAAAACATACAAACAGCTCACATATCTCCCCATCAAGAAATGGGCAGAAGACCTAAGAAATATTTCTCCAAAGAAGATGTGTGTGTGTGTGTGTGTGTGTGTGTGTGTGTGTGTGCACAACTCTTTGCAATCCCATTCATGGCCTATAGTCCATCAGGCTCCTCTGTCCATGGGATTTCCCAGGCAAGAATACTGGAGTAGATTGCAGTTTCCTTCTCCAGGGGATCTTTCCCAACCCAAGGATAAAACCCAAGGCTCCCATATCTCCTGCATTGGCAGGTGGATTCCTGACCACTTGTGCTACCTTATAGATGCCCAAAAGCAAGTGAAAAGATGTTCAACATCACTAATTATCAGAGAAATGCAAATCAAACCTACAATGAGGTATCACTTATACCCAAAGGAACTAGAAAAAAGAAAAACAAAGAAACCCCAAAGTTAATAAAAGGCAAGAAATCACAATGATCAAAGTAGAAATAAGTGAAATAGAGATTTAAAAACAATAATAAAGACCAATGAAATTAAGAGTTGATTTTTAAAAGATAAACAAAACTGATAAGCCTTTAGCTAGACTCATAAAGAAAAAAATGAGGATCCAAATCAACAAAATTGGGAATAAAAAAGGAGAAGTTACAATGTACACCATTAGAAATACAAAGGATCACAAAAAATTACTACAATTACATGCCAATAGAATGGTCAACTTAGTAAAAAATGGGTAAATTTCCAGAAATGTACAATGTTCCCAAGACTAAATCAGGAAAACAAAGAAAATATGAACATCACTAATTATCAGAAGAAATGCAAATCAAAACTACAATGAGGTATCACCTCACACGACTCAGAATGCTAATCATCAAAAAGTCTACAAATAATAAATGGTGAAGAGGGTGTGGAGGAAAGGGAACCCTCCTACACTGCTGGTGGGAATGTAAATTGGTACAGTCACTATTGAAAACAGTATGGAGGAATCTTAAAAACTAAAAATACAGCTACCATATGATCCAGCAATCCCACTCCTAGGCATATATCTGAAAAAGAGAAAAGTAATTTGAAAAGATAAATGTACCTCAGTGTTCACACCAGTACTATTTACAATAGCCAAGCATGGAATAAACTTCAACAGGAGGAATGGATAAAGAAGAATATATATATCTTCTTTCAGTCATAAAAAGAATGAAATAATGTCATTTGCAGCAGCATGCCTGGACCTATAGACTATCACACTAAGTTAAGTCAGACAGAGAAAGAAAAATATTATATGACATCACTTATATGTGTAATCTAAAAAAAAAACACACACACAAATGAATTTATTTTCAAAACAGAAATAAATTCAGACGGAAACATTTTTTTTCCAGCCAGAAGATAGGCTGACTCACTTTACCCAGGTGAGAAAATCAGTGAAGGAGGAGCTCTTCCATTAACAGATGAGAGTGTGGCTACAGAGGAGACCCAGAAGAGCTGTCTTTTGCATCAAGTGAGGCCATCAGGATGTTGTGTCTCCATAAACAGATCTGGTCTTTGGGACCCGCACTCACTGAGGTCACCGATGCTGCTCTACCTCAGTTTTCTCTAAAGAAATCAAACACCACCAATTTAGACCCACAACGGGAGACCTGCCTCGTGGGCCATCCTTCCTGCATGGATATGAAGACCTACAGGAAGAGCTCCTATACTAGGTCGGGATGCAGGACAGTCTACCCGGGGGACTGCGCAGGGCAAGTCCTGAGACAAGCAGCATTGCGCCTGCTGCCATGTCCCTCTGCAGGTGCTGGTTCAAACTCCACTACCCTGCTATGCTAGAGTCACTGGGCGCGCCTCGGCACAAGACAGACTGAGAAAGCAAAAGACACAGATCTAAGATGATTCCGACTCTCTGCAGGGTTGTTTTTGATTGGATGACTCATCAGTGAATATGCTGCTAACTTTATGACAACCAAGAAGGGGAAGTTGGATGGCCAAGATAGAATGTTCAGTTAGGAATTAGTTGACTGAGGAATAGTAACTGGATAGCCTACACAAGATCTAGAAAGACATCAGAAATCATGTCTGCAGCTTAGGGTTAAAAAAAAAAAAAAAAACAGAAGAGACTCCAATTATAAAATTTTCAAAAAAGGAACATGATGTATCGTGCTTATAAACATCTAAAGTTCTCTCTTCAGTGGTGTTTAGCCTGTCCAACCCTGCTGAGGGCAAGGGAGAGAGAGAGATTTTCAGTAAATAGTCTACAAATGCTGCTTGAATGCTGCATACTGGAAGAGCTTTCACACACCAGGGCACCTTACAGAAAGGCCAGCTCCTCACAGAGAAGAGGTCTTGACTGGTCAATCTCAACAGAACAGAGTGCCTCAAAGAAGGCTGAACAATTTGAGAAGAAAAGAGAACTGAATTCACAGCATCAGATTTTTTTATCTCATGTAAATTCCTTTCAGATGCCTAAAACTTAATTGCTTCTTTTTTTAATTTAAATGTCTTTCTCGAAATATCTAACATAACTCTGAAGCCAAAAAAATAAAGGAAAACACTATTTTACGGCTTTCTTCCATAACTCCAGCTCATTTTTATTCTTTGCATAGCTCAAGGACAAGTATTTTTAGACTTCAGTATTATGGAAGAGAAGGATGGGCAGATTAGAGAGTCTAGAAACAAAAGGGGAGTGATTGCAAATCTTGAAAATCATTGGCAAAAGTAATTTTTTATTGGAAATTAAATTTTCAAGTTTCTTCAGTTTTATAAAATCAAATTTCCCTGCTGTGTCCTAAAATCATAGGACATTTGGTCTGAAAGAGACCAGAGAGGACCCAGTGTACAAGAATATCCATGTGCCCAGCAGCTCGGTGTCCACGGGGCAGCTCCATAACCTGGGAACAGGTGGCTTTGCACTACGGGAAAGGTAAAACTTGCCTGCCTGCAAGGCCCGGCCATTTGTTTTATTCCAGTTCTGTCCCCTTACAGAACTTCACACGCTCTTCAGGGGACAAAGCAGCAGGCAGCATGCTTTGTGCAGACTCGAGCGTGTCTCAGGATCCTCCCAGCCTGGATGCGGAGCAGCCTGAGGAGTGCACTCAGCAGACCGCTGCAGAGCAGCGGGACTCTAAACCCATCAGGACACACACCCACCCCTGCTGAGCTGTTGTAAACAATGGGACAACATAGGCACAGGGACGTGAATGGGGCAGCTGGCCCATCAAGGCCAGGGCGAGGGCGGGACACAAGCAAAGGAGAACCAAGCTGAACAAAGTGAGGATGCAGAAAAGCAGGGAGGGAAATGTCCAGTGAGGACGGATGTCCCAGGGGTGTAAGACAAGAAGCAGAATCTTGTGGGTACGTGGCTAAGTAAGAAGTGCAAGGGAACCGCAAGAGAGGACTTCAGGGCTGGCCTGAGCCTTGGCAGCAGCATCACTGGACCACCACACGTCATCAGCGGTGGCCCGAGAGATGTGTGAAGGTCAGCAATCCTTCATGCCCGCGAGGTCTGATAATTACTTTAAAACAGGTGTCAGGAACATGATTTCACTTTTGAATTGCTGTGAAACTCGCTCCGTCATGTCCAACTGTTTGTGACCCCATGGACTATACAGTCCATGGAACTCTCCAGACCAGAACACTGGGGTAGCCTTTCCCTTCTCCAGGGGATTTTCCCAACCCAGGAGACCCCCAAACTGGATCTCCCCAACCCAGGAGACCCCAGCTTGGGGTCTCCTGCATTGCAGGTGGATTCTTTACCAGCTGAGCTACCAGGGAAGCCCAATTGCTATATCTTTTCCAAAAACCCAAACCACTCCTGCAGTACGTACTGACTAAACAGCATCTGGACAGAACTACAGATTAATACATTTCTTTTCATCCTCTTCCATATTATGCATGCTGTTGATTTACCCCTTCTAACTTGTTCAGTGAGGCAAAGCACACGTACATCTACCCGGTTAAAAAGAGCTAGCACAGACTGGAGTAGTCTGGATAGAGGAGTAGGTGGGACCCTGGGCTCACATCCCTCCCACAGGCACACCAAACTACAACTATTTACAGAGCAACTATCTGTGAGAATGACCTGAAGACTAGCAGAAAAGATTTTCCAGAAGTAAAGATGTAAAGAAGGAACCACAATAAGACAGCTAGGAGAGGCAGAGACATGGTACAGTCAAGATCCACACCCTGGGTGGGCAACCACACACAGGGAAATAATTACATGGCAGAGTTTTCTCCAGTGAGCCAGGGGCCCAAGACCCACATTAAGCTCCCCAGCCCAAGGATCCTGTACCAGGAAGACGAACCTCTAGAATGTTTGGCTTTGAAAACCCACAGGGCTTAATTTCGGAAGGGCTGTGGGAAATAAAGACTCACTCTTACAGCACACATGCAAAGTCTCACATGCTCCAGGACCCAAGGGCAGAAGCAGTCATTTCCAAGGAGCCTGGGTCAGACTCACCTGCTGATCTTGGAGAATCTCCTGGAGTGGCAGGAGGCAGCTGGAGCTCACCCTGAGCACAGACGCGGGCACAGCCACTTGGGGGTGCTCTTTCTACCATGAGGACACTGGTGCTGGCAAATACCACTTTGGAGTCCTTACCCTCCCAACAGCAGGTTGGCACCAGTCCTGAGACACCCCCCCCCCCCCCACAAGTCAAGCAGTCAGCTGTACAGGGACCAAGGGCCGCCCACCCAGGGACTGATGGGATCTGAACCCGTCCAGCAGCAGATCCTCAGGACCCAGCCCCAACCCCCAGCAGGCTGACACCCACCCCTGGAGCCCAAGGCCCCACAGCCAGCAATGCCGACACCCAGCCTGGTCAGTGGCTGTTAGACTGCACAGACGGCAGGGCCTAGCAGCCAACCAGCTCAGCAGCCATGGCACAGCCACAGCCACAGTGGTCGGCCCTGCCACAGAGGAGGGTCCACACAGCCCCAGAAGTCGGCCCTGCCACAGAGGAGGGTCCGCACAGCCCCAGAGGGCATCCCTAGGTAACACAGCTCTGGAGACCAGAGGAGAGTGTGCTGCTGGGCCCTGTAGGACATCTCCTCCATGAGGCCACTAGTACCAGATTGGTAAGTGTAACCGACATACCTAATGCACACAGAGACTTAGGCAAAATGAGGCAACAAAGGAGTATGTTCAAAACAAAGGAACAAGATAAAACCCCAGAACTAATTGAAGTAGAGATAAGCAATCCACCTGACAAAGACTTCAAGGTAATACTCATAAAGATCATCAATAAATTCAGGAGAAGAATGGATAAACGGAGTGAGACACTATAACAAAGAGTTAGAAAAATAGAAAAAGAAACAAACAGAGTGGAAGAATACAGTAACTGAAATAAAAATACACCAGAAGGAATCAAGAATACCTTGGATGACACAGAGGAACAGATCGACTAGCTAGAAGACAGAGGAGCAGAAATCACTAATGCTGAACAAAGAAAAACAGATTTATAAACTGAGGACAATTTAAGAAACCTCTGGGACAACATCAACTGCACTAACACTACATTATAGGAGAAGAGGGAGAAAGAGGAAGAGAACATATTTGAAGACAAAATAGCTGAAAACTTCCCTAATATGGGAAAGGAAAGTCACCCAAGTCCAGGAAGTGCAGAGTCCCATACAGGATTAACCCAAAGAGGAACACACCAAGACACACAGAAATTAAAACAGCAAAAATTAAGGAGAAAAAACGAAAAGCAGCAAGGGAGAAGCAACAGAGAACTCCCATAAGACTATAGCTGACTTTTCAGCAGAAATTCTACAGGCCAGAAGATAGTGCCACAGTATGTGTAAAGTGATGAAAGGGGAAAAAACCTACAACCAAAAATACTCTATCTGGTAAAACTATCATTCATATCTGAAGGAGAGGTAAAGAATTTTACAGACAAGCAACAGTTAACAGATTGCAGCATCACCAAACCAACTTTATAAGAAAATTTAAAGGGAATTCTCTAAGTGGAAAAAAAAGAGGAAACACCAGAAATATTAAACTTACGAAGGAAAAATCTATTGGTAAAGACAAATATACAGTAAAGGTAGTAAATCAACCACTTACATAGCTACTAGGAAGGATAAGAAACACTCGTAGTAAAATCATATATATCTACAATAAGTAGGTAGGGGTTACACAAAACAAAAAGATGTAAAAATATGATGTAAAATACACTAAATGTGTGAGGGGCAGTAAAAATGCAGGCCTGTTAGAATGCATTTGAGTGTAAGGGATCATCAGGTTGAAATGAGAATATATATATAATTGTCATATATGAACTTCATGCTAACCACAAACCAAAAATTTATAATAGATACTTACAGATACAAAAGAAAAGGGAATCTAAATATAACACTAAAGATAGCCATCAAATCACAGGGAAAAGATCAAAAGAAACAAAAAAGAAATACAAACAACTTGAAAAAATTTCACAAAATGGCAATAAGTAAATATTTATTAAAAATCAGTTGAAATGTTAATGGACTAACTCTTCCAAATAAAATCACAGACAGGCTGAACTGATGAAAAATACAAGACCCATATATATGCTGCCAATAAGAGACTCACCTCAGATGTAAAGACTCACATAGGCTGACAGTGAAAAGATAGAAAAAATTATTCCATGCAAACGGAAATGAAAATAATGCTGGGCTGGCTATATCAGACCACATAGACTTTAAACCAGACATATCAGACCAAATAGACCTTAAAATAGAGACCATCACAAGAGACAAGGAAAGTCATTACATAATGAAAAAAAGGATTGATTGATCCAACAAGAAGATATAAAAACTGTGTATACATATGTGTGTGTGTATACACACACATACACACCCAACATAGGAACACCTAAATACAAAAGGCAAATCTTAACAGACACAAAGGAAGAAATTCACAGTAACACAGTAGTAGAGGAATTTAACACTCCAATAATCAGTCCTGGGTGTTCTTTGGAAGGAATGATGCTAAAGCTGAAACTCCAGTGCTTTGGCCACCTTATGCGAAGAGTTGATTATTGGAAAAGACTCTGATGCTGGGAGGGATTGGGGGCAGGAGGAGAAGGGGACGACAGAGGATGATATGGCTGGATGGCATCACTGACTCAATGGACGTGAGTCTGAGTGAACTCCGGGAGTTGGTGATGGACAGGGAGGCCTGGCATGCTGCAATTCATGGGGTCACAAAGAGTCGGACACGACTGAGCAACTGAACTGAACTGAACTGAACATTAATAGGCAGATCACCCAGACAAAAAAAAACCAATATGGAAACATTGGCCTTAAACTATACAGATAGATTTAATAGCTATAAATAGAGCATTTTATCCAAAATAGAAAAATATACATTCTTTTCAAGCATACATGGAACATTCTACAGAATAGATCATATACCAGCCCACAAAACATGGACCTATATGGTATTATGCTAAATGCAATAAGTCAAAGAGAGAAAGACAAGTATGATTTCACTTATATGTGGAGTTCAAAAAGTGAAAGAAACGAACAAACATAACAAAACAAAAACAGAGTTATAGACAGAAATCAAAAAGGTTGTTACCAGAGAGCAGGGGGCTTGGGGATGAGGGAAATAGGTGAGGGAGATTAAGAGGCACAAATTTCCAATTACAAGATAAGCGAACCACAGGGATGAAACGTAGAGAGTAGCGAATACACCCAGTACTAATTTAATATTTACATATGATGACACGAATTAGACTTATTGTGGTGATTATTTGGTAGTGTATAGAAATATCAGCTCACTAGGTTGCATAGCAGAAACTAACATAGTATTGTAGGTCAAATACACTTCAGAAATAAACTCAGAAAAGATCAGATCTCTGGTTACCAGAGATGGGGTGGGTGCGGAAAAGGGAATTGGATCAAAATTGCAAACCTCCAGTTATAAGCTAAGTAAATATTTGAGATGTAATGTACAACATGATTAATATAACTAACATTGCTGTAACTTATATATGACAGTTGTTGAGACATCACAAAGGGGCATGACTGCTCCACACAACAAGGCATTTTAAGACATTTTGTATAAAGCAGTGAAAAGTTCCAAGACACGGGAGGATAAACAAAAGAGGAAAAACAGCCTGTTTAAAATGCATTGGTTTTACACGGACAAGCCCATTAGCATGGGCTTCCCAGGTGGCCCATGGTCAAGAATCCACCTACTAATGCAGGAGATACAAGACATGCAAGTTTGATTCCTGTGTCAGGAAGATCCCCTGGACTAGGAAGCGACAACCCACTTCAGTATTCTTGCCTGGAAAACTTCCTGGACAGAGGAGCCTGGTGGGCTTCAGTCCATGAGGTTCCAAAGACTGGTACATGACTGAGCACACACACTCTCTCTCATGTGCACATGCCCATTAGCATAGCTCCCACTGATTTCCTTTTAAGTATGGGTGTCTGTTCTATCATCTTTCCAGATACACAGTCTTTGAGATAGGACCTAAGGGTCCTACACCTTAAGGTCTATTAGCCATAAACTTGGCTGATGATATCAACAGCCTCCACAGGTTTATTGTCAGGAGTAAACTCTTGCAGCAGTGGAAGCACTGAAAACCTGTTAACTAATATGATTATAGCAAGACCTATTCATTAATGAAAATGTAACCTAAGACATGGGAAGCATATGGGTATGCAGGATGTGCACACTAACACTCAAGGATGCACAGTGGGTACATATGTAGACAGGCAGAAGGGAAGATGATTTTTATTCATTCATTCATTTGACAGACACTCATCAGGGCCTTTCAACTGAGTCCCAGGGGGCCAAAAAGAGCTGTAGGTGTTGGCCTTCAAGGGCTCACAGTAAAATAGGAACCTGCTACAGACTGGGGTTCACAAGATCGCTGGTTTAAAAAAGCCTTTACTAGTTTTTAAAGCCTTTAAATACCATCTTCCTTCTCATTCTTGAAAAATTTTTTTAAGTTTCAGAAATCTTTCCCACTTACACTGTGTGGCTCTCTCAACATATTCTATTGGTTTATTTAATAATGTGTATATTTTAGATACACACTATTATTTCTACTGCTGTTGCACTGGAAAAGGGCTTTACATCTAGTGATGAACCAAATCTCAAAATCACACACTTTATAAATATATATAAATTTGGGGTTAGTCAAAAAGTTAGCTTGGTTTTCCCATAAGATGGCTCTATAGTGCTTAGTTGTGTTTAACTTCATTTGAAACAATTTTGTTAGACTATTGTGACAGCTGTCTTATCAGCATGCACTTAAAAAACTTATCAAAATTAGTGAATTTTTATGTAGCCATTTTAATACTGAACAGGGAAGAAAAAGGAAACATTTTTGGTATATTATGCTTTATTATTTCAAGAAAGGGAAAAATGGAACTGAAATGCAAAAAATAGATTTGTGCAGTGTATAGAAAAGGTGCTGTTGACTGACTGACAGAAGTGGTTTGCAAAGTTTCGTGCTAGAGATTTCTTGTTGGACAATGCTCCACAACCTGGTAGACCCATTGAAATTGACAGCGATCAAATCTAGATATTAATTGAGAACAGTTAACATTATACCATGCAGCAGATAGCTGACACAACTCAGAATATCCAAATCAACTGCTGAAATTCATTTGTACCTGCTTGAGTCTATGGAGAAGGCAATGACACCCCACTCCAGTACTCTTGCCTGGAAAATCCTATGAACGAAGGAGCCTGGTAAGCTGCAGTCCGTGAGGTCACTAAGAGTCGGATACGACTGAGCGACTTCTCTTTCAATTTCACTTTCATGCATTGGAGAAGGAAATGGCAACCCACTCCAGTGTTCTTGCCTGGGGAATACCAGAGACGGGGGAGCCTGGTGGGCTGCCATCTATGGGGTCACACAGAGTCGGACACGACTGAAGTGACTTAGCAGTAGCAGTAGCAGAGTCTATAATTGCTTTGATGTTTGGGTTCCACATATGTTAAGTGAAAAAAATCTTGATTGTATTTCTGCATGCAACTCTCTACTTAAGTGTAAGAAAAATGTTCTGTTTTTAAAACAAATTGTGACAGGCAATGAAAAGAGGATACTGTACAATAATGTGGAATGGAAGACTGTGGGGCAAGCGAAATGAACTACCACCAACTACACCAAAGGCCAGTCATCATCCAAAGAAGGTATATGGTAAGACTGGAAGAGAGTCCTCTGTTACGAGTTCCTTCTGGAAAATCAAATGGTTCATTCCAACAAGCACTGCACGCAAGTAGACCAACTTTAAGCAGCACTTGATGAAAGACGCCCAGAATTAGTCAACAGAAAACACAGACGTTCATAGGAATAATGCAAGACTGCATGTTTCTCTGATGACCAGGCAACAACTGTTTCAGCTTGGCTGGGAAGTTCTGATTCACCCACCATATTCACCAGACATCACATCTTCAGATTTCCATTTATTTCAGTCTTTACAAATTATCTTAATGAAAAAATTTCCAATCCCCTGGAAGACTGTAAAAGGTACGTGGAACAGTTCTTCACTCAAGAAGATTAAAAGTTTTGAGAAGATGGAATCATGAAGTTGCCTGAAAATGGCAGAAGGTAGTGGAACAAAACGGGGAATATGTAGTTCAATGAAATTCTTCATGAAAATGAAAACTTTCTTAGGGCTTAACTCATGGCTCCAAATTATTTCCTTTCCAACTACTAGAAATCAAACCTTATTCCACCTAAAGAAAATTTTAAATCAAAGGTGTGTGGCTATGATGGGAAAGCTTGTTCTAGACCAATACTCCCACAAAGCAAAAACAGAAAAGCTGGATAAAATACAGATTTATAAACTGATCTGAAGAGGTCCAACACCAAGACGGCAGGGGCAGCAGGGCCAGCACTTAGCCCCTCTCGCTAGAACTTGCCTCCTATCGGCAGCAGGAGCCAGTGGAATGGCAGCGAGGAGTGCGGGACCTGGCAGAGCTGGGGCAAAAGCCGAGTCTGGGGCACTCAAGCAGCCCGACCAGGAGGGGCAAGCCTTCAGAAAGGGGGGTTGGCAAAGAAATGGGCCCAACGGCCTGGGGTTTCCCTCAACATGCTCACAGACTAAGCTACACGGTAAGAGATGATAAAGCAGTTATAAAATGGCTTAAAAAGAAAAGCAGAATTTTCAGCCATTTTATGCTGTCAGAAATATAAAAATCAGAATTTTGGAGCACTTTGGAGCTGCCTTGGGAGGCAACCCAAGCCGTCAGTTGGGACTCCTACAGAGCTATCCCCAAGACTGGGGGCAGGGTAGACTGGAACCAGAGCCCAGCTGAGCCTCAGCTGGACAGCAAAATAGCCCCCACAACAGTAGTGACCTCCAGACACAGAGGGAACGCTGACTGAAGTCTCTACAACTTTTGCACATAATCAAGGAGAAACAAAAACACGGGGCCAAGCAACCAAAGAGACAACAGAAATGGCACCGCAGATGGCCAGATACTGCAGCCATCAGCTGTGAATTTAATGATTAGCCTGTCCCAAAAAAAGACTGTAAGATGAAGAAATTCACCAGAGACCACACACCTACAAGAAATTGTCAGACTAAAACTTCAGAAACGAAAAATACTTTGGTGGTCAATTTTATGTGTCAACCTGACTGTGTCATCAGATACCCAGATATTTAGCTAAACATTATTCTTAGGTGAATCTGTGAAACTGTTTTCAGATAAAATATTAACATTTGGGTTGGTGGACTCAGTAAAACATGTTGCCTTTCCCTTGAGGGATTAGAATATGACGTGATATGATTATATATGTGTGCATATATATATATGTATATATCCTATTGATTTTATTTCTCTGGAGAACCCTGACTAATATAATTACATAAGTACTCAGTATCTCAGTAATAATATAAAAAATACTGCTAAAAGCATTAAGAGAGGATGAATCTTAAATCCACTATGCTGAGTGAAAGGAACCAGTTTCAAAGGAACCAATATCACTAATTATGTGATTCTATTTACATAGAATTCTCAAAAACAAAACTGAACTGTTAGAAAACAAATCAGTGGTTCCCAAGTATTTGGGTGAGGGTCAGTTGTGACTGTTAACAGAAAGTGTGAGGGAGCTTTTGGGGTAGTTGAAATGTTCTCTATCTTGACTATTGCAGGTACATAAATTTATACATATTTTAAAAGACATAAAACTATATACTGAAAAAAATTAAATAACTCTATATTAATTTATAAAATAAAATTTTAAGACATAAAAAACTCAATAGATGTCTTGAACAGATAAGGGACACATAAGGAGTGACTTACGAAGCTGCAAGGTAGATTGATCTCTTCTGGTTCTTCTGGTTCCTTTTGATCTCTGGTCAAATTAGAACCAGAGATCAAATTGCTAACATCCATTGGATCATCAAAAAAGCAAGTGAGTTCCAGAAAAACATCTACTTCTGCTTTATTGACTACACCAAAGCCTTTGACTGTGTGGATCACAATAAACTGTGAAAAATTCTTCAAGAGATGGGAATACCAGACCACCTTACCTGCCTCCTGAGAAATCTGTATGCAGGTCAAGAAGCAACAGTTAGAACTGGACATGGAACAACAGACTGGTTCCAAATTGGGAAAGGAGTACGACAAGGCTGTATATTGTCACCCTGCTTATTTAACTTACATGCAGGGTATATCATGAGAAACGCTGGGCTGGAAGAAACACAAGTTGGAATCAAGATTGCCAGGAGAAATATCAATAACCTCAGATATGCAGATGACACCACCTTTATGGCAGGAAGCAAGAAGAACTAAATAGCCTCTTGATGAAAGTGAAAGAGGAGAATGAAAAAGTTGGCTTAAAAC